>NC_088843.1:1221524-3780274 GCF_904066995.2 Poecilia reticulata | reverse complement strand
AATATACATAAAATATATTGATTAATGTTCCAGTTATTATTATCAAAGACAACTCTGATCACATGGGTTTTAGACTTGACTTAAATAAAAACTTTGTTTCAGCTCCTTTGCAGTTTTCAGTATTTCTGTAGTCTGGGGTCTACTGGGATCTTCACACACTTCCAGCTGACCAGTTAAGAGAGAAATGGAAAAATATCACCTGGTTTGCCCATTAGTTTTAATTTCTGCTGCCGCATTCAGATGGTACGGTCAGAATTTGGCATAGATAACATGAACGCATGGATCAGTTATGTTATGTTAATGAGTAGGAGGCGCTGTAATGGTGTGTGAGAAGTTTTCCCTCTTTGAATCACTTAGTGCCAAGAGAGCAACATTTAAATGCCAAAGCACTGCTGCCTGCCTGGCTCAGTGAAGGAAACAGGCAGGAAGGGAGATGCACAGATACAAGGCAAAATGGGCAGAAGAACAGAAAGAAGGATGGAAGGAAGAAATGAAGGAAGAAATAAGCTAACTTAGACCATCCAAAATAGATGCATTAAACATAATGTAATACTTTTAGTGTGACCCTGCTCTAAAAATAGGAGCTGCTGATGAAAATTCATCGCATGAATGTGACATTTTATGCTCGAAGGTATCCATGCAGTCTCAATCTGTTCCCATAAATTTGCATACAGATGTTTCATGATGGCAGAAGCAGTTAGGAGGCAAGAAGAGGAAGCTTGTGATTGCAAAGTTATCCTGACCACAAAGTTCTGACTTAAAAGGGACACCTGTTTAAGTGAACCAGATCTCTAATGCAGTAGACCCAATCAGAGTCTACATAAACAAAACTGATTGATAAATGGAGACAGTAAAATAAAAAATTGTGGTAAAAATGATTTTATTTATGTTAGAAATATTGACGCAGAATTTTTAATTAGTTATTTTCCTCCAAACTTTAAAACTGGAAACATATATATATTTTTTTCATATATGAAAAAAAAATATATTGTTTTGCAGCTTTCACTGCAGGTTTCACTGCAAAACATTATGAAATCAGCCTTATTCTGACACCAAGCAGAAGATTTGCATGAATATATTTTGCTGAAATAACTGATAAGCATTTTGGAAGGAAGTTTAAAATGAAGAACTCTGCAAGGAAAAATATGAATAAAATGATTCTCTAAAGTATATTTTAAAAGCCTTTAATTATCAACAGGCACATGGTGTCCTGGTTTTAAAATGAAGAGCAAAAAGAGAAGAATGTAACACTCATATTAGCACTGGTTCACAGACAAACCTAATTATATCTTAGCATGCTTTCATAGTTGAATAGCATGCCTCTCTTTGAATGCAAAACCATTTCTATTTATCACAAGATTCCAAAGCAGGTCTGCCAGATATTTTTTATTACCTTACTTTATTTCTAAAGGCTTCCATTAACGTATAACAAAACTGTGAGTTAATTCAGATGGAAGCTTCAATTTGCATTAAAAATTTAAGCTTCCCACAGAAACACATCTCAATCAAAATATATTCCTAAACTTTGTTATTTTATAATTAATTAGGGAAACTTGAACTTTTTCTTGTAAAGGTTGCAATTGTAAACATTAGAGATTGTTTGTCAGCATGAAAAGCAAAACCATCAATCCATAATGTAAAACAGTTGAAACTAAGGTTTCACATGTTAAAACGTGTCTGTTTCTATAATAAGACAGAACAATAATGAGCAAAACCTCAAAGATTTTATCACTTATTAAAAGAAAAGAAGTTGAGGAAAAAATAAAAAATTGGAGGCAGAATTATATAAACTGGTCAAACAGAAAAACTATCAAATGATATCTTGTGAAAAGTACAGAAAAAATTATAAGCAAATACTTCAAAGCTGGTGATCCATCAAAACTAATTGGAAGTTTGTTGTGGCTTGGGGGCGAACAGCCACAAGTGAAACTGACACTGGGACTATTTTTAAAAAGAAAGATGGCAGAACAAGAAAAGCAAATATAGAACTGTAAATACTCATTTCATCAAATGTCTTCAAGGCAAAAGAACCAAAAAGCTGATTAAACCCCTGTTCATTATTTAGCAAAATGATGCTGTCTAACATAATCACCAAAGAAAATTCAAAGTTTCATAAAAATATTGTCATCAAATTTAATCTGAGTCTGGTTCAAATAAAAGCCAGATACTTACTTCAAGTCAGAGCTGAAGGATGCTGGTGTAAATGTGAAACAGCGTTTGGTTTAAATTGCTTTCCAGTCCAACAATAACCATCTATCTGCATGGTTTAAACACACTCTCCCTCCAGCCTCATAAACATTTTAATGTATAAATAAAAGAGGGTTTTTTTTCTACTTTCTACTCATGATAGAAATAAATTACAGAAAAGTTAAAAACAGGGACAGTAATAAGCACCTTTTCTGCATGACTGACCAACAGCACTTTTCTGTTGCAGTAATCTCCTTCTCTCTCTCAACTTGCTGATTTTCTCCAATTCATCAGGTTTCTACCACTATTCAGATGGATGTAATGGTGAGCAAGTTAACAGTATGTATGACATTGTGATCCACAGGTCATTTGTCTATATATATCATGCTAAGTTGGGTGTGACTAGCATATTCCACCCCTAACAATGTACAATGAATGAGTTAATGAGTGAAACTAAAATATAAGAATATCTTTTTTTTTCCAAGGCTAACAACCATTTCTAGTCTGACCTGCTGATTGTGACTTTGACTTATTAAAATGCATACTTTGTGGTAACCAGGTGGATCAGCGGCACAGCAACTGCACCATACAGCGGCTTTAATTCCTGACCCCTGGACATTTAATACCTGTCCTCTTCTCTCTCTGCCCTTCTTCCTGCCAAGCTACTAATGAATAAAGTCCACTAGTGCCAATAAAACCATAAAAAACTCAAATATTTACAAAAAATATTGGTGTGTTCTCCGTGTTCTGAAATGTCAGATATTTTGAGCTCTCAGACGGGTGATACAACATGAGGGGCCCTGAAATCAGAAAGCAAACTGGAGAAGTGAGTGGTTACAGCCCAATGACATGCAACTGAGCTGTTATGTCATTTCATGATCCGAGCTGAAACGAATCGAATGCACCATAAAGCTATTCAGTTCATTCATACAGTGCCAGTTCACAACACATATTGTTAATAAAATAGAAAAAAGGGGTGGAGTTTCCTCACCAGACATTACAATAGGAAATGTCTAGTAATGAAAGGATTACTAGTCGTTCCCGACTAACATTTAATTGTTTTGCTATAAAAAGTTTTTGGGATTTCTTTTAATTCAACGAAGTTCAGACTTTTAGGGGATAGGTTCATAGACGGTGGGAGTTTTTAGTGTTGATGTATTTGATGAATAAGGAAAAGTGCGACTGTGCAGTTTTTGACCTCCCAGAATGCATTCAGAGCCAATCAAGGTAAAAAAAAAAAAGTCTGATTTCAATATCAGGCCGATCAATTTGTGCTTCCCCAATTCCCATGTTTCTCAACCCTGGTCCACACAACTGTCACACAAATATCATTATATGCTTCTCAGCATAAACTTGCATGACCTAAATTTATGGTAAGACTTGCATACTTTCAGAACTTGCAGAAGTATTTTTCCCTTAAAATAGAAGTTTATCTTATCCTTCCTTTATCTATCTTCAAATATGAAATGTGAAATTTTGGAGAGATACTTATTTCCCTACTAATACTCCTGTTAACAAATAAAAAAAGCACATTGTTTTATTATAATACATTTTTATTTTTGCACATAACAATTTTATAAAATTTAATGATCTGAAGATCAAAGTATTTTTACTCAAAAATGCTGTTAATGGAAAATTATTAATTTATCTCAGTACTGACATGGCACTTGTGTCTGATCCCAAAGTAACCTAATAGCAAACCAGCCTTCACTAAGAGTCTTAAAAGACTGAAGTTCATAGAAAAGGCTTGTGCATTTTGTTGTTGGAAAGAAAAAACAAAGAGTACCATTCCCACTGTCATGGGTCAGAAGACTATGTAAACAGCAGAACTAGAAATAAGGAATATATTGGTTTCATGGGGAAAAAAAATCCTACTTGGCCTTTCGTATATTTGGATCCCCCAACTAAACGCTGACTTGAGACACAAATGAAAAGGGGTCGAGAACAAGCTGACAGAAAACAACATTATGAAAAAGTTCAGACTCAAGACATAAATCCCATGAGGAGCCTTTTGGAACGGGGGAATAAATAGCAGAGTGATAGCAAAGAAGACCTTTGCCGTCAAAGACTATGAGAAAATAGAAATAGTGTAGTGCAGACATGAAAACAAATATACTGACACTTATAAGGATGTGCTGTTTGATGGAAAAAATAGTTTTAGCTCCCAGCTATCAACAGATGGACATGATATTTTAGATAAAAACGAACAAAACAATACAAGTACAAGCATTTTCTTTTTCAATGTTTCTGACCTAGCATTATACATTACTACTTTCAAGCTACGGGAAACTTAAACATTTTTTTCTAAAATATAAACATATTGGTTATTTATTTATTTGGCAACTTCTGGAGGTGTAGGTTGCACTGGATTTATTAAGGGGTGACATAGCAGAAGGGGGCAAGTAAAATGTACGTTCCTCTTCAGATTTTTGTCTGCAAGAACATTTTCAAATTCTGAAGGATGACATTCTTCCATGTCAGAATTATGCCCTGATTTATCCACACTGAATACATTGAAGCCTTTTGCTGCAAAATGAAAACATGGAACATGTCCTGGGACTAAGAATACTTTTCTAAACTGCTCTATAACATATCATACATCAGTTGAAAAACAAGCAGCTTGCAGATGTAATATATCCCAAAATATAAAACCGAGTCATTAGATGGATGAGAAAATGAAAACAAAATGAAATGGCATCTTACTAAGACCAAAACCTTATTGGAAGCAAGCAGCTGTGTAGCTTTATTTTAGAGATGTAGCCTTTAATATTTTACTTCCATGGCCAGAAGAAAAGCATCCCCTAGCTCGTGTTTTGGCTGGGAGATGTTTCCTTACCCACGGGACATGCTGGTTCACGTTTATCTTGTTTTGCCTTGAAGAGGAAAGCCACAGTTTCCAAATTTAGACATGAAACATCTCCGTAATTGACTCTACTCCTAGCCTACACGAGTAATTCTGGTTTTGTAAAATCGCATACACCCTGCAAAGGTGCTGAATGGGAAGGGAAAAGCCACATGTGAGGCAACTCCAGTTTTATATTGTAACATTTTTGTTTAAAATATCTGGATGAAAGAAAAACATGTAAAATTGTCATTTTAAAATGAAACTACTTAAGCCAAACTATATTTTGATTGTAAAGCAATTATCTTAACCTGTTATCTTAAGGCATTAATTTGTAAGTATTGTTTAACTTATGTAATTTTTCATTTTAGTTTGATTGCAAGTTTTTTAGACAACCAAAAAGTTGTGAATGACACTAGAAAAGTATTTGATAGTAAATGGAAAAAAATTTAGCACTTTCAGATTATCTTTAGTAAACAGGTTTCAGAATTAAACAATTTCACAAAAGCTAAGGAATGAAAGACAGAACTATTTCAAAAGTAGAATAAAAAAAAATAGGGTTACCACATACCAACAGAGTATGCATGTGCAAATGATAAGGGGAACAAAGCAAACTGACAAAAGAATACGAATGAAAATATGAACAAAAGGAAGAAATCTCTGAGAGAGCCTGCAGCAGACTGCTAGGCTCGCTGCCTGCTGGACTCCCAGGATGCCGACAACTGGAAGGCAAAGTTAGCGCCTCTCCATCCTGTTTGTTCAGCAAACTGAACCAAAATAGACCCTGCAGCTGGTACAGTAGGAGATAGGATGGAAGAGTAAGTGGGCAAAGAGAGAGAGAGAGACTAATAGAGAGCCCAAACTGGGAACTTTATTTGCAAGGTGACAGATAAACTCAAACTGTGAGGCTTTACTTTAGTCGAGAAGAATGTCTATTTTCTGTCTATAGACAGCTATAGCTGACTGTCTTAATTATACTTACATATGAAGGTAAAACAATATCTTATCTGCTATGTTGATGGGGAACATTTGAGACAGTTCATGTTTAATCTGTTTATCCAAAGAAAGTGAAAAGCTACAAATGAGTCAATTTGCAAATAATAACTTTTGCACTCACATTTTTACGGATCAGTTATTCAGTTATCTAAATATAAAATCTCACCCCTCAAGTCTGCATTACTCAAGTATTTTCTGCCAGGATTTTAATTAACAAAACATTTAATCCTAACCATTTCAAGTAACATAACCTATAATTTTAGGTGTTGGTTTCTGTGTTAGCTAGAAAAGGTTCTTGTAATATATTTTAATGCCTCGGTTCTGTTGTTTTCATGTCACGCTCAGCCGTCATCTCTATGCGGGCTTAATATGGATTTTGATCTGGCCCTCGGTTGACAGTAAACTTTATGTCAGGAGGACCATCTGAACCACTCAGTGCAGATCTTTGGCAGTTCTCAGAAAAGGGGAATCACTTTAAACTAGCTATTCATCTCAGCTTTGTTTTATTTCCTTGCAGACATCTGGACCTAATTGTTCAACCATTAATATAGGAATTTGCCACATCAGTCACTTCAAGCATTCAGCATTATGAAATGAGTGAATTTTATCGTTACAGCAAAGCATAAGGTTAAATAGCCACATTTTTCCATCACATGTGCTGTGTAGCTCTCATGTCACAGATCTGTGAAATCTTCCAACAAAAAATCTGCGGCAGCCACACTGCTACAGAAGAAGATAGGTAAACATGCATCTGGGTCTTCTTATTTACAGAAAGATTGGCATCTTCATACACACTAGACAGATAATTTAAGTTAAGGACAGTTTTAAAATCTGATCTGAGTTTATTTAGTTATAAAGCCTTTGTGGAACACACAAATGTACATTTAGAAATCAAGGGTTTCACATGATACTAAAAAAACATTTTTAATGACTGATGTGAATGACTAAACTGTGGTTCAGGTTGTAAACTAAAGAGGTCAATTTTATACAAAAAAGCAGCTTATATCTTAAATTATTCATTTACCCTGACTGTTACAAATGTGAGGTTGAGGAGCTGCAGGGGACAGAATGTGTGGAGGATAATAACAGATTTTACTAATGCTAATATATTTTGAACGACATCAGAAAGTCTTTATCATACATAACTGTCAAACATCTGTCCCAGTCTGGAATAATAAAGACATGATGAAATCTTCAGCTACAGCAATCATAGCTGACATTTTGTAGGGTGTATCCTTAACAGTGAGGGATTAGTTCAAATGATTATTACCCTGAAAAAAGTTCCACTTCATTTCAATGTTACAAAGACAAGTTTTAAAGTTTAGTAGCTTTGTTATTCAGGCATTATGTAATGTGGGACATGTTTGTCCAAATGGATTTGGAAGATGTAGAAGTGATCAACAACTTGGAAACTCAACATAAAAAGATGCTTTTTAAGAAAAAGCATATTTTACAAAAACTGAAAGTTGGGAACTTTGCTACAAGACCCTTTATTGTAAGTAATATCACATACTGATTTTATGATACATGTAAGTGTTCCCAGATGCACAACTTTTCTCTTCATCCAGATGTAGAAAGTGTGAGACGACTGTCTAGGAGGTCATTGGTTCTTTATGTGCCTGTAATTGTAGGCAATCTATCAAGTGTGTTAAGCAGGTACAAGTCATACTGCGACCTCTGGATAACTTGGCAGCCTAAACAGATCCCTCAGGGGAGAAATGATGCAGGGAGGAGGGGTGTATGGAGATGATGCCTTCACAGAGTCAAGGACAGGAAAAGGGCCAGGACACAAAATTTTGCTATGCAAGCTGAAAAGTGAGCTGTCATTTGCTCCGTAATGCTGAACATTATCTCCAGCTGGCAGAACTGTATGGGTATAAGAATTCAAATATCCTGAATGTGAAAGACAAACCTGGTTTTAAACATATTCTGGTGACTTGTAGATGCACAAACACTTAAATGCAGTCTATGAGCATCAGTAAATCAGAAGCATTCTGGGTGGAAGTGCGGTCAATCACCTTTTTAAACAAACCCATCCAGAAAAATGTCAGCGCATGAATAGATTACATTAAATCACAGAGTATTTTTAACTAAGCTGAAAAAACATGAAATAAAAACAACCTAATCCACATACGTGTCTAAACAAAGGAGCATGACTAGAAACACAATGACTGCTATTAAAAGTATTGTCAAAAAAGTAATAATAATTACTTTAATAGGCATAAAACTAGTGAGACAGACATATCTATTTCCAAATATCTCCAAGTATTCTTCATCATCTTGAGCCGACCACAGAGGAAATTTGCCTCCCAGCTTTATTATGCATGGCCTGGCTCTGTAAAGCAGATTTATCATTTGTCTTTGTTAATCTGACATTATACACGACATGCTCTAATAACCCATTTCTGCAACCAAGTTATTTTCCCACCAGGTGAGCTGGTGTCTATAAAATAAAATGTGTGTTTTCAGGAATTGATTTGCCATTACGTGACCAGATGAGGTCCTGATCATTAATCACTGGATTGTGGTAACTCGTTTTACGTTGACATTCATTAAATATATCCGTTACACACTGTGGAAGAAGAACAGATGAAGGGCAACGGAATATCAGGTGAACTAGACACGACTCCCAAATCGCAAGAACAGTGAAAAATGAGCAAAAACAGAAAATGGGAAATTCCAAATGAAATGGAAAATAAAAAAACATATTTAGCTTCATCCAATATCTAATGACGATGCACAATTTCTAAAGAGTAGGAGAATATTGTGTGTTCAACATTAATCCACTCAGTTTTAGAAATTTGCAGAGGCTAAAACAGTTTCACTGAGTATGCAGGACGGCAGCGTAAAAGAAATGTAAAGACCTTTTGTATCCATTCTCTACTATCATTCATCATTTTATGAAAGAGTTTGGGAGGTCTTACATACTATTTTATAAAAGTGAATATACACTGCTAGTTAATGATTCACATCACTGGAGCATCGCTTGATGCTCACTTTATATTTTACAAACATTGTCTTGAAATAATGAAATAAAGACTTCCTTGTCTCTCTGTTAAAGTAGCTACTAAAGAGCTATGCTTTAATCTTGTGTTGCTTATTTAAACATGCTTATTGAACTCCAAAATAACTAGAACTGTCCCAAATTAATGAAAATCTATTTGAAGACCTTTATATAACTCAGCATGCCTCCTGTTGATTTAAACCCATCTATCACTTGCACTAGATATAAAGATTGAGAGGTAGTGTGAAAAGAAATACACACTACTAAAACAAATCTACACACTATTAAAAGAATATAAGATCAACATAATTAGATTGAACGAAACATTTTAATTGGTACAATGCAAAATAAGGTTATGGATATGCAGGAAAGACTTATTATTGTTCATAAATAAACCAGTCTTATGATAAATCTAAATAAATCTTAAGGGTTGGTGTTGAGTGACAGCCCTTTACATGCTGGATTCTGCCATTGGTTTCACTGCTAAAATAATGATCAATGATCAAATGTAACACATTTCGATCGGCTCACGGATTTACCGCTGCACTTATATTCCAACAGTTACCTATGGTCAAAAGATATGGATCCCGACTGGAAAAATGAAAAGCAGAGACCAACGGAATCTAATTTTTATCCTGAAGGTGATTAGTTGTTAAATGAACAATTACATCTGGGTAATAGTTGTGTTCAAGCATGAACCTAGATTTTATGGGAGAATGGTTAAAAAAAGAAAGCATATATTGGGAAAACACACCAGTAAACCAATAACTAAACATGGGCAAAATAATTAGATACATGCATACGTTTCAAAATCTGAAGCAAACTCAAAGAATGCAGTGGAATAGAAAGAGGGGACGACTAAATCAAGGAGTTTGTGAAAATACAAAAAGGACCAAAAATGTCACAAAGTTGAAAACCAATATCTAAATCAAAACCAAAGTTCCACACATTATGATAATCCAAAAAAAGAAACCTATAAAGCAACCAGGTCTACACAGAATGAGTGAAGACATTTCAAAAAGCTTTAACAGGTAACGCTTGGGAACATGTTCCACTGTAGCCACCCACAACTACTGAGAAAAAGACTTGCCAAGTTGTACATGTCAAGTTTGAAGGTAATAAGGATGAATGAACCGAAGCCTTTAATGAGTGAGCAGCCATGCCAACCCCCCAGACTCACTGCAGACTCTTATCATGTTCTATAAATGCACAACTCTGGCAAAAAATGAGTAAACAAACACTTTAATCGAATAAACTCAAGCAGAAAATTATGCCAAAATGTGCTGAACATTCATAAACTCAATGGCACCAACCTTCTCTTTAGTAATCTTTCTCTGGTGCAACATATGTCTGCATGTTTTATTAGTTTGTTAATTCAGTCGTGTTTTATTCAGATCAGTATATATATTTGCTTTTGAGGTGACCAAATAAATACTTTCCTGCCTAATTTTCAAATAAATCCCTTCCCATTTATCATATCTGGACCAATCCTTGTATAATTAGGCACTAAATTGTTTTTTTCATCGTGGATCAAAAGTTTTTCACCAGTAGTCAGCAGGTGATTGTTTTTAAAAAGAGAAAAGGCTGGTCACATTAGGCTTGTAAAAACTCCTGTTTCACATAATCATATTCCTTGACAAAAAGTGATGAGCTCTACAGAAGTACGAAATCTCATTTGGTCCGACTGGAATTTCAAAGCTACATTTCAAGAAGCTTTATGTTGATCTCAGTCTTTCTTTCTTTAGCATGAAGGATTTGTTTCTCACTCATGAGAAGCTGTTTCATACTGTAGAAATTAGCTAAAGTTTGCCGTTTGCTGGGTTGAAGCTGCTGCTAAGTGTCAGATGCTATTTTAAAAAATCTATTTCTTATCTTTCCGCTCATGCGCACCTTAAAAAAAAAAAAATTCCCCCCCACAAAATCTTCTACACCAACTTCTTCTTCTTCATCAACTCTGGTCGTTCTTTCATTTCAAGTGACACTAAACTGTCATCGTAGTAAACAGTATAATAATTAAAATCAACATAAGAGTGTTCTTGTTTTTTCTGAAGACCTCTGCGGTACATGTGTGGGTGTTGTAAAAAAAAATGCAGCACAAGTATTTGTGTTTCTAATTTGATCCAGTCATGGCAGCAGTGAAGGCTTGTAAGACAGTGATGTGGTGATAATAGGAAAATGCCTTGAAAAAGCATCAATCTATTTTCAACTGCATGTTACATGTTACAACCGCAAACCTCAATATGTTTTATTGGGATTTTACATGACAGGCCAACAAAGAAGTGCATGACAGTGAAGTGAAGAATAAATCATACATGGTTTTCAAAATCAATACTTCATAAAAGTTCTAAATACTTTTCACTGAAATTACAGCATCAGTTTGTTAGGGATCTGCGCCGGACTGAAAAATCTCTTTTAATTTATTATCTCACACAAAGTGAATGAGGCTGAGATCTTTAGAAAACATTCAAAGTAGTTTTAAAGTGATCCAAAACTTCCTTCTTGACCTGTTTTGTGTTCATTGTTCTTCACAAGGTTATTTTTTTATTTTACTGTAGCAAATTACTGCAGCCTTCAACAAGCAGATGTATTTAAGTTAGTAGAACTGGAAGTAACCAGTAACTGAGGCAGTTAAAGCCAAGGGAGTGAGTAAGTTTTGCAAACTAACCTTTACAAATGTTTACTTTATACTTTTCCTTTGAAAAGCATGTTTAATTTTTCCTTCACTTCAGTGATTCAATTTAGTTATTTCCATCAACTAAGATACAAAGAAATACATTTAAAAATGTCAATTATAAAGGATTTTGTTAGATACTTAACATTTCCTCAGGCTCCAATAAACTTTCTAAAATTAAATACAAGCTGTAAGCTTTAAATGTGTGTATGTAACATAAAACTTGCAACATTGATATAAGATTTGATGTTTAAAACATTGTTTCTCCTTGTCTAGATTTTTCCACTGACAAATATACACTACTTATGCATCCAAACAGCCTCATAAATAAAAATACTTTCTATTCCTGGGTTTCCTGGCTTATCAGGTATAATATGAATTTACAAGATCGTCAATAATTCAAAGGCAGTATCATGTATACCTTGAATATATTACTAGACCAAAAAAAGGAATTAATAGCTGCTCTAATGAACAGCTTTGGGGATTTTCAAGGTGATTCTCAAATCTGTACATTATTTTATTGTATATCAAGAGCTAAAGTTAATGTTGATGCCAAATCTCAAGAAATTAATCAGGCTACAAATGCTTTTTACAATAACTATTACTATTATTATTAGAAGTAATGAATAACTTATTGAGATCAAAAATCTCTTAAGAAGGAGTGCCCTGAATATTTTACAAACATACTTCTTTTTATTTAACAAATTAGAGCTCCTAAGCTAAAGAAAGGTCTACCAATACTTTATGTGTTCCATGTCAGTACCCACAGTCCGGCAAGACATATGTCCAGGCCTCCATCAGCTGCCCAAACGTTTGTTCACTCAGCATGAAGAGCAGTCCTGCAGTCAAAAAGCCGGATGACAAGTGCAAGCTGGCCTGCAGGACGCACAGAAGGTCAGAGGATTATGACCGAGCGAAAGGCCACCAACAGGACATTCATGTATGAAGCCACACAGCATGACATGAATGAGGAGAGAGGCAGAAAAAAGAAGATGAATATGAGAGTAAATTTAAAATACAAAAGGCTGTAACAGATCTGTAAGCGGAGTTTGAAAGGTTTTGCTGTTGGTCAAGGAAGGATTGAGAAAAGAAGAAAATCATTTAGAGTGGATGGGTCTTCTTAAGAGAAACTGAGTAGCAATTGTAGTTTTTGCAGGTTGCATAAATAAAGAGGGTTAGGGATTGATAGTTTGAATGCTGTAACCTGCATTATTATTTAATTATGTTTTATGATTAATTCCAAAATCATTTTTATTTAGATAATCCATCCATCCATTTTCTTGCACCCTTGTCCCTTAATGGGGTCGGGAGGGTTGCTGGTGCCTATCTCCAGCGAGAGGCGGGGTATTTAGATAATCCATCTTTGTCATTTATGTTGCCGTTGGATTCAGTTGTTAAACTGAGCAGCATTTCCGTATTTCAGTATGATGGTAACTGGTTGTGTTTTTCTTTGTTGTGTTGTTTTCCCATCTCTCTGACTCTTTCCCCCAAAAGGAGGTAATGCCTCATTAATTGTTAATAAAGAAAACTCTTTGCAAGGACATTTTTAGTCAGACTTTAAGGTAAAAGTTTCCCTGTGTTGAGTGATGCTGTTACCCTCCAAAAGAGCAAGAGCAACAGAAGATCTGCAGGCAGATCCAAACTCAAGGCACTGAAGTGGTAAGAATATTTATAGATCAGGTAAACACAAGATAGAGTCTTATAAAGGTGCATCTCTAAAATCACTGGGTGCATTAATGGCTAGAGGAGTACCGCATGTGGTGAAAATCTTCCAGCTGCATCTTTTAATTGTGAGCTTGGAGGTCTTTACATATTTTATGTGGGGAAAAAAGAGGGAAAAAATGACAATGTGCAATAAGTCAGTTTGACTCCTTATATTTCTTGATTCTGAACTGTTCAATCAGTATAATATGATGTTCCAACATGTAGCTGAAACATGAAAAAAACGTTTTGTTTTTTTTCAAAAACATGGTTTCACTGCCCTGAAACAAAAACCGTGTGCAAAATGTCCAAACTCATAACTCATGTATTTGTATCCGGAGGTGAGAAAAGTGTGGCGCTGACTTTGCAGTGTGCTAATTTTAGATACTTAATTCCTCTTTATCGAGCATTATTGATGAATGTCTCCCATCCTTGTTCTCTGATTTGAATCCGCTGACTTATTATCTTCCCAGAGTCAAATTTACTGTTCTGGGAACTCAGTTACTTCTTTTTTCACACTTAGTCATCTCTCCATCTGCCTCAAGTAATCTTACAAGATTTTATATGTTGTTCTCTGTTTACACATGCATGAAAGACTGAAGCAGATCAGCTTGTTAAAATGACAAAATTATGCAACGGCTCCTTCACAGTGACTGCAACACATCAATGCATGAACATGATCCAAACTAGAGACATATATCTAGTTTTGTCACTGCATACCAGGTAAAGATATAAGCAAGTAGTCTCAGACAGAAATACAAGTGAAGCAAAATAACAGCAATGCAGATCATTCCCTAGATCAATTCCACACATTCATCCCATCAGACATAGTAATTATACACGCCAACGTGAGAGATTGACTGTCATGAAGGCAGAGAGAATGTTAAAAAAAATACATCTCCTGGATCCTTGTAATTACAAACTGCACTCGTCATCTTGGCAGGTATGCAAGCTCCCCATTGTTACATCTGTTCCTCAAAAGTGAAGAGGTGATTGCTTCTTATCTCACAAAAGTGTTTCAGACTATAATTGGGGAAATAGGGGAGGCAATTTTCAGTTCTACAAAGATAAATCTGCTATTTCTCTGTCTTACATAAACAAAGAAACTGTGTTTCTCCGCTATGGGGGTCAAATGTTACTTGTGAGCAACAGCTTATAATGAATTGATCATTATCCATCCATCCATCCATCTATCCATCCATCTTCTTACACCCTTGCATAAGAAGCCATTGCATAATTTTGTCATTTTAACAAGCCCTTGTCCCTTAATGGGGTCAGGAGGGGTGCCGGTGCCTCTCCAGCGAACGTTCCAGGCGAGAGGCGGGATCACCCTGGACAGATCGACAGTCTGTCACAGGGCAACACAGAGACAGACAACCATCTACACACTCACACTTAGGGACAATTTAGAGAGACCAATTAACCTGACAGTCATATTTTTGGACTGTGGCACAGGAAGAACATGCAAACTCGTAGTTTGGGTTTGTCAAAAAGCGTAATTTATTTTCTTCCCATGTTAAATTGATTTGCAAAGAAGCTTTGTCATCAGTATGGCTTTTTAAAGGTGCAAATGGGTTTTCTCAAAGAATGAGTTTGTGTGTTTAAAAAATAAACCGAAAGATGCAGAGGAACAAAATAGATACAAGTAAAATACATATCTTTTTTTTTTTTTGTCTTTGTCACATTACTCTTTGTTACTGTATTGGGACTTTAGGTGTTAGACCAAAGCAAAGCAACATAAACTGTGGATGCAAAATAAAGGAAATGGATTTAATTTTAAAAATCTTGTAAATGTTGGCATGCATTTATATTCCTCTCTCTTCACTTTGATTCCACATAAAGTTTTGCGTTCAGTGTTCAAAAGTCACCTAATTAGTAAATAGAGTGCAATAAAATATCAGCATAAATCCAACTGTTCTGTGAAGTCCTCAGGTTTCAAAGGCAGTATAAGTAAACAAAAAGCATCATCAGGACATAAGGAATACATAAGAGATTTAAAGGTGGAGAGGTTCAAGAATTATCTTATAAACCAGCATCCCCAGGTTTAAACATTTCATGGATGTCATTCTTCAATTATCTGAAGATTTAAAGTATACGGTGCCCCTGCAAGCCTACAGACAGGCTGAAAATGGAGAGCAATAATCAGAAAAGCTGTCAAGAGGCCCATGATAAAGCTGAAGGGGTTGCACAGATTCACAGCTCAGACAAGAGAATATATTGACTGAAAAACTATTATACTTACACTCAACAAATATGACAGTTATTGAAGAGTGGGTAGAAGCAGAGTTTACAGTTTGCCACAAATCATTCAGGGGACACAGCAATTGTGTGGTCAGTTGAGAGAAAAAGTGTAGCCTGCAATGTAGTCGCTACAGCCTGCAAGCAAAACTAAATATGGCAGAAAACTAACACATCACAAAGCATATTCCTCTAGCTCAGTCAGAGTCCTAACTCTATCCAGTTTAACTAATCTTAAGATATTTTTGCAAAGAAAAATGAGCATGAATTTAAGTCTGTCATTTGCACAATGACAGACTTAAAGAAAAGTCTGTCATTTGCTTTTTTCTTTGGAAAAGAAAAACCTTGCTTCATTTTTCTTTAGCTTCACAACAATACTTTGCTTTGGTTTATCGCAAAGAACTGCAATAAGATAAATCTAACTTTGTGTATATAACAGAACATTTTGAGTTCAAGGAGTTCAGGCAGTATTGTTACTTTGGAATCAATCAACCAATCAATCAAATTTTATTTGTATAGCACATTTCAGCAGCAAGGCATTTCAAAGTGCTTTACATGATTAAAATAAAAATAAAAACAGAATAAACACTGAGAAAGAGAAAGAGATTTTGAAAAACAAAAACATTATTAAAAGTAAAAATAAAAACATTAAAAACATCGATCCACGTGAGGACTTGCCCTTATGGGGTCTCCTTGAACAGAGTTTTAAACTCTGCTAAAACCTCAGAGTTTTAGCAGAGCAACATCTTACAAGGATTCTCAAACCTCAGACATCAAAATCTGCAATTTAGCCATAAGCAACTCTAAACAGGTGGGTTTTAATTTGAGATTTAAAGGCATTCAGTGTTTCAGCTGTTTTACAGTTTTCTGGAAGTTTGTTCCAAATTTGTCGTGCTAGAAGCTGAATGATGCTTCTACTCGTTTGGTTCTGGTTCTGGGGATGCAGAGCAGAACCAGAACCTGAAGTTCTGAGGGGTCTAGACGGTTGGTACAGCAATAACAGATCTTTAATGTATTGTGGTGCTAAACCGTTCAGTGATTTATAAACTAACATCAGTATTTTAAAGTCTATTCTCTGAGCTACAGGGAGCCAGTGTAGGGACTTTAAAACTGGTCTTATGTCTCTATCTTCCTGGTTTTAGTGAGAACCCGAGCAGCAGCTTCTGGATCAGCTGCAGCTGTTTGATTGATTTATTAGTCAGACCTGTGAAGACGCTGTTGCAGTGATCAATGCGGCTAAAGATAAACGCATGGATGAGTTTCTCTAGATCTCGCTTAGACATCAGTCCTCTAATCCTGGAGATGTTCTTCAGGTGATAGAAGGCCGACTTTGTGACTGTCTTAATGTGGCTGTGAAGGTTCAGGTCAGAGTCCATCACTACTCCCAGGTTTCGGGTTGATCGCTGGTTTTCGGGGGTGGGGGAGTTCCGGCAGTGTTGTTACTTTGGAAGGAAGCGTACAAAAGGAAGGAAGAATTAAAAAGTAAAAAGTTTGTGCACTTCAGGCAGTTCTGCATTCCAGCTGCTCTAACAGCATGAGGTAAAAAGAAACATAAACCAGAAAATTTGCATACCAATAAACCACACAAGGACCACAGTTTCTACTCTTGGAGGACAGTGGGGACTGCGGACAGTGGATTAAAGAAAGAAAGACTTAGCTGTTAAATAGTTCACAAAATAATCCACAGAGACAAAGTTTCTGTTTCGTCCTTGTTTTGGATCCTACAAGTGTCTTTGTGTCCAATTAGAGATGGATGTTCTCAGCCATAGGTGATCACAATAGTAAATATTACTAAGGAAGAAAGAGTAAAGTTTAGAGAGGAAATGTGGTACATTCACAGTGTGGATTTATCAGGGTGTCCCCATCCTCTAAGTGAACATTGACTTTAATGACCCAAAGTCATAGCAGTGGAGTGATTATTACGGCTGAACCAGAGTCAGAGCACCTCGGCGTAATGAGGGAGTCCATTATACAATTCACTGGGGTAGCGCTGTGGAAGTTGGCATAAAGCCCCAATTTGTACATAACAGAATTGTCCATTCATTTAAGTTTAGCGGAGCTTAGTCACAGGCATTAGAGGGGACGGCTGATGGGTTGGCTACATGCCAGAAGCTGTGTTTTATGTGTTACTGCAACTTTCAATCTACAAAATTGTTTTAAATCCATCTTTGTACTTTTAAGTTATTAAAGTGACAAAAGCTGGTGACCATTACTTCATAGAAAATTGCAACTATGGATGCTACAATATGTTACTACATTTTATCTTGGCTTTTAGAATAATTTCAGTTAAATCTTAGCATTTAAGATAACATATTGTGCTAGAGTCCTTGTCTCTAGGAAACCTAAATAAATAACCCCATAAAATGATGTTTTTTAATTTTTTATTTTTTGGAGGGGTGGGGGGAGTTCTTAGTTATTTATATGGAAATCAATCTCTGCTGGTTTTCATGCTAATTAGAATCTTGCCTGAGGAAGATGTGATTATTGTTTTGCTATTTCTACCACGGTGTGGGAGGTTTGCAGCTAGCACCTTTATTCACTTTGCTGCTTTAATTCCTTTCTGAAAAGAATTAAAAAAAACTGCAAGCATAGTCACACTATCATAAATAAAAAAATAACCCCCATGTTATTTTGTGTTTCCAACCCTTAATGTATTTAATTGTAAATGTCAATGTTGCAGCAAGCATTCATTCTTCATTCTGACATTAATGCCCCATGCAAAAGATACGCATGGTTAGCATGACAAATTCAAGCACTGTGACCATTACAGAATAACATTTCAAAGCTGCATTCACACCATATGCTGTTTACACCAACACAATCTGCCCTGTTACACAGACTGATGAATCAGTTCCTCACTGGCTAAACCAGGTTTCATGGCATATCTAGCTTCATTTTTTCTTTGTCCATTTTTTTATCAAGTTCTATACATTGAAATCTATATTCATAATGTGTTTGCTATTGACGGAAATTAGCTAGCATTTTTCATTATTTCTTACTTTGAGACACAATTTTCAATTACATTTATTTTCAATTAAATTAAAGTATTTTACATTGGAATTATATGCAAAAGACTTATTGCCATATAATTACAAATGCTTGATTCCAGTCATTGCAGACAAAAAGGGAACTACTAGGAATAGGTTTAGGGGACAAAATTTGTTCAAATAGAGGTAGGTTTCTTTCTTTCTGAATCAAATCATCATTTGCACTTTATATTTACTCAGATTTGACTATGTTCAAAATTTATTTGATAATCTGATATATTTAAGCACAATGAGTTAAAACAAACCTAATGTTTTTTACACATTGCTAAATACTTCATTGTCTAAATCATCAGAAATAATATTAGGCTGCATTAAGGGAAAATCAATTATTTAAAACAGAAACAAAAACTGAAATGGAGAAACTACAACTACAGGTTGAATTTTTTCAAGTTATTGAAATTTATAGGGGCATTAAAATTAAAACTATTTAATTATGTTATTAAAAAGCATCTTATTTTTGACCACTTGGAGAGAATGAAATAAAATGTAATAATATGAGGTAATGTTGCAAAGTTAAGTCATAGGCTTTATATTTGCAAGCAACAGACAGGCAGTTATTGTAAAGTGTCCATCAGCATTATCAAAATGATTTCCGCCCCTAAGGTCTCAAATGGGATGTGAATTTATGTAAAGTGGAAGTAATATTGGTGAGAGCCACCTTTAGGAACCAAATTACCAAACTGATGAATTCATAAACAGAGCTAAACCCATTTTACTGCGTATTGTCCCTTGCAGCCTGCTCATGGTGAAGGTGCTGACATTTCAATTAGATGCAGTATGAGAAATGGTTCTTTCAGGAATAGAAATCATATTCAGCTGGACCTGCTTTGGAGTGCGTTGGAAAAGTTTTTTGGAGCTAAGCTTCTTCTTCCAGTCCTTCATGCTCATTTCATACTTTTCCCACTGCTTTACAGTCGGTTAATTGTCTTCACTCTACTTAAATAAAGGTGATGCCCGTCAAATTCAAATGTGCTATGAAATTAGCTGAGTCTGAAAAATATCAGGGCGAGACTAAATTAATTTCAGCAGTCTAGATTGACAAAAAAACTAATGTTCCTCTATGAAAGTACAAAACAGTTGAGATGCTTCAAGTGATGATATAAATATAAATATAAATAATGTTCTTATTTTAAGATTCTTAGATAATCCTTAGTTTACAATCAGTAACTTAGACATTCTAGGTGACTTCTGAAGGTAATTGGTTATACTACATTGTTTATAAGGGTGTCAGTCATATTTCTTCTGTAAAAAGTTTGATAACCTTGTATCCTTTTCATTCCAGGTCAGAACTATGTTGCACTTTATCAGAGAAAATGTAAATAAAATATACTAAAGTCTGGCAACATCTGAAGCATTTTAAGGGGTATTAATGGTTTTTTCAAGACATTTTAAATGTATGCAAATATGCATGTATCTTAAATACAAAGGGATTTGTTTTTTGCTCTGATTCTGCCTACACAGCTCAGTCAGACAGGGTGTCATGCATTATTGGGTTTCTTTTTCACTGCATTATTGCATGCTGAAGGAATAATCTATGGATATTATCAAAACTTCATAAAACATATATTAGCCATTCATTTGGACAGTAATTATATAAATGTATTTAATTTAGCTACTTTGTGTCAAATAAGACAACTGCTATCTATTACACCATACAGCATGTTCCCCACAAATGCGATATGATCCTTCCCTTTGTCTTTCGTATCACCTTCTTGTATTACTGTACATGATGTTGTTTTTCCCCTCTGACCTCTGTGAGTGCCTGTCTTAATAGCTTTCCTACGCTTCACAAGCTTCTCCAAGGCTGATGGTATGGCTCATAGAGCCTCGGGGCATATAGGTCTGCTTCACTCTCTCAGAGGCAATACTATTGGCAGTTCATCCAGGTTACAGGATAAATGTTTCAACAGAAGCACCCTGGAGCTTTCTGCTTGTCACAGACACTCTTCATTTGACTGAACGAGTGTGTATGTGTGTAAAACTATTCTTTCTAAACCTCTATCCTCAATGGAGACCTGGAGGGAGAAGTGATTGGTCTTTCGTTGGCCTCTTGGAGATGTCAGTGTGAATCAATTTGAGAGATAGACGGCGGCCTGTACTCCGAACATGCAAGTTAAGATTATCTCTCATGGGTACTAACTGAGATTGTCTGCATTATAAGCCACCCAGGGTAGGATACTGTAAATGATGCGTTTCCTGCTCCCTGCTTTAACTCATGTTGCATAGTTGGATATGTATTACTGCACTGCCAAATGTTTTACTCCTCAGATTACTTTAGATACTATGCAATGTAAAGTAGACAAACTGTTTGCTCTATAATAGATCAACTTTTTGAACTTTATATCATGTTATAATGTTATTTCCTCATTAAAAAACATACCTGGATCTCAAAAAAAAAAAAATCTGGACAGTTGTTTTGATTCCTTTATGCATACCATTTGTATAACAAAGTAAAGCTGCAGTTTGTAACCTTTATAAAGAATATGCTATTTACATATTTGGTAAAATTGTTTCCATGTTGTGACAGTTTGCTATGAAACAGATAATCTGTGAAAAGATTAATCTCCTCCACCTCCTCCCTGAGTTTCAACTTGTTCACAGATAGTCTGTCTCATACCATACTGTCACAACATAGTGACAGTTTCAGTTTCAGCAAATATGTAAAAAGATTTTTATATATTTTAATGCGACTCACTTTGTAGGAGACCTCTGAAAACAAAGATTCTATTTTAGATCAGATTTGTCTGTTGTCATGGTTGTTGTGCCAATCTCTGCAGGTGCACAGTGCTGTACAATCAGGACCAACCATATATGGGAAAAATCTCTTAGGTTATTTCTTTATTTTGGAGTAGCGAAAGTGTTGTTCTTTCGAGGGGTCCCATATTTGAGAGCTGTAAGAGCAAAGCTGTAATAATTTTGTGCTCTACTGGACTGTAAAACAGAAATGTTTGATGGAAAGGAACAGTGCAGAGTTTAAATTGAAATATGCAATGCGAAACTAACAGAAATATGAGCTTTTGTCTAACATGAAGAAAGAGAGCAATAAAAAAATATATATATTTTTGGTTTAAAAATAGGATATATAAGGAATATCTGGAAAAATAGTCAAAATAATTTGAAAGAATAGGAACATTTAAATTTACATCTTGAGTTGTAATCTTAACAATAAACAGCAGCAGTGAGATAGTTCAGCTAGAGAAGCAGAAATGGATCACAGTGCCCTTTCTGGCATTATGTGACATTTCCTTTCATTTTACATGTTGAAGACAGATTCATGCAGACAGGAGACACAGGGATGCATCGCTTAGGCGCATGGACTGTCAGCGAGCTCATGGCTTGTAACGCCTATGTACCGATGTCAGCAGCTCTTATTGCAAATGACAGCCAACCACACAAGGAAAAGGTGTTTGAGTGCAAACCGCACATTCATTTGTCCTTACTTGATGTGTCATATTAAAAATTATATCTCTTTCGAATTCTAAAAGGAAAATTATAATTGACAGTCTGTAAGTGTTCATGTTCATTTCAACACAATATGAATGTATTTTAGTTTGAATTAATCTGCTCTGTGTGATATCAGTGCTGGTGTCATTAAACAATGAAAAGGCTGACTGCCTGCCAGAAGCTAAGTGAGTAAATGAAGACACCAGCATGTGGTAGGGCACAGACAGTTGGGAAGAGATGCTTTGAATTACAACATACAACGTATACATCACTGCAGACATTGAACACCAAGAGGATCATTTAAAAATAGTCTTCAGAGATTTGGATATCTTTCATGCATGAAGGATTTCCGGTGTCTCTCATGTGGCAGTGGGTTATTTAAAATTATCTGGCAACACAACTGAGGCCAGAGGGAATGGAGCATAGTAAGGAGTTGGGAGTGCAATAAGTTTATTTTTTTGTTCCAGATGCTCTACCAGAAGAGTTGAGTTTCAAGCTTGTGTGTTTGAGAAACTCTATGAATGGTGATTATAAGTAGGTTTTTTTTGTTTTCCTTTTTTAATGAATAAGAAGAAAAAAGGCTTTATTTTGCTTCGTCAATTAAATTAACCCAGTTAGGTATCTTTCAAGCTCACTGTTTTTGAATCAAGAAAAACAGAACTTTAGATTAGATTTTAGATTACCCTCTTTTTGAATACAATATTGAAATACGACAACAATAGCAACAACCTTTTTATCTTTTTTCTGTCTCTACAGTAGCAGGGTAAGAGGTGCTGAATAGAAGTATCAAGTAGATCTGCACTTAGGCATTACAAAATTAAATATTCTTTAATTCATTAGAATAACACACATTTAAATAAAAACAACTCAGGTACATAGATTGGCGTATTTAGCAAATTATAGAAAATAGAACTGCACAAATACTATTCAACACATGAAAATATGATTGAACAAAAAAAGTAAATCAACATAAGCATATGTCAAACTTCTGCATGAACCCAATACCAGCTAATAATGCTTTGAAAATGTCATGCAATTTAAGCCATTTTAAATATAGCACACAAAGTACAGCTGCACTAACTGTCCTCAGTAACCAAGGAGACTCAAAGACTCTTGCGCCAGTATTTTTTTTCCTGGTAAGAATCACACTTCAGAGAATCTCTGGTAGGTTTGTTCACTTCTAATCTAATGTCTACAGTACAGAATAGAAAGGAGGAAAAGAAAAGTTGTTATGCATAACCGGAAAATCTATTTTCCAGTTATTATTAATCAAAAGAAACTCAAAACAGATGGGTTTTTAGCCTCGATTTAAAGGAGCTCAGTGTTCTAGCACTACTGCGGTTTGTGGTAGTTGGGGCGAAACGCTGGGGACAAGACGTGGCCTTGCTTTCTAAAGATTTGACAATTGACTTGGACATTGGAAAAATCAGTCATGGGCATCTCTGATATATGTGCCGAGTTGCTTGTATTGACAGTTTACAAACACTGATTAATTTTATGTACTCAGTTTATTTCACTACATCATTTGCTTTTAAGCAACGATGTGGCCGTCATTGGCTAACACACAAAAAAATAATACATAATCATCCACTTTTTGGTAGTGTGTAACAAGAAAATATGACCTCAAGGAGATAAGATTTAGAGAAAAATAGCCTCAAATTCTTTCAGTAAAAATATTTGATCGTGTTAGAGATCATTGGGAAAAGGGTTTTAAACTGTCCAAATATAAGAATTTTCTCAATGAAGTAGCAGGTTGTTTGTCTCCTTCTCCTTTCGAAGTTCTTAGATGCTTTTAAACCAGGCTACAGGATGCCTTAGCTTCCTTACTTTGCCATTGACACAGAGTTATTCAAGTTTAGATTTCACCCAAGTTGGTCAGATTAAATAAGGTGGCTTTAAATAGAAAGCAAGACACAAATCTTGTGAACCCACTACTTCTACAGCTCATTCTCAGTATATGTTTACCTGATATTGTGCAATTATGTTATGAATTTATCACCCAACTCAAGTAAAATTCATAAGGTGAAAGTTTTGAGCACAAAGTCCTCTCTTCTTCATAATCTACACACTTGTCAAAAAGCTGGGAAATGCAAATGTTATGCATATTTGAAATTACTAAACAAACAGATGGTAAGCAATGGAGTGTAAGTCCTAAATGGCACTTACCTGAGTCTTGCTTTCTATTTAAAGCTACAAGCTAAAGCAAGAGCAGATGTCCACTAATGAAACACAAACACATGAGTTTTACTGGACTGTGCATTATGTGCATCTGCTATGTGTTTTGTGTTGGAAGGAAAGATTTTCACTGTGCAAGACAAAAAAAGACTGCATGTGTGTCAAGTGAGCCCAGATGCATAATGTATTTTGAAGATGACATAACTTTTATTCCGTTCAGATTCTGTGTTTTTGCACTAAATTGGTATTACTCTTTCTAAGCTAAAATAAATGATCTACATGTTCAATAAAACCAGTATAAACTTTCAGACAGGAATCTTAGGTGGATCTGTTTTCTTTGCATCATCAGTTTGCCAGTTCCTCTTGGATATTCCCCACAGATCGACATGACCCACTGGGAAAAAAAGCTCAAAGGAAAATTAATAGTACTGGTTGTAGAAATCACACAAGGCCACTATTACTTAAAACAGATGTTTTAAAACTGAATGTGGTTGACGTTTTGATGGCACAAATAATATATGAGGCAAATGGCAACCTACTCCCTGGTAAATTTTTAAAAGGTTTCTCTTGCACAGATGGGGGAAAATAAAGGAAGGGGTACATATAAAGAAACAAAAGCCCAGATTTTGAAGTTGTCTTTCTGGAGTGACATTGCAAAGTCAGTAATTTAGTTTTTTTCTTTGTTTTTTTTTAAAGCAAATGATTAAAACTGAAAAACTTAACTTTAGGTTTTGTACCATAAAATACATTGTATGCTCAGCACATAAAATGAAACACATTTCCAAAACAAACCTTTACCCACAGCAAACGATGGTGATCACCTTGCTCTGGAGGAAGAATACTTCACAAATGGTTTTGGCAACAAGGGCAAAGTCAAGGTTAAAAATATATATATATAGTTATATATGTGACTGTCTTCTGTTTTGACCCAAAAGCTACTAGCTCTTTGAATTGCCTTGTTGCTGACATTGAAATGTTCTATAAAAATAAACTTGACTTGGTGTTATTAGTTGTTCTTTTTTCACCCAGAAAGATCAGAATCTTTATTCTGCCCACATATGAGGGTTTCTATCTTGTATTTTTCTATTTTACAAATTGTACTTTGCCAGACTAGAGTCATATACAACAATAAACAATAACATTAAATATTAAAATAAACCTGTCTTATTTCCAATTTATGAGACAGTTGGAGTTTAGAGGAAATTTTTCTGCAATACAAAAGGGAAATTTAAAAAAAAGGAAAAAGTGCATGCTAATGTACAATTTTATTTTTAAAGTATTTTACTAAATACAATGTTTTTCAAGGTTGTTGCCCAATTTATGTTGATGTTTCCTGACCTTCAGCTTAAAATAAGTGTGTTTTTTGCTCGTGGTTCTCCTGACACATCACAAGCTCTTGAGCCACCTGTGTCCTGCAAACTATTCTAGTCATAGAAGCACCAGATGTCCTGAAAAAAAAAAACATACAAAAATAACACAAAGACTGTTTACAGCGGGGAAGTATATATATATATATATGCACACACACACACACACAGACACAGACACACACATGCATACATGCCATGCACTGTTTGTTGTAATCAGCACAAACAACAAAAACTAGAGCAAAGTTTAAAAGTTTCTGTCTATTCTCTCTCTGTCAGCTATTCCTGTAAATGTTTACTTTTGTTCTCTATGTTCACAGCCAAATAAAATCAAAGATACTGTAATACCTAGGGAGAAAGGTTAGGTTAGGTTACAAAGTTACGACAAGTATGTGAAATGTTATTTGGATGTTTAATATAAATCAGTCATGCAATTAATTCAGAGCAAGGGCAAACTAAACAGAAGAAGTTAAAGGAAATCACAAATGTGTCAAGATCTAAAGAGAGCTAAATGTAATAATGTACCTCATATACACAAATCTAAATATAAATCCCACAATCTTGTTTACAAAACAGGTTCTGCATTCAGTTTGACATGCAAAGAAATTTGATATAAATAACTGCGGAATAACATGTAAATAACAACAGAAGTCTGAAATAAAAGGGAAAGAACTCTCCTAAAACCTATTTCTGTAAATTTTCCAATCTAGATGTAATATAAATATAACTCTAGAATGATAAGATTTTTTTTCTCTTTTGTTGTATCTCTATAGTTTGCAGTTGTGTGTAGCACAATTGATATTCAGATCTAGAGTTTATCTGTGATTGTGAGTCAAACCATATTTTTGTAGTGTATCACAGTTTTTTGCCCTTTTGTTAGGGGTGGGCATTTATTATATCGTTTATCATTTATCGTGATAAATTTCTTATCACGAATTCTTACATTTCTTATTAGTTTTGATAAATTCCAATTAATAATGTTTAAAACCCTCCAAAACCGCCGTGCTGTTGGAAATGTTAGCTTTGCTATTTTCTCCACTGTTTGTTCAGTAAGTGTATCAATAAATCAGTGAGAACATTTCAAAGTAAAACTAAAAGCGGTAACTGTTTGCAATTGTAGTGTTATGTTTGTTTTCTTAAGATAATCATTTTTCTGTCAGGCCTCTTCAGGAACACAACACACTCAAAAGTTTTTATTTACTTCACTGTGACCTTTCATTACTGAATCTTTGAGATAGTTTAAATTGAATAATTAAAGTGGTCTTAAGGATTCTTTGAAACCATTAGACACTGAGTTCAATGGATTCTCCACGGATGAGTTAAAATAATATCCACTACTGCACTCTAGCATGTTCAGCTCCTGAGGTTCTTTCCTAATTAAATGTAAAGCTTATATCAAAGCCGTTAATTGCTTCTGTGTCTTTGTGAATTCCAAGGGATTTTCATGATTTCTTTTTTTGGCATTTGTTTTCCATTTTTTTGTCCCAGCATGATTAAACACTCAAAAGAAAATGCTGAACATTTTGTTAGTTTATTCAACCAGTGTGGTTTGTCAATATAATTTGCATTGTAACTTTCCACAACAACTACTGTGGCATTTTACTGAATATACTTAACAGAAAAAAAAGCAATGCATAATATTTGATATTGTAATGAATGGGCATGCTTCATTATTGGAGAAAAAAGATAACACATTAATTTGATAATCATGAGGCATTAATTCTTCTGTGAGGCTCTAAAATCCTCCAGCTCCAAAATAATTATCTTGGATTAGTTATTTATTAAGTGCACTATTATGTAGTGGGAAGGCACTTTGTCTAATTTATTTCCATGCTAGGCGTCGAACAGAAATGCAACTTCTTCTGAGCAGTTGCATTAGTTGTTGATATCTGAGATAGAGAGTAAAATTTCGAACCCAGCTGCACTAAATAAAAAAGCATTTTTCAAACACTCTTCACTGCCTGATATTAAATCAGACCAATATATTTCCTGCATTGGGTGTCTAAGATAATTTTTCAATTTCATGTAAATTAAATTTCAGTGGAGCCTTCGTCAGAAGTAATGCCTGTTATTGCACTTAGAGCTTAATAAAATTGCCATTAGATATGCTAAACCGAACTATTAAAACTGTTGTTGAAGCATCATTCTTCTCACAGAGCTTGAATAACTTAAAAGAAATTAAATTTATCACTTATTTCTTTATTTCAAATCAAGCAGATTTGCTATTTGGTTTTGATTTATTTCATCGCCTTCCCTTTGCCAACCCAACATCTTGAAGTTAAGATGGGAGCGGATTTTTTATTAGAAAATTTTGGCTTCGTCATCATTCAAAATGTTTGTTGAACGGGGCTCTAAATGTCTTGCTTTCAGAAAGATCTTTAAGTGGAGCTTTTTACATTTTAATACAATACTCATAAATTAGTCCAAGGAAATTCAGAGTGGGTGTTGTTCATGACTATTATTCTATGCATATTATTTGTAGTGTAAGACTGTTAATATAAAACTACACACAAAGAAACAAGGTCAGTTGATTTTAATCTATGCTCGTACAAACAAATAAAAACATTTTTTGGCTGTTTTATGCATTTTGTTCATTGGGTCAAAAACAGTCATTGCCTGTTTTTGATCAAAGTTGGGGGAATGTTGTTGTTTTTTTTTATGGGACTTTTGCTAAGGTTGAACACATTTTATGAATAATACAGTTCATCACATTTTTCACATTTGAGATGATTAAGCTGTACGAAGGCAAATAAATTTTATACATTTTAAATACAATTCTTTTTATGGCTTACTTTTGGCTGGCACTAGTGGCCTATTTTCCATTTTTCTTACAGTAGGTAGACAGGAAGAGGGCAGAGAGAAGGAGGAAGACATGCGGCAAAGCCACCGACATTGGGAATCAAACTCAGGACAACACGAGGATTATTGCCTCCGCATTCGGGGCACCTGCTCTATCCGCTCTACCCACTATGTCACACAACACCTTGCAATGATATTTCTTGATAATTACAGAGTTTGGGTCAAATGGCGAAAAAGGTGACCACTAGTAATTCTATCGGTTCACAGCACCATTGACAAATCAATACTTTTACATTGACATTCAAAGGGAAAGTGTCACATCTGACTCATTCTCTTTGGAGAGATCAGAGCAAATAGTCAAATACCAAAATGTATGTGCGCGTGTATATTTCTTAGTGGTAATAAAGGAGAGATGGTATGTGTTGCTGTACACATTGTAGGGTGTGTAGCTATGGTTGATGTTGAGTGTATAGTTAAATTTCCTTTGATATATGTGTGTGTTCTGGTGTGTGTTGCAGAGAATGAATGAGAGTTGAGTTTGCATTTTGAAAGACTATCTGCTGGCCTGTGTGGCTCAGCCTGCCCAGTGCAGACAGTGTGACCAGTGGCAACGAGCTTTAACATGTGCTGACAGCTAATCAATACCAGATAGTGTTTTTCAGCTTTTAGGAAGAACTATTTATAAACAGGCTGCACCATCACACTGCAACCCAGATCAGATATTTCCATGGGACGAACCAAGTGCTTCAAAACTAGGTTTACACAAGCATATAGACAGTCATTTGTAATATAATGATATGTTTCGTATGGTTAGCAGTATGATTACTTTGGTCACCATCACACTGCACTATTTATTTATTATTTTGCATAGTGAGATTTTAAAATGAAAATATAATTTAAAAACATTTGATGATTTTCAAATATGCACAAATATTCTGTAATCAGTAATTAACCATTGATGAATTATTAAATTGTTAGTTAAAATTAAGAACAAAATAGGAGTTTGGCATTAGGCACTTCATTGTGAAAACCAAAAGGTTTAACCAGTGGTGTTGGTTCTCAAGTATGAAGGACCAAATCCTCCATATGGGTAACCACAGAATGGCTAACACTCACAAATAAGGATTGGCAGGGAGCTCTTCTCATCCTCACTGCTGATGATGACTTGCAGGTGAGCAAGAGCACACCTGCTCATTTCACCCTCTGGAGAATGACCTGTACTCTATGGCACCCTCTAGTGGTGTGGAGCTCCAACACAACCAAAAGGACAACACACAGACACAACAGACCACATTACTGACACGACCACCCCTTCAGCAGCCGCCACCAGGCGGTCCAGACAACATAGACGGCCACCAGGCGGTCCAGACAACATAGACGGCCACCAGGCGGTCCAGACAACATAGACGGCAAGGAAGACTTATGGATGAGAGAAGGATCCAAAATGAGGAAACGGGACACCCGAGATCGGTCCTGGAGACTATAGCTCTACATATTGACAAGGTACTAGTAAAGAAAATGAATGGATTGATGAACTTTCTATCAAGTGTCATAAGCCAATAAAATTTCTATTTACTAGTTTATAGAAAAAAAATAACGCTTAGTTACAGAAACATAAAAGAACAGAAATGTAAAATAAAATTGCTTTCAAATCTTTTGTATAATCTTGATTACTGCTTCCAATTTTTTTCAATTACTATAGAAACTAGGAACGAGAATTTAAACAGATTCAAACCAATTACCAGACAGACGAGAGGCCTAGTCATGAGTTGATGCAGCTTTTCAAATGAATCTAGATGCATTGGGTTTTAAATATTTGAATACATAAAATAAAACGAACTCTGCTGCTGTGGCAGCTGAGGAACCCTGCAGAAGTTTATCTTTATGTGCTCCCCACTTAGGGATGGAAACAACATGAAGCCATTGTATCTAGACCAAACAGTTCTCCTTTTTGTCGTTTATTTTCAGCCAATAATTCAATTTTCCCTTTTTTAGATGATTTATGAAAATGTAGTGCTTTCAGAAAAGTGTGGTGGTTTGAATAAGTTATAATAAAAATTGCAGTTTTAAAGTGGGCGACATCCACAACTAATCAAGCTTTTTTCTGTTGTTTTTATCCAAGGGCAATCCAAATGTTGACATGTTCATGCTTGAAAAATAAAAATGCGGGAGAGTTGGAGAGCAAAGCATGAAGATAATTATATAAGGAGCAGTCTAATCTCACAGTCCTGATGCAAGACGACAATCTGTTGACAGAGAGCATGAGAACTTCTGCAGTTCCTTTTCAGCATTCTTGTCCTGCTTTTTCTGTCTTGTCTGCATCGCCCCAGATTCTTGCTCTCCTTTTCCCTTCAACCTTACATGAAGTTCATTCCACTCTGTTAATTTCCCACCCACCGTCTTTTGCTTTCGCTCTCATTCTCACTCTCACTCTTCGTCTTCACCCACCGATGTCGCGGTAGTTGTCATGTCACTGTGTTTTACTTACCAGGCGACCCCCATTAATTACCAGGTGGGCCAAATCATAAATCTTGAATATGGCGACACAGAGAACTGATGGAGAGCGACATTTGATTGTAGCACCAGCTTGCAAATTAGTGAGCCATTCAGTCAGTCTACCCAAAAAGCAGTTTATTGCTTAGTAAGTCAGTCATCCATTGGGTGGATTGTAGAAAATGTTTTATTTTGTGTTTAGCCAGGCTGGCTATGATTCCAACATCTGATAGTTAAACCACCAATGCTGTTGTGTTAAACATTTATTCAGTAAATAATCTAATTCACAAATGCAATATGTTTCACAATACCATTCTATGTAAAGAGCTGGGAAGGAAGCCACTCAGTCTACAAGTGGCACAGCATTTTTTCCTAATTAAGCTTTACAACCTTCTATTGTAGTACAGCCACGAAATAATTACAGCAACAATGGAACGATAAAGTGCATAAATGTTTGCCTCAGTTCTGCTTATTAATTCTGCAGTTAACATATGTGTACATGGATACTCACACAACAATGAATTTAATGTCCCAGTTATGTCATAGAGCACTTATATCTATAATCTGGTGGAAATGTCAAACCCAGTTTTCCCTTTTTCAATGGGGAAAATGGTGTTCCTGTTCTCAAGTCTTTGATGACAAAAGACTATGAATAATGCATTTAAAAATAGTCTCTCAGTGTCACATCACGTTGTAGGATCATGCAGAAAATCACTAACTTAAGCAGAATACCATAAAAACTTATTTATTTATTTATGGCGGGTTCACCCACCATACAGGAAATTTGTTGCACTGGCAGTCAGTCACAGAGCAAAAACCAGCCAAGCATCACCCAGCCATGCAGTCGTCATCCATGTTGCCCGCCTATTACAAGACTCATGCCGCTGCAGCAGCGGCAGCATGAACCCCTGAAGCTGACTGCTTGTGACAGGACCTACATTACATAAGGAAGACGAGGAGACTGTGGAGTCGGTGAGGCATCTCTGATGGATTTGTTTGTTTTCACAACGTCTTTGGTTGAGGATGCTTCCGGAGTTTAAGCTGCTCCTCAGCTCATGTCACAGGACGTACTGAAAATTTATGCAGGGTTATAAATACTACATTGTTTGTTCTGGTCAGAGTCTAATAATTTTTATTTTATTTTTAAAACCTGACCTGATAATAATAAGCTGTAATTAATCATTGATTGAAAAAACAAACTATCTATTACAATTTCATTTTATGTTAGAGACATGTGATTCCAGATTTGAAACTTTTTAATAGATCAAAATTATATTCTGTACAGGCATTTATTAACCACAAGTGCAGGTTAACTGCTGGTGCATTTATTTCTAAAAACTTGCAGTAATCTGGAATCTTAATCTCTACCTACAAAGCCAGATGGATGGATGACCTCTAGAGGTAAATTCCAGCACTGAGGAAAAGTCTTGGGCCGTTGCCACTCCTTTTTGAACTGCACTGCGACTTTCAATGCGATGCACCTCAAAGCCCTACCATCTGCTTATAGTTGCTCTCTGCTCAACATGGCGTCCTCACCACTGCAAACAAGATCTGGTCTGAAGGTGAGTGATGAAAAGAGTAAAGTTACTGCAGACCCTCAACTGCTAAAGAAGGTTTGACTCACAGCATGTGGAGCTCATGTCTGTAACCTAAATTACTGTACCAACAATTTAGATGACAGCATAAAGCCAAACCGGCAACAGTTAAATAAATCAACAAATTGTTACCTAGGCTAAAAGTGAAATTTTACTAAAAGTTGAGATTTATTTGACAAAAAATAAATATCTGTCTTTACCCTTTACCATCTTGTGGTCTTAGCGCAACGCTCAAAAAGATCATGGAAATGTCACGGTTGGACAGAGAGGAAGCTGAGCTGTCCCGTTAGACCGTCAGTTACCGAAACAACATAAAGAAATAGTTAAAGCCTGCCAAACCGCACACAGAGTAGGAAACTTGTGGGATCTAAATGATCCTGTGTTTTAAGACCGCGGCAGAGTTAAAAAATAAATATAGCAATTAAATTTTAGAATTTAACTTATTTGAAATGTTATCAATATTTTACTTCATGATTGCATCCTGATGACACACAACGCAGACTGTAGCATGTAAACAAAATAAAATAAATAGGCCAAGAATGACATTAATAACGAGAATGATTGAGTCTAAAAGAAAATATACAATGTATTTAATGAGTCTCCACTTACCTATTTGTTATTCATATTTACCTACTATAGAAACACGACATTCAGGAAAGTATTAAAAATATAGGATATTTCTACACACACACACACACACACACACACACACACACACACACACACACACACACACACACACACACACAAACTTAAAGAAACTACCTTCATTCTCATCTCTATAGAATTGTTTTCATCTCATTTTTGAAACAGAAAATAGCTTCAAAAAGACATCAACTCACATTAAACACACTCTTGTCCCAACTAAGATCTTATTAGCTTTGCTACTGTCGCATCCTTTGTGTCTTGTATTTTCACTTTATCTAGCCAATCAGACTAAAAATAACTCCATGTTAATCTCAGGATCATTTAAAAATAGCAGTCTGATTGTTGTGTCAACTAAGGGGTTTGAACTCAGTGCTGAACCAACACCTATGAAATACCCCCATCATTTACCTGACAACAGCACCTGCTATAGTGTCCATCAGGCATCATCGTGGTAGCAGAGGTGACTTTATATGGGAACATCCCATCAAGGCTTGAACAAAAAAGGAGATGTTGTTCTACAGTTTCTTGACAAAAGAATCTAATATAGATTATAGAACAGACACCATTTTCCCACATTCCAACTACAATTCTCAATTTTTATTTACATTTTCAGTGATAAACACAGTTGTAATGTGAAAAGAAGCGTATTGATTGGTTTCAGAATATCTAATAGTTATATAATATTTTATGCTATCCTATACTAATTTAGACATTAATAGAAAATATATATCAAAATAACAATCAATACTAGTTTAGATCTAAATTGTTGTGTGCATTTATATTCATCGTTGAATATTAAGTATTAAGTTTTTTAATATTTTGAAATGTAGCTCAGCTCTATTATTACAGAAGAAAACGCAACACATTGCATTATTCAGTGGAAATGGAGTTCTTCCACACATTAAGTTTTGCAAGTAGGTTGAAAAGGTTTATTTCTGGAGAAATATTTGTAAGTTTTGTTTGGTTCTTTCATCCCCTTCACTTGTAGAAATGGGAAAAGGCTAAATAAAACTACTCTTGCGAGATTAGTACTACCTGGCAAGTTTATTCTATGTTTGTGCCTTCTTTTACTACCATGCACATTAACATTGTTCACCCTTAAAACAATTCAATCAATCAACAATAAAATCAAATTTAATTTGTATAGCACATTTCAGCAGCAAGGCATTTCAAGGTGCTTTACATAATTAAAAAACAAAATGAAAACAGCATGTGACATTGAATAAACAGTAAAAAGAGAGATTTTTGAAAAAAAAAAGATAAAAACATATTTTTGTTACGGAATTTAAGCGTAAATTACTAAATCTAAATATATATATATATATTTATATATATACATGTAACATAAGGGTTCTAAGTTTGATTTTTTGCAAAATATTAGTTTTAAATCCAATGCTTCTTTTATCGTATTTACTTGAAGGCTGATAAAAAAATTGCAATTTATGCATTTTGCAAATGTAAATCAGAGCATGCTGAGCCTCTGACCCAAGGTGACCTGATGTCCCTGTTTTCCCCGTCGCTGGAAATGTCAGTGCAACAGTGTGTGGAAAACAGATTGCAAGGTGAAAAAAAGATACTTTATGTGGCAAGAAAGACAGGTCAGACTTGTTGACCAACTGCTGTGAAAAACTTGGTCAAAAGGTTGCAGGTACTGAGACCACTTGACAGGCAAACTCCTTTTCAAGTGTGAAACCAAGTGAAGATGAGGAGAGGTTGAAGACTATCATGATGAAAATAAAAGAGGAGATGGAATTGTAATTCTGTATCAGATATTTTGACTGCTGGTGCATTCTTGGAAATCTAGGTGATCAGTGAACCTTTATGTGCTAATAAAGTGTTGAATTAATTTTACAACTTCATTCAGTACAAATGAAGACTTCTCGGGAGAACACTTTAAGTGAAAAGCTACAACTTGCAAATTACAAATGGAAGTAATTATTTTGTCACAGTTTGATACATTTCTAGTTCACTAGGCTTGAAATAATGTCAATATTTATTAATGAGAAATGAAAAATAATATTTGATGTCGGCCTCTGTTGCCAGCTACACAACTGCACAGAAAACTCGAACTCAATTTATCAAAATGTCAAGTAAAACAATTAATGACAAGTGAATACATACCAGCTTCTTGAAGGTTTGTCCCTTTTGGTTGTACATTTTAATCATCATCCCTCAGGGATCCAAATTATCTGCCAACAGGGTTGCCTAGAAAGAGAGAAAACATCAGATAAGGTTTGTCTTTGAGTCAATAAAACAAATAATTGCTACAGAAAGCCCTTTGATATATGTTGCTGTTGATATATGTTGTTAATAGTTTTGCAAGGAACTGTAGCTACAAACACCGATGAACTCCAGAAGTCTGTAAAAAAAGATCTGGGAAAAGTAAAAAGAAAACAGTTTTGAACTTGTTGTAAACTCAATTTTCTGTTTACCTTGAATGGCTTTAATTGTGCATTTGACTACAAATGTGTACAGAGCTCACCTGTAATATTTGCTTCCTAGAGCCTTACGGGAAATCAGAGAATGAGCAAAATTACTTCAAGAGTTATTCCCTTTTAGTTCCTCGTGCAAAACATGGATCGACTCCACTTACATAAGAATCGTCCACTCCTAATCATGTCAACTATACATCAGATACTTCAGCACAAACACTCACACATATAATTCCTTCAATGACAAGGTAAAAAGTGTATAACCTGACAATGACTAAGTTATGGAATATGCATCTGCTCATGTGCATATGCAGGTGCCATGTATAGTAACCCTATGTGCACTGCACACTGACCTTGGAGTCTCCCTATGCTGGCACTCAGGATGTGACTCCAAAAATAACTAGTGCCAAACATTGATTACCGCTAGCACACAATGCTGCACAGAGCAGTGTAGAAAAAGGACAGGGACAGAGATATCGGCTTCACAGTTAACAGTTATTTCCCTGTCTCTGTCTGACTGTCTTTCTCTCTCAGGCCTTGCGCTTATTTGCACTTTCCATTACTCGCAGGCATAGCAAATACAATATCGGGCGGTCAGTCTGTTGCACTCTATTAGGTTGTTTCAGAACCTCTGTTACTAGTGCTTTTTATCTGCAGGGGTTGGGATTGTAACATGCAGAAAAATATAATCTTTGTGATCATTAAGCTTTGTTTTGTATTGGCAATTTCATTTTTTATTGAAATAAACAAATTTAGAAGATAAATATTTCTGCTACTATGTATCCAGTTCTTTTAATCTGAACTTGGTAAATATTATTATAGACTGTGACATAGAGAACAGGATTCAATTGAAGAACCTCTTGACCTAATTCATCATTATATTATTACTCATCTGCAATCCCCATTTTTTTATTTAGGCCCCTACTGGCAGTCTCACTAAAGCCCACTGCAATGTTTACAGATGTGTCCTCCCTAATTTTAGGAATGGAAGCATGGCGGTAATGGAGAGTGACACTATCAAGCCAGCGCTCTTACATGCTGTAGGGCATTTTAAAGCTGTGGCTGCAGCCACCCACATATAAGTTCTGCGACCAACATGTCAGGTTGCTTACAGATGTACCAAAGAAGGCACAGGATCATCAACACATGCAAGCGTTGTCCTTGATTCTTGTTAAATTATAAAAAGAAAAACTCATTAAGCTTTATAGTAGCTGTAGGCATGCTTAATTCTTACAAAATCAGAATGAATGCACTTTAAACTGAACTACCACCATCCCAAGAGCAGCACAACGTATCAAAGTTTAACATCTTTCTCCATATTTCATGAGTTGGAGTAAAGAAAACAAACAATAATCTGCGGTAGAATGTCAATGTTTTTTAACAATGTACACAGTCACACAATTATTGATATTCTTTCAAATATTCTTAGAATAAAAGGAACATAAGCATTTACAAGTTAGCGCCAATTCACGTCAAATATCTCATGACCATTCAAGAAAAAAAAAAATCATTTAAGTTCAATCCCACATACATGTCAACAGATCCTAGTTATCAAACAGCACAGTAGCTCAGGTTATTATTCAGGTTCTTTCTCCGCAGATTAACGTGATGCTTAGCTGGATTGGTTTATGTCAGGACAGCAACAGAACAAGGCAAATTGCCCAGACATGTCAAATGCTTGTTGGGTCTAACCTTAGGGAATTTCAGGATCTGTGTGAAATAAGAGTATTCTCAATATTTCCAGACCCTCAACATGTTTTAAATGCTGAGTTAGGCAGCACTAATGGGCAATAACAGAAAGGCTAATCGAAAGCTTTGGGAGTATTCCCAATGGACTCTTTAACAGCTGGTTCTGATCAGAAAAAAGGCTGGGGTCCACAATTTTCCCTCTTCCTCTTTGCCCACTCTTTAATCTCCAATGAATACATAGCATGTGCTGATACAGAGAGAAAAGAACTCCATAGGCTTCTTTTTTGTAAGCTTTACCTTTTTAGTGTAGCTGCTTCAAGCAATGGAAAATAATGAAGTTTAAAACTTTTCCAAAAAGCATCAGTGTCATCACTATCCTTCTGAGACAACCAACCACATATTCAGGAACCTCATTGGACTCAGAAAACTGACAGTGAAGCAGATGGAACTGCATATCCCAACTCAAATTGATGGACAGAAATAATCAGAAAGGGCACAGGAAAGAGTGTTTGCTGCAGCAGATTAGCCGAACACTGAATGTTTCTGGTGCGTGTTGGGCAGTCATCTTCATAAAATGCAACCCATCTGCTCAACAACTTCATGTTTTACTTTCCATATTTGTGACTACATGCTGTGTTTTTAATTTTTTCTTAATGAAGTATGCAGTAGTATAAGTTCCATGTATTGTCCAAAAAGCTCTTATACAAAACAAATGATCAAGCTGCTTGAATGAAAATATAGAGTATTATTTAAGGGAACCAACAAGCCCAAAGTAACAATAGAAAAGGAAATAAAAAGGAATTACTACAGAGCCGACATGACGTCAACAGGCTTCTAAACAAAATATTTGCTAGTCATGATAATTTTCTTCTTAGAATATTATTCCAAGCTGAAAAATAATAGGTTTTAAAATATACCTTGCATTATTTATCCGACATATATTCAAGCAGCAGAGTTCTATTAAAGTAACATGAGTGAAAATTGAACCTAAATATTTAGTTTTCGTATAGCTTTAAACAAGTTATGCCATTATTCCAGTTTTGAAAATATGCCAAAACTGCTATATTTTCACTTTCCAATTTTGGGACCTGAATTATTCTTCAGTTTTTGGGCGATGCTAACCAAATGGAGATAAAACACAACATTTCATACCATGAAGATGAAATACAACAACGTCATCAAAAAACGGGAATAATGTCTCCAGACAACAAAATATTTCTAAACTAAATTACATGTGAGATAGAAACTTTTTATGATCATTCATCTATGAAATTCACAATAATGCTTATCTGCAAAAAAATAAACTGATTTGTGTGTTATGCTTTAAGTACACGGGTATGAAATTGTTTTTTTACACATATGAAAATGAAGAATTAGGAGCAGACAACAGATAATGTGTGTGTACAAGATGGGGGCAATAGAGAAGATTTGAATTTTCTCAAAGCCTTTCTGAGTCACAACAGTTGACTTTTTCACATGGCCTGCCACTAACCAGTGAAAAGTGCAGTGTTGTATCACTTAGATAAGTAATAATTCACAAATATCATCTTTTTAAAAAAACAAAACTGGAATAATGATGCAGTGTGATTGCATGACTGGCTGAGATAATTCACATTTTTAAATTACACTTTTTTATCTTAACTCTGTAGCCTTAAGTTATTCTGCTCACTGAATCAAAGAGTGTCAATCAAAAAACAAAGTAAGACTATACAAAGGACCAAACACATGAAAATTAGGATTTTCCTTCATTTTATTTGGTTTTTAAAGTTCTTTTATCTCTTTCTGCGTGGTTTTGCTTCTCAGAAAATAAATTGGATGTTTCAGTTGCCGATCTATGTTTTTGCATCCACCTGAATAATGTGTAGTTGCGCCACTGCTGAGGGATATTGTTGTTCTGATCGATGGACTATTGATGTGAGGGCTCCACAAACAACATTTCACAAGTAAGATGCACATATTATTGTGTATATTTTGTGATTAGAATATTACTTTACTGTATTTATGTCCACCAGAGAGATACCAGCCAATATTAGCTACAGTGCTTGGTGTAATACGGGTTCAGCCCCCGTATGCTGGCTAACTGAGATTCCGTAAATCTAAAAAAATTAATTATTCTCTAACATTGACTTAGATTATCTGACACGAGAGCCTATATTATAAATGAAACAATATAACACATATTATAAAACTTATATTATGTGTTATAACATTCACCAGCAAAGTTTACACAGGTGGTAAAGACTATTATTTATATGTAATTCTTTCACTAGTAAAATACATCCCAAATCTTCCGTTTTTGTTTTGAAAGTTTCCTAAAGACACGATGTGATGAAGAAGATAGAGCTATCTATAAACAGAGGCAGATTGACTGCAGCACGGATGAATCTCGCATCGGATTTTGGACTCAATCTCGGCTGCTGAATCTCTCTGAAGCTAGAACTAGTCGGCTGAAAAACATATACAGTATGTATGTATGTATGTATATATATATATATATATATATATATATATATATATATATATATATATATATATATATATATATGTGTGTGTGTGTGTGTGTGTGTGTGTATGTATATATATACATACATACATACATACATACATACATACATACATACATACATACATACATACATACATATAAACATGTATCCAATATATATTATTCAGTATTAATCATTATTTATTTGTGCCATTATTAATCATTATTTATTTGTGTTTGTATAGTTATATAAATACATATTGATATTACTAAATAATTTATTAAATAAATTATGAAGGGCTGTGTGGTTTGTAAAATGCTCATCAACAATATCAGAATATTCCATTCCTATTCTATTGTTATAGCCACTAAGCATATTTAAATATGCTGAACTATGTATTAAAAACATACTTAAATAATACAATTGTTTATAAATGTAGCTTTGATAGATGTTTGAATTTGGTTTCCAGCAACAAAAAAGCGTGTTATGATCGATTAAATGCGCTGATACGTCATTGTGCCTGCTAAACACATAAGCTAAGTGGAGTGGTGGACCGCTCCAAGATGGCAGCCCTAAATCTCGTCAACGACAATAGGCGAGAGCGGTCCATGAGGCGTCTATCCTTATATTATGTCTATGATTTCAGAAAGAGTCAACAGTAGGCGTGACGGGGGAGCCGTCACGACCTGGGACGTAGTCGGACGGACAGTCCTACACTACAGTAAAGTCCGTGCAAGCACACCTACATACATACACCCAACATAACTTACTCTCTTTGATTTCAGCACAAACTGACGCGGTTCGTCGTGGGAGCACACGCGGTGTTTCTGCCTCAGCTGTCATATCCATCCTAGCTTGTATAGCTTGTAATTTTCCGTATCAAACATTTTCCCAGTTAAGATATTCAAACAAAGCTACTTCCGGATTATAGTGCGCCGGGAGGGAGTCACGTGACGACGTAGTGACTTCATTATTAACTGTGTGTTTGTGTTTTTGGTCATGGGTTCATTTTTTTCAGGATTGTGGGCGGAACAGGTGACTATAAAGACAGGGCTCTGTACTGTGAAGCGTCAGTCTGAGTTTAGACTCCCAACAGGCCACAATGCAGGTGATGGATTTTTTTGCTGCTACTGCTGTTTTGTCTGTTTTGGGGTTTTTTGTTTTGTTTTTTTAAACCTGCCTGGCTGTTCATTGTGAATATGCTGCACAGCTTCTTTAACTTTTTTCACCTGAAGATGAATAAACACCATCTAATGTGAACTATGGCGTTGGCCTATCTTTTTTGTCCAAGTCATAACAAAGCCCACCGCCTCGCCACAGTCAGGGAGAAGTCAAATTTCACCAGTGAAGGCAATAAATTGCCAATATCAGATAGGATTTGATTTTAAGTTTGAGAAAGTGTGGGTGCATATGGCAGAAAAAGGTTTATTTTAAAAATGATTGCTATATTCAACATACTGATATTATGTATGATAACTGTCAAAATAAGAAACACTGAGAGTTGCAGTGATGTTATTAGAATATGATTCCCAACAGAGGCAGAATGTTGAGACAGATTGTGTGCCTGGGAATGTTGCATAGCCCTTAAGCAAAGGCACACAATGAAAAAAAGCTTATTTTTTAATTGTGTAACATTTTCCCCCCACAGCATTTATCTTGTCCACTACTCATGCTCAACTTAACTACGGCCCTTGGGTAAAATGCACCAAATGAGCAACATTTCCTACTTATTGCAAAATGTTAACTTTATTTGATAAATCATGCTAGTTCTCAGTAATCCTCAGTGAGTTAAGTAGAACAAAGAAAAAAGAGTCAGTGACCTGCTGTTTAATCAACTGTGCCACTCTGTTAGAACTGCATATCATAGATGTAGTGAATAAGAATCTACTCATATAGTTTAGATAGCTTAAGGATAAAAGCTTTGTTAGCTTTTAGCCTGTTTTATTAGTTATATCTGCACTGTGAAGTTAATAATGAAATATAAGACTTACTTTTATCCAAACTGTTATAACACCTCTTGAAAATCTTTTTTTATGTATTTGAACCTATAGTAATTTAGTTTTGACTTTAACATTATGGAAAAATTATATAAACAGAATAAAAATTGGACATAACATTAAAACAAACTTTATTTTGTTTGAAAGTGACTAAATCCCTTTCAACAAGAGATTCAACATCAACATCAAATTATTTCTTTACCAAGAGCTGAATATTTAATGTTTCCAAATGTTTTCACATGATAAGTCCTAAAGAAAAAAAAAAACATTGGAGCAAAAGATATAAAAGAAGCAATGTTGATATAAAGCAATACCTCCACCCTGTAAAGGTGCCTAGTGAAGCAAATCAAAGAAACAAACTGGAAACCCTCTGGTAAACTGGAATGAGCAGATAATTGAGATGTCACAACACAGCCTCTGAATAGACCACTCATACCTCCTGCCCTGGGACACAACCTGAAAATTCCTCCTGAATGAGAAAAGGAAGTTTCATCTTTTTCACTGAAAATAAAATATTCCTACTTTTTGTGAACCAACTTAAAATTTATGGTTCACAACTTATGGTGTTATGGTTATCATGATTATCAGCAAATACTTTAGATGCAATTGGGAAGGTAATACAGCTAACTTTAAGAAAAATATCAAAATGTTTTACATTTTTTGTTTTTGTTACGATGTAAAGCACTTTGAAATGCCTAGCTGCTGAAATGTGCTATGCAAATAAAATTTGATTTAATTTGATTTGATTGGAAGTGATATTAGAGTTTGATATGCAAAATAATTAGCAAATGGTACAAACTGATCAGGTCAATTTAGAATGGAATTTCTAAACTTAAAATAATGTTTTAAAATCGACAAATTTTCTATATTATTCTAAATAAATATTTTTTATAATTTGAACTTTATACTTTGACGACAAGGAAGCAAGTAGACTAATATTAAACAGGGTTTTGTCATTTTTTGAAACACTAATGTTTCTCACAAAACAACTTTGAAGCTCCTAATTTGTGGACAACCTTCCAGCACAGCATGTCCTAAAACCTAGTTTGTTTAGAAGAAGAAGAAGTTTTAAGTCATCCATGTTATATTTTAAAACATGGTAATTTGATGAATTCTTAAAACAGTCTTATTTTTAATCTTAAACTATTTTAAAATGTTTACATGGCTCCAAATACCCTTTTGAATCTTTTAAAACTACTGGTTCAGAAGCTCGTGGAGATCTGTAGGAAACTGTAAGGTGCCTTTGCAGTAAACTTCAGAGTCAAACAGCGTTATTTCTATGAAGAGATAACATTTAATTCCCTTCCTGTTGAACTCCAGCTGCCTTCAGTTTAGGTTAAAGCTGAATCATTTTTTAAGAAACACCTAGGTAACCATGAATGGTTACCAAATCTATCTTCTTTATGGTATTGTAATTAATTTTTAATGAGTTTTAATGGGTTTTGTATTTATTGTTTTAATATGTAATATTGCAGGTTTTGTGTAACGACAATAGGGACAAACACAGCAAATAGAGCTGCATGACTTCAGGAAAGAATTTAATTAAAATACTATCGCTGACAGCTGTGACATGTTAATTATGATTGATGATTTATCCTCATTTTTCAGGTTTTTTCACCATTATACAGCTAGATTTTGAGGAACTATATAACTTTAACTGAAACCAGGGTATTTTCTTGTTTCGGATTCTGACTTGACTTTTCAGGAACAAAGGGGTTTGTGTGAAAAAAAGAATAAAATGATTGAAAAACATCTTACGACCTCTGTTACAGATAGTGGAGGATGTATGATGCTGTGGATCTCTAAAAGTTTTGTGAATCTTTGTCACTGAGTATGTGGAATTACAAAATTTTTGTTTTTGGGATATACTTTAGATAAAGTATGGTAGAATACATTTTAAAAAATTGCATTTCAGCAGGATATCGCTCCAAAGTCATACGACCAAATTAACACAGAATCCATTCTTTCTGGATGGGTGGATGAAACAAAAAGTTGGAAATAGAAATATTTTTTTTCAGAATTTGTAAATGCAAAAAAAGTGTAAAAACTTGCCATAAAACAGAACCAGGCACAGAAAGAGTGTTTCACATAAAAATCCCCACTCAGATTTAAAGCAGGAAACGTTTTGCTGTGTAGCAAAAACACAAGTCCTCTTATAACCATCGCACCTGGAATCAGATTTTATTACATACTGTACAAATGCTTCTTTTTGCCCTCCAGGAAGATAAATTGATGTTACTATCCAAAGCAACATTTTCTGATTGTTATGGAAGTGACTGGAATGAGAACATGTGCAGTTTTTAGTTTTTGTCCTTTGTATGTGTTTTTGTTTGGAGACACACAACAAGCATAACCCATTCATCATCCCTTATGATAAATGTTCAGATAATTAATCAAACTTTTATTTTACATCAGGAGCAAAAAATGTGTCTCTGTTAAAATAGCCAAGTCGCCCAGTGTCCCCAGTCTGCACTTTATGCCTCACCCAGGAAAGTCTGCCTGGAATATTAGATTTTCTTATGCCTTGATTTCAGGAAGTTTTTGGTTGCCTTTGTTGATAGGATTAGATTTATTTTTTTACTCAGAAGCTAATATTGTTATTTAGAAATAGGACTGGGAATATAGTTTATTTTTAGTCTTTTCTATCCCATATCTCTGTCATGCCTTTTGCAAACTATCTATTTGCAAAAGGCAAAAGCTTTAAGTGAAAAAATACTGCACATCCCAAAATGACTTTGAGTCACACTAGTGGACCCCCCACTGAGTGATGTAAAATTTGGGGAGCAAAAAAACATGAATTCCATTTGAATTTAATTTTGCATCTCTGTCAGAGTGAGTAAGAAAATCCATGAATCAAGACCAAAATATTTTTTACATTCAGTTGCTGTAGCTCCCTTTAGACCTCTCCAGCTATTCATCTTTGTTTTCGTAGTGCAAATAGCATCACAGGTTATTATTTAATGAATTAACGGACAAAATGGTTATCTAAACCTTTGCATATACAACCTATATTATATTTGATAAGAGTATTATGCTGCATAGCCTCATGCAAGAAGAACAAGATTATTTATAGAGCCTTGTAGAAGTATTTATACACTTTTGTTACATTACAGACATGATCTTTGTGCATCTTGAGAGGATTTTATGTGATAGACCAACTCAAAGTTGTGCACGATATGAAGTAGACAGAAACAGAAACTTTTTTGTCCTTATCCCAACATCCGATTCCCTTAAATAACATGCAATACACCAATCACCTTCTTAAGTCGTTATATTAGTACATAATATATTCAACTGTTAAAATGACTCGGTCAAAGTCAAGACTTAAATTCATCTGATAAACTGTGGTATTTCCTAACATTCCTAGATGTCAATATAGTCAAATGGCTGATTATAGTGTACTGTTTTCAGTATGACAAAATGAGATTTACAAGTAAATATGAATATCCTTGTAAGACAATATGTGCAGCTATTTGTTGAACTAAAACTTGTTTATGCTCATGCTAAATATCCACTAATAAATTAAGAGCGATCAATTAGTAAATATTGTGCATTCATATTTCAGGTTCAAATATTCAAAAGAACAACCCCTTAAATGATCACTTAACATATGTTGTTGAAAAATGTGATCAACTGCTCAAATTTCTTGGCCAAAGTATCGTTTTAAGAGGGCTTTGGTAAAGTAATTTCACTTGCAAAACAACTTCAAGGTACACTGCTAATTCAGCTGTTCATAACACTCTTTCCTTCAAGGCATGTCCTCCAGTTAGACAATATTTCCAGAGGCTTATAGATTAAGAAAAAGCTTTAAGTTTCCAAAGTACTCTGTAAGAGTGGGTTACGTTGGTGGTGCTTATAGAAGTATGCAAATCCACCCAAGCATAATGTTTCCGTCTTTTCCTTGACCTACTTTTTGCTTCCAAGCATAATCTTCGATAGAATTCCTTAACCAGCATAATGAGAGAAACTGTGCACCAGGTGGCCAAAGGTGACACATGACAAATGTATCACATCTACACTTGTTTAAAATAGGGTCAAAAGGAATGGTAATGACCTTGTGAGATTCAATCTGCTGGGACTTGCTGCACCATGTGTTTTTCTAAGATCTGTTGTTTATTATTAAGGCCAATGACGTTTTGATTATCTTCATTCATAAACATTCAGCTTCCTACATTTAATCAGGGGATATTCGTCAAAAATGTGGCATTGGGGTGTAAATATTCCTGGAAATGAGTTCTTCTGCTCTGGAATAGAAAAGGGAGAGATAAAGCAGAGGCTGGTGCTGCTTTACCAGGCGATATGGCGATTAACCTAACAAAGCATCTGACTCTTGGATAATTAGAAAAGCATTTTTTCATTGAAGAAGAAAATACGCTGTTTGAAGTTAATTGTGTTCAAAGATCCGCCATTTCCAGAAAAGTGGTCACAATGATAAAAGGACAAAAAAAAACGTCATAATTGTAAAGCCAATGCCTTGTAGCAAGAAGATCGTAGTTTCCAGCCTGGGATCTTTCTGCTTTGACTTTGCATGTTCTCCTCATGCATGTGTTGATTATCACAGGGTATTGTGGCTCCCTTCAATAATAAAAACATGACTGTTAGGTCAGTTGGTCTCTCCAAATTGTCTTTAGGTGTGTCAGAAAATGTCCAGGGTGTACCCTGCCTCTTGCTCTATGACAGCTGGAGATGAGATGGACACCAGGCCCGTCCAGATCTTCCAAGGACAAGCAAAGTTAATGGTTGGGTGTAAGGATGCTCCAATCAGGTTTTACACTGCTGGGTCCGATACTGATCACCAATGAGTGCTGATCACTGTCGATCACTGATGCCAGTTACATGGGTTAGCTGTTTTAAATGTGACTGGTGAAAATGAACCATAAAATTACCTTTATATGGACATAAACAAACAAAAAACTTAGAGGCATAACGCAGCAACTATTCAGTCAAAAGGGCATCAGTTAAACCTACTTAAACAATATTTAACACAGATTTTAAAAAAATACTCTAAACAACCTATAACTTATACAAAGTCAGATAAATCTCACAACAATTATATGTAGGTTGCATTCAAATAAACAATTATCAGCTATTGATTGAAAACTTCATGAGAGCATAGCTGTTTTGTGCATGAGCAAACTCTGTTGTGCATTGTCAGCACACTCTTCCTGACTGGTTGTTTGTGAGCAGGAGTGGTGTATTAGATGGTAGCTGGACCACAGGGAGGAGGCAGAGGAGCTTAATTTCTTCACAAATTATCTGTTTCCTGCTTTACTGACACAACACAATGAAAGTTTTAAGAATTATGTAAAAAAAAAAAAAAAGTAGCCTTAATGAGACGTCTGATGTGAGAACACATCATCTGGTGGAGCTCAGACAAGAATTCATCTGTGAAATATATCACATACCTGGGGTCCAACAGTCACAACCCAGTGTCTCTCCCCTGAGAATGGCTGATCACATTGCCCAATAAATGTAATTAGCTCATCCATTCCCCAATTCCAAAGTTCAGTTGTATGAGCATATTTATTTAATTTGCAAACAGGTATTTACCTTCTTTATGTTCATAACTCTATGACAAACTGTTGTAGTCATCCATATTATTTTCTCTAGAGGTCAAATTAGTAAAATCAATCCATGCTGATTAAACAATAAGTGACATTGGCATGGTTGACAGATTAAATGTAATAAAATAATCTCATTATCAATCATAATTTGTTACCTTTCAGACAGAAGCAACCACCTTTTTCTGATTTCTGCTGTTGTTTAGACATTGTTTAAACACAAAACTAAGACACCGTAGAGAAAATGTCACTTGAGACTCCATGAGAAAATCCCTTCCTTAGAGAGGAAACACATGTTTTTTTGTCATTTATGACAAACACAAGTTTTTTATTTTCTCATATATATTTCCATCTGAACACAGAGAATATGTCATATGACTTATGCAGATGTGCGATGTTCATGAAACAGCTCCTTCATTTTAAAAGATTGCCAAAAGTGATTTTAAAAAACAAGAATAATAACTTGTCTAACTTTGAGTAAAATTAGTCAGTTCCTTGGAGAAGGGCATCATATTTGATCTATTAAACCACTTGAGTCTTGACAACTTCTACTGGTACTGGCTGAATGCCAAACACTATTTAAGCATCTCATTATCATGAGCAGAAGCAACTTTACAGTACAATTTGATAAGTAATGTCAGTTGTTCCAACCAATATTCCAGGAACATCTTTTCTCCTCATCTGTTAACATGAGAACACTGAAAAATACATGTTTTCCTGCCATTGTTTTTGACTCACTTTTCATATATACACAAATCCGATTAGCTTACACTTTCTCACTGGTAGGGGGAACTAATTTATAAGTATATATGAAAGCAGCTGTCCGGTAATATTGTTGCTTGTTAATTCCTGCAAGGTGTGAACTCTGGTTGTTTTCGCTGAATGTGTTGGTTGTTCACGAAATGAAATAGAGTTGATGAAAAATGAAAACGTGTTTAAGCAATACTACCATACAAACAGCTGTTCTGAAAAAAACATTTTCGATTCAGGTTTATGGTAATGTAATCAACAGTTAAATGCATATTTCTTGTTTAGAAAGGAAATAACTTGATCACTAAATCTAAGCTTCTTGATCTGGAGAAGGCAGAGGGTCAAATCTGACTAAATTAGATTTTGAGCTGAAACATTGGTGTAAACAACTGAGTTTCAGGTGGGAAATCAAGCTATTTTACTTAATGAAATATATTACATTCACGACTTAATGTTTGTGGGCATGTTTTTAAAATACTTCAAGGTCTAAACAGAAAAAAATAGTAAAAATAATTTAAACATTGCCTTGCTACACATGACTTAAGAAGTTAAATATGTCAGAAAGTTTCTTTCCATGAGTATATACTGCACAGTGGTTTCACTGCTAAAAATGTCAGGTGCTTATTAATTCAGAATGACGTATGAGTGACAGGACCCCACACTCTCCACTAAGTGGGTTTTTGTGGAAGAAAATAATTGCCAAGTACTGTTAGGTGAAAATCATTCAGTCAGGTTTATTTTAAACCATGCGCATGATATGAGAACCACAAGATCAAAAACGCATTAACAGGTCAGATTAAAGCTTTTAGTGTAGAATAATCTTGTCCAGGTTTGAAGAGGGTACTTTAGTTCATAAACTGGATCAGGTCCAGTGTGGCCCAAATGGACCTGACCAAATCAAATCCAAGATTCAGAATCTCAAATATGGTTTGAATAATTTTATTAGTTTAGAACAATCTAGTTTAGATTTGAAGACTTTCAGTTTTTTTAATTGTTAATCTGCAGCAGGTGTTAAAGATGATGAAAAAGAGGAGTTTTATCAAATGCGTAAAAAATATATGTTCTTATATTTAAACAGACAAAATCAAAATAAATCATCCATCCATCCATGAGCTTAACAGGCTGAGAGGAACTGAACTACATCCACAGGAGTGGGAAGACCATATGATTAACTGTGACTTGTTTCCATAGATCTTCAGGACATTCATGTAAATTAATCAGAAGTCTTTGAAGTTATGAATGACTTTGTGCACATGATTAAAGGCAAAATGGAGGAGTGAATGAAATGTGGAAAGAGAAGTAAAAGCTATTCTTCTAATACAGTCGTTAGTTGCAAAGGAAGTTCTGAAATAAACTGCTTACTGCAGCTCCTGATCTGCATACCTGGGAGAAGAAAAAGGAATATTTTAAAGATATTGTCCTGAATGTGAAAATATTACTTTCCATAAAAATTTTAAGAAGTTTTTTTTTATGGTAGATAGTAATAATATGAAAAATCAAAACTAAAGTTCAAATGAAGAGCTAATGAATATCTTTTTGCAACAGAAGAACATATAAACAAAATAACTGTTGATTTGATTCTAAAAATAAAATCTACTACAATATCTTTAATTTGACGAAAGACAGATATGAAAGTAGCAGCTGCATTTTATATATATATATATATATATATATATATATATATATATATATATATATATATATATATATATATATATATATATATATATATATATATATATATATATATACACTGCTAAAAAAAATAAAGGGAACACTTAAACAACACAATTTAACTCCAAGTAAATCAAACTTCTGTGAAATCAAACTGTCCACTTAGGAAGCAACACTGATTGACAACGGGGACCCTCGTCGGGACCATGTATATATATATATATATATATATATATATATATATATATATACTCATTTGTTTCCAGGTACTGGAGGGAATCTGCAACAAAAATAAAACTTCAACTATACATTTGAAAATTATAAATATAAAAGTTTCTCTACTTGCAAATGGGATATAACCTCTTGTTTGTCTTGAGAAAATAAATGGCATAAAGTGTGACAAATACTCATTTGTTTTCCGAGTCCAGGGACCACATTGAAGCTACAAGGTCATAGACATGGTATTATCTGTAACAGATAGTTTGAACTTAAAATTGAATGCGAAATTATTGGATTGTACTTGAATATACTGGATTGATATGATTTATAAGGATTTAGCTTGTGAGGTCAAATTTGTATTAATTGAGTGCTATATAAGAAAAACTGAGTTGAATGTAATATGCAACCCACTCCATATGCAGTATCTTGAGTTTTGCTGCACTTCATGACAAACATAAAACTGATTTTTAAGACACGCCTAAGGGTTTCAGAGAATCAACACATAATAGGAAGAATGTATATGCACTGGAGTACCTGTGTGTAAATCACTGGGACACACAAGGACACAGAAACAGATTAGCAATCAGCTACAGTCTTAAAAGTTACTGGTAATTTGCTGTCAAGGAATAAACACCACTGCTATTTTGTCAACTTTAATCTATTTTTCCACGCTCTTACTGTGTTTCCTAAAACTCCACAATCCACCTGTTTAACTGAAGACTCCTTCCTCCCTCAGGAGCCACCACTGCCAGGGTCAATATAAATTCCTGTGATAGGGCTGTAGTGAAAAGTAAAGTAATTCAGTAGAAACATTGCTGCTGGATAATCTCTCCACTGGGAATTAAATCAAGCACAGCAAGGATGCTTTGAGCCTAAATCAGCCCCCTACGCTTCCTCCCAGACTCCTTACAGCCTCATCAATCAGGCTTAATCACTTCCACTTAAATAACACTCTGTTATCTGGTGGGAAGCTCAATAAAGCCGAGGGGAAAATAATTTACAAAGATGTTATGATTCCTGTTGATTTCTGAGGCTCTCAGTTACAGATTTGAGTTTGTATATTTTAGTTAAGCTTGTGAAGAAAATCTGTAATGGTCTGATTGTAGCATACAGGTACTGGAGCGAAGCCTGCTTGATCAAACCATTTTACAAACAAGGGTTTATGTGGAGACCCAAAATAGTTACAGTCCATTTTTAACCTACTTACAATATTCTTTTTTCTATGTTGTTTTTCCGGTAATATAATTACTATAAAAATGTAGTTTAAAAGTAATCAAGCTTTTTGAGTACTGGGATTATTTCAAGAGATATCTTTTTCAGTATTTTTGAAGAATCAAGGATTCTTGAATTCTTGAATTCAAGAATTCAAGAATCAAGAATCAAACAATCAAACAAGAATAAAACTTCAACTATACATTTTAAAAGTATTAGTATGAAGGTTTCTCTACTTGCAAATGGGATATAACCTCATTAGTCTTGAGAAAATAAATGGCATAAAGTGTGACAAATACTCATTTGTTTTCTGAGCCATTTTGAAGCTACAAGGTCATAGACATGGTATTATCTGTAATAGATAGTTTGAACTTAAAATTGAATGCGAAATTATTGGATTGTACTTGAATATACTGGATTGATATGATTTATAAGGATTTAGCTTGTGAGGTCAAATTTGTATTAATTGAGTGCTATATAAGAAAAACTGAGTTGAATGTAATATGCAACCCAGTCCGTATGCAGTATCTTGAGTTTTGCTGCACTTCATGACAAACATAAAACTGATTTTTAAGACACGCCTAAGGGTTTCAGAGAATCAACACATAATAGGAAGAATGTAGATGCACTGGAGTGAGGAGAAACCCAATTAATCCTAAACTTTTTTGTAAAGAATGAACATAATGAAGTCTTAGCAGGAGTACGAATTATTAATCAGACTGTTACTCAAAACATCAAACATTAATCTAAATGCAATTCCTTATATTCATGATAGCCCTCTGACTACAAAGTCCTTCCACATTAAGCAGTTCCTCATGATTAACACACATCACACATATCCCATATGTTGAAATGGAGGCATCTAATTAAAAGAAGGGGTTTAGTAGAAGATGTTTTGACAGCTGAGATAGTCATTATGAAGACAGCACAGCAGGACTACTTAAAACAATCCTGGGATGAGATCAGTATGGCTCAGGTTTAGTAGGAGGCTCCATTTATCTTCTTTTCTCCCCTAACCTGTCAATCCCTCTATACATCACTTCTTTAATATCCCATTTACTTTCTATACAGGTGGCACCTTAAAATTACACATTGAAGATTTGATTCTATTACGGCAAAACAAAAGAAAACATGGATAATGTTGCCTAGTAACAAGCACTTTATTAAACTGCATAGACAGTTGGGGTTTAGGTGAAAGAATACATTTTGGGAGAGAGGTACAATAGCAAAGATGAACTATTCTTTTCCACTTTCACGTTTATTAGACTTCTAATAATTTACAAATTTCTCACTAACAATGCCCTAATAAATCCCACAACAATCATCCCTATTGTTAAAAAAAAAACTATTGTTTTAACATATACTTTATGCATTTGCTTTGTTCAGATTTAGAGAAAGCTTAAGATTTGGGTATGGAAGAGATTGTTTTTACATAAAAATATTCACATTCTGAAATTCACCTTATGATGCAGGATTCTTACTTTGGCATTTAGCCACTGATTAGACTGATCCCTAGATCAATCTAATCAGATTGATCTAGATTAAATGAAAAATGTCATTTCAGACCCTTTCAGAAATACCAATACTTTGCTAAGTTTAAAAACTGAGGTCAAAGACACATGGTTTAAAATATTTCTTCTTAGAATCATTTGCTGTTTTGGATAAATATAGTCAGGTATGCTTTATTAAAAAAAATAAAGCGTCCATAAATTTGTGCAAAATATGAAAATAATACAGGACATCATATATGTATGACCTCTGTGATATTTATATATGGGATTACAGACTATAAAATAGGTTGGAACATCTGTTTGATGTGGCTCCTGATGGTATTCGATAACTTCGACATGCAATGAAATATGTTGGTAATGTGGTTTCACAATCTTTGTGTCCATACAGAGAAGATGAAGGTTGTCGGAACCAATTTGCCATAACTAAAACAGGCTTGTACAGGAAGGAGTCAGTCATTGTCATGCAGGATTTTAAACTCAGCAGGCACCATAAACACCTCAGTAAGTAAGGCAATGAACTGTCACTAATAATTTTCTTTTCTGTCATCCCGCTGCAGTAAGGCTATCCATTAAACTCTTGTTCATTTTCTGTTTTGCAATAAAAAAATCATCCCTTAACCTTCCCCATTCCCCTAACTTTAATATAATTCAAAAATTTGGGGCAATGAAATATATCAAAGGCCCTCTTATCTATGTTGACCTCAGATTTTTCTGCAAGGTTGCAGATGGTCTCAGTGGTTGCTTTGAATTCTGATTAAAATTCCCAGCAGGGTATAAAGACAAGAACATATGCACAGCAAAGCACGCAGCAAAATTACAATTAGAGACTCAGGGGAAGAAGATGAAAATAAAAATTGGTGATTCAGAGGGTCTGATACCACCTCAAATAGGGGCCCTCAGTCCAGCTGCTTGCTCCACACCAGGGATCGTTTAACTGTATTCACACCTGCACAAAAGGTCCAGACCAATGAAGGAAACTAACTCTGGTCCATTTAAAGCAGACCAAATATGTCTAGTGTGAATACGTCTTAAATGGCACCACAAATGTTCACAACAGAAATCCTGGTCTGTCAAAGCATGTTTTTCTGGGTCTGTTGTCTGTTCCAACACTGTCCAAAGGAAGCATTGATTGTTGTTTGCAAATTATAGACCGCTTGCAAAAAAGCACAATGTTAAAGCAAAAACATGTTGACATTCCATGCAAACTCCTCAGTTTCTTTTGATACAGTTGTGAAAATAGAACTTCATGCACTCATCAAATTTTATTTATGTTATGTTATATAACATATTCTTGCTTGATCTGATGAAACACAAATAATGTTCAGCCGTCTAATTAGAATCTTCTTGAGATTTTCTCATTTTCAGCCTTTATTGGCTAAAGCTATAGAACTAAAGATGTAGTTACAGGCTTTAAATGGTCAAAGTAATGCAATGGTTCAAGTGTATCAATGTCACAATTCAGAAATGATCAAGGCCATTGAAAGCCTCTGTTTTTCATATTTAACCCTCCCCTAGTCCCAGGAGGGGTCGAATGGACCCCACGTGAGTTTTTTACACTGAAGAGGTCAGACTGAAGGATTCAATCTGACCCCCTCAGACACCCACATCACTTCTCTTGTCATCCAACCATGATATCTGCCTTGCTCTTCTCGAGCATCGAGCTTTGACTACAGGAAGGTTAAAAATGTGTATTTCTTTATGAATTGTAACAATACTGAAAAGGTGGCTTGAATAAACAATAAAAACTGGAGAGATGAGCTTTTAAAAATTTCAGTAAATGTAATAAAAAAAAGCAGGACAACCCCCATATTTATTACCACTCTAATGAAGCGTTGCTGTGTCACATGAGGAGCTTGTGCAGAACATCACTACGTGCATTGAAACTACATTTCCACTGTTTAAACCTCAGATGTTGATTGCTTGCGAGTTACCACCATCATGGCAAGTTTGAAAGAGCTGTCTAAGAGGACTGTTGCAACCTTGGGGTCTGATAAAAGATTCAAAGAGGTCTCAAAAGAATTTTAAATCAACCACTCCGCTGTTGGGAAAACAGCCTACAAGTGAAGAAAATTAAAAACAACTTCCAACATGCCCAGGTCTGGTCATCCAAGCAAGTTACATTTGACAGTAGACCCCAAGATGTTGCAACAGAACTTGGCCAGCTCGACATAATAGAATCCACCATGAATACTAAAGGGTATCAGAGGGTCCCTGAAGAAAACAGGAGACCACATAATAAAACAAATCAAAGCTAAAACTTCAATAACTCTCAGCATACCAGCAAATTCACTAAGAACAGATTGGCAATCGAGAAAGCAAGTGTCCAGGTCCAAGCAAAAACCCAGATCCTGAACTTTACGAGATATAGGGGTGTGAAAATATCCATAAAAGTGGTCTGCAAAAATAAAAAAAATTTACTTTAGTCTAACTGGTTTAAGAAAACTAATCTTAGCAGCTTCACTTTCTTAATCCTAAATCTGACAACCAACCAGATTCTGTTGAAGTTACTCAAACGGCTTATCAATAATATTTCGAATCAAGATGTTTTTTGGTTACGTTTTCTGTTGATATGGTAATAACTCTTGGCAGAACAGGGGCATCCGGCTCAACTGTCACAACACATCCACCTTACAAATTTAGGGCAAATGTCTCCCACGTTTACAAAAAATTGTAAGAGTGGAAGCCTGCAAATATAGGCCACTGCCTGTGTAGGGAACCAAAGTCTCTGAGATAATAAATCACCAAGACTTTTTCTTCCCCAAAAGTGACCCCTCGGATTGTTTGTCTTGAAGAAAATTACAACATTTTAATCTTGTTAAGCAGCTATATGGCCTCTATAGGACATCAGTAACTATTGCTACACAATGATATTTTATCTTTAGACAGATGAAAGCAGCTAGTTTCCAGATAAAGTGTTACAATCTATTTTAAAAGCACTTGAACTGTGAATAAATTTGTTGTTTGGACTTATTTTTTATTTAGGGACTTCAAGTAGAGTATTTATTGAAGAGAACAAGAAAATTATATTTGTCTTATAGTGAGTTTGTCCTATAGCAAAGAAATGGAGATTTATTAAAAACGTCATGTGTTATAGGAAGCAAATGCCATGTGAAAATAGTGACAAAAGTTGTTATAAGAAAGACTGAAACAAACATTATGTCAGTCAAACCTAATTTACTTTAACACCATCATGATCCCCAATGTTACATTTCATGGGCTGCACAGTGGCGCAGTTGGTAGAGCTGTTGCCTTGCAGCAAGAAGGTTCTGGATTCGATTCCTGGCCCGGTCTTTCTGCATGGAGTTTGCATGTTCTCCCTGTGCATGCGTGGGTTTTCTCCGGGTACTCCGGTTTCCTCCCACAGTCCAAAAACATGACAGTCAGGTTTACTGGCCTCTCCAAATTGCCCGTAGGTGTGAGAGTATGTGTGTGCATGGTTGTGTGTCTCTGTGTTGCCCTGCGACAGACTGGCGACCTGTCCAGGGTGAACCCGCCTCTCACCCAGAATGTTAGCTGGAGATTAGCACCAGCAACCCTCCCGACCCCACTAAGGGACAAAGGTGCAAGAAAATGGATGGATGGATGGATGTTACATTTTAAAACAACAACATTCTTTACTGGCAGAAAAATATTTTTAAGGCTATGTGTTGCTTTTAAAAAGCAAAACAAATTGCTGAGTTGCATTAAGTTTTCCTGGGACAATTCAGCCAGTTGAATTTGAAGATGTAAAATATTGAAAAAGTTTGAATTAATTCGAAATACTGCTCACTGTTCAACTGTCTGGTTTGTTAGTGGTTCCATTGATCAAAGGCAGAAACGTGACAAAGGGAGAGAAAAGCTTGTATGGACCCCCTGAAAAAGAGGCTCTAATTAAATCCATTGTTTAGTATATTATATCTAACTTAACTTTGCAATTAACAGAAAAAAATAGATTTGAATGTGGAACTCTGTTTCAAAATTCTGCTGTCTTTAGGAACTTTATGTAATAGCATTAAGACTTTATGGTAATCTAAGGAAGCAGTAAAAAAAGCTTTTCTAAACTCATTATAGCAGCCATATGCAGCCTGCATATAGTACAAAAGCTAAACCCCAGGAGAGTTGGGTATAAATTACATCAAAAACTCAAAAGCAAGAAGAAGACAGGTGTTCACTGTGAACATAATGAACACAGCGCTGTTCAGAACCAGATGAATAGCAGCAGTTGCACAAAGTAACACAGTAAGCACTTACAATGCAAAAGATAAATTCATACAGTACACATGCACACTGCGAAATATATAATCTGTTCATGGTTTCACTGTAATCCATCATCTCAGGCTAAATCTAAGCTGCACTAAGCATAAAAAAAAGGCCACAATTTTAAAGTCGCCATATCATAGCAGAAAACGCTGAATTTTAATAAGCAGAATCTAAGGCAGAACCATTTCCTGTTATAGTTGTCAGGAATATTTGACAAAGCAGAAGTTTCAAACATAAAACACAAAGAGTGTGGTCACATACTTTTGGTATCAGTCATAGTAGTTTAGCAGCTTGTTTGCAGTCATGTAAAATAGGCAATAAATGAATGAATGAACGCCTTTCATACATTTTTATGCTTTCTATCTAGGTCAGATAACATAATGGTGTGATGTGTTAAGATCTGCATGAATGTGTGTTTCACATGCAGACATCTGTATTTTAGTATATCTTTTTAAATGCAGGTAGATGCTATGAATGGTTCATGTGACTGCATCATGAACAAAATTAAATATGTAATGAGAACGTCTTCAATTGAAATCCTTCAGATAAGTATGTAAGTACTGGATGGCCACAGACATCTTTCTTATGGCGATGTAGGGTGAGTTAGTCATCTGTCTTTAGTTTAGAAAAATAAGAACTTGAAAATATGACTGTAGCCTTAACACAGCAAATTTAGCCTACAGATACAACAATGTTGAATGTGAGTCTTTAAGTCCATTTGATCAACCTCAACCACATTTATGCCACATTCAGACATCCATACATGTCTTTAAGTGAACAAATGTTCGCCTTTTCCTTATCAACCAGACAGAAGTTAATGTCCTGTTATTTATGCCTCTTAGACAAAAACATGTTGAGACTAAATCAAATAAAGTTGAACATCTCTACTCCAGTTTACTAAAGTAAAATAGTATTAAAACCTAAGCCTTTAGAAAAATGAAGAACTTAAAGTAACTCCACTATGCGTCTTGTAATTGACTCTCTGTCAACAATATTGAACTGAGCTCACCATATATTTCCCTAAATTGGATCTATTGGCTTTGTAAAATGTCTTTGTTGCAAATCAGTAAATAAACAAACTGAAGTGAATTAAATTACTTTGCTGTGCCTCCATGTTATCTGATGCAGAATGGCTTCATAAAACTGTCTCATCTTTTCTTGCAGCCTGAATGAACTGCAGACTTATTTTGAATGTCTTCTTTCATGTCTGTGTTCCTCTGACTTTGTTTAATTGATGTTAAAAACAGCTAAGCTAACAACTGACTAAGAGTATTTCTCTCTCAGTAATAGCATTCAAATTAAAGTGTTCCCTCAAACTGATTTTGATTTGGTAAGGTTCACAGTTAATTCTTTTTCATTTTCAAAAACAATATAAGAACCCCTTTTGATTGTTGGACCTGAATTAGTCTGAATATGTGTTCATAAAATAATTTAATTGTTGCAGGAAAAGTGAGCTGCAGAATTAGCAAATCTACTTTTTGTTTCCTTTGTCAAACTGACTTTTCACTGCAGGTGTTAGCTTAAACATGGCCTTCAGAGGGATTAGACACCTTTTCCCCTTCTATTTAGTAGCAAAGTTACCTGCTGCAAATCAAAAACAGTTTTTCAGAATTACTACTTTTGAAGTGAATTTGGTGCACATCAAAGCTGGGTAGCATATTTTTTTTTTTCAATAGAACTAAGCTCTTTGTCTTATCAAATCCCATCACTATGCAACAGCAAATATGATTTAACATTTGTTTTTCTATTCATTTTGAATCCCTAAAACCACACTCACTAAATGTAAACAATCATATTTTATTATCATGGCAGCTGCCGTGCACATTTGAGTCAATACTGCATATAGACTCACATCAATTAATCCAGAAGGAGACAGAACTCATCTTTAATTCAAGTTGAAAGCACTTCAGACGTGAATATAAAATCTTGAAATCCTAAGAGTATCAGTGCGAAGCTGTGAAGCAGTTCCGACTCGCCCGGTGACGTGCGTAATCGAGGTGGCAGTTGGTGCCACCTTATGAGAAACACACAGAGAAAGAGGCGTGATTCCAGTTCATGAGTAAGAATAGAGTCAGCAGAGGTGGGAACATATGTAGCCCTAGATTTTAGGAGGGAAGAGGAAGACCTGGATCAGAGTCTGTGACATGATTACACCCGTTTTGGCTTTAATGTTGCTTAAAAATCTCGACTGTGCAAATTGCAGACAGGCAAAATCAACGCGCGTCTAAAAAAAAAGAAGGAAAAAGGTATTTTCCTTGCTGCAAAAAACACTGGTACTTGTTCAGCTTTTTAATTAATTTGATCAACTGCTGAGGCAGCAGTTGCTTAGGGGCCTCTGACCAATATTCATGATTCTTGTAGATGTGAAGTGGTCTTTATCTGCTCCTGAAGGGAACATGTGGCTTTTCACCACTAAATAGCCCACTTTAGAGCCTCAGCTTATTTCCTCCTGTGTCTTCCTGCTGTAAGGTGTTAAACGGGTCTAAGCTTTTTAAAATGTATCACAGAAAAATAGCTGCTTGCTGTGGTCACAAACAAAAGACAGAAGCCAGAGGAAAGAAAGCTGAGAAAAGCTGTTGAGCTGTGCTGCATAATTCAGATAAATTTTATCCCATTCTTCTTATACTTGTTGAGAAGTTATTGCATTAGCTGGTGACCTCAGATCCTTCTGAAACTTGTCTGTTGGATTAAGCTCAGGATTTCACTTGGCTGTTTCCACACAGTATCTGTTTCTTCTCATCCTGTTGTGGCTTCGTTGTTCCTTGCTTGTGTTGATCAGAAGTGATAGTTCCATCAATAATGGCAAACCGCCCCTGCCCCAAAGCAGAAATGTATTCATGGATGAAATAGTGCTTTATGTCAGAATGCAATCTTTTCTTTCCCACAAACATAACGACTCTCATTTTGACAAAGTTGTGTATTGGTCTTACAGGTTCAACAGAACAAAAGACTTTCTGGAACATAAACAAGATCCTGAGCAAACAGAGAGATGGCCGTGTTATTTTTTTTTCCCCCTCAGAATAATGAGATGCTTTTTGCAGTAGTGTGTCGTATATCATTGTTGTTCAATGCCTTTCCTTCGGTGTATTCATAACCATTTAACTTTCAACAGCATGTAAAGGGCACTTTGTCATGTGAAGATCTGAGATCTTTTTAAAACTCAGATATAATTTTTGAAAATCACAATGTGATTCTTTTTGCTTGTGTGTAATAGTAAGTACATGTTAGCAAAAAAAACTGTTCATACCCGTCAGATTCAGGCTTATTGTAATCTTTTAATTTTACCAACATGTTTCTTGTGATGAGCAGCAATATTAGCATTTTAGAGCTAACACCGATGGATGGATGGATGGATGGATGGATGGATGGATGGATGGATGGATGGATGGATGGATGGATGGATGGATGGATGGATGGATGGATGGATGGATGGATGGATGGATGGATGGATGGATGGATGGATGGATGGATGGATGGATGGATGGATGGATGGATGGATGGATGTCTTCACTTAAAGATATGTATGGATGTCTGAATGTAATACACAGTAAATGTGGTTGAGGTCAATCAAAAGACATTTGACTTTTCAGTCCACATTCACTGCCCTGAATCAGATCTTTTACCGTCTCAACAAAGAGCTTGCCGTATGTCCATCTCTTTGACTCCACTGCTTTTCTGGCCACTGTACTTTCTGGAAATCCTAACTCTGTCTACAAACATGTGGGTTATCAACCTCTTGGACGTGAGTACCAGCCATTCTTGCAGTAGTTTGGTGTGGACTGTTTTAAATAATTACTTCATGCAGTCTATTTCTGTTATTGCTCTTGAGGGAAAAAAAACAAATACTCACCTGAATGAAAGTGCTGATCATCTGAAACTGAAATAATCTTTATTTTACATGTAATGCACCAGTTACATGACAAACCCCTTTCTCCTGATCCACTCCCACCCCACATATACTGAGAGTTTAGTAAAGACACAGCTACACCCATAGTTTATTTTTATATTATTTAAATTATGAAGAGGGTCTATAAAATTCAAAGTTTTTCATAATAAATGCACATATATATATAAGACAAGCAGTAAAATACAGGGTTTGTCTGTGATGGTTATTGTTTTGATGATAATTTGTTTTAAACTAAGCTAATCTTCCCCACTTCTGTAAGGTGCTGCCAGAATTATTTCATGCTTCTTGGGTGAAGTTTTATTTCTTTCTTTCCTTTGTTTTTCTTAACTTGACACATCGTCTGTCTTTGTTCATTAAGAACAAGGTGGTGGGACTTTTTGCAGTGCTGACTAACGTACAATTCATAACAAAGAGAACATTAACTGAAACTGATACCAACAGAATGGCTGTGCAGAGTCAGCACTATTGAATTAAAAAGATGGAGATCAGGCCTGTAAAAAGATTTATGCAATTCTGCATCTCTGCTTTCTATGAGATTATTTATCAAGGTCTTTTTATCCATAGATTTTTTTTATATTGTTGATGTCAAGCAAAAGCTGTTTTTTTCCTTTTTAGTATTTTGTTATTATTGTGTTAATTTAAGTTAAAGTATCAAAAACAGCGTCTGACTTTGGTCAAACACTAATGGGCCGACATATAACAAAGACTTTTTTCTGTTCTACTTTTGTAGAAACAAGATTTTTGTCTGACCATGACAATTATCTTGAGGTGTTTTTGTTTTCATCTATTATCTTTTTTTCTATTTAAATCCTCTATTTTTCTGTGTGGTTACCTTAGGCCATGGAAACATGCATTAAATTAACCAAAATATGAATAGCATTTTATTTTGAATAGATTACTTGTATGTTAGTAGACTATAAACATGATGAATTTGACGAATTGAAAAACAGGGATTGCATACGCATTAAAGTCAGTGTGGTGCATGCATAAGAACAGCAAAGTGAGAAGCTTGACTTCATGAATAAAATATTCACTGTAAAAAAAGTTTGCCTCTCACTTTATTGAAATAAGTTCCTGTCTTTCTTGCACCAAGACAGTTTTTTTTTAGCACCAACATGGCACCAGGACATGAGGTGCCATTAAGATCCGAATACTTTTAAGATTGAAATTAACTGTTTTCTACAAAAAATTGGGTTTCACTAACATGTTAAGTCGAATGTGAACAACGCAGCTAGAATATAAAATTACAAAATGAAGTGTAACTGAAAGTATCTTTTCATTAAAGGTGTACATATTTAACGTTTTTTCTAGTTCTATTTAATAATGCTTTACATAGATGTATGTGTGCTGGGAGCAGGTGGTGAGTGGCAGTCTGGGGATTAAATAGGTCTGAAAGAGGAGGGAGGATCACAAAAGATAGATGGATTTTCTAATGATTTGCACCTGGCACAAAACTGTTTTAGTAATGAGTGTTCCTGTAGGGAATCACTCAAGTGCCAAATTGGTACCTGGAAGATGCTATAATTATTTATCACTTTAAATCACTATGATATAAAATGGAATTTTAGGACACAGAGCTTAAAAATGATCAAGTATTCATATACCTGTGTTTACTTATGCACAGATTTAGATTATAGGTTTCTACAGATGCACCAATGAGTCATCAATAACTTAGAATTGTCTTTCTTCCCTTTTCTATCAGCTCTAGTCAGTGATTACTAAATCTTCTGTCTTTTATGCATTTTATTAAATGCACAAGAACTAAGAACTCCCACTATTTTCGGTCTATGAGAGCATCAACTAAAAGCATATACTTTGTTGCTCTACTGAGTTCACTAAAAATAAAAGAGTGGTGAGGAACATATTTTTCTGCAAAAATGGGAATGTTGTTGTAATTCCTCAATTTTTTTGGATTCAAAGTTCCCACCTTCAGAAGACCCACAATCATTATCACCCTGTAAAAGCCTGATTTGTCCATCTCTAATTAACATAAGTAAAAAATATAATGGAAAATATAAATTGCAGACTCATTCACCAGGATGTTTTACCCTGAAATCCCTTAAAGAACCCAGTCTATTTTAAAGTAGTACTTTTATAATATTAATACATTTGTATTTTTATTAGTTTCCATAGAATTTATATTTCTGCTTGGATAATTTTGTTTAAATACTCCAGCCATTCTCAATTATTCCTCTAATTTGGCAGTTGAGCAAACATGTCACTCACAAGCCTTATTTTGTATTTTTTTTATTTGAAAATATATCTTAATATATGTAAAATCCTAAAATATGTAATCTAATTTCACCTTGAGCTAATATTACACATGTATTTTTCTGTGTGACTCAGGAAAAGGCAGTGAGAGGGAGGGAGCCATCCCACTGATTTCAGACAGGTGAGAAAAGGAAGATTAGCTTCAGAAAAGGAATTAAAAAAAGATCAAAAGAAAAGTCTTGGTTTTATTCAGGTGGAGAAAATACAAGGCAGAATGGCTAAGAAGACCAGGTTGGTTACCAGGGAGTCTTTAAATATCAGTAATGGTGGAATTATCTAATTTTATGTCTAAAAGCGCAATTTTCATGGTCACATTGTGTAGATGTAAAAGCTAGTAAATCACACTTTCACTGACAGGGCTGTGCTCTTGTGCTCATAATTGAATTTTGCTTTTGGTAACATTTATAGTAAACAAAAACAAGATGCCAGCAAAAAAATATGTCTGGTCCAGCTGCAGTTGAAACCAGCTGTAGCAAATTATAACCACATAAAAAATGAAAACTGACTGAGAAGGCAGTGAGAAAGGCAACATTTAGGATCATCTAGAACTTTATCTCATCAGCAGAAATCAAAACAATGACAGACAAGGTCTTCTCCCAGGATAGAGATCTTTTATTTAAAACCTCAAAATAATTAATATTTTTACTCGAACCAATTCAATTTAAGCAGTTGTGATATCTCAATATGACATTTTTAAGCATAGCGATGCCATTAAAATAACTTCAGTGCTCCATGATAGCACGAGAGCCAGGAGGCTGAACAACCCTGAACAAATCACACGGCCCCTCAGTGCTGAGCACAACCACTTGATTAATGACTGAAGTTGCTGTCAGAAAGCCTCTGAGAGGTACAGTCCAAAGACACAATCCATTAAACTGAGACGAAACAGCATTTAATTAAACACAAAGATGAAATAACATGGATAAAATAGGACACAAGTCCCGTTGGTGGTAAGTGTCAGACAATGCTGTTATTTACTAATTCAAGTTTTTAGCATTTTGTGGAAAGGAAAGTCCACCGAGGCGTCTCATGTGCTTCTGAGAATCCTAGAGAAAAAAATTTAACCCTCTCAGATGAAATCCTGACGAGCTATTGGGCTACTGAGACAGCATTCAGATCTGGACCCAACTCATTTACAAATCACCAGATCCCCTTGATAGTCAGAGGTTGTGTTCGCATAGAATCATGATTCTGCCTGGCATCGGCAAAAAACCTCTGATCCGGTTCAGATCTGAATGAAAAAAGAATTTCATCAGAGTCAAGTGCAGTGTTGTTGTAGCACTTGTGGATCACCTCTCTAGCCCAGATCTGTAATCCAGATCATTCTGGTAATGGGCCAGGCCTGTTTACAGGCCGGAGCCAAATGCTCATCTAGATTTGGCCCAGAGCCAATGTAGATAACTTTCAGTGTCTGGAAGGTTGGGACAAACAAGGCTATTCCCTCTTCAAATTCTTTTCCTACTTCAGAAAGTGTCTCCTGGAATAGTATACTGGCATCTGAGGAAATGCGGCCTGAGGACTTTCTACTACCATCCTTGTGACACTTCAACTCAATCTGTTGTTTCAGTGCACAGAAAAAGGGGTTGTAGGGCTGATACGGGACTCTGCTGCTAACTCTGACAAAAACACACAAAAAAAGGCTTGTACACCACAGAACACAACTAGGCGCCTAATTAATGCACCAAGGACCTCGATGCAATTACAGTTAGATGGACGAATGGATATTTGGGCCAAAGCAGTTTATCCACAATATGGTTCAGCACCTGCTACCTTAGCCTGGTGCACATGTGTGTGTGCCTCATTGCAGTTGGTGTATTAGTTTTACTCCAAGCTCTATCCGGTGGCCTTGCTCTATCTCTGAGGCTGGACGCAGTCACCCTTAGGTGATTGGTTCAAGTTTTGGGCCAAATGCAACCAAACAAACAGCTGAGTTTCATTGCGCCATTTTGGATCCGACAGTAACCTCTCCAAAACACACAGAGCACATCAATGAGGTGGTGAAGAGATGACGGTATGACATGGACAATAACAGCCCCCTATTACTGTAGCTATAATAGCTTTCACAGCAGACATATTGTGTTGTCATGGCATGAAAAAAACACTTAAGATAACACTGGGAAGAGTGAAGTTTCTTTTTTTTGCTCCAATAAGGCTTTAAAGGGATGGCTTCACGTAGGTTCCAGACACATGGTGCTATTTTGTAGTAACCATATTTTTGATAAATATGCATATAGCAAACATAATGTAGCAGAAATTTTAATTTACAGTTTGAGGTCTTGAAATTGCCGTCTGTCTCTTTAAGAAGCTCCTGTTCTTTCCAACAGCACATTATCACAACAATGCTTTTTCCATTCTGCCATGTACAACAGTTCTTAGGAGCGTTGGACTCAGAAGTAGTTTGTGTAATGAGCTCAGCAGACTTGCAGTTCTGCCAGGTGTTTGCTAATTGTTGCTGGCTAGTCTGGAGGAGCTGAGTGGAGGAGCTGTCGGGGTTGGGAGGGTGTTCTGTGCGTGGGAAACTCATCTTGGAGACTGAAAGTCCAAGGAAGGACTCTGTTAAAATAGAGTATTTAGGTTTCCCTGAATCGCTGTCAAGGGAAATTCAAGGATTTTTCAAACATGCATGAACATGCAAGGCAATGCTCCAGGTATGTTATCGATGATTATAACATGACACAAATCTCAAAAAGTCGATTTTGAATAATACCCCACATTAAAATTAACAAGCAAATGAAAAAGCATGACATAAAATGAAGTCATTATAAATACACAAGATTCCATCTCAATCGCAATATAGCATGAATGGCCTATATAGCTGTACACTGTCGCTCATTTTTCTGGGTATGTTTGAATCATCTGGCATAAAGAAAGTAAATGTAAATGGTAAATGGTTTTTATGCAAATGTCTAATGGCAATACCAAAGCTCTCTCTTCTCTGCAAAGTCTGAACAATTGTTATTTCATACTTTTGCCTTTCAATTTTCTTCAGTTAGTTTTGTTGTCAGTGCAACTAGATTATATCTAACACACTAAAACTTGTCTGCTTTTATATCCTCTCTTATTTGTGTTTGTAAATATACTGTAAGTCTTTTTTTTCACATTCTTTTAACTGTGGGTTAGAAAAAAATACTTAACACAAAGTCAAGACATACATATTTGGCACATAATGCTGAACTGTCTTAATTATTTCTTATAAATATCAGCAGAATTATTTAGCAAACTGCATATTTGTGCAGAGTTTGGAATAATGCATCCTGACATATAAAGATAATACGATTCTCTGCATTTAGATTTTTTTGCAGCTTGATCCATGTGGAAAATTTCTCTGGGTTTCAGAGAGGGAGCGAGAAAAACTGCCTCCTGCCTCTGATAAGTTACGAATGAGCAAAGGAGCTGAATGAGTGAAGCTGCTGTTACATAAGCACATTACTCCATGCATGCATGTCCAGCTCGCTCACATACACACATAAAAGCAACACTGAGTTGCATTCTGCTGCCTGCAGTCTATCATTAACCTTGACAGTATTTCCACTGTGACCCCACTGCTGTTCATCAGTACCTTTTAGACTGAAATAGGTTAAATATCAATGCAAGGCCTGATGTGTGTCAGAAAGTAAATTATTAAGATTCCTTATGTGATTTTTTTCTCTTCTTGTTAACATGTTGTTTCTCATTAAAGGTAGCATATTTGGCTAATTTAAGCTTAGCTTGGTGTATTTACTCAGCAAACTCAAACTCAACTAACTGAAAGATGATTGAGCTTCAAAACTCTATTATAAATATTCTACTCTAATAATTATTCTTATTCTTATTATTCCTTTCACCCAGTTGATGTATGTGATCAAGTGAAACAACTGCAGACTAGGTGTGTGTTTCATGGTTTTACTGTAGGTTTGTATAATTTTGTAGGAAATTCCAGGCCAGCCATTTTCACTAACGATATCAAATATTTTTGCAAAATCCCCACCACATGACTGCTTCACCTTTTCACAATTTTACAACCTTGTAGCCATAAACTTCAGAGTGTTTTACTGGGATTTAGTGTGACTGACCGACACAAAGTAGTGCATACTTATAATATTACTTAAAATATTGTTTGCTGCTCTTCCCTTTTTTGCTAACTAGGCATGTATTACGGTATTAATATCACTGTTTGGCTTATTAGTGGTACAGTATTACTAGTTTTCCTCACACTTAGCTTGTGAATAGCTGAGCCCACAATTTCTCCTGAATATTACAAACGCTACCAAAGTATCACCAGTGGTTTTTGTGCCACAGTTTGGGAACCATAGCCATAAAACATTTATATATATTTGATTTAAATACAGAGGAGCAGCATGTTAGTCTGCTCAGAGTAGATTTCCACCTTTCTCATGATTCTACAAGACAGTTTGACTTAGAGGTCACAGATTTTGTCAAGGCTTTCAAAGGAAGTCGTATTGATTTATGTTAAGTCCTGCCTTCAGGTTTAATGCTGACGACACAACTTCTGACCAAGCTAGATGATGATATATTATTGATCACTGTTTCCACTGTTCCACAGTTTCTTCAACTGTTAATTCTTTTGCATATTACAATTCTTTAAAATATATAAATGATTTACAGTTCTGTTCAGAAGTTTATGTAGGTACCATGAGCATGAATGTCATTTCTGGGCCACTGAGCATGCATTTGATTACTTAATGATTATTTCTACAAATTTCAAAAACAACAATTGTGTGCGCAGGTTTAAATTTATTGTAGTTTTTTTTTTCTGTAATCCACACATGATCTAAGCTAAACTCATAGGATCAAATATAAACAAATCCCCCCAAGTAAGATTTGGTAGATGGCCATTATTAACTTACACCACAACCACCTCTTTTTGTAGCAATGCCATACAAAAACATGTTGTTCTGTTGAATATTTGGCAACTTCTCTTGGCAGAATTGATGTAGTTCAATTCTGCCAAGAATTGAACTGCCAAGAATTGAACTACATTCAATTCTTTTTTGTTTTTGGGCAATGATATTGCTTTAGACATTTTCAAAGGGATAGAGGTTGAGGTGTTTGCAGAAATTTACTGTCAGCCTGCTTTATCATTTCCAAAATCAGGTTTATGGTTTCTAAACCTGGTTTATACCTGATTTAAACCTGAACACACCAAAGTGTGTCCAAGGCGTTGCCAGTTTTCAAATTGGGAGATTTTCCAGCTTTTCCTTAGTTCTACTGTTTTGGTCAGCTTAGACAAAATCGGGTGATCCAACATGGAAATGATATCAAAAACACATCATAACTGGTCTGACAGACAACAGTTCATGCTTCCTGAAATTGTATTGCAAAACTTTTTAACCTCAAACATATTGAATTTTTTTGTGTTAAAGTTTAATGCCAAATAAGTGCACGGAATCCAAATCTGTTCAGTAAACTCTACCAAATTCTACCAATTGTTATTCTGCACTAACAAGTGGCCCATCCATAATCCTGAATTGTGGCATAACTTTGATTTCCAAAGAGAATCTAGTTGCTGAAACACATCTAATCCATAAAGGATCACGATTATATGAACACAAATTTAATCTAGTTTCAAAATGTTTATGCTCATGTTGACAAAACTCTAAGTTAACTGGTTTAGATTTGAGAAGCAAATTCAATGACAAGTATTATGTATGAGCTACTTTAAAAAGTTAATGCCTCTTAAAATTTGTCAACATTAAGAGGCACTGAGTAAAGATGCCACCCTATGTTAAACTTTGCCTTTGTTTGCACCCAAATTTAGGTTTGCTAATCAGGCATAAAGGATGGGAGAGAGAAGAGGAAGAGGAAGAGGTCGAGTCAGCTGTGAATTGACCATCAGGTTATGTAAATGCAGACTAAAGGCAGCAAGGACACCACGCTTTGGGAGCTGGAAAAAAATATGCGTCACCATTTAAAATCAATTTCTATCGATCTTCTGCTGTGGCATTACCATCCAAGACCCACTGAGAGTCAAAGGTATACTGCCCAAAAAAACTGGAAAAAAAACAACACATCAAAAGCAAATGAAAAAAGAACATACATACATGTTTATTTTACAAGAAGGGCACATTTGTTTTTTTGTCTTTGTACAAACTGTAAACTAAATATTTCTCAGGGTTATAATCTTTGACATCACTTTCATGGATCAACACCAAAAACATGTAAGTTAATACACAAATTCTCAGTGAACTTTGCATGTTATCGTAGATTTTAATCCCACACTTGAGAAAACATACAGCATGTAAGTCTGCTACACACATTAAGGATTCTGAAAGATAGAAAGCACTTGTGTTCATCACAACTACATTTTGAACATCATTGTACAATACTCTATCCCTGCAAACCCCAACCCTTATTACTGCCATTAACTGTTTAAATAGTTTTTTGTATTTTTTTTTTTTACATGAAACTTGCTGACTGAGGTTGAGGTAGGGACTCTGTCATTAAGTCAGACAGTTAAATGAGGTGAAACATCATTGCTAAAATGGCTCCTTACTTGCAGCGCCTGGCCACTCGTTTTAGGAGGACACAGAGAGATTCTGCACTGTCAGATTTGCTAAAGTTGTCATTCGTCACTGCTAGAACACTGATGGAGAGACTATGGACTGTCACCACAGCCATAGCTCCCTCAAAGGAACTTGTAGGGTCTCCCAGAGGAAATGCTCCACATCAAGCAAAACATTTTGCTTCTGGGAGTTTTGCACTGACATTGGCGTTCTCCAAAATCAAAACAGGGCAAGCTGGAGAGATGATTCACAAAGCTGACAAGGTGAAGGCTCGTGAAGAGGGCTGGGGGGAGGAGTGGGGTAATACAGAGTCATAAAACAGCAAAGATCATTTCAAATGAAGGTTTCAGTAAACCATTATAAGTTTACCAACGGCGTGTATAAAAAGACGTCACAAGAAATGGCAAATTAATCTTAGTGTCATCAAGAGTCCCCACATACCCCAACGTTCAGCGTATAAAACACTGGTTATGTCACAGCATATGCTAAAAGTACATCCACATTCAACCAGACATGAGAACTTTGGCAAAAAAAAAGAAGAAGAAAGAGACAGTATAAATACAGGTAAATTAACCAGTCAAGCTTTGATTTAGGGCTTTGATTTGGCGCTTTAATTTAAATTACAAAATAAGAAAGCAGTCAGCTCTGGTTGCTGAACTGTAAATCTAGTATTTGTTAACATCATGAACGCTCATCAAGTCGACACAGGCAGTCTAGAGAAAGAGACAGAGAAAGAAGGAGCTGCTGGGAGTGAAGGGAGAGGGAGGGGTTTGAGGAAAAGCCCACCCCAAGGCAGTTTTCTTTCATGTCCGGTTCTGATGGATTGCACACACGTCATGTTTTATCGCTTGTTGTGGCCGGGATGCATTTTGAGATAATTACAGAGAAAAAAATTAACTAGTGCTGAGTGAGCATGCTATGGATGATTGTTTGTAAAAGAAACTATAAGGGATCGTTCACATTTCACGGCACTTTGTTTCACTGTTGCCACTCTCAACATGAGAGAGGGTGCTAATCCAAATTGAGTCTGAAACATCAAATCCTAACCTGATGGAGCAGAGCACGAGAGGCTACAGAGAAGCCGGGAGGACAATGAGGTGCTTTTGTGACACAAGCCAAGCAACATATTGAGCTAAAAGCTTTCCCCCCTCGCTTTGGTGCCATCCAGATAGCATTGGATTTTCCAACGCAGGAAAATCAAATGCTTTATTCAAGACCAATTGCCTTGTATTGGATCGGTTCTTCCTTTCTCTGATGTGCAACAGTTTTACGCCATCATGGGCACAAACAATATGCGGTGAATGATCTGCATGCAGTGTCAGCGTGAGGGCTCCTTCCCCAGCAACTTCAAAAAGAGCTGGAGAAAACTTTGACTGGACTGCCGAATATATTTAATACAAACTAGATATAAAGAATAAGTTCTTTATTCAAGAGGAGATTCTTAAATAATTTAACATTTTAGGTTTAAGTCTAATTTTAATGTTGTGGTAAAAAATATATGGTCAAAACATTCAACAATTAAGAACTATTTGATCTGTGAGAAGCTCTTCAGACAATGGAAACATTTTGAAATCTGTCTTAGTTTGTCCTCAGTCAGCTTACATTCAATTCTTTGTGTCATAAAACAAATTCTAAAATATAAAAACAAGAACATGTTAAACAAGTTTTGCTCTAAGGGAAACTTGTAATCTAGAAAAAACAAGAAATACCACTGCTTTTGAAAATATTTAGTACAACCCTAAACCCTGCTCAAGATTGCATCACATTTCGAAGTTTGATGAAATGGCAGGAAAAAATACCTGTTTCGTAAAGATATATCCAGAGAAGTGTGGCTCAGGTTTTTGACCATTAGAGTGAAATTCAGATTGAAACCAAAACTCTGTTGGTCATTTCAGCTCCCCATCTGTAAATTTCATGTGACCTGTGATGGCCTATTGTCAGAACATTTTTGTTTACAAATCAGGTTAGTTAAGATCTGGTTGTTCAGGAAGAACTACATCTGATCACAATTATGGAAAATAAATGAAAATACAACTTCTTCCTAGGGCAGCTGCATTCTTATCAGCAGCATCTGGAATATTATTCTATAATAAGAACTTAATGTTTTGCTCCTGTGAAATATTTATTCCTAATTAGTCCTAATTTGGGAGTGTTTTCTAAGTGCAGCTGTGCAAAGACACAAAACATGTCCGACAGCTCAGGGCAAATCCACATCACGGTGCACCGTCTGTGACTTCACCTCTGCAAAACTAAACGACTCTGTCACACTGCATGCTCCACATCACCACTACAGCACAGTATGGCTCCCAGCGTGAGCAATTTACAAATCTGATATCTGCAAGTTTGCAAAAGGTCACTAAGTGTCATGTGTTTCAGCTTAGTGAACTTGTATCCCTGGCTTCTCTGTATGAGTGCAATGAGTATTTAATTTCATTAAATTTTCTTTATGTGAACCAGATGTATTTGCCAAGTGAAAAACCATCAGTACCACTCAAAGTGGGCAGAAGCAGTAGTTAAAATGGATGATTGCCAAAGGAGACTCTGAGGAGAGTGCAGACAAGAACACAAACATTGAAAGAGTTGATGCGCAGGTGCAAAAAAACGAAGACTGTTGACAAAATGAGAAAAAGGGGCATCGTGAAGGAGAATGGGATTGTCAGACTGAGCAAACTAGAACAGGAAAATGAAGATGAGAAAAGAATAAATGACTGCTTAATAAGCAGCAGGGGAGGAAATAAAGCAAACAAGAGGAGGAGGATGTAGAAAAGAAAGGCAGGATGGTTTTAGGAAAGACAATTTGTCCAGAAAAAGGATACAGGAGATGAAAAATAAAACATTTCAGTATTTTCAAAACTTCCTTGTCTCTCTTTCTCTGACTGCACATCATCTGGACATTTTACATCATAACCTTAAACCCAAAATTGGATTCAAATAGAGCTTTTTAGGCTTGACTTATAGAAAAGTTACTTTGGCATGTACAGAAATTTAAATAGTTAAATAAATAACCACTGCAATACAGATGTACATTTTGCAATAAAACTGCCATTGCTAAGATACTGAAGAGTTGAGCAAAAAAGTAACAAGCAACTAATTTTACTGCACCTGTTTAATCCACATTGCTCTTTCTTTCATGTAACACCTACAAAGCACCTACCTACATGATATTTCTCTAATACTACATTTTCCTCTGCTGAATATAATGTGTTTAAGTCCTTCCAGAGTAGTGTCAATGCTGAGCTGTACAGTACACGTGAGCAGATGTATACATCCAAGGAGATATTTCAAAGATGTATGCATGTGCACTGTTTTTCTGCTTTAATATACATGTTATCAACATTTATCATCAAATAAAAGGATTTCCTCCTCAAATGCTGAAAGTATTTTGCAGATAGTTATATCCCGGATAAAGTGCCTTTACTTTTTGACATTCTGTAGGTTTTTCTATGTGGGTTTTTATTGACAGTCCAGAGTCCTGTCACATTTTTTTTTTCTATCAGGCATATTCTTGGAGATCCTTGTCCCGGATGTTTGTTTTATGGTCCTCCATGAGTTTTGATCCATCTTTGCAAAGGTATCCTCAACATGACACAGCTTTGTGTTGCCCGTTCTGTGTGATGGGATTGATCTTTTCCAGGGTTACCTCGGTATCACTGTCTAAATTCCCAGAAATGGCCGGGGAGGGTTTCTCCAAGGCGTTGTTTACTATTCCTGCCTCAATCTCGCCTCCACATCCATCTTTCCTCTGCAACTCGTCCTCCTGACACTGGATGCTGTGAGGAATCACATAGCTTGCAGAGTTGTTCCCTTCCTTTGGGATGTGGCTCTTGGGCTGATACTGAGAGTTAGGGTTGGGCGCGGGGGCTGCCATGTTGTTGTTAATGCTGACGATCTCGATGGTGTTGCTCCCCGGGCACAACCGGTGGCAACCCAGGAGTATGGAGAAGGCCTTGCGGAAATCTGCATTGAAGGCATAGATGATGGGGTTGAGAGAGGAGTTTGCCCAGCCAAACCACACAAACACATCGAAAGTGGTAGAGCTGATACAGAAGAAGTCTGCTGACCCATCTGGCAGGTTTGGTTCGCAGAAGGGAACCATGCAGTTCAGGATGAAAAAGGGCAACCAGCAGCACACAAACACACCCATGATGACCGAGAGCGTCTTTAGGACTTTGGTTTCTCGTTTGAACGACATTTTGAATGAGCTCTCGCTCTCTATGTTTGAGCTGTTCCCCATACTGCTATGTCGGTTTTTGGCATTCTCTGCTGCACGTTCCAGGGCAGATATTCTCCGTATTTGTTTCTGGGCAATGCGGTAGATCCGGGTGTAGGTGACAAGCATGATTGCTACAGGGATATAGAAACTGATGAGGGAGGATGAGATGGCGTACGTCCTATTAAGGCTAGAATCACAGTTATCAGGGGGCAGTTCACTGGGGTATGTTCCATTTAGCTCTGCATAGCTGGTGGTCTCCTCAGCTTTGTGCCAGTCTAGCTGAACAGGAATGAAGGAGATGAGTACAGAGAGGGTCCATGCTACACTGATCATCAGGCACGCCACTTTCGGGGTCATTTTGCGTTCATAGCGGAACGGGCTGGAGATGGCCCAGTAACGATCAACACTAATAACACACAGGTTCAAGATAGAGGCAGTGGAACACATGATGTCAAATGCTACCCACACATTGCAGAATGCCCCAAATGGCCAAAACCCCATGATCTCTGTGGCTGCCTTCCATGGCATCACCAAGATGGCCACCAGAAGGTCCGAGATGGCCAGCGAAATTACAAAGAAGTTGGTGACCTTCGACCTCAGGTGTCGGAACTTGGTGACAGCTGCACACACCAGGGTGTTGCCAAGCAGTGTGGTGAAGATAAGCAGGGAGAGAAAGCATCCTGTCAAGACTCGCTTGGACGAGTCCCTCTCTGGCGTGAGCTGCTTGCCGTCTCGTACTGTTGAGAAATTCTGATCCATTGTTTGTAATCGCAGCGCTAGTGCAGTGAGAGGGAGGGTGGGCGAATGGGGATGTTAGCAATCACCCCATCACATCCCCAACCTGCAGCAGTGTTTTTTACGCAGATGGTGGAGATACAAACTGTCTGGGTACCAGCTCTCTCTTGGACTGGGTCATCCACTGGCTGCTCGTCACAAAAAACATTTTTGTGCAAGTGCAGCTATAAATTTTTTAAACTTTTCTCTTCGGAAATTTCCTTTGCAAAAATCCCCGGTCCACTGATTCCCGCAGCAGCAGTAAAAGCAGCAGAAGCGCAGACGGTCGACATTCTAGTGTGTAGAGGGGGAGGAATTTCCCAGCTGTTGTTTGCATCCAGACTCCCAGTCAGAAGAGGTTTTCATGCAAAAATCTGAAACAAAAACGAAAAGTGTATCCTTCAGTTAATGTTCTTTTTTGCACCCTGTAATTACATGCAGCAAAAGTTCCACAGCACACTGCCCTTGAGCTTCCCAGTCAACAGCGGTTTTGCCAATCATTAGCCTTATATACCACCACATCAATGACTTCTATTGATGGTTTCTGCACCGCATTTATCTGATTTGTTTAATGATTTTCAAGGCGTTCCCTGTAGTTATATTAGGCACTGTAATGATGTGGATCCACCCCTAATAATATGTGCCATTTTTTAAAATCTGTTTTCTTTTCTTTTTTTTAATCAAGCAAAAAGTTTTGAGATGTAGAGCAATTTTAACCATTCAAAATTATAACAGTTCATTTTAAGACAGACAATGATAAAAAAAAGTAATGATTGGAGATTAAAACATGTTAAATTGTGTCATTAATGTTTGGTCCTATAATCCTCATGCGTTTTTCCTTACATGTGGGTTAATGCGCATGGCTATTCCTGTTAACGCAGCACAGCAGCTTCTGACCCCTTTCAAAAAAAAAAAAAAAAAAGCCACTCGTTCTGACCACCCACCTAAATCATCTCTAGCAGTCTGATCCCTTGTTGGACGTCCTTGAAATTCAGGGGCAGTTTTAGTTGTTCATCCTGAGGCTTTTTTTTTTTTTTTTTCTTAAGACAGCGTGCGCCTTGCTGCGTGAGAATGGACAGCTCCTGAAACGCTCAGGCGTCCTGGGTCGGCTTATAAAATATGTTTGAATTCAAAAATTCAACAAAGTGCTAAAAAAAAAATCAATAAGCTGAAAATCGAAACCGACATTTATCCAGTTTGTATCTCGATGCCAGGGAAGGCGCTCACCCTGTCTGCGCTCTGCTCTGTGGAAAGCTCTCCAAGACGCCACGGTCCTCAGGTGTTTTTTTCGGTCCTTACTGGCTTTCCATTTTGTTTCGCCGGGATGCATCCTTGTTTGTGCGACATTCAGCGGGACTGCAGCACCGCGACGTGACTGCGGCCGGCGGAGAGTGACGGAAATGACTCTGATCTCTCCACGAGCGTTATTCATGCGCGCTCTCCTCTCTCTCCGCTCAGCTGCTGCTGCCTGCTGCTGTGGTCCACGTCCCCTGCCACAACTTCTCCATCCAAGGAGATTGTAAGGGTAAAGCCACGCAACTCGAATCTAAACCCCGTAACGCTTGCACTCCGAATAATTGAAGCTGTGAAACGTGACCAGCTGGTTGAAGTTTTTTTTCTCGAGTTAATTTTTTCTCCAATGTTGGAAACCCATGTGTTTCACTATATTTGTCATATTTTATGAAGGAAGCAAAATTGTAAAAACTTTCTTAGTTATTTACTTTATATAATGCAAATACCACAAAAGTGTTAAATCAAAAGTCGTACTAAAAATGTATTCCCCATATGTCCTGCGCTGAACTTGTGGCCAGCAGGCACAGCAGGCCCAACGAGGCCATCTACTGGATGCAATATGGTAGGAGGTGATGTTTGACATCTCAAGCAATAATCCATTATTGTTACCCAAGTAAACAGAGCAACAGTAACTCTGAGTTAGTTGAGTCATGACAGCAAATAGACCCAGAGAGATCAAGAGTGTAAATTCACGAATGGCCAAAGGATTTGAGGCGTAAATACAATTTCATTTGGGGGTGGCACACTTCCAAAGCAAGGCTTGACTGAAGATTCTCCCAAAACATTTGTAGCTCAAATTGCCAACTTTGTCTGCTTACATTTAAAGTTTAAAGTGGCCTCCTACACCTAACTGCATTATTCGTCTTGTTCAAAATCTAAAATACTTTGAATTATCAATCCTAACCTTGAGAAGTGAACATAGAGCAAAGATTCTTTAAAACAAAGTTATTCAATTTCTAAAATACACAAACTTAACCTTTTCATTGTTTTGTTTTTGGCATCAGGACCACCTTAAGTTGAGACAAGCATACTGCTTTATATTACCCAGTTAAATCTCAATTGAATTATCCTGCAAAGATTGCAGGTTATTTAAAACTCTTTTTGTGATTTGAGTAAATAAATGAATGTTTTTGTTCTATTTTTAAAATATTACTAAACAATTTTCAGCTCCTGCCCATTGACCAAGTATTGTTATCTTGGGAGTATTTGTTTGATTACAGCCCTAGTAACTAAAAAACTGTTGTTTTTTTGTAACATGTTCAGTTGAAATGTATATGTTCTTGTGGCCCCGATGCCAGTAGGGGGCCTTAAGAAAAAAACAACAAAATATTTAAATGGATAAACATACCACCACTAGCTGTATATGTACTGTGTTTTTGACCCACATACTCAGGCACAGGGCTTATCTGTTTAGCTTTTTATCTCCTTGCTGAAACCTAAATATGTGCTACAGCTGCCACTAACTCTTTAGCTTTTCTTTAACGTAAAGTAAATGTTAAGTACTGGACCAGTGCTTCTGTTTATTCTCTGGTGTATTTTCTCAAACCCCCAGTTGGCCAAAGCAGATTGGGGGTTTTGCGCCTCACAGATTGATGAAAACACTGAGTCTGGTTCAGCTGGAGGCTTCCCCCGGTGGAAAGGGAATCTTTTCTTTCCACTGTCAACACACACGTATTCAGTGTGAGGGATTGCTGCAAAGTTAATCACTTGATGCAATTGGTTTTATTTCTGTAAATAGACAGCTTTTTTTTCTTTCTTTTTTTTTTACTAATTAATGTGATATGATAAACTGAACTTGAGATTGTGTTTTCCGGCCTCAAATTGGAATCTATTAATCTGAATCTGATAATTGAACCAAATTGACAGCATATAAATTAGACCAGTTTGTCTGATAAAGGCCCTTCAGACGACATTTGTTGTGAAAAGGCAATATATATAAACAAATCTTCAGATACGTCTGTCTGGTTCTGGTACAAATAATCCACTATACTTCCTTTTTGATAAAAATCTGATTATTTTAATATAATAAATAAAAGTAGAGATGCACTGATTGCAGTTTTCTGGCCGATTGCTGATCTTAAAGAAGTCTGACCTGCTAATTCCGATTTTGGCCGATACCAATTTTTTTGGTCTGTAATGTTGCTAAACATAGCAAAAGAGTTGCTGAGTTGGCAACAGTCGGGTATGCAGACATGACCTGACTCTCAGTCAAACCTCTTTCATGGCAGAACAATAGAGGACAGTGGTTGATTTTTAGACTTTTGCTGAAGTAGATAAGATTGGTAAATAATTTCGGCTGCACATATAAATATCAGACAATACCAAGGAAATCGGTACTGATTTATCGGTGGATTCCTAATAAACAGGTTATAGTCAGGGTAGGGCATGCAGACATCTGTCAGACTCTGAAATATTTTCTGTAGAGATGGACACACGGCTTTTTCTGAGGCATCTTAACCAGACAGAAATGGTGGACATGAATTGAAGAAGCACTGCTGTTAGACCGCTGGCTCCCCTCAGCCAGATTGAATATTAACAATTTATAGACATAAAAATCCTCAATGGACTCTGCCCCTCTGTGCCTGCATGTTCTGTGACTTTAGTTTTGTTTGTGTGCATGTATGACTTTGCATGTCTGTAAAAATGTGAGTTTTTGTGCATGCGTGTCCGTGTGTGTGTTTGCAGATGCGTGCACATGTATTTGTGTCTGTGAGTGTGTGTGCCCATGTGAGTAATACATGTAGACAAGCCAAGTGTAAGAGGCCTGGCAGACATAACGCCCACGTTTCCCTGTAGCACTGAGCCGGGGTGTGCGTGCAGCTGACAAAGTTCAAACCAAAACCACGTCACGTACAAACACACTGCGACTCGCTCATTCACTCACAGGCGCTCAAGACCGCGCACAACCAGCCATGCAGGGTAATTTATGTCTGCTCCAAAAGGCAAACAAAACAGAAACGGAATGGAATAAAATAGAATGAAAAGTACTGGATTAGGAACAGAATACATTGTTATACAACAAATCTCACAGAATCAATGATCGCTAAGATGAAAAAAGCTAAAAGCTAATTGTAGCTGTTGTATGGCATGTTCATTTTTAAATGAAGGACTGATGGGTTTAAAACAAAAGAAAGTAATGTTATGAAACCTTTTGTCTAAAACAAAATTTTGACTTCTGTGTCTTTGAAAGCCTTCTGTAAAAACCATTTGGCTTAAGTGTCATATTTTTAGGACTTTTTGGACAAGATTCTTGATTGTACAAAAAAGCAGGGGACCGATTAAGAATTACCTTTTGGTTACATAACAGAGTTAAATGCTCACAACAGACAGAGCCCACTCAGTTTCATGTTCACTTGATTAAAAAAAAACCTGCCAGAAACGAGGCAAAACCTCTACACAATACCAGATCCACAAAGATCATGTTTATCTACTGGTCCACATCCTTCATAACCATTCACTTTGCGGCAAACGTCTACCATGACCTCCTGTGGCTTCATTTGTATTTGCTGTTTGCTAACACAGGCCTTCACATTCTAGCTAAATGTTAAGCTGGAAGCAAAAAAAATGTGTGCAATACTTTCCTTCAGTTTCAAAATTATGCGTTGCATTTACTACATAAAATCCCAATAAGATAAATTGACAATATTTAGAGGTTTAAATGTTTTTTTGGTTGGAGTATTGTAATATTCATTGTCAAATATTATCCACAATGCATTGAATAACATTTTGACAATAACAACCCGGGGGCATTTGGAGAGGGAGTAAAACGGAGTGATTATAAAGCTGACCACATACAGATCAGTAATTATAAATCTCTTTGTTATACAAACATCCAAATTTATGTACTTGTACATTTCATTCTGTACTTGGTTTTAGACATACTCTTTTTTTTTTTTTTTGCCAAATCCTGTATTCCATTCCAAGGCAAGTATAAGCAAGGACAGACAAGGAATGCAATTTATGTCTTCAAAAACATTGAAATTGGAACGTGTTATGTTGAGTTGGTTGAAGCTTAACTACTTCCATGACTCTTTTTGTCCCTTATCAACTTCTTTGAACAAATTAAATTGGAGCCAGACGATGTAAATGTTAACCTCCGTGAGTCTTTTATTCCCAGATATAAATGAAATGCTGGTAATGAGGAAGAAAAGAAGATAGAGAAAAGTGTCAGTAATGTGTTCCATGGAAGTAATAAAAGCAATGCAATCAAATCATATGATATGAAATGTCTATATATGCATAAGAAGTGTCTATTAAAGATGTAAGACTAAAAGTAATGAATGTGTTCTTATCTCATCCAGCCTGAATTATGTGTCACAAACTTAATAACTGGGAAGCCACTGTGGCTCTTTTTTTCATGACCATTCAGAAAATTTGTTTTCATTGCAAAATCAAACTTCAAATTAGCAACATCTTTAGTTATCCCATCATATTTTGCCCTGCTTATCTCGTGTACTGTAAATAAATCCCCCCTTAGCAATCAGAGTTTCCAAGCAAAACAGTAATTAAGAGCCTGATGGCTCAATAAGCTCTGTGAGAGGCCCACTTAGTCTCATCTCACATAATAAGCTGTCGTCTATTTATGCTGCATTCATGCACAAACACTATAGGTTGATGATTTTGCATCAGATTTGACCAGTAGGGATAAATGTGATATGTTGTCTTTTTTTTTTTAATGATAAGAGTTATTGAATGAGTCAGGGGAAAAATATCAAAGGTGGGATGACACCACCTGCACATTTCTTCTCACTGAACAAGGGGACAGCAGCAACCTGAGACCTGCATGTCAAACTGACAAGAACAATCCACCTGAGCCCAATGACAGATCAAGAAAGTGTGTGTGTGGCAGAGAGGGAGAGTCTGCAAGCTGTGTCTCTTTTTCATCTTTCATTGCTATCAAGTCATGATTGAGTTTTCTACCATGACTCCTCTCTCTGTTTCTTAGCTTTATAGCTTTCTTAGCTTGGTAACACTTTATTTGAAGGGGGTGAATAAGACTGACATGACACTGTCATAAACATGACATAACATGTCATGAACATGAATAAGCCTTCATGAATATTTATGACTGTTGTCATAAAGCGTCACTCTGTAAATTATGACACTTTTAATACAAAGTTGACATTATTCAAAATGTCTTTGTTATGACAACTTGACATTAACCAAGAAGTCATTACTGTTTAAACTTTACCTTTAATAACATAAAGTTACCTAATTTTTAAAGTGCAATCAGTAATACTTTCAGGACAAATTTATATCAGTAATGACTTATTGAGGCTGACTCAAATCCCAGTCCACACCTTATAAATCTCTCTCCAGATTCTTGAGTGGGATTTGTTTGAAAATCCTCTGATGGTTTGCCTATTCACCCTTTCCTCGCACTTTTCCCTTTCGGTCAACTTTCCATCTTCATTAGCAATGACCTTCTTATGTTTAGCCTCATTGGAAAGCTTGTCTGCTGGAAAACTGCCACTATGTTAGTCTTCATAGTTGGAAATTACAAATTTGTGCACAAATCAAATGGTGTGTTTTAAATACCAGTAACATGTCACACTCTTTTGTAAATGGAAGGTAATTGTTTAACTCTTGATTATTTCTTTCTGATCACTTCTAAAACTTTGGGTTAACTAAAGATAATAATATTGTTTTATCTCCAGGAATAATTCATCTGAATATAGTGTTTATTATAAATAGGGTGTTGAATATCATGATTACTTATGGGCTATTTTGAAAATACAGATGAAAACTTCTAAAGTTAAGAGATTAATGTCTACTAAACAGAGACACTGATTGAGAGTGACGTGTCCAGGTCAGAACCATTTGTTGTTAACATCTGGTCTCATTTTGTAAACAATTTTATAACTCTTTTCTGATCATTTTAATATGTCCTTGTGTTTAAAGTTTTTTTTTTATTTCTTTAAAAACTGATGGATGTATGTATACATAATTGTGTATGCTGCACTATAGTGGATTTTGACAAGATACTTCTAAAAAGGTTTGCAATCCCTTATTTAAAAAAACTTTGCAACTCAGCTCAAAACTATACGCTGGGATGTTATGGTTTAAGTAACGGTTCTGCTCTAATGAAGAAGACAAGCGTAACAAAGAGTTACATAATCAACAACGACTATTGAAGCATTGCAACTTTATAATCTGTTGAAGCATTTGCTTTTGCAGGAAGATTATTTTGGGATTTTTTTAAAAAGAGGATTTCTTTCTGTGGTCTCTGGTTGTAGTACAAGCTAATGTAAGCTTAGAGAAAATCTGTCGCTTCACCAAGGGTGGCAGGAAAAAAAGGAGCACAACATATAATCATCAGTTAGCACTGAAAGGTAAAAAAACACAACCTGGGTTGCAGTTTGTCATAGTGGTTGAAAGCAAGTAAAGAAGATTATTTAATACCGTTGCAATTTATTTGAAGTTTATTACCATAACAGAATGTAGACAGTGCCTTGCTGTTTAAATACCTTAAACCTTTTCACATTACAACAAGCTGAATTTACTGTTGTTGTCACTTGACCATTTGACCATCACATGTTTGCAACATGGCCTATGGCAAACTCCAAACTGAACTTCTCATGAATTTTGTTTAAAAATGGTTTTCTTGTTTCCTCCTTTTTCACCTATGTTAGTTATGAACTATTTTGTTTTGGCACCTCAACACTTCCATATGCAAAATGCATTAATGTGTTGTTTTGCTGGTCTACCCTTTTCTTCAAAATACTATTCAGTTGAGAAAGTGGAGGACTAAAGCACATCATATTTATCACTTTAATCCTCTTTAGAAGCTGTTCTTGGAAACATTTGGTGGGGTTGTTGACCGCTACTCTGCTTCTGCCAAATAACTGTGTAACTGTGTCGTTTCCGACAGTGTATGTTTTTATGATCATTGGCTTTTATTGTGTTCTACATTAAATCTTCGTCAGCACTTTTGGCACTTGTGCAGCCTCTATCAACATCGCTCTGTAATGAATCTTGAACATATTAATCCCAAAACATAGTGTTGTCAATATTTTTGACCAATAAACGCAAATAATATAAATGTTGTTTCAGGATATTTCAGCTAGGTTTTATCCCTTTGTGTGAACTTTGATGTAATAAAACGTGTTTTAGGAATCTTCTCCAAATATGGTCACACAGCTGTCACAAAAACTTGGATTTTGTTGTTTATTATTGTGCCAAGTGTAAAATTGTCATCTTTTTTTTTTTTGTTCAGTTTGTTGAAGTACAAATAATGTGACATACTTCTGGCAGTATGATGAATATTTGTCTAATTAGTAATCACGCGTCTTATTCCAGTAGCTTCTGATTATTGCTGCAGCTGTGTTTCAAAGCATTTCTCACATGCGGTTCACCCACTTTATAAACTTGTCAAACTGATCCATTCAGTCACAGTTTTTATTTATAAAATTGACATAACTACTGTTGATACTTGAAACAAATGAGCTTGTTATTGATTCTCCGCTCTATTCATTGAATTTTGTTTCTTGTCTGCTCTGAACTGACTCACAGGGGCTCCAACCTGGCTGCACTCCCAAGATCAAAAACATCCCTCAGACAAACATCAATACGTCTGTTTATATCCACTGCTGTGAAAGCCAGACTTTCATCAGTGCTCTTGTCACTTCCCTGGCTATCACAGAATATCCCGGAGTCTTTAATAAAGGTTCAGATGAGCTGTCAGCACCTGTATGTTGACTAAGATTGATATGAACCATAGATATTTAAGGTTGAAGTCACTAAAAATGTCTATAATCCAGAACTTAGAGATGCTTTCAGATTTTTACCAGCACTTAAATATAACACTTTAATGGGACATTGTAAAAAATAAAACATTTATATTATCGTCGCAAATAGTTGAAAACTTATTTTTCAGATATAAGTGTAACTGAGTAATGTAGAACAATATTTCCAGTGGTCCCTTATGATGACAAGGAGTAAATTAACAAATCCAAATAATTAAATCCATTGAATAGAATCAGCAGCAGTGGAAGCAGGACCAGACGGTACAATCACCTCTCTTGTTTACAGTAATTGCTCTTCTTCCAGCTGCCTGTCTTCAGTGATTTGACTAGGCTTTACCTGCTCTGATTTCACACACCAGCTCATTCTCTATCATACAATCTGCACCACAGTCTGGTGCAGAGCTTTCAGCTAAAATGGGATCTGTCGGGCAATCAATAAGTCAAGAGATTCAAGCAATTCTGATGCCTGTGCTCTGTACATTCTTATCTTTATTCCCCTCCAAAGCAGGTACACAGAATTATATTTTTATGTAAAATAATAAGAAAAAATACACAAAACAAACATCCCATTCACACAGGGCAGACGTGCATTGAACTTTAATTCATGTTTAAATGAAGAATGAATACAAGTGCAGCTTAAAAATTGTGAATATTACAAAACAGTTCAATGCTTTTTGTCACTAATTTCAGAAAATAAAACTCAGGTTTTACATAGATTCATTACATGTATTAAAATATTCCAGGTCTATTTGTTTTTATTTAACTTTCTGACACACTGAACGTTGTTTTTATCAAATAAAGTCTGAATGAATGATATATACCCCTGCCATATACAGTATAATAGCTGTCCCAACATTAGTGGAAAAGAGCTGTAGCTTTAGTTGCTAAGCCTGATTTTCTGGGTGAAAAAAATATCAAAACTGCTTGTGAAAACAAAAATATGTGTTGAAAAAATCAAAGTGCCTAAATTTCACAGGCAAACTTAAATCAAAAGTTTGATTTAAAGTTGAAAGGTCAAGTGCAGGCTCTTAGTCTTCTCAGGATCAAAGTACAAAGATTTTGTTGCTATTTGTGTTCAAAGCTTCAAATACTCACTGATGGTGCAGCAAAGCCATCTTAATCGTTCACAACGATTTCAGAAACATTGAAAATGTTGATTTGTAGTTCATAAAAAACATAATTCTATTTAATGATATCCTTGGGAATATATGAAAGAAAATACAATGAGGTGTAAACATTACAGCCTTGCATTACTATGCAAAAGCACATTCATGTTTCTATTTATGTAGTTTGTCAATATAAGGAAACAAATAGAAATCACCAGCCACTAAAAAGAAAAGCCCGGAGATATGAAGCAGAAAAATATAAGTTAGGTAAAAATTGGTTGTTATTGTCAGAACCAGAGTGCTGGAGGGGATTCCTTTACCTGTGTGCTGACTATGTTTTTTTCCTTTTGCCTTATTCCCACATTTGTGCTCTCCTTGTTTTCCCGCCCTCTTTGATGTGGGATGGTTCTTCAGGTTGACTCAGTCCTGTTTCACTCCTCACACCACAATGTCTCAGTAGGAGGCTAATCTCAGCTCAATCAGAGGACAGCTTAAAATACAATCTGTGTCATGTTTGTGTTTGTGATATCACAGGCTCTTTTGATTTCAGTTTGGCACAAGTCATTTGGGCTTAGCCAACACAGCTACAAAGCTATAAATGTGAACCTAAATTTGGTTTACCCTTTTGATCTCTTCTCCTAATAATTGAAAAGTTGTCTTCCATAGAAGCAAAATAACTGAGCTGTGTGGATTGGTCTTGAGTTATAACTGGATAAAAAATAAAAGAAGTAAAGTTGTATCCCCTGTCTCACCTAAAAGTTTCAACAGTATTTCTCTCTTGCTTTCTACAGAAAAAACACTCATCCTATGTCCAGTCCATCAAAATGAATGTGTCCATGCAGTTATACTTCACCTGCCCTGTATCAAAGAAGGAATGGAGATTATTGGACAAGTAGTGACTTTAAAATAACTATTCAGTGCATTTATTTTTGCCCCCAAAATTAATTCCAGGCATTTCAAATCATACATGGATTCATGATTGAGTAATTATGGTCAATATGGTATCTGATTTAAAGCTTCAAATTTAGTGTTAAACCTTATTAATCTTATTAATTTTATTAATTTTTTGCTAACTTTTAGTTAGTCAATAATCTTATTATTTCTAATGTACTCCAAAAAAGCTATTAGATAAATATCAAATTTCTATATACTGTTTTAAATTTTCTCTAGATTACCCATTCTAAACCATGTAATCTGACTAAAACAAGGAACCCGCCTCTTATTTCAACATTCAAATGAAACTTGTTTCCGTAAGTGATTCAAGAGAATCAATATTTGTAAATGAAAGAGAGGCAACTGTCTGAAATTAGATTACTTTAAAATAATTGCTCTATAGTTGCTTTTTCTGTAGCTACTTTACCTGGAGTCAGTAAACTGTCATTTTAAAGCAGCAGACAAGAAAAAACTCAGATCTCAGAATTGGTTTGGGCATCAGACTGTAGAAGTGAATCCTCTCTTCTGAAGGATCCATTTTGAGCATTGCTAAACTTGGCTCATCTGTCAGAAATCTTACTTATCCTAGAAATAGACACTGTGTGGAAGCAGTATAGAAACTATTCAAATGTACCTCAAACAGCCCCAGTTTATAAACTCTGAACCATCCAGTTATGTAACTAAAAGAAAAACAGTGAAAAGGAGGCAATGTGAGAATGGGAATTTTCTGATATTGTTTAGTTAAAGTTTTCTTCTTAAAATAGGTGTAATATTGTATAAACACAATGTTGAAAGTACTGTATGAACCTATATGAATCATAAAAGTAATTTGAACTAAAGGAGATATATTGCTGATTAGGCAGTAAACAATATTAATATAGGCTATGTTATTCATTAATCACATGTTTTTCAGCGCTGCTCTACCAGAATGTTTGCAAATAGCTCACTGAATTAAGGTCATGACTTTACAATATAAATCACCTTAAATATGTGTTTTTATTAATCAAGAAGTCTGTTCATTTTGTTCAGAATTGCAGTTAGAAGTTTTTTTAGTGATTCTGTTACTACTACTATTATTATAGAAGTGTTTGTTTCGTACATATTGGATAAACTGAATTGTGTGTTGGCTTTGGGTGTGTGTGTGGGTGTATCTCCCTGGCCTTCTGCTCCTGCAGGGTGTGACTGTCAGAACTGGTTCCAGCTGGAGCTCATCAGCCGATCCTTAGGAGCAGCAGGTAGAGGAGCAGCTTGTCTGAGACTGACTCCTGATGATTCCATGACTACAAGTGATAACCAGGCCCTAAGTTCATGGTATTTGATGTAACTTTACCTTATGCTTATTTTCTTCCTTGTTCCCTCCGTTGATGATCTCCTGGTTCCTGTGCCTCATCCCTATGCGCTGCTCCATTGTTCCCTCTGGACTCTCTCTTCCTGTCTTCTAGCCGCTCCTCGGACTGATCCAGCGACAACACTTGCGTGGCTCTCTTGTCAAGCTATTCCTACCTGTCCACCCTCCGTCACTCTCCATGACCATCCATCCTGAAATTAAAGTCAAACAATCACCAACTGGAAGCTCATCCCGCTCTGCCAATCTTGGTCTCATAGGGCTCATTTTCTCCATAAATCCACTTCATCTCCATTAACAGAACCAGTCATCTTCACCTTTCCCTGCAATTTTTCATTCAAGCAACATTAATCAGTCACCTTCCATCCTAATGTAAACCTGGGTCAATACTCTGACCTCCTTTTAATGCTGATTCGCAAACCCACAAAAAAAAAAAAGAAAAAGAAGAAAAATCTATTTTAACAGATTTATTCTGAATTCATCTTTTGGTTGCAAATCAACAGTAATACACTTTCAGGCCTCCCTGAAATGTCCTAAAATATAAACATCACTAAAGCATTTTTCAATATATACATTTAACAAGGTTTTTTTTTTGTTTTTGTAGGGTATGGATTTGTGTCAAAGAAGCCCATTTTTCTTAGTAACTGTGCAAATCGACAAGCAAGAACTTTCAATTGCATCTCTCCATCCATTGCTTAAAATTGGGTCCAGCTCAGCCTCTTGATGCCAAAGCGATTCCTATCATGAAGTGGTAAGTTGCGGTGAGGAAGTGGACGCAGGTAGACCCAGGATGTAATGAAAAATTATGAATTTAATGATAATGATAATCCACACAAGGAACAACAGAGAACAGCACGGGGAAACAGGCATCCATGGGAACAGACGACAAAGTATGACAAGGATCGAAGAACAGAGACAACAGGTGAGACTAAATACACATGGGGTAATCAAGGGAACGAGACAATCAACGGGGAAAGACGCAGAGACAGGACTCAGGATCACACAGAAACTCAAAAATAAACACATAGAAACACGGATCATGACAATTCCAGAGATACCCTGGAGAAATTTTTATCAGATTCCACATTATGGAGCTTTTTGACCTGTTTCAAAAGCAGAACCTGGCTGGTCAATAGAGGAAGCGCCTTACAGTCACTTGTATCCTGGATCTTAAAGATGCCAACAGAACCAAATTATATGTAAGAATCAAAGATGAGACAATGAGGTTCCCTGAGATACTGCACATTAAGGCTCTTTGCTTTGAGACACACGTTGCTATGAGACACAAACTTTTCTTTAATTATTCAAGGAATGGATTATCTTGGATTTTGCTTCTGAAACCCAAGAAGTCGCAGTCCTTCTGAACAAAACCTGTACAGGTGACTGAACAGAGGATCATTTCTAAATCTTTGAAAAAATCCAGTCACTCCCTGCAATCTGACAAATTTATAGTTTTTGTTTATTCTTACCACAGCCTACCTTATTTAAACTAATGAACTGAGGTTTGGACCAAGTCACCATTTGTCACTTGTGTGGTTTCTGTGAAGAAAATAAATTGACCAGCTCTGACTCAGGCTCACTGATGGGTATTGCTGCTCAGTTTAATTCTGTTGTATTGAGCCGGCTCAGAATTAACATAAACTCAGAATCATTTTGAAGGCACACCATAAATGATAAGTAATTGCTCTGCTCAGGTGAGCTTTGGGGTAAGCACACAAATATCAATAATTATTTATTAGACATGTAAATTACACCTGCTCATTCTCAGACTACTTCAGGTTTTAGATTGCCTTGTTTTTTATGTTGACAACAAAAAACAGCCAACAAATTAATCAGCAAACAGACAAGGACACAACACTGACTTAATTATCTCCATTCAACGACAACCTGCCTCGTTGTTGTTTCTCTGCATTTATTTCATGTTTAAATTTATCTTACTTTCCTCTAATTGCTTTCACAACTTTTGCATCAATAAATTATTGTGTTTTTGTAATTAGAAATTACATTGAGAGGATACACATCCAAGGGCAAAACACAAACATGCTGACGAGGAGCTGAGTAAGAGGAACTGTCTAATTGCTATGCAGAGCAGTGCAGATGCTCTGATGAAAGCCAGTCATTGCTGAATTATGGATTTGACTTTATTTGAATGAAAATTACATCTCTGAAGTACACAAATGAAATTAAACCATTCGGACATGTTAAGTGGTTAGAAATGTGTGGCACGTCTTGAATCATTTAAGAACATAACAAAATCCTTCATAAGCATTCTTTGTGGACTTTGTTTTCCTTTGTTTTCTTGTCAACATGTTCAGCAGATTGTACTTCCTGCATTTAGAAAATGTTGCATCTCTTTTCACCAGTATAGCACTTTTGGTATCATTATGTTGATATACCTTCAATCCATTCTTAATATGAATATTTCAAACCAAATTCCTATAAAGTTTGAACGTTGTGCAAAACATAAATAAAAAATAATTGCAAATCTTTTCCAACCTACAGTATGTTTAACTGAATACATTACAATCACAAGATATCAATTCAATTCATCACATTACACCTGCTCTACAATTGCTCCATTGGTTTCCCATCTCATGATGTATCAACTATAGAATACTCCTTCTAACTTTCAAAGCGGTTCACAGCCTCGTCTCCATCATATCTATTGGACCTCCTTCACATTACTACACCCACCCATATCGTCACATCCTCTTCTTCTGTTCATCTGTTTCCCTGCCTGTCTTGTTACTACGGGGAGCAGAGCATTCATCGACTCTTTGCCGTACTTCAAGTCCAAACTCAAAACCCATCTGTCTCAAGTAGCTTATGGGCTTTGATTGTCCTTTTAAATTTTGTTTTGCACTTTATTTTCACTATGTATTTCAATTTTGTTTGCTTTTAATAACATAAAAACAAAGTTGGCCTTGAGTGTATTATTATTATTATTTTATTATTATTATTATTAATAAATGTTCAAAATGAAAATGTTATTGTGGTTTTTCAAATATTTGGAACTTAATGGCTGCAACATGTTCCACAAACGTTGGGACAGAGCCAACAACAGACTGGAACATCATGGTGTGATTCTGGATCTGTTTTCTTCCTTGTAAAGTCTGATGCAGCTTCAGGATGTTGTTGATCAAAGGTATGTAATGCAAAACAAAAAAAGACTGCATTTAAGAGCCACACTGTGTCCAGTGTCTCACTTTCACATCCTGAAGCAGATATTTCTTTGATTTGCAATGTTTTAATGTTTTGCAAATTCTAAAGCCAGAAGGAATTAGTTTGATTTCATTATTTTAATTTATCACATCTTAGGGAAGAACTGTGAACAGTTTCAATCCTCTATATATCTTACCCAGTGATAAATCCTGTCATCAGTCATGTTCTTTGCTGGTTTTTTTTTTAAACAGGATGGGGGGAGGACGGTCACAGAAGCTGAATGAATGAATGTGCTGCCATGCATGAACACAAAAAGTTAAGTCCATATTGAAGGACACACTAAAAGCAGCTATGAAAAGGTCTTGCGATGCCAGAGGAATATTTCAGTTCATATTAGCTAATGGATTTAAATTGAGGTCTTAGAAGTGTATACAGATGCAATGGAATATTGTGTGTTTAGACCTCTTGTTCAAAATACATTCATGTAAATCTTCAGACATCATGAGATGGTATTAAAAAAAAATCTAAATGGGTTGTTTTTAAAGTTAGAGTTAAAGTTGTTTTTTTTTTTTAGATAAAGCTGAAACGTACATTTAAATAATCTGTTCTGCTCTTATTTTTCTTTCTTCCTAGTAACTTAAAACTTATCAAGGACTTTTCTTGGAGGAGCCTTTCTCTTTAGCTGAAAGTCATTTTGACAAATCCAGGATGTGTGAGAGGTACTCAAAACAGAAGGACTTGAAAATCAAAGAGGAGGAAATAATGTCAGAAGACATTTTAGGCTACACTTTAAAGGCCTGAAAAAAAATACCCTTACATTTCTTAAGTTGAGTAGCTTGAACACCCTTATGACGTTATTGCATGCACAACTGCAAAAGTGATGTTCTTAAAAACACAGGGGGTTATATCTTGACATTAAGTAATTTTAATCTGTAGGAGTAAAAATATGTAACAGTTTTTAAGAAAAGTTAAATTGTTCTGATCAATGTAACTTTAATGCAGACACAATGGTCATAATTTCAGAATATTGGGGTTTTGGAGATGCAGCTTAATTTTATCTATGGATTAGTAATTATATAACATACAACATCAGTGATTACTACCACAAAAACTGGATGCACAATTTTTAATTCATGTTGGATTTTCCCTGATCCACAAAGGCTCAATTAAACACACTTCTTAATCTCTTGATCACATAATTTTTTGCATCCAGCACCAAGCTTTGGGCATCATTTTTTGCTTTATATAATACTCTGCTTGGGAAAATTATTAGATTTCCTTTAAATTATTTGGCAAAGTCCACAATGTTTCAAAAGGGTTGAGATCCAATGAATGTTTGGTAGGCCAATCAAGAACCTTAAACTCAGTGATACCCAACTTATCCAGTTGCGTAATGCAAGTGGATACATTTCTGACTATATGTATATATAGATAGGGACAATTTTTTTATGGATTGATTCAACAAATGTATTTTGGGTTGTCTGAATTATTCTATACATAACAATAAGACCTATTCCATGCAGTCCACCACATTTGGAGCATGAGAATGCTCTGATACATCATCAGTTCAAAGAGTGGTCCATCCTTTTAAATAATCTCTTTTCTCAAGAGGCTCCTCAGTAAGTGAAAAGCTCCAAAACCTATTTTCCATCTAAACAGCCCTTCAGTGTTGCAATTTTTGTGAAAGGCCAGAAGCAGACTGTTCAGTGGAAGGTAATACTGTCATTTTAGTTTTTCGGTCTGTGACTGCTACTGCCTGGAAGTCCAAAACATCTAATTTATTCATTCAGAAGAAAGATACGGTCACTGCTATTTCATATCACTGTATCTAAACCTACTGTCATTGCTATTCCTCCTTCTTGTACTTATTTACCATGTCTTTCTGCTCCCCTGTCCTTCCTAAAATTCCAGTGTTTTGAAAAGTGGAAAATAATCTGATGATTTAAATGTGTGATTATCAAAAATACAAAGTTAACCAATTCCATTTAGAGGGTGGCAGTGGGTATTTTGAACTTGGACCACAAAAACACACAAGGTTCACACAAGACACAAGGTCATGGCATTTTCATATCAGGACAGGATGAAAATAGAAAGAGGGCCATGAGCTGGACAGACTGAGGCACAATGAGTCAGTGGGCTGATAACGCAGACAGACTGAATCAGTGGGCTGAAAGCAGGAGGCAGTTTTATGTGCGTGTCTGTTTGTGTGTTGTTGTCTTTCAGGGGGAAGACTAAAGGGAGGACATCAAGGAGATGATGTTTCTGGGTTTTTAGGGGGGTCGCTGCAGGTGGGGTACACTAGGCCTACAGGTCCCTGTGGATGTATGATGTTCTTCAGTTCCCCAAGCACCCGCACCCTTCCCCGTGCACACAGACTAAGAATAACCTCTCCTTCCTTCTTTTTTCCGTCAACATTTATCCCCTCTTGTGCATACAATTACAAACACACACACTAAAACTCTCCACTGTCTTACAGTTTGAATTATTGCTCATGCACCTCATTATACACATGTTTAGACAATGATAATTCTTGCAAGAATATTGTCCTGGTCAAGCTATTTTTACTGCAACTTCTCTCCCTCCTTTAATGACCCCAATTGTAACCCAATATTCTTTAAGATAACTAAGGATTGCCCCCAACTTTTTTCTAAAATGCAATGGTTGAACAAATTCCAAATGGTGATTTGAAGAATATAATCCTTTTATTTTTGACCTCCCAATAATTGTTTATTGTTGTTGTAACTAGGTACACTTTTGGAAGAAAGAAGAGTCCTGAAAGGTTCTAGACATGTTCTGGAAGGAGCAGCATGTGAACTACATCTAAAAACCAAAAGATCACTACTCAAAACAGTTTGTGAATATGTGGCTTTATGGGATATATTATGGTATTGATATCAGCACAAATGGCACAAAAGTGGTTATCTCACCAGTTTCTTGACAAAAGAGGCCACAAAGAATAGGCAGCATTTTTTTCTGCTGTGTTCCTCATTGCTATTCCATGAAGCCGGTCGTCAGGGTTGGTTGCATTTTATCTTAAAATAAATACTTTGGTATTGCTCCATGTCAGACACCAACTGCCAGCTCAGTCTGTTCATTTTTGGTTGGCTTACATTGGAGTCATCATAACGTTGTCAACAGCAGCAATTCTTAGTCTGTGTGTGCAAGCAGTGGCATCTGTGCAATGACAATGGATAAACACACCACAATACAGAATGCTTTTAGATTGATAATGTGTTTGGGACTAGAGTTAATGACATCTGCAGATTGCACCAAGTTAAGTTACAGAATCAATGACAGAATAAAAAAAGTTCTCTGAATGTTGGAGAATGGTATTATGTTTTCTATGAAAAAATAGATTTTAGCCTTTGAAATGCCTGTTAAGAAAAATTAGACCACCATCTTATTGGCTCTTAATAGGTGAAATACACTGGTGACCGAGCGCCTCAAAAGTACTATTTATAGAATAGTCATTCACTGGCATGCTGAGCAATAAGGAGAGGGAGCTTCAGTGTGATCGCAGTATCGTTTTCGGCCAAACAGGGCCATCTTGTGGTCAAAGATCTGATGACAAGTCCAATGTTTAGCTAACATGTCATTGTCTGTGGTTCGTTCTGAACGTCAAAAAAGACACTTGACTGATTGCAGCTTAGTTTAGTTTATTTAGAAAGACAAACAGATTCAGTCCTCTTTCAGATTTTCTTCTTTTTCGGCATTTCCTTAAGGAAGTCAAAATTCGCCATCAGTATTCATTCTACCCTCACAACAAATAACTTCATGTCCTCTTTTGCCACATTCATCAATCTCCTTTTCAGTCTTCCTCTTGGCCTCTTGCCCTACGACTCCAATCTCAGTATCGTTCTGTTGATATAATCATTGTCTCTCCTTGGAATATGTCCCAACCATCTCTGTTCAGCCTCTGTAACTTCATTTCCAAAACAACACGAGCTGTTTCCCTGATCATATTCAGAAGAAAAATTAAACATTATGAGTTCTTTGATATATAGTGTTGCCTCCTGACTTTATCTCATTAGCACTGACTCTACCATGCAACATTGCTGTCCCTTCATTGTCTTGTATACCTTTCATTTCCTATTTTATCACATATTACACACTTTTTTCTACCCATTCCAACCTCCTTACACATACTTTTTTAGCTCTCGTCGACACTCTGTTGCTCATACCCCATTTTTTCCCATATACACTACTGTTGAACAGCACAAACCTCGATTCTAAGCTTAAGTATTGCTGTCTTTAATCTACTCTTATAAAAGCAAAGAGGAACCACCTTCCTTCTCTGCATCACATCCACCAACCTCTCAGATTTACATAGTAACATTCAAAGTCCCTAATGTCAGTTCCACACTCTTCCTCTTCTCTCTCTCTCTCTCTCTCTCTCTCTCTCCCTCTCTCTGCCCAAAGTCGTCGTCTGATTTCCACTGGCACCCTGTAGGTCAACAGCAACTGGCAGTCATTGTCACACAGGCTTTGAACGATGTGGTATGAAGTTCATGTTTGTGATTTCCATATTCAGAAATAAATTTTGAATCAGGTCCAAATTCAGTTGCAAACATCTAAGAAAGAAGGAAATAAAGAACAACAGAAAGGAGGAAAAGAGCAAGCCATATAGGGACATATTATCACCAGTACGATAACACACTAAATGAAAAACAAGTTAATAACATTCAAGTTGAATTCATGCTATCTTTTTATTTAACTTTCAAAGTCAGATTTAAAAAACTGTATTAATGAAAATATATAACAATTTCATTTTCAAACCGATTATTTTAGCAATAAAATGAAACGCTAACTGTGTTTGAATGGCCATTCAATGTTTATGTTGTCATTTTGAGACCGGAAGTGAGCAACTAATCTTACGTCACTTTCCCTCACAGCGCGAAAACTGCAGTTCCCATTTGGTCATAAGTGCAGCCACTGTCCAAGGTAAGAGGGTGTAATTGTTTATGTATATGTTTAGGGAGCGCTCCTTTTAACCATGTTACTGTCAGTGTATCTTTATGACGGCTGAGTACTTCGAAATGCATCTTATTAGCTGTTAAACCGCAAAGTAGCAGTGGCGCAAAACTTCGTTGTTAGCTAACAGGTAAACATTTTTAGCTTGTTATAAATTCTCTTAACAAAGTCAACAAAACTTTTTAAAGGTAGCCGTCTACTCGAAACTCAGTTGAAAACAAATTAACCTTCTGCAATTGTGTCAAGCAGAGTTGTGTAATAATTAATTCGTAATTTTATTGTAAAATATAAGATTTAACGTCTAAAATGAACACGTGCGTTAACTTCAAATGCTCTTTCCGCTTTGTGTTTATTACTTTACAGAATTCACGACGTGATAAATCTAGTGATTAAGCATTAAATAGTCTCCATTGGCTAGAAATTGATTAGAAAATTATTAAAAGAAAAGATGCATGAAAGTGTTTATTTGTTTTACTATTGCTGTTTTGTGAAGAATATAATATTGTTTATATTTTTCAGATAGTGTATACAATAAATATAAGGAATTCAATACATTATTGCTGTACTTTATATTATTAGTTGCACCAATCAATTACCCAGCGATAAGGATGTTTCAAGTCTCTTTTGATTGACTCTCATTTTTAATTATCCTATTAAATATTCTAACATTTATTTTTCTTTTCTATGTATGCATTAAAACTCAAAATAGTAGGGGTGTATGTTTTTATGCATGATTGAGACTAATCTTTCAATAACTTAATTATAAGTAATTCGAAACTACTCCACATCTATAAATTTTTCCTGTTAAGTGTGACAAAAGTCATAATTGACACATTAGACACTAAAAATCACAATTGGCAATAAAAAGCCTGACTGGGGCATTTCAGCTTTGTAAAGTTTTTTTAACCTTTGTTATAAGTAAACAAACAAAATACATCCACAACTATTAATAGTTATTAACATTAAGTTCTTTTTATTAGTTTTTTAGCTGATTGGTGGAGACTTTTTCATCTTTAAAGCATTTATCTTATACTTTAAGTGCCTTTATTCTTTTTCTCTTTCATAAAGCAAAAATGTCGAAGATAGACAAAATGAGTATCCTCGGAGTGAGAAGCTTTGGGATTGAGGATAAAGACAAACAAGTCATCTCCTTTTTTACTCCTTTGACTGTTCTGGTGGGACCCAACGGAGCAGGGAAAACGGTAGGAAAGCATGAAGATAATGCTAACTATTAAGCATGGCCATGGTTTATTTTAAAGCTCTGCGGAAGAGGATAGCTAAGCAGAAGTTTCTGAAATACATTTGGTATGTTTTATAATAGTTTGTAATCTCTTTGTACAATATGATCCAAATGTTTTTGTGTTTTCAGACGATTATTGAATGCCTCAAGTATGCAACATCGGGGGAACTTCCCCCTGGATCTAAAGGAGGAGCTTTTGTTCATGATCCAAAGGTTTGTCGATGAACATTTCATCCTTTTGTTAGAGAGAATATTTAAATATAGCTGTAAAGTACTATAATTAATTATTCATTTAAGACCTTATTAGTCATTACCTCAAATCTAATTAAATTTAGATTTCTCAAAAGCCATATTTGATTCAAATGATTTTTAAAGACAAATATGTTGTTTTTTTATCATTTTTGTAATAAAAAAAATGAAGGTTACATTTTTTGATTTTCCAGAATAACATTTCTGGTAATAAATTAATTCTGTTCTGGCTTGTCAGATGATGTTGTTGTTAATTTATTTTTGTATTTTTAAAGTGATCATGTGCCATTGCAGGATGCCCATGAGACGGATGTACGAGCTCAGATTCGTCTCCTGTTCTCAGACGTGAATGGAGAAAAAGTCACCATCCAGCGCTCCATGTCCTGCACACAGAAAGCAAAGAACTATTCATTCAAAAGCTTAGAGCAGGTCATTACTAGAATAAAGTAAGACACTTTCAGTAACCTACTGCAGTCTTTTACCTAGTGTTTGAAAACTTTTATAATGAGAACGTTTGTCTCCTGTTTTAATTCTCCCAGAGATGGTGAAAGAGTAAGTCTTTCTTCTAAGTGTGGAGAGCTGGATCGGGAGATGATTTCTGCTTTAGGAGTGTCCAAGCCGGTGCTGAATCATGTCATCTTTTGTCACCAAGAAGATTCCAACTGGCCACTTAGTGAGGGCAAAGCTCTCAAAGACAAATTTGACTCCATCTTTGCTGCAACCAAGTGAGTCCAGCAGATATTGCTGTTTCAATGAATGGCCAATCACCATAACACATCACAATAACACAAGTAACATCATATAATTAATCATTACTATTTACCTTGTGTAGATATATTAAGGCTCTGGAGACGATGCGTCAGCTGCGCCTCAAACAGAGTCATACAGTCAAAGAATGCCAAGTGGAGTTACGCTACCTGAAGCAAAACAAGGAGAAGGCTCAGCAGATCAGAGAGACTGTGGCCACCAAGGAGGCTCAGCTGATGGCCTCCAAAGACAGTGTCCACCAGACGGAGAGCCAGATTGAGCCGCTTGAGGTGTGTGAATTGTGCATTGCTAACAGAAGTAGCAATCGGCATAAATGAGGGTTAACGGTCAGTCTACATTGATCAGTAGTCTTCCCTTTTAATCAGTCTTCTTAATTGTCAGAATCGACTGATGGAGTTCGACCAGAAACTGGGGAAGGTGATGAAGTTGGACAATGACATTAAGGCTTTGGACAGCAGGAAGAAACAGATGGAGGAGGACAACAAAGAGCTGGAGGAAACCATGGAACAGGTAAAGCAACAGCACTTGAATATTAATAATAACTAAAAAGAAATGTCAGTTTTATCGAGAGCGCACCTGAGAGTTGCAGCTGGTGTGGTGAATTCATACAGGCAGCAGATTCAACAAGTGTATCTTAACATAAAATATTTTTCACTTCATAAAACACAAATAAGATTTAACTACAGGCTATGCAAGGAGAGCTTTTGTTCCACCAAGTGCTGCATCACTAAAGCTGTCTCTCTATTTCATTTTGTTTTGCAAACAAATATTGGGAGTGCAATATGATGATATGAGATTGTGGAAATGTAGGAAGTGTCAACAATATTCCAAAGCAAAGATATTGTGACATGATCTAAACGTCACATTCAGTCAGTTGAGGTTCTGTGATTAGTTTTATTTTCTTCTTTATTCATTTAGTTTTACAAACTTCTGATCATTTACTGTGCGAGTGTTGTCCACCTTTGAAGTGTATGCTTTGCTTTTCATTTTGGGCTGTAAGTATCTCTTTTTATTTAACTGTTGGAGAAATAGAACAGCCTGAGTCTCTCACTTGCCATAAATGTGAAATCATTTTTCTTCTTTGAGGGCTGTGTATTACAGAGGAATAAACTTGCACACACACACACATATTAGAATTATGTTTTTTATTGAAACTATTGTTATCTGAAAAACAATGCTGAGCTGTGCTTGTTTATGTAGAGATTCACTTTAAACCAGTGAACCATCTGTGGTGCAGGTGTTTCAGGGTTCAGATGAGGAGCTACAAGACATTTACCAGAACCACCAGAGGACAGTGAAAGAGAAGGAGCGCAGGTTGACAGACTGCCAGAGAGAGCTGGAGAGAGCCGGCCGGGAATGTCAGAGACTCAACAGAGTGAAGGCCGATCTCTTGGTCGAGCAAGGTAATGAAAATGTAAAATAAACAATCCCTAAAGTGCTTGATTTTAAAATGATGATTAGGGGTATAGATTGATATTTTTTACTTGTAGGCCTGCTCTGGCTTTTAAGCTTTCTATGAAGATGGAAGAGTCAATTAATCACATTTTGTTTTCTTTATTAGCTTTTGTTTACAATGATTTTCTGTGGCTGCATGGTGACATGGCTGTTTGCAGTGTTGCCTTGCATCAAAAAAGTTCTGGTTTAAAGTTGCATTCATGGGTTTCATCAGGTTCCACGGTGCAGAAAAATGCACTAGGTTGTTATTGTTGAAGAACTGTGTTTTTAATGTTCTTTATATGTTACATGTTAAAGTTAAACTATGGAGTTTTAAACATTGTTTTGAGTGCTGTTCCCTCCTTTGTCTTCCAAAGATATTGGTCTGATTGCCTTCTGGAGGGAATTGGTTGCAGTAGATTTTATTTAGTGGCATCACAATAAAAGGTGGTGAAAACAAAAACAAGCCACATTAGTCAGTTTTAATTTGTATATTTGTGATGTATACATTCTACAGTTCATAAATATGTGCAATTAGTGTTTTTCCTTATTTTCATCTCAGGTCGTCTTCAGCTGGAAGCTGATCGCCATACTCAGAACGTCAAGAGCCGTGACACTCTGGTGAGAGGAAGAATGGAGAAATGCACACTTATACTGACGAAAGATAGTTGGCGTTTCCACTGAGAGTTAAAAACATGTTACATTACTATTAGGAAATCTTAATTTGTTCTGATATTGTAATTAACAAAAGTTCCAAGAAAATAACAGCTTTCCTTGGTTTTTCTCTCGTCCTCTGCATCTCACAGGTTCGCTCTTTGTCATCCCATCTGGAGATGGAGGGTTATGACCGCCCCCCCTTCACTTCCCTGCAGCTTGAAAGCTTTCATCGTCACGTCACACAAAGACTGGAGCAGGAGAAAGAGACACTCCGTCAGATTACAGTAAGAAATACTTGGACTGAAAACAAAACACTCCTGTCCAATGACCTTTGTGCTTCCTGCTGTGTTTTTTGATAAATAATGTTTGATAGCTTTACTTATCAAACTTCAAATAACGTTTGACAAGCAAAATATCAAACTTTACTTAAATTTCACTAGAAATAAGTAGAATTTTGACAGTTTTGTTTATTGTTCTTTTTATTGTGTTGTAGGCAGATCTGCAGGAAAAGGAGCAACAGAAGCAGCAGTCTATCGATGAAATAAGGGATAAGAAGACTGGCCTGGAGAGAACCGTAGAGCTGAAGAGGGACATGCAGGGAAAGAAGCAGCAGGAGCTGAGGAACATCAGGGCGGATCTGCAGAAACTCGAAGGGTCATCCAGTCGACTGCAAGAGCTGGAAAATGAATTGGCCAAAGCTGTAAGATCTTTGATGACACATCTCAAGTAACGTTTTATCTTCTGATGATAGGTGACTGCACAGCAACTTTTGCCTTGTTGTATTATTTGAAAAAATAATCAACAGCTTTAGATTTTTTATAACTGCTGTCATATTATTCTCATTAGTTACAGTTTTTCATACCGTTTCCCAGTTTTTTATTTGGAAATATGTAAAGATTTTGTTTGAACTATCAAATATAATTATTAAGTTGTCATATAAATAAAAATATTTCTGTAAACATAAAGTGTTTACGTTTTTTTTTTGGCACATTTCAGTCACACATTCAGCAGCTTCATTCTGTATGTTGGTTTTCCCCGTCAGGAGTGTGAGCTGGAACGTGCCGTTCAGAGCTCCAATGTCGAAGAGCTGAAGACTGAGATTGAGGGACTCCAGAGAGAAAAGACAGAGCTTGACCGGGCGCAGAGACGGCTCGATCAAGAGATGCAGATTCTTAACACGCACACAACTGCACGCACGCAGATGGACATGTTGAAGAAAGATAAGGTATGAAATGATTCCGCATTGCAGAATAGTTTCAGTCCTTTCATTTCTTTTTCTGTGCTTGTTGCTTAATTAAATCATGGTAAACTGTTCAAATCAAACCACTTTTAATCTTCTATTTTCTCTACATTCTTCTTGGTCTTTCTTTTTTTTTTTTCTAATGTTGCTGCTGTTATCTTTTGTTGTTCTGTTTTTTTCTCTCCTCTTGCCTCCTCTTCACCTTCCCAGACAGAGAAGGAAGAGCAGGTACGGAAAACCAAGGCTCGTCACGGCGAGAATCTCACGTCCCTCCTGGGTCATTTTCCCAACAAGAGAGAACTGGAAGACTGGATCTATTCCAAGTCCAAGGAAATCAATAGCACAAGGGACAAACTTGCCAAATTAAAGTGAGTGGGTTTTATTTTATTTAATGAAAAACCTTTTTGAGTTAGTTTTGAAGTCTGTATGTCTGTTTCTGTTCTAATGAATCTCAGTAAAGACTTGGCGTCAAGTGAGCAGAACAAAAGCCATATTGCTGCTGAGTTGCGGAAGAAGGAGCAACAACTTACTAGTGATGAAGAGAAGTTCTTCAACGTGTGTGGCAGTCAGGATCTGGAGCAGGATCTGGGCAGATTGCAGGAAGATCTGGAGAAAGTATCCAAGCAAAGAGGTAACTGGACAGGAGCAGAAATGTACACATCTACAGAAAACTGTTTATTTATTGTAGAGATGGTGGCTCATACTTATTTTATCAACACTTGGAGGTTGCTGGTATTTTTTTCCTAGACTTTGGAGAAAGAACCAAAAGCTCCTGATTGGATTTAAATGGAAGTAGTGGCTCAAATTTTAATGTTTTGATCTTTATATAGCTGTTGTACAGCTATTTGACTTTCCCTCAATCCTCTGCAGTCCAGTCCTGGTACTTTCTGCAGACTTTCAGTTTATCTTCTTTGCAGCCATTCCCCAAGTCAGACCAGTATCTGTAAGTTTCCCCCGACCTGTGTCGCTCATTTGCCTTTTTAATTCCCTAACAAACTGCAGTGGTGGCAGCCAAGTCCCTACACTGAATTCCCTTTAGGAGATAATTCTCCTGGCTCTTGCTGGGCTTTCTTGGGCGTTCAGAAGTTCATAAATGTCTAGCTAAAAGCAAACAAAAAGGAGAGGTTTTGAGCAATTCCTTTTGCGCCAACTCTCCACCATGAGTGGAGAGTTAACACGCTAACTCTCCACTTATGGTATCGGTCCAAAAGAAGTTTTTGGCAGTCTCTTTTACCCCAAAAGAAAATCAGGAGCTTTTGCCCCAAAAGCTGTATTCGTCCTTAAAAAACTATTTTTTACAGTATCTCTTTGCTCAGAGTAACCTATGCTCTGTAAAAAAAACACCCACATAAATGCCAAAGCAGTCAGCTTTGTAAAATACAAGTTGTCTGTGTGAGTCAGTTTTAAACCTTATTGGCCATGAATGTGCATTTATTAATTGCAACTTCTTAACTTATTATTAATTGCAACTTGGAATGGGTTTATAAAAAGTTTCCCGGACTTATGTTTAATCTAATGAATGCTATGCACCATTTATTTTGGGGCTGTGGGATAAGAGTGTGTGCATTTACCACTGTTGTGTAAATATGTTATGTTTTCTCTTTTTCCACCTGTCCTGATAAAGCCATGTTAGCAGGAGCCACAGCAGTGTACACTCAGTTCATCAGCCAGCTGACAGAGGAGAGGGAGCCCTGCTGCCCTGTGTGCCAGCGGACCTTTCCTTCAGAATCGGACCTGCAGGAAGTTATCAGCGACATGCAGTCCAAACTGCGCCTGGTGCCTGACAAACTGAAGAACACAGAGCAGGACCTGAAGAAGAAGGAGAGGAAAAAAGATGAAATGATGGCACTCAAACCTGTGAGGTATGCTGATTTAACTGCTTAGTTAAAAATAACATAAATAAAGCAAAGCCGTCATTTTTTTATTGCTTCAAAGAAATTAATGAAATCATTATCTTTTTACCTGCAGATGCAGAGATTAATATTTTTCTTAAAAGTAGCATTATTTATGCAGTTACAGACGTTTAGTCCTGCTTTCACCGTTCTGTTTTGGTTGGTCTGTAAAATGATAGAATAGTAAGGAACACATAACATGAGACTCTCATTGAAAATGAAATATCTGCATATTCATAAGTGTCGTCGATGTTGTGAAAATAAAATCATTTATGTCCTTAAGCTTCATTTTCATCATAGTTTTCTATTTCTATAGTTGAAAACAGTCTTCAAACTAATTTAAAAGTTTAAATAAAACAAAGTAGATTGGCCAGCACAGTTGGTAAACTTCCAGCCAGTTCCACTAGATGGAGCTAAATTCTCATAGGATGTAAGTTTTACTTCATAAGACTAATTGAATTGTGTTCTTATCCAGTGATCCAACAATTTCTTTTTTGTTTAAATTCTTTTATGTTTGTATTTTCTGGCTACTGATAAAACTAAAAAATGCACACACTTACTGACCTCATGATGAGGTAGATCTTGTTAAAAACTGGTTTGGATCACTGTTGTGTTAACTCCTTGTGGTTGATTGATTCAACAATTTTTTAAAAACATTTTTCAGATGTTTTGTTGAATATTGGTCAGATGCACATCCATGGTGCTAATCTCCTATATCTTCCCAAAGTTGCACAAAGAACAAGTGAAAGTGGAGACCACTAAAATACAGTGAACTCTCTGTGATGTTCAATATACAACGTTGAGATGATTCGAGGTATAAAGAGATGGGCCTGGTCCGCAGTACGACTGATTTATCCTGTGGGGTTTGACTGAAAGGAAAAATATCCCAATGTTTTATGGATGAAATCAAGATCGATTGGATCAGTCAACATTTTTCTGCTCTGTTATTATCCAGTTATATTAAACTTGTGAGAATCATGTCTGCAGTGACAAAAGTGGCACCTGGTGTAGTTTTCTTCTATTGCAGATTCTCTGCTTCAAGCATTGAAGTATTTTGCCTTCAAAGATTGTACTGTAACCACTTTGAACTGCCTTTCTCCTGAAAATGTGCTATATAACTAAGATTACCTTACCTTACTTCCTCATTCCTTGGTTGTGAAGAGTGATTATCTGAGCTCTCTTTGCCTTTCTGTCATCTACAACCAGTCTGCCCATTATTCTGTCATTATCAAAACATTTTAATCCACACAACTCCTACTTACCTGATACTCAGCTGTATTTCTGACGTATGCTGCTAGTATGAGAAGATATTAAATGTAAAGTTTGAAAAAAACACTGCATACTTCATTTTTACCTAATTTATTTATTTATTTGCAGACAGGCCATTGTACAGTTTCAGGAGAAGGAGCTGCCTGAGCTGAGAAACCGACTTCAGATTGTGAACAGAGAAATCGAGAGGCTCAAGGCTGAAATAGAAGAACAGGAGACGCTGCTTGGTACCTTACTGTCTGAGGAGGAAACAGCCAAGGCCTGCCTACAGGACATCTCTCTGATGGACAGATACTTGGTACCACTGCATCTTCTCATCACCTTAGCTTTTCTAATCTCCTCAACAATTAGTATAAACATTCTAGCCTTTCGCCTACGTTACATGAAAGTCTTTTGCTACAAGGGCAGATCTGGTCCTTCTGAGAATCAACCAAGATTCATTTTAGGTGTCTGCAACCAAAATTGTCATTTGAGTCTTTTTAGATCAGATTGATTTTCCCATCCAGCCTGTCACCACAGATCCACTTCATAACGCTAAATGTTTCATTTGAATCTTGCTTTTTGTGTCTTTTTAAATAAGAAAAGCATTTTAATACCAAGTTAATAATTGGATAGCAAAAGGTGCTTAATAGGAGATTTATTTTACAGAATTTGAACTGGGTGAAGCTGAAACTCGATGAATCCTGAGTAGAACATATTTATAGACAAGGGTTTTTTATCTTAAATGCAAGATGTATATATTTTTTGTAAAGTTTTGATGTAATAATCATTGCGAGTAGTATTTCTTTAATTTGCATATCCAGATAACAATTACTCGATTACTAAATTAGTTGACAATTATTTATTTCAACAAAGCTTCATTATGATTAATTAGATTAATCGTTTCAACCCTAGAAATAGAGTAGCAAAACATTTCTCATTGCCTTTCTCTCAAGGTAGACTCAACAGAGCTTATTTTATTGACATTTTCAAAGTTTTAGTTTTTAGAGTTTGTTTCCACAACAAAGTGGTATCGTTGTTGAACCAGTTTTCATAAATTGGACCTGATGCTGATGCAGTTGAAACAAAACTGGTTCTAAGTTTGACTGCATTTCCACCATACGAAAGACAGAGCAGGTTTTCTGAGCAGAATATGGCAAGAAAAGGAGTGTCATTCACTCAACCTCTCAGTGGTCAGAATGTCATGGCCTAAATGTGCATATTTATATATTTTTTGTGTTACTGTTGACTGTTAAAACGTTTTCCCCAAGCTGTGTTTGTTTAAAATATAGGCTGTCAATTTTGTGCCAATTCATATATTTGTTAATTTGCAGATGGACCTTAAAGAGCTGGACAGAAAAATAGCTCAGCAGGCAGCTAAACTCCAGGGAGTAGACCTGACCAGAACCATTCAGCAAGTCAGTCAAGAGAAACAAGAAACGCAGCACAAGCTGGACACCAGTAGGTTTTCCTCATTCACAAACTCCAACAGTGCATTGTAGTTTTAATGTTTTAGTTTTGCTTTTAATACTTGCTTAATTGCCTTGACTTCACCTACTATTTAAAAGCTTAACACCTGCAAGCAACATAACCGCACACACAATTTTAATCAAGTCATACTTGTTTCTACAGAGTATTGTGTAATACCGTGCAAAAACAAAACGAGAAAACATTTTTTTGCTTAATTTGGTAAAAAAAAAACCCAACATTTTGTCAGATTCTAACAATAATGTTTAAAAATAGTTTTTGATAATAGTTTTTCTAGTGTCTTAAAAAGATATTTAGCTCATAAATGTGTTAGTTAAAAGAATCCTCTTAGAAATGTACACTCATGCAGATACCTATTAAATGTATTAAATGGATAATTATTAAAAAAAAAACAATACTCTAAAGCAGAACCTGATGAATCTTGTTTGCACATTAGCATTATGCCTTAAGAGTCAAAGTTGATCCACTTTTGATTCAACTCTTAAACGTCATTAGCAGATTGGGTCATAAAATAGTTTTTCTGTACTTTGTCTTTGACATTGTCTCTTTCCAGCCTCTAGCAAAATGGAGCTGAAACGTAAGCTGATCCAAGACCAACAGGACCAGATTCAGACCCTGAAAAGTGCCGTAAATGAAACGAGAGCAGAGAAGCTGCAGCTAAGCAGCGACATGCAGAAACAGCAGCAGCTGGAGGAGCAATGTGTTGACTTTACTGCAGAGATTCAGGCTTTAACCAGAGACATTAGGGTAATTATTATAACACATCATTTTGTGCATACAGATCAATTCAACAAATCTGAATATTATTGAAAAGTTACTTTTCAGAAACTCAACTTCATAAGACAAACATATTGAATGGATTAATACACAGTTTAATGTTTTTAAGGCTTATTTCTTTTAATTATGATTATTTTTCACATCTTACGAAAACCTCACATTTTAGGTTGGAATATTATATCAGACCATTTGTTTATACTGAAATATTGGCTTAATGGAAAAAGCCAATAAATGTTGTTAAATGTTGTTTTCTAAAGAACAGATATATTGTTCTTGTGACAATACAGTTTTGTATTTGCATATTAAGAATTGATTTTCCAGTAATATTTGACAAAAAAAATTTCATACAGGAAGCAAAGGAACAACTGTCACCTCTGTCTGCTGCTTTGGAAAAGCTGCAACAAGAGAAACAAGAGTTAATGGAGCATAAAAGAAAGAAGCAGGAAGAAGGCCAAGAGAAGGTTGATAATTATTCATGTTCTCATCTCACTCATCTCCAAACTATTGGTGTCTCACACGTGATGCACAAAGGAGATTCTAAACTCTGTCATCCTTTTCTGCTTTTAGTAATGCTGTCATGTCACCTGCCGATGTTTTTTTTTTTTTGCTTTCTCACAAGATTTGGTGATATACTATGTAGTAAAAAAATAAACTTGCTGCTCAAGTTAAATATCTTTAATATCTTTCATTTCAAGTAATGTGAATTTTACAATGTAATCACTGTTTTTTACAGATAAATGGCATAAAAGAGAGGGTGAAGTCTGTCTCAATTTTGGAACGAGATATTAAAAAATATATGGATGACGGAAGAGAGGAATATAAAGAGGTAATCTGTTCACGGATTTTGGTTAATATTCATTTACATTTTTTAGCTTTAATTGTTTGAAAGTACAGTAATCACTCACTACTTTTCCCTTAAAAGTAATTGCAATTATTTCTTTATTTTAATATATGAAAAACCTTACCGACCGTTTTTAATTTTAACTGCATCAAACAACTGTTTATTCTTGCTGCAGCAAAAGGAATCAGAGCTTCAAGAAACCAACACTCAGCTCCATGAGGCTGAGAAGCAGAAAGACAAAATTAATAAGGAGATGGGAAACATCCGTCAGGACATAGATACCCAAAAGGTACAGACTTTTGGCTCATTATTTTTATTTTTAATATTATTATTGAAGTATGGTAGTGTTAAAGAAGAACAGAAATTGGCGGTTAACGAATGGGCTTGATCAGCCCTGACTGGGGAAGAGCCGGTCAGAAACTCAAAAATCATGTAATCAGTGAAAAATACATGATACATGATAACGCTACCAGGTCGGGCTGACAATTCCTCTCTACTGTGTAAGTGGTTTTAATGAGTGAAGAAAACGCAACCATACTTTGATATGCGATGCAGTAATGTCAGGAAAGTGCTATTCTCCTGGGAACTGTCAAGCCCAGCCTGGTTCAGTGGATTACCAGAGAGTGAGGTAATCCACAGAACATGTCTCCACTGCTACAGTTTCCAGTGAAACCGCATGTGGTATATCATGGCCATGGAAACGTATTCTCTGAAACTCTGTGTGCTCTATTCTTGAGCTGGTGTGACAACTTTATGAAGTTTTGGGATCTATAGGCGTTGTAGGTTTTGGCGTCTGTATTGAACCAGAAGATGCATAAAAGTCTTTTTGATATCTTAATGTATGGGTAACACTTTACTTGAAGGGATGTGCATAAGACTGACATGGCACTGTCGTAAACATAACACCTGTTACAAACATGAAGGAGTCTAAACGTCCTCATGTTAGTCTTATGCACATCCCTTCAAATAAAGTGTTACCTGTAATACGTTCAGGCTGCGATAGAACAAGATTTCTGGCGGAATTGGAATTGAAAATGTTTTCAGCCTTCTAAAAATCTCAGTTAATTTAGGACCTATTTTCTCTTGAGAATGTACATGACAATTTATGATTTAATAATGGTAACCACTTGTATAACATTAAAGGCGGTAAAAAGTGCCAACTCTGTGATCAATTTGTTTTTGTCTTCCAATGACGGCTCTCGCATGCACAGTATGGTTCCATCTCTGCTTCTAATATCAATAATCAATAACTAGCTCATTGCCAGAAGGCTGGAAATTATATTTTGAATTCTTTAAACAAGTTTTTTCTTATCATAGTTCCAAAAACTATAAAAGAATTGGTTCAAATATGTAATTGACAAAAAACCTGGAGACCAGAATTGAACCCTCAACATTGTGCTCCGGACATTTTTCTTTAACAGTGTTGTTATTATGTATTTGTTTCTTGCATATTTGTTATTTCTTCAGGTCCAAGAGCGCTGGTTGCAAGACAATCTGACACTGAGGAAACGAGTTGAGGAACTGAAGGAGGTTGTAGCTAAACGAGAAACTCTTATGAAAGACATGGGCAACATGCAGGTGTTGCAGCTGCGCCAGTAAGAGCACTTCACAATTTGAATTAGTCTGTTGAAAAACAAGTACAGTAGCACTTCAAGATAGGCCAAGACTAATAGCCTCTTCACTATCCCTTGAGTGGAATGTTTTTAGTGTTTCAACCCTCTCTGTTTTATTTTCTGTGCTTTTTTAGAGAACGTCGTGATGCAGAGCGCAAGCTAGAAGATTTGAAGAAGAACCGGAGCATCGCACTAGGTCGGCAGAAAGGCTTCGAAGAAGAGATTCTGCATTACAGGTAAAACAGACATAAATGTAAACTGAACTGAAACAGTATCAGCCGAAGTGTTTCATCATACCACATAGTTTGCATATGTGGAACCCAAATGAAAGCTCCTTAGTAGCTTTTATATTCTTCACTAACCGCAGAGTAGCACTGCATCTTGTTTTTTTCTGGAATTACTTAAAATACGGATTTACTGAATAAATAGCTCCAAGACAAGAACTCGTTAAGTGGTACAATATTTGCTATTTGTAAGAAGAGAAAGGTTTCTTAAAACTTTTTTTACAATTTTTTTCTTAAATTAAATTTTTACAGAAAAGAGTTGAGAGAAGATCAGTATGACAAAGCTGAGGAGCGCTACAAAAACAAGATGATCACCATGAGGACCACTGAGTTGGTCATTAAAGACCTTGATCTCTACTACAAAGCCCTTGATCAGTAAGTAACTAATTTGTGTGAATGACTGAATTTTTTCCCATCAGTGTCATTTATCAAAACCTCATCCTTTTAACCCCCAGTGGCTGCGGTTTGATGTTAATCAGGCGTGAGAAATACTGAAACTGCTTGCACTTCGGAACTTTACATGTCTAAAATGTTATTCAAGATAGATGCCAGGTCGAAGGCAGTGGTTGTCTGTGTATTAGCATCACTGATGACATAAATATCCTCAAACGAAAGTAATAGCATTGGGTGTAGGTGGCACATGTTATTTGGCCCTGGTATTTGCTTAACTTAAAAGTCAAGTAAGATATTATCTTAAAAATCCAAAAAATTGCATAATCACCATACTAAAGGGAAGGTATTCACAAACGTTAGTGAAGAATTTAGTATGCTGTCAGAAAGTCGGAATTCTCATAATCTTTCTCTAATAACTTTTTAATACACCACATCTCTGCTGCACGCAGCATTTCACCGGTAACTCTGCAGAATCATTTCTGAAAGACGAGTTTATCAGTGTATTGAACAGGATATGAAGCCGGCAGTGCACCAGTCACACAGCTGGCACTTCTGCATGTTGGCCACCTAGCGCGCTGCCGCGGCTGCATCTCTCACTCAATCCGGACGATTTGGAAGGCGTTCTAGTAGAAAAGCATCATCTGTATCGGAATTTATATCAACTCCCATGAGGAATAATTTTTCTTCAAAGAACTGCATCAAGGTTTGAGTCAAGTTTAAAAGCCACAGCCAGAGGCGGTCCTAGCCAGTTTGGCGCCCTGGGCAAACCACTCTACAGGCTCCCCTGCTCCCCCCCATCAACACATTTGATTTGGGAGGCATGGACATGTTAATTGATATCAATATCAAGATTGTTGATATTCAGATCCTGTGGTGCCGCCCTGGACAGTTCCCCATGTTGCACATATCAGAAACCACCACTGGCCACATATCTCTATGAGCAAAGAATAATGTGTGGCGTGTGCATTTGCATCTCACACATGCTGCCCCGGCGCATGGCTTTGTATCTTTACTGAAACTTGATAAGAGTTTATGTGTTCCCAGTTAGCCGGTGCGTTAGTGGGCCGGTGGTTCAGCCCGTGAAGGAACTGTCGTGCTCACCTCGAAATCATGCAGCATGCTGGTTTTATTTTATTTTTTGCAGTGCATAAGAAATGCTTTGTCTACTTCCAGTCAAGCCTTAAATTTAAATGTTAAACAATTAAAAATATTTTAAAATCAAATTTAACAGCCTTGCCATTCTGAATAAATAGATGTTAAAATTCTTTATCTGTGGTCCGTGTTAAAATGTTAGCATTTATGAGGCCTGTGAAGGTTTGGGGGGTCTTCAGCAGCTGCTTATTTCATTTAACCCTGTAGTCATATCTAAATGTGACCAGCATTACATTGTGTTTTTACATTTGACAGATGTGCAAAAAATTGCTATTTATTTTAATACTATTTCTTTGGTTTGTTGTTTTTAACTCAATAGTTGTGTGTTTAATCGTTGTTAATGATGTCTTCCAGAAAAATAATTACCAAGTAATATTTTACATTTCCGGTCAGTGTAACATTTTTTAATACAAAAAACACCGTCGCCCACTGATGAACCACCTAGCTGCCCGACCACTGGGCATAATACGTTTTCTGGGAGAAACTGCTTTTTGTGTAATTCACAGTGGTTTTAAGTCATCAGTTGCATATTGTGTTGGAAATGATCTTTTTTATTAATATTAACATTTCATTCATGTTAAAACAGGCAAAGAGTAGTTCATAAACATTTTTGTACTTTGTAACCTAGACTTAAAATATCAGGATGAAAAAATATGTTTGATATTTTATGTTTCTGCATAATTTGTTTCCATTAAGAAAGGTGTTAGTGGGAATAAACTATATAATTTTTTCTCATAATAAATCATTAAAAGGTTAGTTCTGTTCTTTCTGTTGATTACTTCTCTATCAGTATCTTACCTCCACTAATTCATAGTCAGTTTGGAGAATATGGGAGAGGTTCCAGTGGTAATGATAACAGCTAGCTAAGATTTATTTTAGAGCCAATTTGAGCTGATCTCTGCAACTTAACCAAAAATCATATTGTAAGGTGCCAAATCTTTATCAATTTTGACTCCATCCATCCATCCATCCATCCATTTTCTTCCGCTTATCCGGGGTCGGGTCGCGGGGGCAGCAGCTTCAGAAGGGAGGCCCAGACACTTCCCTCTCCCCAGCCACTTCTTCCAGCTCCTCCGGGGGAATCCCAAGGCGTTCCCAGGCCAGCCGAGAGACGTAATCCCTCCAGCGTGTCCTGGGTCTTCCCCGAGGACTCTTTTCTGCATAACAAAATTTAGACATTGTCCTCTGACTGCCAAAAAAAGATACAACATGAACTTGTTGGATATCTGACTGCTTGTCATGATATTTGGAGCATAATTATACTTTACAAATAAAGAGAAGGACTATGAACATTTAAATTTAGGTTTCTGGATGTATAGAGTCACAAGAAAAATTAGGTCACCTCAAATATTTATTTCAGAAATGTTCAAATATTGGTTTAATCAAACTTGAGCAACAGAATTGCCTTGATTTACATTTTAAAAGATAGGTACAAAAATGCATTTACTAGCTGAGGAAAAAAAAGGTGGGCATCAAACACTCCTTGTTTCCCCCTTATCTGACTTCAGTGAAATGCTTCTTGAGGCTGTCTACTACTCTATGTCATCAGTCTTTGTAAGATTTTGTTCCTTAGAATGAGCTTCTCTCAAATTTGTAAATTTTGGTAAGGAAGCACATGTGAGGAGGTTTGCACTCGCAGACTCTGATAACATCTGAGAAATGAGCAATCACATAATTTACCCATGCATGTGGGTGGGTTATGAGCATCATCCTGCAGTTTAATCAAGATGCAAAGCAAGCGTAAAAAGCCTTTTTTCTGCAGCCCATACATTTACGTCACAGTTTCTGTCTGAATACAAAGCAATCTGTTTCAAGTTGAGATATTTAATGTAAAAATTATAGTGTAAATGGGTCATTTAGTTTGCAAAACAAATGGTGGCAGCACTGTGAATTAAACTTTACAGCTGGCTGTTATAAATGGCCTACTAGAAATTATTCATATAGTTTTTAAAAGCTTCCACTATCAGACATAAATCAAGTTCTTACTGTAGTGACGGTTTAGATTTTTCAAAGTTTTTTTTTAAAATACATTCTTCATATGGAATATTTACATTTGTAATTACTGCATTTAATACAATTCTAAGTTCATAATAAAAGCTTTTTAAATAAACACCATAATTAAGTTGCTCTAGATTTCAAAAGACTTAAAAAGCCGTTAATAATAGTATCTTGATGATAGCAATTATATCTTATATATTAGAAACCTCTACTGTTTGACGCAGATGTGTTTTGGTAATACACACACTTCACCACTTTTGCACCACTCTCCTGCGTAGAGCATATTGAGTTCTACCTAGGAAAGTGAAACTAAATAAAGAGGTAATTAGGTCACAGAATGAGCCACCAGATTGCACCTCAGAGAAACGTTTTTACAATTTCTGACAGATTTGATCATTTTCCTGAATCTCGGAAGATGCTTTGAATTTTCTTCTTATGAAAATAAGTTGATTGGATACTTAATTTTTAAATTTTTTCTAGTTGGAAGTTAAGCTACTTTAAACTTGTAATTTGTGCAGGATGCTAACATGTCTGATATATTTATAATTTTTTTAGAGGGTTTTATGATTTTGGCATGAACATGTCCTTTAACCTTTATAACATATCTGTGTTTTTATACCACTAAGTTATAACCTCTGCAAACTTAGTTTACTGAACTTTATTAGATTTTTAATATGTGGATGCACAGTATAAATGCCCAGTTCACAAAATAATATGTTACTTTGTTTTCTTTGATTTATTTTTAGTGTTGTATTAGTTGAAGTTATGGCTGAACTTGAGCACACCACATCCTTTCCTATTCTGATAAATCGTTTGCATTGGTTCCGCACTACGTCAGTATTGTGACCTAGTTCACATCAGCAGGTCTAAACCGTTTTCTAAGGCTTTAGCCACTCTTATACCAGTGTGACCGACTAATGCACATTGGCGAAATGTTGCTGTTAATGGCCCACAATGGTCACTGAAATAACTGACAAAAGCAGTAGTAATGAAAAATTTACTGAAAATTAACAAAAAAATCAGACTTTGCTTTTAAAATTTGGTTTAACTGAATGATTAAAAAAGAGCTAATGAAACGGCCAGACAAACATTATGGTATTGAAAATAATTTGAACATTGGCATATGTTAAACTAAATTGAGACTTCTTATTAACATTACAAATGTCTTCAAGCTTGTAATCAGTGAGCCAGCCTACATACAGGGTGACAAGTGTTTGATGACATGATGTGTACCATACTGAACATGAACCATAGAAAGCAAAGAACGACTGTCTCAGGATGTTAGGAAGAAAATCATAGACAATTATGTCAAATGTAAAGGCTATAAGACAAACTCCAAGCACATTGATGCTCTTATGACTAAAGCTGCACATATTATTGAGAAGTTTAGAGTTCAGTGGACAGTAGCCAAGGTCTAGAGAGGTTAGCTACAAAGAAAATTGATGGCAAATTGAGAAGAAAGATAAAGAGCCCAGAACAACATTACTAAGACATTAAAGGTGAACTCCAAGTTTGAGGTACAGATCACACCATATGTTGTCTTTTGAGTCAAAATGGACTTAAAGTGGGCCGACCAAGGATGAAAAAGCAAATCTGGAATTAGCTACAATGTGTTTTGATGAGCCAAAGTCCATTGGATTCTAGAAAGAAATGTGCTGCCCTTTTGAGGCCCGTTTCTTTAACAATGGCCAATTCAAAAGCAATGTCTGATTTTTGTTGGTGAATTTCCAGTAATTTTTTTTAATGTATTATTGCTTTTTCAAGTTATTTCAATGAAAATATACTTAAACATTCTGTTTGAGGTTGTTGAAACAACGGACAGAAAGCCCTAACTTCAAGTCCGGCAAGGATTCTAGAGGTGATATAAAATGCATAGGTCCTGCTCTGCTCCTCTTTACTGCTTTGCTTCCAAAGTATACTAAGAGACTTGGTGAAACTCTGTTTTATTAATCCATGCTAGTAAGTAGTTTTTCTTAAGTATTTTGTATAGTGCTGCGTCATACTTTTGTTTCGATTGGAAACACTGTAAAAGCTGTATCATTCTTATATTTAAATATCCAATGTATTTAATGATAATGGAACAATAACATTCCTAATATCCTAATAAATGAATCCAGCTTAAGTTGCTCATATTAGCTTTTATTGAGTTTCTGATGAATTCATAGAAGTCCGTTTTTGGAAGAGATATGCTGTTTCTAAAAGGAAGTCAGTAGTTGCATCTGTTGACTAAGCAGTTGCGTACATAAGGCAGTAGGTCAGATTGTTGGATAAGGTGTCCTCCAATCCTTCTAGTTTCAGCTTTCCTCTGTGGTTCATCAACCCCCATATATGGTCATAGGAAGAAACTGCGTTTTGTACGGTTATCACTTTCGTCTTTTTAACCACACTGGACTTTTTCATCAAACTGCTAGATGATAGACAAAATATTTCTTGGTATCCAGGAAGGCAGCATCCAGTCTTCTGTTTGCATATCTTTTTTACAAAGATATATCATCTAACATATCAGTATTAAATGAAAAAAAAAAATGTTGCTGCAGTTTTCATTTTGTAACCAAGATATGAGAAAGTCACATTTGCAGCAGTGAACTTGTTTAACCTATATTTAGGAATTGATGATGGTGCATTTTTGTCATCTTGAGAGGATTTTATTTTATGAACACGTGATTGACAATCCACTTGGTTATGTCTTACTGAGCTTATTTTGCTATTTTCAATCTAACAAAGACTAAAGCATCCCCTTTAATATAATTTTTACCGTTGTTTTCTTTCTGCTTTCCACAGAACCATCATGAGGTTCCACAGTATGAAGATGGATGAGATCAATAAAATTATCAGAGACCTGTGGCGCAGCACCTACAGGGGTCAAGGTGCTTCTCTTTTACAAATATATATATATATTTTTTTTCAAACTTATACAAAGTAGTTCCTCTCCAGTATTTTCCTTCATTAAGTCTTTTGTCTTGTGTCTCATATGTGCTTCAGATATTGAGTATGTGGAGATCAGGTCGGATGTGGATGAGAATTCATCAGCTGGAGTCAAGAGGAGGGTTTACAACTACAGAGTAGTTATGGTGAAAGGAGACACAGCTCTGGATATGAGAGGACGCTGCAGTGCTGGCCAGAAGGTGCCGACTTTGCCGATTCTGTATTTGTGCTGGCATGGCTAAAGGTTATACATGTATAAAATGTTCACAAGAACATTGTCAGTCAGTAGCAGTCCATGTATTTATGCTGATGCGTCACAATACAGTCATTGCATACAAGTAAAAACCTCCAGACGACAAATCCATCAACAAAAGGCTGTCACCACTGTGGTCCAGGAGAGTTGATACACACGTGCTTTTGTTGCACAATAACTGAATGACAAAAAATACTGATAATGATGAAATCAGAGGGAGCAAGTGATGAAGATATGACAAGCTAGTGTGGTGCATAATCTGATATGTAGAATCATCACAAGAGCAGGGATTTAAAAATCTTACTAAACTATATATACAAATGTCAGCAGCTTCTTAATTTGGTGTCACCTGCTGGTGTCCTGCCAAGTGTGTGGTGAATAGAAACACTTCAATATTTAGAGAGAAGTTCTTCTTCACTCCCTAATTGTCCATATTTGGCATGAATTTAGGGTCAAATTAATTGAAACACTCTTTCTTTTCCTAAAACTTAGCATTCTCGTAACATAAAGATATGCCTACCTACACTCATGTAGTTTGTATTTTCTTGAGACTATTTAATATCAAATTATTTTTCTATTCTGCACCAAACTGTAGGATTTAAACTTAAGTGTATACAAAATTGTGACTTGTAATCGGTTAGCATGTAAGCAACCCAAGAGCAACCGAACCAGTAAGTCAGTGTAGCTGCTCTGTATAATCAGTTCCTCTTTCATGGCCTCTCATGTGCAGGTGTTGGCGTCCCTGATCATCCGTCTTGCCCTGGCAGAGACTTTCTGTCTGAACTGTGGGATCTTGGCCTTGGATGAGCCAACCACCAACCTGGACAGAGAGAACATCGAGTCCTTGGCACATGCCCTTGTAGAGTTAGTGCTTTTCATGCTTTTGCAAATCTTTAAATTCGTACCTGAAGTTGCATCTAATGTGATTAGAGCTGCAGAATAACTGTGAAACAGTGTGCAGCAACAGAATCCGTTGAAATTAACTCACATTTTCTTCACTCTTCTTTGTTTTTTTTGTCCTTGTGATTTCTCCACCTACCACTTGCATTATATCAGGTGAAGACTTCACTGAAAATCCATCCAACTGATGGTGCATACAGTTGTGTTCAAAATAATAGTAGCCCAGCTTACCTTGTAATTAGACAAGGTAAGCCGTGAATACTCACCAATTAGAAGATAACTTTAAAAAGTCAGGCCGTCAGCAAGAAGCCCTCATCAAATCATTACAAAGAGCTTACAATTAATTGAGCAGCATCCTTAATCCAGACCAACAAGATTGACATTAAAGTGTTTTCAACAGAAAAATTGTAGAAACTGTGATATTTTTCACCTTTTGTTAATTGTTAACAGTTTCAGGTTTTATTTTTATTTAATTTGCTAAGGAGTGGGGAGTGTTTTTAATGCATTAACAGATATATGGAAATAAATCCTTTTACAATTTTGAGTTTGCCATTTTTAAAACTCATTACTATTTCTTTGAATACAACAGTAACAAACCAGGTATTAAATCCAAGTAGTGTTTAGTAAAAGCACACTTTGATATTGTAATGATTTAGATTTGTCACACTGTGCTATCCTGAGAGTGTGTATTCACTTTTCTTTTAAAGTGTGAACCTTTTCTGATTGCGAAACTTTTTACAGACACTTGTTTTTTAAGATTGCAAGTGTTCAAGACTGTAGAATAAGAGTTGTGCAACATTAATCACCTTTCAACAAAGCAATCACTGATCACTGTTTTCCTTTCTTTAGATTTAGAGATTATCAACATTGCATTGCTTTGAAAGTTGCAAGTATTCAGCGTGTTGTACTTGAGCTTGATCTCTTTGCTGTCTGTGCTCTCTAGAATCATCAAGAGTCGTTCTCGTCAGCGCAATTTCCAGCTGCTCATCATCACCCATGATGAAGACTTTGTGGAGCTCCTGGGCCGCTCCAGCTACATCGAGAACTTCTACCGAATCCGCAAGAACCAGGACCAGAACTCCGAAATCAACAAGTGCAGCATCTCCTCTCTCTCGTCTTATCTTCATTAAAAAACTGGCTGTGTTGCATAACTTTAAAGGTCCTCAGTGACATTTCATTCTTTGATTGTAGTTGGTAAAATTCACACTGTTTTATTTACCCTCTTTTTGCTGTGAACCGTTTAAATTTTCTTATAGTGAACAAGAGCTTGAAAAAAATTTTTTTGTCAATTTATTTGAATAAATGTCAAAACACTAAGTAAGAAACTGAAAGTACAAGTTATGCACATATATTAATGACTTTCATGTCTTTGCATGATGCACCAATTGCAGAGTTGTATTAAAGAAATTTAGCATGCCGCCTTTGTTAAGAAATGAAAATAATTTTTAAATGATCAAATGCTTTCAGATAGAAAGCATTGATAGTTTGTGCTTCAAAATATGAGACATTACAGTTTAAATGTCCTTGTTTCATCTTCAAAAGTTTGACATTCTGGTATTAAATCTTCAGAATTACTAAAGCTGGAATGATTTTTTTAACACAAACTCAGTTTAGGTATTTCACTTTAACAGCTAACAAGCCTTCAAATTCAAAGAAATAGTCAAACCACAACTTATCTCATAATCACTGCAGACGACATCTCATTTTAGCAGTGAAGAAACATAGCTAGAGGCGTGGACAAAGGGTGTATAAAACCAAGCACTCAGTCAGAGCAACTTCAAGCTTACAGCTGAACAACCAAAGACAACTTCAGAGACTCCCTCTCGAGACATCCTCAACCTACGAGCAACCATGGTGATGGCAATACTTCTGCTGGTGTGTGCTGTGGTTCAGCTGGTCATCCCGGCTCCTTCTGCTTCTCCTGATGCTACACACGTCATCCTCAACCACATTATTACAGAGGCTCACAAATGTAAAGACATTTACGCCAAAGTGAGTTTTCTCTTTTAGTTATCCTTTTTCCAACAGTTTATGACTAAATTGCCGTTTTAAAAGTTGGCAGCATGTTTGACTGAACTTATTTTCTCTTTGTGATAGGCGTTTGTGGAGAACGTGCAGGATTTGGTTGATGCCGGCTGTAAGGTAAGAAGAGTGCTTCATCACTTGACCCATACTTAAAGAATGTTGAAAATGTACTTACATACTTTTCAATTACTTCCCATGTAGGATGACTTCTTTTGCAAAGCGCACATGATTCTGTCTAAGCATGAGAAGTCTGAAGAACCCAAGAAGAACGAGCAATCACTTGTGCACTACGTGGGCAAATACATCAACGATACACAGGTAAGTTTTTTAATTCATCTTGGATTTTTATATGAAAACAGGTCACGTGTGTTTTAGCCTTCTCAATAGAGTGGATTAACTTACAAAAACAAAAGAATTGCAGATGTAGCTGCAGAAATTAGGGTGAGCAACATTTTTGTGCAGCTTGAATGAACTGGATTTCTTGTCATTCAGATCGACTGTCCAGAGCTGCTGAAGACTGTGAGAAACTCAACTGAAACCAAGCCAATCACTGTTCTGCTGGATAACATCTCCAAATGTAGCAAGAGGAAAAACTTTGGGGTATAGTAACTTCAGGTCGTGGAACCTTTTCAGCAGTTGCTGATCTGCATTTACAAATTCATTGTAGTTGTGTCTTATAAGGTTTATTTGCATTTTTACATTTTCTGAAAGTGGAAATTGTGCATGTAAAGAAAATAATAAAACAACTGAGCAGCATGATATGAGAAATTAAGTTTAATGCTGTGGTTTAACTTGCGTAGTATTTTAGTTGAAAAGTTGTTTTTATTTTAAGATATTCCATCTTATTTATTTTTTATTTAATTTATCATAAGACTATTTATTGTAATTTTCTTTCACAGTATTAAAATCAGCATTAGAGAACATTAACTTATTTCTCATGACTTTCTCAGGCAAAAATGTTTTGTTCTGTATAATTTGTCAATTTTATTGTAAATCCTAAAAATATTTTTGGAGAAAATGTTTTACATATTGGCATTTACAGTGCAGATTCTGACTGTACTTTAGGATGATCAGATGGAATTATGTTGTATATTCTATTTTAATTTGACTGCTGGATTTAACTGTATTGGAATAAACTTAATTAAACAAATTTGCAATGAATTGGATTTGTTTGCTTTGTAAGGTGATTTTTGATTTGAGTGAAATAAACTTACTTGTGTCATATATCTTACATTTTGTCCTGTACTTGTGACTTATTAACAACTGCTAGGAGGGATTCCCTTCTTCCTTTACCTATTGGACACAAAGTGTAACATGTTAAGCTATAAGCTCTTTTGGAATCACTTTGTTGGTGATAAAATTATTCATGGTGTTTTAAAATTAGTCAAGGACATTGAACAAATTGTTTAGTTGTGGACAAGCCTGTAGTAAACTGTCTAAAGTTTCATGCTTGTATAGGTCATACATTACTACTTAACAATTGAGAGAGGAGAGGAATTATATTTTGTATAGAAAAAGCAGCTAATTAGTTAATTTTAATCAGAATTATATGTACAAAAATGGTGGTGTAGTCGCATCTCTTTTACTTCATTTGTATGCTGACCTAGCCTTCTGAAAACCAGTCGCTTGTCTGATGCCATTTGCTTTGTCCAGAGAGTCTGGGCTCTTGGCTGTTGAGAAACGATTGCTTCCTAGTGATATTACCTCCGTCGAGGTTTTAAATTTTACCCTATCGCTAACGTTTGCCTATGTAATTCACCAATACAACACTATGAAGCTTAGTAGAAATTGACTGTGTTTTAAACAACCATCCTCCACTGCAAAGATAGAAGTGCAGGTGTTACAGAAAAATCTGTGATCCATATTTTTCTGTGACCGCAGGGGGCGATTATTCTGGACGGAATAATCTGTGACTAGTATGATTTTAGCTATTTGAGGGTTAAATATTATAAATGCGCCCAGATTGTTGTGATGAGATGGTAGAACTCTGAAAAATAGTTGTTTTAAACTCTGACGTTATATTTTCTTTGTCAATGCGATGGTAATATAGGAGCCATGAATTTTACAATCCCAGCTGTATAATATATACCCAGTATTTTCACGCTATTGCAGAAAATGAAGGGTCACAGATTTTTCTGTAACCTGTCAAAAATTGACCGGAGCCAGTCTGAGTCAAGGGGAGGAAGCCCAAACTCTGCTGGAAATGAGGTTTTTTTTCAAGCAGAGTTGCACAGGAAGGCAATGGTCAGGCTAATGCCAAGTAGCTATTGAATATGTTTTGCATTTTATTTCATGAAGAGCTCCAGATGGCCTTAATTTAACTTTATAAGTCTTTTGTTTGCTAGGTTTTGGACATGAATGTTGCTTTTTGATTTTCCAGAACTACAATTATATCTCTGAAAGGTGTTTTATATTTGGGTAACACAGTTTCTTCTGCATTGTACATCACTCATTCTTTTTTCACAAAAAAAAGAAGTCTGTTCTGACTCAGCTATATCCGTGGCACAAAAAAAAAGAAGTTGCTTTTTTACCATTATCGCACTTTCATTTTCAAACCGCATGAGATTTTTTTTCTTTGGTGAGCAAGATCATAGACAAAGGTTCTTAGTATTCAGGAAAACACCATAGAGCTCCTCCGATTTGTATCTGTACACATGTCTCTTGCTGCAGTGCAAGACTGATACCCTATTAAAAATATTAAGACAAATACGAGAACCTGCTGTAGCTCGGTAACAGTTCACTGATTTTACATACTTACTGTCTAATGAGGGTTTTGACTTCAGAGTGGATTTGCCCCACAATGACTACGTGTTAACCTCTCTTTTTGCATTTTTTTTAAAACTAGTTATATTTAAAACCTTTGAAATGTAGTTGCTAAATGAAGAGCAATGTTTACAAAAGTGTTACCTAGAGATTTGGATGAGGCCTTTAGAAAAAGTGGGCATTAAAGTAAAGTTAATGTAAGAAGAAAAGAGGTTTTGGCAGCCACCTAGTGGTCGATTTGGCTCCGTAATGTAATATAAATTATTACATTTATTAGCTAAAAGATTTTCCTGCCCCATTCTACGTTTTGGAACAATCAGATCTCAGATGTATGATTCAATTTTATTATTAAGGGCTTTATGTGAGAAAGAGAATTTAATATTTAACCAGGAGCAAGTGAATGTTTACAAACAGGATATTTTAGAAAAAAAATGTCTAAGTTTATTTTGTATTTATTTTATGAGGATAATTATTTATTTGGTGGAGTATTTATTAATTATTAATACATATTCATTTAACTCTGAATGAAACAACTGCCCATATTATATACATGTCTTAAAATAAATTTCATATTATTCACATCTGATGGAGAAGATGATATGTCAAATAAGCCGTCAAATTACAAAAAGTGAAATATTAGTAGATTATTTGCTATATTACTCTTGGAGGATGGGATTAAAATTAAACATAGTTAAGATTTGTGTTATTTTCTGATATGTAACTAATTAATTTATATAACTAATAAGGATAAAAGATCATTAAAAAATCTACTCAGCACTATTAATAAAACATTTTTGTTAATAGATTTATTGTGTACTCTCTCTAACACAGGAACAAAAGAAATATGTGAATACATGATCCTTAAAGAACCTATAATCTAAACATTCTAGATTGTCTTTTAATTTAACATGGTCAACCGCAGATAACATGGTCATAATAACTAATTGCACCTGGTAGCTTCTTTTGACAGGACTCACAGACTGGTCAATCCTCAGAGCAATAAAAAAGTTACAGGAACCTGCAGAAGTGGAAGTCTTCTTAAATAATTTTGTGTAGTTATGTAAATATGTCAATGTTTTTGTCATTCCTTTCTTTAAAAAGGAGAGTTAAAAAAACATCAAACCCTAAAATAATTACTCTAATGGCCCCTTTAAGTTCCCGTCAAACCATACAGATGGGTTGAAGAAAAACAGATTTTCTGTTTATCAAAATGTTTAAAAGAAAAACGGTGAAACATTGACTTTGATTTGCCTGCACTGGACTAAATCAAGACAATCTTTCTTTTGTTATGACCAGAGGGAACGATTATATGTTATTTGTCCTCTGAGGCTGTTATGTGTCTTGAAATAGCAATGCAGGAACGTTTAGAGGTTCAAATGATAACTCAAATATTGATGATTGTGTAAATCATTCAGCCCACAACGAACTTCGGAGGAACCCTCCTCTCTTGTAGTGCACTCAGCTAATCGCAGCACTCCAGAAATGCATTTGTGTAAATGCTCTTCTTTGGCTGTGGGGAGCTGGTTCTCTCTCTGAGAGGAACATGTTTCACCACTCTTTTCCCTCTTGCCTGAGACAATGTACCCGTCACTCTGTGACTTGATGCAATGTGAGAGCTATGGAGGAGGCTTGTTCTTGGTGGGACTCTGTGTGCCATTCAGCTATGTGTATCTATGCTACTGAACCGTGGCTTCCTCATTACTTAATAAAGAGAATCACTCCTTTTCAGCATTGCTTTTTATAGAACTGTTGAGGGGGGAAAAAATCCTCTTTGTGGATGATTTTCTACAATAAACAAGAGGTTTTGCAAACAATTTCAAAGAACAGGTAAACTCTCGGATCAGTTGAAAGTAAAATGAAGAAAAGTGAAAGTTCTGTACGTCCTTTAGGTCACCGCCGTGTTTGAGAACTTTCATAAGAAGTAAACTGATTGCTGCAGAAATGCCTTTTATTGAGAAATGCTGTGATTCAAAAGTGCTGTTACTTTAAACCAGCCCTGGATGAGCTCAACATCCTGTTTATTCCTCATTTAACCCTGCAACACACAATAGAGACATTTTACTTATCTGTTTCCCTGGAGGCAGATAAGTAAAATAAAACAAACATGTAACAAAGGGATATTTGGAATGATTGAATCCTTAAACTTGACAGTTGAGACACATGAAATCATATAGTTTGTTCTTGAGCCTATAAAAAAAACCCTAAAAAGTAAGCAACCATTTAAGTTTTAAAAATTTTGTTACATCAACATACTTTTTGACATATTTTGCTGGGTTTTACAAATGTATTATCTTTTGTGCATAACTATAAGGTAGAATCAAAATGATCTGTGATTTTAAATTTAATCTTCCAAAAAGAAATGTTATATTCATAAATAACTCATCTTCACTACTGATGTATCTTATTTTAGACTCATAATCTTGAATTTGGATGACGTGCTTCATTTGAATCTGTTGAGACATTTTGAATATGATTTAAATATTTAGTTTTTTTATGTGTTAACAGCTTTGTAGTTATATTAACTCTGACATGTTTTACTAGTTATTCTCAATAAATACCTGTTTTTACCTGGCTTGAATTAAATAAACTATATTTTTGTTTATTTTTTAAGCCATAAAAACCTGATAAGTTTTTTTCTTTTGCTTAACATGCTAACATTAACGCACCTTTAATGCTATGATCCATCGGTCCGTATAAACACGGACCTCCATCACATCCTTAATTCCAGGAAACTACAAGCAGCTTTTGTTTTATAGCTGATCTGATGTGATGCACAATCTTTAATAAAAAATATATTTTCTGCAGCTCACAGCAAGTGCCAAGTAGACAGTCGTGCAGAGGCATGTAAATCTTTAAAGTGTGAAGGAGCCCATTGTGGATCACTGTTTGTATTTAGGGTGGCTTGATAAATTCATCGTTTTGTTAAGTTCTTCCCCTTGATCTGTACACATGCAGAGGAATACATGCTCAGAGCTTTCAACCTCTGCTGCTTTCTTTATTGTGTTCCTGGTCGATTAGCCTCGGGGCTGTCTTCAGGGCCTGGGGCCGGTGGGAGCAAATGGGGGAAGGGCGGGTGGCTGCATCTGCTAGGGGACCTTCTTCAGGGGGTCCCACTGTGGCCTGGCTCAGTTTTCATGTCTATCTTCAAAGGCACAACCCGGTGCAGGGAGAGAGAAGAGAGAATAGTGAAGAGACGACAACGCTGCTGCTGTTATTTTCCCAAGTGCCTTCAGCAAGCACTACTGGTCTAACAGCATCCTGACACCAGGCCGCTCTACAGATACCCAGAGTAAACTGAAATATCATTTTATATGTTTGTCGAAATTATTTTAAAATTAAAGTTTAACCAAAATAAAACACAAAATATCCTTCGCCCACACATGCAGTGACCCCGTGGATCACAGATATGCAACAGGAAGGGAGTGATTAACAGTAAAACTGCCCGGTAGTTTGTGCGGAGCATGAATTAGGAACATAAATAAAACATGCAGAGAAAAAGTCTAATGAATAAACCTTGAAAATCTAAACAGGCAGGACTTTGAATGGGATCATGTCTCTGTTGTGCAGAATTTTGCAGCTTCCTCGTGCCGCCTGATCCTCTCTGTAGCCGATCCTCTGGGCACGCCTGCTGTCACAGGGGTTTAGCTTCACATTTTCCAATCCAGCAGGGAAGCACTCACCTTGATGAGACCAACTTAGAAAAGAAAAACTAAATCCAGACCGTCAAAAATAACAGAAATATCAACATTTGACGTTTATGTGTTTTCCCTTTTTTGGTTTTTCATATCTCATTCTCTGTCATAAAAATATGTAATTTACTTCTCTTTTGATTGCTTTTCTTTTACTTTTTATATGTATTTTCTTCCTTCATCTACTTTATCCACTATTTTTCTCTTCCGTCCTCTACTTCTGCGTTCTCCACGTTCAGTGGCTTAGTAATGTAGATGGACTCTTTGAACAAATTCATCACAGCCACAAACTTCACTAATTCACATTAAGGGGTTCATAGTAGTGAAACGGAAGATTACGTGGTTTTCAAAATTTGAAGTTTGCCATTCATCTGTACATTTTTCCTTTATTCTAATTCTGTATGAAATGCAGATTAACCAACTGCTTTCAGGGGTCGTCCAGTTTTGCATGTGTGTATTTTAATCTCATTTTAGGTAAAGCTTCTCTGTGAATTAAACCTGCAAAGCAAAAAACTTATACTGCACATCATTCTGAACACACCACACCCACGGTGGTGGCAGCATCATGATGTTGGATGCATTTTTTTTTGCAAGAGCAAGTAAGCTGGTTAGAGGCTGATGGACAGGAATATATATCTATAATTTTTTGTCATTCCACTTCACATTTCTGCCTTACTTTGTGTTCACCTATATCCCAGAGAAATTGTGTGAGGCTTGTGGTTGTAGCATGAACTAATATGAAAACATTCAGGGTGTAACAATATGTGTGCAACCCACTAAGTTTTTACTTCCCATCTTAGTTTGAGTAAGAATTGTTTCGTTTTCTTGTCCTCGCCTTTGTTTGTTTTAGTTCTTTACGTCTCTCATTTTTTCTTAATTTTCTTGTTTCTGCTTTACATACATTGTCTCAGAAGATTTTGTTCAGCAGGCTGTATGTCCATATACACTCATCTGAGTTTGTGCTTAGGAATTGCACCTGACCAAGTGTGTTATATGGAGAAATCACGCCACACTGAGTTATTTCTGGCTGGGTTAGTCGTATTTCTCTGGGCACTTTGATAATGGAGAGCATTTGAATAATGAATGGAGTGTATAATACTGTTCTTCAAACTCGCTGAATGAATTAGGCAAGTGCACATAAGAGAGGTCTCTGAGTGTATGTTGTAGGGAATGAAACACAAATTTCCTTTTTAGCACTGCTTAATAAGCAAAGGAGTGGCCAGAACTATGAATATATATTGACATAGACAATTATCTCTTTTTGCAACCATTCTGACTTGTGTGGGCGATTCTTAATAGCACTTAATGTGCTGTGATACTAAGCAGACCCCTTGCCTGAACAAACCGCTAGTCTGAGAGGCTGCTTTGTCTCTAAAGAGAAGACGCAATGACAAATGAATCACTATGAGATGACTAGTTCCTGATAAAGGTTTAAATAACACGACTATTGTACACATCACCTAAAAAAAGTGATTAAAACCACCACTCACTTCTTTACGCTTTGATTCCAGTGAGCCATTCTTCTTCATTGTCATGCTTTATAGCTCCTTCAGTTGTCTGAGATTTCTTATGATCTAACGAGTATTTTCTTAGAAATTTGCTGATTTTTCACTGATATTTTAACCAGAATATTCTCAAAAATAAGGAAAGTGAAAGAGTACACTGTCAGTTCTAAAAAATAAAATAAAATAGAAACAAACTACTCACAGGTAATTAATATTATTCATGTTTTTGGATCTAAGAGGTACAGCTGTATGATAACTCACACCATTTGCACCTTTGAATATTTAACATTGATCTTTAACACTACTGTTAAATTTAAGTGATTGAATAAATAATGCAGCCCTTTATGGTTTTTTTCTGTGAAACCTAATTAGAAATTTGATTTCTGGAGAGGAATAAATTCATAGCTGAAACCACAGAGTAAGACTGAAAGAGTTACAGTAGTTGGTCCTTTCAGAATGAATAAGGAAATGATGGGATCTCAAAAGAATTTGAAACTATTCATGCCACTGCTTGAAAAACAGTTTCCAAGAGGAGGAAATGCAAACAACAATACATGGAGGTCTATCTGTCCTGGTACGCTGACTTGAGCAGACAGACCCCAGAAGCTAAAAGAAGTCTTCAAAAAAACCTAAAGTACCATAAATCCAGTCGTGATTTAACTGTCCAGTTTTATCCAGACAACAAAATTAGATTAGGAATCAATATGTGAATATTTCTTAATAAATAACTGAATGTTTAGTAGGTTCTCCTATTTTTTTTCATAACTTTTTATCAATCCTAAATGTCCATGTTTTCCAACTTTTCACCTTTTATTAATGAATAATGGTGAAGACATTTTTTGAAAAAGACAAAGGATAAATTAGACATAAAGACGTCAATTTGAATTCATAACCTGGAGCAACAGACTTCTTGATTAGATCCCATGCATTAAATGACTGGTCCTATTCTTCTTTACTGAAACTACATTAATTAATATTCAGGTGGTTTTATTTCTAAATTAAATTTTTTTCAATTGCTCAATTATTAATAACTCCAAAATCATTCAAAAAAGGTACTTTTAGTCTGTTTTCTAAAGTAAATCTTGCTGAGTGTAAGACATCTATCAGCTTAGTTTTAATTTCTACAGCGTAACTCAATCTTACTTTGTTTATTTTAGTGTGTGTGTGTGTGTGTGTGTGTGTGTGTGTGTGTGTGTGTGTGTGTGTGTGTGTGTGTGTGTGTGTGTGTGTGTGTGTGTGTGTGTGTGTGTTGTCGGTGCTTCATATGTGAGTATAATCCTGCAGGATGACTTGGTCTCGTGCTGGTTTGGCTTCTGACGATAACTGAAGGTGACTAAAAGGGAGGTAGCTGTCTTCTTTCGCTGCGGTCACATTCTCATTTGTTGCTACTGGCATCCTATGAATTATTGAGTCTGGGGTGTCGTGGCTCCCACCTCTCCTCTCACATTCCCTCAGTCTACTTGACAGCCACCCTGTGTGTGTACGTGTGTGTGTGTGTATTTGCGGACGCGTGTGTGCGCGCGCTTAGCGTAAAAGTGCGTGCTTTCTTCAGCAATTAGACGGAGCCTCCATCCTCATTCTGTCAGAAATGTTCTCTGCTGCATGAAAAAATCCAAAGTAAACACAGTTTCTCTCCTGCGCTCTGGCTTTCTTCCAATCCGCATTTTAATGTTTCACTTTGAATCTGCACCTTCTATTAATTTGCTTAAATTGCAAACTATTTCATTTAATGTACAAAGCATCAAAGTTTCAGGCAAATATAAAGCAGAAATTGGCCTCCCGGTGCACCTCGATTATTGCATGAGAAACAGCAATATACCTTTCAGGTTCTGCTGAATAATTGAAGTGCCCTCAGTCGCCACATGCCGCTGACGCTCATAGGCCTTCAGCTCAACTTACCACGTTATGATATCAATGCTGGTAATATGAGGATCAATTATTCACAAGACCAAACCTCACTTTCAGGCCAGAAAACTCTCAGAAATTCAACTTTTTTATGTCTTAGTTTGCATTTTTATTTCTGACTTAACTTAAAAACGCGCGTTGAAACGGCCTAACTCATCAAAAAGGGGGGGAGGAGGATCCGTTACAACAATTAAATTAAGGGTTCGTCTCTCCCTTTTGAAAAAATCCATTAAACACCATAAATTAGACTGAATTAAATCGGCTCTCACCATCAAAGAGAATATTCATGAGCGCCACAAACGTTTCCGCGTAAAGCTGCAAAGTATCGATCTGATCCAACAACCGGCCCACGGTCTCTCAGGGAAGAATCACACAGCCGCAAGCCACGGCCACTGAGGGAGGATTCCGGCGGAAGCTTCTCAATTTAGCCTCTAACGCATTTATTTATTTATTCATTCATTTCGTTTCTAGAAACATCTGATGGATGTTTGGCGACCGACTCCACGGGCGGAAATGAGTATTTTAAGATATTTTTAATGTGTCATTTTTACGCAACTGCTGAGTAGAAACGTCTGTGAAAATGAACTTAAAGCGTACAATGCATCCAGAAAATAATAATAATAATAATAATAATAATAATAATAATAATAATAATAATAATAATAATAAAAAGTGAATTAAAAGTAGACTGGTGCACATGCGCCCATAATTTAAATTGATTAAAAATAAGAAAATACAACGGTAAAGCTTAAAAATACTTAAATAACAAAAGTCTAATATTAATGAAGTAAAAGAGAGAGAGAGAGAGAGAGAGAGAGAGAGAGAGAGAGAGAGAGAGAGAGAGAAAGAGAGAAAGAGAGAGAGAGAGAACTCTCCCTGTTTCCTCGTCCAACCTGTGGTGCGTCTCAGGAGTTCCCGTTCAAGCCTCTGCTCCCTGTTCGTCCACACTACTTGCTTTTATACACATATATAATTAATATTGCATCGTCATTACTTAATAATTTCAGTCCCAACGCACGAGACAACCCGGTAACACGAGGGCATTCATAATTGAAGGTGCGCTAATTAGAGAGGAAGGGGTCCGGACGCGCACTTGTCGCTCCACGGTGTGAGAATCGCTGTGAAAATCAAGGGCCCTCCCTGTGTTTATTTGTTCTGCTTGTATCACATACGACAAATTCATATTTAATGCCAGCAGAGTTCTAGGGTCTATAAATAATAGAGCCCCTAAAAACAACCCTCATTTTTTTTTCTTGCACTGTAAACATTATTTGTTATTTTCGCTGAAAAAAAGTGGCGTATTCACCAAAGTTCATATTTCTTGAAGTAATGCCCAGTAGCTATAACATCATACAATTAAAATATTCACAATTCAACACTGTATCATTTTTACATTGCTGTATATTTATACTACATTCACGGTAATGGTCATTTAAAGAACAGTTAAGTGTGGATGAGGAGCTGACACTGCATCGTAAAATTAATAAGGTTACTGATGTTGGCTGAGAGGGAACATTTTTGATCGATTTTATTATTTTTTTTACTAGTTAAACTTCGACACGGATTACAAAAATCACTTACAGCAGCTTGTATTCTATTTATTCAACTGTAGGTCTGTAAATTATAGATTTTTACAGGAAAACATTACTCTTAGTTATACAGCACTGATGGTGTAAAACTAAAATATTAACTCAGCATACCTAATACAAGTGTTACCTCAATACTTTTCTTTACCCAAATAAGTACAATACATACTGTATATAATCCATATATTTTTCCCCCTCTTCTTTTTCAGTGGCTACATATTCAGACAGAAAAAAAGAAGGGTTTGCATCTTTTTTAAGCTGTATTTTTGTTTCAGCTGCTCTTAACTAAAATGTCCTTTGACAGGTAACGTCACTGAGCTAAGCTGTTATTCTAACAATAAACAATTTGCAGTGTATAATCTGCAGCTTATCTAACATGCCTTGTTGGAAGGCCTCGGGCCGCAGCCTGAGGATCAAAACCACCCATTCATTCAAGAAAACAATGAGAATAAGAGTGAGAATTTTAGAAAATAACCAATAATTTATTCAGTTTAAATTTCACACTTTTTTTTTTATTATTCCAAGTGAAATCAAGAGTGAGGAAAATAAATACTTGACAGGTGATAAAAGCCATATAATAAATATCTATACAGCTCACCTGTGATTCTGGAAAACATGTTCACATCAAAATACTAAAATATAGCAGCAGCCACATTGGTTGTGCTCCCTGTAATGACGGTGTCATTTCCATTTCTTAATAATTCAAGACGAACAGAGTGTTTTGTGATGAAGACTCACTTTTGTGCGTAAATCACGATCACTCACAGTTCACAAAGAGAGAGAGAGAGAGCGGCTTCATTCGAAGAATTTAGTGGTTAAAATGTGAAACCATGGAACATTTTTATCGTAAAGGCTCCACAGGTGAAGACATGATAGTGTTGGTATTTAAGGATATATGAAGTGGAGATCATAGAGTCTGTTTTGTTATTTGTTGTAAGAAAGAAAAAGAAAAAGAAAAAAGTCCAGTTGGGCTCCAATAACAAGGAATATGATAGTTCAAAATAAAAGTCCCTTCTCAGCGTGTGCAGACTACATTATCAATAACATCAAAAATCCCTTTAAAAGAAATAAATATGCCATCTCAACAGCAGAATCCGGAAAAGTGCAACAATGCAAAGTGAGTGACACAAAAATGGGTAAAGTCATTTTTGGAAACGATCCCAGAGATGCTGATAAATCCCTGTCTGTTAGGGCTACTCAGGTTATTATTAATCACTCAATCAAAAATGTAGTAGGCTATTTTATTCATGATGTTGGTGGGAAGAACTCAGTGCACCGCCGAGTACTTCATTCGCTTCTGTTTCTGCCGCTGATTGCAGAACCACACTCGAACCACGTTCTTTTTCAGGTCCAATTTCTCGGCGATGGCCGCGATTTTCTCCGACGAGGGCCGAGGCTGGATGGCGAAGTACGCCTCCAACGAGCGCTTCTCCGGCGCGGCGATGGACGTGCGCTTCCTTTTCCTCTCGCTGCCGTTGAAAAGGTCCGGCTTGCTGCTCTTCTCCCGGTGCGCAGCCTCGGCTTCTTCCAGCCAGGCCTGCAGGACCGGCTTGAGGGCGATCATGTTGTTGTGGGACAGGGTGAGGGACTCGAACCTGCAGATAGTGCTCTGGCTCAGCGACCCCACGCCTGGGATCTTGAGGTTGGCCAATGCTGCGCCGACGTCCGCCTGGGTCACTCCGAGCTTAATCCTGCGCTGCTTGAAGCGCTCCGCGAACGCTTCCAACTCCCGTGGATCGGACTCCACGTCGCTGACGCAGGCCATGCCTCCGTGCACGGACAGGGAGTGAGGATGGGCCATTGTGGCCATCGCCTGATGCAGCTGTCCCATGGTCTGCAGGTGGTGGTGCGGGTGCTGGTGGTGGTGCGCCGTCGCAGCCATCCCTGGGGGCTCTGGAGCGCCCATCCCGGTCACGGCCAGGCTGGTGGAAAGGTGATCCAGGAGGTCCCCAGCCTCCAGGGTCTGTCCCAGGTGGTGGTGGTGGTGGTGATGGTGGGAGATGGGCACGGTGGTGGAGGAGGAAGAGGAGGCTGAGGTGCAGGGGACACTGCTCATGGTATGGTAAGTCACGTCTGGTTTGAACGGGTGGCTCTTGCCTTGAGAGACAATGCTGTCAGCAGCCGCCAGAGCTTCAGCCCGTGCCAGCAGGCTCTCATCAAAGCCTCCGAATATATTGCCCTGCAGCTGCAAGCAAGAGTGCGCATACTGGAGTCAGTGGGGAATTCTGTCAGGCAGCTCTCAGGATCTAAAAAACATTTTCCAAAGGCAAGCAGCGCCGAGGAGAGGAGAGAACCCCTCCTCAAAGCGCAGGTCATAAAAATTAATATGAAAGCAAGAGCATTGCTTGAATAGACATGTGGATGAAAGGGGGGAAGGGGGGAGGAGGAGAGAGGGGGCGCAGAGGAAGAGAGAGAGAGAGAGTCAGAGAGAGAGAGAGAGAACAAAGTCCTGTCAAATCAACTTTACAGACATTTCCAGTGTGATATTTTCCCCTCTCCTCTCCTCTCCTCCAGCAGCGCTGGCCCTTCTCTCCCACCCTGACCCGAACGTACCTGCGGGGCCGGCAGACAGACTCTGCGCATGCCCTCCGAGCCTGAGTGCAGGCCGGGATATTTGGGCTCGTGCAGGGCCGGGTGCATGGAGAAGTGTTGCTTGCCGTTCATGGTCATCATCGTCATCCTCCCAGCAGGCCCCTCACAAGCAGTGTGGCCCCGGACATGAAAAGAGCCGGGAGGAGCGGGCAGCCACGGGAGCCTCCTGTGCTCTCAGTCACCAGACTGAGGCTGTTCACAGCCAGGGCGCCTCCCGGCATCATCCTCCTCCTCTTCCTCCTCCTCCTCCTCTTCCTCCTCCTCCCTGCCTCCCTCCTCCTCCCTCCCACCTGCTCCTTTGCTCAACTTACAGGTTTTAACCGTGTGGCCTGTGGGCTCAAACATATTGCTGGTCAAAATCACTAATATATTTTATTTCAAAAACTGTTTATAGACGAGAATATGAATATTTTGGTGACTTTTTTTCTGTTAATATACTGAACATCCTCTTCTGTCAGCATCTATCAGAAGAGGACGATGTCAAATTTGGCGAATCTAATGCAGTCTAGTCATTTCAGCACCATGGACAGAGATGAACAACCCGCGGGCATCAAACCATTGACAAAGTTTCTCAATAAGTTAGAATATTATCAAATAGTTCATTTATTTCAACAATTCAATTTAATTAGTTAAAACCTAACATTTGATATATTCATTTTACACAGAGACAGAGTTCAATTTTTTATTTCTGTTCATTTGAATGATTAAGGCTAACAGTTGCTTCAGTTCCAAAAGTTTCCAAAAAAGAGTTTTTAACAGTTTTGTCGGCCCCCTGAAAAGTTTGTGCTGTGCTGTAACAATTCTTCCTCCGGATTCTTGAAACTCGATTTTCAAATAAAGTGAAAAAAAATATTTTAATCTAAAAAGAGAATCTTTGACCACTGAGCAAGAGTTCTTAATCTTCTAGCCCCGATGTGACCCGATGTGAATGTTTACTCGACAATTGTCATCCAGTTGTTGTTTCTGGTTCAGGTATGGTTGGACACCTGAGAGGCTGCAGCTGCAGCCTTTGTCCTGGAAACATCTGTCTGGGTCTTCAGGATGTCACTCATGAATCTCAACTAAAATGTTGCCTGGCCTTTGCTTCAAATCCTCTCAGGGCTGCAGTTTTATTCCTTGTTTTCCGCTCAACTTAACAATAATATGCTGTGATACAACCCCTCATGAAAGGCCAGCTTGTTTAGCAGTTACCTTTCATAGCCCACAGCTCCCATTCAGGCTTTCAGTGAATGTTTACCGGACAATTGTCATGTTAGCAGTTTTCTCCACCGTAGGCTAAGGGTGGACAACCCCCACCTTAGGGCTGCGGTTGAACACCCCTGGTTTCGGCCATACGTGTGTTGGCCTGGTTTCACCTATAATGATTAAAATTAAAGAAAATAAGCCCACTAAACAACAACAAAAAACAAAAGAACAACAGATTTTTAGTTGGCCTTGTACAGCAGGAATGGTGATTCTTTTCAAACCCCACAGTTACATCCACTAACTTCATGGTATTTTATTAGGATTTTATGATAGCCCATCAAATAGTGGTAGATGAATAAGAAGAGGAAGGAAAATAATAAATGTTTCTTTTGAAATAGTTTTTACAAAGCAAACTCTGGAAGGTGTGGCATGTGTTTATACTCAGCCATCTTTATTCATAAACCTCTAAAAATTCAGGATAAACAATGGCCTTCAAAGTCAACTGTTACAGGTTTCAAAAGACCTTAGACTGGTGCAGAGGCTCAACTTCCACTCTAAACATACAGCCAGAGCTGCATGGCATGATATCAAATGTTAGAATGTCCCAGTCAAAGTCTAAACCTAAATGTTTACAATAGTAAGACTTGAACATGTGTGTTTACAGACGTTCATCCAAACTGACTGACTCAAAAAGTTCTGCCTCTATATGTAAAGCTGTTTGCTTAATTACCCCACAGCTTAATTACCCCACAGGTGTAAATGCAGCAAAGGCTGTTCTAAAGAATTATTCACTCAGGATGGCTGAATAAAAAACACATTTTACACTTTTTGGATATTTTTATTTTGAAAAACCATCTTCCTAACAGTGATCGCTGTGCAAACTGTAATAAACTGAAGAACATAAATGTTCATTGTTTAGACTGTGGTGCTGTGTAAGCCTGCACTTTAATGACAAGCCTTGACCCGATGGCCTTGGCCTGGCTCCTCTCGACTTGAATGCTCAGTTCTCTGGAGCTGCTGCTTTACCCGACTTCTCATGTGGCTGCCTGGTTAAAACTCAGAGACCCGGATGGACAGACCGAAAGAGGAGCCATGTGGACAGAGGCCGGGCTGATGACACAGCGGGTCCATCTGATCCTGCCAGCCACCTCTCCAGTTCCCCAGACTCTGAATAATTCAGCAACATGGTGGCAGGCATCCATTACCACGGTGGCATCTTCTCATTCATTACGCAGATTAAAACAGGCAACCTTTTCTCACCATGCAAACATGTTGCAGCCAAACATAAACCCAAACATACACATGCTTCAGAGACACAGGGTTTGATAAAGCCTTGGTTCTGACTGGAAAAACTCAGCTCTTGGTGCATACACACGTGTCAAAAAGAAAATGCTATGTTTTACCTGCCATAAAATCGATCTAATTGTTTGCAAATGACTGGAACAGAAGAGGAATACAGGTTGACTTTATTCATGTGCGGCACAGCTCATTGAAGACATGCACATTATAACAATTCTTTTCAGTGTTTGGTAAATTTTGCATCCCGGAGAAGTTAGTTACTTTTTATTAAACTGTAAAATGTCTGCATATGACATCTGCAAACTCTGGAGGTAGAGTTAAACAGAGACGTTTTATCGTTTGTTTCTTTTTAAAGCTGTAGAGCCAGCTCCAGCTACTGCTAAACAGGTCATGGATCAGTTCCAATGCCATCATTTCCAAACTATAAGCTGCCACTTTTTTCACAGGCACTGTTAGGAAAGAGTAATTATAGTACATTTTCTATTTAAAAAGTAAAAAAATACTAAAATATCTATGCAACTATCTCATGGAGATGTGGGACTTAGACAGCAGGTGTCCCTCCCCTTTTTTCCTTTTCAAAGTTAGTGCACGCAACTTATATTCAGACACTAACAAGAATATTTAGTATGTTTTTACAATATAAAAAAGATACTAAATATTACAAAACATCATGCTGCCCTATGCTGAAGATGTAATGGGTGTTTAAAAAGCAGTTCTACAGGTAAACATTAGTTCAGTGCTTCACAGCAATGATAAATTCTCAAGCATTTTCAGTAAAAGTTTGCATTTGTAATAAAAAACTTGGAGGAATCTGTTCCATTTTTTTCTCACTTTCTGTAGATGGATTTTGAATAGAATGTCACATTTTCACATTTATAAATATAAATGCATTGAAGCTAAATCACATTAGAACTTCACCAATTTTATCAATCAGTTTAAAATATGTCTGACAAAGTAGAAGCGCATCCATACTTGGGTGATGATGCTCATAACTGCAGCACAGGAAGCAATAAAATAAAAAATACAATGAAGGAGACCACACATCATTTTAAAGGTAATGTTTTCTGGAATGCTTTTGCTTGCATCTTTTTTCTCCCCACAGCCAATATTCTCATCTTTTTGCTCAATTTTCTTTAACTTACTTTTTTCTTTTCCAAATCCAATGATTTATAATTCTTTTTTCTTTTTTTTTTTATCATTTTACAAGCACCCCATTCCTTTGTCTTTATTGGCAAAAGCAAACATGCTAGTAAATTATAAATCCATTTATACAAATAAAATACATGAAGAAAATACACACACATCCTGCAAATATAAACAGTAACAAATCCAAAACTATTATCCAATAAACATTTTACATTTTGTACACTATTGGGTGATAGTAGCATTACAGAAGGTTGTACAAAAACTGGGAGATGGTCAGAATCTGTTTACTCAAATGAGAGAAGACAAAAAAAAATAAAATCAAAAATCACAACACTTAAACCTCTTTGTGGCAAAGTGAAATGTAAAGATCTAAAATGAAACACATCGGGTTCTTATCAAACTTCACTGAGGCTGAAACGTGTTTAAAATAGTTTTGTAGCCTCCTAAATTGTGCCACTGTTGTGGAGCTAATGTATTTACAAGCAGGCAAAATGATGTCTGCTAATAAGTTAATCTCACCTTTAGCTTGGCTTCATTCTGGATATGCTCCATCGACTTGAGTTCTGATTATCGAAGTGTAAACAATTATCTGCTGAAGGGGCATTTAAAGTCATCTTGCTTTTATTTGAGCAAACTGAGCTCATCCCACCCAGATGACTTTGGAACACAGTATATGTTATAAAGAGGCAAAAGCAGGAAGCAGAATCTTCAGTTGTCAAGCTTGCACACCTAAGCAGGTTTTGAACACTGACAATGTGAGGCAGCGCTGCACTCATGCAAATAAGTTAGGGTGTGCTGCGCGACTCAAGTGTCTTTCAAAAGTGTTTTAACAACTCAGAGCAGCTCTGAGAACTGGTTTAGAGCAAACGTTCTACTTAGATGAGGAGTAAAAGGAAACAAAACAGGGTGGACTGTTCCAACACATAGGCAAAATTGTGCACACATGTCTGACCTCTTCTACCTGATATACAATCCTGTCATTTGTGAGAAACAAAAAAAAATCCAAAGTTAACAGTAATTTCTCTTCAAAGCATTTACAAAATTTACAAAAGTAAATCACAAATCCTGTAAAAACTCAGCAATGAGCTGATAGTTTAAGGCAAAGAAATTACACATATATTTCTTTATAATAAAATCAAAATGTTCAGTACTACATTCAAACACCTGTCTATGGATGTCACATTTTGGAAATAGGTGATCCGACCAGCTCAACAGGTGAGGATTTTCCACCCTCTCTTAATCTCCTGTGCGGATGTGTTTTCACACAGAGTGGCACTGGACCGAGCGAGGAAGAAAACTAAAGAGGGAAAAACGGGGGATATATGCTACACATCTGTCTGTTGACACAGAAACTGTAATTTGTGAACACTGATCTGCTGCACCAGGATCTGTCAGTACCTGCACACTCTCTCTCTCATGGTTCAACAGAACCTGGATGTGCTGGGCGTGCCAAATCGAACATATGGAATCAAAAATACTTGAGATCTTTAACATTTTTTGGGGGGGGGGTAATTACTATCAGGAAAAAAAATAAAAACCCCACTGAGAGTAAAGTGAAATTGAAAACCATACCAGGTACAACACAGTGCATCAATGTGGTGACAAAAAATAAAATAAACAGACCTCTTTCTGGAAGCAATAGAGAACTTTCTACTGGTGATGGAATGGCTGTCCCTGAACTGAGGGTGAGATTGTTTAGTTTTTTATCTTTTTTTTTCCTTACAAAAAACTGGTGAGAAAAAGCTTAAATACAGTATGTATAAAAATACCTATTCACAGTAGACACAAATGTTGTGCATTACTGATATTAATCATCTGATAAGCACACTACAACATACATAGATTTTTCTATCTATAAGAGCAAAACATTTATCACTCTCAGCAAAAGTGAGATGTTGTACATGTTTCATCGAGGGATACAAAAACTAATGACCCTCTAAGCTTTTTTTTATTTGTTTTTCACAAAGAAACGATGTTTTCCTTTAACTCAAGTCTAAAATTAATGTAAATTATAAAAAAAACTGTTTCCTTGTATGCAGGGAGAAAATAATAAAAAAAAGAACTGAATCCACCAGAGGGCATGCAGGGACACATCGGCCTCCTTATCGTCTCCAAGACCGGCTCTCATTCTCGTCGTCTTCATCGTCGTCTTCCTCCTCTTCCTCGTCCTCCCTCCCCTCTTCGTTTCCTGGGAGATACGAGCTTGCTTCCTTCTGTTCAGATCAAAACACACCAAGGAAGCATCTTTATGCTGTTCTGGTTTTAACATATTTTAGAAATGTAGCATCTCACTTTGAGAGACACTTCACACAAACTGCAAAGTTTCTCTCAAAGAACTTTACAGATCTTTTGAGAACCTTATGTTCCTTTGTTTTGTAAATAAAGCAAAGGGAAATTAAGAAAATGGCTTAAGGAAAGAACATAAGGAGACATGGAAGGACACAAACAGGTTACATAAAAGGTAAAACAACACGTATGAAAGAAAGGAAAAAGGAAGAATGTACAAATGGAAACCAATGACTGAAAGAAAATATGTGCAGGTAAAGGAGAAAGGACACATGAAAGAACGGAATATGGACAGTAAGGATTAAGAGGGAAGAGAAGAGGCGAACGGATGGAAGGAAGGAAAGACACAAATGAGAAGGAAATGTGGGAACAAATTACAAAGAAATAAGAAAAAGAAAACATGACTGAAGGAGGGAAAGTAGAAAGGAAAGCTGTAAGAAAGTGAAAAAGAAGGAGCAAAGATGGAGGATAACAAGTCATAAGAAAGAAAGGAATGACTGAAACACAGAAGGTCAGGAAAAACAAACAGAAGGATTAAAGGAAGGGTGGATGTAACATTCAGACTACGGGGTAGAGAATGATTACAAATACAAATATTTTTTCTAAACTCATTCTCTTTTTTTTCCAACACTTGATCCTGGAAAAGTCTTGAACCAAATTCTGTCTCAGACCAAAACGTGTCCATGGATCCTGGACACGGCTCTGAGAGAAAGAAGACCAACTGCATGCAGACTGAAGGAGATCTAGTGATAGCTAAATTAATCCTAAAAAACAAAATAAATAAATAAATACCCTTCTTAAAAAAGAGCCAAACACATTAAAGTGATACGGTAAAGAATCCACCCTTAAACAGCTAAAAGAAACCATAGCAGGAGGATTTCACCTGATCTTAATGCAGTTTTACTCAAGAGGCTGGAATGCTCTTAGCACAGAGAGGTTCCCCCTCTCTGGGAGCAGCAGTGAAAAATTCACAAGCACTAAAAACATCCAACCTGTGAATATAGCTAAAACTTCAGAAAAGTTCACCAACTTTTCTGAAAAACTGTGTCAAAGCCCAACGCTTGGCCTGAACTGAGTGTGTGTGATGTGCCGTACCGCCTTCTCCTCGTCTTTAGTCTCTTCTGCCTCAGGTTCAGACGTAACGGACAATGACTTGGGCTTGTACCAGGAAATCTGCAGAACGCGACTTTTGAACTTAGCTCCCTGATTTGCTGCCTAGAACACAAAACACACAGATTATTTTCAAAAACTTAAAAAGCACAAAGAATCTGGCCTCATTTGGAGTGTGCAGCTTACATTCTCTGCTTCGCTTCGCGTCTTAAAGGTCATGATGACAGTGTTGGCATCTTGGTAACGCAGTTCTTCAATTTCCCCAAATTTCTGAAAGTAAGAGAAAAAGCTTAGCACAACAATTACAGACAATTTCTGTGGACAGTTCTGTGAAATTGTGCAATTACACACCGAGAAATGAAGCATTAGCTCTTCCTTTTCCTCCTGCGCGACTCCTAAAATAGCGACCGTTCTGGGCCTGTGGTCGACAACCATGCGGTTTACGACTCCACCGCGAGTCATCATCTCTCGGCTTCGGCTCCTGCCGCGGCCCGAGTGCATCGCCCCGGGATCCGGCGCCATCTTCCCTCGGCCTCTGCCTCGACCCGGTGGTGGGATGATGAGACCAAGTCGCTTCGCCTAAAGAAAAGAAAGAGACTGGTCGCTTATTTTCTTCAAGGCACAAAGTAACTAAATTGGGAAAAAAGCACAGTAATTTTCAAAATCGTATCACATTAGTATTTTACCAAGATGTCAAACAAAGGTCATTTCTTTAAGTTATTTATTCATAAGCACCGTTTGTTAATCTTTTCCAACACCAGTAGAATGATTACGTTTAACAATATCTCTCATTTTTTACTTTCATTTCTGAAGAGGATCTGAAGACCCCACAATGATTGATTTGCGACCCCTAATTGGATCTTCACACAAACATTTGCAAGTAATGTGTCAGAGAATATTCCTAAACCAACAGCATCATGAGGACCACAAAAAACAGCAGACAGATCAGGAATTAAACTGTAGAGAAGTTTAAACACGATTTTCCACCAGAGCCAGAGACGCCATAGAAGGGGTCTGCTCAAAGAACACTGCTGTTAGAATGGCCTAGTTAAAGTTGTTGACTAAATAATATTAAGAATGTGTGGCTAAATAGCTCAAGGTCAGTCAGATTTGACTGCAAGTGTCTACACAAAGCAAAGCGAAATGGGAAGAAATTTCTATTTCTGTCCAAACCTGATAGCAGCATGCCACACTTTTCAGAAACCTATGAATTATTTTCATTCCACTTCACAAATAAGCACTTATTTCACTTTGCCTATCACATAAAATTCAAATAAAATGCATTTAATAACAAGTTAAAGGGGTGTAAATACTTTTGGAAGGGCCTGTATGCGTTCTGCTCTCCATTAGTTGTCCCTCCTCCATTTTTAACATGTCATCTCACATCTTAACCACCCCACAACCCATCAGCCCGTCTCTTCTCCATTTGTCCCTGCCTCACTGCTGCCTTTAATTGTCATTCCGCGATTTTCCGAGACAGACCAGCAGCTCAAACTTTAATGAGACGGGTCCACATCAGTGTAAGGACTTGTGTCTGATTTGGCTTCGGTAGCGGCTGCTCCTCTGGGGTTGCTTAAGTGGCTGCAGTTTAATGTGCAGAAAGAGGTTTGGGCTTGGATGGATGAGGCGGGATGGGGGGGCAGAGAATATGCATTTTTAACAACCAGCTAATTAAGGACCGCTGGGATGAAGCAAGGGAGAGGGAGACAGGGTGTTGCAAACTGAAGCCAAGTTGATAATGTGCTGATTGAGGGACTAAACCCATTAGGGTCTATATTCACAGTACATTTAGATGTACACTCACTCTGGATGGTCTGGGAAAAGTGATCAAAGAGGACCCTGATAACACTAACATGAGTAAAAAGAAAACAATAATTTGTTGCAGAAAACACAAAGAATGTTCTGACTAATTGGTTTTTGACAGCAGCACCGAACAGATTTGAGACTCTTGGCATTTTTCACCCCGCTTGTCTTAAACACTCTCTTGTTGTTTTATTGCTTATGCTTGTTTGTTTTAATACACACCAGAAAACCAAACACTAAAGCAGAGCAGCAATCAAAATCAATTCACGGGACTCAAGAGTGCAAAACTGTTAAAACATTTGAAATATAGACCTTTTTTAATGGGCAGGCGTTGGGGTAATTTTGTTTTAGCTTTACATCATGCTATATCATCATTCTCTCATCAAACACCTACCCAGAGTGTTGCTTTGACTCATTTATGGGGATCCTTGAATCTCCCATGGCAACCATTTGGGGGTGTCTTAACGCCTGCTCTGTGTCTTAAAAGTCTGCCTTTAGGGACATAGGACACTCACTCTGGATGGTCTGGGAAAAGTCATCAGACTTTTCCACCCAACCACAGAGCACCCCTCTCACACTCCACTCCCCCAGACTAGCGGCAGCAACAATTAGCAAACACCTGGTGGAACTACATCTACTGAGCTCTGCTTTAAAACTGCGGTTGGAAAACTAAAAGCAGCCAATAACTGACGGCTCGTTATGTCAGCATGTAGACCGACTGACTACATGACTTATTACATCTAGTTACACCAGGATCACTCCAAATACATACATATTTTTCCCCCTATGGCTTCTTTATCCAAATCAGAAAGATGATGAAAATCAACGTTGCACCTATTGTTGCTGTATCATGCAATCCGTTTTGTGCTCCTGTAGAAGTAGTTTTTCTGTTGCTTATTTAGTTTACGTCTGAATACTGGGATGCTGCAGCATCACACCTTCAGTCTCATACTGATCCAACAGCTTTCTCTCTCTTTCCCCTAAGGTTTTAACTGAACCCACATTACCGACTCAAATGATGTCTTTTTCAAATGCACAAGCCAAACTATTATGTCTGACAGAAGCTGAAGAGCTCATTAAATACCAAGCCGGCTCTTTTATTTATTTTGTGTTAGGATTTTGCTTTATATGTTTACTTTTGTTGCAAATTTATGCATGTGTGTGAGAGAAAAGTAAAAAAAAAAAAGTAATCTCATCAGTAAACTTCCTCTCTGACATTTCTCAGAATCACATCCTCAAATTCAGCTTGTGAATTCAGAAACGTCTGGTGTTGTGTGTGTGTGTTTGTGGTCCCTGTTTGGGGAACTTTAATATATATGGGGTAACACTGGTTGTTCAGATTAGTATTAATGAATTTAAATTTTTTACTCCTTTGGGGGTTGATTTATATCAACAAATTAAGCATTAAAAATGTACTTTTAGGACTGTGCTTAGAAAATGATGTCAGTGTAATTTCTGTACCTCCACCCGTAGCTCCACAAGTTTTCTCTTAAGGTCTGTTGTGTCTTCTCCAGAGCTAATTTTTTTATGAAAGTCTAATTCAGCATCGAGCAACTCCTTCTGGGCCTGAGAAGAAAACCAAGACAAATAAAGACACCGTGATAATCTGGTCGTTTACTCCATAAAGTAAATCAGCGAAAGAAAAAGAAAATAGATTTTAAGGTTTACCAAAGTACCTCTACTTATTTAGTATAGCTTATAACTTAAAAATATTTGTACAGCATAAACATGTATTTCTAAACTTACATCAGTTTTGGTCTTAGGTTGGCTGTGGTTGGCTTTGCCACTTGAGACCTGAGAGGTGGGGTTCATTTCATTCTGCAGCTGGGTAATCTTCTCTGTTAGCTCCTTCAGGGTTTTCATGATGTTGGCCCGTTCCTCGGGCTTCATCGCTCGGTTTTTCTCCAAGCGGTTGATCAGAGCCTTAAGGAGAAGCAGTAAGAGGAAAATGGATTGAATGCAATCTAGAACACAAGGCAAGAGAAAACCTTAAGAGCAAAGGTCACGTCATAACCCAGTGGAGAGAAAACAAAAGAGGGCATGTTACTTTCTGACACTCGATCTGCGTCTTCAGCATCTCCTGTTTCTTTTTCCTCATGTCTTGCTGGAGTTTCATCGCCTCCTACAACAGAAAACAAGCCTTTAGCACACTACTAGCTATCAGTAAAACAATATTTCACAAACAAAATACTCGATCTTTTGCATCTATTCTGGAATATGTTGGCAAATAAAAAATATATATGCTACTTACTTGCTTCTTTTTAATAGCTTCCTGCACTTCCAGGGCTTTTCCAGTTTTCCCAAGGCTCTTTGAGGAGGATTTGGCGGCTGTGGGTGTGTAGGGGCCTTTCTGGGTGTTTGGTGCCACCTATGCGTCACAAGAAGAGGAAAAAGAAACGGAACCATGTAGGTCATCAAAAAAGGAATACACACGGCTGTAAACTTTAAGTCACAGTGGAAGGCATTCCCTGGAGCCACCAGCTTGGAATGCAATCCTAAAAACGGCTCGTAAGGAGCTTAATGAGGCTTAAAATAGTGCAGAAGATGACATGTTCTAGAAATATTAAAGACATAAAAACGTTTTAATTTAGCTCCTTGAGGGTTCACATGCAAACCTTCATGATGTCTAATGATGTCCAGAGTATCACTGTGGCTCAGTACAGCCATATAAAGCTGCATCATTAGTTAATTATATGTCTTTACACAAAAAAAACTTTAGTAAACTTATTTTTGTATACATATGAGGAGAATAAAGGCGTACAATGAGAGCGTCAGCGTTTGGATTCATGCCGTCCGTCTTTGTTGCGATTGTGGTTCCAGGTGCTGCATTCAGGTGATGCTTGGGTACAGTCTTGTTCAGCACGTAGGCACCTGGACTGTGCTGTTTAATCCCCTGCAGAAACATTAAGATCAAGGTAAAAGAAAGAAAATGAAAAATTTTAAAAATTTCAAAGAGAAATCAACTGGCGACCTGAAAATGGCTTGATTAGCTTGATCAGCAGAGTTTGCTGAGGTTTTCTGTGGGCAGATATGAACTGTCTATCCAGGAAAGAACCATTTGTACACTTTCCTGAGTTGAAGAATCGGAAGTCTTTGACGTTGAAGTTGTTTCTAAGGTAAGAAAACTTACGACATTTTCAGTATGAGTGTCATTCTTAAAAATAATGATACCGAAGCTTCAGCGTTTGCACCACTCTGCCTTGCTGCAGCTTTTCTCAAAACAGCACTGTCAGAAAATCAATAGCCTTTAAACCTTCACTTTGAAATGCTATGAAGCGTTTCATTGTTCCAGTCTGCAATGTTTTGCAAAATACACCGTGCATGTTGGCCAGTGTGCGTGTGCACACACTGCACACAGGCATTTCTGGAAAAAAAAAAGTTTAATTCAGTTTAACAAAGAACCTAGTTGTACTTTTGCTGGATAAGTGATGCTAAACATCAAACGTATGATCATTTGACCAAATCAGCAGCAAGTTAAAATAATAACATAGTTTGAATTTTAATTGCCACTGCCAGGAGTTCGGCTTCATTTGCTGAATTGCTTTGGCTTTATTTGGCCGCCAGGTGTTGCTGTTTTTAAACATGAGACTCTTTTCCAGCACACTGAAACATGAATGTTTCTTCAGCAAGTGAAAAAAAAACATTTCAACCTCCGTCTGTTAGGGATCATCCTGGAAATGTTGGCCGTCTTTTGGAAATCTCAGACCAAAGGGAGGAATCTTCACACACAGACTGTTTAAGGCACAACTTTAGCTGTACAAAAATCTATTTTGTACATAAGGTTCTGTGTTTCTCCTTTTGAGATGAAAGTTTTGTGATTCTTTAGCGTTAGCTCTTTAAGCTAACCTTATGCATGTTGCTGTGCGGCAGGCCTTGGCCTGGCACCGACCCGGGCCCCTGGCTCCCTGAGGTGGGCTCCTGACCAGCGGGGTTGGTGCTGGACTCCCGGTGCCAGTACACACGGATGAAGCGGTTGTTGAGGACGGCCTCGATGCTGGATATGGCCCGTCTGGCCTCTTCGTTCTTTGTGTACTGGATCAGAGCGGCTTCTGGGTCGCCGCCAAACACAACCTGGGGAGAGAGTGAAAGTGAACTGGTCAGCAGGACATAAAGTTCTCTATTGCTCTAATCTTTATCACTTTTCATCTGCTTTATTGCATCCAATAAATACTGCACCTGTATGTTGACGATGGTTCCAAACTTGCTGAAATGCTCGTTGAGCTTGGTGATGTTATTCAGGTCCCGTGGGATCTTGCGCACCTCCAGCTTTGTGTTCACGTAGTGGTTTCTCTTTGGAAAAATATTCTTATCTTGACCAGCAAAATTTGGCCTGAAACAGAAAAAATGCATCATAAACAGTGACGTTAATTTTAGAAATAACTTTGTTTCGATCATGTAAAATAAGAGCTCACTTTTGGACCAAAAGAACAAATATACCTCGAGAAAATTTAAAAAGATAAAAAAAAAACTCATTGTAGAGAGACTGTATGTATTAGTTTGTTTTTTACTGTTCCAAATTTAATAATTACACAGAAATGCATTTTATATTAAACAGTGAAGAATGACGTAGTTTAAAATAAGATTCAAATCAAGATTACAGTTTATGCTCTATAAAAAAGTTAGAACATATATCAAAGTGCAGGATCTGCAATTAAATACTAGAAGTACATTCATGTGAAAAAACATGGATATCCCATGACAGCATGTCTGTTTTTCTAACATATTTAACATCCATATGATCCAATGAAATATTCAAGAAATAAAAACAACAATAACTAGTAATTCAAACCAATGAGAAAACCTTTTGAAAATGTTTGCTTTAGACTTTACAAACACTATGATTAAATTGTCTGATGTCTTCATAAGGAAAGATGCAGCAGCTTTGTGTCTGATACGTAATTTTAAGAATCTTAAAAATTAAATTTTTGTAAATAAACCTTTCCTATGTAGGGAAAATATTTCTTCCGTGTTTATCTTATTTTGTTATTCTATATTTTCTTCATGTTTGCGTGAATCTGTGACTCCTTACTTCTCCATCCAGGGTTTCTTAGCAGCTGGACCATCGGCTAAACTGGCTCCCATCGTCCTCTTCCTGCTGTCCTGCTCAGCGTTGAAGCGAGACACATTGTTTCCAGGAGAGCTGGATGCAGCTGCTGGCTCTGTTTGGATCACTATGTTAGCGGCTAGAAGAGGAAACAGAAAGACAAGACATGCTTTTTAGTTAAAAAGTGATAAATCAAAAGATGTTGCATTGACTGCATTTCATCTTTATTGTGTTGGAGACACAATGATGATGTTTTAGGATTTATGTGGACGGCGTGGAATAAACTTGATTTTCTGAAGACTGGGTCATCTGGTACAGACCACAGCTGTTACCTCTGGATCCTTGTCCTTCGCTGGAGGTGAGGCCGATGAGGTTGGAGCGCTGGGTCTGGACTCGGGGAATAAACTGGCGATAAGAATTACGACCCGCAGCCGTCAGTCCTGGAGATTCTGGGTTGTAGCCTTCCGGATCATAGTTATCTAAAAAGAGGTAAACATGAATTTACAAAATGGAAGTCATGAAGATTAAAATATTGTATTTACTAAAACCTAAAGTAAAGCTGGAGCTTCTATATATGCCCAAGTTTTTAAAAGACACCTACATATAAAACAAAAGACAATTATTTAAAGCAAAATGCTAAAGATTATTAGTGTGAGCTGCAGCTTAATGTGGTAGAATTAAAACAAGAGATCTGAAAGCAAATAAGTTCAACTGGAACAGAAAAATATATTTTGTACAACTATCTGGGATCTGAATTATGGAAGCTGCAAACTGTCACATTAGAAATACTTGTCTTTAAGATGAATAAACACCACCACCTTATGGGCAGCAAGGGATACTGCAACACTCAAAGAACATGCAAAGAAGCTCATCCACAATATAATTAAACAAATAACCAAAATCCCCATAGTGTGTAAAACATGCCTTAGTCAGCAGAAAATCTACTGTGTGAACAGAAAAGTCAACATAAAGAAAAAGACGTGAAATAAAGAACAGAAACTGAAACAAAAAGCCACACGGTCCCAATCTGAATAGGAAAAGCATTTCTGCTTACATTCAGACTGGACATATTGGGGCCGCAGAGACACGGATGAGGACGAGGAAGGAGGCTGAGGAGGAGCAGGAGGAGGAGGAGGAAGAGTAGGTGGGAGCCCCACTCCAGGTGGTCCAATGGGAGGAGAAGAAGTGATTGCAGATTGATGGTTGGGGGTATCGATCCCACTGGTAGCTATCAGTGGGGGTCCTGGGGGAGACAAAGGTCCAATCCAATGTCTCAGACGTGTCGCATGTACAACAGTGTATGAGGTTGTTTTCTACACTGAAAAATGTATTCACTCTATACAAAAACCAAGAAATATTGGCATTCCAATAGTTTTTACATGAAATTTACACAGACAAATGGAAAAACATCAATAGAAATATGAGGCATAATCTCTTTGAAGTTTTAAAAGATTCCTAAATATTTGGGCCAAAACCTAAAGAGTAGAAAACCCATGAAAAGTAGCAACCACAACCAATAAGTGAGAGCATAGAACTGACCCAAAAATCTATCAAAACTCAGAAAAGTAAAATATTTTGTTCACATCTTGGCTCCAACATTCATCCTGAGGAGATACCATTATTTATACATAAAACCAAATTCCAGATTCTTCCAAACTAAGTAGAAACCCTGGAATAATAACGTAGATCAAGAGACTGAATGCATCTGAGACAATAAGGAAACATCCACAGAGTTTTCCATAGTGGATCCTCAGCTGACAGTAAACACCGACGTGTGACTAAAGTTTATTTACATGTGAAGCTGCTAACTGCATTGAGTTTAACTTCCGGTGTCACTAAAACTCACCTGTCATTGGGAAGACACCTGGTGGTGGTGGCTGGGTGTAGGGGGGCATCGCCGGCATCCTGAGTGAGGGGGGCGGCTCAGTGATGGGGGGGATGGGCATGCCGGCAGGAGGCATGACGGGAGGAGGCGGAAAAGGAATCATTTTGGGCAGGGTGACGTCATCAACGATGAGAGGGTCGCTGCCGTGGTCGAAGGGACACATGTCACCAAGGACGCAGAATCCTTTCTCTGTTTGAGCAAAACAGACACAAAAACATGAGTCAATCCCAACAGGTCCAGTTTCAAATTTAAAATCCACCACAAGAGCATCCACACTGACCAAGGTGACTAAATAAAAAGCAAATGTTGAGGACAAAAGGTAGGTTAACACATCCAGTGTGCGTTTACCCCACAGCCTCATTAAAGCAGCAGGTCTCCAGTGGCTGTTTGAGCGCTGTGACAGCAGAGAGCTGCAGGGACGGAGGGTTAAGTTTAAACTCTCTTGTGTGTGCAGAGACGGCCTAGCGCTGTGCTACCTCCCACTGGGGACAAGGGACAGAGTGCTAAACAGTGGTCATTAGTAAAGAGACTCAACAAGGGCCTGAACCCTTGAGGGAAAGTGAAACGCCAGCTTTATACTAACCCTAATACAGATAAACTTTTCTAAGTAAGACCTTCAACGGTGCTTCCCCTTTTTTACAAAAACATAAACTCAGCTCCTACCATCATAGTCCCTGCATCGCTGCTTGAGCGGAGTATTCTTGCCGCCGAAGGGCTTTCCAACGCCGTCTTGCCGCTGAGCGATGTAGTAGCTGGACCAGCTGTCTGTAGTGCTGTCAGGCAGGTGAGCCGGAGTCACGACAGGAACCCCTCCAACTCCAGCAGACGAGGTAGCAGAGGAGAAGGGATGCGGAGGGATAGGAAGGGGCAGCAGAGGCGGTGGATGCTGCTGCTGGGGGCCGGATGTTTGCGAAGCATTGTATCCATCATTGTCCTTTCTTTCCACCTCAAACTTTGACTTGAAATCTGTTAAAAACAAGAAGAAACATTTGAAAAATCTATTGATAAACCTAATCTAAGACTGAAGAGTTTAAAGTGCCATTTTAAAACAGCAACTTCTCGTAATGCACAAGCTTAACCTTGTGGGTAATTTATCCAATTCCAGCCCATGTTATGGAATCCCCAGTGATGTGACTGCAAAGTTGTCCACATTGTCCTGTTAAGTCTCGACAACGCAACTAAAAACAATACAATCCGCTACATTCGATCTTCTCTAAACAGTCCAAACCAGCTCAGCTCCTGGCAGCTCTTCTACATTACTGATGCACAGTTAAAGAGCTGCTGCACACCTGGGTCTGGTCCCCTGTGACTTTATCTGGGCTTGTGTGGGAACACTGGCTCCGTTCCTCTCTCACCTCTGCCTCCTCTGTGCTCCCGGTCCCTGCTCTTCCCTCGGCTGCCGCTCCTGCTCCGGCTGCGGCTCCGGCTGTAGCTCCTCCCCCGGGGGCTGCCTCTGCGCCGCTCGTGGCGCTCTCGCTCGCGGTGGGCTTCGCTGGCTTTGCTGTGCCGCTCAAAGTCTCGGCGTTTGCGCTCATCTCGCCTCCTGTCTTCGCGGCTCCTGCAGGGTTTATTAGAGGGAACGCGTTTGAATGACTTACCTGCGCCGTAACTGCTTTGGATGAAACAGTTAGCTGAGCGATTTTCCAACAGGAAAGACTTTTGATAAAGGTCTTAATACCTTTATCAAAACGGCCTAAAGGGGCATTTTAATCAATTACAATGTCATCCTTCCATCCAAGATTAATCTGTTCTGGGTCTTAATCCAGTTAAAATGTTGTTTCAATTTAGTATTCACTTCTTAAAACTTTATTTTCAGAAATGAAAACTTTAAACTTTTTATTTTTTCTACTACAGAAATTATGTGTTATGTCACAAAGGGGGCTAAAGGGGGCAACCAGGTATTTATGTCAAAGACACTGTCAATATGTTTTGCAGATGTTAAGTACAATAACACACCTCTCTATCTCTACATTCATCAGGCTCTGAAGTAGCCATAGAAATATAACAACATATGAGGAATAGAGTTGAAGCCACAGCCTTGCCTGGATTCGTTGAAGTCAGCGCGGTTTCTCAGGGGACTTCTCCTGCGTCTGTTTTCTCTCTCTTCCTCTGGAGTTTCAGCCTTCAGGGAAACAATGATTATGTCACACAGGAAGAGATTTCAAAAGATCAACATGTCAAATATAAATTTGTTTTGATGTAAATATTAAAAAGAAAAGGTAGCTCTTCTCTGTATGGCACTTTAAACTCATTTTGGAAATGTGTCCTTGTCCACTGCTCTTACCTCAACAACATCAGCCTTGAGAGTAGCTGGTTTCACCTCCTCTTTTGGACCCTCCTTGGCAGCAGGGTTCCCCAGGTAGCTCTTCGTCGTCAACGACTCAAAAAGTTTGTCTACAAATCCTATGGTTTCTAGACAAGCAAAATTAAAGCAGTGAACATGTTTTTATTCTGTTAGATTTGTGGCTTGTTTTATAGTTGGATTGAATAATACTCTTCATTGATGATATGCCTATTGTCTTTTTAGAAACCAATCATTTTATTCTATGCTTTCTATGTTCAGCCCAGTATAATATATTACAGTGTCATATAGTACAAAAACAATGTGAATATGTAAATACACGAAATACAACTAATACAAAAAAAATTCTAGATGTTTTTCCAGCCACTAGAGAAAGTGAATATCTAAAATGTTATACGATATAAACAAACTCAGAGATATTATTTTTGTTTTAACCATTTGCGATGCACTAAATAATTTCATCTTATATGCTTTCAAAGAACAAAACAACTGGCATCAATTAGCAAACTTCAGCATACTTTCTGAAAATAATAGTGTTTAGATCACAAGTCATTGCTACATGTGAGTGATACGAAAAAAGAAAAAGAAAGTAAAATCAAACATTTACAGCACTGTCTCCCTCTAGAGGTCATAGGGGAGATAAGCTAACTCAGCTTGGAAACGTTATGGTTTATTTACGTGATGCCATTTTGAAGCATGCAAATTTCTCACTCCCTGAACAGCCAGGTTTGACTATCCATCACTGACGCAAATTACTTTTATCATTTCTTACAAGTCTTACTACAAATCACTCTGGAGATAATCTGAAACAATGCTGTGTTTAATATGTAACCCATTTAACCTTGTGAGATAGATAGAACTTTTTAAAATACAAATTTTGCATAAAGTGGGTACAAATATTTGAGTTTTTTTAGTGTAAATCACTTGACATGTCTTTCTGGATGAGCCAATTTATCAAAAACTCCCAAGCACTATGTCGGAATTATTATTTTTTTAAATAACCCACATTTTCAAAGTGAGCCAAATATTTTTAGCCATGTGACGTAGCAGTGAAATTTTCCTTTGATTGGAAGGTCAAATAAGGAAAACTCTTATTTCTCTGCCTGTCAAATGCATCAAAATATGAGAACTTTCCCTTATTTAGTCCATAAACCCAACAACAAATTTCAGATTCTATGATGTCATTTTAGCTTTAAGTTAATTTTGTGTTTTATGGAAAACTAATGCCTCTGAAAAGGAAGCATGCCATTCTTTTATAATCAACATTTAATTACTGAATTAAAATACATTTCTAACTCAGTCACTATTTTTTACAGTATAACTTTAAAAAATACTTGATGTGTTTGTATACATCAACTGCAAACAGACCCAAACAGAGCAACGGATAGCAAGGGATGCAAGACTAAACTAATTGCTTTTAGGTTTTTTATTTCCCCCATTTCAGCTAACTGAGAAAGCAACACACATTTTTAAACAGGAAAAGGAGGTCTCTCTGCATCCAATCAGCTAAAAGAAGTTTCATGCAAACTTCTTACCCTTTTGTAAGAAGACATCAAGCTGGTCAGCACAAAGCGCTTTCAGCTCCTTCTCTGGTTTGTCTTTCTTCACAAGAGCCACTACGTAGTTGGCCAATGCAGCAGGATCAGCATCACATCTGCAAGTCAGAAGGGATGTAAAGTTTATTCAAAAAGTCTAAAAAATGCTTGTGTGCTGTTTTTCCATTGTATTTTCCAGGGGCAAGGGTTAAGGGGTTAACAAGATTACACTTTTAAACAGTTTAAAGAAAAGGTCCAAAATACACTCCACCTACACATCAAGTACAAACAGACCCAAAGCGTCTTGACTCACAGCTGTTTAGTTTAAACTTTCCAAACTCACACAAAAACTGTTGGCCAACACACTAAAACAAATATTTAAGAACTATCAGTGTTTCCATGAACCCCAAAGCATCAAACCAAAAACAACTTGATGGTTTTTTTTTCTGTTATCCTTACAGGTATAAAATAAAAACTACTTTTAAAAGAAACAAATACATCTTTGTTTATTTTCAGATCATTTTTTGACATCAAAATTGTTAAGCATAACTTATTTTAGAGTCACCTGTAAATCTAAATTAATGGGTGATTAATTTACATTAATTATCCATTGTTCACTTCTTTATCAATTCAGAATCCAACAACTAAAAACATACTGAATGCCCCCCTTCTATTTAAATGTTGTTTTCTTTCTTTTTTAATACATATGAAGCTCCTTTAAAAAGGTATTTATCTGTATGGTGTACCGCTGCAGCAACATTTTCAAGTCATATGCAAGAAAACTTAATGGAATTAAAAAAAATAAATAAAGACAAATGTGTAAACGATTTATGAAGAGGACTATTACTGTGAGATCTGAATTTCATTATCAAAGAATTTCAGCTCAAGTCACAAATTTCATTGCAATTTTAATTATTGCAATATTGCAAATAAAAAAGAACTGCTTTGAAACAACATGTATGAGGCGATATAATATCAGTAATTCATACTTTCCAACTTTTATGCCAGTGATGTATTTGGCCAGTTGGATGAACTTTTACTCCCTTTTGAGACAACATCTGATCAAGATGTTAGAGATCAAGATGCTAAAGCTCAAGAACAGAGGTGCAAATATTATGGGAATTGAAAAAAACCAAGTTAGTTTGTTTACTAGTATTTACAGCTGATTAGCGCTGATACCATTGACTCAAGTAAACACAAGCAGAAGTAGTTGCTTTCTTCAATGCACTTTTTTTTTAGAAACAATTATGTCGTGAAATGCATATGTAAAAATTCATACTTCGTTAACCAGATGGATTTTTATCGTAAGTGAACGTTTGTAGCAGAAAGTAACGCAGATCACTGGGCAAAGACTCTTTGAAAAACTATTGTACTTAATCATAAAATTCAACGCAAACAACTTGAAAATATTCGGGACGCCACAGAACTATGATCAAGCTACAAGTGAATGAAGGTCACAGATTCACAATTTAACATTCATCACCACTGACTCTTCCAATTATTCAAATTTTTAGAAACATCCGTTTCCATAGAGACATTAAAAAAAATCAAACCGTAGCAATGGTGACTAAAGTGACCAACTAGGTTCATTTCGTTTTTAAAAACCCTTAAAACGTCTGCGTACATACAAACACATAGCACTCGAGTTTGTAACTATGGTAACTCAAAAAGTCAAGTTATTTGCTAAAAGCGGACTGCAGCTATGTACATGTAGCTTGTACTGCAGCCACAAGTAGAAAAATAACCACAAGTTATGTCTTGTCTTAAAGCTTAGTAGTATCCTACAGAGTCGTAACCAAATTATTACAAAATTGTAGTGAAAAACATATACAACTACCACAAATGAGGCACGTTAAACGTGGATTTCCTGAGCTAAGTGAGCAGGGATTATAGCTGCTCTCTTCCTCCAAAGGCCCTGATTATAGCACGGCTCCAATGATGCTTTGGTCAGGCTCGCCAGCTAACGTAGCATGCGAGCTAAATGTCATTTCAATTCAATACTCACATCGGCTCCAGGAGTTTTGCCAGCCACGACTTGAAGGCTTCCACATTTTCTATGATCATTGTGAAAAAGACTTTAATACTGCCTATAAATAGAAAGTGTGCTTCGTCAACCCTACTTTCATCGTCTATACATTTATAAGCTTTTAGGCCTTCTGTCTTCTCTACTGGCTGGTCGCACGCACTGTTTTACGGCATGGCAACACGAGTCGAGTTGTCGTAACGTAGGCCTGACGAGGGACGTTGTAATATTTAATATAGAAACGTCGATTTGAAAATGATGATTAAATATTAACACAAGCATATTCACATATTATTTTAACATTAGCAAAACCTTCTATATTTAAATCAAAATAGTGGCCGGCTATTTGTTTTTCAAAGTAAACGCTTAAGACCTCGTGGAGACTTCAATACCCAGAATGCTCTGCGGAATGCCGATTGTCGGTGTCATCATCCAGACACCGGTGGCGTGGATTTTTCTTGTCATTGGAGTTTTATATTATTTCCTCTCTTTAAGCTACAGAAAAGCACGCTGTTGTCGAATTGTTACAGAATGACGGTAAGCTCTAAGCATGTATTTCAGAGTTATTTCTACTTCTATTGAGTAAATGAATACACTTTCCATCTTTATGTGTGAACTTATTGTAGCTGAATGCTACTTTAGCTAGCATGAGCTCCCGAGCCAGCTGCCTAAATCTTATGCCAAAAATGAAATCAATGTCGTTATGTTTACTATTACATTATCAACACGAGTTCACTAATATTTTAAATAGTTGAGAATTTTCTCCAAGAAATAAATTCTTGCTTAACATTGTATTCAAGGAGCGAAAGGGTACAGCCAAGTTGGACTACTTGAGAAAGATTGAGTTGGAAATCCAGGAGAAATGGGAGAAGGAGAGAGCATTTGAGAATGACGCACCGTCAACTATTGGAGAAACTTCAAAGTGAGTAGCTGCTGTCACTGTCATTCAGTTTGCCTTGAAAATTTGCTCTGTCGAGGTAACAAAACGGATATATTTTAAAGTGTACGTTAAATACAATATTTCTTCTGCAGATGTTTCTCTTATTGTGATGAATATGTCCTCATTATTATATTATGGCGCCTGTTGAAGTGAAAGAACATAGGTACAGAGAGAATAAATTGAATTAAACAGGTATGTCAGCAAATGACATGTCAAAGCAAACAATTTCACACCAAAAAGCAGTTAAACCAACTTTTACATGACGCCCAGATCATATGTTTCTGTTAAAACAATTACAGAAATACCATAAAATGTGAAATTTTAGGGTGACTTTTTTTTTTTCCATTTCAAGATAAAAATCAAATAACCTCTTCAGTTATAAATCTGTTACTGTCTGGTGTAAGACCTCAGTTACCAAAACAGGAAGAGACTAAAAGGTCTTTTTTTATAACTTTAATTTTCTTTATTTTTTTACAGCAAAAACAAGTACTTTGTCAACTTTCCTTATCCGTATATGAATGGTCGATTGCATCTTGGCCATACCTTCAGCTTGTCAAAGTGTGAGGTAAGTTGGATACTCGGACGAAGGTGAATACAGAGAAATTAAATTCATCTTGTTCACTTAGAATCAAATTGTTAGCAGTTTTTTAAACAACCATATTACTTGTAGTAAATTCAAAAATAAGGTATGGAAGAAAAAAAATCACTAATTTTAATGTTAAAACAAATCAGAATCTTAAGCTTAAGTTGGTTTTAATTGCAAATTATTATATTAATGTTTAATGGACTGTTCATAGAAGTGTGTTATCCTAAGAAATGTGTTGATTGTGCAGACTGCCCTTGGTTGAAATAATATATTACATAAAAAATATTCCAGGATGCTGTCTGTCTGGTAGCTTGAAAATGTTAAAGATTTTCCACTTTTTCCTCTGAGCTTCTCTTGTTCTGATTTGTTCCTCCAGTTTGCTGTTGGCTACCAGTCTCTGAAGGGGAAGAAATGCCTCTTCCCATTTGGTCTGCACTGCACAGGAATGCCAATCAAGGTTGGCATCTTCTTCTTATTTTCATTTCTAGCTACTACAATCTGTCTTCGCTTTTACTTTAAACAATAAAAAGTGTTTAATAGTATAAGAATTCCCACCAGGAAATTAATGTAAGTTGCATTATGCAACAAGGTTTTATTTATTCAATGTAGAGAATAAATGTAGTGAATCTGATTGAAGTAGATCAATCAGATTCAAGTACTTATTGAATCTGAATGTTTTATGAAAGTAGGTTGAGTTATTATCACGTTAGCATTTCTGCTCCATGTAGTCCGCTTAAATCAATCCATAATTTGATCTTCATTTCACATTTTGTTCACTCTTAGGCCTGTGCAGACAAGCTGAAGAGAGAGATGGAGCTGTATGGAAACCCTCCCCTGTTTCCAGATGAGGATGAAGAGGAGAAGGAGAAACCCGAGGCTGCTGATGAAATCATCATCAAGGACAAAACAAAGGGCAAGAAGGTTGGGATTATCTGACAGCTGAAATAATTTCCTACATTAAAATTGTGTCTCAATGAAAACTGAATGGTATTCTATGTTTGTGTTTGTATGTATTGTTTTTAACTGCTTTCATGTAAACTGTTTCCACTGACTGAAAATCTCTTTGTCAGAGTAAAGCGGTGGCCAAATCTGGATCTTCCACATACCAGTGGCACATCATGAGGTCTTTAGGCCTAAATGACAATGAAATTGTCAAGTTTGCTCATGCAGAACATTGGCTGGAGTACTTCCCTCCTTTGGCAGTCAAAGACCTCAAACAAATGGGAGTCAAGGTGACTAAACATATAAAGCTATTGCTAGCTGCTGTGTTTTTCTATTTTGTTTATACTGAAAGTAATTAGATTTATATAAATCTGAACTCATTGTGCTTTTTGTGCTTCTTTGTTGCATCATTGAGGCAAATTCCTTTCATCAAAATGTAAAAAAATTAAATAATCTGTTATTCTGTAGGTGGATTGGAGGCGGTCTTTCATCACTACTGATGTGAACCCCTTCTACGACTCTTTTGTCAGGTGGCAATTTCTCACCTTGAAAGACAGGAAGAAGATCAAGTTTGGCAAGAGGTAAATTTTTTTGAACAGTTGCACTTTTGTTCAATTGCATAAACCTATGCAGTTTTTATTTCTTACATCGGTTGAATTTTACTGCAAAAGTTTTCTTGACTTGTTCATGTTTTGTAAGGTTACAGCCACAAACCTTTAACATATTGTACAGGAATTAGAAAATTTACAACATAGTTTTGAAATCAAAGAAAATTAAAACGTGTTTTCAAAATTTTAAAAATCATAAAGTTTGGAGTACATTTTATGTTTAACTCTTTTTGCTATGATACAATTTGGAAAAATAATCAAATTTACCAAGACATGGCTGTCCATCAAAACTGACAACATATTTTCCTGTTCTATGCTGTCTTCCTTTTTACCAGCTGAATATGAAACCAATTTCATAGAATGTTTATGAAAAATAAAGGATTTTAAAGTTGTTTGAATGGAGTTTGGTATGAATATTGTTTACCTCTCTACAGGTACACCATCTACTCTCCCAAGGACGGACAGCCATGCATGGACCATGACAGGCAAACTGGGGAGGTATGTACATTGTGCTTATTAAAATATCAAACACCAAATTCAAAATGTTGTAGTGCACATGAACAATGTTTATTCAGTTTACTACGCATGTAAAATATTCAGCTACATCCTAACACCAGTTTATCTAAACTGAAGGCTTGTGATTCCATATAAATTTGTTTTTCATTCAAAGACATCAAGTGTAACCTTTTTCACACTATGATGACCAAAGTGTAGCATTTTGTTTCATTTCTGTCATTTGCAGGGTGTGGGACCTCAGGAATACACACTCATCAAGATGAAGGTGGTTGAACCTTACACTGCAAAATTTAAATCCAAAGTGTTTTACAGCAGGTAAAATATCATGACTGTGGTCTTACTTGCTGTGATATGTTTAGTTGACTAAGTAATTATTTTTTTCTTTTTTTGCACTGCTTTTAAACACATAATCTCATAATTTCCTTTTGCCAGATTGCTTGTTTGAACAGAATTGTGTGATGATGACTCTTTTCTTTTTGCAACTTCCTAGGATTATTATTTTTTTCTTTTTTTATCAAGCTTATGTAAATAAATCTGAAACTAATATTACTGAATATACTAATTCTTCACAAAGAAGTCAGATTTGAATACTTGCTGTCGTCCCAATAGTGGTATGAAAGGCAAAAACATCTTCCTGGTTGCTGCCACCCTGAGACCGGAAACCATGTTCGGTCAGACCAACTGCTGGGTGAGACCCGACATGAAGTATGTCGCCTTTGAAACGGCCAATGGAGACGTCTTCATCTCCACCAGGAGGTCTGCCAGGAACATGTCCTTCCAGGGCTTCACCAAGGAAAATGGAGTGGTGCCAGTGATCATGGAAATACTTGGGCAGGTAGAGAGCCTGTTATGTTTTGCACCCAACAAACACAAGAGATACTAAAATAATAATCAAAAGCCTAGATGAATGAGAGAGAGGCAGGAAACAATGTTGACAGGTTGCCAGAGTAATTTGCATTTTGATTTGAAAGATAAATTATTTAATTAAGAAACAAAGCCTCAAAATCTGACATGTTCTAGATCAAAATAACTCCAGGACATCAGTTATACAAAAGAACCGATGAAGTGATGAACTTATGTTTTCACATTTATTCAAAGTGAAAAGAGAGGTTTTACGTGGCTGAAGAGAAGAAGGTTTTGAATGATCAGAAGGCTACCTTGGTCAGTCTGATGAGCTCAGACTGATCCATTTCAGGCTGTTCTCTGCACTCCATTCAGAGAATCCAACTCCTTGTCAGAGTGACATTTCCTCTCAGACTGCACAAATGGTAATCATCCATTCTGTGTGACGTAGTTCTGACTGGCGTTGAAATGCTGTGAAAAAAACCACATGCTTATGATGAAGAGCAGCAAATGGCCCCTATTAGAAAGATTGTGGAACAGGTTAGAATTCAATCTGTTACTGGGACCCTGGGGAGATGGAAGCTCCTGAAACTGGGTTATTGTTGTTAGGGGAATTGAAATCTGAACATTATTTTTACTTCATCCACTACCAGCTTTTCCATCAAGGAAGAGGATATTTATAAACGTCTGCTTTTAAGACAGAGATTTCAATAACTGGTTAAAACTTGCCTTCAGTAACTAAAATGAAACTTGGTGTATTTTAAAGTTCAAATCTGTACAATCACAAGTAGGCCTGTAGTGATACAATAATCTCACGATACGATACACGATGTTCTGCTAACGATATGATATATATTGCGATATTCAGCTACCGATACAGTTCAATACACTTTTGCGATTTTCTGAAAGATTTTAGAGGGACAGAGTGATTTTGGTGACATTTTGTGACTGTTATAGAGTTTAACTGAATTAATTTAACTGAAAACTGATTAAAAGCACCAACTACACAATACCTGGCTCTGGTTGGACATGGACACAGACTTAAAGTCGACAGCTGGACAAAATGAATCAAAGAAGTGGTGAGAAAACATGTTTCTTTTAATTGAAACAGTACAAACTGTAGGTTACATGCATTTGTAAAGTAAATAAAGTGCACCAAGTACCTGCTCTGAATAGTTTGATACCTTTTTAACCTTGACACTTAACATCTGAAGGAATCACTCTAAGCCTGATGACCTAATCACTCTCCCGGCGAAGCAAGCAGTGAGTGAGCAAGGTGACAGTTGGATGTGAAGATACTTGCGGATGAATAGTGATTTTTTTCTAGGAAAGAAAATATTGATATATATCGCAAAATCGATATTATTACACAACCCTAGTCACAAGCTAGAGCTGAAAATTTGTCTAACTTATGTTAAACATGGAGGTTGTAACTTTCAATCATAATGTTCTTAATAAGATCTCACACTTTGTAAAAGTGTTTAGCAGCCATGTATAAATGTAAATGTTGTGACTTTTTTACACTTATATGTTGTTCAGTATGATAAGTGACTGATTTACAATTATATGTTAAGCATAAATTACATGATTATTATTAATTGAATTGAACATGATTGTATATAATTACAAGGATGAAGTGAAATATATTTAAGTTCAAGACATGATTTATTTGAATAGAAGAAGTCTTTTATTTTGAAGAATGCTTAAGTATCTGGTTCTGTTTTGTCACTATCTTGCTTTGTTGATATTTTGGTTGTCTTGGTTACGAACAGCTGTTGCCGTTATCAGCTGTCGCCGTTTTCTCTCTTCAATAAAGAACTGAACAGAAAGGTTCAGTAAAAGACATACGAGCCTCCGTTTTGTTTGAAGAAGCTTCACTCCGTAACAGTAAATGCATCTAAAATATAATCTTTATTGGTGTAAACATAATAATTTGCTGCTTGTTAGTTGTGTCTGAGCTTCTTATAAACATGAACTTTGAATCAGAAATTTGAACTGAATTTAAATATCTGATTCTGAAAGGAGCACACTGATATGACATGGCTTCTCTGTTCAGGACATCCTCGGCTGTGCCCTGAGTGCTCCTTTGACCTCCTACAACATCATCTATGCTTTGCCAATGCTCACCATTAAGGAGGACAAAGGTACGAGTCCTTCAAAATATATGAATTCAGTTCTTTACTGCATTAATTTATATTAGTCTGTTTACCAGTGTTGCTCACAAAGGCAAAAATGTGCACATTTATAACAGTTTTCTAGATTTCTCATATTTAGGCAGTTTAGCTGTCATGGGATTCTTTGGTTTTTTCGAACATTCTTTTTTTTCTTTTATTTTTCTTGCAATTTTTTAATGTTTAAGATATATTATATTTCAAATTTGCATTATATTTTGTAAATCAGATGAAACATTTTATGATATTAAATTAAGAGGAACTGACTACAAGTGCCCTAAACACTTTTGTCACAGGTTAATGTAAAAAAACATGAAGGGGTTTGAATCCTTTAAAAGGTCAGTGCATATAGTGATGTCCTGATGACATACTGAATGTTTTTCCTTTTTTTCCACTTGAAGTGTAATTGGTTCCCCAAATAGACCTTTATTATTGCAGATGTTTTATTTTTAGTATTTGTTGCTGGAAAGCTGCTGTTTGCTCCTAAGTAATTCTTTGTCCTGTTGATGGATTTCTGTAAATATTCATAAATTGAATTTCTGAATCACTAAACCGAAATGTCACAATATCCATATGAATAATAATGAATTTCTCATGCTCAATCTGTCATCTTGTCTTGAAGGGTTATGGAGTGTAATGAGCAACAGTAAATGAGATCATGTTTGTGTGTCCTTTTTCACAGTTCGTTTGTTGCTCCAGTGCTTGCTGCACAGCAGATAATGAAATGTGGCAGCATGGGGCATTTATTAGATTTGGAACCAAGTAGAATGAAATAAATTGGTTTTGTTCATGTGCATTTTCTTGCACTTTTCTTCTCCTCGTCTCCAGGTACTGGGGTTGTTACCAGCGTGCCATCTGATGCTCCTGATGACATCGCTGCTCTCAGGGACATCAAAAAGAAACAGGTGACATAAACTTCTGCTGTAAGAGAATAACACCTATGTCAATCTTTTTCTGCTTAAATAATGTCTGCTGTGCAATTCATTGAGAATTCATAGAAAAAATAAATAATTATGAATTCTTGCATTTTGTACAGGCTCTAAGGGAAAAATATGGAATTGAGGATAAGATGGTGTTGCCTTTCGAGCCGGTAAGCAACTCTTTTAAAAGTAATTTTGGTTTCACTTAGACTGAACATATTTATTTAATGATATTTTCCCAGTGTAACATTATTTATCATTTTTAAATGCCTACACCTCAGGTCCCCATCATTGAAATCCCAGGCTTTGGAAACCTTTCAGCCCCTCTCGTCTGTGATGAGCTGAAGATCCAGAGCCAAAATGACAAAGACAAACTGGCTGAAGCCAAAGAAAAGGTTTACCTGAAGGGATTTTATGAAGGGGTAGGTTTCAAACAACTACAGGAGGAGTTAACTGTGGGTTTGAAGGGTTTCTTTATCAATACTGGGTTGAATATAAAATTATCCACTGATGTCTGCATTTCTTTCAACTGGTTTTGACTGTTTTTTCTTTATTAAGAGCTTATTTTGTTTCATGTCACAGTCATGTTAATAAACTTTTGCACACAATTCCTGCCTTGAAACTCTACAGAGACATTGCCCACTTAATGATGTGAGAAGTTTTAAAATAATTACATTTCCTTAATATTGATGAACCTTTGTGAATAAATGTCTCAGATCATGCTAGTTGAGGGATACAAGGGGCAGAAGGTTCAAGATGTGAAGAAGCCGATCCAGATCATGATGGTGGAGAAGGTAACATGTTTAACTTCATCTGGATTTAGTTCTATATACGTCTGTGCACAGATGTGTTGGCGTGGGGTGTTTCTATAATGCATGTTTTCATATTATTTTACCATTCTCAGTTTGTGCGATGTTTATCTGTTTAAGGGTGAGGCCTTGATTTACATGGAACCTGAGAAACAGGTCATGTCACGTTCAGCTGATGAGTGTGTGGTGGCGCTTTGTGACCAGTGGTAAGTGCAATCTTTTGTATAATTGTATTTTTGTCATTTGAATACATTTTTATTTCTATTTATGGGTATTGAGTGTTTTGAATTTCATCTAAGATACATGCTCTATTTAGTTCATTCATTCTAGAGAATTTCATATTTGTGTTTTGCTTCAGTCTCTGAAAAGATCAATAAAACTGGTTTGGTATTTGAACAGGTATTTGGACTACGGGGAGGCTGAGTGGAAGCAGCAGGCCAATGCAGCCCTCAAGTCACTGGAAACGTAAAAACAATGACTTCATTATCTAAATATGTTTTTGTTTCGTGTGGTTTGAGCCCACTTCTCAGGGGTCTTATAACAAGTCAGAAATGCATATAATGGACATTTATATTTATCTCCAGAGTTCTTAGGGGTTTTTTTTTAAACTGTTGAAAAAAAATTATGAAAAGGTAAAACACTGCAAGGTCAAAAATAATTTACCTACTCTGTATTTTGTTTGTGTACAAAATTCCAGATTTTGTGAGGAGACTAGAAGAAACTTTGAGGCAACTTTAGCCTGGCTGCAGGAACATGCCTGCTCTCGTACCTACGGACTTGGTAGGTTTACAGTTCAATAACATAAAAAAATCCCCATAATTCTATTTCTTCCTTGTTTCTTGGTCACCTGACATGCAACCATGTAAAAGATGGAAGAGAACAGTGTGACACCTGAACGTTTCAAACGGCTGTTTGTATGAAGGTTTTTTGTCTACAGATGGAGACAAAGGCCTGGTCACAGAGCATCTAGCACTAACTTGTGTTTCTGCAGGAACAGATGCAGTATGGAGCCTAAATAAAAGGCTAAATATATCCTGCATTCTTGTAGATTCAAATAAAATGTTTTATTAAAGTTTTTTTCTAAAATAAGTAAAATATTTGATAAATGTGGTTACAGTTAGAGATTTATAATTTGAGGGCATAAAAATGTATTTGATGTAGTAAAAACCTTACTACAGAAATAAGGTTCTGTATTAAGACAATACAGAACTAATAGATTTTGTTACATTTATTGAAATCTCAGTACTGTGAGAAAATATCTAAAGAATCTGTTTTTGTTGTTTTTGGCTAAAAATGTGTCACTGCTTAACAAGCACAAATATTACAAATAGCAATTACAATCAGCTGTATTTTGAAGCACATATACAGCAGTTATTGATGCCCTCAAGGAACTAATAGTGGGAAATGGGTCAAAAAGTTTAAATAACAAACACATTCATTCAGATTTTTAAGCTGCAGATATTGGTTGGAATTTCTTGTTGCTTGTCACATGATGGCTAATTGTTTTTCTCTAACACAAAAAGATGAGCACAGAGGATCTGAAACTAAAAATAAACTAAACATGGATTTTTGTTCCTCTTCCCCAAAGCTATGTTTTTAAAGTATATAAAATCCAGGTTATCTGTCATAACAGCTGTTTAGAGATTACTTGTGGTTTTGTCTTCTGGCATCACCAGATTGCATCGCTGTTTATTTTTGGAAGGATTACACAACTCAATCCAAATCTTTGGATTTGGATTGAGACATTCTTTTGTCTGCATGTGAACCAAGTGGAACAAGACTGAAAATTCATTTAATTAGCAGCCTTAAACATTTAATCAGTGCAAAGTAATAAATATTATTTTGTCTTTTAAAATATTTTTGTTGTGTGTATCTTTGGTTGTCTGTGTGTGACTCTGTCCCGTGGTTACCATAGGAACACGGCTGCCTTGGGACGAGCAGTGGCTGATCGAGTCTTTATCGGACTCCACAATCTATATGGCTTACTACACTGTAGCCCACCTCCTCCAGGGAGGTGTGCTGAACGGACAAGGGGACTCTCCACTGGGCATCAAGTAATTATTCACCACACACAGACCTGCACTTGAAGTAAATATTGAACTTGAAGCTATTTATGTCTGTTTTTTTTCCACACTTTGTCTTCTTCGTCTTTTTTTTCTCTGCAACAATCAACCAGACATTTTATTCCAGAGAGTTAGAATAGAGAAGACTCATAAAAATATCTCCTAACATGTAACAAATTAAGAAATTTGATGCTGGAATCCACAACTTCGTATCACTGGAGTTTGCTATAAGCACCTAAATACATCGCTCTGTCAGCAGAATACCAGATTCGTTAAAGTTTATAGCCCTTAGCCATGTTTTCTTGCTTTGACAGGCCAGAGCAGATGACCAGAGAAGTATGGGACTTTATCTTCTTTAAGTCGTCTCCTTTCCCCAAGACCGACATCCCTAAGGAGCATCTACAGAGGCTGCGGAGGGAGTTTGAGTACTGGTACCCGGTGGATGTCCGCGCGTCTGGAAAGGATCTTGTGCCCAACCACCTCTCCTATTACCTGTATAACCATGTAGCCATGTGGCCCAAAGACAGGTGAGTTTTTCCTGTTTGACCTGCCGGTATAACTTTTAGAGTTTTATTGATTTAGTTTAAAGTTGGGAGTTGTAGTTAACATGAAAAAGGTAAATGAATACAATGCCTTTCAAAAAAGACTTTGATTTGTTTAAAATATTTTTTTTAATTTATCAAGTTCTCCACACACTGTAGAGGCCTACAGCTGGAATATAGCCAGCCTAAATTCACTGCAGTTCATCTTTTCTCTTGTGAGAATAATGTTGCTGCCCATTATTCCTGGACTAAAATTTACAAGCATTAAAAAACATAATCAGGTTTTAAATCATCATCAGGTTTTGTCATGTTATGGTTGATGCAAACTGTTACAGATTTCAGCCACTCCAATGTGTACCATTATTAATGTGTTATTTGTTTTAATATCACAGTTGTGTCAATGTTTACCCTTTATTTCCCCTGTAATGCCTATGTGCTGAAAACATTTCCATCCTTCGCAGTAGTTTCGTAAAGGGCCGTTGCTGATGTAGCAGATGAAGTCTCCAAACGACTTGAAACTTTTTGAATAATGGGGCGTGGAGCGCTAACATAGCCTTAACTGTATTTTTGTTTTATATTTATATATCTTTCAACAAAGTTTCAGATGCTGTTCTCCACCATCAGCAAAACGACGGGGGAGGAAATTCATTTTGGAAACCCAACATTAATAGAATTAATGGGGTTTTTTCTGTTACAGTGGGAAGTGGCCTCAAGCAGTTCGAGCAAACGGACACCTGCTCCTTAACTCGGAAAAGGTAAGTCGAGCATTTTTAAATCATAATGATTTTAGTTTTAGTGATACTAAACCCTGAAGAGTCTATAAAGCGTTTTTTTTTCTTTTCTTTTTTTTTGGATGAAGGCAGTAAATTGTATCTTTTGTTTTTATGAAAGATTCAGAAATAAATCTTAGAATGTAAAATTTTTGCTAAATGCAGAATTTAAATAACCATTCTCCATTTTTGTTTTGCTGTTTAAAATAATTGTTTTTTTTATGACTGAAGCTTGAAGTAGTTTGTTACGAAGCCTTCTAGGGGACACGGGGGAAACACGGGTTACCTCGCAATATTTGCTGGTTTATTTTGTATGCAGTCAAAAATGTCAATTTAAAGAGCCTCAATGTTTATTCTTAACTCTTTTGTCCAAAAAACTGATTTATTCAAAAAACGATCTATTCACTGCATGTTTATGTCTGTTTGTGTAAGGCTGAGGGAAAACGGCCTGTTAAACCATTCAGACTACCAACAGAAACAAGACACAATCAAAACTCTCAGATGACTTTATTACCCAGCGATAACTCAGAAATAGTCCAAATAGTAAATTTTTTATTTCCTTTTTATTTATGGAAAGTTTCTGTTTTTCTATCATTTCTATCCTAAAGAAAAATATATAAAAATTCAGATATTTCACAAGAAGCTATTAACATACATGGAACAACCTGACAAAAGCCTTTTATTATCACAGAAAGTGTGATGACCACCGTAAGAAAGGCTTACAGTATTCAATTATGGCGCATGATAATTGCACAATAAATCAGTACTTTATTGCGAGGGAAAACACAAAACATATTGCGAGGTAATGCAAAAGGTAGATATTCACCCATTTTCTTTAAAGGGCTCCGAACTTTAAGTGTTTTAAGTATTTCTTGAAGTTGCTTAGTTTACCGTTTAGTATTTCTGTTTTCAATATGTACATGTTTTTTAGTCATCTGAAGCTGATGATCTCTGTCTGGAGTTTTAATTCAATGCATTTGTTTTGAACTTATATGGAAAAAATGTTTTTGTTCTTTTACTAGATGTCCAAATCAACAGGAAACTTTCTCACTCTCAGCCAAGCCATCAGCAAGTTTTCAGCTGACGGTAATGTGCTTCTTCATCTATTCTGCATCTTTTTGCATTTTATGTATCATCTTCAATCTTTTCTTCTTTTTCTCCTTATAAGAGTTTTCTTGTCCATTACAGTGTATTTTTACACTACATAGGGTATTCCACGGGATTATGTGGTGAACATTTCCTGTCCAACTAGTGGTTGTAATTGAACATGAACACAATCGTATTCCCAGGTTACAATTAGAGTTGCTCCAGGCTGTTATTAACAGCTTTTTTATTTATTTTTAAAGCTGTTCATAACAGCCTATAGCAGCTCTTAATTGTCATGGTAGTATGTTAGTGTTTGCTTAATTTTGAATATTCTTATAAAACATTTAAAAGAACCACAAATAATGCCCAATGCGTGTGGTTTCTTGGGTCTAACTAATTTTTATTGGCCTTGCGTAGTCAGATTATGTGTCTTAAATCCTAAATCATTCATTCACATAGTTGACTCAAGAGGCTGCCTTCAAAATAGAAACAAAAAGTGGAGATAATTTTAGGATGCCATGGGGACCAATAAGAATTAATTTGGATATGTTTTAAAAAAAATCTTGTGTGCTGTGTTTGTGTGAACTGCTGCACGTATTACTTAGACCATCATTAAAGTATTTTTGAATAAAATATTTTTGAAGTAGAAGATTCTCTTCCTCCAAAGCCTTATGAATAACAGGAATTAAAGATGCACCAATTTGAAAAGTTGCAATATTTATATCAATATTCAATATTATTATTGCTGTTTTGACTTATAACCAATAGTTACCAATGTTGGATATATTTTCCTACCCTATTGATTGTCGACATTGCGTCTCTGCTTTAAGTAAACGTCCTGTGCTGCATCACTGTCACATGACCAAACAAACACCACATGACCAGCCTCCCTCCTCAACCTGAAACACATACACAAATGGAAACAAGAGAAAAATGGAAATCAGTTATTAATATCAGCCCACTTTTATTTATGGGACAGACACCTATATATTAAAAAATGATTAACATCGGCCGTTCTGGCATTAATGCAAATGCATCCCCAGTTTAAATGAAGCAAATTATAAACGTAGGGAGAGTTATGTACGGTGTTTGCATTACATTAAACACAACTTATTTTTCAGACTACATAATCTAAGTGAAGTTTGTTCTGTGGATTTTGCATCGCTTTGCTCTTTTCAGGTATGCGTCTGGCTCTAGCTGACGCTGGGGACACGGTGGAAGATGCTAACTTTGTGGAGACCATGGCTGACGCCGGCATTCTTCGCCTCTACACGTGGGTGGAGTGGGTGAAGGAGATGATTGCTAACCAGAACAACCTGAGGACTGGGCCTGCGGACACGTTCAACGATCGTGTGTTTGAAAGGTATGTGGGAAAATGAGCTGAGTAATGCTGAGGTTTGTAAAGATCTAGAACTTGATCAAATGTTTAAGCTAGATGGGATGCATTTCTTTTCATATTATCTGGAATCTGTCTTCATAATAATCTTGACAGTGCATTTCAGAAGGATGTTTTCTCTTAATTTTTTAAAAATTGTTTTGAATTTGATTAAAATTCACCCCAAAACATTTTTGAGTAACACGTATTTCTTTACTTGCAATTTGTACCTACTAATTATGAGGCACTTTCTGCAATAGGGTTGTCTCTTATAACAAAAGACTCATGTCCTGGAAAAGCTGCATTGTGAAACGCTGAAGTTTTATGAAAATGAGCATTCTATCTCCAGAGCAACAGCTCTGCTATTCTTATGTCTTTATATAATATAATTACATGGACTTTTCTGTAGTGAAATGAATGCAGGCATCTTGAAGACAGAGCAGCATTATGAGAGGATGATGTACAAGGAGGCTCTGAAAAGCGGCTTTTTTGAGTTCCAGGTAAGTACATGAAGTTTCTGAGAAATATATTTATCTCAAAAAATAAGAATGTCTCTAAAGCGTTGAGATTACGCTATTATGAGAAGTGTTATGAACCATTAAAATCTCTGTAATTTTTTCAGAATATATAAAAAAAGAGCAATTAAAAGTTGTAAGGCAAGTGTCTAAAGAACTAAGATCTGTTTGTAAATAGTTTTCAATGTGATGTAGCCTATAATATGTTTTTTTTTGAGGAGGTGTCACTCTGTGAACAAGCTAGTCCACCAACCAGTTTTAACTGATTCAGGAATTTCTTTTAAATAATTGTATTTAAAAGCATATTTTTATTGTTTGTTTTTCTACCTTTAAAAGATTACTAATTATATTTCACATTTCCCTCCTCTGTTCATTATTAGTGTGGTTTGTACTGACATCAAAAACAGCAGTCTCTTTATGTACTTGCTAAAAAAACATAAAGTTTGTCAGCTGAAATTTCTAAAATGCTGCCAATATTTTCAAATCCAGCCTTTTCCATAACAGATGTGTTTACAACCGGCTGCTGTGTTATGATTAGTCTGTTATTTGAGACCCTAAAAAATAGGTTATATTCTCTTTATACTGCATTGTTTTATATTAAAAACCTTACCAACACTAATAATGGTTAATCTTAGTAAATCTTTACAGCTTCTAAACTGAACATGCTTGCTGTTAATGATGCTGATTCTAAAGGAATGCCTCATGAAATTCTTGGTTGAAATTGAAAAACAACCGAGTGATGCATCAGAGGAGTGGCTCTGATTAAACACAATTTTGTTAAGAAGTCATTTAAGTTAATATCCAAGTCTGATCAGCTTTGACAGAAAGCACATTTATTTAGTTTTGCTGCTGTTGGATCATGCTACTAAAGTACACTGATCCTTACAGATCTGTTTTTTTTTTCCATCTCCTTTTACCCTTTCATGTATCCATTTCTAAACACTTGTCAGGGATAGTTACTATTGTTTTGTGCACATTGTAACTAATGTGGAAGTTTAAAACTGTTCATGTTTTTGCTTTAGGCGGCTAAAGATAAGTACCGTGAGCTGGCTATTGAAGGCATGCACAGAGCCCTGGTCTTCCAGTTCATAGAGAGACAAACACTGCTGCTGGCCCCCATCTGCCCACACCTCTGTGAATACACATGGAGTCTACTGGGCAAGGTAGGTAACATAGACTTTTGGCATTTCTCTGCTTTTAGTGTTCACAGTGTGCTCTCAGGGTATAAATCTGGCTTTGATTGTCTCCTCCCATCCTCTCTCTGGGCTTTTTCCTCGTCATAGACTTTTACATACAACAGAGAAATGCAGCCAACCAAAACGGGTCACCGTAATGTGTTAATTTACATTCATGAAGAGCACCTGGGATCGGAAAGCTTAAACTTCCAGGTTCACGGCTGGCCCGCAGTAGCACTTGTTCCCACTGCTCATTTACTGGTGTGAAATGGCTACTGACAAGATCCCAGTGGTGAAATCCAAGTCTGCTGGGAGCCTGTCTTCACACTGAGCCGTTTCCTCTGCACTCACTGTTACACGCTTCCTGTAGCACTGAGAGCCATGAATATTTTTAACACTCAAATTTGTGAATATAAAGGAGAACTGCTGTGTTGGAGATATGTTTTTCAGTTGTTGCTTAGCAACAACAAAAGAGCCCCCCTCACCTACCTTTATTTTCCCCTCATCCTGTGCTTGGTACCACAAGCTGAAATCATATGTTGTTTTTCCACACGCTCAAGCACAACCGAGTCCTGCTAGGGCAATTACATAAGCACTGTGGCTTTTGATTATGTAATTGATGAGACCAGTTTTTGTTTCCACTTTTTTAAAATAAGAATCTCCTTTCTCTCGTCTCCTGCTTGCCTCTCACAGACTGGTTCTCTGATGAAGGCATCATGGCCCGTGGCCGGACCCGTCGATGAGGTTCTGATTCGTTCTTCTCAGTACCTGATGGAGACGGCACACGACCTCCGTTTGAGACTCAAATCATACATGCTTCCTCCCAAAAACAAGGTATAATATGTCTACTATCCTCGCTTGTGTCCTAAATCAATGTGCTTACTAATTCACGGCTTCGTCAATTAATCTTTTTTATTTATGCTTTTCAAAAACAATTTTTAGTTGGAAATTCGCCCAGTTGATTTTTTTTTTATTCTGTTTTGTTGATCACTTTCTAATAAATTCTGGAGTTTTTAGTTTATCCTTTGACAAAACTAACACAACACAACTGACTTCAGGGATTTAAAATCAAAACCACCTATGTTGTTAATCATTATAGATAAGTTACCAATGAATAAAATGTCTTATTCAGATAGGTATTCAATTTAAATCACGAGGATCTTGAAAAGGCTTCACATTTAAATTTAACGTTCTGAAACGTGTAAGAGCTGTTGCATGCTCTTTACATTGTAGATATGATGGCTTTTTGTAAGAATAAAAATCAATTTTAAAATTAATCACACTCTTTTTATAGTTTTTTTTTTTTTTCTTGTTGAATGAAAACCAAACATTTTGTTAACAAAACCTCCAACAGCCAGAAACTGGAGGCTGAGTGTTTTTTCTCTCGTCAACAGATGTTTCACAGTTTATTATTGTTTTCACGGGAAGCACAACAATGAGGGAAAAATGAATAATAATAAAAAAAACAGACTTCAGACTAGAGAGGGCTTTTGTTTAAATGAGATTTTTTTCTTGACCATCAGGGTAAAAATAATGTATTATGATTTCATAAGCAAAATGAAACGAGAAGAAATGTTGCTTTGGGGTTTTCTTTATTTCTCTGTGTGTCATGCCTGAAATGCAGCAGTTGTGGATTATTGATGCCGAGCTTCCTGCAGCATCTGTCATCCTTTTAGATAAACCAAGAGTGTTAAGTCTTGTGTTGACAATGGAGAAGTTTGTCTGTTCATTATCTGGATTTCTGCAGCTGAGAGGGAAAAGCAAAGCAGGTACTGACAATGTATCTAAGACGGGTGATATCTTGGGCTCCCAGGCTGAAGTTATTGATTTGTTACCAATGTTTTGGGAGCACAGGGGCAGAACTGGAAGAGAACAGGAAAAGAGGGAAACAAACAACTGGAAGGGCTGACTTTAATTTTATGATATGGTTTCATATTTAATCTTTGTTAGAAAGTAGAGATTTCTGATAATATATTTTATATTTTTTCTCTTATGAACCTTTTCCCCATCATGACTCATGTGGTACAGTCTGTATATAGACAGCTGCCATGTACGTTAAATGAACAGATCACTCACTAACGAGCATCAAAAAGCATATGTATTTGTTATATCATCCTATTTAACCCCAAAGTTGTATTCCCCTGCAACCACCTCGTGTTGTGAGTTAACAACAAATCAATCACATCTAAAAGGTTGTTTTTATTTATTTTTTTCTTAAATGCATTTTTCTCTTTTCATAGAAAGGTGACTCTAAGCCCCCTGCTAAGCCGTCCCACTGCACTATTTATGTGGCTAAGAGCTACCCTCCATGGCAACACAGCGCCTTATCTCTGCTCGGCAAGCACTACAAGGTAAAAAATAAATAATAATAAAAAAACACTTCCACAGAGCAATGTTTCTTTGCTCTTTATTTTTTATATAGTTGTGCTTAAGACACAGTGCAAGTTAATGCTGGGGCTCGTTCAGCTGTTCACACTCAGCTTTTGTTTAAATCTGTAGCACCTCTTTGTGTTTGTGAGCAGAGCAACAATGGGATCCTGCCAGACAACAAAGTCATAGCCAGCGAGCTGGGAGCCCTGCCTGAGCTGAAGAAGTACATGAAGAGAGTCATGCCATTTGTTGCCATGATCAAGGTATTTATTATTAGTTTTAAGGGTCACATTGAAAGTGCACTACTCAGGTTTTTTCAGGCACATGCCAGTTTTTGATTTTGACCAATTCTTCTTCGTTTTAAGGCCAAATGCATGTAACGTGAAACTAATATGGTGTAGGATTTTTGATTGATTGAATATTTCAGAAAAGATGCAATCATGGGATGTATCCCTGCTAATGCATAAAAACTATATATTGTTTTATTTATTAATGGAAGGCTGTAGAATTTTACAGCTTTTTTGTTCAGTTTAAATCTTTACTCCAAACTTTCACAAACACAACATCATCTTTTATCATTGAGATATATTCCCTCTTTGAACTCTCATGTGGTAGGGCTAAGGGAGCTAATGTTTTGTACTGACTATATATGTTATTATAATACATAGTCAGTGTGAAGCATCCAATAGTGGACAGAACTATTTAATACCTGCTCTAAAATGTCATCAAAGATTGTGCTTTTCTTATCTCATTTAGAGCTTAACTGTATATATATGTTTGATTAAAGCAGCTAATAATAATGCTGATCAAAGGCATTTCTCTTTTAAAAATGTATGAGTCACTTCTCCTAGGTGTGTTAGTCTTTATTCAAGTGATCAAACAGAATAACCATGGTAATATTCATGATAAACTTCATTATTTATTTATTGCTCTTTACGTCTTTTAAGCTCATCCTGCAGATACATGGTGTACATTTATAGTAAAGTGTCCTGTTTTCAATAAGTATTTTCTGCAGCTGAGTTGTTAGTACTTTTAGCATTATATTCACATCAAACTTTCTGTTTGGTTGTGTTTGTGTTTTTTAGGAGAACCTGGAGAAGAACGGACCCACGGTCTTGGATCTAGAGCTGGAGTTTGATGAGCGAGCGGTTCTCATGGAGAACCTGGTGTACTTGACTAATTCTCTGGAGGTCTGTGACTTCACTCTCTTCAGATTCAACACAAAGTTTCATCTGTTCTTGCTCACAATGCTTTATGATTTTCAGTCTTCTGTGACCAAGTTGGCAATGATTATCTGTAATATTTATCTATAAGCAACTTTATTTTTCTCCTAAAAAGCTTAATACTGACAAATAAATAAACCTACAACTCCAGATAATATTTTTTTACAAACTAGCACATATTTAAAAATTAAACCTTTGTGTTTGCACAGTAAACTAAAAGGCTAACCTAGAATTTCCGTGCGTTTCAAGGACTGGATATTACATGGTGTATTTCTTGCTGCACAAACCAGTAGTTAGACAAAGGTCCCATCAGTGATACTTCACTGAGAAAAGAACGGTCAGCAGAGAAGAGGTGTAGATGGTTAAATGGCTTCAGTTTGCTGCTTTAAAATGGCTTCTGCTGAACTCAGATCACTTGGGAGCTGTTGCTTTCTAAGTAATAAAGTGGCCTTAGATTGCTCCCAGCCTGTCTACATGGATAAAAATAATGGTAAAATGCAGAGGCCAAATTCCATCCTATGCAAAGCATGCTGGGTACAGCGTGCTTTGCATAGGAAACTAAATGAGCAAATGGTGTAAAAAAATAAAATAAAATTCTGTCATGCAGCTCTGTTCAGTATTCTGTTTTACATCTAGTTTAACTTCCAGTTGCTGTTTTCTCTCCAAAAACACAGAAAATGTGTGATATTCTGGAGAAGGCCAGGCTGTTTACTGTTTGAGTCTAGTTAACGCTGCCAGTCTGTGCCAGTAGAGCAAACACACACAAAACATCTAAGCAGTGCACCGTTGTGGTTGGTCTGCTCAGCTGTGCACTGATATGTTTTCTCCTGTTTCCCCCCTACAGTTGGAGCAGATTGATGTCTTATTTGCATCTGAGGCTGATGACAAAGTGAAGGAGGATTGTTGCCCTGGGAAACCGTTCAGTGTGTTTAGATCAGAGGTAAAGGCTCCTGATGTGTAATGGACGCTAAAAAAATGACAGAAAATATTTATTTCTGAATGTTTTATGAATGTCAGCAGATAAAATTTTTTATGTTTAGCTGCAGGTTTGTTTGCATACATGATGCATCATGTTGCAAACTTTATGTTGAGGATTAATAAAATTATAACAAAATAAACTTTGTTGTTCCTTCCAAGCCTGGAGTTGCCATGTCCCTGGTCAACCCTCAACCAGCCAACGGCCTGTTTTCCACAAAGCTGGACATCCGGCAGGGAGACAGCAAAGACGCCATTGTCCGTCGACTAGCCAAAGTCAACAGACTCATAAAAGGTCAGCAGCACATTTTGAAACTCAAAAACGTCTTATTATAAGTCTGTATTTTAGAGAGCATGCATAAAAGTATTTACTCTGTTTAGATCAAATAATCTGTAAACCGGTGAGTCATTTCGGAGTTGAGCTGATTCTTATTTTTGGTTTGTCACACCTCCTGGTGGATAAGTAAATTCAGATGCATGTTGTTTACAAATCTGCCTTGGAAATGACTTCTCTGAGTCTCTGCCATCTGCCAGTGTAGAAATGTGGAAAACGGAAATTGCGCATTCACTAGTCTTTTGACCTTTTTCCAATCTAAACTATAGCTGGATGCATGCTGATTGCTGAAATTACCCCTGAGATGTGCCTACAGCTTGGAAGTCCAGCTGTTACAAATTTAGTTAGATTAGGTCAATGAAGCCAGAATAGCATGCAGTCTAAAGAAAATTTCATTGCGCTGCGTTAGTTTGTGTGTTGTAATTTAGTCTTTATGTTTATACCGTTAACCTGACGGGTACTGCAGAGAACAGTTAACCTTTATGGCTAAATCTGGTATGTTTTGGTGCTGGACTGAAGAACTCCCTTTAATTTGTTGATACTAAAACATATATTTTTTCATCTTTCTTGAGTAAAACCCTATACATGCATCAATCAAGTTGTAGTTTGAAATCATAACATCCAGATGGGTGTAATTCAGAATCTGCCATTCAGGCTTTAAAGAAAAGCCTGAAATGTCTTGTTATTGTTATTGACTTGCATTGCTCATAAAGAATAAGTATAAACCTTAACGAAACATGTATTGTAACGCAGTTTGAAGATTTATTTAAAGATTTATTATCTGACACTTTTTTGCCCAGCTCGTATTTTTATTAATATCGAACTGGGCTAAGAAACAACGTAACTCACTTGTGTTCAGGTTAATCACTATGGTTTAAAAAACATCTAGGTGTGTCTGTGAACTATTTGTCTAGGGTTCCTTGAGTTGGTAGTCCTTTTTTTTTTCATTTCCTTTTCTTTTTGTCCGTTTATGTCTGTCATATTTTTTATTGGGGTTTTTATGATCACTCATGTAATCTTGCACAACACTTCAACTCTGTCTGGGGAAAAATATGGCTCCTATAAATCCATATGAATTCTCTGTGATTATGTCATCCAGTTCATGACCACATTCTGTTTTATCTCACTTCCTTCCATCCATTCCCCCTTTAACCCTTTTTGTCTCTTTTCTATTTGTTTTTTTTGTCTTCATTTTCTGCCTACCCCACTGACTCTTGTTTTTTTAACCTCACCACTAGATCTGTCCAGAGTGAAGCTGATGAGGTATGAGGATCCTGTGCTCGGCCCACGGCGTGTCCCCATATTGGGACAGGAGGAGCAAGGCAAGCTGCCCATCTCCAGCAAATCTGTGTTCAACATTAATCTGGATGAGAAGAAGGTCACTCTGGCTGACAACGGCCTCACTGTAGACATCGGAGATACTTTGGTTTATCTGATCCAATAATGTACAGAAGGCCGTCTCACAGGCACAAAGGAGCAGGTTCAGCAGTTTATTTGTAAAATTTCAAAAGCTTTTGCAGTGAGAACAAAAGCCTTTTCAGTCGGAAGACACAAAAAGATCGCTTTTCCTTTACTTTTAATTTGTGGACACCTACAATTAATTAGAATTGACAGCTAAATAACACCAGAATATAGCATTTGTTTCACAGTACTAGTACATCAGTCTGCTTTTAGAAGGTTCAGGTTTGGCAGTTTTGTAAATGGTCAGTCTTTTCCTGTCTGGTATTTTGAGTTTTTAAGCTTTTAAACAGATCTGTGCTGAACAAACAATCCTCCTCCTCATCCTCCTCCTCCTCCTCCTCCTCCTCACAGGGTGAGCACTTGTGTTCATTGTCAGGCAGCTCCTGCTGTGATCTGAATGCCTGATGTTGTCATATAAATGGAAATGTGTCTGGTGTTATTTTATACATCAAATGTGAGGGATATCATGTCTCTTCAGCTTGTTGGGCAGCTTTTATATTTTCTAGCTGTCAGTTGTGCTTGTCTGGGTTTTCCACAAAAATAAAAAATATTTGAATGTTTGCAATTTGTTTGTCTCTGCTTGTTTATACAGTCTAAGTTATGGTAGAAAAATGTCCCACATGAGAACTAAACTGGCAACATCAGGTTTGCACTTTTAAATGAATACATTCTCTGCAGAATCCTGTTTGCTTCCTTAATGTTAGCCATAAAGTTGACATGGCTGAATATTATGTGAAGCAGAAAGACAGTTTGAATGTTTAGTTTGGTTAATATTATTTATCCAAAAACATCAAATTTCCGTTTAAAATGCAATAAATGGATTTTCTTGGCGCATTCAAAGAAACAGACAGACGCCTGTTTGTTTTCAAAGTAATGTTTTCAGACCGAAGCAGTAATGTGACTGTTTTTATTAAGCCAAACTGGGGGTTTTGAGCATGAACAGCCTGCTTGGGTCAAACCACTGCATCCTGATCAGGTTTAACTCTGGACTTTGACTGGACCACTTCAAACACTTTCTTTTAGTATTTTTTCACTCACTCAGAAGTTGGGTTGCTGTTTTGTGTGGATTATTGTCCTGCTTTAGAACTGAAGTGTGTTTGAAGTTACACGTTGCTGACATTGTTCAGGATTTCCTGCTAAAGAACAGAATTCATCATGGTTTCAGAAGTTGTACAGCCATCCTGGTGCTGAAACGGCAACAAAACCCCAGACAGTCAAACTACTACCTCTATGACTGAAGGATGTTGTTTTCTGAAATGCTGTTAGATTTATACAAGGTATAAGAGGATGCACACTTTCCAAACAGGTCTCCTTTTTGTCTCATCGGTGCACAGAATATTTTCTCAAATGTTGAGATCATCAAGATGCGTCTGTCAAACCTTTTCTCTGCCCTTTCTTTGTTTTGCTGAGCTTTGGTTTTTCAACCTGGACTCCCTCTGTGGAAGCCCTTTTTTAATGAAAACTGACCACATTTTGTATTACCCTCTGTTTGCCCTCTGTGTTTGAGGGGGCAAAGTCACTTTCACCCAAAGAACTGTAGCAGCCCGAGTTGTTTTAAAGATTCTTCCAGAAACCAACAGTGACTTGTTGGGGAGAAATAATCAATCAGAAATGCTGTTTAATGCATCTTTCTACCAAAAATACATTTGACCATATTTAAGAGATCCTAAACCAAATTAAAAAACCTTACTTTCTGTTCATATGGGAGTGTACATGTGTTTAACCTGAGCTTCTGAACCTCTTGGTTTCACTGCATGACTTTTCAGCACGTACAAAGTTCCTCTTCCTTTTTGTCTGTCAGTTGCTAAGTCTCAAGTACAAAGTGCATCAATCTAAATAAAAGGTCATTGTTAGAACAGAGGAAATGAGCCTCTTGAATGAAAACCGCAGAAGTTTCATGACTTCTAAAACCAAGATTTTCCCTCTCAGCGCCTCATACGAGAGTTCTTTACTTCAGAGGTAAGTGCTGCATTCATTGTTTAAGAATTTATGTACATGAAAACCTGCATATCATGGATCAGATAAAGTGTTAGATTTGACATATTTGATTAGATTTTTTTTTTATTCTTTCTAAATTCCTTTTTTAGTCATTTGCCTACATTTTCTTTTAAAACTTTATCAGATATCCTCTAACTTGCTTCTGTGCGAACGCATCCTTGTCCTCCCATGCTGAACATTTTATGTTTTTTGCACCCTGACGTTCGTTTGCCCTCTCTTTATTTGCTGTATTAGCAGGGTGCACAGCAAAGTCTCAGACTGAAGACAGCAAGACTTATCTTAGTCACGCAGCTTCTGGCTGAGCCCTCTGACTGCAGGTTTATCTGCTCCGACACACAGCCTCTCACTGGGAGAGTGTCACTTTGGCTCCTCTTTCCTGCTGACTCCCGGCTCCACTCTCGTCTCTCCTCCTTGTGTCACCCGTCTCAAGGAGCTTCTGGTAGAAGCAAGTAATGGAGGAGACGACAGTTACTGACCAGTAAGTGTTTTATGCTGTCCCAAACTGCTCCATTAAGCTCTCAGTACTTGGCACGATGTAATTAAAGGTAACATTTTTTTCAAGTAGTGGTACATCCCGAGTACCACTATTTGATTTACTTATTTTTGCATATCATTGGTATGCAAGTGAAAAGTTTTTCTCATCATATTTACTGCAATAACTGTATAATCCTGTTTTTTTGTGTTTATTATGAACAAGGAATAAATTAGACCTTTAGATTATATCCCTTTTATGCATAAAGAGCACCAGCTTCCATCTAAAGCTGCTTTTTCTTTGTTTTATAGACCAGAACTTTCAGTCAAAAATGTTTCAGCGTCGATGTGTCAAGATGAAGAAGTGGAAGGCTTCGACACACAAACTGATGATGGCCAGAGGTCAAACGAAGGGCCTGTGTTGATGAGCCCAGTGCAAAGTCAGCCTGGTCGTGGCATCGCTACAACAACCATCACCACCGTCACACAAATGGGGGGAGACTGGAGCACTGGACTGTTTAATGTCTGTGGAGACAAGACAACATGTAAGAGGAACTCACACACTACACTAGAGCACATTTCTAATTTAATATTGATGTTAATAATAAAAGCAAATGTATTTAGAACTGTGATTTATATATTTATTCACTCACTCACTCATTCATTCATTCATTCATTCATTCATTCATTCATTCATTCATTAACAAACCTAAAACAACTAAAGTGTAAAACAAAATACAGCTAATAAACCCCTTTACAAAAGCAAAAAATAATCCAAAGTTGTTTTTTTTTTATTTATCCTGCATTTTTGTTTGACAGTGTTAATTTCATTCACATAGTAATTTGGCATGCATCAATATTTTGAATTTTTTTTCTTCTACAAAACACCAAAAAGAAAGCATCAATGAAGCTTTTTATTTCTTTTAAATTGGTTCTACTTCTTAAACACCTTTCAAGAACAGTGATCTCTGTCTCGAGCAACACACTCAGAAATACTCACACAGACACTACTGTTGCCTTCTTCCATGCCTGCAGGTATTATCGGGGCGCTGGTGCCGTGTTATTTAGATCTGAGTTTAGCCCAGCAGTTTGGGGAGTGTCTTTGCATGCCTCTCCTACCAGGATCCACTTTTGCCATCAGAGTTGGAATCAGGGAGCGTTACAAGATTCGGGTGAGTGCAGTACAAAGTTCTGTGTTTCTTTTGAAAAAAAACTAAACTTATCATTGTATTCAGTGAAATAAAAACTTTATTCAGCACTTTATCAACAAATTTAAAAGTAAAATGTGCATTGGAGCATGTGTTCTATTTTATGCCCTTGTAGTTAAAAATGTGTTCTGTGTGTGTTTCTGCTACCTCATTTTGTTTGGACGTGTGCTTCCTCCACCTGCTTGCATGTGCTGTGTGTGTCTGCTCCTCGTTGTCCTGCATGTTTACCCACAGGGAAGTGTGTGTGAGGACTGGAGTGCAGTGTACTGCTGTTACCCTCTGGCTGTATGTCAGATGATAAGAGAGATGAAGCGCAGGATGAAGACCCAGACGTATCAAGTGTCTACAGCGATGGAATCCTCCTGAAGAAACTGTTGTCAGTAACTGTGTCCTTTGCTTTAACTTTGCAACACGGATCAGTGAAGTCAACAGAGATTAGCATAAGATATCAGTGGCAGGGGATTAGAGCCTCTGAAAACATTTGATCTAAAATGTAAAGACTGGAAATCAAAACAGGGAGAAACAATGGAGCCAAATGTTCAGGTCTTAAAGCTCCACTGAGTGATATAAGATTTGTAAATGCAGAGAGAGAGAGAGAGAAAAAACATTGTAATTGCTGTTTGAATATTAATAGCTTGAATTATTTCTCTGAAAGAAATTATTTCGTGGTCACATTTGCATATGTATGAAAAACAGGTGGGAAGATGAAGGGTTTTCCTTTTTTTCAATTCCAACAGACATCAAACGAGCTCCAAACAGCTGGTGAAAAATTACATCAAACACAGAGAAGAAAAGAACAAACAGTTAAACCTGTTTTACACAAACAATAGTCCTGTTATTGTGTTCACCATGTAGCTATATTAACTGACACACTGCAGTCATCCTTAAGATGTATTAAATATTGCACTTATCTCCATTATAATTCTGTTTTTGTTGTTGTGACATTGCTTTCAAAATCTAAGACTTTTATTTGCTACAAAAGATAAAACTTTACAACTTAATGGTTCTAATAATTTAATGCCCTCTTTCAGTTTGAACCTGATTAAACCTTTTATTAGCTCTTTTTCAGTCAGCATCAGAACAAACCTTGTCACATATTTTACAATGGGCTTTAAATTGCCAAAGAAAATCCCATGTGACATACTTGTAACAAAACAAAATTCATAATTAGCTTAGATTTTAAGCTAATAAAAGGTTAGCATTTTCTTTTTCTATTACATTGGATATGCATTTTCATTAAAAACCTTTTTATTCTGTCTCTGTTCTCAACACCCAATGTATTTGTATGAAAAGTTAATTATCCTTTTTTTAAAATACACATTTTATTGTAACTGTTTACTGTAATATTTCATGGCGCTGATCAAGTCATTTTCCAGGCTGATTTATTTTTAAGTACTAAATTTATTTAAAAAAAACTCCAAATGTAATTGTTACTTTACAGAACCTCGTCAGCAGGTGGTGCAGTTGAACATTTTCTTACACAAATATGAGTTATAAGGTTAATTTTCTGTATTGCTTGCCCAGTTTGGTAAAGAGACATTGACTCGTATCATAACGAAAATAAGCAGACACCAACGCCAGCCTGTATTTTCCCCAAAAGCAACGTCTTTGACTTTGCATCGCTTACTTTTTCTCTGACTTCAATAAATTAATTTGTAAATTTAAATTCATTCAAATAAATTGGAAATTCTGACACCGTCTTTCTCTTCATTAAGTAAAGGTCGCCACAATGAAGGACAGGAAAGCAGATCATTCTTTTTGACAGGAAGTCTTTACAGATCAAAATGATAAATTCTGTTTGAACGTCAGAGGACAGATCTAGAACGCTGTAAATGAACTTGCAATAAACCGTTTGCCTTAAGAAGGCCAAATTACTATTGTAACAGATTTACTTGTGCACCAGCAGTACAGTTACCCATCATTCCTTCCGCAGTCTTTCGTCCAGTACAACAAAAAAAACAGTTTCTCTATTCCTTTAAACATGCATTCCTTGATTTATCCATAGGCATTGAATCATTTTATTAAGCCAGTCCTGATTGCCCTGCTTCCCTGAACCTGAAATGCCAACCAGACTGAGCGGATATGAAAATGTTATTTATTCACAAAGGCAGATGGATCCTCAAAGGGCAAATATGTAATTTGTTAACTCTTGCAGTCGGTCTCCCACCTGGCAACTTCCGTGAACGAAATGTGAAAATGGAGAAAATTGGGTTTGAGTCAAGATAAAGATATACATCCGATTGTGTTTGGTGGAAAGTTTTAATTTCTGAGTGATGAAATGTCAAAGTCTTAAAATTGGTTAAATTCATTAGAGGTAGGTCTTCGCTTCATCAAGACTATGTGTTCTAGGTTTGAACTATGTTAAAGGTCTTTGAATATAAAGGAGAAATGGCTGCATATCCTTTTTGAGAGCAGAGTTGAGCTCATCTCTGCAAATTTGCAGCTGGGATGCGCTATGGATGTAAGCATGGAGATGAAAAAATGGCAATGAGGATCTTTGACCAGAGACGCAGCAGGTACATGTTGGAAGAGGGTTAGTGAGCAGCAATCAACAAATAGAGAAGACAAACTATGTAAAAATATACCACAGCAAAATGGAAGAGTCTGTTAAAGACCATACCTTACACCCATAGTGCTGCTTCTGTTTCTTTTCAGTCATGCTGACTGACTGTCATCCACCCATTCACACTCACAAGCATGCAAATATTTATACACTGATCCATAGATCTGCTGAGCATCTGATCAATGCTTGGATGGATTCAGTCACCTGGTGACATTATAATGTTGAACTGTGTATCATCTGCGTAGTTATGATACCTAATCTTATTACTTGTTATAAAACAGTAAGGGGTCCCAGGATTGAACCGTGTGGTACCCCACATGTGACTAATATATGTTTCAATGAGATATAACTTGACTCAAAGAAATAAGACTCAAACCAGTCGAATACTGGACCAGAGAATCCAGCCCAGCTCTCCAGTCACTTGCATATGTCTTAGTCAACAGTGACGAATGCTGCGCTGAGGTTCTGCAGTCTATATTTATGTTTATTGAACACTTTGATGAGGGCAGTCTGAGCAATGTGGTGAACAAGAAAAGCAGATTAATAGACATCAAAGTAATTGGTCATTGTTAAGATGCTGTTTAGCTGTTAAAACACAGCTTTTCCAGTATTTCTTTAATAGATCTAAAGTAAGATATCGTTCTGTAATTCTGCAGAAGTGATTTGTCCAGACTGTTCTTTCTTTAACAGCCGTTTGATAACTGCTGTTTTCAGAGCTTGGAGGAAAAACACCTGATAGGAGAGACAAGTTTACTATTTGAATTTATCAGACGCAAAGATGGGCAAAAGTTTCTTAAGGAATGTTGTGAGTAGGACATCAAGACAGCAGGAGGAGTTTAATTAATTTATCATTTCTCCTGAGTGTTTCTGTATTTTGATGTTGATGTGAAAATTAGTCCTCCAATTTTTTAAAAATCTCTCTACAAAGATATTTACAAATTAGTTTCAGTTAATTGAAGCTCAACTTCTACATTCATAGAAAGGGTTGTCAAACATTTGACAAACCTTTCAAATGTTTGACATTTGACCTTTCAAATAGGTTATTTCTTGGGTTGAAAACAAGAAAACGTATAAGATCAATTGGGCTGTTTTCTTCTTGCTTGCTGGGTTTCACCTGCCATGTAATTTAGAGTCTATTAACACATAACCATACATATTTTGTAAGTTTTATTTTATTAGTCACATGATTGAATTTGACACAAATTCAGATACGTTTTGCTTGTCATTCTGAAATTATTACAGAATAATGGGTGTAATTAATTTCTGCATCTTTACCATGAATACATTTTACATGCTACAGTCTTACGTCATCTCTTCCAGATATGCTTTCACACCTCAACCGTTAGGGGGCAATGTTACCCTAGATCTGGCTGCCGGCTTCTTTTCTATCGCTTCAATGGCTCAGCAGGGTGACATCAGTTTTAAGTGCTGATGTGAGGTCAGAGTTGGGATTTCCAAAGCAATAGCCAGGTCAAGATCTGGAACGGTGAAGCCCTTCCTAAGTCAGAAGTCAGACAGGCATCATAAAATATCTCTGCGGATGTTCTTTCCCGCTGCTTCAGCATGAAGACAACTATCCCTACAGAGGCATCAGGTGCAGAGTACAAGCTGTTATCGACAACAGCCCCCGTGGGAGTTGAGTTTTGCGTGTGGGTGTGTGTGGGGGATGTATCTCCGAGAGCCGTTTCTTGCTGTTGTGCTCATTAGAAACTCGCACAGAGAGGGAACCGAAAGATCAAGGCATCATTTGCCAAATAAATTTGCTCTCTCACACAAGAAACCAAAGGTGAAGTAATAGAGAATTTATCATTTTAAATCTCTTTTGGCACATCAAACCTCTTGCTTCCTTCTCTTCTTTTTTTTTAATTAATTCAGCAAATTTATCTCCACTGTCTGTGCATGTTATTTCTGCATTTAAACCGTTATTCCTCCCATCCTGTCCCTGACTTCTCCAAAGCCCTCCTCTTCTGATTTCTGCCCAATGATACTTCATCTAACCAGAGCCACCTGGGGTTTGCGTAATACAAACCCACACTCTCCTCCCTCCAGTCCCTCGTCGTATCAGTGTCTCTGATTCACATTTGCCTCATCCTTGTCCTTCCTCTGATTTTCACTCTGCCTTTCTCTCTAACGTAGCATCATTGTTGGTGATTTTGTTGAAGTGATGTGCAGCTGCTGTTTTAGCCCGGGGCTGTGGAAGCTTTGTCCGTTTGACACCAGCAGTTTTGGTTTGGTTTGTATGTGATGATGGTCAGTTGCTTGGCACTGCTCCACTTCTAATGGTAGATGGGTAATTTATCTATTTGCTCTATTTTTAAGGATAATTGAAGAAATAAGTTAATTCGGGAAAACATGAGAAAACCAAAACGGTCTGTTTTTGCCTTCTGGACTCCATACAGTGCTTACAAATTCCAGCCCTAAAATTAATTTCTTCACATAAGAGGATATTTTTCCTTTTTTTTTTTTGATTAATTAAGCTGTGCATCCTTTGAGGCTTTTGTCTATTTTCAGAACGTCTTCCAGCATTAATTAAAATAAACAAATGTGAGCCAAGTTTACAAATTTGCCATGGATCTTACTCTATTACATGAGTTTATTTTAGAGAAATAAATTGTTTTGCGAGCATCAAAGCAATTGACAATGTATTGAGTAAAGGCATTGACATTGTTTTTAATATTTCTTTGCATACTGTTATTTTCATGACTTATTTTTATTCTAAACATTTCTTAATATTGATTTTTACGAAATTGATTCCTTCTGTCAGGTCATTTCACACGCCTATCAAAGTCTTGCACAGGAAGAGATTGTACTAGAAACACAATGCCTTACAAGAGTATTCATACCTTGGACTTTTAGAATAAACTAACACAAAGAAGTAAATAATTTTTAAGTAGAAGGAAAATAGGGCGCGTGAAGTACTGGCACCCCAACTCTTCCCCAATGTAGGGATGGATGGATGGATGGAAAATGGATAAATATCTGAAACAAAAACAGACATCCACCTGATCTGATAGGAAAGGAGAGAACCAGCCAAGAGGGCCATGGTAACTCTGGAGGAGCTGCAGTGATCCACAGCTGAGCTGGGAGAATCGGTTGGTAAGGCAGCTAGTATTTGTGCACCCAACAAATCTGGGGCTAAATAGAATTGGGGATAAGAAGAAAACCACAGTAGAAAGAAAGTTGTTTAGTTTATTTCCACTTTGCCACAAGCCATATAAGGGACAAAGGAAACATGGGGAAGAAGATGCTGCAGTAAGATGAGAAGAAATCTTTGTTATTCTGACCTACATGTAAAGCACTGTGTGGGGTAAAACTAGAATGGCACCTTTAATGCACCATCAATACAGTACAAAATGGTGGTTGCAGCATCATCCTGTGGGAATGCTTTGCTTCAGCAGATGCTGGTCAGAGATTACTGACCAGAGACATGTTGGAGACAACAAGAGACTTGAGGCTAGAGTGATGGTTCACTTTCCAGCAGGACCACAAAACAAAACATTCACAAATGAAATCATTTGGATCAAATCTTGATTATGTTATGATTATGTTACAGAATACCTAAATCTCACTGAGGATCTATGGCAAGACTTGCTGATCCAAAGTGAAATCTGGTTTTAAGAAGTGACCCACAGAAGCAGAGTATATATACCAAAAGCATCTGTAAGGCTAATATTTATATAAAAATAAAAAAATGAAAATAATGTTACTTTTTCCTTCCACTTAGGCACAAAACCACTATAAAATACACAGACGTTTATAGCTGAAAAATGACAAAATACAAGAAAATAATAAAATAAAATCAAGGGGTTCAGATGCACTTTTACAACTTCGTCCAATGTTGGCAACGGACGAAGGATGATTTTTTTTTTTTCATTGGATCTTAAATTTGAGAGCCTCTACAACATGCACAACCATAAAATGTTCAAATCAGTAATGTTATTTGTGCTTGTGCAGGTGAACAGTGACTGCTGCATAAGCACTTTACAGTTTTAAGAGATAGGAAGCACCTCTAATTTAAACCCTCATTCTGCTTGATATTCCAATCATCACATTCTCTACTCTAAGCCTGAGAGCAGGAGGAGGCAGTGGTGCTGCTGCTGGATTCTGTTGGTGGCTCAGTTGTACTGAAATTAAAGTTAAAATATAAAGAAAGGGGTCCTCTTCACTTCTACTATTCTCTAAGGGGAGAACATTTTAACCATTGACAACCAACACAGGTTACATTTTAAAAAATATGACAGTTTGTGAATATAGATCAGATGTTACTAATAATCCTCGTCATTATAAGTTCTAATCCTTCAGAGATGTAAGCAAATATAGAGTATTTGACACAAATAAATGATCTTCAGCTTCAGCTCTTTCATCTTATCATTTATCTTCATGTAGATTGATTACTGCAAGTGTCTTTCCAGGTCAGCCTGAGAAAGCTGCAGAAATATATTAAGCTTACCATGAAAAAAATAGTTAAATTCATTAAAAAGGGTCTTTGATATATAATTATTTTTCCGCCCTCCTCACTGTTCATGGTTGGCAAGATAAACTTGGGTTCTTGGCCAGCTTTGTTTCTGACTGTTCCAGCTTTTTTTTTTTAAACTGTTTAGCTTTTCCTCTTACTGTAGATAAAAAGTGATTATGATCATTTTCTTGTAACCATTTCCTGTCTTATGATGATCCAGACACACCTGGCTTTTTAGAATGGCACTTTTTTTATTCTTTCCTATTTTGAAGATTAGTTACAATCCACTCTTTTAACGTGTCACATCTTAGTTACACTCCAGCATATTACAAAGAAAACCCGAAACACTCAAAAAAATAAAAACAGTAGAAACTAAGAAATGCCTCAGTTACATTTTCTAGGAGTAGTTACTGCTGTGAATAGCTGCAATAACAACTTTTCTTCCCCAGCAAATTAATAATAATAATAATATAATAATGACAGTAGTCATTATTATTATTATTATTAATAATAATAATAATAATAATAATAATAATAATAATAATAATAATAATAATAATAATGACAATAGTCATTGTCATTAATATTGACAATAGTTATTATTATATTATTATTACTATTGAAGCTTACATATTGTTATACTTTAGTGAGTTAATTTGATCATTTTCAATGCTATGGTACTATGACAAAATTAGTAAATACTGCAAATGGTGCATTGTTGCATTTGTTGAAATGGATCTTTGAGATCCAAACAAGATAAATTCAACTCCCTGTCAACTCCCGGTTCATGTAGTGACACATTTTAAAGTAATAGTCTCATAATGATACCCTGTATTAAAGAAAACAAACACTTTATATTTAACATTTATTTACACATTACAACAGGACCTTAATACAGGGTTTCTTAGCAAACAACACACATTTATTGAAATTGCTGCCAGAAAATATTTAATGTTTCTTTTTTTTGGTCACTATTTTTTCTTTTGAATGAGGCCAATTAACTGCAACGTTTGAATAAATCTAAAATACAATTAAACAATTTTGTAATTTCCAAATCTAAATTCAAAGCATAATTTTAACTGGTTTTGTTAGTCTATAATTGGAGAAAAATTGCCCAATTACTTTTTATCACAAAGTTATTTTCTTGTAAACTTAATGAGCTGTTCATTTATTTCAGATTTATCCTCCCATCTGTCTGTGACATAAATTATTAATGCACTTGCCTGAAATTTCTGTTACAAAACAGGAAAAAGCACCAAGTACTCTGGCTATATCTCTGCACAGTCGCTACAAAGACCCATAGACTTCACTGTGAGCACTTTTCATTGTGTCTAAAAAATAAATGGTCTCTATGGGAACTGCTAAAATCAATCCCTTTTTCAAAAGAAAATCTCTGTAATTACATCTCAAAGAACACCGTCTTGGAGTTTATAGAACATTTTAAGGCTAATGGTTTTAACTGAGGGAGAGAAATAATTGCAACATGTGGACAGGTGGAAGAGATGAGGCTTAAACAAAACCTGACCAATCTTCTTGGAAGATTTTATTGTCGCACCTCATGAAGAGATTTGTGATAATGTACGTTGCTTGTTAAGATGCATCTTGACGTAACTGGAAACCAACTTTCATCATTCAATTTTCTCTTTACCAGAAACTCCACTGATCTCCAAAACTAATAATCAGTTGATTTTGTCACAATATAATCACAACCTAAATAATTTTGCAAAGATTTTTTTTTTTTAGATAGGGCATCGTGAAAGTAGAAAGTAAATACAGTTTCTGCACTTTCACAAAATTTCTGGTATAATTTGATCTGAGTATTAATTTAGTTGTTCTCTGAAGTCCTCAGTAATTTACCAGAGAACATTAGTGCATAACTAGCAAGAAACACAGTAGAGAGGTGAGGGGAAAAGGTAAAGAGAGGCTCAAAGCAGGGTTAGGTTGTAAACCAATAAGTCATAAGATTTATTGATCTCATAGAGCATCATTCAGTGAATCATCTGAAAGTGGATGGAGTATGGCACAACAGTAAACCTACCAAAACATGGTAATCTACCTCAACTGACCAGAGATTTAATAAGAATATTAATGAATTCATGACCTGCATTGAAATGCTTAGCCAACAAATGCCATTTGTTAAGAACATTTAAAATTGTACGTTACCCTGAATGCACCATTATTAAAGAAGTTGGGAACTGTTCACAGTTGACAATTAAGGCTATAATGGAAAAAATTTGATAAAAGCATATTTATGTGTTAAAATGGCATTGTCAAAGCTCAGGTCTAATTTCAGAAGACAAGTTTTGCAAAGGCTTTTAAATGTTTTTGCTTGTTCTATGCAAAACATATCAATCAATCAAATTGTATTTGCATAGCACATTTCAGTAGCAAGGCATTTCAAAGTGCTTTATATAATTGAAATAAAAACAGCATGTGACATTGAATAAACAGTGAGAAAGAGATTTTGAAAAAGATAAAAAAAAAAAAGATGAAAACATTAAACCTGCACCCCTTTTAGGACTTAAGTTAAACGTCATTTAATTGGGATGTTTTCTGGGGGGCTTTACATCATTAAAACGTAAACGGTGAGAAAGAGAACTAAAAAGAAATTAATAAATAGATAAAAAGTAAAGCTAAAAACAAATCAAAGACATCAAAACCTGCACTCTGACCCTAATTTAGCCATAAGCAACTCTAAACAGGTGGGTTTTAAGTTGAGATTTAAAGGCACTCAGTGTTTCAGCTGTTTTACAGTTTTCTGGAAGTTTGTTCCAAATCTGTGGTGCGTAGAAGCTGAATGCTGCTTCTCCTCGTTTGGTTCTGGTTCTGGGGATGCAGAGCAGAACCAGAACCAGAAGATCTGAGGGGTCTAGACGGTTGGTACAGCAATAACAGATCTTTAATGTATTGTGGTGCTAAACCGTTCAGTGATTTATAAACTAACAGTATTTTAAAGTCTATTCTCTGAGCTACAGGGAGCCAGTGTAGGGACTTTAAAACTGGTCTTATGTCTCTATCTTCCTGGTTTTAGTGAGAACCCGAGCAGCAGCTTCTGGATCAGCTGCAGCTGTTTGATTGATTTGTTAGTCAGACCTGTGAAGACGCTGTTGCAGTAATCAATGCGGCTAAAGATAAACGCATGGATGAGTTTCTCTAGATCTCGCTTAGACATAAGTCCTCTAATCCTGGAGATATTCTTCAGGTGATAGAAGGCCGACTTTGTGACTGTCTTAATGTGGCTCTGAAGGTTCAGGTCAGAGTCCATCACTACTCTCAGGTTTGGGGCCTATATATATATAATTCAGTAAAATACATCTTACAAATAGAGCAAACTAATGCACATGCAGTATGCTGGTCTACATCATAAAACTGTAAAGATCAGTTTTAACCTGAAGAACTAAATAAAAGTGATGCTGCATCACATGGAACAGTAAGCCCACAACCACATCCATCTCAGAAGAACTGATATTTATTTTATTGTAACAGTTTTTGAACTGTGTACATGTTGTGTGTCTTAATGAGCTCCACAGAGTTACGTGTTGTTTTGATATTTTATTCTCTTTTTTTTTCTCTTTGAAAACTAGAACGGCTGGCAGCATGTACCCTGCCTTCTTTAATGCCCGGTCTGTTTACATGCAAACATAAACATACAGTGCCACTTTATTTGTTACTAATTAAGATGTATCTGTGTTTGAATTGTGAAACTAATTGACTAATCTTCCATTTTTACTATCCCACACAATTTCCAAATGCGCAACAGAAAAGGCGGGCTGCAGCTTGATCTCAGTGAAGAAGTAAATCTGATGCTGTCATATTGTATGAATATTTAATATGCAAAAAAAACCAAACAAGTCAGACAGTTTGAAAAACATCAAAAAGTGGCTAAATGGGCTGGAATACTAGATATTAACACTGAGGAGGAAAACAAGAGAAAGGAAATTAAAAACATGAATAAGTTAGACTGATGTGTACTTTTTAATTTATACAGATAAATGCTTCATTAAACTTAAACTGCACTTTGTGAAACATATTTTTGAAGGATCTTGAGCTTCTGGAACATTTGTATTTGTCCATTGTATAGTATCATTATTTATTAACAATTGTAAGACAGGAAATTAACTTAATATGTTTTTAACTGTGTTCATGTCTCAGACGTTTTTGTTTTCCACATGAATTACACCACTGGACACTTCAGTCATGCTATCTTACTGGATGGATTCAGGATTTTTGGCTAGTTTGCAGGAGTTTTTGTTTGATCACTTAGCAAGGTCTATATGTCCTGAAGCAGCTCAAATCACCAAGCTACTACCACCATGTTTGACTATTGGCACAATGTTCTTTTTCTGAAATGTTGTAAACTTCCAAGCTATTCTGTGTCACCAGGCCACAGAATATCTTCTCAAAAGCCTTGGAGATCTTAATTATTAACAATTGTAAGACATTAAATGTTTTACAATTGTTTTTTGGCAAATATTGTCATCCATAGGACGAAACTGTCATCTATAGATGACCAAGCCTTCTGCTCAACAGACCACAAAAACTTTTAAAAACAGAACTTAAAACTTTGTGGTGTCTATGTGATGTCTCAAAGTTGTGATGTAGTCACATAATATTTGAGTTCAAAAACAATGTTACTGCCAGCTTAACTGGAGATCAAACTACATATGACAAACTATCAGATCAGCAGAAAACATATAGTGGAAAGTTGTTAACTTGCAGCCATTCTCCTTTGCATACCATTGAGATGCATGATGAGCAGCAGTGTGAGTGATCTGGCACAAAATCAAACTGGACTGTAGTAAAATAAATTGGATGTAATTGCACCATATGCACCTAGATTTACATTGAACCTGTTTTGACTGCTGTTTTTTAATTGGACATTATGACTTCGTATAATTAAACTAAGCTAAGTTGATTTAATTGACTGTAATGAAAATGGCTAGATGCTGAACTGACTGTCATTTGGATCCAAGTGTGCTGCATGAGTGAGGTAAGGATGAATGGATGAGGGAGAGGGAAGATAAAATATAAGGTTATGATGGGTAAACCATTAAACATGTGAAGTCTTAACAGTTGGTTAAACTAAACATTGTCCCAGAATCTAAGTTGGCGAGTAAATTTTGTCTTAAAAATGTTAGAATTGCAACAAGTTTTATTTAAAGTATATAAAAGTCAAGATCTATTGACAAACATCAGTCACTGTTTCCTACAGCAGGTTAAAAAAAAAAATGTTTGAGCACGTGTTTCATATACGAGATATTTTTACCCAGACCACAATTTTATCAAAATAACACAATGTAAAACAGAAGCTCATGATGGACAGGTTATGTCCTTATTATAGCCTAAAATGTTGAAAAAGATATTCAGATTTGCTTCATTGCATTATCGATCAAATTTCAGGACATGCATAGAGTATATTGACAGCTGTCATCTCATTCAAACAGACGTAGCTGTAACCTAAGTGATTATTGAGAAGTGTATCAGTTGTATAAGGGACATATTTTTCATTTTGTAACCAAGTGATGGAGGACGATGTTACTCTGACACAGAGTTGTGATGGATGTGCCATTTAAGTGACAAGCGTCAGACGATGCCTGGAATGCATCATACATTTAGGTATTTGTAATTCAAATAACACTCCCACATATTGTAGTCAAACTTAGTTGTTTTACATGCATATGTCATGTAGTGAGATGTTTGAGTGTAGAATTAATTTTTTAACCAATAGATTCCCTTTTGTGTTTCCATACGTACTTATCTGAATAAAGATGTAGATATCAAGCTAATGCAGCAAAGATTATTTTTTTACTCTAATGGAATCATCACATCAGCAGCTGCAGATACTGAATCAGTCGGATGCTTTTCTTCTTTAACTATTAGTATTCAACTGCTGTTTATAGTTATGATAAAAAACTACATCAAAGTCTTGAATGGTAGGAATGAGGGAGGGCTGAACAAGCTCAGGGAAGGATGCAGGGGATGAATTCCAAAGACTTTAATTCATTCACACTCTCCTTTCCCTCACTGCACCATTGCAACTGGCTTCACAGAACCCACCTACACATTTTTCTGCACTGCGGCCTTTTGACACGTCGTAATCACATGCACACAAACACGCGCACGCATGTGAGTTGAACAGCAGATGCGAACAGCACCCACATCAACACTAGAACCTCGAGAAACTTGTGCAAACGTAGACACTAAAACATTATGTAACACATGCCAGCTTTTAAAAATCGTTTCATATAATATCAGTTATATTTACAGCTTAAGTTTGGGTTCGAAGATTAGGTCCATCTGTGTGGAGAAACATGGGAGACACAGAGCAAGTGAAACTGATGTGACAGACTGACAGACTGAAAATGGCCTGCAGGAACTTTCACAGCCCAAAGGATGATGATAGGCGACAGCAAAGCGGGGGCTCGTCTTTGAGAGATTCATGCAGGGTGGAAGAAAATTAAATCTGAACAAGAGAGCATCATGATAAGACTATAAACACACAAAAAATTTTTTAATATATGTTGTGGTGGGAGTTTGTTTAGAAGGTTGTGCTGTGATGGACCGGCTGATAATTTCTAAACTGTTAGAAATTACTTTTTAAAAATATACTACACAGCCTCAGCCTGAATTTTGTTGTTTTCTAGTTTATGCTTTTTTTTTTTGAAGAAAAATCCATTCTTTAATTTCATTTGTGTACATTTATCCAATAGGAACAAAATAATAGTTAAATACTGTCTATATATTATGTTATAATATTATTCCTTCATCAAACACATTCTCAGAGTGTCTTTGATTCATTCAGTGAACATTTAAGGAGTCCTTGAGTTTCCCACTCTAACAATCTCTAACACTTGCTCATGCAATGAACCCCGTATTGATACAAATCTCCACAATGGAGCTTCAGTCCCCAGCCAATCTCCTGACCCACAGAGCACTGCCCTTCACACACACACACACACGCACACGCGCGCACACACAGCTCCTCCAGACTAGCAGCAGCAGCAATTACCTGGTGGAACCGCAGGTCTTCTGAGCTTATCATACAACCAACAACACTCCTCAATGGCATCAATGGAAGACATGGAGAAGCATTGTTGTGATAAGACACTGAGTGTGCCAGAAACGGTATAAAGTTCTTAAAGAGACAAAGGCCACATTCAAGGCATCAGACTGAGCTATGGGGGTAAAACTCCCTATACCCAACATTCTTTGAAATGTGAGGTCTTTTCCCTCACACCATAAAATAACATTAAATTTAGATTTAATGTTGGAATTTCAAACATTTTCTGTGCAAGGTTAAGCTACTGCAATAAGAGATTTTGTAAGTATTTTTATTTATTTATTCAGCAAGCTTTTCATATCACACAGCTGTAGAAACACCAGCACAGACAAAATGCAGCAGAAATAATAGAAATACCACAATGAAAGCCCTTTCATCAGCCGTGAACCGCCTGAATGGAGGACCTGCAAAGCTAAGACATCAGAAAAGATTTATATCTGAAAAAATAGTCTGAAGTAAAACTTTGTAACAGAGCATTTTAAATTTACTAGCCAGACCAAAGGGACCTTCCTGGTTCATAAGTGATGACAGAGACAAAGACAGTGTGAGATTTAAAATATTTACAATTGGCATTAGTTACTTCATGTATTGTTTTACTCTTCTTTCTTTTGTCATTCAGTGATATAGACTCTCACCAGATGAGTTTACTGAAGCTTTGGGTTACAAAATCAAGACAGTCTGAATATTTCATCTTAGTTATTCCAACAAGCTGAAAGAGGGAATTTAAATGAATACTTTCTGTTCTTTTTTCTCCGCTCCCTAAGTCACAACATAGTGGTTGGTTGATATCAAAACTTGTTTTCGTTGTTTTGTTTGTCATACATTATAGCTTTTGTCAGTCACTCAGAAAGCCGTTTGAAATGGACTTGATGTGTTTAAAAGCTGCTGACTGAACAAAGGTTGACAGACTGATGATACTCTTGCTCATTGACCGTTCTAAAACATCTACCGAACAAAAGCCCAAGAGCTTAAATGAGTCAGAGTTGCTTCTTATCTACTGTCAAATGTCACATCAACCAGCCATAAACATGGTAGATGACGCAAATTCTTTCAGAAAGCTTTATTTATTTAGGATCTACTATATTTATGAATGCATTTTGTTGGTAGAAACTAAAAGGCCAAAACAATGTCCATGATAAAATAAGAGAAGTTCAGGAAATTCAATCCCATATTTCCCATATTTTACTATCAACTCTGAATCTTAATCTTCATCCTAGCATTCGGATTAAGATCCAGGTTTAGGAAAAAAAATCTAATCGGCTCAGTGATCGGCAGCAAATTTTCATCAGAGGTGGTGCTGTATGTCTATGAAAACACCAAACACAGAGACCTTGGAGGTGTGTGTGTGTGGGGTGTGTGTGTGTGTGGGGGGGGGGGTTGAAATGGCTGCTGTACAGAAATCCTATTGCAAAGTGAAATGGCAACAAGCCCTTCTGGCAAATTGAAAGAACGACCTAAACATTCACTTTGAAGTTTTCACAAGCAAGAAGCCATCATGACACCTTCAAAGGAGGTGGGTTTCCCCCCCTTAAGGTTTTCCAGTGGATGTTAAAGACTGGTGCTCTGTATTGGCACAACTCAGTGTGGGTGCTGTAAGTCTGTAGGGAGAAATACTGAATGATGACCATAGACTTGTAGCAGAAGGACAGCTTCTGATGCATTTATTGCCAGGGACCATTCATCCTATAAACCAATGTCTGCTGGAGTGTATGAGGGGGTTTTGTAGGAAGTTTCTATTCGCTGCTTTAAAAAAATATATGTTCATTGGTGCTGCTGTAATGAGCTGGTTTTAAGTTAGGTTGACATTTCTCTGAGCCACAGGAATAGGGGCTGCAGCCGAGGGAGTTTCCTTCACTTCGTTAGCTTAGGCTGTATGCATAAAAGGTTATGCAGCTACACAGGTCCATGAAATCAAGCTACTTGTCAAACAGATGCCTTTTGAAGTTCTATTTTGACCTTACATGCACACCACTGTGATGAAATTAGGTGAACTTTGATCATGTGAGACATTACATTGCATATCAATAGGTCATTTTAACTGCAAATACATTCATTTTACAGTTCATGCAAGTTTCCTTCTTTCTAATTTTTAACCCCCTTAATTATAACATGGTTATTTGCATTTAAAACTCTTATGCTGATGAACTAATAGAGTCTGCAAGAGTCATTATTAGAATCCTTCAGAAATACCCATATGTGATGGATTGATTATTGCTCCAATCAATCAATCAATCAATCAATCAATCAATCAATCAATCAATCAATCAATCAATCAATCAATCAATCAATTTATTCACTCAATTTAACAAATGTCATCATTAATTTACAAACACATTCTCTTACAGGAGGAAGAAGAAAAATGTAGTAGAAACCTGCCCCTTTCTCAGTAATTACAAAATCAGTTTTTCTTGACAGCATACATTAACTTAACAATATAAGTTTCAAATGATGTATCATTCTCCTCATTCTTAACTCAAAAGTGTGCAGGACTTAATCATTTTCTTATAAAATATTTTGAATTGGTTTAAAGTAGAGCATTTTTTCACTCATCCAAACTGTTTTATACACAGTTTTACTTTTGGGGTCACACTTCCTTCTGTCATTTTTGTCACTTGAGCTTAAGACACAAACTTTTGCAAATTAATTGGGAATAATCTCTTTCTAACTTTAATCATAACTAAGGATTTTTAATTTAATCAAATCATTTAGCTTCAAGATATTTGCAGAAACTATTTATTTGCTTGTTCTCTAGCATTTATTTTTGATGTGTAATGATGACTTGGAAAAATATTACAATTGTTGATTTTTGTGTTTCTATGATGTAAAGCACTTAAATGCCTTAATGTTGGAATGTGCTATACAAATAAAATGTTAATTTTATACAACAAGCAAAGGTTTGGTGTTGGCTTTATATGTATTTCCCTGCACCTTTATACAATTAGTCCAAAAGAGGAGCAAAGTAGGGACAAAATATGACTAACTAAAATGAATCAAATCATAGGTGAAATAAAACAAGGCAAATATTTCTAAATATGAATTTTTTAATTTAAAACAGCTATGATAATGAAAGAAATCTTTAAGAATCAGACTGCAGAGGGTTTTTAGAAAGAAAGTAGGGTTTGCTCCACTTTTAAAAATGATAGAACAGTTACTCCACTGTTCTAAGCACATCCTGGACAAAAGGCAACACAAAGACTGGGAAAGAAAAATGCTTTAATACTAAGAACATAGATTTTCCAGTCATTGCACCATGCACCTGCTGCATCATGAGAAAAATAGAACTGGCTAAATAAAACATAAGAAGTAAAAGGAAAGTCTTGACTGTGAGCATCACTCGACCTTAAAGCATTACAAAAAGAAAATATACAACCAAATAAATTTTAACTTGACAGGACAGAACTGGAGCTGATTTTCCTGCAGACACAGTAGAGGGAACCAAAAACAAGAGAAAACCTTCCCACCTCAAAGATCAAAGAACTGCAGCCTCCAGGTTCAAAGCTATGCGCAGAAATCACTCAAACAGTCACAGCAACATTTTGTCAAAAAAGAAAAAGATTTCTAAATGCAGTATAAACATAAATCCCTGGGTAGAGTTATTTTTTAAGTTCACTGTTCATCTGAAAATAAATGTGAGTGGATCAATCTAACATCCTGATCGCCATGCTTGCACATTCAGCCATGAACGTACAAAAAGCTTCCCATTAATCATGATGCACTGAATGAGCCCCCAGATCAATGTCTTTGTGTTGAATCATAACGGTAATAGGCAGGCAGATTAAGAAAAAACTTCTGACACTGAAAGAGTTTAATGTTCCAGGAAATCTTTGTGGTCCATCTACCACAGATTCTTCCTAAAGCTGTTGCTACATTTTTTAAATATATTTTGCAAGACGGAATAGATAATAATCAGGTTTGCATGGTTACAAAATCTGAAATAAATGAAGCATTTTTTAATATATATTAATCAAGACCTGTCATATCTATGCAGTGCATGTGTGTTGCTTTTGATGGGATTTTTATTTCATTAGGTGTGTCTAAATCTGTAGAAGTCAGGACATAATAAATCATGTTTGCTGTGATGTACTAGTTTCTTTTTTCCCAAAAACTTAATTATCATCTGAACATCCAGGGATGGAAGTTCACATGATAGTCTATTAATGCCACCAAGTGTTTGAATAATTGTTAGGTTAATCGAACGGTAGGTCACACTGCACTGAAATCGTTTATTCTCTTTCTGGTATGCAAAAGAGAATGAACCTTCATGAGTGCAGACAGACTGTCTGCATAGCATAAGAGCAGATTAGAGGATGTAATTATCAGATCATTAGAGTAACATTAGGTAAGAATCTGTGTATTTTCTGTCTCAGTGGTGGGTGTGTGTGTGTGGGGGTGGGGGATGTGTGTGTGCGTGTGAGTGTGTCAACTATGCATTGTGGTATCATAGTTTATTTGGTGTAAATATTTTACATATTACACTGTCAGATGGATAGATTGTAATTTACTCAAGGTGTTGCATTTAAATGTAAGACAGACATTGAATAGTGTGAGGGGGTAAAAGTATTTATATTACTTAGAAACTTCATAGCAAGGTCAACATACTGGAGACTGTTTGCTTTTTGACAGAAGGAGAAAATGAATAGACAAAATGACAACAGCTCATAATTTGGCTTCATGCAAAATTTACTATAATAAGAAGACTGATGTGCTGCTCTTGTTGCACATACTTACAACAATTGTCCTGAATTGCTCTGATTTGATTACCACCACCAATGAGTGAACACTGTAAGCCGTAAATACAGTATTAGACTACTGGAGCCAAGCTTTCTAGCTGCGTGAGACGTCCAATCAAACCATAGTCTGCAGAGTGTGAACAAGTATGGGAGACTATAAATAAACCAGAATCAAACTGCCTGTCTGTTTTGAAACACAGAGCCCTGGCTGCGATCGAGCGAGCATGTCCAATCCAGACCTCCAAAAATCTTTTGGAGGATAATATGCAAGTTGAACATGAAAACAACGAGGAGCAATGAGTCACAAAGGAATGCTGACCAGTGGGGTGTCGGTCAATGTACAAATATGACACATATAAGCAAGACGTTTGCTTACATAGCAATGTGTTTTCATATTCAGAACTGCATCTATAATGACTTGGTTTACATATGTGGCATTCATGCATGTTCACAGTGGTGGAAGCTACCAGAATGTGGAAAGCAGCATAAATTTAAAATGGAGGGTAGAGGCTGAAAAGAGACAAAGCTGGGTGATATTTAAGGGTGACAAAAATCCCTTCGCTTGAGAGACAGATCGACAGTAAGTAACTGTTGCCGCAGTGAAAAAGAGGAAGTGAGTTGCACACTGACACCAGGTATTCAATTACAGACTATTGTTCTGACTCCCACTCCCGGGAATACCAGCAAACATCAGCCTGTCAACAGCAGGGTGGGAAAAATGTGCGTGTGTGCATGTGTGTGTGCGTTTGCAGTTTACAAATGGAAGTGGACATAAAGGTGTGTGTCGGTGGGAGACTAAAATCTCTCACGTTAACTTAGTCAGTATCCGAGGTGAGCCTGGCCTGAGGCAAGCCCCGCAGAAATGGGGGAATAAATGACAGGCTCCATCTCACGGCGAACACCTACATCAGTCAAGCTTTCATTAGCTCAACCGAGAGCTGTGAAAAGACAGTGAATGAAGTCAAAGACTAAAAAGTGACAGGACAGGGCACAAGAATAGATGCAAGCTTAAAAATAGGATGACAAAGACAGACAGAGACAAAGACGACTGACAGAAAGGATAAAGAAATAAGACGTGAGGGTGGTAGGGATAATCAAGTTGAAATTATGATGATACACCAAAATCCCACTTCAAACTCTTCACTCTGGTGAGATGTCTCAGACCCTATGTTATCCTTGGTCTTTGTTCACTTGAGTTTTTCCCTTCATTCATAATACCGTAATAATAGTAACAATGAAATGTTAGGGAGAAGAATTGCCCCACTTTTGGAAAGCTGAGTTCGCCAGACTTGTACAACCATGAAATCACTTAGACAGAACCTGTTTGACTGCATGAAGTAATCTGACAGATCTCAGAAAACATCATCATGCCGCGATATAAAAAAATAAAAGATGGGCAAGGAGAGTCACTGATACCAGTCTGGTAATGATTTGATCTGAATATTTAAGGCTTTGGGATATTATAAGTCACTACAAGTCCCTATTCATGGGAAAAGTGGTAAAAGTCTTGTGCCAATGGAAAGCAGTGGTCTTTACTTCAAGCATCTTGGTTCTGACTCCCACTCATCTACCCATGGTGACAGATGGGTAGATGGCCTGGAGCTGCTGCTCCACTCTGTGTGGTGAAGAAACAGCTCAGCCATAAAAGTGGATCTTTCTGACTTATGGGTCAGTCCATGTTCTGGCCTTCAACTTTGACCATGAAATATAGATTATGATGATAGAATGAGATTCCAGATACAGGCAGCTGGAATGAGCTTTCTCTTACGAGCTGCCAGGTTTAGAGATAAAGTCATCTGGGCTTGGAGTAGAGCTGCAATTCTGCATCACCAGGGATCGAGCATCTGATCACGAGGCTTCCTGGACACAATAAGGCACCAAGACTTTCACTTTATTTGTCTCTTTTGTCACTTCAAGTGGAGGAAAACCCAGGTGGAGGAGATCTGTCTCATAACACACTGTCCCGACATGGTGACGGTTTGAATAAATGTGTAAAAAATGATTCTTGATAAAAGTTACTGCAACTTTTGAGCCAGCATTTAGCAGCAGAGCAGTGCCAGAAACATATGCAGCGTTATTCTTAAACCTGTCAGTGGTTTTAGTGTTGTGAGTAATTACTGTGTTGAATACATATTGATATATCTGGTTCTGTCAGACAGCAGAACTTGGTTCACTGTCTGTGACAAATGTAGCTAAATGGAAAAGCTGTGCTATCATGGGGTTCCAGCTAAATAACCACATCGGAAATAAAGATTTTATTTCTCTGCCACATAAAGAAAGTTTAGAATTATGCTTTCAAAGCTGTTATGTTGTCATTTATTAAAGAAAAAAATAACTTACGTAGGATGCTCATGTACCAACTTGCATTCACTTAGCTTATATAAAATTAGTAAAAAAATGATACCATATTAGGTTAAAAATAGATTAATAGGGATCGTTTAAAAAAAAAAGGCACACATTATAACATGATATGTGTGCTGCGTTTTTAGTATGAAAATGCTGAAAATTAGATTCTGTTACAATCACAAACAGTTGTAGGTATAAAGAGCCATTTATTTTGTTTATGAGTTAAAAGCACATTTCAAAACGGTATTTTCTCATTTGTAGTTGTTCTGACCTTTGACCTTATCTAGAAATCAGAAATGGTAAAATTATATCAACTGCTGCTGGTGTTGGTTAACATGAACTTTAGAAAATGTCCAAACAGTCCCTTCAATCTGTCCATTGACTTGTATATTAGTGCCTTCAGTAAAAACATCCAAGGATGTTTTTTATTGAATCCTAACAGCAAGTAGTGAGATCAGTACTTCCAATCATGCAGCAACGACCTGTGTTGTTCTGTTTGTTAAAGGTTAAGTAGACAAACACAACTGTCAACAAAAAAACTATTCAAGATCAGATACTTTATATTTTGCTTAACCACATAGCAGCCTTCTTGTTAATTATAAATTAAATCTTAATTCATCCTTTCTCTCCAGGAGGTTACATTGCTTTGTTTCACAAACTTCCCAACTCTTACTTAACACAAATGATCACTTAAGTGAATTTTCTTCCCTTATATTGCTTAACAATGCAGATAATGTTGTAGAAGGAAAAAAAAAACATTTGTTTTGGTGAGATGGCAGGATGATGGTACAATTTACTTCAGCAGCCAAGGTTGGGAAAATGAAAAATTTAGCTGCTGAAATCTCTTTGCAGATAATGGAATAATCCATCACCTTTGCTCTCTCTCTCCCTCTCTCTATCTTTTTCTCTAGCTCTCTCTTCCTCTCTTTCACTCTCTCCCATTAATTGGATCAGGCCCCAGAAATAGACTTGACAAAGCAAGCATAGATAAGAGGTTGCATTGTGTAGCATGTAACACATCAAACAATTACGAAAGCATTAAATTCAGAGATGCCGTCGTTATGTATTTTTTTGTTAGCCGAGTCTGGTTTGCTACTTTGTATTAATTTTTAGCTAATTGGTCAAATATTGAACATTTTTGTCAAAGTTTATATTCAAGATTTTTGAGTTTTATTTTTTTTAGTAAACATTTTGCTTCTTTTGGTGATTTTAAGTGTTATTTTTTTTTAGCTAACACAGTTTTTGCCATACTGGTTTCAGCTACTTATGTTCACACCTGCTGCAGGTTTGGTTCACACCACCTGCAACTAGTCAGCTGTCATTCTTCCTCTGTTTGTTATATTTCATGTTCTGCCTTTGTTCACTGTGAGATTGGTGTGCCTCTTCTGGTTGTCATTCTGTCAAATTTATTTGTACCTTCAACTTTTTTTCTCTTTGATTTTTTCTCTTACAGCAGCATCTTTGTTCTCCCTCTTAAAAAAGCCCAAAGTATCTCATCCACCTGCCTCCTGCTTTTGAAGCATCCATTTGGGTCTTTCACCCAGATATTCTGTGTCATACATTTGATTAAAGTAAAAATAAATTGTCAACAATTTACTCAATAGAAGGTAGAGATGATTAATAATTTAAAAAGGTAAATATCTTGGGCTGCCATATCAAAGGGCTCATTAATTTGGTGATTTGGTTGCTTCTGAAGTGCCAGACATTTTATTTTACTTTACTTCAACTTCTGCAGAAAGGTCTCAGAAACAGAGAAATAAAAGTATTTCCGGTGAACAATATTTTTCTGTCTTACTTAATAGAAGAAAATTACAGAAAAGTTTTGAGTAGAACAGTTTTTACATGCAGATTGTGCATCAGTTCTCCTACGACACTCTACCAGAAGGAACTAAACAGACCAGCAGTGATGCTATCTGACCTAAAGTACCCTACTCTACATCAAGTGCATATGTACCCCTGTTGTCTTCAGAAAAGTCATCCACACAAACATTGTTTTTCACAAAGATGTTTATAAGACAAGCAGAAGAACGTTTCCATTTGATGAGGAATATACTACTCCCATGGCACTTCTCTGCTTTAGATGAGCCCCTATTTCAATAATTGTTTTCACTTTGACACGGGGCATATTTCCCTGTAGGGCAGGTTCACAACAGTCTCATATCAGTTGTAACCCTGATTTTATATCAGATGCTCTCCACACTGACCAGATTCTTTGTTTTTTTTTGTAAGTCTATGCTCCTCTTCGTCTTTGCTAATCTGAATGGAATCACACAATGAACCGGAGCTACCATTAGCACTAGCATTAGCAGCATTTACAGCAACAAACACTGTAGCTGAGTTTTAACTGTTTCTGACTGCCTGCAGCCTGAACATTGGTAATTGTTGAATCAAAAAATGACATTTTGAACAAAAACCTACTTGAACAAAACTTTTCATGCAAACAAGAGTCCACAGTTAAATGAACAGATCAGAATGTCCCAAAGTGCCCATGGGGTGCTGTTTGTATTTCTCATGAACAAAAAAGAGAGAGTCTGGGTGTTTTCCCTCCACGTCAGGTTTAGACTCAGCAAGCTGTTGTTCAGTTTCTGATATTCAGGCTTGTGGTGAGATGTACAGACTGGTCAAAAGACAAAAAAGACCAGAAAAACTCTTAATAAAAAAGGTTACAGTCTATTAAAGTACTCCAGGTGAAGACTACATGTGTTGTAGACGACATCAGTGCACCAACCTTTGTTTATGTAGAAGCAGATTCCACCTCCTGTCTTTTTCCCCTGAGAGCTCGGGGCTGAGGTGGAAGTGTGCGGTCCAGAGTAAGGTAAGGTAATTTTATTTATATAGCACATTTTCAGCAACAAGGCAATTCAAAGTGCTTTACATGGTGTGTTCTCTGAAATAAAACACTTATTGGGGATGTTGAACAGAGAAAACAGTACATAAAAAAAAAACAAAATAAATTGAATAATTTGTAACAACATGAAAACTCTAATCTACAAAAATGATTAGAGTTATAAAATGTAAAAAAAATAATAAAATGCTACATAATGGCAGGCAATAGGGGCACTTTGCAACATTTTACACCCCAGTAAAACAGAGCAGACGGCAGAAGAAAAACCTACTTTTAGCTTTGAAATCTTTTGTGATCCCCTGTGTCACTTCATCTCAGCAGTCTCTAAACACAGCACCTCTGCAGTGGTGAAAAAAGTATCAAAGGATTATTTGGAAGGCTGTTATGCAATTTTATTTTCAGTATAAATACAGTATGTTCTCAATGTTCTCGTATATAACAAGGATAAAAACAACACAATGTTTAAGTGAAAAGGCAAATTTTAAAATTTAGGTATCGTATAGTATCAGAACCTTTAGATTTGAGTCGGAGGATGTCTAATCGTAGGGTAAAAGTGTTCCCATCTCATGTATACACTTTGTTTTTGCAGTGGTGAATGAAGTAACCACTGTAGGATTGTGTTTTTATAACTTTTAGATATTTGTGTTTCTAAAAATGTATATTGTCCAGTGAGACTGACTATAAGACAGCAAGAGACAGAAAAATAATCTAATCTTTCAACAAATTGTCAAGAAAGTTTTAGAAATACACCTGTAATTGCATAAAACATAGATTATTTTTGCTTTTAACCTATTAAAGCCAGAAAAGGATAGTGATATTTCAATATTTTATTTCTTAATTATTGCTTAGTTTTTTCTTCACTGCATCTTCAACAGCACTACAATCTTTTGGCAAAGTATCATAGTGTATCTGAGCTCTGTCATCATGCAAACAAGCAAGTGTAATCAAAGGCACTTCTGAAGAAGAGAAGTTGATTTAATAATCAAGAAGAGATTGCTCTGTGGACAAGAAACGAGATTAAGGAGTATACATTCAAGGAAAGCTCTGTGGTTGTGTGTCGCTAAATAGATGGAACAGAGTAAACAGAAGGAGGGAGAAAGCAAAACCTGAGGGATACAAAGGTGTGTCGGGCAAATCAGGCTTAGAGGGGGAGGAGAGGATACAGGATCAAGGACTGAACATAGGAGGAGAGGAAAAAAAGGAGGTTAGGGTGATGGAGAAGGTGAGTGTCAAAGGAGTTGGAAGTCATTATCTTCCTTCATGATGTTACAGGAGTCTGTTTAGCTCAATGCTGTCAAGATTTATCAGTCAGCAGCAAAGAAAACAGCAGGATTTTTCATTGTGTCTTCAGAGAATTGACAAGTCGGCGTCCGAAGCAGCAATATATATACAGTAAGTATTATGGCTGATGCTTATAGTCTGGGTACTATCTGATGGATAGCTGGCAGATCCCATACCAGACAGGAGCAGATCAATGTTTTGACAGTTTTTTGTGGAGGAGCATTGCCTTTGCAACAACACAAACTTCTGGGCAAACTGGCCAAAAGAAACTCAGCTGTGTTTTCTGTGGAGATAGATGTCCCTAACTGCTTCAAGCTGCAGTATGTCACTTTTCTAAAAAAAATCAAAATAAAAAATAGTTTTTACATATATGTTAAAGTTATCCTTATGTCATGACATTATAATATAAGACAGATGAAACGTGAAAAAATTGAGCTCCTCTGAAATAAACAATTGAGAGCAAGGAGGAGAGTCTTAGCGAGGTTAATCACGTTCGGTCAAAGACCCTGTCCTGCTTTCTACAGCTGGTTCACTATGACATAGCCTACAACGATGGCTAATGCTAGTTAGCATGGCTAACCAATGATGGCGGATAAACAGTGGCGACACCTTTAACAAATATGGAAAAAACATGTTTTTGTAAAAGTTGCAAAAATATTTATCATTAGTGACTCAAGAGCAAGAAAATATTACCCACTTTATCCAGTTTTGTGGTATTTATTACCCAGGCTTACAGTCTCTTAGACGTAATGCAACATTAAACACAAAAAATTGATTAAACCCCTGAAGTTTAATCCATTAAAAGTTGAATTTGAAGCTTTCCCTCATACACTTAAAGTGAATATAAATAACATAAATTGCCAGAGGTAATCAAAATGTTTTTTTTTCTAATCAATTCATCATTTAGACTAAGTGTTTAGTTAAAACTTTTTACAGCAGCAGTTTGCTTTTTGCCATTAGTTGGCACTCCAAGTTCTGAGTTTATAAAACACATCCATTGTTGGGGTTTTTAACAGTACTCTCCACAAACAGCAAGTCTGAGGTACTTCTTTGTGTCACAACAACAGCATTTAGTATTCATGATTATTGATTATTCTCTATTACAAAGGGACCGTATAGGTTGGGACTGGTTGTATTAAATCACAACAGTTATTAAAGAAATCAAGGCTTATTCTTTCCAGGAGTCACAATATTGCAAATCTCCCTGATGTTTCTATGTCATGTGAGAATTTGAAACTTCAAGGAAATAACATTGTAATGTTATAGCACTCGTAATTTTTAATAGACTGTAATTTAGTCTATTTAAAAGAAATCACATCACCTTTTGGGAATGTGAACTGAATTTCATTTAACCAGAGTTTAAACTCTCAGGAAGCTGATATGGTGGAGGTCATCTGCAGCACAGAGTCCCCCTACATCGAGGAACAGCCTAAACGTTGACACACATGCTGTGGTGGTCTGCGCTTGGCCAAACTAAATCACTTCATTTAGAATGATTCTAGAAAGGGCTTGAAATAGTGGAGAAAAAAATCTGAGAAATTGAAAACTTAAGGGTCTTATTTATGATAAAACGTCAGTATCATCCTGAAACTCAGTTTCCCTGTTTGTTGTCCAAAATATTTCTTGAAGCTAAAGCAGGATATTGTCATATAACACAAGTCTCACTTAACCCAACATTTAGCGTAACAGCAGATTGAACGTATTAGTATGTTTTTCTTCCTGCCACCTAGAGGCTTATGTTTCATGAGATCTACTGAATCAGCCAATGCAGCCGATCTTGCTGCCAAGATTTGACCGTCTTGTGCAACAAGATTAACAATACCAATCACTACACTTTGCATACAGTGCCAATAGTTTTGTCTGTGCTGTTGAAATTATTTCACTCACTAACTTCCACATTTTCCTGCTTTCTTGTGTGAAAATGTTGTGGGCAAACAAACCCGAGGTGCTACAGTCTAACCACACTGATAGTTAAAGTGTAACATGTTTAAAATTTGCCTGAAGCGCAAACATTCCCACAAACATCAGCACAGACATTAAAATAAATAAACATGTTCAAGCAGGCATCTGTGGTTTAGCAGATCTTGAAAATGGCAACACATCTGTGTCACACCCTTCCCCCTTCAACATGCTGGAGTTTTCTATTGTTTTACACAGATTTTGCAAGCCCTACATTTTTTAATTATCTGTGTTTATTTTACACCGGGATTAACTTTCTGCATTAGACCTTCTTTACATGTTTTCCAAATAAGATATTTCATGATTCCTTCGTCTTATTTCTGCCTTCTACTGCCGAGCTTGTTAAATCCTCATGTTACTCCCACAACACATCATTTTGCCCCTCTTGTTTTGTTTTTGTACATTTGTTTTTTTGTGTGTAAGGGGCTTCGGCGTCTTGTTCTCAGCTTATCGCACTGGATTCAGGAAGCGATGGAGAGGCTAAAGATGCAAAATGTGCGGGCAGACAACATAGCAGGCTGAGAGATGGTAAGCTGCTTTTTGTTTTACTGTAGAGAAAAGAAAAATTGAGGGTACAACAAGAAAAAGAACTAGTGAGTTACAAAATTGCAAAAAGCATATAGCTTGCCTCATATCTCCATGCTCTTGCCTCATAGTTACTGCTTCTGCTTCTTTTTTACGGCAGACAAATTGGTACTGCATTTGGTTTGCTGAAATACTTTTTCTTTCTTTTCAGCACTGGGATGATAATAAACCCAGCATATCCAAAACTTTAACTTCCTACCTCTTTAAATAAATACCTCTGAACTAATCCATTGCCTGTATTGTAGATGATGAAGGTACTGAGAGTTTTTTTCTAATCAAAACCTGGAGCTGTAGGATTCAACAGCCTCTAAATTTGAGGGAATGCTCTTTATCTGGTTATTTCTCTAACTTATTCTGGCTGTGCTTGATCATGTGTGCTGTGCAAGTACTACGATGTCCCTTTAAACATCATCAGCGGATTTATTTGTGGTCCATTACAGCCAAAGGCATGCGATCTGTGACATAGCAGAAATTGCATTTTCTTCTCAATTGCCCTCAGTCAGTCGTGGTTGTAAATGTAGGAATTCGTTATTGCATGACTTTCATTGATGATGTTTTTACAAAGAAAAAATCAAGCAGGACAAAGAAACAAAATAATACTAAATGTAGGCCTTGAGTAAAGCACACAGTAAGTCCTCCTTATCTGAATCTAAAACTTTTGACAGACTGAAGCACTGTGAATGACTCTAGGCACTGAACACCATTATTAGCCCAATTACTGTGCTAGATGGGAACAGGGCACACAGACTCAGCACGACAGCAAGACTGAACAGCAAAAGTGACACCTCAGGGAATTCATTTACAAAAAATATTGCCAAAATCATGAAGTAGATTTTCTTTCTTCAGCCTCATATGGGAGAAAATAGTTGGCAGCAGGGAGAGAAGTCTGTGAAAGATGTGAAGGAATTTTTATTTGTGTTAAATAATTCTTATTTTTTTAGTATTTGGTTCAGGTAGGAGTTTCTTTGACATTAAACCCTGCACATAACACCAATTTGCATTAAAAATCTTTATTTTAGCTTTTATACTAAAGTGAAAGATAATGGCTCTTTTAAGTTGGCAGGGATTTCCTGCTGTGCTTTGGGGAATTTATCTAAATACCCACAATTGAAGCATATGTTCAAATTTTGACCTTCATAGAAACATTTTGTTGTGTTAATTTAGCTTTTCCTGAATTCTATGCTTTCCAAAAAATCAGCTATTGTTATGTGGATTCATTTTTCTTTTATATTAAAATTAAAAGTCAGGTATGGTTTTAACATTATTTGTATATTAAGTCTATGTCCCTGTTCTTCTCTCTGAATATCTCTGTCACTCAATGATAAAACCAGAGTTTTCCCACCGAGTGTCAGTTTAAATAAACAATATAGAAGCCACTGATGCCCAATAAAAAGTTTCCAACGGTTCTGTTCAAAACAGAAATAGAGAGAAGAGTAGAAATGATAAAATTACATTTTTCTTAAGGAAAGTGAAAGAGATACCAATGTGTGTGGCCATAATGGTTTTGTGAGAACAACTAAATGCATGTACTGAAATTAAAGGTTTTAATTATACTACTGCAGTATAAGAAGGTTGCATTTGAAAGCTTTTTATATAATTGCATTGGGGGTGCTAATGAAGGTGGAGGGTGTGGGTGCAACTCCTAATTTTAAATACATAAATACACATAAAGATGTTTGGATTTCAAGGGAAAAGTAATATTTAGAGCACCAACATTACTGACAGTAACAAGCGCTAATCTAAAATGGGATCTTTTTAATCAGGAGATTAATTGTTTTGATCTTTTCTTTTCACCCGTTTTGTGTTTGGTTATTTTATGACAAAGCTGGATAAGGATGGTGTGGATTTTTTAGAATCACAATCTTTTTTTGTATGTATATATAACAGTAAGATTGATTTAGATAATTTTATAAGATGCATACACGCAGACTAACCGGTTCTGGTGTTTATAATTTCTTTATTTCCCACTGCTTGACACCCTTTGGTTTGTAGCTTGTTTCGTGCCACTGCTGTGTTTGTATTGGATAAAGGATCGTCTGTGGAGCCGAATAAACTCTCTCCACTCGAGTGACATCTGCCACCCTTTCTTTGCGATGCAGCCAGACACTCTTGAAATGAAATGCTCCTTGAAGGCTTAGAAAAACCATCAGATGGGAACACAGGCAGCCAAATGGCTGTAACATAAACCAAGGCAATTCTACCAATTTTTTAAACATAATAAATGGATCACTGTTGCTCTAGGATTTTACTTCTAGTGTTCACCTTCCCACCTGCACATGCATGTGCTACTAAATAAGTGCTAACTGTGAAATTCCTCTCCAAGCTCAGCTGCTTGAGATATGATTTGAATAAGTTTTGATTTCTTTTTCTATTTGCTGCCTGATCCAATTTTCTCTTTCTGTGAAGGTCTTGTACATTGTGGCATACCTCACAGCCTACTTCATTGCTCAGGTTCCCAGTCTATTACATTCAAAGCCATTCCCAGCTTGAGAAATTTTAATTCCAATATTTACCCTGAGCTGTGCATTTGTATGTGCCATCCTTTATTATGGTAACAGGAAAGATTTATATATTCCCTCTTTGCCTGATTCATTACATCAAGTGCATGAGGAATAAAATATAAAAAAATAGCTTTCACTCTTGAAAACTCAAATGTAGGAGCAGTGGAGTTTTATTTATAGTTATTTTGAGATTTTAAAGCTGGAGATGTTGGAAAAATGCTCTTGACATGTGACTTCAGTCTAAGTCTCAAGAGTTCTTGTTATTGTGCTAGAAGAAGAGCCGTGCAATAAATTGAATCACTGTTGTCATCACATTAATAATGTCTGCAGTATTTGCAACAGCATATATTGCTAGGTCTGGATGCAATATATTGTCATGCAATAAAACTGTGTCTCCCTTCAATGTTTTTTGCCACTTAGATGGACCTTTGCTGCCCTTTTTACCAACTGCTGTATAAATATCATTGTCATAAAGCACAGAAAGCTTAGAGAGGACATTACTATGATGAAACTGGGGAGATGGGGGTAATTATAAGCAATATCATCAATATCATATTCACATTAATAAGTGATGCACAGTCCTAACAGAAAATATTCACTGTTGGTGATTTAAGTATTTTCTCTCACCAGTGAGAAACAGCTCCATTATGATGTTAGCTCGCTTGGGCTGCTGTGAGAATTTCACAAAAACCTCGAGCCACCAAAACTAAAATGTAAAACATGATCTAAGAGCTTTTTTAAAACAGAAAATATGCATAATAATGCAACATCTTAATTATTTCACTAACAAAAATATTTGTAAACTTGCTTCTATGTTATTTAATTTCCAACCAGACTTAAAAACATGTAGAATGATACCTGCTAATGATTCTCTCTCACATATTTCCTGATTTTAGATATGGAAATTAATATAATGACTGTAAGGATCAAGACCAAACACAATAACAAAAGCTGTAAAAAAATATTTGATTTAAATACATAAATCTGCTCAGGTTGTGGTCAGTTCAGTCCAGGATTAGATCAGCAAAATAATCAAACTGGGTTGTTTTTAACCCAGTAAATTCTCTAGTACAGCTGTGGTCACTTTAGAAACTGTATTAAAAACAGAGTTTGCATGAAGTTACAGTTCATGTCAAGAATATCATGGCCTAACTGCCTGTGTTTGTATCTTGAACCTCATTTTAGTGGTTTGCCGAGACAATTAAGCATCATTTCTGAGAAGGGATTTATTTTTAGAGGTGAAATTAAAGGGGATTGAAGTGGTCACCAGAGCAGGCTTCGGTCACACTTCAGACATTAGTTCTGCATACCGTTTAAGTTTTCATGGGAGCTGTACACCCACTGTCATTAGCACAGAGCTAATTAAAATGAGATAGAAAACCAGTCCCACTGAAATATCAAATATTAACTTGACTGTGACTTGCAGGATCCATCATTTGATAGACACCATAATTAAGATAATGAAATTTGAATGTGTTAGCAGTTCTATTTAAAACACTGATACTAAGAATGTTTTGGGGCAGCAGTCTAATTTAATTAAATGTTAAGGGTTTCAGTTTTGTCATCATTAAAGTGTTTTAGGAAATTTTGCCAATGTGGAAATTTGGAAATGGAAAGAAGCCATGAGTTAACAGAAGCAGAGGTGAGCCACCCAAGTTTGTGAATCTTGAGCAGCTTTCTTCCCACAAACATCAGCCTCCAAGCCTTCTTCCCAGCTGGTTGTGCCTTGCATACATCTCAAGAACAGAGAACATAGTGAATCCTTATCAGGTTTCTAAGCCACCTGAACTGATGTGACCTGCAGAGCCCCATGGAGGAAGCCTCCCTCGCTGAGCTGTGCATTGAATTCTCATTTATGAAAACAACAACCAGGACAAGAAAGACGGTGGGGCTTTTCATGAGTCTGGCATCAATGCCAAACAGGTCTGGCTCAGTGCTCGGTATGGAAACACTACTTTCTGTATTCCCACAAAATATCCCAAGGAATTCAAACTGTTTCCAGCTTATGTTTAAACTGCAGAAGCTAAGTCACACTGATTTTTATGAAAAGCTCTTTCACTTTATTTAAAAACTGAACAAACATCCAAGAGTTTGGATCGATGACTGCAACAGGGAACAGAGAAATTACATCAACCCACATGGAAAATAGATTTCTTTAGAGTTAATTTGTCTTATATAATAAAGCAATTTTGTCCCTCGTTATTGAAACTCTTTAATAACTGAAAACAATATGTCCATCTGCACTATCTGAGCACGGAAGAAAAAAAAGGGAATGACTGGATAATACCTGGTGTGAAAAATCTACTTTAAGTGGGTGCTGAAAATTATATTACAATTTCTGCTGAGGTGGGAGGGGGGGAATAATGGAGATAATAGAATATACATGAACTGCTAATGTGGAGAGACTGAGAACCAGATTTAGTGGCAATTATTAAACCGAAAGCGGCACGAATCCGGCACATTAAACAGTTCCTTCTCTGTGATGCATCCAAAACAATTTCTTGCCTGAGTAGCCATACGTGCTTGTTCGGCAATCTGATTAAGATGACTCTCGGTCAGGAAAGAGACAGGAGATGGTATCTGCCTGCTCTCAGTACACTTCCTCTCCCTTCCCTTGTTTCTGTCAAACTTCCTATTCCCACTAATTTTAATAACTGTCATCTAAAACAATAACTCTGCAATTTAATTCTCCATGCATGTAGTCAATGCACTTTTTTTCTGAAAAACTGGCTATTAGAAATGCATGAAAACTACTACCGTTTCTGCTTTTTTAAAAACTGATATTAATGGCAAAAGATATTTGCAAACCATTTTTAATTGAATAATGCATGAATGTTTGAAGGAGCTTTGTGTGCATGCAGCATGCAGTAGTATACAGTGAATAGGAATGCATTGACTCTAATCTAAACAGATCTCATTTGATCTAACTCTAAAAGCTTTCACCACTAGGAATTAAAAGGTAGGCTAAAACCTAACATGAATGTCTAAATAGTTGACCCCCACTTGCAACACTTCCCAGTGCAAAAGTCAGACCTGTTGTGCCTCGAGGCAATTCTGGAAGTGGCAATCTGAAGTTACAGAATGTAATTAAACCACTTAAAGGGAACTGTTGTTTTAGAATGGCCTGCAGGATAAAGATACTAATTGCTTTCTTTGAAAGTCCATCAAAAATCTGTTACTAGTTTAATATTTTTTCATAAAGAAACTTTATTCAGGAGGGAATAACTGACTCAAAAATGAGTCAAAGACTTTTAAACAAATAGGAGAGTTTAACAATGTAATGAGCAAATGAGACTATTATAACCATCTGTGATCAGGTTTTTGGATTTACAGTAAGAAATTGTATCTCAAACTATAGAGAAGCACTGCTGCCAGCATTTACAGGCAGATAAACTGTATCATCACAGGCAAACAGCTGAATGTAATGTGCTTTTAAAGTAAACCCAGCCTCAGTGCAAGAGCTTGATTATATAGATGATCTGTAGAGCTCTTCTGTCTTCAGGTGACTTTAGGTGGTGCAGTGAGAGACTTGACTCCACACACTACCTGCCATCACTCTTCAGCTGATGGTCTGTTCAAAGGTGATTACTTACCCTTGAGAGACTCTGTATTTCCAAGAAATTACATATTGCAACATGTGTCACAGAACTGAAACAAGTATTCAACAGGGTGTTATAAAAACACTCTTACTATAAATGGCTTATATTACTTTTGTGTGTAGTTGAATTACAGGTCAGTGTTTTTTTGGCTCTCATACCAAATGATACATAATAATGAATCCGTCTATTTTACCTTCTTCAGTGTCTGAGGCTGTACATTGCATATAATGTGCTCTTTATTACACTGTCATGGATCAGTAGGCCACATGAACTGAACTGAGGCCTCATTAATTCTAGGTAACACATGTGTCTTTATTATAGCGACAAGTAAAAATGTCTCACTAGAAAAAGAGACATCATATCCCTAGCAAAGAAAGATAAGTCCACTTGAAAAATGTATGGTTTCCAGGTTTATTATTGGAGCCTTAATGTAGCCAACAGATTAAATTACATCTACTCTGGTTTTATATTTTGACTCCAGTCCATTTCTTGATTTTTTTAGAATGTGCCTTGGTATTCCAATTTTGTACATTGTTTTTGGTATTTTCTACATTGCTGATCTTTCTCAAGTGTCCTGCATTTACTGAAGGAAAAGGAATGGCATAAACCTTGCAAGGGCTCTAGTAAGGTATATATTATGGCAATAAAAGTCAAAATTCTTGCAAAGCAGCTAAGATGAAAATTGCTGAAACATACATTTTAATATTGCTTATTCTAAATTTGATTTCAGTTGTTTTAATATTTGTCAGAGAATCTCATGAATGATCTTCATAGACCTTATATCATAGAAATTGGCTTGATCTCAAACATACCCAACGTCACTTTTGGGTGTTTGTAAATAAATATTTGAAGTAGAAAAACCACAGGACCTTATAAGAAAATAATGCTTTTTATTGGTCAACAATGAATAAAGGATGTAGTGACATAAAATTTACTGCAAATGTCAGTCACAAACCAAGTAATCTACACAGGCAGGGGAAAGCACACTGTGTTCATAAATTAATGCATAAAAAACTTGACTCCACAGAAATAAATCATACTTTGCTGGCTCGTGGTGAAATTATGTTGCTTCTATTTCCAAATTATGGACCAAATGGGAATTAAAGAGGTTTAGAAATACACATATAACCAATACTGTAAGTATGTTGTGAAACAACATGGCGGCAAAGGTCTAGACATAGCTCGTTGTCTTAATTCATCATGATTTTTTAAATCAATCTGTTTTTCAGAATACCTCAATAATGAAAAACCTTTTTACAGACCAACAATTAGGACTAAAATGAGCAATACACATTCTAACATGGTGTGTATTTACTTTTGTACATGCAAAACCTGAACAAGAAAAAAATCTTACAAGACTGATATTTTAATTTAGTGGCATCTGGGTCTTGACAGACATACATGTTTTCTTTAATTCAAATGTTTCATATAAAACAGCAGCTAGTTTCAAATGTCATGTTTATTTTTCAGTACTAATGCACTTGGCTCTTATCCAGTGACAGTGCTGCAAGTACTTAACTCCCACACACACACGCACAAATTCACAGACTTTCTCACTATTTCTCTTTCTTACACCCATAAGACCACAGAACTGGATACACAGGTCCTAGATACTTTCTATTTTAGTGATCATAATTATTTGATGGTGGAGCTTCTAGTTTCTCAACCACCCCTTTGTACACACGATCTAGCTGTGAATAATTTAGCATGAGGAGCTAAAAAGGTGGGTCCCTTAAAACAGCAGGTACACTCAAACTCTGGGGGCAGGACACAGAGCCTTTTTCATCCCAACTTTACATCCACCCACTCCGTACACACGGCTTTTCAGCCAGACTCTCTTCCACCAAGCTGGAAATCAGTCCAATATTTTAATCCATCAGTGCACACAGTCACCTCAGCCCAAGGCAACATCGAGTCAAACTAGTGCCATTCTGCTCAAGAAGGGTTTCGTAGATGGACTGACGCTTTCTCTGCACCTCGTCCTCAGTCATCTGCCATGGAGGAGTTTCAAAGGAAGCTGAACCAGCGCTATGAAGGCACCAAGCCCAGAAAGGCAAGTTATTTATGGAACTACTTTCTTCCAGCTTTATGGGTTTGAAGTGCTGAATCTGTCAGAGTAAAACAAAAGCTCAACCGATTGTTATTTTTTCTGACAAATTATTTAACAGATCTAAAATATCTGAAAAAATACTTGATATTATAACTAAGAATTAATTTCTGTTTGTATCTGATTTTGACAAAAAGCTAATTGGAACAGAGGAATGAAGCTCAGCCTCGTGTGCAAGCCCAGACCCCCACTCCTCCTTCAGAGACCAAACAGCTTTTTGTTTTCACTCGCATATCTTCTTCTATTTTAAGGCTGCCTCTTGCTAATGCTGCATCTTTTTAATGTCAAAAAGCTGCTGAGCAGAGGAGCATAATCACACCTTTTACTCCCTGAAACTGTAGGTGAGGTTCAAGCTGGCGTCATCCTACAGTGGTCGGGTGCTGAAACACGTGTATGAGGACGGTCAGGAGCTGGAAAGTCCAGAGGAAAAATATCCTCACAGCTTTATCCACCGTAAAATCCCACCCAGCCACCTTGAGATGGAGCAGTTTTGCAGCTTTGAGGAGACTAATAGGGATGGACAAGGTGGGTTTTATAACTATTTTAGTCTGCTTGTAAACCACAGATATACTGTTTAGTCAAAAATGTTTTGCATATGGGAGCACATGCAGTACTTGCAGTTTGATTTTCATTTATTGACCTTTTGGATTATGTACATTCACTTTATATTTGACCTATAAAGAAAATATTCACTCCCCACTTAAAGCACATTTGTTCAACTGCTTGCTAACATAAACAATGATTTATTAAATTAAATGGCTGCTCTTCGATGTATTTAGACATCTAGATGTGGTAAAGGCAATTTTCTAAATTTCACGCTGAGCTGAATGGAAAAGAAACAGGATTTAAGTGACTTTGAACATGGCATAGTTCTTGTTGACTGACTGTTCTGATCTGCTGGGATTTTTACACAAAACCCTCTGTTGGATTTATAAAGCTTGTTCTAAAAAAGAGAAGATATTCAGTGAGTTGTTGTGTAGATCAAAATGCATGTCAGGGGGCACCGCATGGAGCAGTGGGCAGAGTGGACGCTGCGTCTACAGAGGCTGCAGACCGATGCGTCCATCTCGAGTGGGAGACCCGTACTTGGTACCTTTACTACATGTCTTTCTTCCCTTCTCTCAGCCTCTTCCTTGTCAGATTACTGTTGAATAAAGGCCACTACTGCCAAACAACATTATTTAAAAGCAAAAAAATAAATAGATAAAATGCATGTCAGATGTCAGAGGATATTTGACATGCTGGTTCAAGATGACATGAAGGAACAGTAGTTAAAATTACCACAGGGAAGGAAGGAAAACGTCTGGGTTAAAACCTTTCAGTGAAGAACGAGAAACTGAGGCTACACAGCAACACAGGCTCATTGGAAACAGATTGAAAAGAGTTACATCATGTATCTATCCTACATTGTGCCAATACAGACATTTGGAAGTACCTCACAGGCCAAATATTATTATTGTGCAGGCCACATTTGGCGTGCAGGCTTGGGTTTGATGCATACACTTTTAGAGCAATATGAACATTATGTTTGCATCAGAATTTGCCAGCTGAGTTTTGTTCATCTACACTTTGCCAATTCAAGAATATTTCCATGAATCTGTCATCAAATTGTGTAGAGTCCAGCTAAAATGTATTCAGACCAATTTAAATTCAATTGCATGGTCTAATTAAATCCTGTTGTAGTAAATAACAACAACAACAAAAAAGTCAGATTCAGTTGATCTTAAAATACTAATTATTGCCTCATAATGATACTTTTAACTATGCCAATAAACCAATTAGTCTCAATCTATTGAAGATCCATCAGACTCGTAATGCATCAAAAGTGATCAGAAGGATCAGTGATTGATATTTTTATTGAACAATCTCAATACAATAAATAAAAATCAATAAAAGAAAAGAAAATAAGTATAAAAACTCAGCATCTGCATTAAAAGTTTGACTAATTTACAATGAATATTTATAGGTATGTCAATTAAGGAGTTTTAAAAAAGTTTTTGGCATTTAAAATTATTAAAATAAGATGCGAAGAGGATGGAAGACAAATTACATTTGATCAAAACAAAACAGGGATCTAACTCACAATTCTACTTATGTGAACAGAGTTTTGCTTTGACCAGAATTGGAATTATCTGTGGAGAAACAGAGTCGGCTTATTGAGATGTAAACTTTGAAATAATGTATCTATCTTTTCCATATATATATATTTATGCTGGCATAAATTGCTGACATTGCACCAATCTCACATTCTGAGCAAGCATCCCATAAGTCATTTGGGAAGCTAAATGCTCCTAGCTCTCTGGTCAAAAGACTTCTGGCAGTAATTTTACACTTTCTATGTTTTGCTTAATCTGCACATTAAGTGCAGCAAAACTTAAGACCTAATAAATTAATTTTTACTTCCGTTGGAAAAAAAGTAATTAAAATGAATCAATGGCAATAGTTAATCAAATTCGCTGAATCGCAAACCGTGACAGTCAATGAGAATATGCTAACCAAACTGTCATCACTTAGGACAATTATGTTTTACTGAAGGAACATGAGAGAGAGAGAAACCTGCTCCCTTGCAGCTCCGCATAGACAATACATGCAGGATTGATTTCACAATGAAAAAAATGATAATCTGTCTGTTTTAACCCGACTCTCAGGTTTCTAACACTAAAACTATGTGATCACCGTAACACAGATGTGTTTTAATGTGTCAGATTTTGACAGAATAATTTTGTTGAGTGATTCAATTTGAAAAGTGAAAAATATTTGCGCTTTAATGCGGACATGTCAACCTAATTCAAAGTATCTCCATGTATTGTACACTTAATACTTGGATTTTGAATGTATTACTGCGTCATTGCAGAGTGGCATTGAGGCGATCATCCTGTGGTACTGCAGAGGTGTTAAGGTGTTAGTTGAGAGTTACTTTAATAGCCTCCTTCAACTTGTCTGCATTATTGGGTCTGGTGTCTCTAATCTTCCTCTTGAGAACACCCAATAGATTTTCTGTGGGTTTTGGGTCAGATGAGTTTGCTAGCCAATCAAGCACAGTGCAAGTATTGATACTTTTTACAGTTTGGGAAGGTGCCAAGTCTGCCTGGAAAAGAAAATCAGTCGGAAAAGGGAAGCATGAAGAGTCCTATGGTTTCTAGTTAGACAGCAGATCAGTGGAATCCTGACTGATGGTTGGACTTTTACTCTCGACTTCAGCAACTTCAATTCTGTGCTTCTCTTCTTTCTTAATGTGGGATCTTCATTTCCAAATGAAATGCAAAATGTGCTTTTATCTAAAAAGAGCACTTTATACCTTGTATTAAACTTTTCTGAAAAACTGAATGCATTGAGTTATTCCCTTGAACAAACGTGGGGAGAGCTGATAGCACCATGTCATTAAATCTGCAGGCTTCCCTCATACACAGGAATGCATATGGCGAAAGTCAAAAGGAAAGATGACCTTTAACCTTTGGCTGAGATGGGCCAAGTCACAACCATCTGCTGTGACTAACTCTGGGTTCGAACTCTCTATGTTCAAGAACATATAAACCAAATTTATCTCTTCCAGATGATTAATCAGATAAGCTCTGAACTTGTAAAATATTGTAAAGTATGAAAAACATGATATAGTTATAGGTAAATTCTCCTCTTCAAATTGATTCGATTGAGCCAATGAAAATCTAAAAATAAGCGAAATATGACTTCTCAATTATATTTGAGTTGTCAATTTATTTAGCTTTACATGTAAATTATACTAACAGTCAAGATTGGCTCCTTACATTTAAATAGGAAACACACACACACACACACACAAAAGGTGATCATAAGAACAGAGCAGCAGACTGAGAATTGAATAATTACTCTCTGATTTGCAATTGTTGATCTTCGTGTTCCCTATTACTTTATTCCAAACCAGAATGCCACACACAGTTTATTAAATACAGCTTCATCTACTTAAATGAACAAGATGGCCGTAAAATACTCCATTAGTTGAGTCGAGGCTGATAAAATTAAATCAGATATTTTTAAAGGCTAAATAGCAAGAGGCAAATCAGGATTTGTGAGGGGGAAGCTGTATTTTTTAAACTTCTGATGCAAGTTGTCAAGCTGTGCTAAGACTTCCCTTTGTTTTGTTTGCTTCACTCAGGTTTCTATCCAACAACAGGACTCATTGCCCAAAGAATAAATGTATACAGAGGGCTGAGAAACTACAAGCCTGCAGGTGGTCAGACTGTGGAAACGGAGGGTGACAGCAAGGTAATAAAGCTTGTTGTTTGGGATGAGAAAATGGAAGATACATTTCTTATTTGCCTGAAAGTCTAAGGTTTAAAGCACTTTCTTGATTTATTTTTCCTTGCATGGAATTTGTCACTGCAAATTTACCTTTGGTTGGAATTTAGAAAAGTTTCTTAAGTGGTTTTAGGCATTTTAATCAACGTTCAATGAAATAAGATTTTAGTTGCACTAGAAAATCAACAAACAAACCAACAAAGTAGAAGAATTGTGACATGAAACCTTTTTAGAAAGTGTTATATTGATAAAAAAAAATATGTATGAAGATGATGAAAGATAAACAGCTGGGAGGAATCGAAAAAAATTTAATATTTGTAAAAATCTGACTATTGTGCAGTGCTGTAAAAAAACAAACTTCTAACGCACCTTCAACTTTTACACTCTTACTATAGTACAATGACACACCTCATTTTATTGGGATTTTGTGTGATATAAAGTGGTGCTTCCATCAGCTTTGTAAATATAGAGACTGACACTTTTGCCCAGTATTCTCTGTAAAATAGGAGCGAGAGCATCTGTGGCGATGGTCACACCAAACACGTTCTTCAATAGATTTAGAACTGAACTTTGTATGGTCCACTCCAAGAACATCGATATCTTTTGAACCATTTCATTGTACAGTTATAGATGAATAGAGTCAACATTATTCATATATTTGGCAGTTTCACCAACATGATTCTTTGGACTGTAAGTAATATTAAAACAGGGTTTTCTTTCTCTTTCGTTCATTTTTTATTTCTATTTTTCAATCGGACCAGTTTTACTGAGCTGCTGAGGGAAGCAGCTTCATTAGTGCAACAGTCCGAAACAGAGGTCAGCCACGGTGCATTGCCTGCTGGATTCATGTCACTTTCATTGTTTCATCTTCCAAACACATTCACACACAGATACACACAGAGTCCAACTGACCGCATCAGAACTGATCTAAAATTGGAAGGCAGAACTCTTATAGGAACTCTTAATGCTCTAAACTGATGTTATTAGTTTAGAGCATTACTGAACTGGCATGTAATGACTGTATGGCAATATTTTTTAAATGCTTTAGTTGTTGTTCCATAATGAGATTTAGAGAAGATAATGTAAGAACCTTAAATGATTTGTAATTACTGAGCCGTTGTTGACAAGCAGCCATAAAACCTTGCATGCAACACAGACGGTTCCCTCTTATCTCTGATTGCTCATTCCACGTGACAACATAATATGTGTGCAGCATATAGAATAAATAAACAATTTTAAAGATGTAAGGATCCAGCATTGTTGTCAGTATTAAGGATCAAAGGTTTCCTCTAAAATCTAATTATACTGCAGTAAGGCTTCCTAATAGAGGATTACTTGCTTTTCGATTTACCAAAAGCCTCATTAGCAGAGCGGCAGTAACAAAGCTTGTTTTGTTTTTGACAAGGGTGTGACTCTTCAGTCTCTTAGAACTTTTAATCCTCCTCTGACACAAAAGGTTCACATCATTGATGCTAAATGCAATTTTTATTTTGAAAATCTGATAAAATTGTGTTTTATTGTCTGACATGCACAATTGAAACCACATGTAAACACAGCTGAATAAAAGAGAGATGACACACTGCATTCGTGTGACACATTAAAGATAAATTAAAATGAATGAGGCAAACTATAGAACAATACGCAGGTGCTGGAACATGCTTATTTGTTCTAACAATTTTATGCATGCAATGATTTTACATGCACCATCTTGTTCAAGAAGGATTCAGTTTTGTAAATATTTTTTCTCAGTGATGAATCTTAGTGATCAGCCATATACAGCAAAATAGCAACAATGAGTCCTTTACAGACATGGGCTGAAAAGCCGCTCAGCAAGGAAGAAGCCACTAGTCGGAACATAAAATAGCCAAATTACGGTGTGTAAAATCACTCTGGGACAAAAGTTGACATTTTCAGCTGCACAAATGAGGTTTAATAAAACTAAAGTGTTCCACTGTAATTAGCACTTTTTTATTTTAAAGAAAAGGGAAATATGGTGGTGACAGACTCCTGTGTGGATGGTTTGCTTTAGAGTGGGCCTATGCACTTCACAAACCTCTTTAACTTCTTTAACAGAAGTTAAAGCAATGTGTTCCACTGTATGTGTTCTGCAATGTGTTCTGCAATTGCAGTGTTCTGCAAAAACACTGCAATGTGTTCTTCTGTTAACTTCTTTAACAGAAGTGAAGGAGTTGACACAAATGGGTTTTCCAAATGGACAATCTGAACACACTGACAAATTAGTTTCAAATTGACCTAAACTTTTTAAAAATCAATAGAAACTTTTTTTTTTTCATTTTTCTAGTAGAACCAAATTTGTTAAACCTTACTGATTTACAAAAGGAAAGGTTTACTCTGATTTTATGTCAGAATTTTAGAAAAAATACTTTTGTGATTTTATGCAACTTTTGTAATTATCCAGTAACAAGTTGACATTTCTTCAGTCCTCAGTTTTGGACTTTGGCAAAATAATCATCTACACCAGCAATCTCCGCATAATAAGAGCACCGCCGAAGAAGCCTGAAATGACGCGGCAGCACTCCGTCCCTCCACTGGACTTGGAGGGATGTCCAAAGGTCAGGGATAGGGAAAGTCGGAAGAGGGCTAAAGCTCTTAAGGCACAAGAGGATGTAGAAAAAGAGGAGAATGGGATCGAAAATAAAGATACCAAGGTAATGAAGCATGGCCAAGTCATTCTCAATAGTGTGGTCGGGTTTTTATCACCACATTTTTGAGTCATTTTATTTTCAGTCTCACTTGTACTCTCTCTTCTTATCAATTCTCACTTTATTCTAGGTTTTCAGTAATCTTACTTTAAATGTTTACCTACAAAATGTCAGCAAGTTTATCTGTCGATGTCACATTATTACCTTATAAAAAGAATATTAGTTGTATTCCATTTTTCCCTCTTTTATGCTGACCTTCCTGCTGCAATAACTGTTAACCAATTGTCCCGCTGTTATCTGTCTACTGTGAACAGATAGTGATGAGTCCACAGTTTTCTTCTGCCCTTGCAGCATCTGCTTGCCACTTACAAGCCAGCAAGGAGACCCAACTTGCTATTACTTCCTCCCTCTCTTGGATGATTACTGCTCTTTCCCCACCGTCTTGCTCCATCTTTTGCTCATTGCTTTTGTTATTGCCACATTTTTGCTGCAGCAGAAAGAAAGTTCATGTTGTGCTTTATTTGTTTCATAGACACAAGATAATCTTTTATCATTTTTATGTTTGCCCAAGTTTGGAAGCTGTTAATAGTTAATTTATAAAGAGAAATGTTACGTCATGTAATTAGAATAATTGTTGTCTAACATGTTATGTGACATGTTTGGATGATGACTCAAACATTAACCAAACAGAGGGTAGCGCCTGTGACTCAAGTGACCTGAATGGCCCCTAAAATGACTTCAATCATCGCATTAATGTGGTTGTTACGACTACAACTTAAAAGCCTGTTACTTACAACCCAAATTCAGAATTGTAAAAGTCTTTCAGACAGGAAGCATGACCTCTGCAAATGAGGCCACAATAATCCACCCATCTCCCACTTGGTTCTAGAATAATTTGTAAACAACAAACCAAGATCCTTGAACCCCTCCGCTTGAGGAAGATATTAATCCCCGACTCTCTGAGGAAGCAAACCACTCATTCCCCAGTTGAGAACTGGTGTCTCAGACTTTGAGCTCATAATATTTATGAGTAACATGCAGGTTAAAGGTATGGAGATTGAAAACACGTGACTTGTGTCATAAATGTTCACAGACGATGTCGCTTATCCCAGCAAGTTTTGAATGCATTTCATTGACTTTATTGTGCTGGATAACAATAGCGGAGAGTATTTTATAATCTCTTTGTTTTGTCTGTTAATCTACATGGATACTTTTCATTTGTTCAATATTTACTGACAGTGAAGTTGTAAGTAAGATAATTGCTATATACTTGTGCATTTTCCTAACACGTACCTATTTAAGACAGACTGATTAAAAATGTCTTTGGAAAAAAATCTCATTAAGTCATTAAATTTCCTTGAGTTTCCCTGAAGGCGGGCCACTCAGACTGGCCAGCTGTATTAACATTTGTTAATTATGAACTGGCCTGGGGTTGGGATTAATCCATTTTGAAACAGCTGTAAAACAATCTGTACAATGTAAAACTATAACTGCGTCAGTTCATGGAATGGAGGACAGATGTAGATCATTGAAAAGCACTAAACCACAGACTGAATTCTAATAACTAAAAAGCAGGACCACCACACCGAGTTCTGTATTAAAAGCCAATCATACGGCATTGCCCTGTCCTTGACCTTTCAAGAATCCCCCATATTTTGCTTCTGCATTGTTTACCTGCCTCTTATTTTATTTCCCCATCCATCCAGCCTCTTCTACTCCTTATTCACCCTTTGCCTTACCTCACAGTTTCTCTCTCCCACCTCCTATTTTCTCCCCTAATGTGTTTGCTCTGTCTCCAGGAGGCCGACAGCTGCCAGCATTGTGGCGGTTCAGGCTGCGCTCCGTGCTCCCTGTGTCATGGCAGCAAGCTGTCCATGCTAGCGAACCGCTTCAATGAGTCCATCAGTGATCTGCGATGCCAAGCCTGCTACCCCGATGGTCTGGAGAGGTGCCAGTCCTGCTCCAGTAAATAGCACCATTTGGCCAGTACCCATGTCTGGCGATGAAAGTGCAGTGCTGAGTGTGTGACCGATGCGCTATCGCCTTGTCAGAACTGCCTCAGCCGCAATATTGCTTTAATCCCAAAATGTTATTGGTGGGATGTTTCAGAGCTCTACAAGGAACCATAAGCCATGAGAAGACAAGGGAATAATGTCTGTTCTGCAGACACAAAAATCACAAAATAACAGTTACTGTGTGCAGTGAATGTTGCATGAGATAACACAAAAGCATAATCCCTCTTTTTGCCGTCACTTTTTTGCATCTGTGTGCCTGTTCTCTGTAGAACCTGGTTCAACAACCTTGATATAATTTTAATTAATATGAAAAATGTTGAGATTGAATGCTCTTTTTCCAAGTTTATTAATCAGAGAGAATGTAACCTTTATCATGTCAAAATGATGTATTCTTCAAAGCTAATTACTGTTTATTTTTTTTAAACGGGAGAAAACACATAACACTGAAAATAAGGACGTAGTGTGAAAAAAATGATAGTGTGAAAGAAAAATGTTTTCTAATTAAGGTATTTAAGATCAACTACTTTTAAAAAAGAAAATGTTCTAGTTCATCAAGCTAACAGTACACATGGGTCATGTTCTATGTTCAAAATGCTGTTTTTATACTATAATAGTACTGTTTCATACATTAAGTCCAACATGCCCATTTACTACACATGCAATTTTCTTTTGCTCATGCAATTTAGCACTCCTTATTTGTAATCTTTCTTGATCACACCCTAAAAAAAAATCACATTTTTTATTAAAGTATATGAAGTGAATGTTGTATTATGTCAAGCAAAGCACTATTTTTAATGTACAATCTAGCTAACAGATTAGTAAACAATATCACTAGGGATTTCACAATGTACAATATATAAACAATTATGCACGGGCAATAAAAGAGAGAAATTGGAGTTGTTGTAGAGGTTGGTGAGTGATGGGCCCCAAATCTAACGCTGCGTTCAATCCTCAAAACAACTTGAGCCTGCTCTGAACAAGAAATACTATGAACCAGTCCAGGAGGATTCTGGATTGTTGCTATTTTATCAGGTTGAAGATGGAGTGGGTAGAAAATGGGGAAAAACTAATATATCTTCTATAATGTAACAATTCTGTCTTGGATTTGAACCTGTAGACAAACAGTTTCATATAAGTGAATTATTGTATAAAGTATTGCTCCTTTACCAAACTGAGGATTTTTATTCATCCTGTACCTCTGCCTATCCTTATCAACATTCAATAAACACTAATTATTGCTGGTATTATTACCAGTAACACAAATCCTGCACTGAGTAGGGTCCTGATGAAGCTTTCCACCCATGTCCAAAGTCCAGTAATATGTTCTTATGCATCAAACTTCAGCACAATAAAGAAAATTTGTATTAAAGACACAAATCGATCTTTGTCAGTCGATATTGCTCAACTCTTCAGATGTTATTGGGATTCTAAAAATGGAAAATAATGTGGATGTTCTCTTCTGTTGGTGAGATCTGGGGGTGCATAGAGTAAGCAAAGCACAAACCATTAGAAATGATTGAACCAGAGTCTTGCAGCTGTTTCCAACCTAATACTTTAGAAGTGAGACTACTGTGGCTCTTTGGTGACAGAATAAGTGGGTCAAGGGCTGCATGGAGGAGCCTACCTGGAAGCAGTAGAAGCTTATCATTAATGTATGGTTTGCATGCACCTGTGTTACTCTGACATCAGAGAATTGGGAGGCAGATCATCCAAGACTACAACCTAATTACACCTATACTGTTTTACAGCAAAACTGATTTATTGAAATGCACCGTAATTGCAATGCATTTTGGCTCTAGAACCCACTAGATGCAACATCAGTGAGTTCGCCCAGCAGCTTTAACATACATTTTCAAATCAAACAGAAAAACTTTGACTATGCTTAAGTCCCTTGTATATGCAGATTGGTGATCACTGGTACTGCGCATAGTAAAGAGCTCTACACACCTCTAAACTGCACATGGATGGACAAAAACAAGTTGTTTTTTTTAGGCTGCAGGTCAAATGCAATGTCAAAAAGAACAGAAGCCGAATGAGGAGGAAAAAGAATGAGTAGCAACTCATAAAGTTCATAACTTCCCAATAACTACAATTCCTGAAAGATACACGTAGGCCATAATGCAAATTGTGGAAAATAACAAGGTCTGCTGAGCTTCATCTGCACAGGAAACCCTCACGCTGTTAATATCCTGATGAAAATGCTGATAGCCTTTCTCCATTTTTGCTCTCACACTGACAGTAGGTTTTACAAATTCAAAGAAGCTTTTCGATGTTCACGGATAGGGCTTTAATCTATAGCAAAATTAACACTGTTACAACACAACTTCAATGCTCACAAATATTCAGCCACGTCCTCCAGATTGCTGACCGTTCAGTCTTTTAGTTCCCGTGTGATATTACACCACCTTTGAAGAAGATTTTCCACCTTGGTAACCAAATTCCTAAAACCGTGAGATTTAGGACAGAGAACATCACATTTCCATCACTGGCAATGCTTCTGAATGTTTTCAAAAGCATTTAAATATAATTAAGAGTTAGTTTTCTTACACACTTAAATTACAAATTGCCTAAAGATAGTAAAGGGATTACTGGCCAATAATTACAACCATGTGCTGTTAATTCATGGATTACTGCTTTTCAACTTGTTTCAGAGCTTAATATAAAACTTTTGAAATCTTTACTATTTTTTTTAACATACTTGATACCTCTGTTATGCTCTGGCATCATGATCAAATTTGTATCAAACAATAAGCAATAGGTTCAGATTTATTGTTGACCTTTATACATTAGATTTTCTCAAGGCCTCCTTTGAGTCAGAAATGTCAGTTTCTCTCTCTAATCTGTATTCAGCAGTGAGATGCACCATGAAGATAACAAATAAAGTTTAATGATAATGCTCAATATGTAATTCTGCAATGTTTCTTTTTTTATGACAAACATTGTATGAATATGCTAATAGCTTTTACTATAAATGGCACACAACCACAAATGCATCACTGCATAATTACATCTAATTACACCTTACCCATTCCTGCTAAAATTAGAGGCAGTCAATCATGTTTCTATTGTAGTCTGGGATACTTATTAGAAAAAATATTTTATGTTCTTACTATGTTTTCGTACCTCAATATCTGTGAGGCAGTTATATGTTTTCTCTGTGGTGAATGTTATGTTAACCTGCCAGGAGCCATCATAAACCGGAAAAAATACGATTTAAACATCAGTTGATGTTATTAGTCACAGCGGACTTATTTTTTTAGCCAGAGGCTATTTTCTTTAAAGTTACACAAACAAGTCAGGGCTAAAATTTTTAATTTTCAGTATGTAAACAACATATGAACTGCACTGAGCTGAAATGAGCATTTTTTTTCCCTTTTCTGCATCAAGATAAAAGATAAGCAATCAAAAACTGTGCCCAAATAATTATTCAATGAACTCCTCAAGGCTTCCATGTCACAACCCTCACCTGACCAACCAGCTGGAGGGTTTTTAAACCCATTATCCTCACATTACTGATGGACCTTTCCTTGCACAGGTAATTTCCATTTTTACTTTTATTGTGTCACCAAACCCACATTCTGATATGGAGCTAGCTATATGGCCGAGGACATGTCTGGCCAAGAGCTCAAACACGAATCAAATTACAGCAGACCTTTGTTTTCTTTTCTTTGACCTCTCTGCTCAGAAGTCTGCTACCAATATGGACATTAAGGCTGTGCTTTTGAACTTTTTAACCACCATTCTCACTCTTTATTCCACTGGGCAACCAGTATGGTAGAGAATTGGGTCACAAAACTGTTCTTGGCCTCTCAAGTTCTGTGTTGGCCCAAAGGGAAAAGGGGGAAAGGTAAAAGACACTCCAATGTCAAACCAAATACACCATGTTTGCTATACTTAGAAACTGGAACCTAAACTACACAACATGTTTTAAGTGTATTGAATTCTGTCACTCTAAGAATAAGGCATACATAACTCCGTGTGTTCTTTTCTTTAATTAGAACAGAGTAATGCAGACCTGCATTCATTCATTTCAATATTTTTTTCCTTTTGTTTATTGCTGACCAGCAATATATGGAATCATGCTTTAGAAAGCAAGTCGAGGAAAATGCATTAAATACCCTCAGAGCCCATTAAGCACAGGTTCAAACACATGACAATATGAGAACAATATAAGAGTTTTTATTAAAGTATAAAACTCCCACTGTTTTATTGTGAATTATGAGTTTTTACTCTCTGTAAACCATTATCAAAGTTACTAAAAATAAAGGGACTCTATAGTTAATTTTCTGAAATGAGACAAATTACTGTAGAGCTTCATGATATTCAAATGTTTTTAAATGGACCTGTAGATCACTACACATGCGATGGGCAAATACATTTTCAAATTTGATCTGTCCCAGCAGTTTTTTGCTTTGAGTCTGCCACCCACCTTGTTGGAGCAAACTGTCTATAATCGCCACACAACACCCCTGAGTTGGTTTGTGAGTCGGTTTGCTCCATGTCTCAGATGCGTAACAGCAGCTACGTGATTTCAGCAATCAGCACACCTTCATCCAAGTACACAGGCACTAGGCAAAATGGGAATGCATCAACACACATACTTTTCATAAGCGGCAGAATGATGTTTCAGAATATAAACTTAATGTCAGCATTTATTTCTTAACATTTGAAACCCATCACTATACACTCCTCCTCCGTATGAGGCGAGATAACAAACAGTGTGACTGCAACTTTAATGTTGCATTATTTTATTGAAAGAGAAATAAGTTTGGGTTGTTTATGAAAGCACAAAAAGAATTTCCCTGAAAAGTGCTGCTTGTGATGTGTCGCAGGCTGGATTTGTGCTCACACAGCTGAGTGGCTCACAAAAAGTGATGAACCACATGCCTGTCAGCTGTACAAGTACTGCTGACAGTAGATACGATCAGTCAACTTTGTTTTTGCATAATAAAAACAATACATTAAGAGGAAGCATTATGCTGTTAACCTAAAGTGTGTTACAGTAATTTGCCAAGCACAGACCTAAAAACAGATCCATCTTATTGTTCTCCAAAAATAATTAACAAAACTTATTACAAACCTCAGATATTAATTGGTGGGTGAACACAATCTTTTTAAAAATACATTGTCTGTTTGTATGAAAGCTTTTTCAATTTATTTTCAGCCTTGTCTTAAATATCATCCTGAGCAATAGGACTAGTAGCAAATACAGAAAGCTGGGTAGAAAAGGTGTGAATTAATACAGGAAACATTCTTGCAAATTACAGCATCACTGTTTCTTATACTATATAAGTAAATCTTGTTTGTAGGCGTAGAGAACTTAAAGTAATCATAAACTTTTCTTCAGGTGCCCAGCGTTGCACCAAGTCATTTAATCAGAAGACAGTTTTTCAGCTGAGACTGCATTTACCAAAGGGTCCTTGAGTATTTATTTCAGCTCTTTATTTTCTCACTCGTACTCAATTAGAGTTAAACAAGAGTTGGGAAATTTTACCAATAAGCAATTTTTTTTAGCATATAATAAAATGTCACACTTTGCCTTTTTCTGTTCTTTATAGCAGGAAGTGTAAGGATTTTCTGGCAATTAGAGTGAGCAGTAGAGTCTGTTAAAACCTCCTCAACATTGATGCTGCTAAATTAACATTTAGCAAAAAGATCAGTTCTCCACCATTTCTTGCAACCTCCAGCAACAGCAAAATTATTTTTCATAAAAAAAATATGTTTGCTCAGTTTTATATGTAATAATTTTTCCTGTGTTCATCTAAAATGGCCTGTAACTTAGTAGAACATTTTTATTCTGAGCCTTCCTGGTGAAACCACTTGAAGGTTATCTGGATAGGCAGCTTACACTAAGTAGAAGTGGGATCGTCAATGCAATATTGTTAATTTGTGATGGTGACTGTTTTGTATTCTTTATTCATAATATCTTGTGTATTCTGCTTTTGTTCCAGCCTTAGATGTCTGTCCTTTTGAGAGAGAGGAGCTTCCTTCCACTTTCTGAGAGCTTTTCTGTGTCGTGAGAGTTTTTCTGCTGGTGCTGAATTATCCGGCCACCCTCACATGACCTCAACAAGGTGTGTCAATCCACAGAACAGCTTCTTCAATGCTTTTCACACAATCCTGAGTACAATCTAAGAAATGACGTGCATCAGAATCCCCAGAGATGAGCAGTTTCACAAATGCTCAGAGTAGTCAGTCAGGCACCAGAACCACGAAAAAAGCTTTGATTACACAGACTAACATTAACTGATGCTTCTGAAATCGTCCCTTTTTGCTCCTGCTACAGGATGTGATTAATGTATTGCATGCTTATAACTGTGTGTAGCTGTTTATAGACACAAGTAGGCACAATAAAATAGTGTTGAATACTTTATGTCTATACAAGTGTATAGTGTTAAAATCTGTTATTCTTTAATAACATATTGTGGTCAGTGTTACAATTAGGTTTTAAAGTCTAAGTTCACATTTTAGATGCACACGTAAATAAATGTGATTATTTTATATTTTTCTCAGTTCTATTTTCGTTTTCTATTCCTCTGATCTCATGCAAATCTGATCAATTTTGCCTAATTTCAAAAGTTCAATAGTTTTAGTTGCTCACAGACACACACAATAAATGTAGATTTCTAAACTTCAGAGGAGATAAAATGAAGGACTAAGTAAAGTAGTAAGGCCAATGTTTTAATAAGAAGTGAAAAATTGAAAGAGAGCTCATGTAATTTGTAAAATGTCCAACTTTATGGTGAGGATTCTTGTGCAGAATGCTCAGAGCTGCACTGTGATGTATTTGGTGGCACTATTGCTCGGTTGAAAGAAAGTCCTGGGTTTGAATCCTGATCTGGTACTGTGGGTTCCTCACACAGTCTAAAAACATTTATCACAGGTTAACTGGATTAGATATGGGTGTGTGCATGTCCTTTAATCCCAAATGCTGCTATGGGTGTACGAAAGGAGACCCTGCTAACGTCTTGCCCAGTGAGATAGGCACCAGGAACCCTGGGACACTGCAAGAGTCAACATATGTCTTCTTTGACTGTGACTCAGCCAGAAGACATATAGACACACGCCTAAGCAAAATCCCAAAAACAAAGTGTTTTCGAGGACTCCTAGAGCCTGGCTGTAATGTGATCCCAAGCAACACATTCCTATTTATACAGTGTAAATATCGATATGTTATTTACACATATCTTGGTATTCCACTTCTGCAAACATGACATTACATGCTGAATTGTCAACCCCATGCAATAGAAAAGAACAATTCCTGACTCTCATCCACGAAGTTGTAAATATTGCATTTGGATGCGTGTGGCTGCTCTGCCATCCAGCCGTGTTCTGCCATTTTCTGCTAACAGCAAATGAATAGTCACAGACATTTCTCTAGAACAGAATGTTACGCTGCCTGCACATGTATTGTTTTTATTGCATGTAAAGTTTGTTTAAAATAAAACTAACTGAATGTCAGGTCTGATTAATTACCATATTCTGGTAATTAAACTATTCTTTTTAAATAAAAGTATGCTAAGTATAGTATCTTGTTTCATTTGAGTTCCTGCTGTTACCATGAACTGAAAGTTTACATATTTTAGCCTACATTGTAATTGCAAACCAAGTTAACATTTTGTTTTCTAGATGCACATTTCAGTATTTGAAGAACGTTTCGTCTTACATGTCCAAATGTTGAGTTTCCTCCATCCTCTTTTGTTACCTCTGATTGAAAGTGGCAATCAGAATATTGAGTATGAAGTTTTTTCAAAGTTGCTGCTGTCTCGTGACTTTTCTTGTAGTTCTAAAAAAAGTTGTTTTCTACTCCATATGTCACAATATTCATAAAATATATAAAAAATAAAATAAAATAAAAAACATGCAGCCAAAGAAAATCCTGTCCATATATTTTACTTACAACAAGAAACTGGAGATAACATATTTTTCTGCATGTAAACAATGTTTGATATAAAATGTATGGCGCTCTATTTTCTCTGTCTCTGTTTCAAATTCACCAATTAAACTCTGACGTCTCAAGAGAAGAACATTTCTCTGGACACCGGGGTTGATAATGACTTGGAGATTGAATTCTACTGAGTTGTCCTCTATGCTATCTCTGGCTTAATGAGAGAAAATATGACATTTCCTTGCATATTTGTATTATCAGAGATTTATCACAGGCAGGAGGGGCATTCAACTGAAATTGTTACATTGTAATTTTGCAGAATAGACCCAGCTTCTGCAGCTGCTCTCTTGTGCATATAAGTTTACCATTTTGTGATTCAGCTGGGAGTGTGGCAATTTGCACTATTCGGTATAGAAAATACCTCAAAACACACATAACGCTGTCATACTGAATACAAATGTGTATAAAGCGAGAGATATGATCACAAAGTGTGGTTCGGTAATAGGAACGTGAGATGTTGCAGTAGTGGAGGGAGAAATTCATCAACCCAAGCAAGACTGTGCACGCAGCTACAACAAATCACTTGCAGGGCAACGTTTCTTCAGAACCCGAAAACTGCTTGTGAAATAGCTATGATTTGTTTGTATATGACTGTCAGTTGAATATGTGTGTAATGCTTTCAGCCTTACTGGTAAACAGCTCAGAAACATCCTGAGTTTTTCTCCCGCTTTTTATAACAATCAACTTCCTGTTGGTATGATGTGCAGTTATAAGCTATAATTTCTGGTTGCATAAAATTGGTCCAGAAAAGAGAACAGACAATTAATTTAGGCAAATAAAGGCTCATTTTCATGAAAAAAGCTGTGCTAAATGTATATTAAAACAAGTCTTCTAGGTTTTGTAAATGTAATCTTTTAGCTCAATTCATCACCTTTTAGATAGTTTGCTAAAGTATTTCAAACAGACAAGGGTGGAACATTTTCTGCCTCTTTCTAACATTCAGCAACAGAAAATTAAATGAATAGCTGTTGAAATGTGTTTCCTTTCAGACTTCAACCCCTGAGGTATTCCATCCATCCATCCATTTTCTTGCACCCTTGTCCCTTAGTGGGGTCGGGAGGGTTGCTGGTGCCTATCTCCAGCTATCGTTTCGGGCGAGAGGCGGGGTACACCCTGGACAGGTCGCCAGTCTGTCACAGCCCCTGAGGTATTCTATTCTTTTATGCAAAATGACCATCTAGGCCAAGTTCTCTGCTTGGCATTAATCAATCCTGCTGTCCAATATAATATTTTGCAATAACAAACTCTTTTTGATCTATAAGACATGGTCATTTTGAAGGTTAGGAATACTTTGCTTTCCAGTCAAGGACTGATTCAACAGGGAATCCTGAATTATACAAGTCAAGACAGCTGTTCGCATCATACATATCAAGCCATTATAACTTTTCGTACTTTGCAAATCTTAGTCTAAATGTTGTAGTAACCCCTCAACATCCCTGATTCAGCATGTTAATACAGAGATCTAATCAAAATTGCTCTTAAAATGCCCTCTGCTGCACAAGATGACACTTTGTACGATTTAAACAAAATTAAAAAGTGGGATGTTTTAAATCACATATGGAAGTTTCCATACAACTTAAGGCAATATAGTGTGTCGCTTTCCCAGATAATTGTTGGAGGAACCATATGTTATCCTTTTATGTCCTAAAATACAGCAAAACTACACAGAAAGACTCCTACGATTTTCTCCATGCAGCCTTTGTTTCTTTGAAGTGGATATTCTTTCTTTGCTTCCTTGTTTCTCCTGTCAATTAAATTTAACTGAAGTGAATTTTCAAGCTGCTCCAGCTTTCTGACTTTATAGCCTCGAGACTTCCTTGGTGGGCATCCTTAATCGAACAAAGAGCTTTCTAAAGCATAAGTGACAGTGACTTGTTTACACAGAAGAACCACTAGTTATCCTTGACACTGCAGACTTTATTATCGAACAACTCATTTGGAAGGTAATGAAATGGGTTGTGAATCATGATATGTGTGAGAGAAACCTCTGCTCTACTCTTGAAGACCAAATCTGCCTTCATAGACACAGAAAGGGGACACATCAAAAATGGTTCAATCAGCTTTCGTTTTCTGATTATATTATTGTTTTGACTACTTACTTATTTTTTTTTATTAATCTATTCCTGGTTATACTAAACCAGGAATGTTTGCAATTTTAGACTTGCCAATAGCTCAATATGTATGCAGAGCTACACTCTTTTTATTTTCTATGACTACCTATAGGTGATATTTTAGATATGCAAACAAGCAAAAGGTTCAAATACCTGTAGGTTTCTAAAATGAAAGCTCCTATTTTATGGAGACAGTAGTTTAGAGTGTCATAATTAATCTTCTAACATTTAGCCAGTTTATGTAGGCTGGATGCTGGACAGATGTAGGAGGAACGTGGGAACCATTTGGATAGTTAGAAACTCTTTTCTTAGTACACATTTGAGACCCATTTTAGAGTCACATGCTGTGTCAAACTGCTTTTACCTGATTGCACCTATTCCACCTTGGGGTTCCCCTCAACAATCCCTCTGATCCCAGGCACACTGCATTTGCATCAAACCTGAAATTCAAAATCCATATGTGGCCCAAACACACAATTGCATGGAAGATAACTGACAGACAGCCAAGCCCAGAATCAATGATAATGCAAGCGTCTGTGTTTAGCTGTAGTTCGATGCATTTTTTTGTTCAGTGTAATTGAGCTTAAATTAGATAGAAACTGCTGGTACCATGGTTTAAAATTTGTAAACAACAGCTGTAATTCTTTTGTCCTTCCTCAGGTTTCTTACTACAGTGTCTTTCAATAGCATGATGATTTTATTTGGGTGGCTATAAAACTTTGTGAAGTTACTTAAATGGGTTTAAAATATTCCCTTCCAGCTATTAAAAGAAAATTATAAATAAAATGAAAATAAAATCTTCTCTCCCCATCTTTTCCGTCCAATTGTAATTCTAATGCTACTGCTAACAGGTTCATCAAGCCACAGTTCAAAAGTAGCAGTATAACCCCACAAGGTCATATTGCCATCTGCACCTTGCTATGTTCCTGTCTGGTGATTTCCTAGATTTTGTTCTCTAGAACATAAAACCTGGAGCTTAACTAGAGATTTCCACTTATTCTCAACTCAATTTCAAGATTTTTTTTAGCTGATATAGGTTGAAGGCTCAGAGCTTAGAATTGTGACGTAGAACTAGTAGTAATTGGTCATCAAGACAACTCAGTGTTAGAGTTAGTTGAGGAAGGGATACACACTTCTTCTGCTGCCTAAACTGAGCAGGGAAGTTTACACACCCACTGTTTAATAAGCAGAGCAAATGGTGCAGAGTCTCAGATCATAATGATAATGATGTGGAGCCATCAAGCTGAGTTAGTGTAAAGCCTATAGTGTGTCTAAAACAACTCAAATGCTTCTGAATCAGATGGAGAAATATGAGCGAGTGTTAGCTAAATGGAATCCATAGGGGATCCTTAATTTGTATCAGTGACTCAGTGCAGGTCACTATTTTAGTATGTAATAAGATCCTAATGTTGGCACAGAATCAAAAATGTAAACCTTCCTTACACAGTTACAGTTACTGAGATGAATTAGTCCAAGTAGTTCCTATTAGACTTGAATTGTCCATCCGTTAGACCTAGTAGTGTTTGAGGCTAGAGCTCCAAGTCCTGATCATTAAAGGGAAGAAAATGATGGACCATTATCTCAGCTCTAACGAATCACTGGAAACAACACTGTGAGCCTGTTCAATCAGCTTAATTTAAATTATTTTCATACTTAGTAGGATGCTTTTTTACACACCAGTGCCTTGAAAACCTTAATTTTTTTTTTTATTTATGACTACAAGGAATTACAAATATAAGGGCCTGTGCTGCTGACGTTTGATGCATAGGCCAGTCCTTTTAATTTCTTCGGAAAGGTTTTGGGTTTTGTTAGTAAACTCTGGCCATTTCCGGTACAGAATCAGTTTGTAAGACAGCCCAGATTCTCGTTGCCCTTGAGACTTTGTATTGAGGTTTAACCCTGTTGCTGAAACTGTCCCTGTATCAGTCATTACTCCCCGATTGCCCAATGGACCTTCATCCTAAATGAAAATTACAGGACCCATTTTTTTCTTGGAGTCAATTTTATATCTTAAAAAGACAAAAATCATTTTGTGACCTGAGTTGTAAATTTGTCCATTTTGTCCACTGTCATTGTTTAATATGCCATCAGTCTCTTTTCAGACTTTTCAATAAAATTAGAATTAAAATCTTTAAAAGTAAAAATAACTTTCGTGCCGTTTCTAAGAAGTGAATTTGCATTATAACTGAATGTCAGTCTATTCATTAAATAGATCACACTTAAATATCCTATCCTATGTGAATAACTTATTTATAAGCAATAAATACTTTTGCTGATTCACTTATTTCTAGGTTTATGATCAGATAAATGCTCCAAAGTATTTTTCGATTTGCTGCTAAGCAAAGGGAATTGCCGATTTTCTATGTGAGAATATCTTTGCCAAAAAGGTTTATAAGATTTGTCTAAATGTAAGTTTTTTTTTACATTAAAATATATCCATACAATAAAAAATAAACAGCTACTATTAAAGGTGAAATTAACCAGCATGAAATCTCGTTAAAAGAAGATTGTGTAGTTCAGTTAATGCAGTGAAGTGAAGTAAATTTTATCTGTTCAGCACATTTCAGCCATAACGCAGTTCAAAGTGCTTTAGACCATAAAAACACAATCCAGAAACTAATTATGAAACAAGCAATAAACATTAAATTCAATGCAGATATGATACTTGCAGATATGATCTTTAGATTCACAACCTTTTACATAACTAATACATATTGGAGTCAATATCCATATTGACTCCAAGAATTGATCTTAGTTTATATATCCTATATATAAACTGCAAAAAAAAAAAAGAAAGGAGCATACAAGAAGTATTTTTAAAGCTACAGAACAAAGTCAGGAAGTTCTCAAATGCTTTCTATTTGGGAACTAAATCACATTTCAATTGATTCATAGTAAATAGAATGGTCTGTCTGATTTTGATCTCTTTCCTATTTTAGTGTTCTTTATCCTATCTATTTCATTTAGAATCTCATTCTGAGAAATGAGCACATTATCCACTCTCTGCCTGGATGCATCAGGCTGTAATTTTCCAATACCTTTGCAGAACAGATCCTTCCTGCTTGTCGCTTCTCTTTAATGCAAACCTCTGCTTGAAGCAAATGAAAGCATAGGTGATCAAGGAATCACTTTGACCAGTAGCACAATGGAGTTCGTGTTGGTTGCAGTAGCTCTGATGTGTTTATGTGTGAAAATAAAAGCTGTGAATGTGTATCAATAAAGCTAAACCAAAGTAATGTATAAACATGGAGAATAATTACTGTGTACACATTGTGAAAGGTGTAACTGGTTACCAAATAATATTATAAACAAGTTAATTACTTGGGTATATTTGAGTGTACTATGGATGCCACGGCGAACTATAGATATTATAAACAACTGCATAAAAATTAGAGGTCCCCAGTTTGAATGTGTCTGGAAATGCATCCTGCAAAATGTTTGCCCAGTCTATGCACTGCATGCAGCTGTGGAGTGGGGGGATGATATTGTGCTGTGGCAGCCCCTTGGAGGCATGTGGCAAAAAGACAACAGCAAAAGTCTTGTGTAATATTCAAAAGTTCTGGGAACCAGAGCATAAAAATGAACCAAAATAAATGACTGAGGTATATCACTTTGTCTGTATTAATTTTATAGTGCATACATTTTGGTTGAGATTGAGATTAACCTGTTTAGTTTAGTGATCTTGCTGTATGTCCTCTTGAGGACATTTATACCATAATAAAACTGTTGGATTAGGAAAATATCAAACAAAAATAAAACATTATTGCCACGTATAAATGGTATACTGCATGTAATAGATAATTTGAGACCTTCGAAGTTCGGAAAGAAACTTCAGGATACCTTGGCTTTTTTATTTTTGTATTAGAGAGAGAGAAGAACTCTGCACAGTGAATTGTCAGCAGAATGTGTTCTAAGACTTTTTCTTGTTTCTGGAGATGAATCTGCTATCGATCAGTTATTCTTCGTACCATTTTCTCCCACTGTATCCTGATTTTTGTCCCATGCTGATCACATATGCTGGACACTACACGTACTTGATGTCTTTCTGTTCTCTTATATTTCCTCAGTATGTCCTCTCTCTATGACTTTACCCAAAAAGCTCTGGAATGCATAATTTATTTGTGACATTATCCACCCCAGAACTGCAGAGAAATGGCTGTTATTGGAAGAGAAGACCTCAGTTATCAGCTTATAGTATAATCACTGATATCAGCAAATTCACCTTAGGAGGAGCACTTCACATACTTTTCTGTAAGATCTGCCCTTTTACAGGGACAATGAAGACTGTAGTTGCATAAATTTTTACTGGTTTACTTACATTAATTGTGTCAGAGCCTTGGATAAAATGTCAAGCAATGTGAGATAAAGTACCAGTAGTTACTATTTAGTATGTGTAGTAATCAATTGCTTCTATCACTCACAATTTCAGACTGACTTGTACATTAAGAGCTCCATTTATCTTGGAACGCTGTACAAGTGTTGGTACATAAATGAATGAATTCGTATTCATGAGCAGGTTTTAATGTCGTTTTGCTCATGTGGGCGGATGTAGATCTGTGTTCCCATTTTCACACGTGGGGCGGAGCGTTGCCAGGACTGCAGCAACACATGAAACAAAAATCTGACATTTTATGGTACCAGAGTTGATGGTTTCTCCTGTGATAGAGGCTTTGACAAAATTTATTTTTGACAAACACACAATTTTAATTGCATTGTTACAAATGTGAACATAGTTTATTGCTCTTAAGACACACATCATGGATATTCTTCTATTCTTTATAATAGCTTTGAATAATTGAATATTAATCAAAAGCAATTTATCCAATTTTGCCTATGTGCAAAATTTTTGGATTTTTTGTAGATTGTTAATTTTATGTATTTAATGTAATTTTTGCTTGATTTTATTAATGACTTCTATCGTATGGTGTTTAACTGTATAAACTTCATCTTTTTCATTTGTAGCACTTTGGCCAACACCTGTTGTTTTCTGAACATTGCTTACATTTTTACTTTTTATTTCATTTGACTTTCATAAATGCTCATGTTGTAGCAATAATATAGCCACATATTTTATGAATGATTTTATGGTTTTGATTTGTGTTTTGACTAAACACATGGACAAGATCATTGTCTTTCTAATAATTTGATCTTGCAGAAGTACCACTGCAACTAACTAGAGAAAGCTCACAGCGAAAGAAACTTTCTTTTTGTAATCTCAAAGGTCCATTATGTAATAGGGGATGATTCTGCATTTAGTCAATAAGCGATTAATAGTAAGTGTTTTGCTATTTAGATTGTAAATCTGTTAGGCATGGTTGCATGCTGGTCCTGTTTTTAATTGTATCATACATCATTCAGACTTGGCTGGGCTGGAAGGCTTCAAGCTGCACCTGTTATCCCTTATAAAAAGGGGAGAAATACAAGAGAAATGATCAGACGGAACCAGTGCGCCTTTACTTGTTCTTGTATTATTTGTAAAGAGCAGAACACATAAAATTACAATTATTCTCATTAAACAATCAGGCTGCTAGATGCCGAACAGAACACATTGCTAACGGCAGAAACAGAAACAGAGCTAACTAGCTAGCAAAACACTCTTCGCGCCCAACACATTAAAGCACAACTAACATGCGACACAAAACTAACTAAATACATGCAAACTCACACACACAGGGCATTCATCCATCTCATTCTCCAAAGATTAATCTCTTACCTTATAAAAAGGGGAGAAATACAAGAGAAATGATCAGACGGAACCAGTGCGCCTTTACTTGTTCTTGTATTATTTGTAAAGAGCGCACGAGTCCCCCTAGTGGACTCTTGACTATTGCGCCAATGGCAAAGGACTATATTTCTTGCACACACCGAATCAAACTAAATTAGGATAATCAACAATTGGATCTAATATTAAAATGGTCAAATTAATATCATACCCTGCAACACACTCCCCCATGAAATAGATGTTGTCCCTAACATCTCAACTCATGCAATGTTGGGAAAGCAGCAAAAACATGAGAAGCAACACATCAGTCGTAAAAATATTCCTCAAGTCACTAAATCTACTTACAGACTGAAATTCTTTTCATACATTCTCATTTTGAGGGTAAACACCCAGTGTCCATGTTTTAAACATGAAAGTCACTACCTGTCCACCATCTTCGTGGCCATCCTGTGACTCCATAACAAGAGTTCATTGAAAAGTACATTGTGGCTTGGATGCCAATATGTCAGTTCACATAGAGAATAGTCCCTCATTGTGAATGTTATAATAAACAGTCCATTATATTATGAACCCAATGTGTGTCCATTCTTTCAGTTCACAGCACAGCACCTTGTCCTGTGCTCTCATCTCTGATAGTCATATGAGACGTAGTATGGGTGAACAATGTCCATCCATGGCATTGTGAAGTATGTGAGCTGTGGTGGAGTCCCTAGATTGTAGCAGACTGGAGATCCAAGTCTCTCATATGTAAAAACTTTGGGCTTCCTGTGAAGCCGTTGAGGTCGTTGAGCTTCTTCAGGAGCCTGAACTCCCTCTCTGACAATCCCAGGTGAAGCAGGTTGTTCAGTAACATCATCCATCGTTTGTTCCTCATTACCAGAGCCAGAGTCTTCATACTCCATCACAGTTGCTTCTCCTTGTTTGTGATCCAACTCGGGAACTGTGCTCTGTTCAAACCGGATATCTCCTAGCTCTCGGGTCGTGCTTGCAGGCATAGGGTTAACTTTCTCAGGCTGGGCTGGCTGGTGAAATAGCACAGGAAAGTATTCGTCAGCATCATCATCATCTTCCTCCTCCATTTGCTCTTCTCCTTTGTTATCTAACACTTTCCTCTTTTTCTTTCCAGCCTGTGCTGGGATCTCAAGGGGTAAAGAGTCGCATGGGAGGAGCAAATTGCGATGAAGGACCCTTGACCTCCTTTGACCTTTTTCAGGTTTGAGTTCATAAACTGGGACGTTTTCATTCACTTGGCGTACAACAACATGGACAATGTCCTCCCAGTGATTCCTCAGTTTTCCTGGGCCCCCACGAGGTGTCAAGTTGCGTACTAAAACACGATCACCTGGTTGCAGTACTGAACTTTTCACTTTGCTGCTGTACAACTTCTTACTCCTCAGGCCAGCTTTCTGGGCATTTTCTCTGGCGATTCCATACGCCTCCTCCATGCCTTGCTTCCACTTTTCCATGTAGCTATGATGATTATGGCCTGCTTGTTCTGGAGTCAGGTTAAACAGCATGTCGACTGGCAATCGGGGAGAACGCCCATACAACAACTGAAAGGGGGAGAAGCCTGTTACCTCACTCCGAGTACAGTTGTATGCATAGATCATTTTGTTTAATGAATCCTTCCAGTTGTGTTTCTGTTTGTCTGTGAGTGTCCTAAGCATCTGGAGTAATGTCCGGTTGAATCGTTCAACTTGTCCATTCCCTTGTGGGTGGTAGGGAGTGGTTCTGGACCCAGCAACTCCACAGTATTTTTTCAGTTGTGTGAACAGTTGATTCTCAAACTCAGCACCTTGGTCGTGGTGAATACGGGTGGGAAAGCCAAATCTCATGGCGTAATCATTAAAGATCTTGTCTGCTGCCGTTTTAGCTGATTTGGAAGTGGTGGCATAGGCCTGGGCAAAGCGGGTAAAATGATCAATGATCACCAGGATGTATTCATAACCCCCTAAGCATTTCTCGAGATGCAGGAAATCAACAGAGACAAGCTGAAACGGTTGGGTTGTTACGATGTTTGTGAGTGGGGCCCTTGTTTCCCGACTGGGTTTCTTATGTTTGAGGCATTCGCATTTTCTCATGACATAGCTCTCTATGTCACGCTGCATATATGGCCAATAAAACCTGTCCCGTATTAGGGATGATGTTCTGTCGACACCCTGATGGCCCATTTCGTCATGAAGTTCCCTCAACACTGTATTTTTATGTTTTTCTGGGAGTACAAGTTGTTTTTTGCTTGTTGTCTTTCTGTGCAACACCCCACTTCCATCAATTTCCAACTTGTCCCACTCTCTTAGCAAGCACCCCACTTGTGGACTAAGTCGCTTGAGTTGTGCACCTGACGGTTTACTTGTGGTTAGTTTGAACTGGATTACTGGTCCCAGAACTGGATCATTTCTTTGGTCATTCTGCATCTGTTCTGGTGTTATTGGGATGATGGGTGTGTCAGGAGTCAAACCTGCAGATGCTACTGAGACACACATGGACCACAACACACTGGACTCATCTTGATTTTTCACAGCTTCTGTAGTTGCCCCAATGACATCAGATGACATTTCTTCTGAACACTCCTTCATAAAAGACTCCACATCTAGAGGCATTCGGGATAGACTATCTGCGTCCACATTTTCCTTTCCTGGCCTATATTTCACAGAGAAATGAAAATCTGCCAGCTCTGCAACCCATCGGCATCCTGTTGCATTTAGTTTGGCAGTCGACAACACATATGTCAGTGGATTATTGTCACTATAGACAGTGAAAAACTGGGCATAATATAAATAGTCTCTGAACTTCTCTGTTACAGCCCATTTGAGGGCGAGAAACTCCAACTTCCCCGAATGTAAATGATAATTTTTCTCTGCCGCTGTTAGGGTGCGCGATCCATAGGCAATCACACGAAGCTTTCCACTCTGCTTTTGGTATAGCACGGCACCTAGACCCAGATTGGACGCATCTGTGTGAAGAACAAATGGCTGTGAGAAATCTGGGAAGCCAAGAATAGGGGGGTTGACAAGGCAGTCAATGAGTTGTTCCAGAATTAACTGGTGTTTTTCAGTCCACTGAATGATTGTGCTGGATGGGACAGCTCTGCTGCCCGTTTTTGTTGGCCACTTTTTCTTTTTGTTCGTTAATGACTCATGCTTGGTAGGTGCTTTTAACAGGTCATATAAAGGACTAGCAATACGTGAAAAGTCCTTTATATATTGTCTATAATAGCTCAAGAGTCCAAGAATTGCTCTCAACTCACCAACATTCACAGGATGTTTATGCTTTAGGGCTCTTACTGCATCAGTGTCAGCTGGATCCATTCTGTTGCCCTCAGCAGACACGATCCTGCCCAGGTACCGCACCTCAGCTTTAAACAGATCACACTTTTTAGGTTTTAGCTTGATTCCATGCTGCCTCAAACGCTGTAACACTGCTCTGACATGGTTGACGTGATCTTCAAATGTCCTGCTGAACACCAGAACATCATCAAGATATGGTACACACATTTCATCCCTCAAATCTGCTAAACATTGCTCCATGCAGCGCTGAAAAGCTGCGGGTGCATTCATCAGGCCGAATGGAATTCGTATCCACTCATATAGACCCCAGGGGGTCACAAAAGCAGTTAAATGCCTGCTGTCTCTGTCCATGAATCCCTGATGATATGCTTTTCCTTGGTCCAGCAATGAAAAGTAGGTGTTTCCCCCAGGTTATCCATTATATCTTGAACCCTGGGAATCGGGTGGCGGTCAGGATGTGTCTTTTTGTTGAGCTCTCTGTAATCTATACATAAACGCAGGGTGCCATCTTTTTTCCTTACACAGACAATTGGTGAGGAGTACGAAGATGTGGATCTTTCAACCCACCCTTGTGCTATGAGATCCTGCAGGTAGTCTTTCATTTCCCTGTACAGAGGTTTCGGCACAGACCGGTATGTTTTTGACACAGGTTCATCATCCTTCAATGAGATGTTCATTTGCAACTGGTGTATGCAGCCAATATCCTCATCAGTTTTGGAGAAAGACTCGGATTCTTCTCTTAACATATGGCTTACTATTTGTCTCTGGTCCTCATCCAGGTGGGTTAAGTCAACAGGTGGGTCCCACTGTCCATCTGCAGGTGCACCTTCACTGGTGCCCTGGACCTGTATGTGATTGACTGATTTACTTGTTGGTTGTTGGGTTGTGCTGAATAAGTCAGCTGGATACACAGACTTTACAGACTGCACAGCTCCAACAACCATCCGGCCTGGAAGTGTGATATCATGGTTTGTGGGGTTTTGAACACTTAAAACAACCTTTGGGGCTGTTTCTGCCTCAACTGATACAAGGGTATCACAGAATTCCAATCCTTCAGGCCACTGTGGGTTCACAAGAGGCTCAAAAAGCAGAGTTTTAGCCTCCCTAAACTTTGAGGCCTGGATGCGACACTCAATCTGGATGGTGGTGTGTTTCGGCACATTGACTCTTTCATTTACTGTCCTCACATTGTGTTCACATGTCTGACCAAGGCCGACAGCAGAAATAAAGGCTTTCACCTTATTATTTTTTAGATGAGGGAATGCGATTCTTACTGCATTTACAAGTTTGTCCATATCGTCATATATTGATTGGCCTTCCTGGTTGTTCTGCACAAGATGTTCGATTACATTGAACCCAATGATGGGACATTGCTGCTGGTTGCCTTTCAACACAAGCACAGGTATTAGCAGCTCATCATCCATGGTAGTCAACTTGAAAGGGACTTCCAGCCAGCCAGAATATGGCATGTCAGTGCCATTAGCTGCTTCAATACGTAATGGGTCTAGTGGGTCCTGTAGCTCAGTAACATCCCTTAGCTGCAGGTCAGGTAGGTAATTTTCTTTCCAGGCCTCATCTATGGCACATATTTGTGAACCTGTGTCCCAGAGTGCTTGAGTGTTCAGTCCGTTCAGGAAGCACTTGATAATACATTTTTTTCCTACTAGCTCTCTTACAGTTTGGTCTTTAACAGCTCTGATAGTTTTGGGTTCAGATTGTTCACGTGGCTGCCTAAGTTGTTTAACACCTAAACATGCGTGTGACTTGCAGTCAATTTTGTGAACAGGCCAATGAATTTTCTGACATGTTTTTGAGCAATAAAGTGCAGTTTTACAACTCGAGCAGCGTTTCAATTTCCTCTTCACTTTCTTTTTTCACAGTTTACACAAAAATGGGACTCATAGTTACCTTTGGCTGCCCCACGCCCCACGGAGGCAACCCGACTTAGTTTAAAGGTCCCCTATATGTTGAATGAGCTGCTCTGTCTGCTCTACATCCTGCCCTGAAGTGCTCAGTACTTCCACATCTGAAGCAATGCTGACAATGTTCCTCATTAGCTTGGACACAAGCAAAGCATCTGGGTTGTGGCCGTGGTCTTTGGTAATACCGTTGTGGAGCAAACCTTTGTTGAAACTGTGCAGTCCCTCTCATCCGTCCTGGACCATACAGAGGCCTGTACTCCTGCAGCAATTCTTGGTGCTGTTGAGGGTAACCTGGCATCATCGGTGACATGGACCTGAAAGACTGTTCTGTAGGTAAGAACACTGGACTTGCGGTATACACTTGTCCTGAACTTTGTGGAGGTTGCTGTGGCTGTGCATTAGTGTTTTTTTGTATCGTTTCCCTGATTTGGGACACTTCAGCTCTCAGGTCCTTTAACAACACCATGTCAGAGCGCATTTCTTTGATCTCAGATAACACATCAGGGGATATTTGAGATCGGCTTTGCTGGTTTGAAGTTTTTGTTTCTCTAGGTGGCTCATCAGAGTGGACAGTACTTACACTGATTGCTCTTTGTGGGGCAGCGTGCCTCTTTTTGTCCTGCCTCTCCTTTTCGTTTGTACAAGCAATATTCACTTTCTCCAGCAGCAGTTCATCGGGTGTGTCAGGCTTTGTAAGGTAAGGCTGAAGATCACTCTTGATGTTGTCGTTCTGTAAACCTGTCAAGACGGTATGCATAAACAGATTTTGGACAAGAGCAGGGTCATATTTTAAAGCCGACTCTGCTTCCTGAGAGGCAAACAGAACTTTCTGCCTCAGGTCCATCGCCCTGATTAAAAAATTCTGAGGAGACTCTTTGCTGCCCTGAACCTCAGAAGTTAGCTGCTTGTATAAATCTGTGGCGCCCCTCTCCTGGTAATGGGACCTTAAGATTCTACGCAGTGCAGGTAAGGTAAGGGTCTCTTTCCCCTCCAAATAGCTCCGTAATTGTAGGCCGGGTGTTATAGCACGGATTACAGCATCAATAACATCTGTCTCTGAATAGCCTTTGGTAAGCCCACTCTCAATCTGTCTTGCCAGGCTAGAGAATGTCAGTCGGTCCTTCTGGCCTGGTTCTCCTATCTGTCCAAGAATCTTGAAATCTTTGCGCCACATTGCGTTTTCTGAAAATGTTGGAGTCACATTTATCTGTGAAATCTGTGGGCAAGAGAGTGTTTTTCTGTCCATTGCACCCTGGGCCTCTTTTTCTTTCTGTTGTAGTGACAATCTGAGTGCCTCTATTTCTTTTTGAAGCCTTTCCTGGTCATCAGATTGAGTTTCTACTCTGGGTGACTCTTCAACAGACTTCACTTTATTTATTGTGTCCCAGAGGCTGAGATATTCTGACATGCCTTCATCTTCAAGGCTAGTCAGTTCCTCCCGCTCAAGATATTTGATGACATATGAAATTAGATGACTGCGGGTTTTACTAGTCAAAGGTTCTCTTCCAGGTGCTGAGAGCTGCAGTGTAATGCATACTTCAATCAGCTGTTCAAATGTCAAGTTATACAATGCTCCTTTTATCTCCAGCTGAAGATTTTCCAATTCCGACTCCATCTTTATATTCCGAATTTCAGAAACAATGGAATGAAGCCTAACCGCCTTCAGTTGATTGATATTGATCTCTAGTGGTCAGTGCACACTACAGGATACAAACTGTCAACTGCTGGCTGAAGACCTCCACGTTGTTTTCTGTAAATTTGGGTTGTTTTGGGATGATTAGCGGGAGGGTTCCACAGGAATCTTGGGAATGATCCTCTCGCCAAACGATCCCAGCGGTGCCTCCAAAATGTTATCCCTTATAAAAAGGGGAGAAATACAAGAGAAATGATCAGACGGAACCAGTGCGCCTTTACTTGTTCTTGTATTATTTGTAAAGAGCAGAACACATAAAATTACAATTATTCTCATTAAACAATCAGGCTGCTAGATGCCGAACAGAACACATTGCTAACGGCAGAAACAGAAACAGAGCTAACTAGCTAGCAAAACACTCTTCGCGCCCAACACATTAAAGCACAACTAACATGCGACACAAAACTAACTAAATACATGCAAACTCACACACACAGGGCATTCATCCATCTCATTCTCCAAAGATTAATCTCTTACCTTATAAAAAGGGGAGAAATACAAGAGAAATGATCAGACGGAACCAGTGCGCCTTTACTTGTTCTTGTATTATTTGTAAAGAGCGCACGAGTCCCCTAGTGGACTCTTGACTATTGCGCCAATGGCAAAGGACTATATTTCTTGCACACACCGAATCAAACTAAATTAGGATAATCAACAATTGGATCTAATATTAAAATGGTCAAATTAATATCATACCCTGCAACACACCCTCATCCCTGTGCATAGGAAAAAAAATACATATGGAAATATGTAGCAAAGTTACGTCATGGAATCTAATGCTTGCTATAATGGCAAAACTTTTATGATTTTCAAATGCCACACATACAAGTTCTGTAAACCTAATAAATAGAGATCTAAATTGTAAAATTGTTAGAGTCAGCTACTTAACTCTAAATGTTATTTTATGAAGATCAGAAAAAAGCTTCTCATTAAAAAGTTCAAAATTTTTTTTGCCGTAATATACCTTAAGAACGACATTTGGACTGATATAAATTAAGTTAAACTGTTTTGTAAAACTGTTGCCATTATCAATTACATCAGAATCTGCTCTTGAAAAGCTTTCTTGTAATATTTAAACATCATTAGAATTATTGGTAAAACCACCAATAAATCATACATTTTATTGGTTATCCATCCATCCATCCGGGGTCGGGTCGCGGGGGCAGCAGCTTCAGAAGGGAGGCCCAGACTTCCTTCTCCCCAGCCACTTCTTCCAGCTCCTCCGGAGGAATCCCAAGGCGTTCCCAGGCCAGCCGAGAGACATAGTCCCTCCAGCGTGTCCTGGGTCTTCCCCGAGGCCTCCTCCCTGTGGGACGTGCCCGGAACACCTCACCAGGGAGGCATCCAGGAGGCATCCTGACCAGATGCCCGAGCCACCTCAACTGGCTGGTTCCAGAACCAGAGCCATGCGTCGAGGTGAGGCCGACTATTTCTAGCCGGAACCTCTCAGCCTCGCACACTAGCTCCGGTTCCTTCCCCACCAGAGAGGTGACGTTCCACGTCCCAAGAGCCAGCTTCTGCAGCCGAGGATCAGACCGCCAGGGTCCCCTCCCTCGGCTGCCGCCCATAGCACAATGCACCCGACCCCTTTGGCCCCTCCGACAGGTGGTGAGCCCATCGGAAGGGGGACCCACGTCTCCTCTTCGGGCTGAGCCCGGCCGGGCTCCATGGGTAAAAGCCCAGCCACCAGGCACTCGCCATCGTGCCCCACCTCCAGGCCTGGCTCCAGAGTGGGGCCCAGGTGACCCGCGTCCGGGCGAGGGAAAACCAAGTCTAAAGTTTGTGTCCATCATAAGGGGTCTTCGAGCTGCGTTTTGTCTGGTTCCTCTCCTAGGACCTGTCTGCCTTGGGTGACCACCAGGGGCATAAAGCCCCAGACAGCGTAGCTCCTAGGATCATTGGGACACTCAAACCCCTCCAACACGATAAGGTGGCAGCCCGAGGAGAGGTTTATTGGTTATTGAAACATATAATGACATTTTTTGTTGCCTGGACAACAGGCTAAGTGATGGATTTAAACCATTTGTAGACAAGGTTTTGTGTTGAATCTGTTTTAGAATTTATTTGAGACAGTGTAATGGAACAGAGAACTATTTATCATAAGAGCTGAGATTTTGTTTCAGAATATTGAAGTGGAGAACTTTTCTCCTAAAAAAATATTTTAACCTAAGTGAGCTTAACTTTAACTAGCTGAACTACTTGTTGTTTGATAGGTAGAACACATGAATTCATGCAAATGTTTAAAACTTATATACAATTAGATGCCTTGTTATGATTCACAGTAATCCACAGTAGGATCAAAGGTCGTTAACTTGCAGTGATTCATAACGAAACAAGTTTAACAGAAGCTCTGTGCCGGTTCAAAATTGCTCTGTATCTGAGCCTATGATGAATCCATCAGATGAAAAGTGAGGAGTATAGCTGCGCTCCGAGTCGAAGACTGATCAAAGGGTAACTTTTATCTGACACGTTACTGCAATTTGAGCAAGGGACAGAATGGCTTACAACAGTAAGGATGAGTAGAAGCCCTGAAGAAGATTGAGTGAAGCGGAAAAACAGATTAAATATGCAGAAGATAGATGATCTGCAGTCAGAGAATGAGTTGCACATTAACTCATAGAACACAGAACAGAATTTTATAACTTGGTGCTCCAATTCTTTCTGTTAGATCCTCTGATGTTGTATTTAGCTTAAAACGCCAAATAGTGCCTCAGAATCAGAATATTTAAACTTTAAACAATTTGCTTAAGGAGAACTGAGTAATTTGTGCGTTCGTAGGATTTCTATAACACACTGTTGATTAAAATAAAATAAAAAAAACCTGGGTTCTGTCATGTTTCTCCTGCCCTGATTCAGCGATTAATGTTAGCAGTAGCAACATTTTCTGATTCAACCATTACCTTCACAGCTGTTCGATATGAATAATCCCAGCAATATTACAATTACAGCTTTACCTCTATGTGAAAATAATTCCTGTCAAAAAAAATATTTACATTTTGCATAAATATAAACATTTATTTTTTATTTTTTCAATGTATTTCAAGAAAAACTGTAATTTAAAAAATGTGATAAATCTAATGCTTTAAGTACATTTTATGTCGGGCTCCTTTGCATGGCTCAAATATAATAAAAGAAGATACAGCAACAACAACACTCCAATAAACTCTCTTTTTGTTACATAAATGCTTGCTTGCTTCTCAAGAGGAAGAAAAAGAATGAGAAAATAACTGAATAATTTCATGAATGAATTTCACCACATACGTCTTATCACAATGATTTTCCTCGCACTGAACAGTTGTACACACACCTCCAATTCTTTGATGTTACTTATTCATGCATGTTTATCTTTCTGGTTTCTTGATTACCTTCGCCATAAATGGTTCATTAAAAACACCTAAAATGAAAGCCTCTGTTGCTCATGCCTCAGTGAGGGGTAATTTGCAGGAGATGAGTCTACAATTCTCTGTGTCAACAGGAAACTAATTGTTGTTTGTTTGCTTTCTCTTTTTTTAAATGGCTGTGAATTCTTCCCTCCAGCGGGGCACTGGTTGGGTCTGGTAGAGAGGGAAAGTGAAATACATATGCAGCAAGAGGAGGAGTAAGAGATTGGGCAAGCAAGATTACAAAATTGTCATTATTGTCTGCACTAATGAGAAAATAATTACACCACAGCTGACTGTGCAGACTGTAGTGCAGGGAGCTAAACATAGGGGGCAACACACAGCGCCAATTTAACACTTCAAGGAGTTTGGGGAAGATGTGGTGGTCTTATTAAATAAATTATGTTTAAATTGGAAAACAGATTGGATTTTGTGATACTATAACATCAACACTGAGGGAGAGATTAAATGAAAATCTCCACACAGGTAGTTTTCTTTAACGCCCTACGAATGATGCACTCAAGCATAAAGATGTTTAATATTTAATCAATATTTTTAGCCAGCAATTGTGTTTTCAAACTCCCAAATACTGTGCAGCCAGGAAGAAAAGAACAATGCCTGAGAGGATTAGGTTGTCAGCTTGGCATTTAAGATTTGCCACTAAAAAGAGAACCGTGATGTTTGTTGGTAGGTTGTGTCATTGATTCAGTCAGACTTACACACAAAGATGAAGATTTCTACTTTTCATAATCACTGGATTCAGTGGAATTATAAGCAAAGAGTAAAGAAACATTTTGCTTCCTAAGCCTTTGTGTATATTGTAATATTCAGTAAATTAGTATAAGTCTCAATGAGGATTGTTTGTCATATTAAAAGTACCTTTTGAAAATAACTACCATTGAGCAGGTGTTCAAAATACTTTTCATCAAGCCCATATTCCAGTTTTTATTCATTTGTTTTTGGCTCTAATTTTAAATGTAATGTTTTCATTAGCTGTAAGTGGAAATATCATAATTAAAAGATACAAATGGTTTCACTGTAATTAATCTACAATGCATAATGTGTTTCACTTAGTGGTACATTTCCTAAAACAAATGGACTTTTCAATAAAATGCTAATTTATAGAACGAATCTGCATATATTTGTTTTCAAAGCCATCTTTCTTTACTTTAATCTGCCAAGAGGACTGGAAAGGTAATGAAACTGCATCTGCATACAATTTCTTGCATAAGTTCAACTGGGTCCACCATCATGTCCATGGAGAGTTTGTCAGCTATGAAGAGCTTTCCCAGTAGACCTGATATTCAGCTAGATGACCGAGTAGTCATGAGGCGAGACCAATGACTGCTGCACGTTCTGATGGTAAGTGCCATGGCTAATTTAGCTTTCATTATAAGATTACAAAGAGGGAGAGCATGGCAGCAGATGAGGCACATCTGGATAGAGGGGTTGAAGCAGCATGATATTTTGAATATATATGATATGATGGCAAAAGAAAGTGAAAAGAATAAATATGGACTACAGTTTAAGGGAAGTACAAAGGTTATGTGGTGTAACAGGAAAGAGCAACAGATCAACGATGATGGACACAGCAGGTGAGCAGAAAGATGCTCAGCTCTCCACCTAAACTCAGATGATAAGAGTTTAAATGTGGTGACAGATTATTGTTGAATATACTTAGAAGTATCTTAGTTTTTACTAAGGAGGTACTTTTTGTACAGAGCTTTACAGCCCCTGTTTTAAGATATTAACTGCATGTGTAGTGAAACTTTTACATGTGTTGCTCTCTTTCTTGAATCTGTAGCTCCAGCATATGTTACCATGGTTACAGAACTAGGTAAATTGTAAACGTAATCTGGGATCAAAGATGTACTTACTACTTAGTGTTATAGGATTCAGCCAAAACTAGACAAACAAATCAGTTATTCACTTATCTTGATAAAATCAAGATTGCTACACTACTGAGCTAGAAACGGCTTACAAATAAAACAAATAACTAAACAGGTTTACAGCCAACATTTCTAGGTTTGCATTTTGTTAATTTTCTGTGTATTGAACTGTTCTCCATTTTATTTTAGAATACCTTTTTTGTTTTTTTTTTCCATCTTCTTGTTCACCATCTGTTCAAACTCCTCTGTTGTCATGTCTTTATCATCACATGTTGTCCTATTTTGGAGATGGCTTCTGCTTTCCTTTCCTGCTTGCCTTCCCTCCCTCTTTGTTTCATCCATTCTTCTATTTGTTCTCAGTGTGTGTATAGTCTTGTCTCACCTTCTGTGCTTTGTTAGTCCATCTGCTTCCCCGTACCCTCATGTGGTTTTACTCCTCTGCATTGATTCTTGCAGTCTCTGTACCGTCCCTGAGTCTTAGTTTCCTCCCAGTATTTTCTTTTATTATAGACCATCATTTTTTTTTACTTATTTTTTGCTCTACCTCCTGTGGTTTTTATTTGGAAGAACTTTAGTTGGTTGACTCCAGAAACTACTCAAGTTATGCATTACCTGTTTGTTTCCCATACTTTGCAATATATCCAAGTGAACTATACCCCAAAGTGCTGCTGGCCAGAATTAGAGTACACACCTGTCAAATGACCTTCTGCAGACAGCACAGTTATCATAGATCTACATAAAAGTGGTCTGAGAGCCAAAAGCAATGTATTTTCCAAAAGTATCAGGTTGAACATAACAGTTTTTTTCTGTCGTGTGTAAGTTCGCTCTAGCTTTTAAATCCCACAACCTCTGAAATACCAAAGCCCCATCCATTGGGCGTTGCATGACATCCATGCTGAGAAACGGCAATCCAAAAATGCAGCATGCTAAGATGAGAAAGAGAAACTGAAAAACATCCACCTAACATTAACATGAAAATTAAAACCCCATGCAATTGTATGGGGATGTAATAAAATCATGAAAACAGTGGATGCTCATTTTATTCTGCTAATATCCTCAATTACCCTATTACTAAGTGACAGAAGCAAAATAAATTAAGTTAAATTAAAAAGCAATACGTTTGATTTCTTCCAACATAATTTTTCAATTAATTGTCATGTTGTAGGCCATTTCTAACATGGTTTCATTTAAATGCCTGACCCACATGCATGATAACTCAGAGGAGGCCAGAAGGAAGTCTTAAAAGGTTTATTGAAAATGATGCTAAATAATATAAAACTCCTGATCTGAGGAGTTTTCTGGAGACATGAGTCAGTTCAGTCACTGAGGAGGAGAGGACCTCTTAATGGTGATCAAGAGGTTATTACTATCACACTAATATTCTAGTCTGTCAAACCTACACCTCACTAGGAAATCATTCATAAATCTAGTGACCAAAACACTAAGAACACAAATAACATAAAATTAGGCCTTAAAAATGGCAAACGCCAAGTTAAAGGCGTGAAAAACAATTGTTTACTAGGCAATGATACATGTTCCCATTTAAAGAGTTACGGTTTCAGCTTAAAAGCAGGGTCACAGTGCAAATCCAAGCTATTTTTTCCTTTTGTCACTTTAAGGTGGCTTTATTGAATATTTTTTGTGCTAGAACTGCAATGTTGGCTCACAGAAGAAAGCCTTTTGCAAGTTGGCATACACTTTCTTTCAGCAATTCTGATTCAAACATTTATTCAACTCTTCCTCTGCTTTGAAGCTGAAGCTGGTCAAAAAGCTCTTTGGGTTTTACAGCATCATAATTTCATATGTGGACTTTGAAATCTGGTGTCTCACTCTTAAACAAATGGAAAGCGCTACTTTCTAGTCTTTGACTTAATTAGGCAGCTGTGGCATCAGGCGGACGTTAATGTCCTCAGACTGAGGACATTAACGTCCTTGCTTTCAGTTTGGACAGGTGGCAAATATTAAGATAAATTATTTATATCTCACAATCTTGTTATCTTTTACAGGGAGTTGGACTGTTTTCTCGCAAACAGCTGGACTGAGGAGAGATTTGCTGTTTCTTTGATGAAATTACTGGCAACAAAACAACTTCAACAATCTAAAAGGTAAAATGACCTTACACCTATTTGCCCACATGTGAACAGAGAAAAACAGCTTTGCAAGCTAAAAAAGCAAGTAGCTAAGAAAGAGAGAAGTACATTAGTAACAGACAAAAGATATTAAAATTATAAAGACTCTGGTACACACACATGCAGATGTAGAATAAAAAATGTTTTTGTGATAAGTTAATATCATAGATCAAAACCTAGATGAACTTGTTGGGGCTATGTTCTAACACTCGTGTTATTTTGCTGCACTAATTTTAATTATTGGAGTAGGACTTGGTGTTGGGAGTTGCCCATTTTTAATGATTCTGATCTGTACCAAGGACAGAAGTCCTTGAGCAAGCCTAAGATCAAACATAACCTTAATAGTTGACATGTAGACAAAACAATAAATTACAAATCTCAACACACATCATTCTTTAATTTATCATTTTTAGGGGAGGTTAACAGGTAACATGTATGCTTTTTAGAGTTGACAACAAGTTTTAATATACTGCATATTTTGATCCAGAAAATTAAACCTCAATCTATTGCTCCAAACAGTTAAAGATGCTCAGCACGGATTCCAGTGAATGATGAATCATTTCAGCGAAATTCTGCAAAAATACTTCTCTCTGTTTTCAGAAAAGTTCAGTTTATTTTCTCTGTTTACTGCCATAATGTTTTATACCAAACACTCTAAACAATCTACATATGTCACATAGAAAATATTCATTCACTAACATTCATGAACTAAATCATACATCTTACAAAGTCCTGATTTAGCCACATCCTTTTTAGGTGCATGAATGCTTAAATCTCTGATGAAATCATCAATAAGTTTGTAATTATTTATATATAGTTATAATTTTCAGGCTGACAGAAAATTGACATCCTGTTGTGATGATTATCTCTGCTGATTGAGGCAGATGTGTGTAATTGTGGACTCCACTAAGAAAGTTATTTACAAAAATGCTAATATGCTCTGCCCTTTTCAAATTGTTCAACATGTAAGGATACATGTTGTATCATTACTCCCCAGAATCAAGAAAGATACAGTTGTTGGCATTACAGGTTCAAAATAATGTAACTATACATAATGTAAAGATTTACATCCTACATTAAGCTGAATTTAAAGTCAAAATGTGGTCATGATTAGCAGAGTGTCCTATGAATGCAAGTGTCTCTGACCTGAGACTTCCTCCAAGAACAGTACTAAAGAAAGAATCACTAACAAAAATATTTAAAGTGATAATACGTTTTAATACGTTTATTAATTAATCAATCAATCAATCATGATTATTTTTTTTCCATCACAGGTGCTCCAGGTGGTCTCCACTCTCAAACAGGGCTTCCTGTTTTTAAGCAGGAATAATTGGGGACATAATCTTCTGATTACAGCTTAGTCTAATAATTTACTGCCGCATTTACTTTTTTGTGTTGTGATTTGCAGGACAATTGTGCAAGGATCAATCAAGAATAAGTAGTTGATGACGCGATGGAATAAGATGTTGAGAGGGACCCAGACTAAGGAAGTGATCAATCAAGAAGAACTGGAGAAACTTTACACATTTTATTTAAGTACAAAAAATACTGAGAAGAAGGATGAAGGAGAACAGCAGTTCTTCTGGCCCTGAACAAAACCTGCACTTGTTTTCATCATGCTGGAAGCTGGAGGTAACTTGTAAGTCAGAGGAGCAGTCAAGTCTTTCAGTACATGTGAACTTGGTGTGTGTTTGTGTGCTCCGACAAAGAATGCTACGGAAGAGCAGACACTCTTTGTGTGGGATGACACAGTGGGTAGGCAGGACTGTGGAGTCAGAGAACATGTTTAGTCTCAGAAAGCAGACTTTTCCTCAGCACACAGCCCCACTTTTATAAAAGTGTTGGTCTTTGATTTGATTTATTTTCCATTTTTCAAATAGTTTTCTTTTTCTTTGCTCAGTTGCCTTTTGTTCCTTTTAAATGACCAATTATTCAATCTTTGAACATTCTGCCATAACACTGTTTTTATGAGTAGTTTGATATGTGACATTAACTGCAAGCAAAGTTACCCAAAAATAAAAGTTCCCATTTGGTATGACTCACTTTCAACTCTGAAAATAAGGATTTATAGAGTCTAGAAAATAAAGCGTCTTCCATGTGTGGATATTTATGGGGAAAAAATGAGTATAAAAAAACATTTATTGCCTGTCTATCCATCCATCCATGTTTCAGTTTGTTGTTTTTGTGTTTAAGACCTGACTAAACATAAATTCTGAATGTTTACCCTAGATGGCAAACCATCTAGATGTACCAACACAAGACTGAGATTAAAATGATTAAAAAGTTGTGAATGAACCCTGTGAATATGTTTGACATGGTGGTTCTGTATGCCTTTGAATGAGTTGAACATGATTCTCTAGGGTGTAGCTACTGCTATCAGAACACAGAGAACAACCTAATCCTGCATTTCCTTTTAATATGTAAATTTTACCGAGGGCAAGCTGAAAACAAGGCTTTTGACACTCAGCAATATGTTTATAGCTGAGCAGACAGAATTAGTATACAATTAATGGAAGCATTGCTTAATTAGTGCAAAAGTAGCTGTTTGAAGAGAGCAGAGTCTTTCTGTCTATGCAGACGTCCTGCTGAGAGTCTGCCTGCATGGCTAATCAAAACTGCTGAGACACATTTACCAATTGCAGTGTAGTTCTAAATGCAGAGAATTGTTTAATTGCTCAGTTATATCCACTAGATTAATTACCAAATGGTTAAAAATTGTGCATACATGCAACATCTACAAATTACATTTAAAACCAAAGTTTTAATAAAAAGGGAGGGACATTTACAGCATTCAGTAAGAGCGGTCAGACGGCAGGGAAGTGGGGGATTGTTTATGTATATTCAATAGGAAATGTAAAACAAATTACTTCTTAAACATGATTCACAGCCATCTTTATATGTCACTAAAACATACAGCAACATAATTCAAAAATCACCTTTCAAAATATTTTGTATAATATTCTAATAGGTTTTATTTATCACAAACTTATGATGGTTATAAGAATTGCATTGATGTTTAGTTATCATGTTTGGTTATGAAGAATGACCCAAAGCAAACAAGAGACTCCAAGGATTGTAGTAAAGTAAATGTTTAATAAGAAAAAATGAAAAAAAGCATAGACTTGAGCAGAAAACCAATATCCTAACAGACGAGGCAAACAAAGCATGAAAAAGGGGATAAACCACTGATAAAGAGCAGAAATAACTGCATGGAGAATAGTAAGTAGACCACAGGAGGATCCAACAATGGTTGGCTGAGGAGCATAAATACTGAGAAAAGTGATTACTGATCTGAAAATGGATGAGTCATTGGACTGATTGAAAACAGCTGGGAGGGGAACAAGGAACTGAGGGAAAATGACACTGGGAGAAGTGAAACAATATGTAAGACAAAATGTAGAACTAAAAAGTCTCAAATTACAAAAATGCACTGAGATTAAACCCAAAAGTCCGAACAAAAGTGGCAGTTAAACCAAAGTTCCAGAGTGCAACAGCAGCTTGAAAGATTATTTCATGCCTAACCTGGATTAGGCCACTGGCATGTTATTCTCAGTTAAATATTGACCAATCTGCCTCTGAAATTTTGCAAAACCTTTAAAATTGTCAAGTATTTGCCCAGCAGAGAAGTGAGAGTTCTCCTTTTGGCAGTTGTTGGTGTTGCTCTGGGACATGCAGCAGGCTTCTTGTCCAAAATCTAAAAAGTGAATCTTGACTTGTACAGAGAGGGCAGTAGCAGTGTACATTATTTATTTGCAAACCTTAAAACTGTGCACACAGCTGCCAGGCGTTTTTTTTTCTTCCTCCATTTACACAAACTCAGCTTCTTCAATCTATTTGTGATTTTTGTGAAAACATCAGGAAATACAAAATATTCTGACCTATATTTTGTAATGCATGTATATAAATTACATTACAGCATAATCTTCAACTTGAAAAACTTGTTTAATTTGTAATTTTTGTTCATACTAAGCTATTGTTATGATGAACAGCTTTTATGTAAATTTTCTCTATTTGCAGACCTGGATATGGAAGTTTACTTTCCGTTTTAATATCTCCATCTTTTACAGCAGTGAAATCCCTTTTGACATCATGCTGGCTCAGTCAGGCAGTAAGATTATTTTGCCTAAAGCTTGTAAATGTATTTCTTACTATCTGCCCATGAAAAAGTACACAGTTTACCAAATTAATTATCTTGGTTACACTTCATATCCAAAACTAGAGAATCAAACAAAAAAAAAAGCCTGCATGATTCATATGGTAACCCAACCAGTAATGTGGTGTAGAGGACAGTCACTTTTTAACATCTTATCCAGTGGCTCTGCTTAGCCCTGTTTTCCTAAAACTCATAATTTGAAAACTGATTTTTAATTTGCATAGGTAATGTTTGTTTTTGGGGCTGCACAGTGGCACAGTTGGTAGAGCTGTTGCCTTGCAGCAAGAAGGTTCTGGATTCAATTCCCGGCCCTGGTCTTTCTGCATGGAGTTCGCATGTTCTCCCTGTGCATGGTGGGTTTTCTCCAGGTACTCCAGTTTCCTCCCACAGTCCAAAAACATGACTGTCAGGTTGATCGGCCTCTCTAAATTGCCCCTAGGTGTGTGTGTGTGTGCATGGTTGTTTGTCCTGTGTGTCTCTGTGTTGCCCTGCGACAGACTGATGACCTGTCCAGAGTGACCCCGCCTCCCGCCCAGCACGTTAGCTGGAGATGGGCACCAGCAACCCTCCCGACCCCACTGAGGGACAAGGGTGCAAGAAGATGGATGGATGTTTGTTTTTGATGATCTGACACATTTAAGTGTGTCAAAAAAGCCCAATAAATAGATAAACAAATGGATAAATTATAAGGTAAATATCTTTAGGTTTCACTTTACTTTTCAGTGTTTCCAACACTATACATTGTTTATTTAATTTATGGTTTTACATATTTCTCCAGCAAAAGGTTTTTGCATGCTCCCTGTTTAAATTTGCTCTCCGCTGTGGGAAGGGGATTTTCCTAGTTGGGATCAATACTATTTTCTGATCTTATCTGAGTGACTGACAGTGAGATGGTCTCCCAAAACAAGAGTGCAAAAAACAGAAAAGCATATTTTGAGTTCATTAGGAAAAGGAAGGACAAATTAGAAACAGGAAGCTCATCTATCTCAAACATCCTTTGACATAGTGAGTGCATATATTTGTACACACCAGACAGACCTGATACTTCAGATTCTTCTAGCACAGATGGAGATGGTAACAGGAAATATGACTTACATGCCTTCTTACTGCTAAGATGGGAACACAAGCCTTGCAAGCAAATATTGGGACTAAAATATGCATGCATGTGTAAGTCATTTACATATCTAATGTCTTAATACTGAGAAATGTATCAGGAATTCAATGCTGTCTTCAGCTCTTGATGCGTTTTTCCAGAAACAGCTTTTCTTTTTCAGGTATGCATTCGCCAGATTTAAGAGTTATGGCAAGATTTAAGAGCAATGCTGCAGAACAGGAAACGAAACGACGCTGTTGTCTGTTGGAGGACAGAGGCATCCATCAAGCTGAGATTGGAATAAAGGGCAGCAATGGGAGTAATTATCTGTGGTAAGAGACAATGATGTGTGACTCTGCAGTAGAAGCTCAAGAGCCAAAACACCTCAAGCTAAACAGTTTTCAGTTGCTTAAATTTACACAAGTCTTGTTATATACATTATATATCTATAAACTTATGAAAAAAGTTTGGGGTACAAAAACCTTAATGTAATATTTTATTTGTAGAATGTTTTTAAATTATGTGTTAATCATTTCAATCAAAATCTGGGGACATAAGTTATGTGAATTTAAAAAATACCTTTTCACACAAAAATGTTATTTAATAGCAGATTTACTCATTTCATATGCATATTAAGTAATTATTTAATATGTATTTGTGCATTTTTAATGCTGTCTGCCATTACATTGATCTCTGACTTTGTCTATTTAGGGTAATTGACTTTCATGCTTTTGCATCCTCTAACAGATTTACTCCCAGGATGTTTTTTATTAAGTCTGACCTGCTTCCCACTCCCTGCTTCACAGAGGCATCCCCACAGGATGATGCTGCTTCCACCATCTTTCACCATAGGATCAAATGTGACGTGTTAGTTTTTCATCACACATGAAGTTTTTGTATGTGGGCCAAAAACGTAACTTTTCTTGTAACATCAATGTATATGAAAATGTTCACTACTTTCGCACAACACTTTAACAAATACATGTTTCATGGAGGTGGATCATCTAATGAGATAACAGATTAAATTAAATGGCAAGTAAAAAAGGAAGCAGCAGACTAAAAGGGAGAAGAAACAGAAGAAGGTGTGTCTATGTGTGAGAGTCTTTGTTTGCAACTGATGTTTCACAGGCAATTAGGTCATTGTGGGTAATTTGGAGCCGGAGGATCTCATTAAACCATCACATTTGTGGCTTTTGATCAGCCTCCGGACTGAATGTAAAAACTTCAACGTGTGCAGAAGAAGAGCACAAGCAAAGTGCTCAGAAGACACATTTTCTGCTTTGTGCCCCTATAATAACATATAATGATTGATTATAATGCTCTCTATGGAGATTGACATGAGTGCAGCATTAAGGCTGATGTCATTAGTTCTGACATTAAATTTCCACAATTACACTGGGTAAGGAGGAAATTATTTTTGAAGCACATGCTGACCTTAAGCTTAATAAAATTAATCAGCCAAATAGACTTTAAACTTTGCTAAAAAAAAAAAGAACTCTCATTTTCTCAGAATAAATGAGTCCAGTAAGTATGGCTCCTGCTGGATGGGTTTGAATCATACCTGCCTGCTGAAAGCACAGAATACTCACTTTCTGTTGAATGGAATAAGGACTCCTTTCATTTGGTTTATAGCAGTGAGAAGCATCCTGTTATCTGCAGGTAAATTAAATATAGTAAATCTCGCTGGTAGTCATATACCAGTAAACAGTAATGGCGCAGAAAGCTTCTCTTAGTGGTTAATTGCTATTGACATAACCATCAACATGCTGACTTGCATGCATTGTGCAAAGAACAGCCAGAGCACAGAATCAGTCGGTACCATACTTTGGTTAGGTCTCCACATCTGTCAGCCTCAGTGTGTGAGGGACTTTCAATTATACCCAAAACTTTGTTTCTGACAGCTTACCATAAAACCTGAAGTGTTCCAATTCTTCTTCATGATACACATGCCAGCTGGAATCTGGCGCGTGGAGCTCCATGGTGGAAACATACAAAATATATAAAAATAAAAACAATGAATTAGGCTACCGCTGTGAAGCTAATACAAACACAAAAGATGGGAAATAAGCCGCTTAAATGTCAAAAAATAAATAAATCCTTTTTGTGTTTGAAATAAAAAAAATGCACGTTTTCTTTCTTCTACCTAATACACTGGAAAGTAAACCTAATTCAAACGTGCAATGGAGACCATATCGATTTAAAACCATTAAGGACTAATTTCCATTTTTCAAGCGTATGAATATATTTTACATGCTCATTTACAGTGAGCGAGTCTTTGGCTGCTGTCATTGCCTGTCCTGAATAAAAGTTCCAATGTGAGCCATTTTCAGCATGCATATCATTTAGAGTACAATAACATGTGCATAATTATTTGTACTGAAGCCTGAATACTTCCCATAGCAAACAAAACAACTTCAAGGAAGGAAAGAAATCCATATTTTATAGTCATTGTCATTTGTCATTTACTGTTTATTTCACAAATGCTATGTGTTGAAGACATGTGAATGCTTTAACAAGGCACAAACTACAGTAATAGCTTTACCTTGGCTAGTTTAATAAGTTAACTCTTTTCCACCTTTTATTGCAGCAAAACACTGACAATATCTTCAGTTTTAAATTAGGCTTTCCTGCATGTTCGTGCTGGCAGACTGAAGTAAAATATGTTTCTCCAATAGATTTTATTTATGTGTACTTACTTTTGCCAGTTATGTCTTTGTTTTCTGATTTTCTTTTTATTCACGCCATAGCTCAACACATATGACGTTTAGATTCTTTTTCCCATGAGTTTTGTTTTGCTCAGATGGGGACATTAGATTTTTTATTCATGCTCTGACTATACAAATTCCAGCTGTCAAGCCTTTTTAAACATAAATGGCTTGAATTTGACTGTATAAATGCTTTATTACTGTTGAGATGGTTGTCTTGCCTTAGGTTTGCCCATTTCTCTAAAAGATGCAACATTTCTTTTAGCTGCAGTTCTTCCTTTCCTTATTTAGTGGAGGAACATTGTTCTAAAGATCTGTTGTTTTTTTGTTGTTTTAGTCATTCTTTGGCTATACTAGCAACCGAACAAGAGACATAGAAATCTATAATTTCTGCAGCATAAAAAGGAACATCTTTCTAATCATTTGCATTACTTTCCTTAAGAAAAGTTTCTAATTCTGCATGTAGTGGCAGCACCTCTTAAGTTCAACCTCATAGTGCCCGGTGGAGTACAATCCTGTACACATTTATCTGGATTGTATTTTATCGTCTCCACACCAACTCTTCTAAAATCAGAAGCAGACATAATGAGCTCTCAGCTAACTCCCTTCAGACAACAAAGAGGTAGATTTGCTGCAGTCCTGATGTCGTGATGCACATGAGTTGAAACCCAACGCCATAAAGGAAGCACCCAAAGGGCAGTAAAACAGCTGGTGAATTGACATATTGGTGATCAAAGAGATGGACCGACTTCTTTGGGGTTTTCTCCTTCTATTACTTAGACATCAAGACCTGTGACAGGTGCTTCTTCCCTCCAAAGTGCAGGTTTGACTCACATCAAGTAAAGTAACATCTTACTTCACAGATATGCTCCTGACCAGAGAAGCCAGCAATAGTGTTCCATTTTTTATTTTTGAATGCGCATGAAATGACAATAAAAAACTTTTCATCTTGATTTGAAGCATCAAGGTAGTACGTATGTCTGAATCATCATCTGTCCTCCATAAATTACATTAACATAGGCTGACTAATTAGGTTTGATTTATGAAACTAACTCTTACTTTATTTTTACAAAACACACCAGCATGTACAGTTATCTAACACTTGGTCACATAGTCAATTGCTTTTTAACAGAATCAATTAATCACATGGCAGCAACTCAATGCATCTACACATCTAATGCAATGCAAGTAATCATCATGGTAAATATGATTACTTGTATTTTAAAAAAGGTGTAAGGTCTGAGAAATAATCATACTTGTATTTCATGAATCATCCATATGAGGAGAAAGTTACTGAGTATTTATAATTTCCTTTAACAGAAACCCTCTGCGACAGACTGGCGACCTGGTACTTTATGACAACTTAAAAAATAAGCTTTTTGTCATTAACCTTTCAAACTTTAATGTTAAAGTAAAATATCATTATGAATAAAAAGAACATAATTTAAGGCCAGTGCCAAGTTCTGCTTAATACAATGAGCAATGACTCGTAATTGCACTTGCAGGTGCAATTACGTAATTGCAATTACGAGCAATTACAAATGCACCCCAGGTGCTGTGCGTTGCAAACCAACACATTTAACAGTCACACCTCCTCCAAGAGCTTTGTAGGATTATTAAGGCTTCATCTTGTTTTCCATTTGCATTTATATATTGTAATCATCCATACTATACTGCTTTATATTTGTTAAAAAGTGTTGTCCACTTTTATGCAAAATTTCTCTGAACAGAATGAATGCAGATGCTGTTATTTACTGAAGAAGTTTTGACAAGAAATCAAATATAAACCAAAATAAATCTCTGAACTATTAAATAAATGTGACTACAAGCTTTCCTCGCCCCTTAAAACTGATGATTTTTAAAGCAAACAATACAAGTTTCTTTATGTAACCTTTCAATGCCTGTCACTGACTTGATGTCTGGTTCTGAAGGAAACTCAGAGCTGCAATCACCTTGTTTAGTGAGATCAAACTTTAGGTAAAGTATTATAGTAAAACTAAAAATGTTGCGTCCCTGGCTTAAACTTCCATGTTGTGGTGAATTTAAAACATGGGACTATTATAAATAGTCTCCAGATCTTTTCCACCGTTGATGTGGTACATGCTACATATTCTGGACAATTCCACTAAAAGACAAAAAAAGATTATCCACTTTTATTCACTGGCCTGATTTTATGTGACATTTGTTAAACCTTGATGTTTTACTTGGAAGAAAAAGCTTTGGTCCCTCATCCCTAATAATTAATCCAGACAATTGAAGAACAAATGAGAAGGCTCTCCCATGTAGAGCATTAGTGCCAAGCAGACATTTCTGAGGCTCATTCATTGTTACTGCCACAGTCTTGGCCAGTTTCTGTCTTGTCATTTATCAATTGTGGAAATGTGTTCAGTTTTAGTAAAGCCACTGTCATTCCAGAATTTTTTGCAAGCTTTTTCCAGTCTATTTTTTTTATAATGATTGTTTTTATCATCTCTTGAGTGATAAAAGATGCAAATGAGCAAATTCAAGAATAACCTGCTAAGAAAGCTAAAGTTTATTATGGTTAATCAGATTCTCTTTAAATGATAGCAGATGTACATCCCAGAAGACTAAGTCCCAAACTTTAATTAAACGTTGATTCAAAATAGTATTAGTTTATAGTTATGCTAATTTGTAAACAAATGTGCATAACTATAAACTACAGATTTGTGTTTCCATTTAAAATAGAGTATGGAGTATATGCTACATTAAAATGAAAAACATTTTGAAATTATTTATCTTAAGCAAGTTATGTTAACAAAGATGGCTTTTTGCATCCACACTGTATTCATAATGCTTTTCATCTAAACTCACACCAGTCTTTCTTGCAAATAAGATCCTAATGTAGGTCTATTTTCTCTTTCTAATTTTGTCAATCTTTGAGATCCAGGATGTATTTTGTGTAGTATTTATGCATTGAATTATATTAAATGAAATGAAAACTAAATCCTGCTCTGACATAAGCTCAGCTCAGTAGGCCGGCAGCAAAAACAAAGAAATAAATAAACTATTTACAAAAGGAAGCTAATTACTGAAATCAGCTGGTGTAACATTTGGTGGAATTTAACCTGGGATAATTATGCAAAATGCCAAGTCAACACATTTCTAAAAAGAGCCCTGCTATTTTGTCATCTGTGGGGGAAATGCAGCACAGGCGTGAAGAAGATTTACCATTTTGGGATCATAAATAATGCCATTAATTAAGCCACACAGGTGTCTCTTCCACATGTTATTTCTGTGGTAATTTACGGCACAGTATGCAAGCTTTCTGTCATTTTCTCAGAATAATTTGAAGGGTTTGCACTTGGTTTTTTGCAGCTGAGTGTTCATTTCAACCTATTAGGTGTAACATCCATCATTTGAGGTTGGTTATTTGGGGGGGAAAAAATTGCTGAAATGTGAATTTGAAAAACGTCTTGGGTTTGAAATGGACAGCACTCTAACACTTTTAAAAAGAGTTTGAACATCCCTGCAAATAGCAAGTCTGAGTACCCCTTATAAAAGAACTCTTAAAAACTGTCAATAGAATAGATGGTACTCATTTTTTCCTTCCAGAGATTTATAGACAAAATTATATGATTATGTATAAAACCTTGGATTTAGAATGTATGACATTATATTGTTACCATATTATGAATACAATCAGAAAACTATTCAAAAATAAAGAAGTTATGTGTGCAAAAGCAGATGTCAAAACCCATCCTTTTATAATACAAGCTTTATACTCGTTTCTGTATATTGGTTTTATTTCTCGCTAGGCTGCTGGAGTCTGGATTGATAAATGTGTTTAACTCAAAAATACAACAAAGAAAAATAAAATGTTGTTGTAACTCATTAATCCAATATTCTGATGTTTACATTCCACTATGGAATATTTAAGAGTTTAAGTTAAATGCACTGATTAGGTTATGTAATTGAAAAATAGACCCAAACCATCAGCCTTCCACCACCATGTTTAATGATTTTTGCAACATGACAAAATAACTTTAAATGTCAAGGAATATGAATACTCAACTATTGAAATTAGATTAAAAAGTTAAACTCAACAGGCCATTTGGATATTTATTTCCATTTAGTCACTAACAAGGAACATAGGGATCTATCTGTAAGAAAAGCCATGCATACAATATAGGCGGTGGACCCACACTTGTGACTCTCCTTGAGGGAAAACAGTCATCAGAAATCAATAGCTCCCTCTGAGAAGCACACCAAGTGCTTTCAGTAGTTTGTTTCACTTCAGTTAGTTTTCAGTCCACAGAGACAGACTTTCTGAGCTAACATGGATCCCACAAAGATCAGGAAAGGCTCGTCCCGCAGTGCCCATCAAACCACACATGTAAAACCTGAGGTTAATAAAGTGTGGGTGTGGCTTACTGACAGCTGTGGTTTCCAATCTTTCCATTATGTCAGACACTACTGAAAGATTTCCCAAAGCAGAACGCTTTTAGAATTAATTTAAACATAGTTTTATTCTTACTGTGCTTGATCTCTGTGGGCAGACTTTCCCATAAAATGGGTTCGCTAATGGAAAGACCAAATCTCCCTCTGCCATAAAATGTGACTGCAGAATGGAGAGCAGGGCGATATTACCCAGAGCTCAATGGTTTTGGAGGTAAATATCAAGTCAATAAGTCTGAGAAATATTTAGGAGACAGGTCATATTGAGTGCGAGTGATGGGATTAAAGTCAAATACTAAATGGAAAAGGAAACTATTCACATAATGAGCTTGTATTGCAATGACCACTTAATCACACTTTGTGCTGTGGAACATTGAGTTTAAGAGGTAAAGAAATTACTACTGTTACAGCACAGGGTTGTCAAAGCTCACGTAATCTTTTCCTTCAGGACTAAGTATATTTTGATGGAAACAAGCAAGCACAAATCCAAAAAATGTAAAGCATGCCTTCGATTTCACAAAAACAATTTCTTTTGAGTTGACTTTATAACAGTCACAAAAGAAGCAAAATGTAGCAATAAAACAAAAACAGGATACTCCTTTCTTGCATTAATAAAAAGAACACCAAAGGTTGCATGGAGATACTCTGAGTTTTAGTATTCATTTTAAAGATAAAGATTTCAATTAAAACATGGAGGAAATTGTGAATTGCTTCTTTTCAACTTTTTTCTTCCTTTTAAGCACTTTTGTCACTGGTTGGAGAGCTACATAAGTAAAAGAAAAACTCTGCCCACTGTTAACTTTACAAAAAAAAGAGAACTAACCTTCTAGAGTGACCCAGAACCAAGACCTGGATCCAATTAAAAATGTGTAGGGGTGACCTGAAAAGTGCAGTATGCAATGCCTCTGCAGACCATATTTTAATTTAATATACATATTGCCCGTTCATTTTTTGCAGAACAAAAAAAAAAAGCATTATGTAAGTGTACGTATTTTTTAAAAGTTGAAATATAATTTTCCATTTCAAGCCCATTTTAAGCCCTAACACACTGTGAGGAAAATATGACAGTCAAAATAATGCTTAATATGGCATTCAGATTCAAAGACTCAGTTTTTATTATCCCTAAAGGGAAATGTGTTTTTACAGTGGCATTTAAATACAACCAAGATAATAAAAAATAATAAACCAATAGAAAGTAATGCACCTAGTGTAACATAAGCTTATGGGCAACCAAACCTGGATTAAAACAATTACTGTGCTAAAAAGTGAAAGTGCATTCAAAGCAGTGGCAGTAAATTTGTACCCAGCAACATTACACAATCTGTGATATTGTTTTTTTAGGTGAACTTCAAATTAAATGTTATGCAAACACAATATTTTAATATTATGTTTGAGTGATATTTGAGCAAAAATAATGGGGGATCTGAGCAAGGACAATAAATCAGCAGAGGAGAAGTAAAACAATATAAGAAGGTCATAGACACCATTCTAGTGATTCGACTAATGAGAGCAGTAAGAGTTCAAGTAAACAGCACTCTGGCTCCCTTAATCTCTCCATATGGAAATTTAAAGGTCTGGGAGGGGTCACATTTGGTTGGTGCACTAGATATTTTGTTGTCTTGAATATGCATATATTGGCAATACTGCATAAGATACATGAATGGTAATGTTGTTTTTATTTACTCTAAAAATTAGTTTCTAACCTTTATTAGGCAACATATTTAGAAATGAAGAGATTTTGTTGATGTTCAGAATTTGCGAGAGCCTGCAGAGGTAAACAAAGCAAATGCATGCATATACTGACCTGTGTTGTACACACATTTGCAGGAACAATACACAAAATAATCACAGTCTGTGTTTCTGTTATACATTATCTTTATCCCTAGAGCATTTCAAGAGGAACCAATTATTGTGCTGTGGTACGAATCTATTACATTATGTAGTCTTCAGTATCAATGCAATCTCATTGCCCAGAGGAGAATGAATTGGACACTATTAAATATTGTATTTGTTCTGCTACTTCAAGTAATATCAGCATATAATGTAATAATGTAATAAGGAATAATTCAATCTTAATTTATTCCCCATGAAATCCCATTCTTCGGTGAAAAGGAACCACAATAAAGTTATTGTCTCTATTACCACTCATTTCTAAAAGAAGGACCTAAGTATGGCATTTTTTTTATGATATTTCATATTCTGAGATCATTGACTATAACTTTGAAAACTATTTAAGTTTTAAAAGTTAACTTTATGGGCTAAATTAATTCAGTTAGACCTCCAGTTACATAAACCATAGTATAACACTAACAAACAAGAAAATCTATAAAAGTTATATAGATTTATATAGATTCCGACATTGCTTCACTTTCTGATTTCAGTAACAATTTGTTGATGGCCACTCCACACTATGTATTGATCAAAGTGCTCCTTCTATTGAAACATGCATATTTCATTTGCTGTCAGATGGATTTCCATTTCTCAAGTGTACAGAAACAACATAGATGTTGAGATGATGAATGATGTTGACTTGATGGATGCACTTTACTTTTTTTTCCTGATAAATGCTATGAAATAGCTTGTTGTTTCATAGTTTTTCCACTCAATGTGAGACTAAGTGCAAATATGAAAATAATGCTAAGTCTAGACAATGATACTGAGAATTCGGAATATATTTCTTTCAGTCTAACAAGTCTTGTTTGGTATATGGTCCTTGCAGCTCATATTAGAGAATCACATTTTTCCTTTTTGCCTCCAACACTACACAGCACCGTATCTAGTATCTTCTGTTAGTTTATCACACTGATCAAACAACATTTTGACCAGTATGGACACTCTGACTGGTCCATGGAGCAAAGTATACACACATAACCAGCAACGTGCATCATTTAGTCTTGGCTGCCAACAATCCTGTTTTTGGTTCTCTGCTGTTTCTCTCTTGGAACAAACTACAATCTGTAGAGTGGAAACAACCTTGCTCAAATCCTTATTTTTATCCCATTTTCTTGTTTCAACCCATCAACCTTAAAGACACTTACTGTCCACAAGGTTGATGGCTTACTGTCCAAGATGGCTTTGTAAGTAAATCTCTGCTTATTGTAGCTACATTTTCAACACTAATCCAATATGTTATAATGGCACATTCATTTCACAGGAAGAGATCATTCACAACAGTATGTTGACAAGACAAGATTAGGTTTTAGTGTGATGTTTTGGGCAAAACTATGAATCTTCTTTTTTGTTTGTTTTCACAAACAGTGTTGAAATTAAACAAATAATGAATTGCTTCATGTTAAATTATCTAGCTTAGATTTGATCCATTTACATATGTTAGAATTTGAAGAAGAAATGTTAAGTCCACATTCACTAAAAAAAAGTGAAATATGTGGGGAGAATACTAACTTGCACTTACTTCACCAGAAGAAGTCAGACAAACTTTATGCTTTTGCTGTTAGTATTGCAAAATACAGAGTTCAGCAATCACCTTAGAACCCCAACATTGTCTAAATCTTTCTTTTTCAGTTGAAAATATATTAAATTTTCACTTCCAGACAGAGTTAGGGAAATAAATCCAGTAAGAAAAAAGATTTGAACATAAGAGAGGAATAGATGAAACTTGCCTCCCCCAAGTATTGTCATAAAGGAGGACAAATGACGATATTAAAAGTTCAACCTAATTTACAGTTTAATTTGAAAAAGTTCTACCTCCTACCTTCTGCTCAAATTCTCTTTTGGCCTTAGGCACCCCGCCGACTCAAAATCTGCATCCTTAATTACTTTGCCGTTTCTTTCCTTATTTAATACCAATTATTAGAAAAATCTGCAAATTCACACAAACAACACCTGCTGAGCAGAGGGATCCTGCTGTGAGTGCAGACATTGTTCTATACCAAGAAACGGGAATCTGAAAAACATTGATTGCTCTGATCCTTCTCCCCCCACACCGACGTCCTTGCATTCAACTCAGCAGACCATGTTTGCTAGAAAATAAATTCTAGTTAATTTTATAGCTTTTAATAAAATGACCAACATTGTGTCGGATATGGATGAATGAATATTCAGACTGATCCATCTTTAGGATGGAAATATTTAAATGACAAGGACATAGATAATATTTCTACAAGATGAATTCCTATTCATTCTGGCACACATCCTCCTCCCAATCCAATGCGACTTTTAAAGCTCTTTGCAGACAGTTTAGTTTAAAAAGAGGATATTGTAACACAGGTCACAGCACCAATACTTTCTCTCTATCTCCAAAGTGTTTTCCAACTCTGAGTCACAGATAACCTGACTAATCAAAGGAGACATGAAAGAGTTGCTCCTTTTGAACCAGAGTCATTAGCAGCCTTAACCTCAGGAACTGAATGTCATTGCTAACAGCAGCCTTGCTTAATCACTGGGATAGCAGCTAGATTTAACAAAAATCAACAGGAGTCTGACAGTTGTGTGAAGTTTTACTCTTAAGATTTAGTGCAAAGGACTGTGTGGCCTGTTGATGTCTCCAGCTGCATAATTGGCTAAGATCACAGCCGTGTCCTCAACAAGACTGAGGCGTTCTTTCATCGGAAAGTCTTGCTTTCTACCAACAAGACTGTGGTAACCATTGCCTAAGCTGTCAGAGGTTTGGACAATAATCAGAAAAGGTCTCTGCATTCATTTGAACTACTTTTAGATATTTGAATAGCCTTAAAACATTGCAGTCACAGAACTTTAAAGAATTCAGATGAAATGGTTTATTTGGACTATTTATTTATTCAGTGGGGGGGGAAAGTACAGTATGTTATTTGTAATCATTCACACCACAATTAGTGGAAAAAACTTAACTCAAGCTTTTTATGGTTTATAGTTATTTTTATTTAATAACCGCTATGACCATTCTCTGTTCAAAGCTGAGCTAAAGACATTTATTTAGAATTGCATTTAGTAAATTGTAGTATTCTGTCATTTTTATGTTTCTATTGTTATTTCATTTAGTTTTAGTATCTTCATTTATATCTATGGAAAATATTAAAGTGCTATGTAGGTAAATGTTGATTCAAATGATCATTTGTAGGCACTGAAAAAAGCACAAATCAAAGAACAGTATGCCATGTTCTTGATGTTGCCATGTTCTTGATGTTGCCATGTTTTGAGAATTTGTAGAGGACCAGAACGCAAAAGTGAGAAAAACGTGATGATAAATACTAAAGAAAGAAAAATAATATGTCTAATAAAATATCCATCATAAAAGTTTGAATCAGTGCTACTACTTAAGGGAAATAGCATAATCCGATTAATTTTTAAACTCCTCAGTCCAATCTGCCCAGTGGGTGGTGGTACGCAGTCTTTTCGTTCAGTGTCTTTGTCGGAGTCGGGCTTTTTCATGTTTGACTGATTGGCTTTGCCACTGATGTTGCATACAGTTTCATGATAATTTAATACTTAAGGTGAACAAAGTGAGCTTATATAGCAGGAATGGCCTGGGGATTCCCAGTCATCTAGCACTGTTTTACAACATTCTTCATAGTAAGTAGTCAATAAGATGGTATTTCTGTAATTTATGCCTCCTATACCGCTACAGATGGTTCTTTGAGGGTGATTTCTATCCAGTTAGCTACAAGAGGCTCATATAATTGCAATGATTCCCCTTGCCATATCTTTGTTATTGGCATTTAATTCAGAGCTTACTCCCCAATAGAGCGATGACGCACCGTTTTCGTCAGGTCAGATCAGCTTCTGTAATTATATTAATCATTATGGTTCAGAGTGTGAGTTCAAGTTGCTCAAGAGGTTTCATAAGAGGGATCAAGAGTGCTGCTGCAGTTCAAGGTATTTGCAGTGTTAAATTTGTGACTATGAATTTAAACTCCTGTGTCTGCACTGCAGAGGGGCACTTTTAAATTCTATTACTCATTTGTAAGGATTATTATTTTTTTAAAAATCACTTATGATGATTGACCGAAACCTTTGAAATAACAGTAAACCTTCATGTGATTTTATGTTTTTTTCACCAATAACAGGGTTGCACATGCTTAATAAGCAGCTTGCAGTGTTGTTTACAATTCTAAAAATTCAAGGGGTCATATAAAATTCATCCAAGCGTAGGTAAGTACAATGTCCTTGTCAAGAAGAGCAAAAGGAATAAAGACTCATAAATCCCAGTCTGCAATGGTAACAATGGTAACAGAAACAGGTATTTTTAATCATCAGGACAAATTATCGTGTGATCAGAAACCAGAAATGGTTCATTTAAGCTTAGTCTTAAGTCCTCCAACATGGACTTCAACCAGCACAACTCTCTACATTAACAACTTTTATCAGCTTAATGTGCACACTTAACATTGCACATTAATTTTAAGTGCCATATCCTTGTTATTGGCATTTAATTCAGAGCTTATTCCCCAATAGAGTGATGACGCATTGTTTTCGTCAGGTCAGATCAGCTTCTGTAATTATATTAATCATTATGGTTCAGAGTTCGAGTTCAAGTTGCTCAAGAGGTTTCATAAGAGGGATCAAGAGTGCTGCTGCAGTTCAAGCTATTTCCAGTGTCAAATTTGTGACTATGAATTTAAACTCCTGTGTCTGCACTGCAGAGGGGCACTTTTAAAAAATTAAAGTGTGCACATTAAGTTGATAAAAGTTGTTAACTATATTACATTGCTAACTATATTATCAACTAGTAGAGTTTTATATATTATAAACATTCCTACCTTGTGTAAGTCCTCCAACAGCTAGTTAAGATTTCTAATTCTTTATATGTATATCTACTGATATATTATTGTTTATGTACACTTTATGCATCAATATGTGGATTTGGAAACTTTTTAAAAGACAAAATATAACTTCCAGCAACACAGAACAGGTCTTTACTGTACCCTTGACCCTTGAAAATCTCATGAATAGCTTGTCTCAGGACCACATTTTGGATGACGTTCAAGCAAAAGATATGATCACCTGTAAGGTAAATTTTCCATAAAGAAAGAATCTTTCTACTCGCTGAGCACGCACAACCCCTTTTCACCCAAAGTGCCACAGCAATCAGAGATGAAATTCATAAGTTTTTTATTTTGTAAAAAAACCTCCCTCTTATTATTAATTGCTCTATACAGATTGTATTAAATTGTACGTATATGTTGAAATGCTTTCTTCCCAAAATGTTCCTCTCTGAAGGGGGGATTTCAGTCATGCAAGCCCAGGAGTAAATATCAATATGTTCAAACTTTCTAGACTTATAGTTTGACAAGTTTTATAACAAAGAATGGCAATCACTATTTTTTCACCCAGAGTAGCGAGTAATTCTGGTCCTTTACCTGCAGGGTGTCAGCTTAAAGATTTGCTTTAATTGTGGATTTGTGAAGTTCCTTTGAGAGGTAATGCGTTTTCACAGATGAACATTAGAATTAATAGTTTTTTCCATCTCTATATGTTTTCTCCCTCAGCATCATTTTTCTTATTTTAAGCCAGAAAACATAAACTCACAATACAGACTGTGTTGACAGTAAAGGGCTGTGAAAGTGTTGTTGGCGACCTTTTCCTTTCTAATTTGGCTTTCCTACTGACACGACTCACTGCGCCATTTCACGCTGCAAAATAACACAGAGACAGCCTCAAATGAGTCAAATGAATTGATGTGTCTGAAGTGGGCTGCTCTTTATGTGCTGCGGCAGATTTCATATGAATATTCTGATAGTTTCTTGGAAGCTGTTATGTGGATATCAATTATTAAAACAATAAAATAAGAAAAGGTTGAAATGTTAAAATGTGTTGCTTTTTTAAGTTCTAATTTACAAGTTGAGTCATTTATCCATTATGTGGATCACACTGTATTATGTTAGTGACCTGGATAAACAGTTTATTTTGTTATCTACATTAAATTTTATAATTGGTTATGAATCAATTATACATAAAAGAAAAATAATCTGCTTTATTTGAACTGTAGTTCATGAACTGAGCTTATATGAATAAAATGGGTATTGAATTCCTACAGAATCCTGCAAAAGTAAGTTTCTCTTCCAACTTGTAATCACATTTTTCTAGATTTCCTGCTTATTTTGCCAAGATAATCTTTTCAGATTTTATCTATAATTATCTTGTAATTATACCATAATCAATCACTTCAACCCTAGTATGGCAGAAACATGTAAAACTCCTAAAAGAACTTAATCTTTTACTGCAAGCAGCATAATTCTACATTTTAAATAAAATTAAAACATTCATTATTTTGGTTTCCTTTTTACAAGACTACTTGAAAAACACTCAGTGGACACCATTAAAAATTCAAATAAAATAATTGCGATTCTGACTGAATATAAGTGTTTTAAATTAATCATGTCTAATCAACAATTTTATGGTTATTTTTTCCCTTGTGTGTGTGTAAATATGACATTACACAACCCATTACTTGGCCAAAAAGCCACTAATCACTGATGAAAGATGGTAAAGGAAGTAAAAAAAGGTCCAAGATTGTCATGCAGTGTCACAAAATCTCTATAACATCCAGATGCAATCTACATGCTAATTGGTTGTTTAGCAGTGATGTCAGAACACGTCTTGCGCTGTCTTCCACTCATGTGTGTAATTTATTAAATCTGCAGTTTACCGTGTTCTTCAGTCCAATGAGATTAATGCCCTTGCCAAGTTATTGTGAATCTGGCTTTTGTTTTAAAGGTGTAAGGCATGAAAAACTTCTCCAGCACTTGCAATGCCTTTAACACCGTAGCATACATTATTTGATCACCATATTAGCCAGCCGAACAGAACTTTTTTGGACATGCTGAAAGATTCTGCATGGCTGTCCTCAAAGTCTCACATGACATGTTTGACAATTTGATCAATTTCACTCTCAATCTTGCTTATAATTTGCTTATTGACATTCTGACTATTTGGTGAAACTTTGTAGAGCATTGAAGTTTCATTCAATCAGTTGATCCTTTAATATGAAAAAAATTAAATAAAGTCTAAAATTCCTCTTTATGACCCCATGTTTAAACTGATGTAAGGCAATTTTAGTTATATAGCACATTTTCAGCAACAAGGCAGTACAATGTGCTCATGTAGCTCATGTTATTCATCACGACGCCATACATAGAAATGGAGAATGTGACAGTAGCATTAGCTTGGAACAAAACAGGCAATGGAATCTCACGTCCCCAGTCCGGAGGAGGATTAGTGTTTCTCTTCAAAGGAACCTGGGAACAACGTGGTGCATAACTTTATTAACTATTTGAAATGCTGAGTCATTTTAATGAGTTGTTTTAACATGATAACCGTCCAAAAATATTGACAAATCAACATAGAAAGGATTCACCAGACACAATTTCAACATTTTTTGATGGTCTCAAAAATATTAAGAAAGATGCACGACTCTTGATGACCTATACAGGTTGTGCAAAGTAGAATGGTAATAGATCCTTCTCTCTTTATGCTAAAAGTATCGTTGAATGTTACACGAGTTTTGGAAGTTTTGAAATGGTATTCTTAAAAACTAAAGTTTCCAAATAAATTTATTAGAAATAATTGTACAAAATCTGTAGGATGCTATAATTACTGCTACAAATAACTTTATTATAACGCTTTTTAAAAATCTTTTTTTAAAAGTGTGATTTGCATCTGATGCTTTTGTTATCTTCTATAAAACCCACCATCATAAATCAAGAGTGCTCTCATAAACTGGTATTATTGTAGGCGGAGCATTATAAATAACACTGTTACTTAAACTCCCACATAATGACATATGACATTAGGCTAGAGGTGGAGCCCATTAGCTCCATATCTCTGTGGTGGTACGCGTTTCATACAAAACACCTACCACATATTACCGACTTTGGTCTACTACTGAAGATGGTAATAAACCAAAGAAAGTAAAAGAAAGATGTGGATAAAAGGAAAATATAGTTAAGAGTTAAAGAACAAGGTATTGAAAGAGGAATAATAGAACATAAAAGAACAGGAGGGGAAATGGAGTAGAGGTAACACAAAGGCAAGAGCGATGATTGATTGAGAGAGCGAAAGAGAGGGAGACAGGTGTTCGATTCGATGCTTGTATGGATTTCTCCACACTAACAGACTACCTTGTCATGCATTGCCTGACTGAGGGCTAAAATCTAGTAGATCTTCCATTTATCATCAGGTGTAGAATGGCAATCAATATTTCCTAATTAAAAGAGTTTGTGCTTTAGTCAGGTAGATCTAGTGAGTCTGAACAACTTAAAAAGCCTTGTTGGATTTTAAAAATAAGTGCAAATCTGTGAATTTGCACTTATGCTACTTAAGTGCAAAGAGAGCACTTAACAGGAACTTAGTTTTTAAAATGTTCAGTTTTAGAATGAGTCATATTCACTTAACAGAAAATAAAGACATACGGCTCAAAAATGGTGTAGTGAGTGATTTTTTTTTTTACTTATTAGTAAGTTGATTTATTTGGGTCCAGTTCACAACACAAGCCATCTCAATGCTCTTTACAAATACATAAATGTGATTTTTTTTTTTTTAAATAGAAACCTGAATTAATACACAGAAAAAACAAATCCACACATAATTAAGCTTAATTTTGTATGATCTTTACAAAATATAATGCATCTCTTTTGTCATTCACTGTTTTTTCTTTTGTTTATTTTAGGGTATTTTTGTATTTTTTATTCCGGTTGCTTTGGTGCTCTTTTGTTTCCCTTATGTTTTGTACACTTATTAAAATATTTTCTGCTCGGTTTTAACCATGCTTTTTTGTTCTTGTGTTATCTATCACAATAATTCAGTCATTTCTAGACATTCTCCCTCAGTACCTCAGTCCTTGCTCAACCCCAGCTGCTTCATAATCAGCCAATTAGTCTCATTTGCTCCTTGTACCAGTAATCACTCCCTCCATGTGTACAATTTTTATTGCAATTGTTGAATCTTCTTGTTGCCTTGTCAAGTTGCATTCCTGTCATGGCTGGTTTTCTTGCTTAATTCAAGTTCAGTCACTGATTTATAAATCACTCTTATTAAAATTCCTCTAGGTGTAATTTTACGTGCCTCGTGTAAGAGGTTTGGTCCTACAGAATGGGCTTATTTATGACTAAAAGCTGTTGTTATTGTAAATATAATGTTGGCTCAAAAAAACTCAACAATGTTTTTATACTCAAGGTAAAGTAGCAAAGCTGGTTCTTAAAACAGCCAATTAGAGCTAAAATAAATGTCAACTGGGACATTAACCAAGGCTAGACCCCATCTGAACTGAGTCACTCTGACTACTGTAATAAGCATTCAGAATAAGCTAACGAAAGAAATCACCTATCTGCATATGTCCCTAAGATGTAGTTTTATTCCCCTCACACACAACAGTAATTTTTTATTTTGGTAATGGACTGTTTACATGCACTAATACGATGGACTGAGCTTTGTTCGAAGGTCACAATAAGTGGGTAAAGCAGCTGTGTATGATAATAGGATTTCTATCAAGCTTATGAGCAAAAACCAGTTAATGTAGCAACGCAATGTGTAATAAATGTCAGATTCAAGAAGTGGCTCTTTCAGAATCCTAAATTAAACTTCTGAGACTTAGAGTAATCCTGTGCACACAGGAAATATGTAATATCTCATCTGTCATTTGAATAACCTGGTTTTACAGTGAACGGTGCAAATATTTGAGAAAAAAATATCAGCTATTATCAGAAAATTACGACGACAGTCTGCAAAGGCTTTTCAACCTAGGAAGCGTAAAATAAGCTCTGCTGGCCATTTGACTGGCAGCTGGAATGAATGAGCACCTGAAATTACTGGCACAGAGTCCAAGTGACTGTGACAAATGTACAATCTGTAAAACAAGAGGAAAGGAAGTTTTTACAGTAGGTGTTTGAAGAGGTAGGGAGGAAACACGATTGTGTTGTTGCCAGCAGGGACTTGGTGTTCCACAAAGCCAGATGGCTTGTGCTGGTGCTGTCTTGATTTGTCTATCTGGGGCAGCTGAGACAGATAATTACATACCTTTGTGCCAGAGGCTTGTACCTCATATTTTTTTCAAGTGGGAGAGTGTGACTGCTACATGTCAGTAAATAACTGTATGAATGAATGAAAACAGTAAATGTGTATGCTGAGTTACAACAACATCAATTTGGGTATTCTCACAAAACATTTAACTAAAGATGTATCAATCAGAATTCACCAGTTTTTGTAAAGCTTTTACTATGTTAGTACTCATTTTACTATTAATAGTATTAATTAAACTATTAAATGAAATATTAGATATTTATCCAATATTTTCCTCTCCCAACTAAATTAACATTCTTTAGTCAAAATATTTTTCCTTTACATAGCTGCTTATATCTAGACGTCTCCCTAGTACTAGAAATGACAGCATGTTGTCAGAAAAATGCAAAGTTTCTTTCCAATCAGTCAACAGTGAAGGCTGGACAAGAAACACATAATTCAGTGCAGATCTAACTTTTCTTTCCCTTAAGTCTCATTTATAATATTCAATGAAAAATAGACAAAGTCAATAAAATCAATAGAAATTAACTGGTGCTAAATAGCATGCATAAAACAAACCCATTACGATTTTAAGGCAGAAGTAAACATAAGCATGCTGTAACCTTCACAACTATTGTTACCCATGTGATGATGGTACTGCTAGTAGTTTCTAAGCTTTTACAACAACATTTTCCTTTAAGTATTTCCATCACATCCTTTCATATGGTGCTAATAATAATGGAAGGTGCTGGATATGGCCCCCTGCTTAAAGCCAGCTGTGAACACAAATGAATGTTCCAAGTCAGACAATATTTCAAGTGAATGATTAAAGGTTCAAATTAAAAATGGCTCATTGCTTTTGGCAGAAAAGATGCACACAGTATGCAACTGTGGAAACTCTTCTAAAAAAAAGAAAAAACGGAAGTGTCTTTGAAGAATAGCTTTCTACAACTGAAGTCTGAGGCTATTTTCACAATATAAATATCCATGCAAGAGCAATAGCTGAACTGTTCCCAAATATTTTACATATACAATGCTGCACCAGGCTACAGGTTAGAGAGATTTTCATTCAAACCTTAAACACATTGTCAAATAAATGTCCACTGATCTTTGGCCAAAAACTCTGTATGGCTGTATGGGCTCATGGCCTTTCTTAAGCAAATGCTTGATGCGTCTTTTGTCCCGTGAGAGACTGCTCAGACTTTATTAAATTGCTTTTTTTACTAACCATTTGAGGATTCGAGTAAACAAGCAGCAACATGGACAAAAAAAAAAAAAAGACCCAGGGAGTTTATCACAATAAAATTGCAAAGGTCAGGCGTTTTTCAAATTAATAAAAAAAAAAAAATTAGCATAGAAAAAGTAAAGGAAAAAATAAAAGGCATCAATTTTACTGATTTCCTGATGCTGGATTAAAATAATGTTGCCTGGTGAAAAAAAAAATAAATCAATGCATGTAAAAGGCCAAATAAAAAAAAAAAAAATCTGTTTGCAGAAATTAGTTTCAGCCAATTAATTTTAAGCAATGTAGAGAAAACTTTACTAAAATAAGCTTCAGGCAGACCACACCAGTACAAGAAGTTCAGGGTTATTTTTCTCTCTCAGTGAAAACAGCCTCTGACAAATCACTAGTGGACCCACCGCTCTGTGTCAGCTATCAATTTGTCACAGAGGTGAAGTCACCAGAGGGGCATCAAAGGCTGCCAGAAACTCCTCATCCGCACATCTGTCTAACCAGGTGTGACTCCTAATGCTTTTTAATTTGGAGCCTGAAACAAAATTACACAGCTAATTGATGTTATTGAGCTTAAACACCTCCCTAAATCTCCCTGAGAATTTTGTGTGACTTTAAGTGCATTTTAGGCATCAGAAGAAGAATAAAAAGCACAATTAACCACAGAACAAGGCAACTAATTTAAAACATTTAAAATATTCCATCAAACCATCTATCTACTGTATGCCGTCTGCCAAGATAGGATCACAAAAGTATTAGCTCTAGAAAGGAAACCCAGATATTCCTGTCTTCAGCTACAACCTCAAGCACATTATTGAGAGGCCTAAGGCATTCTCAGATCAAAACGGCCATATTGTCCCAACTCCTGGTCATATTGTCTCTACTCTCTATCATCCCATGGGACGATAAAGGAGTGCAGAGGCTTCTTGATCAGATGTCCAAACCACCTCAAACAGTTTCTTATAATGTGAAAAAGCAGTGATCCTCTGCTTAATAATGATATTATTAAACTTTTACATTGAGTAAATGCTACTAGGAAAACTGAGATGTCATATCACTCAATACGTAGAATACATACAATACATACAGTGGTCCCGTTTCTTGAAAGCTGGAAGCATCCTTGAAGATATACGTTTGTTAACCACAATGACCCAAACATTTTATTTTGTTTTTAGCATCTGAGGACAAATATTGTCCTGTCTTTGTGGCCTGCTACCAGGAGCATGTTTAACTGCTAAAGCAACCTCTGGCAAAGGGATTACCTTCACCTGAGTCTTTGTCAGAAATGGTAAATGGTTAAAGGAGATTCTCAAAGTGCCTCTACTTCCTGTGAGTACCTTTACTCTGGGACAAATCAGAATGTCATTAAGCAAAGTAATTGCACCATAGAAGCAATTTAAATGTATTTTTTTATTTTTTGCTTTAATTCTGTCGAACAAGTATTATTTTCTTCTGTTTTAAAAAAGTATTTAAAAAAACCTATGAAAATAGACATCAAATAGTTAATAGAACATAGGGCACTGTTGTCTTTTTTTATAATAATTTTTTCCTTTTTTGAAAAAATAAACCATTGTCTTTTTTTTCCCATCAGTGGCATTACTTTAATAATGTATTAATCATTTTATTTTCTGCTGCTGATAGATTGTTATCCAATTGCTCCCATTACAGCTGACAGGCACCTAGAATCAATATTAACTCCCTCATGACAGAATATATTTTTTACCAAAATGAAGTGAGAGGAATGCTGCAACCTGCTTCTCTTTTCCAAAACTTATCGTTGACATTTCTAATTCATGTACTCCGCTGCAGTTGTCCCTGTGGACATCTCTCTTTTATTGATATTTATTGTGTGGTGTTGACTGGGTATGAGGGCTGTGACAGCTTTCTCTCTAAAGCAGCACTCGAATTGTTTGCTGCTGCGTGGAAAGCAATAATGTATTTGTCACCTGCTGCCAACAGCTATGCACTCCACTGTTCATCTTTTTGTTGCATTTTTGAACAATAAAACCAAAATATGCCCTGCTTTCCAACAGCAGGTACAAAAAGTAAAATCACAAATGTGTGTAAAAAGTGCAGCTCATTAGCTCAGGGCAAGCTGGATTGTTGTTTTCTATCATGTGCCTCAAAGCATACCACAGCAAAAGAATGTAACACTGTAGAGAAGAGTATTATATATTTTAGATTAATGGGTCAATAGGCAATAATAATACTTGGTCAAGTGTTAATTCTCAGTTTTCGATCTTTTGGGTGCACCCTGGTAATCTGAATTCTAAATGGTAATAAACAACAGATTAATCAAATTCAGCTCCAATTCAGGTTTGACCCAACACAATTTACATGAGAATTTCCTACACAGTAGTTTGTTATAAAGTCCCAAATAAAAACTTGTAAAAAAGGTAATGTCCAAAATCACAGGATGAAACAATAAAAGTGAAAAAATGTCAGTCAGTGGTCTCACGCATAACCAACTGTGTGTGAAGATGTGAGTGATACAGGCCTACCACACCGCAGGGTGCAGCAGGACTCCAAATGGAAAAGAAGGAATCCAGTTCTTTCTCCAAGTCCAGGTGGGAAAGAACAAAATCACAGGAGGAATCCACGTCAGGAACAATCCAGCATAGGAAAAAACCTGACCTGTCAACACACTGGACCAACAGAATAATAGAATTTTTATTAAGCTGTCCCAGCATTAATCCTGAAATCATGTTTCTGTAGACATCATATTTGACATCAATTTGCTAAAATTTGCAATAAAACAATTCTCTTTTTTCTCATTGCAGTATTTCACATCATTATCACTTCTTTTGTAAATTCCAAAATCATTTTTCAAACACAATATTAAACATTACATTTTACCCAAAAGCAGTAAAAGTTTACATTTGAATAATTAAATAATTAAAATAGACACTATTATTCAACAACAATGTGATAAACAGAACAAAAACCCAACTGAAAGGCACAGAATACGCTCACCGATCTCAATGCGACACGTTTGGGACAACAATATGGCGACTCTCAGTCCGGACACATGGGGCATAGATAATTATGTAACAAGGCACATTTTTCATGCTTTAACTTCAATAATATAAACTTTCATCGTGAATAAAGTAAAAATATATATTATATATATAATATATATGTTGTAAGAGTTTGTGTTTTTGCAGCGATAAAGAAGTTTCCATAGATGCAGCACAAAGAACCAGGAATGTGGTTACCTGCAACTATCTTCCATTCAAAATGAACATGACCTAACCAATTAACCCATTCAAAGTGTCCCATGACTCAAAGAGTCATTTAATACAAAAGGCTACAAAGTCAATCACTGTAATGTGTTTTATATTCACAGGCTTGCTTGGCCTACTTACTATAGCAAAATGAACAGCCAAGGGTTCCCGACCCTGAGCAAGACTCAGTTCAGAAAAACTACATGCACTGTTTTCAGGCAGGCAGGTCCGTTGAGATAGCACTGCTTCAGAGTGTCCCACAAATATTCAAATAGAAATTCTTGCAGATTTCTTTCAAGAAATAAAGCAGTACAAAAATGAAAAGCAACCACTGAGGACAGAAAAATGCCAGAAAGTGTGCAGCTGTTAGAAATAATATTCAAATACAAATGGATTGCTAAATTATGAAGGTGAGATCCATAATGCAGTTGCCCATCAAAAAGTTTTTTCAATGACTTCATGGCTCATTCATTGCTATAAACAGGGCCATTTCTAGCCTTTTGAGTGCTCTAAGCACAAATGCTCTTTGGGATCCTCCCACCCCCCAAAAAATACCAATAATTCACTATTTTCAGTGCATTTCTCCTTATCCAGTGGAAAATTACAAACTTGAGATTGAAACACAATAGAACGAAACACGGGGCAGACTGGTGGAGATTCATCCTTTTCTAGACAAAATTAGTTACTTTTGGATTGCTACCTATTATCATGTGTCACACATTTTTATTTAAATGTGTTGCTACTCTGAGCACTGGTGGAGCAACATGACGATAAGATCCTCAACAGTGTTTTTTCTCCTGTGTTTGTTGCTTAGTTCTCACAAAAGAGTCACAAGATTTCTAGATATGTTACACTCAGAAATGAAGCAAACAACACTGTGTCTGTTTCATAACCCGAGACGGTAACATAAGTGTTCCTAGCTGTAGCACTATAATACAAAATGAAATATAATACTGGAACCAAATCTTTTGTGCTTCTTTCTCAAGCTAAGCTTGATATTTTGATATTGCTACTCAATAGTTAGACAAGTAAAAGTAACTGATCTAAGCATCCACAAACAAGCAGATAATTAGTTTGTATTTTTAAGTAATAATTAGAATGTTGTCATTAAATGTGGAACATTCCATTATGCAGCAGTTTTAATGTAAACGGTTTGGCTCTTTAACGTCATCCTTTGAAATGGATCCATTTAGTTTAATATTAAAAATGTACTGACTCTAATAAGTTCATGTACAGCTGACCTGTATTAGTTTGATCATTCAAATATGAAACAAAAATTTAAAACAGTACTTCAACTTACAGCTGCACAGTGGCTGCACAGTTGGTGGCACTGCTGCCTTACTGCAAAAGGTTGCCAGATTTGAATCCTGCCAAACGTGTTTCTGCATGGAGTTTGCATGTTCTCCCCTCGCATGCTTGGGTTCTCTCCAGGTACAGTCCAAAAACATGACTGTGAGTTTTACTGGTCTCTCTAAATCAGTGGTTCTTAACCTTTTTGAGGTACCGAACCCACCAGTTTCATATGCGCATTCACTGAACCCTTCTGCAGTGACCCACTAGTCACCCACTAAAGTGACTAGTGGGTCACTCTAGTATCACTAGAGTGACCCACTAGATACTAGAGTATCTAGTGATAGTATCTAGTATCACTAGAGTGACCCACTAGTCACTCTAGTGATATTAGAGTGACTAGTTGGGTCACTCTAATTGGTGACCTCAAGATCACTAAGTCTTAAAAGGTAGAGTCTCTGAGAACAGTTATTCAAAATATAGTCAGTGTTTTCATCAAAGTTGCTCTGACTGTCCAGGAACGACCCAAGGTATTTAAAATTTGCCACAATTTCAACAGGTTGGTCATCGAGAGAAACTGGAATCATTTTAAGGTCTTGTTTAGATCATTTAATTAGCTCTACATTCTTAAGAAAATGAAAAATGAATAATAATAAAGATTTTGCGGTATTCTGATTTAGTAATGTAATTATATTAGTTGTGTTACCACCTCCACGCCACTAGAGGCAGTAGCAACCCTGAAAAGATGCAACTAAGGAGCAGATTAAAGACACAAGTTCAAATCCATGCTGAGAGTGGAGCTCCTTCAATCAGTGAACGTGATCCTCTGCAGCAAGTGATGGCAAAGCGGGGCGTCATCACGACTTTACACAGGTGTGTCTTTACCTCCGCGGCAGAGGCTCCGCCGAACCCCTGAGACCGACTCACCGAACCCCTGGGGTTCGACCGAACCCATTAAGAACCACTGCTCTAAATTGTCCCTATGTATGATTGTTCACCCTTACCTGGGGACATGAACATTGGAGAAATGCACCAATTCCCCCTAAAACCTTTCAAGTTAAAGTGGTTATAGAACTAGTACGGGCAATGGATGAATAGATTTTAACTTAGAATTTACAAAGCTATTGTTCTTTGGTAATACATGAAAATGCTTTTAATTTTGTCCCAAAACTTTCTATTGTATGTTTTGGCCAGAGACCATTTACATAATTTTGAAAAAGAAATAGTGTTTTTTTACACTCTATAGCGGTGCTACGACTACTAACATCCTCAAACTTATGAATAAGTACAATATTTCTTATATTAATTCATCACATATGGTTTTGATTTGAATTTAGGTCTTCTAATCCTTGCATTTGCTATTTTTTTTAATTATCAAGCAGCGATGGTCAAAACGTTCCACACTACAACTCTACCTCTGCACCTGTTCATAGCTGTTCCCACAACTGATGTGATGAAAGGAACTTTTTTAAGTGGAGTTTTTTATAGATTAGAGCAGGAGTATAGAATGTTGCATTAGTGGGAGCTATTCTGTTCGACATGGTGCTGTGCTCTTTCACAGTAGAAGAAAATTATTTGTTGGGAAATAAAGATTGTGAGGCTTTTCTATGACGACTCCAAATGGGAACTGCAACTACGGTGTCAAAGCAAAAGTGACCCATGCATTCAGAGACCATGGGGTCCAGCCTTGTTAGATTTTGTACGCTTTAAAAATGAGGTCACGTTAACAAAATGCCTTTCTTGTTTGTTATTATCTCTTTAGGGTACAGACATAATCACTGAATATATTAAACATGATTGCCTAATTTTCTATTTTTTTTTTTTTTTTGTGGGTGAGTCCAACCTCTCGCTCCAGACTGAGCCAATTTAATTGGAGGGATGAAAGTGAAAGCTTTGCTGCAGTATCCTAACAGTTGAGGGCATTTTGTCCGATTTGTCACCCACTGGATGCAATAAAGCATCACATGTTGAGCACGCCTGAGGTTTTACAGTAAAAAAAAAAACATTTTTCTTCTACCATCACACTGAGGGCAGCATGATGGCCGACTAGAATAAGTCTAATTGGTGCGTCTGAAGGTTTACTTAAGGGAGCTGTAGTAGTCTGTTCCTATCAACATTCAAATCTAAACACATTTACTTCCCAAAGAAAAAGCACATTTCTCAAGAATAAAACTCTTACCAAAATCACAATTTGGAACAATAATAACAATTAATTTAAATAATGTCTTTTTCTGTTCTGTTTCCTCAGGAGGCACTGAAATTTTACAGAGGGAGAATATTGTAGAAAATCTCTATTTTTCTATGATCTCCTTCCATTCGTTGCTTATTTTCCACATGCTGAACAAAACGAGTAGAATTTTCTAGATATAGAGGAGTTTCCTTGTTTTTGTTGCAAAATCATAAAAATTAGACCACTGAATAATAATAATTAAAAATATGGTCTTTTTCTTTTATCTTTCTGAGCACATAAAAGCTTGGCCATAAAATGAGAGGTGGAAGTTGACCCAGATTTCCACATTCAGTGTTTGCTTCTCAATGTTTTATGAACAGAAGAAAAACTTAGATGCCTGGCTGAAATATCTTGTGAGGCTGAATGTTATTGGAATAAAACATAATAGTTAACTGGCTGCAAGGCAGCAAATAGACATTCAGAATTTGAGGAAACAAACTTGTGTTTATTTGAGTCAAAGGGCAGCTGTATCCACTTCGTTTAACAGTGCAGGAACTAAAAATAAGAAATATGATATAAGGCTTTCTAGTGATAAGTAGTAAAAAGATGATGCCTCACTACTAAAAATTCAGTGAAACATTTTAAAGGTAGGTTGCCTTAAAAATTTTTCATGTGTTTTCTGTTCTTTGCTTTTTACATTACGACATGCTATAACCTCAAACTGTAATAGATTCTACAAAGATTTTATGCCGTAGACCAACACAAAGTAGTATATATTGTTACGGAGTAAAGCTTCTTCAAACGTCTTATACTGAACCTTTCTGTTCAGTTTTTATTGAAGAGAAAAAAAACGACAGCTGATAACGGCAACAGCTGTTCGTAACCATAGCAACCAAAAGTCAACAAAGCAAGATAGTGACAAAACAGAACAAGATCTTTAAGCATTCTTCCAAATAAAAAAGACTTCCTCTATTCAAATAAATCATGTCTTGCACTTAAATATATTTCTCTTCATCTTTGTAATTATATCCATCCATCCATCCATCCATCCATCCATCCATCCATCCATCCATCCATCCATCCATCCATCCATCCATCCATCCATCCATCCATCCATCCATCCATCCATCCATCCATCCATCCATCCATCCATCCATCCATCCATCCATCCATTTTCTTACACCCTTGTCCCTCAGTGGGGTCAGGAGGGTTGCTGGTGCTTATCTCCAGCTAACGTTCCGGGCGAGAGGCGGGGTCACCCTGGACAGGTCGCCAGTCTGTCGCAGGGCAACACAGAGACACACAGGACAAACAACCATGCACACACACTCTCACACCTAGGGGCAATTTGGAGAAGCCAATTAACCTGACATGTTTTTGGACTGTGGGAGGAAACCACAGTATATATAATTATATACAATCATGTTCAATTAAATTAATAATAATCATCATGTAAATTATGCTTAACATATAATTGTAAATCAGTCACTTATCATGCAAAATATACTGAACAACATATAAGTGTAAAAAAAGTCACAACATATATCTCTATCTCTAATGCAGATGCAAAAGAAAATGTTATTGTCCCTAATTAGAACAAAACTAAAACATAAAGGACATCTTCTTTAGAACATATCTAATTTAGATAACATGTTCATCTTTTGCAAAACATACATATTTTTTATTTAATTGTCATTATTTAGAAAAAATCTATTTTATCTTTGACATTAAAGGATTTGTTGATATTTATTGTCAAAAAAGCTCAGTTTTGTTGATCATGATTAATAAAACAGTAAAATATCTAAAGGAGTGAGTACTTTATATAGGCACCACAAATTGCTAATGAAGCCCAAGCTACGATAGAGAAAATATAGAAAACTTTAAGGGGTGTGAATACTTTGTGATGTATTGTAAAATTTCCAACATCATTTTCTTTACTGCCTTGAAATACTTTTGTTTAAATCAATTTGAACAATAACGTGCTGTGGAAATAATTTGTAAAGATCTGAGCTGACATTATTTTAGATTTTATATCACTGTAGTACAGGGAAGGGAACTGACTTGACTAATGAGCTCCATGCATGAAAAAGTATCTAATTTGTCTCCTTGCACCTGTCTGCCCTCAGCTGCTGACTCTGGTTTGATGCATATGGAGTCGAGTGCCTCTTATTCTCCACAGCGTTCACCTTGCCAGCCTAACACAGGCCCCTTCAGACTGTCCGCAGAGCCAAACTCAGCCTTCATGTTCCATAAACTATAATAACTCAGCTGCCATACTGGCCAGCACCATTGTTCTCCACAATTAAAATCACTGGTGGCCTCTTTGGCAGCGGTTATCAGGCATCCACATAAAGACTAGCCCCTTTCCAGACTCTCTTCACTGCTTTTTTGGTTGCCTGCTGGCTTTTACGTTTCACACTTCATAATTGTAGCCTAAACCTAAATATAATGTTGTTGTCGTTCTGCCCAGAAGAGAGAAAAATGGGCTATTTTAGAGGCTTTTGCCACATTTTGCATCCTCCTATGGGAGCTACACAGTGTGAATGCAAAATTACTTCAGGTGACAAAACACATTTTATGATGGTGCATGGTATCTATTTTTATACAATTGACATCTTTAAATCAAAACTGAAAAGATGTAGACACATTTTAGACATTTGTCAATGCACCTACAATATATTAATCATAACTGCAGTATGACTTGTTCATTCAAGTTATAGTGGCAGCTTCAAGGATCTAGCAAGTCTTAAGAGCTGATGTGACTCTGTATTTTTGGCGAAATGCATAAGTAATTTTGTGATACACTTTTCATTTCCAGATGAGTTGAACATAAGATGATCAAAGTTTTGGATAAAATTGTTATACCTGAACCTGTTTTGGACTTTTATATTATATTATATTATATTATATTATATTATATTATATTATATTATATTATATTATATTATATTATATTATATTATATTATATTATATTATATTATATTATATTATATTATATTATATTATATTATATTATATGTGTGCACGTTTGTGAGTGAGAATGGGTGTAAAGTGCTTTGAGTGGTCAAAAATGATTGGAAAAGTGCTATATGAGTTCAGTCCATTTACCAATGTAAAAAAATAAAAATTAAAAAATGTAATCAACTTATCTGACAGTTTATTAGCCAGAATGATAAGTTAAGTATTTTATCTGTACAGTAACATGGGTAAATAGTCCAGCCCTTCCAGTGGAGCTTACACAATGTGATCCTAACTCATAAAGCCTTAAATAATTTTTGTACACAAATGTGATACATACAATATTTCACAAACATTCTGATTATTGATCTGTAGAAACTTAAGAATACATGACATTGGTGAGAAAAGTGACGGAGATTTTCCTCCAAGCTTATGAAATATGTTTGATTGTTCTCCCATGGGGGTTTATAATTAACGCATTATATTTTAGGCTGCACAGTTGGTAGCATTGTTGCCTTACAGCAAGAAGGTTCTGGGTTCGATTCCCGGCCTGGGGTCTTTCTGCATGGAGTTTGCATGTTCTCCCTGTGCATGGTGGGTTCTCTCCGGGTACTCTGGTTTCCTCCCACAGTCCAAAAATATGACTATCAGGTTAATTGGTTTCTCTAAATTCTCCCTAGGTGTGTGTGTGTGTGTGCGTGTGTGCGTGTGCGTGTGTGTGCGTGTGTGTGTGCGTGTGTGTGTGCGTGTGTGTGTGCGTGTGCGTGTGCGTGTGTGTGTGTGTGTGTGCATGGTTGTTTGTCCTGTCTGTCTCTGTGTTGCCCTGGGACAGACTGGCGACCTGTCCAGGGTGAACCTGCCTCTCACTCGGAACGTTAGCTGGAGATGGACACCAGCAACCCTCCTGACTCCACTAGGGACAAGGGTGTTAGAAAATGGATGGATGGACATTATATATTACAAGATGCTGCAATAATAATGATGTTTCATACACAGAATAAGAAACTTACCAATTAACACCAAGAACTCATTTTCGGTATGCATAGCATGTGTTTAGGTTTATATCCTTTATATCCTTTTTTTAAATGTTAGAAACATATTAGAAGCTTGAATTATATTTGCAGAAAATTGCTAAAAGTGCTACATAAGTGGTGGCAGCTTCTATTTTTACATGTCTTTTTTTAATTCAGCTTTGGCACCTATGAAATTTGGCATTTTGTCTTGGGACTGAACAACAGAGCTTTCCGGAACAAATTTTGTGGAATGTAATTTCAGTCCACTATCCAACACCTTCAAACATCACTAATGACACGTTTTCCTGATTGAGCTGCCATGAGCTGATTGGCTTTCTTGTTCTGGGATCAGCTGCAAAGATACACAAGCTGTCGACAGCTCAGGCGTCCGCATAATGTGAGTCAACATATCTAAAAATATTATCAGGGCAACAGGGAGTTGAAAATAGGAGCCAGTTCAGATTGAGGGAATTTGGAGTATATTTTCTTACATTTTTATGTAAGAACTGATGCACTGATTGATTCTTGTGCTTCCAAAAAAAGAAAAAAGCACTATTTGACGAACTGCGTTTTCACTTGATTAAAAAAAACTATAAAACTTATTTTTAAATCAAAGAATTAGAGGCCTGCAGTGTTTTAAAAAAGACATAGCAACTCGTGTTTAGCTTGTATTGGGAATCGAATCAGGAAATTTAGAAATTCACTTTAAAGCCCTCTTGTGATTTTTTTCTTGTTCCTTTCTTTTTCTGAGTGAATAACATTTTGATATAAGCCTCATTGATGAGCTACACTGATCTTTTAAACAAGCAATTTTGATTTGTCACAACTCAAAAACTCTCCTAAATAACTGTTCAACTAAAAATTAGCTTTCAAAGAGAATTAATCATTATGGACTCAAAACTTTACAATTTGTGTGATATTATGATGAAAGTAATTTTTAGTTATAAACCTGTCACTGCATATAGCCGCAGTTTTCCAAACATAAGCTGTGTTGTAAAAAAATATGTACCAAATAACCAAGAAATAACACTCACCGAAGTAGCATGTAGCATAATGTCTGCCTACAAAAAAGATGGCAAGGAGAAGAATTATGCTCCCAGTAATTTATAATAAAATCAAGATGAGAGACGGAGAATAATAAAGAGGAATTAATACTGTCAGGTCACTTAAGATGATCAGTCACAAAACCCAAATCTGTATGTTGCAAGTCCATCAATCCATTTTCTAACACCCTGGACCCCAGGCCAGGAATCAAACCCGGAACCTTCTTGCTGCAAGGCAGCAGTGCTGCCAGCTGCGCCACTGTGCAGCCCTGATGTCATTCTACGTAATGTGGGGAATATTTAAGAAAAGATTATCATTTTCAAAGCATTGAGCATACATGTGTTCTCTGTGCTTGCTTTATGTTTAAAGGCTTCATTATAATTGTAATTGATTATTTACAGTTGCAGACACATAGTTGTGCAAACCAACTGAGAAGCTGCCACTATGGTGGTATTTAGAGAATGCTCTGAAACTTTGTGATTTAGGTTTACAAATCAAGCAAAACATGATTCTTACTTGATTATTGTCCATATCTACTTATTAGATGAATAATAAAATGGAATAACATAACATTAAAAAAAAACTTCCAGAAAACTATCCTTTCAATTTCATGTTTGTCCAAAGGGTAAGAGGTAGACAACAATAATAACATTGTTTATGCCTCTAGGTCTGCTCACATCATATTTATCTTTGTAATATAGATTTGTGGTGCATCTCTGACCTAAAACCATAATTGACACTGGAAGCAGAGGGGAGCTGCCTTAGCATGAGAACAGGACATATGTTGTTTGGTTCGTAAATACTTAAATCTTCCTTTATTTGTGTACAAAACTCAGCAATTTAAAAACATCTGATTATAACTGTAATATTGTAACACTTTAATTAAAATGGATATTTGATTAACATGAAACTCTATTTTTATTGCCTTATTTGCTGTTTTTAAAGTCATTCAGTTCCCTAAGTTTTATGCTTTTTGAAGAAGGGGTAACTTTCCAGCTAGTGACGCAATCAGCGATCAGCAGGGGAGCAGGGGAGCTCTGTAGGGCTCGATTTGGCAGCCTGTCATATACTGTGTTGCTTATATGCTCCATCAAAGGATTCTGGCCTTAAGAGACTCATTTTTCATCTCCATGGTCTATCTGCATTAAAATTGTACAAATTTAAATTGTTTGGAGCATGTATCACTGGAGATGTGTGTGTGTGTGTAACACACTGTGGGGACAAATTGCTCTTTATGGGGCTCAAAGCCCAGGCCCTTTAAGAAGAAGTGCTGTTTTTGGGTCATGGTATAAGTGTAAAAGGAGTTTAGGTTAGGTCTAGGATTGTGTGTGTTTGTAAAATTTACATTAATTCCAAAGCTGAAAGAGGGCATAATACTACCTCTACAATAAAGAAAATTATCAAAATTCTGTAAGAAATGTATGAAACATTGCCCAATACCATAGTTTTTGTTTCTGTGTTAAACACTAAGTTACCCGTCCTTCACAAGGATAAATAAAATGCACACAATAATCCCAAACCAAAACAATTTTGAAAATGCCAAGACAGATGAAACATTAGTATCCACAGAAATCTGGCCATGCATGAGGAGGTCATGCTTCTCCTCACAAAAGGTCACTGCCAAGATTTGTTATTAGCAGCATCTCCATGCAGTTCTCCAAAGCAACTTTTACAACCAAACATAAAGATGTAGGTCAACATGAGGTATTTTTATATTTTTTCAGGAAAATCTGTTTAACTGCACTATGAGTAATCACCTTAAAGACTAGATACTACTGCAATAGATAGACACAAAATGTGAATATATAAATTGCTGCTGTTATGGAATGCCAAAATGGCAAAATTCTATAAATAAATGAAATGTTATATGATTATTAATATGCATTAAAAACATTCAATTTAATGGTATTCTTTAGGACTGCAACATAAATGAAATGTCGCTTTGTCCTTTTTAAAGAGACCCTGATATCTGAATGGTTAACCTGCATTACCAGTTCGGCTCATTCATGTTAGCTTGAATAATATTTGTCCCACCTACAAACCTAGATTAGTAAGGTCAATAGAATAATTAATAATTTATCTCTGCCTGGGAATATGAACTAATTGAATGGATAAGTAACAATGCATTTTACAAGTCAAGTGTCTATGCATTTCAAATTTTAGATAAGAATATTTACGTAATATCCTTAGCACGTTTAGCTCTCGATAGATTTTAGCCCGTTATTAATATCCCTGTTCGACTAAGTTCACAAGCAGTTGTGAGATTTATTGCATAGCAAGACCTCAAGTAATCTTTGGCTCATTTCAATTCACTGAGAAAAGGAGATAAGGGATTTAATGTGCTTTTACTAATCTTGTCACTGTGATTATGGCTCCAGGACACAGCTGAAGCTGGATCAGCCATTTATGCACAAAGCTTTGTACCATTGTTTGCTCCACAATGCCTGGCAGTGCGTGTATCTTTCAGCAGTGTTGCTGAGAAAAATCTGCCTGACTTGCGGTAACAACGGGAATACTCACAGATGATCTGATTGTAGTGCAAGAGCGCACACTTTCATCTGTAATGTGGGAAAAAAATCATGTAGCTGGAGTTGTTATCCTGGAGATGGATCCTGACAGCCAACATAGGCCCTGCATGCTGTCGAGCACACCTTGCTCTCGCTGCTGCTGCTGTTTCTTTGTTTTCCCTTTTTCTTCCTCCAACTGTCTTGATACCCCACACTTCTTTCCTGCAGTCTTTTGTTGTTTTATATTTTCCTTCTCTTTTCTGTAAATCCTTCCACCACCCTTCTTGTCATTCTTTCCAACCACTTATCTCCCACTCCTTCCTAGCTTCACTTTGGCTTCATTTTCTCTCCTTTCTCACCTTTCATCCTAATTCAATACCTTTCACTCTTTTTACACCCTTTATCGCCATCTTCCTTACACTTTTATCCCCTCGTCCATCTTTTTCTTACATTATCAGTTTCTTCATCCAGCCAGCTTTGAGAGCCACATGCACTCCCTCTTTCCCTGATCTTGAGAAGATAGCTGATCCCACTGATGCTATTTTAAGCCTGTCATGCATACGCGTCCTCCTCTTCCCTACCATGGAAAACTGGCAGCCACAAAGAGAGACATGAAACGCACATTCTTCCCTCACAACCAGCTCTTCTCCTCCCGATTGAGACTTTGAAATCTGTATAATTAACCATATTGTCCAGGGATAAGCTAGCCTGGCAGCAGATTGCTCTCCATATGCTGATACTAAATAGATGATTTAATGGCCTTGAAGATTTGGTCTGAGGGCTTGGAAAAGGTAAAAGGCATGCATTTATTAACATTGTATCTCATGTCATTCATCGTTTAGAAAAGGTCAACCTAATTCCTGATCTATTCTCATTTCCAGATTGTTTCAAATCCCAGTGGGCAATGTTTGAAAAAATAAAAAATAAAAGTACAGATGTAAGGCATCATCTGCATTAACAATAGGTAATTAGTTGTTGTTGGGTTTTTTTCACATGACGATTTGGGCAGGGGGACATTTTGAAATAGCTGAAGTTGTTCAAGGCCAATTTTTAAGATAGTTTGGAGAAAAACTGATTATTGATGATAGGAGCAACAAGTTAGAACATTTATCTGTGGTCTTCCAATTATCTGAGTTGGAAGATAACTCAGATATCTTCAACTAGGAGGGAACTAGTTCCAGGAGGGAAGACTAGTTCCCTCCTGGAACTAGTCTTCCAGGAGGGAACTAGTCTTCCCTTCTGGAAGACTAGTTTGGGTCTTCCAGGAGGGAGACCCAAACTAGTTCTGGAGATCGCCAAGGCATTCTTAAGACAGAAGGTGCATATAATCATAAGCGAGTTCTGAGTGTGTCCTGAGATCTTTCCATTGTCACAAACCCAGGAAACCCCTCAAGGGAGATGTCAGCGAAACGTCTTGATCAGGTGGTGCAACTTCTTCAGCTTATTCCTTTTAAGAAGGAGGGGCAACATATCTATTCCAGGTTTCCACCATTTGTTGAAGCAGCTCACTATATCTCTTGGACTGAGTCCAGTTGTAGATAAGGTCCCAGTCTGCCTATCCATTTGCCCCTTCATCCAACCATCACTCACAGAGAAGACACCAACTTACCTAAATTCCTCTGCTTCAGGCAGAATTTGACCTCTGATCTTGAAAAAGCAGGTTATCTCTTGTCAGGTTGAAAATTATGAAATGTAACAAAATGAAACATTTCGTCTTTTCACAGCACTGAAATTTATCCTACAAAGGGAAACTGGGCCTTCTGCTGATTAGTTGCTAAATTTACTGAACCCTAAGTGACAGGTACAATAAAACATGAGACACAGCTTTACTGGTTTTAAAGAAAAATACAGTAAATAGCATTGAGAAAATTCTGCAGTGATTGAAAATACTAAAAAAGTATATTGATTATTATTTGCATGATAAATCATAATATTTCCTCACCTGACTGTTGTGGGCATGTCTAATCTTCTGTGGCAAATTCATGGTGCTTCATTACTGCGGTGACGTCATATCTGTGAATTGAGAGGCGCATAAGGAGCAAATTCTGTTAGCAGCAGTTGTAGTTTGACATCTGATCATACGAACCTCTGCAGCATAATCAGAAACATCTAGGTTGTTATGAAGACTTTGTGACCAGCAGGTTACCCCTCCTTACCGCACTTTTCTGTAGCTGGCGTCACACTGTGCAAATATCAGCCATCAAAACACAAATTTTGTCATGAAAGAAAATTTCTGGTCATAAAATTTAATTGGTGCATGGTCATTCAGTTTGATAGAAAAATGTATCTCGACCAAGGATGATGTGACAAATATCACATCGTGTCCAAAGCTTTCTCAGAAAATTGTGCAGTGTAACAGTAATGTTATTTTTGACTTATTTCGCCCAAAAATGAGGATATCTATCACTGTTTTTTTTTCTCCTTTCCATTTTTCAACATGTGATCCTAAAAATAAACACATTAGCTCTCATAAATTGCTGTCTTTTTGTCGATGGACTAATGAGTCTGTCGTACCTTTCTGACATGACAGTGGAGCAGCAGTTAATCATGCATTCTGACAGGAGTTATTGTCATATTGAACTTGCACAGTGTGATTTGTCCTGTACATTTTTTTTTACATGGTGGAGTATGTTTCAGGCTTATTTGTGGGATTTCTTACATCTTATAGCTTCCTGTATCGTCTGCATGTTGGTAAGATGTTTTTTTTGTTTTGTTTTGGGGGTGTTTTTCAAATATTTTTTGTGGCCTTTATTTAATATTAAACAGGAAGTGGGCAGAAAGAGAAGGGGAGAAAGACAAGCAACAAAAGAATCGAGCACGGGAGTTGAACTGGGGATGGCCTGTAGGCTCTGTATGCTGGGCGCCCGCTCTAATCACTGCACCACCTGACGCCCCAGCAAGATGGTTTTCATCCAGCCCAGTTATAGTAGGTTTTTCATTGTTCTGATTATAGATATAAGGAGGTTGGAAAAGTGTTTGTTTTCTTGTTGCCGTTTCCTGAGGATCAAAATACATGTGCCACTTTTGAGTGAAACATTCCTCCTCCCCATTTTTATACTGGCCAAGAGAAATGAGAAACTGTGTTACTCTATATCAGTGGTTCTTAACTTTTTTTGAGGTACTGGACCCACCAGTTTCATATGCGTATTCACTGAACCCTTCTGTAGTGATAAATAAAATATGATTTTTTTTCCCTCCAAATTCAAGACACAGGGGTGACCCAACTAGACTGGTCACCCTAAGATCTCTAAGTCTTCTTAAAAGGTAGAGTCTCTGAGAACAGTTCTTCAAAATATAGTCAGTGTTTTCAGCAAAGTTGAGCTGACTGTCCAGGAATGACCCAATGTATTTAAAATTTGCCATAGTTTCAACAGGTTGGTCATCGAGAGAAACTGGAACCACTTTAAGGTCTTGTTTAGATCATTTAATTAGCTCTACATTCTTAAGAAAATGAAAAATTAATAATAAATAATAAAGACTTAGTAATGTAATTATATTAGTTGTGTTACCACCCCCACACCACTAGAGGCAGTAGCAACCCCGAAAAGAGCAGATTTAGAAGTACACCGAAAGCTACAGAATTTGGTAAAAACGGTGAGCTTTGCTGAAGTAAATAAACACAAGTTCAAATCCATGCTGAGTGGAGCTCCTTCAATCAGGGCTCCTCCGCTGCTCTGATTGGCTAAGCAATGTAACGTGATCCTCTGCAGCAAGTGATGGCAAAGCGGGGCGTCATCACGACTTCACACAAGTGTGTCTTTACCTCCGCGGCAGAGGCTCCACCGAACCCCTGAGACCGACTCACCGAACCCCTGGGGTTCGATCGAACCCATTAAGAACCACTGCTCTATATTAATATTCTAAGACAGGATGTCTTGGTTTAATAATTGTTACCTAAAAATATTTAAATATAAAACATTTCTTGAATTTAATATTTTAACCTGAAATGTTAGTGTTGATAGACATTATAGCACTAGTAACTTTGCTAAAAAATAAAAAAAACCTCTTTCCAAATAAACTCTAATTAATTTTTCTAAATTGTCTTTTGCATGATTGCTCCACTACAATAAACATGATTTTAATTAGTACATATGTATTCATGATAAAAAAACAAGCTTTACTTATCAGTAGCTGTATAGTTCATCTTGTTTATTGGTTGTACTCATACATTTTCAAAATGACAGCTTTTTATCTAAAGACTTTCAAATGAATTGTACTGTCTATAAAGGCAGACATAGAAACACAACATAACACCTTAAATACAGAGCAACTCTCTGCACAGATGTCAGACTCTGTGCAGAGAAATTCAATTTTACTGTGGTGAATTACTTTTATCCACAGTTCAAAGGAAAAATAAAGATTTTTAAAGACAGGGTTATGAAATGCTACAGTTAGCAAATAATGTTTAGAAGTTCTGATGATTTGTAGTGTAACACGTTTCTATTAACATCGTTTGCCATGAGAGTTGCTTTGTTTCGCAGGAGTTCAGTCATGTTGCAGAGTTGTTTTATTAAGAACTTTATACACCAGTGGAGGAACAGCAACAATCGACACATTTGTGCTTATCTTTTTTTAAAATGTTCTCTTTTCTGTCAGATATTCGTTTGTCACATACTCATTTCACAAGAACAGACTAATTTAAATCTGTCATAAGTTTATACCAACATGCTCACAATGTTTTGTTGCTTTTTTTTTCTTTTTGTAATGTGTGTCACATCAACATACATCAAAACACGCCCTTTTGCTTCAAACACACGACTCCAGGTCTGCCATTGTGATGTTGGAATATTATGACTTGTTTTTGTGGCTGGCAGGGTCGTTGAAGGCAGCATTAAAAAAAAGCAAGGGGTTCAGTCATGTGCTTGGGTTTCATTTAAAGGCCATGGCCATAACTTTAGGGGAGGAAATCAGTTTGAGACATAAAAAAGTACTGCAAAATAACACAAACTGGCAAACTTTACATTGGTCCAGGCTCTCCTCATTTTCAAACATCACATTTGTCCTAAGACATAAATTGCACATGTGATTTACTAATTTACATTAATCAGTATAATTTGAAGCAGAAAGAACCTCGTATTAACTCATGCGCTCAAAATGTTAGAAGATAGATATGAGTTGGGTCTGTGCTGATGTGCTGGACATGGATGCAACTCTTTGCTTTCAAATACTTCCCTGTTTGTGTGCTGTAGATTATTCTATACATTGTGCAAAAACAGCTGTAGATAACTCTAGAAGGCCACCAGGTGTCAAACGTTTGTTTAAATGTTCAATCATTCGTATGTTTACAAATGACTTTTACTTTCAGCTGCATGGATGACCTTGTTTCTAGAATGTATCAAAGCAAAACAAAAAAAGAAGAAGAAGCAGCAGACAGAGTCAAGCGAACACAGATCCTGGTAGCAGCTTATATTTTCTGTTAAACATGGACTGAAAATGAACTGTGCAAGAAAACCAAATGCAACTTTACAGTTTTATGGAGCCTTGCAAAACTATCAAAACACCTTGATGTTTTTCCACATTCCATCAGGACACAACTGCAAAAATTAATACATTTGTATGTAGAAAAGTAGTGTTTAACTTTGAATGAGAAGGAACATAGTACATGACTTTCAAAACTTTAATTTTTTACTCTGAACAGTGTGGTGTGCACCTGAATTCTGCCAACTCCTTCCTTATTCAACATTTGTCACAATCAGCTTTAAACATTTAGAAACTGAAATAATTATTCGTTTTCTTGACAGCATAGCTAAAGTTTAGGGACATTGAATGGAGAGTGTTTGTGAGCATTACTTTTAAAGTTTTACCAAACAATTCTCATTTACATTTAGATTTATCCCAAAATAAGCATGGTGTGTTCAGATAATGTTTTTCCACCACACATAGTGTTTCCCAAAGTCTTGCAGGTAGTCTGCATCACCTGGGTTGTGATGCTCTTCCTCCAGAGTTACTCTGCGCCTCTTTGCTGCTTCTGTGATCCAGGCTCTCTTTGCAAGGCCTCTGAGTTGAAATGGATGCCTTGATAGGTTTCCAGATTTGTCATGCTCTCCATTTTTTGATGTTAATTTCAACTTGGCTTCACGTTGAAAGGTTGGGTTTTAATTTTATAACCTAACCTTGCTTTAAAATTCTCTATGGCTTATCCCTGACCTATCTGATGTGTCAATTGGTCGTCATAATGTTGTTTGTGCATTAACGACCTGCTAAAAACCTTTGAGGCTTTAAAAAAATGCTCAATTTATACTGAGATGAAATAACATATCAGACTCTAATCACTAATTAAATAATTTGTGAAGGAGTTTTATCCAGAGATATTGGAGTAGGGTACTGAATACATATTCACACCACACTTTTCAGATTTGTATTTGTCATAGTGTATTATTTTACAATGATACACTATTCTGTACAAGCAAACATAAATAAATAAGTACATATAAGTACTTACTTGCAAAAAATCTGAAAAAATGTATAAGGGGTATTAATATTTTTCCAAAACTCCATATGAGCTAAAAGCTATGAAACCAGACAATCAGAAATCTCTCCCTGTAATGTAATGTGTGTTTGAACCTTTATGCTTATCAGAAATGTGAATTCAAGCATTAAACAATATTGATTGAAGTTCAGCTAACAGGAAGATTGAACTAAAATTAAGTTGTTTTTAATCCCATTATCAAATAATTGATCCTGAATAATTTTTCAGTTGTGCTTCAGAACAAACAAACTAAAATTTATGTTCACCCTTTGAATTATTGAAACCGCATATTTAATGTCAGCTGGCATGTGACATAAAATGAGTCATATTGATCACATGTTTCATTTTATAGTTCTATGAGCTTACAGAGAGTTTCAAAGGTATTCAGAGGAACAATGTCAAAAAAAAGTGTTCCTTCACACTGTATTCAATATTGCTGACAATTCTGGGCCTTAGGAGAAGAAATTTGATCCTTTTTCCTTCCCTTCTGTCTTGTGCAAGTACATGTATACTGATCAAAAAAATTAAGCTGTTTTCTCAAAAGGCCCTACATAATATATACCCTGCGGTGGAACAAACATGTGGATGCTAACAACATGAAATAGGCTCAACGTATTGAATTGTAGCTTTACATCACTGTTTCATTTCATGCAGAAAGTAGAAACATGATTATTGAGTGTATTGAGTAGTCACAAGAACTCAACAAAATTACTCCTTTTATCCTTGTTGGTTTTGAGTAGACTTGGTTGTTGTTATTCTTTTGTGCAGACGGTTTTTCACTATTATTTTTCCCTGAAAATGCACTTTTATTGCATTCCAACTTTACTGAAAAGGTTTTTCCATGCAGTTATGGCTGCATAGTCAATGGCTGATGCTTTACACTAAAATATAGAAGACCTACTGATAAATCCTTGTAAAACGCATTCAGCACCATACAATTTCTTGATCTATTCCTGTTCAGCTTGCATTTACAAGTTTCAATTTTAAACTTACTTAAGTGCAACCTTTTAGCCAATTATCCTTTTTGAACAACTCAGATACAGAAAATTTGATTGTTGAAATATCTTAGTGATATTTGACTTTTTCTGCAGCATTCAGAGGCAAAAATGCTGACAGTTCCCTTTAATACTGTTGTCCTAAATGAAATTACAGAAAATGTGTTGTAATTTACAGATATGTAATTTATTTTCTTTCACCTGTGATGGCCAAGCATTACATGCCAAAACAAAGAGCAGCACACACATTTTAAGCGGATCACTGAGATAACAGAGCAGCAGCGCCTCACGGATCTACATGTCTTATATACAGACTATATTACATTGTTCTACTTGAATATGATTTATTGTGCTTATTTACATATGATATGTAGCCCAGATGAAAAGAATTGGTCTCAAAACAAAAATGATAAAATACATTAAAGTAAAACTGAAATATTCTGGAAACATAGAAAAATAAGCCCTATTATACCTCACATTTAACATGAGGAAAGTGGCTGTTTCTCATTTGGAACCTACTGCAACATGTTTCCTGAGCCCTGCTATAAATTACTATAAATCTGAGCTGATAAATGGGCATCTGTGAATAATAGCTCTCTGTAAACTCTCACATTAAATTCATTTTGTGGCCAGTATGAGAACATTTCAGTAATTGTATTGAAATAAAAGTCCTTTGGATATAAAAATAACTATAGTAATAAAGCATTTGTAGGGGCATTTTTTAAATAAACCTATATATAAACCACTATATAAGTATTTAGTAAGTTTGTTATATTTGTTTTAATAATGTGTGCTTTGATAGGATAAAAGAATAACTAAAATTTTTAATCATTTCAAAACCCAAATCATTTCAACTTTAAGAATATTAAAGTTCAAATAAAATCATTTATGTCAGATTTCTATTAGTTCTTTTCCAAATATATTGCTGTTCTTTGAAGAGATTTTCTTTTCACTTACACACAAGACAGATACCTTAAGGACTCCCTGAATATCCTCCCACAGACACTACATTTAATCCATTTATACGTCAGTATAGGAGCCTTTCTCTGAGTGCTTCATTCTTTTGCCCTGCACAGTTAGCTGGGGACCAACAGTATTTCATTTCATTGTTGTTCTCATTGTTGTTCTCATTGTTTCATATTTAGTGTATTGCTTTTGTTTAGGGATTTCTTGATTGACATTTTTCAGTCACATATTTCAATTCAATTTATTTCACATTAAGTATTTGCGGATTTCTGCATTTTCTATAAAGCATAAATTTCCACACTTACTCTCAGTGTAGTAATGTTTAATGTTAATATAACCTGATTGACCAATTCCTCTGGAGTCCTACAGCTGTCTGACGTCTTTTAAAGGACAAACTATCCTCCTCTCAGTAGCTTCTCTTACTACGTCATCCTGTGCAAGATGTTTCTAAATATCATTAAGTTCATGTGTGTGAAAGGGAAAATACTTTTGAGAATATAACAAATCAAGAGTTAACTGCAGCCAATTACTTTAATGCAATCATTAAAAAAATCAGAATATTGGGGCATACCTTCTATTTTATTAGATGAAACGTCTCTTCAGATGACCCAGCAAGTGAAATGTACTCTGGCAAAAAGAAAATAATTAGTTTGAAAAAGACTTTTTATTTAATAAATGCAAAAACTTTTACCAACTGATTGTCATCCATTTTAAACCACATAATTCAAATTGGACTTTAGTGTTTTCCATTATAATTCCAATACATAGGTGAAGTAACTTTACTTATCTAGTATGGTAGCAGTTTTTTTTAAAGATCACTGCTGTCCTAATTTCTGCTGCTTTGCAATACATTCCCTCGCTTCTACTAACTTAAATACAAGAGTAACGGCTAACCTTTAGTTGTATCTTTTTGTTAGAAACCCAAAGACTTCATTAGTAACTGTAAACAAGAACTACATATATCAGCTCTTTCATCAGACCGATCATCAATAACTATTGATTAGCTTGTCAACAGTAAATGTGAAAAGCCTCGAACCATGTTGGCAGAGTTAGAAAACACCACTAGTACAGCCTTTTCTGTCTGTACGGTACTGTCAAACCAAGTGAGGCTTTAATTATACCATGATTTATTGTTCAGTATGAGTAAGGCGGAAAAAAATTTGATTTTTTTATTTATTTTTGTTTATGTGAATATACTGTGATGACTGTGATCTAAATGTTGCAGTTTTACTCAATTCTACCAAACCTTTGCTTTTTCTCTTTCCCTCACAACTGACTGTTGATCTACATCCAGGCAGCTTTGTAAAAATTAGAGCAATGTGCTGCTGCTTGGTGCTCTTGGGGCACATTTGCAACATAACCTGCCTCTAAGAAGGGGAATTAATTTATATGCTGATGAAATTGTGCCTCCTTCTGGCTCAAGAGTCTCCAAATGTTACCTAAAAGTAAAGCAATCAGCCCAGCTGTTTGTGCCACTGTGGCAGCAGAGATCTCAGGGAGTATTTATGGTGAGAGCTCTGTTGGAACTGCATGAATTATTGATGAGTCCCGATGCAGATTTATCTTTGACCTCCAGGCCACCTGGGTACAAACACACACGTACACACCACCGCACTCATACGATCACGCAGTAAATCAGTGTTTGTCTTTGTTGGATCAGAAATGTTGCTTTGTAATTTTTTCAGTCAAAAGGATGGCTGATTACAGTCCATGCAATTCATGAGCCATCAGTAACACCAGGTGCAACCAGTAATGATTTCAGCTGTTTGATCAGTTAGCTCTGCTGTTTTGGTCCAATGCTGATGCAGTCTGCAAGTTACTGCACATACATACAGTATATACTTGGTCTAAACTACATATAAACACATACTGTACATACTACATTTACCAAGAGCCTTTTTGCAACTGCCTTTTTAGATTATTTTTTTCTTTCTTTTGACTTTCAACATCCTGTCAGGAAGTGTCCTCCTCAAAGTTGATTTTGCTTGAAAAAAAATCCATGATGGAAAAACACGTAAACTGATCCTTGGCCGTGTGCTTGCTTGCTCCCTCCATGCTTCCCTCCAAAATTTAGGCTCAAAGGCGGTACTTTCTCAGCAGGTCGGTCTGCCACACGTACTGCCTTCCAGGAAACCTCTCTGGGATCTTGATCTTGTGGAAGTCTTGAATGCATTTTTGCAGCTCCTCCTGAACCGTTGGCTTTTCTTTTACAGGCCGTTTCTTGCAGCCACTGGTGTCTCGCGAGCTGGCTGTAAGAGTGCGCAGCAAGTCACTCTTTCGTCGCTGGTCAGACTGCTGAATCATGCTAACTGGGCCTTTCTTAGGTGGCCTGTCGAGGGTCTGGACCTTGGCATGAGGGTGCGACTGACGGCTGACTGGACCTCGGATGACTGTTCCCTGGGGAGAGCTGGTCTCCGACTGGCTCTCCGAGCTGGAGGTTGAAAGCTCGTTGAAAGAAGTGCCACTCTCGCCTTCGCCATCACCCTTGTGGTTCTTGCAGCAGCAGTCACATGGAGGAGAAGACCAGCGTGATGGACCACCTGTGGAGACAAGACAAGCAGAGCAGGAGCTAATATTAGATTCCATGGAGAGCTTCTTTTTTCCCCCACTTTTTCCTTTCTTTGTAGATCAATCTGCTTGAAGAGGAAAAACTTGACAATAGGACAAAGGAAGACACAAATTATTCAGAAAGGAAAAGAAAGACAAAGTAAGAAGCCATAGGGAAGACAAAGATGAGCAGTCAGCCGGTGCCAAATAGTTATCACCTAGAACAAAGTGACATGGCATCAGGAACAACTGGCTTTCCACCGCTCCAATTCTAAAAGTGAAGAGGCCAAACCTGTGACATTTCTGCATTGTTAATCCTGCATTGCACAACCCATTTACATCCACAAAGAGCTAAAAACCTTTTTAAAATTGAAAACAGAAGTTCAAAACTGATATATGTACTTGTAGAGTACTGTGGAAAAGAATCTGCTCCCTGAAATATTTCTTCTGTTTTTGCTTGCTTGTTTCACATGGATGTTTAAGATAATTTCATCACTTTAATATGAGACACATATAACCAGAATAAATGCAAAAATTGGTTTTCAAATAGAAAATGTTACTTTGACCGGCAGTGGCTCAGCAAAATGCAGTCAAGGTGGATTTATTCAGAGCTGCATGCTGCACCGGCACCCATTACACAGCGAGACAAAGAAGCTGGCTTTTATAGCTTGGGCAATTTCACCACGCTTACCAAGTAAAAGGGTTTTCAAAAACAAAACAAGAAAACATAATTCACACGAACCTAACACAAAACAATAAACGGTACCGCAAATATTTACATGCATGCAAATCATTAGAACTAAACTAATCTAAGGTCAATCAAAGAATAAATGTAACTTAATATAACTCTTCAGAGCATTACTCCTCTTAATTGACATGGTCATGCTCCAGGAGCTTTTCAGCAGCACCTGAAGCATTTGTCTCCCTTTGCCGCTCCTCCCTGCTGAGGAGACACACCAGGAAAGCTAAACACTCAATTAGCAAACTCAAATTAAACCCAAAGAAGTCAGAAACAAACTGACATTTTCCCCACGATCTCCCTGAACAGGAAAGATGGCCAGTCTCCCTACCTGAAAGAACGTTCAACCAAATGTCACAAAGCAACTGAAACAAAGAACTGAAACAGGAAACATTTAATCTGTAAATAAACTAAACACAACATGATATCAATAATCATTTATTAGTGATGGAGCCCCTGGTTTACAACCCAGACAAAACCAGGTTGGCTCAATGTGAATATTTAATTTGTATCAATAAGCCTAAAAAGGGTTACAAAGTCATTTCCACAAACACGGAAACATGGAAAAGTGATGAACCGTTTCAGAAGCGGTTTAGATTACCGCCTTCCATCTGTGAGGTCCCAACAGAGTCCAGGACTCCTCTGAAGCAAACCAGGCCTCACCTGCCTCAGTTAAAGACCGCTTCATGAATTATCAGCAAGAAAAAACTAAACATCTTTATCAGACTCAAGACTTTTTAAAACATATTTGGTGGATTAATGTTGTACATCCCATCACATCTTCCAAAAACACAACTCAGCAGTTCAGAAACAGACAGACAGACAGAAGCTACTGTAAATAGTCCTTGTGTTGATCTTTGTGGCTGGTGAACCAATTCAGTTGATACATTTGTGATTTCAGTCACAGTCTTCAACATGGGAACAGTTTATTTGTCCTCGTTGCTTTCCTAGCAAAGATTTTACCTTTTGAACAAATGCAGCCTGATTTTACTTGTGGTATGTAAGGAATTCACTGATGTTCATTTACACATCTGATTTCATGGGATTTGTACACAGATTAGGATCTTGTGACCAGCACAAGTCTCTAGTAAAGGTATAAGTTCATGTGAGGGAGGCAACAGCCAAGCCCACATTGGCTGTAGTTAGGGGAATTTTACACTGGAATAGTGTTAATCAGAAATAAGCCGGGGTCTTCACAGCCCTGGCTGGGTCATCCAAACATTTCTTATCTTTTTAGAGACCTAAAGCACCCAATGACCCCAGAAAACATCCTAACAGCAAGTCAGAGTGCCAAGCAAGAAAACATTTGAGTTCCTCTGTGTTGATGAGATCGAGGCATCCGTCCAGCAGCTGTGGTCTGTCAGTAATGAAACAAAAGCATCCATCCACATATCACCAAGAGGAAACCGTCGCCTTTACTAAGACCTGCTGTAAACGCTCTGGTCTGCCTGAAACATTCAGGCACCAGTGCAGCACCACACCTCTCACTACAGGAAGCAGCCATTCATTTTTCATGCTAACCTCCTGAATAATTGAGAATGTATCTGTTGCTGATGGACTCTTTGCTGTTTAGTGAGGGTAGATCAAAACCCTGGAGGCAAACACCCTCCATGCCCCACCCTAACCGATGATTGTAGGAGCTGCTTCACTTCATCTTTATTTCCACACATTTATGGTCTGACAGATTCTGGCTGCCATGCATCTTCTACTCATTGGGTACAATATTGGCTCATTTTTGTTTTCCCTCTATGCTAAGCATGCAAAATAAAACTCTGCCTGCTTTTAATTTTCTTTATTCTCTGAAGCATATTTGGATTGTTAATAGCTGTGGCGCCTGCATAATAGACAAATATTTGCTCCTCAGAGTCTTACTCATCAACAGCCACTATAGCTACATTTATGAGTATAAATAGGTGGATTTTGTGGACAGCTTGACACTGGGTCCAGATCCCATATGCACACACACATTCTTACACACTGTGCCTTCTGTGTTCAAAGTAAACCTCACCCATCAAAGCTACTGACAGAAATAGAACTCAACCCCCTTTTCCAACCATACCAGCTCTGGATCTCCTTAATTACCATTGGCATTTACACATCTCAGCTCCTGCAGACACAAACACACATTAGTGTGCATCCATTCACACAGAGAGAGTGGTGCTTCCCAGTCTGGGGTCCGTGCCCTCCCCTTAGGGGGGCATCGCTGATCACAGGGGGCGCATGAAGCTTTGATAGTCCTGAGGTTAAAACGTCACAGTGAAATTTCAATATTATAATTAAAACCTCTTATAAAATATTTGGTGATTTAATATTAGTTTTTATAAGGATAAAAAGCTAATTTTAGCAAAGTAGAGACTGATAATGACTCCCAAATAAACTTACAAGTATTACAATTTATAGCTAAAATTCTAAACATATTTTGAAACCACACCAATAACAACACAAGTTTCAAACGCTGTCACAGACTCTTCCCTGCAAATACAAATGGGAATGAGAGAAAATGAAGTTAGCAAAAAAACACACAGTGTTAAATGTAGTTTGGAAAGACTGTAGAAATCTGTGTAACGTTAACAACGTTCACTCTTCTTGTGTGATTTACAAGCTTTTTTCTCACCACCTCAATTTGCTAAGATAAATCTTGCTCCAAATAAGAAAATCTTTTCCAGAGATGTTTAGCTTAAGTTTGACTCATTTAAATTTTAATATAATTAAGTATTTCTGTAATTATTCATAAAATACCTAAAAACTTTAAAGACAACAGAACCAGCCATCACCTTCTGATTACACTCTTTACACAGTCTGAACAGAAGCTGATATATAAAACCAACTTCACAAGTAAACTGTGCAAAACATAACAAATAAAGACGTTGAGCTGCTCATGAACTACTTGTCAATTTTGAGCAGCTACTTAATCTCAGAAAATAATGATTTTGTACATATTTTGATCAATGTGAATCTCTTATCATTCGTTAACTTATCTTTTGTGTGGCTTCACCAGTAACCAGTTTGGTTATTTTTTACTGTTTGAGTCTTTCTAAATGAGTCAATGCAGAACTGAGAAAAAACTGTATTTATTTAAAGCCTGAAGGAACATTTTCTGTCTTCTGTACTTCAAACAGCAAACTATAAAGCATATAAAAACCTGGGGTTCTGCTGGTAAAATACAACAGTGTGAACAGTTGCCTGCAACTATGTGTTAGAACTACAGCATGTAAGGAGAGTTATAATGACTGTTAGAAACTCTAAAAACAACGTAAATCTTTGTAATGACATGAGGGATTTTTGACAAACAGCAATTACACAGTTTCATAAAATTATATGTACAGCAGTTGTCAAATTAACAATACTTTAACCTGTAAAAATCTTTGCACAAACTAGTTTTGCAATGGTCCCACTCTCACTTCCCTGGGATTACTTTTCCACATGTTTGTTAAATATTATTTTAATGTATGTTTAATTATGTATTACTTTTACCACTGTAAAAGATACAATCTCACTTTGGCAATAGTTCATTTATCAAGACCAAACATTTCTCAACATCATATAGAGTTTGATGCAAAAGATATTTGGTGTGAATATGTTAGAAGTATTATGTGAGTGGCTGAAATGAATGTAAATATGAACACTAACACTACAACTATGACGACGGCTACTGATACCACTAATTTCCTGTGTCTGCGCAATTCTCCTGGGTCCTCACCTTGGTGAAATAATTTAATCTCCCAATCATATTTTTGGAATATTTTCAAGACCCATCCATCCATCCATCCATTTTCTTACACCCTTGTCCCTCACTGGGGTCGGGAGGGGTGCTGGTGCCTATCTCCAGCTAGCATACCGAACGAGAGGCAGGGTCACCCTGGACAGGTCGCCAGTCTGTCGCAAGGCAACACAGAGACACACCGGACAAACAACCATGCACACACACACTCTCACTGTGAGTGTGAGTGACAAACATGACAGTCATGTTTTTGGACTGTGGGAGGAAACCGGAGTACCCAGAGAAAACCCACCATGCACAGGGAGAACATGCAAACTCCATGCAGAAAGACTGGGGCCAGGAATCGAACCCAGAACCTTCTTGCTGCAAGGCAACAGCTCTACCAACTGCACCACTGTGCAGCCCCTTTCAAGACATTTTCAAGACATTTTTACAAAACTGCAATAATGCTATTTTTGTGCACAACACTTTCAATACCTTAATATTGGTCAAAGAAAAACTATCACATGTATTTCATGGAATTTCAAGTAAATAATCAAAGTAGCACAACATAGAACAGATAAATACAATGCAGGAACAAAATCTGCCTCCCCAGCAAACACTCACCCTCTATCATGAGACCAACAAGTGGATACAAGGGGATTTAGAGCGCTGGAAGCCACTGAGATCAATAATGCAATCGGTTAGTGTAAAATTTGCAGCCCGCTCTCTTCTAAAAATGCATGACCTGTATGAAACAACGCAATCATCCAGGTCCAAGAAACAGAATTATGGCAATGAGAATCTCCTTCAAGGCCGTGTTTAGGAACACGAGTTAATTCATGTTGCTCTGAGGGGACAGTGAGTCCGCTGATCGATGAGATGCAGGCACATAACCAGTGGTTTGAAAAATGGGCCCAGTCTCCGGAGAGTCAGCTTCAAGACAATCAGCTTGTCCACATAAAATGGACCTTGTGGCAAACACTGTTATAACAAATGTCTCAAAGAGCCTTGTTCTGAGCATGAGTGTGCGGAGCCTTGTGTCTGTACAGTTGATATATGATTTTGTGATTACACTCTGGCATTTGGTAATTATAAATACCTCCTTCTAGTTCTTGATTTGCAATTCCATTTTAATTCACAGGTTTCCAGTGTTAAAGACTGCTAGGAAGGAGTTAAATTTGTAATTTTGACCACTTTTTATTCCCATAAAATCCTAAACTCCATGACTAACTTATATATAAAAAAAAAAAAGGAGGGGAAAAAAAACATTTTAAAGCAAATGGAGAAGCTAAGCACTGATAATTGAGATCTGTGAAATAAGTGAGTGGTGTCTCCGTAATTTCACAGTAATACCCTAATTACGTTCACAAAAAAGGAGAGTTAAGTATGCGGTGTTGATGAGTCAGTCAAAGCACACCGAGTAATGGCAGTGGTGTTTTTTTTTCTTTGCTAAATGAAGTGAAGAATGAAACTGTAAATGTGCAGATGAGCATTTTCTCATTGGGATTAACACTGAATGGTTTTGTGGTCTTGCTAATGGAAAGGGAGGATGAAACTATAAAGTTGCTTTCTTTAATGTTCATATTACTTAAAATACATTATCATTATCTTGCATAACTATAAGTTAAATGACTATCTATGTAAATTATGTACAAAAGAAACTGACTCATGTGAAATGATACTGGAATCATATATGAAGTAAAAATATAACATTTTTAAAGTAAACATTTTCAGTAGGTATTATTTTCACCATCACCTTAAGATTTGAAAGCTCACACATCCCCAGTCTAGAATTGTGAAACACAGACACCTTTAGAAAGTGTCAACATTTACCTTGTTAGAGGTTCCTTCTTCAAAGGTCAACGCTTCATATTTTATAACACAACATAAACGGTTCAAATTTAATTATCCCAGAGAAAACTAGTGCATTTCACATCCAAGTTGGAGGTATTTGTATGAATTGTCACTTGTTTTGCTAAACTTAGTCATTTAAATTGCAGCAAGTCCGTACCTCGTTATTCACACTATTTATACAGTTTGCAACGACCGTATGCAGTGCCTCCCTATTGTTTATGTTGTCATACTGAAGAACTGAGAAAAAATAGGTTATGCAGGTCAGAAACCTGAGGAAATATAATGTACTTTATAGAACAGGAAGTCTTTGAAGTGAGCATATGAATTTTGATGTGCTCCTGTTTTGAATAGTGAGCGTCTGGTTCCGGAGTGGAAAACCTACTTTGTCCTGCTGCATCAGAACAGAGTACTTTACATTTCCACAGTCCAAGTTTTACTGGCTTTACTTTTGCTCAGGTTTCAATGGCTCCTTGAAAACCGGGGCAGTAATTTGTAGTGAGATTTCCCATTACAAATTACATTCATCTGTTCTCAGCATTAAGCTATGCTAAAAGACAAAATGTATGTTCATAGTTAACAGTAATTTTACAGGTAAACCACGTCAAAATGAATTATTAGTAACTGTGTAAAGCTAATAGATGTATAGAATTCTTGTGTTTTAGTTAAATTATCAAACACAGAGGCATCTGAACAAAATTACTCCTACATGGGCAATTCAGAGAGATCAATCAATCTAACAGTGATGTTTCTGGACTGTGAAGGAACCCAGAGTCCCTGTAAATAACCCACAAATGCTCTGGGAAAACATGCAAACCATATATAAAAAGGCCCTGGGTTGTGGACCTTTTTGTTGTAAAGCAACTGTTCTAACAACTGCACCTATGTGCAGCGTTAAACTAGATGTTTCTATTTTTTTTCTGTGAATAAGGGAAAAACAAGATCTGACAGGAGAATCTTTAGTTGTTATTCAGTTAAAGTAGAACCCTCTGGATAAAAGTTAGAATGGAAGTGAAGCAAAGACATTTGTTATGAGCCTTTAACAGAGTGCTTAATCATCCAATGTGCAGAAGGGACCAATAAAAAGAATAGGAAAGTAAACCGTTTATTGTACAAAAGGGGCTTGCTTTGGGATTGTTTGAACAATACTGAAAGTGGAGAAAATGTCCCTTTTGCCCCTCAAACTGAATGGTGGCTTGGATAAAAACGGGTCATTTCTAAGCAACTGTTGCTACACATTTGGTAACAGAATATTTTTCTAAAACAAGAAGGTGAATTATGCAGCCTACATCATTAGAGCCTTTGGGTTTGTGGATTTCTACTTATAGATCTGCCACAGGTCATGTCAATGTGTTGTTGGCATGCTCTAATGTGAGAACATGATCAAGCTTGACTTCAGGGTTGAATACATGCATGTGTGAGTGTTTGTTTAATCATGGATGATAATATTTGTATGTGCATGCAGACACATGCCAAGTGGTAGAGTGGTATGAGTCGGTTTGTGCTTTTCTGTAAGTCTGCCTCTTTCCACATATTTTGTGCATTATCAGTGTGTCTGTGTGCAGATGCGTTTGAAAGCAGATTCTGCACGCCTTTTGTTCTGCATCCCAGAGCAAGTGACACCGAGGTTTGGAACTATTATCTGTTATGTTGTGCAGAAAGAGGAATTCTGGTGTCAGGTGGCGTCTCCATTCGTGTCATCAGAGGTGCCAGACTGTCGGCCATGCCTCTGGTATGCATCATTCAGCGTGCACGTTCTTCCTCTGACCGTTCTTCCTCTGACCGTTTCTATCCGAGACGCGTGACATGTGCAGAAGTGGAGTTGTGTGGTCTCTGACTTGTCTTTTTCAGGCAGGTGGGCAGAAGGTCTGATTGAAGTCTAATGAGTGTCACATGCTATTAGACACACACATAAACCCACCACAGCTCCCGACAGCAGCTACAGGCACTGATGTATTGATCTCAGCAGGAACCTCTACTACTCTTGTCAGCTCTGGACAGCAAAGCTAATCCACACCACACTCTCAAGATAATGAAATAAATAAACTCAACAACACACAAAGTCAAAGCTAATCATATGTACTGTAATGAATTTATCATGCTCTCTCATTAGGAATTAGTTGGTCTGCTTGTTTTCTAAAAGGAGCAGCTGCACAGCATAAAACATGTCCTTTGAACAGCGTATTTATTTTGAATGAATGAAAGCAGTGCAGCAATTATACAAACACTGCATAATCAAAAATAAAGTTTGCAGTACAATAAAAAAGTATCCATATCTTTCTTGCATTTTGTCACTTTCTCCTCCTATATGACTTGGGACAAACATCAAACAGGTTGTACCACTTTGTCTCTGACCTGACCAATGTATCCTTTGGTCTGTCAGGCTGCTTCTTCAATAAGGTTCACAGAAAAACCTCTGATACATAATTTACCAAAAACAATCCCGTCTGTGTCCTTTTCTCTTCTTCCTTTGTGTGAGACAGAATAGTTTATGTCAGAATGTCTGTTTGTTTATTCTACACTCCATTGTGCATTAGCTGGATTTCCTAAACCTGTTAAATTGTTAGCTGTAAAAATGAAGCCATGATAAATATTTGAAAAGTATTGAGCAACATCATTCCACATTGTTTCATCATTTTGTAAGACACGGTAAACATCTGGAGAAGATTTTCTCATTTCCATTCGTAAAAGCCAGAAAGTTTGACAAATTAATGCAACAGATGCAGCAGCTGACAGGAACTAAAGGGTTTGACAGGCTTCTCCCTGTCTGAGCGCAGCCTCTGTTTAGATGTCAGCAACAACAACTACAAGAATTTATGCTATTTTTGAGCCAGCTACTTTTCTTCCACAACTTGTGGCTTGACTCACAAACCTGTTTATCTGATTTGTGCTTGGCACGGCTTTTATTATCAGCCCTGCATTGATCGGCCTATAGACACCAAGGCAAAATCAAATAATAAATCTAGGCTGCTTATATTCTTCAAAAGGTTCTGAAGGACCCTCAAGCGCAGTTGACCAGACTGGGAACTATGAAGTTACTCATTGAAGCTGTGGGAAACATGAACATTTAAATGTTAGATATCAACAATGTATGAGCTGATGGATAAAGGCTACTTTAAAATGCCTTCGCTAACTCAAGTGGGATCATTCAACTTTGCTTGACCCAGAATACTGAATGGTAAATCAAAACAGACTCAGATGTTAACTTTATTATGTTGGTTTGTTCTGGGAAAATGTTTTTGTTTCCTTCTTACATTGAGCTGCAGGGGAAATAAGGGATCCACTGGAAATGTTTTCTTACTTAAGGAAAAGCTCAGAAAACCTCGTCTGCTTTTTTTCACCTTTCTCTTCCTCCTGCAGTGCTTCTCCTCTCTGCTCTGCCTGTATTGATAGGTTGGAACATTAGTGCCTCTGTATGGACGATTGCCCTCTGATTGATTTCTGTCATACAGCCTTTCTGCACTCGGAGGCTGTTCAGTGGAGATAAATGATCTTGGCACAACAAAATCTCAACTCCGCCGTCTGAGTCTGTGTCCCTTCTCTGTTTCCTACATCTTTTTTTCTGTATTTTTTTTCTTCCAAGAGATTTCTATTTTAAATGTTTCTGTAGCCTCAGAGGACCAATGGTTGTCCAAAGTCATAATGTAATGTCTACTGAGGATTTTAAAACCAGGTTGGTTATTAAAAATAAAACCTCATATTTACCTATGAATGGGTAAATATCATGACTGTCAGATGTCTAGGAATGCTTCCCACACCAACACCCCATACAGACTCATAAAAAGTATAAATGTATAAGAATCCCATAAAGATGCACATACACGTTTCAATGAGTTCTTTTTGAAAAGCTTTTGTTTGTGAGAACAGCATAAGCTGGAACTTGATGTTTTTTCATTCTTTCATATAAAAAAATTCAAAGAAAATGTGTTTAATTAAATGTGTATTTCAGATTCTAAGACAGCCCCAAGCCACTGCTGTTGAATTATTTTTGAATGTTAATTATCTAAATCACCTGGAGTTATTCCACCAAAGTGTTTACAAATCGCTCCACAATTCAAATTCATCTACACTTTTGACATCAGATGTAGGATTCAGCTAACTGCTAATCAGTCTTATCAATCTGTTCTGTTCTGATGCAAAATATGTTTGACCCTATATGTATTTTACAACACTTAATCAGACTGTGTGGATTTTTAATTTGACTATTAACAATTATGTGACAAAGTGGATTGAATTAAAAATAAATCTAATTGGACTACAACTACACATAAATAAATAAAATAATTTTCCAGTTTTATATAAACACCAGAAATTAAACTAGTGCTGCCTGAACAGAATAGCCACTGTTACGGCCAGTGGCCTTGTGTATGTTTTCTTTTCCTTTTTTTGTGTATCTGCAGCTTCTAATCAAGTTAACTCCACTTGGAAGTGGATGCAGCCCTGTCTTCCTGTGCCACTCCCTGAGGCCTACAGCGATTGGCTCACCAATTGCCAGCTCCACCAATCCCTGAAGAGGCCTCCCCTTTAAAAACCAAGGACTTCCTGGGAGAAGGTGTGGTTGATCCTTTGTTCAGACAGCTTGCCACTTTGCTGGGTGTTTGGTTGACTGCTGTAAATGGGCTTTGTAAGCTCTGATAGTCCTGATAGCTTTTGTTAGTTTTTGCCAGCTCTTGCTAGCTTGTCTTGTTCCTGTGAGGGATCTTTGAATCTCTGTTAGAGATTTTCGTTTAACCTGTACTGAACCTCCATTTTTGTTTGGTTAAAGATTTTTGGTTTGCAACTCTGTTTTGTGGATTTTGTTTTATTTAGTACACTTCTGTTGTAAGTCCCTACTTTTTGATTATTGTTAATTTTTTCCTTTTTATTTTTTGTCAAAACCCAAACAATAAACCTGTAAATTGTTGAACCTTACCACCTAGGTTTCTTTAATGTTACTTCCCTTTCCCCTGGCCGAGCCGGGTCGTAACAGTCACATACGGATCATTTATAAACAGCCTTTCTGTATTATGCATCAATGTCTAACGATTCACAACAAACGTTCTTGTGTTGAATAAGTTTCAGCAAAATAATATTGGGGAATTTTTTTAACAGATTTTATGAAAGTGCTCATGTCAATTCAGCTCCACTGTATGCCATCCACCGTTGCTATTGCAACAACGGCTGCACATTTTTAAAGCACACCTACGCCTGTGAGGTTGCTGAATTAAAATCTATGATATTTAAGAAAAAATGGATCTATAAAACTTGGTTTATGGTAGCTAAAATGTGAGACGGGCTAAACATTTTGGGTTTTCCTGTCAGTTTCTTACAGTGAGGTGATCAGCATGCTCAATCTGTAGTTACTTTGCACAGCTGTACAGTGTTAAATTAACAATTTTTTTATTTGAAATGTATATGTTGTAATCTTTAAGATGACAGTGACAGTATGGTCCTCCCAGTGTCACGTCGTTCTGTCACAAAATTCTTGGTAAAATAGGAAAATGACACTTTTCCTGTACTCTGATTTCCTAATAGAAAAAAATCAACTTTCTGGGTCAGGATCTGTAAGAGCATAACAAAATGGATTCTATTTTAGCTCAGAAACTCAAAAACAGACCGAGGGCACAGGGAAGATCTAAGGTACGTGTCAGCTCTAGTTTTTCACGGAGAAACAAAAAGAGGAATCTCATCTACGTTTGATTTCCTCTCACATTTCCCTGCTACTAAGTCACATAATTTGCACAAAGTTTTTGACAAATTTTTACTCTCAAATGACGTGTCTATGCTTGAAATCTGGTTGAATCACATCAATGAAGAGATTTCTGTCTACATTTATTTGCTTCCAGAAGAGGTCAAGAGAGCATTAATTAAATCTGGCAGTGATTCAGTGTCTTGTCCAAGGACACTTCTCCATGACAGATGCTGGTCAAATCATGTGTCTGCTTTACATCTCTCCTGTCTACTATTTAGCTTTGAGAAGATTAGCTTGGTTGGTCAGCTATTGATTAAACTGTCTGTTCCTGAAATGGAGTTCTGGACAAAGATGTCGGTTTCCACATAAAAATGCTCCTTTTTCAAAATGTTTCTTCTTATAGGCATCTTTTTGGTTGGAACAATATTTGCAAGCTTGGCATAATAGATAACAAGAACGAAGAATTACTCCACCTCCTTCACACTCATTTTTCTTCTCGCCTGTCTTTCTTGCATTGCTAAATTATTAGTCTCTTGCACAGCGCTGTGAAATGATGCATTTGTGTGTTGAGCTTCATAAAACAATCTGTTCTTATCTGCCAGCATTTTCTCTCTTCTGCATGTTTTTGTAGTGTTTTTCATGGTTGTATCACATTGTTTCAGATCAACACTACATTAGAAAAATACCTTACATAGATAATTTTTTTCCTTTTTTCGTTTCTATCCTTCCCTCTGAATATCACTTCCTCCTGTCAATCTGTGCTTTAGAACATCAGCAAACTCCTTCATCAATTAAAGCTTTATGTTTCTGCATTTGTACAATCACTGATTGCACCTTTACTTTGCAAATTCACCAACTGTCACAGAAACATGAACACTTGGTAACGATTTTTCTGTAAGATCAAACAATCCATTCTGGCAACACGCCACTCAGATTGTCAAGCCACGCTGCTCAATCTGTTTATAGTTAAAAACAGCAGAAATCAGTATGTACATATTTGTTGCAGGATTCAAAAATCTATGTTTTAAATGTTGTCATAATCTAAATTAGATTTATAAACAAATTCCAGAATTTATCAACACAAGCTCTGTTAAACATCCAATCCAGGGTCGAGGATCTTTTTAACAAAAGAATGTAAAGTTAACAGAATTACTAAAATTTAAACCCCAAAAACACAGTTAGGAAGAGAAAATATCTTTTTGTAAGTTTTTTTTTTACTTGAGAATAGTTAGACAGTAAAGTAGGGGGAAGACATGCAGCAAAGGTCACCAGGCTGGGAATCGAACCTGCGACAGACACGCAGGTTCCTTAGGCTCCTTGTGCGCCACCGCAGAACCTCAGGAGAAAATATCTTATTGGTCAGCAAGGTTTTCACAAACTGCAACCTTTTTCACTTTGGTGCATCAAGCTTGATATTGTGAATAGTTTGCAAAATCTGGTGAATGACAACAGAAACAGAAAAGTGATTACTTATACTTAAGATTTGAAAAACAATATTACATAAATTTGCTGTTTGACAAATTATTCAAAATGACGACTCTCAGTTTGTCTCGTTGAAGTGAAAATTTAAAAAATACAGGATGAAATAAGAAACTTGCAAAAATAATTTTAAGAAAAAGTTTCTGTCCATGGTGTAAAAAACATTCAGAGCGATCTAACATCAAGGCTTTCAATAAGGCCTGAACAGGAAAAATGTTTTTTTTAAAGAAATAATAAATATTGTTCTAGATTTAGTTTTATCATTAATCTTCATCTTTGTTTATTATATGTAGACAATGATATAAAACATGACTAGCTTCAGACCCTAAACCCATTTTTTTTAAATGTAGCTGAATTTGTGCTTGTTTATGAAAATGTTCTCATGTGAGCTCAAGTTACATAACATGACTGTCACAGGAAATCCTTGCTCTCATTGAGAACAAAGACATTTCAGGAGAGAAACCCAATTACAGTTGATCAACTTCAGCTGTGCTGCCTACGCATGAAAACGTTTTTAAGCATCACATGGTGATTGCATTCTCAGGTAGCAGCAGGAGCCATGAGGTCTGTTGGAATCCTGTTCACTTGTCTGGTGGCTGTGTGCCTTCACAAAGGTTTGTCTGCCCTGTTTCTCTTTTCAAGTTTTGTATGTAATTGTTAATGCAATGTGGCTTACTGGTGCTTTAAAAAAAATCAAAACCATTTTTTAAAATCACATAGGATGAAGCCACTTTTTGTTTTTTAACTTTTTTACCTGGCATTGTGTAGCTCTTTTGGTTTAGATTTTTCAGTTTATCTCTTTGTTCTCTGACTTGTCTATGATGCCACTGCATTTGCTGTGCAGCTGCTAAAAAGTTTAACGGTAAATGGCTAAAAAAATTCAACTTCAGTTGTGATGAAGTTGCATGTAGACGAGTCAAAAGGTTCAGATCTGGTGAATCTCCATCTATTCTAGGAGAGTGAGGCCACATGGGTTGAGTTTGTTTTTTGGTACACTTGCGGCCCACTGCTTCACTTTCTGTATCGAGGGATTTAAAAAAAACTTTCTATGAGGTCGGTTCCTTTTTACTTCTGAGATGGGGGAAGGCAGCAAAGCCGTTGGCTCTAAATGAAGCTAAACTGACGGCAAAGCTGAGTAGAGACATGATGTACACATGGCCTTTGGTTTCTGCTCAGAACAGGTAAATGAGGAGTTAAGAAAAACCGAGGAATTGAGACCAAAGCAATTGTGGTTGATTAAAGAACCAAAGAAATGGTGGTTCTTTAATCTCTTAAAAAGATTGGAACAACCATTTCAAATGTACAATGTAATTGTAAGTCTTGTCCATAGGATCAAGTTGGCCGCTCGCTCAAAATGCTGTGCTAAAGATTCAAGATGGTAAGTTGACAAGTGAAGCCATATTTGAAGGGACAGAAAAGATGACAATGTGGTCTGATTTGCAGAATTGTCAGAAAACTTTTCTCTGAGGAGGAGCATTGCCATTCTACAAATGAAGGATTTTATGTTGAAGCAACAAGTTAAAGAAGGTAAGGACTGCTAAATATTTTTAAACGATCTCAAAGAATATGGTGGTGGTGTGGCAACCTACGCCATTTAAAGGATGTACAGCATGCATATTTTTGACAATTGTATGTAAATTGACTCAATCAGTGCAAATGGAAATCGATGCGGTGGATTTGATGGACGCCTCCCACAGCAACGTGTCAAGCGACGCCTCCCACAGCAACGTGTCAAGCGACGCCTCCCACAGCAACGTGTCAAGCGACGCCTCCCACAGCAACGTGTCAAGCGACGCCTCCCACAGCAACGTGTCAAGCGACGCCTCCCACAGCAACGTGTCAAGCGACGCCTCCCACAGCAACGTGTCAAGCGACGCCTCCCACAGCAACGTGTCAAGCGACGCCTCCCACAGCAACGTGTCAAGCGACGCCTCCCACAGCAACGTGTCAAGCGACGCCTCCCACAGCAACGTGTCAAGCGACGCCCCCCCCCCCTCCCACAGCAACGTGTCAAGCGACGCCTCCCACAGCAACGTGTCAAGCGACGCCTCCCACAGCAACGTGTCAAGCGACGCCTCCCACAGCAACGTGTCAAGCGACGCCTCCCACAGCAACGTGTCAAGCGACGCCTCCCACAGCAACGTGTCAAGCGACGCCTCCCACAGCAACGTGTCAAGCGACGCCTCCCACAGCAACGTGTCAAGCGACGCCTCCCACAGCAACGTGTCAAGCGACGCCTCCCACAGCAACGTGTCAAGCGACGCCTCCCACAGCAACGTGTCAAGCGACGCCTCCCACAGCAACGTGTCAAGCGACGCCTCCCACAGCAACGTGTCAAGCGACGCCTCCCACAGCAACGTGTCAAGCGACGCCTCCCACAGCAACGTGTCAAGCGACGCCTCCCACAGCAACGTGTCAAGCGACGCCTCCCACAGCAACGTGTCAAGCGACGCCTCCCACAGCAACGTGTCAAGCGACGCCTCCCACAGCAACGTGTCAAGCGACGCCTCCCACAGCAACGTGTCAAGCGACGCCTCCCACAGCAACGTGTCAAGCGACGCCTCCCACAGCAACGTGTCAAGCGACGCCTCCCACAGCAACGTGTCAAGCGACGCCTCCCACAGCAACGTGTCAAGCGACGCCTCCCACAGCAACGTGTCAAGCGACGCCTCCCACAGCAACGTGTCAAGCGACGCCTCCCACAGCAACGTGTCAAGCGACGCCTCCCACAGCAACGTGTCAAGCGACGCCTCCCACAGCAACGTGTCAAGCGACGCCTCCCACAGCAACGTGTCAAGCGACGCCTCCCACAGCAACGTGTCAAGCGACGCCTCCCACAGCAACGTGTCAAGCGACGCCTCCCACAGCAACGTGTCAAGCGACGCCTCCCACAGCAACGTGTCAAGCGACGCCTCCCACAGCAACGTGTCAAGCGACGCCTCCCACAGCAACGTGTCAAGCGACGCCTCCCACAGCAACGTGTCAAGCGACGCCTCCCACAGCAACGTGTCAAGCGACGCCTCCCACAGCAACGTGTCAAGCGACGCCTCCCACAGCAACGTGTCAAGCGACGCCTCCCACAGCAACGTGTCAAGCGACGCCTCCCACAGCAACGTGTCAAGCGACGCCTCCCACAGCAACGTGTCAAGCGACGCCTCCCACAGCAACGTGTCAAGCGACGCCTCCCACAGCAACGTGTCAAGCGACGCCTCCCACAGCAACGTGTCAAGCGACGCCTCCCACAGCAACGTGTCAAGCGACGCCTCCCACAGCAACGTGTCAAGCGACGCCTCCCACAGCAACGTGTCAAGCGACGCCTCCCACAGCAACGTGTCAAGCGACGCCTCCCACAGCAACGTGTCAAGCGACGCCTCCCACAGCAACGTGTCAAGCGACGCCTCCCACAGCAACGTGTCAAGCGACGCCTCCCACAGCAACGTGTCAAGCGACGCCTCCCACAGCAACGTGTCAAGCGACGCCTCCCACAGCAACGTGTCAAGCGACGCCTCCCACAGCAACGTGTCAAGCGACGCCTCCCACAGCAACGTGTCAAGCGACGCCTCCCACAGCAACGTGTCAAGCGACGCCTCCCACAGCAACGTGTCAAGCGACGCCTCCCACAGCAACGTGTCAAGCGACGCCTCCCACAGCAACGTGTCAAGCGACGCCTCCCACAGCAACGTGTCAAGCGACGCCTCCCACAGCAACGTGTCAAGCGACGCCTCCCACAGCAACGTGTCAAGCGACGCCTCCCACAGCAACGTGTCAAGCGACGCCTCCCACAGCAACGTGTCAAGCGACGCCTCCCACAGCAACGTGTCAAGCGACGCCTCCCACAGCAACGTGTCAAGCGACGCCTCCCACAGCAACGTGTCAAGCGACGCCTCCCACAGCAACGTGTCAAGCGACGCCTCCCACAGCAACGTGTCAAGCGACGCCTCCCACAGCAACGTGTCAAGCGACGCCTCCCACAGCAACGTGTCAAGCGACGCCTCCCACAGCAACGTGTCAAGCGACGCCTCCCACAGCAACGTGTCAAGCGACGCCTCCCACAGCAACGTGTCAAGCGACGCCTCCCACAGCAACGTGTCAAGCGACGCCTCCCACAGCAACGTGTCAAGCGACGCCTCCCACAGCAACGTGTCAAGCGACGCCTCCCACAGCAACGTGTCAAGCGACGCCTCCCACAGCAACGTGTCAAGCGACGCCTCCCACAGCAACGTGTCAAGCGACGCCTCCCACAGCAACGTGTCAAGCGACGCCTCCCACAGCAACGTGTCAAGCGACGCCTCCCACAGCAACGTGTCAAGCGACGCCTCCCACAGCAACGTGTCAAGCGACGCCTCCCACAGCAACGTGTCAAGCGACGCCTCCCACAGCAACGTGTCAAGCGACGCCTCCCACAGCAACGTGTCAAGCGACGCCTCCCACAGCAACGTGTCAAGCGACGCCTCCCACAGCAACGTGTCAAGCGACGCCTCCCACAGCAACGTGTCAAGCGACGCCTCCCACAGCAACGTGTCAAGCGACGCCTCCCACAGCAACGTGTCAAGCGACGCCTCCCACAGCAACGTGTCAAGCGACGCCTCCCACAGCAACGTGTCAAGCGACGCCTCCCACAGCAACGTGTCAAGCGACGCCTCCCACAGCAACGTGTCAAGCGACGCCTCCCACAGCAACGTGTCAAGCGACGCCTCCCACAGCAACGTGTCAAGCGACGCCTCCCACAGCAACGTGTCAAGCGACGCCTCCCACAGCAACGTGTCAAGCGACGCCTCCCACAGCAACGTGTCAAGCGACGCCTCCCACAGCAACGTGTCAAGCGACGCCTCCCACAGCAACGTGTCAAGCGACGCCTCCCACAGCAACGTGTCAAGCGACGCCTCCCACAGCAACGTGTCAAGCGACGCCTCCCACAGCAACGTGTCAAGCGACGCCTCCCACAGCAACGTGTCAAGCGACGCCTCCCACAGCAACGTGTCAAGCGACGCCTCCCACAGCAACGTGTCAAGCGACGCCTCCCACAGCAACGTGTCAAGCGACGCCTCCCACAGCAACGTGTCAAGCGACGCCTCCCACAGCAACGTGTCAAGCGACGCCTCCCACAGCAACGTGTCAAGCGACGCCTCCCACAGCAACGTGTCAAGCGACGCCTCCCACAGCAACGTGTCAAGCGACGCCTCCCACAGCAACGTGTCAAGCGACGCCTCCCACAGCAACGTGTCAAGCGACGCCTCCCACAGCAACGTGTCAAGCGACGCCTCCCACAGCAACGTGTCAAGCGACGCCTCCCACAGCAACGTGTCAAGCGACGCCTCCCACAGCAACGTGTCAAGCGACGCCTCCCACAGCAACGTGTCAAGCGACGCCTCCCACAGCAACGTGTCAAGCGACGCCTCCCACAGCAACGTGTCAAGCGACGCCTCCCACAGCAACGTGTCAAGCGACGCCTCCCACCACGCAAGCACGTGTCAAGCGACGCCTCCCACAGCAACGTGTCAAGCGACGCCTCCCACACGCACCGCCCCCACACGTGTCAAGCGACGCCTCCCACAGCAACGTGTCAAGCGACGCCTCCCACAGCAACGTGTCAAGCGACGCCTCCCACAGCAACGTGTCAAGCGACGCCTCCCACAGCAACGTGTCAAGCGACGCCTCCCACAGCAACGTGTCAAGCGACGCCTCCCACAGCAACGTGTCAAGCGACGCCTCCCACAGCAACGTGTCAAGCGACGCCTCCCACAGCAACGTGTCAAGCGACGCCTCCCACAGCAACGTGTCAAGCGACGCCTCCCACAGCAACGTGTCAAGCGACGCCTCCCACAGCAACGTGTCAAGCGACGCCTCCCACAGCAACGTGTCAAGCGACGCCTCCCACAGCAACGTGTCAAGCGACGCCTCCCACAGCAACGTGTCAAGCGACGCCTCCCACAGCAACGTGTCAAGCGACGCCTCCCACAGCAACGTGTCAAGCGACGCCTCCCACAGCAACGTGTCAAGCGACGCCTCCCACAGCAACGTGTCAAGCGACGCCTCCCACAGCAACGTGTCAAGCGACGCCTCCCACAGCAACGTGGCACGCCACAGCACGTGTCAAGCGACGCCTCCCACAGCAACGTGTCAAGCGACGCCTCCCACAGCAACGTGTCAAGCGACGCCTCCCACAGCAACGTGTCAAGCGACGCCTCCCACAGCAACGTGTCAAGCGACGCCTCCCACAGCAACGTGTCAAGCGACGCCTCCCACAGCAACGTGTCAAGCGACGCCTCCCACAGCAACGTGTCAAGCGACGCCTCCCACAGCAACGTGTCAAGCGACGCCTCCCACAGCAACGTGTCAAGCGACGCCTCCCACAGCAACGTGTCAAGCGACGCCTCCCACAGCAACGTGTCAAGCGACGCCTCCCACAGCAACGTGTCAAGCGACGCCTCCCACAGCAACGTGTCAAGCGACGCCTCCCACAGCAACGTGTCAAGCGACGCCTCCCACAGCAACGTGTCAAGCGACGCCTCCCACAGCAACGTGTCAAGCGACGCCTCCCACAGCAACGTGTCAAGCGACGCCTCCCACAGCAACGTGTCAAGCGACGCCTCCCACAGCAACGTGTCAAGCGACGCCTCCCACAGCAACGTGTCAAGCGACGCCTCCCACAGCAACGTGTCAAGCGACGCCTCCCACAGCAACGTGTCAAGCGACGCCTCCCACAGCAACGTGTCAAGCGACGCCTCCCACAGCAACGTGTCAAGCGACGCCTCCCACAGCAACGTGTCAAAATAAAAATTCCAAAACTTATTTTCTATGGCTTATTTTCAATGTTAACCTGCAGAATAGTTCACTTCTATACAGTTTGACTTAATTCCCTCTCTATATTCCATACTGCATGAGATTTAGGATTGGTATCAATTTTCTTTTCATTTTTTTCCTTTACACCATGTAAAAGCAACCATGCCACCTACATTGCTTCAATTTAACACTCGATCTGTTTCTACATCAGTGTCGCATGACCAGTTTTGATTTAGTGTTTCAAAAAGTGGGCTAAGTGACCTTGGAAATCAAAATGTGGTCACTAATTGAATTTGCATTTGAGTGTAGTTGGCTGCAATTGCATCTGGTCAGAAGTGATGAGGTCAAATGGTTTTATGGTGCTATTTTGTGTCCAACATGAAGGTCTATATTTAAAACTGACTTGACAAATTGTCTTTAGAGAGTCTAGTCAATCCTGAAGTACAAATAAAGCAATTTGGTTTCTCACAGAATATAGGACTAAATGTTTACATTCAATACAATGATAAACTAGGTTTTGAAGACCTATTGCAAAAATTGTGGAAATTTGTAAAGCATTACTACCTAACCCTCAGATTGAAAACCAGTATTGTAAAAGTTTAATGGATTTTAAGTTGAAATATTTTTTGCATATTTCACTGGGGCCTGACCCAATAAAATGTAAAATGAGAAGTTTAAAAATGTGGCTGCCAGGACTGAGCATGCTTGCAAACATAATGAAACATGCTGATGGTACCAGACTGCAAGCGTGCCACTGATTGCAGCTGTCTCTGTTTACTATGAATCCCAGGAGGTTAGGCTCTCTGCTAGAGGAACATCCCAGAACACTGGCTGTTTTTATCAGCAATGACACCACAGTGTTGAGTCAATTAAATCGCACAAGTTGTGTGCCAAGATGCTACAGAAAATCTTAATGAACCTTGTGGAAATATCTAAAATGAAAGATTTAAACTTGTACAAGTTCCTTTTCAGCTTATTTCCCTAAAATATTTTCAAAATGTATTTTTTGGAGTAAGAAAATGGTCAATCTCTTTCATGCAAGAACAATTGTATTTAAATAATTCACTGTCCATGCAGTGATTTCCTGAGGAGTGTGAAAAGTTCTCAAGTGCTTGTGCACCAGTTGTGTTGTCCGTCTTGTGGTTGGTATGTATGTGGATGAAGTGACTGTTTGCAGAGTTGAACTATCAAAAACAATCACTACTGACATATTCCAGATACAATACATAATCTATTCAGTTGGCAGATTTTAGAGGACTTAAGGTTTGATATGTCTAATATGAGCGAACTACTCGGTCAAGAAGAATTGTGAGCAGCAGCACATGCTTCAAGTTTTGGAATGACTGATTTTGCAGTCCTACAAGCAACACGTCTCTCTGAGGAATGAAGAAGTGAGAAAAGATGTTGCTTTGGTCAATGTTCTGTTGGAGTTTCAGATTTTTGTCCAGCCAGAAGGAAACACCAGAGTTACATAACATCAGTTTGACGTGATGTGCCTTTTATTCTTTGTTTTTTTTATTTTTATATATTAATTCATGTGTGGCTAATGGTTTACATTATTTCACTGATTTACCCAAGTTTTAAAACATAAATCGTCACAATATAAATTGATTTTTACGTATAAATTTTACAAACAAATCAGCTAATTTAAATTGTTTTCATTATGGGCCAGCAACGACTTTTCATAAGACAAAATTAAATAATTGGGTTTATTTGCCATAATAACACACAAATGGAGGATGAGATGTAGCATCATTTTAGCCTTTAATCTGAACTATGTGACATTTCTGGCTGCTTGTCATTAAGGCAGAAACACATTTCTGAGTTTATATGAGTCCATCAAAACCACAACCTCAAGGTTCTCCATTACTGAGTGTTGCTGCAAACAGCATCATTGGATTGTTGACCAAGGCTCATGGCTGCCCACATTCCTGCCCACATTCCTGCCCACATTCCTGCCCACATTCCTGCCCATATTCACCCCCATAACAGTAAAGAACAGACTGCAAGTTGACGTTCCCTACTTGGATGGTACTAAACCAGATATCATTGGTTAGACTAAGACTGGACAATGAAAAATGGGCTTTAAGGCTATAATTTAGAACAAGAAGCATTCTCATGGTACTATAAAGACGACAAAAAAAAAAAAACCCGGAATGACGAAGGTAACAAATTTCATTGGCATTATTCTGCAACTAAAATCACAATTTACCATCTCATGTCCATGAGCTTTTTCTGGAAACAAAAGAAGCTGATAGTTGTTTTTCCTCTTTACAGTTCACTCCAAGTATCTCCTCTATGTTAAGAACATGAGTCTGAATATTACCGGTGAAGAATGTTTTATTGCTGTTGTCCCATTTCACCTGAAGTATTCTCAGTAGGGAGGATTTCAGGAAAGCAGCTCAAAGTGGGATATGGAAGAAAAGCATGGTCGGTGAACTGGAAGGAATCCGACTTTTCCTTCAGGGAAGGTGGCATTCTTCATTGCTGTAACTCTGCATGTTTGTGCTCTCTCCATCAAGGCGCTCATTGTATTGCTGAATTGCATGTATTTGTTGAATGTGAAGCAATAGCTTCACTCTTTATGGGACCTCTTTGTTTTAAGTAATCACTAAATCTCCCCGAGAGCACTCATGATGAGACAGAGAAACTGGTGAGAAGAGAGACTCAATTAAATCAGCTCACATACAGCAATGGCTTGTAACCAGATGGGTGTGTGTCAGCTTGTTTGTCTGGGAAGTTTGTCAGTTTGTGCAAACACGTGTGAACAAATGGATGTAGAGCGTTATTTCAAATATCCTGGCATCCATGCCAAATCTGCGGTTGTTAGCATTTGTAAGAATGGTGACAAAATCGGACTGCTGGTTACCAAACCTGGCAGTTCATAGGCTGTGCAGCCTTAAAGGCAAAAGCTTTGAAATCGACTTGGAAGCAGAGCTGTTTGGGAGAAGCACAAGCTCTTGACAGCTTCCCAGGGGCCTCATTAGGGACTCTGTATGACGGGTAGGTGGAGGAAGTAGGACACAGCAACCAAACACAGAGAGACAGGAATATCGCATGTTTATCTCTCTCCATGCACATTCATACATAAAGACAGGAGTAGCAAGAGAACCTTATCACAGAGTACAAATGTCTAAGTGGCAGTAAAGTGATGTGTCATTGCTAATGTGTCTACTAAGGACCATCCGTTTGGCAAAAAAAAAAAAAATCCATGGGCAGATTATAAGTAATAAAAAATAAGAGAATGTCACTTTAAATTTCTAAAAGCTGGAGGAGTGAACCTCAGCCAAAGTGTTCAGAGAGTTTTACTGCTGTTTTTGAAGTTAGTTGATTCATGGGCTTACATCATGTGAATGAATTTCAAGGTTTGCTGGGTCATTAACTTTTAACAGCTTTTGGCATAGTCAGACTTTCACTTGGTCTGAAGAGTCGGTGTAAGGCTAAGTGTCATTAAGACACTTGTCTTTTTTTCAGAGTTCTGGAGTGCATGTAGGTCTCTATTTGAGTGTGCTTTTCGTTATTCATGCATGAACGCACTTATGTATCTACTTGAATATACTGGAGGCAGGCTGTCTTCTGACACCCTACATTTAACTCTTCCACAGCCTTCTGACGTAGCCTCAAGTGCATATTCATAACCAAATGCTTTTTTATTTTCCACATAAACAACCATGACAATGTGAGGTTTATGCTTTTGGACTTGCAGACACATGAACCCACAGACAGGAAACCTGCATCCTGTTGTAAAATGAAAATAAATGTCTTCCTGGGAACAATTTGAAACTGTTTTAAAAAGATTTAGAAATGACTCACTGAAAGTTGTCATACGTTCTGATAAAGCAATCCAATGAATGTAATAGATGTATTAATGGTAAATCACACATGATTTTCTGGATTCATTCATCAAAGGTCTAAGAAGGGTGCCCTCTATCTGTATTAAGCCCTTTACTTTTACAACCTGGAAATTTACTGGCACACTAATAACTGTGAAGGCCTCCGCGATTTGGGAATAATAATAAAAAATTACAAGGAGAACATTAACCTGGGATTCAGCCAAAACGCCCACTGCAACTCTGGAGGAACTGTAAAGATGAACAGCTCCGATGGGAGGATCTGTCAGTAGGACAACTTTCATTCATAGAATCTGACTTTCATAGAAGAGTGGTAAGAGAAAAGCCATTGTTGAAAGACAGTCATAAGACTTCCTGTTTAAAGTTTGCCACAACCCATGTAGGGACAGTCATGTAGGGGAAGGTGCCCTGGTCAAATGAGTGTATGGAAAAGTAAAAAAATAAACAAAACTTAAATAAAACTTAAATAAACTTAAAACTAAAATATACAGATCTAAATTTAGATTGGAAATGCACAAATATTCATCCTCTATTTTTTTCTTGGTTATGTTTCTGTAGCATTTCTAGTAAATCTACCACTTTATCTCAGTGTTGCTGCTCCTCCAGTCATCTCACACACCGGCTACTCATTGTCCCATTTCCTTATGACTTCAGGCTTCACATTAAGCCTGTTCAACAAAAATGTAAGACTTTGTTCAACTCAAATAAGTTTTATGTGTCCTTGAGCCGCCTGCTCTTCCCTTGATTTCCTGGTTTTCTTTAGCAGTCTTTAGCACACATCCGGTCTGTCAACAGACCTGATGTCTTAAAGACAGTCTTAAAGACAGACCTGATGAGTCTGTCTTATGACCCCTGGTCATAAGCATTGTTAAGCTTATGACCAGGGGTGAAAGTAGTAAATTTAAATTCTTGGGGGTACTATGACAAAAATAAAAAAAAATAAATAAATAATAATAATAATAAAAATTATATTATATAAAATTACTAACATGCCATAGATTTTTTTTTAAGAAAATTGTGTGTTAACTCAAGAAATAAAGAATGTATGAAGACTTTTGCAAGGCTCGGCAAATGTATGGAAAGGAGGATCGTAAATAAGGAAACAGGATTCTCACTGCAATAAAAAACACTTCTTCCACAGTTTTTACAAACATTTTTTGAGAAAAAGAAAATATAGCATTAATGTTGAAGTTATTAGCGAACTTATTCGCATGTCCTTAAAGAATTATGTTGTGTGAGATTTACATCCCTGTAGCAAGAAAACATTTCTCTGTTTTGCTGCTCTTTTTGTTGTATGAATTTGTAATATATCGCTACATTTTGAAGGCTCTCCATGAACTACTTCATCATCATCAACTTGGCTGTCCTTGTGAGATATAGACCTACTACAAGCCTAATCTTCTAATAGCTAAGTGGTCTCCTCAATGATGACAGGGTGGAATCGATAAGAGGCACAAAGCTAAACGATACGTCCTGCTGTTTCTATCTCTCTTTGACTCCTTCTCATTCTCAGCCCATTTTGCTTCTCCCCCTCCCTCCTCTGTGTTTAAATTCACAGTATCCTAGGCAACAGTTATTCAATCTCAAGCAGTAGTGAAATGAACGCCGCTTTAATTTGTCTTTATTACTGCTTCGTTGGTCTTTTTTTTCTCCCTCTCCTTCACAATATTTTGCACAAGCTCAATATGAAATAGCAGGCAAGGTTTACAAAATGTCTTTCCACGCTCCAACGGCTTAGAGGTAATCAATGTAAACTGGGGTTCTCAATCAGTGCCACTAATTTACCCCCACCAGCTCCCATCAGGCCGAAATGATGCATTATTCGCCTAATGTCATAGAGTGGCCTCTCAGATGAACGGCTCTTTAATGGACCTTGATGACTGATGGAAATGGGGGGAACATTATGCTTGAGAATGGAATAGATGAGAAAATGTATGAGAGGCGCATCAGACACATCTTGCCTATTTGGCAAAATGAGGCCAGTTGGATTAATTGTTTTCCTCACTAGAAATAAAGAAATGGAAGATAATCTAAATGTCTCCAGTAGTGCTTACTTCTACTTCCTCCCCTTTGCTCTTGTTTTAGTATAAACAAATGAGCATTGTCATGAGCACCAGTTGTCATAATCACACGCTTTAGTGGCATGCATTTGGAAGCATATGAAAAACCCTCTCACAGTAGACCTTCACTGTTGGTGAGCAGTTCTCTGACAACCCCACACAGCGTTTTGATAAATGCATGTTCGTTCGAAATGTTTAAATGAAATGCACCTTTTACTTCTGAGCTCCAAGAATATATGCATACACTCATGCAAAACAGCAAATGAGTACATTCCCCTGGGAGAATTATGTAGAGTTGAAACCTAATTTGAAGCTTGCAGCCTGTGGTTGCACCAGATTATCCCCAAAAACAGGGCTAGAAAATTGTAGCAATCACTGATTTCTAGCACAGAGCAGAGTTTTATAACGCTCTGTCACAACTGACCAAATGCCAGTAAAAAAAAAAACAGGAAACAGGAGAGTGGGGAGAGGAGGTGATGGATGTTCTTTCCCATGACACAAAGAGTAAACAGTAAAAGAAGTTCAAGAAAAGAAGAAAAATACAGAATAGGAATTTGACGTCTTGAGAAACTTTTATCACATGAGCTATATCAGTCGATGCCATCTGTCCACAAGAAAACACTGGGATCTAAAGCTTCTGATGCGTAATACATAAAATCCTTTGATTTGATGGGCGATGCTTCACATTTAGTCTGGAAAACAAGCCAATAATATGTCAGGAGTAGCATTAAAATAACGGTGGACAAACCTCTGAGTACATATAACAGAAATCAATAAAGCTCAATAAAGTAGTATATTGGTGATCATGTGTAATAATAAAGCATTTTTACCACATTTTTAACATTTTGCATATTTAATTTATTTCCTGCACATTGCCATTTATCGCTTATCCTATTATTTTCTTGATTTGCTGTAGATTTATTTTATATTTATAGTATTAGTCAGTCAGTTAACCAACACCAGTACATTAGTGTCACTTTTAAACATAATGCACTGTTTCCTGTCACTCAGCCACTGCACATTGTCCACACTGACACTATAAGAGCAGAGGGTTGCTTGATTGATGACAACCCTCATTTGAACACGGATGAGTTTTTGCTAAGTGGTTCTTTTTGGTCTCAAGTATATGCTCAGCAGTGAAAGAGAAAAGAATGCGCTGATTAAACAATTCAGTGAAGCGTTTTCCTCTGCTGCATACAAAAATGATAACGTTAGTGCCCAAAGGTCTTTAGGACCATGTAATACATTAGGAATACAATTGTTTTTACAAAGAAATGACTTGATGTATGTTTTCAGTAATGAACTTTTACAGAAACTAAACTTTAAAACAGTAGGGAGTAAGCTAATAATGACGTGAGGAAGCTAGTAAATAACTCAAATTTGAATATTACACATTAAATGTACTATAGTTTTCTGTAAGCCAGCGTGTTTTGAAGTGATATTACATCCATTTGTTGCTGATGTTTTACCATGTGGTCCAGGTTGTAAAATTGTGTACCTGCATTTTTACATCAATATTCAGGTTTGATTCAACAGAGGTCTATTCTGAAAGCAGATAAAACACACACGCGTTTTGCTGCTATGATGTAGAATAAGTAAACAGGCCATCCAGACACAATCTGAGCTTCCAGGCTGATGAATGAAATGACTTACAGAGGACACAAGCTCTGTGACACTGATGGGCAGTCTGATATCGCCTCCCTAATCTTGCCCCCACTCAGCCTCTCTCTTTCTGTCTCTCTGTCTCACACGCACACTGATTTCTCTTTCACTTTCATTCTTCACTCTTTCCTTACAGTTTTTTACTCTCACTATGTGACTCACACTTTTTGTCTGAGCTTCTTTTCTTCATTTCTCTTTTCTTCCCTTGGTACTCTTTCTCTCAATTGTTTCTCTCTTATTTTCTCCTGTCCCTTTGGCCTTTTCTGTCATCTCACTGGAGTTTTTTTCTGACTGCATCTCCATCACCCTCTCCTGTTCTTTCTGTCCCTGTCACACTGTTGTTCCACTCCCTGTCCTTTCTGTCGACACGAATGCACAAAAACTGCAACAACTACTACTTTGTGTGGAGAGCACAAGGTAAAAACAGGCATTCAGCAACAGTCAGATGAACATGAATAAAACATAGTTGTCTAAATCTCCTTCAGTGACTCCAGGAACACACAATCTGAAGACAGGTGTTTTCATTTTCTGCAGAATTTTATGTCTCATTTCACTGTATTTCATTTAAGCCTTTTCTTTGTCAAGTACATTTTGCCACTGGAATATTTAAGGAAATTTAAGAGCTTCCCTAAAGCTATGATGACAGCCCATCATATTCTGCTTAATAATTCTGGCAGAACATTTCACCTGTCTTCTTGGCATAATTAGTAGAGTTAATTTAAACTGTCTGGTTTTAAGCGTAGTCCTCATATTTTCCATGTCTGGATAATTTCAGTGTTAGCCTGCTTTATCCATTTAAAAAAAATAAAAAAATAGGTGTGATTTGGGAATCATTGTCCTGGTAGCCACCAAATCAAGGGATCAAGTTGATCATAACCTGGGAATTGTTGAAACACCACTATTTCTGTCAAGCAAGGTCAACATCAATTTGAACTGTGATTGTGCCAACCTAGAAAGAAAAACCTGTAATCTATGAGCATCTATAAGCTCATAGATGCTTGTCTATGGCTCATACATAAGCCGGATGCAATTTGGATACATATTTACTAAATATACCAAAGACTGAGCAAAAAAATGTTTGAAGGCATCAAAATACAAAACCTGAGAACACTTTAAAAACAACCAAGTATCAAACTGCATCATTGTGAAGTCAAATCAGAAGAGGTGAGAAGGAAAAAGAGAAGAAAAGAGAAACGAAATAAAGTGAAAAGAAAAAAGGAACAAAAAGTAAAGAAAAGACTTGCCCTAGCTGAAGAATTGACAGTCAGAAGGAAACATGGCGGAACAGTGGTTGTAGTACACGGACCATAAAAAGGGACGGACAACGACGGAAAAATTAGAAGCGGCAAAGCAGAAAAAAAACACAAAAAAAAAAACGGGAGTTTGGTGTCACCTTTGAAGATTGATTTGCTCTTGTGATACATCTACAAACAAGCAGAGAGACAGTCGGTAAGGCAGAAACTGTATTATTATTATTGTGAGATCACTAAGCTTGATTGTTTACATTCTGGATTAGCATTAGCCTAGCCACCGGCTCGTTAACACACCTATGTCAAATCAGATCTTAATTATTTTGTAGTTGTGAAATCTAGCATATTATTAGTGGTTGATGTAGATGGTTGGAAAGATTGTTGGGTTTTGTTTTTTAAACTGCTGGATTTTGATTTGACCACTACTTTATTAAACATATGGGTAATAACTTGACAATATTTATACATAAACATTCATGATTAATATCAAAAAGTAAACATTTGAAATGTAAATATTGATTTGAAATGTCCAAAGTTAAATAACTTCAGTTAGTTAATTTGTTCACTTCACTTAGCACTTTGTGGGTTGATGCACAGTGGTTTATTTTTGTAGTTTGCTTAGTAACTACAAATTACATAAATTACATAAATTAATTTTGCAGGCTGTGCAAAATTAATTTATGTACAGCCAAAAAATACAGGTTAGTAATGTTTATGTTTTCTTCTTTTGGAATTGCTTAAAGGTTTTTACCTGCTTCTGCACCATCTGTAAGAGCAGTGTCCTGACACTGATGAATACGTGGAGGATAAACGAAGACAAATACTTGGTCCTTTGAGTGAAATCCAGTTGATAAAATAATCTGTGTTGAATCTGTGCCTTTTCAAGTGGAGAAACTGCACAAAGTAAAGGAGAACTTGACCATCATGCGGTAAGATTTGTATGTCGATTGCACAATATGAACTGAATGATTAAGAATGAGTACTTCCAAATTTTTGTCTTTACCTCAACACTTAGGTTTGCTATTTATTTACAGTTGCGTGTCCCAGTGATAAATCATCCCAAAAACACATTGTAGCTGCTTTTGTGAAGAATTGGGAACTTAATATTAATCTATCTGAACTCCATTAAAAATGTATGGATATTGTTTAGAAGCAGGGTTCATGCCAGGACACAAAACAATGTTAAATAAGCTCTGCCACATTTGCTAAACAGAATGATCAGATATGTTTGGTGACAGCAACAAAAACAGTGAGGGTGAAATGTTTTCGATAGGAAAAAAAAATACATTAATAAAATTGTCTGCCCCATGATTTTCATACTTAGTTATTGTACACCTCTGCAAAGAACTGTTGGACGCAATTTTTGCATTGTATGCACATTTTCTAGTTTTTTTTTTTTTTTATTCCTTTGCTGGAACACCAGTAGGGTCACATTTTGAGTCTTGATTATGTTACAACTTCATCAGGCGTAAACCTAAATTTGAACTGATCTTAAAGGGTTCTGGTGTACTTGGAGCATTTGTCTATGCCAGCTGTAAAGCAGCTTGTTCACCCTGACTTCTTACCTGCCAGCTTTTCTCTCTGCCAGCAGATTAACCTGTTTGCTCTTCAGCAGAACTCCTCTTATGCAAGAAAATAAAAAGATTTTCGTTCTTTCTGAAAATATGTAACACTCAATTGAATCTACTGAGATGAAATAATTGTCAATTTTGTCTGCCACCCACATAAACTCAAATTATGCATCTCACTGTTTCTTTATAGACCAGTCTTTTTTTCCATGAAGATGCTTCCTTTTTCCTTTCTTTCTTTCTTTTTTTTTTTTTACCTGTGACTTGTTTTCCATCTGACCTGGTTGAGCTGAAATTGGGAGTATTCCTACCCTTCATGGGTTAGTAAAGTGGAAAATAGCGTGGCACTCTCACAGAGCTTGACTGCATCCCACTGATTAGAGCAATCAATCGAGAGATAAAGAGAGGAGGAGGGAGTGCGTGCGTCCACGTGTTGACAGGAGGCTATTGTGACTAAGCAAAATAGACAACCTCAGAAGACTCTTCAACACACTCCACCTTTCTCTTGTACTTGTATGAAGTAAAGAAGACAACATTGCATCAGATTCCAGCAAAAGCCCCAATCTGTTCCCCAGACTTTTTGCAGTGTATGCTTTTCACAGGTCAGTCAAAAGGAAGATTTGATTTGACATTCATAGCTCTATGAATGTCAAATCTCTGTTGACATACCTGTGATTACCTGTAATGCATTACTGTTCTACTCCAATAAGATGTGTGGTGCACGGGTCAGAGCTGAAGACCAGTATGGCACTTTATTTGAGGGATGGAGCAGTGAAATGTTAGTTGTTTTGTTTAACAGTCATGCTTTGTATGGTCTCAGAATATAATATCAGACAACATTATAATATTATATAACACTAGGAGTTGCAAAGTCCAGCTAATGGGTCACATTTCATCTCGAATATTACAAAAATCTATTTAGAACCTCATCCTCTGATGTCTGTTGAGTCATATGGAAGTAAGTCTACTGATCCCGTTTTAAATGCTCTCATTCAACAGAATGACTTTGGGGATGTAATGATGCAATCCGAGTTTTTAAAGAGAGACGCGTTGCAAGTCAATTTGAAAAAAGCCATAGAAACCCAAAGACCCAGAGACAGACAGATGCCTCCACACTTTCATTACTGTAGCTTGAGTTTATCAGACAGACTCAATTTTCTGACTGGTCTCCCTAAAGCACTGGGAGGCAACACAGAAACATTCAGAGTTTTGAAGCTCTGGTGCGTTTTGTGACTTGACAGTCAAACGCTGGCATGAATTCTGTGCGACTTCTGAGAGCGATATAGTTGCTGGCAAGGGAAGAGATTAGGTTTTAAAGTCAAACACTTGGACTGAAAACAACATATTCAGTCTGTAATAAATCACTAAGGTGACCTTTAAAAGACAACAACTCATAATACTATAAGTTCAGACTTAATGCAAATACTAAAATGATAAGAAGCAGATAATTTAAAAAAGAAGCTCAGTTTCCTCGCTGATGTCTAGTGCTTTTAATAAAATTGCAATAGAGTCAAAAGTTGGCTTGTAACAAAACATTTTCTACCATAAAGAAGTTTCAAGCACCAAGGCCAGAAGTTTATAACTCAGCAGTCAAATTAGTCTTTTTTTGAGTAAATCATTCTACAGAAAGATGTTCAGAAAGATGTTGAATGATGTATTCTTGGTAGTAGACTCTGCGTCAGTTACTGTTTTATTGCTGCTGATTCTGAGCAAAGTTTTTGACACCGAAGACCAGACTGGATAGACCTCTGAATAGTTTAGCTACTCAGGTCAGATTTAAGGCTTTTTGTTCTTTAAATGGGGAGGGACACCTGAATCAAATGGATGAATTGCCTAATCAACATGACAAAGTGACCTTCAAGGACTGGAGGTGAACAACCCTTGTTTAAGTGATCATTAACTTTAAAAAAAATATTAAACCCGCCACTGTATTTTTCCAAGCTGGTGATGCCCAGGGAATTTACTTTGTCAAAAGAACTGTAGGCAAGGTTTCATTCTTTCTTTCTTTTCCATTGACCCTCAATCTACCACCACTATACAGAACAGTTCAGCTGAAAATGTTTAATAACCTCATCAGATGTTTAAATCTAAAGTAATATTTAAATATTTCGAACGTGTTTTTTTTTGACTGGAGCTAATATTAACAATTTGAAGTGTCCCAACTATTGAGTCCTGACTTGAACTTAAGAGAAAACTTGTGAAGAGAACCAAGACATTTGTTTTAAATAAAATGTTGATGCACAGATAAGTTATTCATTTTTAAAAATTAATACTCATTTTCAATGCTGAATTAGCTTTTGAAGGACTCTTACTCCCGATCTGAAATAAGCTTCTTATTGAATAATTTTACATCTAACATTATAAGGGGTATGAATACTTTTGGAATTAATTCTATACAAGACAAGAAAATGGTCAGATAATAAGCTAAGTCAAAATTAAAGATGGGAGATGGGCATGTCAATATTTATTTGTAGTATTTCATAATTATGTTGTATTTCAAAACATTGTTTTTAGCCTTATTTTAACATGTTTTTTTTTAGAATTGTTATATATATATATATATATATATATATGTGTTACATTTTGAACAAAGTCATTATTATTGTTTAATTTGCACAAGCATTTAACACCACACTGCAATATTCTGTTCAATCTTGGACTCATTACAATATAAAATGCTTTCTTCTTTTTTCATAATGTTTAATTTATTTGCAATGCAGATTACTTCAAAGTTCAAGAGCTAAATCTGACATCAAAGGCAAGAGCAAGATGAATGAGCAATACACCACTCTGTAATATCTATTAACTAAACGGTTAGCATCAGGAATAACAAATATCCTTATTTTCTTGTAGCTTATATTCACTATTGTTCCATCACATATTATTGCCTTTGTTTTAGTCTGGCCAAAAAATATGGAAGGCTATCTGGGTTAGGTTTTGCATCAATTTTAATGATAATCCAAGCACTAACCAGCATGGCACAGTAAAAATAATCAGCATTCTCCAATTCATGTGAAAGATTATTTTAATACATGTTTTATTGTATTGTGATTTTTTTTTTTCAATGTTTGGCCCAGAACAGGCACATAATGATTTGTACCACTATTATTAAACCACTATTTTTATTTGTCCCTGTGTTTAGTCGGTCATTAGCTTTGAAAAATTAGAAAAAAATACCAAATCAAAATGTTATGATTCAGATAAGTTTCTGTGCTTTGAGTTTTCTAATTAATAGTGCCTCATCTGTTCAGCAATTATAAACACAAAGTTAAAGCTTAATAATCTGAAACTTGGATTTTTTTTCTGCATGCTCTGTAGTTGTTCACAGACTTCCAATTGTAGCTATGGTTAGTGCCCTAAATATGCCCTCATTGCTCAGAATTTAATTTGAGCATAAAAACATGAACTAATTGTGTGCATATTTAAAGAGACACTTTAAAGCTCTTTCACAATTCTTGTTTAATTCATTACTCTATCCATCTAATGATTTTGTTCACCGATCTCTGCTTGAAATGCTGAATCTTCCCTTCTTTCCTCTTGTCGAGAAAAGTCGAGCTCATCCCACTTCCCCATGCTGGAGATTTTAGTTTAATAGTAATAATAAATAAAATTACCGTAAAATTAATGACATAGGTGACATCAAGACCCAACAATAGAGTCAGACTGTAATAAAATGAATCTGGTTGTGTGTGTTGTTATTGTGTCCTGCAAACTTTGCTTTAATTCTACTTTTTTCTATTTAATCATAAAAAATCATAGTCAGGCAGAAAGAAAGTCATGAAACAGGAAAAGCTGATTTCCTTAATAAAGAGGAAGTTTCTGTCTTGCATCAGGCTAAAAATAGTTCAGACCGTTCCTTATTTTAAAGCATTAAAGGTTTTTAAAGAATAAAATCTAAACATTTTGAGAGATTGGATAAAACCCACAGTAAAATACTTAAAATAATGACTTATCATTATGCCAATAATTAATATTGGTTTAACCAGTGGTTGATGTTGATTTGATTATAAGAATATTTACACTTACTCTTACACTTGTGGAAGTACTTAAAGGTGAAACAAGTAACTGTAATTTGGTATCAGATAATTACAATAATGGATTATTATTGGGTTCTTTTCAGAAATGTCTGTAATAACTCACCTTATGATTATAATAAGAGTAACTAATAAGTTATGGTTATTATAACATTATAAATGAATGTTGAATCAGATAAACTAAAAGGTTATAAATGTGATTTTGACATTGAACTTGAAAAGGTGTAAAATGTTGTAACTGTAATTAAAGGTCACTGATGTTGTGTAGGAGGTAGATGGTAGGTGGAAGGACAGGGCAAAAAGGGGAACTGATAGGAGAGTGGAGAAGATAAAGCCTTATTGCTAAACTTCAACTTGCCTAAGAAAAGGTTGGGCAGGAAACAGAGGTAGGAGGAACTGTTGAGCAACTTGGGGACATTAGAACAGAGATCCGGTCATAAGGTCTCCAGGGTGATGGATATGAGATCATCTGTCCAAGCAGTCAGCCAATGAGACAGGCACAGCAACAAAGCTAGCCAATGCAAACGCACCAAAAGGTGGATAAACCCTTTATAAGGTGGGTGCAACAGAGGAATCTTTGGTTGGATCCTTCAGGCAGCTTCGAGCCAAGACGGAGATGGACAAAGAACTCTGCAGCTGAAGAAGAGCCGGGGCCACAGAACCGAAGACTGTTCTGCACATGGGGACCAACCCGTTAGCCCCGCAACATGTGGCTTCAAATCGCACTTCTCTCAACAGCTGGGTTTAGACCCCCAAAGACAAAGACCAAGGCAAAGATGAAGATAAAGACAAAGGCAAAGAACAAAGGCAAAGAGGAAGAACTGGTGTGTTCCTTCCGTGGGACCAGAAAGATCGTGAGACGAGGAGAAGGGAGCTACAGAGCTGCAAGACAAGAAGCTGAGGACCGCTACGCGCATGAGGAAGTCACCCTGATGCCCGAGACCTGCCGCTCTAAGTCAGTACTCTTCCTGTACTGGGAACCTCCTGCTGCTGCAACACCTTCTTCATCATCAGGCCAGTTCTGGGGTTCAAAATGCCAAACTCTGTCCGTCTCTCTCAAAGTTTCCCTTTTTTAGTTCTCAGTGTCAGCATTAGGGAAAGATAGGCTAGATTATTGATTTTACTTATTTGATTATTTCTGCTACTGAATTAAGCTGTACTGACCCTTGCAAAATTGCCTTACTAATAAAATAATTAGCATTTAAGAAAATCTAAAAGATGTTGTGGACATTCAATTAATGAGTCACCTTAAAGTTCTTTGATGGTTGTGAAATAGCTATGAAGTTTGATTCTGGGAGGAAAAAGTAGAAATGTTTTATAGGTTGCTTTTAGCCAAAACTAAAACAACACCCTTGGGACTCGCCCGAGTCACTAAAACCAACCTGGTTCAGTAACAAGTGCACGTTGTAAAAAAGAGAAAGAGCGACCGTTAACAGGTGTGCTCTGTGAAGCTAGTTGGTTGCAAGCTACTCAATCTGGCTAATTCACAGGGTGAAAAAGGGTGGGACATCTGGATGGAGGTCGTTAGAAACCAGGCTAGTCTTTCTCGATGCCAGCTTAAACAGAGTTTACTCAGTTCTGAACAGGGTAAAATCCCATCAGATTTAGAAAACTCAAATTACCCGTTAGATGGAGAGCTGGCTGCACATCTCCCTCCTCTGAGAAGAGGAAGTAGAGTGAGAGAGAAGGGGGGGGAGGTGTTGCGCAACAACAAAGTGGCGCCCAACGTGGGGCGTTGCGTAACCACAACAAGGTGGAGCCCAACGTCATAGAAGTCTAAGCGTGTAAAACAGGAGGATAGTTCTGGATCTCGCAGTAACTACACGGCGTGTGGGTGAGGGGAGTTTCACTGAGGACAGTTGACCATGTCCATCAGTGACGCTAGTAGCCAAGATAGCCTAGACCCATTCCTGCTCGATGGCTTAAGAGAGGCTTTGGGGGATAGGCAACTCGGAGACAAGGAGGACGACGCGAGGTCGTACGTCCAGAAGATGTAAGCAATTTCACAAGGAAGTGGTGAAATGCATCTGGAGCTCAAGGTCGAGCATCTGAGAGCACGCATGAGGGAGCTCATTGGCGTGGAAATGATGAAGTGGACTGCTATGTCCAGCAGAGGAAAATTGTCCTTGTCGGAGCCGAGAAGTGGGACAGTACTCCCAGAGGACGGGAGGCCCCATGGATTACAGAAAAGAGAGGTGAGGAGTACCTCTTGGTGCTGATGGACATGGTGTAACAGTGACAGCTGAAAAAGAGCAGGTCTTCCCCTGCAGAGGAACTCCGTTCACGTCACAGAAAGCCGGAAGGCGAAGGCACTTCTCCTTTTTGCCCAGAGAGGGAAAGGGGAAGTTGCAGTTTACAGTGTCATTGAAAACAGGACAGAAAGTTTGGATTAAAGATCAAGATCGGCCTGTAGTCACGGTGATCAAGTTGAAATTCAATGGAATGGATTTTGTGAAGCAAGTACTGCACTGTAAAAAAGTATTACTTATGAAGAAAGGGGTCCACGAGGTCAGTGTTCAAGCCAGTTCTTAGCTAAAGCGAACCAGAACATTGCAAGAATCAAGCATCATGCCGTCCTGTGTTAGACTGGCTACTATTACAGGATGATTGCCATTCAAAGAACAACTTCAAGGCTTAGGACTAGGAGGGCCCTGAAGAAATTGGATTATGCTAAAGAAGAACTCCTGTCACAAAAGGATGGATTAAACAGGAAAAGGGACTGAAGTCGTGAGGAAGGAGTGGCGTCATAGACAACCACCAAGATCAATCCTGCAACAAAGTGTTGAAATCACACCCAACACCTGGAAGCAACCTGTGGACTTCACAGAGTCCTGCCTGACAGAGTCCTGTTGCCTCCGACAACTCCAGTAACCCTTTAACGACCCCAGCGATGGAAAAGGATTATGATTATGGATAAAGCGTCATGCTGCTTATGCTTTTTGTTTTACTCTACTGAACACCCAGAGTTTTGTTTTTTTTTTTATTGAGGCTTTTTGCCCATCAACCTGTCCCTAAGGAATCTTCCACATCCTGAAGAACCAACGCTTCATTCAGCTGAGGATTTTTTGTCACTATTAAAGGATCAGAGCGACCTGGGTTCTCTTCAACATTCGTCACTTCCTGAGAGACATCAAAACTCCAAGGAGGGGGTGTCAAAGAGCAGTGGAGTTTGAAGACTGCTGAGGCCTTGGTGACAACTGAGAATCTGCATCTTCACATCCCAGGCTGCTGAGGCCTTGGTGACGACTGAGGATCTGCATCTTCACATCCCAGACTGCTGAGGCCTTGGTGACGACTGAGGATCTGCATCTTCACATCCCAGACTGCTGAGGCCTTGGTGACGATGGAGGATCTTCACATCCCAGACTGCCATCTTCTCTTTCCAGGGGATGAGGACGCAGACCTGCAAGAGGGTGTTGGGTTCCCAGCATGTGAAAGGTCTGACCTCGCGGAGGGGGTGTCGAGAAAAGTCGAGCTCATCCCACTTCCCCATGCTGGAGATTTTAGTTTAATAGTAATAATAAATAAAATTACCGTAAAATTAATGACATAGGTGACATCAAGACCCAACAATAGAGTCAGACTGTAATAAAATGAATCTGGTTGTGTGTGTTGTTATTGTGTCCTGCAAACTTTGCTTTAATTCTACTTTTTTCTATTTAATCATAAAAAATCATAGTCAGGCAGAAAGAAAGTCATGAAACAGGAAAAGCTGATTTCCTTAATAAAGAGGAAGTTTCTGTCTTGCATCAGGCTAAAAATAGTTCAGACCGTTCCTTATTTTAAAGCATTAAAGGTTTTTAAAGAATAAAATCTAAACATTTTGAGAGATTGGATAAAACCCACAGTAAAATACTTAAAATAATGACTTATCATTATGCCAATAATTAATATTGGTTTAACCAGTGGTTGATGTTGATTTGATTATAAGAATATTTACACTTACTCTTACACTTGTGGAAGTACTTAAAGGTGAAACAAGTAACTGTAATTTGGTATCAGATAATTACAATAATGGATTATTATTGGGTTCTTTTCAGAAATGTCTGTAATAACTCACCTTATGATTATAATAAGAGTAACTAATAAGTTATGGTTATTATAACATTATAAATGAATGTTGAATCAGATAAACTAAAAGGTTATAAATGTGATTTTGACATTGAACTTGAAAAGGTGTAAAATGTTGTAACTGTAATTAAAGGTCACTGATGTTGTGTAGGAGGTAGATGGTAGGTGGAAGGACAGGGCAAAAAGGGGAACTGATAGGAGAGTGGAGAAGATAAAGCCTTATTGCTAAACTTCAACTTGCCTAAGAAAAGGTTGGGCAGGAAACAGAGGTAGGAGGAACTGTTGAGCAACTTGGGGACATTAGAACAGAGATCCGGTCATAAGGTCTCCAGGGTGATGGATATGAGATCATCTGTCCAAGCAGTCAGCCAATGAGACAGGCACAGCAACAAAGCTAGCCAATGCAAACGCACCAAAAGGTGGATAAACCCTTTATAAGGTGGGTGCAACAGAGGAATCTTTGGTTGGATCCTTCAGGCAGCTTCGAGCCAAGACGGAGATGGACAAAGAACTCTGCAGCTGAAGAAGAGCCGGGGCCACAGAACCGAAGACTGTTCTGCACATGGGGACCAACCCGTTAGCCCCGCAACATGTGGCTTCAAATCGCACTTCTCTCAACAGCTGGGTTTAGACCCCCAAAGACAAAGACCAAGGCAAAGATGAAGATAAAGACAAAGGCAAAGAACAAAGGCAAAGAGGAAGAACTGGTGTGTTCCTTCCGTGGGACCAGAAAGATCGTGAGACGAGGAGAAGGGAGCTACAGAGCTGCAAGACAAGAAGCTGAGGACCGCTACGCGCATGAGGAAGTCACCCTGATGCCCGAGACCTGCCGCTCTAAGTCAGTACTCTTCCTGTACTGGGAACCTCCTGCTGCTGCAACACCTTCTTCATCATCAGGCCAGTTCTGGGGTTCAAAATGCCAAACTCTGTCCGTCTCTCTCAAAGTTTCCCTTTTTTAGTTCTCAGTGTCAGCATTAGGGAAAGATAGGCTAGATTATTGATTTTACTTATTTGATTATTTCTGCTACTGAATTAAGCTGTACTGACCCTTGCAAAATTGCCTTACTAATAAAATAATTAGCATTTAAGAAAATCTAAAAGATGTTGTGGACATTCAATTAATGAGTCACCTTAAAGTTCTTTGATGGTTGTGAAATAGCTATGAAGTTTGATTCTGGGAGGAAAAAGTAGAAATGTTTTATAGGTTGCTTTTAGCCAAAACTAAAATAATGACCTTGGGACTTAACTCTAAGTCACTAAATTTAATCTAGCCGTTAACAAGTGCCGTTATTTTAGGAAAGGAGCTACCGTTAACAGGAGTGGTTGTAGGGGTTATGTCGCTGTGAGGGCTACTCAGCGGATTGCCCCCCAACTGTAAAAGGTCATAACTTCTGGATCGAAGGTAGTCAGAGCTAGACGAGTCCTTTCCGACCCCAGTTTAAACAGATAATTCACCATAAACTATTGCTAGGGTAAGACCCGAGTTTCTGGGGATTTTCCGGACCTGTTAGACAGAGAACTGGGCAGTAGTGAGTCCAAAGAGTTGTGAGGAGTGGGCGGGACTTACTATTGGGTAGTAACAGACACTCTTGATCTCTCTTCTGAGTTAAAAACGGATCACTCTGGAGGCCTCCTGAAGACGTTTCAGGCATAACCCTAAACCATCTGAGCTTAAGGATTAAGAGAATTAGTTCTACTAATTTTAACTGTGTAGGACAGTATGTCTTGCATGTGGATGAAAAAGAAATCCATAGAGAAGCACGATAGTACCTTTTTTTTAAGATTGCTGCTGCCAGGCCAGTTTAAATACCAATGCTTTTCTCTAGAACCTTATTTTATAGTCTGGACATTACTGACAAAGTTTCAAAAATAAATTTTAAATTGCATTATAATGTTTTTGGTACATAGCTTTTTTCTTGGGGTGTTGTTTTGCTGGTGTGTTGGTTGAAGAACTTGATAAACACCAGAAGATTAAGACCGTGAAAGATTGTGAAACCTGATAATTGTTAAAAAAAAAGTTGTCTTTTCATGATGACCATTTTCTGTTTCTAAATTATTTCTATCTTGCCCATCGTCCTATAAATCAACTTATTAGTTACTCAGTTGAAAAATTGTAAATAACTTCAATCAAGCAACTCTGTGCCTCCAAATAACAAGCATAATATGGTGGTACAAGCTATGTGAAAATCCACCTCCCTAGAACAGACACATCTGATATTAGCTTAGTTTTATGGTGTTGAAATGCTGAATAAAACAAGAAGACCAACATTAAAGATCTACTGTCTGCAGAGTACATGCGAATGAAATTAGTCTGAAATGTGGCACATTTATACTCTTATGAACAGTAAAGAGTGTATAAGGTTAATATATGTGTAAAGATGTGATATCTCTGCTGTAATAAATGGAACAATTAAAAAGGGAGAACGAGAAGATGAGAAAAATTTACATTTTTACTCCGGTTGAGTTAGGAAGAAATGTTTTAGTATGAATTGGATGTTCTCTAACACTCATCTAAATAAAAAAAATCTAATCAATTTATTCAGTGAACACACAAGATTTCAGGTTGTTTTTACAGTCTATTTTTAACATATTGTATACTGTAGTCTTTAAAATGATTAGACTTTTCTAGAGTTCTTATTTCAAAACATGAACATCTGGAGCATTTGCACAATACATCTTTTATGTTTAGGACTGGTAGATAAAATCTATCAGTCAGTGAGGAGGTGAGCTGTGTCAAAGTAACTCCAGCTGTCACGAGATGATCATAACTGAGATGACAGAGTCCAAAGTGGATATACATCATTTAGCAGAGATGATATGACAAAGAACCTGTAATGACAGATGTGCTAAAGGCTAAGCAGACTTATCAGAGGAATATAGGAAAAGAAAAAAAATGGAAAAAGGGAGTTCATGTGGAGATAATAAGACAACATCAACATGCTCTTTTTTATATTATTTTGTGAAAGATGTGTAATTTTGATTAAAATATGTGGGAGGATTTATTACAACAGTTAAAATAATGACAACTATGACATTTTACAGTTATCTTGGATTTTTTTTATATGTAATTGTAAACACACAATACATTTCTTAGTAGCTTTCAACAAATGCTTACAAATATAATCCCTTTTGTCTTTTAGTTCTTTATGTAAAAACCTTGACAGTATAAAAACTTGATATTAGCTAATTATTTAATTGGTGTGTGGCAACAGGTGGGGGAGGGTCAGAGCTGCATTATTACTGTGCAAAGCATCGCTCTCTCAGCCCAAACTTTCCATGGCATCTCATTAAAAAAACTTTTAACCACAGAAACCAAATGACCAAAAGTAATTTCCCAAAGCTAAGTGACTGCTTGTGTTGTGAAATATGTGCTCCTTCTTAATAGTTGCTTTATATCAGCAAACAAGGCAGCTTTTTGAGTTATTACTATGGTTTATGCAGTGGATTCTCAGACACCAGAGAGGCCTTGGGTGATCCCCTCCTTTTGCACCTCAAAGGGCCAGAATGGGGTGAAAAACGGGATGCAGCTTTTAATTAGAAGTAGCTAATCAAATACCATTTTCATTTATTACACTAACATTTTCTTCCCACATTTGCTTATAAATTCCAAAACACAGTGGGGCACCTAATCACCATTGACTGGAAAAGCAAACAAATAAACTCAGTTGGATCTTGTCCTTTCAACTGGAAAACTGCCTTTGATGTGCGACTTCTGTGTGTGCCGCCCTGGGCTGTGAGGCATATGGTCAGTGGCAAAAAACTGGACCTCAAAAGCCTTTATTAGTTTTTTCTAATCAAAAATGTCCATTCTGAACATTATCCTGCACGAAACCTCTATTATTCACATTAAGATCTCATATAGGCTCTGTTCATCAACCTTGCTCTTGGCAAGTTCAAGAATAGGTGACTATTTAAGCTGCCTTTTTCCGATAGTACAAGTAGATACTCAAATTTTCATTTATATCAGATTGAATTAGCATGAAATGACCTGGGAAGTGTTTCTGCTCGTGCATTTTGCTGCTGTACATAAAGTATTATTTCATTCCGTATGTAGTTGGCTTCAGCAAACTGGAGAGCTGTAACAGACTGGATCAATGGTCTATTTTAATATAAATCACATCACAAGTGCAGCTGCTAAACTTCCATTTTACATGCAACTACTGAAGTGATCAGATAAAGCATGATAATACATCCATAAACTATATCTATATATGCTGATGCATTAAAAACTGGCACTAAATACATTGACCTGGGCTTATAGGAGATGCCAAAGGGGTGTTTGTTTATTTTGGATCCATTAGCTTCAGCAGATCCATTATAGTTGAGCATTAAATGAATATAATGATGTTATGACCATTTTGTTTTCTAACATTTCTATATATGATGAGCATAAAAATGTACATTAAAGACTTTATTCATATTCATTGATATTTTTAAGATGAGCTAAACTGACCTTTCAGAGTGTTGTTTACCACTCAGTGGTTGCATATGACTCATACGGTTGTCTTTGCGGGGGGTTTTCCTCAGGACAGTGAATATTTTTCAAATTGTATCTTATAACTTCTTTTTTCATAGCTCCAAAAGAAAGATTTTGTTTTTATGTGAGACATTTGCTGCAATTCTGACAGGTTATGCAAAAAGAAAAAAAAATTTCTTAAATTAAATGCAAATTTTCAAAAAGGATTTGAATTATTAATTGAAAATAAACAACTTAAAGGCGCTCTTCTATCCAACAACTCACTAAGCCATTCCAGATGGATTCTTTAAAAATAACAGACCAAGAATGTTTTTGTTTAGATTATATTTTTATGAACTGAAACTGCACTAGCTACAGAGTGCCTTTTAAGGAGCACTTATAAGGAATGCAAATGCTGTTAGACTCATTTTAGCAGAATTCAAGTCCTAAAAACAGAGTGAGGAAGGAGAAGTTCTGTTATTGACGTCAGACAGAACATATGGTGCTTCAAGAGACTGAACCACAGAGTTGAAGTGAAAATGTTCAGAGTTGGATATTGCAAATGGACTTTACTGTTTACTTAAAAGACAATTAGCCTGAAGGTAAAAGTTCAGTTGTTTTATTGCACTGCTGTCATAATTTCTACAGTAATTTTCAATAATTTAGAATAGTGGTTCTGCTGATGCTTGTTGTTCAGATTAAATTACTTTTTAGAACGTCAATCCATAAGCAGGTATTAAATGTATTTTTAGCCCACATTTCTGCATGAAAATGTTTTTTAATGGTTACTCTCATCTTGTTATCTTAGATGCAATGTTTTTGTGTGGAAATTCATAATTAAAAAATAAAGTCTTGAAAACATAAGCTACTGTAGTTAATCTACACAATACTTTTACTAGTTACTAAAATAAGTCAACTTTTCAATATTTGAATTCATACTAACTCTATATAGATTGTATTTTCATTATTTTGTAAAGCAGTTGTCCACTCTGAAATTTTTATGCAAGATTCATTTCTTTTACTTATATTGCTAATTTATTCTCTTCAAATGATTATCTAATACTAGTCATTCTGTCTTATAATGCGATGAATAAACAGTTGCATGGCTCAAATTCACAAAGACAGCAGAATAATTTCAGTAGTTCATGCAGGGTCAGTCAGAAGAATACATTCACTCATTGATATTTTCATTTTGGGTTTTTAGGATGAATTTCAATGGGACTTTTTTAGGGTGGTATTTGTTAAAAAAATCAAATATGTGTTGAATGCACCATTTCCAAAGGCAGTGAAACACACTCTGAACATGATGCTGCTTACCTCATTAATATTAAAATATTAGCTTCAAGAAAACTTTAAATTTCAAATTTGTGCTACAAAATGCCCTCGTTCTGCATTTTTATTGGCTTTTCAGCAAGCTAATATCTCTTTTTGTGATTCCTTTTTATCTCTTCACTTCAACTATTTATTGTTCAAAGTACAACATTTACCTGTTTCTATTGAAAGTGTGTGCTGCGACTATGATGTAGTTCAACACATCTCTAAATATTTAGCCATCTGCAAAGCTTTTTACCTCTTCCATTCTTACATGTTGTTCAAGTATCATCTTTCACTCATTTATCACTACTAGGAACCTAAATGCCGACAAACAGATGATTAAAGAGTAGTTCAAACGATTTAAGAGTAATTATCTGGGCATCATCAGATGAAGTCATGTTGACAGCAACTGGCTAGTATAAACTGTTGCATCTGCTTTAATTCATAGTGTGTACACATGAGTCTGAGAACATGATTACCAGATTTACCACATGCATTCTAAAAGACATTGTCATTTTATTGACAATAAGGAATTATTATTGCTTTCTTTTTTGTCTTGTCTGGACTTTTAACTGAGTGCTGCATTCAACTTCACAGTTATATTGTTGCTTTCTTTGCTTTAAATAAGGTCTATCAATCTCTGAGATCCATTTTGATGGATTTACATGTAGATATATTTGAACTGCTGACTCAAGAGTGGAAAGAAAAGATGAAAGCTATTTTTCAAACAGATTCTTGGATAAGTAGGTATGGCATTTTTGCTGACCTTGCAGTTCATCTGCTGTTTAGTAAATCATCTGAATTGGCTGCTCGTGATGTTTAACTGTACATGATAGTTTCATTCAACAAAGTGGCATACAAATTTTAAATATTATAAGTAAGATTTTAATTAAAAATTGACCAATGAGGGAATTGTATTTTAATCTTTGTTGCGGGTGGAGGTAAAGATCTAAATTCAAATTAATAATTTCAGCTGCTTTAAGTTCCGATTCAACGCTGAACACACTGCTGTGCTCTTTGTGCCCTACAGTATTTTCTTATATGGTTGTGCACTTCACATTTCTCAGTCCTTGTAATTTATTTCCAAAGCAAAATGAGTGAGACTGGTCTGCAGCCTAGCTATAATGGAATAGTGTGGTGGTTAATGGAGATGCATTGTAGGCCAAGATTTTATGCTGAAAGCACTTTATGACAACAGAGAGAGATGTAGTGCTGGGCGATAGTCATTAAGCTCTCATTCAGTCCTCTTTATGCTCAGGGGCCGACTGACGTGACAAGGGAAATATTAAAGATCTTTGATGGCACATGGCAAGTAGAGAGGAAAGTATAGGATTCTTAAAAGGTCCATGGATTTGCTTTGTGTTTACTTTTTAAAAATGTCATACTTCTTTTGTATTTAAGTGCATGTCTTTAAGGAACTCTGATTTAGTGTACGTGAGGCATTTTTGTCTCTTGCATAAGTAGCATTCATCTTTTTAGTTTTTTTTTATTATTATTTTTGAGTGGAGTTCTACAGTTATTAGAAATCCCTTTCAGATCAGTAGTAGATTACAGTTTGAATAATCTGTTCAGAGAAATTTGGAAAAGTTTCCATGAACAACTTGAGATGATTTTAGAAATGCACAAGTAGCCCCACGTTGAATAGTCTTTACTTTGTTCTGACTGTTATTTGAAATAGTAAAATCATTAGTGCTTAAAATGATGGATGGATGGAAAACAACGTATCTATTGCACTTGGAAAAACAAATACCATAAAACATACCTACAGCCAGCTCTTGGTTTGATTTTTAAACCTTTGTAAAGTTAAAGTAAACCATTCTTTACAATGTTTATGTATAATCTACATTTTTGTTTTTAATTTAGCTACATCAACAATCAGAATATGAAGTAAAGGATTAAGACAAAAACATTTCTATATTTCCCACCCTGACCATGGGAGGATCAGTAAGTGGTGGCTTTGTGTTTGCGCCATTTATTTGGAGAAGGAATGAGGGGGAATTGATCTGGTTCCAGCCAGGATGGGCAAAGGGCCCATGGCAACAGCTGCTATTCACAGAAAATGAGTAAGAACAATACCTGCTTCCAAGTATCTCCAGTAACACCAGAAAAAGCTGCTGGAATTGTCTCTAATTAGTTTTTTTTTTTTTTATCGAGTTGCACTTAATAAATCAGAATATGCCAAAATGCTGCTGTTTAAAAGAATTAATCTGATGTTTTATGTTGTGTTCATTAGCTTTTGGGGCCAAACTACAAATTAAATATTTACTGACAAGCAAGTTGTATACTTAAAAATAAAAACCATATTATATGAAAATTGGTTTCTCACACAACAGAATCGGTAATAAAGCTAAATTTTTTCGAAGTAAGAAAATCTAATTTTCTTAGTTCCCAAGCAAAAATACAAATGAATCTAACATAGCTGTCACATGCATTACAATAGACATTTTTATTTATCAGCACTAATGGCTTGTTTCCTATTAATCTAGTCGTAGTGCTGTTTATTCTATATTAATGAACAAATTCCATTATCATTTAGTTATTTGGCAAATTATAGTTTGACATCAGTTAGAAAGGTCTACTGTTTTTTCTTCAGTTTAGAACTAGAATAACTTGAATATGACATAATTCTCAGATCTAAGCTCCAAATGCATTTTAAAAAATGCAGTGCAACTGCCATGGATTTGCTTCAGGCCTTTGCTTTGTGCCAGGCCTGACCCGTGTCTCTGTAATCACACCGCTCTGCTTAGTTAGGAAACACTGTCTGGACATTGAATGCAGTTTACAGTGGTTCCAATGTTTCATGCATTCTCTTCCTGGAAACTCCAAGCAGTACTACATGGAGTATTCACCTCAACTGTATCTAGACACAGTGTCTAGATAGTCATTAAGCTCATTCAGTCCTCTTTATGCTCAGACACCTGCGGTGTCTGTGTCTAGATACAGACACCTCCGGTCTTAAGTTTACCTATGATGATGTTTGAGTATTTGGTTGGTGAACTTAGCAAGTCATCAAACCTTTTCTATTTAGCTGCTAGTATCAGCAGGATAGTTCAGATCCAATTTGCTGAAAGTTGGTTGAGGATGAACTTTGCTCGTTAGGATTCAGGATAAAAGTATGATTTTATGGCATTGCTATTTTATGATTATATTTCTTCTTAATATATTGTCCTGCAAAATAATTCAGACATGGACCATTTATCAAAAGTAAAGAATACATTATTTAAATGTTTAGAACACTGAGAAATATTTATTCTTACTCCTCATTATAGAAATGCATTTTCTTGAGGCAGCTCTGCTGGTTAAAGTGCTTTACCCAAAGAAACTCGGCACCTCTCTCTTTGTTTGTCTGCATTTAGGTGTATGTGTGTGTGAGATAGAGCAAGGCCACTGTTTAAGACTGCCACTGTGAGTTTGTCTTTCTTCCTTACCTCTCCTCTCTCCATGCCAGGCGTTGGGCCCTGAGCTCATCTGTAACTCGGAGGATCTGGAGTGTGGCCAGAAATGCAGCCTCCACTGCCAGCACAACGCTCGCCTTGACCTCAATATGCTAGCCGCAAGAAGATATCAGCGGGGCTTAGGGAAGCAAGTTGCAGCGATAATAGCGAGTCTTTAGATGTCTCACCTGCAGGTGTGCTTCTGGCTATTCAATGAGGCTGTGCGCCTCATTGAATAGCCTCATTGTGATTCCCTCTGTTTTTTCTTTATTGTTCTCCATTTTTTCATTCCATGGCTTTACTGTTGTTTTCTTCATTCCTTATGTTTACCTCAATTATTTCTTCAATTGGTATCATTGACTTTTTTTTATGTTTCTTTTCCTCTTAGTCTTGAATGAACATAGTTCCCTGCTAATAAATTACCAGTGTGGAAGACTGAACCGTAAGATTAATTTTAGGAGGCACTTGACCCCCTTAATTTTAAGCTTTCTTTAGATGCAATTAGTGGGAAAACAAATTAGGCCATGTCTAAGCACAGCAAGGGTCCAATTCAGCTAGTTGACACTGCCAAGCTAGATACCAGGGTTTATGTAATTGGAGTTGCACTTCTTTGTAATTGGCTTACTTTTTTCTAAATTTTTCATGTAATGGGAAAAATGTGACATAAAATAATTAGAAAGTGATCAGATTATTTATATATTTTTTTCCATTTTTATGCTCTAGGAAACAAATTGATTTTTCTCTATGTGTCATATTAATGGAAAATATGGATAATTTACAGTTTAGGGATTGAAAAGAGAGATCTACCAATTGTTTCATTGTGGTTTGGTATCTGCACATATTCAGTTAGTTCATTGTCTTCATGACAGTAATTCTGTTATGTACCACTTTCACACATTAGTGGTCACTGCAGTGAAAAACTGTTTTCCTTTATAGGTGTGAGTGTTAATAGTATAAACTTGGATATGAGGTTTTCCATATCTACTGGGGAGCAAATCTGAGTTTACAAGACTGTTACAAATTTAATGACTCAGTGCAACTGAATGTTCGCTCTGGCAACATGTTGTTCAGGAGGAGGGATTGCTGCAAAGTCTGTGACTTCATGCAGTCAGTTGTGATTCTTATATATATATATATATATATATATATATATATATATATATATATATATATATATATATATATATATATATATATAGAGGCAAGTTCTCCACAATGTGTCCTGCTATGGTCATTCCCTCACATCTCACAGAAAAAGACTTTGCCCTATGGGAAGTAAAAAAAAAAATTCTGGAAGCAATATGCACTTCTTCATAGATGACTCCTTCAAGCACATTGAAGTTACCCATTTCATGAATACTGATGCACCCCCTTACTACGGATGCTGTACTTTTACAGCCTTCATAAATATTAACCAACGCTTTATCGTTGTCTTTTCTAGGTAGAATTGTATTCCTGCTTTTTTTAAAGTCTTACAAAAATACATACTCATTCATCCATCAAACAAATCCAACTGTTTTCTTGTCTGGTTAGGATGAGATTATGAAAACTTGGCTCAGATATTGGTCCTTGTTGTGTAACACAGCGTAAGGTTGCATTTCCATATGAAGTGACACTCTTGAGTGACAACGTTTTTCTGAGGCACTATTGACATCCTATTCCTGCTGCCAGTCCACTTCTGACTTTTTGACCTTTACAGAGTAAACTGTCCCCCACATTCTGGAGTGTTTTCACTGTATTTTTCACTATGCAACTATGCCTAAGAATTCACAATGAAAAACCTGTTGTTAGTGGAGATTTTTCATACAACACAAAACAAAACAATGCAAACAAAGTCAAAATGATTCAGATTTAAGCAAAGGTTCGAACAACTGAAAACGTTAGAAAAGCTAACCTCTGACAAACAGTAACACTGAAACCTAAAACCTTACCTGACACATTTGGTGATGCATTTTTGCCTTATCAGCCAAGAATTAAGGCGATGATAATCTTCATATTCCTTTGCCAACACCAGGAAGTGCATTCCAAGTAGTGAAATATATAATTGACGAGCAATTAAAAATTTTGTGTAACTGTAATATGGGACAAACTGACACTGCGGTGGCATGTACAGGTCCTTCTCAAAAAATTAGCATATTGTGATAAAGTTCATTATTTTCCATAATGTAATGATACAAATTAAACTGTCATATATTTTAGATTCATTGCACACCAACTGAAATGTTTCAGGTCTTTTATTGTTTTAATGCTGATGATTTTGGCACACAGCTCATGAAAACCCAAAATTCCTGTCTCAAAAAATTAGCATATCATGAAAAGATTCTCTGAACGAGCCGTTAACCTCATCATCTGAATCAACAAAGTAACTCTAAACACCTGCAAAAGATTCCTGAGGCTTTTAAAAACTCCCAGCCTGGTTCATTACTCAAAACTGCAATCACAGTTAAGACTGCTGACCTGACTGCTGTCCAGAAGGCATCACTGACACCCTCAAGCAAGAGGGTGAGACACAGAAAGACATTTCTGAACAAATAGGCTGTTCCCAGAGTGCTGCATCAAGGCACCTCAGTGGGAAGGACAAATGTGGCAGAAAACGCTGCACAACGAGAAGAGGTGACCGGACCCTGAGGAAGATGGTGGAGAAGGGCTGTTTCCAGACCTTCGGGGAAGCAGTGGACTGAGTCTGGAGTAGAAACATCCAGAGCCACCGTGCACAGGCGTGTGCAGGAAAGGGGCTACAGGTGCCGCATTCCCCAGGTCAAAGGTCAAGCCACTTTTGAACTAGAAACAGCGGCAGAAACGCCTGACCTGATGGGCTACAGAGAAGCAGCACTGGACTGTTGCTCAGTGGTCCAAAGTACTTTTTTCGGATGAAAGCAAATTTTGCATGTCATTCGGAAATCAAGGTTCCAGAGTCTGGAGGAAGACCGGAGAGAAGGAAATGCCAAAAGGCCAGAAGTCCAGTGTCAAGTACCCACAGTCAGTGATGGTCTGGGGAGCCATGTCAGCTGCTGGTGTTGGTCCACTGTGTTTTATCAAGGGCAGGGTCAATGCAGCAGCTATCAGGAGGTTTTGAAGCACTTCATGCTTCCATCTGCTCAAAAGCTTTATGAAGATTTCATTTTTCAGCACAACCTGGCACCTGCTCACAGTGCCAAAACCACTGACCATGGTATTGCTGTGCTCAACTGGCCTGCCAACTCTCCTGACCTGAAGCCCATAGAGAATCTGTGGGATATTGTGAAGAGAAAGTTGAGAGACGCAAGAAAACTCTGAATTAGCTTAAGGCCGCTATCGAAGCATCCTGGGCCTCTATAACACCTCAGCAAAGCCACAGGCTGATTGCCTCCATGCCGCATTGAAGGCTGCAAAAGGGTTCCTGACCAAGTATTGAGTGAATAACTGAACATAATTATTTGAAGGTTGACTTTTTTTGATATTAAAACATATTTCCTTTATTGGTCGGATGAAATATGCAAATTTTTTGAGACAGGGATTTTGGGTTTTCATGAGCTGTATGCCAAAATCATCAGTATTAAAACAATAAAAGACCTGAAATATTTCAGTTGGTGTCCAATGAATCTAAAATATACGACAGTTTAATTTTTATCTTTACATTATGGAAAATAATGAACTTCATCACAATATGCAAATTTTTTGAGAAGCGCCTGTATAGTTTGATAAACTGTGGACCTGTAGTTGTTACAGTTTACACTATTGACCTAAGCTGCAAAAAGTGCCATCAGCACAAAATCCCCTAACTTATTTTCTCCCAGTCTTTAAAAGTCAACCTAGAATAAAACAATAAGAAAAAGCTCAGTCACCATGGTATGTCTCCATTTTGTACACGTTGAGATCACACATGAGTGACAATCTTTCCTGTCAAAGGCATAAGCAAGCTGGGCAAACATCAAATTCACAGCCAGTGGGAGATGCATAAAAAAGGAGAATTGGATATTTGCTTCTTCAGAGAACGAGATAAACATAGAAGAGGAGAGCAGCGAGTGTGTCTGACATTTCCAGTGCTGGTATTTTGCTGCGTGAGACCTAGAGGGAGTGGAATTGAAGAAGCCTACCATCGTTCTTCAACATTTGTTTGGGTTATGTTTGCACTGACTGTCTGCACCAATATAGCTTGTAGGGGTTGAAAATTTGTCATAAAGTTACTCGGAAAACCACAGACAATGCAAAATACAGAAAAAGTGATGGGAGAATATGTTCAAAGGTTCAAGGACTTGATAGAAAAAATGACATTTTTGTGTCATTGTGAAGCTGTTAAATGCATCTAACATTGGTAGATAGTATCACAGTACATTGTGCTACTACAAGCCCCTAGAGCTTTTACACAAGAGCCAGAGATGTGCCTCTATGCTTTTAGAATGCAGATTGCCTGTTTGTTTGCGAACTTTGTAGTTTTACTGCAAGTTTTACACCCAAACATACCAAATATGTGATCATACCGCAACTGGAAAACAAACAGCATGCTTAATCTGATGGTACACTTGCTTTTTGTCGTCTTGTGGTTTGGCACTGGGTTAAATAGTGCTTTGCAAAAGCACCAATCCCTCTTTAATAACCCACTTAATACAGAAAAATATATTTTTTTAAAGTTAATGATTTTTTGACAAGCGAATGGAACACCTCTTAAAATGCTTGATTTGCGCTTTATTTTGTATTATTTGCAGTGTGAATCATAATTACTAGCAAACAAGTCTTTGTGATACTGGAACTCCTGCAGTGCTGCAGATGCTGCTGTGGTGATCATGAAGCTCAGCCAGGATGAAGGTAAAATTTTGCCAGTTGATTCAAACTCCAGCTCTTGCCTCTAGCTATAGGAAATGATGAAAGAATCAGATTTTGAATGCAAGTAGCTGAGATGAGCTTTATCTGTGAGAGGGAGGGGTGAAGCACTTGGAGTTTTTAATATACCTCTTTGTAAAAGCTCAAAGTAATGTCACTGGATCCCTCTTCATCAAAATGAACTATGGTTTGTGCATTTTGTATGTTGATTTGTGGACATTTTCATTGGAAGATGTTTTGAACCTCTCAATAAAATTTTTGAGATATTGAGATGTATCAATATCAATCATATCAATATCAATATCTCAAAAAAATATATGATAGTTTTTTTTATTCACAGTGGGTTTTTTTCAACTAGTAATAACATTAAAGATGTAAAAGTTGTCTACATATGAGATACAAAAATAATAAAATCTTGTAAATTCACATAGGTACGTAACAGCTGTTTTATTAAATTGTTCACAGATTTAGACACATTGCTTGTAAATGATAAAATCTAAATCAAATTGTAAATTGAAATGTTTTCTTCTGGGTGAGTTATTGATTTATAAGTACGCGGTGTAGGATTTGTTGAAATATGACACCGCTGCAAATGCCTAATTGAAATGCCATCAATACTGTTCTGAACCCCGTTTTGCTCCTTGCTGTGTGTTCTCTCCACATAAGCTTTCATTTCTTAAGCGGCATGACTTTTCCAGCTGCTTCAGTAGTTTAGTGGCTGGACTGTTGGACAATGCCGGCTAGCCCATAAAAGCTTCTACTTTTCAGTTGAAAAGAGAATAGAGGCTGAGCTTCCAAATACACTCATAAATGGAAATCCATCCATCCATCCATTTTCTTTACACCCTTGTCCCTTAGTGGGGTCAGGAGGGTTGCTGGTGCTAATCTCCAGCTAACGTTCCGGGTGAGAGGCGGGTTCACCCTGGACAGGTCGCCAGTCTGTCACAGTCTGTAAATGGAAATCATTTCTAAATAAACATATTTTAATATCACAAATAAGCTTTTTAATGTATAACTTAAATATAATCATTTGTTGTAGATATATTGTTACCAGAACATAAATATGAAAAAGTGTAGTTCAGGTATATAAATGACTTTATTTTGGTAGTATGTCATATTCCTGTTTGAAACACATAACAGTAATGTATACTGATGTCTGCTGCATGACTGATAACTATTTACATGAAGCATACAAGCATATTAAGTCATCTATATTTATGTAGAATGAGTCAGTGGGAGGTGCATCTGCTTCCTGAAGGAGCGCTTCACTTCAAAGATGAATATTTTAACCACTATCATAGGGTGGAGAGTTGGGAATATGGATAACCCTAAGAAATGAGATTCAGATTACATGCACACATTTTACTATGACATCAGTGAATAAAGTTATCTAGAAGTATTTTTATGCAGCTTGGGTTTATTCTTCTTCATGCATAGAAGACAATTCCTCTGTCATATTGCAATCTAGTATCAGTAATAGGTTCACACAGTGTTTTATTCCACTCAGTTACAAACCACTGCCAGTTCATGTTCTGTTCATTTCTGCTCTCTCCTCTGTCTTTGTCTCTCTATATGTTGTATCAGCAGAGTAAATATGCCAGTTGGACTCAGAGTTTAAAGGTCCAGCATGGACCTCACAGAGACAGGGTGGGGAGCTGTGGGCTAAATGTCATTTTCAGTCTGGCCAACGCAGTTCACGGCTAGAGGGGAGGTCACAAGGTCTGATGAAAACAAATCCATCATTTTGCTGCTCAGGTAACAGACCAGGGGAGCTGAGGAGGAGACAGGGTAACAGCAGAGCCATAGAGGTAGATGGAAAGATGGATGGGAATCATCAGGAGTTATGCTTCTCTTGTGGAGGGATTATTCTTAGCAATGGTTAGCTGGTCACAGATGGGAGTGGACTCATGATGATTAAAGCTGGGGGTCAAAAAAGAGGGAGATTCAGCCTCTAGTCCATATGATCATAATTCCATCTGATCCCCAATCTGCCAAACACTTCAAGATCACATCTTACACTGATCTTTTTGTAAAAATGCATTGTCTTCCATAGGCCGCAGTCAGACAACTTTACCTTAATGAATAATGATAATGCGTCATGTTTTATATTTAAATTTTTCCAAAATTTTACTATATACAATGCATATTCTTGTACCACTGGCTGGACCTAATTATTAAAAAAGTTTAATAGGCTGTTGTCTAAATATGATTTTCATTGTACTTCTTGTTACGAGCAGATTGCTCTTCCCTACTTTTAATCCTTATTCAGAAACTCAAAATTTTCATAAACGGCAAACTGCAAAATCTAATCGTGTGCATACCATTTAAATTGTACAACACAATGACATCAAATATTTATTTATTCTGAGAGGAAAACATCTTCATTCTCCTGTCTGATTGGAAGAGAGTGCTGACTCCATCAAGTCCTCCTAAAGTTTAGCCAGACAGGGTAATTGCTAATCGTTCAAGCCTGAGACACACCTAACAAAGCGTGCTGGAGCACTCGCCTTCATACGCGCCTTCTTCTGTGGCTCTCCGACTGTGTGAAAGTGATAGGATGTCCCCTGGGAGCAGAATAATGTACATCTAGCTGCAGCTTCTAATGGGCTAATGGGGTGAGCGTGGAAAAGAACAGGAGAACAGCTTTCACTCTGGCTGTTGTGGATAAAGAAAATAACTAGACACAAGTGGCGATGACAAAAAGTAAAGAAAATGGATGGGGGAAAATGTGAAAGAAAGAGACAGTGAGAATCAGATGAAGTGACACTAAATTGAAAGCACAAAATAAAGAGAGACGTAGAGCAGTTTTAAAGAAATTACGGCTGTAGTTAGGAGTAAGATGGATAAGCGGAGGAAGTGAAGAAGATAGAAAGGCATGCAGTAATTATAAAGATAGAAAACGAATGAGACAGACAGGGGAAAAAGAAAGATGGTGAAAGGAACAAAATATGGTGCTGGGAGAGAGAAACTGCTAAAGCACTAAGAGGTTCAGCGGAAAGGCAATTTAGTGCTCTAATCAGATTGCTATTGAATGTGAAGGAATTATACTATGGCCCTAAAGCAGGCTGGGCAACAACAAGACACTCAGCATCCAGGGCAGTTGGGCCTTTGTCAGTTATACAAGCCACTGACAAAGAACAGAAGAGTATTTTTAATCTTTTTTTCTGTGCGTCCCCTTAATGTTTTGTGCTCTGTGTTACGAGATTACGGAGTTGTTATGGAGACTAGTGAACTAGAATATACAGCTGAGTTTGGGAAAAATACAAGATGCTGTGTGTTGGTTATACAATTCATGGATATACAGTGAAAAACTATAATATCATGGGACCAAATTTATTAGTTTTAATTCATGCTATAAATATCGCATTCCTTCTGAAAACAGCGTTCAGGGAAAGCAGCTGAATTCCTGCAAAAGGTAGATCTATAGAGTTTCACTTTGAAGATTACTTAATTTAAATTTTCTTTTAAAAGAAACAATGCTTTTTTTCTGTTAAGCTCACAATTAAGCAGTATGTTCTCTAAGTTTATCATAAGAGAATAAAATATGTTGAAGTTTGTGGTCTCACTGTTACAAAAGGTGAAAAATTCAAGGACGATAAATACTTATGTAAGGCATCATAAAGCAACAGTTTAACAATGGATGCTTTGACTCTTTGTTGCATCTAGCTTTTTCACAAAGATACACTTTTTATTCACTTTAGTAAGTGAACTTCAGTAAATCTGCCTAGAATAACTGTGTTATTTAAAAATAAAACGCCGTTTAGCCTTAACAAGATAGATGGCCACAATCTTTTAGTACTTGGTGCAGAGTTTAAAAAGATTATGATACAACTCTAAGGTTCTGGAAGATCTTTCTTAGATCTTTTCATCACTTTTTAAAGACTAATTTTCAGATGGAATTAAATTCACGTCGACACGTCTTCCTTTTCGCTTTAATTTTCTTCATCTTATTTTCTGAAGCTCACAATATCCCATGTGTTGTCATGGTCAGGTACAGGGATGCAACCAAACGTGAAAAGGCAGCCAGAAAAAGCCTGAAGAAAAGACAATTATAAAGTCCAGAGTACTAGAGATGAAAATTATGCAAAATATTTAGAAGAAAGTCTGGCTCACTGGAAACTCCTTGAAGGTTTAACAAACCTTTGCAAAAAGTGTCAAATTTTGATTTGCATATTTGATGACATTTATTTTAGGGTAAATTTGTTAGGCATACTTACATTTTCCAGATTTTTTATTAAAAATGACTGATACCTGAAAGACACGACAAACATCAAATGATGAGTGTCCGCCTTTGAAGCTGTCTTTTATCTCTCTTTGCTGGTCCATCTTCTTTCCCTTTCAAAAGCCCCTTCATCGGTTCGAAATAAGCTGATTAACTTGTTACAGACTAATCTCATTCCTGTTTCCTGAGCAAAATCTTGAGCTCCTTTTGTTATGTGTTCTGAGTCATTGTCCATTTTACTGTATTCTAATTAGCTCTGCTGTTTTTTATGATGAATGTGAGCCTCACAATTCCTCCCGCTGATTCACGTCATTAACAAACACTGAGAGCTGTGGAGCATTTTTGTTTTGCAAAACAAACAAAAAAAAGCATTTGGCTTGCAACTAAACTTAATTACCCACCTGTTGAGTGTTCTTACCTTCAAAATGCAAATCCCAGTTTCAAGAAAATGCATTAAACTGTTTACAGGTGCTAAATGTGTGCACACCTGAGGTTGTTTGTCCTTCAAATTCTGTGACTGAGACCAAAAGGAAGAAATCCTAATATAGCATCACAAAATACGTTTTACAATATTATGCACGTATTTCTAGGAAAGTCCACTCATTATGATGTACATTCATGTAATTCTGACATGGAGCATGTCAGACTGGAGTTACCCTACAGTCAGACGTTATTCTTAAAGTTTTGAAGAATAATCAAATAAATTAGGTCAGGACTCAGAGTTTTCTTTTAAAAAATCAACAGATAAAACATTTTCCCACTCTCTTACTTTACTTCATTCTTAACTAAAATAACCAAGGTGTTTTTGCCTTCCAACACAACACTGTCAGCTTCCTATTTGTAATTGTTTTGCTGGACCTTCTTCTACCTCCTCGATGATTTCCAATGACTGCACAATTTCTGGGCTTAAAACCTTTCTCATCATGTCCTATCAGCCTGAATGTCCAGAATAGGTTGCTTGGCAAAGGGAAAACTTTTCAACACGATTTTCTGTCCGGGTAAATTGGTGCAGTGGGAAGAACTCAAGTATCATAGGTGATGGAGCATGGGAAAGTTTAATGAGAAAGGGGATGCAGAGGGACGGACAGAAGTAGATGGATGGATGAAACACATTGGAAGGTAGACAAAAAATAAGAAAACTGAGTTGGATCAGATATAGGAGGATAGAGGGCAAAAAGAGAGAGAACACAGTGAAAATAAACATATCCACAAGTGATCATATAGCTCCACTGAGTCTTGTCTGCAGGATCGACTTGTTAGCCCAATATCCTTTAAGCCATTGAAGTCATCTCCACTCAGAGACTCTGCAATCTGTACACAGTCCTGCTGTTTAACTGGCATTCTTCTATGCAATTGTACTATTCTGCATGGACATGTGCACGGAGGAGTGAATGGTGTGGAATGACGAGGCGGTGTGTCGTGCCTCACAATATGAAAGAAAGTCAAAGCAGAAATCGATGTGCCTGCAAACTTGCGAGCCCTCACTTTCTTTCCATCACTGCGATCCCTTTCTCTTAGTCTGGTTCTATCTCTGTGTAACCAGACTACTTTGATGTGGATAAGACTTTGAGGAAGAAAGACTTATGTTCCCTCCCAAGGCCTCAAACAGAGGAAGAAATGTTTGAAGATATAATGCAATCCAGTCTAATTGTGTGTGGGTGGGCAGAAAGCACAGTTTTATTCTATAAAATAAACACAACAAAATCTGTGATGATATCATACAGCTCATTTCAAAAAGTTTTTATCGTGAAAACAAAAGTTTTCACAACAACATATAGTACATCTGTGTATGTACAAATCACATGCATATTTTGAGTCTCCAAAACATAGAATAACTCACCAGTTTGAAATCTGCATGTGTGAAAAAGAGGCAGCATTTAAATGTTTCAGTGGCTCTGAGACGAGGTGCTTAAATATTTCAGCACCGCAGAGAAACGCATAAGCAGAGATGAAGGAGCTGTGTCCCAATTCCAGAGTAATTTCAAAAGAAGTTTTAGGATCTGTGTTCACTCAGGAAAACAATGTAGTCATGGATGTTACGTCATCGGATCGTAACCCACTTTCTAGCAGAGTCACAGAGAAACAATTTTAGAATCACAGAAACTGAACAAGGGAAAATAGAGAATGGATTTAGCTAAATCAATTCATTGAAGTTTTACAAATTTAGCTCCGGTTAGAGTGATAATAGGGCTGAGAACTACCTGCTTAGTTAATGGATAATGAGGGCTAATATCATAACATCAAGGAAAATCTATCCGCTCATGTATTTAATGAGCTTTCAAGCAACAACATCCACACCATGTGAGGATATGATCAGAACAGTGAGATGAAAGGTGAAATGTATTAATCTTTAAGTCACAGTAATAAGGTTTCTGTTAGAAAATAAAAAGCTCACTTTAGTTTATCGGAAAATCACACTCGTATGATTTGGATAAGTGTTCCCCAATGCTAGACCTCAGGGCTAAATGTCCTAGATGTTTTGGTTGTGTCCCTGCTCCAAGTACACCAGGTTAAAAAGATTGCAGCACCTCTGCAACATTCTATGAAGTGCTGCAAAAACGTATTAATCACCTAATCATTTTACTGAGGTATGTGACAGCAGGGAATTGCCTAAGATGTTCAGTAGGCCCCAATGACCAGATTTAAAGACCATTGATTCAGATCATCAAAATAATGGATGAATGGATGGGTAGAGGTCTCGAGGGATGGAGGGATGGAGCCAACATATTTCTATGTTATAAAAAAGGCACATCTGTGAATGGAATCCTTATTTTTGTAACCATATTAGTATAGCTTTTCTTTGTCATGCCAGTTTTGACTCTTTAATCTGGTAAATGGTGATGCCACTAAATTAAAATACAAATGCAGGTACAAAAATAAATGTTATGAAACTTGCAGATATTTTACATACACATCAATGTATACTCCACTAAAACAGAGCATGACATGAGCTTTTATAGATGATTATAATCATAACTTATGATTATAATTCATAGTAACAATGACTGAATATTATAAGCCAAGTAAACTGAAAGTCAACAAAACATGGGCGTATAATTGATGTTCTTAGAACTGTTAAAACACAGACTTTTGTTCTACTTCAGCAAAATTAATCATAACATTATTAGTCATTCAATGAGTTACTGAAGCTCTATGTAGTTTTTGCACTGCTGTGCTTATTTGGTACTAAAAAGAGAAATAAATATACAGAATGTGTCATGGTAAAGCCACTCACTCTGAGTACATTCTTTTCAAAGGAGTGACCACATCCACTTTCCAATTTATCAGTGCTGAGCAGTCTTCTTTATTTACTTAGGATGATACATGTCTTTAATTATCCTTCACTCTATGCATGTGTTTATTTTGTCCCTTTGGGGAATGGATGGACTGTCTTCTTGTTTGGGTCAGCTCTGTACTTTGTGTCATCGTCTAGTCCTCTATTCATTTACAGACTTCTGCTTAGAGGCAGCATCCAAGAATGCACTGAGCTATCACAGTGGAATGCTTTGCATAATTTGCATCCATGTCGATCAACATGAGGCTCTAAACCTCTGAAACTCGTAGCCACTAAAATCCCTCCCAGCAACTCTCCATGGCAACTTACTCCGGAAACTAAATTGGGCCCAAGACAGACTGAAATCTATCAACATCAGAGTGACATAAGATCCATAGGCGTAACACACTGAGCATTACAGAGAACCTTCAAAGGAATGTTTAGTTGTTCAGTGAAGAAAACCACTCAAAAAGGGACTGCAAAGATGTTGCATAGAGTGAAGGAAAGTTGATGATGTGGAGCAAATTAAAACATCAAATTACATGAAGTTGGTTGTTATTAGTGCTGTCAATCGATTAAAATGTTAAATCAGATTAATTACACTCTAGAGTTTAGGATTAATTGATGTGCTTAACTTTGTAAGCTTAAAATACAAAAATGCACAGTTTCAGAAAAAGCTTAAGGCATATTTTACTGTTTCAAACAAAGCATCTCAGTTTTCCAGGTTTCCAGGTTTTCATATACAGGAAGTAGTCATTTTGTTTCCAACTTAAAATTAGAACTGTTAATTATTAGAATATCTACTGGACGTCCTCGTGGTGAGGTGTTCCAGGCACGTTCCTCTCTGTCATGTGAATATGTAGAGAGCCTCAACCAAAAACTACCCATCCATTATTTGCTTTTATTCTGCTTATATGAGCTTGAGTCAAAGGGGAAACAGGTCCAGAAGGGAATCCCAGACAATCCTCCAGCTCAATTTTGGGAATCTCAAGGCATTCCAAAGTCAGATGAGATATATATTTCCTCCAGCGAGTTCTGGATCTTCCCTTGGGTCTCCTTGTCCCATCGGCAGGACATGCTTGGCTTGTCCTCCAAACAGATGCGAATAGTTGGCAACCTGACCAAATGCCCAAAACACCTCAACTGACTCCTTTTGTCGATGTGAAAAAGTGACATAATCAATTACCCTGAAAAACATGGGGTAATTAATGTAGCAAACACCACTGTAGTACAAGCTGTCAGTTCAAGTTTTTGTCAATGAATGAGAAGGAATCCTTTTATGATGAACTGTTGTGTAGTACACTGGAACGATGTGGAAATGATTTTTTCACAAGTACGTCTCTCGCCACTTATTGAAGCACATTTTGTAGGTGCAGCTTCTCAAAGCATCATTCCCTGTCTGTTGTTGACACAAGAAATTCTCAGAAAAAACAGCAAAGAAATGTTGTACAACTTCATTCATTCAGTCTAATATAAAAATCAGACTAAGTGCAGAGCAAACATTAAAAATTTTTAGTATCAAATTAAAGTTCAAAGCATCAGACTGTCTTTTATGTCTGTGCCTCTGAAGATTCATAACTCAGAGTTTGTGATGTTGTAAAGCTGAACTAAAAATATTTTGTGCCATCCTTGTAAAATATATAAGTTCTTGCTCATAGTCTGCAGGATGCAAACTCGTTGATTAAAACATCTATTCCGTGAAATTCGTCCTTAGCTTCTTAACATATTGTAATTTTGTTTAACCTTCTCCATGACCACACTGACACTCATCCAAGTGGCATTTATAAAACAATTTCCTTGACCTGCAGGTTTATCCCAAAGGTTAGATGGATGGCTATAAGTGCTGTGCTCTTGAGTGCAACCCAGAGCTTGTGATTGTTCCGGCTGAAGCTGCTCAGGAGTGATTTGTTGTGTGGAAAACCTCCCCCAGGTGGTGACATGAATATAAATCGGGTTTCTTTAAAGAGCATGCTTGAGGAGAAAAATTAAGATAAATTTACTGGACAAATGCCGGTTACTGATTATAGATGGCTGCCAACCTCACTTGTGGAGAGATTTTATCCCCAGTCACCAAATCTGTTAGTAAAATATTTCTTTAAAAAACAAGATTCACAGACTCTTTGTCACTATGTGTTTGTCTTCTGCTCTGTCTAATTAATTAACAGTATGCAGCTGTAAAATTGCCTGAATTTAGAGAACCATAATACCTACAAAGTTAAGGGAATATTCTGGTGTTTTCATAGACGTAAGTAAGTCTCTTTCAGATGTTTGCATTCTCTTTACAGTAGGCAAGTAAAAAAAAAAGGCTCTTTTTAGATGCCTTGTTGTCCGAAGTTAGAAAATATGTACAACAGATGAGAGAAGTTGAGCAAAAGATTGACGCCCTTACATGAAGAACACCAACCTCAGGCCTCAGTTTATAACACAATGGTCAGGAAAAATAAAGTATTGGAATGTCCCACCAGCAACTGTAGTTCTTAAGATAGAAAAAGTCATCGGGTTTATACCGGGAGTAGTAAGTCAAGAAATCTTGTTTTAAAATATTAACTTGGAACAAGTTATTTGTTCCAAGCACTGTAGAAATTTCTTTTAGTTATCACTTTGTATAATACAAATTCCAACCATTTTTTTAAAAAGTGTTTACAACATGGAGACTGTTGTTGATGTCTGAAATCAATCTGCCTGTATTTAAGCTTCATATCAAGATTTCATCTTGATTAAAAAAATGCCTAAATTGATTGATCAGCTATTGCAGTCTCACCTTGCCACATGCTCAGGTCTTAGAAATGAATGGGAGTCCTAAGATCACTTATTGATGCAGAAAGCTGCACCAAAATAGTTTGTCTGTGAGCAGGAAAGCGTTATGTCAAGCTGACAGATATAGTCACAGGACCAAGGAGTACATCCTTTTTCGATTATTCTGTTTTACCAATCAGAGATAATAAATCACTTAATTCTTAGCAGGACTTAAATTTTAGTAAAGATAAACTTTAGGTAAAAAAAAACCCAAACATAAAACATGTTACACCATATTATTTTAAACTAACAAAGACAGAATAGTTGCCAGTCTGTTCACAGGTTGGTAGGTTACAAAGTAATGACACTGCTGATTAAAATATCAATTTAAAATCTTTTGAAGGTAAATGAATGCACTATTGACTTTATTCTTGGAAAAAGGTCTTACTCAAACACACGTTTTTTTTGCTTTTATTAACATTGTGCTCTGAACATCTCATAGTTGTGTGGAGCTGAAGTATAAAGTAGTACTGAAGCCTTCAATAAACATTCTTAATCAACTAAAATAGCAGATTGTTCAGTTTGCTGTTGGACAACAAAAAAAAATCTCAAACTTTTTCCTGCAAAGCTTCGTACAGTATGAGTTCGCTGTTGTGGAGCACAAGAGACAGGATTCTCTGATTGGCAGACTTGCATGTTAGCACATTTATTCTAAACACAGTGGCTGTATTAACATGTCTTTGTTTGTGTCAGTGTTTCAAAACCCTGGTCCTCAAGACACACTGACCTGCATGTTTTAGATATTCCCCTGCTTCAACACCCCATTCAGATGATTGCAATTCATCAAAACCCTGTTAATCAGCCATTAATTGAAATCATGTGTGCTGAAACAGGGCAACATCTAAAACATGCAGGTCAGTGTGCCTTGAGGACCAGGGTTGGGAAACGCTGGTTTATGTCACTGTACAGAAACTATTTTTGAAGTGAAATCTCTTTATTATCATCTAAAATGCAAGACGGTCTGGAAAATGAAGATCTTCTCTCTGTATCAAAACGTCCGTTTGATCACCGTGGCAAAACTCCATCCGCCCCGCCCCCATGGCCCTGCACAGATAAGCAGGTATAGATAATAGATGGCTGGATCCTCTCTTCTCTTACGCAGTACTTTTGTGTATTAGGTATCTACATACATAAGCTCCTGGGTGTGAGTGTGTGTGTGTAAGATTGTTTGTCCTGTGTGCCTCTGTTGCCCTTGGATGGACTGGCGACCTGCCCACTGTGTAACCTGCCTCTGTCTCCATGGCCTCTGAAGAGAGACACCAGCCCCTCTGCAAGGATAAGCTGGAATAGACAATGATGGATGGATGGTTGGTCTCTAAATAAGGAGACACCTATTGATTAAACGTCTTATAGATGATTTCAGGACATTGTTACAAGGAATTGCCCATAAATTATGACTGATGGTTGTAATCTTATGATAACTAGGTGACCTTTGGCTCTTAGCCACCAGATATTTCCAAAACAAATTGCTTAATCGAAGGATTTTGCACATCTGTCAACATTGAGGGTAAACAAAAAGTGGCCATAGCAATCTAAGATCTATACCAGAAGTTATCATTTTTATTAATGCAATTTTGTGCTGTCTTCTCTTTACTCCACAAATATATTACTAAACTCTACAATTAATTTATTCTGCCTTTATGTGAGAAAAACACACAAAGCAGATCCCATTATATAACTATTTGTTTCTTCAAGTTTGTGGCAGCATCTTCATGGCACAAGTACAAAAGAAATTAAATCCTAAAGTCATAATGGGGTCGACTTATCATTTTACCACAAGTAGCATAAAAAAATTAACTATGACAGGGTAGGCTTTTTTTTATTTATTAGGTCTTGATTATTCTTTTTCATGGGAAGGATGAAAAATATATATATCATTTTATGAGAATATGACATAAAAAGAATGTGTAGTTGTTCAAATACTGACTGCACTGCTATGTTCAGGTGTTGTTTTTTCCCATCTCTGCCCTCTTTCTATTAGTGGGGCATCTGTTCCCAGAGGAGCTCAGCTTTGAAATCGGCTCATTCACTGATCCAGCTGCAGATTTTTAGGAAACAAATATTTAGTACTTTAGAAAGGAAGATTTGTGCCTGAAATGGTTCCTTGGGTTGTGGTAGTATTTTAGTTTTTTCTTAAAGACAGTTAAAATAACTGATTTATGTTAATTGTTAAGAAAAGGAAAATAAATGAAAGGAAAGGAAGACAAAAGTGGACAAAATAGCATAAAACACAAACTCAAAATCCAACTGACAGAGTGTATGTTTGTCAGAGTTTGAGAGGTTGCTGTCACTCTTTTTCCAGAATCACAGTGACACTTAGACAGGCAGCAATTTGAGAGATGCCCTCAGCTTAAATCCTCCTTTTCTGGGTGTTGCTAAAACATCTTGATTCACCTCAATAAAGATGGCTTTATAGTTTCCCTGAAAACTTTGGTCATTCTTTATAATTTTGGTATACATGGTTGAAAAACCTGCATGGGAGGAAAAACCTGCACCTGCAACCTTCCCTGCTGTGTTTGTCGGCATCATAGATTTTTTTTTTTGTGATGAACCAACTGTAAAGTAATCATGAATTGTCAAGGTTTTATTAATAATAAATATAAAAAATGTGGAGCTGCATTTTTCTGCAGTTGCAGTTGTGATTTGTTGACTTATGTTTAAGTTAATTTGCATTTGAATGGCAGTAGTCTTTGGATCTATGTATACAAACCCATTTGCATAGATGTCCCAAAGTGAAACAAAATCTTTTTTATGCTACATGGTTTTATTATTTGATTGTTTATTTTTATTATTGCTTACAACAGATGGGGGTATACATTGTTTAATACAGTTAAGAACAGTTTTTAAATTTGTGAAAATCTTCTACAATAATTGTCTACTTATTCTGTTTTAAAGAAATATAGAAAATACTGAGTCATAAAATGTATCTATTTAGACTTACTGCTTTAGCCTTCCTGGATAAAGTTGCATTTCTTCTATTGGAAGCTTCAATTCATTATCCTCTCCTTGTTCAATATCTTCCTTTTCTTCTAACTTCCCTTACAGAGCAACCTTCCCTGCAGAGATTTGATCAAACAAAACTGCAGGTCAAAACACTTTAATTTATTAATGGAAACAGTGCAGTCTTTCCTGAACTAATAAATGATGAGCATCCTGGAATGACATAAACGGTGCATTTAGACTGGTTGCTGAAATGTTTTGCGGAACTGAAAAATACCAACCCTTATGCAAATTTTAACACTGATATTTTCCGTTTAAAAAAAAAAAAATTATTATTTAGCCAACAATAAGTGCAGTTTGTGAGAGAACCACTCATTATCTCTGCTGTTGTTTAAATGGTTTAAAGTCATCGTCTTAAAAAACAGACACACACATGATTTATCAACTCCCAGCTGGAAACCCAGCTGTTAAACTCCTGCAGCAGATTTTTTCTTAACACATTAACATCAGTCTAAGCCTAGGAATTGGACAGCTACGAACCTGCACCCACTTTGATTTTGCAACACTTTGATGTCTGTAGCAGATGTTGCCTATTCTTATCTCATCTGTCAAGAAGCCGTTTTTATTGGTGTTTGTCGGCTTCAAAAGTCTCTTCTGTGAAATGTACCGACAAAAAAGATTTACAGAACAGCTGGGGAAGTGGTGGACCACAGGCAAGCAGCTGCACTGTGTTCAGCAGACCAACCAGCAAGTTAAAGTTAAAGTTTCATTTGTGCAGGAATTTTATGATTTAGTAATATTATTTATGAACTGGACATTTTTTAAATTAGGTGCAACAGAGTGAAGTGGGGTGACACATAAAATGAAGTTTAAATGCATTAGGTTTGTGGCTGAAATGAGACAAAATGACCAAAAGTTTAAGGTGTATACACCTGCAGTTTATTTACAGCGTATGTCTAAAACATTTTATTACAGTTTCACAGTCAGTTTTTATTGGATAATTTGTAAGTTTGAGAGTTTAAAGTAGAGTAGTTGGTTTTATGTTGATTTATTTTAAACAAGGCAGTATTTCTGATAATGTGAATAAAATACCCTCTCAGCAAAGACAGAAGTATTGCATTAAGCTGTCATGGCGCAAAGACAAAACACTAATGATGCTGAAACTGCCACTGTTCATCATCAAAGATAAATACATGGTATTTAGAAAAACTAATCTCTCAACTCCTTTTCTTACAGTGTGATAACTAACTACCACCATGTACCTCATTTCCTGAGCTCCACGATTAACATTTGTGAAATAAGGATGGCACCTCAGTGAATATTTTATTTTTCACTGCATGCTATGAAGCTAGAAGTCCCCAGAGCACACTCAGACACATAGAAATTGAATTCAATAGTGAATTCAATTTGGGATCAGACATTTCCTGAAGCCATCAGCACCAGAATTGTAATATACAAAAAGGCACCAAGTACGTTTCAGTCCAAACAATCAAAACCTCAAAGACCTCAACCCTGGAAATTACTGTGAAAAATCATTTTCAGGCAGACCTCAAAGCAGCGTCTCTCTGAAAGGTTCAGCACCAAACCGTTTTCTTTGTATTTTTCTTGCACAGCCATAAATTGAAGACTTGTTGCAGTGAGATTAAACAATTTCTCTTTCATCTTGTCTTTCCATGATGTCCCGCCAGATTTTGAATCATGTGGTGCATCATCTTAAGAGTCACAAAATAAACTTTAGATTTCAAAGATGCCTTCATGGGCAGTAGATGGTGTGTTAGATAAAGCAGTCGGTTTAAACATTAAAGAGCTTCCCTTCCTTACATAAACCTGATGCTTTCAAAAAAGATTGGAGAAAAAGTTCAGAAAGGTTATGCCAGTCTTCTTACCATCTACCAAAACTTGCCCATGTTTCCCTTCACTGCTGCAAACTAGACAATTTTTCACAATAATTCACAATTCATCCAATGTGTCAGTTTACTGTCTACATATTTCGAAATGTCAAAATCATTAAGTTGTGAATGCATTTTAAAATAAAATCATCCAGATTAATTAATAATTTAACTACTTTATATTAACTGAAGTTAAAGTCAATCAGGAACAAAATTGCTCTTTGAATTTGCCTTATCAAAAAGATTCAAACATCAACTTTACCAATGTTTAACTCATCTGAAATCTCATTAAACGATGACTATCCACATTTTTTATGCTTACAGGGAAATAATCCTTAGGTTTACCTGAGCAAATCCAATTACATCTGTTGTCAGATAAACATCCTGACAACAGATGTGAGGATGGTTGGAACAGAGCAGCTAATATGACTCGGACTGGAGAAGAAGGTGACCAGTTTTGGATAAAAATACAGAGTGGAGCATATGAAGAACCTTCCCAATGGTGTACTACATTGATTTAAAGGTTGTGCTGTGTGTCAAAAACTGTGCATGTTGTGTCTGTTTCATGTGAATTTGTGTTTTAGCATCTTTAAGTGTGGCGTTGCACTGTTTGATGGATTTTTAAAAACATGCACACCATTACTGCTGCCATCCCGAACTGAGGGGAGGCTCTGAAGGCTCTGCCAACCAATATCTTCCCTGTCAGACCGCTGCTTTATCTGATGATCCAGGAGCAAGTGAAGCAGCGCTGAAAGTCAGCCCACTGAGTAGAAATATCACTTGATAATAACGGATCAGACCCCCTATTCTATCAGACGTGACCTTACAATTTATGGTGCAGAAAATGCATGGGATGCACCTGAGAAACGTCCTAGTCAGACAAAGATTATAGCCTTGCTTTGCTGCCAGCTATAAAAGCAAATGAAGGGGTAGGAGTGAATGTGTAATTCTTCCTGCCACAGTTGAGGTGCCTTTGAGAAATACTGAAACTAAATAGTAATTGTCCTAATGGAGTTGTTTAGATGCAAACGGCAGAAGATTGTTTACTCCCAAGAGGCCATATGTGAAGCAATCCAGAAAAAAATATTATCTCAGCAGAAACAGGATAAGATACCATGGAGCCACCACATGAATTTATATTATCTTAAACAAATGCCATTCTGAGCAACTCTAGGTAAAAATGTTAGTCACATCATCTATTCTATCATGTAGTTTCAACAGCTTGGCAGGCAATGTAAAGGGGTATCTAAATGATACTAACATACTTAAAATAATACATTAGATGACTGAAACCAAAATGTGGGAAAAGCTCTGATTAAATGCAGGTGTCACAGTATATGTGAATAAACGTTATTGTACAAAAATGAAGTGAACTACTTCCAGACAAATATGAAGTCTGAATTAAGGAATTATGTGCTGTACTTTTTAAATTAAATTAAAAAGAGAGAAATGATTGCAAAATTTTGGTTCCACCCTCCACCTCGCTTCCTGTGCCACAGTCTGATTTGGAAACGCAGGTCGCCTCGTCTCAGCCTGATCTTTCAGTCAGACCGTTCTGCTTTACCAGCACAGAAAACTGTGTGCTGCCTGCATTGCACTCTTATTGTGGAGGATGTTTGGACTTTTCTGTCTGAGGAAGCAAAATGTGGGAGAGGTCAGGTGTCACACATCCGTACAAGCAGCATCCAGGTGATGGTTTTCTAATTAATCCAAGCTAAAAACTGCAGGTCTATGAAAGCAGAAGATAACTGAAACAACGTAAAGTGGAGAAAAATTAATTCTGATGAAAGTTTGTCACATGAGACAACACGAGTTGAAGAGCAAAGATAATCCTAGCACCTTAGAGAGACTAGCATTGAATAGTTGTACATTTCTACAATTTTAGTACCAATGGCTAACACCATCCTGCAATCTAAATAACAAACTGAACACATATGCAGTATACTGTATGTGAAACTTTTGATTTTTAATATTTAAATGTTTACATTGAGGAGATTCTTCCACTATTTCCCATGTGCAAAGTCAGTCTAATCATAAAAACCTTTCCTTTCCTAAAATTTTGTTCAGTGTGAATTATCATATTTACAGACAGGTACAGCGGCATAATTCAATTCCGACATGATAGGTTTTCTTGATTTCACTCAGATTTACTTTAATATTTGGATCATCAAGGTCATAAAATCTCCAAGACATTTGAGAAGGAATGTTCACCAACGTTAAGGAACTGTCTGAAATACAGAGAGCTGAAACCAATCCTTTACCTACATGAGAACCTGCAGCCACTCCATCAGTCTGAGAGCTGCTCTCAACTAAATTCAGAAACCAACTCATCACATCTATGCGCACCTAGTCTCCCCAAAATGAAGTCGTTGTGGCTCACATTCATCACACCCTAACAAAGTTGATCACAAGAAGTCCTCCGTTCAATGTGAATGCACAAAGTCATCACTTCAGCTGACTGGTAGCTGCATGAAATATATGAGAGGCATCCATTCATATTAGCATCCCACCCACTGATATGACATCCCTCGCTTTTTCTACTACTCCAGTGGATTCCTGACTTTCCTCAGAGTGCATCTGTGAATGCATGTATAATAAGGGAGTGTATTTAAAGTTATTGCTTTAAAATTTAGAATTAGTCATCCTTTAATTGATACTTATGACATTTTCATCAAATACAAATGAACTCCCACATGATTGCAATGATCAACAGATGCGATCAGAATACTACATAAGGAAAAAATATAAAAAAGTGAAACATAACCGAAGCAGTCTGCTTTCACTTAATGTGACATAAAATGAAGAGATACAATAAAGGCATTTAAATAGCATTTGGAAAAACGCGAATGGGACAGACACGCAAGAGGAGCAATTCAGATGCTCAAAATCCAAATGAGCAAAAAATGCATTTCATAATAACTCACAAAAAAATAAAATAAAAATAAAACAAGCCGGGATGTATTATATAAGAATTTTAATGGATAGACCAACACCAAGTTTTGCATAACTGTGAAATAGAAGGAAAAGATGCACAGATAGATATATGGTTTTAATATCTTTACAAATATAAGTATGAAACATTTGGCATGCATTTGTATTCAGCCCAAGTTATTGTACTGATTCTAAATAAATCTGAGCTCCCTTTAAAGGCCACCTGATTATCATATAGAGACCATCTATGTGTGAAAGCCTCACAAGTTTGTTGGAGAATATTAATGAACAAATAGCATCATGAAAGTCAAGAAACACACCAGATACACCTGACAGATTAAGGATAAAGTTGTGGAGAAACTTAAACCAGGAAAGAAGCTGTTCTTGTCGGATGAGAGCAAAACTGAACCTTTTTTGCCTAAAGGGAGTGCAAATTCGTGTTGTGGAAAGATAACCTTGCACATCACTGAACATGCTGTCTCTGCTGTGCAACATGGGTTTTTTTTAGGCAACTAGTGGGAAGCTTATCAGAGTAGGAAGATGGGAAGAATGAACCGGAAATGCAAATTTAAAAGGAGAGAATTGATAAGTTGTGTCTACGTTGCTTCTTATGCACAAAATGTATCTTTGGTTTATAATCATTTTTACCGAAACTGTTTTCTGTTTTCAGCTTTTAAAAGTATTTCAGTACGTCACATATTTATTATTTTATCAATCTACATACAAGGATGCATAGAAATATGAATACTTGAAAGCAACTGACATTTTAAACTAAAAGAAAGAAGAATAAAAATGAAATATAGAGAGTTAGATATTCTTGTATAACTCATGTCCTTGCTCTTGTTATGCCAATACAAGCATATCCAGAGGAGGACGAAGCAAGGTTACCTTTTTATATGCGTGTTTTGTTCACATATTTCTGAAATCAGAAAGTCATTATTGTCAATACACAATAGTAAGTTTAAAGGTCAATTCAGCCAATAATAAACATAAGACAAGAAATACTATTTTAAACATTTAAAATAAGTTTCTGAACTATTTGAAACTTGGTACTGACTTTGTCTGAAAGTTTGTTCTTTCAGACAAACTTTTCATGTATGAAACAAATTCAACCAGACTGTCAAAAAGCATATAGTCAGTTAGTAGACTATATGCCAATGCAACAGAGTTGGACACCATATCCAAGCTTCACCCTGGAGTCAAAAGCCCATCTACTGTCGATTTCAGTTTATTTTTAAATTAGATTCACAACAGAAACTCAAGTGAAAATATCCCCTTAATAGACATCGGTCTGTAAATTTGTCAAACTTTCTTGTTGGTGCTAACATCGTGGTTTTGATGAAGACCATATAAAATTAATTCTAAATTCCATCTTGTGAGAGTGTTGTACTGTAATTTGATAGTTTGTTTATTATTGTAGGTTTTATATTAGGCAGGTTTGAACATTATGAATTTCAAGCTCTTCAATCTGTCTGTAGAATATTGAAAATAACCTGCTTATATAACTCAAAGTTATTGATGTAATTCATCCTTCTGTGTTGCATGATTTTGTGAAGGAACTCGATAGATGATTGCAGTAACAAGCCTGCATATTTTACAGGGTGACTGGTTTTGCCTTTCTAAGACGGACTGAGTAGATTTCTGACCAAGATAAGAAGATTTACTGGTCTTTTGCATTACAAGGATGCCATAGCTATCAAGGTATTCTGAGCACGTAAACCTAATAGAAGACCCTGAGGCGGACTCAAAACATGATGGAAGGATTAAATATTTCATCTGGCCTGGAAATACCCCAGAATCTGCCAGAAGATCGCTAAAGGATTTGAGTTTGACAAAAGGGCATCAAGCCTAGAGCTTTGTTTTAGCTGGACAACATGGATAAATCAGACTTTTTAAAATGTAATTTCTTGGATTATCTTGTTCAATCCTGCAAGAAAATCTAAACTATTTGAAACTTGGTACTGATCAGGAAGTTGTTGGAGGTGCTGCACGAGAAGCAGCAGGCAGAATTAACCGAAGGTCAGGCAGGCTCTAAAGAAATTACCATTAAGGGAGCGATATTAATTTGGATCTTTTCTCTTTTTTACCTTGTTATAAGGAGACTTACTTAGCATTATAAAATCTGAAATAACTTTTTGATTTCTAATTTAAAATGCTGACAACCAAAATTACTTGGGTATTAGTTATTTATGCTGTAATACAGTATTTTTAGACTTTAACATTATTATTAGTTTGTATTATTTGACATGTTTTATCCAGAATGTTCTTAGATGACCACGTTTTGTTGATTAGATCCAGTAGCTTTAATTTAGAAGCGGCAGATGGCCAAAAAATGCCTCTTTTGTGCATGAGTGTACCTTGACAGTGAGCGAGGAGGTGATTGGAAAACAAAAGAAAAGAATGAAAATACTTTGGCTGTGACTGATTTAGTCCTGGGGCCTTTGGATAGAAAAGAAAAGAGAAACTTGGACAAATACAAAGCTTCAAAATCAAACGCCCTCACAAAAAACTATAGCCAAATAACAGCTAAACCAGACTCTTGCAGGACAAAGAATGGTCAAATGAGGCAAAAACTGAGGGAGAAGGAAAGTCAGGAAGAGATAAAAGAGTGAGCAATAAAGACACAAACTAATTCCAGCTGACAGTCAAGGACACAGTAACAGGAAACGGGAAGGTAGAAAAGGATTGTTAAGAGACTTAACTATGTTACCAGAAAATCTCAGCACTGTAAGCCCAGTAAGAGAAACAGCAATAAAAAATGTAGCACGCTATAAGCTTTGCTCCTTGAAATGTAATGTCTGACTCAGTAAACCACCAGCCAGGTATTTTTCATGGAAAACAAAGGCTTGGGCTCTTATTATAATGCTTTTGTGCTTCAAACGCTCCAGAGGAAACTATCTGATCTGCTCATCTGGCTGAGAATCAAATGCTTAAAGCAGCAGATACCGAACAGAAAGGCGTGACCCTGAAAGAAAGAAAAAACAAACAAATGGAAACAAAAAATTGCTTTTGGCAATTTTTTTATTCAACGCCCACTTATATATTTCAGCCCCAAAAAAACTCAGTGTGCTATGACTCAATCTGGGTGTATGGTGATATTTTTGTAGAGCTGTTTGTCGGTTTTAAGGATGGTAAAAGCAAACCGCACAGGGTTCATTCAGTGTTGGACTCAGAAACTATTCTCTGAATATGGTCAGGTATCAAATGGAAAAAAATGTAATAAGCAGCAAAGGTACAAATGAAAACTTAATTTACAGTAATGTCAGAATATTTGACAGCAAAAAAATAATTTTGTACAGGAATATTCACGCATTACATTTTAGGGAAGCAAATTGTTCATCTTGCTCACTCTTACTGTTATTCCTTTATTTCTGCTCTAATGTTCTTTGACCTCTTGTGGTACATAAATATGTAAGATAATGTTAAACTTACTTAATATTGGACTCTACATTATTAAGATTCGTTAAGGTAGCTACCAATAATAATAACAATATATTAGTAGTACAAACACAAAATAAAAATAAAATAACCTCTAGTCATCTAGAGGACCAAAAGATTTGTATTCTAAATTGATTTTATTTTTGAAGTAATCTGCATCTGAGAAACATCTTGAATATTTATTGAGTCATTGGTTGACTAACCCCCATTTGCTTTTGCTTTGTTTATTTTAAACCTATTTTTTCACATTGTTTGTGCAATCTGACACATCTCTCCAATTGTAAAATTGTCTGCTGAAAAAAAAAAAGAAAAACAAAGCTGAGCCATTAGTGTAACCAAGCGTGACTGAGAGGCGAGGCTGGGCGAAGTTACGAGGAGGAACTGGGGGAAGAGCGATCTCCGAGAGGGCTGTTTTTTCTTCCGTGTTGCATGAAAACATCAGAATTAAATCTGAAAAGGCCACCGATCCAGCGCTCACAGGAGCACACAGAAAGCACAAAGAGTGAACCGGGTTGAATGAGATTTGCTCTTCATTGAGTAGGTGTCATTATTCTCTGTCACAGTTACATTACAGTTCTAATCCCACCATTTTACCAGTGATGGGAGATTTTTAGTGATTACAGGGGATCACTGTATCTAAATGTCAGCCAGTAATGATTTTAATTCGCTAAACAAGTTTCTGATCCGATGGATGTGCGTAATTGCTTTGCTCTATTTTCCTGTTTCCCACCCCAGCACACCCGAGTATGTTCACGGCCAAATGAGCATTACCACGCTCCAGAGATCAGATCTAGACTTTCAATCTATGGTATGGCTGGAGTTTACAGAATCGACTGTTGGTCTGCGCTGGTGTGTTGATTTAGGAGGACACGTGCTGTTTACTAATCCCTCTAAAGCTCCAGCCAGGTTAATCTTGCAGTAAACAATGTGTCTCTAAGCTGGACTGCAGTCTGATCTTATCTGTATAATGTGTGCGAGTGTGTACCTGTGTGCATTTGTGTTATCAGATGTTTACACCCTGATAAACTCGCTGTTGTCCTGCAAAACAAATTTACAAACAGGAGACCATAATCACACATGGTCACAGCTGGCGAATCATTATCCACACTCTGCAAATAATATTGTGGATGCTTTGGGGATCATTGTAGAAGTGGTATGGATGCATAGGGTCAAACTTTGCAACCCATTATTTTCGCCAACAGCCATGGCATCTTTTGGGCTGCCACAGATGATGCAGTCCTCTGTGAGCATCACTCAATAATTTATTTCAGTGTGAATAATAAACAGCGGCGCAGGCTTGGTGTGATACTGAAATCTTTTGTTTGATTGTTTTGGTATTGTTCGTTTTTGCTGTTGAGACAGAAAATATAGAAAATCTTAAACTCTTAAAATCCACCAAATGTTAACCAAGCAAAGCCACAACTAAAGTGAATGAGTCCTTTACGAGTTGTCTTTGGAGTGGCCCTTTGTTAAAAGAAACCAAACTGTGTTTAATAAAAACCGTTTAATAGTAGCTTTCTTTGGTCGAACCAGTGGTGTAATGTAGCACTATTCATGACAACATTGCAATGATTCTTCCAAAATGATTTCATCTCATCCTTCTCATAGGCAGGATTTCGGACAGAGATCTACTTGATGTTTTCCAAGTTACATGTTTAAAATGCCTTACAGGAACGGAGGAAATGGCTTTAGTTTCTGATAAATTCAACGACAAATGATTTTGCCACTTGGGGTCAATCAATTCTGTGTACCTGGAAATGATTGACCCTGTCATTTATGGCTGTATATTTTACAAAGATTGGCTACGTCTTCACATGAAAGCATTTTGTTTAACTTTGCCTGTGAGTCATTGATTGGTTGACTGACTGACTGATTATCTGAGTGACTGTAGATAACACAATATTTGTCACATTTTGTTTAATGTCATGTCTAAAGTGAGTTAATATGTAAAACTGCAAACTACATGGAAAATGTTCAAATCTATTTGAAAGTGTTCTGTCTCATTTATCTTTGGATTTTTGTGAAATTTTTGCAATTATATAGGGTGTGGTTGCTCTCGACTCATTTAATAATCAAATTCCACTAAAACTCCACTCTGCACTCTTGAGTTGGGCATTAGACTACGGAACATATATACTTCAGCCAGGTGCATTCAAAGCTTTCTAGAGACCAGAGAACTGAACTCACTGGTTCAGGTGGGGGCTTTGATTTGTAAATCCAGCTTTGTCTTTTAAGCCGCTTGAGATGAAAGCCAAGGAAACATACTGAAGCCGAAATTTTAGGCCATCAGGGGCGCTTGTGGCCCTGCTCAATATGGGTCATTGTGTGGGTAACATTTTGTGTCTTTTGTAATGAATCCTGGGGCATTAATCAAAATCAACCCTGCTTCGCATAAATCAACAGAGGGGACACAACCGAACAGTGAAGTGTGTTCAAGTGAGCAGTGTGAATTATAATCATCCCTCTAATGAGAACCATTTTTCATCTGTGAGCTGTTTGTGTAAGGCAACCTCTATGTGTACATTTGGGTAAGAGAGGGGTTATGCATGCATGGTGTGAACATAAGCCCATCATATACATATGAGAGTATTTTTAATGAACAGTGTGCTTCACAGTTACTTAGGGTTGAAGAAGCAATAACAGAGTGCTATTGCAAGCAGCTGAGTAGACTAAGATGACTCGGAGGGATTACTAATGAGACACAGAATTAAAATTTAGAGTTATGACTTCTGCTGTCTCATAACTTTAAAGTATTGTCCCCTCATAAGTTAATTGCTGTTTTAATACTGCAGAGCTCTTAAGATTAATCCTTAATTTATGCAATTTACAGGCAGTAAACTTTTAAGTGTTAATTTAAAACACAGTTTAACTTTTTTTTGTGAAAACTGCAAATTTTTGCAATGTTTTTGAACAATCTGTGATCAATGCATAATAATTCAGTGAATGTTTATAATGTGGTTTTCCTGCTTCTCTCAGTCTGAAGTTATCCTGAACCCTGAACAGCAGCAAAAATATTTCTCCTTTTGTTTTTAGCAAAAAGAAAAACAGAAATATAAATAAATCTAAAATGGTGTTATGAATAGTTACTTTGCAGTGATACGGTTCTAATTGTAAGTTCATTTTCAAATTCAGCCCAGAGGCTTTTAAAAAACAATTAAGCACTGATGTAGAAACTTGACTCAGATACCAACTTTCAGTTCCACTTTGGATGTAAGCAATAGACACACTGGAGGTGCCATCGCTCTCTTAATTAATTTCTCATGTGCATTAAGGTGTCAATCGTTTGCCTTCCTTCAGTCAAGCAACCTCCAGACTTTGTGCATGGAACATTTTTGAGCTCATTCACTCACACCCGCACATGTGTGGGTGAATGAGCCCACACAGGTGTGTGTGTGCAGGCCCACACATGTGCAGAACAACGCAATAAACTGTGCACAACTTTATTGCGATGTTTCGCAATAAAGTTGTGAAACCGCAACTTTATTGCGATGTTTCACAATAAAGTTGAAAAATGTTTAAAATTTGCCATCATTGCAGCCATTGCTCTTGCATCCTGTGTGTTGGGTTTCATTCTGGGTGGCACAGACCTTCACCTTCTATTTTTTGTCACTCATGTTTTGCGCCCATAATCAGTTCTGCTATGTGCAACACCAGAGAGTACCCATACCCCCACCTTTCATGCCCCTTTTTTAGCTTAGACATGCTAACAAGCAGTAGAAAGTTTCTTCAAATTACATTTTAGCTTTTTGTTAGCACAGCTCACCCAAAGGCACCTGGACAAAGAGCTATAGAACTCATGTCGGAAACTGCCACTGTTTATTAGTTTTTAAAAATCTATTTAAGAAGCAGATGCCTTAGCATTTTCCTCTCTTTGTTTGAACATATCACAGGTTTTCTCACAGTAATGATAAAAACAGATTTGAAACAAATGTTATTTACGTCATCAGGCTCAATATTCTGCTTTCAGAACCAGAAAGGACACAGTGGGCATGTATCACAAGCTAGTATTGTAATTTCTGTCTGAGTTAATTTCCCTGGAGTTTCTGCATTAGTGCCACTGGCTTTCTTAATGGACATTAAGACTTCACTGCCGCTTCCAAATGAAATGCCACTGACATTCTGCCCTAGGAAGCTACAAGACACCGTGGAATGGAATTAAAGCAGTATGACCATATGCTCCATCAAGCTGTGGACCTCTGCTGGGAAAGTGACAACGTGTGACTCTAATGAGGCACAAAGAAGCAAGAAATGATCCGAAAACAATCAAACTGTGAAGTTTTGCTCTGAAGTTTTAAGGACCTGTCTCTGAGGAATTAGTATCTGTTTAATCAGACACTTATCTTTGGAAAATAAGATCACAAATGCAAGTACATGAGGAGATAAGTTGAACCTGCAGGGCTTTGCGAGCATCAGAAAAATCTGTTGAACCTTTGTCACATTAGAATGCAGAGCAGATACTTGGGTAGAAGGAAAAGGATATGGTTTCATAGGGTTTTCCAAAAAAAAAAAAAAAAAATCCAAAGTCTGCCATTAGCATCCATCCATTTTCTTGCACCCTTTTTCCCTCAGTGGGGTCGGGAGGGGTGCTGGTGCCCATCTCCAGCCAACGTTTCGGGCGAGAGGTGGGGTACACCCAGGACAGGTCGCCAGTCTGTCACAGGGCAGCACAGAGACACACAATCATGCACACACACACTCACACCTAGGGGCAATTTGGAGAGGCCAATTAACCTGACAGTCATGTTTTTGGACTGTGGGAGGAAACCGGAGTACCCGGAGAAAACCCATGCACGCACAGGGAGAACATGCAAACTCCATGCAGAAAGACCAGGGCCGGGAATCGAACCCAGAACCTTCTTGCTGCAAGGCAACAGCTCTACCAACTGTGCCACTGTGCAGCCTGCCATTAGCATTCATTTTCAAATTCAATTGGCTCAACCTGAAAAGTGACTTTAAATAAGAAGTCATTGATGAGATAGTTTCACAACAGCACCCACAAAGTCATGGTGAGGAAAATGTTCGTTAAAAACTGTCACACTGATAAAAACAGGGCATCATGTGAAATTAGTCTTTGATCCCAATGTGAGGGGGACAAGATCAAAAACGTAATTTATTCAAAAACTAAAACCAGCTTAGCAGCAGAAAACGGCTTTTGCTCACCCCAAGCTGTTTAACACGATGCCCTGAAATAATTTGCTCGAGGGGAGAGAAGTTTGTCAGCAGATTGTGAAACAGCATGGGACCTGCATGAAAAGGGTAAAACAAGAAGTTGATGATGGCTCCTTCAGACAAATCATTAAATATAATGTTAACAAAAATCACTGTAGTCCACATTAAAATTGTATCATTAAATGTTAATTTTGCAGACAAAGTTTGATGCAGAGACATTTTGACTTACTGTTGGCATTTCCCCAACATCGAAAAGCAAAGATAAGCAGAATCATGGTAGAAATATCTCAAGATACAGTATACCCGGCCAATAAAAAGGTACCACTGTACAGGGAATAGCTCTATATATTAATATGCCAGGGGCAGAGTGTATCAGAAATAATAATAAAAAGGCTGAACTGCCCCAGATTTTCCATCCAGCAGGTGATCAGATCAGCAGGTTTGGGTGTTAATTTGAAAGAACTCTTGGGTCCAGTTATGATCTTTGTTACTCCCCTTTACTACGTATTATTACACTTAATTTACTAAAGGTCAGTAACTAAAAAAATCAGCCTGCCACTGACTGCCACACTTAATTTGGGCTTTAAATGTTCATTTGACATCACATTTTATGTGATGTGGCATGGTGGGTTAAGTGGCAATTCATCATGGAAACTAAAACGCTTAATCAGCTTTCTTTTTTTTTCTTTGTTTTTTGATTGAACGATAGTTTTTTTAGTTTGAAAAGGCCTTTGTGAAACAAAAGATTTGATTTAAAAAACAACTCAAACTGAAGTATTTTTTTTACATTTATATTTATTTATTTTTTTACCCAGGCTTGAATAAAGGTGGACAAATGTAGAATAAATGCCTTCTTACTCTTTTTCCTCAATATTTATTTTCTAATTTTTGTGTACAAATTATTTTGAAAACATGGACTTTTTTTACACGATACTTAGTGAGACTCTTCCTAAGTTGTAGTGAGTACATAATCAAGTTTAGTCAATGGATAATTTATAAGAAAAATATCCTTAAACGTCTTTGCCACGACAACCACTTTTATTAAAGTTGATTTCATGACAGAATAGATTAAACTTGAAGTATAACAGGTTTTGTTTCTGTAAAAGAGACGAATGCACCTAAAGTGTTTTGTTTGAAAATGTGTATGTTGCATGAACTGTAACCTGGTCACTGTGAATTTGTTTTTCTCTGGTTCTTCCTAGTAACACCCAACCGTCTCCTCCTGTCCCCTTTACATTTCATTCAGAAAGTGCTTAAAACTATTCACAGATGTGATATGTTCCTTCCAGGCCATATCATTTATTCTCTCTTTTTTTCACCCCACTGTCTTCATTCCTGCTTTATTTTTCCTAAATCTGGAGAGTTTTTAAATTGGCCAGGTCAGTTACCCACTGAGTCAGAAGTCCCTCTTCTTCTTATCCTGCATCTCTTTGCTGTTATAAACCAGTGAACTCAGCATGCTTGGGGAAAAAGCCTGGTTGAAATTTTCCATGCAGGACAGTGAAACTCCTCTGTCTAAGGCACACTGGGGATTTAGGCTTGGGAGTTAGATATGCATGAGGAGAGCCATGTAATTATAAGGAGCCATGGTTGCTATGAGTTAGGTTTACAGAGACAGTTTAGAAGAAAAAGAAAAGAGCTCAAATATGCAATAAAATATTTGATTTATATTATATATTCATTTACAAGCTGGAAGCCCAGAAAGCCTTAAAGTAACACTGTTGCTAGAGATGCAATGGTCAATCAGACAGACTAGAACCAGACAAGTTTTACTGATTTCCATTTCAAATAGATGTTTTATTTTTCTTACTCAATAAATGTGTCAAATCTAATAATTTTCACAGTTTTTGATCTACAGTAGATCAACTCCAACCAGGATAATTTCTATTCATTGTAAGAAAACATTCAATTTGTCTCACATTTCCCAGTTTTAAACAATAACAGACTTCAAGTGACCTTCTCAGCGACTCACATTTTAAACTTAAACCCACTCTCACAGAGCCATGTTACATAACAAATTAAAGAGAATTTATTGAACCTTGTTTGTTATCTATATCTGCTCACCGTGGACGCAGATCCAAACGGCAGGAGAACTGCAACAAGCAATCCCAGAGAGAAAACAGATGCTGCTGTAATTAAGCAGGGCAACTTCAAATCCAGCGGAACTTCTGTGAGCCATTCACATTGTGTCTGTGGCATTTCCAGCCAATCAGGACGTGCGAAAATACAGGGCCATTAAAGCATTGATGCATTGCAGCAGCCAGCCGCTGAGCTGGGCCTGTGAAGAGTCTCTCCAGCTGCAGCTTCTGTCATTATAGCAATGCTCCACACCTCATCGCACCATGGAACACTTATTCCAACACAACAGGGGAAGAGCATCGGCATTGTGTCAGCTGTGAGCACCAACTGGGAGAGAACAGAAAGTCAAGAGTCACAGAGGAGGAGAAAATGGACTGATAGATGGCAGCGAGGGGAGGCTGTCCTACAGGACTGTGGGAAACTTGTTTTTTTGTGTTTTGCTCACTTTGTTTTCCTTTTCATTTCTTCCTGGCTCGGTCTCTTTCTGTCAGAGCGCTGTAGTCCTGCAGAGTCTCCAGGGGTTGGGATTATAGGAGTCTACGCTACGCAGCTACGCTAAGCCTGCATAGGAGAAGGTCAAGGGGAGGCGAGACAAACAAGAAAGTCTGTAATTTCTCCATGTCTGACCCACTTTTTCTGTTCTTTTGTCTCAGCTGTTGTCTCTTTATTGCAACCCGGGTCCCACGTCTCTCTGTGGTGTCTCACAAAAAAATAAGTAGAAAACATTGTTCCAATCAGGTGACATTCGTCATTCTAAACTCTTGGGTACTCTTTATAACATTAAGGTTCAAGTAAACTCGATTTGGAAAGTAAATATTGAATTCACTTTTCTTTTAATCCTCAATATTTCTTTGCTTCCTTTGCTATTTCTTTACAGATCATTTGTCTTTTCACCTTCTTCTCTTACCCATTATTGCTGCAGCACAGTTATTATAATAAAATGCTGACATTTTATGTTTCTGTAAACTAATGACAAACGTATAATAACAGATTTGACTGTGTGGAGTATGAAAGGCTGTTTTTCAACCCTTACATTTCTAAGCCTAAGAGTCTAATGGGAAACTTGAAAGGATCTCAAGCCGTTTTATAAAGTAAAATTTAACAGTCTGACATTAACAACCAGGCTGCGACCAACTGCTTCACCATGCAGTCTTACTACACTATAAGTCATCACACAGGTGTAACACCGATGGTGCTGGCAGAGCCAGCCCAAGTCATAAACCAAACTAAATCACTGCTTAGGGCCCTTAATGTCAACACAGACTACAACAGATTCAGATTTGATTTATAACAAATATGACTACCTATTCTGAAGATTTCTAAATATGCAATTAAAAAAAACTTTAATTGAAAATCTAGTTGAGCTATGTAATTTAATTCTGCTATGTTACTCATTTCTGCTGCTTGACTTACATCTTGTCCAACTTATATGCAATCTCTTTATAAGCAAATGCAAATAAACGTTGCTCCTCCTTCCAATCTCTGCTGAGTTTGGATTGAAAAGCTTCACACCAAACATGACTGCCACACCAAATGAGCGAGTTAGAGAAATGAGCATATTTCCACATTTTATTTACGGCTATTAATTTCATGAAGGACATAATATTGCTTATCTTGAAGCCATGAAAGACTGTGGAACATGGTCAGTTTAATTGCTGACTTTGGCGTGTTGGTGCCAGGAGGGGGATGAGCTTAACTGGAAGAGGGCCCCCAAATTAAATTCTGCTTTGGGCCTGACGTGATCTTGAGCCAGCTCAGTGCATTAGACAAAGCTCCAGAGCAGTCAAACCACATAATAACAGCTGTCTTTGCTAAAGATCAAACCGTGTTTTCCTCCCATCTTCATTCTTTCCCAGTCCAACCATTGCAGATTTGAGGCATATAGGCTGATGCTCTCTCTCTGATGCTCTCTCTTGCTGAGGCTGTTTCAGCAGCTGTTCCCATCAAGACTCTCCATTGCGCTGTGAAGGCCTGCCTTGGCCTCGACTAATCGCTTTCCACACGCTTGCAGAATGGAGCTCTTGCACCTAATGTCATCACTGACAGGTCTAGGAAAATCTCACAGGGATGAACACCATGCAGCTTAAGTTGCTGATGAGTGAGGTTTGTCGGCTGTGTGCGAGTATAACCGCATGTCTGCAGCTGGTGGAGTCCAGGTGTGTTTTGCTGATGGCTCAACGGGTGTGCGAATGCCTCAAGTAGCGCAGCACGGGTCATGCATTAAAGCAAGCACTCGCCCATAACCGCTTCCACCTGCCAAAGCGCATTTGCCCCACGACGAGTTACTCATCTGTGTGTAACAAGCTAATGGTGCAGAGTGGCACACAGTGGCGTACATAAAAGCCCCCTTTGTGATGACACTCATTTCACCTGATGGCATTTTGTTGTGTTAAAGCAAAAGCTGGGGAAAAATACATCCTAAGCCAGAAAAATAGATTTTTCTATCTACATACCAAATTTTAAGAATGTTTCCATGATGCCATGTCCACTATTTCATGTTTATCTTTAAATGATCCTGTTGAGAGCTTCGCTGTTAGACCCTCAAGTGGATTCAATAAAGTGCTGTCAGCAGAGATGATTAATTATCATTCACTGCAGACATGCAGCAAATTGGTAAATACATTTAGCCTTTTACGCCCCCAGACATGATCCAGAATTTGAGTAGTCAAAAGCAAAAACAAAACAAACAAAAATACATAGAAAGAAAGAAAGAGGCTGATATCTGCAGTCAGTGGAGTGAATCTGGGTATTGAATAACAAGTTGAAACTGACCTAAGAGGCTGAGGCTTTTGGCATGAAAAAATTGGATCTTTCAAGTGGGCAATTTCAGAGTTCTTTCGGTGAACCTGGAAATTAAATGTCAGCTACTGAACACAAACAACCAGGATAAAAAATACGAGATACAGAGTCATATAAAGGTGTTTGCACCTGTTGAATCTGTCCGAATGTCCACAAACTTTTAGGTCTTTTGTTGAGATTTTATAAACATAATTGTGAAATGGAAGGCAGATGATAAGCAGTTTTAAACATTTTTTACAAATAAAACTCCAAAAATGTATTTTTACTACAGCTTGATTAGCTTTGAGCAGCAGTAGACTGAACACTAAATTCAAGGACACAGATTTCATTTGATGGGTTTTGCAGACAAAATTAGAAAAAACACCCCATTTTCACAGCGTAAAGAGAGCGTACTCTGCATTTATCTTCCTCACAGATCTGTCATTAAGTAAGTAATCTCATCAAAGTGTTGTGGATGCTTTTAGAGAGTAATTCAAAAATATCTCCTATATTTCAAATTAATCATCATTGGCGAGAAATGATAAGCTGCATAGTTTTTAAGTAATTAGTCCAGAGTGCCTCAGGAAGAGATTTGATTTAAGATTTGATCTGATATAATTTAAAAAGTTTTTATAATAACGTTTAGAGAAGAAAAGTTTGTTTTTAATATCCATGCTGTAGAAATGACAAAATGTGTCTTTGTGCTGCATAATTATTATAAGGGCAGAACTACATCATAAACTGCCGATGAGCATATTGACTGAGATCAGCGTCCATGTTTTTACTTGGGCAGCTTCCTCCTATTCATTCAACAATAATTTCAGCATCAAAACATAAAATGTTATTGCTTTGATGAACTAGCATCTCCACTATTTAGTCAGCAAAAGACAAATGAGTTTGTGTTTCATGCTAAATAATGTATTGTTTATCTTCCGATCACATTGTCCTCAAACAAAACTATTTCAAACACAGAGGTCCTGCTTCTCTCTAAGAGCCGTTTCATCCGTTCTAGAAATACAAATGCAAATTTGGAGCTTTTATTGTTGTATTCAAACCATTTGCTTTTAGCAGTGGACTGACATTGCAACAAACAAGCTAAACACATTTCAAACACAAAAACTGCAAAATTTTGAATGAATTGTGGTTTATCTGTCTACTTAATGGGATCCGAATTATTCATACTAGTTAAACAATAACATTCGGATGTTTGTCCCTTGCTAAGCTGGAAAGTAGTCAAACATTTTTCATAGTCATCAACACTGCGCTGTATGAGTATTTGTCCAATGATTTCAGAACTGGGGAAGCTCACTTAAATTGGTTTCTTGCAGCGAAGTGGGCGTGTGTAATTCCAGTGGTGTTGAAGTGTTATTATGATCACTGTGACCAATTTCTTTTCATCTGGTGTTCTGAGTAAGATGAGGGAAACCTGGACACAATTGTGTGTTCCAGTGAGACCTACATCAAAACTAGTCTAGTCAGAACTAGAACGGATATTGGAGGCTGACATTAGGCTTCGGGAATGACTCTGACCTCAGCCCTAATGAAAATGTATGGACGTGGCTTAAAAGCCGAGTCAGTGCCAGGAAGCCATCTAATTAAAATGAACTCCTCTATTTCTATTTCTGATCAGAAGAGTGGTCCGGTCAGAATTACCCAGGAAGCTGGTTGATAGCTGAGGTTCATGTCCAAAATACTGAGGCACATTTCACCAATTAGTCAAATCAAAATTGTGTATCATGCAATGAGTCCACAATACAGTTAAAAAATATAACTAAAAGCCCAGAATTAAATGAAAATGTACATTATACATGTATGTAAACTTCTGACTTAATTGTCTAATCTTAATTGCTAGAAGCTACTCAGCTGTCAAGTGGGTATCAGTACTAATCAGTTACAGTTTAAAATAACAGTAGATGGCATTCAACTATCACTTCCAGTGTTAAGGCATCATATTTAACAATATAAGCACATCTACTGTATGTGAACATGGATCATACAAACCATGTTTTTATTACAGATATAATAAATTATAATATAAACGACTCCTCTGTCCTGACAAGAGTCCAGCTGTGAGGGTTTGCAGCCATTCAGCAGCATCAGCATGTCTGAGGTGAAATTAGGAAGATCTAGATCGGAGCTGATGCTGCAATTTATCCCGTAGCTGATCGATAAGGTTAAGGGCAGAACTGTGCCGGGTAGTCAGATTCTTCTACTCTGAGCTGAGAAATGTGCTTCATTGTGTAGAAGTCAAATGGAAGACCCCTCAACAATTGTATTTTAATTTTAAAAGCACACAGTTGAGTAAAGCCTGGTCAAAATGTAAAAATCAGACCCGATGTCACACAAATCTGAAATGAAGTTGATGCTTGATGCAAAATTGGTGGCGGTGGGCAGACAGACAGAGATATGAATAAGAAGTGAGACAGGAGGCGTGACGGTGCAGTCAGGCATGTAAAGGCAACTGGTGCCGCCACTGTGCTCCCTGCCCCTGCAGCGCAGCAAAATGAAGAGTGGGGAGAGGGGAAGGTGGGAACCAAGACGGGAGAGAAAAGACAGCTGTGATTGACTGGAGCAAAATGACAATACATGAAAGGAGAAGACAAGGGGAAAAGAGAAGGAAGAGGACAAAAACGGAGGATGGGGTGGGGTAGAGAAGAGAAGAGCTAGTCAAATAAACAAGAGTCTGTCAGATGATGCATTTAATTCACCGTGTGACTACAGCATTAAACAAGCTCCCTGCATGCTTCTCAGGGAGCATGTATGCTTTCACATAACTACTTGGTTGCTTTTGTGTGTCCTGCATTATTGATGAGTGTGCCTCTTATTGTGTGTACAGTTTGCATTGAAGTAAAGACCCTCACCTCCAAGTGAGTTGCTCCTAATGAGCAACTGTTGGCAAAATCCAGAAGCTGTTACTTTTGTCAGTAAGCAAGAAGATGCAGCAGCAGCCCACAGATATGCTGCCAGGTATTGCATTAACAAGCTGTGTTTGCTTCTCCTGTTAGCAGCTCTCACCACTACTTGATTTACCTTGTTAGAGCTACTTTTGGGAGTTATGAGAGCCAGGAGTCATTGTCACTGTCTTTCAATGCAGAGCTCAGTTACCCTGAATCCACCCCACTAGATTATTCTGCTGTGCTTCCTTAGCAACTGGTAGCTGTGTGGACATGTGATCATATCAAAACTGTGACTTGGAAGTATGGAAGTCAGCATTCTCTTTACTAGATTAATAAATACATAAATAAATACACATTACAATCAATTAACTGAAAGAAAATCGAATCAAAAGTAGGCAGACATTAAACCTACGGCTAGGAAAATGAAAAATGAGCTAATTGTATTTTTATGAGGTACTTTGCAACATGTTTTAAAATGTTTAATAAACTACCACATTTTCTTAGTTTTGCCACATGCAAGAAAATTGCCTTCTCGCTTGTTTTTATTGTCAGCCGCCTGAAGGGTTTGTATGTTTTTTCTCTTCTTTTTTTTTAATATTGTAAGTCTAAAGTTTTTACAAAGCATCATCCATCCAATCATTGTCCATACTTTCTGAATACTTGCAGGGTTGTGAGAGAAGGCTGGTATACACCTAACACCTAAGGGCACCTAAAGGCAATTTACCCTGCCAGAATAATGCATGTCTTTTTTTACTGTGGGAGAAAGCCTGAGTACCCACAGAGAACCTATGGATGCATGAGGAGAATTTACAAACCAGTGGTAACTACTAAATAAACTTACTGCCTAATGTGTTTGGCACACCAATTAAATTGCTTATTAACTTATAGACATGTATTATAGAAACTGCTAATCTTTTGGGATTTTCAACATCAACCGTCTTTCAGGATTTCATAGAATGTTTCCAAAAAGAGAGAACACCCACAGAGCAGCAGCTGTGTGGATGAAAATGCCTTGTTGTTATTAGAGATCAGAGGAAAATGGGTAGATTAGTTTGAGTTTAGGAGGAAGCTGGAGTACCCAGTGAGAACCTACGCATGCACTGGAAGAACATTAAAAGTACATGCAGAGAGACACCAGGCTGGCATTTATAACCAGGAGGCTCATGCTGCAAGACAACAGTACTAGTAACTGCTCCACCGTGCAGCCATGACATCACATGTCAAACCTTTAACAGATGGGTTATAGCAGTAGAAGATGGTGCAGCTCTGTTAACTAAAAACTGCAAATTGAGTATATTATGTATTCTTAGGCTCACCAAAACTTGCTAAATATATACTGGATAAGCATTGGAGGGTCAATTCAGCTTTGAAATCTAGATGATAGGGTCCAAATTTGGAGTGACTATTATAAAAGCATAAATTAATACTGTCTTGCATCACCTGTTTGGGCAGGTGATGGTGAAGGGGCAATGGTGTGAGGGACATTTTGATTGAACACTTCGAGTCTGTCAATATGATTTGAGCATTGCGTAAACATCACATCACTGTCTTCATTATGTCAGTTTTGAAGACAAGAAAGTGGTCCAACCCATTAGTAACCAGTTAAATGGCCTTTACTTGTTTAGCACTTTATCAAGTCCAAACGACCACAAAGCACTTTACACTACATTCAGGCATTCACCCATTTTTAAAATGAAGCTTAGCAATGGCAGCTGAGGAAGTAAACAAAGCCATTCAGTATGTGTTGGCCACACTTCCAAGTATTGAGCAATTAAATTTGGAGGACAAGGAGACATTTTACTGCTGGCAAAGATGGCGCTACTCCCCCTGGAGTCGTTTACAGTCCACGCAATTTCCGGTTCATTAAGCTGCCGCATTACATATGTTGCAACCAAACATTAGTGATTGGGTAAAACTTAAAACTTCAACAGAGTCTGCCATTTCAGGAAGCAATTGTTTCTCATTAGTTGAGTGTCTAGATCCTCTTCATGAAGCAAAACTTGGAACAAGGGGTTGGTTTTTACCAGGCTAAAGTCAAACCCCCAAAATACTTTAAAATATTTTGATATTTTCAGTGTAAGCCATTAGAAAACCACAACTAAAATAGCTTCTGTGCACTTTTAATATCGATCTTGAAAAACTCCAGGATTTATGTGTCCCACTTCCAACAAATTCTCACTCTGTGTATTGATGATGGCAGCTTAGCAAGCTGTCTGATACTGTTTAACTGAAACTGCCAGTGACCTCCTGTGACTCGAAAAAGGAAACATTTTCTTCCCTGAGTACACACTCAAATCAGGAGAAAACTGTTTACTCTGACTCTTTCCCAAAGGAAGCAAATGGACTGAGACAGAAAAAGCAAAATTGTCTCCCTCAATATAATTGAGACACTCAGATCCTCAGTTCAGTTAAGTCTGAGGTTCATAAATTTTCTTTGAATTATTTAACCATTGCAGGAACTAATTTATTACCAGATTGTAACCAACATTTACATATTAGTGGGTGAGATAAGATCATCAAGGGAGGTTTCTCCCACAGGAAGGAGGGACTTTAAGCTCAGGAGAATCACTGATATACCACCTAACAGTAGAAATACACGGCACAACAGAAAGGCTTCTCAGCACTCGCTTAGTGTAGGACTGTTGTTCCAACTTGTCCTTGATACAGAATGCATGGATCAATTTTATAGAGGAAAACGACCGAAATCTGTTACAAGAAGATGTGGGGTAACAATATGCTTGAGGAGATGTGTTACTTGCTATTCCTAATGCTATCATGTAAACATGAAGAAAAGCTTTTTTTCTTCAATTCAGAACAAATTCAAGGATTAATACTGTCTGCAATAAATTCTACATAACAATACATGTGAAAAATATACTTATTATATTTGTGTGTGGACAAATTCACCACACACTGAGGACTGAGATGTGAAAGATTGCATTTGTCACATTAAGAAAATAAACTTTAACATATTTTATTTGAATTTTATGCCACCAACCAACACAAAATTGTGCATAATTAAGAAATAGAATGAAAATGACACATGGCATGTAATGTTAACTCTGTTTAAATACAATGCTCCTGTGAAGGCCTCAAAGATTTATTTGAGAATATGAGTTCACAAATGGCACCATGAAAGCTGCACTTGTGTGTGTGTATGTGTTCAGTGCAGGGTGTTTTTTAAGTGATTTGGAAAAAAAATGAATATTTTCAGCATTTAATTATCTTCAGGATAAAATAATCACCCACTTGCCCATTTTATGACACCAATTCTTTTTGATGTCGTTTTCAGCACCGCAGCATTATTTTATTTATTTTTTTCTCTTTCTCTTTTGTATCCTCTCAAGCCTGCTCAGTGCTAAAAGTTCTTTGTATTAAAGAGAAAACTTTCTTTGTTTTTGGTAATTGTGCAAAGAATCCAGACACAGGTTTGAGACAAATCATGCACTGTTATGTGAAAGAATATGGATAATTTTGTGGCTTCATAAAATCTTACAACAGCCACTATAAAACACATGATGAGCTTTTTCCTACACCCTCCCCCTCAGGAATCCTAAATAGCAGCTAGCGAGCCACACAGATGGAGAATTGGAAGGATAGCAATAGCAAAGCCAGAAGGAAGTGCAAGAAGTTGAAAGAAAGTGCTGGCTGGATGAAAGAGAGAGGAGGTGGAGAAGCAAATTGCACCGTGATGAGAAATGGCAGACCCCCTGACAGATCGTTGCTCTGACAGCTTCCACAGCGCTGAGGGGAAATGATTAAAATCTGGTTAAATCTTCTGAAATATAAACTCTTGCAGGAGATCCAGCCAAATGCTGCAACATGCTGTAATAGGTTTGAGCACAGTGAGATTAAAACACAAATTAGCTTGTCAGTTAAGTGTTTGTTGCTTCCACTGAGTGATAACATCGCCTTGACTTAACCCCAATTATGAGAGGTGATCTCTAATTGGTTTTGTTCCACACGGTTCAGAAAAAGCCTTCAGACTCCAACCAAGCGTGGAAATATTTTGTGCATCCCTGCAGCCTAGAAGACGTACCCTGAGGTTCCAGAGAGATAAACGTGAGACATTCATTTACCCAAGTCTCTCATAAAATCAGCAAGCTCTTGATTAAAAATGTGTTGCATTGTGTCAAAGGAAATTAGACCAAATCTATGAGTTTTAGCACTTTGATACAAAAAAATTGCTTTTTACCAGATTTTTTAGATGTTTTTATATAGTCGCCAGGCAAATCAGGTGCGCCTCCTAGTGGTCATTTGTTGAGCTGGCCAAAGGATGCATGAAGTCCATAATTCCAATTGAGTCCCACCAGCAAACATTAAATGTGTTTTATTACAGTAAGCAAATACTGCTACTGGATGAACTGTGGTACAGTTTGGGTCTTGGTTCATACCCTTCTCAGGACCTTCCTGTGTGGGTTTTCATGGTCTTCCTGTCGAGTCATGGTTCCTCTTTGAGTTCTTTGGCATCCTCCCTCAGCACAAAGACGTGCATGTTGGTTAACTGGTAAGTTCAAATGTTACTTCGCCATGACTGTGTGTGTGTATCAGCACCAAACTGTAGTGAAACTGTAAGGATTAACTGGGTATAGAAAACAAACTGATGTTTATTTTTCTGACTCTTTTGGTTATAGCAGTCGTGTCATAAAGGCAGTATGGTAAGTATGGAGGGAAGAGGCATCCAATTTAATTGGTTTAAGAAATGAGCACACATAGAACTTTGTCATTTAGGGAGTGAATAATTCCCAATCACGGTGTACAGGAAGTGGGATCCCAGTACATGGAGAAGAAATGATTGATCAGATACATTTAACATAACTGTCAAACTGTGCATGTTTCCTGAATGATGAATCCATTATTCATTTTAAACCATAAAAAAAGTTTCATAAAATGCTATAAAGGTACACTATAAACTATAAAATAACTATTTGTGTATTTGCCATTCATTAAAAAGTGAATTTCACAAGTTTCTGTGTGACCGGTTGATTAAGAAGGAGTTTAGTTAAGACTTGAGCGGTCTGGTTCTGGACTTAACTGGGAGTACCAACCCCACAACCAAAGTCCCAGGATACCATCCAACCGTGCACCGCCACTGCCCTCTGCAGAACACGATAACAAAGACATTCACACTTACGGTAGAAGACGTATTCAGTGTAGCTGGACCAAATCTTGTCCTCTGTGTGCTGGTTGACAAACGAGGCTGTGACTGAGGAGTTGCAGGCCACCATCTGGAAGCCGCACTCCGACAACATATCAAACGCTCTCTCCAGATGCTTGAACTTGAGATAAAACCGGGAGGTGTATCGCTCCGGGGTCCTGTCCGGATCCCGGCTCTCGTTCAGAGTCTCCCCGAACACCTCTTTAGCCAGAGCCACCCTGCCGCAGATCAGTATCCGAGGTACTCTCCTGAACTTGGCGTCGCTCTGGCTCTCCCGGCCCATGGTGCACGACCCCCGGTATCCCACCGTGATGAAACCGCTCTTCCTGTCCGCGGGGACCAGAGAGGGCGGTGGGCACTGTCGGTGGTCGCTACCCTGAGAGCCATCTTCGTGGTCGCTGTGAAAGAAGTCGTCCGGACTGTGCTTGATGTCCTCTGGGGTCAAAAGCTTCACCAGGTCGGGCAGCTGGAAGTACTCTGCCTCTTTCCGGAGCCTCCCTTTCTCGGGGAAGTGGTCCGGGAGGACGACTTGCTTGTCCCGGAGGTAGTCCAGAACATATCGGAATAAAAACCCGTCCCTGTCGATGAAGTACCGGCCCTTGGGGTCTCTCGCCAAATCGTTAGATGCGTCTTTTTTGGAGGAGAACAGCTTACCGAGCAACGAATTCGGGGTCCCCACCAAAGTTGAGTGGCGGGTGTAATAAACCTGCCCCCCTACGTTTAACTCAACAACATCTGGGAAACTGTTCTGAACTGAAGCCTGCAGGTCTTTGGGAATAGTTCTGCAGTTTCCACTCAGCGCCATTCTTTTCCTCTCCCTGCAGGAGCTCTCAAAATAAGGAAAAATAGAAATAAAGGCTGTCAAAAGGTGCGTCCTCCTGTATTTGGTGACAGAGTCTCCAACTTCATCTCAAAACCATCCCCTTTTACGTTTTCCCTCCATCGACGTTAATTCAGTGACATTAAAACCCACTAGTGTAGGTTTATTCATCCGTTGCTGGGCATGCAGCGCGCCTCGTGGGTGACTTTGGTGGAGGAAGAAAAGAATCAGTGCTGCGCGAGAGTGGAAAACTGAATTAGAGGCTCACATTAGTGGCTGTAGGACTCTACTGCCTCTGGGGAAAACAGCATTATATGTAGGCTGAAAGAAACCTTCATGCATTGAGTGAAGAAAACTTGCCTTGCATGCGTATTTTTTCTTCCTGGTAGTATTTTCCAACAAAGAAAAAAATAAGAGCTTTCCATACGAAGAAAGTGGATCAACTTATTTTTAGGATATAGTCCAAACAGGGGGAAGAGAAAACGCCTTGGAGTGATGAGAAACTTCACTGCTGATTCTGTGTTCTGTCTTTACAGTCATAAAAATAAAATATTCTTTGCTCTTCTTAAATTGTATAAAAATCGAAATCCATGTGTTTTTTTTTTTTTTTTCTTTCAGAGCAGAAAAGTCCGCGCCGCCTCTGCTGCTGCTGCTACAGGGAGCTGTCCGTGGTGCTGCTCTCCTCCTCAGCCTCCTCTGCGCGCACCACCTCCCTTTCCCGACAGAGTTGGGTGGTGTCTTCTTTTCTCTCCTCTGCTGTGCTGTCCCCCCTCCTCTTCCTCTGGTTCACACACTCATGCTAACACACATGCACGTTCTGTAAAAAAACAAAAAAAAAAAAACAATTTTGCATTTTCTCCGATATTTGTCACACTTGTATTCCTATATGTATAATGCATGAAGGCCGTGCCGTTGCAATAAAATGAGCAAACTTGTTTATGTGTCAAATGTAAAGTTTTCGGGATTTCACAGCCAGTACTGCATCCATCTTTGTGCCATTATTTCCACATAAATATGGTCTGCAGCTTGATTCGATTTGCTATACGCTTCTTTCAATAAATCAAATATGGATTTTCCAATTTAAATATTACCAGATTTGCCTTTTCCGGAAATGTATTTGGATATTTACTTTCCTAGAGATAAAATATTTACAGCCCAGATGAGCGATTCTCAGTGTAACTGAGTGGGAACAACGTGTGGGGTTTCTCTCCTCGGTTCAAAATACGCCCAACAGCGCCCTCTTCTGTTTACTCCTTCCCAGACTGTGGAGGGACCCCACACCGTTACAGCTGTTAAGTTAACGTGAAAGATAAACCTCATCAAAATTTTAAACAATACTTTGATTGATAATTTTGCTTGATTAAACTGTTGTCATATGTAATTGGACTAATTTCAGTTTTGTATGTATTTGTGAATATGTTTTTGGTGACCTTCAATGTTTACTATGTGTGAATCTAATGCTTTGCTCTATTTTAGTGCTCTTGTAATTGAGATTCTAGGTTCCTTTTCTGGTTGGATAAAATTCAAATAAACTAAACACTTAAATTGTTCAGACATTCAAACTATTAATTTTCAAAAAACTTTCTACACAAGTGTTTTTTCTGTATCTGCACATACAACCCTCACACCAAAAGACATATAAACAAACAAGGCATTGAAGTGAAAACAAAACACTTTATTGCAGAAATTACAGATACTATTCAAAGCAAGATGTAAGTATAAGTACTGTAGAGATAAAAAAAAAATCCAAATATCTTTTGAATGTATTTATTAATGTGTAGAAAAAATTAAAAACAACCCTTGAATCATTTCACATTTTCTCAGGTAACAACCACAAACTTCAAAATATTTTAAAGATATCTTGTGAGACAGTTGATGGATCAAAGACCAGTGGTGCATAATTATGAATTGGAATGAAAAGTATACATAGTTTTCAAAATGGCTTTTAACTGATTGTTCTGAACAATATTAACTCGTCATTTAATGAAAACAAGCTCATGTAGATTCAACAAAAATAGATTAAATACTATGGTAATAAATGCTGAATTTAAATGATGTGCAATAAAATAATCAGATTAGATTTTATTGGACTCCAAGATAAGTCCTATTAATATTCTTGCATATTGCAACTTTAATGTTGCTATCTGCAACATTAAAGTGATTTATTTTTCTGCATTGTTAAAGTAGCATTAACATAAGTTCAATCTGTAATCATTTGTTCAGGAAGTACAATTATATACCTAGAAAAAGAAAATGTCAGCTTACATCCATCAAGACAGCATGGTAAATTAATTATATTTTAAATCTATTTTTAGCATAGCTGTCAAGTAACTAAAACCCAGAAGAATGTATACTCATTCATCATTAAATATCATATAATTTACTATTTATCTCCCCAAATCAATTAATAAGATGGGGAAAAAATGGAAAAGAGAGAAGACAATACAACCAGTGATGAAGATCTAACACATTAAAATAAAAATGACACAGAGGCAGAGAGAAGCTGGAGAGGTGCGCTAAGCTGGGACCTGAGCAGTCAACCAGAATTAGGCCACGTTAGCAGCTTCATCTTAAATACATATGCACATTACAGGCTCCCTGCTGCGCTACTATTTAAAGAGCAGATGATTGACCATCTGTTAGGAGTTAAACCTGTTTCCTCTTCTCTCTTCCAAAATATCTGATCATTTAAAACGACAACCACAAAGACAACAGAGCTTTACCGTTTGATGCATGATAACTTATACAAACATACAGTGAAATAATAAAAATACTGCCTTGCAAAAGAATTTCTACCCCTTTAACTTTTTTCTCATTTTTCAATAACAAAAAATTCTTTGTATGCGTTGGACCAACACAAAGCAGCACATCATTGAGAAATGAAAGGAAATTATATATTGTTTATCTTTTTTATAATAATATAGTATTGGATATTTGAAGCTAGCCTCCTTGAGTGATTACTTTGTGCACCCACTTAACTCAAATGAAGTCAGATTAGACAGGCAGCAGGAGTGAACATCAGTTTCCAGATCTGACTTCAGATTCTCAACTGGATTTATGTCAGGACTTTTTCTGAGCCAGATTCTGTATAAAGACATTTTCAGAACCACATATGGGTTTTCTTCTACTTAACAGTTACATTCTACTTTGAGTTGGTCTATCTCATGAAGTCCCAAACAAATAATGGACGTTTGTGATTGTGATGTGAAGAAATGTGAAAAAGTACAAAGCACATGAAAATCTTATTCAATGCACTGTATCTCCAAACGTCTTGGTAAAACCTCATTCACAGGTTTTCACACCCACTACAGTTTCCCTCTGACATTTTTTTTTACATCTCAAAATTCGTTTAATCAGTTTTGCATTCGCTCCTACAAAATGTATGATAAAATATTCAGTCCCCAAGCACAGCAGTGACATTCATAATTTATTATTTTTCCATGAGGGCCACCATCATAGAGATATTTTTAATTTTTCACATGAAAAAGAAATCGACTTATTGCTCTTACAACTAATTCATGGGTGCTTCTCTTCCTTGACACAGATCTGCTTGCGAGCACAGTCACTTTCTTCCTGCGCGTTGCACGAAAAAATCTATTAAAGGGAAGTTTCAGTCCAGTCACAGATGGTTGAAATAAACAGCATACTTCTCCCACTTCCATCTCTCATTACCGCTGCTCACTGAATGATGCCAGGCGATGAGAAATCTACAAGTACAGCAAGCGGACATTCAATGCATAAATCCCCTTCTATGGGAGAGGGCGGGAATTTACTAAAGTGACTCCCTGTGCTCTCAGAAAGGGATGATTATTTATTTATTCATTCATTTCTCAGGTCCAGATAATGAACATTTGCATTGCCTGAGAATGGAAATGATGTTAGTTGTAAACAGTCTATGAGTTAAAAGCTTGATGGTAGATAAGTTGTTTGTCCATACCGCTCCTGGAAGTCTTGCTCTCATTCAGGAAAAGCTGGACGTGCGAAACAAACGAAAGCAGCTCTCCTTTTTAACCTAAGAGGCACCTCATTAACCATTAGAAAGACATTATGCAAATGTTTTAGGTTGTGTAATTGGGGAACACTAAGAACACCATTATTAAAGAAACATGGAGCAGTACATGTTGATTATAGAAAGAACTATTTATAGTTGGAGTTGTTCAATTCTGCAAACTTTTACAAACATAAAAAGCTGCTATATGCATAATACAAAAGTTTTGGAACAGCCTTGCTAAAGTTCAAATATGAGGTTTTTTTTTTATAGCAATGCAACTATTGCTATAAAAAACATTATTCTTTCTCTCTTCAGCCATCTGAATGTGAAATAAGGCCAGATAAACTTGGTCCATTGTCATCTCAGGTGTTTTGCTCTCGTCAAAGATGTCTGGGTGAGTAGCTGTTTTCTTGTTGCTCTTTCTTGACTTAATGCTACTTCCCAGCCTGTTAACCTTTGCCAAATGTCTTCCCCCATTCAAAAGACCCACCTTCCAGTCAATTCACTGTCAAATAAAGATCACTAGAGCCAAAAATCCTTAAAAAAGAAAAAGATTGAAAAAAGCATTATTTTATCTTTTTTACATATGATTTGACTGAATAAATACACTCAAATTAAATAAATATTTTTTTTAATTGCTCATTAAGAGGTCATGCTTTCCTTTGACTGATTCTGTATGTGTGTAGCTTGGCACATACTGATACAAACACACTATGTTGAAAAAAATGCAGCTGAATAAATAATTTGAACTGTCTAAAAGAAAAAGAGGAACCAACCTCTGAGGAAAAATGTCTTCACTCCCTGCTGCACCTGCAACCATGATCAGAGTGCTGCTAAGAAATGAAACATTGCCATCCCTTTGAAAAAAGGAAAACTGTTTTCAACCACAATTCTATATTTACTTATTTATTACTGCCAAAAAAACATCTCTATGGATCATAAAGCAGCAGTGAGGGGAAGTTACTGCTGTTGAAATTCACCAGGCTTTACAGCTTTTGGTAGCGATACGTGAACAAACCTCATTATGGCATGTTTGCTCCGTGCAGCATTGATCTTCAAACGTAAACTCCATGAAGTCGTCGTGGGAATCAGCAACAAACCCAAGTGCCCCAGATTTCTTTTTCTTCATCAAATAAACTATTTTTAGCTGATCACATCTAAGAGAACTGATAGTTTTAGAAGCACAAAATAATCAACAAATATGCACTTGAAGATTTAAAAGTTAAAAGGACAAACATGTTTTACCAGAGAGCAGAGCCTAAACTGGCCCAAGATGCTGTGAAATTAAGACACATTTCTCCGTTTTCTTAGCTGTGTAACGTTTACAACAAAGCAATTAAGTGAACTTGTCTCAGTATTTTTATTTGTTCAAGAAGAAATTTCGGTTTCTTGTGACACTAAGACATTGCTCTTTAGACCTCTCTTTATCCAGTTCGTGCACAAGCCTCTGCAGTTTTCTCTACACTGTTCTCCCAGGAGACCAGTTTTTTTAACCGTAAGTCCACTGAACATTACAGGAGTTTTGGCAGCCGGAGCAGAGCAGGTTGACCAGAGGCACGATAAGTGGAAAGCTTTTCTGCTCAAACACAGCTCTTGGAGCAGAAAAGTTGAAAATCTCTTCTCTTGGCTGCAGCAGCTGTTACCTCACTAACTGACCCACTCTGCAGTTAAACATGGGACTAAACAGTGATTTCAAATCTACTTTAGATTCAACTACCTGAGTTGTAGTTCATATGGATGCAATGCAAGGTTGTTTGCATACTTGATTATGGAGATTGGACATAATTTGTTAATCCAGCCAATAACATGTGGTCAGACAACCAATGCAGTCAATGTATTTTATCAGGCCTTTTTTAAATGAAAGATTGACACAAATAAAATTCTTAAAAGTCTAGCAAGTATGTATAGCCTTATTACTTAATACCTTGAAAAGACATGCCTTGTTGCTATTACACCTGGCTTTAATAGGTCAGGTTCAGTCAGACTGGATGAAGAATGAAGACATGAATTTGTGTGAATTCCCAAAAAATTCTAATTACATTTACATCTAGACAATTCCAACTTTAAGTACTGTTTTACTGTGAAGGATTTATACTGACTGTTGGTTCATCTACTGGATGCATTTTTATTTCCAGCAAATTGATTTATAAACTGACTTTCACTTACACAGAAAATGCCAAATGTGCCTGATCCACAAATGCACAAAATTATACTTTACATTGATCTTAAGGACAATTTAACCAATTGATGATTGACTGATTAATATTAGTCTATTTAACCAATAGACAAGATACCTGTTGCATAAAAATGTTCTGAGAAGTAATGTGTTGATCTTTAGAATTTTTGCACAACAGGTTTGGACCAATTACTAATGTTTCTAATGGAAGGCATTATCTATGTCTGCTATATACAAACAAGAACAAAATCATGATTGTGGATGTCAAACTTAAAGGCAACATCTTGCTTCAGCCTTACAATAGTGGGAGATTGATTCAGTCTGCACCATGTGGCACTCGGAGAGCAGTTGGCCACAATGAAGTTGTGGGTGTTGTGAAAGGATGGCAGGATGTGATAGCTCCGGAGAGAAGGAAGAAATTATTATTCATTTCTTCGTGTAAAAAAAAAGGAAGCATCCAATGATTCAGACTGAGTGCCAGTCCTGATTCATTGTTTTATGCAGAGACGCAGATGAGCTGCGATGAGATGTACATAACACCCAGGATGGAATCGGATTCAAGCCAAGTTCAACATACTCAGATTCTGAATGATGAACTCTTGCAAATGATATATCCAGCGCCTTTTTGTCACGACAGCAACAGTTCCATGTAACCTACTGGTATTTAATGTGACAAATCAGGAGAATATACTGAGTAAAAGTGAAGTGGAAAGATAATAAAAATGTTTTACAACAAGAAAAGCATGCCCGATGAGCAAATATAGTCCAACTTTATGTAATTTAACCTAAATCTGGCCATTAACTCAAACTGACTAGCCAGGCAAAGAGAGGACTTATCAGAGAAGCAGACTAGAGGTTCTGGTCCAGTCAAAGACAAGAACTCATCTAGACAGCAATGTGGCAAGACTTGATGGTTGATATTCAGATTCAAAACATCTAATTGGACCTAATTTGAGATATCATGTAAAACCAAATATTTTGCCTCTAAGGTGCAAAACTGGTAGAAACATACGTTAAACCAATGTTTATTTATGATGATAAAATTACATTTTAAAATGTTATTCATTTAAATGGAGATATGTTTGATTTATTAAAGTTTTTAAAATTCCTCCTCATCCCCCATATCCAAACATTATTGTTCCAAGAGCTTGATAGATAAACTGTCTTTGTTGTCGGTGGACTTCTATTTCTCAAAGTATTTGCATCTGTGGTCCAGGCCCAAGCAGAGATCATGGAGCCTAAAGGGATGCTCACCCTGTTGACATGGAGAACTATGTAGACTAGATGTTGCTAAGCATCCACTCTCCCTCGGCCCCTCGGCCTCGGCTTACGGTTCACAAGGGAACTCTGCAAAGGAGCAGATAGCCGTGCTCGTTTACTTTCACAGTCAGCTTCCCTGCAGTGTGTAGTTTCTGTCCATGTGTAGGAGTGTGTCCTTGTCACAGTACAACATATCTCTTTCTTGCCAGGTTTTCCTGTGGAGTTCCCACAGACTCTTGGGATTTAAGAATAGTTTCCGCAGGTCCTCAGTGTGACAAATCACTTGATGGAACCAAATCTCTAGAAGTATTTTAAACTGTAAAGCCATTTTAAAGGCATAGCATCCAATTTTACTTTTCATCTAATACCAGTAAAATCTATTTGGCAAATTCTGAAAAGATGTTCAGTAAACTATATTTTTGAGTGTTGTGTGTAACTAAATATAGTGCATTAATCCACCTGCTTTAAGATTTTCAGACATATTTACAATGCAGAGTAAGAAAAAAATGAGTGGTGAAATACTAGTGTCTTAAAGGTTTAGACATTCCTGTTAAAAAGTTAAGTTTTTGTGATGTAAGAAATGAAACCATTACAAATAGTTTCCAAACTTTTTTCTGCCTCAACTCAACACACACAAATTTGTTTGAGAGAAATATGTGAAAAATAAAAACAGAATGAAGCTGGTTGCATGATAAATCAATCAAACAGCTGCAGCTGATCCAGATGCTGCTGCTCGTGTTCTCACTAAAACCAGGAAGATAGAGACATAACACCAATTTTAAAGTCCCTACACTGGCTCCCTGTAGCTCAGAGAATAGACTTTAAAATACTGATGTTAGTTTATAAATCACTGAACGGTTTGGCACCACAATACATTAAAGATCTATTATTACTGTACCAACCGTCTAGACCCCTCAGATCGTCTGGTTCTGGTTCTGCTCTGCATCCCCAGAACCAGAACCAAACGAGGAGAAGCAGCATTCAGCTTCTAGCACCACAAATTTGGAACAAACTTCCAGAAAACTGTAAAACAGCTGAAACACTGAGTGCCTTTAAATCTCAACTTAAAACCCACCTGTTTAGAGTTGCTTATGGCTAAATTGCGGGTTTTAATGTCTGAGGTTTGAGAATCCTTGTATGATGTCGCTCTGCTAAAACTCTGTTAGGAGACTCCATAAGGGCAAGTCCTCACGTGGATCGATGTTTTTATTAATGTTTTTATTTTTACTTTTAAGAATGTTTTTATCTTTTTAAATCTTTTTCAAAATCTCTTTCTCAGTGTTTATTCTGTTTTTATTTTTATTTTAATTGTGTAAAGCACTTTGAAATGCCTTCCTGCTGAAATGTGCTATACAAATAAAATTTGATTGATTGATTGATTGATTGATTGATTGATTGATTGATTGATTGATTGATTGATTGATTGATTGATTGATTGATTGATTGATTGATTGATTGATTGATTGATTGATTGATTGATTGATATTAACATATTAGTTTGAGGTTGCACAACCTCAAACTAATATGTTGTTAAACTACCTTTTGATTCAATCTCAGCATTTATAGGAGTAGGAGTCTATCGGTGTGCAACATTCTGACTTGGTAATATTTGCCTGCTCTCTCTTGCCAAAGCTCTCCAGATCCATTGGATTGTGATCAACTGAAGCCATGTTTCCCTGTGGGTATGACATTCTTTTGGTAATGTGAAGTGTACTTTTTGTGCCAAATTCACCCTTTGGAATTGAAGCCAAAAGCTCTGTCTGGCTGCTTTAGACCATAACACATTTTTCCACAAGGTCATGGGAGAGTTTACCCAGCCCCGAATCCATTCTTTCAAATAGATGGCTTCTGTCTTTGCCATTTGCCCATCAATTATGACAGAATTCAGAGTATTGTTTTCACATTCAGAACAGAACCTGCAGCTCCTAAGACATTACTGTCAGACTCTTATGACAGTAACAATATGTTATTGTGTACGTATACTGTGATTCAATTGACTTTGAGTTTGGATTTGTCTGTTCCATATGCCAGGTATTTATTTTGAGTTATGCATGTGCTTTTGATATTTACCTCTGTTTTAGGTCTGTTCATTGGTGTTAAGTTGGAGTTGTTATTCCACATTTATCAGCTATTCCCTCATGTTTCATTGTATTGCCTCTAAACTTCTGTCATCAGTCAGTTTCATTCAGAGTTTGCTCCCCTTTAGCTTCATTGCATTCTGCTGATTAGTGACCTTAGCACTGGTTTCACTAATCACCTCCCCTGCATTTCTGAGCTTACCAATTTTAGTTACGCCTTGTCAGATCCACCTGCTGCCACGTCTTCCCTTTGCTGCATCGCTCATGTTGTTCCATCTTTTTTTCTAGAGTTGTTCTTCAATTAATCGCTGTTCTTATCAGAGTGCCATACCAATCTGTTTTTAGGTCCAACTCCACCTCAACACATGAATTGTTTATTACACAATAGCTTTTTTCTGTAGCTAATAGCAGCTGATATTTGCCTATATTTGTATCCTATAGCTAAAAGATACATATGTTAAGAAAATCCCACAAAGACAATTGATTTGAATAGAACAAATTGCATCTTAATTGTGGAAAGTATTTTTCTTGGCTTGATGATTTACAACCCAGAAGCCTGACCTTTTAAAAAGGGTATGACTTTTCATTTTCACTGTAGTTGCCTCCCTCTGAGTATGCAGCATCTAGTAGAGTGAGAAAGAGAATGTGACAGTTGGTGAGGAGACGATGAAAAACTGAACATGCAGCAGGTCTCTGTTCGCTCCTGCCATCACTGATTTCCTCAGGAAAGCTGAGCATCCATTGGGAAATTACTGCACACCAAGAAGCTCAGTTGACAGGAAGTACACATTTTGCAGATGTTGGCAGATGCAACTGAATGAAAAAACAAACATGACACTGTTTAGATTTCAGGTGCGTGCGTGCGTGCGTGCGTGCGTGCGTGTGCGTGGGTGTGTAAACTCAGAAGTAGAACCCTCCATAGATGTTCTATAAATATGCATCACCCTTCACATTTATTAGTATGCACTGTAAAAATATTTGAAAAGAGTCTTCAAATTTTTAATGGGTGGTGCTATGCATTTTCTAGACACAATGTGGCGTTTTGTAGCACAATCAAGGAGCTACTTGAGTTGCTATACAGTATATATTATCAAACATAACTTAAATGAAATATGACTTCACAATTACAGGCCTTGAAACTGGCCTCTGTCTCTTTAAGAAGCTTTTACTCTTTAGTCTGCCTGTAGCACATCACATCAACCTCCCACTCCTGGCTACTCCAGGAAAGGTTCACCACTGCTCCACTTATTTTCCATTTGTGAATAATTTCTTTTGCTGAGAATTAACTCTCAAAGCATGAGAAATAATTTTGTAACCTTGGCAGATGAATACATTTATGTCTAATTAGTTCCTTATTTATTTCAGATCAGAGCATGATGTGTTGCTTTTGAAGTATTTCTCCTTAGTTAGACAGTCAGGATCTGTTTATGTGATTTCTTTATTTTACATTTACACAGTAATCACACCTGGGTGAGGATAATAAAAATGAATTGAAAAGATGTGGTTAGTCAAAGATAATTTAAAGGGGGCAATTACTTTTGGTCATTGTTCAAGTTTGCTTGGAGAGCTTTTTATCTTTAATAACTGAAATAATAATTTGAAAACTTCTTTTTTATTTACTTCCCTTGTCTTTTTCTGATCGTAAAGTTTGATTGACGATCTGAAACATTCAAATAGAAGTAAAGAACAAATCCCAAAAAGACAAATACCTTTTCAAGGCACTGTGCCCTGCTAGCAGTCAAACAAATTGATGTTGTGAGTCTCATCACTGAGGCCTATTTTTGCCTAAATTAAGTAATGTTGGACTTGACAAAGCTTGACAAACTTTTGCTGAAGTTTTAATCCGTGTGACACATGTCACAAAAAATGGGATCTCTTTTGTCACTTGGTGAAAAAAAAATAAAGAAACAATGAAACCTTCCAGTAGCCCAGGAAGAATGGGAAGCAGGAGAGCAGTGTAACTTTTTGTGATAAGAGACTTATTTTAGGAGTTTCTAAATCTGTTTTGACATGTGGGACACTGGTGGGTTGGCTACAGCTGTCCCTGATGCCAAACAGAAACAAGTCAGAACCAAAGCATTACAAAATCCAGGACAGTCCATCTGCAAAAAGTTGAGAGAGTTTGTTTTTTTTAGTGACAGTTAAGGATCAACTGACAAATACTCCAATTGAACTGTGTTGTTTGTGTAGCTCAGTCACAAACTGAGGAAATGTGTATCAACATCTCACCAGAAAATATTTAGTCTCATGTATTACTGTGCTATGTTGTGTTTGTGATATACTTTTTTGTATTAAGAGTTTTTCACTTATAGAAATTCTCAAGATGTCAACTCCCTATTCTCCTTCATTTCTATCACCACTGTCCAACAGCTCTGAAATGATTACTGATGTCAGAGACTAACTGCATGATCCTTGAAACATAAAAACCTACTTAATACAGCTTCAAAACTGTAGTAGCCATTTCTTTGTGTTATGATTCTTTTTCATAGATTGTATTTCATTTTTGGCAAGTGGACGGGTTTTGGCAACTGGATGGGTTTTTACCTTTGATTATCTTTTAGATGTCTCACATAATATCAGCATTTGTGCAAAAGCAATCAGTTCAACTTAAGATAATTTTAAGATAAAATAAACGGTGTTCTCGTCCAAATGAGAAGACGGTTGGATAATTAATAGAATAAAACACTTCTCTGAGTTCACTCTGCTGAGTGACAACAAATAAAACTCACTACAGAAGCAATACATAGTAGGCAACATTGCAATATATTTGCAATTGTGGTTCACTGAAATAGCTTATGTGGAACATTTACACAAAAGAAAAAGGCTTTTAAAAAGCTGCTCATCATATTGATCACTGTGTGTGGAAAGAAGAAGATTATGTATTGGTCAGATATAAACTGCATGCTATCAGTTTATAGATATCGGAGTCATATTACCTTGTTGACTACTTCCATTGATGGGTATCTCATGTTGCCATAAAATCTTAGCGTTATTTTCAGAGCTTTGTGTAAGCCATTCATATCTGTTTTCGATAAAGGAGACTTCCACAGAATAGAATAGACTCATATCAGGAGGCACAGCAAAAGTATTCTTACCAAGTCACCATTCAGACATTATAAAAAAGACAACAAAGAGATGCCAGAAAATATAAAGAGATTCTTCCCATACTTGCAATGTAGCAATGTAAATGTATTAGTAAATCATTTAAAAAGCCTGTCCTCTTATCCATACCAGACATCTTCTAATTTGTGCTCATTATGGAGGGTGAAAATTGAATTTGATGACGATTTATCAGAAAGGTTAATCTGGTAAAGGTTTTAAAAATCTGTTCCCAATTAATTAAGCTATAAATAAATCTACAAGTATCGCTTACATAATGTTCACTCATATCTATTTTATTAAGTTGCCTGTTACTTTCTGTATTTTTGCAACAAAGCAGGAATTTTGATGTTCCTGTCTCCTTAATGCTTGTGGGGGCAGGGTGAGAAATCCTGATGGAGGAGACGGTAGGTTGCTGTCAACGAGGGTTTGCTTTAACAGACAAAATTCACTGCTTTTAATCCTCTCATTCACCCAGACAGCGATAGCAGGATTACAGCAGAGGCTATATTAAAGAAGGCAATTATGACAGTATGTGGCAATACACTGCCCTAAATTCAATTACCCTTCCTGGCATGTTTTAATTTTCTTTAATTAAGTGGATTAGGTAGAAAGACATGTTCTTCATAAACCAGAGTGATTAAGAGTCTAAATATGATGGAAAGCATCCATCCATCCATCCATCCATCCATTTTCTAACACCCTTGTCCCTTAGTGGGGTTGGGAGGGTTGCTGGTGCTAATCTCCAGCTAACGTTCCGGGCGAGAGGTGGGGTCATCCTGGACAGGTCGCCAGTGTGTCGCAGTGATGGAAAGCAATGAATGGAAAATGACCCATTTCAACTCCTGATTAGTCACAGACTCTTTCATTTAAGTATTTTTGTTTCATGTGTCAAAGCAATTTTGTTAAAGAATCAATTTGTTGATCCAGCTGAGAGTCTTACAGATGTCTTTGGTTTTTTGGTACAGATGTACCTTCTGCAGGGTATTTAAATGATGGTTCTGATCAATGATCAAACCTTGGAGACAAGAAGAGTTTGGCTTTCTTCCTGGCTGTGGAAAAATGGACCACATCTTTATTTTTCAGGAGTTACTGGAGTTTTTCACTGTCTAGTTGAATCGGATAGTTCAGGTGATAGCGAAATGGAGCAGAAGGTGCATAGATAAACTGGTTGTGCTCTGTAGAAGTGAGAAGAATCAGTAACTAAAATCATAATTAATGTTGCTGTAGATAAAACATTGAATTAGTTCAAATAAATTTAGAAATTGAATTTTCAGAAGCATTGTTAAAAAACTAATTAATATAATTAAATCAGCTCTTATGTAGAAAAATCTCTAAAAATAGATTCATCAAGGTTAAAACCAAACAGTCTGAAATGGGAACTATTATTAAATCATTCAAAAAGTGCCAGATTTACAGTTTTACCTTGGCATAAGACAGTGCATGATGGGTCTTTTAATTTGATTGTTTTTCCAAAGCAGCTTACAACTCCTTTTATAACAGTTGAAATGTGCAAAAAATACTTTTATCTTTAAAGCAATACAGTAGTTAATCATTTGTTTTTTCCAAGACGCTTCAGAAATCAGCCAAATAGTTTTTGATCATCCAACTTTTAAAAAAGCTGAGTGCTGTGTATTATTTCCCCTAAACAGAAAATGAATACGCATTTTGAACAAACTCAGTATGTCTCAGGTGAAAAGTGGGTACTCTTTCTGAATGTGTTATTTTCTCACCCGTCATTTTGAAATAAATTCTCTGTGTCTTGAGGCCAGGACAGAGCAATCACTGTATAATTTATTTCCCTTCCACACCGTTGAAATTTATTTATGTCTAATGTATTTTTCTGTCATGATGGCTGTTTCACCTCTGAGACAGGAAATATTTAAATTTAATAAGTTCTGGGTAAGAGATCCAGTCAGTGGGTGTTACAGATATTTTGAAGGTCTGCTGCTAATGTGAACTGTCACCTAAATTAATCTGTTTTTCTTGTTTACTTCTCTCTTTATTCTCTTGCCCTTCAAAAGCAATGAAATGAGTCCTTATATTTGTGTCTTTCACTCACGTTTGCCTATTTCCTATCTCACAGTTCAAAATGACATCTGTTATTCTCATTTCCTGCTGTCCCACCTTCCTCTCAGCATAGGTCATGAGCCCCATTATTTTGCATAATGCACATCATCAAAGAGCCAGTATCCGCCTGCATTATGGAAGTGGTGCAGTTCTCCTGCTCATGCCGGGTGATTGATCTCCTCCCCTGCTTCCTGTTGAAAGAGAGTACCTTTGTTCTTTCCAGGAGCCCAGTACATGTCCTCCTGCATTATCGTTGTTATCATCTACCCTGTGTATTTATTTACAGTTGTTAGACCTGTGGTTTCTCTAGCTATATATCAATCAGCTGATGTGGTGTCATAGGGGGCAAAGCAGAAAGTGTTTTTTTTTATTATTGTTATTATTTATTAAAGCACAGATAAATTGTATGGGATGTATTTCTATAGTCTCTTTTTAGTACACTTCATTATGCTATAAAAAAAATAGTACCCTTTTTCAAAGGAAAGGTTTTTCTCTGATCTTTTAGTGATTGTTGGTGCTTACGTTTTAAAATTTAATGAAATATATTTTTGGTCAGTTGCAGCAAACTTTCATCTTCAGTCAAAAGCTTGCAGAATGATGGCCACAATGTTTGGACCCTGGTAAAGATGTATTAAAGGACACCTAATGAATTAATGTTTGTTCAAAGCAGCATAATCCAGCTGTAAAAAAAGACTTAAAGTCTAACTTTTAATATGCATGAGGGAACATCACATTTAAAAAATAATTTTTCCCTAATATTACCAGCATTGCTTTCAATGCTTTGTGTAAAATCTAATTTTGACAATAGGTTATGACTTCTATGACATTTCACAAGGTTCCAGAGTGACCACTGTTTTCAAAAATTTTGCGACTGGAATAATTTATGAATATGTGTTGGATCATTATGCTGCTAAAGGTAATCCGTTTTATTTTTTTAATATAATTCCCTACAAAAACTCCTGCTATTTCAAAAATTACAGAATTCACTCTTACTATTCTCTCACTGCCTTAGAAGAACAACAAATCTCAAACCATCATAGATCTTCCATCATCCTTAATAGTGGGCAAGGAGTGCTTTCTCACAAATCTATAGTTTCATGATAAACCCAGTTGGATCGCCGTCTTCCGCAATCCTTATTGTGTCTGTTAGTGTGCATTCATCTCATACTAACAAAACCTAAGGCTGTACACGTCTCATCCTGACTTTAAACACAGTTGAAATACCAAAATATGCCAGCAGGAGGCAACTTTTTTTCTTTAGCGAGTAATATGCTATGTCCCTAACGGCTTTCCGTCTTTCTCCTGACACGTAGCAACCACAGTGGAGTTGGCAGGGTTCAACTAAGTGTTGTCCAGCTGACACCACAGGTAAGAATCATTTTTATTGCTGTTAATATCATAATTATGTCTGTTTAATTAAATAGGGAACGTAAGTTGATTTTGGCTTTACTTGTACGGATTCTAACAAATATTTCAGCATCTGTTAGAGTTAGCAGAAGCTAACAAACTAGCCACAGAGTAAACGGGAAGGTTAGCCTGATAAAGAAGAAAGGCTATATTTGCAGTTTTTCTAATGTTTTCCTTTCATTTTGAAGTCGTCTGATGTTCTATGTACTTAATTGCATATTGTTGTGTATTGTGTTGTGAAAGAACGTGTTTTAAGTGTATTTTTTATTCTGTTTAAAGAAGCGTGGTTAGCATTTTGGGAATGCTAACGGTTTGTTAAATTAAGCTAATCAACGTAGTTGTTACCAGAATACACGTAAACATGCATTTGTCCATTCTTTGTAAAAGGAAGCAGTCATTATTTTTTACTTTGAAATCAAATCCTCTATAGACTTATGTGTGTATTTTGCCTTGTGTCTTTATTGATATAAAATTAAAAGGTTGCTAAATATTTCTGTCATTTGTAGAAGTTCCCATTTTTTAAACGCAATAGCTTTCCTTCTTAAAGTTAATCTCAGCCTTTCAGTCTGTTAAAATTTACAGGCGTTTTTAACGCTTAACTTTGATTGTGGAGTAAAATAAATTAGTTTAAACCATTAAGCTTGCATGACCAAAATGGTACTGGAAATCTTAGAAATGAAATAATTTCAATAGGGACTAATATATTGACAAGTGACTATGTTACTAATGGCAAAATTAGATTATGTAAAACATTAGGGAGCTCAGAAAAAAACAAGCCGACCTGTAAAATGAAGAGACAGCCAACGTAATTGTAGGTATGGTGTTTACTGATGAATGGCATACTTTATTTTTACTTTATTAGTGATATTGTCTTATATCTCTTTTATCCCTGGATCAATTAATCCCTTCCCTAATTTGTTATGCAGTTTAACACACATAAACAAATCATTTCAGTCCTACATACTCAACCAATTCCATATCAGTGTATTTCATTTCTCTGTTGTAGTTGATTATTTTCATGAATTAGGGAGAACTGATTATAGATGTATAGATGTTTGATTGTCACTCATTATTTATATCTCTATGTTAAACCAAATTTTTATTTATTTTGTCCGTATATATTTATATTTTTATCCTTTTGATTTTTACATAATTTGACAGGTTGCAGACCCGATAAAATAACAACATAACTCTGACCTTCCCTGCTGCGTGAATATAATTTATTGGAGACATATAACCACCTTTTCTCAGTAGTAGACTACAAGTAGCTTATAACAACATTTTGAAACGGAGTACAAATTAACCTCATGGAGGATACAGCTTCATTTTAAATTCACAAAAATGTGAAGGTGTGAGGTGCAGGTGTCCACCAAGGAGAGGCGCCATTGGCTGCCCTTCTACTTTTGCTGGCTCACCCACTAGCAGCTTGATTGTGTTGAATGTATAATAGTTTTGTTTGTTGCGTGAAATGTGTTTAAAATGACAGGTTTAATAAACCTCACTCTCAAATAATCCCAGGATAATATATTGACACAATTTCATGAAGCAAACAATTACAGGTGTGTAAATAAAACCATTTTTATCTCTTTGGTTTTAGCAGAGTAAGAATGTCGGGGTTTGATAACTTCAACACTGACTTCTACCAGTCGAGCTACAGCGTAGACGACCAAAACCAGGGCGGATATGGCTACGGCAACTCTGAAAACCCTTACAACAAGTAAGAGAAACAAATTTATTTTTTTTCTTCAGTTGTGATTTTTCTGGCTTCTGAAGTCTCATGAAAGTTGAAACTTCCCTGAACAGTCTAGCTCATGTCTACAGCATTCATTTAGTCCTTTATTTGTTTTTAAGCTTCAGTTAAAGATCACAAACTACCTCCTTTTTTGATAATTTCTTTCACAAACTTTTGTTTATTGTTAATAAATTGTCCGCAGGCCGTACGGTCAGTATGATTACTCGCAGCCGATGGGCTACCCATCCCCAGGAATGATGCAACCCCAGCAGCCGTATACAGGACAGATCTTCCAGCCCACACAGACCTACACCCCAAATGCATCACAGTCCATGTACAGTAACAGCTTTGATGACGAGCCGCCACTGTTAGAAGGTAAGTGAGCCACAATCTGACCATAGCAGAAAGTAAAAAATAAAATGTATTTTTTTGGAATTCCCTTTTGATTCATTTTTAAAAATTTGGAACAGAAGCATCAATTGAATTCTAAGCCCAAAACGGTATTGATTGGTGTGCTTTGTTATTCAGGACTAAAAGCTACAACTGAGGAGCTGTTTCCAAATACGTTGCATTAAAAAGTCAGAATAACCGTTTTACAGGCATTTGATACAATTAAAATTCTACTAAAGTTGAACCAACAAGAATTTTCTAAAGTCTTGTTTTCATATTTCTTTTGTGCTTAGTGTGACATTTTGCTGATACGTAAAGATGTTCTCACACCGATGTGTTGTTTCTTGGTACTGTTTCTACTAGAGATGTGCCGATCAGGTTTTTTCATACCGACATCGATACCGATCACCCATGAGGGCCGATCACCAATACCGATCACATAATAATTTTTTTAAATTTTTTTTATCATAAACACTACCGGTTACATTATGTGGAAAAAGGAACCATGAATTCACCTTAATTTAGACAAAAACTTGTTTTTAATAACTTTTTCCAAGAAGAAAACTAAACAAAACAGGCATTGTGCAAATTGTACTGCTATCGGTAATACCATCTTTAACAGACTGAAAACATATGAAGGCTCTGCAGCGGCTAAATAATGTAAAAAGTCAAAAACCTCAACATTGCCAAAAAAATTCAAGTATAAAACTTAGCATTCAAAGGCAAATACAGGTTCCATTACAACAAACAATCCAGAGTTACTGAATGAAAACTTCCTGATAGCATGGCGGCTAGCTGATTACTGCTAGTTCTGATTGGCTGTTTCTGACTGAGTGGAGTAATTATGCAGAACAGGGACAGATCGATTATTTTTTTTAGAGATTATCTGTCTCATGTTAGGACAGCGAAAGTTTTAACATGTATGTAAAATGTATTTTTTTTTAAGTTAGATGCTGCAGCTTTAAGCAGAGGTTCGGTGTGAGAGTTCATTACCAGGTGGAGCAGAAGCGATGCTCCGTCTGTGAAATATTACTACCTGTAGCGTAGCAGCGGTTCAACAGCGAGAGCAGAACCAGCGTCTTACATCGCAGCTCGAAGACTTGAATAATTTTGCGAGTTATTTGTTTAGCTTTCTGACCGTCATGCTAATCCGTGTGTTTGTAGCTGTGCGCTGCTTTACCTGCTATCTGATCCTCCATATGTCTTTTTTATTGCAGTGAGCCTCGATGTAGCCAAACTCCGTCAAGTATGGCATTGTTTTTATGCCGTATTAGCTTCGTTGTGTTGATGCATTTTGAGGTGCTTCAATTTTCCGCCGCAACACGCAAACTTCCCCATTCACTCAGTGTGTTATAGTTCCACATCGCTTAGGATTTGTTGCTACGCGTTTGCAGAGTGAAGGAAAGAGGAGACCAGCTGCACAGGCTGCGAAGCATTTCGCAGGCTGCGAAATGAGAAGCAGGTGATCGGTTTGTGTGATCGGCAACAAGAGACCGTGATCGACGATCACCGATCATGCACTTTTTCACGAAAATCGGCCGATTATGATCGGTGACCGATCGATCGGCACACCTCTAGCTTCTACATTACCCATGTATTAAAGTGGGAAGGACATTAATCTCATCATAAAAATGTTGAGATTATTTTTAATATAATAATAATCTAACATATCCTTAGATTATCTTTTGCGATTATGTGACTAAATTCCCCATTTCATCTTGACCACACATTTGTTCTCCAAAAAGTTAAACTAAATTGAGTTTCCCAAACATATTGATTAGTTTTATTCTGAAACTTTAAAATTATGACAGCTTACATACACCTTCACCATGATCACTGACATTTCTTAATTAGTAATTATTTTCAAGTGGATATTAGCTTTTTTTATTTTTTTTATTAGAATTGATTAAAACAAAGGTTTTAGCTTCCTAAAGGATCTGTCTCTACTTTTTTTAGTGACTGTATCACTAAAACTAAGGTTTTAGTTTTACAGTCACAACTTAAATTGATTACTGGGTTGCTGTAAATCAAGTTCAGGCAAATATTGATCAATGACATCTTTAAATTGAGATGTCGAGAGGAAATGCACCTTACAAATTCTCTAAAAAAACAACTATATAAGTGTTTCATAATAAAGTTCTAAATAAAAAGTCAGAAAAAAATGTGCAGAAACTAAATAATGTTCCACACATACTGGTTATATTGATCCTTTCATGGTGTTATTCCATGGAGAATTCATATGCAGTAATTTTTGACATTAGATATGTTTGATCATACTTGACCAAGACATCCTTAATGTAGGAGTTTTTGTCCCTTTTTGTTTACAGAATTAGGGATCAATTTTGACCATATCTGGCAGAAGACTCTCACAGTTCTCCATCCACTGAAAGTAGCAGATGGGAGCATCATGAATGAGACAGACCTGGCTGGTCCGATGGTCTTTTGTTTGGCCTTTGGGGCAACTCTTCTCCTGGTAAATAATGGACTTAATTATGTTCTTCAGTCTTCACAGTCAGAGTAGCCTTCAGTCGATAAATCCATATTCTCTGTCTGTTTGGCACTCCCCCACCCACTTCCCTATTACAGTCGGGTAAGATTCAGTTTGGTTACGTGTACGGCATCAGTGCGATCGGTTGCCTCGCCATGTACTGCCTCCTCAACCTCATGAGTATGACGGGCGTGTCCTTCGGCTGCGTGGCCAGTGTGTTGGGATACTGCCTCCTTCCTATGATCATCCTCTCCAGCTTTGGAGTTGTGTTCTCATTACAGTAAGTACACGATCAGACTGTCTTAATATGGACAGTATTTATCCAAAATGCCAGAATTATTAGCAGTCATGGATTTTAGTTCAAAATAAAACTACTGCATGTTGTTGTTCAGGTTTGTGAAAGTTTATTCAAGCATTGGTGACTCTAACTTACTGCTGTCCTGCTCTCTCTAGGGGCATGATGGGGATTATAATAACAGCAACAATTATCGGCTGGTGCAGTTTCTCTGCCTCAAAGATCTTCATATCAGCATTGGCTATGGATGGGCAGCAGTCGTTGGTTGCTTATCCATGTGCTTTGCTATACGGGGTCTTTGCACTCATCTCTGTCTTCTAAAAAAAAAAAATCTTTGCACAACAGTTTAAAATAACTGCTCCCCACTTTCTGTATTTTCAGTCTAATTAGCATCAATGTAATTAGTGTAATTATTGGCTAATTACACAGTTGCTACAGAAAAATTGGAGCCTCCTCGTCTAAACGACATCTAGGATTTTCTTCTTTGTAAAAGCCGCGTCCTCTCGCCACATTCCGACCTGAAGCCATGAAGGCTCAAGTGATTCGTATCATCTAGGAATCTCTGCAGCTTGTTCCCTTCATGCATCTTAAAGAAGAGGACTGTTAAATAAATCTGATGGAAAAACAACCTGCTGTGGACCATTTTCTACCCTTATATGGCATCAAACAGTCCGATAAGTTTTTTTTTTCTATTAGAGGACGTGAATGAAGTCAACGATGGAAAATCCAGGAAGTATATTTGATTCATACACGGGAACAGATTATCAGTTTTTATAAAGACCCAGTAAGAAATGCCATAAATTATGATTTGTATGAAAAAAAAAGTTTATTTCAGGCAAACACCCACAGGATCTAAAACGGCAACTCTAAGGGAAGCAGTCACTTCCTGTCTGCATTGGTCCACAGCTGTTTCTGCTGCTTTTCCTCAGTGGATGTTTTATTGCTCAAACCTTTTAATCCATGGAGCCATGGGTCGTCTTCATCAGAAAGACATCAGCTATGCTGCATCTTCTGACCTATTTTATTTAATCTTAAGATATTTGTTTGAGCGTCATTGCCATTCAGAAAAACACAACCACAGTTTGCACAGGAGTGTTGTAAAAAGTAAAAAAGAAAAAAGGATTAACTATTGGGAATAAGTAGTCTGGATGAAACTCCCTTTTGTCCCGACATACTTGTTTCTGTCTACAGTTCTTTTCTAATTTTAGAGACTCTTCTCTTTGTATGCTTTGTGTATTCTGTACATGTCTGCTCATCCACATTAAAGTTGGTTTTGAAAGTTTTTGTGATTACATAATGCTTTGATCATCAATCATTCTTGTGGAAATTGCACACATTACAGAATAATGAGGGGATAAACGGACTGAAGATGTGGACCCTTTTGTTTCATGACAAAACATTCTCAACCACCTTTTGTAAAAAGCAACTTACTCGAACAAAATAAATCATTTACAAGCTTTGTCCACGCCTTTGTTTTGTTTTATTATAAATTTAAAGCGACACTTAAGTACTTTTCCAAAATGTTTCATTATCAAACTATCATAATTCTGACTTTGAAACTACAAAATGTAATCTTGTTTATTGTTTTGCTTGTAGTAGTGCAATACATCTTTACTGGATGTATTACAAGCAAAATGATTCACAAGTTACAGGCTGAGCATTCAGAAGCAGCCAGTAAATCAGCAGTAACACTGGAGGAGCTGCAGAGAAGTACAGATAGACATTCTGTTGACAGGAACAGTTTCAATGGTAAACAAGTCTGACCTTTAAGGGAGAGCGAAAAGAAGAGTCATTAAGAAGACCCAACAGTTCTCTTTTATGACCTCCATGCAAACTGCAGTGTTTGCTGGAAAACTAAGCCTGCTCTTAAAAATTGACATTTGCAGATTCCTTCCATCCTCTCATTAAGTTTGAGCTGTTTTGCAATCAAAAATAGGAAAATATTTGTGTCCAGAGCCATACAGATGGTAAAGACACAACTGTGACTTGAATGTAAGGTGGGTACATCAATACACTATTGAGATAAAAGAAGTCACATAGTATGCTGTTAGAAGTGTGATGCTGCTCGTAGCCTCTGTTTACCCAGAGTCATTCTTGTATGGGTAGAGGTAACAGGATGTTGGCAGCGATGTCACCATGTTTGCACATTGTTTGGTGTCTGCAAATTTGCATCATGTTTCAGTTGCAGAATCATACATCTGGATTCACTCAGGGGATTGGATGTGTTTTTGTGGATTTTTCTACATGCATTTTATTTCTGACTTTAATGAGGTCTTATTACTGGCATCTGATTTAAGTATAACTGACGTTCCCTATTTGTTTATGTATTAAGTGTCCTGCCCCAACAGTTAAGACTTATTTACTTAGTGGAGCTGGTTGCCACACATTTTGTGGGGCTCTTACACAGTCTGGAAAAGTTTGGTATGCGTTTTTACTATTAAGTGATACATGTGGAAAAATTGAGAGTTTTGATTATTTCTAATGTCATTTTTCCAAATGAAAAATATTCGCAATTGCCAAACCATAACTTTCATCCAAATACTTCTAGGTTTTAATTACTGACTGATGCGAAGTTAATTGGATGATATTGTTTAAACCTTGGAGAAGTGGTAAGCACTTCAGAGGTCAGCTGAAGCCACACGTTTTAAACAATGCAAAGTTAACGTTTCACAATCGCTTTAGGTATTAAGCGGAACTGAAGAATAGATTAGAACAGTTTTCATCGGAAATTTTATTTACACAAATCTGCCACTGGGTGTCAGTGTTTGGTTGCTTCTTAGATTGTTGCTTTGTGTTCTACTGTGTCTACCGACTTCAGACTGATATTTTCCCCAGAGCAATGACTGAATCTTGACTTCTTTTTACATTAAGTCACCAGAAGAAATTTACAGCCCACTGTAGACCAGTTTAGCATGCATGAGAAAGTTAAACCAAACCCACCCACCTTGCTTCTCGAACCACACTGTGTTGTTTCTCGTATTTATGTTATTTGCTTTTCTGTGTGTCTTACTGTTTTCAGCTTTTTAAAGTGATTATGAAAAAAAAAAAATATTTAGAAACTTTATTTATTTAAATGAGACAATAATGGAGACAATTTGTTGTTTTCAATAGAAATAATGCTTTTGGGACAAACAGAACCTGACTGTAATAACAGTGTTTTGTGGCATAAAAGAATAATATTGATAGGCATGTTATACTGTTTCCTTTTTATTTTTATTACATTGCATCTGCAGGACCTGCATCGTGATTTAGAACCAACAGGCCGTTTTGTTTGGGTCTGGGAAAAGAAGACCACCATAGCATTATGTCATCTAATGGAGGATAATCTGACTTCCATCTGGCCGGTGTGACTCAGTCTGTCCCGCCCTCAGCCTGGCTGACCAGTGGCCAGCAGCTCAGGATAGATGAGGAACAATTCTAAAACAGTTAGATAAAAATACTGAAAAGGGAGGAAACACTTCATTAAAACAGATTATCTGCATTTGCATTATAATTTGTGGACAATAATGTAGGAATTAGGAAAATGGGCTGCAGATTTAAAAGCTTAAATCCAGATTAATTACAATATTGCATGGGCAACAGTTCATGTAGTATTTATCTAGTCTAAAAGACAGCTCTATTAAAGTGACAGGTAAATGTATCCTTTTTCTCAAAAAGAAAAAGAATTTAAAGGGAATTTGAGACTGAATTATATTTTCTTTAGCAAACCCTTTTGGTCCCATTTTTAGTCTGGACTTTACAAATTATGCGACTTCTGAAGGCAGTCAGTTTGTTCTTGAATCCACATAGAAAGAATAATTATCCATAAAGGATCATAGAGAGCATGATTATTGTTTGAATTAATCAAAGAGAAAACTCTTTGAAATTATTTTTGGAGAATTGTACACAACAATTCTCAAAATGTTTTGGAGAAGATTTGGATGCTAAGAAGCATCCAAATGTTCTGTTAAAAATTACAGAATAAAGTTTCAATCCCTTCACAAAAAACTATTTACAGAAAGTTATAGCACATTGTTCAAAGGGTGAGGTCAAACTTGCCAAATAGCGTTTAAAACCCTGCTGCCTATGTCTTTTAAATAAATTAACAGCTTAGAAAATAACCTTTTAAATTATGAATACGTCTTTTATAGTTGTAGTTTTCTTGTTAAGGGGTGCTGTTAGAGAAAATTTGATTTATAAAAATGTTTCATTTCAGAAAAACATTACTTATCTTCCGAGTAGATTGAAGAAAATTCTAAGAAAAAATGATCATCTGTTCTGGAAATATTATCTGCTATAAAAGCAGTTTATTCTGCATTTGCTCAAAACGTCCTGCACAAGACACTTTCAACTGCGTTCTGGATACACCCAAAAGGAAAAAAAAATCCTCCCAGCAGTGAGGCTGATCAGGATGTTACCTTTGCTGAGACAAGCGACAGGCTGAAATATAATGATTGGTATTCAGCAACACTGCGCCGCCTTTTAGTACATCTGCAAAACCGACAACGCATGAATATTCACTGAGCAACTGTTAACACAGCACTGAGTGTGATTTTCTCCTGCACTTCATTAAGCTAATTGTCAGCCCTCATTGCACTGTGGACTCATCTAACAGTGGATTCAGAACTCAATGAACTAATGCAAACATTGCAGAATCTGGCAGAGGGAAGATGAGGGATATATTCATGAGCGTGTGCATCAGTGAATTTGCATTCATGGATGCATGTGAAGGTGATGTGTGCTTCAAGGATTTCTGTGTACATACTTGTTTGTGTTAGGGGTTTAATCACAGAAAACCATCTCCAAAGATAAAAGATAAGACATTTTATTTTTTAAAACTAACAAGTTTTAGCTAAATAAAGCAGAAAGCAAAAACACACACCATCATGTGAAAGCAAAGTGGGAAAGTGTTTCAGTATGATTTTAATGGTATTTTATTGACTGACACAAATTAGCACATAGTTTAAAATAAAAAGAAAATCATAAGGATAATTTGTAGGTGTGAATGTGTAGTTCCACCACACAAATCATTTTGCATCCAGGCCAAAAATGTATTTTTTTCTACTTCAGAGTGCTTTTAGCCTACATTTACTGTGTAAACCCATCGCAAACTAGCAGGACCTCTAAAGGCTTCATAATAGCAGATTTGTGTTGTGCATCACTAATAGCTGTCAGGAAGTTTTAAGATTAACCTTTAAAGTTTTAAAAGTTAACCTTAAAAGTTGCTTTTGAATTTGATCAAGCATATTTGCTCAAAACATTCAAACCTGGTTACACATTGTGGAGATTTTACCTGGGCTGATCACAAGACACTTCATCATTGTTTAGTGAGAAGTAAGTCACAGTTAGTCAGAAAACATACTTAATCATTTCTTTGTTTTCTTGATTTGAGAGTCTGTTATTTCACAGTCCTACAAAATGAAACCGAAAGTGAATGAATTATGAAGGTTTTGTTTGTACTGTTTGCTTCAGTTGCTTCACGTGGATTCAGCTTCGGCCTGGAGCATCTGGACAGGACTGGGATCCATCTGGTCCTGCTGGGGCAATTCTCATCCAGAATGCATAACATAAGTGTGATAATTCAAAGCAGGAGCATTCAGTTGCAGCTCAGACACAAGCTTCGATGTTGCTGACATCACTGGGGCTTTTATTAGCAGAGCTGTGACTCATCACTTGTATTTGTCTTTTCCTTAAACTTCTTTCCTCAGATCTTTATTTGCAATGTTTCTGATAGCTCCACACAGAAATGCGCTGCAGGTTGGATAAAATGGAGTCACTTTATGCACAGGACATACGTTTAAAATCATACTGTCAATATTGTAAAACAGTTTTTAAATTGAGATTTTGACTACTTTTTGTTGTAAACTTGGATTTACTTTGTGTTTGGTGGAAGTCACCCAGAGACATCATGAAGGATGTTAGTTTGCAAAATGGAGAAGTACTAAGCAGCTAATACTCGAGGACAACCAGAGTGTTTGGAGAGAACCTCTCTGTGCTGCATGCACAAAAGCTTCAAACCCAAAAACGTTCTTACTCCCAAGTCTACAGCTCCGACATCTGTGCCTTTATGTGAAAATAATCTCATTTTTTTTTTCTTTTTTGCTAATATGATATAGTAGGACTACAGTAAAAAAGAAATGTCCTGACTTTATGCTCCAATATAAGATCCTCTCTGTAAACAAGTCTGGGTTTCTGGGTTTGTTCAGTTTAAACCACCAAACTGCAGGTGTTCAGAAGCCTGTTGTTTCTTTTTCTTGTAGTAGTTAGTCTAATAAAATATACATTTGCCTTATTACCCTGCCTTTTTATTTATTAATGATAACTTCCTTCTCCATTTGTAAACATAATTTCTTCTGGCCTGATCGTTATGCAATCCCTTCATGCAGTTACAGTCATCAAAGCCTTTGACATATCCTTAATGAAAACACTGAGCAAATGTGTTTACTGATCACTGGTTCCACAGCTCTGAAGTTACTAAAGCTTCCAGCATGGATCACAAAAATATGATACATAATACTCAGTCAACAATTGGCTTCTTAGGACCCTGATCTCAACAACGTCCATAATAAAGATTCAGAGCATGTAGACTAACACGTGCAATAGATTAGAAATATACTGCAAGCATAATCTGAAATTCATTCTTCTCTGTTTTAGAACAGCATAAATAAAATGGCTTGGGTGGGGAGGGACATCATTGTTATGACTGATATCTTTGTAGGATTCATCAGCCCTGCTGTTGAGACAGGTCAGAAATATCAGCGGTCTAAACCTCTTAAAGCTCCCTCCAGAACCGGGCAGCAATTAAGTGAGATGCAAAGAAAAGTCTACTATGTATAACTCAAACAGAAGAGCTCAAGCAGAAGAAAACGGTCTTGATAGAACCTTGCATAACCTCAAAGCTTAAATTATTCATTAACTGGCCCAGCAGACAGGGTTTGGAGTTTGATATTCTGGACCAAAACACAGACAGAACATGGAGGGAAACAACACTGAAAGACTTAGGATGACAGATGGTAATTCAACCATATAAACAATCATGAGGAATCAAGTAACCCAGCAGTTTGGGTGAACTACCACAGCTCTAACGCCTGAAACCAACTCTTTCCTGTCTGTCACCTTGCGCACAAACAGGAAGTAGATAGAGGAAAAACCCATGAAGTAATTGCTAATCAAATCTTATCTCAAAGCTTTCATGTTCAGTTTTTCAGGAGCTGCCGTTTGCACATGGAATAACGAGCAACATGGCATTAAGCTCCCCGCAGGTGTCATATCTCACCGACGTTACAGCTGGCAGCAAATGTCCATGTCAAATGCAGTTTGGTTGCAAAACAGATAAATATTTGTCAATTCACATCTCAATGCAGCAGTCACAATTGTTGCCTAAATCTTTATTGACTTGTTATTCATGCCTTGTTTAAGTTTAATGTCTCTTATTCTTAACCAAAGAAAATTATCAAAAGGGGTGTAACCCTAGCAAATCCAGGGTATGGCAAATATGTTTGAGTTATCGGTCATCCCATTAGTCTCTATGTAGATCAAAATAGTGCATATTGAGCAGATTAATGGTAGCCATGCAAATGTGCCTTACCTGTATGATCCAGGTTCATGGGGGAGCTGAAAATGTAGACTTTACACAGAAAGACCTGGGTAAGATTTGAACTCAGTACCTTATTTTCTGCGTGTTGGCGAGGATTAAGCTGAGGTGCTTCAGGTTTCTAACCTGGGAAAACCTTATGATGGAGAGTGGATAGGGAGTAAATTGTACAGTTGTCTCTCTCAGATTGGTCACCCCTGTGGTCTGTATCAGATAACCAGAAAACCATGAACAAGTACATTTTTTTATATTTGTAACATGGTAAAAAATTGCAAAGTATGAAGAAAGAAACATGGGTTTGAAAAATGTACCAATATAAAATAAATGCAGCTACATAAAATGAGAGCAAGATAATTATAATAGTCTTTGGGGTCTTATATGCACCACTGCTGCCTCACTCCTTACCTTCTTCTGTACTGTACATCTAGGGCCCTCCTATGTTCATCCATGCATGATGCAGAGCTCGACAGCAAATTAGATCATTGTGCTCTGATTGTTGGACCACTAATGAGCCTCGTAAAGCCACAGGAGGCTATAGCACATGTCAGGACACCAGCGACTGGACAGTTGGCTGAATGGACTACTGTCAGCGTGTCGCCAAATTTAGATGCATGATACACACAACTCAGCAGAAAAACTCCTGCTCTACACGTGATGAATTCATTGGGTAAGATTGGCTTTAACATAATGAATGTCATAGTGTATAAAAATAGTTTCCTTTGTAGTATTGTGTGAAAGTTCTGTTTCTACTCCAACTACGTATAATGTGATGAAGTGTTTTGCAATCTCTTCTTTAGTTTTCATAAGGTTCCCTGGTTTTTTCTCCATGTTAAATTTGCACACAAATGTAATGTGTACAAATTGAAGAAGCTGTTTATCAGATAGTTTCTGTAGAAACCTCTCAATCTTTTCTTACCACTTTGTAAAAATTTTGACCTTCAGATGACACTTTTGTCTGGTGCCAATTTTTTTTCAAGAGGTATAATAGTAGAAGGCAAGAACATTTATTAGATTTTTTCTAGCCTTTCTTCAGAGAGAAGCAATTTCATTATCTCTCAGGTAATGTAGATTCTTGCTTTAAACTCTGGGATTTCCAAAAGGCGGTAAGATTTTCAAATCTCAATTTATGCTGAATTCAGACATTGGACTAATAATATGTTCTTCAGACCGATTCTATGACATGTACCTTTTTTATAGCTTGACATCTTCTTTTAGTTGTGTATTTAAACACTTTCTTGCAGCTTTTGTGGTTCTTCTGTCCTTATGTTTAAGCACCTCACTGATTTTGGAAATATCTAAGACTTTGAGTCTTCTTCGCATAGTCACAACTTTTACATGGAAAAGAGCCGTTTTCTGCACAACTTGGTTTTGTTTACATATTGACTGGTCAAGAAACAATCTGAATTTTGAGTTTCAAACAGGACCCATCAAAATATATTGGCCTATCTCTAGTTTATTTTGTCTGTAAAAACTACCCAGTAGAGACTCTGTGGAGGATGACGAAGTGTATGGCTAGTATTCCCTATCACACTCTTAGGAATCCCAATGTATACGACCTCTTCTCTTATCCTTAAGAATAGAAGCACTCATCAGTCTATCCTGCTTGGGGAAATTGTGTAATAAGTCCTTCATAATCGATGTGTCCAAGCTGGAGTAGGCATGGGAACATTATCTCTGTCTGCATCCTAATGTCACATTAAACACCATGGGCCTAATTGATGCTACATGACACATCTAATTACTCCTGCTAGATAAACAAGCCTCTTATTAGTGCAACAATTAGCAAGTTAATGAAACCTCTGGTTTGGGATGACTTTTCAGTTACATAAACGACTGAATAGAAAGGACAAATAAAGATAAAATATTTAGAAAAGAAAGGACAAATAAGCAAACAAAAATCATTTTTATTTTTAAGAGGTGTTGCGTGTGCATGTGAAGATCTTTGTAAAGATTTTAAAAACCTCCAAACCCTGATATAGGCCACTATAATCAGAAAATCTGCACTTTAATACTGTGTTTATTGAATGCTTTTGAAGGTGAATATTTAACAAATTTTCAATAATATCACATTGATACATTCCAAAAAATAATTTTTTAATAGACCTAAATGTCAAATTCGAAATCTATTTTCTATTCATAATTAAGTTCTAATTGGTTTTATTTTGGTATGTAACATAAAATTTACATCAAGAAATTGATCAATAGTTTCCCTGTATAAAATATGCCTAATGTATACCTAATACACACTTTTGCATTTTTTTTTAAATATATCTAAACATTTGTTTATGCTTAGATTATTTGCTGCATTGATTATTATTTTTGTCATTATTTAGTTAAATGTAGTTGTGTTCTGTTTATAACACTGTTGGGTTTGATTCCCGGCCTGAGGTCTTTCGTCGTGGAGTTTGCATGTTCTCCCTGTGCGTCCGTGGTTCTGTCTGGCTTCCTTCCACAGTCCAAAAACACTGTTAGGCATAGACACTAGATGGATGAACTCTTTTCTTTATTTCTTTTTTTAGGAGTCATTTTTGACCTTTAAATTACATTCCCACCTGCCACCTGTAATTGGATCTTCCATCAGAGTCAGCGCTTTACTGCAGTTGCATAATCCCAAATAAATTTGCTGCACCTCTCTAACAGTGAGGTTTGGTTATATGTTTTTACCATGCTTACCAGTGTACTCTGCTTTCATGGTGGCAGAATAACTAGAAGTCCTGGTGTAGCCCTGTTGGTGGCAGATTGAGTTGTCATTATTGCTCTGACTGTAGATATGTGTGTGAATAGGTGAGCAGCTATTTTTCATGGCTAGACACGCCTACTTTACTTTAAGAAAATGTTCTCCCATTTTTCCCATTTTGAAAAGTTAAAAATGGGCCTGTGTCACACTATATGATTCCCCAGGGACACGAGAAGTTCATGATACCTGATCTTGTGTCCCTAAATATTGTGTCTAAATAGTAAAAAGTAAAATAAAGTTAGTTCAAAAATGTCACATTTATTTAAAAGGAATTGTTAGGAGCGCGACTAATTTAACTGACAGGAATCTTTACATGCACCTTTCCCCTCTGAAATGAGGTATTTAAATTATAAGTTGGATTTTGCAACATTTATTAGTGAGAGATTGAGGTATTGGCATAAAAAGACTATGGTATTGCAATAGCTTCTCAGTTCATTTTAAAGCTTTGTATGCATATTAGAGAGCTCTAATGTGTGCAGAATGCTGTATCTGCTTTATGTGCTGCTTTAGATTTATGTCGTTGTTCCAGACATCCCTCAACGTTCCTCTACTTCCAGGCATTTCTTCGAATTGAGTTACCAATGTCCTGAGTGCTTAATTTATCTGTACACCCAGATTGTTTCTGTACTCATTACTAATTATTGATCAGTAATTAAGACACCATTCCTCACTGGGTAACAGATATTTGTTCATGATTCCTTTGTGCACAGGTTTTTTAAAAACTAGACTGGTAAGAAATTAAATAATGAAAATATTATCATAAACATAATGTATTTAAGATAAATGGATTGGAAGGGGTTAAGCCGTCTATAACGTGACTGTATGGCAAAGCAGCAAAACCCTTATTTTCCTGTAGATAAAAATGTAAACTGGGAATTTCCTCTTCAGGATTGCATCAAGAAAAATATCAGCACACAAAAAATGCCATAATCTTTAGGCTGGTTGTGCTTGCAGGTCTTACTTCTAAAAATCATTTTCACAGAAAGCATTTTGTCACTATGAATAAATCTGTTTCTGATCTGTAATGACAAAAACACAGATAAAACGCATTACTTCTGGCTCCAGGCTTGTTTGGAATGGGCTGAGCTGAACTAGAACGCTGTGCGATGGTCTGAAAATATCATTTAAATGGTTACTGGTATCATATGAACATTGTGTCCTTTTAGTTAAATCAGAAAAATTGCTTCCAACATGTTTCCAGCACAAAGCTTAAACGTCAGCAGCAGTGATAGTGTCAGGGTGCACATGTCATGGGCCACCTTTACATCTGAAAAGTCATTATAGTCATTATAGTCACACAGAAAGTGAAAGGGGAAATCTGATTTAATTCTGATCAAAGGAAAATGGTAACACGTTATTTGAAGGGGTGTCAGAAGACTGACATGACACTGTCATAAACATGACATCTGTCAGAAACATGAAGAAGTCTTTATGAATGTTTATGATAGTTGTCATGAAGTGTCATTCTGTAAATAATGACACTTTTAATGCAAAGTTGCTCTAAAAGTTGAATTAAAAGTCAATTAAAAATGCCAACTTTGCATGATTTTGTAAATAATGACAATTTAATGCAAAGTTGGCATTTTTAATGGACTTTCAATGCAACTTTTAGATCAACTTTGCATTAAAAGTGTCATTATTTACCGAATGACACTTCATGACATCAGTCATAAACATTCATAAAGACTTCTTCATGTTTATGACAGTGTTATGTCAGTCTTATGCACTGCGCTTCAAATAAAGTGTTACCAGAAAAATAAATTAGGAAAATGTGATTTTATATCGTAAGCCAAAATGTTTTCTATTTACTCAAGTTCAAGAACTGAATAAAAAGCCACATAACAATTATCTGTTATGGTCTCGTATTAAATTAGACTAAACCTTTCATATTTGAGGATATTTGGAATTATCAAAATTATTTTATTTATCAAATATCAGATTATTGAGAAGCATTGTTAAGATTACTATGCCTTTAAAAAGGTGATAATATAATGTCTTTGTAGGCTTATGTCATTACTTCACAACATTTTAATTAAATTAAGTCACATATGCGGATTTATCTCAAGGTAACCACTGCTTACTTGTGTGACATCACAGAAAAATCTAAATAAGTCAAGAAAGATTTTAGGAAGAGAATTGTTGACCTCCACAGTTCTGATTTCCAGATGCCTGAAGGTGCAAAAGACATCTGTTTAAATACTTACATAGAATATAAAAATCAATTGAATCTCCAGCCATCATGCATGTGGGCTGAAGTTGACAGGTTAGTGTTTTTATCCACAGTGAAATATATTTCTGCAGTACCATGGGCTGAAAGGCCACACAAAGATGAAACAGTTTCTAAAAAAAAAAAAGCAATATAAAAAAATTGTTATATTTAGAGAAAAAAAAAAAGGTTTGCTGTTTGCAAGCGTTGGAAAGCCACTATAAAGTACAGATCAATCAGTATGATGCATGATTGTAAAATGGAGTGAATTTTATAAAGAGAGGGACTGGTGCACTTTAAAATAAGACAATATGAAGAAAGAACATTATGTGGAAGTACTGAAACAGCATCTCAAGACATCAGTCAGGAAGTCAAAGATTGATCACAGCTTGGTCTTCAGAATGATCAATGACCCTAAGCATACTGCCAAATTAGATACATGTTTTTGAGTGGCCATCACGAAGCTCTGCTCCCAGTACTATAAGAAATTTGTAGGTAAAGCTGAAAATGTGTGCAGACAATGTGGTCTTGAAACCCAACATAGTTGCTCCACTTCTGTCAGGAAGAATGGATCAAAGTCCCAACAGATAAACAAAGTGATTAACCAGAGAATAAGAGGCATTTCTAACAGACGCTAAGAAAAAGTAGGAATGTAAATATCTGAATCTGAAGAATGGAGTAAAATATTCTACAACATTTCAAGTTATTCTGGTATTTAAGAAATTAAAAAAGTTTGTTCATCTTTTCTGACCTCTTGAAATATTTGTTGAATTTTAATGTCAGTAATAAAAATGGGGTAATTTCCCTGTTATGCACTGCATGTAAAACTTGTTGTCAACTGTACAAGGAGCATTGAACTCTCCATCTATGTTTATCTGAGTGCAGTCGTTCGTTTCAGATTCACCTCAGAACGTCTATTATAGAATCGCTGCTGAAGAGCTCCTTGACTTCTAGCCATGATAACTCATCAACAATGGGCTTCCGTACAGGCTGTGGTGTATGTATTGAGTATGTGCAAGAAACTAAAGATGTGCATTTCAAGAACAAAATACACAATTTATTATCTCACAGCTATTTTAACTGGTGCAAACACTAAACATAAAATTACACACTCAAAATAATCAACTTATTTCCACATGTTTATTTCAGTCTTTACAAATATAACAACAACTATTTTAAATGGAAATGCGGTAGTGTAAGAACAAAAACAAAGGGTTTTGTTCTACATTGGAAAGTCATGCCCACTCAAGCTCCTTCACTGGATTTATGTGCTGCTAATTTCCCAGTACTATATTGCTTGTCAATGATTTAATTTAATCAGAATTTAAAATTACTACAATTTAACCTCAAGTGAAAAACACAATGTACCACAAATTCAAACAGGCCATTATTTAGCATGTAAAGAGGCAGCCAAAATTACTGACGTTTTAAAATACCCAGAAACTCCCACAAAAAGTATTAAATCTGCTAAATTTGACCAAGATACAGCACATTAGTGGAGGCTAAAAGCTCAACTTAACCTGTTTTGTTGGTTTTATACCAGGCTACTACTTTGAAATGGTTTAATCATTCATTAGTTTGTGCTTTGATAGTGTACTACTAACTCAAGATTGAGTGAATTCGGTAAGAGGTCTGCAAGGAAAAGCCTGGTATTTTCTTTCTCAAGTGACATTCTTCAGCTTGCTCTGTGGGACCCTCCTAATGAGAGGTGGTTGGAAAACATCCAGAGAAGGTGAACAGGAGGAATCCTCAGACCTCAGCCATACTGACAGACTCCTATCGATACGCAGGAAGTTCCCTGCAAGGATCCAGAGACAAAGCCTGTCTACCTTATAGAGAATACTTATTTCAGTTGCTTGTTTCTGGATGATGACAGTAGTGTATTATTTCATTCATGATCCATATTTCATGAGCATGGGTTAGAGTTGGAGTTTGGACAATAGGGTAAACTGAGAGCTTTGCTTCTTTTTACTTAGCTCTTCTTTACCATGACAGATTAGCCTCCGATTCATTTGTCTTTCCCCTGAGCCATCTGACCCTGAGCAGAAAGGAGAAACCCAGACTTGGAGGAGCTGGCTGTTATCCAGGCTGCTTCAGACTCAGCTGCAAACTATGAGTGTTATGGCTTGAAGATGCCAGTACAACCACATAACTGTCAAAAAGTTAAATTGTGACCTTCAGGCCACCAATCTTTGTGACAGCTGTACTTTGAGATCCTGGCAGTCCAAAAAAACCACAAGCAAGATCAGGAACTAGAAGCAGCACTGGCAGAGTCCAACCCCCACTGGGGGAAAGACTGACTTTGTATTGAGAGTGTGAACACAGATCTTGCTTTGAGTTTACGAGGGCATGAAAACTATTAAAGGGATCTCTATCTGGCACTCCAGACTCCCTGGGTACAGCCTGGAAACTGCTTCAGGGACACAGGATTCTCCAGATCCACAAAACACATGTGTGCTGAGCAACCAGACTCCAACCAATCCCCTTAGCATCTCTAGGAGGGTAGACATCTGGCCCACAGCTCCATGGACAAAAAAAACCCACGTAGGTCATCTTGAATCTAAGATTCACCAATTCATCAAGATCTGCTTTCCAACAACATAGAGAAACTGGGTTTTACTGGAAAACTGGGGAGTGTGATCCCCCCCCTTGCTGGAAAGTATTCTCTTGTCCTCTTCCTTAAAAATGGAAATAGGTTTGACATTTTGTAAAGAGTCTGACATCAGCTATGGACTTAAAATCCAAGAAATCATCTCAGATTAGGGGGTGATAAACAGGGCTCTGTAGTCCAGTAAAGTAGGCAGCTCCCTCTGAGAGGTAAAGCAATGGCCTTTATAAAACATTGTTGTGTGTGCCATCCCTTCTAGGGTTGCCTTGAGCAACTGCCCATGTTGGTAATTTAAAAAAACAACCAGACTCCACCAGTCTGGAGCAGTATTTGACGCATTGCTTTAAAAATGCTCCTGTAATTGCCTTTTCAAAAAGCACAAAGTACAAAGTACTCTGGTCATTATTAAATTAATTAAGCTATTGTTTGTGCCACTTTGAAAGTACATATTGCAAAAAATATTATACAGACGCATATTCATTCACTAATGACTGCTGGAGTGGAAATTTGTATCTGCTGGTCTTCTTCATATGGTACCAAATTGCATTATAAAGAACAAAAGGGCTAGCTTCGCACTCCATCTATGTTTTTTCTCTGCATCAACAGAGCAATTGAGTCAAAACCCCTCCAGGTAAAAGTATTGACTTCTGTCTTTTTCTGTTTTTCCTAACATCAAATCCTTCTTGCATTCAGACACTTTTATTTCCCTCTAACATAGTTTCTGCTTTCTTTCTTTTTTCTTTTTTTTTAACGTTCTTTGCGAATGAAAAACAGCCTGGAGTGGAGTCCAATATTCAGAGCATCACAGAAAGCACCCCTAGCAGAATATGCTTTAGTTAGCTTGAACAATTACAACAAAAAACACATTTTTCCTGCCATCTCAACAGTCTTAGATTTGTGTTTTCTAATACAACACTTTCTTGCCTTTCGTCCTTATTTGTTTGTTGCAGATGATATGACTTAAAGAATTTAAACTTACAGGATGACAGCAACTTGATGAGGTTGAAGTCTGGCCTGTTTTTAAATGTTGGTGTTTTGCATAGACTTTGTGAGCAGGCATGTATGCTTGTGGATCTGCTCCTTTTGTGCTAGCACAGTCATGCACTAAGCCGTATCCTCAGCGTTCCGTGTACACCGAGCACTTAGCACATCACAGGTTGACCTCGAAAGGTCACAACATAGTATGTAACCATGGTGACAGCTTTACTGGTAGAAAAATGAGCTGGGATGAAAGCTGCAAACTCATCTAAATGAGCAAAAAAAAAAAAACTATGCTTGGGGCTGAATGAACAAATAGAATGAACCAAAGGGAAGGATGTCTCAAATGAGAGAATGGTTGACATTTAGTGTAAATTAAGAAGCCGCTGATATCCTCTATTGATTATTTCCCTTTTTCAATCTGCAGAGAGCACAATGACCAACTCAATGTTCTTTTTTATGTCTTCAGTGCTGTGAAAAGGTATTTGACTCATACTGATTTTTTTAGCCTTCTCATTTTTTGACATCCTTAAATGCCTCAGATCATCAAGTACATTTTAAAATCAGACAAATATAATCCGACAAAATAATTTCAGAAAACAACGCCTCAACAGATAGCATGGCAATGGTAGAGTATCTAGGGCTGCTTAATTGCTTCAATAACTTGTCGTAATTTGTTAATTCTGCTCTCTACCAAAAAACTAAATGAGTAATTTTGAGCAATCTAGTCCAAATCCAACAAAGATGCTATTGCCTTAATTCTGCTTTTGATTATTAAAAACTCACTGAATTTGCACAATTGTTTCTAATTCTGCAAAGAAAAGTTGACAAATAAAAGACTAAATGTCAGTTATCACGAATGGGATTTTAAGGCAAAAGTAGCACAACCAGTGACTACATTAAAGGGAAACTAGTTTTCACATAGGGCCGAGCTATTATAAATAGCTTTTGTGATTTAATAAATTTAAACATTTGTAATACATTTTATGTTTGTAATTTGTACGGAGGAAAAATATTTTTGTCAGATAGTGTGTTTGTAATCCTTGATAATTGAGAAGTCAAGTCAGTTTCCATCATTTAGTTTTAAAGGATTTCATGTCTGTTTGTTTTTGATGCCAGACTAATTGCAGCTGAAACACCAGAGACAAATTACTCTCATATTTCCTTGTTATGAACAATTATTATGTTGTCATGGCTGCAACGTACTTTTTAATTTTTAAAGTCCCGCAGTTAATTTGAAGATGTTTTAAAGCAAGTACAACTACAGCAGAAGCAAAAAAGTCATTGAAAGGCAACATTCCCTTAAAATTATCATTATGCTTTTGATACATTATATGATTTAACTTACTTCACTTTCTTCTAAATTAATGAACTTTCTATTTAGTTCACCTGAACAAAGGCTCTTGCCCTTGGCTCCATAAAACTGTGCATGTACTCTTTGTGTTAAAAAATACCGAAATCCTCCAACTAAGAAAAGTGCTGCAATTCCTGTTTCAGAAAACATGAAACGCAGAGGATTCTGTTGGTTTTTTTTTTAATAATACGTTGACTAAGTTATTCCAAAATGTTCTTTCCAAACACTGTACCTTCTGACAAATCTGTCCTTTCTCATGATCTGCCTGTTGTGAATGATTGCCTTTTTTGGATGCAGTGGCTGCGAAACCTCTATAATCCATTTACATAAATCTGAGGATTTGCTATCCGATCCCCTTTCACTCTCTTTTACTCTTCCATAAAAGAACCAGAGAGCGAGTTCTCCCTCTCTCCTTCTGCCTCCCTTATTGCCATGTTAGTGAGTCAGGCTGTTAAACAGAACATCTGTTTGCCACATATCACCTGTGAAAACAACAGCTGGCTAAACACTGGAAAAACAAAATAGACTAATAGCTACTGAGGGCTGCAGAGGACCATTAAACTGAAAAGGAGTGATTTAAAAACACTGAGTTGTTGTATGTGCATGTAACCTTTTCACATTGTTGTCAGACAGCAATGTGAATAATTTTGTAATGACAAATTATTCAATACAAAATCATTGACGTTTGTTTTATTGAGTCCAAGTTGTCACCCAACCAGGGAAAGTACAGAGTTTTAGATGATATTGCTAATTTTGCCTTCAGTTCAGTCACAGTACATGAATGCTTCTGATTCTGTTTTCTCAGTTCATTTACAAATGGATTCAAGCTTCTTGGTAAAAACATAGAAACCCAAAGACCATCATTTCGACTAATATTGGAAAACTGTGAAACAACAGAACTTGAACCTTCTAAATCTGTTTTGTTTGGAAATTTCAAGTGGAAAAAGTTGGTGGTTTGCTACCAATCACAACTTAAATGATTTAATATATCTGCTGCATGCTGGTGTATATTTCCAATCATCCATGACAATGTATAAGTGCCTAGATAGAAGGCAACTGGACTTTTTTTTTGTATCTTGAAGATGTTTCAGTTCATCACCAAACACTTCTTGAATTGTGAACATGGCTGGAAGTGACAGGCGTTGAGTTTTAGTTGGAATCATTACAGTAATAGGGTGACAGGTCGTAGGTGAGTCAGTGGCACTTCACCCTCTACTGACCTTTGATTTCATCTGTCTAACACATATTCTGTAGCCCTGATTTGTTTCCCCATGCAGTTTTTCAGCAATTTCCACCTTGGGACATGTGACCAAAGTAACTCACATGGCAATATTGGAGACATGTCTGGATCATACAGCAGCAATAATACAAACAATTAGCTGAATAAAGGCTGTGCCATCAGTGACTCACCTCTCCTCAGTGTCTTCTATAGCCCTATTAGTGTGATTTTTCTAGTATCTATAAGTCTATTACTTCCAATCATGTTTGGAATTGAAGACGCATTTTGGATGAGAGGTGACGCCACAAAACAAACCATTATCTAAGAGACTTGCCTACTTTTCTCCCTCAAGTTTAAAACTTACTCTGTTATGACAAAGTTTACATTTTGTACAGAAAGAAAAAGAAAACTTGCAAACCCTTAAAAAGGTAGTAATTCAGCATGCAACACAAGTAATTGTACATCCATCACTATGATGTTTGCCAAATGGGTTTTATCTGACTCATCAAAAATGCATTGCATTGATATTATGTTGCAAATAACATTGATATGTGATTCATGTGCAGGAAGAAGCATGAGCACAAACCTCAGAACGTTCATTTGGACAAAGCAAATTAATATCTTTGCAATTCGCAGAGTTAAAGTTGTTTCCTCTAGATTTTCCTTTGCAGCAAATGGGTCTTACATAAATTGTTCATAGAAAGCAAATATGTATTATTGATGATTGCCTTTCTGTGTATCTGATTCTGTATGTGTGTAACATGATCTCAGACTAAGTCAGGGTCCCACCAATTTTTGGGACTTGTTGAAAAAATTGTTGGCATTTTTAAAACAGATATCCACCATTATTATGAAATTGTAATTATGCTCTGTGCAAATGTTAATGATGTGATAATAATGTGACTTAATCTCATGCTACGCTCTGCAGACACTCTGTCTGAACAGTTCAAGACTGAAAATCCTCAAAGGGCAATGGGGTTATCTGAATAATTGTACTAATTAACATTAGTTATATAAATGATGTGACCTGTGGGGGGCACTGTTAGATAATGCATGGAGCATACGGCGCCCTGTTAAATTCAAAATAGAATTTAAGAATCCCCTTTTGACTTATGACGGAGCTTGAGTTATGGAACAATTATGGATCTAATTGTTCTATAAGTTCAGAGTACTTTGCTCTCAGTCTGCAGTTTTACTGCTGGTTCCCAGAATTTCTAAAAGTAGAAGGAGAAGCAGATCTTAATCAGGCTCCACTCCTTTGGAACCATCTCATAGTTTTAGTTCCTGACTAAATGTCTACTGTTGCTACAACAGGAGTGAATGACTCAGTGACTCAATGTAATCTGCTTCCTCGCATAGAAAACTTTTATTTTAATGACTAGGACCAATTGGATTGCATACATAATTGAATTGAAATTACTTTTCTTTTAGTAATTTGTGAATTGGTTCTGTATAAATAAACTGAATTTTTACATTCAACTATTGCCCTTGTATTGTTCAAGATGCTAAGAACTGTCTTGCCTGATGTAGCTGAGTACAGACAAGTCTTTGCTTTACTTTCTTGATACCAAAGTGTTGAAGTCAGGACTTGCAGTAAACCTCTCGTGACTGCAGATCTAACACGTGTCAGCTCTTTACACGGTTTGGTACAGAGCTGTGGTTCCTTTTTCTTTTTTTAGCCTTTGAAAAAACTACCAGCAGGTATCTCTTTTTTTCCAGATTTAGTAGTTGCTTTTCTTTAAATGTATTTCATCTTGGGATTTATATCTGATTAAATTAGCAGAGAAGGCTTTCCAAAGAGCTGACTTGTTGCACTGACTTTACCACAAGCACATCCTTTGGGGAAACTCCTGTAACTGTCCCTGACTAACTGTCTCAACTGTCTTTGCATTGGAGGCAGCTGACTGTTTTCCCTCTACGGATGTTTATTATACAAGACTCAATCAGATATGTAGCAGTTTTGCATGCATACATAATTGCTTGTGTGTACGCCCTAATTTCTTCCACCTGTGAGTGAAGTACATAAAGTCTTGTGTCAGATCTTGGAAAAAATTTAATATTCAAAAAGCTGGTTTTTGTCTTCAACATTTCTGCCAATAGTGATAGATTTATAACTACCACAATAAACTGCGGCTGGTCTCACTCATCCATGAGGTGTAGGGCACGCCGAAAGTGAAACCTACTCCTCTTCCTGTCAAAGATGTTGCATCTCTGCTCCTTTGAACTGTCGGCTGCTCTGGCAGTGCAATGTATCTGATGAAAGGTTACAGCAACAGAATGTAAACAGACCTATTCTCAGGTTGCACCGGATACAACAGCTGCGAAGACAGAGAAAGGAGGAGGTTCTGTTTAAGTTGTTTGTTTACAAAAAGATCTGATGAACACAAATCTAAAAATGTCATGAGGTTGAATATCATCTCAGAAATTTTTACATGCCTAATGTATTTAACTGTCACTCCATGACCGTGCGTCAGCACTCAAATGAATAAAAAATGTTCTTCAGGCGTTTAGCTCCTCTTTTTACATTGGATCAGAACATAAAGTATTTTTCAGAGTGTTTGTGTTATTCATTGAAAACTATTTCTATGGACATTGTAATTCCATTTTCATGGAGTTTAGGTGAATTATACTTTCTAAATTACGCTCAGATGTGACTGTGCATGTGTGTGCATGTGTGTGTGCGTGAGTGTGTGTGCGTGCGCGCACGTGTGTGTGTGTGTGTGTGTGTGTGTGTGTGGGGGGTGTGCGTGTGTGTGTGTGTGCATGGCTGGTTTGTCCTGTTTGTCTTCGTGATGAACGAAGACCAGTCCCGGATCTGCATCTTTTCTATTGACTTTTCAATGTCAGGCACTGCTTATCTGTCCATCCTTCAGTTGCCTGACTTAGTCTGAATACCCTTTAGCCAAAGTCATTTGAATTCACTGTGTACTGACTGCATGCTATACATACATGAAAAGAATTATTTGGAAAATGTATTAGTTCTCTTGCATGAAAGAGTCAAAATAAGAGGAAATAACGTCAAAATTTCTTCTCTAAATTTGGAAAAGTGAAAATGAAAACCCCTGGGTAGTTAGCCTGTATGTTATGCAGCTACTTTGTAGTCAGCTAATTGCTTTTTGTAAGGCTGATTTATTCTAAAGCCTTGTCTTGCAGCTAATAGATCATATTGCCTTGTCAGCTGTTCAATCCAAAGGTCAGTCTGTTCAGTTCACTTAACTGCTGGCCTCATTCCTTTCTGTATGCAAAACTGATCTAAATCAGAGAACAAAATCTGTTTTGCTTAGATTTTTTTTTAACTCATTAAGAAAATTTGTGCTCAGTGTGGAGATTTGCACTTTGACATTTTTGCTAAAAAGGAAATGGGAGTGGATGAAATAAAGAGAGCGCATAAGACAGAAACATTTGTTACAGTTAAATTTATTTTTGTATAGTTAAGTTTGACGTCAAAACCTTCTCTGTGCAACTCATCTTAAAAATCATTTTCATGTGAGGGGGTGGAAAATAAATGATTTCACTGTGCTAAACTGCATCTTTTTAAACACTTGAGTATCTAAAGAGTTCTACAAACACGCTTGACTTCAGGTCAGATGAAATAATTTTGCATATTTATAAACCCAATGAAAAAAAACAAAAAAAAAAACAAAGGATCAACATTGCTGAAAACAAAACAAGCAGATTAAAATAGAACTAATCAAACAGCCTTGCATAAGAAGTTGTGGGTAATGATGCAATAATATTTAGTCATATCCTCCATCAGGAAGCTTGTTTCTTTGTCTTCCCCTTCAGATAATAAACTGAACAGGTTTCGAATGGCAACCATAAATATGTTTGCAAGTAAAAGTTGCAAATATTCATTTTGGATTATTTTGACAGCACTTTTGCATTCACTCAAACAAGTACGCAAATTTGTGCACAAACATATTTTTTTCTTTTTTTAAATATTCTTTTTGAACTAGTGGATTTAATTGACAATAACCAGACAGAAAAGGGACAGAGAGAAGAGGGAAGTTGTATTTCATTCACAAAGTAGATATGACTGAAATGACCAAACTATTCATACTCCTTAAGTTTTTTATATTTTGCTACATTTAACTATAAAACTTGTTTCAAATGTTTCAATTGGGATCCACATCAACACAACATATTGTTGAAAAATAATTATAACAGGGTGAATTCTCCTAATATATATATATATATATATATATATATATATATATATATATATATATATATATATATATATATATATATATATATATATATATATATAGTATAATTTGTATTGTGTACAATTTGTATTGTGTTTTATTTTGGAATAAAATTGTAACGTGTTGAATAGATGCCACACTTTTCGCTTTTCACCTTACTAAGCATTTTGAAACATGCTTAACTCTATCTGACCTCTTCGCAGTTATCTGTTACTTTGTGCTTGCCAGTAAATGTAATTAAATTTGTGGTTTTTACATTCAATATCTGAAAAAGTTCAAGTGAATTAATGCTTTTGGATGGCTCCAGTCAATGGATTTTCCACACAAATTTCCTCCCACTTTCTCACAGTCGCACTGTCTAAAACATAATAGCAAAAAAAAAAAAAAACCTACTAAATTTTGCATTTGCAAAGTGAAGCCTTGCTTTGATGTCTCAATAAACCTATTGACACCATTATTGTGATTAATGTTAAGTTAAGCTTTGCAGCTCATGTAGCAACGTTAAAAACATTCACTCCTGTGAGATTTGTACCATGTGATCACAATCTCACTGGAGGCCTTTACCATGAACCACCATCCCTGCTGTTCATGAATAAATCACATGTACACCAAAGCCACACACAGACTCCATAAAATCTGTTCCAGTGAAAGGTTTGTACAAATTAAACATAAACTGAATATGTTTGCCATCTATCAAATCTCTTGGTAATTCAAATCTTACATTAAAGCTGCGGTATGTGTCGTCTATTAAAAAATATGGTCTTTTTCATATTTTTCATGTCGTGACAGTATAATATGAGATAGATAATCTGTGAAAAGCTAAAGCTCCACCACCTCCTCCCTAGGCTGCTGGTGTCTGAAGAAACGCACATCCCCTGGTCAGAAACAAACAGTCAGAACCAGGAGGAGCATCTCAGCGATGACAATCAATCTCATGGCTGAAAAACAACTCACCATTACAAGAAAACCGTTTATCCACTATGATCTACGGCCACGCTAACTAGCATTAGCATTCACCACAGGCCCGGTTGACTGGGAGAAGCTGTATAACAGCAGAGAGCGATGGCAGGAGGGGTCTAATTAACACATGGGCCTAATTAACAGTGCTAAGACCCTCTTCCTGGCTCTGATTGGTTGTTTCTAGCTAGTACTGGTAGAACTGGGAGATGCCAGAGGAGCTTGATTTTTTTTTATGTAGTATCTGTCTCATACTAAACTGTCATGACATAGTGACAGTTTAAACAAATATGGCAAGTATTTTTTATAAAAGTTATTTAGGGTAGCTTTAAGCTTTGGTGATTATGTCTAGCTAACTAAATATAGTAAACATATACACAATGCAACAATTTAGCCTGATTAAAAACATCCCTAAGACAAAGAGCATGTTCCTGACATCAAAACTCAACTCCAGCAGATTTGCTGAACCACTTTCGGCAGCATTACATTGCTGAAAATAGATTTCCTACATTTTAAATAGACTTCCTTTCATTGTTTACATCATCTATATTAAACTTAAAAGAAAAATCAAACGTCAAAAAAGTCCATCCATTCTGTGGAAACATGGATAGATGTGACTGATTACATATTTTAGAATACAAGTTTAATCTGTTTGTCTTATAAAATATTTTGATATGAGATTTGTTGTGAAATTAGTTGCCTAGTCAAAGCCCGACCTATATGCAAGAGTATCTGTGGTAAGACTGCCATTCACAGACACACTTCACTCCATCTTTCTGAGCCTCCTTTTTTAAAATGGAAATGGAAACATTTTAGTTTGTAAATGTGCAAAGCTAGTAGAGATGTACCTCAAACAACTTGCAGCTTTAGTTGCAGGTGTTCTACAAAATATTCAATCAGGGGTCCTGAACATAAATGCACCCAGCATTTTTTTTAGATTTTTATTGGTAAAAACTTTGCCAACCAGTAATCATTTTCCTGTTCCTTCAGTTGGACAATCAAATAAAACTGCATTAAGTTTATTAAAGTTTGCAGTTGTAGCGTGACAGCATCCTAGCATGCTTAAGACTTTTGTAATCACTTTACGTTACACAATGCCATGTAAAAGAGGAAATGTTTTCAAAAGATTCTCTGACTGCTGCTGCCTTTGCGTGTTTTGATGCAAACAAAAACTTGACAAACAAAATCACAGGTTTGTGGTCTGTCTGGCAAAAATAAAGTGTCATAAAATAAAACATCATTATGGAATAAATCAAAAATAAACACAAAAACAATAGCTAATATAAATGAGTACATAAAACTGTGAATGACAAAATAAGTTCTCCATTAAAAATATTCTTTCAAGTTTCTATTTTGTTTTATTTCATGGGCACATTTACTTATTTGATGGAGTACTTATCAATAATAATATTTATTTCATTTTAAAGAAAAAATGTCTGTCCATAGTTTCCAAGCCCATGTTGATAGGAGTTTCCCCTCTCACAGTCAGGATAGCTCTTTAAGTTTGAACTACCTGGTCAACTTTAAGCACTCATTGTTTCCTTTTGGTTCTTCCGCCTTAAAAGAAATTCTTCCTTCCTCGCTGCCCTTCCTGTCCAACATTACTGTGCTAAATAAGACCTGAATGAATGCCGGTGAAGGGCTTTTGGGGAAAAGTATGAAGGATTTACTGTTGATATTGTTGATGAAGATCCTTACTAATCCTTTGCTAATCATTTGTAACTTCAGATAGATTTTATTTTGATATTATATATATATGTTTTCAGTGGAAACAGTCCTGCTAGCAGAGCAGCAGAGGGCTCTGTAAAAATGACAATAGTTCCAAGAAAACAACACAGATCCTGAGGGTCCCTTTAAAATGCCAGTCTGATTTAGCCTCAAGGTATCTGGGAAGCAATGTCTATCCTCAGGTTTCCTGCAGCAGAATCCCTAAGACCAAATAAATAAGTACCAGGTCCTTGCTTGTTCTTTACTCCATGTCCTGAAAGGAAGCATCCAAACAGTACTCACATTTTGTTCTATACCCATCCTTATCCAGCCTTACCAAGCAGCATGGTTCATTTTAGTTCTGTCTCTTATAAAATGAAGTTCTGTCACTGTGTCCAGTTACAAACTCTCAGCTGCATCTTTGTGGTTTATGAGCTTGACAACTTGCAAACAAAACTAAATGAAAAGGAGGAACTCTGGTATCAGTGGGAGGTAGAAAAACAATCTTTGTGGTCTCAAGTGGTCCAAACAATCTACTGGCTTAAATCCATTTTAAGACAAAATAGACACTAAAGAACGTCCCAATATTTTTCTATTTTTACATGGGAATCCTAAAAACCTAGTTGGACAAATCCATCCAGGGCTGGCAGAAACACCTGCCATCAGGTGTTTGAGATACCTGGTAAATAGTCATTTACATCATAGTTGAGGATTTTCGGCAGACACTTTTTAGAATCGTCTTATTTGGCCATATTGCATGTATCCAAGCATGTGCAGCTAGTTTAAGGTCATACCGCGCCATGGTACAGCTCTAACACCACCATGCTGCACAGCAAGTGTTCATCTTTTTTTTCTGTTCTTTTTTCTGGAATGTTTTGTTAGATTTATGTATGTAATGGGCACTCGCTTTCCAAATATGTCCACTTTTTTTTTTTTTTACCAGTATTTAACAGGATATTTTCCAAAGCTTTTGGGATCATTTGGAAATTGTGTTATAATAAATGTGAGACTTGCCCTGGCATTCCTTCAAAAGAGCAGGTACTGTCACCTTGGAACTCTTTCATGGATCCTGAACTTGCTCAGTCTCCTGACTCTTGAATCTTTGACACCACATGGCCTGCATTGCTTTAGATGTCGCATTGAGTTCTTTTGTGAATTCCAGGAAGAGTCTTTACTTTGCTCTTGGAGTAATTTTGCTGGGCCTCCTGAAAGGTTCCCTAGTGTTCTATAGTTTCTCCATTTAGTCATTAAGTGTTCTCACTGTTTTTCACTGCAGCCCAAATGCCTTAGAAATTGCTTTGCCCAACATGTGCCAGATCTGGAACAGAAATGGTTTTCTTTACCTCTGCAGCAAACCAATAGCTGAATTCCAGTCTATACCTCGACCTTTAGTGTATGAACCTTATTCCACATAACAGTCAACAACCAAACCAACATCCTGACTTCTACATAAACCATATTTTTTCTAGTTCTATATTTGCAGATAATGTTCTTGGTCTAGGACCATAACTATTCATCACTCGCCTCTAAAGACATATGGGCCATTAGAAGCTTGTGTTCACTTTGGTCAGGCTCAAATATCAGCTCTGAAAACAGTTGCATACCCAAACCCAGAGTATGGATACATTTAAGAATGTCTCCAGGTTTTTGGGTTGTTGTTTTTTTCATTTCTTTCAAAATTTCTGTAAAAATATTTGGTTACTTCTTTTATAAAAACATGTTTGTAAGCTGTATGGAAGCAAGTCTATGGGTTACCTTGAGATATCCAAGTAGTTTCATTCTTATCTCTAACACCTAATGTCACTTCTTTGATATGACATTTGAAACTAGAGTTTAACCACAGTTCCTAATCATTCATTGAATCTCATTCAGTAGACGCATTCCCACTCTAATCATCTTTGCCAGTTCTCTTTTCCACCCAAATATGATCTCCTATCTAACTTTTAGACCTTTGAGTCAACAGAAAATACATCACAAGCTTCAAGCAGATTCAAGATTTCTATTTCCTACAACCTGATGCTCACTTTCTTGCCTCAGGTGGAACCAGTGGTAGATGGAGTAGTGCTGGGAAGGACACTGCTTTGTAGCAAGTCTTGCTTTTTCTTCTCCTTCCCTTTTGTGCCTGGTTACAGACAACTGCGTGTCAGGTGCGTGAGGCTCGAGTCACATCTGCTGCTCCTATCCACCTCCTCCATAAATATCTGGTTACTGCATTGAAGCATCACCAGATCCTAGAGCTACTTCCACAAACACATCCAGCTGTTCTGGGCACATGCAAGTGACGTTGCTTTGCCACCTCAGTGAATGTTGTTATATTTGCCTTCTTAACTTTATGTGGAGTCTCTGCCTCACTCACCTGCAATATTCACTAACCTTGGGAAAATACACACCAGTAGCACCAAGTCTGCTTTTGCATTGCAGTTTGGGCTGTTTCAAAGTCTTGCACCTTTTTCAACAACTCAATGTTTCTTCTCTTTTATAATTCTTTTGTGATTAATATTGTCAAACCTAAGCAAACAATGCCACTGACCTACAGCCCCATAACCATAAACTTTTGTTATGTGTTGAGACTTTTGTTATGTACTTTTCCTAAAAAAAAATAGAAAATTTGAGACCAAATGTTAAAAGTTTCAACATTGATTTGGTGCCAGCACACCCAAGGGTTGTATGTAAATATTCACAACGATCTGTCTTCATAGGATCACGTTCAACCTATTGAGTTCTGCTGAGCATTCAGAAGCAAGCTGTGTTATAAAACCAAAGCAGCATAATTCCCCATTAATTTACAGTTGCACACACATGCACATGGAGCACGGCATGTCCAGTGTTTTCATTATTTATTGGTAAATAGGATCGCCCATTGTTACCGGGCATTAAAAACTCACAGTGTTCTCTGTGATGTTTTGAGAACAGCATGGTTTTCTCAAGCCCTTGGGAGCTCCTCTCTCTCTCCAGCTCCATTGGCATTTAATGAGACATCTGCATGCCCAGGACACATTTTGTTCCTTCTAATCAGATGAGTTGGATGGAGGACCATACCTGCAGACCCCTGCCACCCCCTCCTCCCGCCTGCTTCTTTACCTTTCTGCTCCTGGCTGTTGGTGCCAGTCAACTCATCCGTTTATTGTGGTTGTCTGCACAGACTGGACTATTCACTTTCCCTCCAATCACTCCTTCAAACTGAGCAGATATAATTTACATATTTAATTTCTTATGTCCATGGATTGGTCTTCAGGAATACAGAACCTTCTACAGAATGGCTAAGAGAAGTGGCATCTTTGTCAAGGATACAGGAAGTTGCGGATGACTCATTAAAACTGGAAATTTTCATCGAGTTAAAAGTAAAGTAGATGGTAAAATTATTTTTCAGTTACAGTCCTTAGCAATAGCATTACATTTTCTTAACTTTTGCCACCGTAGAATCACTAACTCTAATGTATTTTGGTGGAATCACATTTAATAACCCCGACACATAGTAGTGCAAAATTACAAGTTGAAGAGTAAACAATACCTAGTTTTTAAATTTTCTGAAATCTGAAAAGTTTACATATCCTTTCAGCCCTCAACTGAGTCAATACGTAGAACCACTCTCCACTCCAGTCACAACCGCAAGTCAAATCTATCATCTACCAACTTTGCACAATTTTCCTTATTAAAAACACAAGTTCAGTTAGATTGGATGGAAAGCAATCAGTGATTATTAAGCCTTTCCACAAATTCTTCAATGGATTTAAGTTTGGTTTTTAACTGGCCAATAAATATGTTTTGATCTAAACCACGTGTGAAACTCGAGGCCCGGCGGTCGTATCTGGCCCGTCGCAGCTTTATATGTGGCCATCTAGACTCTAATGGGACACATAATTAGGACCTTCAATGTGCTTAAAGAATATTTTATCAATCAAATCAAAGCAAAGCAGTTTTAATCTTAATACTGCCAAGTGACATCAATGTGAAAAGATCTTCAGTAATAGTTAAATTTAACAAGTACTTATCTTATTTTAATAGTTTCTTAATGGGTTTTATCAATACATTCTGTCACAACTGGCCTTTTGAGGACATTCTTAACGCTGATGTGGCCTAAAATGAAAATGAGTTTGACACCCCTCATTTAAACCATCTCATTGGTCTTAACTCTTATCACACTCCAACTTTTGCTATAGTATCAGTCTCTACATGGTGCCAGTCAACATCTCATCAACTTCAACCTGATTCTCAGTTTTTTCTGAAGATAACAGTCCCATAGCATGACTCTGCCACCACCATCTTTCATTGTAACAGTGTGTTCAGGATGATATGAGTGTTTTTTAACCATACAAGTTTTTCCATACTTGTAGACTGTAATTACTGGCCAGGTGACTTCTGAAGGCTTCTGTTTGTTTGTGTTGGTACCGTCTTCTCAGACACTGATCCAGGTTTGCTTCTCTCCATTAAAGGGGAGTTTTCCTCTCACTTTCACTACATGCATCTCAATATGAAGTATTACAGCAAAGTTAATGTCTCAAAGACTGCCCACTGCCTACATGCATGTTCAGAACTGAGTTCCCTTAGATGGACAGTTTTACCAATTTGAACAATAAATTGAACTTGACTGCATTGTTTAAAAACTACAATCTAAACGTGATGCATGTCTTTGACTTTGTGACTGAATTGAATTGAATGTGTTTCTGTATAAATTAGGTGTTTTTGTAAAGTACCTTGAGATGACTTTTGTTGTGGATTAGCGCAATATAAATAAATGAATTAATGGCCAGTTACTATGACAATGATTTTTATTTAGGGATAGAGGAGCATAAATACACAGGCATGTCACATGTTTCACATTTTTTTCATGAATATTCAAGAAAACCATATATATTTTCATACTACTTTACAGCTGTTGGATGTTAAACCTTTACAATTTGGGGTTATAATTTAACAGAATGTCAAAACGTTTAAAGGTATCAATAATTTTGCAAGCCATTGTATAAAAGACAAATCGAAACTCACTGATAACTTACTAAAAACTGTTTTCACAACAATGTCAGCAATACAATATCTCTGATTGGAAAATAAGCAACAGTAATATATACTGTGGATTAGTATATATTACCAATATTGTGAAGTGGCTCCCTTACCTGTCTTAGCCAAGTAATTTATATGTTTTCAAAGAAGATGCCTTCAGTAAGAAACAATATCTGTCAGCTAATTATCTATGTAGGGAGTTTCCCTGTGTAGCTGCAGAGAAGGGGCTTCAGGTTTCCAGAATGGAGCTTGCTGGTATCCTACCCTTTGACCCTGCACTCTCTACTCCAGCAAAATAGAACTTAAGCTTCACTAGTAAGTTACAGGAAAGTAAGTTTGTAATAACAAATTCACAACTTTAAGCACAAACTGAAAGGTCTTCTGGTGTATTAAGAAAGGATTTCAGTCCAGAGGGTTCAAAGTTCTTAACAAACAATACCTGTGTTTAGAAATGCAGAAGAGATGATTAAGCTTTGAAAATGTTTGTCAAAAAGCGATAGGTGGATAAGCAGTTGATATCTTACTGTAGTTGATTGCTTTATTGGTATCATAATTTTGCATAAATCCAGATTAGTTATGCCATAAGGCAGGAGCTTGTCTGAGACAGGCAAAGACCAAAGTGCACTTCTACCATTTTCAAATAAACAAACTCCGCTGTCAATTATGCAGAAGTGACTTTAAATCTCAACCTTTGAACGTTGGGGCCTCTAACTTCAGTTCAGTTGCTGAAACCTTCAGATGTGTACCTGCCTCCACATGCCTCAAACAAGTAATTTGGTGATAAGCAGGATTCTGTTGAATTTTGGCTGCATATTGTGGTCATTCATATATTGGGTCTGAAATTCACCAGAATGCTGATTGAATTTGCAGCACTGGCCCTCAGGGGCACAGGCCAGGAGCTGTAGTTTGAGACTACAGCATTGTCATGTTTGCATTGTGTATTTACTTACACAGAAAACAATTGTTGGTTACATGGGAAATGAAGAGTTGATCTTCCTATTTGAAACATGTGCTGAGATCAGGATATGTATCAGAGTCAGAGCAGCTGTGTATTGTTAAATTACTTGTATATTTTGTTTTACATCATTTTACTTTTAAATTAGACAATTACTTTGATTGGAAATATCTAACAAGTTCAGGTTTATGCTGCCGTTGCACACAGGAATGCTGTGCCTCCAGCATTACCTGAGTAAACAATGATTATTTTCTGTGTAAATAACCACCAAGTGCAGACATGGTAACGGTTTAAATGTACTTAGCATTTTCATGAATTACTATGACATACTTGGTTGTTTTAAGGAACTGTGGCCTCTCTTGGTCTAGCCTCACCTCTCCATTTAAATGAAGACTGTGACAAAGCTATACACTGTAGATAAAATATTAATTGCATGCAGCATTTTTTCTCTTCAAAAATTCTGAACTATCCCTTTAGATTTTCAAAATATGGCTGCTGGTTGTGTCTTTTTTTCTTTCTTTCTTTATCAGCTCCATATAAACTGATTTGCTTATAATTTTGAGTTGCTGCAGGAAATCTCCAAAAATCACTGTAAACACAATTACTAAAAATATTTCACGCCTCGCATCAGCAGCGAAATCACAGACAAATATTTTAGACTTTCTCCCTGACTTGAGCTTTCTTCATATGCTTGAGAAAGGCAACACTGAAAAACAGGAAATACAGTATCTGCATGACCTCATCCAAAGGCAACTGAATCCCCCAGTCTCAGTTGACACCCTGACCCTAATTAGACCCCCAGATACGACGCTCGGTTCCACTAGAGCAGCACCGAACATGGGTTCGGCTTCCCAGACTAAATGCTGGCAGGCTAGAGGTGACACTGACAGATTCCGCAGCAGACGGAGTTTCAGTGGGTAAAAGGGGCGTTAACCGCCAAGTGCCAAACTCACAGAGAGGTTAAGCTGTCCCCGACAGGCATTCCATAGGAGCCAGGATAGCGCGCTTTTTCTTCAAAGTAAAAGAGCCACGACATGACTGGAGTGCACAAACATAAACACGTGAAGGCAGCTGTGATCTCTGCTTTAAATGTGTGACAGTTGGGATTAGCGATACATTTTTGCAATCGTTAATTATAAAACGATTGTTTTTCAATCGTTTTAAACAATCGATTGTTGACTGCAGTCTAAAGCAGTCAGCTTCAGACTGCTTAAGAGTCTAAAGCTGACGTTCTTGCTCGCCCTTTATTTTGAAACACCAAAACGGAAACGCAGCTAACGTTTTAGGTGGCTTTGTCGCCGCTTGTCTAACAGATCGCCCTGTCTGAGTTTGCAGCTGAGTGGGCCACAGCACCGCGGCTCTATTATATAACTTTAACGTACTCACGGCTTTTTCACGGCGCATAGGGGCGATCATTGCACCGCAGATTTGGTCGATTCTTTCTGGATTAATCCTGAAGGTCGGGAACGACTGACTTTTATTTCTCTTTCTCCCCTCTACGTCCCCCTGCTGCTGACGAGGCGCATTAAAAGTTGCCGACGGATCCAAGAAGCGGCGCACAGCGACGGTGTTGGGTCTTGAGTAATAAATATCGCGGAGAATGTTTTCCTGTCGCTCGGACAGAGACGTCGCTACTCACTCTTCTGCTATTTCAGCGCGAAACATCAGCGCAATAAGAAGTGGGGCTTATTCTACAGCTTGATCCGGTGGACACTGCGCTATTTCCCACATGTTTATTTCTGAAACAACTTGCTCTGACGGGAGATGACCTAATCGAGGGAGTTTTCTCTCACTACAGGTAAGGGCTACTTTCAGGTGCAACTACTTTTTTTTTCTTGTTTTTCTCTTGCAGCGGTAGTGGGGGGTGGGTAAAAACCTTGTGGTTCCCGTCGAGTAGGCCGACGAGGAGCGTCCACGGTGGTGCGTGACAAGCGCGCTGACAGCCGAGCACCGAGTGGCACAGTTAGAAACAGAGAGGGGAGGGGGGACGACGGGGAGGGGGGGGCACGCCACTAAAGCGAACTAAATCAGTCTTATTACGGAGTTCCCACTAAAAATGATAAGAACAGCTTTGAATGTTTGTTTTGCTCCGTCTTTAGGCGTATGATCGAGTGCAGTTTCCTTCACAGCCAACAGGTTGCACTCATCATAAAAAGCTTGTCCTGCTGGGTGGAAAAGTACAGTATGGGAAGTCAGGAAACCTCGAACTTTTTAAAGCGGAGGTTTTCCGTGCCACCCCGTCAAATACTGTTTTTAAAACTGTTATTATTATTATTATAATATTATTTTATTTTTGATTTAAATGATTTATTAACTTTAAATTTACTAACTTTTAATTTACAAAAGCGCCATCTCCATGTTTACTTATGTGTATTGCTTTATATAAAATCTATGTTTAAATTTTATTCTCCCTATTTTCCCTTTCGTTAGTTGTTTAAAATCAGTTTTATTTTATTTTATTTTTTTATTTGTTTAACCTGATTTTCCTAATGTACTTACTTTTTTTTCTGAAAATGCCATGTTTTTTAAATTTATATATTTTTAGCATGTATAAAGTATAGTTATTTGTGAGCCTTTATTTGCCTCAAATGCCAACCTTTCTATTTTTTTCCTTAAAAAAACAAAAACAAACAAACAAAAAAACTATACTGAAGGGCTACTCTCATTGTCTACCACAGGAGAGAAAAAGCAATAATCTCCATATGGAAAAAGTTATTTTTTAATTTAAGTTGGGTCAAGGACAATTTATTTCTGTTTTTAGCTGAGTGGTGGTACGGTTTCGGCTCAGCATAGCTTCATGCTGTGAACTGAACTGTCTGCATTGGGGTAAACAAAACCAATCAGACTCCAATCATTTCAGACATACTGATCTGTTTTAAACTAGTTGGTACTCTGTCGTTATTAGAACTGCACAATATATCAATTTGCAAAATTAATGTGTGTAATATAGTAATAGCAAATGTCTATCTGGATGTTTTTAGAGGAAAAACCTGACATGCAAATAATAATATATTTGGCCACTTTGGTGGACTTTTACTCCCATTAATGCTCCTAAATGCTTAAGTTAACAAAGAGTTGTGAGAATGTCATGATGATGAGGAAAATGAGAAAAGAGTGATAAAATTGTGCCCTAGTTACAATTGATAGTGCCATTACAGTATTCAACAAAGGTATTGAAACTGAATGTCTGAGTATCAGACACTTTGGTATGCAGTTGTCATAAATCAGAGAGGTAAGGAGAGACAATGACATTCAAAATGTGGAAAATATGAAGAAGAAAAAGTGGGATATGCATTAAACAAGTACAGGTTAACAAGTAAATTTATGGATGGTCAGTCACTACCTTTACCCCCCGTTGGTAGCAAGACTGATTTTCAGGACATAAAACGTCCAGATAAATTTATAATGGTATTGAATGAGAAATGTTTGCCTTCATCTTTGTGCTATTTCCGCTTCTTGATTTGCCACCTTAAACAGTTTGTACTCGACTGCCTGTGTTTGCCAACAGAGCTAGACACTCGCTAAGGCCTTCAGCAAATACCCAGCGGCCCCTGAGTGGGTTAATCTCTTCCAACAGATGCATGCTGTTGCACACACGCTCTCTGTAAGCGGGACCGTCAGCGGTTTCACTTGAAAAGCAAGTTTGTGCCTCTTAAGCCAGAGAAGAGGACACCGTTCAAACATATGACATTTTAGTACATTTTACTAAAATGTACTAATTTAAAATGCACATTTTAGTCATTTCTGCTCCGTAAAAGGTTGTGGACCCATTTCCTATTCTTAACTGTCATGCTCTATTGTTGAAGCAGTAACAGTCCTATAGTATTTGTTTGGTTTTCAAAAATAAAACGGATACAAGAACACCCATACAGTAGAGTAGTTTGCACTATTGAACTGTGATGTGACACTTTTGAACTTTGTTGACACCTTTAGCTATAAATGATCAATATTCTAGTGAGTTTTTCTACCGCAGATGTCATTGCATTCATTAATATCACATTTATTTTATGTGACTCATCTGTTTATTGTTAATTTTGTTTGCAGAATGACGAGATGGATCAGGGTGGACCAAAGCACAACGGTAATCGGAACGACAAGCTTACATTTGCAGGGATCAGACCTGAAGTAGGCAGAGATTCAGTCAGCACATCTGGTTTACTGCTTCAACCCGCAATGCATCTGCCCAGTCCTGGGTCTGTGAACCAGAGCACAGTGGCACCGAATGGACAAGGGGGAACCAAAGACCAGGGGGAACTTGGAGGCCTCTTTGAGTCAGATAAGGAGGGTAAAATGAGCAGAATGCACAAACAAGAGCAGGATATATTCAGCTATGGGGACAGTTTGCCTTTGTTGAACCAGAGTACTTCTGATCTTGACCAGACGTCCACCTCTGTCATTAACACGTCAGAAACCTCAGTCCTGGGGAACCTCCCTTTGCCTGACCTGTTCCCTCAGCAAATTAAGCAGGAGGGGATTTTCTCTCTGGATAAGGAATTAGGAAATTATGGTGGACAAGCAGGTGTTGGTTCTTGCAGTCTGGATGGGAGCACTGCTCAGCTAATTGACGATGCAGATATCTGGCAAGACCTGGACCTTCCGAACTCTCTGCCAGAAATCAGTGCTTTTGAGTTGGATTCAGAGGTGGCACATTTGGATACCATCCTCCAGGAGAGCAGCAGCGGTGGTGAAAAGTCCCTGTTGGGTAATGGGGCCAACTGTATTGGTTTGAACGGCACAGAGCAGCAGCAGCTGGTACAGCAACATCAGCTTCAACAGCAGCAGCCACCGGGAATGCTTTCCAGTGTTGTCATCAAGGAGGAGAAAGATCCCGACTTCATCCACATCCGTACCCCTGGTGTGGTCAAACAGGAGAAGCAGGACGGTGCTAGTTACTGCCAGTCCCAGTGTCTGCAGAGTGGCATGAGCCCTCTGCATGGGGTGGGAACCATGCCGTCTGCCATGAATGTTGCCACGGGAAGTGGGTACCACTACAGAGGCAATCCTGGGACAGTGGGCTTGCAAGACCAGAAGCCTTTTGGCACATACTCAAACTTGTCAGGAGTCGGGGAGAGCTGGATAAGCGGGAAGAGGTATGGAGAAGCCTCTGGGATTCAAAGCACCAGTGATGGCCTTCAGTCTGTTGCAGCTTTGGGGAATTTTCCTGTCGGCTTTACAAGGTATGAATTGAATTTTTACTCCACCCGACTTCATTTCCCTACCTTTGCTTTATCTGTGTTCCATAGAGTGGTTTGAATTCGCATTTATGAGCATCAAGAAGTCTTGATTTTTCAAAATGCACTCAGCTTAGTGTGTTTTCCAGCTTTTGCTTCAGTCTGTGACATTCTTTAGCAAGAGAAGTCCTATCACTCCTGGGGTGCAGGGCATCTGGCGCTTATCACCTCCCAATGGGCAGACCTAGCTAGAAACACATTCTTCTGATTTATCCCCATTGTGTCACATTTTAGGAATGCCAAAGTTGAACTTTAAGACCTTTTTTTCCTTTAGAGGTCCGACATGGTTGGAAAACTAGTTGAAGTGTTGCCAGATTAGAGGGTGGCTGGAGAAAAATGTTGAATGTTCAGTCAAAGAGACATTACTCTTTGAAGAGGCTTTGTTGAGTATTTTTTTATTCTAAAGATTTCATAATTCCATGAAACTGTCCAAGTGCCAGGGACTTACTATCAAGGTGTGTTTTCAGTACATTTGTGAAAATGCATCATGGTGGAGCTTAAACACAAAGGAAATGAGAAATGTGAGAAAGTTTAGAGCGTGCGGCTCAGTGAGAGGTGTCTGGTAGGCACACCTCACTTTCAGCCCTGAAAGTACCATCTGATAACTTGATGAGCTTCAAAGCGGAACATAAAAAAAATTGAGAAATACATTTTTCAGGCTTCATGAGCCTCTTGTGTATCTGAGTTGAAGAGTGTAGATAACTAGATGTTGTCTGATTAATGCTGGGTGAATCACTACAGCCTCGTTTGCAAATAAGTGGTAGATGAACAAAGGACTCGGCTTCTGCTGGTGCTTCACATTCAGACTAATATGGTGTGTCTAACTTCCTGATCACAGGTGTAACAGCATTCTTTGTTACTTCATACTGTGCCCCTTTGATGCATGCATGTCAATGATGTGCAAGGCGGAAGCCTCACAATGCAAAAAAAAAAAAACTCTTTCAAACACGTGATAGAAAAAGACATGATACTCTAAAAAAAGGCTTGTTACTCAAGCAAAATTAAGTTGGAGATTGCATTGTTTTTAAATGTATGGATGGTACAATTTCTAAAAAATCTTAAATCTAACTTCACTTTAGGTTTTCAAAAAAAAAATTTCACACGATAATGCATTTCAGTTATGATACCAGCTTGGGATGAGATTCTTACTGTACAATAATTATGCATTGAATGCATGTATATGAACATCAAAAAGAGTTAGTTTAGGTAGTTTTGGCATATGATCAAGGTTTTCCAAGTAGAAGACCTTGGGGAAGATCCAGAACTCGCTGGAGGGAGTATAAATCCTGTTTGGCCTCTAAACCCCTTGGAATTCCCTAGAATTTGCTGCAGGGTGTCGATGGGGAAAATGTGTCTGGGATTCCCTCCTGGACCTGCTACCCCATGACACAATTTCAGATAAATGGGAGACAGTAGTTAAGGGCCAACTTTCAGCTTTCAGGTTTCCAGGTTTATGCCCATAAATTATTTTAAATTCCTTTTAAATTCCATGGAAAGTTTTCAAGTTAAAAAATTCCGAGAATTTTGTTAATCCCCCTTCAAAGGGATGCATTTCCAGACATTCAACATCACGATGTCTATATTTACAGGGAGAAAAAATTACTTCCTGATTTGTTTTATTATATTTTTACATTTATGATGTCTTCATTGAGAGCAATGTGGCGTTGAAGTCAAAGACCTTGTTTGTATGCACAAACTGGATTCTGATTATTGTATTTCAAGGCTATTCAAAACATTCTTGAGACATGATACACTACCAGCTCCCTAATCATGGGAAAATGCATATTTATCAAAACTTTGCTTAAAGTAAGGTTTCAATATTTAGTTGAAACTTAAACTGGCTGTTATATTTTGTTCTCTAAAGCTATCATGCTAGTTATATAAACATTATGAAAATGATCATATTTAACTTGCGGAAACCATATTTAATAAAAAGGGGTGAAAGTCAATAGCCGGGTCATTTATAGCCAGAAATATTTTCACACCAATTAGTTTAGTTCTTGCAAGTGATACATATGTGTTTAAGCTTTCCTTCTGCCAGCTGACCGGCAGTGTGCCTCCATTAGTGTGGTAGGTCCAGTGTTGCATCGTTCTAAACACTCCATACAACCTGAGAAAACACCAAACACACCTGCACAATCTGGACTCTCATTACAAACACTTATAAAAGTGTTGATACTAATCTTTTAAAACCTTTCTATACCTGTATAACTGTAATTGATCAAAACGCCAATTGTTTGAACTAGTGGATTGGTAATTGATGTTAAATGCTGCAATAAATAACATCATATGTCATAAATGTTTTTGAAAGACACCAGATTCATCTCAAAGTGAGAATAAAAACAGAAGAGTGAGAAGTCTTTATGTCTAGAAGACTAGCCACCTGAATGTGAATTTGAAACATTGGACATAAAATTATCTTTAGTTTGTTGTCTAAGTACACGGTGGGCCGTAAGTTTCCATACATAGAAAAAAATAAACATTTTATATTAGACAACCGTTTTTATTTTTGTGTTACTCTGTGTAATCGCTGCACGTCTTGGACCACTTCATGGTTGATCTGCAACATTTCCAGTTTTCTGAAACTGAAAATAAGTTTTGCCACAGTGTCGTGTGTGATGCTCGCGCCATGTTTTCTGTTCAAGTTTCGTGCATTGCCGTCATATACATTTTACATTCTCCTACGTATGAAAACTTATGGCCCAGAAACAGATTCATTTAACTAAACACAAGCCTTAGTTAATTAAAACCAGCTTTACATGTTTTAATATATTATGTCAAATGAAAGTAAACCTTGCTGCTTGCCAATATCATTATTATTCCCATGACTTTGGTGTTAAGTGTTTATCCATTACTAATTTAAAAATATTTAGACTAGTGCTTAACTCTTCCCTGTAGCTGTGCTTTTTACATCATTGAGTGCCTTAACAGGACTTTGGTGCATGCGTGCGTGCGTGCGTGCGTGCGTGCGTGCGTGCGTGCGTGCGTGTCTCCTGAATGGCCACGTGTACAATAGTGCGAGGGTGCCTCTTGGTCTACAAACTGTCAACTGTTTTTAATTTTTTTCTTCACTACAATGAGCACCCCTCTGAGAACTGTGCTGGCTAGTGCTTTTGTTGCAGATGTTTTTAACATTTTACCTAAATTGTGTTCCTCTATTAAATCCATTTGACTTGAATATTAACATGCTATTATTCAGATGTGACTTTTTTGGACTGAGGAAGATGTAAAAAAAAAAAAAAAGTTCAAAATATGTTTGATTTTAGAAGTTATGCTGTAATGTGTGCAGTAGTAAGACCTAGTAGTAATAACACTTTAAGGAGTAATTATATTTTTCTTAACATCTTTCAGTAACTCAAATACATTTTTTTTTTTTTACCATTTTTGTGCTTGTAAATAGATGTGTGAGATGTATTTATTAGACTCTTCACATTTTTTCCTCATCTAGCTGCTCATGCAACTAAAACAATTCCTGATTAGTTAACACTACAAAAATGACACTTAAGTCATATCCACTGGATTGGAAAACAGGCCTATTCCCGTTTCTATTACTGCACAATTTAAATTATGCAGTAATAACATACATTACTGACAAAATAATTAGACCAATCCAAATAGGAACAGCAATATATTAACCTTATGTTGCACAGTGGCATTTCATTCCTAATATCCCTAGAGGAACTTTGAGTGACATTTCATATTAAGGATTTAATTCAATACAGATGAAATATTCTTTCCGTGCTGCTATAAACTTGGCACTGAAAAAGTATCTAAACAGGTTCTGCAAATTTGCTCTGCATGTTTTTCTGCAGATCCCTTGTTGCTCTAAATCTTTATGTAAAACTGTTAAGTTTAAATGTGCATGAAAATCAAAGTATGACTGTTCCGATTGTATCCCTGATGAGCAGTCTTTTGCAGCAAATAAAAATGTGCAGTACACACTTATTGTTTCCATCTAAGGATAAATGGAAAGCACTGCAGTCTGAGCGATGAAGGAACATGTTCCTCTGATTTTATAATTGTTTCTTGTCTGCATTCAGAGCTTGTTGTTGGCTTTGGTTGTGGGTCTGACTTGAAGCATCTCAGGCTGCATATTTTTACATGTTACTGCTTGTGTAGTCTGCAAGCTACTGAGATGTCATCTTGTTACTGGAAGTCATGACTGTGTTGGAAGGGCTCATATGTTGTCGTGAGTCCAAATGTAACAAAAGTCTTTCAGTTCTGCATTTATTCACACATAACTTTTGTTTTTAAAAATCAACAAACCAACCTGATTAGTTGTTAATTATCTTGCATCCATGATGTTATGATAAAATTAGTTTTTGTGTAATTAATCTTTTTATATGGACATATTGTCATTTTATCTCAGGAACAGCAGATAAAAGGTAGATGAATCCCAGTGCTGACAAAACTAGGTCAGTGTTGTCTCTGTTAACTCACTTTCCTGGATTTGTAATCTGTTAAGATTATGCCAATGCTAATCCACGTTGTTTGAGTTCTTGTTTACGGATATCCCTTGTTACTCGTTAGGCTACCCCACTTGATATATTTTGTTTTGCTATATCTCACTTTTTAAATTGTGCTTTTGCTTGACATTAAGTCTCCAGTCCTTTTCCAGCTTCACATATCCTCTTTTGCTTTCTGCAATTTCTTTGTTTGGTTTAATTTATGTGAATAATAATGATTGTTCAGAAAGGAAGAATTTCTTTTGCAGAGCTTTCTTAGCTGTGCATTTGATGTTTAAATGGTTTTCTGTGAAGTGAAGTGGAATATTTTATACTGCAGGAAATTATATTTTAACTTCATACTTGAATGGTAGCTTAAATATATTTAATGTAAATTTATTCATAGATGTTTATCACAAATTTTGTTGCGTCTGGTTTTTATACCTTTTTGCATATCTTCTCTCTGTGTATGGCACCCTGCCCTCCCCTCCCCTGTTTGAGCTGAGTCTTTGAAGCAGGCTTTGGCTAGGGGTCAGAGGTCATGGAGCCAAAGGAGGTTGAGGCCTCTAAGCAGCCAAGCTGTTGCTTTTTTTAAGGTTGCTGTGGTGCCTGCTGGCTTGTTTATGCCTATGTTGGGTCTTGTGTGCATTTCAAGGTCTGTCTAAAAGGCCACATGATGGATTTGACCTCTTTTACAGGATAGAGTGAGCCTTTTTTATTATTTCCAGAAATGCAAAACCGCAAACATGTTGAATTATTCAGTACATTTTTGGAACTAAGTGGTTTGCACTGTTATTAATGAGTAAAAAGTATGGATCCAGCCACTTTTTGTTTTAAAAATGTGTTTTAAATTTACTAATCTGCTTTGAACAACATTCTGATTATGATTTATGTTTTTTATACTTTGAAAATGATATATGAACCTTTAGCACTGTTTTCATTGCTGTAAGATGTATTTACTATGGATTTATATCCGCTCTCTGCTATGTCGTATAGCAAATCATTATGTTAAAGAATTGGATATAAGACGCAAATGTTCCTGTAATACCTCAATATAATTTGATAATTGCGGCAGGTGTGTGTGAACTCTCCTGCCATGGTTAGGTTGATGTGAAAAATAAAATATGCAGCCTTCTAAACTGTGATAGGATATGTCTGGAGTGAGCATAAATATAGCCCCGACCTCTCTCCCTCACTGTACTTCATAAACACGATTGAGCTTGTTGTGTTTGGCAACGGGTCAATCAGGAAACAGGAAGTGGGGAGTCTAAAGGCTGTAGTGGTTCAGTCTAATGTCCCCTCGTCGTCTTTACCATGGCAGATTGATAAAAGCAGTAAGAATGCTATGAGGGCACATTCATAGTCAGTGAGTTATGCTGGCTTTCATGTGATGTAAATATTACTATTTAAAACAGTGCAAGATTGCATCAGCTCCCACATTTTCAGGAAATGCAGTGCTTGGTACAGACAAGCTCGTTTTTGAATTGGAATACTCTTAAATCATGAAAAGAAACACCCCTGCCAATACTTTTTACAAGGCAGTCTAAAACATCTTTAGAGGTTTGTACATGTGACTGTCTCAGGGTTTTCCACAGGAAACTGGTTTTGTGGAGGTGTTGGTGGAAGTTGCGTCCCTCACACCACTTCAAATTTTTAGACTCTGAGTTGAACCCCCCTTTACCAAATAGCTTATTATAGCATTTGGGGCTCAAGAAGAACAGAACTTCAGGATATTTGAACTTCAGTGATAGTTATGGTGTATTTTTACATGACCATTAAAGATCTGGGTCATTAAATCTAAATTTGTTTCACATTTGTCATGATCCTCTATCCAGTTGTTCACCCATTTCCTTTCATCTGTCAGCCTGAGCAGGATTGCGTATCAAATTGTCTTCAGGACGATACGGTGATCTGTTATCTAATACGGTTTGATTTAAAAGACACTAAGATACATTAATTTTTGTGTTTTTCTCTGTGCAGTTTCATAGCTGAGGTATTCACATGTTTTTCACCTGCTCATTGAATCTCATGTTATGCACTTCCATTGTTCCACACACGTGGTCTTCCTTATTTGTAATTATTTGAGAAATATATATTTTTGGGAGGGTTTAAAACTGCAGATTTGCTGCTAACGATAGAGACAGAACGTTCCTGTCATGGAGGTCTGCTGCTACATGCTGCTGGTTGTTTTCAGTTGAATCCTTGGTGAAGTGATTTTTCCACAAACTGCAACTTTTGTTGGCATGACTGAACCGTTGCCATTAAAAAGTAAAATTAAGCTGTTCTCTGTGACGGGAAGAATGTGAATGGACACTTATTTGTTGCAACAAACAACAAAACACTAGTTTTTTCCACCAACCATTGTACAGCTCATACAGAGGTAAAACCATCTCATCAACACTCCTCGAGTTAGGCTTGGTTGCTAGATGACGGTTCAGGGTCGGTTAATTATGACTTATTAATCAAGAGGTTTTTGAAACTGCTCATTTTCCAGACATCAAAAACATTAAGTTGTTGCAAAGATCTGAGTGGAGTGTCTTTAAGCTCTTGAACTGTTTCTAGATGCAGTGAAACCCTAAATGGAAGTATAAAAATTTGCAAAAAGACAGTTTTTCATAATAGATTCACTTTATCTTGTATATTTTCCACCTCAATGCTAAAATACCTCATATAAAAACCATGCTGAGCAGCAGAGTTCTTACTCTGCAGCAGAAAAAATGTACTTTGACAGCAGGCTACAATAGCAGTTACTTGATGTAATTTGGCCAATCAGACAAATTCATTCATTAATTTCTTATATTTGTTTTATTATGCAAGTGTGCAACTTTTCTTTTGCTATAAGCTGTGCAACAACACCGATCCGTGGCACATGAGTTGGAGGCCTAAGGCCTGGTGTGTGGTTCAAGAATGAACTCAGTTTCGATCATTTTCGATATCCTATTTTCCTTAAAGTTATAATTTCCCAGCCTTTTATTTATTGTCCCTGTTTACTTAATTAATTTATTTTTTTGCATTAGCTTAATCCAGATTAGAAACCAACAAGAACACTGAGGAATTCCATCCTGATACTGATGCTGTCTGAGAGAAGTTGTGGCAAGACTAACAGGCGTTCATAATAACCGTGCATCATCACAGGTCTAATAAATTCTCCAGCGTGATTAAACTTGCTTTGGCGATCATGAGTCAAGTGAGGGAATTTGCTGAAAGCAAAAAGGAAAAAATGTTTTCCTAGCAATGCTTTCTACTTTCCTTTGAGTACAGTTGTGCTCTTCAGGCAAGTTGCCAAGCTGTTTTATTTGTATAAAACTGTACATGTTCTCTGTTGTGCTCGGCTTTTTGGGCAGTCAACTTTGAGGCTGTGTGTCCGACTTGGCGAGAAACCTGTGAGACTAAAAGCGGAAAAAAAATGTTTTCTCTACACACATTGCTTGCCCTCGCAGTGTTTCACGTTGAACTAAAGGAAAACTTGTCTGGGTGTGTCTGGGTTTGACAGCCAAAGTTCAGAGTTCAGCTGTTTGTTTTCCACTGCAGAAGCAGGAGGAGCAGATTTAAAAAGGGTTTTATTCCCGCTAACTGAGCTTGCACTTTTGATTATTTTTTTTAAACCCAGTGCATTAAAGTGTGACAATATGATTTTCTGCATAATTAAATCTGACTCATTGTGCCAGAATAGAATTTTGTGGAGATTTCAGCACTTCGTAAGAAGTGTATCCCAACAGCATGTGAGAAAGGGAGGTCTGGATCAGGATTATGGGCTTTCTTTTCCTGCCCCTGCTGTTCTACAAACAAGGGTTAGGGAGTTTTCTTGACACATGATCGGTGTGAGCAGGATGACAGAGTTACCAAGGAGACTGTCAGCAGGGGGTCACGGGTTCAGGCCCCTTGAACTGCAACCTGCCACCTGTTGAAGTGAGAGCAACTTAACCAGTCCTTTTAGGCTCAGAGCCATTGTTCTTTTTATTTATCTTTGTGCAAGCTTGTGAAACCTGGAGACCATTTCCTGCAGGTGTAAATAGCTGGGAATTGTATTGAAGCTTGAATGTATTTTGTCTTCTAGAAGTACTGAATAAATGTGAGATGGTTTCGGGGCTAGAATACTGAAGGAACCTCGTTTTGTGTTTTGATTTTATTTTATTTTTTATGGAACAAGTTAAGAGAAACTACCCTCTTTTACTGTCCAAAAGAAGACCTTAGCTTTTGTATTTATTTCAAATGGAGGTAAATTTATCTTCATTTGTATTGTAATACACAACAATGCCAAAATTGAGTTGTCAAAGGCTGTTGTTTAAAGCCGAATAACAAATTAAAAATGTTTTATAGGAATAAACAGGCCAACCACGTGTTTATTAGTCACTTTATTTGTTTAGCTACTCATATGTAATAAATGACTTTTTCAGAGCTTAGGAGCTTTTCATTGAGTGACACATATATGGCATTTGGTCTCCCAGACAAACTGTTTGATGATGCACAAGTGAAATGTACGCTTAGAAGTTGGCTGTGTTGACTTTATGGTTTCACATGTAAATTAATTTTTTGCTTCTCTAAATAAAATGCCTATTTTTTTATAATTTTATGAGAAAAAAAATAGATCAGTCATAATATTGCCTACTACCAGACATTACAGAGGACCTTGTGCCAGAGATGAGTGAATGATTTACCCAAGCAAGGTAACTGTGCATGTGGGGAACAAACATTCAGGCTCTGAAGCTCTCAGCCTGTCTCGCGCTTTATGTAATCTTATGATCCGTAATGGCTCGTTTTAGAGAAATTGTGTCAGTGGCCTAATTTTGAAGTAATGTATGGCGTTTCAGTTCAGATTTGTTCATGACTGTGGTTGGCAAAGCGTTTCTTCTTCTCCATCTGCTGGCTGGTTGTCTCTGCCCACCTCAACATTGCTTCTGAAACCGAAATGGAAAACCGTTAAAAAATCAAAGCAGAATTTGCTTACAGTATATAGGATGAGAAAGAAGCCTTTCTTGTAGACATATCTCTTTGTTGTTTGTATAGTCATATAGTGCATGGTTTAGAAAAATATGTTTAGAAATTACAGCAGCCTACACATTAACTGACCTCCATTGCAACGTTGTCTTAAAAAGTAAAAGAAAAATGCAGATTATATTATTCTTTTGGTTTAATTTTGTTCCACGATCTCCTAATGTACTCTATAAAATAAATGAAACTTAATAGAGATGTGTCCATCAGGCTTTTTTAGGGAGATTATTCTGTTTTTTTTTTTGTTTTTTTCCCATGTTCAGGACTTTTCAAAGCATAAAAGAGAATAAATGTGCTGCAGGTTCTTTGATAGAGGTAGTGGTTCTGGATTCGACTGAAAATTAATGCATTAGAGCATTATTCCCATTTACTGTATGCATCAAAGCATACATGATTTCTATTGGATACAAAAACATGATTCCTTTTCCTAGTTGTAGCACCGTTGTCTTGCAGCAAGATGTTTCTGACATGAGATCTTCCTGCATGGAGTTTGCATATTCTCCCTATGCATGCAAGGGTTCTCTCTGGGTACTCAGCTTCCTCCCACACTAAAAAACATGACTGGTTGATTTTATAGTCTAAATTAGTCCTCAGGTATGAGTTTGTATGGTTGTCTGTCCTGTGTGTCTCTTTATCTTTATGCCCTGCAAGTTGTGTAGCAGGAAACGACAGAAAAATATCAATAATCCTTAACTTTTCCATATCTACAGCTAAAGCAACTGTAACTTTGACTAACAAGGCTGGATGAAAGTTTTTCCTGCTATGTGAAGGTGGGTGGTTCTCACTTTTAGAGAACATTTTCCTCACCTTGATCAGGGATGCCAATAATTGTAGAGGACGATGTATTTGTTTAAAATAACCTAACCTTCTTTTTAGATCTACAACCATTTTTTTTTTAAACCGTGTCTCTCATTTCCTGAGCTCCTGAACCTGTTCGGTTTGTCCAAACTGGTGGAGTTATGCGGGTCCATGTGTTGGTGTCAATACTGGTGGAGGCAGAAAAGGGCGTAGACTTTATCATGAATCGAAGCCAGCAGCTGCTCAACCCGCCTGGTCACTCACGATTGGCTAGTGTGTTATCACAGATACAGTGATAACAATTCACATGTTGTGAAAGGATTTCACAACATGTAGTCATATGTAAAAATATATATTTCCATTTTGCTTTTTTCTAATAGCCTACGTTTCTTCTGTCCCTTTTTGCGCCTTCATTTCATTTATTGGTGTAGGAACATGGCTGACCTCTCAACTGGCACTCTGTCATCCTTCAAAATAGACGCTCCTCTATGTCTGAAGCTTGTCTATTTCTAGCTCTGTTAGCGGTAAAGCCAAGACCAGGCTTCATTTCTTTTAAAGATCTGCTTATGGCGCTTGTGGTAATGATACATCTTTTGTGGGATTATATCACAGAAGTTTTATAAATTTATAGCTAAACAAGACCAGCGTCATGTACACTTAGCTATTGGTGTTCGAATTGTACTTTTCTTCTTTTTCATTCGGATATAAATTATGCTTTAATATTTCTGAAATAGTTATCTGATGTGAAAAATGTCTGATTTTCTATAATCTTGAGTATTAATGCATTCTGTTGATAAATCCTATGTTTATTAAAGTAGATATGCACACAGTCAGGATTAAGGTGACTCTTAAGACTTGAAGACGTTTTGTTGACTAAAAAGATTTGTTCAAAAAGCAGCTAAAACCATGTGGCCTAAACTGGAAATGGGGTGGATTCACTTTTTATTTAATTTCACTTATGAAATATTACTTTCTTAACTACTTGTGTTTTGATTTGATATTTCTTATACCTGTCTTGTGTTATTTTGTTTGCTCTATATGCCTTTCAGACATAAAATTCACTTAAGGTGCAATTTTCTTATTTTTTTTTTTTATGATTTGGCTTAAAGACTTTATTGACTTAAAGTCTTTAAGCCAATGAAACAATAAAAAGAAAGTGATCCTGTTAAAATTCTTATTTTATTACTTATTTTATTTCTATCCAGGTTTTTTATTGGTCTATCTTTAACTTTCCCACAAACACTACTTTGGTTTTCTTCTTGTTCATTAAAATAAATTAATGAATGAAATTTGTTGGCTGTCCTTTTGTAAACTTGAAGTTTGATTTAAATAATTTCAGACCTCGATAAAATCCAGATCGTGTGTGTATCTCTTAAGACCGAAGCACTTAAAGAGGGTGTACTTTCTTTTTTATCAGATCTACTAAAACAACATTACAGTTCTACTTTAACTGAGCATTTTCAAAGAGTATGGCTTTGTTCTGTTGAAACAAAGAAAGACTAACAAAGGTTTGGGGCTTTACAATCAGTTCTCAGTTCCTCCTTTTCCTCCCTGCTCTCTTTTCTCTCTTCGATTCCTCCACTCTTCCTGTCTCAGGGCTTCCTTTGCCGCTTTAAACCTACGTCACTGGCTTCATTGTGTTCATTCCCCTCATTCTCTCCATTTGTCTGCCTGAGCCAGATGTCAAACTGCAGTATAGATCTTCTGCTAGTTGTCAACGTTTCATTGCCCTTATGTGCCTCTTAATCTGCAGCGAAGCCAAGACTGAAACAGTGGTGTGTGTATGTCCAAGTAGGTTAAAGCACAGACTTTTCTCAGCAGGAGACACAGTTTCTTTGACTGCTTCTACTTAATTTTAAGCATGCTCGGCTTAGCAGCTTCTCTTATTGCCAGCAATAAATCCAAGTCTCAGGGACTTTTATTACAGCAGTATGGTATGGGTCATTTACACTCACTTCCCTCCACGTTTTCACCTCTTAATTTTATATGATAAGGAGAACACGTCAGGTCTGTGTTAAGAGTTGTGCTAAAAGGAACAAAGTGTGATAAACTTGTAGTTTTTCATAGTTGTGCTTGAGCAAAGAAGAAAGAAAAAGATTTTTGTGTGAACAGTTTGGATAAAAGTGAAGTTTGAAGTGGTGCTAACCCACTGCAACAGGAAGAGCCATGCATCACTGTGGTCATCACTCATCTCCTCATCACTCATTGGCTTTCAATTCAAAGGCGTGGCCTCCATTTCTCTAGAACTATTCTACTACACTATCAGTGACTTTTTCTGGTGAATTGGTAGAACTTGTAGCTGCTTAGTCTTTGAACTTCTTTCTCCACAGGCTGACGTTTGCCAAGTCGTGTGTTTCCTACTTCAAGAACTGAAACTATTTAGTTTTAGGCCTCGCTGATGCCTCTAACTCTTTATCATAAGAATTTACTATATCTTCAACTTCCGTCTTTCCTCTGGGATTAATTTATTTAATAATGACAAAATGACTATTTTGTTAACTACAGCAATTTTCACAAGTATTGGCAAAGCTGGCGATGATTTGAAATCTAGTTTCATGAAACAAAATCCAACATTTAATTTGACTGCATTTAGAGATTTAAAAAAAAAATCCACATTAATAAATTGTTTTTAACAAAACTGTAATTGCCACAGTTGAATGCATGGAAAAAAGATGTAAAGAGAGCATTTTTCTGATATTTCACTTTTTAAAGATGATCTCAGGTTTTAGTAATACATGGCCTCCTGTTTCCCATCTGTGTAAATATGAGGTGACTGAGGCCTCATCCACACCAAATACAGCCCGTTTCTAAAACAAGTTCTCAGTTTCAAAAACACCTGCATCCACTCAGGACCATTTTCAGAAATGTTATCAACAAAACACTATTTCGACATGTAAATGGCATTAAACATGGAGTATGGGACACGGCACAAATGAAGTTAGCAGTAAACACAAAAGAGCAAGAACGCTGCACAACAAAGTGCAAGTCGAGTCTTTGGTGACGATTAAGTCAAGTTTTTAATACATGCTGCGTTAGATTATAACATTTATAAACTACAACAACATTGTTGTTGTGTCTGTCATGTTTGGGATTATAGGTTAGAGATAGAGGTTGGATTCATACGTCAAATATTTCTGCAGGAGAGGAGTTTTCGCTGTTTATACGAATATGCAAAAGGGAAATCTTTACTCTGGAACCCGTTTTAAAAAATATTTAAGGTCCTCTAAAAAGTCATATGGACATGGGACACAGATGGTTAAAAAGTTTCATTTTAGAACAAAATGTTCCCATGTGGTCAGGGCCAGACGGGCTAACTTTTACTCACCGTTCTTCAAAATGCCAAGACAGGAGAACATACCTGTAAGAATGGCAGATATTTGTTAATCTCTGTCAGGGAAAAAAAAAAAACTCAACTTTTACATATTGAGATTCACAGCTTAGTCTGGGATAGTTTATACAATTAAGGAGCAGGAGCAAAAAGCTACACTTTCTTTCCAGAAATAAAATGAAGGCAGTTAAATAATGTTTTGCCTTTTTGGAGTAGATTCTGTGAAACATGAGTATTTTTACTGAAGAATATACTGTAGGAATTCCCTGCCGGCATATTTGTAGTCAGCACAATGATTAAAAGGTTGAAAAGATCTTGAACTGTGGTAAATGGAGCATGGCCTGAAGAATAGTAATAGAGGGGAAAAAAATCTACGATGATGAAATTTAAATAGTCTAGAAAGTGGATTCTTGCAGAAAATCCCTCATTAAAACGGATAGACAGTATTTTGCTTTATCCAAACTGTTTTCTTTAGTCTATGCTTTCCTCCTCCTCTGGCAATAACCTTATTTGTGTTTAGTCCTTTTGAAAACAACTTTAAGCTCTTCTTTGATAAAACCAGACTGGCAGGTTTAAATTAGTTATTTCAGAGATTAGTGACATGTCACCAAATCCACCGCATCATTACTCTTGTTATTTGTGTGGTATCGCTGACAGAATCTCTGGAAATGTATGCATTTTATATTTTATTTTTTTGTATTTCCTGCACATAAAAACCTTCCCTGTTCAGTCTGTGTCTATAAGCTTTGCAGCTGTGGAGAATACAGAGAAAGGGAGAGTAAAGAGGAGCTTTACTGTAAATGGGCCCCATTCCAGCTGGGCCAAAGTCTGTACCCGACTGCAGCCTTTCTCAGACTTTTCTAAGTCTTCCCAAAGCTTCTCATTTCACCCTGTCTTTTTATTCACATCCCTTAAGTTTTAACAGAACTTTACTTTTTATGAGACATTGCTCTCTTTCTCTAGAGAGTAAAAGTTTGCGTGCTCTGCTTTCATACCGTTTACCAACCTGATTCAACGTTGCTATTATTCTCAAGCTGCTGAACAGGACTGCTTAGCTTAGAATTCCTGACAAGCGTCTTGTTTGTCGCATGTGGGTCACCTATTTCCACTCATAGAAAATGCAGAGGAAACCATAATACCTTAAAGAAAAAGATGAGGCAAGAAAACAGTAAGTGTTCCATAAAGGCAGCAGTTAGCGTCTCAGAACGGGTGGAGGGAAAAACAAAGATCCAATGACAAGATCTTGTGTAAAGCAATACTTTAATTAGCACATTACAAGAACCTGTTACAATGTCTTAATGCTGGAGACCACTTTCCGCCTTCACAGTTTGTGTTCAGTCGGTGGGTAAACATTCTCCGTGTCCCTTTTGCAGAGTAAGATAGTTTCAGACAGAGTGGAAAAAACCCAGAGGTGTTTTACTGACAGCCTGTGAGAAACTGGTCGAAGTGGTTCGATGCAAAGGAATGGGACTTCAAATGTTCCTTTGTAATATCCATACATCAACCGTTCAATAAAACTTTATTTTTACAGCACTTTATATGCAAACTAGTGCAACACAAGGGGCTTTACATAGATTTAAAAAGTAAACGAAAACATGCAATATCTAGGTTTTTGAATTTATTACATTTTTTACATAATACCCTACATTATAGATTAATTTTCAGTTTCTTCAATTGAGGACTTTGAAACATTTCCGTTCAATGTCTCACGAGTGATAAAATTGCAACGATTTTAGCAGAGATCTTTTTGTTTCAACTAACCAATAGAAAATTATGTGTTGAATATTCTCTATGAAACATTAACAAGATCCTGTAAATTGTACAGGAAATGCAAAAATATTTGCCCTCTCTGTAGTGCCATGACAGCAGACCCTCAACACACGAGGACAATAGGAAGAAATTCCTGTGCATTCTTTCTCTTTGTAATGTTTTCCTGCCAGGTCAAGACATAATCAGAATTTTCTGTGATGTTAAAATAAGCCAAATCTAACAAATCAAAGACATTGTGTAGATTATATTATTTTAACAGTGGCTGTGTCTTTGTTGATACAGTTGTAACAATAATGTTTCATTAAGCAAATATGATTTTTTCCAGCAGCTGTCAAGGCGCTCACTATATCGAACAACCTGTGTGCTTTAGTGTCTCCAGTGCCCTCAGCTAAATTGGATGTTTGCATGTAGACATTTCACAATCGGTCTGATTTAACCCGGTTTGTCATTTGCATGCAAAGGCTAAATGTAGCATATGTGGGAAACTTAATGAGCCTCTGGTTTATGAAAGTGTAAACAGTCATTTGTGGTGCTGATTTTGTGCATTGACAATTTCCTTATTCTACTTTTGCTAATGTTTTATAATACTATGTAATGTTTTAATATGTGCACAGTAACACCATCTCAAAATTGTTTGCAATGCCATGTTTGTTGAATGCTTTTTTCTAGGTGTCAGGAAGAAACACTTTGGTTGCCAATTATATATTCAGCCTATCAGAAGGAGTCGTATTACTGACACAGATGACACAGATGATGGCTCCCAGTACAATAAAAGTCACAGACAAGACGAGAGATGACAACTTATTGTCATCACACAATGACACACGTAGTGTTGCTGCTACCACATAATTTTTTTCTGTTTAATATTGTGCATATTCCTTTTGGGTAAACTTTAAAAGCTCTGCTCAATTATACTTATTCAAGATAAACAATGAGGAGACTGCTTCATGATTAAGCTGTGAATTTTGCTCCTGTATAAGAAATGCTTTGACAAGATGATGAAATTAAAGAAGGTCAAACGTTCCTTAGAATTAAGATGATATCTTTATTTCAATAAAAATGTTCCCAGAGTTATTACTTAAAAAAATGAAACCAAATTACAGCATTCCTTAAATAACACCATTAGCTGTGTGAGCCATTGTTCTATCATTTAACAAGGAGTAGTTGTGCTTTTGTCTTTTACCTAGAAAAGCACAAGCTGGCTTTGACTTGCTTTGATTTCATGATGTCTGTTTTTGTTGTAGGATGAGGAATGTTCTTAATGCAGCTGCATTGAGTTCACTCTGCTTTTAAGTGAGCGAAACTCTGACTGTGATGGCGTGAGGGTTTGCTCTAATGACTGCCGTTCCCTCTCCACCACACTTTGCTCCTCACTACATGGTACATCAGCCTTTCAGCTCTTAATTACAGCCAACACTCTGCCTGTTTTTCTCAATCTGCTCTCTTTCCTTTCTCTTGTGTTTAGTGCCATCTCACCACTGATTCATCAGTCTTTCCTGTCTGTCTGTCCTCATCTCGCAGCAGCAGGGCAGCAAATGGTGTTTGTCGGAGTACGCCGGCTCGTCTTTTTGTCTATTAGGACATATTTTTAATATGTTTGTTTAGAAATTAAGATGGCTATAAGTTGTTTTTTACTTCAAATGCTAGAGCTAAAGTTGGATTTGTAAAGCACCAGGTTGAAAATAAGATTGCGCGGTCACCATCGATCATCATTTAAGCCACATAATCCTTAATTTGAGACCTCATGAATTAAGTTAAAAGCCTGAAACAAAACTTTGTTCTCATTGGTAAAATGAAGTTCAAAATATGTATTTAACTTGGACGACTTTTCTGCTGCTGTGAAGTTTCAAGCGTTTCTTTCCTCTGTGACTTTGTGTAAAATCTGGTGGTTCTATTGCTGAAATGCAACATAATGGTGAATTTTATATAGTCATTAGAATTACATGCAGTTTGTGTTCCAAGATGCAGCCTGGCTTATCGACTGCTCGTTTATTTTATGGCCCTGAGCAGAAAAGGCTTCTTTATGTTTTCTCAACAAGGTCTTTTTCTTACACACTTGGGATGAGGAATGATGGTGGGGAGAGGCTGTTCATTTGTTCTCGGCTTCTATTTTTAAAATGAAATGGGCTTTGTTTGTTTTACCTGATTATTTGTTAAGCATATCTTAAGATATATTTAACCCTTAGACAGAAAAGAAACAAAAGTATCTAAACTAACACCCCCATAGAAGTTGAGATTCTCCAAAAATATGTACATTTATTAATTACAATTAATTTAGAATACTACAATGTCTGGAAATTAACACTAGCAGGCACACCGTCAAGCAGTCCAGTGCAGGACAAACAGCAGACAGAAAACTTGGCCTCCCAGTGATTTCACAGTCCAAAGTTCTGTTTACTGGCGCCTTGAAGTACTTCCCTACTTTAAACCATCTCTAAAAATCATTCATAATGGGGCTCAGTAGGAGAGTAGTCAGATGCTTTTTCACCATGTTTGTTTTGAAAGATTAGCACAGAGAGAGCTAGCCGACCACTGTGGCTGAAATTAAAGGTACAGACACACAAATACGGCTGCTGCCTGCTGGGCTGGGAGTCTGCACACACAGCAGTTTTGATAAAAATGCTTTAAGTTTGGTGTCAACAATTTATTGTGACAATGATAAATGAAAATTCTTATGATGTATCACAATAAACGATATTATAACTGCACACCCCTTTGTAGGTATAGTGTAGGTGAAGATTATTTTATGTGACCTTTTTTCCAGTGACACATTTTGTGAGGCAGTAAAGTGAAATTATCACTGTGAGAAATTATAATTTTCCTCAAAATCATCAGTATTACTATTAGTGGCAAACCTGACACTTATGGTCTTGAGAAACGTTTTTATAATCATGGTTTCCTCTTTCCATGGAAAATGTAGGCGCCTTATCTCTTTTAGCCATTCTTCAATGAAGGAAAAATGAGCGAACATGGAAATGAAGTCAGTTAAATTTGTGTGAAGATTACTTGAGAAAAGAAAAAAGAAATCTTATCATGACTTGCTCATATCTGCAGTGTGAGCAATATTTAAGGTGTTTATGACAGCTTAAACTGTGACATTGAAGGCTGGAGGAGGACGTTTATCACAACGCACAGTGAGTGAGCAAGATAATTCTCCAAATTGCACGGCTAGAGAACTACAGGAATTATTTTAACATCAGATTATGATGCTGCAACTCAACATGAATAAATTTGAAGACTTTTGCACACCCTTTTCCCTCATCTAATAATTGTAGAGGACAATGAAGCTCTGTCCTTTCTGTCCTTCTTTCTTTGGCTGCAGATTAGACAAGATATACAAGTATGATTGATTGGACATTGTGGAAGGCACATTAAGGTATATTTAATAAGATTTAGCACTGAAACACAGATGTAGTTTTAATATCATTCTTTTTTAACAAAGGTAAATCATTTCAACTAATGATTCTGCCAGATGACTTTTTTTGGGATGTTTGGGAAGAGGTAGGCAACTGCATTCTGGAAAAAATGTTAATACCAGCTGAAATAACAGAGTAGTAATCTTGTGCATAAACCTCCATGTGTTGTGGTTTAACAAAACTGTAGTCGTAAAGTAGAAGTTTTAAGAAAATAGTTTCCATTTTGCAAACGGTTTTTGTATACGTCAGCTTTTTTGCTCCTGTAAATCCTGGAGGAGTTGTCAAGAATGCAGCAACACACAGTGTTATTGACTAGGAGGCAAACTGGGTGTAGTTTGAAGAGATTTACGGAAAGAAGATAATGATTATTCTGAATTCTCTGGCATAAATGCATTTCTTGTTTTGCTAAAGAAAAAAAAAACTGATTTTATGTAGCATGTAGCAACCCGTTGCTGTGCAGTCAGTGTGTGCTGAAGAAAAATACTTTTCCTAGAAGTTACCCTCTGTTGAAAGAAGGATTAGGCTGGCTGTTTGACAATATTAACATTTACCTAAAAAAACCCAAAACCAAACACTTGCAGGCCTGACCTGGATACTAGTTCCCTCCACTCAGGTACCACTGATTTACTGCATGTTTGCAACAATCCAAGAAAGTTACTGTGTGGGGGAGTAAAATAAATGGCGTACAGCATGTTATTTATGAGGGCAGAAACCTAATTAATTATTTAATCTATTAAATAATTAATGAATCATCAGCTTCTTATTTACCTAATGTTACATTACAAAATACTTTGAATGTATGGTTTTCTGTGTAATATGGTAAATGCAATTTACTACTTAACTAAACTTAACTATTTACTCTAAAGTAAAAAAAAATCTAGTTTTTCATAAAGTCTTGCACCACCATGTAGAACTGTTAAAAAGGGAATATTTCTATTTCTTTTATAAAAAAAATTACTAGCTAGCTTTGAATTTGAAATAATAAAAAAATTGTAAATAAGCATGTCACATTGTGCAAGCGTGGTATCATAAACCCTCGTTTCATTTGGAGAATTGTCATGAGTTGGAAGACAAAGGAAAATATTAAAAGTACTGTTAGGACATGAAATGTCTCTCTCAAATTCTTAGAAATGTGATAAAAAATAGGAATGCTCTGAAATGTCAGTTGGTGGCCTTGATTGGCCCAAACTAGTCAAGAATTCAAAGATTCAATCATTTTACATTTTGGTGAATGCATTGTAAGTTAAAATTGGCTAAAATTGGTTTCTGTGGGTCAAAGTTTTACAAACTGCATATCTGGAATTGACAAAACAAATGTATTGGTGCATATCTAATAATTGTTCTTAGTTTTTAATCGCTTTACTTTTCCATGCTATCATTAAACTACGATTTTTTTTGTGCCTTAAAACTGTTTTACTGCTGAGTTTGACTTTTGTTGAAAGTCAAACTAAGTCAAACAATCTCATTTCATCAGCAAGAAAACAAGCTCAGAAGGTGGAGTGCAGCATACCTTTCTTAAAACATAAATCTCTTTTTCATGGTTATATTTTTCAAAAAATATTTATATATCACATCAGAAAATAACACTGAGCAGAAAGTGTTAATTCCCATGTAAATATGAAAGTGAAGAAAAAAATATGTCCTAGATGTCCAGATGCTTCCCAATTAGAATGAAGCCCCAGAACAGGAAGCCTGTCTCTCCTTAGCAACACATGTTGACCCAAAATGCGAAGGCCTCAGAAGCGGTGAGCTCTGATGAGCTCCAAAGTCTGCAGACAGGAGCTCCTGTGGAGATTAAGGGAGAAGTGAATGTTCGCGCTCGTGTGTCTGTGTCACGGGTGAGTTAATACATGCATCCTCTCTGGAGCCCACCACTGATGCATTTGTTTGAAGAGATGCTGCTTTATTGTGGTTGATCCATTAATGTTGACCTGTGGTGAAAAGTGCTGGTTTCACCAGCTAATGGTTTTGTTTACCTCCATTAAATGAATGCAACAGATGCTGGTTTTTCTTTTTCTTTTTGCCACACAGTTCCTGAGATGAAATAAAAATTCATCAGTGTGGTGATGCATTGCCTATATGCTCATTTTGATTTTCCATTTCTAAACTGCATATGTTACAGTTCAAATTAAGCCTTTTATCTCTAAACATACAAACTAATTTATTTATTTTTTGCAAACATCAACGTCTGGTGTTCTAATATTAAATCCATGATGTTTTATTCTATGCCTCCAAGCATTTTCAGCTCTAAACTCTGTTGACAAAAGCAGGCATAATTTCCCTTCAGCTTGTGGCTCAACACCGTGTCTGTGGATATCTAGATCACAATAACGGGAGCAAAACGTCAGTTCACCTACGTGAAACTCTTCCCCTCCCCAGCCAGAGCCCAAGCTCACCACTGCGTGGATCATATTCCAGCGGGGTTCCCATAGGAAGCAGTCATGTTAGGAGAGGAGGCGTTTTTGGCCTGCTCTGCTCCGTTCTGTCGTCAGAACCGACCAAACTTGGCTCGTTTTCTCTCTTTTTGTTGCGCCGGCCTCTGCTGGATCAGCTTTTATTGCTTCATCCTGTTCTTCTGTTATTTTTATCTTAACTACCTCATCTATCTTCAACGTCTTCTAAGAAAACGTCCCAACTGTGCACACGGTTTATGAAATTTCAGTTGTGAAATCATGGGAAAATATTTTTACAATCTCATATATTTATCTTATCTAGTCTCATATTACTTTTGTGATGTACATATTTCTTTAGTCTCATTTGGTTTTCACCTGAGACAGGAGTGGGTAATCGTATTTCACCTTGTTAATGATTGCCTTCTTTCATCATAAGTGCCGCTTTACGGGCAAAGCGTGTGGTAGAAAGTGAAGTGATAGACTCAGACTTTAATATCTGCCAAAGAAATCTAGCAAGAGAAAAATCTAAAGGCTGCTAAGATCAACAGAGAAAGCAACAAAATAGTCTCTCCTTTTAGTTCTTTCGTAAGTTTTCCAACTGTTTACTTCAGGCTAAGAAAAGGCAGCGCTCATCAGAGGGCACTGTGACAGTCGAACAAACATTGCATCAGGCTTCTAATTATTGAACAATATTTAACTATGTGTGGTAGCAATGCCTGAGACTGCACAGTTTTGTGTGTTATGCATTGGACCTGAGTGGAATCAAATGGAATACATGGCTAATAATTTGAATTGTGACAACTGGGCCTACTTGAATCTTAACAGTATTGGGTTAAAACATAACGGACATTATTCTGTAGACACAAGAAATAGCCTTCAAATTGAATAAGACTTCCAGTTCTCCACTGCATAGTATAACGTATACCATAAGGTGTATTCAGTTGAAATAGAAAATTGCTGCAAAAATATTGAGTGTGTACTATATGTTTTATTGTTATTTTGATCTGGTCGTATTAACTAAAGCAAAAACAAGTTATATACATGTAAATATGCTGAATTAATTTTTTCAGATGCTTATAACACAGAATATTATCAGTTATTGTCTAACCTTCATGGGGTAACAAATGTAACGAGCTGATTAGTGAACGTTTACTTGGTCAGTGGAAACAATTTTATGTTAGTTAATTTCCATGCAATGACTTTGTTGATATTTCCTAACAACCAAATCGCTACAAATTTTTCCAACGCCGAATGTTCTCCCCCAGTCAGCCGATCAATGAAGCACAGCAACAAGTGGGGGAGGGTCAGTGCTGTGGTGAATCCTGCTCTTCCTCTTGTGTGTTTTGCATGACGGCAAACTCTGCAGGATTCTGTGGATTAATATGAACCAAAACATGAAAGTTGTATTACACAAATGTGAACACATTAGCTTAAATCCCCAGCAATTCTATGTTTGCTGTATCTAAATATATTATTAAATGAACTAGGAATTCATTTTCTAAATTGTGTTCCAAGCTGAACCAATTTTTTGATGCCTGATGAGGTCTGCATACAAACATTTTAGAGAAATCCCTTGCATCTAAACTCATTTATTTTCTTTAACTATGACTACATTTTGTTTGTCTTCTTCTTAGCTGGGCCTCTGAATCCAATGTCAGCCCCAGAGTGCTCTGTCAGTTACTATTACTTCAGATATGTTTTATAAAAAGTCAAAGAAATCCCAGGTTTGCGTAAATCTGAACTGCTTCTTTATTCTCGCTCTCATTCAGCAGCCTTTGCACCCACACGATTGGCCTCTTGCCCTTGCATGATTCTCTCTTTGAATGTCAGCAGAATTCAGTTTGCATCTTCAACGCCATTAATCTTTTTGCAGACAGACATGGTGGGCGTATGTAAATGTAACCCTCCATTAGTGAGCCAAAGCTTTCACTGCTGCTGCTGTTTTAGACGTTCCTCTGAACTCTTGCCCACTTGCTCCAACAGCTTGAACTGCATCGTCTACTTTGCAGCAGCCGCAAAGGGCGGTGCAGGTGTTGTTTTGTTTTTTAATGAAGATGATTGTAAAGTCCATCAAAAAAAAGGCTGCATGCTGTCCACGCACTGAACTCAGTGACGATGTAGCAGCACAGATGAAACAGGGAGATTCTAACAGGCTGTAATGTAATCGTCTACTGAACAACAGGAGTCATTGTCATCTGTTCAGCTGATGCCAACAGTAATTTTATTGTAGTTGCTTTCTTCACTCAGAGGCTAAAGCCGTATTCTCTTGAGCTGCCACTCGGATGCATATCAGATTACCAGAGTTTATGGTCTTTAGCAACGGTGTGCTGACATTTAAGATTTGATCGGGTGCTTTGATTCTGTTTCAAGCCTTTATTCTGTATCAAAAATAGAAAGAAGTAGGAGTCAAGTGAAACAAATCTCACACTCTCTTCCCTTTTCATTTAGTTTATTTTATTAATCCTAGATGGCAGACATCCAAGGTATTATTTGGTCAAAATATGTCTTGTCATGTGAGTATTTGTAGTATCAGTAGGTTGTTTTAAAAGTACATTAATGTTTAGAAATGCATCAGTTTTACAATTGGCCAGCAGTCTTTATCTTTTTCAAAAAATCAAGCATTTTATTTCTTAGAATAATTTATTTAGAATCAATCAAGGTCAGTTGCATTTAAATTAACATGAATAGACTCTAAGGCAGGGGTCACCAACTCCAGTCCTCAAGGGCTACCATCCTGCAACTTTTAGATTCACCTCTGCTCCAAAATGTTTGAATTTCCTCACCAGCATTCATTTCTCTCTGCAATAGGCTGGAAATGAGCAGGTTATTTGATCCAGGTGTGTTTGAGCAGAGACACATCTAAAGGTTGCAGGACGGTAGCCCTGAAGGACTGGAGTTGGTGACCCCTGCTCTAAGGTGTCTATAGAAAGTAGCAATAGAACCAAAAATTAATTTTATTAATGAAACTAAAGTTTAATAATTTAGATAAACATAACACAGAATAAAACAAAGCTAATGAGCCATTAAAGCTAAGGAATAAAGACGCTGTGCTGTTTCTATCCTACAGCTACTCTTAGATGCTGAAAGGAAAAGTTTCATTAGCAGGAAATTGAAAGTTCAAAATATTGTCAAAGCTGATAAATTGCTTGTTTTTCTATTTTTCGAATAATCCTGAGTTGAAATACCTGCATTCATCAGACCGGAAAAAGAAAACAAAAACGAAAGAAGAATCTTAAGTCCTAGAACCACGTTCCATCCGTTACACTTCAACTGCAGAACCACCAGGAACGCAATTAGAAAATTATTTTGCTTCTCACCAGATGTGCTTTATGTTCTCCACAGACTTCCATTTTTGCGCAGGTGGTACTGCTGGCTTTACGTCTCTCTCTCAGCTGAAGGAGCTTCAGATCTTCTGCTCTAACAGGGAACTTGTTTGCCAGGTTTTCACTCGAACTGTCATTTTTTAGTTCCTGGTTGTTGGACATCTTATTAGCTCCTTTGTAACTGGATCTTCAGTTACAAACATCTTGAGAGCTCTTAGCTTTGGCCATTCCTGACTCCTTGGTAATAAAGCACCTCTTTCTGGGTCATCAGTTGGGACTGAACCAGCCTGAATGAGTCTATAAATTGGTTTCTAATTATTGATAGAGTTCAGCTGGTGCCATGACCTTCAGTGCTTTTTGTGCAACTCAATTTCTTTATATGCTCAATGCCTTTTTTATGGTGTAATTCTGTTTTTACCCATTGTTTAATTTACAACTTTGCATGTATGGACTAGATGGATTGTTATCTGGTCAGAATATCAAAGTTGAAGTAACCGACTGAAAACGTTACACGTGAACACATCAGTTTTGACTTTTTTTCTTCTTTTCTTGCTACTCAAGCTACATTATTTTTTAGAACAGTTTTCACTTAATCATGATCATTTCACACCTTTAAATTGTGAACATGTTTAAGCTGTCAGGGTCATCACTTGAAGGTTTAAATTCTAGCAATTTAAGCTTCTATGACAATGATAAATGTTTATGCGGTTGCGGTGAAACACAACCACAGGCTGTGTATTTGCTGTAGATGACCGCTGTAATCCAGCAACAGAGAATCGGCCATACAAACCTTCATTGTCTTATAAACACTGCAATTGTTACTGCCCTATGATGCTAACACAATTATGAAAATACTAGTGGAAATAGTGCAGTTTAATTAATCAGGAATTGCATGAGAGTTAAATGGTTTTCTTTTTAAAATGAAAGTGGGAAAGAAAAAGTGGGTGAAAAGGGAAGAAAGGACGCTTCTTCTGTGTAATTTGTGGGGGCTAAAGCATTTAAAGTCCTAAATGAAAGCTAATTACATAAGAGGAGCAGGGGAAATGGGAGCTCTGCACCCTCAGGGCCCTGGCCATCTATCTGATTTAAGACACACAATGTGCCAGCACCAAATCGAATCTGCTGGGAGCAATTGAAGGTTCCCTGCACCACACACACAAGCACACTCATGCATTTCCTTGTGTCAAGATAAGGTGAATAATACAGACGTTACAGCAGCAATGGCAGTCACTTTTCATTTTTCTTGTTTTTGAACCGGATATTGTTGAAAAATGACGGAATGTTCTCATTTCTGAGCAGACTTTAAAATAAAATAAAACATGTAACCAATGTTCTTAGAGTACGTTTTTGTCAATCTATTTCAGGTCAAAATTTCAGTTAAAATTGTTTGAAATCAACCTTTTCAGGTCTAAAATACTGTTTAATGACTGTAACACTGTGGTGTCTCTGGTATATTTTCGTATTAACAATTTTTTGTCCATACCCCAAATGTCCATTCCTTTAAACCTTGAATTTGGGCAGAAAGTGATTGAAAACGTCCAACAAAAAAACAGTAAAATAATTCCTTGGGAACTGCTGATGAACTTTTCAAGTTTGCAAAAACATCCGTCTTCCTGGAAGCAACTGTAAAGAAATGAGGGATGACTCCAGTCTTTTGCCTGAGATGTTGTGTTTTTTATTAGACACCATTAAATAACCGGAAGACTAATGCGAATTCTCTGAACCACAACTCCAAAATAGTTAACAGTGTTTTCGCAAATCTTCAGTCCAAGAGAGTCTGCCAAAGAGTTGGGGGAGGGGAGAGAAGCTGAAATACTCTCTACATGCCTGCAACTTCAACTTCTTGTATTACTAAAACAAAGATGATGTTGGACAGAATAAGTTAAGCTTAATAGTTTTTTTTTTAAATGTGGCTTTAATTGATGGAAAAAAAAACCCCAGATCTGATTTAAAAAAAAAAAAAAAACCTTTTAGGTCTATACTGTGCAAACTAAAGGAGCCATAAAATGTTCCCTAACTAAATGAGTGTGACAGAACTGATCATTTATATTTTCCACTGTACATATTTAGTTAGAGATATAAACTCGATCTGCTCCCTCTGGTCTAAAGCATGTGGCCCAGTTTCCTGTATTGCTCCACATTCCAGCTGAGCAGAACTTCGCTCCAGGGATCTAACATGTGACCCCATCTAGCCTAAACACGACCATTCTCAGGGTGGATCAGTAGATGTTTTGTGGAGCTGCTTCTGACTGTTAACCTTTGTTCTTAGTGCTATTTTCTGTTTGCCTGAACAGTTACAGTTGAAATACAGTTTTCTACTACTCTTCTTTATGGGATTCAACATTAATTGTAGCAACATATCCACTTTATTGTTGGACAAACTATATTAGTGAACTGCTGCGTTCCTGTCTGCCACAGCATTCTGCAGCTAGTACGTCTCTCACTTTTTCTTCTTCTGTTCCCCATAAGAGCTAATTTAAAATCACCCCTTCTTAGCCCACCGAATGATTGTAATGTGTAATATGTTGCCCCATATTTGTTACATGTTTGCACCATATCGTGTTGCCATGGTGTATTTTTAGTCCTCTTGCTGTGTTGTCGTAGCAGAGAGGAATACGATGCTGAAAAGAAAGTGACAGAGCAGAGTGAAAGCTTGCCCCCGGTTCACCGACGAGCCTCAGTGGAAATTTGCCCTAATGAGTTGTCATTGTTGCCGCTTGGTTAATGATTCTTCATGGGCATGCGTCTGATGCTGGTGTGTATTTTTGAGCACAAGAAGAAGAGGGCGAGCAGTGGGATGGCACAACTGTCACTTGACGCGGTAGAGGAAGTCAACACGCTTCCTTGAATTACTAGTTTTTCCTTTTTGAGGGTGACTCACTCATGTTGACCTTCATGAGCTCACAATGAGGCTGTGGACAGTTTGCTGCACATGTCAGAGCAGTTTGAATGAATGATGTTTTCAGTATTATTCAGATTGTTTGCAAGATAGCATCGTTTTCTGTAGTCCTTGTAAATTGTCATTTTTGATTTGATTTATGGATTTGCCTGCCAATTATTATCTATTTTAAGTCCATTCATCCACCCAGGCTTTCTCCTAGAAAAAATAGGTTTTTCACTGACAGCAGGGTGTAGGAGATGCAGACACGCTGATATTTCCGACAGGTGGGCGTCTGAGTGTCGTGCTTAGGAATAAAAAAAGAGGAAAAGACTGAGCTGTTATACAATTGCAATATGATTTGCAATGTCAGTTTTCATATCTGCACTAAGAAAAACCCAAATCAACAAACAAACTTGAATGCTTGTGCATGCAAGTCTCCCCATTAGTGTCACATACACTCTTATCTCCCGGTAGGTGAGTTGGATAATCTCATGACTCGCCTGACCTCCTCCAAACTCCCTGCTGGCACTGACGGTGGATTGGCCAAGAGGCCTGGGTGGGGGTGGGGATGGGAGGCGTCTGCTCCAGCAGCAGTAATGCCTGTGTTATATAATCGTAGCAGATGAGGCGGGATACGAGGGGGAAGAGGAAGGAAAGGGGGGAGGACATTTAAACAGAAGAGGAATGAGGAGATTTGTCGTGAAATGGATCTGGTTCAGACAGAGAAAGTGAGGATTATAAAAGACAGGAAAGAGATTCTGCAATAGAAACTAAAACTTGCACCATATTTAAACTAATTGCATAGCTAATCAAATTGTTGTCAAGAGTGTCTTGTAAAAGAGTTTTATATAAATAAAGCTTTACAAAGTTTTAAAAACAAGGAAGCATTTAAACAACACAGAAAATGCTAACCTGGTCTGTTGCTTTCTTTTAAACTGCATGCTACTTTACTTTGCACTAAATTATGTTCTTATAAAGGAATTCAATACAAAATGTATTCAGTTTAGAGATAGTTTGGGTCATAATCTTTTTTTATTATAAATCAAACTTTTAAACTAGTTTCTTGCTGCCTTTTCCCCTGATTTAATCGAAGCAAATAAAAGTTATTTAGACTAAAATTTTACAATAAAACTTGACACAAAATGGATGTAACAATAGTTTCCATTCAATGATTGGGGCAAATAATTAATTCTGGACTGTGTGGTCAACATGCAGCTTCTGTAAATTGTAATGTGGGGCACAACTGTCTGCTTTCCTTCAGTTAAATAATAAGCATTGTCTTGATTTAAAACATGACAATAACAGAATGAACTAATCTGAGTGACTACAGGTTTTTTAAACCATTGTGGCATCAAAGTGTGGATCCCACTCAACAGGTTTCTGGCTAAAATAGAGTTGACGCTTTCATGCCGTTGTTTGTGTTTTTAGTTCTGGTAGCTTCAGCATTAGAAGGATATGACTGGAGCTGCTCTGTCACCAACTTTCTGCTGTACCAGATGATATACATCTAACACGAGTGACACTACAGCAAAACTGCAGATCTGCACGTAAATCACATAAAATATGTAGAATAGAACAGAGGGAGGAAACGTTTACTGGCAGAGGCATTTTGGGTAGCAGAATGACGTGTCAAAGATCTGGCTGTCTGGGTGTGGGAAAATAAATGTGTGTGTGTTTATATGTGTGTATCTTAAACAAGTTACCAGCCCTCGCTTAGTACCAGAGGCACCGCTAGGAAAACCCCTACTATACACGAATAACAAGAACCATGTTTTGCAAAGATGTGCAGATGTGAGCAAACAACAGAAGACTTTTAATAAACACCAAACAATTTCAGCAAACAATATTATTTGCGCAAAATCAATTAATGCATCTTTTAAGGCACTGAAATAGAAATATTGGTTCTAAATACATGAAACTAAGATTTTGGTTTTATGTTTATTCAAATTTGGTTTATTCTTTTTGGCTGTAAACATGAGCAGATATCCAAAACAGAATGTATTCTGATGTAAAAATATACACAAATACTGAGAAAAGTTACTTTTATCATTTTATCTGTCATGTTATTTATTTGGGACTTTTTCTTTTTTTACTTTATATTATTCACACATTTATTACACGTACTTAAACCAGAATGTAAACAGTAGTCGTTGAAAATAACACAAAAAAGCAATAGATACATTTTCATGCTATTGTCAATCTTCAAAGATGTAAAAGGTTTTTTTGAATCCACGCATTTCGCCTGCAGAATAGCTGTTATTTTTCTGCTGTGATGACTCCATGCTTTTTGTGTGAAACAAAAACCTGAAGCTTTGATCTTGTAAGAAAGGAAAAAAAAAAACTTGGCTTGCATCGGTTCCCACTGTAATAACTGCTACAGTAAATGAATCTCCAGTGACATAACAGGTCAGCCCAGTTCAGTGTCTCTTAATAGTTTCTGCAGAAACCTTGTTTGTCACGGCGTGTCATTGAGGGCAATCTGACTTTTCAGACATATACTTATATAATTATCTAATTGTATGAATTCCGTTTGGAATTATTATTTTTAATTCAAATTTGATTTTAACCTTGTTTTGAATTGGATTTATTAAGTAAGATATGATACTCGTGAGGCATTGTTTGACTTAAAAGGAGTCATAGCTGTATCATTTATGGACAACATGCTCTCTGTTTTAGTCTCATTTGAATGACTTTGGGGCCAACAAAAGTAGAGTCTGGTTATAACCAGGGTAATGTGAGATACTTGCATTCAAATAGCATCTCCTTTCACTGGCATTTTTGGATCACAAGTAAATGAAGTATTTCTGTCAGAGGGTTAGATTCTGGCGTTGTTTGTGACTCGCAGTTTGGGTGAAATGTTTGCTGCCCCTCTAAGTGATGTGAAAACCTATTTGTAGGAATAGATGGTCTTTTAGTGATTTCAATGGCTGGTTTGTTGAGATAAAAAGATTGTCAAAGCTTTGACAGACAGTATTTCATTGTTACAGTAACAATTTCATTTTCAGCACACATAGTGAGCCCATGTTCACACTGACGGAAGAATCAAATAGAGGAAAGAAATAATCGGTAACACAGAGTTGAGTCAGATTTTTGAGTTTTCGGGTCTCAAAGGAAGGAAAAGCAATTGTGCTGGAAAAAACAATAAAACCCAGCTGTCTTCTTCAGTTCCTGCAAAAATCTATCACTCTGTGAGTGAGTGCACTTACTAGATTTTTCCATTTTTTTGTTGTTGTTTTTTTTTAATTAGAAAATCACTTTGCAATTTTCTTGTTTATCAGTAAACATTGGCCAGGTGTCTGTGTGTCACAGTTCGGGCTTGTGCAGCAGTTTTGCTGAGCTTTGGCTCTATGGTTCCATTTCTAATGAGGTTTGAGTCGGCTTGGAATAGTTCAGCCGATGAATGGAGCGTATGAGCGAGGCATTTTATAAATGTTTCATTCAACATCGCCCTGTGGTTATTTTATGACCAGATTTTTAGTTACTGCAATGAAGCAAATAGAATTACATAACTTGACTATTGAGTCATCCAATGCATTTTAAAATTATAAAGCCAAAACTGGGGCATCGTATTGAAACCAAACATACCAAACTCAAAGTAATTTCCGCCTGTTAGTATGCTTGAATTGTTGGTGGTTTTATTTGATCTATTTAATTCATTCTTTTGTTTTGCAGTTTCTAAGTACTCCAGAGGGAGCCCTCATGGGTCAGCAGCCACCCAATAATTAGTCTTCATAGCATCTTCAGTTTAATCCGACCAAAGTTGTCAATAATGAAACATGAGTTCATCACAGTGTACTGTTACTGCCCCTCATGACAGAGGTTAAGAGGATGTTTTTTTTTCTATAAACACTGTACTTCTCTACTGATGATCCATTGTTGCAACCAGCATGTTTCAGAAGGCAGCAGCTAAGATTCATAGACAGTTTCTAAGCATTTACTACATTAAAATGATTTAATTGAATGAGGCCATGCCTTACTGCAGTGGGTAGTAACCTGAATTTATCTCCTACTGGGTTTCACATTTCTTCGAATCTGAGTATGCTACTATTAATAACTTTCTGACATTTCTTCTTCTTGTAAATGTGCCCTACAGTCTCATTTATGTCTGTGTGAGTCTGTATGTTTCCACGTTTCTGTCACTTTGCTGCTCAACCTAAAATCCTTTATTTAGTGATGCTCTCTAACAAACTGCCAAGGCCATCAAAGAGCCCGTGTTTTTAATACTGGGATTAGATTACACACAGGTGGACTGTGTTTACCTCTGAAGCCAATTAGTTACTCTAGATGATGGAGGGATCTGAGTAAAGGAAGCAATCTAAAGCACCACATGCAAAAACATACCTGACTTTTTTAGGGATTAGCAGCAATTTTTTGGTCCCATAAATAAAACTGTTTAAAAAACTGATCTTTCTTTCCATATTGTTGCCTTCCATGTATTTTTTCTGGAGGGGAGAGGTTGGCTGTGTGTTTTGTGTTTGAGCATGTGACACTGTGGTGTGTTTACTTGAAGCAGAGAAGCAATGTCAGCAATGTGGTTGTTTTTTCATTGTGTCAGAAGGTTAGGGAAGTATATATATGTAAATATTGGTTATCCTCCATAATAGTAGTAATGATATTAGATATAGGTCCAAATCTTTAGATTACATAGTTGTAAAACTATGTAAAAAAACATGTAGCATTTTTCTCCCATTTACATCCTATTTTATTATGGTCTGTCTCACAACATCTCAGTAATGTGTAAAGAAGTTTGTGGTGAAACACTGTAAAAAAAAAAAAGTTCAAGGGGTATAAAAACATACACAATTTTTATTAAATAAGCATAAATTGGATTCAAATCGATATTGGACAAGTTGTGATGTTGTGACCATCATATGGTAGATTGTAGTTGGCGAAAATACGTGTTAAATTTGACCCAGATTCTTAATGAGACTGTTAGCTACACTTCAGACAGAACAAACAGTTACAGGTTGTGGTTTTAAAAGTTTCAATATAGGCCACATTTAGTCATTTATGTTCCTAGTCATACAGCTGTTTACGTGTGAGGGTGAGATTTAACCTATATGCTGTGTTCTGGGTTATTATGAACGTGAATCATTTTCTCTACAGGCCACAAAAATAAACAAACAACTCAACTATATTTCATATTTTTCTGGTTAAGGTGCTGCTGTCTTTCTGAAGTTAGATCATGTGATCTATAAACTAGAATTGTTTACTCCTGATGTTATTAATGCGATGGTGCCACTTCCTCTTAGAGACTCTGTCAAGAAGCTCCCTGCTCTTCCTTCCCCACTTTGTTTCTGTCATTTGTAAAACTGTGCGGTTGACTGTCTTACTGGAGATTGTCAAAATCTTAGCATTTGCAATTGCATTGCTTTGGAAGTTTGTGTCTGGTCTTCACATGCCAGGAGAAATTTTTCCCACCGGTACTCTATCATAGGAAAAACACTGAAGTATTTGCTTACAATGTGACGAAACGCTCAAAAGTTCAACGGGTATCAATCCTTCGCTTGTTCCTATATTTGTACATAAAGACCTACTTTTTTCGGAAGCAAGCTCAGCAAAGTGGTTGCTTCATAATTTTAATATGCATTCTCTCCTGTGTGCTACAACACAATAGAGGAGAGTTTGTTTAATTCGGTCACATTCCTGTCATAATCCTGCTGCGCATGCTGCTGCTACAAGCTAAAATTCACTGTTTGTGGTGACTTAGGTTTATGATGCGTGGTAGAAGTTATCCATCCATCCATTTTCTTTACACCCTTGTCCCTTAATGGGTCGGGAGGGTTGCTGGTGCTAATCTCCAGCTAACGTTCCGGGCGAGAGGCGGGGTCACCCTGGAAAGGTTGCCAGTCTGTCGCAGGGCAACACAGAGACACACAGGACAAACAACCATGCACACACAGACTCACACCTAGGGGCAATTTGGAGAGGCCAATTAACCTGACAGTCATGTTTTTGGACTGTGGGAGGAAACCGGAGTACCCGGAGAAAACCCACCATGCACAGGGAGAACATGCAAACTCCATGCAGAAAGACCGGGGCCGGGAATCGAACCCAGAACCTTCTTACTGCAAGGCAACAGCTCTACCAACTGTTCCACTGTGCAGCCTGGTAGAAATTATGATAACTTCAATTATTACCAAAGAGAGAATGACGACCGCAAGTGTGTACACAGCAGGATTTAACAAGGGTTTAATAGGCATTATAATAAATTTGCAGGCATGGCCTGAGATTTGGAGCTTAGTTTGTGCACAAAAACACTGTTGCTGCAGATAAGCTGCATGCTGTTTGGTTTATTTGCTTTCATATTAATGGAAACAGAAACAGCAAGCTCATCAAAATATGAACTCTATTAATTATGTCACATAATGAGTAATTTCTTTCTCCCCACCAAATAAAAAGGAAATAAAACATAGTGCTTCTAATTTTTTTTCATTTACTTCACACTTTGTGACCAATATATGCATTTGTTCCTAACATATTTTTTTAAATCTTTATCTTTTGAGAAAATAATTAAAATCATGTCTTTCTTCCTGTTGTTTCTTTGTAAGCCAGACCTATCAGAAGGACTTCCACTTCTCCTAGCAACAATACATGTCACTTTTTATACCTGTAAATTAGGCTTCTGCAGGCTATAATTTTCTTGTAAACTAGCATATTTTTATGCATAGCACACATTCTGAGTGTGTTTTTTTTAACCCCACCCTCTTCTCTGCTTTTATTCCAGCTCATCAGCCAGAACAGGAGAGAGCAGCAGCACTGCCGTGACAGGCCAGTCCAAGCCCGGTGGGCAAGCCCATAAGATCTGTCTGGTGTGCTCGGACGAGGCATCAGGATGCCATTACGGGGTGGTGACCTGTGGCAGCTGCAAAGTGTTCTTCAAGAGGGCCGTTGAAGGTTAGCCCTAGATACCTACCACACACTGATCACACTTCACTGATTTCTCTCAGACATGACTCACTTTTTGGAAACGGCTACGATTTTCCTCCGTAAAAGCACAAGCAGTCTTTTTCTGGAAATATGTGACTTTAACACCAAGCTGTAGTAATGTATTTTTTTGCATGTCCATTTGTTAAACATACAGCACATATTTGAAGGATTCAACTGTTAATAGTTTTATCACATCTACACTTTTTTTGGTTTCTGCACGTCAGTGTTAACTTAGGTCAGTGGTTCTTAATGGGTTCGATCGAACCCCAGGGGTTCGGTGAGTCGGTCTCAGGGGTTCGGCAGAGCCTCTGCCGCGGAGGTAAAGACACACTTGTGTAAAGTCGTGATGACGCCCCGCTTTGCCATCACTTGCTGCAAAGGATCACGTTACATTGCTTAGCCAATCAGAGGATCACGTTACATTGCTTAGCCAATCAGAGCTGCGGAGGAGCCCTGATTGAAGGAGCTCCACTCTCAACATTAATTTGAACTTGTGTCTTTAATTACTTCAGCAAAGCTCACAGTTCTTAGTCGCATCTTTTCGGGGTTACTACTGCCTCTAGTGGCGTGGGGGTGGTAACACAGCTAATATAATTACATTACTAAATCAGAATACCACCAAGTATTTTGTGTGTCGGCAGGTGGGGGGGGGGAGTGAGAGAGAAGGTGAATGTGCATATGAAACTGGGGGGTTCAGTACATCAAAAAAGGTTAAGAACCACTGACTTAGGTAAACTGGCAGGTAGATTGTTTTACTCCTGTATATGCAATTTTGTTACTTAAAATTCTAGTTCCGGCCTCCTTTTTCTTTCCTAATGTCGTTGCAGAGATACACAAGTCATTTTGAAAAATCATCAGAAGTTTATTAATTAAAATACAATTAAATAATCTAACCTTTATAATCAAATTTGATTAATGGGATTGTCTAGGGGTGGAACGGTTCGCAAAATCCATATTCAGTTAATATTGCTATGATCATGACTTCAATTCACCTTTTTGTATTTTGTTATTACTACATAATTGTCAAACATCACAGATTGATGATCTATGTAGATTTAAAAAATTCTTATTCTCAAGGACATGTCCTGTAGTTTTTATTTTAAGGCTGGCTGTGATTTTTAAACACTAAGTAATGAGACATCATTGATTACAGAATGTTTTCTGATTTGGTAAAAAGATTTAAAGAATGTTAAGTTCATGCTAAATTGCCCATTTTTAACACTAGTTGAAGACATTCGTCACAAAGATTCAACCCACTTCCTGTTATTCCTTATTAGGTTTTTTTTTTTTAAATAAAATTTGGACATTAAATTGCGCCAAAGCAGAATATCTCACAGCAAATTTAGCATAAGCTAGATGAACGCCATGTGAATCTGCTATCCTGAGCATTATTATCCTGGTAACTGTGTTTCTGTAATAGCTACATTTATTTCTCAGCTTTGGCACAAGGTTGCAGTTCTACTCCATTTCAAGTGTTTGACAAATCATTTCATTCACAGAGACAGAGAAGTTGAAGAATCATTTTTTATTGCTCTGGTGCAGCAACAATAGGACAACTCAGTAGAAATGGTCCCATCAGCAGGGCAGCATGATGATTAGATGAGCAGATGCTGTAGCACAAATGGGACACCAGAGATGGATTATCATTTGGTCTGACGGTGTAGATCCACTTCATTCTGTTTGAAATAGAGTTCCTGCTATTGTTTCCACTCAACGTGAGCCTGCAAACACATGTTGTTGTTTTTTTATTTTTAGTTAATACGCTGACCTGTTCGGTACAGATTTCACTCAAACTGAAAATGAACCGTTCTATCCCCCGTATTATCCTACAGTAGACTAAATGGATTCTTATTCTCCTCGTCACAAGAAACTCTAATATCATCTTGTCGAGTTTTTATTTTTCTAGAAGATCTTTGTTTTGCAGTCATGAAAATATATTGAGATCAAAAGGAATGCAGCTGACAGACGATAAACATCTATTGGGTCTATTGCTTTTTTCTGGATTACTCTGTGTTCTTTCCTGTGCTTTTACTGTTTCTGTCTTTTTACAAGCTGTCCCTGTAGATGTGGTGTTACTTTCTGGATGTTTTGTTCCTCACAATTGATCATTGCTTGCACTCATCAACAATTGGCTTGCAAAGCCTTGGTGAATAATAAATAAGCTAGCCCCTTAATTCTTATTGATCCAATGCTGACGCAGTGCCCAGTGCAAAGAGATGACCCTCACTAATCCTTTTCTCCCTGGTTAAGAGACCAGTGGCCTTGTCCTGCTTTCACTCTGTTTCAGTTGCTTCCTCTGTCTGCTTCCACTGTAACCGCAAATACCATCGCTGGTGAACAAACTTGCTTTCACAAATCATTGCTCCTTATTTTACATGTTTGTCTGGCTTCTGCAGGATCCGAGTAGACATGTTGTTAATGCAAAAGATACTGAAAACTGGCACATGGGACATTGCTGTCACAAAACTGCTAAATTTGGTTTGTTTCAGATCTGTGGTTTAGAATACAATACTCAAGAACTCGAAGACTAAAATATGTAAAATATGTTTGCTTAAAAAGAATAATAAATGCTGGCACATTATTTCAGGTCATGTTTAAAAACACAAACCAAAAACTGCCCGAGTTCAGTCTGAAGGAAGTCAGAGACTCGGCCTTCCAGAGTAAAACACATTCCTTGAATGAGTGTAGACTCAGAAGAGAATGTGCAATATCTCAAAGTGTACCTGTGTAGATCAGCCCTGATTATAAAATAAAATATAAAGTAGCTATAGGAACAGCTGAGGGAAAACCCTCTTAAAGTAAGCTGGTTCTTAAAATGGCAACTCCCTATTCATCCAGTAATTCTTCCAGAAGAATGAGGTAAAACAACTGCTGCTTAATTACTGCAAAATTCCTCGGATGATTGCAAAACATGCCTCACAAAACACTCAGGGATGGGTCTGAATACCTAAAAAGCAACGGAAGGGCGGATCTGAAACCACACAGTCACTGAAAACTCTTAGTTTAGTTTTATCTGTCAGAATGAAGCATCATGTCAAATCAATAGGGCACCTGACAAAATGTGTTGGTAAAATAAGATAAAGTCATGTAGGCTTTTAACAGTTCACACCTTAGCAAGAGTAAAAAAAAAAAAAAGAAAATGCAGAAAGATTCATTTAGCATTTTCAATGTTGTTGCTAAATAAAAAAAAAAACGCAGCTGTTTCTCAGGAATAATTTTCCTAAATCCATACAGCTGTCCTTATATATCTTTTTCATTCTTAAATAAGTTTTGTCATTCTGGTATGAACTACCTTCTCCCAAATGTGTAGCGAACAGCAAACAGAACAGTTTGATCATTAAAGTACAACGTTTTGCACTTTAACAGGATTTGATATTTGAATATTCTTCTTTGTGTCTTCAAACATGAGCATTGAATATGAGCTTATTTTTACGGTACTAGAACTTGCATGATTGTTTTTATTTTTTTGCTTTGCCTGCTTTTATGATGTCGTGCTGGTGTAACCACCGATGGGACAGAACTGAACTGTCGCTTTATTTTGAAAATAACTGCCAATAGTAGCACTGAGAAAGTTATGTGTGTCATTTTTGTTTTTCTCCCCCTTGTCTGTTCTCTGCTCATCATCTCTATGGTGAAGGATGGAGAGCACGGCAAAACACAGATGGTAAATAAATGCACTTTTAAACTGCATTAATAATAGTAATCATTGTAATTGTGATTATGATGAAACCTGTGTCACTTCTGATTTGCTCATGTCCTTTAATTTCTTCAGCACTAAAATGTTAGCAGTCTGCCTACACATGCACACAAGCCTCTGCTGCCCACTGTCTCTGAATGCATGCAGATCTTCTGACTTGATGATTCAAATGAGCGTTGGTTCCTTTTGAATGATTATTGTGCTTTTCGGTTTCATCTTGCCCTACTTCACCTCTTCTTCTCGATTAGCCTGGGATCTCAGAGTTGATGTTACAACCACCCTCCATTTCACTTAAACCTCTTCTGTTGACCCACTTTGTCTCTGGAGTTCTGTCTCTATGCTGCTCAGGTGTTTAAAAAGGCTCATGTTACAGAATGTAATGGTGGGACTTTTGAGCTATTATTCAAAAGGTTTCTGGGTCTTTTTATCCCTATTTGGATTTGTTTACTTAGTTTTTAGTTATTTAATTGCTTACACAAAACCCAGGAATCAAAAATATGATTTAACTGATGTTCCTCTAGTTACATAAAACTAAGTTCTATTTCCCTCATTTAAATATATATATATATATAGTTCTAAATAGAACTTAGTTCTATTTCCCTCATTTGGAGTTTCCCTCATTTTTTTTTTTTTTTTTTTATATTATTGCACCCATTCATATTTTCAAATTTGGTATCTCTGGACAATGAGGACTCTGGTCAGCAGACCGGAGTTAGATAAAACACTCAGCTGGCACATTTGACACCACAGATGGTTGTTTACGTTGGTGATTGAGATGGCATTCTGTCACGTCAGTGAAGTCTGCAGATGACAGTCTGCAGATGAGTCTCTGTAACGTCATTTTGTGTTCACAACACCGGCTCTTAACACTGATGACCAGTCTGAATTATTTTCAGAATTTTTCAGGCTGCAGTTTGTTAAATTATAAGCTGTTTCACATGGTTGCTATTATTTTTCCCTTGAAGTATCACCCTACAACTAAAGGCAGCCCTGTTTTAATTCACATAAATTCTTCTTTTGTTACATTAGCATAATCACTCTACTGCAGTTCTTTCCAAGAGAGCTTTGGAGTTTGTTGGGAACTGTTCGCAATGTAAGACAAACTTGGTTCCTTGTCCAGCCTTGCTTTGCGGAGTTTCTGGTTTTTGGTCAAAACATGTTAGTCTGTTAATCAAATTGGTTTCTTAACGCCTCCGATAATGCTGGTAGTACTAGCATTGTCAGATCTTTGTCTCCTTCCGCGCACCCAGGACGTAGGTGAAGCTGTGATAGAAATCTTTGGGTCTCTGCTGCATGTGGGTCATCTCATATTTACTAATTAGCAGCAATTAAGTCTACACATGCAGACACATACACAGGAAGCTAACCTTTAAGTTAGCTTCCTTTAACTTCAATAAGTAAATAGTAAAAGATGGATTAGCTTAAATTTATGTAGTTAGTAGGATTTTTTTAAGGGTGTCAAAGATTGTGGTACCAGAACTTATTTTAAAAAATGACTAAAAATTAATGTGGACTTTTTTTTTTTTTTTTTAAACCACTGAAAAATATCTTGGAGTAACTTTTAGTTTTAAAGTGGAAAATAAGGAAGAAATTATGCTTGGAAAAAAATAAGTGATTTTGCAATCATTTAACAGTAGTCCTTATGATTTTGGAAAATGGCATTGGGCTGCTATGATATTTGCATATTAAGTAAAAAAAATCGCAGCTTTGCTATTACTGCAGCTATGTAAAACAAATTTTGCTTATCAGAAACAAAAGTTTTTTATATAAGACAGAAAATCTACAATTATTTACTTACTATTGCAAAAAATAAGCGTTTTATTATTACATTTAAAATAATGTTATATACATGAAAAGTAAATGTGGACATTTTTGAGGTTTTGAAACCATGATTTTCTTTGGTATCTCTTAAAACCAGAAACCAACTCATGACTTATGTGGTTATGAACAAGTTGAGGCAAGAAGCAATTTTCCTAAAGCCATTTCCTGTCTTATAAAGTCAAACAGGCTTTTCTTTTTTAAATAGCACACTCTCTTGTCTTTCCCATTTTGAAAATGTGAGAATTGGATCTCATTTTCTTTTCTGATTCGTACCCCAGGCAAGCATGAATAGATTGGATTACTAGATAAAAATGATCAACAAAGTATCAAATCTGCATTGCTATATAAAAATGTATAAAGTTTTGTTCTATCTGGTGTCCAGACTGCACTTGACATCAGCCGCCATCACTGCAGGAGGAAGCATCATAAAGCTGAGCTAATCATTTGCTTGCTGTCCCAGATTCAGTGTTTACTGATGATCAGGAGATCCAGGCTGCAGCGCTACTAGAGTTGGTGTTCAGACAGAATGTCTTAACACGTCATTTATAGGAAATTACTTTAGCTGTGACTCATCTTGGTAAAGCCAAGTACTGTTGAGCTTTGCACGTTGTGTGCACAACCTATCACAAATGATTGGTGATTGCAAATTTAGATTCCCAAAGGGTCTGAATGTCCTTGATTCCTTCTAAATAGTGTGCATCTATTATGCCTATAGCCATTAAACACAAATAGTAATGGGATTGGTCATACAATGAGTTTGCAAAGTGAGTTTTAACAGTTTGACTTTGACTCCACCTGGATTACGACAGTCCAGGTATCACAAAGTTAAGCAATCGTGGAGTTCCTTAAAGAAATTTGTTTCAAAGAAACAATGGAAATATAATCTGAAAACAAGAAGCTAATACCTAAAATATAGTATTTAAAATTGATTCCCATTGTTTTCCTCCACTTTTTCATATTGCAAACATTTTAACTCTCTGTACGGCCACAACTGTCTTAAAGATTAAGCTCCAGTTTTTGGAGACTCAAGACTTGCTACATTAGATATTTAAAAGGAAAATAACAGGTTTAAACTCAGTTTAAACCTGTTAAAACTGGGTTTAAACTCAGTTTAAACCCAGTTTTAACCTGTGCTCACCAGTTCGTTAACCATGTTGTGGCCAGATGTTGTTGCATCCTGTTTTTGTGCTTTATGTGCTGGTGAAGAAAATGCATTTCCTTCATGTTAAGGATTTTCACATGTTTCACAAATAAATTACACATGTTCACTTAATATAAAATCTAATTGTCAAACTACAAATGTTGTTAAAATATGCTTTGAAAGCTGAAAACCAAAGTCAAATTCCTTCTTTGTGCCGACAGACTTGGCCAGTAAAGTTTGACCAGCAACACCTTAGTCTTTTCTTTCCACCTCTAGATTCCAACTACGCCGAAAGTATTCACTCCCTCTTATAAACCATCATGCACATTGAAGAATGCAATTTGGTTGAAGACATTGCATCCAGCCCTGGATATTTCAAAGATCTGCAGTGAGACTGTTATTAATAGACCAGTCATTGTGGTCCCAAAGGGCTTTTTGTTCAGGCAATGCATGACTTTGAATGCAGCCTTGTTTCTGTGCAGATGACGTGTCCTGCAGTCATCCTCAAACTTCTCAGTATGAAGCAACACAACTCCTGCATTAGCTACATTATCCTTAATGGTAACTTTGAATATACGAGGAGGGGGTATTCAGTTGCTTCTCATTGCATTGCAGAAGCTTTTCATATCTACCCTACACTGAAAAAGGATACAGTTAGAACTGCATAAGCCTCTTTATTGCTGTTTGGAATGAGCTAGTAAGATTTCATTTACACATTAAGTTGTAGCTCTGACCCGTTAGCATAAATTCTTATTAAAAACATTAAAGTGATATTTTCTAGTCATGCCACATAATCAACACATCTTGCACGCTGGCCTTGGAGTTGATCAAAATGTCATATTCCAAATCAGACTGTACATAGATTTATTTTATGTCTCCATCAGACATTTCTTCACCTGGTAAAGGTGAGCCAACAAGACTAAATAAATAATATACTGCAGTACAATCTCACCATGAAAAGCTGATGGGAAAGGAAATGCTTTGAGTGCATTTATTCTCTGAACCACAAAAAAAAATCCACATCATGAAATAATTGTCTTAATAAATAAGATGATCTATGTGGGGCTTATAGGACCTTAAAGAGTAAATGTAGCTTAAAACTTACAGCAATCACAGTTCCATCACAGTGTGTAGGAACTTTTAATGAGTAAGCAATGATTTATTGTTTCTGCCAGTACAGCATATGACATAACGAAGAAATCAAATGCTCTTATCCACTTTTCAAAGACGTTGGAGGTAAGGCAGATGTGTGTTGAAGCAACTTGTCGAAAGTTGCCCCCAGCGACTGTTAGAGCAGTTATTAAGTTTTACATCAACTGACAAACAAGGTTGCATGAGGACCAACGTTTATGACTACACTATAAAAGAAAAAGAAAGAAATCTCCACAGTTCACTTTTGCAATCAGTGGAAATCATTGGAAGGGATTTTAGCTGGAACAGGTGAGCCTAAGATCGTAAGATAAGCAGTTAAAACATGAGGAATATGAGGAACAAACCTGATGCCCTCTGCTAAGTATGATAGAAGATCAGTGATGATGCATGACATCATGATACGTTTTAAATACAAAAGATTTCAAATATGATCATTGCTGTGAACTTTTGTTTTTGTCCTGAGGTTTATTTCTTTATACCTTTTCATGATGTCACACAAGTTAGTAAAATACATCCATGTGTGTGGTTCCATTTAACTCAAAAGGTTTGAGTTAATCAGTCCCAGATTTACAAACACTGACATTGTTATCTCAGCTTTCTCAAATTGGATCAAGGGATTATAATGTTGTTGTTTGTCAACCGAAAAAATTCAACAGTTCGCTCTCTTTATTCTTCCATTTTTACAAATATATACGTATATATATATATAATTGTGACAGTCCTAACTGACCTGAAAGTGAGTGAAAAGGTTGTTATTTTTATATAATGTATGTATATCTGGTTTCAACTGTATGCGTTGCAACGTCTCAGCAGCTTGTCTGCAGCTCATTGTTGGGTTGGTGCCTCATAAAGTCCAACAATTATATTCTGTTTGGGTGAATGTGGCAGTTGGAATGCCGTTGAACGAGTCTCATAATGACACTTTAGCAGATGAGCGAAGCATGGCTCTGTGGTGCTGGACGTCCTCATTTTTGGTCCTCATGTTGATCCTAGTAGAGAGGAGATTTCAGTTACTTCCACCTTGTCTTCCTCCGGGTTGAGCTGCATCACCTGCATAGAGTAAAAACCAGATAAAGTTCTCCTGTGGCTGAACTGATGCAGTGATGCATCATGAAACTTACCTCAACGTTTGCTAAGGAAATACACAGCCATGGTTTTATGAGCTAGCTGTGTTTGCAAAGCATCAAATCAAAAAAGATATTAAGAGGTGATAATAACGTGGTGTAGAAATATTCCCCAGATGGGCTTTACTTTATTGCACAAGCAAAAAGGATATCTACTGAATTTCTTCCCTCTGGTCACACATCTATCACTGCCTCCCTTTTCTTATTAACTTACTGCTAATCAAAGACTCTGTTATGTTTTCTTTTTTTCTCCCACATCTGTAGTGGTTATGGCACAATGCTTGTGTAGAATAAACAGTTATTAAGAGGTAAATCATCCATGCTCTGCCAAATCAAACGGATCAAAATGCGTTTTTATTCTTGAACACAACCATTGTGCCTGGTGGTAGAAACACAGACTTGAGAGGGTGACGCTGTCAACACTACTGGGATCCCACAAGTTTGTGAGGGTTTGCTGTAAAATCAACAGGTGGCGAATGTGGTTCTGCAGGCTGCTCAGGCTAATCCCCCTCAAACCGTCTTAGCCGGCTAATTTGTCTCTCCCTTATCCCCTCTCCTCTTCCTCCTCCATTTCTCTGTACAGGTCAGCACAACTACCTGTGCGCAGGAAGAAATGACTGCATCATTGATAAGATCCGCAGGAAGAACTGTCCAGCATGCCGCTTCAGGAAATGTCTCCAGGCCGGAATGAACCTGGAAGGTAAATGCCGTGACAAGTGAATGAATGAGGTCTGCTCTGGTCTTACACTGTAACTCAGCTTTCTCAGGAAGAGGAATTTCTGGGTAAAAAGGAAGCAAATAAGCTTGTTAGGACTGAATGCATTGGCTCACTTAAATGTTGGCATGGCCGTGCAAATCCTGAGTAAAATGGAAAGCCAAGGGATTAGAGAAAAGACGGTCTCCCTCCACCTACACCTTCCACACCCACTTTGTTACGCCAGGGGGGGTTACATTCCAGGAAGAGATGATTAATTTGCACAATAAAGACCTCAGGAGAAAAAGAAAACTCAGTATAAAGTAGTTTGCAAAAATATCCGTAAACCTTCTTAGATTAAAAGTGTTGCAAGCCCAAGTACAGTATACTCTCCCTTGTGATACTTTGTAGAACTGCCTTTCACTGCAGTTAAAGAAAAAACTGTTAAAGAAAGTATTAGAAAAATAGATCAGTTGAAAAAATAGATTTGTTGAAAACTTTGCACCCAACATCTTCTGCTCTGGAAATGGTGTGAACTGATTTTGTAAAACATTCTGTGGGTTTTGGGTTGCTGAAAAACAGACTTTAGAACATATTCAGAAGTTACTAACTCAAAAGCATGTCAGGAAAAGTTTTTATTTGTTGGTTTGCAGTAATTGAGCAAAAATATTTCAGTTACGAACTTTCCCAGAATATCCTTTACGTCATTGTCAATATTGATTTAAAAACAAGTCTTGGAAGCAAGAGAAAACAACAGTGTAGCACTTCTTCAGAATAAATCATTTGCTACTTTGTTCAGAATCCAACCTTAATATAACCTTATGTTGAGTCAGTTTTTGATCAGTCTGTAACAAAATATTGGATTTTCTTTTCAGGTTTTTCAAGGTTTGAAGAGATGCAGAAAATGAAAAGTTTTTTTCTTAAAAGATAAAAATCTATATTTCTGTCATTAAACTGCTGAAACAGCTGGTCTTTGTTTTCACATTGCATGTATATGAAAATGATAAAAGCAGTGCAGCTTGTCCTCACTTGGCAGCAGTTCTTTTTGTTTTGACTGCCGAAGCATTGGCTCTGAACCTGAAAAACTGGTGCTACCTCTGCAACATGCTCATTCATGGCCAGAATAATGAACCCCTTCTCTCAGGAGCAGCTTTTAGAAATGCACCGATCACACGACAATGAGATCACATTTAGACAGTTTTACCTTGAGTGGCTCTGTACCAGGTCAAATTGTAAAATATCTGCTTCTTTTTCAATTGAATGCAGCACAACTTAGAACTCAGAGGATTTTTGGTTGTACATTCTCTTCTTTCGTGCATATTTTAAGTTTAAATTTAGTGGCACACTCTGTGCTTTAATGCCTTATTTTTGTAGTTGTTAAGTCTCTCATGTCAGATCTTGACATGGGATTTTTCTTCCCTCTGTTATGTCTTATAGTCTACAGGAACAAACAAAAAATCTAAAATAGAAAGTTTAGATTTTATCAATTTATATTCAAACTAAAACAATAGAAATACTGAGCTTTACCACTTGTTGTGAATAAATTTTACAGACTGAAAATTACAAAGCTGAACGCTGTGACTTTGTATAGGCCCAAAGCACTTTTATGGAAAACACATCTTTTAAAGAAATGTTAATTATTGTTGCTTCCTTAAGTTTTGAATTTGCGTCGTTTTTATTGTGTTTTGAGCATGTCCAGTGAAACAGCTCGATCACTGTTAAAATATCTACTTTTAATTTTGAGGAGTCTTAATGCATTAATACATTAATAAGAAAAAAAATCTGGAAAATATTGAATTTGATAGCAATATTTGTAGGAACTCTATGGTTACCACGAACTTAGCATTAAAAAAAAACCCATTGGATCTGGGAGTCATCAAGGTTTAACACAGCAGCTGCTTTAATTGGATTGAAGTTGGATGTTATTTAAGCATATGTTTTAGTTTCTTTTAGCATATTAAGTTGCTGTTGGTATACTTTGTACAAGCTGGTGCTCAGCAAGAGAGACAGGAAGACAGAAAGTGGGATTTGATGGACGTCAGTGCATCAACAGACAGGCTTTGTATTGAAAGGCTTACTGTTGCCATGGAAACGCCAGGGGAGGAAATTAAAAAAGGTAGAGTGTAGGAAAAGCTTGTTATTTCTTTTTTCTGGTGGTAACCTCTCCACATCTGATATGTTTGTCACATTTAGTCACAGAAAATGGCGCCTCGATAATGTACAGAGCGTGGGCAAAAACTAGTGCAGTAATGGAGAGGAAGTCAGAAATGGCAAAACCAGGATCTTAGAGTTTTGATCATGTTTTTAACAGTGCATACCTTAAGGGTTAGAAAGTAGCTGTAGTGCCGTTGCTGACCCAGTATGCTCTTCCTTCTCATTTTTAAATAAATAAATCTGCATTAATCTGGAGCCAGAGGCTGAAAAAAGGGCTAAGTCAGTGTTAAATCAATTAGTTCAGGCTAAGCAGAGATTTAAATATATTATTTACTCAAGATTTTATCCCATTTTATAAGATAATGATTTATTTGTGGATTACTTACAAGATGTCCACTGAATTTTCTCCTACATTAATCACTCTGAAGAATAAACAGTAACTCGTTTGATTGTAATATTAGCATGGCCATGCTCAAAATATGTATTGCCATGTTAAAACTGCAGCAGCATCCAAATATTAACAATAAATTATTAATTTATTAACAGGTCTTTAACACTTGGCCACTGAGGATTTGACTCAGGGCACATCTACAAGTTAAAGTACAGCATTTAAGGACTGCAGTTATGCATAGAGAGGCTTATAGAGATAAATAGTCCTGACAGTTCTGAGAAGCTGATTTTAACCGTTTGTATTCAGGATCTTGTTCTTTTGGTCATAATCCATATCATATGACCATAGGGGAGTGTTAAATGTAGACTGAGTGGTAAATCAGTTAATCTGCAGGCCAGAGCAGCATCAGCAGTTTAGTTCTTTAACTGGTTGCTGTGGAAATAAAAAAAATATACATATTTTTCTCTTTATTGACAAGTTTCTTGTTTTTATTCTGCATTATTTTTTCATTAGTTTCTCTGGTAATTTATGCTTAACATTCTCCATTTTGCTATATATTTCCCAACAGACCAGAACAACATATTTATCAAGTTAAATTTTTGTCAAATGCAAAAGTGGAATTAGTGTTGAACTTTAGGGACAAAATGCTCAAAGGCAATGTCAAAGTTTTAAATGGGAACGTAACCCTTAGCTAGACTCACCTGTGAGAACCACTGGGTTTCTCTAAAATGAGATGATGTTGAGCAGCGTGGTGCAGGTAAGACACTGATTGCCGATGATGAATCCACAGAACCCCAATCATATTTGCATTCGTAATATTTTCAAAAGTAAATCATTGGTTGAAACAATTCTAATGCATTCTGAAACAGTTTTGTCATTTTTCATGATTAATTTATCAATAGAAAAAAATCAAGAAATGTAAATTCACCATTTTGATGTTAAATATAAAAATGTATTACCTGGTTTTTATTGGAATTTGCTCTGTTTGTTTTTCACATAAAGTTCATAATTCTAACAATAATAATTTTGTAGTAGCATAATATGTCAGTGAAATAAATTAGATTTTTTTTATTTTTTCACAACCTTGTCCCCTCAGCGAGGAAAAACAAGAAGCTCAACAAGATTAAAGTGCAAACGCCATCCAGGCCCTCAGAACCTGCCAGCAGTCTGCCCATGCCCATCATACCCAGAAGCATGCCGCAGCTCGTGCCCACCATGCTGTCTGTCCTGAAGGCCATCGAGCCTGAGATCATCTACTCGGGCTACGACAGCACGCTACCAGACACCTCATCTCGTCTCATGAGCACCCTCAACAGACTGGGAGGCCAGCAGGTCATCTCTGCCGTCAAATGGGCCAAGTCGCTGCCAGGTAGTGAAATCTTCCTCACCCCTTAAGTTTGGTTTTGATGTGTACTTATTCCAGTCGTTGGTTAACCTTTTAAAGGACTCACCAGATGTCGAGGCTCTCGTATATGATTAAATACATCGTGGTTGAGCTACTTTAATTGGTTAGATTGTAAGTAGAGGAATGGTTTTTATGCCTCTACCCTGCAGTAGACAGATGCTCAGCTACCATGTGATAAAATGTGTGGTCTCCAGCAGCTGAATGGAAGCGTAGAGTAATTGATGCTCATAAAAGAACAATTATTGTCAGAACTCGGCTAATTCGGAGTACTTTGATAATGAAATAGGTCTTTGCCAAGGTTAATTTCTCTTTAAGTGAACATAAATTAGGTGTTTTAAAGCTTCGTTTTTGGTGTTGGAGAGCACAATGAGGACTTCATGAATTCATGAAGACCTAAAACCCACACACACATAAAACCAGAAAAAATACATTCTAGTAGAAAAATTCAACAATGAACATTGCTTTCAGAATGAAGTATTTATTACAGCTTAATAAATGAGAATTTTCCAAATGGAGCACCATCAAAATGCAACAGTCTTTTTCTGGCTCCCTACCGTTACAAAGCCAGCAATCTTATAATATATGCAGGAATATTTATTTTCTAGTATATACAAACGAATATAAGAAACAGCTTAAAAAACATAAAAACAGACTCTCAAAAAAATTCTACATTTTACACAAGTGTTAAACTGCGTAAACTACAGACAAAACCACGTTACCCACAATACCACCATCCCAAAGGGGAAGACTGGTTTGTTGGGGTTGACAAGCCAGTTCCTACATGGTGTTGCTGTCACTGCATTTGAGGAAATGCAGTTATAGCAGTTCACTCCACAAATGTATGCAATTTAGTTTCAGTTTATTCTGTGGACTGCTAATTTTCTGAATTTCTGATTGGTAAATTTTTAGTTTTATTCGTTTCAAAATCACTTTCACCATCACTGTATACTTTCTTGTAAGTGACTATTTATGTTTGTATTTATGTGTGTAAATGTGTATTTATGTGTATTTAAGTGTGTATTAATGTTTATCAAAAGAAAATTATTTTTAAAATGATCTTAAAATTTTAAAAATATTTGTCTTTTGGTCTTGTATGTTTTCCGTAGTTACCTACTGCATGTCAAACTGGTGTGTAGGGCCTTTAACACACAGGATGCCATCATTCTAACATAATCTTAACCTTAATTTGCTTTAAAGAGAACAATAATTATTTCAACAGAACCTTATGGAAAAGTAGCAATCTAAACACTGCAAAAAATATAGGCAGATATTCTAAAAGAAAATTAAAATGTTAAATTTTATTTTGGGATCCACTTTATCTGCCTGTCATTTTCATGTCTTTATATTGAACAGAGTTTATGTGTCCCTTTCAGGCTTCCGTAACCTGCACCTTGATGATCAGATGACGTTGCTGCAGTGCTCCTGGCTTTTCCTCATGTCCTTCAGCCTCGGCTGGAGGTCCTATGAGCAGTGTAACGGCAGAATGCTCTGTTTTGCTCCAGATCTCGTCATAAATGAGTGCGTACCAGATATCTGAATGCTTTTAAGTCTTTTATCAGCAACACATTATCAGATAGATTTATTAATCTAATTATATGTTGCAGGATTGAAAAATCTGATGTTCAGACACTCAGACAAGAAAATTGATTAATGTTTCATTATCTAGATGTTTAAAGCTGGGAGACATTTCTCATAATACTTGCAGCTGTTATTGCCTGAACTTGATGAGCATCTGAACACTCACAGCTGCTTTTCTTCTGCTCAGAAAGAATAGAACTTTCTACTAAGATTTAAAATGTACTGAGCAGTAAAAGAACAAGCTTTAGTTGAATGAGTCATAGCCAGTGCCATTTCAATTGTTGATGATAAATTCTTGTGTGGTATTTAGGAGTGAAAGTATGGTTTAAAAATTCACACTCTCTTGTTTTTTTTATTTTATTTTTATTTTTTTGCAGTATTGAGCAAATAATTACACGGTCAGTCAAACTAAAATGTCATCTGTTTGTTCTGCACCCTGTCCTGCTCCAGAGAGCGCATGAAGCTGCCTTTAATGGGTGACCAGTGTGAGCAGATGCTGAAGATTTGCAATGAGTTTGTCCGACTGCAGGTGTCCTATGATGAGTACCTCTGCATGAAGGTCCTGTTACTGCTGAGTACAGGTAATAAAACACTTCTATTGGCACATTATAAATAAAATTCAACAGAATGTTTTTGATTTGACTTCTTAATGATGTTCTATTATGGAAAATTCAAATTAAATATAAAAATTAAGGGAAATATTATGTCAATAAAGATTCCTTATTGTTTAACGCTCAAACTAACCCAGTGGTTCTTAACCTGGGTTCGATCGAACCCCAGGGGTTCGGTGAGTCGGTCTCAGGGGTTCGGTGGAGCCTCTGCCGCGGAGGTAAAGACACACTTGTGTAAAGTCGTGATGACGCGCCCCGCTTTGCCATCACTTGCTGCAGAGGATCACGTTACATTGCTTAGCCAATCAGAGGATCACGTTACATTGCTTAGCCAATGAGGATCACGTTACATTGCTTAGCCAATCAGAGCTGCGGAGGAGTACTGATTGAAGGAGCCCCACTCTTTTTACCAAATTCTATAGTCTAAATCTGCTCCTTAGTCGCATCTTTTCGGGGTTGCTACTGCCTCTAGTGGTGTGGAGGTGGGAACACAGCTAATATAATTACATTACTAAATCAGAATACCGCAAAGTATGTTGTGTGTGGTGGAGGAGGAGGAATAAGAAGGGTTCGGTGAATGCGCATATGAAACTGGGGGGTTCGGTACCTCAAAAAAGGTTAAGAACCACTGAACTAACCATAGTGATGTGTTATAACTCATTGTCTATAGGGGTTTTACAGAGTGTTTCCCAGCAAATTTGATTACCAAATGGGACTAATAAAGAAAATATAGATATGGGAAGCTGAGTCTTTATAGATTGCTTTGTCTAAGCTTATTACTGGAAAGTTTAGCAGAAGGAAAAAGTGCAGAAGCAACAGGGAATAATCTTGAGAATATTAGGATGAATCCCACTGGTGAATCTGGGAGAGGATCATGCAATATTCTCAATTGTTTTCTTGTGTATTTCTGAGGAACTGAATTTGGTATTCTGTCAGTAATCTGACAAAAAAAAAAGTCAGTTAGTTATAATTCGTGACACAAAATCTTAAATCTGGACAGTTTTCTTATTTCATTCAAAAATTTTAAACTGCATCAGAAATCGGTCATTTGGTGATTGCCTGGTTTAATCATGATTTTTTTTATCTCCTTGTTGAAAAAGTACTGAAGGGAGTTTGACAGATTCTATTCTATTATTTCCCTTTGGCTGTTCAATTCAATGTTTCTTGTATTTTTATTTTTTCAAAATAAGCATAAAATGCAGCTTTGCTTTTATTTTATGCATGAAGGTCATAACATTATTTCATAAGAATCTTTATAATAACATTTAATTTTTTTCTTGCATGATCTTTGAAAATGCTAAATGTTGAAATCAGCCTTTTTTGGGGGGCAACCTTTTGTCATTAGTTTTTCAAAAGCAATTTCCTGAAAGAAACCTAATTTCCTTGTTTTGACTTGAATAATACAGGTAGTCAAGATGGAGGTAATTTTGTTTCTTTCCTGAGGAGATGAATTACATTCTGCTTTCTGACTTATGTAATTGCCAGAAATTGCCAAAATAATGAGAGGAGACTCATTACAAGAAAGTCTCATTTCCCAGATTTGAATGTTTCATTTTTGGTGGCTGAGCAGCGATTTATTCATGTATACTCTTAATCATGTCTGAATGGATTTGAGTTGTTTTTTAAGCTGCTATAAATTAGAAGAGTGGCCTTAACTACACTAGAGGAAAATGCAAATGTTTTTCAGCCTTTTTATTGTAGAGAAAATGTTAAAAGAATTGGACACGCAGTCTCTTCTGGTTATTCTTACACCATTAAACACCAAGACAGTTCTCTTTCCCTTTCATTTGCAAACTGTGAATTGCAGAGGAATAGACTGTTCTTTCTAGCTGTTTCTTTGACATTCAGGGGAAAGTGTGCTCTTCAGAGAGATTACATTTCCATAGTGAGCACAGGTTGCATTTTTGTACCTAAGAGCTATTTCCATCTGTTCCCCACAGTGAAGGAGAAACTATCAGGTCAGGACAGCTTTGGTGAGAGCTGATTAAATAAGTCGAGAGGACTTTTATCAAAGCTGAAGCAACGCATGATGCATTTTTTTGTTTTATCAGCTTCAGTCAGAGAAGCATTTTAGCCGAACAGAACTATTGAACTCTTACACTTTCTGTAATATTACAAGTGCAGTTTTGAATATGTTATCCATATTCATAAAGTGGAAGGCAAAAGGTAAATATGTTTTCTGTGATGTGAAATTCTAAAAAGTGTGGTGTGCATTTGTATTCAGCCTTCCTGAGTCATGCACGGGTGCTCACTTTGCAAATCTTCCATGGACAGATTTGAGGAGTTTGTGCCCATTAGTTGCCGTAGCAACAGATTATCCTACCCGAGTTGTGGATCTCTGTAGCTCCGCCAGAGCTACGATGGACCTCCAGCTGCTTTTTGTATTTATACTCTCCATGTCATACCAGATGTGAATGGCTATGTAACGTGTTTGTATCTCGCAAAGTTGCTTTATAACCTAATCCTCACATCACCACCTTTCTGATCTGTTTCTTGGTCTTCATGATGCTGATTAATCACAGATGATCAGATTCTATTCACCAGGCACTGGATGCTTGAAGGCTTTTACTCTGTATTTTATTAAAGAGAACTGAGTACAAATGCTTGCCACATCTTTAAGATTTTATTTAGGGGAAAATACTTTTCTTTCCACTTCATAATTATGAACGTTTTGGGGGTCTATTATATGAAATCCCATTAAAGTGGACTAAAGTTTGTGCTTTTAATATGACAAAATATTAAAAAGTTGCAGATATAACACAAGATGCCAATCTATCAAGATGATTCTGCAAAAGCAGGTCATTGTAGCCTTTTCCAACTCCACATGAAGTTTTGTAAAATATTATGGAAAAAATCGTTTGAAAGATGCAAAATGATTCAAAGTACAGGCAGAAAAATGCCTCTCTGTGTCAGAGATAAAAGTCCTAATAGAGTCTGCTAATATGTGTGATTATGTAAATCATCCTGCTTTTCACTCCGTCCATAATCTCTGTAGGTGACTGTGGCTTTTTTGGACTCTTTGCCACTCGGCAGACTGGCAGGGACTTTATTGATTTATTTGTTTTATTAAACAGTTTGCCTTCGCTGGCAAACAAAACGGGGTGTTGGGGTAAATTCTAAAGGGCAATCTTTCTTTATATGCAGTTTTAAGTCGACAAAGTTGGTTGGTTGTCAAGATGTCAATATAATTGCACCTTGAACAAAAGGTGTGACAAAATACTTTGCATTTTATTCCAGCTCCTCACAAGCTCAGGTTTATCTGAATGGAAGCAGAAAAAAAAGACAAAACAAGAAAACAAAAGACTAAATAAATATTGTCCCCATTCTTGGCTTCATTTGAAGATCATATTTATTCCAGCTAAGCTACACCCACAGTCATCTCTGTGTTTTTTCTTGTTCCATGTGTGCAGTTCCAAAAGAAGGCCTGAAGAGCCAGGCGGTTTTTGATGAGATCAGGATGACTTACATCAAGGAGCTGGGAAAAGCCATTGTGAAGCGAGAGGAGAACACAAGTCAGAACTGGCAGCGATTCTACCAGCTAACTAAGCTACTGGACTCCATGCAGGAGGTTTGTTACACAAACACTCACATCTGCTCAGCTAGTCGGGACTTTTCTTCTCTCCTAGATGTTCATTGGTCAGGCCGTCTGCTCTGGTAGCCGGTTTGAATGAAACATAGAAATCAATGTGGCACCATGTTGATTCTTCACACAAATCTGACTGAATTTTGCTTTTACTCACTTTATCTGATATTAAAATTAATTTTAAGTCAGAAAATGTCAAACATTTGGAGAAAATTACTTTAAGCTGAGTTTTGATTCATATTATTCACAGATTTGCTACTTCCTTTCATAAATGAGTGGTTTCACTAATTTTATCAATTAATTTTGGCTTAGTTTCTTTTTCAAATATCTCAATATGTATGCATATATATAAGACAAAACTAACTTACAAATAACTTTTCAGCAAGATATAGGAATTTTTCTCTTATAACAAAATGTTTTCTATTAAAAGTAAAAAAATCTGCCATTGCAACTAGTTCTCTTCATTAATCTCCGAGTACACTAAGATATTTGCACTTGAAACTAGAAAAAAATACTTGGTAAGATTGTGTTTTTGCAGTGTTCATTTCCCTTCAAATCTCTTCCAACTCTTTTAGCTCCTCTGACATCCTGTTCAGTGCAGCTCACCTTCTTAGAAAATCACCCAGCTAACTGAAAACAGCTTCACAGAACGATTCTCAATAAAGACTGTGTGTGTGTGTGTGTGTGTGTGTCCTGTTCCAGATGGTGGAGGGTCTCCTGCAGATCTGTTTCTACACCTTTGTGAATAAGACCCTCAGCGTGGAATTCCCAGAGATGCTGACGGAGATCATCACCAACCAGATACCAAAATTCAAAGACGGGAGCGTCAAACCTCTGCTGTTTCATCAGAAGTGACGGCCTTAAACTGTGAATCGATGCCTTAACTGCCACACTGCTTCGGGCTCTCTTGCACCAGTTCTGCTTTCCCCTATAAGTCTGGTTCAGATTTTTGTTTTGGTTTTGCTGCCCTGGTCTATTCAGTCTGAACTCAGAAATTACCTATAGCCTCAAACCTGCTACCACTGACTGTAGCTCAGTCTCTTGTCACACCAAGAACAATATGAATGTTTCTTTTGAACGTTTGTGCTTTTTCTCAATCCTCACCTCCAGACCTCAGACATTTAATGTTTTTAAAGATGTCCAATGGCCTCTTACTCTCTCCTGCCTGCATCACTAAAACCGTTTCCTCACGCCGATGCTCGCCAGGCCGATCTGCTCCTGCCTGGTGTCTTTCCGCTCGCCTGCTCTGCTTCTCTGCGCTGTGAGTGTTGGTCACGGTCTGGAGACGAAGGGGAGACATTGCAAAAGAATCTAACTTTTCTTCTGGACTCGAGGACAAAAAGAAAAAGGATAATGACCAATGGAAGAATAGAAAAACAGAGCCGCTTGAGGATCGTTCTTCATGTGTTTTTATGCACATCGCTGATCACGCATTCAGAGCTCACACCAGGCGTCACGGTCAGTTCGACCTGACACATGTTTACACAGGATGTATCTGAGGGAAAACTAGTGCCTTTTAGTTTTTATGCTCATTATAGCCATTGCTTACAGACGCGTCTTTTTTTTTTTTTTTTCTACCTTCATGTTTTGCCTGGCTCTGGTTTGCTCAACCTGTCTCCTGATTTCTCTTTGAATCGGACATTTCTGGTATTTTGAAAGTGGGACGCCCTCTCTGTTTCTGCTCTGTGCAGGAAACAAAGTCAGCCCAGCAACTTGAAAAATTATCATTCTCTTATCCAGGTCTTAAAAGGTTTAAAGAACGACTATGTTTTGGTTAAATATACAATTTGTTTTGTATTGGAGTTGGAAGATTAGGTATTGTCTCAACCCTACTTCTCTTGACATGTATTGCAGAAGCAGCCACTATCTTACAATTTTTATCTGAGTTGAGAGTGAATGCAAATTCCTGTCAAATTGTGAATGTTTGCAGCCAGCTGCAATTTCTATTTTTGGGGTAAATTTTAAAAATATGTATCAAATCAAGTGAGCTAATCCATGAAAATGTCCTCCATGTGTGTGCTCGATATTATCCATGATACTTTAAGTCAACCTCGTTCAAAATGTCAGTCCTGTCCTTTTCACTGCCAGCTGCTCTCATTCTGAGCTTGTTGCTTTTCAAATAGCTCCACATTTGTTAAATATGTAATTTAAAGGTTGTGATAGCATCTTGAATTCACCACTCAAGCTTTTTCCAGGCTGTAGCAGCTTCCAGTTTTCTTTGAGGTCTTACGGCCCCATTCCATTTTGGAATAATGAATATTTGGGTGCTAAGGACGACAACACATCAGGTGTTGTGCTGCAGGTTCTTTGATACAGCAGGTAGACTCGAATCCTATAAAACCTGCAAGGATCTACAATGTTCACCCCTTTTTTACATCAAAGTATAATGGAACAGTTATCTGATTTTTATTAAGCACAAGGAAATGCATGAAGTACATGCAGTTTTTATGTAGTGATACAATCTGAACTGTTTATTTTTTTCCATAAATCTTTGGTAAATTGGTGGATCTATGATAGAAGTGCAACAGAAAATGTATTTGGGCTACTTTTCCCGCCAAATTCAGATTTTATAAAATGCTATTGAAAAAAGGTGAAAAACAGTGAATAGTGCGTCTAAGTACACTTTAAATATAAAACCTGCTTTTAAATTCAAATTTGAAACGTAAGAAGCTGCAGTCTAGTCCACATAATTAGTTTATTCTTGCTCAGGCGACGTCTCATTACATCAGACATTTTTGTCCTATTAGTGCCAAATATCATGAAAGGTTTTTATCAGTTTTCTTTTAATATCCTGCAGATGTGAAGGGTCATGTGTACAGTGGTGGTTTGTAACTTTGCTTCAGGGTGCTCAATCTACAGTGTCACAGATAACACCAGCTAACTAGGATCAATTGTTTAAAAGATGATTATTTTTTTCAGATGTTGCTACGGTCGTTTATGTGTATAAAGCATTCGTACCAGCTTAGTGGCCAAATCTACTGTTCAGGTTTGCAGCGGCTTCTGCTGAGTCTAAACACAACGCTGTTCACCTTCCTGCTCTACTGTGTTTGGTTTTTCTAACTGAGATGTTGGCTTTCAGGGTTCCTACAGAGTTTTGACAAGCATGAGAGAAGTATGCATAAAGAAATGTTTTCAGTTTTATTCCTGTCCCGTTTCTTAACGTTGCTGTTCCTTCTGTTCTTTTTCCGTGTGTCCTATCTCCCTTCCTTGTGTTCCTCCTCCTGTTGTTGGTTTTTGTGTAGTTGAAATATCAGTCCTTAAATTCATACAGAACATTAATAATTAATCATTTAAAGTGAAAGAACTGGGAATGCTGCAAAACTGAGTCTGGGAAAGTGGAATTTATACATGAACCTGTGTAGGAACATCATATGGATTTTCAGCTCTTTTCTTAAATGCACAAAAAACTAGCAGTACTCTTCTATTGAGAGCCATAAGTTTTGTTCTTTTCTTTGAAGCCAATCCTACTGGGTGACTGTTTAGTTCACAGGCTTTTCGGCTGTAGCTCACCCAGAGTCTGCTTTTATCCCGGCGTGTTGATCAATCTGAGGACTTTAACTGGATCCTCTTGTTTCAGGTGGCTTTACAGTTATCACGAATGTACAGTATTACATTCATGTTCAGGTGGCGGCGCGTCTGGAGGCCAGCTTTAACGTAAGCTCCACCCCCCCATGCCCCAAGGCCTGTTTTTAGGGTGAGATGTATATAAATAAAAGTGACATATCCAGTGCAATGCAAACAAGTGTCTATTACAAAAAAATAATATTTTTACATGTCTGTCAGCACTCACGACTTTCTTATACCTTTCAGTTTGACTAAAAGCCTTGCAAAAGGGAGACAGAGAGCCATAGAAATACGATTTCAAATCAGGAAATAGACAAATATCAGTGCTTTTGGAGATTGATCTATTGTAAAAAAAAAATATTTTGTGTGATTTTTAAATACATTATCCTGATCCTCTTTGATATGACTAATTTTAATTAATCATTTTTGTACATTAAATAAGTCAAGAAAGTAATTTTTTTCCCCTGTTTGTCAGTTTGTGTTTGATAAAGGTAGATGTGATGGATACATTAGGAAATGTTTGTCTTGTGAAGTAAATGTCAATTCTACAAGTGTGTGCACAAGTCTACAAGAATGCTCACTGAGTTAGTTTTTTAAAAAAAATAAAGCTAAATAAGGAAGAGGAGAGCTAGATGGCTGTTGGGGCAACCGACTAGAAGACTTTTATTTTTAAATTTTTGTTTTGCGCTAAACAACAGTGACCAAAGCAGAGGAGTAACTGAAAACAAACTGAAGTAATCGAGCAGTTACAATTTGTGTAGCACCTATGAGCTTACTTCTTAGCACTTCGGGTTTTATTTCAAATGTGTCTCTTTTTTTTTTTTGTAAAAGGTCTTGGCTTTGGATCTACTGTATATTGCTGTAAGGATCTACTGGTCACTTAAAAGATAAAAAGGAAAAAAAAAACAACAAAACAACAAAAACGAGGAAAAACAATATCTCCATGTGAAAATACATTTTCCAGAGCCTGACAAAATTGCACTACCCTCACATGGGTTGTCACAGTCTACTTTGTATAAAATACATGCAATTATCTTTAAACATTAAGGGCAGATCATGTTTCACTGGTATACAGAGCTATGGCTTTCACTGAAGTCTGTTTTTGTTCATATGTCAGTTATGTAGATGTAATCTAATGTAAAGACAAATATAGATATAAAAAAAAGTTTAAAAATGGTTTATATTTACACTTCTGTATTCAGTGTCAATATTTCCCCCTATTTGATTACATGTTGAATTAGGTTTTTGTGTTTTTTTTTCTTTTTTGTTTAGTTTTTTCAACATTGGATTTGGCATTGTGTCAGATGATGTCTGTCATCTCTGGTTCAAGGCGGAAATGTGGAAGAACTGATTTTTCTCTAGTTCAAGCATCTTACACAATAAAGTCCCTGTTTTGCAACACTGCTGCGTAAACCTTTGTTCATTTCAGTCAGGTGTCTCCTCTGGGTTGATGGAAATGGCCATATTTACTCAAGTGTAATTGTATTATTTTCATTACGAGACAAAAAATATGAAGAGACGATGTTACCCTTGATCAAAGCAATAGCCTAGCTTTCTTTCCTCCATTTTCACCTTCTTGTTTGTGAAAAAAATAAAATTGAGTTTAAAAAATGAGGTTAGAACATTTTATTGTTGGAAAAGCCTAACATTTTGTGACCAATAAAAACTACAGTTTTTAAATTAGACTTTATTTACATAGTGCACTTTAATTCAGTCCTGAATAGAATCCAATACGGTCAGGTTAAGATTATTTTTCCAAATAATAAAACATGTATATCTGATGATATACATGCAAAGTTGCATGGAGTTAATTTTGGATCAATTATTTTATTTTTTTCACAAACAAGAAGGTGAAAATGGAGGAAAGAAAGCTAGGCTATTGCTTTGATCAAGGGTAACACTTTAAACTAGCAGTATTGGGCCTATAAACAACCTAAAAAGTCTTAACAGGCTTCATCAAATACAAAACAAACTGCCTAAAGTCTGTCTAATCTGATTTAATTTAATTTAATTCCATTGAAAGGCGACTGAATTAAGTGGTGAACCACTCAGATGAAATCAGAGCTCCACCCAATCAGACGATCTGCACTGAGACGAATGTGTCTTCACGGATAAACTGAGAAGTCAGCGATGTCTCCCAACCAACCACAGAGCAGAATTTGAGCTAAATTTGAAAAAGTAAATGCTCAATGCCATTTCTGTTGAAACCATCTTTGTTTCTTACAGTAATACACAATAATCTGTGGAGAAGCAACTCTGATCTGTCAGCCACGTCTTACCTTCAACCAGTAACGGCAGGGAGGAGTCTCCAGCAAGTATCGATCACATGCATGTCTAGTTGCTGTGGTTACCAGTCAACAAACATGTGACAATACAGATAACTATTTTTTTTCTTTATAGATGGTTGCAGCACAACAGAGAGGGACTGAGAAATGGCAAAAAGTTTTAAGTCATTAAGAGAGTAAAGTAAATCATTTGGGATTTAATAATTGTGCAGCATGATGCCAGAGTTTCTGCTTAATCCACTTCAAATGAAATAGAAAAGACTAATTTCTAAATAATGAGTAGATTTTCACACTTCTTTTTCTTAAGGGTCAGAAGAGTGCGGGTTAGAAAACAGCAAACAGGTGAACCGATTCATCAGCCTGTGATTGAAATTGGCCATTTCCGATTGGACAATACTAAAAAACATATTTTTTGTCTCACTCAAGAAATGCATCAAAAACTCGAGCCGTAAAACATACAACTCAAAGCAGACGTAGTTCAAGATGTTTCTTTAATTCTTCACAATCCTTCACCAAAATCTGTAGGAATATTTAAGGCTGTGAACAGACATAAATGATAGAAAATCCTGGCAACAAATAATGCAATAATGGAATTAAGTTAGTAAGCTAGAAATACAAAATATAAAATTTCATACTTGTGAAAAAAATTATACCCCATCAAAATGCTGTTTTTATTTACAGGATCATTAAAAACACCACAAAAGGATGACGTTTGGAATTTTATGTTCAATAAAATCTTATAAATAAGTTTATTTATGAACAAAGTAGTCTTATTTCACATTAGCTTGCTTTTTTATTCTCCCATTTGTTTTTTCTCCTTTTAAAAATCTCTTTAAAAAGAATCTTGTTGATAATAAAAAATAGAACGGGGGGGAAAAAAGCTAATTATTACCAAAACATTCACCTCAGGAAACAAGAGCAGTCGCTGCAGCCCAGAAAATGATCTATATTTTATTAACTATAAAATCAAAATTTCAATCTGTCCTCACATCATTATGCTTAATATTGTCTTTATAATTCCTCATAATGTGATCAAAGCTGGGGAATGACATTATGTCTTCTCTCTCTGTGCTGTTGACATTAAAGCTTCAGATTCTGCGTTATGGAAAAAATAAGAGGGGAAAAAACACACAGGTGCTTTGTAATGTTAAAAAGAGAGAGAGAAAAAGCTTCCTGGTTGATTAGAATTCCAAGAATGGACCAACATAGTGCAAACATGACTCATCATTTCTCCACTCGCAGCAAGGCCTTGCAGCTGGGCTTGTTATAACCAGCAGCAATCAGTTGCTCCTCCTACGCCTCACTGTAAACTGCTGAGCTGCCTGTGGATCCTGTGTGAGATTTTTCACATTTCTATTTTCCAAGTGATGGCTCTGCAAAGAAAAAGACTTATAAATGAGCGTGGCGCCAACGCTGACCCGAACCGTTTGAAGCGTTCTCATCCGTCTTGCGAATCTGCCCTGGGGCTCGGGGTGTTTAGCTCCTAAACGTCAGCGAAGCAGACCGTCTTCCCCTGGAATTACCCAGCGAGCGATTGCGAACACGTTTACAGCCGAGCCCAATCATCACAGTCTGGTTCCAGGGCTCAAATTTCCCAAGAGGATCAGCAACCGAACAATGGAGAGGAATCAGTCCAACTAGCAGTTTAGTTAAATGGTAAGTGGCTGAAGGCCACTTACCATTTATCTTGTTCCCTGTCAATAATGCAGTGTATACCTAATGACAACGGGGAATGACGAGGAAGTGGCAGTCCAGATCAGAGAAATAAAACAGACGTTTAAAAAAATGAATTGCAACTCTCACCTCAAATATATCAGCTCACTTAGAAGAGTAATTCACCAAACCCTCATGTTATCTACACCCCCGACACACAAACACTTACAACTTCTTCACTGTGAACTCAGGTCAACACAATCCCATAACAGCTTCAGTTTTTCCTCTTTCTCTTCCCAGTGCAATTCAGACAAAGCCCACAATGCTTCAGTCCTGTGCCAAATCCCTTTGATATGGTTCTGCTTGGTCCAGTTTCTGTTCTCTGATCTAGTCAACACAAAGTCAATAAAATCTGCTCCAGCTGATCATTTGATTACAGAGGAGTTTTGTGCAGTCAAGTCCAGCTTGGTCTACGTTAAGTTTCTTGGTCCAGCTGTGGCTATAGCAGCTCCACATAGTTTTCTGGAATCAGTCCAGTCCGACCGTCCAGAGTCCCCTCCAGCCAGCCGGGCTCCCTGGAAGCATGAACTGTAAGGAAGCAACAAAAAGACATAAAATATGATGGCATAAATTAAGGACTATACAGGTGAAATGAGATATTTGCACACAATACGATTAATTAGACTTTAAGCAATTTTGGAAAGTGCAGATGATGTCATGGCTTTGTAAGCTGCTGACAGGTTAATTCCCTGTCTTTTATTATTTAAATCTTTTATTATCTGAGTTCAATAGAGGCACATCTAGGAAAGTACTTTAAAGCAACAACTCAGACACACTACTTCCTGTGACATCACGGGGAGAAATAGTCAACCAAGAAATCAGCAACACAATTGCAAACCTCCACATGCTGCAACATTCATCTGTTTAAACAAATGTGTTCTCATGTCTCAGAGATGAACTGGTTTTGGTTTCAATTTGTGGGCCAGCATCAAAATCAAAAAGACATTTTTGAAGATGTTGGCTACAGTGAAAGTCCTGTAACAATGTGGGCTGAAAAGCCACTCAGGGAAATAAGTCTGGATTCCAAAAGCAACATAAAAAACTGATTATATTTTGCAAGAGAACTCAAAGACCTTCATTGTTGGAGGTCTTTTTAATTTTGTATTAAGTAAATCAAAGTTGTCGTATTATTCTGCAAATATTTGCTTTCAGCTGCATAATTTGAGTTGTGTTATCAATAATTCATATCAAAATAGGCAATAACAAAGCAAACATTAACTAAATATGTGACCTTAATGAAAAGTGTAGCTTTATGTGTCAAATCTGATGTTTAGAAATAACAGGATGTTGTGCAGAAACTAATCTGGGACACAATGTTTGTCAGCCAATAAATACATATAGAGAAGTGACATAAAATGTGGATATTGGTGAATAAGTTAATCAATGAATCGCAACAGAAATGCAGACAATATATGTAGTGTTACTTCAGGGGACTTTTTTGCTGCAGAGCTTTCCAGCTTTTAACTGGCATTGAGTTTAATAAAGCACCAGGTTGAGACTTGCCAATTGGCTGTTCTTAAATTAGCTGGATCCACATCAGAGTCAGAAGTTTCTGATCCCAATCAGGCTTATTTTTGACAGCATGCAGCAGGCATCTGGTTTCATTAAAGTAAATATAATCCATCCATCCTCAGTCAGAGTTCAGAGGGTTCAGACAGTTTGTTTTGGGTCACTATCATGCTAAAGGCCCCAGTTGTGTTTCAGGTTTACTTTACAGACTGGTTTGCATTTTACTCAGGCAGGCTCTGAGGTGAGCTGAAATGCTGACCTGGTCAGGTCCTGCAGCAGCAAATAGTTGGCACTTCCACTTCCATGCTTCACAGATAGCATGAGTTTCTTTTCCTGGAATGTTGTAATTATTTATTTTTTTGTCAAATGTGTACTCTATTCTATCAAAAAAAAAAATCTATTTTAGACTTACAGTATCTGTCCAAAGAACATTATTCCAAAAGTCTTCATGTTTTTCTGAGAGTTCAAATCGCTGAATGAATCCGTGCTAGTCAGGAAGCAATCATATGTTGTAATGCAGCGTTATTATTATGACTGCTTTAAAAAAAAAATCATGGAGGTTGTAGCCTGAGCTTCTTGTGGACAGATTAAATGCTTCGTCCTTGGCTGCTGATGAAAAGCCTGCAGTGTTCAGATACCACTTTGAGGATTACATGTCCCCACGGACAAAGTTTGACCCATGAGGGCTCACATGACACTGCTCTGCATTACATAACTATCAATAGTCTTTAAGATGCCAACATTACTTAGATTTTAAAGGTCAGCTTGTAAGAACAAGAAAACTGAATCCCTCCCTTGAGCGCCATGTGTGTTTGTCATTTCAGAATTTCTTCAACACATATACAAATACAGACAAACAGTGTTAATGAGTGAGTCGGTGTACGGACAGCTTTAATAGCTTTTCACCCTTGAATCTGTGCAAATATGGCCTTCATGTAAAGGAAGCTAATGTGGGAGCTTTGAACAAAGCTGACATGTTAAATTCTTCCAGTCATGTAAGTAAGCTAATGAAAGATCCTCCTTTTTCTGCACGGGTTGTTTTCACCTCTTAATAAAAACTAAGCAAACAGCTCCTTTACTCAGACATTAAGAAAGCCTTTTGCAGTGTGAACACAGTCTTTCAAACCGTAACAAGAAAGTCTGAGGAAATGCAAATCCCTTCGGCTTACTGTGTGTTTTCACAACAAATTAACTTCTATAACGCCAACACACATCCTGTCTTTCTCCTTCACTGCTGCCAGCTCCGCCGTCTGACTCACCATTCTCAAAGACGGTCCCAGCGATGAAGGACAGCTCTGAGTCGTGCTCTGCCTTGCAAGCGTACAGCGCTCGAGCCTTCCTGCCTGTGATACTACAAGCACACAGAAAGTTGGAGCAAAACATCAAGATTTAGCATAATTCGTTTTAAGATGGGTAATTAATTTAAATATATGTTTTAATAGATTAAACTGCCGTGTTTGTTTAGAATTTTATCATTGGAACTCCTGGTAAAGATGGAAAAATATTTAAAATAAACTGATCTGACTGCAGTAGCAGCAAGTTACACTGAGCAATTCAAAAAGGCGACTATCTAAAATTTTATTTAACTGTTCAGTATTAAACTCAAAGAAATAAAAGCTGTCTACAAATGTAGCAGTGCCACTTGTTCTGCTGCCTTCAAACATTTTCTATTAAATAAAACTTTCTGAAGATTTTTTTAATCTACTTAGTTTTATTTTATCTTTTACTTTTTTTAAGAATTTGTTGAAGTTTCTGTCTGATTAATAATTTATGACTTTTGCTTTTCCTGGAGAATAAATATAGCAGGACACAGAGGCCTTTAGTTTTTGCTGCTCTTCTACATGGGAGGGGCAGGAAACTCTGATGTGTCTTGACACAATCATATGTTAGAAAATGGAAATTAAAAAAAAGAAATATATATATATATTATATATATATATATATATATATATATATATATATATATATATATATATATATATATATATATATATATATATATATATATATATATATATATGCCTAAATTTGGCCATTGGTAAAGTCAAAGCTGAATTTTGAAGTAGATAAAATAAATGCCAGGAAAAAGGCCTTTCTTTCCTACCATAACAATTGTAAACCTATGGAGTCAAATGACATTGGTATTGAGCTTACCAGCAAAAACAATAATAAAAACTATTCAGGAGTTCCTGGTTTGAACCAAAGGATGAATGTAGGAACACCACTTCAATATGGATGATCAGGGTGAAGACCCTGAAAGAAATCTGCTGATTTTTTAAAAAGTTGATGATTCATAAACCCAAATCAACATGGACGTTCTTCACTAGACATAAATGAAAAGGAGAAATCTACTTTTAGGGGGTTTATACATCTTTACCAGGTACTTCTCTAGACAGCGTTCTGAGTGAAAGGCTACTTTGGGCTTTAAGCAGTCACAGAGAGAACCAGGTATTAGCAGCTCCTCTGGCATCACCAGATACTTAAGTCTTTAAATGTGGAGCATTCAGTTGCTGTACATCTGCCAAGGTTTAGGTGAGAGACTGCAACCAATCGGCGTTGCTGTTTTCTATTCCAATTTAAATAGAGGGACTTATATAAGAAAGGGTGCCGTCTGACCTGTATATAAATAGTTCAGAGCATTTTCTTGATCCAGGATGTAACCCCTGATCTTCTGATTTAGCTTTTGAATGATCTCCTTTCATAGGGAAGATCAGTGGTCACATCATGCTTAAGGGCACAGAACAATGCCCCCAATAAACATTTAAGACATTTACTTTAATAGGACTCGGATGAACTTTGCTCAACAGATGGAGAAATGAGGCTTAATCTGGACACCAAATTCCTTTATGCTCACTGCTTACAAAAAATATTATATTTACCAGCTGTTGTTAACTTTACCTATATTTTTATAGCATCCTATAAATCTGAGCATAAAACATTTGCTTAGTTGGGTTTTATTTTTTTATGTCCCACAAATCATTAAACTCTTCTAGTTGTTATAGTGAAGGTTATATCACCATTTTTTGACATGAGGACTATAATAAATCAATGGTATTTTAACACCTTTTACTTTTAGAATAGTTAAATCTGGACTAGATTTTTATGCACTAATACAAGCATCAGTTGATGTTTGTATTTGATTTATAAAAATGTGAAAGCAAAATGTTCAACTAAGTGATTGGTATTTCTTTTGAATTATGGCCTAAGTCAAAAAAATCTAGAGACAAACTTTTACTGGCATTTTTCTGGGATCAGCAACCATACAAGCTTTAAATAAAACAAAACAAAGAACCAACATGGACCAACCTGACTGGGGAAGAGTCACTGGAAGCGGATGAGATCGGCTGTGGACTTGAAGGCGCTGAGAACATCGGCCAGGAGGGAGAACGGGGCGAGGTGGGGCTCGGAGATATTGCACTGAAAAGCAAAAATTACATGTTTGATCAACAAACACATTCAACTTCCTACAGTTTGTAAACTGTGAAGTTTACATGTGATGGAGGACATGTGGAAGACTTTTCCTACCTTGGTGGTATACTGCCTCGACTCTTTGGGTTCAGTCTGAAGACAGAAAGTAAAAAAGAGATTTAACTACACACTGAATAAAAGTGTTAAGCAAACTAAATCACAGTGGCCACATTTTATCTCAAAGCTTTAATAGAACAGGAGCTTTTAGAGTGATCCTGTTTGCTCATGACCGTATCTGATGAGAGAGTCCTGCAACAGATCAAAACATAAAACATTTGGCTTCAAGGACGAGCTATTTGCATATTATTCACTTTGAGAGTCAAATGCATCTTATTTTTAGAGTGCTGCAGCAGTTCCACCCTGTAAAAGGAAAAGTTTCGGTCTCTTCCCACTTTTATAGTGCAGGATTTTCATCCTAAAATGGCCAGGTCATTAAGAAGTCCAATTCCAGTTATCATGTTAGTTTGGGGCATTTAGAAATTTATTTGAACTGCTTCTCTTCCCAAGGTGGAACATCTAGCTATCCAGTTACTTTTCTCAATATTTGGTGCAGAAGTTAGCATGTACTGTGCATTATGCTAAGCACACAATGGATCAGCATGACAGACAGACAGACAGACAGACAGACAGACAGACAGACAGACAGACAGACAGACAGACAGACAGACAGACAGACAGACAGACAGACAGACAGACAGACAGACAGACAGACAGACAGACAGACAGACAGATAACCCACATTAATAGGGAAAAAAATGAAGAGAGCCAACGCAAATAAATGTGAGTAGTCCTCTGAGATCTGAGTAGCTTTTCTGACCGCAGAGGCATTTTTGCAGCTCATTAAGCTTTTAAATGAACCAAAGGTTTTGCTGGCCTGGTTATTAATGAGGGCTAGTTTTGCTTTGTGTTTTGTTGTAATACAAATTGTACCAGGAGAGATATTAAAAATAAGGATCTATTATAAGTGACAAAATTACCTATTCAGCGTTCAAGAGTTTCAGGAACTTCTGATCGTTCGTGTAACTTCTTTGAAAAAAAAGTCTTGTTTAGAAATGTGGACTGTGGGTGCTGAGGTTAGCGTTGGGGATATCTGGGCTGTTGCAACATGTTTTCATTGAGATGGTATTTTATGCTTGAATAGCTTCGGTGATCGACCAACTCCTTTTTGAAAAACTTGCACACAAAATAGTCTTTATCAGCGTCGCATCAGTCCATTTTTTTTTAAACAAAAACTAATCTTTAGTGGTCCAAAAGAAGCAGCTGATTGTTATTGGTTGCAAATGTTGCTTATGTGTCAGATTTAATCAAATTAAGTAGCATAAATGTAGGCCTGTCGCGATATACGATAAATCAATTAATCGTACGATAAATAAAACCTATTGACCTCATTTTAACAATATTATCGTTTATCGCAAAACATTTTTAGACAATTAATCGTCCAGCAAAATTTGTTATCGTGACAGGCCTACGTACATGTAGTCGACTAGTAAACAGGACAAACTGACAGCATTCATAATTTGTTATGTTTTCGGCTACACTTCCTGTTACAGCAGTTGTGTCCAATATCAGGGAAGACTACAATGGTAATCTCATTTTCAAGAGGTCCATCACTATGGCACTGAAAACTGTAATTCACTCTTTCATCTGAGTAAGCTGTCAGCTGTCACCAATAAATTTACCATGCTGTCCATCTACTCTGGTGCCGCATGTTGTTGATGAACTCAAACTGCTGAACGGCTTGAGTGAAAAGCAAGACCAGATTATGCATCATGCTTCGAGACTGTTACTTTGGTTACCTTTTACGTTTACTGTTAAAACAGCCATCAATGAAAATTTGGAGAGTCACAAGGAAACAATTTGCAAATGCAACACTGACAACTGCAGGCAGCCTTTTGTGCATTATCCTTTACATTACAGAAATTTACCTAAAGCCTTTTCATCTTTGTGATTTCATTGTTTGTAGAAAACGCTTTAGGAAGCGTGCCATGAATGCACAAGGGAGGTGAAACGTATTGTTTGTTAATCATAACTAGGGAGAAAAAACACAATGCTTTTAGCACAACTGAATGAAAACTGACTCAGTAAAACAGAAAAAAGGAAACACACAAGAGGTGCTTTTAGTTTAAAATCTCAAACCCAATAATAAAAGAACAGCAGATGATAAAAGACTATGTGAAGCAATCATCTGTGTAACTTTCAGAGGAAGGCCCCACACAGAGGCAAATAAAAAAAATGGTTAGATTACAAACCAGAGGCAGCTGCAGCAAGGACATTATGAGAGCCATGGCAGACCAAGCTTCTCTTACATCAGCTCTAAAAGTCTAAAGTAACACATGAGCCAACTACCAGCTAGTGCCAATAAATCCATCTGTAAACACTCTTTCTCTTCTTAATGTCTCATTAGCGGAGTCAGTGAAATGTGCCCAGGCAGCCACCCGTACACAGACACAAAGCACGAATGACAAAGTGACAACAAATAAACTACAACAAAGTATGAGTCTTGTACAAAGCCAATGGTAGTAAAGAGAATAACTACTGAATTAAAAAGTTTTTTAATTCTTTATTTATTTATTTTTTTTTATTCATCAACTACAAAAAGTAAGTTCCTCTTCCTGGGATGCTTTAGAGGCCTATAAGCCTTTAAAAAGCCTTATTAATATTTGTAGGAAGTTTTTAAATTGTACCTTTTCATTTTTTTTCTCGATTGCTTTTATGCAATCAAGAAACTCAGGCTCCACGTTTTCAAAACAGTAAACACACAGGCCAAAACTCATAGTCCAAGTTTTGTTTGCAAAAGGTGCTAAGTTGGCCAAAACATTTTAAATATGAAACAAGTGCAGATATTGCCTTGAAACAGCACAACCTGCCACCAAGTGCATTGTGGGAGAGCAAATAGACATTTTTTTCCTCCATATTAATGCTATTTTCTGTAAACTTTTTGCTGTTGCTATCCTTGACATTCCTTTCATATTTGTTCCCCTGTACCTACATGTAGGTTGTGATGCATGGTAGCCTTTAGTTTGAACTACTTTCTGCTGTGACCACAGTTCATTCAGCTTCCTGTAAAAAGTGGCAGTGGAGCATCTTCAGATCCAGCCCTGGTGTAGCCCATTACATCACTGACATGCAAATCCCATTTGTTGTCTTTTTACATACGCTGTGTGAAATTGCTCTTCTTGAAAACAACTGGATCCAGAATCAGAAATGCTCAGATTGCTCAGATTGAGGCAGACAGAGGTTTCCAGGACTCTGGCAGTTTTCCAGTCAGCTGCTCTCAGCACCAGTTGCTGCATTTGGGGCAGCTTCATTGAGCAACTAACAAGGAATTTCAAATCCACAAGTCAGCGGTTTGTTTGGTTGTTCACAGAGTCTCAGCCACTCAGCTGAATATTGCAGAAAAACTAATATGGCTATTCATGTTTCTTCTTTAATTATTTTTATCGAGTAAAATGGAATCAGTGCTCAGATTATGAGAGGAAACAGTCATATCATGCCTGATGCCAATAGACTTTCCCAAAGTAATTCGTCTGAAAAAACTCTTCCCTTTGCAAAATAGACATTGTGCCACAATACAAAGTGAATCTATCAGCAACTGAAGGGAAAAACCAAAGATCTTCTGAGTGACTGGTTTCAGGCTCTCAAGGAATCCAAAGTTAAATGACCATTTAATATTTCTTTTTAAAGAACAAATTGAATTTGTAAGTTAGCTCACACACCAAATCTCTCCCGTGTGGGACTGATTCTACAAAAGGAAACTCTGCCAGGAGCACAAGCATTTTATCAGCTCTATCTTTGCTTTGGCAGCTTTTTTAACATTCACACCTCACTAAAGAGACCGACAGCTTTAGAAAGACACAGTTTCTGTCCACAAAGGATAGAGTGAACATTGTGGTTGATAGTGGTGAAGCTGAAAATAACTCAGCAGCTATGCTTAGCTCCAACATAAAACCCTTTGCTGTTTGTTCACACAGACTTGGAGAATTTTGACCACATGCTGCTTTTTTGGGGTAGGAGGAAAAAGTGGGTTGAGGGTAGTGTGAAATGAAATTAAGCAAAAAAAATTTAAAAATTACATGGAGCATTAGGCAGAATAAAATATTTTTCTTCTACAGAAGAAGAACAAACTAAATATTATTGCCACAGTAGATAAGATAAAAAAAATAGGCATGGGGGAGTACATTTCTGCCAAAAATGTGAAATTGTAAGATTAATGTCATATTTATGAGAAAAAACTTGGATAAATTACGAGTCTCCATGATTAAAGGCATACATTGGCCATATTAAAGCTAGAATATTGTGCACCCAACATGACAAAATGTAAAAAAAAAGTTTAGGTGTGTAAATACTTTTATAAGGATCAGTGTAAGGAGCTGCATAGTGAAACTGTATATCCGAGACGTTATGACTCACAGTGAGCTGGGTCGGATTTGTCGGCCGTCCTGCTCTCCATCGTTGCTGGTCAGGCTGTGTCTGGGGGTTTTATTGTGGCTGCCGGTGCTGCTGCTGCTGCTGCTGCTGTTACAGTTTGTAGAGGAAGACACCGGATGCTGTGTGTCAGGAGCTGGGGTGTTGCCAACACTGTTCCTCTTTTCACCTACAAAAATAAAGCATGATTTACATACTTTCTGCTGATGTAATGGTAAAAATCCTGACTAAGCAGTGTGACTTCTAGTTTACATAGACCAACTAAATCTTTGTCTTGTGTGTGTCTAACATGGTCACATAATTCAAATACCATTGCAAGCTGACACTTATATGCAATAAGAGTGCTTAAGGAGAAATTATATAAAGCATGTAAAAGGTGAAGAGTATAAAAATGTGTTATTTTTGGGCATGGGGATCACCTGTGTGAGAATGTGTCGGTGTGTGGAATAGCGTGAGAGGCCTTTCACTGCAGGACGGTGCTTTGCCCTCAGTGCTTCTCCTCCTTGACTGGTCGAGCTGTATGTTTGTTGAATTGCCTGTCGAATTGGGCACGTCCCCGAATATCTGTGTAAACAAAAAGCTCTAAGGAAATTGGAAGGAACAATTTAACCTTGCAGTCTTATAAAACCTTCTGCAGATAGTTCGCAGATTAAAAAGCAATGTTTATCATGGCATTGTCTGCTTGAAAACCAAAAGCTATATAAAGAAAGCAATGTGAACAAACTGGTTGGGTTTGAGAAAACTAGAAGTTACGTAAGTCATCAACATGTCAGCTGAAAAACAAACTGCAAAATACAATCGTAATGTGCAAAAATCGTGTGAGATTTTTGCACATTACAACTGCTAAGTTCAACGTATTTTATTTGAATGTTTTTGTAATAGATCAACACAGAGCATTGCATAAAGTGGAAGGAAAAGTGTACAGATTTCAAAATCTTTCACAAATACATATCTGAAAGGCGTGGCATGTATGCTTTACTCTAATAAAAATAAAAACCGGTGCAACCAACTGGTTAGTCAAAGTTGTTGCTCCCTTTGAAATAGCAAAACCAGCACTGTTCAATACGCTATTCAAACAAGAAAATTATGCATTACTTTGTGTATTATTAAATATGAATAAAGTAGACTGAAGTATGGTAAAGACATACGGGTACCTATAACTAAATCCGTCTTACAGACAAGACGACCTGCATCTTTTAAACTAAGAAAAAACAAACACAAATAAAATATCAAATAGACATGCACCTGAAACACTAAAACTCCCAAATGTCAATGTTGAAAATGTATGTTTGAAACAACAACAAAAAACAACAACTATAAATTGATAAATACAGAATAGCGGTTGTAGTTTAATTCATGTAAATTTTTGTTTTTGCTTTCTTTATTTGCATGGGAACAAGTGTTAAGCATAAACAGAAGCAGAACACTATAACCTTTTTAGCCTTAGTGAATTTGCAATGCACATCCCCCGATGGACTTTTAGTTATATAAAACAATTTAAAACACAATAAATCAACACAGCAAAGCAAAAGATGTCAAAAAATAAACTCTACCATAAAGTTAAAACTGATCACAATAAAAACGACCATCATAGCAGGATCATGGGCTGGCTGTTAAACATGACTACAAGTCTGGTGTTTAAGTCTTAATCGAAAAATGTGCCAGACTGGGATCAGTTTCAAATTCCACATTTTAATGTCTCACACATAAAAAACTGCTTTGATCAAGAGGTTTTGCAAAAAGGTTGTTGCTGGTTCCACCATGAGTTACTAAACCTGCAGATCTAAGAGGAATTACTAAGTCACTTAGTACCTAAAGAGCCAGACCTTTGAAAAATAATGATATATTACATTATTTAACAAAGTTCATCATATTCAGTTTTTTTAAGAATGTGGCAATGATGAAATATAACAGGTTTATTGTTGAAAATTTTAATTGCTCCTTTATATATCATCATTTTGGTGTTACATCTTACACAAATTACACCTGCTGACTTTCAAAAGGATGAAGTAAAAATAAATGTTATATTTGTGTGTGAGTCATCTATTAACCACATATTCTCTTACTCCTGTCAACATGTATGCATGTGGTGGAAGAACCTTTTACTAGCGTCTTGTTTGCTCCATTCATTGACTGAACACTGTGTCCAATGGCAGGCTCTCATGCAGACATACTGTTGCCATGGTGAATTGCGTAAGCAGCTTGAGACATGTGACTTTAAAGTGCACTTACAATTACCGTGGGCATATTTAGATCTAATAGGTGCAATAAATAATGAGGAAAAATAAAAGTAAAATCTTCACTGTACAATATTTTGCCGATGCCTGGACTCACAGCCCTCCTCCTCCTCTTACCCTCTCATGGTGCTCTATGAGGATTTCCACTACGATGTTTTGGAACTTGATGTCCATGATGGCTGCAACCGTCTCCTCCTGCGGGCGAAGCAGAGTGGGCCCAAAGACCACACCCAGGTTGGCGACAGTCATCAGGTTCTGCTGGTGGTGACTGGCTACGCTGTGAAGGAACAACAAAGAAAAAGGAGAACCACATTTAAATAAATGCAAATATATTACACAAAGACTGAAATATCTTAGTGCTGTGCTAATGCCTAGTCATTGTTTATTGAACTGAAATCTGCTGCTTCTTGTGATTTTTTGAATCCCCCCAAGAAATTATGAGAAATAAAAATAGAAAAAGATAACCATCTGCTTAAACATCATGACATTGTTGTTGAAAAGTGAAAGGATAAAAACATTATTCATAAAGACACCTACTATAATGGGGATTTCCTATAAATTTGGACTGGATTTATTAGCCAAAAATGCATTTTTCAAAACTAGAAACAAGAATTTGCCAATTGTAGGGAGAAAAACAATTGTGGCTACGTGGAAAAGGCCATGTCACAAATTTGGAATTATTTAAAACAGAAGATGAATTAATAATTATCAATATTGACAATTATTAATATTGACTGATATGAAAAGCAAATATATCGAGATGTTTTTCAGCCAGATCCTTACAGTCTATTCAAAAGAGCTTTTGCCTTGATAAGTGAAAGAGTAAGCTATAAAATTACTTACCAAAAAATACAGAATGTCCCTTTATTTCTACAAACATTGGATGAAAACACTGTCATCCTTCTTTCCTTAGAGCAACACTTTGAGGCTCACAAGATGATATTAGCTGCATTAGTTGGGCTGTCTACTTGGCCAGCCAGCTTAGTAGCAAACATGCCACTCTAAGTTTATAAATCTAAAAAAAGATAAAGGCATCATTATGACAACATTCTTTTCAGCTGAGGAATCTAGGGTGAGTCCTCTGAGATCTGCAGACCCCAGTGACCCACAGTTAGAGTTTCCAGGTGAGATAATAACAGAAAGCCTCTGAGGTTCTCTGTTTATACTTTGATTGTGTTATTTGTGCAACCCACACAGTTCTCTATTTGCTGGCGCTTAATTTATATTGTAGCTGATTGGCATATATGTAAATATTTTACACTAGTATTTTAGGAATGCATATTGCTCCAAACTGCCATTACATAATGCTCGAACTGAAATCTACTGATGTGATTTCAAATATAAAACATAAAAGTTCCATTTTGTTTATTTTGCCAGGGACATATTTTGCAAGGTCACAATGCATTTTAATCTCCTTTGTAGACGCTTGGTCATAATTCAAAGAAATTTCCTGCTAAAACTTAAGAGATGGTGCATTCAGGAGAAAGGAGCAGACAGATGGGCTGATGCAATGAAAGGATAATGCCCCTGGCTGCAGCTGTCGCCGTGCACAAAGTCATAAAAATCCACTGTAAATCAACAGCCTGACAAGGACCTTTGCAGAAAAGCTGAAAGAGCACAGAGAACAGGAGGGCATCGCCTGTCTGCACGCAGCAGGTCGGAAAAGGACAAGCCATAGAGGAAGACTGGGAAAGTCAAAGCAGTTTGCTGTCTAAGGCATGTTTTTGCTTCTGCAATACATTTCACAATTAAAACAATCTGTAGTTAGTTAAAGCAAGTGAATCTACCAATAAAAATAGGTTTAAAAAATAAGACAACAATAGTGAAAAATACTAAAATGACCTTGACCTTTCTGGATTTCTTTTTCATTGACTGAACTGGATTCTGTCAATGATTTACAAATGGTTGGACTCATTTATGCATTTGACCTTTTACATATATAAACACTATCTCGTCTTTAGCAATGATGAAGCCAATCTGCAGGCTGATAGGAGCAGAAAACTGCAAAGATCAAAGGTGTGCTCTGACAGTCACCATATCTATAAAGCGGTTATGATGATGGCCATCGACAGCTATAATCCAACAAAGCTTGTGGAAATATGCTCACTACCAAAAGGCCTGCATGCGCTCACCCACAGGTAGTATAAACATGGATGATGGCCCATTTATCACAGATTGCATCATGCTGCAGCTCCAGAAGGAAAGCCTGATAAATCCACTGGGATTAGATGCAGGTTTAGACTGGATACACAATGTCATTGGAATACTTCAGCAGAATAATCACACATAAGCCACTATTGTCATGCCATGAGTTGTTTTTTAGGCTGGGGCTCATTTTGATTATACAGTAATCAATAAATGCATGCATTTATAATTCAATAGATTTCTCCAGAGTATTAAAGTGTATTAATTTAACATGTTGCTTATGTGGTGAGGGAGAAAAGCAATTATAAGGAGTGGTCAGAGAGGCCAGTGACTAGATTTTGATAATGTTTTGTATCCAGAAGTCAGATTTTTCAACTTACAAATTAGAAAATTTAAAGTAAAGCCACCTGAACTTCAACATGCAATATATCTACTGTGCATATAACATTTAATTAAAGATAAATTTCAGCTTTTTTGTATCGTAAGAAACCAAAATCTGTATTTGTGATGGTCTTTTAATTTTTCAATGAGAGACTAAAAATTCCTGGCAGAAACATCTTGTCTATAGCCCTCCTCAGGTGACTGCAAAGACATTTTGGTCAAATTTGGTTCTGGACTCTAACTAGCAGATTCAATATCTTTCATTTTCTTCTGGTGTAGTTTTTTTTTCTTCTTTTTTTGCTGATTTAATATTACTCCCAATCCCTGGAACAGAAAACCTGGGAAAAGAGATTCTCCTGTTGTCTCCAGGGTTTCTATTGTAAACCCACAATGCATCAAACTACATAGAAATTATACTGAGTCTAAGTTTTTTTTTTGTTTTTTTTTTCCCAAGGATTGATGGCAGAACCGATCAAGAGATACTGGACTCCACCTAACGGACTGGAGGACACAGGTTCACTATCACTGGTATCATTACCGGGTCAGAATTTAAATGTAACAGAGTGCAGCTCATCTCCACCTACTTGGACAGGTGTTTCATCAGCAGCTCCAACATCTGTCTGTTCTTCTCAGGTAATCGGTGAACAAGAGCATGGATCTCTGTCACTCTGGCCTCTGGATTGTCCATCTCTGAAGGAAGACACATATAACAGCAATGGCTGAGCTCCTTTGAGAAAAAGAGACATGACGCATCAGGACTTTATAAAATATATAAAGGAATGAACCAATTATGTAGCTGCTGACCAGGAACCAGGAATATTACAATATGATGAACTCATTCTGTGCTTCACCCAATATATTTATTGCACATAGGAGCATTTCTTTATTAAGATCATTTACCAATAAACTAACTCACTGACTGACAATGCAAATATATTAACAACATTGTTACTGTCATATGTTGCACTTTTGTGTTTTATGGTGTCCACAAAAGGAAATAATTTCACATAGCTATTGTGGCTTAAAAAGAGGATATGTTGTCATTCTTAGTTTTTAACTGAATTATGTAACTCTGCACTGTATTATTTGTTAGTCAGAAAGTTTTACAAATTGGAGTTGTATTGAAAAAACTAGAGTAAAGCTCATTTACAGACATTTTTTATTGAACCAGAAATTAGAAGCAGCATTTGTAGAAACGCATAAAGTTAAATCCAAAATTATTCATACCATTACCTGATTTGTGTTTATATTAATTAGGGATGCAACAATATGACAATTTGAGCCAATGTTGATATGTGGTATAAATATTTTAGTGGGTAAAAAAGTGAAGGTGTTTTAGCATTAAAGAGAGTTTATTAATGCATATAAAGTCTGAAAGTTGCATTTATTAAACTGGCAAAATGGCATAAATATTCAAGTCATATATCAAATCTATCCATACAAATTTTGACATTAACACTGTAAATCTTACATTAACACTGTAACCTATTAAATTTGCTGGAGATCACTCATCTCTTTGGTCTGAGCTGCTGGAGACTTTGCCTTGTTGATGGTTAAGGCTGACAGACCTGTTATTAAAGCATCACAGCTCTAAGTCAATAGAAAGATGACAGAGTGCTCACAGTAGATCAGCCCTGAGGATCTGGCTGTCAGCAGGAAGTAATGCAACACCAACTCGACTGCAGGGCTGGAAACTTCTTTCACACACTTTAGCACTAAAAGTATTTCCATATCAAGTCAAATGCTGCAAAGGCCAAAGACAAAAATATAAACCAAAACTATTATTGAGAGTATAAGAAGAGTAGTGCGAGACATCTTAAACATGTCCTAGTAAACATCCAGTGTCAACACAGATGGTCATCTGATCAAAAATATGACACCTACTTGTCATTTCCTAATATGAACACTACAAGCTGCAGTAGGTAATGTTTGTAAAAATTAATTTCTTCACTTATTTGTTAAAACTGTTAGTATATCCTGATAGTAGAATATGAAACAGATAATCTGTGAAAAAAATCTAGTTTGTCTGTGTTGTCCCAGTGGTCCTGCTGCCGTTTGCAGAAATACACCGCTCTCAGAAACAACCAATCAGAGCCAGGAGGAAGGTCTTAACAGTGTCAATCATGCTTCTGTACATGGTGCTCACATCCTTCCCACAATTAGTGCATGTTGCCATACAAGCCCAAGATTGCTGGTGTGCTGCGGCTGTGCTCATGCCCTAACCTACCACTGAATGACAGTCTGGTTATTTTTTCTTGAATGCAATTAAATCCTTTCGCCACAGAGATAAAGAAAATTAGTTCAGACATCAACACATGAACATTGTTTAGTGGAAAAAATAAGAATTTTGTAGGTATGTCATTATTTTTTTCACATGGTTTTAACTGTGAACAGATCCAAGAATATTTTTTTAAGAAATCAATAAATTATGTTTAAATTTGCTGTCATAACATGACAAAGTTTTAAAAAGTTCAAAGGACAAGAATAATTTTTGTGAGGCCCTGTCTGCAAAAAGCAGCAATGTGGTTGTATGGGAAAAAAACAAAGTGTTTGAGAAATAATTTCAAACTGTTCACAGTTTCTCAGTTATGCAAATCTTTCCCATCAGCGCGTGAAGACATTTGCTTTACAAATTAGTGGATAGAGAGAGTTCAGCACTGAACTGACATGAGGGGAGAGAATAAAGGGCAAAGCACATCAGCGGTGTCAAGCAAGTGAAGAAGCACGCCCCCATCGTTTTCTATTTAACAACTTACACAGATGGCATCTGATGCCATCAGCACCATCAAGCTGATTTTAAAAACTGCTCCATTTACAGGAGCTGATTCCTCTGACAAAACATTCTCCAGATAAAGTACCATAACCTCTCTGTCTCAGAGCCGTCAAGAACAACGTTCAATTTGAGTTAAAGGCACCAACTGCATATTAAATATGTTTTAAAGGCACCAGTCAACAGTTTTAAAGGTATCGCTTGATCAAGCACCGACTGTGTCCCACCCATTCTCTAAAGCCAAGAGCAAAATAAAAATCCTTTCACCTGTCAGGTGAACCCAAGCGATGATTTAAAAGATAGATATCAGTTAATATTTGTTTAATAGGAAAATCCTAATGGGCTGCACAGTGGTGCAGTTGGTAGAGCTGTTGCCTTGCAGCAAGAAGGTTCTGGGTTCGAATCCCGGCCCCAGTCTTTCTGCATGGAGTTTGCATGTTCTCCCTGTGCATGGGTGGGTTTTCTCCAGGTACTCTGGTTTCCTCCCACAGTCCAAAAACATGACTGTCAGGTTAATTAGCCTCTCCAAATTGCCCCTAGGTGTGAGTGTGTGTGCATGGTTGTTTGTCCTGTGCGTCTCTGTGTTGCCCTGCGACAGACTGGTGACCTGTCCAGGGTGACCCCGCCTCTCGCCCGGTACGCTAGCTGGAGATGGGCACCAGTAACCCTCCCGACCCCACTGAGGGACAAGGGTGTAAGAAAATGGATGGAAAATCCAAACTTGTTAGTCCAGCTGATTGCTAAGAGGTTTTCTACTGCCACTGTATTATTTCTCATTTCTTCACTCAATTTAATATAAAACACTATCATAAATTGATTGGTTTTAGAGGGTTTAAAAGTGTAACCTCACAGAAGAATATTAGGAAAGAATCATATTAGTTAACGTGAACAGAGGAAGTTAAAAGGTTCATGGGAAAAACATGTTACAAGCAGATGCAGGCACCCAGTAAAGTTAATAAACTGATATTCTCCTGTCAGTGAGCACAAAAGACAGGAATTAAAGACAGATTCTATCCTACCACACCTTCTACTCCTCCTCCCCTTCCTCTTCATTTTCCCTTCCTTCTACACCAAACCAGTTCCCACAACATCTCTTTCTTTTACTTAAAAAAAAAGAAGAAAGAGACAAAAAAAAATCTGATTTTTTTGTCTAAATCTGATATTTGACACAGGATGAGAGTAAACAAAGAGGAAACTTGAGGAGGAGCAAAATGAGAGGTGGTGGTGGTGGGAGGAAGTGGCTGGGATGTGAAAGAGAGGAGTGAGGGAGGAGTCTGCAGCAGGAGTTCAAACCAGGACAGCGTCCTCATAGCGCTCTGCTGCTTCTTGTGGGATGAGCCAGGAGACAGAAAAATACGAGAACTCAGCCGCATTCTTCCATGTGCCGATTCATGCCGTGCAAAATCTAACATAACCAGAAGCTTTCCAAAAATAGTGCAAAATTTCAATATAGGGAAATTAAACAACAACGATTCCAAGCCTTACATGGAGGAAAGTTCCACATTTAAATATTGCTGAAACTCCACAAACCTAACACAGACAAATAACCAGCCTTTTTATTCTCTCTCTGGTTGGCTTGGCTATGTATGGAGCTACTTCCTGGCAGTGTTGCCAGGGACACAGAGTTATTTCCTGGAGTTCGTTCCCATTGCAGCTGAGCTTTCCAAAGGAATTTACAGTCAAACATAGAAGACCTGTCTGCCCATCCTTTTCGGCCAAACTCAATTAAAATAAAATACATTTTATCATACTTTTTTAAAATAAAGTAAAAAAAAAATGAGAAAGAAGAGCATATAAATATGCACTGATTTGAAACATATTCATGTCCACTGTAACATTTTCACATACTGTCGACTTCCAACCGCAGACCTTCGTCTTAGGATAAATGATTTAAAAATTTTTTTTCATAAATAATGATCTGAAAAGTGTGGCATGCATTTGTAGTCAACCACCCCACAGAGTCACTACTTTGCAGAACTGCCTTTCACAGCCATAACAGCATTAAGTCTCTTAGGGAATGTCTCTACAACCTAGAGATGATATTTTTGCTTGTACTGAAACTCAGTCATATTGGATGGGCTGCATCAGCAAACGGGATTTTCTAACATTTGATGCAAAATGTTAGGTGGATTTGGGTCTGGACTTTGATTGTGCCATACTAACACAGAAATAGGTCTTTATCTGAGGCATTTCACTGTAGCTGCAGCTCCTCCAGAGCTACCACAGATCTTTAGGCTGCTTCACTGATTGATGCTTTCCTTTCTTCGTCTATCACTTCAGGTGGATGACAATACTATTTTTTATAACAAATTAAACTTATAAAATCTTGACTGTACACTTCAAATTTCTATAAAAATACTTAAAAAAATCCAAGCGGATCTGATGGTTCTGATGACTTGTGGAAGAAAATGTGGGCCAGCCTCTGCTTGTAAGAGTTTATTTTGTATCCCAGCAGCAGCAGGCGAGGAATGCACTGGGCTGAAACGATTGCTTTGGCTGTTGGACAGTTGTGATAATCAATCTTTTAAAATACAGAATAAGCCAAGTTTTTTTTTCCTTCAATAGGCGCTCTACATATGAAACAAATATTTTTTTAAGTTGGGCTTTTGCAATAAATAACCCGAAAAAATAGACTTCAGCTAGTTTGTACCATTAAGTTTAGCAGCCCGTGGCTTTCGTCCTTCATGTCAAATTTGAGTCTGTATACTTCTCATCTGCGCAAGCACACACACACGCAGGCTGGAGGAAATCTGCGTCACAGACATCACAAAAAAAGAACCAGAAGGCTAAAATAATCCCCATTTATCTCATTCATATGCTGGTTCATATGCTGCTGTGTTTTAAACTAATCTAAGCATCTCCTAAAACATAATAAGGGGAAAAAACTCACATATTACAATGAAAATATCAAAATCCATGCTTAATCCGTACCAAAACTGTCTGGGACGATTCAAGAGGATTTAATCTGAAATCAGCAACAAACCAAAAAGTCAGCCACTGGATTGCTCTTTGTAGGACTTTGTGTATCTTTTTTTTTTGAATAACTGTCTGCCCTGTTTTCATGAGCATTTGGGAGGCAAATGAGGTGCACAATAAGAAGAGACTTACTGGCAGCTTTGATGAAACTCCTCTGGTACTGGTACGTCATGAGAGGCGCAGGCAGCATCCTGGAAAACACAAGATGACAAATAAACCAATATCTACTCAGCTAATAAAGCAAATAAAATAGCCCGTCTCCTTAAGAGATGAATCAAGCAAAGAGTGTCCAGTTATTAAAGAGATATAAATGAAATGAGCCCATTTTTGCCACACACACCTCAGATAATGCTTGATGGCACTCGTTATTGTTTTAATCTCCCACTCTGGGCTGTCCAGCTCCACATCAGCACACGTCTTAGGATCTGAAATACAAAGATATGACTCAGTTTCCCCGAAATGGATTTGTACATGCTTTCATGTGTGCGTTTCAGTGTTTACCCATAGTCAGGCTCAGTAGTTTTTGTACTTTGGAGCTTACGCCAACGATTCTGTACAGACCCTGCTCATCAATACCTGAAGACGCAGAGACGAAATAAGGAAGTCATGCTGCAGACATTTTAGGTAATTATTAAACAAGGTATATAGAAGATTGACTGTTCTTCAGTAGATCTCATGTAGTGAACTGAAACACAAAAAGCTGTATTTCTTTTCTATTTTATAGTTAAATTTGCCTTTTAGAGGTACAGAAACCTCCATAGTTACACCCATAATGTCCTACAAGCACAAATTAAATATATAATTTATTGGAGTAACAATGTCAAGAGCTGAGAATGTCATTTGCTCTAACAAGGTCCCTAGAGCCTAGGGAAGGGAAACAGGCCTGCAGTATGACTTTCTCTACACCGTACCTAACAGTGAGAATGAGGGGCTTCTCCAGATATTCATACTTTGATTCCCAAACTAATTTGGAGATTTTGTTGTTGAAGAGCTCAATGTTTTAGTAGTGAGGTCAAAGTACACAATTTCAGCGGAATCTCAGCATTTAGCAAACACACCCCATTTACAGCTTTGATCTTCACCTTGGGTTGCCCCATGTGGAGGGGACAATTGTAATGAATCTAAACAAGGCCAGTCAGAATTTAAGGTAATAAATTACTTTATTAGTAAATTTCAGCTCGTTTCACCATCCAAACTGAATTTAGTTAAATAATTAAAAACAAATGACATCATCATGCACAGTGTGAATGTATCTCCTGAAGAGTGAAGAGGCATAAAGAAGGCAGCAACAGCTGCTCTAAGGGCATTGGATGAAATAAGGTGGTGTTTTTTTTTTTTTTCATTTCTAACATGCAGACCTTTACTGTGACATTTTAGGGGGACATCTGAAGGCCAGGAGTGTCCAGAAACATCAAAGAGACGCATACTCATAAGGTGGTAGCTTCAATTTCATTCCTGCCAGACTTCAACTTTTTCAACATGACTTGCAATCTCAAGGGTGCCACGCTAAGTACATAAAAGTGTTATTCCAACAATAGAAACACCATTATTTACATATATAGTGTCATTCTGTTAGTGTACCGGGATCAAATCCACAGTATTAATTCCCTCAGTGTTTACTGGTTCATGGACATTTGTTTTCATTGTTTGGTTTTGTTTGACAGTTACGTCTGTTTTGGTACAGCTTGATGAAAGGCTCAGTAAATAGATAATGTGCACCAAATATAATGTAGTAATGATTTACAAAGTTGTGTCCCTTTTCTAAGACTTCTCAGAATAGGAGCTCAACAACATTTTATAAATGGATTTTTACATGAAGCACTTTCCTGAAATAAACATAAAATAAAAAGATCCATGCCAACTGGGGCAAGCAGATGTCAACTAAATATATGCAAAAGTAAAATAAACCACATGAATGAAGAAGGAGGTCAAACAAACAGATATACTGTTAACATTTTACCTCGAGTTTCCACAGCGTAGATGAATTTTTTCATGACGTTGAACCCAGTAACATCCAGCTGGGCCACTGTTGATGAGAGACAAACAAGGATCATGAGGCGATTAGCAGCTTATAAAAAATACATGACGACAGGCTCTTCCTACTTTAGATTTTTATACACTTTGAAAACATTTCTTCTCCTTTCAAGCTTGTCTTTTGGGCTAAGAGCTTGATTTCAAACTTGGAGAGTTGGACAGCTGCAAAAAGTTAATTGCATTCCTAAATATTTTTAGGAAAATCAAAAATCTGTTCAATCGCAATATTCAGGCAGGCCGTCCATCTCAGTTTTCCTCCAACCGAGAACCGAAACCTGACCAGATTAAACAACCCCACAGGAGAAAAGCATCAATGGTCGCCTATTTTCTTTTACTCCTAAGCACTCATCTGTCATCGCACCATATGTTTTTGTTTTACTTTACTCCAAAACTTTGTTCTCCCTGAATTAATGTCATTACTTTTTTTCCGTTTGCCTCATTTATATATAGCTTTAATTCTTATTAAAGCTATATGAATGTTTAGTAAATAGGGAGATGTTTGTGTATGTAAGAAAATAAAAACATTACTTTAATAACATTACTTTTGCTAATTGGGTCCATTGTCTCTGCCGTACATTTAGGAAATCTATATATCTTACAGACAAACTTTATGCACACATACTCCACTTTAAGGGTTCACAACTGAGCAAAATCCAGATGTGTTCTGACAAATGGATAAAGCAACCATTGAGTTCAGACGAACGTGTCTAAATCCCACCCTGAGGCCAGCTGAAAGGGCCTGATGATTTTTTTATCACAACTGAACTGTGCTTTTCAACACGTTTGTTTAGACACGAGAAGCAGCTCACTGCATCAAGGTTAAAAATGTGTTTCCAGTTCAAATATAGTAATCTCCAAACCCTTTGTATGAATAAATGTTGAATCTGATCTACTTACTGCCTTCAGTTTGGTTGTCTTTGTTGAGATTGTACACCTGAAAACAAGAGAACAATTAGAATAAGTTATTCTTTCTCATGAATAAAACGTTCCCTAGCAAACCTTCCCTCTTGGTGCAAATGCAAAATCTTTAACAGGTTATTAATATGTACATGCTATTGGAAAAATGCATCCAGCCATCACATTTAATTTTGGTTTTAGAACATCCTGTAAATCCAATTAGCCATATCTGCACAGCAAAATAGAAAATTATTGCTTTTGTGTGTTATCTATAGCAAAATTAAAGGACTTTTATTCATAAGACAATTTTTTTTTATTTGATAATGTAATTCACACTCAAGGTTGAGTATGCACTTAAATGGTTTTGCTTTTTACAAAGGTAAGGGTAAAAGTTTGACAGTTTCTGGTTCTATCTCAAAAAAGAGGTTGAGGTAGAAATGTGACTCATGAAAACAACTGTGTAAATAATCAGTGGTTTATCTGCAGTAATGAGGTAAAGTCACATCCATGAGAATATGTGTTGAATAAATGTTCTGAAAATTACTCCGAGGGTATTACTGTGTGCACAGCCCACATTATGGGGGAAGGTCAGTCCAAAAAGGGCTTAAGTCAGCAATTTCAAACTTTCAAGTTTCAAAGGGTGTTGAAAACATTTTCACACCCCTTGAACATTTTCCACAAACATCCGTGTACTTAAGAGGGATTTACTATCACAAACTAACACAAAGCACTGGATAATTGCGAGGTGAGGCATAAATGATGCGCAGTTTTCAACACTTCTATAAATACACGTAAAAAGAAATGTGACATGCATTTATTTATATTTAGGTTTGCCTCGAGTCAATGCATAGCATAATCTGCTGCAATTGCAGCTGCACATGCTTTGGGGTATGTCTACAAGTTTTGCCCATTTACAGACTGAAATTATTGACTGAAACAAAGAAAGTTGAATAGACACAAATAAGCACAGCTGAACTAAATTAGTAAAGCCTTTTAAAAATAAAGTGAACATTCACATAAAAAAAAACTAGATGGATAAAAATTTGAAAATAAAGCTTATGTTAAAAACTTATTTTTCAAGGGTGGCTTCATCCTGCTGTAATGCTCAATCAGATTGAACTGATTAAACTGTAACAGTTACAAAACAAACATGTCTGAACATCAAAGGTGGCTTTACAGATGAGGTAGAAAACACAAGCATATTTTATTTTTCAACGGGTCGCCTGAGTTCTGCAGCTGCACGTTCCAGCTTGCGTGGTGTCAATTACCTTTGCCCGTTTGCATGCGGACATGAGGGAGGTGTCGAGACACGAACGGTTCTGAACGTGGGCGCAGAGAGCAGCACTAAAACAGTTAAAAGTAGCAAAACGTAAAGTTTGTAAGCCTAAACTAAACCATTTGTTGCACATGTGGAAAAGTTGCACAAAAGCTCAGAGGACATGATGTCCCCTTCTCTCCTCCTTTGTCTCCATCACTGTTTGTCTTCGTCATATAAGCACAAACTAGTAACCATGGTAACCTACCGGTTCTCTACCATCCATAGCCTCCATCCACAACCTGCGATCCTCCTCAGACAGAGCCTGCATGGTGATTATGCCTTGTCTGCACACACAGACACACACGCATGCAGACACACACACACACACACGCACACACACAAGGCACATTAGCGTTTTAAATTTTATGGTAAGTGGCAAACATTTTCAGTTAGAGGCTGTTAGATCAACAAATTTCCCAGTACTGGCCAAATGCACATGAAGTAGCACATCCAAATAGCACATTTTGCACAGGAACAAATGCCTTATGAGTAAAGTATACCTGTAATCATGACATTTTATTTGCAAAACTCTGTAGAAGAAAAAAAAAAAACACCTTTAAAAAACTTTCAGACTGATTTGAATATGAAAATTTTATTTTTTTCCCTCCAATTGCAAAACGTGTTCTGTTGCACGTTTGAGAGTTCTGATTCTAATCTGCTTAAATCTGATGATCAGCTGCTGAGATCAGATTTTTCACCATAAAAGGATCAGAGGCAGATGATGTACGTTCCCTGAAATATTCATCAGCTAGCAAGAATTTATTAATCCACGAAGAGAAGACGAATCATTCTGAGGGGAGCAGCGTTCATTGTGTATTCTCACATCTCCGTCACTCACACAGTCTCATTAGCTAAATCTGTCTCTGCCTTCTTACAAGTTCACAATCGATCCTGCTCTAGTCACTCTGTCAGCATGAGAACATTCATCTTCCTCTTGCTCCCACGCTCTGCGCCAATCATGATCCACTGCCCCGATACAGGACATCACTCATCCAGACGCACTCTGACCAGAAAGCACAGTCACATCCTGCAGCCTCTGCTGCAAGGTAAGTAAAACTTCTCAGCCTGTTCTAATAGTGGTGGAGATTTAAGGTGAAAAACTTGGAAGCTATATTATCAGTTTGTATAGTCCAAAGTTTAAAAAAAAAAAGTTGTTAAGCCACAAGAGACAGAATACTCGTCTTTTAGAAGCATTTATACTTTGTGTAATGTAAAAACAGTATGAAAACACCAATCAAAAAGACGTAAAGGGGAAGAAATGCAAAAGGAGTTTTAGGAGGTAATGTAGAGGAAAATGTGGAAGAGCTAAAGGAAGGACGGCGCAGACAGAGAGCCACCAGGTTTCTTCTTGATTAAGCCAATAGCACCCTCATGTGTCTGTGGGGGCAAATTACAACACTGCAAAACCTAACATGTTGGGAATCAGATGTGTTAAATTAATATACAGGTTCAGCTCAATAAATAAGAAATAAATAAGAACATCAGTAGGTTAATTATTCAAATCAGTTAAAATGAAAAACTCTTTTATAAAGATTCAACAAAACAATATTTTTAAGTGCTTACTTTTGTTAGATTACATTAGGCTAGGTCATAATGAATCCCAATATTCTGTTTCTTAGAAAATGTGAATGATTTTTGTGATTTTAGGTGAAAAACTGTTTGGAAAGTCGCAAATGGTCACTACTACTGAAGCAGGTTGTTCACAAAGTGCTGCATTCAAGGATATTAATGGAGAGTTGAGTGGAAGGAAAAAGTATGGTTGAAAAAAGATACACAGCCAACAGGTATTACTGCAAGATTAACAGAATTATAGAGCTAATATCATTCAAGAATTTGGGAAAAATGATAAAATATTCCTTTTTTATTTGTTTAATCCTGAGTTTTTGCAGCTATGAGTAAAAACCATTACCCCTAGCAGAAATAAACCCTAGCTATTTCAGTTTGTACACGTAATAATTTTACTTTTTGAACTAAATTGTTAAAATAAATAAATGTCTCAATGATATTTCAAGTTGTTTTAGATCCACCTATCAGTACAAATAAATTCAAGTGATAACAGATGAGTAGGTGAAAGGAAAATGGTTTCAGCATCTTGTCATTTAAAAAGATGAAGCAGGTGATCAAACAACAAATTCTCTAACCTGTCCATGGCCTCGACATCAAAACAGAACCTCTTTTCTATGGACTCCGTCTTCCTCCTGGTGCACGACTTCAGGATGAAACTCTCCTCCTCACCCTGATCAACAAAAGAGAGAGGAAAAGCACAGCACTGTAGTCCAATAATAACATTCACACAAACAGGTATTTCAATTAAACAAGCATTTCACATGGTGAAGGAGGTTAGCTTGATGAAGTAAACTGAAGCAAAGATTAATCACTTCGCTCTTTCTGAAGCTGCAGATTAATTGACGTTCTACATTTCTGACTGAAAATGTCTTGCTAAAGTTTTTATGCTTCAAAGTGAAGTGCTACTTTTCATTGGTCTATCACATAACAAATTACAGACTATGGTTTAAAATGAGGTCAAGAACTCTGATTGGTGAGTGACACACTCACCATTTTTCCCCCTGATTTGGGGTCAAACACAACCATGGCGAACTTCTTGGGCTCACGGTGGTAAGTGCAGTAGTACTTCACCCAGGTAGAAACAAAAGGACCTGAGGAATAAAGAACAAGAGCTGAGATGATGAATGATTGCACCAGACAGGACAAGAGAATGGAGGAATAAAGAGAAAAGGTCAAAGAGACAAAGATAGACAGAAGTAACACAATAGCAGCAAAAAAAAAAAAAAAAAAAAGCTGAGTAGGTCCAGGTTCAGGGATAAAATGTGTTACCATGGAAACCACAGGAAGCCTTGCCTGCTGTCAGGTCAGAGGTACGAGGTGGTTTCTGCAAGCAGAAACCGAGGTGGGCTTTTACTCACGCTTCTCCAGCACGAACAGGTAGCCCTCCATGGTGTGCTGGCTGACACTCTTGTGCTCATGAGGGTTCTCCTTCATCTTCCTCATCAGACTCTCAACCTCAGACCTTGTGCTCTCAAAACGGTTCCTTGTCTGTACGCACAAGTACAAGAAGCAAAATCCGTACTGATTACACATTACCTGATTTGTTTTCTATCAAATCAGGTAATGATTTGATAGAAAACACAGGAAACTTGACACAGGCAGAATCACAGTCAAAAGCATTTAGAGAGAGAAACTTCAATCAAAGCATTTAGTTCCTGGTAATATCATGTAGGCAAATTCTACACATTTACAGTCATGACTCCAGAACAAATATAGCGTTGTTATGGCATAACAATTAAAAACTGCTTACAGGACACCAAACAGCTGGAAACAATGAATACACAAAGGATTTCAATTAATCTGTAGTCCCAACTACACCTAAACAGAAGTCTAATACATGTTTGTCTTTGGGTTCTTACATTCTGTATGCTGATAGTGAGATCAGTTTTGAAGTGGTTGAAGTCCTTTGCCAGCTCATAGCCATGATGATAGTAGGTGAACAGGCCTTGAAGAAATGCCAACAGCTGAAACAAAGCCCAACAACAACAAAGAGGGGATAAGATGAGCAGGCAAATGATAATAATAATTTTAAAAAACACTTTTTCTTAGCAATGTGGGCAACAACTTTCTTTTATATCTTCAAAACCCACAGTTGAGATGCCCTCAACTAAAATTCAATCATTGTTTGGTACCAAAAGAAGACACATCAAGGTGTAATGCAAACCATTCAGCAGATAAGTTAAAGGAACACATATATTACACTAAGGTAAATAACAAAATGCGGTGTTGTCTTACAGGCTCCACAAAGTCAAACATCTTCCTCTCTTGGACCTCTTGCACCTTAAAGACGTACTCCAGAGAAACTTCGTAGAAATGCTGCCTCACGTGATCCACCTGGTTGTCCGCCTAAAACAGAAAATAAAATGCATACAAGTGGTAAATCACAGGGACAGAAGTAGAAACTCAAGAGATGTAGACGCAGACAAATGTCCTTACTTCATGTAGATGGGACTCTTTTTTCTTTGCTGAAAGGCTCAAGTGCTTCTCTAGCACTGCACAATATTTCTCTGTCTCTTTGTCATATTTCTTCTTGGCTTCCTGCCACACAGAATACAACACAATACGGATTTTCAATCAATATAGAAGAAGCCTCACACAAACAAGGTGTAACAACAAAAAGAAGTTCCCTGCACTATAAACATAACTGTTGGAAATCTTGTATATTTCCCTCTAAATGGTACAATGTTTGTAAGAAAATGCATTTGCAGATTAAGCCACATATTTGTGTTGCTGTACCCATTAAAAACCATCTGAGTCCCATCTCAAGATAAGATTCTGCAAGCAGCGAAACTTTAATAATCTCAATTCAGATGGAACTTTCTCCTCCAATATGTCAATTTTCCACTCAGCACATGTAGACCAGATAGTGTTGGATCAGTTGTGTTGTGTTTCCTCAAACTTTAATCATCCAACTGAATAAACACCAGCAATCAAGAGTCAATAACAGAATAAGCTTTCTGGCATTTGCAAAGAGGATTTGACTAATCTTTCATTGGCACAGTCGACATATATACAACCCTCAATAATATTAATAATAAAAATAGGAAGAAGCAGAAGCAGCAGCTGTTCGGCTGTTTTATGAGCAAAGAGCCTAAACATTTCTGGAGGTTTTTTCCTCTACATAGAATATGTCCATTTTTAATTTTTTTTCACAGGACTCAGACTCAGACTGTCCTCCGTGGGAGCCCAGCTGTTTATCAAACAATAGAGTATTTCAGCACATGGACAAAGGCACATGGTCAGATGACAAGCTGGGTGTAGACACAGAGTTTAAATATACTGGGGGAAAGTGTTCAAACTAAGCAACAAACAGCTGTGTCTTTCCACTGGTCCAGATGGGAATTAGGAAACAGCTGCAGAGCACATCAGGAAGGATGAGTCCGACTCTAAATATCAAGGCCTCTGTTCAAAGTCTGCCTCCTTAATTCCCTGTAAAGACTCAATCTGAAATGACTATCTCTGCAACCAACTTCTGTAAAGGTTTTATTGCAAACTTCACATGCTTCATGTAAAAGATAAAGAAGCATCCGCAATTCAATAAAACCAGCTAAAGGCCAAATTGCTGTTCTTTTTCAATACTTGTATTTAAAAAATAATTTTGATGAAGAAAAAAGTATTCATTTTTCCCCACCAGCAGGTGGCAGTGTGGTACAGTAGATGAGGATGTGATCTTTCCTGAGAGGGCCCAAGAAATATTTCTTTACAGAATCCAACATCAGCACTAGGTTGACTCATCACATCTACAATGTCGGCATAAACCGCTGATTCAATATCCCAAGTAAATAATCACAGAAATCTCACAAAGCTTAACAATACATGATCACACTTCAGGCAAGCAATCACCTCATTTGGTTATTTATCTTACTGAATTAAAATATATCTAATTTTACTGAGCAGGTATTTTGTTGAGGAGGTCTTAAAGACAGTTTATGGGATATCTGGGTTAATAATTTTCAAATCCAAACAAACTGTTGCAATAATTCCACTAAATATATTTTTGTGTAAACATGCAGATTAAATTTCAAAACAATTGAGGGCAATTGGGACAAAGAGGCAGCCAAGAGGCCGACAGCAACACCGCAGGAGCTGCAGCCATTTCCCACTAGGTTGTGGTATTTATGTGACAACAATCTGATGAATTTCCCATGTAAGAAGCAGGACAGAAGCCTTTTTTTTTTCCAGAAAAAACACTCGTTTTGGTTACAATCTCCCAAAGTGTGTTATGGTTTTATGAAAACCAACAAGAACTTTTGTGCCAAAAGCAACATTGTGCTTCACCATAAAACACCAAACCCACTATGAAGCGCAGTGGAGAAAGCATCATGCTCTGGGATTCTCAGTTTGGATAACAGCTGCCCTCATGATCTCAGAGATTTGGAGAAATTAGTTGAGATGGATAAACATTACCATGACAAACTGAAACATTCTGGGGAAACTCCTTCACAAAAAGACTGAAACCTAAAAGAAAAATAACTGAAAAGGTGTCAAGTTTTAACATAACGCACTAAATTAAATCACGTTGAAATAACCACGGTTGAAACAAAGAGCCACACATAGGTGCAAGTTATTTATAACACACATTAAAAGCAGGAAGCGAAGAAGATTGTCTAATGTGCAGGGATAGGTTATCAGTAATTTACACCAAACATATTTGTTTGTGCTCATTGTTGATTCTGAACATATTTACTTAATTCAAGCATTGTTAAAAGAGAACAAAGAGTGGCATCACATTACCAGAGGCACATCCTGTACAAACGCTGGTTTGAGTTTCACAAATATTTTCATGATCCTCAAATTCATCTGGGAATAATGTTAGGATGTACAACTAGAGCTGTGCCTTCACCTCACATGTGTTTCTTCAGCAGTAGGTCAAACTGTGTCAAACCAGTTCGCTTAGTGCTTAACTAGGATTATCATTGTGACCTAGAGACTGTACATCCGATCACTGTGCCACGATCAGACAATGACTGAAAACAAAGAGAATGGTCAACTGTGGACTACAAACAATGTTTTATGGAAATTTGTGCCGTTGCTTATTTAGGTCCTTCAGCTACTAACTGCATGGATCAAGCTTACCATGACCTAATAAAGGAAGATTATAGTCTGTCATATTTACTACACAGAAAATGTGTTGAACCTGAAAAAATCTCCTGTTTGGGGATTGTTGGGATTGATTTTACAACCCTGATCTATTTTTGGGTCTGGAGCTACCAACGCTGTATTTTGGTACACACTCATCATTATTTTAAATCAAATTAAAAATGCCTGCTTGCAATATAAGATTTTTTTCCCTTTACAATGGGATTAATGGTGAGGCAGAGGCAGCAGTGGGTTCTCAGATATTGTCCAAGTTCTTCCAAAAGTAGTTTACCTACATATGTATGGCAATTCTTACTGCAGCTTTTTATAAGCAAGTTTTATTCCCATCTTCCTTTACCTTTTCAAGCACAAACATGAAACATTTTAAATATTTTTCTGTAAATATGAGAGCTATGTGAGATATATTTTAAAAAGCATACAACCTCTATCAAGGTTTTGTGTGCTGTCCAACAAGAGCAACAAAAAAAAAAGTTTATTGATCAATGTTTCACTGGCAGTGTGGACACATCAATACTCATTCACAGCTCATGTATGTCCATTTCTGGGACTGGTCCTGTGATAGTACACAGTTGCTCCTCTTACCTTGGCTGCACTGATCTGCTCTTTCCTAAACCTCTCCAGTGGAATAATCAACACATCGTTGGCGTTTTCGATCTACAGAAGGGTGTACACACACACACACACACACACACACACACACACACAGAGACATGTTTCTCATTCAGCTGCAGCATATCTTACGGCATGTGTGATTTGAACTTAATAATCATCAAACTAGAGCTGTTCAAGTTCAGAGAACATTAACAAAATCTAGCAAAGAGACAAATTATTTAATGCAAAATATCACAAGATATGACTATATCTTATAAAATATTAAAGATTTTATATCATCAAATCCTTATTTAAATGTGAAAATAAATTCCAGAATTGTTGTTACTTTTCCAGACTACGCTGAAATTTTGTGTAGTAGACAAAGATCACAGAGGCCAAAACTTACTTGTAAATTTGAATATGGTACAACATAAGGAACAACGGTCTTCATGTTTTGACCAAAGATTTTCTTATGTCAAATAAAGGAAAAAAGCAAAACAGAAATATCCTAATATGTACTAAAAGTAATCAATGCTTTAGTCACTCACCATCCTTGTCCTTTCATCCTCCAGGTTTTGTAGGACAGTTGCAAACTCCTGAAGTGACTTGGCTGAGGAAAGTCGAGTTGGTGAAAGCAACAAATTAGACAGATGAAAACAATAAACAAAACAAGAAGGGGTGTAACTTTGAAACAAAACTTTAATTCAATCCAGTTCAGATTATTTTTTAGTATATATACAGGCAAATGCCAACAGGTGGGTTTGAATGGAATTTAAAAAACTCAAGAAATTAACTGGGACTGAGATCCCTCTTCAGAGGGATTGTGTCTGATGTTTTCACAGTGAACACAGTTTCCCAGATCACTGGCAAGCGAGACACTCCTACATTGTTTGGGTCAGAGTTTCCACTTGAGTTGCCTCTGCCTGTCTGACACTTCAGGCGCATATACAAACACAGACACACTTCAGCTCATACTGAGCACGTGCAGAAAGGGGGAGTACTTGTGAAAATGACAGCTTCCAGAGGAATCACAATCACTACTGCTTTACAGTCAGATTTTACAAATATTTTATCCAGGCATGTAGAATTATATCTTAATTTCACCTGTTTCTTAATATGCATCACCTTGCAGCAGCAGAGTCTGTAGCAGGGAGAATATCAGTCCTGACATGTCTATGAATACTCCACACAAACAACAGTTCAGCCCAGTTGAGTGTCAAGCTGTTCAGGAAAGATAACTGGGGATAGTTAAACAACAGTAGTGGGTGGGACAGAGCGAAGCCCGGAGCCGCGGCCCGCACAGACAGAGCCGGGCAGTCATGAGAGGGGTGTGGCGCCGGCACTCCTACTGACACAGCAGGATGTCTGAACATAAATTGTCCAGATGAGTACTGGGAATTAATAGTTTTATTCTACAGCACAACAACATTGATATTAGGCTGACTCTGTCAGCTTTAGGTCTGCAACTCTTAAAAAGTGACTTATTTCTTTGTTTCTTCGTTGAATACTTTTGTGTCTGAGGTTCTAGCAATTAAAAACAAAAAAAAGATAGATCAAAGTTTGATTTGCACTTTCTTGGATTAAAATATACTTCTTTTGAAATCTTTTAAATCTGCAGAGGAAATGTCAATTTGAAAAACATTAAGCGTTGCTGCATTTGCTACTCCTCTGAAATGGTAAGGAAAAACAGATGTGCATCTCACTTGACTTCAGAAAGACAGTAAATATCATAATAAACCGCACCATTAGTTTGTTTTGTGATTCATACAGTTTTAGTTTCTTGGTAATCCCTTTGCCAGTAAATGTAGCTTTGAAATAACTTATTATGACACAATAAAAACAAACTGCTACCAGAAAACTGTCACAGCATAACTAAAAATTCAAAACTGAAATAAAACTCAGGAATGGAGCAAAGCTCTGACTTTATGAAACCAATATGTGAAAAGTAGAGTCTGACATGAGAGCCAGTGTGCGTTCAGTAGCCCTCAGCCAGACAGTGAAAGCAAAAAGAAGAGGTATTTCTGTGTGCTTTTTGAGAATTTGCCCTGTGTTGTATTTTTCAATTAAAAACTAAAAGAGAAGGCACAGTGCTATGAAAAAGTATTTGACTTCTTGCAGTTTGCTTGTAGGTGTAAGGGGCAGTTCATTTGTTCTGATCCAATCTTCTCTGGATTGGATCAGGTTTTACTCCTAATGGGTGAAATCTGAAAGAGTTAAATGAGCGAAGAACTCACAAACTTAATAAATCTATAATACTATTTTATGGCAAATAGATTTGCATCTATTTTAAAAGATGAATTCCTAAGATAAATTAGGACACTTAAAGTGACTCCCTACACCCCCCACTACCATCTGCAAAGACATGAGCTGTAGAACAAATACTTGGTGCTGAAATCCTTTTGAATAGTGGTCAAAATGTACCACAGACTGTCTCATCATGATAACTTTTGTTTTGTTTAAATGTTTACTACAGACAAAGTTTAATCCCAAAATAAATCAGGGAATCTGAAAACATCTTTGCAGATGAAAAGTGAAAAATATATGAGGAGGCTTTTAAAAATGATCTGACATGCCTGTTCTCTTCTACACAGCATTGTCATGAATCCATTCACAGGCATTCATTTTCTGACACACCGATTTCTACGGTAACATTTCAACACACTCACCAATGCATATCTCGTCATCTGTTTCAGCATCACCAATACACTGGAATTTGAAGTCGTTGAGAGAGTCTGCAAACTTCCTCTTTGCTGTCGACAAACCTGACAACAGAAAAATAAGAAAAGTCATGTTAACTGAGGCACATTACAAATAATATGCATTTCTAAATTAAATTCACCTTAAACTGTGATTGTGGATGTAATCGGTTGCATAGACTCATAAAAGGCATCGCATGTTTGTGTAAACGCTGCCTTTAAATATGTTAGAAACCTGCCTTCTATTGCAGTTTCTTATAATAATGTTATGACATCTCTTGTTTATCTGCACATATGTTCGTGCTGCAAAGGTTCAAAAAGTTCTATTAACCTTAAGTCACATTAGCCACATAAGGCAGTAAAAATCCTTCAACAGTTGCATGTGAATCCAAATAAAACATAAGGCACTAAAAGCGCCAAGGAGATAGACACTCGCAGCAAGTTTGGCTTCTCTTGCATTATAACTCACGGGCAGATTTGGCTTCACTACAGCATTTCCTGTTGCTGGGCTGGCTGAGGTCAGCCGCACACACAGGCTCAGAGTGAAATAGGGGCAGGATAACGAGGAAGGCACAAACGGAGACACATTATTCATACGTTTCTTAGAAACCACACGTTGTGGGGGGGACTCACCGAAACCAGGGTCTCGCATGCAATCCTGACTAAAGGAATCAAGGCGCTCAAGTAGACTTAAAATAATGATCGTTTTATATGGCTGGTTTGGGGATAATATCTGGTCTTGTGTTTTGGTGGTCAAAGAAGAAAGAGAAAGACTTAAAGGGGTAACATTATGATGTGGTAAAACTCAGCAGGGAAGTCCTACTTTTTAAGGAGCAGGACATATTCAGAACGAAAGTACCGTTTGAAATCCAATGATAGTTTAGAAAACAACGATATGATTTGACAAAAATGACGGAAATGGACAAACCATGTCTCTTACAGAAACATGTGGGAGTCATGGGAAGGACAGTGAGTGTAAAGAAGACAGGCAGTAGTTGGTTTTGCTCGTGTGCATGCTGCAGGATCGGTGCAGTTTGCCAGTCAGAAATGAATCCCAGGCCTCTGGAGTCCTGACGGAACTGCCAGAGAATTAGACATGCTGCTGGCACACACTGACATACATCATTGACACAATGAATCACTGTAGGATGTCACCAAGCAATGAGCCAGAGTTGCTTTACCTCATTAAAGTATCCAAAGAATGATGAGGCTGAAGCCAAAGTCTGAATTTGAAAGATAAGAACTTTAAATTCCAAAAATCTGCTAGTGCTAACAGAATAGTAGTCTCAGGTTGGAACCAAACACTGTAAACAGTAGAGGTGTGTAGCATCTAATACACATTTAATTAATTGAATTACTGAAACATGTTTAATCGATTATTGTTTCTGATGGCCACCAGAGGGCAATTCTTGAAACGGCCTCTGTGAATATTTTTCTAAAAATGTGCAATGCAAATGGCTCACTTTTAGTTACCTTCTGTGCAGCATCATGTTCAGTTAAATCTCAGGGGGAAAAGCCAAAAAGTTTATTCTTAAGACCAGGGTTATTGTGACCTCTTAACTTTTGCATTTTTAAAAACTTGAATCTTTCTGGGCAATAGGGTATTTGCCTGTGACCATTATTTACCCTCCTTTATCCCCACTCCATCTACCAGGATAAAAACAATTTACTCAGACAGAAGTTGACCTCATAAATGACCCTGGCAGGGCAAAGGTACTTTCATATCAACATCCACCTTGATGGGTGGAGCTTATCATCTAAATTATCTCTTCTGATAGTGTCAGTATTTTATTTCACCACCTTACTTCAAATCCTATTGCAAGGACCTTTTTAATATATTTTTCCATTTCTACTTTGGCTACCTGCAGACAAATCCACAACTTTAACGCTTAGGCTACATTCACACAGGAGATCTTGACGCTAAACTTCTTTTTCTTTTTTCTTTTTTTTTTGCTGAAATCCAATTTTTTTTGTAGTTGTTAAGATGACATGATCACTATCAAACTTCTGTGTGAACATCGACCCACATGTTCAAATGAAGTACATGCACCATATTGCTTTTAATAAAACTTCAACGGCAGAAGTAATTGCAACACAGTTTTGACTTAAAGGGCAAATCTTTACTCAAACAGACTTTTCATCCGTATCAAGTTCTTTCAGAACCATTAAACATTGGAAAGCATGGCTGCAATGTGAACTTCCATTATATAACAGCATATGATGTAAACAAAGTTTTCTATCACACATTTTTCACTAACCTTTTATTTGCTCTGTTTAAACAATGACACAATGTTTGCAGCATGGGTGGCCTCTGAGAGAATGAAAGCCGGCTCTGCCAGCAATGACGTCTCGTATTTTTGTGCATTGCAAGAACGCCATCACTCATTTAACACATACCCTTACTTCATTCTGTTCTTTCTGGTTTCTCCTTCCTACCACTGACAGTTCCCCTCTGCACCTTGCAAGAACAGCGAAACTCATAACTTTTTTCTTCTGTGACTCTAGCCTTTGCTTCTCCAAGTGGTCCCTCTCATAAACTAACCACAAACCAATGATTAAGACAACAGAAGCTTTCAGAAGAGTAAACTCTCATCCCAGAATTCACTTTGCGGTCAGGGCCAGCACATTCTATGCTCAAAACAAAGTCAAATATAATTTCTTACCTTTGAGGTGATTGTCCAACATGCAATAAGTACAGCAGATTAATTAGTCTGACAATGGTTTGAAAATGTGTAAGTTTACAAGTACTAAATCGTCTCATGTTATCAAGCCAGTAAATGTTCACACCTCTGCAAATACTGAAGGTGCTTCAGTATTTATAAAACTACTGTTTACACAAAACAATTCACAAATGAGTAATGGACAGATACTTATAGGAACCCTGAATGAGAGGTAAAATAAATCACCCAACCACCGGAGAGCTGTACCAAAGAGAGTTGATTTAGCATCTGTAAGTCTCCAAAACAACCATTAGACTCATTTTATGCACCAACCGGTTGTTTGACTAGCATCACAAACGTAAACATAGAGTTTGCTAAACATGGCAAGGACTGTTTTTAGTCAAATAAGACTAAGACTGAGGTTTCCTACTACAAACATTCTGGGTGGGTTTGGCATGAAACAAAGGATAATTATTTAGAAATGCACCTCATACCAGTGCTGAACCATGAATAGGCTGAGGTTCACTGTACTGGCAGTGCTGACAAATTTGAACCCACATGTCCGTGAGTGTTCTATCAGTATTGACACACACACACACACACACACACACACGCACACACGCAGACACATGCACACACACACACAGAAACCAAATCATAGCTCTGAGGTCATTCAAACTAAACTTCCAAATCAAAACCATATTGTTGGCCAACACATTTCTCTAAAATATGTCCAACATAAGTGGATTCCAATAAAATAAGGCAATGTAGCAACAAGTACATTGTCCAGAGAGGCTGTTGTGTAGGAGATGGTCAATAACAAAACAGTAAAGCTTCACATTTATGAAATCTATTCTAAAGTGGTGATTCACATGTTCCTGTTTAGCAGATAGTTAAACAATGGCAACAATAAGCAGATAGAAGACCAAACTTAGCAAGACGTACAGTACAAATGACTCTCGGTGTTTAATGAGAAATCTGCTTTTTTCTAACTCCAAGTAAAGCAATCTTAGTTTGTATTTAATCATGATTATACAAAATCATTTTCACATATTTGTTTTGAACAGAAACTTTTCTTTAATAAATGAAATCCGCATTTGGAAGTTACCTTTTTGGATTTATTTAGGTTATCTTTGGCCAATATTAAATGATGATCCATTTCTCAGTAATGATTATGGCTAAATTTACACGGGACTGCTGTGTATAAACTGCTAGTATTTTCGGGCGTTGATTGGAAAAAGCTTCACGTTTAGATGGCATCATCAAGATGCCTTGAGTCAGCTGTAGTTGTCATGCCAGGCCACTAGATGGCACTGTGATTTTAGCATGTCATGTACTTTTGTCCCTTAGTTTCCACCTCAATACTTTCCACCTCATTGTAAGCAGTACCCTGTCTCCATCTACCATGAACAAGGTTTTTGTGTAACACATACATATTCCTTATCGACAACACAGCACAATTGCTTTTGTTGTCATCTGCTTGTGCAAGAGTAGAGTAAACCCTCTAGCTGTGCGTTCTGTGCATGTGCGCTTCCACACCTGCAGAGTATTTCACACCTCTGAAGGGGGGATGCTACAGGGAGGTTTCACTCACACCTGGTTTCAAAAGGTACCAGTAGGAGAGATTATGGTCATTGGTGTCATGAAGGCGAGCGGCTGGACTGCAACAAAAATCTTAGTTTAGCTGAAGAGTGCCTCTGTGTAAATGGGCCTAAATAATGATTAAGTGATGATCCAAAGTGTGATTAAAAGAAAGACGGAAGCAAACAAAAGAAATCTGTTATAATGTCAAAAACAAATACTCTTTCACAATGCTTTATTTCATGTAAGAAAAAACGTCAGAGTTAAATTAAACATTTTTTTGCTTCTGCAGTATTCCATCATTGCTTCGGCTGATTTATTACTAGACCTATTGTTAATGTGACAAAAATTATGTGAAATATTTATAGTATGCTATTTCAGATTTCAAGTTCAAATAAAAACAACACATTGCTGATTGTAGATTATGCATAAACAATGTTCTCTTGTTGCGGATTAGTTCATGTGTGTGCGTGTGTGTGTGCGTGTGTGTGCCTGTGTGTGTGCATGCGTGTGTGCGCGTGTGTGTGTGTGCGTGTGCGTGTGTGTAAGTCTGTTAGCCAGTCCAGCCAAGAAGGAAAGCAGAGGATGGTGAAATCTAAAAATAGGTGACCCTGTTGACACAGGCCTTGTCCTTTTCCTCTCTTCTATCACACTTATAAGAAAGGATTCCTGCCATGCCTCTGTCCTTCATCCCTTACTAAACACACAATGCTGGGAAATGAAGGCAAATTTCGATTTTTTTTAAATAGCGTCTTTTAGCATTACAAATAAAAACTGCTATTTGCTTGTGCAATAATCAAGAGCCCCACAAGATTCCAATCCTGGACTTGATGCAAAGCAAAATAGCTACTGTTCATACTGATACGTTTATCGCAAATACATTATCATCGTCATATCACTGTTAGCAAAATTGTAAAAGTTACATTTAAATCCAACAATTCTTGGACTTAATTTTCCAAAAGTCATGAATTCATCCTTTGCATGCCAATTCTATAAACCACCTGTTGGATTTTCACTGCAAATGCTCGCACCTGATGTGTAACGGCCCCAAAATTACTGAAGGTCACAGCGTTTGCAGAAAGATTTAAAATGACAGATGTGAAAGAGGGAAGTGAGGTAAATGTGGATATATCTCAACAGATAAAAAAAAGATTGAGAAATTTTTATCAATATCAGTACTGTAATCACTTTGCTTTCATTTAAATCAAATCCTACGTACCGTAAATCCGTAATCCTTTCTTCTCTTCCACTGAATCCTCTACCAATATGAACAATAAGTGAGAATCTGTTCAATCACAATTCAAGGGCAAGTTATTTCAGAATATAAAAATCAGAGATTGGAAAAGGCAGAGAATTTTGTAGTAGGTGCATTTTCACAATTTGTCCTTTGACAAATCAACTTTTTCAGAGATTTGTCACTTTCAAACCAAAAGTGATTTTGTCAAGCGAGAAATTGGGTGAGAATAATTCTTTGAACTGTAACATTTGACTCATGCTCAGTTCATAGTTTAACAATGACATCTGCATACCAGGGACCACTGCAGGAATGTGACGTCTTGCACAGCAAAACACACACATAACACTGTCAGCTACACAAAAGGCATGTGCAATTAACCACAACCATGCAGCGACACAACGGGCCGTTGTGTGTGTGTTGTCCGCTCAAACCCACAAATACACAATCAAAAGAATGGGCTAGTGTGATATCAACAGGATATCCAGTGGTAGCCTGAACTCTGCTGTAGCTTTGTTCCACACACATGCGAATAAAAACCTCATTCATCAACTGGTACAAGCTCACACAATATTCATCGGCAGACAAAAGAAAGATTTTAGTCCCCTCATTTTATTCTTTGCATGACCTAGCAACCAAGCAAAGACTAGAATTTACTGACTTAATTAAAGGGTGAAACATTGCAAGTCACACTGCAGCCTACAAGTAGGATTTGTCTTGATAAACACTGAAAAGTAGCAGAGATTATATAAAGAAGTGTAAATATTACTTAGTGGCTGTTATTGTTTCTAAAAGCGTATACATTATTTTAATAGTGTTTACCCCATGTGGCCTCAAAGCAAAGTGTAGCTCCACTAGCTGTGACTCTTACTGCAGCATGTTTCAGTTAGACTTGGGAGCATTTTAATTTAGAAAACAATATTTTATGCTGAAGACAGCTCACAGCTTTGGCAGAATTCTAGCAGATTAAACCAATTTTCTAAGATGTTATAAAAAAAAAACCTGTGTAGTTCAAACTTTTTCTCTAATCATTCACAGACTTGAGAAACAAAGTTTAATTTATTACAGCAACCTTTGCATAAAAACAAAAAAAGTCAAGTGTAATTTGGCATGGAATTTGCATGACATCCAGGTTGAGGTTCAAAAACATGAGAGTTGGGTTAACTGGTCTCGCTTAATTGCCCTATGGTCTAAGCGTGCGTGCGTGCGTGCGTGCGTGCGTGCGTGCGTGCGTGCGTGCGTGCGTGCGTGCGTGCGTGCGTGCGTGCGTGCGTGCGTGCGTGCGTGCGTGTGTGTGCATGGTCATGTATCTTGTGTGTCTCTGTGTTGCCCTGTGATGGACTGACAGTGTACCCTGCCTCTTGCCCTGGATGAATCAATGTGTTCCACAATTATTGGCATAAGTTTTTGTCTAAATGAAGGTGAATTCATGGTTCCTTTTTCTACATAATGTAACCGGTAGTGCTTATGATTAAAAATAATAATAATTATGTGATCGGTATCGGAGATCGGTATCGGTGATCGGCCCTCATGGGTGATCGGAATCGGTATTAGCAGGAAAAAACCTGATCGGAACATCTCTAAATAAAAGTCAAAAGGAGAAAACTCAATGTTCAATGACAAAATCAACAACCTCATTTTATAACTTGCTTAGTTTTACATTGATCCAATCAAAGAAGCATCATTTTTACCACTAATTCCAGGATGGAAACTAAGCAGTGTTGAAATGTTAATTTGTTTAAACTCCTGCCAAATCCCAGTTCATCTGACAGCAGCTAAATCTTTCTGGGCCCACTCTGCTGGCTTTCTTGTAATACAAGCGTTAACGGTTTGAATTACTTGCATTACTCATGTTGTGGGGACATAAATCTGTTAACATTACTGGGCTTTGTGGCCTTGTTCCTTCTCGGGACCAAATCACAGCTTGAACAAACATAAATGATTAAGTTTTTGTTATGAAAGCTTGAGAAAAGGTTAACATGAGGATAAACGTACAGTTAGTAATTATTGTTGGGGTTAAATCCAAGACATTAAGATATCCGTAAGAAGCGTGAAAACAGAATGTCGCTCATACCACAATGGTTGATATTTGCTGTGGCAACACATCTGACCGGTGTTGTTCCTATTTCCTTTGAAAAAGATGTCCTCTGTATATGCAGGTCACTGCATGTTTAATATAAACCTTGGTGCATGAGCAGTCTGTCCTGTAACACAGCTTACAAGGTCAGTTTGAAACTTAGGAAAAATGAAACATTTCCATCCTGGCAGCTATTAGTCATAATGGAAGGGAACGTGTGTAAAAAAAAAAAAAAAACCTAGGAAGTGGACTTAGCTGCTTTTCAATGTTACCAAGGTGACTGAAGGGTTAAGGGAAGGTAGAGGCCAAAGGGTGTCTTTCATCTGTCCGTTCTGCTCTGTCAGCTTTAAGGAAACCTAGCTGCATGGGTGAACACTGACGAGCAACATATTGTTCCTGATCTCCCACATTAATGATTTATGTAGCCATGAAAGAAGAGCCGTGTGTTCAGTAAAGTCTCAGATTCATAATTTTTTCCTGTAACACCATCCGAAAATACAGCTTATAGATGTACAATATTATCAAATGTACATCACCGTATGTATAAAGCAGTTTGTTGCTCAGATGCAAAAATAAAAAAGATAATTACTGATAAATGGCTTCAGCTTACACAAGGACAGTAATAATGAAAAGGTAGTAATTAAAAAATTTACAAGAGGCTTCATATTAACAAGATAAGAATAAAGAACAGTTATTTTCACAGTTTATGTTTAATTTACAAATAACAACCTAACAGGAGAGTGTAGATATGGAGGAGAAATGGTTATGGATAGTCAAAACAGCACTGTTTATCCCAAACAGAGTGCTAAACATGCTTTCAATAAACGTTGGTGGAAATCTCCTAAAAACAACATTCACATAATTCACATAATTCAACTACTCAATCAACCCCTAAGTCATCACCCAATCAATAAATCCCTCATTAAAATTTAAGAATAATTCAATTATTCAATCAATTAAGTAATTAAACACCGTGGACGGGTTGCCAGTCCATCAGAGGACTCAACCAATTATCGAAACAATAAATCAAAGAACACATTAAACTATTTAAGCCAAAACTGACCAACTCACTAATCAATCAACCAATAAAACTTCAATTCAATCAACGAAGCAATCAATAAATTATATAACCAACCATTCAATCTACCATTCAACCAATAAAATTAATCAAAAAAAGAATATAACCAATCAACGAGAATCCTTTGAATTAATCTAATAATCAATAAACAGCAGTTTATCATCCATTCAACAAAGTAATCAATCGACCAACCTATCGATCACTATATTAACAAGTTATTAGGTAAACAATAAAGTTACCCACCTAAAGTTTAGCTCAGCAGTCAATGAAATTAAAATGAAGATATACTTAAAAAAGAGTGAAGATGAAAAACATTTCACATGGAGATACGTTAAAAATACAACCTTTAACTAAATGCAGATGCTCGATGCAGTGCAGAATCGTACGGTGTGATCAGAAACATTTCAAAACTCTGGAAACTACAGTTAGAAAAAAGTTATTCGATACACGTCATACAGACAAACACCTTCATGAAAAAGCTCCTGCATACTTTGAAATCACACTTCCTGTGGCCACTTGTATAAATACTTGCGCTGGTAGCTAAAGTACAGCCTGAACCCAGTCTTACCAGTCTACTCACCAGTCTTACCCTTCACCACCAGCCAATGTCTCAATTTTATTTTTAACAAGCATTTCACCATGAAGAAAATGAGACACCCTTTATTCTAAATTTAAACAATTAAATTAGACTCTGAGTGAGACGGGTTTTTCAAAATTTAAGTGCATGGTAGTTGCAACTTTAATAGCTATGAATAGCTGTAAAGAATAATCACTTAGAAGAAGTTGATCTTTGTCTTCAAGGCAGGGACAACAGAACCCTTTGTTTGCATTTACAACAATATAACACTCTTAAAACTTTTGTGTGCTACCAGCATCTCTATAAACACAGAAGAAGGAGGCTTGAGCTGCGCTGCAAGTGGGAGTCAATGACAGTAAAACATAAAAACTCACAGAGGACCTACCAGTGCATTCAGAGCCCCACATTTGGAACCACTTAGAAAAAGCAAACATGGGCCAACACATGACACAGCACCAATGGCTGACGAAGCACACCCAGCACATGCACACTGGAAACATTCCTTTCGTCGATCTCAGCAGATGGTTTCCAGCACATCTTAATGCAGAGTCTAACGGGACAAGTGTGAATGTGCTAAGGATGTTTCTTTCTTCTTCCATTTACCTGACACAGTCTGCTTGGATCAAATGTCAAATATTTCAAAAGCAGAGCAAGTCCAGTTGCGTTTCAATCAAACACTACACACAATTCGTCTTTAACGCCAACCAAACTGCCGACGATTTGGAGGAATTACATCGAAGGAATTTGAAAAAGCAAAAACCTGAAATGATCTTAAAGCAATCTTCCATTTCTAATGGCAAGTGCATAATGTGTGGCGTGTTGTTCTTGTCACTGCTTGTTCAGAGTTCTTTGCCCTGTAATAGTACCATGCTCATCAGAATCTGACTGAATGGCACTCAGAGGCCAACAAAGCGACGAACAATGGCTATATAAAGCAAGGGAACAAAACGACGCCAACAATGACAAACAAAAGCTCAAACTAGAGAGAACTGAAAGTTAGACGGTGAAGTGGGGGCAGGAAGGGCTTTGGAAAACCGGGAGAAGCAAGACGGGAGAAAATCCTAAAGCTGCAGAGAGGAAAAGAGGGAACTGAGCTGAGAAACAGCTGCAGGAGATAAAAATGTGATCCGTTACTGCCTGAATTAAGTAGCCAGTGAAATTACAGGTTTGACAACATCACAAGAGAAAAAATTACTATTAATACTATTAATCACCTTTATTTCAAGTAGTTACATATGCATTATGTGCTTAGTAGGCACTGCTAATGAAGAATCCAAGATGTTTAAGATCATCAAAGAAGAATAAATACCTCAGACAATAAAACTAAATTACATGTTCAACCTGTAAAATTAGCTGTTCCACTTCTGGGTCAAAATGTGTCGCACAGTTTCTCCTGTTTTAGTTTAATTTCACACAGCATGCCATGCATCTGCTGCTGTATTTCTTGCTCAGTCATCCACGTTAGTTTCTGATTATCTGGATTCCATATTGAAAGCTTCCAAATTCCATCTTTTGCATTTCTCAGAATTAGTTTGGGAATCAACTTTAAGATATTTTTGCATGTTGGCATCTCGATGCATTGAAACAGATTTTATCTCTCAAGTATCATCCACTAGATCTCTCCATCTTTACCTCTGAAATTAGCCATGATGGATTATATCAAACTCTGTTTTTAAGGTATCAATGGTCAGAAAGACAATGCAGACAACAGCTGTGATAGTGCTGCCAAACCACAAATGTACGCAAGAGGCCATCTTGCAAAAGAAGAGTATGCTATTTAAAGGCCTATAAACCACATTCCTTAGAAAAAGTGAAAGTAGATGTACATCACCGAACAAAATCTTCCACATAGCAGGTGGAAGGAAACAAAGTTAAAGCTAGATTGGGGAAATTATTGTCAGAGATGTCTGCTCTTCTTTCAAAAACTGTGAATTATTTTGTAGTTTTTAGTGGCCACAATTAGTCGATTCTGCCACTGCATAAGCGGTGAGGAAAGGAGCTTTTTCACATAATGCAGAGTGAATTTTATGAAGTGGTTTTCATTCATAGTAATATTGACAATGTTTATGAAGCAGCTTGGCCTCCTTTTCTTTTGTTAATTCGGCATCTGTAAAATATTTCAAATAAGATACTAATAGTTTCCAAAAATGGTAAACCCAAAACTGGTATAGTTTCCTCCATCTAAATTGTTTTTATGGATTAAACCCAAAGTTTAATATACATGTCAATAATCACAGCTGCATAATCTAAAGAAAAAGCATCACTACTGCAATATCAGCATGTGTAATATTAATATATTAAAATGCCTTTTAATTTTAAATGACTCAGATTGGTATTTGGGACAAAACAGCCTGACAGGGACGATAAGCCAAAAGGTCCAAAGGTTGAATTATGTGATGGAGTCTAATATTTATAGGTTCTCCGTCTTGCTGTGGGAGGAAAAAGGGACCACTGTACATCACTGAGGCTTTCACAATGTGCCGCCTCTTGTGCCAGGTCACATAGTTGTTGTATCCTGGCAACATGGACAAAGGCCACAACAAAGAGTAGAAAGTTTAGCTTGTCTGTGGCTGTGTTTTAGTATTACATATGTATTTTTTTCCTTCCTCTGTCATTTATATTTATCACCCTTGATCCCTTTCTCATGTTTCCTGTCAGTCTCCTTCAGTTGTTATGCTCTGTCACTCTCTTTTCTCTGAAGCTTTCTCTAACCGCCAGTCAACCTCTTTCTCCCACTCTCATTTTGGCACTGCCACGCCTGTTGCTGACACAGCGAACGGAGACAAACAGGGAGGCTTTCCTCTCTCTGTGTTTAAAAAAAGAGAGCACTTGCGGAGTGAAATCATCCTGCAGACCGCCCGCTGCCACTGGAAAAATCCACACCAGGAATTTGGGACGATCTGACTTGGAATCCATGTGGGGAGCCAGAAAATGCCCTGCTCTGGGTAAAACTGACCCCAAAAATTGAAGGAAAACGCCAAGTGCACTGCCAATTTTAAAACGTTCTTGTAAAAAGAGGAAAACACAGACTCCACAAGTATACGAGTGTCACCAGTTCTTGCCCGGAAGTTTTTTTTCTGCTGGAAAACTTGGGCAAACTTCAAAGATAGCTTATGCTGCATGCAGATATCATAATAAAGATTTTATATATGATGGATTTGTAACAAAATATGAAAATGTTTACAGTTAAGTGAACTACTCCCCTAGTTTCATACCATTTCTTAGCTGACAAACAAAAAGAACAGTTAAAGTTTTTCTCACTGTCAACTAGGGCAGGACAATAAATCAGAAACAACATATGTATTGTGACAGACACACAATTAATATCGATAGATACTACATCTGATAGAATATAAAAATTAAATATATAAATAATACTGGCTGAACTCCAATCCAGAACCACACTGCATTCTGGGAGATGTAGGCTAGGGGAAAGCTTTAGCTCCTCAACCTTTCAATCAGCTAAGTGAGTTTGGTGGCATCAACTAACTGACTCACTCTTTGGTTACCTAGCAACAACCTGTTGAGTAACTAACAGTTTCAGGTTTCGCCAATGAACAATGTAGCTTTCCAGCATCAATGTGGAAAAAAATATGTGTATATTTTGTGTTTATAAAAGGGTAAACGAGTGACTGTCGTGTAAACCTTGGATGACTCAGATTTATACATGTAATTTACTACACTAGTTAACCCGTTAATTAGGTAAAAGATTACTTGCAGAAACCAATAAGTTTAACCAAAATGTTATTTGTTTGTTTCTATTTCTGCTACATTTCAACATTGCTTAGCAAAGAGCCTTAAAAATAAATCACCTGGTGATCCCAGTTTAATGATTTTAACTCGTGTTGTAATCGTTGCAGAGTAAATAGGACTCAAAGGTAGTAGCTATTTTCAGTGTTAGTGAGGTGTGGAAAGATAAAGTCTTGCGGAAAAGTAACGCTAGACATGCTAACTATTATTATAAAATGTAAAAGAAATTCCAGCCTGTTTTAGGAGGAGAGACCTTTGGTAAAAAAACGAATGAAATAATGTGTCAAAAAGGATCCAAATATTAAGAATCTCCTCAAATTGGTACTGGTAAATCTAAGCCTAATGAAAAGAGATTGGAAACATGCTAAACAAAATCTGATCAGTTCAATGCTACACTGAAATTCCTTCTGGTTCTGGTTTGCTATAGATGCCAAACAACCTGAAGACACATTTTTAGAAAAACGATTCAGTCCTCCAACATCTCGTCTAATGGCCTAACCTGATGTGACACCATGACCTATTAGCAGCACAGGCATCCTCTTCAAAACAGGAAATGAGCCATAATATACAGCCTTTCTCTAACAGGGAGCTCACAGTGATAAAAGAAGCTGAAAGTAACATTTCATTTCAAGAGGTAAGTAAATGAGTTGCATGATAAAAGTTTAGTTTTCCTTCTGGATACCAGACTTTACGTTTCATCATCATTGGTGTGAGAGAATCTAACCGCCATCCCAAAACAAACAGAGGTTTTAAATAAATCAGACTGTAACAGTAAAGCAACAGAAATGTTTCATCCGTTTCTTTAATCAGGCACCAATAATACAAACTAAACTAAAGCAGGTTAACTTTTTAATCATTTATGCTGCTTTGAAAACAAATTTTGCACACGACAGGAAAATGCTGCCACATCCTTACACATAAAGCCTGTAGGTCACTGTTCAGATCAGGCTGGAGAGGCAGCAGTGGTGACAGGCAAAAAGAGACAGAAGATGGAAACTACAGTAACCAGATTAGTGCCAATCTCTAAATAGTCTCTGTCCACTTCCTCCACTGATGAGGACACAAACCTGCCTCTGGTCCGCAGCCTAATACAAACAAACTACCTACAATTCTCTGACAGTCATATGGCCTTTCTAACTCCCTTAAAGTGAAGGTGTTTATTTATTACTGGTTACTTGCTTTTCTACACTTGCATTTAGCAAACTGACCCTAAGGATGGTTTATCCATCTTTATGGCAGCAGACTGTTTATTTTTTTATGTTTGTATATCAACACTTTAGCAGCTATAATTCCCACTAAACAATCAGTAACTAAAATGGATCTGACATGAAGGAAGTTTCAAAATGTTTGGTTTTGCTATATCAGCCATGAAAACTGAGCTGTTAGTTAATATCTGGTAAACACAATCGTTGCCTTCAGAAGCTCTAGTCCAGCCCAAACAGCTCAGAGCCATGACTGATCTCCCTGCACAGATTCAGTTGCACTAAAGGTTTTTTGTTGCATCATATGCTACACTATGTTTCTCTAATTGTGCGTAAAGTGAAAGATTACATCGTTTACAAGTTTTCTCCACACTTTGAACCTGTGCTGAACGTCACTTTCTTGGACTCTTGCCTTAAACTCTTAGGCACTGCTAAACTTTGCAAAAAGTCATATCGTTCAAAGGTTTACAGAATATTTTAAATGTTCACTTCCCCTCCCCATTTAACCTGTAGTAGTAGTCGTAGTTGCATTAGTGTAGAATTAGCATTTCTTTGTTCAACAAATAGTACTCAGAGTGATTTAAAAACAAAGCTAATTCTCAATTACACTGATTACACAGTCATAACCCCTCAAGAGACGTTGTTTTCAGGACTGAGCTGTAAATTTCCAATTAAATCATGTAAACGTGCTACATTTCCTACACTACTCACACACCTCCCCAAGTAATTGGAGTGTCATATAGATACCAGTTTGGGTTGTTCTGTTGCTAAATTTGCAATTAAACAGTTCTACAAATCTGCTAATGAATAAACTCTTCCCAAGTGGTGGTACTGATTCTACTGACCAGGCAAAAGCTGTACTGAGGTTGTACTAAAGTAAAAAGCCCAGATTCTTTTGTTGAAGACAACAAGGATGAGCGGTTCAAAGCAAAGACATAAAGCAGGAAATAAATCAGCGGTCTCTTACAGGCTTGACTGAAACTTTTCCTGACCTCATTCCATCAAGATGAGATAAATGGAGGGGAGGATAAAGAAAGGCAATGACACAAAAACTATTTAAAACCCAAAAAGGAAGAAAAGTATCCTGTATTTATTTAGTCTGAAATAAGTACTGGTTCCATTTACTGCTTTCACCTTTGTTGAAAACAGTTCATCACTGCAGTTTTTATGGCTATTTTGGATTACCTGATTGATTAAATCTACAAAGAACATGAATATCAATTCTTTATACATTCTGCCATATTGTTTACATTTTGCTTTATTCCCACCCTGTAATATATAGAATTCTAACAAAAGTTTACAGTGGCCACCCTTCCTACTTTTTGTGTTGCTGCTCTGGGAAGTTTGAAACAAGAAATCCCAGACAAGAACAGGAAGAGGAAGTAGGTTTTCCATCCAGACTGTTTTCCATTCAGAAAAACTGCAATAGATTTATTATAAGAAAACATTGTGCTACAGCACACTACAAGAACTCTCAGCTTCTGAGATTGAAATTGTTCTTAAAATAGTTATATCGCTAACTTGCCATACACAAAGAGTAACTTAGATTCAGGCTTTTAAAAAAAATGATGACGGTACAGTCAGCGCAACTTGATAGTCTTTAACTTGGTCAAGTTAATCCCTGAGCATTTATAAATTAGACTTACCATTATCAACAGGGATGCTTGATAAATACCAGCCAAGCTAACAGTCATTCAGATTCAATTTTGTAGCATATATGTACGGTATTCCTATATACTATCAAAATGTATTAAATAACTCAAAAATAAGCAAACAGAATCTGGATAAATACATATAATTTCCACTTTAATATGCACCAAAATCTGGAACCTGATAGATTAAAACACACCAAAGATCTTTTCTTTCTAAACCTCTCTTGCTGACCTGATTTCCTTTGCTCTTTCTAACCTCTTTGCCTCAGGAGGCAGAGAAATATGCATTTAATATGCTCTTGTTCCTGATGAATGGGCCTCCGTGTCTTCCAGATTAATGCCCAACCCCCAAATCAACCCCCGCCATTATCAAGGCTGAAATCTCAACCTTCAGCGAGCCAAACGCCATGCGAACCATCCACCTCCAATCTGTAATCTCCCCGCCTTTAATCCTTTATTCTCCGGTTTGCTTCATTCTTGTCAAGACATTACTAGGTTATCAGGCCAATCCTATTATTTCACCACCATGTGTAATGCTTAGTTAAAGTCAGTGCCTCAGTGAGGAATCACTCGAAGCAGCAAATTTGTACATGTGTTGAATTTTGATGACTATAGCAGTATGGCAAATTTGCTTAATGCTGAAGCTGTATGTCTCAGCATGCTGCTGTGAGCAGGCAAGCACGCATGTGTGAGCAAGCTGTCTCCGACACCTGCTGCAGCCCCGAGCAAGCTGCTGTGAGGTTAAGACAGGTTGAGAGACAAGTCCTGATGGAACATAACCTGCTGCTCTTATCCCTAGACAGGTTAAATAATGGGAATGTTCTTCTGAAAGCAAACAGAAAAAATAGGACTACTCTTTCCTATCATCTCATTTCCAGTAAGAGAAAACAAGCAGCCCTACAGGCACAATCATTTCTTATTATCACATTGCACACACAGCTACAACGTCCATATTGTCTGGCGAAGGGCAAAGAACAAGTTTAGTCTTTTAAGATGATCCGCGTCTTTTATTAGCCATTACTTGGTAGCCATCACTCTCTTCAGCCACTCTCAGGCTGGATCGAAGCCATCTGGATGTACAGCTGAGCAGCTTTTAGTTTGACAGCTTTCTCTGTGGCCAATGTGAGAAACCGAGACTAGACACAAAACAAATGAGTTGGGGTTTTAGAATAAATGTAACAAAGAATACAGAGACAGCACTGCATTGAAAAGGTCCAAAGATCTAATATTAATAATTAGAGATGCTTGGAGAAACTGGCACGTAAATATGTAACTTTTATAAAAATTTAAAAAAGTAGGTGTTTAATACAAATTAGACTTACCATTATCAACAGGGATGCTTGATAATTGCCAGCCAAGCTGATAGACATCAAGATGGAATTTTGTACCGTATACGGTATTACTATATATCCATAGCCTGGTATGAGACAGATAATCTGTGATTTTTTTTTTTTTTTAAATCGAGCTCCCCAGCATTCCCAGTGCTCCCAGTGCTGACTAGAAACAATCAATCAGAGCCAGGAGACTCAGGGTCTCAGCGCTGTCAATCACCTCATGTACAAGATGCTCACCCTACTGCTGTTAGTTGTCAAAGAAAAAAACTGGCATAAGGTAAAATCTTTACAAACACTGGTGATTGAAAATCAGCCACTAATTTCTGATCAGCACATTGCTATTATTAATAGTAGCACATGTAAATAACAGAACAAAATGAAGTTTTTCAACCTGTGTGCTTAAAAGTACACTTAAACCAATCTAACAAATAGGAAAACTGCATGACAACAAGAGGAATTGAACTCAATTAGCAATTTCAATACTTTCTCCTTGAGAGCTGAGAGGCCTAATCAATAGCTCCTTAGACAGGCATAGAGCAGATAAAGACTGCAATATGTGATGGCCCATTGAAAGTGAACGGAAGACTGACTTTACAGGATCCTCCATGTTCACCCAAGCAAATGAGTTTTATGTTGTGGTTTAGCTGCTTCACTTCTGAGCCAGGAAATATGCTTTTATCACCATCTGATACTCGGAAGGATTCCTGTGGTCAGTGTTTTAGCTGGCTCTTAATGTCACATCTTTGATTTGCAAAGACAAATGTTCTGACTTTTTTTTTACTGACAGGCTTAGTGAAAACCGTTGCTTTCCACACTGCAATGCAAGATTAACTGTAATGTAAAATGTGAAAATATTGTAAAATTAGTCTTTTTGACATTTGCTCCAATTTTTTTCTTCAGAAAGTAACGCACATTAATATCTTTTGGGGAAAAGTGTTACATAAGAGTTTAAGTTTAGAGAGAGAGGAATTCTGTGAAAACTCCCTGTATAAACATGTGAATGAGAAAGCTGACACAATTCCCAATATAGTAACAAAAGGTAGTGACATACCAACACTGCGTCAAACCAAAACAGAATCTATAAGAAATATTTATGACATGTAACAAGAGGTAACAATATTTCATGTTAACTTTTCTTACATGAAATACACATGAGAATAGCTTTGTTCCAAACTCTAAGAATACATTAAGAAAAATGAACTGGTGAACTATAAAAAATGTAGAAAAGATAAAGACTAAAGTCTCAGTGAGGTAGAAGCCAAATAATAAGTAGAGCTGCAAGATATACGAATAAAGTGCAATGTTTATAATATTAGTAAATATCGTGATGGTGATATTTAATAATGTGATGGCGATATCTTGAGACTCTAGATAAATATTAAGTTAGCATGAAAAATTCATAAAATTTCATAAAACTTCAAATATACTAGCCAACAGGTATTGCACTCCAAACAGTCCTTTGCGACATGAATAGCGCCCAGTTTGGGCTCAAATATATCTTTCAGATGGACCAAATCCCCAAACCTTAAACTTTACAACCTTACTAAAGACAAAAAAATCAGTTTTGGAGTGACTGTCACAAAGTCCTGGTCTCTGTTTCATACAAGAAATGTAGGCAGAACTGAAAATGTGTGAATAGCTCTTTAAAAAGGATAACATGATAATAAAATGTTTTTAAAGGTTGAAATAATGTGTACTAAATGATCTGAAATAGTATGTCAAAAAACAAATCCACAATCTTTGAGCCCCTTCCATCTGCCACTAATAGAAAACCCCAAATAACCTCAAACCTGTAGATGCACCCAAATCCCTGCCTTAAATCTCAATCCTCTTCCATCTACACCATCATAAAACCTTGAGCGAGTGTTAATCCTGACCTTCTGACCTGAAGTACTATCACAGTCTGACCAGACCACTGTGTTCACGACCAAATCAGACAGCATAATAATCATAAGTACACATTTCTAATGAGACAGCATGGCTCCAAATGGGGTATGCTACCCGTGACAATAAAAAAAGCAGACATTATAAAGTGCTAACCCTCTGCTGTCCACACATGTGTGTGTCTGAGTGAGACTGGGTGTCAGAGATGGGGGTGAGGCAGAGAGCAAGCCTCAGAGGAAGGAGCGTTATAACCTGCGGATTAAATATTCTTAGCAGGGGGTTATTCTTGGCACAAGCAGGACAAAAACAGCCAGCAGCTGAACGCAGACACGCGCACTGTTAAATACACAAACATGTACTTCATTGCTCGCCACGCCAGTCAAATGTGGTTTGTTTGGGTTGGCTCTGGGCAGCAGGGTGACGAATGTCCCCCTCTCAGCCCACCCCTGCCTGCCTGCATCATTATCCTGCTTTTTATGATGAAGTAAATTGGGTCAAAATTTAAAAAAAAATTGTTATTTATAGTGAAACTGCAAAAACTCTCAACAATCTTAGGGACAAAACTGAATAGTTGTGCATTTCTTTTGACTAACAAACTCTCTACCAAGGAGAACACATACATACTATACAGCAAAGATTATCACAAGAAACTGAGCTTTTCTATGTGTCACAATGCAGCCACAAACCTTATATGATAGAATAAGATGCTCATGGTTGCAAAGTGGAAGGAAAATGAATCATTTCTCAACATTTTTACAAGAAAAATCAGTGGTAAATGCGTGGGAAGCATTTGTACTCTGCTACTATTGGTCAATCATTTGGAGAACCATCATTTCCCATCTTACAGCTTCAGGCTGTCATGTACAGTTAAGTCCAATAATTTAAGACCAATTGTTTAGTTTTACCAAGATTGTTTCCTCTGAATTAAAGACATTTTAGAATTTCAAAATGACGCAACCCGCCGTTCAGAAACTATAAGAAGTGTTTGATTACTATAATACAAATAAAGGTTTGGGATGTCTTGGCCGTCTTAGCAGCTTTGAAGCTGTAACCTTTTGTTTGTTTGGGGTTTTTTTTTTACAAAGGAACTGTACATTCACACAAATGTCATAACAGAACTTGGTCACTGCAATAAGTTCAATAATTTGAAGCATGTGTTCAATGTTGGCACTTTTTGGTTGAGTCTGATGCTCAGAAGGCTTTGTGGGTAGTCCACTAATCACAGGGTTTGGGGTTCAAGCCCCAAGTTCTCCACATGTCAAAGTCTAAAAGACCTCCACCTGGTGGCCCAGCTTCCTGAAAACATCCATCTGTGTGTGTTAGTGTGTAGTTTTGTTAGCAGAAGAGTTACTTTAAAATAATAAGCTAGCTTTCTGCTTCAGAGCACAACTGTGGGCCTGCTCTGCTTGGTTCAAGCTGATGCCCAGTGTTATTACTTCACCACAGCAGGGGTTCACTCATGTCCCGCTCTTATAAAAATAACACAACCTCTGGCAAAGTGCACTATAGGGTTTGCCCAGGCGGCTGTGTCTGCTTGTGGTAGAAAACGAAACAATAAAAATGCTGGCAGGGGTTAAAGATTCCTGCATTTTATGTAACATGCACTCCTTTCCTTATTCAGTAAACCATTAGGAATGACGATCAGCTCAGTTTTTCTTCACTTTTGTATTCCAATGGCTCTACAGAAAGGAAAAGAGACAGCAGACATGAAACCAAAAAGGAAAACATGGAGGAGAAGGAGGCTGACACAGAGGGGAATTCTTTTTGAAACGTAAAGTCTGACAATGTGGATCATTGTTTCCAACTATTTATATTGCTTGTCTTTCTCTTCTGTTCTCTCTGTCCACTTCCCTGTCAAGAAGTGGACATTCTGACCTAAACACAGAGTGCATAGAAATGACAGCATTCGTGACTTTGCTGAGATAAATATAAAAGTTTAAAAATCAGAGATTGGGAAAGCAGCACATCTAAATGGAACCAAACACATTTGAAAGGTTAGATTTTATGTATATATGTATTAAATTATATTTTCATTTTGTAAAGTAAAAAAATAACCTTGTTCTAGAGGTGAAGTTCTACTGAATTGGCTTTTTGCAGCAGGTCTTCAAAATGTGTCCTAATGAGCCATGGGTCTTGTATACAAAGGCTCAACAAAGTTTCTTTAACAGATCAAGATCAACCAACCCAAAGATGGTTTTCTAATTGGCAGGTCATTGCCAATTATGAAAACATACATAACTTAGCAAATGTCCTCTAAATTTGGAATTTAAAAGACGATTCACAATGAATAAGCAGGAAGCTAGATTGTAAAAATAAATGAAGTAACAAATGAGCCAGGGGTTTAATAACCCTTCTAGACCAGAACATGTCGCCAACGACACGACCAAATTTGCAGTACTGTAATTCCGCCACACGTGGCGCTATCTGAAAAATTCCAACGATTTCTGAAAGGGGGAACGTTGCACTTTCCAGCCAATATCGGGTTGTTACGGTAATTTCACAGCTGCAGCTGCAGAGAGTGTAATTAATCCGGGGGACACTCGTTTAATAGACGGTAAATTGCGAAAATAACTTGCTGGATATTGAAATTTCTGGTTGTTATGGATACATGGGTAAATATATCATCTCACAGGACTTTTTACAATTAAAATAAGGAAGAAATATATAGACATACATTTGAAACGTAAAAGGGTTACGCTTATGTAAAATGTACAAGTCATTCTACCAGGAACTGTGGCTGGTTAAAGCTGCAAAAGGTAACTCAGTGTTGTAGGGCAATTATGTCAACATCAGCACAACCTGCACAACGTGCTTTTGTAGCATGCAAAAACTTGTCCTCTTTGGTGTTTCAAGAATGGCAATAATACCAATCAAGACATTGCAACAATAACCTAGTATATGAAAGAAGGAATGAAAACTGACAGCAGGGCATCATTTTCTATTATGCTCCTCACCTGAAAAAAAAGTCTTCTGTTTCTGCTGATGATTTTTAAAAAACTTATGTGTTTGGTTGGGCTTTTAGTTGACTTTTTAAATTTGAAATCATAAATTTCCAATTTAACCTCATCCACATCTGCAGCTTTACAGATTTAATCCAAAAGTTGTTCAGATGCGTGACAGATTTAAATTTACCCAAGAGCTATATTTATGTTAGGAAATGAAAAGGTAACTCTCAAACGATTATACAATGTAGAAGACATTGTCATCAAGTAAAAGGCTGGAAACGTTCTCATTGTTTATTTGCCATCGCCTCTTGTTTACATTATTTTGTAAAGCTTTTTTTGAAAAATTCTGTATGAATAAAATTTGTTTGATTGACTAATAGAATATTTTCAATAATTTTATTTTGAATATTTTAATATAAATTAAGCTGAATTATTTTTTAAAAATCCCGATAATGTTAAATTCTAAACGTTAGCTGACAATGTTATTTAATCATAAATCACAAATCAATATTCCTGTAACCATATTTAATTTTTATTAGCACACTAATGCAAATCTAATACAAATCAATCTGAGTGCTTGTTTTAAAGCAGAGTCCATGCTCCTGCTTTTAAAAAAAGGAGGGGATGTTCCCTCCTTTACCAAGGAGAGTGCTGTCGTTTCTGGGTACAATAACAGCCTGCTTTCACCTTACAACCTGCAGACATGGTTTCCTGAAACACGGTGCCAGGTCGTGAATCGCCTGCCAGCTGCTGCCTCCTTTCCTTTTGTTCTGACTCATTTAAGAGCTTTGATGTGAAGGGAAAACAGCTATATTATCTACAGCATGTGTAAACGTGCCTGTAGGATTTATGTGCTCTGGTGGGCTCCTTTTGCTGGGCTTAAGCCACACCTGTTGTCTTACCTTTGAGAGCGTCGCTGCTGCAAAGCTAAGGAGACAGGTAGGTGTGGCTTGCTCAGACTGCAGGGCTTTCTGATAAAGTGTGACAATTCATTAGAGAGAAAGTCTTTTTTTGCTCATGAGAAGAAAATTGCATGTCTGGACAGTCGAACCTGCAGAGGCCTGAAGTTTCTTATTATAGGACAGAAGCTGTAAGACACACCTTTGCTGCTCTGCAGGCTGTGGGTTTGCAGCTCATTATCAAAGGAGTTGAATTTCAATGTGACTGCCCTGGAGGCAAAGAAAAAGAACAGCTGTGTTTCCATCTGAGGGTCCAACAGAAAAACTTTTAGAAATTTAAATTTACACAAAACAATATGGTTTGAATGGAATAAACATGGCTGCTGTGTAACATGAACATTACAGTACTCGCATGGAGATAGACCAAATTATTTATTTATAGACTATTGGTGGAAATCTATTACTTTACATGAACCTCATTGCATTGAAATAAGTATTATGTTACATAGGATGATAATTTGGAAGAGAAAAGTTGAAAATATTGTCATGGTTCTCTGGATGCTGACTTATTTATACCTGAAATTGTTTAATGAAAAATAACTAAATAGAAATCAAGGCTCAACTTGAATATTGTTGATTTATCTGTTTATTCCCATCTATCCAGTAACACTCTGAAGAGATAGAGGTTAATACCCAGTACCACACTCATGTCAGGGTTGTATTTACCCAAGAGCATTTTAATGCTAGCTATGCTTATCTCCAAAATATTATAACACCTGAGTAATTATACATAGTAGATTTTCCAAAAATAATGCCTAAAAGCACACACATCCATAACCAGGGGGCATGTGACTGTACATTTTTTATTAGTTTATTTTTAAATTTGTAATCTGTTGCATTAAGCTGAAATGTTCAAATTAAAGTAAAGAATCTCATACTGAATACAGAGAGGAGGTGATAAAGTAAGCTAAAGTAGTTTACCACTCTCCATCTGTTGTTACAGCACCGCAATTAAACAATTTGCTTCCATAACCACCTGCGTTATATGGCCTCTGTGCTGCTGTGTTTTTCACAGCCAAACCACAGTGATCAGGTAGCCGTGTGCAGAAAGTTAAACAGCATTCCTCAGAGTTTAATTTCTCACTTCACTTCCTGCTCGAGTCCACGTCTTGCTCAAGCTTTATGATGCAGTAATGTGATCGGATTAATGTGTAGCCAGCAGAATTGCTTTCATCCGTAAATGTCCCATTTTAATGCTTTTGCATTACAGCAGTCGCCCTCTGCCAGGTGTGTTCCTTTTATTTGTACAAGAGGGAGCGTGGAACAAGCTGGTGCTCAGTGAAGTTGGTTTAATTACTTTACAAGTACCTGAAAGCACTAACAGTTTATTTAAAGATAAAGACCTGTTAGAACATTACTATTTTCATGAACAGAGTTGTCACTGTTTAAATGAGCCTGATATGTTCATGTAGACAGACTGGTAACTTTATTTGTGTATTTGTATGGTTGGTAATAATGTGTTGCTTTTACACTACGCAAGTATTGCTTTTTTTTCTGTTGGTGAAAATGCCTAAAATAAATTCATCAATTCAAATACTACATATATTTCTTTGTTTATTAAACGTGGCTGAATAAAACATGCAGATATTTGTCCCATAAAGTTTATCTATTTATTCTCATTGTCTGCATGCTGTGAGCGCCTGTAAGCAAAAGTCAAACTTGTTGTTTGTGCACACAGTCTTTGCCAGAAAAGCTGATTTTGATTCTCGTTACCTTTGGGAAAATACCTTCTTGGTTAAGTGAACATACATTTAATTATTAATCTTGCAGGGTTCTGAATAATTGTGAGCCTATGAGTTGTGTTCCAGTTCCCATATCCATATTAAACAGGGTGACATTAAAGTTTAAGAGCCTTAATGACTCCACCTTGACAAATTAAGTTTTATTTCAGCTAGCCTACTTGAAACTAACTTTGACAGGAAACTCCAGCTTTATTGGTTAATAATCATTAGGAGAGTCATTACTGTGTATATCAGAAGTACCCCACGAACATAAGTGTTACTTTAGCCAAGCAGATGTGCTGCTGCACTGAAAGTGTGCATGTGAAGCTCCTGCTTACAGTTCTGCAATCAGCTTACTATAAGTGCCAGGCATGCTTCAAGTTTAGAGATGATGTCACAATCTCACTTCCTGATTTAAGTTTGCATGATGTCTGAAATGCTAATAACAGCTTGTTTAATACCAGAGCTATGAGTATACTAACTCTGCTTCTTTTGCACTTCCCTTTTCAGTTCCACTAATCATCACCATGTTTGTCTTAACTGCTACCTTGGAAAAAAATACACATATATATTATTTTGTGCACTGAACGACCGAGCTTCTGTCATAAACAGAACTGGATTTACCAGAGATTATACATGAGTGAAATAAACAGTTCTCATGGGAGAAAACAAACATAAAGCCACAAAGAACTGAAAGCTGGAGTCGCTGTGTGATTGCTGGGCAGCGCAACTAATATGCCTCACCGCTAAAATATTTATCAGGCCTAGTCCAGCTGGAGTCAGATAGTCGATATCAAAGTGTCAGTAATGACGTTGGCTGGAGCTCTTTGGTGATGAGCTTCATCAGTATTTAATCTTTGTTTCCACGGACTTTATCAGCACAAAGTAAGTCAGATTGGGCGGTTTGGTGCATTTGATAACTTAGGCATCTCCAATGGGGGAATTTAATATCAAAGTACTTTCTAGCATGCATTAAATGTTGATAGAGTAGATTTATTTCCAATCAAATTATTTTTATTTCTAAACTTAAAGGGAGCAATGGGCAGCAATGTGGCAATGTTTGAGAAAGCCAAACTGTGCCTGAAATGGGAACTTGATAGGTAATATTTCAGCTTTATGATCAGTCAGACTGACTGATTTCAGTAAATATTAAAAGGCTTGATTGAATACTAATGCACAGCACATTTTTTAGATTTAGATTGTCAATAATATATTGAGAAACATGCATTTTCAGTTCTCTGGTTCACAATTAGAGGCTGCTTTGTGTTGCTGTCAAAACCTGTTGCCATGCGGGTAAATTGTCAAGCTGAAAGTATTTGAGGGCCACAAATGTTCACTTTTTTGTGATTTAAATTTAAAGAGCATTGTTTTGTTTTTTTCCCTGCCTCAAAAATTAACTAAACATGCAGAATTTTAGTCAAGCAAACCAAACAGGCAGATTTTTGTCTCAGTGAATCTAAAACATTAAAGTTTTTTTTTGCAAATCTGCATTATTAAAATAAAGGCATGCAACTTTGAAGGTTGACTCGTTTTCATTTTCTTTGTCTAGTGAAATGTTTTGGTCTGTTTTTAGTGAGAAGAATGTGATATGGGTTCCTCGCTCTTTGAAAATGGCTGCTGTGTTAGACTTTTGTTAGACTCAGAATTAGCCATCCAAATAAAAGTGTGTCAATATGACTGAGAATCCTGCATTAAGAGGACTGAATGAAAAAATGCAGGGCGTGTCGCTGCACGTGTTTCAAACCATGACTGAGAATCTACTGCAACAAAAAGCGAGACAACAAAAGCAAAAGAGCTGAGGCAAGTCATGCCCTAATTTCCCTCTTATATTCTACCTAACAACCACAGCAAGACCCCCAACCCCCACTGTGATGCAATTTATATATCTCTGAAAAGAACAAAAGAATGAATATAAACTCATTCTCTTCATCCAGATCTGGGCACATCTGGAGCAAAACTGCAGGCAAAATGATGAATATGTGCAAAAAGCCAAAAGGTGGATGTTATTCTCCATTGTGACACGTTCAGTTTTCGGATTTAGGGACACCACAGCTCAATTTTCTGCCCCCATTCTTTTCATTGCTTCGCTCAGATCCACAACCTAGATAGCTCCGCTCAGATCTCCTCCATAAGCAGCATGAATGACAACAACACCCTCTCTTCTTCTTTCCTTTCCCAGAGACACTTTTTCTTCCTTAGCCCAGCGGCACATACTCCGCCTTTGCTCCGAACATTTTAAAAGGAGGTTCACTCAAGCTCTGCTAGAGAATTAGTTATGGTGTTTTAGTGTTTGTGTGTCTATGACCCTCATTTATCAGTCTAGTTGACAGCTGAGCCACTGAATGACTGCCATTGCCTTTCCTACAACTCACTAACAACAGCATGAGTGGCTACAGATATGTAAAGACAGAGTTACAGAAAAAAAGCAAAGAATCAGAGAGACTTGCAGAACAGCGGTGTGTTTCAGGGAATTTCCACCACTCTTTCCCTAGGACTTTTACACGCAAGGCCTCAGTTATCCAGCAGCTTGTTAGTGAAGTTGTTATGAGCACTTTAAGGTTCTATTTGATGTCAAAGTAATTGCTTCAAAGCAGAACCACTATCAAGATGATGATGATGGGTGGGAAGATGTTCTTAAACCAGTGCCAAAGCACACAGCACATGCCTGGGCAAAGCATGGGCTTTATAGGATCAAGCCCCACGTCAGGTCAGTCTTACTGTGGAAGGCTGTTGTCTCAAAATGTTCAGCCTGTACAATCTCTTTTCCCCATGAGTAAATATAATCCAAAATGTAATTTTTTTATTAGTTGTGTTGTTCAAAATAAACAGGTGAAAGGCAATGACTTCAAGCTTTTGGCATCTATGCATCTTGACCACTTCAAGCACTATTTGTTGGTGCAATGAACTTCTGACAAATATATGTTAGCATGGAGAAACACTGCTGTTTTTCTTTGCACTGATCCTCATGACTAAACACAGTAAAACCTGCATTCCTATAAACACATTTCTGCCAGTATTTGACATAAAAATTTAGATTTTTATATAAAACAAATGCTTAAAAATCCACATTTCAGTCAGAATAGGTTATTTTGCAAGATAAAAAGTAAATTTCAAGAATGTTGTTAATATTAACATATTAACAACAAAAATCTTTCATGAAGGAAAAGTAGTCTGAGAGATGCTTTCTGACAGACTGAAAACATGCCAACCTTACATAAAACTCAGTATCTTGTTTCCAGCAAGGCACCAGAATGTCAGGCTGGTAATTAGGGTTTATTTGGCCGATTAAGTCGTGTCATGTTAGAGGTGGAGTAGTGAACTACACATGTTTACAGCCTCCATAATGACAGGCTGTGTCTGCCTTAAAATGACAATGTCAGCACACAGACATGCAAGTACATATTAATACAAAGGTCTTTTATACATGTAGAAATTTCTGTTATTTACATTTTTGTATGTTTAGAAATTATTTAATCAAGAGAAGCCTTGTAGCTTGAGTTTGTGTGCTGACAACTTCTGACATGCTACTCTCTGTAGCTGCAACAGTAAGGCAACCAGTTCAACCCACAGAAACAGGATGGAGCTGCTATGAACTTGCTATGCAGTGGATGAATGTGTGAAATTGTGCTGCATTCAGAAAGTCACACTTATGAGTAATGACTTGTCAAAACTGCATTTTATAGAAGTTTCATATGTTTCTCACTATATTTGACACTTATCTGCAAACATCTTTGGTAACAAAAACCCAAGAGGCAGCACCATCGCCGTAAAAGCGTAGCTTTTACTGGTCTTTTTAACTACATTATTTTTCTCTCTTCTAGAAAGAAGTTTACTTTGTAATTTCCTCTAGAGGTTCAAGTCTATAAAAAATGTAATAATATACTTCTATGGTTTCTGCTCCAATTCAAAATATCTACAACAGCAGTTTGTCCTTACAAAATGTTGTGTCCTTAACTAAAATCAAGCTACAGGCAGAAACAACTGAATATAAAGCAGAAGTACTATGTTTCATGGTAACAGAAAGCCGGTTTCACTTTTTCAATGTTTAATTCAGAATAAAAACACAAGCGAAAGCCTGTGAAACAGTGAAACAGTCCTTCACTATTTAAACGTTAAGGACTTTCTATATGCTCAGTGGCAGAGGAGGTGGAGGTGTAAGAAATCAAAGACCTCAAGAAATCAGATCATCCTTTGTGAGGTCGAGCCCTCTGGTACAAAACAAGTATGGTTTTTAAAAGCTGCAAACTAAACTGAGCAGATTGGTAGACAGAGCATTCATGCTACTTTAACAAAGCATGGCACAGATGTTGCTGCTATAACTGGGGTTAAAAGTTCAAGTTGCACATAAAGAAAGAAAGATAGAGGCAAGATTTCCATTTAGTGGATCTCAACTATAGCATTGTTTACAAGTCTTACAAGTCCAAGACTCCAATCACTGAAAAAGGCCTTCTGTAGTCTGATGCACACCTCGTTGCTGAGCTACAGTTGGTTCATGAGACTCAAGTCCCAAATTTTGAGTTTAAGTCAAGAACTTAGTCTTGGAATCTAAGCTGAATATGAAGTTGTTTGGAATTTTTGCAACTTAAAAATGACTTAAGTCTGAGAATTTTTATGTTACTTTATTTAATGAGGAAGCAACTACTGAGATCTAAAATCCAGATCACAATTTTAAAAGTGATCTGGACAAAAAGATATATAGTTATGTTGGCTGTGCAGTGCATGGTGTTGGGCTAGTCCCTTCTGAGTCTAAGACTCTAGACTCAGATTCTTTCTGGTGCAAAGTGACTTACCATTACTCCAGTTGTTTCTTTAATTAAATTAACAGGAGAAAAGTAATGTGAACTTGAAGATATATCATGAACCACTTACAAGGTCAAAATGTCATCTGAGTGTCAAATTATTTTTGCTGTGCAAGCAGGAATTTTGGAAACTTCATTTCCACCCCAGGACTTTCTCTAATGAACTTTATGAGTTTTGCCAACAGTTCTCTGGCAACATATTGCATGAGAAAACAGTCCCTGGTTCCAGTCTCTCATTATCCTCACAGTCTTTCAAAAAAAATTCACTGTAAAGTAAATCCAGCTGACTTAAAGCAAACAGATGAGTAACAATAATTGGCATAAAACAGAGAACATAACATTTGTAATGTGATTTTAAATGTGATTTCCTGACACTAGTGATATTCTAGGATTTGGTCGCTCAGAAAAAACAAGGCCTTCACAATAAACCAAAGGATTACTTTTTTTCATATTATTTATTTAAGTAGCTTTTAAAACTGAGAATATACTGCGATTCTGGGGAAGGCTAACTGTTGCTAAAGCATTGTTTAAAATCAAATAGTGCAAACAAGGAGGCAGTAAAGCACTAGCTGCTAGTTGTATTAACCTCATAAAGCTAGTAGCAGCAGCAGTTCTGTGTGGGAACGATCTGTCCTGGAGGCACAATCCATGCTGTTAGCTCATTTTCTTAAGTGCTAAAAGAATATGATGTAAAGAGAATCCATCCATCCATCCATTTTCTGTACACCCTCGTCCCTAGTGGGGTCGGGAGGGGTGCTGGTGCCCATCTCCAGCGAACATTTGGGGCGAGAGGCGGGGTCACCCTGGACAGGTCGCCATTGTAGTGGAATTAGATAAACTGAAAGTAGATCCTGTAAACTGTGACTCTGAAAAAGGCACAGTAAAGGGCATTAAAAGCAAAACACAGAAAACACTAAATGATCAATATGTTATTATTAGATAATGAATTGACGACAGCAGTGCATAGTAAAGAAAGTATTCACATTAATAGAGATAATGTTTTTACAAAGTAATTAGTGTAAAGTATTATATTAATATATTTTTATACAACACACGTGTTAAAATAAAAATAAAAGCCGTGACTGAATTTCAGGCTCACAATTCAAATATGGGACATTTGTATTTATTCAAATACATTTTTCCAGAGTGAAAGAACTGTTTTATCTTCAGTTCTTTCTCATCAGTCACTGAGTTATCAACTTATAAACAAACATCAAAACAAGCGCAGCAGAAATTTAAAAATCATGCTGGGATTTTCCTGAAAATTAAAACATGTGAAGTTTTTGTAAATGATATTCAACGTTATTTCCGCAATCAGCTTTAATCAGCACAAAGCGGACAGCACAGCCGTCAGCATACCAACATAAATGCCAGCACTCATCAGTGCGGATGAAAGCAAACACTCTCCCTGAATGCCCCGTAATAATACAATCCGATAGGGACAAACGTGCTGACAGCTTGAGAGCACACTATGCACTGTACAGTCAAATCAGCCTGATCTCAACTGTTCCTGTTATGTCCTTCATCAGTAACACATACAGGAACAAACTCATTGGCACAATTGATGTGTTGATCTGTAAAAACCCTAGAAATCTGCTTTATGGCTTAAGTAGCATGATATAACTTTGAAAAAGTATAAAGTTTGAACTGTTAATGTAGGTATGTGCATAGTCAATTGGGAGAAAAAATCTCAAAGCCTATAATAAGAGAACTGAGCAAAAACTGACATAGTGGCATCACCAAGTTTTATATCAGCCAGGAAATGTAATCAAAGTGGTAAATGGTTACTTGGATCTGATGCAAAGACAAATCCTTTTCTATGTTAGCATCAGAAATGTAAGCATAAAAACCTTGTCAAAAACAGTTATGAAGTTAGATGTTGCACATGTGGCACGGACAGACATGGTGTCCATCACTTTTATTAAGCCAACACTGTTTTAAAACGATTATAAGATACAGGCGGGATAATTGTTAAGCAGCAAACTGCAGGCTAGCTATGTGAGCAGATAGCCTGACTAATTAACCGTTTAACTAGCTTTTTTTACCTGTGTTACTAAAAGTATAATGGCAAAAGGCTATAATATACAAGCAGGTATCTAAATCAAATGAAATCAGATTCACATTGCGGTTTTAGTAGGACACTCAAAGATGCTTTACATGAAATCAGTCATTTCCATTCGCACATACATTCACACACTGATGATTGGGTAATGAGCTCAGGTGACCAGCAGTTCCACCGGGTGTTAGCTAATTGCTGCTGGATAGTCTGAAGGAGTTAAGTGGGGGACGTGTGGGGCAGAAGTTTGGAAACTGCAGCACCAATGAGGCATTGTGCATCAAAGGTGGAGCTAGGTCCACCTAGACGTTTTGTACAACTTAATGGTTGCCATGGGAGATTAAAGGATTTCTCAAATATGCATGAAAGAATCAAGAAGTTTTTGATGAGGGGATAACATTACAACATGATGCAAAGCTCAAAAATGTGAATTTTACGTAATATTGTCCCTTTAACTAAAAGCAAGTATGTTACTCATTGTTTTATATTTCAGTATACATTACAAGTAATTACCATGGAAATCTCTTATCAGCCTGTAGCTGGCTCTAACTTATATGAGCAGATAAAGTGCTGGGATTAACAGTGCCAAATGTCGTTTTCTTCATTTTTAAAGCAATTCTATGCTTTTTTTCTTCTTCTAATTGATGTTCTCCTATTAAAGACTGGATTAATACACTGCAAAATAAATAAATATCTCAAGGATTTTTACCACAGTTACAGGAGACTCAAGCATGTTTGTTTATAAATCACTTACACGCTGTCAGGCACCTTATGGAGATGAACTTTTGTTTGTTTCTTTGTTTTAAATCAGCTGTTTCCATCAGTCCCGTTCAAATTGCACACATACACCTGTCCAGCTTTACTTACATTTCAGAGCCTGGATCAGCGCTTTGCCGTCTTTAATCAGCTCCTTGATGAACTTGTTGGTTTTGTCCAGCTCCAGTTCGTGGGACTTGAGCCTGTCCCTGAACTGCGGGCTGTCCAGGTAGCAGTCACTAAACTCCAGAGCGGGTAGTCCCATCTTCTACTAATCCACGAACACCAAAGAAACAAAAAAAAAACAACAACTCGGAACCAGCGGAGAAAAGAGGAAAAAGATGTGGAGCAGGAGGGTGGGAGCTAATACTACTACTTCTACTGCCTCCGCAATGATGGAAAATACAATTGCAACATGTACAACAGCAGTTCCAGGAAACTGTCCCTACATAACCCTATTTATTTTCAATTGTACGCACCAGCAGGAGTTCCCTTATTTCTCCAACAAAATTAAAATAAAATAAAAAATAAAGGAGCTTGGTGCGCTGAAACGCAAAGGTATCCACAGTCTCAGGTAAAACTGGTGCTACATTCCTCTCGACCAGGACATTTCGGATTTAAAAAAGCTTCCGAGGAGGGATGGAGGGAGAGAAAAAAACAAAGCTCAGCTCCAGCTCCCCGGAGCTCCTACCGTGGAGCTATACGTTCTCTGCTGGGCGGCTTTAAAACAAGCCCGTTCAGAATCAGCACATCCCCGCAGACGACCAGAAACCTACTCCAACAAGGATAATCGCGACTGACGTCCATTCTGACCAATGGGACGCATGGAATGGAGAGCGTCACCAATGGGGCGGGCGCACGTGGGACACTCCAGAGCTCAGATAAAAAAAATTACAAAGAGCACTCACTCTGATCAAGTTTTCGGATACGGTTTTATGAGCGATTGTGCTGTACACCATTCTTTTGATAAAAGAAAACTACTTTTCAGACTTTTCCACTAAGGCAGTTCATTGCTGAACTTATTGTAGATGGTGCGTTATGCCTAAAGAACAATCATGGGTGGTTGGTTTAATTCTTTAGTTATTGTAAACTATAGTTTCATAAAGATATTAAACAATAACAATAATCTGTGTGCACATGCCACTGGTGACATCACATAAGACATAAAACGTGGTTGTTTTGAGTAATTTGTTTTTGTTTTATTTTTCACTTGTTTACTTCAATGCTAAGACAAAAAAATAGCAAAGAGGACTCAGTCGAGTAATGTTTCTAGATACGATTTTATACGACAGATATTTTATTGCGTATAACTCACATACTCACTTTACACCTCCAGATCAGCATGTCATGGTTTCTCCATCGTTCAGCTTTTTTATTTAGCTAAAATAATAGAAAAACAAGTTTCTATGCACATATGCCTCTCATCACATGACATATTACATAAAGCAACAAATCAAAGTGCTTTATGCAGGTGCATCTTTGATTTGTTTTCTTCCTATTTTCTTGTTGGCACAGACCATCATGGATTTGGTGTCAAATGACGGCTTAAACACCAGAGTTGCAGCTGAAAACTGTTCAAATACAACTTGAGCAATAAATCTGTCAAAATGTTGTTGTCCACTACAACATTTACAAAAGCGGCTTTAATAAAGCCAACTGTAATATTCTTGCACGAATCAATTCATCATGACCCAGTATATTACTCTTTTATTGCCACTGTATACTTATTCACAGAATGGTCATTTTAATAATGTGGACTATTTTAGTTTCAACTGCTCCAATGAGCTGAATGGGAACCCAAAACAGTTCAAATATTTACCCCCAAAAAGCAAGACATGCATTAATGTAGAAGACACATAAAGGAAATATGTTTTCATAAATATATACACATATATTTGAGCTGGTTTGTTTCAATTTACATATGATGATTAAAAATTGTGAAGAAATTCCCAACACACTTAGATTAGAAGGATTTTGGTTGTGAAAGGGCAGGTTATAGCTAATTTAATCTGATAGAACATCCTCTTAAGTATAGGCGATCTTTGCTTTTAGCGGGACCGGAGCTAACTGTAGCTTTTGGCAAAATACTCCAATGATTTGCCATAGCGGAGAAGACGCTGATGTCATTTCAAAGGAAACAGGGAATTTCTCTGCCTGATGGTTCAAAATGCATCACTTCTATCGCCCTCTGTTGGTAGAAGGTAGCACTACAATTTATATCTAAGAGATGATCTAAAACAGTTCATAGTTTCTTTTTTTATCATTGTTATAGTGATAAAATAATAAAATATTATTTTGTTAAAATTCTAATTAGAGGACAGTTTTTTAAAATCATTATGAAATATCCATAACGGACTCTTTGCAGCAGATGGTTTCAAGTCTCCAAAAGCAACAAAACTCCTTTACAAAATCAAAAATATGACACTGAAAACAGACAAAACAGTTGGGTATTTTAAGTATTAATTTGCAGTTCAAAGCCACCTGGTCTAAATATGTGTTGTTTGAACTAAGAATATATCATTGTTGATATTATTTCTATAAAAACTAAATCCACACTTTAACCCAAAAAGAAAAAAAAGTTTTTCTGGCAATAGCTCAGAGCCACACTCAGGACACAAAACCTTCTATAAACACACCCAGGATTTTAGACATCATAATTAATATATCATGCATATTTTTGGACATTGGGAGGAAGCCAGGGTACCAGGCAAAAATGCACTTGAACATGGACAACATGCCAATTTAAGCCTAGGATCTTTTTGTTCTGAACCAATAATACCAACATCACATAATTCAAAAACAGAAGTGAACAACATGTTCCTACAAACAGAGAACACATAGACTAGTGGTCAACCTTCCCAGTGTTGCTTCCTAGCAAAATGACTTTGAGAGAGCATAAGCAACCGATATGAGAAGTCACAAAAGAACCCAGAAAAGCATCTAAAGCGCTGCAGGCTTCACTTTCCTCAGATAAAGTCAGCAAAGGAGAGTGCGGCAAAATTTCTCCATTTGTTGCCAGGTTTGTTAGGTAAAATACATAATATTCATATTTGCTTCAGTAAACAAGAATCAAAGGAAATCTTTTGTTCAGGGAACCAGAAAATCACTTCAGTTAAAAAATGTGTGACTATTTAGTTGACTAAAAACAGTTGAAAAGCAGGTTTTGCAGAATGTTAAAACATATCTATAGTGCTATCAAAAAAAATGACAGCATTATATTGGTCATTCATTTCTTGCTTGTCTCATCATGTTTCAGATGGTCAAACCATTTTTTATAATCAAACAAAGATCACCAGAGAATATATATAAAAATCTCATTGCCTCTAACCTAGTTACTGGTTATGCTTACTAGAGGTGGCAACAACTGCAATATAATTACATAGGGATCAAATTGTATGACTTATATAGTCATCTTATAACAAGATGACTATATAAGGCCAACTGCCTTGCACTTCACAAGCTTCACAAGTTTGGATTCCCTTTTTTAATGTCTTGCACACATGTCACTGACACATGCAGCTTGTTTATGCTTCATGTGTTAAAACAGTTCAGATTTAGAAGCAAGACTTCCTTCCCCAAAATCTGAGAGCATTGGCGTCTGGTTGCTCACTCATTTCTCCATCTGCCTCAGTCTGCTCGACAGTTCACCCACACTCAGGAAGTGGTCTGTTATTTGTATATGTTTTAAAATGCAGGAGGCAGATTCTAAAACCGGATTTACCCGGTTTGCAATCAGGTACAATACATGCAAACTATATTTAGATTTGGCAGCTGCTGGTCTGAGTCTCTGATAACACAAGAAAAATGAACTTTAAGTCTGAGGTTTTGTCATTCAACACAGGTTTGGTCTTTGATGGATTGCAAGAACTGAAACTTTTTTTTTGTTGCCTTTTCTTTTAGCTGTCGAGTTATAAAATGAAATTCTATGTACAAACAGGGCTCACAATGCTTAGATGTACAACATAATTAATATGTGAATGATGTCAGGTTCTTCATTTGATTCATCTCAAAATATGTCCAAGACACACTGAGGTCAGGGACATTAATATATCTTCACAACATAAATAAAAATCCTAATCAGCATAATACCATATGTAACCCTCTCCTTATGTTTTATGGCCATCAAGATGAAGCTAACTAAATATTCAAGGCCTCTTGTAACTTTTTCTGTCAGTAGCTCCGGTAAGTTTTTATCTCGACTAATAAAATAGACTGAAACAAATTGACTCATGGTCTATTTCTTATTTTTATTTTGCAAGTGAAGTTCCTCCTTGAACATGCTAAAGATTTTAATATGCTTAAATCCACATATCAAAATTATATTCCTATAATATTAAATATATGTATTCTGTAGGGAATACGTTTTCTCTTTCTTTTTTTGTAGACACCAAACACAAAAACCTCAGATTCTGAATTTGAAAACTTTAAGTCATCTCAATTTCTCTTCCTTCTTCATTAAAAGCACCTCACAAAAGACCTTGACATTTATTCACCTTATAGCCACAGACATGTTGGGACTTTACATAAACTATCACATGGTCAGGTGGAAGGAAAATAAAGCATGTCTTCGATTTTTTTTTTTGTCTTTTCTTGCAAATAAAAACAGAAGAGGTTTAAATGCATTTGCATTACTCAGACCTTTTTACTCTGATTACTTTTATTTTCAGTTTGCCACAAACCATCTAGGAAACAACACAAACATGTGGAAGAAGACTCAGTTCAGAATTTGTTTGTCCTATCTGAAAAACACGATTTCCCTTCTGACATACAAGACTACTGGTAAGGCTGTGTCATCATTTAATCCTTAACTTGCTAAACTTTACAACCTTTCTTGTCATTAAACTTTATACTCTATGAGAGGAAAAGGCCGTTTTCTAAGTCAGGTTTCACTTTCAACTGTACTATGATTTGCCTTCAGCTGTTTAGTTTTTGTCTCTTTAAATAAATCAAAAAGAAATAGCTGCAAATTTTGTTTTGATTGATACTTGTTTCTCTGATAATTTTATGCAGATCCTTGCAGAAAAATGCAATCTTAGAAGAGACAATTTCATACGGTGTATCTAGCGCTGAATTATTGTAATTAATTATAAAAGTGTATTGACGTATTGTCACAAATAAATGTTGGAGGTTTATACATTTATGTTAATTTACTACATACAATCCTTGACTGATTCTTTTTTTTAATACACCTGTTTGGGAAATACATTAAAGTGGCAAATAATGTTGCACTTGCCTTAATGTTTATGTTAAAATCTCTAAATATGTGAGAATTACAAAAAAAAAAGCGTGATAAAAACTATTTAGTAGCTCAAGTTTGTTATTTAAATGTTACATTTTCAAACATTGTATTGACAATACTGAATAGTCTAATTCAGGTTTTTAAAGACTTTCATTTGTAATAAAGTTAAACTGTTCTGCCACCTGCTGGTTCAAAAACGTAACATGTGCACAACCACACAGGAAGTAATGTGATAACTAGTATTATCTCTTTTGGATGAAGTAACTTCCGTGAGTCTGCTCTTCTAGCAATCTAGCAGTTTCTGACATTGGTTATAGGAAAATTTGCACCAGTTCTCACTTTAAATATGAATATTTTTTTAAATATGAATTTTTCATTTTCTTTTTTGGGGGCTGCACAGTGGCACAGTTGGTAGAGCTGTTGCCTTGCAGCAAGAAGGTTCTGGGTTCAATTCCCAGCCTGGGGTCCTTCTGCATGGAGTTTGCATGTTCTCCCTGTGCATGCATGGGTTTTCTCCAGGTACTCCAGTTTCCTCCCACAATCCAAAACCATGACTGTCAGGTTAATTGGTCTGTCTAAATTGCCCATGAGTGTGTGTGTGCATGGTTGTGTGTCTCTGTGTTGCCCTGCAACAGACTGGCAACCTGCCTGGGGTGTACCTCACCTAGAACACCAGCTCAAGATGGGCACCAGCAACCCTCCTGACCCCACCAAGGGACAAGGGTGAAAGAAAATGGATGGATGGATTTTTTTTTTTTTTTACTGAAACACTCTCAAAGTTTGCAGTCATATCCTTACTATCACAACTTTTTTCTTTATTTTTTACTGAAGCTGTCGATCACAAAAATCCACCCAGCTGACAAAGAGCACAACTGGAAGTGGGCCCCCAAAGTCAGGTTCTGCCAAAGGCCCTGAACAAAACTGGGTCAAATCTGTAAAAAGATATTTTCCTGGTATGACACAAGATTGTCATCATTGCTGTTTCTTCTTTTAATCCCCTCTTATTTAAAACAAAATTTAAAATGCATAAATTTGAGAGGCAAAGTGCCAAAGTGATTAAATGCATAATGTCTGCAGGCATGTGAAGTAGATTATTACCTTGTGTGGCCTAAGGGCCCAATCCTATAGGAGAAGGTAGAAGGTAACTGCAGTCATCTCTTTTATTTTATATAAATGTTTATAGTTGCATTAGTCTCAGGCATTAGTGCTCACATAGTTAGAAAGCTCTGTTATTTTCCAGACTTTGGCTCAGTACTGTGTCCTGGATGCCTGTGTCTCTCTTTCTCAGCCCCTGTCTGTAGTCTGAGAGGATCATTTTAGTTCTGATGCTGGCTTGTTAAAATGAGTCCTCTTGACGCTGTTGGAGGGGCGGCGATATTAGTGAGAAGAGGACTGAGAACAAATTACAAACATATATAAAAAACAGACATTTCTCAAGTGCAAGGAAGGATGAAACTTGTTTCAACCAAAAAACAAGAGAAAGAAAGGAGGACATGTTGGTACTCATGTGACTTTCCCACAGGTAAGTGACAGATGACTATTACAGAGTGAGAATGTGAATAGAAATAGAGCTTTGAATTGCCAAACTTTTTATCTACTGATGTCTGCGTGGACTCTGTCACCCAGGTCAAAATAAAGCTGGATGTCTAAGCAAAAAGTAACTTAGTGTTTCTAGTTCTTGAAGGCATTTCACCTCTTGTTCCTCAGGTCCAGCAGGCTGATGTGGAGATAAGGCACTGACACTTCTCAAACAACTAAACCCAGATGAAGTCTCCTCTTCTTTTAGTTTTTGGGACTTAGTCAACCATTTTAACAAATTAGATCTTAGATTAGATTAGATATTAGATCTTTACCAACTACAGGATAAAAGAAAAAAAAATATTAAGTACTTTACAGTAAATTAGAAAACAGAAACAAGATATTTCTGAGCATAGATGCACACATTAATATTTACAGAATTTCTTTAGTTTGAGAGAAATGTTTTTGTAATACTTTGTAATTTCTCTTCAAATTCTGGCTTCATGTAAAGGACTCAAGAGTCAGGAAAAATGTAACTACAAGAGCTTAGCCATATTATAGGTTAGCAAAATTCACTATAATTGATAAATCTCACAGTATATGAGGAACAGGTTTTGTGATTTACTAAAATTATTTATCGAGTTCTGATTTTTACATCATGAGAACCTGGTATTTTAACAGCCGTGTGCGTATTTTTGAGAGCCATTGTAGAAGTTTAGAACCTGCTTCTTCGAATGATTAAAGGCTGAACGAGACAACATCTGGTTCCATAAACAGCTTTTTGAACTTTCCTCCACTTTAAGCCAAACATCTTTACACCACTTGAAGCCAAAACCCCCCTGACCTCATCAACATGCACGCAGGTTGAAGCTCTCCTCCCACACGTCGGCACCCTGACTGGGTCATCGGTTGGACTTTTGACGTCATCTCCAGCTGCTACTTTGTCCAAAGGTCCTGGTCTGGCAGCACTTATGTTAAATACCCCGTGTTGATGCGCCTCAGGTCTTGTTCCTGGGAAAACCTCCTGGGTGAAGGGGTAGGCTTCACATTCTTTTTGTGGCTCTGGCCTCTCATTCTTTCTTCTTTCCCTGCTCCCCTGCTTTCCTTTCTTCCAAGACATTCTTCTAAATGTGGAGTGTCTTGGCTCTGACAAAGCAATATGTCTGCTTACAAATTGTAAGAAAGAACCAGAGTTGTTAGAGTAACACTGCCAGACTGGATCCACAACCATATTTTTTTTTTTGTTCTTACAGAACAAAGTTCTTGATAGTTGCTGCGCTGGGATCTTTGTTCTCCAGGATAAATAAAAAGAAAGTGAGCTCCATTTGTATTTGGCGTACGCATTTGCACTGGATAAACTCTTGAGGAAAAGATATGGTAAGACAAGAAACCGTGGTCTTTAAACCGGATAAAGAATGTAGGGTGTTCTAGCAACATCCATGCAAAAATCTGGATTAGTAAGACATCTGGTCTGTTTGAGCTTTTTATCCTTCATTTTTTATTACTTTGAATGTTATTAAAATGTATTCTTGATTTAGTTTAAATATTTTGGATTATTTACAGTTCATTTTTACATTGCTTTTTTTGTTTCTTTGTTTTTTGTTATTAACTTTTTAAGTTAGACAGGAAGAACTGTGGGTCCATTTTCTAGAAGCATAGGTACTGGTATAGGACCAGCAGGCACTGGGTTGGGGCCTATTGTGTTTTACTAGAGCAGGAGAGGCAGCAGGAAACAATGAAACGTTTGGTCTTTATTATTTGCTTGGAAATGGAAAAATAAACCCTAAAATGCAACCTACAAGTTTTGGACATTGGACTTCTTTTGCCCGCATACAAAACATCACCTCAGTGCAGTAGTGGCTTATGCATTGAACTTGTATATGATATTTGGTTTGACAAATAATCCCCCCTACATGGTCCATTATTTATCACTAGTACAATTTGTAACATTTCCAGCGAGGAGTAAAGTTTTTTAATGTCATATCATTTCACAATCGCTTGCTTGTGATAGAAAATTCTGATCCAAATCCCTAATCAAGAAGCCTAACAAATAAATAATAAATGTATTTATATAAAAATATTTTATTTATGTATTTAAAAGTATTTATTTACACAAACACATACATAAAAGGACCACCTCGGCAGCTGCTCCTCCAAAGTACAGGGGATGAAGAGGATCCTTGTCCATCCCATTGGTCTTCAAGTTGATGCAGAGGTTATTGTCTCTGCATCACTGCACCAGACGTTCCATCTCCTCTCTGTATGTGGACTCATTGTTTGTGATGTGTCCCACTACTGCTGTGTCGTCTGCAAACTTCATGATATAACAGCTGGAGTGTCTTGCTAAGCAGCCATACGTCAGCAGATCGAAGAGAAGGGCGCTCAGGATGCAGCCCTGCGGAGAGCTAATGCTGAGAGTGATAGGGGACGAGACGGTGTTGTGGCCAGCAGACAGTCTGAGGTCTGTTGGTCATGGCAGTTCAGTATCCTGTTCCCCAGTGTGGGACTCAGTCCAAGAGAGAAGAGCTTCTGCACCAGGGTCTGTGGGATGAAGGTGTTGAAGGCTGAGGAGAAATCCAGAAAGAGCAGACAAATGACAGAATTTCTGCTCTCCAGGTGGGTGAGGGCTGTGTGGACCACTGATGAGATGGTCAGCAGTGGAGCAGTTCTTCCTGTAGGGGTACTGATGACGGTCCAAAGTGACATTGATAGAGTCTTTGATGGGGGCATTGACTAGCCTCTCGAAGCACTCCATGACCACAGATGTTTAAGGCCTGAATGAGGCCAGCGCCTCATTCAGGCCTGTGACGCGCTGGGAGACAAGGACAACAGTGGTGGTCTTTAAACAGGAGAGGACTGTGCCAGTGACAGTGAGGTGTTAAAGATGACTGCCAACACCTCAGACAGCTGATGTGCACAGCACGACAAACAGTACTCACCCTGGGATGTTGTCGGGGCTTTACGGGGGTTGATTCCCTGAAGGGTCTTCCTCACATCTGCTGTGGTCTCACAGAGGGACGTGTCACCGATGGGTGTAGAAGTTTGGTGCTGGGGGGGGTTTAGTATCCTCAAAGCAGTGGGCTGTGGGGGCGCAGGGGTTGGGCAAGGCCCACATATGGAGGCCTTGGTCCTCAACGTGGCCGTCGCAGGTTCGATTCCCGACCTGGCGACCCTTGATACGTGTCTTCCCCTTCTCTCATTTCCCACTTTCCTGTCAATTAACTATCAAATGGGGGCCACTAGAGCCAAAAAAACCTTTAAAAAAAAAAGGATCCTCAAAGCGGACGTAGAACTTATTGAGTGCATCTGGCAGTGAGTGGTCCCTTGGGCACTGTGCATCCCTGATGTTGTAGTCTGTATTGCACTTGATGCCCTTCCACATATGTCTTGGTGGTGAAGTGACCTTGAATTTTCTGGGTGTATGGGCTTTGGCCCTCACAATGTCCACAGTCAGTTCTTTCCTTGGAGTGCTGATGTAGCAACTCCAGCTTTCAGCAGAGGTCTCACTTCAACGTCCAGCCAGGGTTTCTGGTTTGGAGAACAGATATCTGGCCTGGTGGTGGTGACATCATCAACACGATTAGAGACAAAACACAGAACAGAGGAGGTGTATTCCTCCAGGTTCACCTCTCCCTCATATGAAGATCTGTCAATGCGCACTGAAAACAGTCCTGGCCACACAGTGACAGTCTTTTTTGTGGGTCTAATCCGTCTCGTCAGCGGACGATATGCTTTCGCCAACAAGGTTTAGATGTGACCAGAGAACAAGATGGGGCTGAGGAAGAGTTCTGTACTCACCGTTAACGTTAGTACAGTCCAGACTGTTGTCTCCCGGCGTGGGAAACGTGGCATGCTGGTAGAAACTGGGCAGAGTGTTCGCCAGTTTCACGCGATTAAAGTTCCCCGCAACCACGTAAAACGCATCCGGATGCCTTATTTTGCAGTGAGCTGTGATGTACAGCTCCTTCGATGCGTCATTAGCATTAGGATGTAAACACAGCAGTAAACTCCCGTGGCAGATAGTAGGGCCAACATTTCACTGTCCTACGTTTTATCGCCTCGGAGCAGCAGCTATTCACCAGTCCACAGTTCGTACACCAACTTCCATTCACGTACAGAGACCGCTGGTCGCATCCGCTCCGACTAACTGAAGACCGTTGGACGTGTGATGGCGCTTTGCATTATTTATCAGTTTGTTGACGTTTAGATCCTCAGGTTGTGGGGGGAGTGAGGAGATGTTAACGGTTGTCTACGTCGCCCATGTCAGAAATGGCCATATCGCCATAGCAACAAGTGTTGTTTATTCTTGTTTGGTTTTGTTTGGCATTTGAAAATTATTCTGAAATAAATGTTTGGTCTGAGAACGTGCCATGTTCCTGCATAGCCTCGCCTGAATCTAGTTTGGATCCTTATACTTAGCAGAACAAAAGTAGGGGAGAAAAAGAGCAGAGGGGGGTTCTGATTTTCGGCAGGAGAGAAAGGAGAGCATTCCGAGTAATCACAGCACACATGGCGGGGTGCTGTCCTTCCTTCCTTAATTCATGCTTCGAGCGAACTCCTCCACGTCCCGAGCAGAGTGGTGGCGAGCAGGTTGATCGTCCTCTGTCTTTACAACAGAACCAGGAACTTGAATCGCTTCCGGAGAGACGCACGAGAGTCAAGTTCTACTGTCAGAATGGAGGATATCACCTGAAGATCGCTCAGGATGGAGCGGTGTCTGGCGTGAGGGAGGAAGATGACCAATACAGTGAGAAAAACGCATTTATTCTTTGTTATTTAAGCTGCGGTTCAGAGTTAGTCATCAGATATTTAAACATACGTTAAACATGACAAACGTTTATTTGCTTTGTTTTAAATCTTTATATTTTCTGAATTTTATTGTTTCCAAATGAGATGCATTGGTGGACAAATTAAAATTAAGTAGGCTTGGAAAAAAGAAAGATAACACTTTAATTGAAGGGGTGTGCACAAGACTGACATGACTGTAATAAACGTGGCATAACAGGATCAATTGGATGAAGAAAGTTAAGACCAACAAGTGACACAGTAATTTAATATTAACACATAGAGCTACATGGTTTTCTTAAAGTTTGATAATTTGCATATTTATGTTAGATTATGATTTACTGGTTAATGTAAAGTTGTCATAACAAAGCCATTTTCTTGTTTTGATTAATGTCAAGTTGCCATGACAAAAACGTTTTTGTCGTGGTTTATGTCAAGTTGTCATAACAAAGACTTTTTTTTCTTGATTAATGTTGTCATGACAAAAACGTTTTTGTCTTGGTTAATGTCAAGTTGTCATAGCAGACATTTTAAACAATGTCAAATAAAGTATCTGAAAGATATGGCAAGCCACCTGCAAGCTCCTGAAAGTAGCCTTAATGTTTTGGAAAATAAATTCAAATAAAATTATCTGTGAATTTAGGAAAATAATTCTGAAAGTCTCATTAAGTAATCCATCTGTTCATAAAAGTTGCCTCTAGTCTTGTAAAAGAAGCTAACAAGTTTTGTGAAAGTTATCTGGAAAGTTACCAATGGAAATAGTGTGTATGTTCAATAAAATAGACTGCATGTTTTGTAAAAATAACTTCCAGAAAGTAACCAGAGGGTAGACTGTAGGTTTGTGACAGAAGCTTGGATGACTTTTGCAGTAATACGTAAGCTAAAGGAGAGTAACCTGTAAATTCTATCATTACACCATCAAGGTAACTTGAAGGCTCCAGCAAAGTGCATAATTTAGTAAAGTAAAATGGAAGTTTAGTGAAAATAACTTATGACAAACATTCAGCCCATTTTGGAAAAGTAACCTATAAATTACATTAAAATAATTTACAAATTCAGCTAATGCAACCAATAGGTTTTAAAAAGCAACCTGCAAGTTCCAGAGAACAGCCTGTAAGTTTAATAATAAAATAGCCTTTAAGTGTTGTGATCGTATTCTAATCTTAAGAAATTGTAAATCATGACAAAGTAACATTTCACCATCAGAAAGACTCTACAAGTAAATTCTAATTTTCAGAGAAGTAACGTGTGCATTCCCCAAAAGTATAATATAAGTACCATAAAGGTCTCAGTAAAGTATCGATAATGTTCAATAAAATCCACCTGCAACTTCCAAGAAAGCAACCTATAAAAGTAAGCTTTAAGTTTGAGGACGAAAACTTGGAAACTACTTCAAAGCATGCCGAATGTTTTGTGAAACTAGCGTCGAAGCTCCAAGGAAGTATCAAGTTTTCAAAGACAGTAACTGTTACAAGTTTTATAAAAGTTATGAAAAATGACTTATAAACTATGGAACGTAACATTTATATTCCAGGGAAGTAATCTGTAGTATTTGTGGCCACTGGGGAACGTAATTTCTTGTGCAAGCTTTTTAGAATACATTTCTGGTAAAAGCTGCTTTATAGTAATTTGGGATTTTTATCACAACTCCTTACCCTTTGAACACATTTGTATGGGGGGGGGGCTTTTTTTTTGTGTTACATTAAGTAGGTATGTTCTCAAATTTAGCCTCGGAAAGGAAACAAAAAGTCACACAGAAATGTGATGCTGATTGTGTTGCAGTAATCATGAAGCCGAAGGCGGTGGCTATAGGAGTTATTATCATCCAAGGGGAGCAGTCGGAAAAGTACCTGTCTATGAACGATAAGGGAGAACTCTCCGGAAAAGTGAGTTTTGGATTTTCTAGTGTACACTTGTCAGAATCCGTTTAAACTAAGTTTTTTAAAACTGTATTTAAAGTGTAAATGATTTTTATCTAATATACATAAGATTGAAAAGAAATTGTCTTATTTTATTAATCCGTACAATCATTGAGATGAATTTACTTAGAACCCTTGAATCAAATAGTCTGACTGCTGCTGTTTGCACATTCTTTTTTTCTCAGGAAACCTTGAATGATGAGTGTAACTTCTTGGAACATGTTGAACCAAACGGCTACACCACATTTCGCTCCCAGAAATATAGCTGGTATGTTGGTTTGAAGTCGAATGGCGCAGCTATGAAGGGACCAGAAACCAACCAGGGTATGAAGAACGTTTTATTCCTGCCGAGGCAAGCAGCCTGAGCTAAAGTGAATAAAAACCCTGGAAAAACGCAGAAAGGATCTTAGCTCACATAATTTTCATGAATGTTATGCTGGACAAACTATTGTAAAGGTTACTTTGAAAGAGTTCATGAGATAACAACCCTAAAGTTTTTTGCCCACTACAGCTGATTGAAAATATATTTATTAAACTTGGACTTATTTTATTGTCGTTGCACAAAAACACAACAGTGTTGGCAACAAAATGTCATTGCTTGGTCACAGGGAAAAAAATGTAGCTTATATGCATAATTATAAGCTAACAAAAAAAAAAAAACTCCCTACTCGTACAAAGCCTCCCTTCTCACTAACAGGCTCCAGTGCATGTCTCTGCTCCAAAATGAGCATTCACTGTGAGCCATAGTTTGAAGCTGAGAGAAAGAAATGTACAGCTTGGTCACAAAATAACTTTAAAGTTGATCATGTCTGGAACAAACAGCATAAACTGAACACTGAGCAACATGGTGTTAAGACCTGCAGCTCAGGGGATGATTGTTTTGTAGTTAATCTAAATTGGGGTGAAGTTGAGGTTCTCATTTTTTAATGAATGATCTCTATTCCTGGAACCACTTTTACATGTGGTACAGAGCCACTCGTGGCAACAACAAACCATATATGTTGCTGTATTGAATGTAAGCTCTTTGAATCTGGTCAGTTGAAGAAGTTTCTCTGAAAACCTGTTTGCATTTCACAATATGTTGTAACTTTGTGCTGGCTTGATGATTAGTGTATTTATATGTGGTTTTACCAGTAATCAAATATTATTTTACTCAACATTGTAACAAATATTTTCAATATATAATGTGATGGGAAAGTAAATTTTATATATATATATATTTTTTTTTTTATTGTAAAAGTATGATCTGGATGAAATGGCTTGTAATTGCAGTCAAGTTACCTTGACTGTGAACAGGCAGAACTGTGAACATGAATAACACCTGGGTTGTTTTGATGACTCTTTTGAAAGGTGATTAAAACTGTTTCTCGCTCTGTCAGCAAAATCTCTGTTGCACTTCTTGAAGTTTTGTTGTTCAACATTAAAAACAGTTAAAAAGAAAAATAAATCAACTATCTTGTGTCATGTGGTTCTTAGCTAAAACACGTTTTTCCAACCATCTTGTGTTATGTAGTGTTTAAAGGACATAAATCATCATTTTTGCACCTTTTTTCACCCTTTTTGCTGGTTTCAGGCTTGTAGCATACTGCAATCAGTCATTTTCAGGGACTGGAATTAAGAAATATGTTTAAAAATAAAATGTGGAAAAATAAAATATGTTTTATTACAACCTGACTGGATTAGACTGGATTAATAGAAGGTAATACCATACATAAAAAGAAGAAACTGCTGAAAAAGAAAGCATTTTTAACATGAGAAAATGTATGCTCACAAGCAACAATCTTAGTGTTTGACTTCCCTCAGCTTTAAATTGTTCCTTCCCTTAAATCTAAAAGTCAACTTGTGACATAATCTTGGGGCAAAAGTGTTTCCACCAGAATGTTTTCATTCCTAATGTGTTCATTTCCATAGGGTTCACCCAATTTTCTTGCATAGAAGATCTTTGCAACCAAAGCAGTCACTCTGTTCTATTCTGTGTTTCTGTGATATGCTTAATAAGATTGGTTTTAATCAAGAAACACTCCATGTTCAATGTGCAACTGTGGTACTACAGACAAAACAGATTCAAACGTTTTCTAGGGACTTTGTTGCTGTTTTTAAGAGGTTTGGCTATAATTCAATAAGGTTTTACTTTTTCAATATCCGTAGGGGTTTTTTTTTGCTAAATATTATAATTTTATCCAGTTTGGCACAAAATTTTTATGTCTTTAAATTTTGCATTTTTTCAACTGTTATCTGCAATTTTTTTTATCTCATCTCACAAGGTAGTGTAATTTTTAGCAACTCATTTAAGAAGAGTATTACTGTTTTGATAATAATTAAACAAATATTTGTTTGGCCACAAGATGGCAGCATTGATGTTGTTTCTAAAGACTTTGTTTCCAGTTGAAGGGAGGTACAAGTTGCTACACTGAGTTTAGAAATGATTGTTTATACATATGAATTTGATGGAAAATAACAAATAAAAAAATGTAACAAATGAATAATACTTATAAAAATTAGCTGCTGTCAAGTTTTTTTTTATCCCAGCTGTAAATTTAATGGCAATGAAAAGCAGTCCAATGAAGGCAATTTCTTCTACATGCTCTGATTTGAGCTCACTCCCACTGCTGAAATGTTCACCATGAAACCATGACAGCAAAGTGAACAAAACGACCTCCATTCACCCCGATCAAATGTTTTCACCACAACATTTTTTGGAAGTGGAGGCATTCTTCATCTAATCCGTTCTTAATGTGTAACGACTGAAACAGAACATGGCCTGAAGAGACTTCTTTGGAGGCCACCCTGCCAGGAAAAATTTCCGGGAGGAAACGTTCTCTGGAACATGGTTTAAAATGTTTGGGATGGCTGCAGCTGATCTTCCGACAAGTTTCAAATTATTGTGGGAATCAAACTGAGATCTCGGACACATACCAGAAGGATTACCTATTCAAATACAACAGTTTGACATTGTAGTTTTACATTTAGTCCTCAAATTTATTCTGAGCACAACACTTGGTCAAAATTATAAAATTAGTTTGTTTTAATTAGTTCAATAAGGCTTAAAAATTCTGACAATGCGAGAGCTTCTAAACTTCAATTTAAGAGTAATAATTCACCTCAAAACAAGCTGGTAATTTCATTGTGCCAATTGAGAAAAGGGTTTGTTTGACAGCCCTCATTGGGCTTACAAATACAAAGCACAACAGGAAAGCTCAAGGAGCTTAGTCAAGAACTAACAACGGAGCGATTTAGTAAAGTCATATGGTTTCCTCTGGGAGCTATTTTTAAACCGGAAGGAAGTGTTGTAGTCAGATGACACAAAGACTAAGCAGTCTGAACACAATGACTGATGTGTTCAGATGAGTAAAGGTAAGTAAAGTCAACACTGAGAATACTGTACCAACTGTACCAACTGTACCAACGCTGAGTTTGTTTATGGTCAGTACTGAGGCAGAAAGTAGAGGGAATCAGCACTACTGATGGGAAATGTAGGATTTCCTTCATATTACAACCTCTATTTCCTCTATTCGTGTAGCGTTGCTCTCGATTGATATTAACTGAAACATCATTCATTGTAGACTGCATTCCAGAGGTTCTTTACTTTATTAAGTTTCTGCTATGTAATGCTTTATGCTTCTTTTCTAATATGTTTTCATCATGTAAACTACTTTGAATTGCCTTGTTGGTATACAAATAAACTTGCTTCGTCTTTCCTACTATCAGCCAGAAAATGAAATGAAACCTATAGCTGAGTGATGAAGCAGAACAAGGACACCAAATTCAGATCTGATCCTGGTTCTTCCATAGACAAAGCCAGTGAAAGCTTTAAAAATGCCACATTCAAAGCTAAATCCTGCATCATTTCACAACCTGTAGAATTTATTTAGTGTTGCTGTGATCAGATCAGACTATTTACAACCAGCAACATGAGCTGTCATAAATGTGGATTCTTGACTTTTACATACTGGAATTCTAAAGGACTAATAGCTGATCTAAAAGCTAATACTAGAAACAGTACAGTATTTTATTCTTAGCTCTGTTTTTATATTTGCCTATCACTTTGTTGCTGCTACTGCTGAATCTTCCCACTGAGGAAATCACAATAAAGATGATTTCTCTTCTATTCTAACAACGAGTCTGATAATCTAACAGCTACTGAGAGCAAAAATATTGTACATAAAACTACTGGATAGCATGAGAAGAGCTAAGTCCAAAGTGGACTTTTGCTGCCTTAAAATACTTCAACCTCTAACATTTTATGGCGATTCAGGTTGTTTTATGTATAATGGTGGGTTATTTACAGATTATCTATGCAACTGTTTCCATGAGAAATAGATACAGTGCACCATAAATTATTTTCCTGTAAGTAACTTCATGAAAATGGAACATGTAAAGGTTTTCCAGGCAGATAAGGTTGCGTAAAAACAAACAAACAAAAAAAACATTGTGGTAATTCTATATTACAGAGATAGATTCACAAAGATACTCTTACATTTTCCATTTCCAGCATTTGTTTCACACAGGAATATCTTAGAGGTGGATCACATCCAATCTCATAATCTTCTGTATAAATTATTGGCCTAACAAATAATAAAATATATCACACTGACTTAATTTTTTTACACTTCATTTTGATTTTGGTAAACCATAATTACTTTATTTGTATGTTTATATTTACAATCCCAGTAGTGTAAAAACTTAAAATTGAGAATTCTTGAGATCACAGGAAAATGTAAAATTATAAATTATGGGTTATATCATCATATCAGAAACAGTTTTAAGATAAAATGTTCAGTTTAACCTTAAATCTCCATGTCTTGCTACCCCCACTCCTGCATTTTCAAACAGAAGTGTTACATAGATGTTTAGGAGGCTAAAACAAGAACGCGACCTGTCTGAACTCTAATTTACAGAACCCCACCCACTTTCCAGCTGGCCACACAAACCCAGACAAACACACACACACATACACACCCACACACACGCACACACACACAATCTGGCTGTCCATTGGCCTGTTGGGCTGTGCAGGGCAGGAAGGGAATCATTCACTGTAAACTGAACAAGGACTGGCTTCCTCTGGGAGTCCCCAAGCCTGACAGCAGCCAAGATCTCTGCAACACAAACCCCTCCAGCACACACACACAAATGCGCACACACACACATGCATGCACACACATACTATGTCTTTCTATCGTCAGAAGGACTTTGCATTGACTCCCTTTCAGTCATTTCTATATCCTAAACCTAAATCATGGACCCATAAGGTCCATCGGTCTTCAGAAGGTCAGTAAAAATGCCAGAAATGGTCCCAAGAAGAACAGTTAAACAACTACAAACACACACACACACAAACACAGCATGTCTTTCTGTGTTTACAGGGACTTTGCATTGACTTCCATTCATTTTTCATTCATTTCCAGAGCCTAACCTGGACGCTTAACCGAAACCTAATGATGACCAGTGCATATATAAGCCTAAACTCAAATCATGCCTTGGTCCTAAAACTAACCCTAACCCCAAACAATAGGCCTATAAAACCCACTGGTCTTCAAAATGTGAGTAAATATGCCAGAAATGGTCCTAAGAAGAATACCTAAACAAGTACACACGCACACACACACACACACACACACACACACACACACACACACACACACACACACACACATACAGGAACTAAGACATCTTCTCTCATCTGTTACTCGTCTCCTTGTCCTCAGTTTCATCTTGACTTCTCTCCCTTCCTGTCTGTCCTCCACTTTCCATTTTACTTTTACTATATTTGCTTTAATATGTATTTTTGTTGTGTTTCTATTTTTCAGCTTTAAAAATCACCTGCATAAGAAGTTGTCATGGCCTTTTTTTCAGTTCATTTTGGAGAAACACTCCGTTCTACTGTCTCACCTTCATCCTGCTTTCTTGGACTGGTAATGAAAACAGATATGCTTCGTCAGTGTCGCTGTGTGCATGCTATTCCCGTCACCTTTCTCCTCCACACAAGCTCTGCCCTGCTCACACACGAACACACAGGAACAGAAATAGGAGACGCATATCCGTCAGCTGATCCAACTGGAAATGCTGACAATGGTATCCCCATCTGCCACCGTTACCTGAGACGGCAGGAGAGTAAAGAGAAGCAGGGAGAAACATAAAAACAAGTGTGAAAGGGACATGAGGAGAGATAAAGAAAGCATTTTAAAAGCTAAGAGAATCACACAGATGTTTGTGGTTTTCCCTAATAGATCATTTCTGCGTGATGGATAGATTTAGGGATTTACCAATCATGTAGAAATATTGTATAAGTCAGAGCAAATACTACTTGATAACTATTTGACTCTTCAGAATATACACTAGAGAAACTGGCAGAGGAGGCTAACTGGGCTTTAGCTAAAAGAAAAGTAAGATTTTTTTGAAGATCAACAGTAGGGGGCAGTTTTATTGTTTTGTCAGGCTTTAAATTGTACATGTTAAACTTCAATGCTTCTTTTGACTTATAGGCACTGCATTGATGCTGACCTTGAAAAAAATGTTTAAGTTTAAATCTGGTATATCGTATACTAAAGTTTTGTACCAATCATTTGAAACCAGAAGTTTATATGCATTTGTTCTAGTTCAAATAGCATATTTTACCTGAAAATCAAATGTTTCTTCATTGTAGTAGAGTATATTTGTAATTAGTAATGAAAATATCTTCTATTATCTCATAATATTTCTAATATTAAGAATAATCAGTGGCATGGCTTAGGGTTAAACGTCAATCTATTTCAGTTCGATTTTATGTTTCAGCAGCACAAATTGATGAAGATGAAAAATTTGTTAAATCTTTTTTTTTCTTAATTGTGATTATTCTTTGTATTCAGCACACGTGAGTCGACCACTTTTCACTGAAATTGCTATATCTGCTTGAAATGACTTTTGTTGTAAAGGGCTTTGAGTTGGTTTTATGCTAAGTGAATAAACTGAATAGAGTCTTTTAGGGTATGTGTTCACCAGCCAAGTACGTAGACTAACATGTGTGTCATAAAATAGCTTGAGTTTAGATTGGATTAATTTTCCACTCTAAGAAATTCCCAACTAATTTAGATCTGAATTTTGACTGGGTCATTGTAACATGAAAATAGTTTGAGCTACACGATGCGCCTCATTTGTCTTCTGGATCATCACTTCCATTGGGACTGAAGACTTTTGCAGCTTCCAACAGGTTTTCTTCAGGAACTTCCTGTGCCTTGCTCCATTCATGTTTATATAATTTCTGACCAATTTGACTATTTTTGTTGAAGAAAGGCATCCCCTCAGCATGACACTGCCACCTCCATGTTTAATCATGGAGATTCACTGATGGACTTTATTTACAATTCAGATGACTTCTGAAGGCATTTAGTTGCACTGGATTTTATTACCAGGTAGCAGAGTACAGGAGGCTGAATATAGGACTAACCTTTTTTATAGAATTTTCTCTTTCAAAGATCGAAACGATGTCAGATCTGGGCCAGTAGGTTTTGAGCTGCACACAGATAAAGGGAAGGATGGAAGTTGTGGTTGTGACACCTGTAGCAAAGGAACTGTGAGGATTAAAAAATGGAGAATAAAAGTGAGAAGCTTGACATAAACAATAAGGCATTGCGTATTTGCCTTGGGTGCATAATACATTCAAATTTCCATAATTTTTCTTTTCTTCTTGTAAAGCTTGGCGGATGCAAACTAAGGTTGAGATGACCTTTTGAACTCTTGTGGATTTTTGTGAGCTACATAAAGAGAGATGCTGCACACAGCAACAACTGTATGTAAAACTTTCTCAGACATACTCAGAATTCTTGAATAAAAAGGAATGGGGTAAATTTATTCTTTTTACTGCAAATCTGCCCCATTTCTTGAGTACTTTACAAATCTCAAGGCAACTTGGGGTCCATTGTTTTTGCAAAGAAGCTTGGGCATTTGGTGTGAAAGGAATTTGGAACTAAACTCTCCAAACTGAACATTTCTTCAATGTTTCCATATGTGTTTATTGTTTTAGCTAAGTCTTTTTTTTTCTCTGCTCTTTATGCTTTCAACTGAATACACCGTCTCACTGAAGCAAGAGAAAGTTATCACCAGGACTAAATGTAACTCTGAACTGTGCTACCGGCCTTGAGTCACAATCATACAAATGTCTTTTGATTATAAATAGAGTGATTGTTCCTTAACATCTGCAATCAGCAGAACTTATTAACGACACAGTCACAGGTTCTCAGTGTGACTCAAAATCACTGCGTGTATTTCCGCAAACAGGGGAGAACTGTCAGCTATTGTTCTAGACAAGAACACACACACACACCGACACACACAGCCCCGCATGTACTGTAGACCGGATGCTGGCCTGTCTACTCAGCTGCGATGTCTCACTTACACAAATACACTCTCACACACAAGACCAACTGCGGCGATGACGCTTGTAGTAGTCAAAAAATATCCTGAATGGAAAAGTTGGCTTTCAGAGTCAGATGACTTTCAGTTTTCTTGGATTTATTTTCAACATCTTACAATTTATACAACTCCTACTTGCACTGCTGTCTGACACCATGTTTGACTTTAACCACAGACATTCATTCTGATATAACAGAGATGGCTGAGAAAACCAAAGTCTTGTTTATTGCAGTTTTTACTCTGGACCTATTCCTTCCGCTTTGAACACTTTTTCTCAGTAAGTCGGATGCTGGACATTTTGGACTTCCTGATGACGTTCAGAACATTTGAAAAAGCCTACTGGGAAGTTTTTTGGCACGATACTTCTGTCCAATTTTAACACGAAAACAGAAACAAAAAGTACCTGTGCAACATAATGAGGTTCACTGGAAGAAAACATCATATCCTGGAGATGTTGCCTTTCTCTTACTGTAAGGTTCTGATTTCCTCAGTTTAAAGCAACTCCATACACTCTCTGGGATTCAAATCAAAAACTTTGCACTAAGTAGCCACACAGTCAAGATGGTGTACAGTACATATGTCACTAACACCAGAGCTCATATAGGAGGCATTTTCTACATTCTGGGGCTCAGAGTTATTCAAAATGATGCCTAATTTCACAAATATCAATAATTAATTTTGCTTCTTTTCTTCTCTTAAATAATTTTACTGAAGTCATAAAATCACGTGGGCTTCACAGTGGTGCAGTTGGTAGAGCTGTTGCCTTGCAGCAAGAAGGTTCTGGGTTCGATTCCCGGCCCCGGTCTTTCTGCATGGAGTTTGCATGTTCTCCCTGTGCATGGTGGGTTTTCTCCGGGTACTCCGGTTTCCTCCCACAGTCCAAAAACATGACTGTCAGGTTAATTGGCCTCTCTAAATTGTCCCTAGGTGTGAGAGTGTGTGTGCATGGTTGTTTGTCCTGTGTGTCTCTGTGTTGCCCTGCGACAGACTGGCGACCTGTCCAGGGTGAACCCCACCTCTTGCCCGGAACGTTAGCTGGAGATGGGCACCAGCACCCCTCCCGACCCCACTGAGGGACAAGGGTGACAGAAAATGGATGGATGGATAAAATCACGTCTTTACGAGAGATTCAAATGAGTTGCTCAGAGAAGCTCAACAACAAATTGTTCCCTTAGTTGGTATGAAATATTGACTGGCATGTTGAATGGCATGTTCTGGACATTAAAAAACAGTCATGAAAATGTCCAAACAACAAAAGTACAAAATGTCACAGAGGCATAATTGCAAACATTTCCGCTTTTAGGACAGAACACGATAGTGGGCGTATGAAAAGTGAAACTCTGTCACAGTTTTTGACCAAAGATTCTGTTTACATGTCAACAAAAAGTACAAATGAGGCTGTATGTAATTTGCAAAAACCATCTGTTCACTTGGAGGGTAAAAAGGCTCCACAATATTGAGATAGAGGTATTAAATCAAAATCAAACCAAGGAATATTAATTCCCCTCAAATCTGATTATAAGAGATAATATTTTAGACTTTTTTTAAGAACCTCATTGGTCTTCAATACACATGCAGTGTGTAGTTGTTTAATGTTCTCTTTTGTCTTTGTTCAATTATGGTACATTTCATATTTATATTTATGTATAGATAGTAAGGCTACAGCGTTCTATCATCCTTCTTGACAGAAATTATCATTTTAATACACTCTTATTTCTATGGGCCAAAAGAGGAAGAAATCCTACTTTAAAAAAAAGCAAAATCAAACTTCACAAGTGTCATGATCCTGATGAATAAAACCTTCATGAAGCCTTTTTTTTCCTGGAAGTTGTCATGGAATCATTCTTATTCTGGCTGTACATGCGTAAGCAAAGCCATTACTCCCACTCCTTTTTGCGTCGTTGCCCAGTCTCCTTTCTGGGAAAGAATTGTCCAAGTTAAAGCTCTTATCGCTTCCTTTTCCCCTTCCCTTTCCTGTCATTCAGAACATGAAAATAAATGGGAAAAATTTCTAGAGAAAAACAGAGCTCAGAACGACCAGCTGAAGGCTATTTATGGCAAATATCTTACATTCCACACATCCCTGATATGTCACAGTGTTTGATTGTGGCTGTGACCGTGTCATTGCAGGATACTGTGGCTTCCTCTCTCTTTTTTCGGCCTTACTCACTCCCTGTTTTATTCTGTTCCCACTTCCTTTCCTTTCCGTTTTTAGGCAACATCCTTTCTGTGTGTTCCCAAGACCAGAGGAGTTGCTATAATTGTTCGCTCGTTGTCCAAAAGGAATGTCCAAAGCAAACCAGTCTTTTGAAGCGGTTCATTGTCTGCTGACCTCAGTAGGTAAAGGAGGTGGTAATGGGGGAGGGAGGGAAGAAGATGAAAGCTATACAGATGGGGAAGAAATGCAGTGGAAAGCACAGGGCACGAGACCAATTTATTATTCAGTAAAAATTACTTCAATGTTTTAAATATCTTTCAAAACCATTACTTGTGGCTACTCCTTTCCTTCAACTGATTAATGGCAAACCATAAAATTTTCAAGAGGTTAAATGAAACCTTTTTCTTTGATGTCAATATCAAAATTCAAGAATTTACATGAAGTTGATATATTTTCCATTTTCCTCCTCTATGCTCAGTAACACCAATATCCCACTTTGTCCCACTTTCTTACACTTCTGTCTTGATACAGAGATAGACTAATAGAGAAGTTAAATTACTTCAAATCATACTTCAAGAGCAGGACTATTTATTATGATTTAGTCATAATGAATCTAAGAGAACTCAAATCACATATTCTGTTCCTCAAGGCAGCAACATTTCACCATTTTTTTTACACATGGAGTCAAACTGTAATGCCCAACTAATTTAACAATTTGACATCCTGAAAGGGGATTATTGTTTAGGAAGCCTTTGGGGGGGAAAGGGAAAATAACTAAATGTTTCAATGTGCAGGGCAAAAGTTGTTAAAAGATTTCCTGTTTCAGATAAAAGAAATGAATCCCGTGTGGATGGGGTCTTAATGACACAAAAATCATGTTAGGCACAAACTCAGACTCAATGTCAAATGTTTTAAAGAAATGTCTGTTTTTCCCACTCAGAATTTAAACATTTTAAATTAATTTAATTTTCTTCTTCAACTGTGGAGAGAAAAAATTTAGCATAATTAAAATGAATAATTTAACTAATGAAAGCATATTTTTCGTTATTCCTATTTTTATGAATGCATTTATGAATATTTTTACAATGCTACAAACTAAAGTAATCACAGTAGTGGTTTGAAATGATTTAATTTGAATTATTTTGTAGAAGGTGGAAATGTTATTTATTACCACAGAATGAGTTTTAAGATGTAGAATAACTTGCTTCCACAATTTCCCAATTTCAAATGAGTTCATTTCAGGAAGTGGATTTCTACTTGACAACTATTACCTGACTACTTGTTTCTGAAATAATTTACATTAAACCCAAAGATTTTAATTTCAGACTGATGTGACAGTAAAGAATAATATAAAATAGACAGAAACAATAAATAGATGTTAGTTTTTTACAGACACAATAACTGATCTGAATATAAAAATGACTCCTGGGTCTAAATTGAACTTCCAGGAAACAGCCAGAGGATAAAAATATCTTTATTTAGTGCCAGGTGTGTGGGAAGAGAACAAGCGACAAAAACTTGATTTCAGGAAGTGGATTTCTACTTGACAACTATTACCTGACTTCTTGTTTCTGAAATAATTTACATTAAACCCAAAGATTTTAATTTCAGACTGATGTGACGGTAAAGAATAATATAAAATAGACAGAAATGAAGACAAAAACAATACATAGATGTTAGTTTTTTACAGACACAATAACTGATCTGAATATAAAAACTGGGTCTAAATTTAACTTCCAGGAAACAGCCAGAGGATAAAAATATCTTTATTTAGTGCCAGGTGGGCGGGAAGAGAACAAGCGACAAAAACTTGATGGAAAATTCATCACCTGCCCACTTGTATGTGTGAGTGAGTGACTGGATTTGGATTCAGCACAATGAGAGGAAATAACAGTTTGGAGACTGAGTCAGCACAGATTCTTCACTCTAGGTGAGCAGGAGTGGAAGAGTTCAGCATGTACACGTTATCAGTCAGGTTAAAAACAGACATAACACCTCTGCCCGTCTAATGTACAGACATGTTATTTAAATGTGTTTAACTGATAACTGGATGTGGGTGTATCAAGGCTTATATAGAAAGGAAGCTATTCAGATCACAATCGCTTTCATAACCTCTATGATGTGTGAGATTATAGCTCTCATGTTTCCATTCATTTAGATATTGTGCAGCTAAATCACATGGGTAGGACTGAGTTTATCTGTTAGCGCCACTATTTGTACTGATGATCCAATATGGGCCGTTATAAATGATCATTTTAAGATGTCATCGTGGTGATCAGTGTTAACTGATCAAAGTTAACTGGATAACTCTGGGTTAGTTTGCTAACGTGTGTGACCATTGTCTCTTGATACAGAAATTTGATTTATCATTCAGTTTATTTATTAATTATGTAATTTTATCTTCTACCCAATTTCCATAAATTGTGAATCTGGTTCACTTTTGAACCAGTCAGCTCTACTAAAATAATAAAATAATATGGCCCCTGTCCACTCCAGATTAACTGAGAAATGAGTAGGATACAGAAAAAAAATTACTGTAGTTAAAGCGAACCAAAAATATTCCCAACGTGTATAGGAACTCAGAAATTGTCAGTATGAAATTATGTTTGGCCGATATTTATTTTCATATCTGAAACCACTAAAACTGCCAAAATCCAAAACGATAAAGTAGGAGACCAGCTTTCTCACTGTATCCACTGGAAATGATTAATAAACGTTTATCAAAATTATCATGACATCAAATGACGGATTTGAATATGTCACAATGGGGAGAAGGTTAAAGGAAAAAGAGCAGAGTTGACAAGAGTTGGTCTCTAAATGACTTTAGGTCTATTTATAGCTTGATAGATTATGTGTCCCCTCAATGTCAGTGAAGCTTACTAACGTAACAGGAACAAATGTGTCACTCTCATTGTGTAATGTTCAAAGACAAGGAGCCTTTTTTAAATTTTACAGTGAAACACAGTTTAACACAGGGGACATGATATTAAATATCTTCATATATTATGACAGGATATACTGGGCTTTAGATCTGCAAACACACAACAACTGATCAACTGATCCTAGTTTTTCTTGGCTCCTCATCCAGACAAATGATCAACTGCTACTACACTTACAAACGTATCGCCAAGAGTTTTGGGTTAATTCACATAGGATAGTGATATTATATTCTTAGTCCATAATATGTAATACATAATAATCATACTCTATCCAGTTACAGCATCTTAAACTGTTCTAGAAATGCCTTTCATAAGATTTAAGAGTTTTTTAATTGGAATATTTGCAAGGTCAGGCACTGATGTTGGATGAGAAGGTCTGTTTCACCCTCTCCACTCTTAATCTACCAAAGTGTGATTTATTGGTTTGAGTTCTCTCACACTGAACTCACTCATGTTGGAACAGGATAGGCCCATTCCAGAACTCTTCCCACAAAGTTGGGGCATGGAAATGTCCAAAAGGTCTTCTTACAGTGGCAGTAAAGATCTGACCTCACAAGCAGTCCCAAGCCTTAATCCCTCTGCACTTGACACACTGCAGTCAGGAAGGTTCTGTTCTTCAATATTTGCAGATTCACTTATTCTTGGATATTTGTGAAACTTAACTCTAAATTAATCTCCAAAAATTTGGCTATTCACATTTACAGCATATTTAAAATATTCAAGTTTATTTCAAGGTCATTTAGACTCTACAGTGAGTTGGTGACCTCAACAAACTACGTGCTTCAGTATCTGCTGACCCTGCTCTGGGATTTTATATGTGCTGCTGCTTTGTGACTGAGTTGCTGCTATTCCCTACTGCTTCTACTTTTAATATTACTCACAGCTGACTGCAATATTTTGAAGCGAGATAATTTCCTACTAGACTTTTTGTGTTGCGTTTCAGGACTGCAGGGTGAAAACATTCTTTCACAAATGTTTGTAGAAGCAGACTCCATGCAACGGTAGGGGATTGTAAAAACTTGTCCATGTGTTGGAACACCTAAATTCAAGTATTTGGAGTGTTTGGAGAATTTGGCAAAGTAATGTAATTCAATCCTTTTGTCAATTTATCAAATCTCTACAAAGTTTGGTGTCAGTGTTCTGGCTTAAAGTCATGGTTACACTTACCTGCTTATCTCTGACAAACCTTCCAAAAAACAAACTTGTCTGTCAAATGTTGTTAAAAGACAACGTGAATCAAACTATTTGTGAAATATTTTCACCCATATTTCTTTGTCATTGTGTCAACTTTGTTATGGCATTTATTCAATCACATTGTGAAAATGTGAATGAAATCAGTTTAACTGAAGCAAACTGAGCCCACTGGGGATTTTATGTTTGTGTGGGAGTTTGAATCTACAAGTGCATGTGTATGCAGGTCTGTGTGTTCTGCTAATTATAGCTTTCCTGTAACATCTGCAGGTCATGCTAATGCTGTTAGCACATTAACCTCCAGGAACATTTTGATCAGTTTGAATTTTAAAAGATTAGCGTCCTTTCATAAAATACTTTTCTGCATTTTGCAAATGCTTTTAGAAATAAACGTCATTAAGATGGCATCTCTTTTTTTTTTCTTTTCCAAATGTAAACTGTAAACACATCTACACATGCCTGCAAACACCTGCTTTGCTTCACCTCCCAACATGCATCTGTGGTCACACAAAGTCTGATGCAGTCCAGCGAGGCGTGTGGAGGACAGATTCATTATTTTGGCTTCTCTCTGCTGCTTTTGTTTGCAGCTCAGCAGCTAAAAGGGAACGATCAGCCAACCATGACAATTCATAATGGCTTTTCTGCCTCATCCACAAGTCTAGAAGCGTGCCTCCGGTCGGGGCTATCCCTATGCGCTCCTCCCTCCAGACCCCGCCCTCCCCGCCTAAAGCCTCTACCGCCCTGGATGAGTCTGAGTGTGTGTGCACATGTGGGTGGATACGAGAGGGATGTTGTTTGTGGGTGCGGAAATTCAGCCCCGTGTCGGTGACTATAACAGCGGAAGATGACCCCATTGAAAAGGAGTGAAGTCAGCCAGAGCAGCCGGCGCCCCTGAGCCTGACTGATCAACAACAGGGAGACACCAGGATCGCTGTGATGCAGAGCTGCCTCAAAATAACGCTTCCTGGCTAAAGACAACAAAATGCAACACAGCAGCATGTTTTCTGATCCTATCAGATAAATTATTCTTTTTCAAAATGGCATGGCTTGTCATTGCTGAGCAGGTTTTTCATGTTTCCATTGGTATTTGAAGATTTATGTCTGGCGATGGGCTCCAAGTCTTTGAGGTCAGAAGGCCTCCTTACCATCACGCTAATCTTTGACTCCCTCCAATTGAAGTTGGGACTCTAGCTGGTTTCACAGATTATCGGTCTCATCTTTTAATGTCATGACATGGTGACAGTTTCAGCAAATATGTAAAAAACAAACAAACAAGAAAACAGTTCATCAAAATGACCTACTTTGATCACAAACTACTCCATCCTGAAGAAACATCCAGTTGAAATCAGTTTATGACTAAATCACCAAGTCTTAATCCCAGCCTGAGCTGCGTCGTCTCTGTTTTTCTCCTAGAAATGATAGAACACAAATCTCCCTTTCAAATCTTTAACAGTTGCACATTTCCAAACACTTTTTAGTGAGTCTACTTAAGGTACAAATAATATTTGATATGACAGAATCATTGGTTATGGTTTTATTTCTGGAAAGTCATTGTTTTTATTTTTGGAACAGGAACGCTTGAGCGAGACCTCAGTGGACACTGAGCAAAAGGAGAAGCTGATGAATGCTTTTTCTGTGTGTTGTGAGGATGAAGACATCTTCATAAAACCTTCAACGTGGTTATAAAGTCCAGAATACAAATACATTTAACTCTTATTGCCTTTTGACAGTTATAATATTCATTCTTTACTTTTATTGCCTTGCTCTATCTGTATCTGAAACTCTAAATCACAGTAAAAAAAAACAAAAAGAAAAAGCTAAACAAAAGCTAAACACCATTGCTATTTAAAATAACTGAACTAAACTAAAAGCAGTAATTCAATATTCAGATTAAATGTTACCATGGGAGTTGTTGCAGTAAATTTAAGCTTTGCTGAGGGCAAAAGGACACAAAAACTACTGAGGAGGAAAAACATAGAACAGCAGTGCATAGAATGTACAATATCTCTGCTTTTGCAGACTATTCAGCACATTCATAATCCAATCATAAATCACTATCCTCCACTTTGAAATGGACATCAAATAAAAAGCAAAAACATTAACAATTTTTGAAGAACTTAACAATAACATGATACAAAGTATTTAATAAATCTCAGTACAACAAAATACAATTAGTTTTCATTCAGAACCCAAAATTATTTCAGTGATGAAACCATCTGCCTTATCATCCTTAAGCAACAGTCGTTGCTGCTTTGAATTTACAACATTGATTTTGGTAGCATCAATGTCTAACTGTCAGCTGACCGGTCTCCTGGGAAACAGCATCCATTTAAAAAAAGTCCAACAGAAGAAAGACAAAATGACGGACGAGGAGAGACAGAGAGGAAGTTTCATGAGGGGTGATTGTGAGCTGCAGAAGAGCAGGGAAAGTGAAAATAGGAGGAGAGCTGATGAGAGTTGAAGGCAGTGGAAAAGCGAGGGAAATCAAGTAGCCATCAGGTGATCATTTTACAGGCTGAGGGGAAGTGTTCCTGGGGAGGGGAAGGAGCCAGACAAATGACTGAATTAGACCTAAGTGGGTGGCAGCACTCGTCTTTTAACAGAACATCAGTCTGAAGGTAAAACAACAGGAACCACAAAGAGAAACAACAGTTTTTATGAAAGATTTATAAACAAAAAACAGTATTACAAAGTTTGTCATGGTTTAATCCACCTTTTAATAAAAAAAGAAAACTTATTTGCAGGGAGAGGGCAATAGAAGAAAAATAAAAGTTTCTGTAAAAAAGTTAAGAATTGCTTTTTTAAAATACTGAAATTATACTATAAGAACAAGTCAGGTTTATCTATGTAAGAGAGGCTTACCAGGTCTTCATAGCAAACTGTAATTTTCTTTTTACAAGTAGTAGTTTGTAAATGTGATAAAATAAAAGTAATAACAAGTTCAAGGCAACAGGTTCAACACGTTTCCCACACAGAACGGTCTGCTTCAGCAGCTTTGGCTTCTTCATCTCTCTGTAACGTGGTAAAAATCGAAGGCCTTTTTCCTCTCATTCCTCCCAAACAGCCAATTGACAAGCAGATGCTCGGTGTAGAGTTGGTGACTGAAAGATGCCACTGTTTGTTGTGGTTTTCAAACAGTGAACTTTGAAGATTTGCAGTCATACTGAATAAATTCAAATGTGTATTCAGATTAAGCTTGTTATAAGATTAAAATGACCTTTTGAAAATACTCTTTAAAGCTGAGATATGCAAGGTAAGTTATTTCTATATATTAACAGACTACCTTAATGCTGTTTTGTTCAATCTTTTAAAATCTTCTATTGTTCTATTTACTGTCTTCATTTTCTTAACTTTTAATTTTTACTGGTTTGTAATGTTGAAAATTCACCTGTGGGAATTAATAAAGTGTTTCTGATTTCTGAAAAGCATGTTAGAAAGTTGTCACCACGGTTTCACAATATTACCTTTAAAAGTTGCTCACTCTCCCCTCAGTACCTGTAAATATTAAGACATCCCCAGATTGCATTTTATTATTGGATGAGACATAAAACACAGAGCATGGTGTACCTTCAGCACATCAGAAAACTCAGTTTGCAGTCATCCATGCAGATGTTGTTACTGGCAAAAGACAGATGGAGTCAAAAGAGGTGAGTTTAGACTGTATCTGCAGAGAAGAGGAATATGAAACAGATGGTCATTTCTTGAACAATACCTTACTAAGCACCTTTTACACATTCTTACTGGAACTGGAGTCAGGCAATTATTCTGCTTTTTTTGCATGTATATTTTGAATTCCAGTGGACATAAACAGTACTCGGTTCTCTCATTGAAGGATTTTATTCCCATAAACGTGTTACAATAATAAATGTCGGAGTTCTCACCTTTCGCTCTCGCCCCACCTGGTCTACTGCACTGTTATTGTCCTGGCAGCTGAGTGAAAGACGCTTGGGCACATTTGGTTCAGTGCAAACAAATAGTATTAAATGCTCTCCTCCGGTTCTGAGAAGCAAATTCTGCAAGAGTGAGAAATGTCCTGGTTGCAGAAACCTTCAGGGTCAGTCGAGTTGTTGGTGGTGCAATGAAAATTAACATCTTTTGAACGTAAGAAACATGATTATGCTTTTGGAAAAGACAATTGGTTGCACAAATTAGCTTTTTGCATGCATATGTATTCCTGTGTGCATGTGTTTGCACCACTGTGTGTGAGTGCATGTGTTCTGGAGACCTGCAAGGCCCCTGGTATCCAGCAGAGGAATGCAGCAGTCTCTTGAAAAGTAGTTATCAGCTAATGAGAATTCCACTCGGAGCAGGAAGGAAGGGCTTAGAATGCGTGTCCCCCAGCGAATTGGGGCGAATGTTAATCACGATGCCTCTGAGCACAAGCACACACACACACACACACACACACACACACACACACACACACACACACACACACACACACACACACGCACACACGCAGGCATGCCTGCATGCATGCACAAGAGTCTAGACCCAGCAGAGCGCTGCAGAGCTTGACACATGAACAGAAAAGAAGGGGGTCGGGGAGATGAGGAAAGAGGATGTTTTTAAAAACTCGGCTTGGTGTTGTCTTCGTGGTTTGGAACTAATTGGTTTCAGATGAAAATCAGCGAGCACAAACTTGAGAAGGCCCTAATGTTGCCTTGCACTCAGTCTCCTCTTGCGAAAAATACCCGTCTCTTCCCCGTCTTTCTCTGTTTTCGTGGCTTTTGGTCTTCCTGCCGCACTGATTGGTTAATCATTCAAACTTCATCTCGATTTAGTGCAACAATCCATTGCCTAAGAGTGTTGGCATAAAAGTGAAAACCTCTTAAAAAGACCAAACTTTGTTTTATCTCAATAAATATATAGACAACTCAAACAATCTTGTGCAAAAGTTTGCATTTCCCTTTTTTCTGCTCATCATTCCTATCCTTCGTTTGTGTCGCTGTTTTCCATGAAGGACACCCGGGCCTCTAGAGATCCTGTCCCTCAGGAAGAAGTAAGCGTCCCCCTCCCTCCTGTTTTTTCATAACCTATTATTTATGTCTGACAGACCTCCTCCAGACAAATGGCTGCCATATGGAGAAAGACAGAAAGGCAGAAAAGGAAGCAGTGGAGAAAAAAATCTCTCTGCATCTTCTTTCTCTCTCTTGCCTTGCAAAGTTTTTTTTTTCCTTTCCTGGAATATCAAATTGAATTATAAAAAAAATTCCTTTGGCTTTTGTAAATGTTTCTTCACTTATTTTTTAAACCCAAACTATACCAAGATTGTTAGAAATGTTTCAAGTACTTAATGTGTCTCTAACCTGACAGATCAGAAATGATAGCTCGTTTTGAAGTGACAAATATGTAAAAGCAACTGCTTGAAAATGTTAGTTTATTTAAGATTATCTCTATAAAGCAGGTGAATACAAATAATTGCCACACTTAGGATTTTTGTTTGTCAAAAATGTGAAAACCTCTTTGAATTTCTCTTCCAATTTACACATATCCATAAAGTTAATGTCGATCAATCATATTAATTCCTAATATAATAGAAGAAAATGGAGGAAATGTTAGAAATTGTGAAAATTTTTAGAATTTTGATTATTGGCTGCAAACAGAGACCATCATATGAAGTAATTAGTGAACTCATTTAACATCTGTTTAAATTCATGCATAACAAAGAAGCACGCTTTTTCCTCAAATAAGAAAACTTTTAAAGTATAACAAAGTGCAAATATTTTCCCAAATTAATGTAATAGCAATGAGCTCATATTCCCGGCTACTATAAATTGTTACATTATCCCTTTAGCTGTTCTTAACAATTACAAAGCTCTTGATTTATTTTAAAATTTAAATACACTTTTTAAAAAATAATAAATAAGGTTAACATTTTACGTTGAATAACTCATCCCTGCATTGCTGCTGGAACATTTATTACGTTAGTTATTTCCTGTATGACTCTTTTTCTATCTGGAGAGCTGCTTTTGTGAAGCAGTTGGTTTGGAGTCCAGCTGTATTTCTTTTCTCTTTTTTTTGTATTGCATACATGGACATGACAGAACATACTGGTCACTCTGCGTGTGTCTGGACTTTTACTGACCAACACAGGAAAAAATGCTGGCTTTTGAAAAGGATTTGCAGCGCTGCTGTGAACAGACCGGGTATGGTTTCAGACATAACATGGTTCAGAAATACTTTATGCTATTCCAGTTTGCAGATACTTGGTGTGTTTATTACACTTTGTAGTTTTCTATATTTGTGTGCTGTTTAATTTATTTTTTACACTTAACTTTTTAATGATCCCAGAGAAATCCTCTCTCATTTTGTTGCTTGTATTAACTATGAAAAGGCAAGAATTTGATTTGGTTCCAATTGATACAAATAAATGACTTGATTTAATCAAAAGCAGCTACAATCTGAGAGCGGTGTGAAATAATTGCACATGATCAGTCATAGATGAACAAAGTGGAAGAAAACGCATCATAGATTGAGGTCAGTTTTGTAAGTACAACATTTTTGGGAAGAACAAAGAAAAAATAATCTGACATTCTTAAATAATTTTGCAGTTTGTCTCATTTCAGTCAATGAAAAGAAAAGAAAAATCTTGTTCTACCAAACATCTGGTGAAACATCTGGAATGTGATCTGAAATATTTCACAATAAGAAAAAAAATGAAAATATGTGAACTTTCATCTTGTGTCAAGATTTCAGGAATTTTCCTGCATTTCCAGGAAGGAGGGAGGAGTTTGATCCATGGCGGTCAGTGACGGTGTGAGATGGATGGTGTGTGATCTGTTCTTTCCCCGAACACAGGTGGGTAGGAGAGGGGGGAGGCTAAAGATGGCGGCGGAGCAATGAAGAACAAATGAGAAGCTCAAAGAAAACAGAGAGCCCGAAGGAGGTGTGGAGAACTGGAACCAATGTGGAGGACTGGAACCAGTGTGGAAAACTGGAACCAGTTTGGAGGACTGGAACCAGGTTGGAGGACTGGAACCAGTGTGGAGGACTGGAACCAGTTTGGAGGACTGGTTCCAGTTCTTCACACTGGCAGTGTGGAGAACTGGAACCAGTGTCAGTGTGGAGAACTGGAACCAGTGTGGAAAACTGGAACTAGTTTGGAGGACTGGAACCAGTGTGGAAAACTGGAACTAGTTTGGAGGACTGGAACCAGTGTGGAAAACTGGAACTAGTTTGGAGGACTGGAACCAGTTTGGAGGACTGGAACCAGTGTGGAAAACTGGAACTAGTTTGGAGGACTGGAACCAGTTTGGAGGACTGGAACCAGTGTGGAGGACTGGAACCAGTTTGGAGGACTGGTTCCAGTTCTTCACACTGGCAGTGTGGAGAACTGGAACCAGTGTGGTTCCAGTTCTCCAGTTCTCCACACTACCAGTTTGGAGGACTGGAACCAGTGTGGAAAACTGGAACTAGTTTGGAGGACTGGAACCAGTTTGGAGGACTGGAACCAGTGTGGAAAACTGGAACTAGTTTGGAGGACTGGAACCAGTGTGGAAAACTGGAACTAGTTTGGAGGACTGGAACCAGTTTGGAGGACTGGTTCCAGTTCTCCACACTGGTAGTGTGGAGAACTGGAACCAGTGTGGTTCCAGTTCTCCAGTTCTCCACACTACCAGTGTGGAAAACTGGAACCAGTGTGGAAAACTGGAACCAGTTTGGAGGACTGGAACCAGTGTGGAAAACTGGAACTAGTTTGGAGGACTGGAACCAGTGTGGAAAACTGGAACTAGTTTGGAGGACTGGAACCAGTTTGGAGGACTGGAACCAGTGTGGAAAACTGGAACTAGTTTGGAGGACTGGAACCAGTTTGGAGGACTGGAACCAGTGTGGAAAACTGGAACCAGTTTGGAGGACTGGAACCAGTTCGTCACACTGGCAGTGGGGAGAACTGGAACCAGTGTGGTTCCAGTTCTCCAGTTCTCCACACTACCAGTTTGGAGGACTGGAACCAGTGTGGAAAACTGGAACTAGTTTGGAGGACTGGAACCAGTTTGGAGGACTGGAACCAGTGTGGAAAACTGGAACTAGTTTGGAGGACTGGAACCAGTTTGGAGGACTGGAACCAGTGTGGAAAACTGGAACTAGTTTGGAGGACTGGAACCAGTGTGGCATGGAATACACTGTGAAGCCAACCTGAGAGGCACAAGGCGTAGAGGTAAGACGAGGAATGAAGAAACATAAAATCAAACTTTTCAAGTGCGAGAGCCGAGTAGCTGGGCTTGACTCTGCTGCTGCGGCATCAAAGTGTCGTCTGCCTGTCAGAAACCAGCTGATAGCCATCAGGTGTGCAAGCAGAAGCAGGTGAAATGCCACTCACACACATCCTAATGTCTTGTGTCTCTGGATCTGTCTCCCTGTTACTGTTCATTCTCGTTTTGGACATTTTGCAACATTTTGTTTTTCTTATGTCGCTCCTATATTTTTTGTTATTTTCTTTGCCTCTTTTTGCTTAATTCTTCTTTTCTCTCTGGTCTACCTCTTGTCAGAATTAAAGTGTAGGTCGTTTCTGTTCCCCGAGGGAGTTGCTGCTCTGCTAATCCCTTATGGGGCCTTCTCCTCCTCTTCCTCCCGGCCCCCCTGTCTGATTCTTTCTTCCTTCCTTCCTTCCTTCCTCCCTGCATCCCTGGGTGTAAAGCTGCCTTGTTCCCACTGGACAAAACGGCACCTTTGTGTCCTCCTTGACTCTCTCCTTCCCTCCGTTGCTGCAGGCCTCCCCTCTTCCTGACACACCATCACCACGCCTTTCGTCCTCTCCAGAAGTGAAGCAACATTTCAACCAGGGGAAGTAGGGAAATTGTAAACAGCAGGTTTGCAGGCTGGAGGCTGAGTCCTGCAGGGCTCAGAATCCAGCAGAGCAAAGAAACAGGCCTTTGTTAAAGAAGGATTAGCTTGGAAGCTGAGATGAGGGTTGCCACCTCCACCAAAACTCTTCACACCTCCGCTTCTAATCAGAAGCACTTAAACAACACACCCAGTTTGACACATGACCCATAGACGGAAAAAATTACCCACTACCTGCACAAACTTGTGCTGGACATTTTAATGTTTGAGAAATTTCCTCGCATGGAAGAAAAAAACACCAACACCTACTGATATTTGGTGTTTGCCTGCATCTGGCAACAAATGATTTTGCTAATTCTTTCAGCTAAAATTAGACACTCTAGTGGAAACATTTGTAATCAAAATGTGCTGCTGTTTGGGCCGTTAGACTGAGTACAGCACTTTTTACAGTTGGTAACCTTCTTTCTTACAGAAACATTCCTAAAAAAATTAGACTTTTCTTTTTCAAACTTGTGCTGTAACATCTTAACACATATTTTTAACGTGTTCCATGAAGTCTAATAAACAGTTTCAGCAAAATCCATTACATAATTGATTAAATATTCTAGAACAAACATCTTCCATTGGATATGCGATCGCAGTCGGATACACCAGTGTTCCCACATGTTACCATTTCTTACATCTGCTGCAGACAGCTGTTAACAGAAGCATTTGGCAATCATCTTATTTGTTCTCCACATACCAGTGTCACCATTACTGCAGCTGAGCTCATAAGTTCACACTTAAGTTTTGTCTTATCAGCAAAAGGAAAGAAAAAATGTGTTAACGCGAGACCAGTTCTGTGTCTCTTTAATAATTCACACATGCTAAAACCACTGATGAGTGTGTGCTCACACATAAGTTGGTATTTGGAGGCAGCAGAGTGACGGAGGTGAAACTGCTGAAGAAAGTGCACTTGGACACATCTCAATACATTTAGGTCTGTGGTTACCTCAGACACATTAACGTCAGCAGCTTTTTCTAATCTACTGTGACATAACATGTTGGAGAGGAGCAATAAAAGCAGCTCAGATAGCTTGAAATGTGTGAGAAATGGACTACAAGCTGAAGTCAGTTTACCTTAGAAGAACTAATTTGTATCTCAGAATGATGATGCATCCAGTTCAGTGGTTTTTAACTTGCAAATAAAAATTTGATGCATTCAAACCGCAATAAACAGAATCTGCCAAGGGACATGTTCACAAACAGATGCGCAATTTGAATGGATTGGAAAATTTATATTTTTCATTGAATATAACTAATTAACAGACAGGGTCCAGCAAAAGTATTCATACCCCTTCTCTAATATCAGAAAACAAACTTCAAAGCACTTTATTCAAATATCAAGTGATTCAGCAAAGTGGGAAGTTATTCATGACTTTCATTTTTATTTTATTTGCCTTGCATTTCAGCTGGTCCAGAGTCAAAACTGTGTAGCTTCACCTTTTTGCTGTAATTACAACAGCAGGTTTTTTGAGGTATAGTTTAACCAGTTATGCACAAAGGACGTCCTATTGGTGCTTTCAAATTAGGTCAGTCAATCTGGATGGAAAGTCTCCATGAACTGCTATGCTAAAACATGATCTGCTTATATCTTCTGCTGAAGTTCTGGTGATATATTTGTGCTCATTGTTCCACAGGAACATTTACCCCAGTCTCAAGTCCTTTGCAGCCTCTGATAGGTTTTTTTGATTTTCTGATTACAGCTTTACAAGCCCAACATGTTAGGTTAATCATCACGCCTTTGTATACTTTTTTCATTTTATTGAGAACCTAATGGCTTTTATTGAACAATGAACACACAGTAAAATAGGAAGGATAGAAAAAGGGGAAGACATGTGAGGACAAATGACCCAAAACCAAGACAACTGCACTGAGGACTAAAGAAGTTTGAAGTTTTAAGATGAATTTCAAGGGCTATGAAACATTTTGCAATGCACTTTATACACTGGGAAGATTTAAGTATACACACAATAAAAAGAGGTAACTGCTGATAGCATAAAAACAACCCATCAATGGCCTAGTTTATTTCCTGCACACTCTAAAAAACTGACATTCCTAAATTAGGACTATATTAGGTTGTAAAAAGCACTTTGAAAAGAACATCCAGTTTGACAACTATGATTTGCAGCCATGACCTAAAAACACATTAAGTGTCTGCTTGAGACTGCCTTTGACCAGATGATTCAGCCCAGCCTTTAAATCTCTAACAGATAGGTGTACAAAAGGGCAGTCCATCAGCCCAGACTGTTGGACCTATTTTAACCAAACATCAATACTGCCTCGTAAATCACAAAATGACGTTTTGGATCTTCTGAAGAAATCCTGTGCATATGGGTGGAAGGTGTGTGCCCTTAAAACACACATGCAAGCCAACAAGAACGATCAAACAGCACAGCTGGACTTGATGTGCCGCAGAGGGAATGACAACCTAATGTTGGAGATTTAGCATCTAGCTGGAAATGCAAAGCAAGGCAGGTTAGAATCTTGAACTCTTTGATGGCAGATATCAAATGGCTTTTGTAGGTTTCCGTAGTTTCCCTTTTATGTTTCTTGCTCACTTTCACTTCCTCCCATCCTTTCAGCATCACTCTGCTGAAGTTTCAATTCGACAGCTTGACTCTCCCTCTCTGTGTGCTTTGAACTCCTCAAACTGTTCTTTTGAAGGCCTCAGTCATAAAATGTCCTTTTATGCTGCAGAGGCTCTTTGATGGGGTTGTCACTTTGTACAATACTTTGCTCAGAAAGTCCAGACAGGCATGACCACACCCACACAGACGGACAGACGGACAGGTAGGCCTCATGAATGAAGTATGTCCAATTTGGAGATTTAACAATCACTTAACACTTTTTCTGAATTGAACATTTAAAGGGAAGTGATTTAGATCCGTGTTACTAGAGAGTATGAAGTGGATAGTTATTGATCTGAAGGAATAGCAAGTTTTAAAAAGCAATGATTTAAATAAATGCTTGTATGATTTAATTTTCTTTTAATGATTAAGTTCCAGACTGAGAGCAATCAATTTTATAACTTCTTTTTACTTTCTTTGACTTCTAGGGCTGCCAGCATCATCAGCACTGCATAGCAAAACTATTCAGAATGAGATCCTTTAGCAACAATATATTCAATTTAAAATAATAAAAAATAAAACTGCTATCTTCTTTTTTGTTGCTCCTGAAACCACAGCAGTCTGGACTCTGACTCGTCTACAACCTAATGTCAAAACCACTTCTATTCATAATTCTACTGATTCTAAATAAAATGAATTGCATTATGCCACTGTTAGTGGGTTAACTAATACCTCCAGTACTTTTAACACATTTATACAAAACTGTGATGATATTGATAAATTTGTTCACAATAACTACGATGCAAAATTTTCATATCATTACATTCCTAATTGGATCTTTTTACTGATCCTAACAATAATTAACCAAGAGACAATAAAGTAAGCAAACCAAAGAAATTATACTTCATCCATCCATTTTCTTGCACCCTTTTTCCCTCAGTGGGGTCGGGAGGGGTGCTGGTGCCCATCTCCAGCCAACGTTTCGGGCGAGAGGCGGGGTACACCCTGGACAGGTCGCCAGTCTGTCACAGGGCAACACAGAGACACACAGGACACACAACCATGCACACTCACACCTAGGGACAATTTGGAGAGGCCAATTAACCTGACAGTCATGTTTTTGGACTGTGGGAGGAAACCGGAGTACCCAGAGAAAACCCACGCACGCACAGGGAGAACATGCAAACTCCATGCAGAAAGACCCCAGGCCGGGAATCGAACCCAGAACCTTCTTGCTGCAAGGCAACAGCTCTACCAACTGCGCCACTGTGCAGCCGAAATTATACTTAAAAAGGAATTTCCATTTGTATTTTATCTGCTGTAACTTTAAGGAAAGCTTTGAAAGGAAGGAGTAAAGCCTTTGTGTTCTGATGTCAGACTATGATTTCTCCTCTCTGGGAACCAAATTTTGACCAGCAGTTGTTGTTCCCACATTCCTGCCTCAAACAATACAAACTGGACATTCATATTAACCTGGAAAGTCATTCTCAGGCTGATCCTGGAATTTATCCTCGCTCTGGAATATAAATAGATTCAAACCAGGTTAATTCATTGTTAACAATTATTCTGGCTGTCCATCCACTGTCCACCTTTATATCAGATTCACATATTTGGTGATCCAGATGTTCACTGTGCAGAGACAGATGGGTTTTGTTTTTAAATTATATTTATAAAGTTTGTATTTTGGTGAAATCCAGCATTATTGTTCCCAATCCTGCTGTTGTTTGGTAATAACTGTACAGTCTGTGAAAAGAAATGCATCTCTGCCGTTTACTTTAAAACCTCAGATTGAACACAATTAAATTGTAGTTGGAACCAAAAATATATACATTTTTAAGATTTATGTCATAAAAGACATAAATAATTTGTGAATATACTACCACCAAAGTTTTAGATTTTTTTTCTCTAACGTTTATTCACCAAAGCATGCATTCCCCTGGCCACCAACTGTGGCCATTGCTGTTTGGATTGGGTTTCTGCTAAGCATCTCGACACTGAGACAATCTTTGTTCTATTGTAAAACGTGAGCACCAAGAGGCTTTTAGGAACCTGGAACCCGGCGTTTCCCAGGATCCCTTTCACCTGAGCTTGAGAACAGTGGTGGGAGGAAAGAGCAACACAAAGAGAAGAGGTTGGGCTTCAGGAATACATCTGCAAACATTCGTCTAGTTTACAGCATTAGCTTGAAAAGCATCAAGACATTAGGAAAAGTGCTTGAGAAATGCTATTTTATGTTGCAGTAAGTGTTTCACATTCTGAGTGAAAATCGCGTCTGTTCTTCAGGGTTCAGCTAAATGAACTAAAGTAGTATTCTGGATGAGAGATAATCACTGTGGTTAAATGTCAATATTCATTTTCATATGAGATTCAAAAAATAGAATGAATAGATGTGTTTTGCATTTTTGACTCTTTCTCATATCAAAGACTTAACATTTCTGAAATGTTTTGTGACCTCTGTTGATTTTTATATTTGTTATGTGACACTTTGTGTGAAATTCTGCCCTATGGACCAAATATAAATACTGTCCAACCAGTGCGGTAACCCTCCACCCAAAGGGAAATTTGTGATTGCTTCAGAGAGATTTCCAACAATATTTCTTATTTCAACAGACAGCTACAGACACACAAAAGCAGGCTTTATAAGAATGATCTGAGTGAACAATAATTTTATCCTTTAGCCCACAGTAACACACACAATTGTGACACAAAATTGTCAAATGAAATGCTCAAAACTTTACTAATACTTACAGGCAAAAGAATGTCGATAAAATTAAAACATTGCTTTAATCCTAAATTAATTGTATTGGAAAAATCTGCCCAGGTTTGTCTGATTCAAAAGAAAAGTCCCTGTGGGCACAACTAACACCTTTTTTTTTTTTTGAGTGCCGCCCCCGATGGAGTAGCACCCTGGGTGACAGGCCATATCACCCGCAACAAATTCCAACCGTGATTATTATGAAGCCAGAAACACACACTGTTTACCATCTGCATAAATTATGTCTGTTTCCTCCGAGTTGTCATGTAAAGACTGTATTTTACTCAAGTCATGTGGTTTGCTCTTCACAGTGTAGCACTTTCAGCTACAATTGTCACGTTTTCCTGCAGGAAAATAAGAGCAGCAAGTAATTTATTGCTTATCATTTGTCAAGGTGTGAGTTCAAGATGCATGGCACAGGATTTAAAGTAAAAAACTAGCTTCAGGGTCAAAAAAACATTCTTGAATGAAACAGACTGTTTGCTTGACAGGTCTCCGCCAGCTTCTGAAATATCAATCACCCACGTTGAGAGGCGAGCGGAAGAGCTGTCAGCTCAGAATATGTGAAACAGATTTCTAGGACAAGATCTTTGTACAAACATCATAAGACCTCTGCTAAAGCAGTTTGATCAACCTGTTTTCTTTCTTAACTCTTCTTCCGCTCTTTGGTCTGTGTGGCGTGGCTTTTGTGACTGTGTGTGCGTGCATTTGTTTGTCTCTACAGTAAGAAGGTAAAAAGAATGTAAATCACTCTGTCAAAGGTCTGCACTGTGAAAACATCCTGAGTTCATGCTGAGATATCCATACATACACACGCAGGCGCACACACACACATGTACACACACGCACTGACACAGAAATCGGGACTGTGTCCATTAGTAAAAATTCAGCTCATCACAGAGTCTATACAATAAAAAGCAAAATGAAAAATGTGTTTTTTTTAGGAATACAGTATTAAAATACTCAACATCACATCTTGATGCACATGTGATCTAAATATGTGAGTTATATATTTCTTTCATTCCAGCTTGAATTGACATAACCTATGAGGGGCAAATATATTTTAGAGTCATAAAATCTATAAAATTGGTCTTCCTAATGTTTTCTCTCTAAATAAATAAGTCATTTAAAGCACTTGAAGGGCTCTTATGTATGTCTTTTTTAAGAAACAAAAGTTATGTTTTATTTATTACTGAGAAAATAACCAGGTGACTATTTGTATAATGACAATCTATGAATAAATGGTCAGACCAATAAGGCAACTTGAGTGACAAAAGGCTTTCTTTGACATTTGTTTTTGTAATCTTTTAGTGTGAGGTCAGCATATCATATTAAATCAAAACCTACCTATGAATGATCCTAATGCATATTTAACCATGAAAATTAGCGTCAGCTGACGCTGTTTTATCAGTTACTGAATCAAATAAAGGCAAGTCTTTCACTGCAGCTACAGTCTGACACACAAAATCTATTTATTATTTTAAACCCCTGATTTCACTTTCTCTTCCATTCACCACGTGTAGCATTAGTTTGAAGCGACAATGTGTTGATGTGTAGCAGCAGTTTCTGATGTAAGCAGCTTCCTATAAAGCTCTGTTAGAAGTTAGCAAAGGAGCTAAAATAATAATTTACAAAAAGTAATCACTTTTCTGTTGCTTATTGGCATGTCTAGCCAGTGAAAAGGAAAAAAGATCTTCTGACTTTTCTGTCCTGAAACTGAAATTTGAGCTCTAGACTTTTCTGAGCACCCAGGTCTTGGGTGGACGTTTTGTTCTGCTTTGATTCTTAAGTTCAGTGAATAAAATCATCCCTGTTCGGCAACTTTCCTCTGCTTTCTTGGCTTGTTTTCCCTTCACCGGTGCTACATATTTCTCAATTTCAGTCACAGAATGTAAGTATAATGAGCTACAAGTATGACAATAATTAAAAACGAAAAGTTATAAAACTGATGATACAACTGTGACTCACAAAATCTTTTTTAGACATGTATTTCTCAGTATAATGACTGCGTTTGTCCTGACACCATATATTATCAGCTAATCTGACCACTGAACTAGGATATCTATGTTTTGTTTCCATTTGCCTCACATCGGAAAGTTTTTTTTCTTGTTGGTTTCCTGTGTCAGTGTCAGACAGATGAAAGTGCTGCTGCCCCACAAAGCTAAATATAGCACAGAGGCATCTGTGGTAAGAAGGTTTTGAAATTATGCAGATAAGCACTTTGCAGAGACGTGGGCTGTGAAAATGTGAACGTCGCAGTTAGTGTAAGATGACTCCCAGGGCAGATGGTGTGTAAGGTGAGGTAAAGAGCATGTGATTTAATGGACTAAAGTCTCAGACGGTTTGAAATTTAATTTAAAATGTTTTTATTTATAATAACTACAGATTGGTATTTAAGGTTTTTATAGGTTCAGAAGGTTATTTGACCATATCAGAAAAAAACAGGATAAAGAACATAATTGAAGCACAAGAACAAAAATTCAAGCTATCCATCCATTTTCTTGCACCCTTGTCCCTTAGTGGGGTCGGGAGGGTTGCTGGTGCCTCTCCAGATAACGTTCTGGGCAAGAGGCAGGGTACACCCTGGACAGGTCGCCAGTCTGTCGCAGGGCAACACAGAGACACAGGACAAACAATCATGCACACACACACACTCACACCTAGGCGCAATTTGGAGAGGCCAATTAACCTGACAGTCATGTTTTTGGACTGTGGGAGGAAACCGGAGTACCCGGAGAAAACCCACGCATGCACAGGGAGAACATGCAAACTCCATGCAGGAAGACCGGGGCCGGGAATCGAACCCAGAACCTTCCTGCTGCAAGGTAACAGCTCTACCAACTGCACCACTGTGCAGCCGCAAAGTTAATTTTACATCCAAAAAAATTTACTGAAAAATTGTTTCATTAAAAAGTTGAACATACAAAAATATTCATATAGTTTTGTAGCCATTGTTGTGTAAGTAATAAAGTCCCTTTACTGTCCATCAAGTCATGGTTCAATAGGTCACAGAGCAGCATGCTGCAAAGGTCGCAAAAAGGAGAATGAAGGAGGTGAAAAAACAAATGCTTGTCGTCAGAGAGGTCTCGTGTCAGCAGCGCCATCTCCTCTGTCACCACCCTGAGTGACACACATCAGAGTTGAAGGGTCAGCAGGGGTGAAGAGGTGTAAGTGTGTGTTAAACAAGCAGTAAAGGCAGTGATTGTCTGACAGGTTGTTAACCTTTTGGAAAAGGTATGAAGTGATTTCCTAGGAGAACCAGACACATTTACACAGCTCTTTACATTACATCCAAAAATTACAATATATTTTAGTGGAACTATGTGTAATAAAGGAACATAAGCTGTGTATAATTGTGCATAATTGTGAAGAGGCAGGAACATGATGCATGTTTTATAAATAAAAACCTGTTCATTTATGTTCAGTCAGCTATTCTGGCCAGAATCACTTGTTACAATTAAGAGTCTGTTGGAGTTTATCTCTATGAGACAACCAGCTATTAGTGTCACTTTGGGAGAAAAAAATTAGGAAGTTGTATTATTTTATTGCTTTATGTTGAGGTTAAAGACAGAATGATTTCAAAAAGGGGGAAAAGAATATCAACAAAAATGTCAAAGTGACAGACAGCCAACGGCTTGTGCAAATTAGAAGATTAACTTTATACCTTAGAATAAGATTTCATAAAGAAACTTTTCTTTCTTGTGTGATAAGAACAACTTTTATATTGAATGTTCCCTGTGCAGCTTATTCAAATCAGGACATATTTCAATGAAGGCCAGACCTTAGAAGTGCACAACTGAAAGATGTACAACCAACAGATTCATCCACCTGAGCTGTAAATTCCTGCAGCTCCTCCAGTACTACACCCTTTTAAAAGAGTGTGCCATTGTAATGACACAACATGCCAGCAGGGCAACATAGCATAAAATAAGCTTTAAGTACAGAAAATGGATGCATTGTTAATATTTACTTCCCTCCAAATAGTGTAAGAAAGGGCAAGACATCACATTAACCCTACTTCCAAAATCACACTGTGAGCTGGAGGTGGCTGTCAGATTGTTAATGTAAAGAAATTGCAGAAAGGGTCAAGCAAAGTTCTTTTTAATCCAGTGTCAAAAAGGTGTGTGTGCACAAGTGTCTGTTCATAGAGAGTCTGTGTGTGTTGGGGGTGAAGGATGAGATGATGGCGGGGGGTTGTGGGGGATGGTGAGTGGATGTGACACAACAGAGGATAGGTAGGGGGCAAGACAGCGGGTGGGTGGTGTGACCAGTGTGAAAGGTTAGGCTACTGTTAGCTGGGTGGAAGCTGTGGAGGAGACTGGAGCTGAAGTGAGGGTGTGACTGACACATGGACAGAGACGGCTAGCAGGGGGCTTCGGGAGGCGACAGGAGGAGAATAATGGGGACAGGAAGCGGGTGTGTTCCTTTGACAAGTGTGTGTGTGCGACTTGGGGCAATGTGTGTTGTTTCAGGTGTCCGTACACCCCCAAGCCAACCACCAGGCACAGGAGAGGAAGGCCTGGCAGCTCATTAGCCTGATCAAAGACCTCACTTCTCCCTCAGATTTAACACACACACATCTATACACACACACACGCACACACACGCACAACAGAGAGAGAAAGAGAGTCAGAGACTCGCAAAATGTGTTTACCTGGCTAATCCAGGTCTAATCTGTTTGATATGCAGGATGTGAAGATCAATTAAGGAAATGAAGGTGTGGTGATGAAAGGAGGGTGGAGGAGCAAGAAAAAGGAAGGAGTTACTTAAATCTGTCTAACAAGTTTATCAGGTTAATTGGTTCACTGGGCAGGAGGTGAAACTCTCACACAAACACTGTATTGTGAACATTACTGCAATGTTGGCATTACATAAAACCAAGGGTGAGTTCCAGGTTTTTGAATATAAATGTTGCTAAAAAATGACAATATTACAAAAGTTTAGGTTGTCTAGTTTGGCCCATGAATAACTACAAATAATTGATTTGAACGGTCATTAATTTAGATCAAAATTGTTGCTTATTTGGAAAACCACTGAGTGTCCACGTTTTAACTTCCTGGCTGATGTCTGTAGACGTTGCTTCAATATTCATAGATAATGTTCTTTCGTCATGATGCCATTCATTTTATAAAGCACCAGCTGCTGAAGCCCATGTTTTAAGAGACTGTAATCAAACTTCTAAATGAATTCAAAGAAAGTAAAAAAACATACTTTTAGCAAATATAAATAATTTAGGTAATTCCAATTAACTTAAAACAAAAATGTTTGGCCTGATTTACCTGAAAACTGTATCAGTGTGTGTACATAGTTTAAACGTTATTTTCGCAGTGTATTCTAGTTTTCAATGTGAGTCACCACATGTTGCTCATGCGGCTGCAGTCAGTAATCAGCTTCATCTATATCGATTTATCAGATGACTCAGTTTTTGGATAAATTGATATCACTACCACTGACTAACTTTCCAAAGCTCAAATGACTCAGTTTTAATCAAGTCATGTAAAATTCTACTTATGGAGATGAGCTGTTTATATTTTCATTTCACATTGAATCAGACCCTGTTGCTGTGTCTGGAAATTGACCCCCAGTCATCTGGAAACGGACCCCCAGTCATCTGGAAACGGACCCCAGTCATCAGGAAACGGACCCCCAGTCATCAGGAAACGGACCCCCAGTCATCAGGAAACGGACCCCCAGTCATCAGGAAACAGACCCCAGTCATCTGAAAACGGACCCCCAGTTATAAGGAAATGGACCCCCAGTCATCTGGAATCGGACCCCCAGTCATCTGGAAACGGACCCCCAGTCATCTGGAAACGGACCCCCAGTCATCTGGAAACGGACCCCAGTCATCTGGAAACTGACCCCAGTCATCTGGAAATGGACCCCCAGTCATCTGGAAACGGACCCCCAGTCATTTGAAATTGGACCCCCAGTCATCTGGAAACGGACCCCCAGTCATCAGGAAACGGACCCCAGTCATCTGGAAATGGACCCCCAGTCATCTGGAAACGGACCCCCAGTCATTTGAAATTGGACCCCCAGTCATCTGGAAACGGACCCCCAGTCATCTGGAAACGGACCCCCAGTCATCAGGAAACAGACCCCAGTCATCTGAAAACGGACCCCCAGTTATAAGGAAATGGACCCCCAGTCATCTGGAATCGGACCCCCAGTCATCTGGAAACGGACCCCCAGTCATCTGGAAACGGACCCCAGTCATCTGGAAATGGACCCCCAGTCATCTGGAAATTGACCCCAGTCATCTGGAAATTGACCCCCAGTCATCTGGAAATGGACCCCAGTCATCTGGAAATGGACCCCCAGTCATCTGGAACAGACCCCAGTCATCTGGAAATGACCCCAGTCATCTGGAAATTGACCCCAGTCATCTGGAAACGGACCCCCAGTCATTTGAAATTGGACCCCCAGTCATCTGGAAACGGACCCCCAGTCATCTGGAAACGGACCCCCAGTCATCAGGAAACGGACCCCCAGTCATCTGAAATCGGACCCCAGTCATCAGGAAACGGACCCCCAGTCATCAGGAAACAGACCCCAGTCATCTGAAATCGGACCCCCAGTCATCTGGAAACGGACCCCAGTCATCTGGAATCGGACCCCCAGTCATCTGGAAACGGACCCCCAGTCATCTGAAATCGGACCCCAGTCATCTGGAAACGGACCCCCAGTCATCTGGAAACGGACCCCAGTCATCAGGAAACGGACCCCCAGTCATCTGGAAACGGACCCCAGTCATCTGGAAACGGACCCCCAGTCATCTGGAAACGGACCCCCAGTCATCTGGAAACGGACCCCAGTCATCTGGAAACGGACCCCAGTCATCTGGAAACGGACCCCCAGTCATCAGGAAACGGACCCCAGTCATCTGGAAACGGACCCCCAGTCATCTGGAAACGGACCCCCAGTCATCTGAAATCGGACCCCAGTCATCTGGAAATGGACCTCCAGTCATCAGGAAACGGACCTCCAGTCATCCATTTCAAGAAAAGAGACAGCGAGTCAAAGCTTCACTTCTTGAGCGCCTCCTTTCAATAAGTTTACTGTTTACAGACTTTTCAGCACAATCACCACATCCAAAAAGTTTATACAGTTGCAGAGATTTAGGCTTCTCCCTGTTTGAAAGTCTGACCAAAAAATATGGCACCTGTTACATACAGCATGTTAATTCTTGCATTCAAACAACCACAGATGAAAATATTGCCACATTGTATCGGTGGATAAAGTTTTGTTATCATGTCTTCTGTCTCATTTCTCTCATCTTTTTTGTTTCCTCCTCTTTACGTCACTTTCTCTCCATCTTGCCTCATTTCATTCTCCTCTAAGCACTTTTCTCTCACCTCTTTTCTAATTTGTTTATCTTCACTCCCCTTCTTATCTTTCTGATCAACCTTTTGTTCTCCCATCTCATCTTTCTTCTTTTCCTGTCCTATTTCCTTGTTTCTACTTGTTTTCCTATCAGCTGCTTATTTAGGCTTGACATCAGACTAATGGTGAGCTGAAGTTGCTGCTGAAGCTTCAGCTCCCACGACTTTCAAGACGTAAATACTGAGCTGAAAGATGATTGTGTCAGCAAGGGGAGGGATTTCCTTTTCCCCACATCAATTTCAAAATACTTGAAAGTACTGTTTTGTATCTATGTTGCTTTTTTTCTATTTGTCAATATTCAGGGAAATATTTCTGGTTGGGAAACCAAGTACAAAGTTTGATAGGTTCTGGGGAAAAAAACTGATTTCATAAAATAAATGGCACATATCCTGATTCTTCATCATGATTTTGAAATGTTGCCTTGCTGAAATGCATATGGTTTACTCAAATCAAACCTTTTGAAATTTTAAAAATTCTATTGATAAAAATATTGTAGGATTGGTCTATCTGGGGCTGCACAGTGGCGCAGTTGGTAGAGCTGTTGCCTTGCAGTAAGAAGGTTCTGGGTTCGATTCCCAGCCTGGGGTCTTTCTGCATGGAGTTTGCATGTTCTCCCTGTGCATGCGTGGGTTTTCTCTGGGTACTCCGGTTTCCTCCAACAGTCCAAAAACATGACTGTCAGGTTAATTGGCCTCTCTAAATTGTCCCTAGGTGTGAGAGTGTGTGTGCATGGTTGTGTGTCTCTGTGTTGCCCTGCGACAGACTGGCAACCTGTCCAGGTGACCCCCGCCTCTCGCCTGGAACGTTAGCTGGAGATGGGCACCAGCAACCCCCCCAACCCCACTGAGGGACAAGGGTGAAAGAAAATGGATGGATGGATGGATGGTCTATCTGGTTAGTTTTACTGGTAAACATGGTTAATTATTATTAGTAGTTGTAGTAGTGTTCATGATTGAATCGTCATTTAGGGAAAAACAGAGTCAGTCTGAGTAACAGATCTCACATCTCAAAGCAGGACGAAAGAGTTCACTGGGAAAGATCAGCAGACCTTCACAAACCGAGAAAGCTGAAGGTCGTCCACATCTTTGGTGCGTTTGCCCTTAAAACATTGTAAGTAAACTCAAATCCCTTGAGAAAAAGATATTGTATTGATTAGAAAAATGTAGAAGACAACACAGCAGAAGATCCTACAAACGATATGCTGAGTTTTTATATCAGAAGTGGGATCTAGAAATAATCTCACTACTGGAAAATTATCATAGTTTCATATCTGTGTGGCCTCTTAACGATGTAAGCTAACAACAACATATTTCTCTCCATTCCATAAATTTAAAGTATAAACTTGATCACAAATTGGGAATGTTCTGCAGTATCTATTCTACTAGTTAACCGTAGGTGAAGAAGGAATGTTTTCCAGGAACCAGTGTCGTTTTATTCTTCCATTTCCACTTCATTTACCAGAATAAAAATGGCAGCAGCCATCTTGAATCTGAGCTTGAGTTTGAGTATTCAACTCTTGGTTTTAGACAGTTCTCAGGTGGTTTAAAAACAAAATAAAATTATATTTCATTTTGAAACTGCTTCAGCCAATCAGGAAAGGAGTTAGTTGTTAAATGTGGATTCAGACAAACTGATGCAGTAATTGTCTTACGATCACAGCCATCACATGTACATTAGTAGCTAAGATTAATCTGAACGTTTCTGTTTGGCCAAAAGCCACATGGAATGAGTTTAACAATATTATCTTAGTTGTGTAAAAGTTTTTCTGTAAGTGACTCCACATTTAGACACATCACAGCAGATAAAGACTAATTTGATGACTTTATATGTTTTATAAATCTCTCTGATTTATAAAACATAATGTTCTACTTATTTTCATGTTACTGTATACATGAGACGCAAGATTGCAGAACAAAAGAAAAAGTTTAGTTTTCATCAAGTTCCTCTAATGTGGAAAAGCCCCACTGGGAGAAAGGAGGAAAGAGGAGCTCCGGTGGAAGTTAACCTTTGGCCTCTCTTCAGAGGAGCGACAGGACCCCGACTGCACTTTGACCTCCAGGGACTAACCAGTCGCTGAAGCGTGACCTGCCTTTTTAGGCGGGGCCAAATTTCTCCAAGCCATTTCTCACATTCTGGGCATTCCAGGAGTCACTGCAGACGTACCTCCCACAGGAAAATCAATACACACAGAGATTAAAATGAAACAGCTAGCTATGTGACCTTAAAGTGCAAATGGGGACTTTATTCTCTACTTCATTACATTTATGATAAAAGTGAAAGTGGACCCTCTTTCGATTCTACTTTTAAATATCTGATTATTACCAGTTTCTGAATTTTTGTAAACCTAAACTCAAATATGCAAAAGCAAACTGCTTGTTTATTAAACTCAGTGGAAGAGAAAATGTTTAACAGTTCTCTGAAGATCCCACCACAGGATTTCAATCAGATTGAGAGCGAGACTTTGACTAGACCATTTCAACAGCTTGATGTTTTGACATATTTAAGGCGGTGTGGGCGTGACATCACCACTGATGTTTGGATTTAGGTAATAATAAAAGATGTAAACCGACATCCATGCAAGAACATTATTTCAAGGAAATTTCTTTAAGAATAAAATGCACGTCACCCCAAAGTAATACATACGTAGTTTCAGTGTTTAAAAACAAACTTTGACAGACACATGTCAGGGTCTGCTAATGGAGAAGCGACTGTGCAGAAATTAATTCTTGCAGATTTTAATGAACCAAATCAACGTTGGATTGAACAATGAAATAAAATTCCTCAATGGTGATTTGACAGAGTGATGAAGTTCAATACAAAATGCCTTCAGGTTGTTGCTGCGCCTCAGTTTTCATATACAGTCACAGAAAAGTTCACTGTTTTGCCATGACTTTATGTAGAGTTGAACTGAGACTTTGACACTTTGTTAGTGTACAGGTGAAGGCATAAGGCATTATTTACATATATCATATATGTTGTGGTTGTTTTAGCTGGGAACATTGGGACATGTTTTTCCTTCTGTGAATGGAAAAGATTATTTTAGACTTTGAAGACAGATCTATTTATTCTAGGCTATGTTTTTCCTGTGATACATTTGATACCAACTGTTACAGACATCCCTAACATTTTGACTAAATTTGAAAGGCAAAACTGACACTGTCTGTGAGTCTGCTTATTTTGGCACATTCCCGTCTTTAAATATGAGTGGTGTGTGTGTCTTGTGGGCTGCCTGGTAAGAGCAGAACCCCATTTTGGTTGTTCTTTGCTATTTTTAAACTTTTCCACGTGACTTCTTGTGTATATTTTCCAATACGGAGACCAAAATAGATCCAGATCCTCTATGTGTGTGTTTATTAGCACACTGGCTTTTAATTGCACTCCTGGTTCTGCTTTGTGTGATCCAGTTCCATTCTGTGGTACTGGATAAGTTTAGATCCAACACCCACACCTACACATGCACACAGTCTGAACACCGACCCAGACAGAACCAAACCAGGCTGCACACTAATTACATGCCTGAAATTAGACATAATATCGGCCAACTGGTTGACTGTGGAAACAATAACGGAGTGCCAAGTTAGGTTATGTGTTCTCATATGTGCAATTTCTGATTTTATTTTATATGTTATCAGTGTTTTTGAATAACCTAATCATCTGTTTTGTGCATTATTGTGCATAACTAGTCAAATAGCTAAACAACAAAGTCATGGAGAGGAATTAAAAATTAAAAAAATAATATTGTCCTCAGGAGCAGAGGAACAATTTAGTCTCTGGTTACTGCTGCAAAAAAAAATCCCCAGAATATATTATCTGCTGCAGACTTAATATGGCCAAAAGAAAGGGCTTTCCAGCATTATATTTAAAACTGTAGAGGTTCAGAATTGGCTTCTTCAGGACTGAAAATCCACAAATAGAGGAGTGGACGTCTGACGCAGTCTGTTGTGGCAAGGAGACGTGGAAAGGTTTTTTTTATTTTCGCCTACAATGAAAAGACACTAATGTTGAAATACATACAGACATGTGGTTTTAAGTAAAAGTGTTTACATTGCAGAGAAGCTGCATTTGAAGGCAGATGCTGACATCAAACATAGAAGATGATTCAATAGAATTATGAAAGTTTAAGGTTCAATTATATTATACCTCTTCAACAGTAAGAAAAATCCCCAAACAGGATGAATATTTGGTGCTTTTCCCCTCATGTTTAGTTTATTTATTAACTGGTTTTAACTGTGTAGTGCATAAGTTAACAGCAATTACATTCACATGACAATGCAAGTGAATGTGTGAAAAAGTCATCCAGTAAAACACTTACAAACTTGCTGTGTGTAGATAATATATGATTTGTAAATTTTACATTAACTGTCTAACAGCTGGATGCCAGCAAGTTACTGTGTAATTACTGTATTCTCACTTACTTACAGTATTAAATAGTTTAATTTACAAAAGAAAAATCTTTACTGTAAGCCACTTACTGTATAATTACTGGAGTTTTAATGTTTTTATCTTTTTTTTAATCTCTTTCTCTTTCTCACTGTTTATTTAATGTCACATGTTGTTTTTATTTTAATTATGTAAAGCACTTTGAAATGCCTTGCTGCTGAAATGTGCTATATAAATAAAATTTGATTGATTGATTGATATAGCTTAAGCTCATTTAACTTAAAATATGTGAATAAAATTTGAACTTAAAACCTATCAATCTTTAGGAACACAGCAAAAGAAAAGGCAGTAACTTTTACTTTGTCTCTGCTGGGTCACTGAGTTGATTGATGAAAATGATCTAGTGTGATCTTAAACACAGGATCATGGAGGATTGAATTTGTTAAAAAGACTGATTTAAATTTTATTGGGTTTATCATTACAAGAAATTTCCTTTGAGGTCCCTCGTCTTTTCTCCTCGTTTCCCTTCTTACTACCGAAGCAATTTGTCTTGCAAATGTGTTCACCTCCATTAAACTTCTTCATATTTTGCTTTTTCTTTTTTACACTTACTAATTTTAATACTTTTTTTGTAATAGATCACACATTAGTGATTTTTCCAAGTAAAAGGAAGATGATAAATATATTATTTTCTTTTACAGATGACAGTCTGTAAAGTGCTCTGTGTGCCGTTCTGACTGAATCCACATCATTGGAAATGTCGATCTGAGCACCTCATGTAGTTCAAACTGTTTTAATTTCACAAACTAACTATCTGTAAGGCTCAACATGGCCAGTTGTGTGTGTGGACCACAGAAACGTCTTCATTACATCCTAAAAATTTAAGACTGGGCCAACTCTTTTCACAGCATATGTGCACATAAAGAAAACTGGACTCTAGTGGCATATGAATGTCATGATGATTTTAGCCTTCTGCATTCAAGATCCACTGGATTCTATACTTAAGGAGTAGCTAACAGTGTTGTCTTTGTCTGACATTCCTGGTTTAAATGATGATGCTGCAACTTTTACTAAACCTTTAACTACACTATTGGCAGTCCTATTATCTTTAATATTAAACCCAAAATGAAATCCAAATCCTTATTTTTGTGCCATGACTTTAAAACGTTTTTTGGACAAGATTTTCAAGCTGAGTGACACAAACTAAGTTTTTGATCTGGGTGTTTGCGCACCATGCAGCTGCTGCGCTGCAGGCTTGTCTCTTCACAAGAGCACATTATTTTTGTGGTAATTTTTCTTCACAATTCAGTGTTTCATAATTCATAGTGATAATGTGCAGTCTTATAAATACTGAATAAGTCCGTGCCTTCCTGTTGGACAGTGCATACATGCGTAATGAGTCCTGGTGTTTTATTGATCCCTGCTGGGAAGTCGAACCTTTTTTCGTTGACTTCAGGAAGTTCACGGGTCAGGGTCGGCAACAGATCAGCATTTTTTCAGCTGACATGATTTAGAGTGTCAATCAGCAAAGGAAATGTTTGTCAATATGAGCACCAAGTCTCACATTTCTGTTTTTAAAATCTCTAAGCAGAATTAAAAATATTAAAATTTGGAACCCTTATCATTGGAGTCAAAAGAAAAATAAAGACAATGTAGATTGCAAAAATGTTTTTTTCATTTGAACCAACCATTCATGGTTTATATGATGAAAACTAGAATAAATTCAAGGCTTATGGAAAAATTTCTCATGTTAGTTAAAATGTGATTTAAAGAGCGCGAAATTAATCTCATTAAATGATAACTATAATATCAAGATCTCATTAAATAAACAAAGATTAAGATGTACAGCTAAAAACAAACATTTGCACTTCGGTTTCTTTTCTGAAGTTAAAGTCAGACCAAACTTCGATCAGCTAAATTAAAAAAACATATTTCTGTTTGTTAAATGACACAACAATGAGAAAGACAGATTGTATGTAAGAGATTTATTTATGAATGTCTTCAAAATCTGAAACTTACATACATTTCTGTAGCTAGCATTGCCTTTGACCTGTCAAACCTTTTGGGTTTCTTTCAATTAGCTTCTCACAATGGTTTGCTGGAGTTCTGGCTCATTCCTCCTGACAGAACTGGCACAAGTGAGTCGAGTTTGTAGGCCTTCTCCCTGACACACACCTTTTTGTTTTTGCCTACAAATTATCCACAGGATTTAGATCAGGACTTTGTGATGACACTATATAAGGAAACGTGAAGAAAATGTGGGTTAATCGCAACTGATATCATCATGATATTATGTAACAATAACATTCCACAGCTGTATTTATTTTAACAGCTGAAATGGACAGATCGCTCAGGTTATCACTGCAGAATCAGAGCTATGAAAACCCATTTCCTTTACTTTCCTTTGACATAGAAAATAATGGTTATGCAAAGCTATTAAACCCACCCAATCAGATCTAAGGATCTAATTAAAAATACTTCTAAAACCAGATTTTCTTTTACTTAACCTGCCTCTGAAGAAACTAGAAACTCTATTATAACAGCTGTTGGAGAGGTTAAATCTTTTCCTTTTGAAATTACTGACTTTTCCAAAATGTTCTGCCAAAAATATGTGGTTCTCACTAAGATATAATCACATATGTGGTGTTTTTTTTTTTTAAATCTAAATGGATTAGGAGGTAAACTGAACTGAAAAAATAACTTAGTATGGTGCTAATAACTTCCCAAGGAAAAAATGAAAGTAAGAGTTCAGATAAAGGAGATTACAGAAATCTTTTAAAACTATGAATGTCCATAAGACATTTTTCTTTTTTTTAGGAATGCAAAAAATTTGTATGTGCGACGCTGTAAACAAACAACCTGTTGTTGTAAAACTCCTCTGGGAAGTTTCATTTTATCTTTATCTTGTGACTTTTTTTCACAGGATTCTTTTTTCACTAAGTCAATTAGATCTAATGTATCCCATTATGGTGCAATAAGGGCAGGCCTAAGCTATCAAAACTCTTTATTTTGATGGATGTGGACACACAGACTCACACAGTCACACAGACGCCCCCCTTCCTCCTCCTCTCACCACACATTTCTTCTGGCTCCAAAGCACAAACACAGCGCCTGGTCAGGCAGGCAGCGAGGAAGGAAGTCTGTATTTGTAGAGTGGAGCTACCTGGCATCACTGTCAAGTTCTGCTTCTCACTATAGTCTTTTTTATGTGTAATTTTATTTGTTCATTTTGTTATCACTGGTTGTGACGTTGATAATGGATGCTGCTGATTTAGTTTTTATTATAACATATCCACTCAGCTGCATCAAAAGTGGGTCAAATACTATTTTTCCCCAATATAATGCTTTTATTAATTCATGTTATTGATTTTTTATGACTTTTGTAACTATACATCATAACGTTCAATACATCCATTATTTCAACTGACATCATGCAACTTACGTCTAACTTTTTTTTTTATTATTTCTCAAAATTTTTCCTCACATTAATTTTTGCACATCCTTCTGATCATTGCCTATATTCACACACACTCTCATTTAGCTACCACTCAGTTCAATGAACACACACCTGCTTGTTATGAATAAAATCTTCACCTTCCACTTCCTTCAGAAAACAGAAAACATCTGACAGACTCCTCACACCCTTCTTTCCGGTCACAGATGTTAAAAGATGTTAAAACCAGGCTCTTGAACAGTTTTAAAACAAGGTAAATATCACTCAAACAATGACATTTATTCAATTTAGGTTTATCTTTGTTTACAAATCTGCTGGCACTTTAACCTGATAGTGATTCTATTTTATGCTTCATTTATTTTTATGTTTACAGAATATTTTCTTTAGTCTAATTTGGAGGTAACATTAATTTTGTTTAGTTATCTTTTTGTTCACACAATATCTTGGCACGTTAAAATATATTGTCTCTTTGTAATGGAATTGTATGTGTACACGTGTCAGATTTATTTTAGATTATTTTCTTTATTTACAGCTCTGTTTTAAGGGATGTTTTTAAGCTAGTTCAATAAAAATCATAATGTATATCTGCACAATCACAATGAAAAAGAATCTTGAATTTTGCTCTACTGTACATTCTGTGTTGTTTTTCTGCCTCATAGCTTTACAGTAATGTAGGTTTGATGTTACAGCTGTGACTTGGCTTTTTCTTGAGATTTTATTTTCTCAGTAAGACAGAAAGCACACAGACACACAGACCTGCTGTGAGATGCATTTTAAAAGCTCTAAATTAAAAAGAAAAACAAGATGTGGCACTGCAAGTGTCCTACACACATGTTAATTGGTGAGAAATGTGTATTGTGAAGCATCAAGGGAGGAGGATAAATGATGGGCTTACCTGCAAAAGGAAGCTTTTGATAAGCTGTCACTGTCATTTACATTTTCACCCTGTGCTCACACATGAATAAACACACAGACTGAGCCGTTATCAGCCTTTCTCGGGTTTTTAGATGTTTGAAACAATCAAAAGAACAAAAGATGGACAAGCCCAGACACCAAAACTACTATCTAGTATCGAGTTGTTTAGAAATAGTGTGAGACATTTGTAGAATAAGCATTTTCTAAAAATCCAAGAAGAAAGAGTTCCCCTCAAAAAATATTTTTTTATATGAAAGCTTTTCTAAAGTAATTTTGTCACATTTACTTTGACGAGAGAAATGCAATTCATTGGTCAATCTGTTTCGGAGCCAGATGGGGCTGTCCATTACAATCGGAGCCTCACAGCAGTAGCCAGCAGATGTGGCTGTGGGTGAGGCTGGGAGGGAGGACTCCAGAGAGAGGGAGAGAGAGCTGGACCTTCCCTTCTGTGCGTGTCTACCCAGATGATCACACCGCTGAGAAATCTACAATCCAACCAGCACTTCATTTTGGCCGTGCCTGAGAGCCACACAGCTGCAGAAGAAAATCTGAACGTATCCACAGTACATCTTTGTGCATCTCTGCACATCTGTGTGTCAGGAAACAGAAAGAAAAATGGAGGCAGAAATGCAAAAGGATGATAGATGGGGGGCTGAAAGGGGTTGTACTATACGGCAGTTTGTTTTTATACAGTGCATCTTCTAAATATTTTTTGTTGTTGGTTGTTGAACATTTTTCTTTTAGCAGTTCAGTCTCAGATCCAGCTGTTTTCGTTTTAGTAGGCTTTCTATGGTTCACGATATCACCACAGATTATAAGCCACATTTTCATAAAGCATAAAGAAAACATGCAGAATGGCTTTTTATTTTTCCACGGTGTAATTTTTTTATGTGTGTGCTGGGAACTAGTATTACAAAGTCACATTTTATTTAACTTTTATACCGCAGCAGTACACAACAGAAAACACACAATCTAAAGGGAAGGACAACAACTTTTCCAGATGAAGTCATAAAGTTCAGAAACAAAACCCTGCAGAAGGTACAGTATTTCACACTTCTATGACAAAGTTAGATTTACAGCGTGACAACACATGACGCACAGCAAGAAACATTATTATATAATTAGGTGGTTAATAATAATCTAAATTAGAGCTATATCCTCTGCAATGCCTCAACTTGCATTCATCACAAAATGATCTCGAAGAAAAAAAGTTACCACTATCAACCTATGGTAAATACCCCACATTTTTTAAGCACAACTCATGAAAGTCTGAAACTGCTACTTTTATAGCTTCCTGTTTCAGCAAGATATGTTGGAGTGACATCAATAGGTTATGTATAAAAAGGAGCAAAAACTGACAGTCAAAATTTAGCTGTTAATTTCTATACTCCTCAAAAAGAGAGGTAGTAGTAAAATAAAAGACATTGGTCTTTTCCGCAGAAGCATCCAATTTTTTATTAACTTCTTTTACCTTTGCTTCCTGTTTGGTTTTATTTTCTTGAATTGTTTTTGAAGCTATGCAGTCATTTGTTGTGTTTTGCATCTCTAATTACATATTTTCAGTTAACTGATTCATACAAATAATTTCCTTTGGGCACATGTAACAACATTTGAAGCTGTACTAACACTATACAGTATCACAAAAAAATGTTGATAAAGATAATGATGGCTTGCACACCCAGCCACTGACAATTCATTTGAATAACCATGACATGTTATTCAAAATATTAGTCACTCCAATAACTGTAACAAAGAAAAGAAGAAACAACAGCAGGTTGTGCAGCTCATATTTACACCCTTGGAATGCGTTAGAATTACAAATGTTTTATTTAGATTTCATGAACATACCGTTCACACTATGAAACATGGCAGTGGCAGCATTGTGCTTTAAGGGTGTTTTTCTTTTCCAGGGTGGAAGAAAACCTGTTAGAGGCCAAAAGGCTTTGAGTCTTGGGTGGAGGTGTCAGTGAGCATACAGTCAGTAAGTGTGCAAAGTGAGTATAGGGACATAACACTGCAGTGAAACATTTCTACAAACTACTAGATCAGGAATAGTTTGTTTGAATGCAGCTCTTTTCAGATTTTTCTCCTGCTACTTCACATTAGTTTACAGAGGAAACTATATATATATATATATATATATATATATATATATATATATATATATATATATATATATATATATATATATATAGTCTTATGGAGTTGTGTGGAGGAGGGCTGCTCTGTCGTGTTGAAGGGGAGCTTCCACTTCACCCTCCACTTTAAAATTTACTTTCAGTTGCCATTCCATCCAGTCTGAAACTAGAATAATTTTCATTCCTTCCTTTTTTTTCTTCCCTTATCTTCACTCCGGCTTTGTTCAAAAACAATAATCCCAATTTGGCGGTGTGGTGGCTGCCATGACGATGCGTGCAAACGGATAATGGGGCAACTGTTAACCTTTGACTGGTTAAAAGCCCCAAGCTGAGTGGGAGAGGGGGGGGGGGGTTGAGAAAGGGGCTAGGGGGAAACACACACACACACAAACACACGCACACGCACACACACACAGACACACATTATGTCACAGAGAGAAAGGAAATTCACACTCATTTCCTCCGTGTGGTTTCGGTACAAATCAACAACATCCTGTCCTTTTGTGAATCCTGCCTGCCCTCATGCTGGTTTGCGTTTCACACACACAAAGACGCACACACGCACGCACACTCTCCTCACCACCGCCTGTTTTTTTTACACTACAGTGGAAGCTGTATAGTCATACCTCACATTGTTGCAGAGGAAGGAAGGACACGTCCTTGCTCGCAATAAATGGCTTTAGATAGAACAGGAACCCATGAGGGGAGCGGCTATTATTCGGGCTAATCCAGTTTAGCCATGCGGCCTCTGGCATCTTAACATCCTTGTCAATAAAATGTGTCTTAAAATTGAACAACCACCTTCAGGTGTCCTCTGTTTTTCACTTAAGAACTGACTTCCATCGATTCAGATAAATACTCGGAAAAACATATTTTTGTCCTCTCAATTTACGTCTACTTAAAATTACAATTACTCGCTGGAAGTAAATATTATTGAATTCGTCTCTATTTGACGTTTTTAAAAGCGTGATGATTAATTTGAAAGTCAAACCTATATGTAAATCAGGAATGACATTGTCCTTGTGACCAAAAAAAGCCCCCACCCCTCTTTTTTCCCCCACGCACAAACACACACGCCTCATTCGCTATTTCGTCCCATTCATAAAAATCCGGGCTTCGCGCGTGCGCAGTGCAATTCGGTGTCCTCCCCATTCATAAAAATGTAACCTCCGCATTTCAAGCCCTCCCCGACTCGTTCTTCCCTCCCATTCAGAAAAAATAAATGAAAAAACGGAGGCATCTGCACAGCGCCGTCCCCCTTTTTCCTCTCCTCTACCCTCCCATTCATAAAAACTCACTTCCCTCCCCCTCGGTGGTTGCAACATCATATCCACAGCTCTGCGTCCTCGATCGCAGTCGCCTTTTTAATGCACCAAGCCAGCGGAGAGAAAAGCGCTGAAAGAGCCGCTCGCCTTTCCTTTTGGAGTTAACGTCTTTGGAAATACTTAACGCACCACCCGCCACCGATCTCCGCTTGGACTATCGAGAGACCTGCGCGCAGACGTCGAGCGTAACGAAGAGATGAGAATTGCGTCCTGATACCCACGGTAAGTGATGTTTTCTCTGTGTTACATATTTAGAAGTCGTGATCCAGCGACAGCACAGCCTGGCTTGTTTCAGATCCATTGCTCTAACTCAGCCACCTCAGTCCGTCGGATCCTGTATAAGATACAGGAGCGACATGGCTCTCCTGAGTAACGTCCTTTTTTCCTTTTTAAGAAACTGACTCAGAGCCTGTGTTTGCATGTTTAAGTCAATATTTAACCACCGGTTTTAGGAGCAAACGCGAGATTAAGGCGAAGGAGAGAGAGGGAAGCGAATAAGGTGCAGATGTGCACTTCTGCATCTATCACGATTATGACGTCTTTTAAATCTGCTCAAATTTTCGCTCCCTGTGTTTAAAAATGAGGCTTCGTGTTCAGTCGCGTCTGTCCTTCTGGCTCTGCAGAGAGCACCACGTCGCTTAAGTCCTTTTTCAATCACCCTTTTCACCTTCGTTTCACGCTACGCGTCTGATCATACATTTGTTATTATTGGGTATTATTACATTACTTTATTAAGAATTTTGAATTGCATCGTCCGCATTTATTTGCTAGGGATATGTGCGATTGTGGAACATAGTGATCAGCTTTCTTTAAAACCTTTGTCATTTTTAAATTATTTGCAAACTAAGATTGAAAACGCCGAGTACTTATAAGCAATAAGCACGCTATTTGAGTACACGGAACGGCCGCCTCCGGTTTTATGACTCAGTCCATTCACATTTCCAAGGGAGCAACGCGCGCGCACACACACATTCACAAACACGTACGCACTTGCACACGCATAGTTCCGGCTTGGAGCTCATAATGGTCTAGATTTTTGACGATCACAAGCGCTTGCGCCTTTGCCAGCAATGTCGCAACAGGTTTCACAACAAGCCAGGCTTTTTTTTTATTTATTTTTTTCAGACCCTTTAGAGGGAGGCGAATAACATGATCTGGGGATTCAGCTACAGGAGCATAATAGTGTGAAGTAATGACACAGTTTCGGACAAAAACACCACATCAGTGTGCCAACTATATGGCTGACATAATAGCAGGCAGCAGAGATGTAGGTTAGTGCAAATCGTGCTTGCTCTTGCTCTATTTCTACTTCCATCAGTGGGGGTCTACCTGACGTAGAGCACTCATGGAGGAAATGGATGCAGCTGATTTCACTGAGCATAAATGGAGCGCACTGATTCATCGCTCTTACTGCCTGCAGCACAGCAGGTCCCATTCATAAAAACACCTGCTGGTTCATAAAATCAGCCCCATTCACAAATTCCGAGACTGATCATTTTCTCTGATTCGGATTTGTGGTTGTAAAGTGTGCTAAGGAATTACATCACCAGCTACATTATGAAAGCTGAAGCAGTTATTGATCAGCGGGTCTACACGACCTAAATTCTTGCTTTCAGTTCTGCTTCTCTGGCAAGTTTCTAATTTCTTCTCCTCCCTGCCTTGTTTTGCATCTTTGAGTCTTTTGCATGCAAGTCCTGCTCTGTGGTGCTCTCTGCTTTTTTGTAAGGGAGAGGACGAGAGTCCAACTTCTATTGTGCTAATGTCAAAGTTAGAAGACATGGGGTTCAGACTAATGGTCCTTTCTAAAAATCACCATAGGTTGCAAGCTTAACAACCAGAAAATGTTATATAACAAAACCTTAAGAATATTTCTAGCTGCAGTTGTTCTGTTTTAAGTAAACAAATTGAAACATGTATGACAAATGTCTTGTATACATGAAACCTATGGGGGGAATTAGAAGCTACTGATTCACTTTGACATAGCATCCTGATCAGACACTAACACTGAGTGTAAAGAAGTTGCACAAAGGGAAAAAAAAGAACTTGACTTCAGTACTTTAATAATTTTTTTCTACATAAAGCAATGACATATTTAATTTTCAGTACGCCTATGGGAGGTTACATTGAAGAGCATAACAGTCCAACTTTTGTCAACTGTTATCTTTGTAGATTTGAGACATTACATCACCTCTTGTATGAAATACTTAGAACCTATTCCTTATAAGTTTCAGTGTGAATAAATAGTATCATGGAAGCCCTTGTTGCTTGTTTTAACGGAATCTCTTGTATCATTTTTTGCAGTAACACTAAATGCTGCTTTAATGTGAAGACGTGCAAGGCACCAGCCGACACATGGAGTCCAGGGTTCCCCACCACATTCCCGGAGTGTCTTCTTCTCTTATCTCTCAGCCTTTGCTGGATAGTAGAGTGCCCTATGGTCGTCTTCAGCATCCTCTCACCATTTATCCCATTGACCAGATAAAGTCATCACATGTGGAGAATGACTACATTGACAGTCCAGCTGTTGTGGCTCAGCAGCCTGTGAGCCAGAAGTCTGCAAACCGAAGAATCACCTGGCTTGGTCAAAATCAGGAGGCCTTCCTTGGGGCCAACCATAATCATCACCACAATCATCAGCTCCATCAGCAGGGCCGGTGTGAGTCTCACCCTCACCCAGACACCACCACCCACCCCTGGATCTCCTTCAGTGGCAGGCCCAGTTCTATTAGCAGCAGCAGCAGTACCTCTTCCGATCAGCGGCTGTTGGACCATGCAGCACCGACGCCGACGGTGGATCACCACCCAAACTCAAACCATCACCAGGGCCCCCTCAACACCGTCACAACCCGAACTCCTGGTTGTTTCTCTTCCACTGAAACTAAAGTCCTGACCTCCTCTTCCTCTGCTTCCTCCTGCTCCTCTTCCTCAAAATCACTTGACCTCAAGTCTGCAAAGGTTCCTGCTGGAGGCGTGTGCTCCACTGGGGTTCAACAAGGACTGGCGCTTATCCCTTCCTCTCCAACCGAAAAGAAGCACCTGTTTGTCTGCGAGCATTGTGGGAAGTGTCGATGCACTGAGTGCACGCTCCCCCGAGCCTTACCCTCCTGTTGGGTCTGCAACCAGGAGTGCCTGTGCTCGGCTCAGAGCCTGGTAGACACAGCCACCTGCATGTGCCTAGTCAAAGGGATCTTCTACCACTGCACCGAGGACGAGGACGACGAGGGCTCCTGTGCCGACAAGCCCTGCTCATGTTCACAAGCCAACTGCTGTGCACGCTGGTCTTTTATGGCCGCCCTCTCTGTCGTCCTGCCATGCCTAATCTGCTACCTTCCAGCTACGGGACTGGCCAAGCTGGGACAGAAGTGTTATGACAATGTTAGCAGGCCTGGCTGTCGCTGCAAGAACTCGCAGGCTGGCATGAGCATCCCTGTCAGTAAAAATGGAGGGGTGGAAGCAAACGTTGGGACAGAAAAGCAGCAGCAGGGTTCATGATAGTGGACTCAACTAGCTGGCTGTGGCCTTGCAAGAAAATGGACAGGACCCCACTTGTTTGGTTAACACGGACTGGACAAGGCAACACCACCCCATTAAACCACCATATTTATCTGCTGGAACATGACTATTAAAACAATGGTACTTAAATGGTTTCTTGACCTATGTTTGATAGCATGAATGATTAAAATGGGCCATTTAAAAGTGGAACAGCTAACAGGTTTGGTGAGAGATTTGTTTTCATGTTCTATAAGGGTGACGACAAGAAGAGACCAGATTGTGTGGCCTTGTGTTTGGGTTTTAAAGAAAATGGCTGAAGGCACAAAGTCGTACCTCTCTGCTGCTCAATACTTTCCAGCTATTTTTTGTAATGCCAAGTAAACAGAAACTGGTTGCTGATCCTCAGATTTCAAAAGGTATTCAACCCCAGCCATCTAGAAAAGCACAGCCCAGTGTCAGTCAGGAAAGCAAGTGGTTAACTGTTGAATACTGTGGCTTTTATGATGGGCCATTACAAGAGACAACTTCCTCTCAAAAGTGATTTTTTCACCATCTTTTAATTTTGCAGTTATGCTAAACGAGGCGAGCTTGGTAACATTTATCTCTAGATTGTTCTTTGAACAGGGGGATCTGTGAAAGCAATCCTTTTTAGACCTAATATAACAGTAATTTTCCACATTTCTTTCATCTTTTTGTGTGCTACAAGTGAGAAATAATCAATTTACAGTTGTTTTTTTATTCTTTTTATGGCTGGTAAAGCTTAGACCTTCTGAAATATTTTGAATGCTGTTCACTGCTCCACCTCAGATGTAATGCATGTGACGATCTGCATGCTCTAGTCTAATGGTTAACCACCGTGCTAGAAGTGGATTTGTGGTAGAGAAACATGTAAAAAAAAAAATAAAAAAAAAAAAAAAAGATTCAAAAGAAAAAAAAAACAACCAACCTTCTCAGGGATTGTTATACAATAATCTCCTCTTGAACTTGGCCTACTGCATGTTGAATTTTAAAACTGCCTACAAGAGCCTGGTCTGCTTCCTCTTTGCACAAAAACGGCAAAGAAAACATTTAAGAGGCGAAAGAGGCAATAGTGAATAATTTAAAACACGCAAGCTAAGTGAGAGGCAAATGGGCCATAGAACTTTGTTTTTTTTTCCAAAGGAGAGAGGGATGCAGGTGAAGAGGGTCAAGCTGAAGGTAAAGGTGAAGAGGAAAAGATTAGAAAAAGTTATTGTGTTTGTATCCAGTCAGCCTTTGTCAATATCAAACCTGCCACTTGCACAACCTTGTTTTTAGGACCCCTCTTAAAGGATGTACTAAAGCACAGTATTAACCACCTACTCAATCTTGTATTACTTTGGCCTTCACTACATTTACTCCACTCACACATATACACCCATCCACCTCGACGCACATCTGTGTCTTCATGAAAGTCAAATCAGTATGCTGCATAGCTGATTGTGTGAAATAGTCTCTCTTTTACTCTTAAAGTCTATTTTTGTGAATTGCATGATGTTCTTAGGAATTTGCCAAAGGATGCTATTATACAGTAGCATGTTTTCACAGTCTAAGTGACCACAGTTGTTATGATGACATTTTGCCAAATAGATAACAGTGGCAGGTTGTTAAAGGTGAATTGCCCTTTAATACAGGTGGCTGTTTCCATTTGGCATCATGGCATATTTGCTTTGAGGCTCCATAACCCACAAGTTGGACCCTTATCTTCCACTAGGGTACCTAACTTTGCTCATACTTGTATTTGGCTTTTTGCAGAAAGCTAATATCATTCAGAAAAATAGGAGAGCAGGAAAATCCACATGTGGTCCTTGGTATTGAATGTACGAGGCAATATTTCAAAAAACCTAGCAATTCAGTCTGAGATAGGTGCCAAAACTGAGAGCGAATGTGTGCCTGGGGGAAGGTGGGGCAGCAAAAATCACAAATGTTTTGACTATATATTTAGTAATAGAGCTATGAAGGTGAAATGTTATTTGCTGTAAATAGTTTCACAACATTTGTGTTCTTTAGAAGAGACTTTTAAATGTCCTCGGAAGATTGCATGGTACATTATAACCACAATTCAGTACAAACTATATAGAGACTATATTAGATATATATTTTGAGGGTAAGAATAAGATGTTTTTGAGGAAAATGAGTGCAGTAGAAGGAGGGTTCGAGAAACAAAATTACTTTATACCACTTGCACTTGATTTAGAAAAGTGTGCCCGGCAATAATAAAGAAGTAGAAAAAAATCTCCTGCTGATTATGCTATCCATGGCTCATTAGCAGTCGAGAAGCTAAGCTAATTCCCTCTCTGAGTCCTAAAGACATTGGATTCATTGAATCCACACTGCGAACACAGTCTACCCTGATCAACCCGTTCTCTGCTCCTTTTTTCATTCATGCATTTCTTCCTTCCTTCCTTTCTTCCGTGGGAAATAGTCCAACAAACACCCCTGGCCTGCCTTGATTGACAAACACAGCTGCTGTTCATGAACTTGTCATACCACAGAGACAGAAGAGACACACACGTCTGATACTCTCTCCCCTTTTGCTTTCTTGACGTTTTTTACCCTCTTCTCACCTTTGTTTTTACCTGGAGTTGTGTTGATCTTTATCACCGGTTGGACCTCTTTCTTTTCAACAACTGCTGCCTTTCTTTGTAGATCTTTTTACTATTATGTGCTCAATGGCCTGTTCATGGTGTGAAAAAAACATCGCCAACAACTATATTGAAATTAAATCTGTTGTTTATTTTCAGTTCTACATACCAATGTCACCTGGTTTATATTTTTCACATAAAAGGAAAACTATCATACAGTTGCTACTCCATTCCTTTGTACCTTTCCAATGACATTGTTGGGGATTGAGAAATGAGATTTGTGCTTTTTTGTTGGTTTGTTTGTTTAGATATTACAAAAAGAAAAAAATTCTCATATAAAAGGTTCCCTTTATAGATATATTTATTTTGAAGTTCTATTTTATATAGTATTTATTTAGATGCCAACTTTTTGTTTGTGAAGAAAGCTTATGTTGAAATGGAATGTACATTGACAATGGAAATATATATTGTTAAATATACTTGGCTGTTGTGTTGGTTTTTTTGTACTACACAAATAAAGAATAAGTAGAAAGGTAGTACAGGATTTTCTTTAACAAAGTTTTGTTTAAAGTTTATTAGAAATTCGTACTTACTCTGCATAACATTTTTGGCATATTCATTTGTTATAAATCCAACTAATCCTAGAAGCTAAAGAAAGTTACTAAGACCAAACCTGACGTCTGCAGCTTAAACAAAATGAACTTTCGAGTACATCAAGGCAGTTTGTAGACATCCTATTTTGTGGACCTTTAAACCACTATGTCTATATTGAGTGCTCATTACAGAGAAGCAGGTCATTTTTTATGGTACCTGCAGGGAGGAGGTTTTGTTTAAAACACATATTGAGACCAGAACAGAGAAAGTGATTGCAGTCAAAAGTAAAGCAACTGTAAAGAGCAAAGAATGTTACAGTAGAAGATATTTTTTGATTTATACATTACCTTACTTTCTGGCAGTCACGCTGACCAGAAATGTTTTATATGTTTCATTTTCACCACTTGCATTCTATGCAACATCTTCTCCATATCCTTTCAAATTTTCAGCAATTTCCACTGTGACATTTGCACAATTTCCCCAGTGCAAATGTCAAATGTTAAAGGTTAATAAAATACTTATATTATTAGCTAGTTGTTAGCTTTTACTACAAGCCATAAGTATCTGAAACTAGCATTTAGCTTCTGAAAATATCCACTAGAAGATCAGACTAGCTATAAGCTACTCTGACAAACCAACGTCTTCTTGGACCAGCCATTAGTTTTGCGAATAAGCCATTAGATTGTTGAACTCGCCTACAGCTTCACAGACTACCCAGCAACTTTCCAGGGTAGCCAGAAGATTAAACAGAAGGTCTGACACAGATTCAAAATCTCTAACACACTGGAGATCCAAGGTAATAACCATGCAAATACACAATAAACAGAAACACAAATGAAATAAAAAAATTGATTAACTCAATAATGACTAGGTGTTAGTTTTAATCTAACAACCTTTCATAGATCATTCCATGAACGTGATAAGGAAATGCTGTTTTTGCAGAATGAAATGAAGAGGTGAAGAGTATCATCTATACTGAAGATATTTGCTGCTTATAAACCTTTAACATAACCTCAATCAAAAAATCCTAAGCCATCTCTTTCATTAAATCTTGTACCACCGTTTAATTTGAGAATAGGAACAGACAAAACTTTTGCCAATAAGGCTTTTCTTTCCATTAATCATTTTGCTGTAAAACCTTAAAGGACTTAAGTTCCTTTGCATTATCACACTGCCTTCCTGAGCTTGCCCTTCCTGTTGCTCAATAAGCCACCCACCATAAAACACTCACAGGGCCCTAAAGGCCAAAATAAACTGAGCGACCTTAAACAGAAAGAAAACATTACATAAGAAACAGGAGATAATCCACAGACTTCCTCCGGACTATGTAACCTGAGACTTGAGCTGCTCACCTGGCCACTTCATATCAGAGTTTAAACTCCACAGCTGCTGTTCCTGTGTGTGTGTGTGTGTGTGTGTGTGCGTGGGGGTGTGTGTGTTTGCCTTGCAGGTTAGAATAACTTCCTCAAAGTTTATAGGGGTGGTCTGTTCTAATTGGGATGTGTAACATTCCTCTCCCCCCAAAGCACCACCTTATGAAGCCAGCACACACTCAAAAACCTTCCTGTCACACACAAACACACACACTGCCGTCACCTCCTACCCCCCGCCCTTCTCAAGCCCACCTGCACTGCTGCTACCTTGGGGGCGTTTCTCCTCCTGCTCTCATCCACTCTTTCTTCCAACTCCCAATTGTTTGATTCTGTACTTTGTGTATTTTCTGGGTGTTTACCCGAATGAGCCTTGGAGAGGAGAATGGAACAAATGAACAAGAAGAAAAGAGAATAGAAGGTTGCCTTTCAGAATCGTATAAAGAACATGTTTCCGCTGCGAAAGCCCTGCAGGCGCTGCTGTGTCTGCTCCAACAGGTGAGATCAGAGACCAACCTGCCTGTTTACCTGCCGGTCTGTCAGCACCCACCTGGGCTGACACGCACACACACAACACACACACACACAACCACAAACACCTGCATTTGACTTCCTCCACACCTACATTGTCATCTCCACCCTACCAAGCATCATACATATCATCAACACAGGAAGTTTCAGCACAGGCAGGTGGAGCAGAAACCATTTATTATCAGCTGCCATTGTGGCAGACTGGATTTACAGAGGAACCAGTCCTGCCTCAGTAGGAAAGTGTGGATGCACATAATCATTTGCACTCTACTTTGGAAATCACAGAGGACAGCACAAGAACACTGAAAGCTTTAAAGTTTTTTCTTACATGTTGCTCATATTTGCTACATTTGCTGTAGCTTCTGTCACACAAACATGTTTCTGTGTAACAGAATGTGCAACGTCCAAACATTAACTTTTGACAAAACAAAGGCTGTTACACTGATTTACTTACATTTGACATCAAAATAATCATCTGCTGTTAGAAAAAAGTTTTATAATTAACAAGCCGGAGCTGAACTGTAGCTAAATGTTCTTACCAGTTTATTATCTAGTCTACTTTCATATGTACTTGCTTGCTTGATTCTTTAAATAATTACCTTTGCATGTCTATTTGTTTGCCTATTTTCTTAGTTTCTTGCTTATGATGCTTCTATTTGTTCTTTTAGTTATTTTCTTAGCTATTGTTTGATTGGCTTCTTTACCTATTTACTTACCTACTTGTTTCTTTACCTGGTTATCCATTTTTTTACCTATTCCTTTTTTTACAATGTTTTTGTCCCACTGAAAACAAAAACTGTCTTGCTATAATGCAGGACAAAGCAACATCCAGGTGAAACAATCAGACTCAACCCATCCCACAGTTGTCTACTTATCCGCTGTGTTTTACAACAGGCAGAACTTGTAAGATTAAATTTCCCCAGAACTGTGTGTGTGTCACCTGATATGGCAACTCAACTCGAATTTGCATAAAAGTAGCAAACAATAATCTACTACTGGGAGGATGTGAGGCAAGTGCTCTGCTGTAATTGATGGTTCGTCTGAGCCGGTTTCTGAACCTGTTTGAGACGATGTTTGATGTTTTGAAATGCAAACTGTAGTTTTTAACTCTCTTCCATTTACATGCTCAACTAAATCCCCTGCAGTTTGCTCCTTATAAGCTACCAGTTCACAAAAATGGCATTTTCACATCTGGTGTAGCACTTAAGCCCAACCCCTTGCACCCCTGACAAGCCCCAGATACAGATTGAAGACACACATTTTGCTGCCTCTCTTCCTGTGCTCAGTAGTTCTGTGGTCTGCAAAATATAGTCAATAAATTCCAGGCTGAAAGAGTCTGTAGCAATATTGTTTAGATTTAAGTAAATCAACAACAACCATGTAAAAATGTCACTTTTTTTACTTTAATTTTGTCCAACTTAACTGAAATGATTAGGGGTTACAGCTACAGTTAGGCTTCCTATTGTAAGCCAGTGTTTTATGTTTCCACTAAACATTAATATGTTTTATGGTTGATCCATGGAAATGTTCACATATAAAACCTTGTACCAGTCTGCAGGGATGCATGCTCACATGGCACACAAATAGCAAGTGCATTGCTGTCTGAAAATGGACCCACTGACATTTAGACTCCATAATGAGGTCGCTTCCTATCACGCACACATGAGCGCATACACATGCACACACACCCCATACAAACACCCAGTTTTCTCCTCCCGGTCCGCTGAGGAATTCAAAAGTAAAGTGAAGCAAAGTATGACAAGATGGCTTCAACACACATTTCAACACTTGAAAAGTTTCCGGTGTAGTGAGTTCATGGGACAGGATGAAACGGATGAGTCTGTCCAGGACCTTGAGAGGATCTGTCCTGAAATGCACAGAGCAAATGCTTTTCTTCATACAACTGGACATGCAGTTGGATCCAGTTAACATACAATATATAGAAAGATACATGGCCCTTTTTAATCAAAACTGAAAGTTAAATTTGATTAAACTTTCACTGTCTTATGCTTAAGATCAAAATTGTATTTCTCTTTCATAAATGCCAGAGCAATAAAGGAGGATTTTTAAAAAATTACTTTCTTCAACTTCAGATTTTAACATAAGTTATCTTAATATTTTGTAGAGTTGCAGGTTAAAATGTAAAATGCTTGGGTTTATTATTCCTAACAAGCTTCTCAAAATAGCTTGCTGGAATATTGGCCCATTCCTCTGGACTGGGCTGCTGTAAATGAGTTAGGTTTGTAAGCTGTCTTGCTTGCACACGCTCATTAAGCCCTCTTTCTGAGAGATTAAGATCAAGGTTGGCAAAAGTCACTCCAAAATATTAACTTTGTTGTCTGTAAGTCACTAATTTGATGGCATAGTCAGGGTATCTGTCAATTTGGAAGTCCCATTTATGGCCAAGCTTAAACTCCACTCAGGCAGCAAAACAACCCCCTAAAATAAAGTATTACCACGCTCATAGTTCACTATTTGGATGGTAACTATGGCCATCATTACCAAAAACTATGTGTGCGATTGGAAACTGTAAATTGGCTTTTAATCTTGCTTTTAAAGTGCTGCCTTCTGCCTGGGCCTGTTCCATTTTGGATATTGACATTCTTTCCAGCGTTAAACTTTTTGTCTTTTCCATTTCTTCTGCTTTTGATTTATCACAAAAACATGTTTATCACTGAAACCCAGTTTTCTTCCATAACATAAGTGTAGCTAGAGGTTAACATGGTGCATATGCTTCATATAGCCATTTTGAACAAATTATTTTTGTTCCTCTGCCATCTAGAAAATGTATCCAAGGATGAACTAGACCTCTGAGGGTCCAGAATTTTCTTTATGATATTTCAGACAATATTTTCTATAATTTCTTTCAATTAGAAGCATGCCTTAAACACATCACCATGTATCCCTCCATCCATCCATCCATCCATCCATTTTCTTCCGCTTATCCGGGGTCGGGTCGTGGGGGCAGCAGCTTCAGAAGGGAGGTCCAGTCTTCCCTCTCCCCAGCCACTTCTTCCAGCTCCTCCGGGGGAATCCCAAGGCGTTCCCAGGCCAGCCGAGAGACGTAATCCCTCCAGCGTGTCCTGGGTCTTCCCCGAGGCCTCCTCCTGGTGGGACGTGCCCGGAACACCTCACCAGGGAGGCGTCCAGGAGGCATCCTGACCAGATGCCCGAGCCTCAACTGGCTCCTCTCGACGTGGAGGAGCAGCGGCTCTACTCTGAGTCCCTCCCGGATGACCGAGCTTCTCACCCTACCTCTAAGGGAGAGCCCAGCCACCCTGCGGAGGAAGCCCATTCCGGCCACTTGTACCGGTGATCTCGTTCTTTCGGTCATGACCCAAAGCTCATGACCATAGATGAGGGTGGGAACGTAGATCGACCGGTAAATCGAGAGCTTCGCTTTTTGGCTCAGCTCTCTCTTCACCACGACGGACCGGTACAGCGCCCGCTTCACAGTAGACGCTGCCCCAATCCGCCTGTCGATCTCCCGCTCCCTTCTTCCCTCATTCGTGAACAAGATCCCCAGATACTTAAACTCCTCCACTTGAGGCAGGACGACCCCCCTGACCCGGAGAAGGCACTCTACATGTATCCCTCCATGTATGTAAAATAGTTTGAATAACCTTCTTTCCCAAATTGCATAAAAGATTTGTAAACTAAAGGATGTAATGAAAAGATTCAATTTCTTCTAGGTACTGTATTTAAATAACTGGTGTCAACTGTAATTTGTCTTGAATTTGACAAGTAAAGCATGGCCCAACACACTTCCCATGGACTTTGAAGACCAAGGAAGCAAAAGAAGAAGAAAGGACAGATTAGTCAGAAGTTTTAGGACCACAGTTGTTTGCCTTCCAGCAAGTCAACCAGGCAGTCAGCCTGTCCACCATGAAACCACTCAGCCAGCCAGCAAACAAGCCAACTGCTTCATTTCATTCAGTGGGGCCACTGGCACGGGACCAAGTAATGCCACCAAACAAAGAGCTACTGTCTTGCATCACTTCCCCTCGGAGAGGCCAACCAGGCCACAGCCTCTTATCACCAGGCGCTGCCAGTCTGAAACACACCAAGGCCTCCGCCACAGTGGCCTCTTTGCTGCATCCTGTTACAAGCCTTCTCCCATTATACCACAGTGATATAAACCCCATACCCACAGGGAGGGTCTTATTTCAGTTTCAAGAGTGTCAACAGAAAGGGCAGCGCAGAAATAGGAAAACAAATTTAACTCATCTGACAACATTTTCAAGTGAATTTTAGACAAACTCCAACAATAAAGCAGATTCCCATATGGTTTTAAATTCACTGAAGTATATATTTTGAAAAAAAGTTATATGTGTAAACTGAGTATTGCATTTTGGACAAAAGTGTAAAATCACAAGCTTGTTATCCATTTTTTTGTCAGTCAGTATTCATTAGCCTGGCTATTACAATGACTTTCCACTCAACTCAGCTCAATTCCCCGAGTAGAACTGAAGATTTAATGAAAAAATATGAACTAAGACAAAAGCCATGGGAGCACAGGGAGCCAGGGGAGAACAAAAACATCAGAAACCAATAAAAGCACAATGAGGATGATCAGGGAACAGGATTTAACAGGATTAAACAGGAGGAACCAGCATAGAGGAATGACATGTAAGTGAATAAATACTGGGAGTGTGAATGCTGGAACAATCAACCAGGCTAATTGACTAACAGGTAGCAGGTGTGAGGGGAGAGCAGAAAGCAGGCTGAGGAGGCGCATTTATGCTGAACTTAAATTACATCTGTAAGAATTTTGCTTAATCTTTAAATGACGCCTGAAGGCCCTAAATGTACTTTTGGTGGTTTCAGCTTAACATTGTATCCCAATAGGTTTGGGTGAGTTTATGGTTGTAAAGTCACCAAACTGTGAAAATGTTCCAGAAGTCTAAATACAATAAAGTCGGACATTTGAGGTCTGCACAGACATATTTAAATTATTTTATTCTTCTCAAGACAACTTTATTCTGCTGCATGGAATTATTTTCTTATAGCTGAAGCTAAGGAGGAAAAGTTTGGAATCTTAATGGGCAGCTTTGCCCGTCTGTCTTGATAAGTATTCAGCCAGTGTAGTTTGATACTTCCTTCCATGCCACAACCTCAGTGTGTGTGTGCGTGTGTATGTGTGTGTTTTCAACAGGCCTGGTGGCTGCCTAAAGGGGTGGGTGGAGGGGTGGACATGTGTAAAGACACTATTGCATTCCTTTCAGATCCTCCTCTAAAAGAAAAAAACACACACACACACACACTCGCATCTACAGAAATGAGCTAAGAATAACACACATATGCACTCCTTTTCTCTCCTCTTTCTGAAAAACAGCAGTAAGAGGGTCCCCCCACCCCAACACCCTCCAGCCCCCTTGAAGGCACTGGATGGGCCAAAACTGGGTTGACCAAACTTGGCTTCCGACCCCGGAGCAATGACACGCCCCCTTGGCGGTGGGCTGCATTGCATTCCTGGTGAGAGCATTGTCAAAGCCAAGCACTTCCTCTGGAGCACGGCCAGCTGCACAGCAATAACATTTCGTACATTTATCTATTGGCTTTAGCCCGTGACATTTAACCCCTCACACTGACAGAAAACAGTCACAAAAATGCACATGCACAAGGCAGAAAGTGCGTGCTGCGCATGCACGTCTGCACGTTCCCCCAGGAGAGTATTGCAAAACATTGTTTTGGTTCACATCTGTTCTCGTATCTCTGGCCTTCCTCCTTCCAGTCAAAATGTTTGTGTTCAATATTTTTATTTTTTTGTTGTTGTTTAACTGACCTCCACATGTATTGGGGCACTGCAGGTAATATGTCATCTTTACTGCTATACATACACTGACTCTGAAAAAGCCAGTAAACACAGTGAAAACTCCTACTGCTTCTTACTTAGTAAATAAATATAATTCATGGTCTGCATTTGTGACAAAATAATTTAACTTTGCCTTATTACTTGGAGCAAAAATGAAGTGACACACTAATTTCAGTATGAATACATAAATAAAAATTGTTCTCCAACACAGTTTCTTCCTTCTTGGATGAATTGTTCTTCATCTAGGAAGAAGCATCTTCCTGGACGAAAACACTGACAAAGCTGTTGCTGCCATTAACTTTGCTTAATGTATTTTTCATTCTTTTCCATAAAAAGCACAACTTTCTTGAGTACTTTTGTGTTTAGTTGAGTTTATTCCGTGGATGTTGGGTTTGACAAACAAAAGGAGAAAATAAAAACATATAAAGGATGATTGAAGAAAATATAAATTAGTATTTTTTGTCACCATGGAAAGTTAGATTCGGAGGCATAATGTTGTCAGTGACATTTTTCTTTAGAAGATTTATATGCCACTAAATATTTCTCAAAAGACAAATACACAAGCTGTAATTGCATGGTTAAAAAAATTATTATAAAAAAAGTAAATGGGATAAGTGAGTATTTCAGTCTGATTCGACTAGTTGGAATTTGTCCAATTGGCTGGACAAATTCCAACTAATTGGACATAAATAAATTAACATACTTCTACTCTTCTCCAGGTCTCAATACCCAAAAAAGGCTCGTTTTCCTTCACACAGCTTCAACTGATGCACTAACACATTAAATCTGATTCTTTTTTTTTTTGTTTGCCTGTGTTCCAGATTCTCTTTTGTCAAGATAAACAAAAACGGAGCCAAACACACAGAAAGAGGCTCTTGCATAACAGGTAGGACTTCACAGGAAGTAAGGGCTGCTGTGCTTGTTTGTTTTGTCGTTTGATGTGTGAAGATGTGTGCGCAGCAAATTATATTCAGCATTATAAAGTTCTTGAAAAACATTTTATGATTTAAACTTAATGTGCATTCTTGTGTGAGAGAGTTCAAGTCTTGCAGTTTGCATTAAGGCATTGTTGTTGTACTCAGCAGGACAGGACACATGAGGACAAATCGATCTCCAGGTTGACTTTTGGATTTCAGCTCCCTGTGTGAGCTGATGCAACTTTCCAGCATGTGTCCCACACATAAAGCTCAAAATAAAATGTTCTGCAAGATCTTCAGGGGAGATCATTCTCACTTTCATTTTTAAATGGCCTGGGCATTGTGTAATCTCACATGCTTACTTTTATGTTTTACATTAGTTTGAGTTATGACCAGTTGTTGTAATGCATACAAAAGCATTTCAGAAAATATCAATGGTCCATTTCCTAAATTTGCTAAATGCAAATAATAGGTTGCCAGATAAGAAATTAATAGTCCAAAGGCCAAATTAATTTGATCTCTTTGCTGGGAAAATATTTTTTTAGTTTAAGCTTCACAATAAAATTTTATCTCTGACAGAAAAAAAGAAAAAAGTGTTGTGATGTGGTGGTTTTTCAGTCATAACAAAATATATATATTTTGCAGACCTGTAATGGAAACACTTATTGCATCACACTAGTCATGTGATCAACTACTGGTGAAAACCACAAAGAAGAAAACAGGAAATAGTCTTCATCATTTGTAGTTTGTTTTTGTGTTTAATTGGACAATTTTCAGCTGCCTCCACCAGAGTTCTCTCAGCATCGCATAGTTCATAAAAAATTGTGTCATAGCGCTTCTGTAAAATCACCAACTACAATTTCCCCAAAACCTGCATGAGTAGCCACTCCCAAGTAGGCGGGCCTGTCACTCCACCAGCTGAATAAAACGCCGACATCTCCTCTGGGCTGAATTATGATCTTATGTTGCTATTTTCATAAGTAGCTGCTATGATTTTTAATGATTTATCACATGAACAAACTTATTCACGCATAATTTTACTAAAAAAAAAAAGTAACTTATAAACACAATTGCGAGATTATGTTTTTTGACATCAACAGAATAAAGACAAAGATTTGCGTATATTTGTAATATAAACACACCAAGTATTTCTGAACTACAGTATAGCAACCAATACAGTTTCCCCATATTAAAGTCCTCTTCCACAGCCAGCTGTTATAAATGCTTTACTCTCTAATGCTGCTTCTCCTCCCTGTTAACTTACATTTGATTACTTTACATCGAGAACAACTTCCAAAATCACCATGGCGACCTGAAACCACCCGCCAACGACTTAACATTTCTCACACTGCCGTATACACATAAGGAAGAAGATCAGGTCAGCAGATATGTGAGAGCTGTGTGCATCTGAGCCTTGTTATGTGCATGTCTAAGTGAGTGTGTGCATATAAAGGATCTCGCGGTGCGCCGTCTTGGCATGTCTCACTACAGTTCAATGTTTCCTTTTAGCTCAGTTGGTGCTCTTGTGTTCCTGTTGGCTGACCTTTTCTCTTCCTGTGAAGTTCCTGTCATGCATGCTCTGCCAAAGGTCACAGGTCTGCGAGATGAAAACTGACTCTTCAGTTCAAAACCCTTCAGGAAAAAAAATGTATCTTGAAAATACTGAACCACACAAATGCAGTAAATTGTAACAATATAAGATGTTTCTCACTACAAGCAACCATTTGTTTAACCATCATGAAATAAAGATGCCTTGACTAACAAACACAATAAATAAAATGTCAGTAGTGGGTTTTATATGCAGAATGTAATTTAAATTTCCAGTTTTTGATACAACATATACATTTAGTGTCATGCTGAGGGAAACCAAATACAGAGAGGCTGAGATGGCAAATTGATTTAAATATTTAATTAAAAAAATAAGAACAAAAACTTACAAAACAAAACCATTTGAGAACAAATGAGAAGCAAAAACTACAAAAATTCAGGAGATAAAGAACAACAGGGAAATTACAGGGAAGTAAAGAACAGCCTTAGACAGGAGGAACCAGCAAGAAGTGTGAGCAGGAGCCTGGTTTAAATACTGTGATGGTGAATGCTGGAGCAAAAGACCTGGACTGATGAGTTAACAGGCTGCAGGTGTGAGAACAGACAGCAGGCTGAGGAGAGAGAGAAAACATGGCACACGGGGCGAGGGAGAGAGCACACAAAGGACCAGGAAATGAATCTAACACTAAAGAATAACTAGACCAAAGAAACCAAGTTAAACTAGAGAAACGAGGAATAACTAGAGACAAGAAATAAACGTAACTAGACACACTAAGAAAGACTGAATTAAAGTTAAACAGAAACAAGACTGATCTAATCACAGAGGAACTCAGAAAAAATAAAAACTCAAAGGCAAATCAAAGCAACCCAGGGTATAACATTTAGTAAATGTTAGAAACACAAACTTGAATTTGGAGATTTCAGCTCATGTGAATTAAACAGTTAAGACCGTCATTATTTATTCTCCTGTCATGTTTAGATTTGAAGAAGTTTCTTTAGTTTTTCCAACACATTTCTTCTAACTTTTACATATTCATGTTTGACTTGAATCTGTGGGTGGAGCTAAGGGGAAACCTGCAAAATGTTGCCCAGCTACTATACAAAGAGTTTGATTCTTGGTGTTTCCTATAGATTATTGAGAGGTGCATACAAATTTGGCATGTCATGTTTCCCCAAGACTGATGCTGCATATATTTTTTTTTATTAGCTATTGAAGGAAGTTTCTCCCATTTCCTATCAGAAATAAACTTCTTTGCTAAGTGGTAATTTTAAATCCAAATCTCCAGGCATAAGAAGTTTCAGTAAGAGACCCAGAAAAGATAAAGCAGAGGCTGTTTTTAACAATAATTATCAGAATGCTTGGGTAGTGAGGTAGAAAGTACGGTGGTAATTATTCTGTTTTTGGAGAGACATGGAGTAGAGGGAGGTAAAATCAGCCCCCTGTACATGAGGTTGGGGGCGATTTTAAAACCTAACCTTGACTTCTCCAGACTTTCTTCCTGTTTGGATGACCTACTTGTTCAGTCGCTGACCTTGAAGCCTTTCTCCAGTTAGTATTTGACTCGTCTACCTGGGCAGTTGCAGTTTTCAGTCCATTTTAATGGGATCCATTTTGGAGCAGGAGCTTCTCTCTTGCTCAGCACCTCTCAGTTTGCAGTAACTGTAGACAATGTTGTCCCAGCAACGTCCAGCTTATAACAAAATGGAGCCTTTTAATCTTGTCCACCAAAGCTCTGAATTCAGATACCAGTCAATGTATCTTGCTGGAAAGAACTTCTAACAACATGGAGGAGAGGCACAGAATTATAATCAGTCAGGATTAGCTTCCTGACAGACGTTGTAAAAACTGATGTCTTGAATTGTTTCCAAAAGAAGGAATCTTTTGGAGCTACAAGAAGGGCTTCAGCTGACCCACATATTTACATATGTGCACGCTGCCATGCACAGACACACAAATGTAGTTAGAGATTAACCAAATTAGAAGAAATTGTGTGGTAGTAGTGTCCATGAGAAGTGATCTGGCTCTGAAGGCTGTCACTGTGGCTGCATGTGGAAGGGGGGTGAGGAGCTACGCCAAGGAAGTGGTCGGTCTTACTGAAATGCTTGAAAGCCAGATAATTCAGAAACCCTATTACTCTATCCTGCATGTGGGTGTATTACTGTGTGAATTAGAGGGAACTTGGAAAAATATGGATAAAGAGGCTATTTTACAGCTGATATATGTAAATTCTGCAAAGTTTGCAATTAATTTTTCTGATTTTCAAGTTATGTAAATAAACCCTACCTTTGCTTTCCTTCCTTTTCTAATTTTTTTATCATAATCTTGTGTGTTTACCACTCAGGTCAAACTTATAATTCACCTAAATTGGAATCCAAAGCGATACAATTCCAGCACTTTTCAAAGATTCAGCATTGAGCAAACAAACTGAATTATAATGAAACAATAAGAAATTTGAGAGCTGTTTACACATTCTTGAGCGTTTACCAGAAGTAAACACCAGCCTGAGGTTTTTAATGGGGAGTAAAGCTAAACACTGTCCATCAAAAGGAGTTTTTTAACAACAAACAAGGCTTAGCATTAACACCAAAATCCTGTTTGCTACAATTGACAGTCACCTTAAGTCAAATGCACTTATTTGTTCTCTTAAATAAATGTGTCTCAATGTTTTTTACACAAAAATAAGTTTGTGTTTTCCAATGTTAAACTTGTAGTTGTCCTGATTTTAAGCTTGTCAGCACAGATTTAAATCATGTCTTAAAACCAATAGTTTTAAGTTAAAAGACCTAACATTTATTGCAGATTTAGGTTTAAACTCATTTTTTAAATTTTAACATGCTTTTTTCTGACTGGAAGACATGCAATTTTAGGGTAGCCTCGTCATCTGAATCTGACAAAATATAGCTAGCTAGCTTTTATTGTGTAATACTGATGGAAAAATTAGATGAAAGGGAGTGAAAGAAAGAGTAGAGGAGGTAAAGGAAGGGGAAAAGAGAGACAGCGAGGGAACAGAGACAGCGCACCTGCTCTGTGACCTCGGCCCAGACAAAGACACCTCTGTCCCGCGGCACAATGACATCCGGGACACTGTAACTTCCTGTGTCTGGTGGGACAAGCAGACAGCACAGCAAGCCTGCTGTTTGTGCAGCCTGCCTCTATTGACACACATATGCGCGCACACACTTTTTCTCACACACATACATGCACACATGCACAAAGCAGTTGGCTGTAATCAAACTCAAAAGCTTTATTCAGTGGTCACTCTCACCACAGATGGGCTTGTTACCGCGTGAGTCCGGTGGATTTAAAAAGTGATCAAAACTAAATAATATCGACCACAAAATTTCATCTATTTTTCCAAATTGCTTCTGAAAAGAGTAATACATCATTCTCATCTGACTGAAGTAGAAACACATGTGCGTTAGCTGTGGTCAAATGGGATTATTATAGTAATCAGCCTGGAGTGTTTTCTTTTCTTGGAATCATATTATCTAATTTTATCACAAATGTTTTGAATTTTTGTTTTATCTGATAAGACACATAAATGTGTAAAGTGGAAAGCACTGTTCCTTTTAAGGGAGGAAATAACCATTTATTAGCCATAGTTTTTGTAAATTATGTTGTTACTAATATGAAGTAAAAATAAAACATGAAAAAGTTTTTTGGAAACTGCGATGTTGCATTAAAGCTTTCACAAATGGACCTTTTTTATTTCATTCATTTTCTCTTGACTTAGAAACCCGCCCGCAATGATTGGATGATATGTTGTCTTATATAAGAGTTTGTTTGGAATTGTATCTTTTAAACCAACAAAAAGTAGTGAATGACTGGGAAATAAATGAAAAACAATACCCCCCAAAGAAATGTGATTTATAATCAAGGACTTTGTGGATGAAAATTAAATCTGCAGAGCTGAACACACCTTCCACAAAGTAAATATTAATAGCAAAAAAAGCTCTTAGAGGCTGCAAAAGACTTGACAGTAGAATTAAGGTTAGTTTTTATTTAGAAGTTCAGCCAGAGTTACAATTAAATTATTAAGATCAAAGCAATTCATTTGTTAGGATGGCCCAGTCAAAGTTCAGACCTAAATCAAATTGAGAATCTGTGCCAAGACTTGGAAATATGATGATAGATGCTTTCTAGGAAATAGGAGCAGGTTTAAAGTATTTGGAAAATAAAAAATAATAATAAAACACTCTAAATGTGCAAAGGTGTTTTAAACATCCATCCATTTTCTTGCACCCTTGTCCCTCAGTGGGGTCGGGAGGGTTGCTGGTGCCCATCTCCAGCTGATGTTCCGTGCGAGAGGCGGGGTCACCCTGGACAGGTCGCCAGTCTGTCGCAGGGCAACACAGAGACACACAACCATGCACACACACCTAGGGGCAATTTGGAGAGGCCAATTAACCTGACAGTCATGTTTTTGGACTGTGGGAGGAAACCGGAGTACCTGGAGAAAACCCACGCATGCACAGGGAGAACATGCAAACTCCATGCAGAAAGACCGGGGCTGGGAATTGAACCCAGAGCCTTCGTGCTGCAAGGCAACCGCTCTACCAACTGCGCCACTGTGCAGCCCTGTTTTAAACATACCCAAAAAAAATATTTCAGATGGAAAGTTTATTTAGTTCTATCCCAATAAAATATATCAAAGTTTGTTGTTGTAATGTGACAAAAAATTTGATAATGTTTAGAAATGATGAATACTTTGGAAAGACTCTGTAGATCATTACCAAAATAATGTATGAGTTCATCTAATAAATCTAAAAAAAACAGTTATTCCTTCAAAATGATTAAGGTTTCTTACTTTACACTAAGTTTTTATTAAAAATAGGTACATTGTCTAAAAACAGGTTAGACTGTGCATTTCTATTTTCCAATAAAATGTCAGTCTAAACACAAACTTGATAATGATATTAAAAAAATTCCTTTAAAAAGAAACAGATGTTTGACATGTCAGGCTTTCGCTAAATCACAGTACTCATGTCTTGTGCGGATTGTGTTTTTTTTGTGTGTTTTTTTATTGCAAAGGCTGTAAACTTATTACATACATTCCACGTCAACCACACCCTGTAGTAGCAGTTCTGTGTCATGGTCATTATGGCAGGAGATATATGGGAAAAGAACAGGCTACAGAACCTCAGCGATAGTTCAGTGTGATTGAAGTTTGATCCCAGTCACCAATTATGTGGTTGTGATGTTTCCTCTGTTGCAGCCATGGTATCTTCCTTTCACACGCTCCAAAGGCTGACGATGATGGGAGAGGAATGCATGTCATAAACACTTGCAGTGAAACACTTTATATATATATTATTGATGGGGATGGAACAGAGTTTATGCAATAGTTCATGAATGGCAGGATTTTTTTTTTCTGCTCAGAGATTTTATTATGCAGATGGTGGAGATTATGATTCCAATTTAATTTAACTTTTTTTGTTTTTCATTTTTGGTTGAAATCCAGTTTCAACATTCAGTTTCTTCTCCTTGTATCATTCAATAAAGACCAATGGAGCCGAAATTATATATACATTTTTAAATTTCATTTGTCAATCGTGCTACCAAATGGCACTAGCTCCCCTACTAGCTGCAAATTTCTCAATTCACAACAAATAGATAAGATATAAATATTTTCCCCTAGTGCTCGGGTGCCCCGTCCCTTTCTAATGCCGCCCTGGGCAACTGCACTTTCAGCAAAGAAGGGCCACTGGTTGATTAATTATATTTACTGTTTGTTTGTTTGTTTGTTTGTTTGTTTGTTTGTTTGTTTGTTTGTTTGTTTGTTTGTTTGTTTGTTTGTTTGTTTGTTTGTTTGTTTGTTTGTTTGTTTGTTTGTTTGTTTGTTTCCTTCTAAAGCTGCAATTATGCAAAGATTTGGATTTTATCTATAGCTGCACATGATATCACAGAGAAAAAAATTGAAGAAGGTACATCTGAACTGATCAAAAGCCAAATCGTGGAATCGGGGAAGAATGAAATCTGGTTAGCATTTCAGGGTATTTAGGGAAGCAAAACGGTTGGTGAACAGACCTGTACATGTTGGCATTTGGTTTGAAAGTCCTTCACTTGTAGAATATTTGGCATCTTTGAACAGCTGACTTCAAATTATTTTGAGGCTTTAAACCTCCATATCTCCAGTTGTGTTTGTTTGTTTGTTTGTTTGTTTGTTTGTTTGTTCAATTGCTTTGACGAATTTCTCTGATCAAAAATAACCTTTACATAAGTGTTTGCTAAATCTGAAGAAATCTGCAAGGAGGCGACAAAACCACAAAAAATCACAACTGATTTTTATTTTTACTTATTTATTTTCATTTACAGATTTAGGTCACCGTACTGATATCACAAACCAAGTAGAAAATATTGATAATGGAAAGCAAAGTTTGTAATTTTTGGATTCAGAGATGAGAAGGCCCGGAGCATCCTCATCCTCATCCTCATCCTCATCCTCATCCTCATCCTCATCCTCATTTTCTATGGCTTCAACTCCAGAAAAACTTTGTGGATTTGCTGGTTTTCTTTCCCAGTGTCTGTCTTCCAGTTACAGAAGACGTTTACAACCTCAGCCATCGAAAATCTTGGGCCAGCAACTCTAACTTCCAATTTATGTCAGTGTCAGATTATAATACAGCTATATCAATGCTTTCCTATTTCCACTCCCATAGTGTGTGTCTGTCTGCAAATGCCACAGGGCCGGTATAGGTATATTTGTAACATGGAGTTTTGTCAACATATGTCAAGGTAAATGAATGTGTTTGTGTTCATCTGATCGCTGTGTGACGGTTACAGGAAGATTTGGAGGATTGTGAGAAGAGGAAGGGGGGGAGGAAGAGTGTGACTGTGACTGCTCAGAGTGAAGTCTCAGTGGAGCCAGAAAACCAACACATGAAAACACACAAAGCATTGCAGACAGTGACACATGTGAAACCCAGAGCGATTATTTATCTCAGCAGAGTGAGCCAGTGATTTACCGCTTTCATATGTCAGCTATTTGAATGATTTTTTTTATTTTTTTAAAACAAACTTATCACACTGGCTTGTCTCCAAGAACTTTAATTTGGTTTTCAAATCACTTGGCAGATTGAACATAGTGCGTCAGTCCCAGTTTTCTCTTTTCTTCCAGCCTTCCAAGGAGTTTCTCTGGGCTCCATGTTAGGACCCCTTCTCTTCCCTCCATTTAGATAACTTACTGTTAACTGGCTGAGGTCAAGAACAATAATATCTCAACATGAGACCAAACAACATAAATACTGTGTCAGTGAACTATTCTCTAAACAACTAAATCTTTATTCTGATTCCCTGTCAGAGGAGGAAAGCCATGTTCGGAAGTTGTGCAACTCCGGCAATTTGATTTTCTCCTATCTGTCAATGAAAATTAAATTCATTGTTGCTTTTTGGCACTGTGGCTTTTTTATTGCATAGTACAGCAAAGTATTATTTTCTTCCTCTCTTCCTGAGATATGCACACAACCAACAGATGTGTATTTAAGAAGCCTTCAGAATGACAATCCCGTTTCCACAAAATTGAACCGCTCCACGAAGCCAACACAGCTGCACAAAGAGGAAACTTCAGAACTCAGTTTTAAATGTGATTTAAAACAAAATGCAACTATTATCAAATCACATGAATGTATATTTTAAATGAAAAAAGCATCAAATTGTTAAACTCTTGATTTTTAAGAGCTGTGATGATTTTGAATCAAATGTTGGAGTGTGAAAATTCAGTTCCTGTTGCTATGACTATCTGTAAAACAATTTCTTCATAAATATTTGTTTTGCTCACTTGAAAATAATTTCTTTTTCACAGTAAGTGGTTGAAAAAGGACCTGAGGAAGGCCGCCGGTTAGGCTGACAGCTGAAAAAGTCAACAGTGAGGCTGTCACAGCGTGTTTACTTCAGCGACAAGTACCGGAATGTCTTTTTAACAAAATTTCATGTGGTATCTGAAAGGTCGGGCGCTTTCCACGCCCTTTACACCAGACATCTCCCTCTGACTTTGATATGATGGGAAAACATCATACCACAGCTTTCCTTGGCAAATTTTACCGCCAAACCAAATCTGGCCATTTCTTCCAACACAGAACATACAAGCTAAATCAGTAATGTAGTGAACTGCTACCAATTAGCTGAGGAGTTATTTGGAATGTATTTTCTTTACTGTGTAATCCTATCATTATAATATTTAGACAAAACTTTGATTGCAGTTTTAGAATAGGCTTGTCAGTGCCCTACCTAAATATACTCTATAATATTACATTTTCTGTAATCAACATTGACCTTACCTTATTACCTTATTAGAATTAATGAGACTTTTTTTGTGCTCTCAGCAAAAAATATTTATCATCGAAAACAACTGCCTGAACAGCCAGCACACAAAAACCACACATAGTATTTAGTTTTAATAAAACGTTTTGTTAGCTGTCTCTTAAAAATACCTGTATGCCATATGCAGTTTTTATACAGCTTTTTATGGCTTTTTTGTAGAATAATACTCTAAAAGCACAAATACAGACTGTGAGTTAGTCTAGCATTTCCTAAAGAAATTTAAAGTGGCATATTTGAGACAACCTTAAATGAAGCTTTTATCAGTTTATCACTGTCCTGCTCTGTACCCAAACTAATAAGGCAGAGTTGAAAAAAATACAGCTATGTAACAACAGAAGAGAGATATTTAAAAGCTTTGTATGTTATTTTTCTTTTTGTGTTTTATGACAAATAAGAGCTCGAATGCAAATGATCAGTTTTTTTTGTTTCAGCAGAAAATTGTTGGAGTTTTTTACAGCAGCACAGATCATTTCTAACACCTGGAATATTGAAAAAAACCAGAAGCTCAGGTTTGTTAAAGACTAAGGAACATAAAAACAGACATAAAGCAAAATAGAGAAATGTGAGCATTCACCCTGTTATTCTGAAAGAAGAAAAAACACACAGCTTTTTTGTCTTATATGAATGAGTCCATTTTTCTATAATGGCTTTAAAATGTAGCATTTTTTGTTATATATCACATTAGGAAATTTTAGCAACAGATAAAAACACATATCTCCATATTATAATTATTTACTTTTTTGCTCATTTCTTTTTGTAAATAAAACTTAATTCCTGTAACTAAAATGTCTTCTGGTGTTTTAAAAACTAATGAATTAAGGTCAGGAACAAATTTAACAGATGCATCGAAAATACAGTTTTTACAGAGTAAACTTAAACAGCTAAAACAATATATACTTAATATGTAAAATAAAGTTGAATGTAATTTGTGTTTGAGTCTGTTTAAACCTCTTTCAGGCAGGTTATGAATTGTCAAAATCATAAACTTCATTTCAGATAGAACATTTCTTTACTCTTTTGCATCTTTAAGTAAATCCCTTCTTGTTCTGTTTTGGCCTTCTGAGGTTTTGCTGCAGTTTCCTTAAGTAATTTGACAGTTTGACCACATCCAGTTTGGTTTCTGGCTGGTGTCTTGGCCAGGAGCGCAGCGTAGCTTTTTCTGGATACTTCTTCTTCTTCTAGCCCCCTGCTACACCTCAGATGTGCGCGGTTTAATTTCTGAGGGCCTCCTAAGCACATGGCTGTGATCCCAGAGGGAAAAAAGGAACCAAAACACAAGTTAAAGAGGGGAAGGAGTGAAACAAAGAGGACAAAGAGTCACCAGAAGTATGAGGACAGAATGAAAACATTCAAAAACAGAGAAAAAAATGACCACAGGACACACATGCTGGAAAAAGGAAAAGCCATAATTCTTCCCCTGCAGGTCATCTTCTGTCTTTCTCTTCTTGAGACAAGGACATAAACATCAGACAGGCACAGAGCCTGACCCAAAGACGAAGAAACGTTTCATTTAGTAATTTGTCCCTGTGTTCCCTGACGTCCAGAAACCCAACCTAACCCTTTATAGTGAGAGCTGGAACACAGACACACACAGCTCTTTAAAGCTGTACTAAACTGAAACGACGCTTTGTTAGCAACAGGATTTTATTGTTTGAATGTAAACAAAACAAACTGAGATATGCTCTTTGTAACTCATCAAAAGCTCTAAATTAGACTAAGCTTTCATTTACAGAACCATTCAATGCTCTGTGTTGAAACTTAAATGGAAAATGAAATGAAAAAATAAGAATTTTTTAATTATCTTTTTTTTAAATCGGTTTGAATCAGTCATTACCAATATTTCTATGATGAAAACGTAAAGCAGCAGTATAAATATATGTGTTTTACATATTTGTTAAAACTGTCACTGTGTCATGACAGAATAACATGAAACTGATAATCTGTGAAAAAATCTAATTCCCAAGGAAGCATGTTGTGAATCCTCAGATTAGTTGGCATGGCAACTGTTAATAAATGAGTTGTTTCTCCAACATTAGCACATTAAACTTTAACATGGCTCTACTTTGGCAGTCCAGCATACTTTCTGATTGATTCTGCAAATGACTATAGGCCACTTGGTACCGACTGATTATTAAAATAACAGGGTCCTAAGATGGTCAACAACTGATGCTTAAATATTGGGGGGGGAGGAAAACAAGCAAAACATCAGACAAAAAGTACATTATTTAGGCAAAAACAATGTACTTCTTTCTGTTGAATACTACACCCTTCACACATGCATTATAAAAAATTGGGACGCATGTTTCATAAATGTTTCAGGATTTGATGTTTCATAAGGTGTACTTAGTTTTCCAGCAGGCACTCATTTAATATCATACCAGCTTACATGGTAAGATGGGAAACATTGCAACAGCAGCAGCTTAACAGTGTGTTTGGTCTGAGTTTTGTTTATGCCAGCACAATAAACAGTTTTGGGCTTTTCCCCCTATTTGTCAAGTTCAGATTATTATTTTTTTAATTTAGGGGTTTAAGATGATTTCCAGAAATCAAATGAAATTGTGTATTTTTTTTACCACAACTGTAGCTGAGAAACAAAAACAGTGCTTACGTGTGCTTCAGCTAGCTACAGTCTGGATTGCAACAGGTCATTAAGTGAATCTGAAGCCTAAACAACTCAAGAACAAACACAAATTATTTATGTAAATTGTTTTAAGGAATTTTTCTGATTTCCAGAGGTAAAATTTATTGACATCTTCTTTAAATACACTCACTTTCTTTGTATAGAGGGGTTTTTTTTATTATTTCTTCCATCGCTTACTGAAGACTTAGCTTTTCCTTCCACTGACACAAAACATTTGAAACCACATTTAACAAACCCACATCAATGCTGCGTGTTTGTTCCATAAAAAGTAATTACATTAGCCCCTTTTTTCTCCCATAGCTTATAACCTTGAACCATGTTTCAACATTTAAATCGAGCTGTTCCTCCCAGTCAGTCGGGGTTTGCGTTGGGTTCTGTATTTTACAAAGGAAGATGGGAGGAACGAGCAGTGGGAGCATTAATAAACAAAGGACTAAATATTGTTTACTGGAAGTCAGACATTACAGAGGGTTTATGGCATGATGTGTACTAGAATTTGCATGATGACTTCCTGGGGTAAGTTTCACACCCCCATCTTCCTCTCTCATTTGTATCTTCCTCTTTCTTTCTCGGTTCTGGCTCACTCATCACAGCAGCAGGACAATTTTTAGCATTTTCTTCAACAGCATTTCTATAGGAGAATTGATAAAGACAAAAAAAAGGCAACAGAATGTTAAATAAAACTGAAAAATGTGTTAACTAATAAAACAGAGGAGCATTGCAGTGATTTCACAATCTCAGAAACGTTTCTGTATAAATATTTATGTTCTAATAAAGCTTCCTTAAGCTGCAATTATGTAAAGATTTGGATTTTATCTTTAGCTGCACATGATATCACAGAGAAAAAAATTGTGAAGAAGGTACATCTGAACTTATCAAAATCGTGGAATCGGGGAAGAGTGAAATCTGGTTAGCATTTCAGGGGATTTAGGGAAGCAAAACGGTTGGTGAACAGACCTGTACATGTTGGCATTTGGTTTGAAAGTCCTTCACTTGTAGAATATTTGGCATCTTTGAACGGCTGACTTCAAATTATTTTGAGGCTTTAAACCTCCATATCTCCAGTTGTGCTGTTGCATACGTCCACATTACGGCATTAACTTATTTTTGGAACAACTCTATCAAACACTGATGAATGAAAGTGACCTGGTTTACATGGAGAGAATGAAAACTTATTTCAGAAAGGAGGTAAAATATGAACACAAACTGAGACAGTAGCGGTCAGCAAGAAGCTTGATGGAGCTTTTAAGGTGCTAATAATTCCCATCAACATGTTAAACTGAACACAGCTAAACTGAGCAATTTTACCAAAATCTTCTTCTCCATCTCTACTTCATAGCCTGTTGGGTACCTCAGTGAAAACTTCACGTCTAAAAGAATCCAGCAGCTTGTTTTCAACTGTCAGGGAGGCAGGATTCCTCAATGGCATGTTGTATCCCATCTGAACTGTAACATCCTCCCTATTGGGTAAATAAAACCTCAAGGTTAGTGTGTGCCTGTGTGTGTTTGTGCATGTGTGTGTGTGTGTGTGCGCATGCGTGTGCGTGTGTGTATGTTTGGGATCAGAAAGAGATATATGATCTCTCCTCCTCAAAAGAAAGAGCCTCTGGTGATTAACATGTGCAGCACCCACAAAAAAATCAAATGAAAAGAAAACTTCATGAGCACGATCGCAAATGCAAGTGAGGGCATTTACTTACACATGTAGGCATGTGTGTGTGTGTAGGTGTGTTTGTGTGTGCGTAGGTGTGTGTGTTAGTGCATGTGTGCATGCACAGCAGATAGCCTCTGTTTATTTAGTTTGAGGTGACAGCAGGAAGGAAGGCAGGTTAACGAGCTGCCGGCTCCAGGCACCCAGGCACATGGTGATTACGCAACCCCACTCAACTCCTTTTTTCTTTACTCACACACACACAGACCCGTGCACACACACGCACACACACGCACACATGCAGATAATGCATCCACCTGGGTGAGGAAACAGACAAACTCAAGAGTTTGCAGACCCTTTCAAGGGCTCTTAAATCGGCTCAGAGGGATTTCATCTCTGCATGGTTCTTACGTAATAAAACTAAACTGATAAATGTTTATTGTGTCTGACATAAGTAGACAATTTAAAGCTTCCTTTTGCATGAATAAGATCAATGTCTTGTGGCACATGAGCTGCTGTAGAATGAGTCCCCATTTACAAAGGCTGCTGGTATTTGGTCTTACATCTGGGGTTTAATTTCCCACCTTTGGAATCTTTTCAGCAATTCCCCCGTCTTTCCTGTTTCTGTCTAATCATTGTAAAAAATAAAAAAAGCCAAAATAGTCAAATAAAATCTTAAAAATCAAGGTACATGTTGATGTGTTCAGGTGTCTTGCTGCAAAGGTTGAAGGTCATTCTGATTCTGTTTTATTCACTTTATGCAAAGTTTTAGAAATCATAAAAAAGCAGATTTTTTTTTGTTTCTGATACAAATGCAAACATTGATCTAAAATAACTTAAAATCATTACCAATTTTGAAAACAGTTCCTGTTTTAATTTAAACATTTCCACAAATCTTCTAAAGTCAGGACTTTGACTGGGCCAACTTAAATGTTAATAATATCACTTGTAGTGAAGATAAATATGTTGGTAAATTAGAAGACTGTTTTAAATGTAAATCTGCTAGGGGCTTGAATAATTTTGGGACTAACAAAAATGTTCAATATCAAGGTGCAATATATAGACACTGAGTTTCTGCAAGTTAGCTTGTTAATGAAATGTCATGTGGATGGGCTTTACTGATTTATATGGAGTTCTGAGTGCATCCCCCCCACCCACAGATACACACACAGACACATTTGTTACTGTGAGCTCTCAGTCAGCAAATATTTTTCATTCAAAACAGAAAAAAAAAACAGAAAAAAAATATTTTTTCTTTATAACAATAAAGAGAATCCCAAATATCATGAAGAGCCTTCAAAATAACAAGAAAACGCTGTTTATAAAGAGGAGTTTATCCTAAATTTTACCTGAAAAGCTTCGTTTTATACAACCAAATTTCTGACGTTACTTTACTGACTGAGTCTCCGGTGACTGAGGGAAAAAGAAACTAAAAATGTAGAGAAGAAATACATATATATATATATATATATATATATATATATATATATATATATATATATATATATATATATATATATATATATATATATATATATATATATGTATTAACTTGACTTATTTTCACAAAGTATATCAAAACAGGACAAATACGCAATAACCCTGGAGTCAGTACTTTGCAGGTGGATATTCTTCATGTATTTCTTCGAATAATATTTTTATTGGCCTTCCTGATCCATCAGACATTAGCTGAATGTGTGTTTAATGAATTTTACATTCTGTAAAAGTGAAAACTCCGACCGAATTAATTATAGAAGCCAAAGTCAATTCTGTGGCTTCACAAGTACATATTTCATTTTTGTTGCCATTTTATTAAGAACAGCCCAACATTAAAAATTAGGGATATATTTGTTAATTTTTGACTTCCTGTAGGGGATGAATGTAGCATTTAGACTGTTTTCCCCTCATATATACACACACTGAAACACACTCTAGAGATGTAAAAATAAAAAAAAGAAATGTTTTTTTTTCATGTGTGTGTATGTGTGTGTGTGTCATTCAAGCAGAAAAGACCCCTCATGTCATCTATTAACACACTCTCACCTTTGACCCCAAACCCAGCTGAATGGCTCTCTAATGGAGGTCAGACTTCCAGAGTGCGCTCATGTTTGTGTACGCTTTCACATGTGCTCAGGCTCAGTCGTGTCCATTTGTACGAGCATCAGCGTGGCAGACAGTGAGGGACAGCTTGGGAGCGAAAAAGGACCCCAGAAAGTGGAGGAAGTTTATTCAGCCGAGTTTCCAGAGCTCCGGGAGCTGCTCTATTTATAAAGACAGCAAACCATCGCTAGATATGTTTGTGTACTCCAGAATATGTTTTCATGTGCTGTTTGTGAGAGCACTTTTCAGCCGCTGTGTGTTGCCACACAGTGCATGTGTGCGTTAAAATTAATAAATATGTACAATTAAAGGCTTCCTGTTATTTAGTGGTGAGGCCAGAGGAAGTTATTTTGTGGTACACTGATAATTTTGGTCAGAACACTGGGCTATAAATACTGTCAGCGCTCTGCACTCCAGCCTGCCTTCCTCTCTTCCCTCCATTCCTCCATCCCTCCCCGAAATGAAAAAAAAAGCTTGTGTGCTGCAGGAAAACAAGAGCAAAATAAGTATGCAGGGAGTTGTTTTTAAACCCTTTACAACATCCGTCCTTCCCGTCTACCCTGGTGTCAGCTTCGTTCTGATGAACAAGCCTTTGTTTGGCGAGGCACGCACCATAAAAAAGCCTAATTGAAATACACACAAACATTGCCTCATACAATATAAGCCATTTTGGTCATTTGTGGCTTATTTTCTAGAAATAGAAATCTTGAAAGTATGAGACAAAAAGTTAAAGAGACTGAATGTTTTTTTTCAAGCAGAAAAGTCCATCTAAAATACAAAAGCAGAAGGATATGCTTATATATATATATATATGTATATAGAGAGAGATAATAGCATAGCATATGTAACTGTACTGTCTGGATCTTCTCCAATGTCTGTGGTTATAAACATGCCTTGACTAAAATACACATTTTTAATAGGTGTATGTCACTGTAGCTATTGGTTGTCAATCTATAAACATATTTTTCCCCAAAAAATCTGAAAATGTTGGTTTGGTTTGAGGATGTTTTAATAAATAAAACATCCTCTGTTTGTCGAGCAGGGTTATGAGACAATATGAAACTTTGCTGCAAGAAAAGGAACCTTCCAGAGCTCCGTGGTGTGAACACATCAAAGTTTCTGCAATAACTTTGGGAGATACATAGAGCAGTCAGCAGCCAGACCACTGAAACAACCACAGGTGTTGATTGTGGAAACCCCTTGTTTGTTTTACCCCAGGTTTACTTTTAATGCGTCCTCTTTCAGTACAAGACATCCGCTGATGTCTGCAGATTGTGTTTCCTCAACTACTGCTGTCTGTAAACGGTTCTCTGCACGTTAACTCACAATAACTAGATGCAGCTGCAACTTTTTTTTTTAACTCAGCATCTGGGTTGAATGAATGACAGAACATTTACCAGTTAATTTACCTCCACTTCTAAACTACAACAGATTTTTAGTGTCAGATGATATGTTGTGGTACACTTGCTGTACGTGAAACTCATTTTCAATGTGGACCATACTGACACCATGAAGGGTCGGTTGTGGCAAAATGTTAAACAATATTGAATGTTTTTCACATTGATGTAATTTGGAAGTGTACACATAAAAACAGATTTGATTTGATTTGATTGATAGAGGAATATTTAAGCACAATTTTCACCTTGAAAGTAACTTTGTAATCACTAGTTCCTCTTGGGTTGCCATTTTGTGATACATTAATACTTTAGCTGTATAGTAGCAGTACAGTACTGCTCTACTGCTCTACTGCTGACTCTGTGGTCTATGTTGGCTGCAGTCTTGGCTGATTCTGATCATTTTTTCCTTCTAGGCTCTTTTATGCTTTTCTCAATTTTGCGCATGAAAGAAAAAGCATCTATGTAGCCACAGCTTGGGATCGTTATTGAAAACTCCATCCTGATCCATGTAGTTAACTGGATCATGGGTCATATGGTCAAAGCAGGCTCTGTGATTTATTTTAAGTCAATCTCCAATCTTTGTGATGACATGTGAGTCACTAGTGCATAAAACACGGATTGATTTGCACCTCCAAATAGTCGCCGTCATATAGAGAGTGATGCTTAGCTGTGTCAGTGTAGCATTTGCTAAAAGAACATTTGTTGGACCCCATCAGCTGTGTGATTAGTAATCAGGTTTTCAAGAGATGTCAGCATTTTTGAAGCATCTTAAGATATGACAACAAATATACTCAGTCATAAAACCTTAATCTAGACCTAATAACAGATAAAATAGATGACTTTAGCTCCCAACCTCTAATATGTTGTGAATTTGAGAGACGAGTCACTTTTGAAAACCTATTTACAAAATTGAAAATGTCTTGATAGGTTCAAACTGGACTGTGTTTAGGTCGTTCTGTATCCTCATCTACTAGCACATTATCAGACCAAAGTATCAACTCATGTGGACAGTTGCACTAATACTCATAAATGCATGTGGTCACTTCATGGGGCATGCCAGGAAATTCTTGCAGGGGTATGTTAATATTCCAGATGCTTTTGGACATAAACAAGCTTCCAAATCGGAGAACGGAAATTCAATTTGAACACAGCTCTGCATGGCGATACAGAGATGTTTATCTCTCTCTGCCTGTCTCTGGAGCTGGACGGCTGAGTGGCCGCTGAATGTTTACCTACGATAAGGGCTTTCTGTTTGACCACCAGTTAAGTTGCACTGAAGTGAACTGAGAGGCCATAAAGGGGAAACTTTATAAATAAGGCTAAGTGTTCAGGATGTTACCTCAAAACTCAAGACTAGATCAAAAGGAAGGGAGATTAACTTTTTTGTGCAAGGTAAGTTCAGGGTTTGCACATTACTGAAAGAAGTTCAACTATTTACAGTTTCTGTAAGTAAAAATATGCAATGGTTATCAAAAACATGATTATATAAAATGTATGTCAATTTTAGAATTGGGATGATGTGCAGCCTTCTGGATCAGCTGCAGCTAATTGATTTTTTGGGCAGATCTGTGAAGACACCATTGCAGTAATTAGTGTGACTAAAGATAAACACATTGATGAGTTTGTTTTATCTTGCTGAGACATTAATCCTCTAATCCTGGAAATGTTCTTCAGGTGATAGAAGGCCAACTTTGTAACTGTCTTCATGTGTCTCTGAAGGTTCAGGTCCCAGTTCTTCTTTAGGTCCAACGGTATTGTTTCCATTCAGCTAGAGAAAGTTATGGCACATACATGCATGGATTTATTCTACATCTGCTCTGTACTGGACGCTTCATAGTCCCCTGATGAAATTGTAATGTAAATCTATCCATCATCTGTGTATTTGTGACAACCAGAAGGAACAGATATTAAACAGATGGGGGCTCAGGATGCAACCCTGGGGTTCTCCGCATATGATGCTCTGATACAAAGTCAGTTACTGAGTCAGAGAAGTGCCATAAAAAAGCAAAGCAAAGGATCGTCAGGACAATTAAAAATAAGCAACACTGCATTTAAATGAATATATGTTGAATATTTTGATTTGATAAATATTAATATATTTAGGTGTCTTCCACAAGTAATCTGGCCTAAACTCAAAATTCAGTTTTCACATGGCGCAAATTCACAACAAATATGAAAATAATTCAATTCAATCACACATACATTAATATTGATCCCAGTTATCAAACAGTGCAGCACACTTAGTTAATTATTCCAAGTAGTTTAAAAAGTTTCTATCGAAGGAAAACCAACAGATTGCATCGAGTCATTTACTTGCAAACAGGAAGAGCTTTGAGTTTACAACATGTCCAATCCAATTTGGAAACTCTTTGCTTGTGCAAAAGTTTGCCCAGATTCAACAAGAGCAAAATCACAAAAAAAGATCCATTGCATGTTTATATTTACTTTTCCTGTTTCTGCACGTCCTCACAGTCCTGGTTGGCAAAGCCAGAACAGAGCACAAAAATGTCAAAAGAAACTTAACAAATATAGAAAGCGCTGCTTTAAAAATTTTGTAAGCATAAAATTAATACTTCAATTAAACACATTTCTAAAATTAAACAAAAAGTATTATTGCAGCAAACTCTCTGATTTTATAGAAGTCGCAGAGTTTGCTTCAGTACAGCAGTGAAACTCTGTTGGTAACCAATTACTGTCTTTATATCACAAGGAGTTTAAAATGTAATATTCTGAAGTTTTACTACACAATAATGTCAAACACCAAGACCAAGAAATGAAAAATACCTACATACTCTACGTCTAATTTGTATTTACTCATTTTACACACAAAAAAAATGCCTTCTGTACTCCACAAACAATAAAGTCAGTAGATGCAGTTCTGCTCTGAACTAATTCTAGTTTGTCCCAGGACTTTATCCTCCGGCAACATCGGAACTCTGTGTTTACTCATCTCATAATAAGGCTCATTCAGCTGAGGACATCTTGATTAGGTCTGCCGAACGTCTGGTTTTCATTTAGCTTGGAGGATGGGACCAAAGGAAGGCAAGAGCAGAGGAGAGCAGAAAGAATGCTGCGTGGAAAAGAAGATCTAAAATTTATTTTAAAAATTTCACGCATCGTTCTTTCAGTTTTTGAAATGTGCACAGAATTCTGATTTGTGTTGTTGCTGGCATTTTCTTTACCCCATTTAACATGTTTTGCAATAATGTGGCAAACCTACTTACCTGAGAAGAGTTGACACATTAGTTACAGCAAACATGCAATAAATTGTAGTTTATTTGGTCCTCTAAAAGGACATTGTGAAATTTTCTTCTTATCATAAGCAAATGCAAACAAGCAAGTGAACAACCTGTCGAGTGTTTTTACACATCAGTTATATAGTAAGAATCGTTGTACTTAAAAGGCATTACTTCTTCTAAGAAATACTGTTTTCTCCAATGTCATAGGCAAACGACTTGCCAGTGCCACTTAATTTTCATCTCTCTCACTTCTGTGCATCACGTTCTGCAGAAACTGGATGTTTCAAATCCAAAATATTTGTCGCTTGGGTAAAGTAAAATGAACTTTTTATTAGCAGTTTGCTATTTACCATTTATTTGAAGCAGTTTTCACCAAAAGATTTGACAATTTAAAGTAAAAATGTTCTTGTTCAAAGGACTTCTTCTGAAAAATAGTGTTTTCTACAAAATAGCTGTAGGCCTAATGTCTTCACTGTGTTCCCGAGCTAATAAATAATAAGATTTTATATTCTGTTTCAAAATGAAACACTTTTTATTAAAACAAATGATACGATGATTCAAGATAATCTTGTTTAATAAACTTCCACTCAAACAGCATGATATGTCTTTATCAAAACAAAGTGTCTCCATTTGTCATCATCTGACAGTAACCAATGGCTAGCAGGTGTCATTTCATAATTCAGTGTAAAACTTTTTATCACAAAATACTTTAATAATTCAAGGTGAAGATAACCATCACTTGCTTATTGCACTCCCACTGAAGAAGCATTAATATCTTTTAAGCTATTTCATTTAGCATTACCTGTTATTAGCAAATTGTTAAACTTTTTTTTACAAAACATTGAAGAGAAAATGATGAGCTACTGTCGTCTCATGGGGTCCTTAGCAGACTGAAACAGTATCACATCATGGGGTTAATTAATAATGGATATCACAACCACTTGACTTCTTACCTCACACTGGTGGCAAAACACACTAAGACCATTTCCACCATTTCCATCTTGATAACACAGATAGCACTCAAAGCCAGTCTAACACATTGCTATAAAATTTTGGGATAGGTGTGAAAGCTAACAACAGCCACTGAAGCACAACACACACACATACACGCACACACACACACACACACACACACACACGCAGGGAACATGTTTATATGCAAGTGTAGAGTTCATGTAACAGATAAAGGGATGGTAAAGTCAACATTACTGCAGATAGCCTGCTGATAGAGTGTTCCCTTGCTTCCGCTGCCCTTTGTTTACCTAATGATCAAGTGGATTTTTCTGTGTGTGTGTGAGAGGGGGGGGTATTTGCGTGCGTGTGCGTGCATGTGTGTGTGTGTGTGCGTGTGTGTGTGTGCATGATCAGTTGTGGTTATGTGAGTGGCTTCCAAATCTTGTTGTGACGCAAATATGCTGAATTTTTTTGTTGATTTTATACAAAATTAGTCTGCTCCTTGGTATTTGCTGTGGGGAAAACAAGTAATGCGTCAATGTTTTTACAGTTAGTTAATGGATCCCTTAATGTAAGATTCACACCAGATGTCAGCAACGATCCAAATAATTCACACGTACAAAGACATCTAGGCAAATTAATCTACAAATGATGTTAAAAAAGTGGAATGACACAGGGTATAGTATTCAAGTATTAAACAAACTTAAGTAGACCTCCTAAATAGTTTGTGGAAAGCCTTTTTGATAGTGGCAAATAGAGAACTTATTGTTTTCATAGAAAAATATGTACCTTTAATTTCCTGGTCTTTATAAAGCTAAAATCAAGTGATCATCATCCACGTGTTAGCTTTTTGACACCTTTTCTGATTATTAATTTGAGTCCTCTATCAGAAAAATTATGAGGTGAAACAGCTTTTTGTGGTCGGGTAAAAGAAAAGACAGACTAGAAACCCTTTTAAAGGCCATTAGTTAATATTAAGCCACCTTATATTGACTTGGACTTAGCAGCAATAATGCTTTGTAAATACTGACAGATTTTAGCTGATTCCTTGGCTTTCTGTGTTTTTGGCACACCCTTCATTTTTTTAATACTTGTGCATCATGCCATTTCAGTTTTTTACCATCGCTGTTACCAACATCTGGTGTGTTTTGTTTTGTTTTTTGTCAAATGCTCCACTGGAGACATATAAAGCGGATATGAGAACAACTTTGGTTTGCTGAACAGTTGTTTCACCTGCTGTATTTTGCAGTAGTTTGTTTTTCTTGAACATGTTCCAGTACTGACCATACTATATGCAACATTTTTTTCCAAATATAAATATTTAAAAAAAACCTATGCAAATCAGTGTAAGAGGCACTTTATTCTTTTCCTGATTTAAATGTGCGTGAAATAAATGACACTCTTTGAGTCTGAAAAAGGAGGTGATAGAAAACAGGACAGCAAACTAAAAACAGACAAAATGTTGAGTGAACTCTACCAACAAGAGGAAGCGCAAACCACAAGGAGTCAGAAAGTCGGTCAAGCAGGAAGTTGTCATTATTTACCCTCTTCAGTCTTTGCTTAAACTCAAGGCAGAGGAGTTATGCATCAGCGGAGGAAATTGTGAATGTGAAACATGTCAGATTAGAGAGGAATTCTGGGAGCCTGCAGATCAGCCCGATGAACTCGACCATGGGAAAACCATGCACACAAGCACTCACCCATAGACAAAAACCTCAATGTGCAAGTACTCACACAGCAGCGAAAGCCATTCAGAGCCTGAACCACCTGCTACATTCCTCAGCCAATAAGTCAGCTACTTAAGCAGCCAGCTTTTTAATCGCCCAGTCAGTCAAAGGACCAAGCAATAAAGAAACCATCCATCTCATCAGTTAATAGGCAAGTCTGTGTTCAACACTTCCTAAAGTTGGACAAACAAGTTGTGTGAATTCTTGCGAAGTCTTTGTCTTTTACCATTCCTTAAAGACTTACATTCCACTCTTTCAAGCACAAAATACAGATCAGACAGAAACAAAATAGAAAATGACTGAAAAAGCAGGAAATAAGAAACATTTTAAGGGGGCTCCAGACAGGATGAATATATACGAGATAGGAAACCAAAGCACATTATAGAACATATTTGTTTATAACAGTAAAATATGCATACAAGGTTACATAAAACATTCAGTTTTTTAGGGTTATAGTAATGCTGCAGATGTGAGTTGAGCTGTGGTCAGTCTGTCAGGTGGCCAGCCAGCCAGCCACCCACGCATCCATCCAGCCAGCCAGCCAGGCAGGACAAGAGCATAGGAAGCAGTCATTACAGAGGAAGCTGGGGCGTCTTAACGGCATTATGTGCCCCTCAGAGAGAGAGGCGGTCAGAGGCAATACGGCTGACTGGAGCGCTTCAAAGCAGGAAGGAGCGCAGCCACCACCACCTCAACCTGCGTGCGTGTTCAAGGGGAAGCTAAGAGTTTAATGGGTTGGGGTGGGGATGTTGGGGCAGGATGAGCAACTTTTAAAATTTTATCTTCTAGCATTTTATCAGCACAGATGTAGTTTAAGCACATGAATGTCCGGCTGAGGTTTTGGGATTTCTGCCCTTGCTGGATGTTTTAATGAGGCGTAAACTTGTGGGCAAAAGTTAAAACACTGAGATTTATTTTGTTACTTCTCTAAACCAAAATCAGTGTTTTCTCAGTGAAGCCACACCAACTAAAACGGAGCAACTTGCTATTTTCCTGCTGGCACGGCCAGTACGGTTGTGTTCAGTGCCAGTCAGACTCGGGATCAGCAGGAAAATCCAGCTGTTTTGGATCTTTTAATAATGCATTTGAAAGGCTGTTTTTCTCAGGGAAAAATGCTAACACAACACAGAAGTTTAATAAATTTTAAAAAGAGGAATTGGGTAGAATATATTGTGAATTTTCTCCTATATACTGGGTTACAATCATGCATACAGACTCAAAAATAGATATGCAAGCTGACTATTGCATTCACTCTTTGTAGAGACACCATAAACATTTGGTACCATGGTACCGTCACCATGGTTCTGATTTATTTCTGGCTGATATTTGACAAATGTTCCTGGCAGAAATGGCAGAGCTCATTTAAACTGGTTGGTCTTCTTGCATCAACTTGACCTTTAGGAATGATCCACAAATTTTGAACAGCATAAGGTCTGAGCTTTGGTTAAGGTCATTCCAGAAAAATGATGTTAGTCTCCTCTGTCCAGCCTCAAATAATGTCCACGTGTGCTTAGTGATGCTAGTTGATGCTAGGTGTTTAGTATGACTTAACTCTGAATCTGTTGCTTCAGTGAAAGCAACAATATAAGGTTGTTATTTTTTTTATTTTCCACATAAATTCTTCACTTTTATATTTTAGTTTTTCTGCTGAATCTGACGAGATATTTATCACATTCAAGTTGAAAAAAATTATCTTTTCATTATCTAACTAAATAAATTATAAGAACTAATGTTTGCAGGAATCATCCAAGGTGTTCCCCTTCCTCTAATCCCACAGCAGAAATTTTCCCAACTCACTGATCCTCTGGACCTATTAACCTGCATGTCCTGCATGGTTCTCTGCTCCCACACACCTTCCTCAGATAATTGAATTATCTCATCAGACTGTCATCAAGTTCAGGAGAAGCTGAGTACTGACTCTTCAGTTTAAATGTGATGAAGCAGGAAAGAGCTTTCCAGGAACAGAACTGGAGAGAACTGCTCTAGCAATGTCAGCATACCTGTTTAAATTTAAAGCCTATTTTTTTCTACAGGAGATGTGTATGGCTCCATTCAGAGAGTCGGTGCTTTCAGCAAACGTCAAGGGTTAAGCAAAGTTCAGGGTTTTGGTGAATGTGTGATTCAGTTTTTAACACAGCAATTAAAACATTTAGTCAAATTTATTATGTTTTTTAAAGTCATTTCATTCTTTACAGAAGATCTTTGTATTTTTTCATGTTGAATTTCTCTGCTTTAAACTCTCACGGTTGCACCTTTTCTATCACATTTATTCACCGGATTTTTGAGAGGCATTTTATTGGAGAACAAGAGGTAAGAAGTAAGAATTATGCAACAAAGCCTGGCATTAAAGTGTGGACAGCTGAACTTCCTTTCTCCTTATCCAAATAACATCATGATGATATTATTGACAGGTTTCTTTGTTCATTTTTTGTTTGCTGTCTTTCTTCTTTGCTTCTTCTGCCTTCTCAGTGTCTGTTTTTCAGTGCATTTCCCTCTTTATTGCTCCCTTCCTTTTTTACCAGCCACCCTCATCTCCTCCTCCTCATCATCTATCCAGCACCTGTGGCCCTGCAGAGGGGAAGTTCCAGGGGAGAGAAAACCCCCAGGGCAACCAGGCACTTCACAGATGGTTAGCAAATTACGCCTTCATTACTTCTTCTTTCCTCCTCTTTGCTTCCTCTGGTCATTGCTTCAAAATGACTCTGTGTTCCTGTGACACTTCACATCTGTCAGCAGCTGGCTCAGCTGCTCATAAGAGCAGCAACCAGTCTGGATAAAGTAGGAAAACTTTATTTAAAGTGCTCTTATCTAACAGTTCTAATTATCTTTTTGGATCTATGACATAACATAGGAAATATACAAAGATTTAGCACATAATTGCAACATGCAAACAGATTTAGAGACAATTATTTGGGGGAATTTTTTGGTGTTCTGAATTAGTGCAAAAATGACAGGCAAGATAAGTAAGTAAGCATGAACACATGATGCCTTCAGGGTGAAATACAACCACTAAGAGACGTACCCAAGACACTGCATCTCTAAAACCATGTAATATCTATGTAATGTAATATCGTGAACTGCCTCTAAACATTTTGGAGCGTTTGATGCAATTTCCCCTCAAAGGACTTTATTATCCATAAAAAGATATGCACTTATCAAATCCAGAAATACCTATTAGCATGATCTAAACTTTAAACTGCATCTGTATATAGTTTCCTTTGCAGCTACACGTGCTTTTAAAAACATTTTTCATTCAAATTCTTGCCCTAATCAGTTTATTAATATTGCTTTAATGGCCTTTACATATATTTTCATCCCTTTTCATTTAGTTCCTTTGTTTATTGTGGTTTGTTCTTTGTACTTTGGATTTTGTTCTCTTTCATCAGTTTGTTCTTTTCCCCTTTGTTTTGTAACTTCTTTCAGTCCTAGATTAGCCTTTCTGTTTATTACTATTCACCTTATTTTAGCCTTTCCACAGCAGTTCTCAATCACCTGATTCCCCCTCTGTAATCATCGTCATTCATTACTCCCTCCTGAGTATTTAAGTACATGTATTGTCATTATTTGTCACTGTACTCTTCCACTGTACCGCCTGCATACATCGACCTGCTAACCTTTGATTTTATTAAATGCTTCCATCTCTACCACAGTTTGGGTCCATTGTCAAACATGATAATCAAGTCAAATTGTGCCTACAAGTAATTGTTGCCGTGTGAACAGATTATCCAACCTTAACAATAATTTGAGGCTCATCCAGAGTTACCGAGAAACTCTTGGCTGCTTCTCTGATTATTGTTCTTGTCGTCTGCCAGTTTAGGTGGACGGCCATGTTTTAGTAGGATTGTGTGCCAGGCTCATTTCATTTGTGGAACATTGATTGAACAATGATTTGTGAGATTTTTATGGCTTAAATACTTTTTTATCATCCAACAATGTGATGTACATTTATGTCTGTAATTTAACACATATAAAGCTGTTTATTAAAACTCCTGTCAGATCTTAGCCAGTCCCATGTACTGTACAATTTCATGTCCATTTAGTAAATGAGGAGAAATAAATCAATTTGTTTTGCAAATCCAGTTGGTTTCCTGACCTGCACCTGCAACGTCTGAATCAGAGTCCAGATTAAGAGGCAAATTGAATGCAAAATAAATAAAGATATTTTTACATGTAGGGTTGAACTGTTGCTGACCTACTGCTAAAGAGTAAAACCCACCCCACATGCACACTAACAAAATATATTACTAACAGACAAGCATTTTTAAATGTCCATTTAAAGAAAAAAATCACACCTAAAGTTTTCTAACTAATAATCAATGATTATGATTCTTAAAAATGACAGCTTTCTGTGCTCATAAAAGGGACTTCATGATGTGGCTCCACGCGGTCTGCAGTTTTAACGGCCGGTGACTGATGCACACATTCTGTATCTTGTTTCCATGCCTCCTCCAGTCCACCATGAAGGCTCAGGGCCCAGTGCACCCATTAGTCAAGCTGAGGAAGGCATGGAATAATAATGAGAAGCCCCTCTACCACCACTTCCACCATTCATGTGTTTTCAGGAGGTATTTCCATCATGCAAAATCTACCTTTAACTTCAATAGATGATTCTATGGTTGACCTTTTTTCTTATACAGAAAAATTATTAGTTTTTACGTTAGCTGTTTTCTTGCTTTGTTTTATTCGAAACAAACCAATTTGTTGTTGAAAACATGATTTATTCTTGGTGATGAGTTTCAAGTCCTTGACTTTGGAAGGCCTGCTTGCCATCACCCTAATCTTTAGCTGTCTCCACGGATTTAAGCAGAGACTCTTTCCACAATGGGAGCTTTGAGCATTGTGAGTTACATGCCAACCCCACCCACTACACCCAGCATCACAGTTTTTCTTTAAATTCTTGACATTGATAATCTGTTCATAAAAATCTGCAATTAAGCCCCAAATCTGTTTCCCACGTCTACTTTTTTACATTCAGGTGAGAACGTGCTGGAAACGTTTCAGATAATCAGAGGATTACATCCTGCATCCATCCTGAGAACGACAAGCGTCTGATAGGAATTTCAAAATCAATAGTGAACCTGACAGGCATGTGCAGAGAGAATCTAGCAGGAACCTCAGGCTCCCAGATAAAATGGGGTCAGATAAAAATGGGGTCAACAAACACATGTCAGTAGAGTCTGAAATCACAGACATTTTTAATAAAATGGGTTAAATATGCAGTGTTTCAGAAGCTATTGAGCACTGCATCTGCTGTCCAGTGGCAGAATATGAGATTTATATCATTTGAATTCCATGCTAGAAAACGCAGTCATGAAATTCTGACAGTTTGTTGTTGATGACTCAACTTTAATAATCACATTTGACTTTTTCATTTTTGTTCATGGCTTTTCTGATGAAGAGAAAGTTTAAAACAAAACTTAGACCAAGACAATGAGCTGGGAATGTACAATATGAGTTCAAACTGCAAGACCAACCGCTTTGGGTCGGGGGGATCAGGAAGCTGAAGGCTTCTTTCTACCTGCCACCCTGAGATGTGACCTAAGCAAAAGTCTTAAATCTAAACCTTATTTTAAAAAGCTGGACAGGAAGGAGGATGGTGTTAAAGGAAAGAGTAGACCAGACGTCCTCCAATGCTGCTGCAGTAAAGTGACAATGAGAGAGGAGAGAGTATGACTCATACACAAACCCCTCCCTCCATCTCTCCCCCGGCCCCCCATCTCTCCTCCTCCCCCCCGGCCAGGCCGTGGTTACGTCGATCCTGACTCATTCATTCACAGCCAAGTCTCAAGACTGCTTTTGTTATATCGATGAAATTGTTCTACTGAAGAGACCATTTCAGCTCTCATTATAGTTCAGTGACATACTTCATCATGCTGTCTAGCCAGAGCCCCATTCATAAAAATCCTCCAGCCTCTGAGCAGAGTTCATACATGCAGCTTCATTTTAGGGGAAGAAAAACTGGGAACTGGAGAAAAACAACAACAAAGCTTTCTCACTACATGAGCGTGTTGAACAGTTAGACATTTTGGATAAATCCATGTCAGTAATTCACATTTCTTATTTTTATCATATAGATCCTCTGCTGCAGCTGCTTCATCTCTGTCTGGTCATTTCCGCCCCCCCTTCCCTACATTCTACTTCCTCTATCCTCCTCTTCCTCCTCGCTGAGTGAAGAAGCATCTACCTACATGTGGTTAGCTCATCTCCTTTTCTTCCTCTCCTTCTCTCCTCTCTCTGGTTAGCTCATCTCCAGGCAGTCAGCTTTGCAGGCAGCTAATTATAGGCCTCGCTGTGAAGCACAGGGTCGGATGTGACAGCATGCTGTTCTGTATGTATATGTGTGTGTGTGTGTGTGTGTGTGTGTGTGTGTGTGTGTGTGTGTGTGTGTGTGCGTGCGTGCGTGCGTGCGTGTGTGTGTGCGTGTGTGTGTGCGTGTGTGTGTGTGTGTGTGTGTGTGTGTGTGTGTGTGTGTGTGTGTGTGTGTGTGTGTGTGCGCGCTGTATGTAAGTCTGCTTATCTGTGTTAAGTGGAGACATATCTGTTAATGTTTGTCTCCATTATGGTTATTTCGTTGCTCATTTAGATCACATTTTGTTCAAGCAATGAAAACCCTGTTTCTCTATTTTTTAGACAAGATCAGGTTGAGGTTTGATGAGATTTGGGCTCCATCACAAAGGGCCGTCACATGTATGAAGATGTAAAAGTGTGCGTGCGTGCGTGCGTGCGTGTGTGTGTGTGCGTGTGTGCCTGCGTGCGTGTGCGTGCGTGTGTGTGTGTGGGATATCCAATCCCAGCCCCTCCTACACTGTGCTGCAGCTCTGACTCATACAAGGTGGAGGCAGAGACGACCAGGGTCTGATGACTGAAAGCGAACACACACACACATTAGCACATATATGTGTGTTCATGATCATACTAATGCATACATATAGGGCAGAGTGAATAATGTGAGATAATGTGCACGTATAGCCCTTTAATTCATAGATATGATTAGGTTTTGTGTGAATTTACAAGTAAAGAAAAACTGGTTTAGTAAAATAATGGACATTCATTTAAATCACTGCTGGTTTAATAAAAAAAAAAAAAAAGCAAAATGACAATTTTTGTTTGTTTAAGCTGAAAAAAATTAAGAAACGCAACAATAAGAAACATGCTTGTAATTCAATACATAGAAATATCAGGAAAATATTCAGATTACCAGGCCAGCTGAAAAAACAACATTATTCAGCATGATTCTAACATTTTAATCCATTATCATTCTAAATTTATATTCCAGGTTGGCATCAAATAAAAAAGGTTGCATTGTCGGAGCATATATTATAAGAAAAATTACTATTTGCATTCTCAAAAAGTATGTCATTTTCCCAAATCGTACCAAATAGTAACAGTTTTATTATATTTTCTGCAGATGAGTGCAACTTTCTGTAACTTTTCAGAATCAGAAGACTAATTCTTCCTGCAGTCAATTTTTTTGGGGATGTTTTTTCACTCATTTTCCATGTAGTTACTGTTTGCCTTCAGGTTTTCACAAGAGTGGAGATTTTGAATCTCTAAACACTGACCTATGAATCAGTTTTAATAGATTGCAGACAAGCTGGTTCTAAATTGGATCATTAGTCACTTTTCTACCAGTAGCTTGTTACAGAGACACAGTTTGTTCCTCTTTCATCATTTATGAGAAGAATCTAAGATGCATAGCTTGACAAAAATAAAAACATGTTTTGTGTCAAAGACGTGTTTTGCTAATGGCAAAACCCAAAAAGGTGAGAAAAAGTCAATGAATCAGCTCAAGGATAGCACATTTATGTAAAAATTGAGAAATATTTTCATGAAATGCATTTTAAATGACTCATGTAAGCAACATGTCAAACAACATAAACACAATGATCAATTATGGGTCTTTTCCACTGTCATCTTATTGTTAGATGCTCTGTTAAATACGGAAAAGGTCATATTTAAAAGAAGCATTTACAACAAACTCTTTACTCACTGCTAATACGTTTCATTTAATTAGCTGTAATAATGCTGTAATTTCATGAGAACGTGGACGATCAGGTTTGGTGTGAGAGAAATTGGGATGTTTTAGAGCAGAGACTTACTCAACATCAGTGACTGACCACACAAATGATACTAAAACATTTCAGACTAAACATTGAACATTACTCAGGTTCACAGACAAGAAAATACTTCCAAAAATGTAGTGTAATCACTTCATCTCCCTTGCTTTGGGAAAACATCATATTTTATCTTAAGAGCAATAAAATGACTCATCACCAAAAACCTGCAGATCGCAAATGCTGCGTGCCAGCTGGAAGAATCTGACCTTATTTCCTTCTTTGCAAACTGCAGGTCATTGTCAAAGACTGGAAATGTGTCAGTGGACTTCTCAATTAATTGAATCGCATCCATTCATAAGATATGCATGAGTATGTGCACCTACACAGATGAATGCTTTGGTCTGCACGCCATGGCAACAGCTTTCTGTGTAAAGGATGGGATCTGAGCAGTCAGTGTGTATCTGTTGAGATGCTATGGGAACTCTCTCTCCTCCTCCTTCTCTTTTTTCTTTATCGCTCATTCTTTCCCCCTCTCCTCTGCCCCACAGCTTCCTGTGTAATCCCTCCTCCCCCCGCTGCAATAAAAGGAGAGAGAGGCCCGTTCATTCATGCATTCAGGCAGTCAGCTGAGCGAAGAAAGACGGAGGGAGGAGGGAGGAGAGGCAGAATGAGATGGAGGAAGAGAAGGCTTCCTCCCTCTGCTGAATAGGTCACCTGTACTACATCACTGCTGGGGGGATGGAGTACTGGAAAAAGAAAAAAAAAGTGGAAGGTAGGACAAAAAAAGACCACCATCCCCCTCTTCTCCACATCCTCTTCATCTCCGTCTCCTCCTCCCTCTGCCCTTCTCTCCTGTTAGCCCCTCCCCGTCCTGCCGGTATGAGTCACACACAGACCAGTTCCCTTGATGCACTGCGGAAACGTAATGTGACGTACAGCCTCCACCTCTCCTCGCTTCGCCACATGCATCCCTCTCTTCTCTCCCATTCATTTATTCGTCTATTCCCTCCCATTCATCCATCCTCCCGTCACAGCACAGCAAGCCCTCCATTCACAAAAAAAAAAAAAAAATCACACAGAGCCCCACGAGCCGGGGAGAGGCGGCAGGTGGATTCACAGCACTGGAACAAACACAAACCGTCACACAGAACAGAAAAATGAGTGCAGATCAAAAACATCACAAGGTGGGCTTATTTTATGAAACCTACATGCATAAATCTACCCAGAACACATCTGGGTGTAATGCTGTGCAAGATTCAGCATTCCCATGGTTACGGCGTGTGCTGTCAAACATGAAGACTTGCCGGGAGCACTAATTTGTTATAGTAATTACTCTGCTGACAGAAGGGGTGTTTGAGGTGTTTAAAAAGTAACAATTACAATCAAAACCTGTGTATCACAGGAAAAACAGGAAACATAAGCCCTCTCTACCTTAAACAGCCCAATCGGTGCAGAAAAAGAACCCTGTTCATTGGCAAGGAGAGATATATATTACAACAACCAGCAAATCTCTATGTCTAACCTCAATAATCTGCTGCCTTTTTCTGTATTTATTTCTGTTTTTAGGCAGCATCTAGAGCTGATTAACAGAATGAAGGCGAAGAAAAGAGGTGACTTAACACTGCTTTTTTTTTTCTCTGACGTCACTCCATCTCTACCCATATCTGGGTCTGATACAGCATCATGGTATTAACCCATTGCATTCACACAATGAATTTGCTTACGATGAAAGTTACAGGATACCTGCAGAGAATATAAAGTCAGCAGTCCATGGAGGTGAGCGGTAAAGTAAGAAACACGGGTCATGTTCTACCTTATATAAAATAGTGCTAAACAGCAAGTAATCATGGAGATAGACGGGATAGAATTACATACACTGAATAGGCAGTAAATTAAAAATGTATGCAAAAGCAATAAATGTAGATATGATACATTTTGACCAAACTGTTGTGGTAGGTGGGGGGTTTAATGGAAGCGTAGGATATAAAGCATTTCAAAATACCTCAAACTCTATCGGTTTGTTGGAGAGAATCTGTGAATTCACCCGTCTTGTCTTTTGCACCCTCTAACAGGTTTTATTTATACCAATTTTGCTGATCATTCAAGTGAAAAAGTTTAAGCTAGATGCATTTAAGGATCTTGTAACCTAGAAAGAACTACAGCTTGTTCTAAAAAAAAAACCCCTCAGAGATAAAAACGCTCCGGTGACGAGCGGGGCCTTCAGGTTTACGCTGCTGCTTGGTCTGAGGAGAGGAGCAGAAAAAAATCCCAACGTACAGTGTGATTCACCACAACAAAGTGTTAGGGGAGGGGGATGATGATGTCATTGGTGGGGGGCTCGGAGGGAAAGGGGGGAGTCATCGCTGATTCAGAGAGGAAAAAGGAGGAGATGGAGGTGGAGGAGGAGGACATGGAAGAGAGGTGGAGTACCTGCTGAGTGTGACCCATGGTAACAAGGCGATGCTGGCCTGTGGATGACTCACCACGGCTTTACCAGCCTCACACGTATGCACACACCGTACTCTGGGATGCTCACGCCATTCTCCACTGCGCACACACAAGCATCACGCGTGTACAAACACATGATGTGCAGCTCATTAAAACCACGTATGACACGTAGACACACTTACATGTGAGGTGGTGGGAAAGAGGGAGAGGAGGGTCAGGATGACTCACACTTCAGTGATAACACTCCTCCCCTCTGCCCCAATCAAACACCGAACACGGAGAAGGATATATCATTTGGATGCAACCCACATCCTCCCCACATCCTGGGAACCTCCCATCTGAAACTCAGTCTGACAGCATGAGGCTCCAGCTGACGGCTGTTTGTCTCAAGGTGATGGGAGCGCTCTGGCAGGAAGTGCAGTCTTAAAAAAATCTGAGCACATAGTCTGAAACTTTTTCTCAAACAGGAAGTCATAAAGGTGGCGGATTTGTTTATTAGTGATGGGAATCAATTGTAATTCTAAAGATCACAGTTCTGAGTGAACTATCATGATTATCTTTGACCATAAATCTGCTACAACAGAATCTGACATAAATATTTTCTCTTTATTTTGCGCTATGGATCACCTATCAGTTCTGTACCATCACCAAGTCTCCATGATGTTGTCTTAGTCTTTTCTATTGTTAATTGTACATAATTTATTCTAACTTTTTTTTATCCAATGAAAGAATGCAATAAAAAAAAGGAAAAAAAGCTCCTCCCCATGTTTATCAGACAGTTGCATCACTGTTTTTTACAACAACTCTCGGTATGTGTTTGACAAAGCAGTCGAAACAGTTTGAAAGCAAAAATGTTTTGCCATTCTTGCTCAACACTTGATTTCAGCTGATCAACAGTGCAATGAACATAATGTTCTTGGTGGGTGATGTTATGATGGCCTGCAGGAAGTGAAGCAGCAAATAGCCGTTTAGCTTGAAGCAATGCTGTTTGTTTCAATGTAAACATAATTTATTAACTATCTAATCATTATTTGTTCTTTTTGAATTGGTGCTTACACGGCATTTGAAGTGCTGGCCCCTTTGTCTCTTTAAAGGCCTCATCTTATCACTACGCATCTCTTTTTGACAATTGTTCAACACTGAGTTGACGGGTTTTAATAAAAATATGACAAAAAATACCACACAAAGAGAGAAATAGCAAATCACTTGCCTCTGATGACAAAGAAGAGGCAGCATAACCAGTCTACAACCTACAGGTACAAGCAGTTGCATAAAGACTTCTGAAAAGGAGGAGAATTCAATAATACAGTGGTCAGGATATATGAACGGATGCAACTGAACATCTATGAGCCCCAACAATGGAAACAAAACCTGCTTGCTGACAGCTGATCCAAACAGAGTGATTCTGAGCAATGATGGCACTGACAGAATGCTCCTAAACGCTGCATTTTATGTCTACAAATGAGACAGGAAAAGGCTGAGAGTGATTATTGTCCTTAGTCATTTATAAGCAGAGTAATAAAACTGAATGAAGTGGCTTTAAACAAGCTAATGGATAACACAGCTACTAGCCAGGACAGATTAGAGCACAGAACATATTGCCATGTTTCCAAAAAACCAAACAAGTGAGTAAGGTGGTAATTTTTGAAATCCAAACCAGAGAGTGTGGAGAAGGAGAGAGAGAGAGAGAGAGAGAGAGAGAGAGAGAGAGAGAGAGAGAGAGAGAGAGAAAGAGAGAGAGAGAGAGAGAGAAAGAAGTAAGATTTGTTTGGAAAGTGTTGCTAACACTGTTGCCACACTGTGATTTAAATAAAAACTGAGCAAGACATATGCACGTCCTTAAAACATTGTTTTATGTCTACATTAAAATAAATTAACAGAGTGATATTCCCTAATACCAGGCCAGGTTGGAGATTTCTAGCCTTCATGCAAAGCTTATCAGCTTTTTACAGTTACTGGCATTTCAATATTAAACACAAAAACCTCATATCAAATCAGAAAGACATTAGGCTAACGTTCTTTCAAATTCCCAGTCTTCCCACTGTCTCGGACGCCAGACTTTTCTTATTATGAACAAAATCTGCATTTTGCACACGCACACACACGCTCACTCACAAAATCTTTTAAACGAAAGCCAGAAAAGTATAGCACTCCCATACTCTCTGTAAATCATAAAGACTCTTCTTATCTTCTGATAGCTAAAACATGCAGACATCGCAGGCACTTGGCGAGCATCATACTCATCAATTACTCCGAGAAATAACTTCCGTCTGTGGAAATTAATGGCGGCTGACAAGACACAGACAGGTCTTGGCACAATGTAGTTATTTTACGAATGACATCTGGACAACAAGATCACCTGTACCAAGTGACCCTGCTGGAAACGATGAAGAACGGCGGTCCGCAGCGGATGCAAGGCAAGCAGAGCGGGAATTTAGTTTTTTTGTTTTTTTGTTTTTTTGCGTGCACTGCAGAGGTCGGCCTGCAGCTCTGTCAACAGTTAGACCTTCTGCACCTGGCAAAGTGAAGCTTGTTTATTCGGGGTCATCTGGTGACGTGGTGATTCATTGGACTGGTGTTGAAGGTCTTTCTGGTGACCTTTGTCTTTTTCCTCTACCCTGCAGGCCATTTGGCCCGTGATAAACTAATGAAAACATTAAACCTCCTTCAGCCAGACTTGACTTTGCTGCTGAAGAGAAATTTTAAAAAGGAAATGCAGGAAAGTTAAATATTTCATAAGACCAATAAAAAGAGTTTTTTTAATTTGGAAATATCAGCGTTTTAAGAGGCATGCATAAATATGGCTGGACGATATGGATGAAAAACGTATCATTATAAAACCATTTCAAATCAGTCAAAATGGATCATTAGGTTTTGTTTTAAATATCTGAAAACTGCCAAACTGGTGGCATGACCTTTCCTGTTTTATTCAGTTTTCACTTCACTCCGTTGTTTATTTTTAAACACACATGTAACTTACCCAGCAGGCCGTTGCTAGGTAACCAAAGAGCAAGTGAGTTGCTAGGTAACTAAAGAGTGAGTGAGTTAGTTGATGCCACCAACCTTGCTTAGCTCACAGTTGAGCAGCTAAAGCCTTTCCTCTGCCTACATCTCCCAGAATGCAGTGGGATTCTGGATCTGAGTTAAGTAACTATACTGAGTATTGAATATTCTATAAAATGTATTATCTATTGATCATGTGTCTATATTATATATATATATATATATATACAGTTAATACTTGATCTGGTTTCTTCTTGCATTAATAATTCAATAATCAATAATAATCGATGTGGCATGGAGGTGATCAGCTTACTGAGGTGTTTAGGTTGTTTTAGCAGCTGCTTTCATCTGCATTCTTAGCTCTGGTGACTCTTATCTTCCCCTTTACAAAACTTTTGTTTTTTATGTCAGTTTACTGACCAACCAAGCACAGTGGTACCACGGCCATCAAAGCAGGTATTTGGTGTTTTTAGAATTGTGGGAAGTTTCCAAGTCCTGCTGGAAAACAACTTCAGCACCGTCATGTAGCTTGTCAGCAGAGGGAAGTGTTAAATGCACTAAAATTTCATGGTACACAGCTGCTCTGACTTTGGACTTAATGAAACGCAGCAGACCAACCACCCGCAGACAACATGGCTCCTCAAATCCTGACTGATTGTAGGTATTTCAAACTTTACTTCACACCTCTCTATTTTACCATCAGACTCAGTGACTTTCTCAAATAAAACACAAAATTTACTTCTATCTGAAAAAAGGACTTGGACTCAGGAGCAACAGTTCAGTTCTTAGCCTGGATGGGGAAGTTTTTCATTATGGTTCAAGGTGACTTAACATGCGAGGATTGAAACCCACGTCCTGGAAACATCAGTGTTGAAAATCTCCTCTAAACTCCTCAATCTTAAATCGACAATCATCTGCAACTATGTTGACTGTGCAGTTTTTCCTTTCACTCAACTTTTCATTAACATTCTTGAATACAGCACTTACTAAGAACAGGTGACTTATTCAGCGGTCTTTGTTACAATTGATGGTCATAACACTGCAGAATTTTACAAACCTTCACTTTTCCCAAATTGTTCTGTTAAAACACTTGTTCCAAAATAAATTATAAAAGCATTTTGTCTCTCTTAACTCCACACACAACACCGTATAATGACTTGAGAGATTAGTGAATTTTCCACAGGGGGACTCTAATGAAGCTGTACAAAGGTCTCAATGATGATCAGTAGAAACAGGATGCACCAGAGCTGAACTTTGACCTTCATGGCAAAGGCTGTTGGAATTTATGTACATGTAATTTTTTATGGGGTGTTTTTTTATTGATATATCAGCAAAAATCTTTTCATTATGGGTGTTCGGTGTTAGTTTTGAGGGGATTTTTGTTTTATTTGATACGGCTGTAACATAAAACGTGAACTAAGTGAAGCGATGTTAATGATTCCTGAACGCAGAGAATTTACATTTTCAGAAGCAATATTCAATATGAACAAAAAAGCTTTTTAAAATACATTAGTGTGTCTAAAATCTATAAAATGTGTTTTGCCTTTTGAACTGAATTACATAAATGGACTTTGACGTCTTTCTAATTTATTGATGCACATGCAAGGCTTTTTAACAAAGGATTGACTTTTGTAATGTGCCTCCCCATTTGTTCTATATAACACAATCAGCCACTTTTACACATTTTATGTCTCGTATTCGTTTCATACTTTACACGTCAGTTTCCATCTGGGGGAAATCAGAGATGATGTGGCATGAGAAAGTGACACGAAAAGCTTCCATTTATACCAAACAATTGTTTCAACTGGTGCAACATTTCTTCCAGGTGGGGCGACCTTTGCTTCCTGTTCCATCTGCACAGAAAAACCCAGCTGACATGTGTAATTAGCAGCCACCGGCGGTAAATCATCTCCACTCTGGCAACCACATGTCTCCTGTGTTAAATTTAGCTCAAGTACATCTCACAAGAAACAGTTGGATTTAAACCTTTTCTTAAAAGTCTGATTAAGTCAAATATATTAGATAATTTTTGTGAAGAAATTTCACACTTTTCTAGAGTCTTCTTCCTAAAGTTTCTAGTCCTTTATATATAAAACACAAAAAATTCACAATCATTTTATGGCAGATATTTCTACAGTTGTCTGGTTTTATGAAAGGAAGGCAGGAAGGAAGGAAGGATTGTTCTAAGGTTAGTTGAAAGAGGACAAAAAGAGAAAGGTCAAGAGCAAAAGAAAGGATGAATACATAAAAACAAAATCCCAGATAAAAAAAAATGACAAAAGAAAGGTTGAAAGAACACAAGGATAAAGACGTGACTGAAGATGGATAAAATGGCATCAGATAGGATTAAGGATGATGAAAAGATGTAAGAAAGGGAGGATGACATGAAGGATAAAGGCTGGACAGAAGGAAGGAACATATTGTAGGAGAAATAAAGGGCATGAGGGAGGAAAAAATGACAGGTATGAAAAGCATAACACATGCACAATATAATACAGAAAATGAAAAAAAAGAACAGGAAAATACTGAAACTGAAAATACGAATCCTGTAAAGTCATCCGTGGTGATTCTGATAAAAACCCAAACAGGCCTTTGTACTATTTTTAAAAATGGTCTACCAGTAATAGACTCGACTGCTAAGATCTGAACTTTTGAATTAAGCTGTAAGAAAAAAATCACCAAAGAAAATCAAGAAAAAATGAGGTAGTTATTTCTGCCTTTAATTACTAGCAGAACTGCAGCTCCTTTAGGCAACTATATTCATCACTTTCTTTTTATAAACTTACTCAGAGAAATCTCATTGGTTGGAGTAATTTATTAGTTTGAAATGTCACATTGCACATTTAAATCCAGAGAACAGTTATACTGGTATCCAAAAAACTTTCTTTGTGATCAATATTTCAGCAGGTAATAAAAAAAAGAACACAAATACACAGACAATTTGTGAATGCATGAAAAAGACATCTTTATGGTAAAATGTGACAGCCGGCCCTCTTTGGTCCTCTTAGCAGCTGAACCAAAAAAATAATAATAATATTCCCTTTATATCTACTGCATTAGCAACAAACAGCGCTGATTGGAGAATTTAAAAGCATATTAAGCTGAAGTAAATCTTCTCTTGTTGCATAAATCAATCCGTAGCCTGCGAATCACAATCAGGGCCCTGGGTTGTTGATCAGTCGCTTCTGCACTAAAAGGGCAATAATTTGAGGGAAAATAACACATACAACAGTGCCCCCTGGTGGCAAAACAGATAACGTCTGCAACAAAACTGAGTAAGGCATTCATTTGGAAATTTCATAATTATAGAGAGCACTTCACAGTTCACCATCAAAAGCTGAAGTGCCATAGAGAGTTCTCTGTATTTACCGTTTAACGCCAAAAAAAGAAGGGGAGGGGGTGACTACAGTCAATCTGTTCAATTTGTTTCAATGAGAGAAAATACACTCCTCCTTACCCTGACTGGAAAATGTCTGACGGTTTGTGTCATGGTAGAAACAAACATGAAACATAACAAATACTGATTCTTTGCGGGCTTAGTAGATGAATAGGACTCGGGTGCGGGGCAGAGTGGAGAAAGTGTCGGCCATCTTGCGGATTCTGGCATAATTGATGAATCCGCGGAAGAAGAGCAAGAAGCCTGAAGAGAACATAAAGAAGGAACCATGAAATTAAAGAACCATCTTTCTTAAAATAATGATAGAACTCCATGACTGAAAAATGGAAACGCTTTCTAAATGTTGTTAGAATTACTATCCGGTTCCTGGCTTCACCAGTAAAGCTGTATGCAAATTTTTATTCAGCTTAACCGGCAGACATTTTGCTCAACTCTTTGAAATACCCACACATTTTATATCAAAATTCGGAGGACTCAAAGTTGTCTTTTAAAAAAGATTATGATCCAAACAAGCTGCCAAACGCAGAGACCTGTCGCTCTTTAGAGTCTTTGGTTGTTTGGCCAAAAATGATAAGAGTTAAGAAATGGTTTCAAATATAAATATAATATAAATTCCAATATTTTTGTGTTTTTTCATGCTATATCTACATCACATTTGCACAAGACATTGGCAGAACTGACACAAGGAATAATCAGTCATTTAGTTTTGTTGTTTCATTTTGTCATCAGCTGCAAACTACATATTCTTTTTTGTATTTTAAATACATTTATATAAATTGGTTTGATTGTCTTGTAAAAGTTTGGCACCTTTGTTCTAAAATAAGACATTTTTATTTCTTTAATTTAATAATGAGAACAAATACTTTACACAGTATATCAAATATAAAACTTAAGAAGATTTCATTCATTTATTCATCAAAGTGTTGTATGCAGTCCATGATTCATAGAAGTGAATCAAAACTTAATACTACAGAAATGTCAAGATTATTCATATGTTTTTAAATAACCTTGAGATTTTCAAAGTGCATAAACGACACTTTTCCCAGAATTCAGTGCCATTTACACAATATGTGACTTCAACTCTGTGATAAACCTCAGAAGGGCCAAAATGCGTCACAATCAGGAGTAAATGAATGATTCATCTAAGTGCAGAGGCTTGCTACTTACCCAACACCAGAAACACCCACCACAGCCAGTACTGTCCATCAAAGTAACCCGGGAAGTATGTGGAGAACTAAAAACCCAAGAAACAGTCACAAATAACCGGTTAGAACAAATATGGCCTGCGATGGTTTCACTCAAATTAGTTACGATCTTTAAAAGGCGAACAAAGAAAGGAGTACGGTCTTCAAGAGATCTTTGAGGAAATAGTTCAGTGCAAACAAGCTAACCACTACAGAGAAAGTATTTTAAATACCACTATGGTGTTTTGAGGTTTTTTTGATTTCTTTGTGTGTAAATAAAGCCACAGTTTATTGCATTGTGTGTGCGCAGCGAGTTGTTGGGTTTTGTTTTCCGTACCCTGACGATGAGAATCCATTTGATGAGGGAGAGTCCGAAGCCAGAGATGGCCCCGTAGCGTCCGGCCGCCGAAGTGGTCAGACAGAAAGACAAGAAGAACCCGATCCAGTTGAACAGGAAGGCCACTGAAAAGGGACAGATGGGAGATCAAAGTGGACAGATATAAGCTTGTACTCACAAATACAAATACTACTTTTAGATTATTCTGAGCAAAGCAATGAGTAACTAACTGAAGAACGTGAGCATGAAGATGCCATCATTTCCTATTCTCAGTTGATCAGCATCATCAAAATCATCTCTGGTGACAAAGTCTTCCTCCTGCAACACAATAGATCACAAAAAACTTCAAAAGCTGAAAATACGTCGCAGCAAAGCTGGACCTCAGCAGAGCTTCCCTACAGAGCCTCAAAGTGTTCACATCTCCTGAACCATTCGACATTTTGTCATCTATAAAGATGATTTTTGTGAGTTTTAATTACATTTTATGACACAGACTGACAAAGGAGTTGATAAATGTGAAGTGAAAGGAGATTTTAAAAAAAAAAACATTTTACTTTTGGATCTTTGTGCAAAATGCTGAGGAGGAAAATCAACAGTATAAATCACTAAAGCAGAGATCTGCAACCTTTATAACTAAAGAGTCATTTTACTCTCAGTACAGCCAAATAAAACTTGTCTAGAGCTGCAAATGTCACATGAATTTATATATTTTTTAAAATAAAAACACATTTTAGGCAAATGTGATTTTAAAGAACCAGCGTTTTATTAGCAATTTAAAGTAAAGATAAACATAAAAGAGGACGAATCTTTTTATAAACATAGAATCCAACTGAATTTTGCACTGAAAAGACAGCAGACCTAAAAACATATTTCTGGCACTTTTGTGGAAATTCAATGTAAATATTACATGAAAATTTTGAAAAACGATCAAAAACTTACATTTGTTACTGGATCCGTTTTTAAAATCATGAACTGGTTCTTTTTCATTTTTAGCCAAAGTTATGATATGTGGCAATAAATATGAGGTAATCCTGGAAGAAAACCTGTTGGAGGCAATGAGTAACTAAATCATTAGCAAAACATTTGAGATCAAATGTCAAAATGTTTAGAAGGTATGAATACTTTTAAAAGCTACTGCACTTTGAGTAAATTGTTTAAGTCCAGCTGAATTTGAAACATCTTCTACCTGCATGTTGTGAAAACATGGAGTAATCTAAGAAACTATTGGGAGACAAACGGAGACATCACAACACTAAACCTAAATCAACATGGTCACTATGACTACAACCTTTAACTCCACAGATCCTGTGGGTCTTCTATGAAAATAGGAATAACTAACACTTTACAAAACACACGGGAAGGAGGGTGTACTGAAAACATAACACGATGTTGGGACATTTCTGTTTTCACAACACAAACTAGGACTAAGTAAGCTTCCTTTCATCACACACTACTCCAGGTTACCTCCAGTGAACTGTGAATAATATCGTCAAAAGTCTCCAGGCGTTCTCTGTGATGAGGTTGCTGCTGAGCGAAAGGCAATGTGTGGCAGAGAAACACAATGACAACAACCAATCAAAGAAAATTACAAGTTAAAACAGGCTGGCTTAATACAATAAAACCTCTCTGGATCAAACCATCATGTTAGTTTTTGAGAATGACTCATTAGTGTACAAAACAAATCTTCAAACTCTACTGGGAATTTGACTGGAATTGTGTTTTTTAGTCAGATATGACTAAAGACTAAGATGTTTTAGATAAAAATGTGATGGACACCAAAAAACAAACTGGTCCTCCATTGGGATTTTCAGTAGGATGACGGTCCAAAACATATCACCAAATTAATACAGAAATGGTTTTGTAGAGCATGTAGCTAAACCCAAATGAGCAAAAGACCACCAGAACTTTGAAAGATCTCAAAATATTGTGCAAAGAGGAATAGTACAACTTTCTCCTCTGAATACTCCAAACTTTTGAAATTTTCCAGATAAAAACTAAGAGCTGTTTTAGGATTTTTCAAAATACAGAGGGCAGAGGTAACAACAATTAAATTCTGGAGGCTGAGTCCTTTCTGGTTTGATTTTTTCCCCTGCAAAATAAATTTATAGACTCAATTTAAAATGTTCAAGAGGCTTCTGTAATAAAAAATGACAGGTTACTTTTATTTTATTCATCTTTACACAGAGTGACAACAATCAGCCTGATCAGGTTTTCAGGTCAGTTAGTTGGTTCTTTTAAATGTTTTGAGGTTGGAACAATTTGAAGACTGTTTTGTTCGGTATAAGAAAGTTTTGTGTTGGCATTTTGCTGCTGCACCATTAGGCAAATAAAGTATTTTTTGAGCTGAAAATACATAGTTATGATTATATTTTAGTTAGTTATATTTGACAAATGATGCTTCTTATCCCATCATCACTTTACATATAACACTGTTTTATAAACTTCTACTTGTGGAGAAATAACGCTTACATATTAGTTCTGAGCACTAAAGCATGCATTAGTTAAACTCCTTTTTCCAAAGCCATCACTGCATTTCCTTTCACTTGAGTGTAGAGCAGTTTTTAGTCTAATGAAACTGTTTTGTTCAAACCACAGATGTAATCAGAAAAGGAACATAAAAAGTATCTCAATCTAGAGCACTGTGTACTTCCTGCCTTGCAAGCAACTCCGGAAGTCTCTGAGAAAAAGTTCTAAGTGTATGTTAGAGTGAGACAATGTTAACAGGTGACATGATGACGGAGAAAAGAAAACGTGAGCCACTCACTCTTCCAGTCACCAGGGGAGCAGAGGTCTCTGCTTTAGTTCTTTCTGCTTCGTCATATGAGGGGAGCGTCGTTGCTACGTTGTAGGATGGAGGCTTAGGGAAAACCCCGTCTTCCTTGTAGTCAAAGTAGGCTGTAGATAAAAAAAAGAACCGTTTCATACACTGAAGAGCAGCACATTTAAAGGCAACTTTTCACATGTAACATGCATAGTAACCACTGAGGAGCTTGAAGATACTTCTATATCTCACCATAATTACACTAAAAGAGTAGATATTTATGTCCTTATCATATGATAAAAGATTTTGTTTTGTTTTAGGTAACATGATGCGGAGGTTGTCACTCGTGTTTCTCCGGTAAAGTTGATCTAATAGAAGCTTGTTTCCTTAAGCTGCTCCTATGCAGACCATAGTTAATATAATTCCCCAGAATATTTCAGATATAAAAACACCTCAGCATCAGAAAATCCACCCAAAATGAGTCAGTTTTACCAGCACTGTCCGCTGCGATGCTGCTGTATGGAGGAGGAGCTTCAGCTGCAACCTGGGGGCTCTCCTCGCTGTCCTCCTCGTTGGGCAGCTGGAGGACGAAGAAGCAAAATCTAAGTTTGCACCCTGGATGATCCCTTCTCTTTAGAAGGACATTTTTAAACATATTAAAAGGATGTCAAATCTGGTAGTAAATTATCATTGTTACATGAAGTCAAGTGGTGAAGTGGAACTTAAAATTATGAGTCAACAATAAGCTTTTAAAAAGGAAGAAAGTCTCAGAAAAATAAGCATGAATGCATGTCTCATTTCTCTTTTTCGTGTTATTTTCTTCATTAAAAGCAGAAAAAACATTACAATTATAACAAAACCACTTAATCAGCTTTTATCTTGTCATTCAGGGCTTAGTGAAACCTATTTCTCACACGTCAGCAAAAGCAACAGCACAAAAACAAGCAGATATGATCACCCGACATTACTTTCAGGCTTTTTTTTATAGAGCAAAAGAGACAGAAAAAACATTCTATCAAATTTTATCAATGCTGCAGATGAGCAATGAAAAATTAACCCAGTTACAACAGCAGGAAGGGAGAGTCACACAGAAAGTTCAGGTTTGTTTTAGTGAAACCATTTTTAATGTTTCACCATAAATAACCACGATAGCAAGTCACTCCATGCAGGTTGTATAGACATGAACTCAGGCTGGAAGTTTAAACCCATAATAATGATGAGGACAAATAAATGAAACGCATCGTTATTGAGAATCAGTCCCACTGCATCTCCTGTTCATCTACATCAGAATCAGAATGCTTTTATTGTTGTTGTACCAAAGCACAGCAAAATTCATTCCAGTGCAGCCCATCCAAAGAAGACAATAAACAGACAAGAACAAGGAAGACGGGGTGCCTGAGACTGACGCCATTGTAGGCGTTGCCCTTTATTTTTAGAGAAAGACGAAATGACAACATCAGGAAGGACGAGGGGAAAAAAAGTCACATCAGAAAAACCTCTACACACTTAGCAACATTCAGACACAGGACATGTAGCAACATTATGCGTGCCAGTGAAGGTAAAAAGTGGGTAGGGAGGGAGCTTTCGCTGAGAGCTAGAGAAGGAAATTTACATAATGTACATGGTTCTCTGGTTGTTTGAAGCACAGAAAAAATTAACAATTAACAAATTAACCTGCACAGTTTTCTTAGAAATTACCACCACACCTTGTCCTTGATGACTAAAACAACAATCTGGAGGTTTAACAATATTTACAATGACCAAAAAAAAAAAATCACAATAGACAATCATGACTCAGAAACTACAGAAAGGCCACCTGTCACTCTCATAAGTAATGTGGGTAAACTACTAGCAAAACATCTGCAGGCTAAGTGACCAAGGAATCAGCTAAATATCAATTATATCTAAAGGTGTAATTGAAAAAGTAAAACTGCATATTTGCAGGATAATGTCTGCAATTTATGATTATGTATGTATAAAAAAGTAAGAAACATATAAAAGTAACAAACATTACATTGCAAATAATTTGTAAATCAATATGCTTTATGCTTTCACAGCACTATTATTATTTTAAACAGTTTTTCTGTCTAAAATAATAAGATTCCTAATTATGTCTTATATTTTAGTATTTTATTGTTGCTTAAATAGCTTGTTGTCTTAAAACCAGGCAATGTTTACTCAAGTTTATCATTCCTGGAGGATTCCATGCCAATCTATATGCCTCTTGCAAATGAATGAATTATTAATAAATAAAAACTTCCTCCCAATAGGAACGTTCCAGTCCACATGGGACCAGTCTAAGTGTTGCAGTTTTAAAGCTCAACCCTAATAAAATGTGCTTTTTTATGTTAATGGACGTTTCACAGATGATAAATTACGTTTCAAAGTACCCACAGTCTTTGTAGAAAAATCTAGTCCAGGTTTTACTTGTTTAAAAACAGAACTTTGAAAATTATGTAAGTTAATGTTGACGCCAATTTTGAATTAAATCGTATTGTTCTTTCTAATGCAAAGATTTCAGGTCATATGAATGTGTTATTTTTATTTTTATTTTTTAGGTTAGAATAGTTTAGATCACTTTAAGACAGAGGAACAGCTCTTTACTTCTTCGCCGAATCTGATGTTTGGGTGGGCGTCTTAGCTTGTGTGCTTACATTAGCTTCGTTTTAACTGGTTTCTATAATCTCCAATTATATATTTCACAACAAAATCTAATAAGATCTTTTACTCTGATTGTTATTAATTTTCCTAATACAAAACACGGCCGTGTTAAAGACAACGATATAATACAAACACCCCTACTTGGGTGGCTAACAGCGAGCAGCTAACGCAAATTTGAGACGAAGCCGTGTTTTCACCTACCTGCTGATACCTGGCGCTCGACTCCGCCATTCCGCTCCAAACGGTAGTTAGCCCAACAGATAATACACCACCAATACACCCAATCGAAACAAAATTATATAACTGTGTAAACTAAAACATACGACAGTCAAAATGGAAAACTGCTTCTCTTCTATCAAGAGAAACTGATAATGTTGTAAAGGTAAAACACAGCAGAACACGCATTACTTCCGGTTAATTTTGACGACTAATGAGTAGTGCTACCTAAAATATGTCTGTTTGTATATTTTTTACATATTTTTTGGCTTAGTTAAATTCCATATTCTCTTCTTAACATACATTTCGTTCCATTTTCGACTTCCAATAAATGTTTATGTGTTTCAACTTTGAAAGTAATCACGTCAGTTTCCGTTTCTTTCCTAACTTAACAAACCGTCGTCAAATCATTGACGTCATCCGCCAAAACAAACTCTCTACCGCCATCTTTTGGTGTAAAATGGAGAACATATTTTCAGCTGCTACAATTTTGAAAGTTTTTGTAGGATTATACTGGCACTGACCATAGAAAGTAGAAAGGAAAGAAAAAAAACAAAAACAAAAAAATAATAAATGAAAAATAAATAAAATAAATAAATAAATAAAAAAAAATAAAAAATAAAAATAATAATAATAATAATAATTATAATAAATAGGCAAAGGAAGTTTATTTGTATACCAAATTTAAGCAACAAAAAAATTTAACCTGTCAATTTAGGTGGATTTTTAAACTTATTTAACCATTATTTTGTAGAAAGTCCCTTGAGAAAAAAATCTCCTTTTTGAGGGGGACCTGGATGTGAACCAGGTCTTTATAGATTAGCAATTTTGCAGTCCTTTTACAATTATCAGATTTTTTTTATTGCCTTATTTTCATTTAACTTATCAATCATAAAATAAAAAAATACACTAATATTTATGGTTATAGCTTAATAATATATAAAAAGAGAAGTTGAACTAATATGCATACTTTTACAGGCCTGTAAACATAGGAACAGAAAGAAAATAAAGCAAATGTGGATGGGTCTTGAAACATTTTATTGTATCTTTGTGTAAAAGAAAAAGACAGCAACAGTACCTGTGACACTTTGTAAGCTCGTGTGTTGGAGTGGGTATATCTCGGACTGCTTTCCAGTCAAGTCTTATTGAGGATTCCTGTACCTAAGTAGCACAGGGAAGGTGGTGCCTATGTGCTTTTGGTTGTAATGGTGACAGACAATCTCTACGTCATAGAAACTGAACTGCACTTTGACGCGCTCATTTGGTGAGATGAGGAAACTGAGAGTGTAGAGGGCAAACTCAAACTCAGGACTGACGCCGATGAAGATGCTGCCCTTGGGCTTTATGCCGTTCTTCCAGCTGAACTGTAATGCCAGGATGTGTTTGTTCTCGTCAGGCTATGTTGAAGATTAAAAAAGGGGAACAGATGGGATTGAGCAATTTATGTGTACAAATCTAAATGGACATAATCAATTCTTAAGTGGATGTTATACCTGAGGAGAATTTGCTGTGACACTGTAGCCTTTGTAATCAATGTGACCCAGCTTTTCTTGTATGTACAGCTGGATCCAGTTGTGAAAACCAATGACAGTCCGCCCTCCTCTTGTCTCCCCAACAAACACATGTTCAAATCCTGAAGAGTCTGGCCTGTGGGCAGAAACAGGAACATAAGATCAGTAACATGTTTGCCTTCATGTTACTATAAAGATTCCTTTTTCTGTTAAACAGCAAAGAAAAAAGTCTAAACAAAATATGGAATCACCTAAACTATTTTTAAGCTGCAGCTAGCACGCCTGTGGATCCACTGCTTATGAACATGATGGGCTTTAATTGTATTTTATGGCAGCTTCGACGTTTCTGAGACGTATTCTCTGTGTGAGGTGGTAGCCATCATGCTGTTAGATTCCTTATATTGAGTTATATTTACATGCTGTGTCAGTTACCACCCACCTGCTGGATCCTTTTCTCGCATAGAGTTCAAACCAAATTCTGTAGAGCTGCTCCTTGAATTCTGTGTCATCTTGAGGAGAGAGCTGCTTCTCCACCAGGTGTTTATGAGCAATCTAAAACCAGTAAGCACAAGTTTGTTTTCAGTGTTCTGTCATATTTCATTCACATTGAACCATACTGATTGGTGACAATTACACTAATTTATTTGAAGAACTTATCAAGCAAAAACTTGATTAAACAATAATTGCTCTGACTGTTTACATTTAAAGCTGCAGTACGTAACTTCTATAAAAATTTTTAAAAAATCAAGCCCCTCTGCCTTCTCCCAGTGGAGAAGGCCAATTGCAGTTATATGCCAATCAGTCAGAAACAACCAATCAGAGCCAGGAGGAGGGTCTTAGCGCTGTCAATCACTCTCATTCTCACCTCCCACTTTCTCTCAGCTATGCTGAGAACTGGTTCACCACCAAATAGCCAGCCGTGACTGCTAAGGCTTGTAAGCATGTCACTGATAACAGTGGATAAAGGGTTTTCCTGGAACAGTACGTTGTTTCTCCAACATTAGCACATTGAGCAGCATTGATCGACAGTGCTAAGACCCTCCTCCTGTCTCTGATTGGTTGTTTTTGGTCAAAAGTAGTGCATTTTTTCATATGGCAATAGAAGTTCAGAGGAGATCAACCTTTTTACAGATTATCTGTCTCATACTATACTGTCACGACATAATAATAATTTTAATAAATATGTAAAAAGCCTATTTTTTATCAAAGTTACATACTTCAGCCGTAATAGGTCCATTTCCAGTACCTTCATAGTGCGAGTCTGAATGACGGCATCCAGGAACCTGTGGTTCTCGGCCACTTCCTCAGCAGTTACAATCTCTGGCTCACCGGTGTCACTTTCATAGTTATCCAAAAGGGAGATAAAGGCTGCAGAATCAAATCAAGTTTATTTTTCCCATTATGTTTAGGTCCACATGTGCTACAGCAAATTATGTAATGTTTAAAGCTGTCCAATCCCAGAAACACGAAGATTACACAGAGACAAGTCAGCCAAGCAGAAATCCTCTGAGCAATCCGTTGAGTGCTGAATAATTTCAGAAAATAAAATAAGAAAGAAAAATAAATTGGCCTTTTTCTGACTCCATTTTGCTCTAGAAATACCTTTCTTTTCTGAAATAAAAATCTTATCAGATGTGAAAGAAGATATTCATTTTTCTTCAGACCTATGCATGCTGTGTGATTATGCAATAACTGTGGTGTAGTTTCCCTTTAAGAGGAGGTGATTTTTGTGCATGACATGATTGCAGCAATTCAGATGTTTGTTAATTAGACTGTTGCATAAGTGGTGGAAATGTTTCCACTAATGTTTTTTTTACAACCTCAAAGGTTCATGTATTTTACCAGGATTTTTTTGTGAAAGACCAGCAGATTACAACATATTTGTGAAGATGAATTATGCATAGTTTTTATGACTATCTGGAAAGTTTAGAGTATTTAACCTACTTTATTCTGATACCCATAGATAAAACCCAGTGAAACTTTAAAAACACACCTAATTAAAAAGGGTCCACCTGTGTGTGTTTACAAGGCATGTGTGAAAGAGCTGCCATACTTTTTGATAACAGAAAGCTTGTAGCAGTAAAAATTTGAGCACTGACCTAAAAATGTCTCCTTTTTGAAAATATTCTCATCAACAAATGTAAATAAAGGAAGTCCTGCCCTGTCGTTGCTCTCATTGTCACCCATGCTGTCTCCAGCTTTGCCCTGCAGCAGAGAGAAATCATCAAATGATCACACTTTATGTTTCACTTCAAAAACCCACAAAGATCCTTAACTACTGCTTTTAACCAATGTTGATTATTAAGGTACATTTTAAACTGAGAGTATTTCAGATTAGAAAATGCAAATATATGCACTTGAGAATGGTACAAGTGCAAATATAACATATTTATCTTAATCTGGATTTCCATGAGTGTGGTGTACCTGCAGAGAAATCCTGTAGTCTTTTCCAGGTTTGAGTCGGTTGACGTCATTGTCCCAAATCTCCTGAACTATAGCCGACAGCTCTCTGTCACTCTCAATCATCATACAGCGACTCCTTGTGCTCCTTCAGTCTCCGTTTCCTTCTGTTCGCAGTGCTACAGCGTTTAATGTCTCAGCCAAACTCCAGAGGTATGCAAAATCTAGATATTCTGAATTAGTAAAATAAAAAATGCATTAGTTTCAAACAGATCATGTATAATTAAAACAAGATGTTTACACACACTGAATACAAAGGCAAAAACTTTTTTATCTCACTGTCAGATATCAAATCTGACTTCCCTTTTTTGTTTAGGTCAGTTAGAATTACCAAAATTATTTATACTTTATATTTATACTAGAACAATAGGAGAGATATATTTTTTTGAGAATTTTCAATTACTTTCTCTTTAAGAGCTTACATACTCAAAAATCACCTACATGATTTTATGCAAGCATTTTTCTGCAAACCTATGTTTGCTCTGTGATGCATTGGTTTGCACTTTTCCTTTTCTTTAAGTGCCTGAAATCCTAATTTGAGGCAGAATTGTATTGACTTAATTGCTGCTGGAGGGATGGGTACGCTTTACTAGATAAAGAAGGACCATTATAAAGAAATATTACCCCCCACCCCCCACTCACCAGCTATATATTAGGAAGTTAAAGTTTGAGCACCAATCTCCCAAGTGAACAATGATCCAAGCCAGCTTTGGTGTAAAGCCGGGTAGGAAAAACAAAAACAATGTTTTGGACGGACCATCAGAAAGGCTGAATTTTAACTCTGAAATTATGAATTCAAAATTCAAACAATCTATTGTAAAAAGCTTGTGGATGGATACACAAAAGGTTTGAGCCAATAAGTCATAGATTTGAAAAGGTAAGTCATTATTTTTGGTAATCCTAATTACATAAAAAAAGAAATTGTCTTAATTTAATGTTTTACAAGGAAAAAAAAAAAGTTATGTCTCATTTTTCCAATTTTTCCTATTTTAACTAGTTTGCCACAATTAAAACTTCAGTTTTGATGTATGGAAATCTAATCCAACATTCAAAAAGAATTTCATGTATTTTACAGGTAAAGAACGCCCAAATCATGGCCGAACGTCGAGCTCTAAGAGTTCAGCATAAGGCGGCAGCTCTGTAAGCATCAAAACTCACTGACCTGCTTCTTTCAGTCCCGATCTGCTTCTCTGAACCAACAAGGAACAACTGGTGACTGATGTGTGGAAGTTTCTGTGTAGGCCTGGTGCTCCCAGTACTGGTTCTTTGAGTTTCTGACTGCAGGAGTCTTTCATGGTAAAGGCCCAGCCAGTCAATCAGTCATTCATTGACTATGTAAAAGGACAGGAGGGGGGACGAGTCAGGGGATGGGGGCAGGACAGGAGAGAGGGGCCGTTAAAAAAGCATTTTCTACAGTCAGCAACTCTGGCCAAAGAGATTACACAATGATGTCTCTTTTCAGGTTCAGCTAAAACGGAGGCTCTTTGTTCTTTTGATGTTTCATTGTTTCCCTCTCTGCCACAGCATCACCTCTGGATTACAGGGTAAATACGGGTCATGTTTCAGGTAACAAGGTGCTGCTGGGAACTTGGGGTTAATCTAATCATCCAAAGAGGGACAAAATGCCAACTATGCTACCAGAAAATGCAAACACAAAGGCAAAAATTCCCTGTTCTGCTTTGCTACTATTTCTGATAGTCATGTTTATTTATATAGCACATGAAGCATCACAGTGGTTCAAGGTGCTTTAAACAGAATGTTACAAAGTTATAAAGAAAACACAGTAAACAATTGAACAAACATTACATTTTGATGAGGGCCATCACCAAAATCATACACATCAAACATGTTGGTCAGTGTTTCATTAATTATGGTTAAAAAACAATTCAAAACAGGCGGGTTTTAGTTTCTACTTATGGAACTCAATATTTCATTTGTTTTGCAGTTTTCTGGAAGTTTGTTATATTGTCCAAATTTCAAACAGTCAGATAATATATTTTATTATAAAATTTGGTTAAATTTAAAGAAAATAATACACCCCCATTAATGAACTATATTTTGTTCTTGTGGAGAATGATATGCAAATATGTGTCATGCCATGTGGAATCAAGAAATCAGCTATTTTCTTTAAAACTGTATCTGTAGCAAATGATTGTTGGACAGATGGTGTCTAGAAAAAGACATGCTGGTTTTAAATTCAGCACTTTGTTCAGTTTGATAGCCAGCTGCTTGTAATACATGTTTTTTCTTTACTACTTTGCTTTAAATTAATGAAAAAGTTGTGCTGAATTACTTTAACTTGAAATCTTAATGCAATCTAACTTGTTTGGGTATCTATCAACCAGTTCAGAACATTTTCTGGGAAAATTGTGCGTTTTAAGATGAATGCAATATCTTAAGAAGCTTAGGTAAATTAGAAACAAAATAAATCTGATGAAAATGTAAAATATCAGCCTGAATGTTAGAAGCTGACGTGGTAGGCAAAGTGGTGACACCTGACATGTTGGGCTTAGAAAGCAAATGGTAGAAGATTTCAATTTCTGTGTATGTGTGGAGGTGAACTCAAAGGTCGTTGCAATGTTTTCAGAGCAAATAAGAAGAGTAACGGTGTTATGCAGAAAAGAAAAAGGTCACAAACTGTTTATTGGAATATTTATTTTTTTAGTGCATTGAACGTCATTCTGTGTTCTTACAAGAGAAATGAACAGAGTGTTGATGTGAACTTGGGACAAAATTCCATCATATGCTTTTTAAGGCTAAGCATCCAGATTTGTTTCTTCTAATCTGAACCAGCTTCAAACCATCACACAAGATGCTAAAACTGTTGCGTTGGGTTCCTTTATAACAGAAATGTAAAGTAAACATTTGGTATCTTTTTAAATTTTTGCCTCTTTTTTCTCTGTAATTATTTGGCATTATTAAATTAAAAAAAAGAAACATAGTAAATCTAATGTAGCCAACCACAAACTCCTGTTTTTTCATGCCCACTATAGCTCAAGCTGCAAACTGAAGAAGCCAATGCACTGAACTTTACTACACGCTCAAACTGTTCATAATTTCATTGTGCTATGACTTTGTCATTATAGAGAGAGAAATTTCTGTTTTGGACACGTAGCTCATATGACAGAAATATTATTAAAATCGATGTTGAATTTGGAAAAAAAAAAGTTGCTGTGTTTTACTTTTGACATGTGGAGACAGGCTATAAGGCTAGGCTCCTTCAATTTTTTAATTAAAACATTCAGTAGATTCTCCATATTTAGCTGGTTGCTATAAGGCCTATGACATAAAGAAATGATTTGCTACGAGACAAGACAGGACATAGTCTATTTGATTAATCGTCTATATGACGGTACAAATTATTCCTTACTTTGCAAATCTTTCACTGACTTCAGATTTAATGTTTAAAATAGTTTCATAATCAGAACCCTTGTTAGACCATTAACCAATGTAGCTTATTAGTGAAAGGTAAAGGCAAACAGAAAAGATGCTAAACTTTTCTAAAATCCCTGCAGTTGTTTGCCATCTGTTCAGGAGACCTATGTTGTTTATTTAATTTATATTATGAGACCTGTATAATTTAAATACAATGGCTGTGACTTTACATAGCTGATTGTCTTCCTGTCCTCTCTATGGCATGACAATGTTCAAAACACTGTGTTTAAAGTATGTGGCTGTGGTGGCGTTTCAGTTCCAGCGTAGATGAATCCATGGCCATGTGATGAAGGATAAAGTGCATTTAGATGTACAGCTGAGAGGCGGCGCTGGTGTCAGTCCTCCTCATCGCTCCAGAATTCATCATCATCCACATCGACACCATGGAAGAGTCTGCAGGGCAAAACAGCCAGACAGCTTAACTACTGCATAAACACACTGGCCATCGATCTCGACACACTCTAGACTTCCTCATATGCAAGTCTAGAGGTACAATGAGCTTCATAAGGGTTATTTATGACAGGTTTTAGGCAGCTCCTCTGGTCAGACATGGTTGAACTTCATTTTCACAAGAACTGGACATGGATAACATTCAATAATGTTGCCATTGCAATTTTCTAAAAATCTGCTTGAGAAACTGGTTTAGTATTTAAAAAGGGGCTAGATTTTTTAAAAAAGTTGAAAATTGAGGAATATAAATATAAAATATAATTAAATGAAATATAGAACCTAGTGTATAAAAGTAGTATATGGTATATGTAAGGCTTAAATGTAGTTTTTTTTTTCGTTTCCTTTAAACATTTTAGAACAATTTAAGTTTGTCTTGTTTTCAAACATCGCATAGGATTTAAGGAAAAAAAAAAAAGGACTGCAGCATAATTACACTAAAATTGAGTTATTCCTCAGGAAACAAGATGAATATGTGAAAATGTACTTTTTGCTCAATGTTAAGGATTATAAACCAATTATGATGATTGATAGAGATTTTTGGTAATCATTTTGTTGTTACTTCAGGTTAAAGTGTTCTCTTGTTTAAACTGTATGTGGAACTGACCTGAAGTCACAGCTGCCTGTTATCTTCATGTGAAACAGTTTGACCGAGATTTGAACCGGGCTCAGATCGTAGGCCAGATGTTAAATTGTTTTACGACCTTTGCTGTTTTTCCTCTGCTGTCTATCTTGCCTATCCTCCCTCTTTGAAGTTTGAGAATAAAAGACAAGCTGTATCCAAAGAGAAGCAGAACGCTCTGTGAACAGCTCTGAGAAGCAGTTGACAGAGTCTTCTCCTTTTGCTTGCAGAAGTTTAGTCATAAATTCATATACGTTGTCTGTGGTTCTTTTATGTAGGTTCTAGGAAAATACCTATCATTTTGGTGCCGAAACCCGGGATCTCTCATACCGACCGCTGTCAGGCAGAGGAAGACGCGCTGAATCCATGCATGGCCAGAAGTCATTTGGACCTGGAAAGAAAGACCCAGGAAGTAGAATTCTTCGCTGGGCCAGCGCCGTAGGTCCGACTTTGTCTGCCAACGGCGGAGTGACGAGATCCGACTGGACAACCCGAAAACTACAGAAACGTAGGTGAATTTTAAAATGGCTATTTTAGTGGTTTGAGTTCCCTTGTATGATGTCGCTCTGCTAAAACTCTGTGGTTTGAGAATCCTTGTATGATGTCGCTCTGCTAAAACTCTGTGGTTTGAGAATCCTTGTATGATGTCGCTCTGCTAAAACTCTGTGGTTTGAGAATCCTTGTATGATGTCGCTCTGCTAAAACTCTGAGGTCTGAGAATCCTTGTATGATGTCGCTCTGCTAAAACTCTGTTCGAGGAGACCCCATAAGGGCACGTCCTCAGGCGGATAGGAAGCTTGTCATTGCTGTGTGGTTTTGATTTTTTGATGGGTAAAATGACTGGTGCTGAGTTTCTGACAAGGCAAAAACAGATAATGTTGCGCTAAATCATAGAGTCATTACTGTGCTTATATTGCTGGTTTGCTACTGCTGCTTTGTGTGTGTGAGAGTGATTGGAGGTTTAAATACCGCTCTGTATTTTACCTCATATAAAACAGTGGATTTAAGCAGCAAACCTCTTGTGGATGCAATAGGCAAGATTCTCCCACTCGAAAGAGTCGAAGCGGGGAATACCACAACAAGGTATTTTAATTGCTGGCCCACTGAAAAGAGCTCCAGTTCATAGGACTCCCTAGGAGTCAACGAACCTGGACCAAATTTAAATAATTCAAATAAATAATATTTTTAAGCTGAAATTGCAAGTGTTTTAAATATGGGAAATAAACATTCTTGTAATTCATCACTCGGTAAGGGCGCCGATGGAGATGAAAAGTACATGCTGTCCAGGTTTCCTGGTAGCACTGTACACAAAAAATGGAGAAAGAAATACAAAATAGATGGAAAGCTAAAAATTGATCAATGGCAAACAATTGTGGGAATTTTGGAGAGTAGTGTAGAAAGAAAAATGGGAATAAAAAAAAAAAATCTAAAAAGGAGAATGAGCTGAGGTGTGCTAAATTATGGTTAAATGAATCTAAAAACTTAATTATAGAGAAGGAAGAAAATAAAGTAATTCCAAGCACACGGAATGCTGCAGCGGTGCAGGGAGAGCAAGCTCCTGCAGCCACCTCTCCCCTGGCTGCTTCAGCAGCTCCGTCTGCCCCAGTATCAGCCGCTGCTGTTCCAGCAACACGACTGTATCCTTCCCTAAAGGAAGGGACACAAAACTTATATATCTTTAGACCCTGTACCTTAGAAGAGGTCAGGAAAGCTGTGAAAGGATCAGATGTTTTTCACCTGGAGAAATTTGGAGGTTATATACCTCTGCCTTTTCCAACGACCGGACAAAAGGCCGTGGAAGAGACAGAGGCAGAGGAGGTCACGATAGGCGAGACCCCAAAATAACACCCCACAAAATCTACGGTATTCAAAAGGCTGCTGGATTTGTGGCAATATTGGTCACTGGGCAAGAAACTGCCCTTCAAAGAATGTTGCACGGGGCGACAAGAGGGGTGGTGGAGTGAGGAGACCACAAATAGGAGAAATCTCAGCATAATCAGACTTACCACACACCAAAAACACAAACCCCCAGTCCAAATTGATGAAATGCTAGAGACATGTGCATGCAGTTTAAGACGTTAAGTAAAACCATAAAAGAAATTGAATTCCTGCAAGAAATCATGTATGCAAAATAATTTTTAATACTACAAAATTTGGTTTAAACCTCACAAGTGAGAAATAATTTGTTTTAAGAAATACTGGTGTTTGTTTTGTTTTTCTTTTTTTGAGCATTCCTACACCTTTGAAGAAAAACCAGTAAAGAGAGGTCTCACTGAAATAAAGCATGGGAACAACTTCTTTGTATGCTAAAAGTGGAATCATGAAGGAGGAGAAGCAGGAAAAATAAAACTAAATAATAAAATTGTCCTCAGAGAACAATGTTTAATGTATTGTGTCGGAATAATATTATAACACCAACTTGGTGAAATGATTCTTAGCTGTCTATCTGGAGGGGTCAGCGGTCAGAGTAAGGTACCGACCTGGACATTGTCCAGCCTCGTAACTCTTAGGCCTTGAGAGGAGGGCTGCCCGCTGACTTCACAGTCTGCAGCACTGAGATCAACAAATTTAGAGAAATCCATTGTTCTCTGGTGAGACGTGTCTTAGATGAAGTTAACTTAAACTTACATTCTACATTTTACAAGTTAATGGTGAACATGATGAAAGAGACTACAGCTTTTAACATGTTTCATGTTTATATGTGTTTGAATAAGGAAATGGTTTATGACTTCTTAAAAAGTTGGATAATAAGTGGCTAAAAGCTATACGATGAAAAGAAAAGAAAGTTATAATTGACTCTTATTTGCTTCTTTCCTTTTCCTCTGTCTGAGCCTCGCTGCGCTGCGTCTGACCTCTGACCTCAGCTCAGATCTGTCTTGCCAATCAGATGACGTCCCTCCTTTATCACCAGCCAGTTGATAAAGAAGCGAAAAAGGACAGGACGATTTTTACCAACTGGACACTGAAGGCAATAAAGTGTCCACTGGTCCTAATTCCTTGACATCTGGGAACTGCCATGCAGCAAAACTACTGTATGGAGTCCTGCTAGACGTTTGGAAAAAGAAAGCAAACTGAACTGTTTGCCGCTTGTTTCATTGGTGGACTAAGGGACGGTCTGGACAACTTATAAATAATCCAACACCAGAGCCAGTTGGACTGACAGGGAGATGGAGGAGGGGCAGAGGGAGGACCAGCTGCAGTGACGCTAGCAGCAGGAGGAGAAATGCGAGATAAGTTATACACACACACTGCTGTGATACACACACTGCTACTGTAATGAGGACTTGCTTGTTTACTTACTAGCAGGAAAGAATTATCTAGCTAGAAAAGGACATATTGAAGGTTTTTAGGTACAATGTTAAACAAAATCATCCATTTTGTACCCATTAACTCAGTCCTTAACAGAAGGACCAGTGATCCTCTTAGGGCCCACGAGCCATAGATTGGGAAACTGTGAAGGAAAAAACTGTAATGGTTACAAGTTAAGAAAGGAAAAAAAACTGAGTGTGATACGGCTAAATTACACCAACTAAAATTATTAGATTCAAAACTAATAATGATTTGCAAATGTTTTATTTTCTTTGAAATAAATATACAAGTTTGGAACTAAATTAAACATATCTAAGTGTTGAAATTAATTGATATTGCAGTGTTGAAATACTATGGAGTATTTCTTTGCATTTAACTGAAACGCTTAACTTAGAGTTTAATTATATAAAGAATCTATAAATTGATTGGGATTGTGTTTGTGTGTTTTATATTGGGATGAATGACAATTGTTTTGAGAAGAGAGAAATTTTACTGCTAAATTGAGTAACGGATAAAATTATTGACCATTTAATTTAAAATATAAAAAACCATTGTTAACTGGTCTGAAATGCGAGGTTAAGAGAAAGTCTGAGACTTTAAGCAACCTTGTAAACGGCTACTAAAACCTGATGATTGTGATTAAAAGCAACATTTTCTAGACTTCAGTCTAGAACATTTTAATCCAGATTTGATTGATAGTCAATAAATTTAAAAAGAAATGGAAAATTAGAGGATTTGAGGTTTTGGTTTAATTTCAGGATGGTCATTTTTATTTAGGAAGAGTTATGCTTTGATGAATTTGATAACATCTACAGGGAAACCAGTCACCCATGCATCCTTGCTTAAGAATCTTTTGCAGGCCATATATTTACCAGCTGAACTAGCAGTTTGTAAGTGTGCAGTGCACACCACGGAACAGAATGAGGTTTCAAATGGCAATAGATTAGCTGATAAAGTAGCAAAGGAAGCTGCAACTGGGAAGCATGGGGGAGACAATTTCTCAATACAGATAGAAGATCCTCAAGTAATAGACAAAGCTGTGTTAAAAGACATGCAAGATAATGCTCCAAACGCAGAAAAACAAAGTGGATAACTAAAAGGGCGACACTGAATGATGATAACATTTTTTCAGTAAATAGAAGTCGGTCCTTCCAAACTCTCTATTTAGAGCGGCAGCGATTTTGACACATGGACATTGTCATGTGTCAACAGGGGGATGATCTCTATGCTACAACAGCATTTTACCACATATGGATTAAATTCTTACTTAAAAATTTTTGTACTGCATGTCCAGTTTGTGTCAGAAACAATCCTCAAGGAAACATTAGACCAAGAAGAGGAAGTTTCCCAAAACCCTCATCCATTTCAAACAACGCATATGGACTTTATTGAACTCACACAAAGTGGACCACATAAATATTGTTTGGTGATGATTGATGCTTTTTCTAAAAGAGTTGAAGTAGTTCCAGCAAAGCCTGCTTTTGACATAATTTATGGGAGAGCCTACATATTGCCTCTGTTTGCTCCAGACTTACAGAAAGCTGATGAAGAACAAACATTGGTAGATTATATGATCAGGATCCTGAAACAGAAAGAGGTGTTAAATGCAAATTTACTGCCGTCTGACTGTTCTCCTCTACAGGAAATAAATAAAACCACCCCCATCCAGCCAGGAAACTGGGTCTACATAAAGGTCATAAAAGAACCCTTCCAGGTGCTGATGACCACACCAACAGTCGTAAAGACCCAGCTGGATACATCTAAGTCACTGCAAGCTGCAGAGAGTGTTTGAACCCCTAAGTAGGCGGAGGGAGGAAGGCCGGACTTCAAAGGGGGGCTATTTTTTAGGGTAGCTCGTCTCAAACCCGGTGAAGAAACGCTTAAGATTCCCCCGTCTTTAGTATGGGGGTTCTGACATCTCTGTGCGCCGAGCAGCAATGGGGACTCCATATGCCAGATGGATCTTCTACTGCGCTGTGACTGCAGCATCAACCTGTGGTGGAAACTAATGAATAGAACCGCGTACGAGGGACATGCTGTGAACTGCTATGTGTGTGCGCAGCTGCCAATCGCCACACACAACTCAGGTCTGCGTGTAGGACACATCACGGATGACAAACAGATGTGTCTCTATGGCCTGAGCACACAACCACGACTCAGCGTCCCCATGCCAAAGGGATGCAAACGGTGAAAAATGACTATTCTGTTCTATTTCAGATAGGAGATGCCGTGAAGGAACTTTTTGGATCTATGAACTGTTCCTTTAATGCTGACGTATTTCCATTTCCACTAACCGCATGGAAAATACCAGAGACCATTTCTTTAGCAGAAGCTAAACCCGGGTCTCTGAGGAGCTGCGTGTTCAACAACGGACACGTTTCTCTTGGGATGTTACCTTGAAACTTGTGTAACAAGGTTTACACCCACTGTGAACCGACACAGGATTTCATCGACTGCACAGCCTGCAGGGGTCAAAGGATGACTCCACACTGCAAAGTCTGGAAGGACAACCCAGACTGTGACAACATGCTTCAGGAGAGGAGTTTCAACATCACAGATCGGACATTGGACGACAGGAGACAACGCTGTGCAGTACCATAGTGCCAGGAGACTATGGTTCACGGGTGATTGCAGACTGGTACTTCCTGTACCTGATTGTACTCATCAGGAAAGGACGACACATTCTGGCTGTCTGCTCCAAGCGTGATGCCTGAGGTCAAACGCTGGGGAGGCCTCACAACAGACACTGGAGTTCCATGGGAAATCAGGATTTGGACCGGAGGTGAAAAGTTCATGCAGAGCATGTTCCCAGGAGTTGGATTAGGAGAAGTTCAGGACCACGTTGAAATCAACAGATATGGATTACTGCAACTCATCAACAGCACACACCGGCTGGCAAACGGCTCCATGAGAGGGCTGACTGAACTGAGAAACATGGTTTTGCAAAATCGTATTGTGCTGGACCTGCTCACAGCCTCTCAGGGAGGTGTTTGTAAAATCATTGGCCCAGCGTGTTCCTGACGAAACAGGAACTGGTGGAACTATTTCTGATGCTCTACATGGCCTGGAGGAACTTAAACATTGTGTAGACGGTGCTACGCGAGGATCACATTTTTCCTTTTTGATTTGTTTTCATGGTTCATGTCTGGTCCATGGTGGACTTTACTGTTAAAGCTCGTGACACCTATTCTGATTGTTTCGGTTCTGTTCTGTCCTTTTAAGGTTTGCATTATTCCATACCTACGAAGTATGATGTTTAAGACAAGTAACACAACTGTTGTCAGTTATCAGCTAGCAAAGGCATCCTATGAGACGAATGAAGATGACTTGTTTTGAGATTCTGACGATTTTCTGTGCAATGATGATGTTCTGTAATCACTGAACGGATTAATTCATTTGCTGAATGATTCCTACACCAAAAATGTGAAAACAAGTGGTGTTAGGGATGAGGAAACTGCGTTTGATTTTTTGCTGTTTCTTTCTTTTGTTTTTGTTTATTTCATTTATTCATTATGATCATTGTGTAATTTTTATGTTTAGACTAGGACAAAAGATGTATATATTTTGCATTTCTTGGTTCTATTTTATTTCTTTTCTTTTCTATGCTTGGCTTTTGAATAAGGTTTACACACATGGTGAAATGATAAAAAGGGGGGAATGATAGAGATTTTTTGGTATTATCATTTTGTTGTTACTTTCAGGTTAAAGTGTTCTCTTGTTTAAACTGTATGTGTGAACTGACCTGGAAGTCACAGCTGCCTGTTATCTTCATGTGAAACAGTTTGACCGAGATTTGAACCGGGCTCAGATCAGGGGCCAGATGTTAAATTGTTTTACGACCTTTGCTGTTTTTCCTCTGCTGTCTATCTTGCCTATCCTCCCTCTTTGAAGTTTGAGAATAAAAGACAAGCTGTATCCAAAGAGAAGCAGAACGCTCTGTGAACAGCTCTGAGAAGCAGTTGACAGAGTCTTCTCCTTTTGCTTGCAGAAGTTTAGTCATAAATTCATATACGTTGTCTGTGGTTCTTTTATGTAGGTTCTAGGAAAATACCTATCAATGATGTGGGTGTTTTTTTCTTTAAAATACTCTAAGAACCTTGGTAGAGAGCAAGGTATTATGTTACTACAACAAAAACAGCATTTATTAGAACCTTTTCACCCATCCATACTGAAAGTGTCTATAAATGTGGATAAACCTGACAAGAGTGTCTTACTGGTTAAAGCAGGGTGAGTGTGGGTTGTTAAAATGGCTGTATGGGTTGACTTTGCTGAGGGCACCGAGGCACAGCCAGCAGAAGTACTGCTTACAAGACGTGCACGTCATCTTGTTACAGCCATCCACTTTCTGAAAGATACAAAGTGCCACAACATTATGTGAACAGACATAACTTGGATGGATCCATTTTTAAAGGTTCTGATGTCTTAAAGCATTGTAACCACCAGGGGGAGGTAAAGGCCACCTGTATGTTGGTTCCACAGCGGGGGCAGCATTTGCAGTTCTCCTTGAGCCAGTCTCTGCTGAAGGATTCCTCCACCGCTTTCTGGACCACCCTCTTCCCGAAGCGTTGCTCCATGAACTTCTTGCCCTCAGGCGTGGCTGACAGGTACTCATCTCTCAGACTACGCAGATCATCTGAGGAACAAACCAGAAGCTGAGACAGTTAGAAATTACATTTTCTGATTTCCAGTGGGGGTTTATTTGCATCTGTGTACATTTTACTTCAGCTCTGGCACATCTTTTCATTACAACTCATTTCAATCTTTCCACAGCCCCAACCCAATTGCCTCTTATTTGTAATATGCTACTTTTTCTTTTCTAATAAAGTTTCACTCCTGCAAACTATTTTCAACAGGAGTTAACTGTGTGGTTACCTGCTGTTATTTTACAATGAGAGACGCCATGGTATCCCAGCTTGCACAGCGTGCAGAAAGCGTACTGACAAGCCGAGCAAATGCCCATGGTTGTATCTGGCTCCACCATAACAGCCGTCCCACAGGAGTGACGGGGACAGTAGACGACGTCAGCCATGAGGTCCAAGCTTGACTGAAGGAGCAAACGGTCATACCGGGCAAACGACTCCTCGTCCACAAGCTGTTTCACCTGAATGAAAAAGCCGTGATGTGAGAGAACTGCTGATGTGAACTGAAAACGTAGAGAAAACTCAGTTAATCTGCCACTCTTACCTGTGACGGAGTGGCTAGTGAGGTACATTCGGGTTCAGGGCAGTTAAGGCACTGGACGTTGCCGTCCCGTATTTGAATCTGAAAGTACTCCGTCATGCACACCTTACAGTAAACATGTTGGCATCCCTTGAAGCAGAGACAGCTGGCACCCAGCTTGTCTGAAAAACAGATGCCGCAGCAGAACACCTTTCCGTCGAATGCCCTCTGCCGCTGCGCCTCGTCAAAGTCCAGGAGCTGAGGTAGGGGGTCCGAGTGTGGGTCCATCAGAACCACGGTGCGCGGGTCCGACTGAGAGGACGGTGAAAAGTGCTGGTCAGAGTTCTCTTTCTTCACGTCTGCTTTCTTCTCCTCTCGTTTTTCAGACTGGCTCATGCACTGTGTCCCAACTGGACAAAGAAAAAAAATATGTTTTTCCAAATGCCATTAATTTTTCTTATTCTTTAGCATAAAAGTACAGAAGGCTGAGCAAGAATTTTCTAATTCGTGGAAGATAAAAACATGTTAACATCTGATACACAGCCAAGTCACCAGTCAATCAAAGATTTATCTACCCCAAACCAGTTTGATATGAGTTTACTGTTGGAAAACTGACTGTGTCCGAGCTTCAACCATCTGACCCAAACTGGGAGCTTCAGGTTGCTGTTAAAATTATTTAGTCCTTTATCATTTTTACTCAAAGTTATATTGCAGACATGCAGACTCCCGGGTGAATTTAACAACACAGGAAAACATAAATACCTTTTGCTTCAGGGTCTGTTTTCCTCCGTTCACCGCCGCCCTTACTGCTGCTCCTGTTCAGTTCAAGAGGAGACTGGATGCTCAGAAAGCTCAGAGTCTCCTCTTTCAGGAACTGGATCCACATGAAAAGGACCTCAAAGCCCTGGTTTTCTTCCCACAACTCATCCAAGCGCTTGCACAGAGAACTCAGCTGAAATGATCAAATATCAAATATTACACAACATAACCTGTATTTGTAGATTTGAATAAAACTACCAGTCATGTTTCAGGAATATGGGAGAAAGCCGAAGTACCCAGAGAGAACTTGTTTTTGTCATATAAAGAACTATAAGAGTTGGCATGATGAGTCCAACCTGAGCTTTGGTCATCCATTTGGAGCTGAGTGAAAAAACCGGTGGAGATGTAGAAGGATAGTCTGCAGGAAGCTCGAAATTGAGCACCAAGGGAGGTAAAAAGCAGACATTATATTCAGCTGTCTTCTCTCCTGCAACAGAGAAGGGGGGTAATTAGCATTTCTTGTTGTGATATGAATAAACTGCACACCCACACCTTTACTGACGGATGTACCTTTCACCAGCAGCTTGAAATCGGGAGGGAGCTCCAGACACAGTTGTATCTCTCCGCCCTGAGCAGACTCTGCGCGGCGGAACTCCTCTTCATCATAGATACTTGCTAAAGCAAGCAGTTCATTCTCCTGGGCTTCCTTATCCTCAGACATTTACATACCTACAACAACAACAGTACAGGATCAATACGAGACGTAGTGGCCGTAGCAGCGCCTGTGATAACATAAACACTGTCAAAGTGAACTGCACCTAATCACCTCATGAATCTGACAATAAACTGTTAATTTACCAACTGGCTTAAACGGTTAAACATTGTGTCTTAAACTGCAAACCAGAAAGATAGTGAACACTATAAAAAATTAATAAATTACTACAGGCAACCCGCCTTTTGATGCAACTTAGCTTTAGCAAAGCTACGTTGTTATACAAAAGTTGGAGGACGCATTTACAACCCCTTAATATGTGTGCTAATAATGCAACACCGGCAAACATATTGTGTTTTAGAAGGTTGAACTCTGGCAACATTATTCAAACTGTCGATTAGTTTCCGACTTAGCTAACAAAACTTGAGATAGTCACTGCATGAGGCTAGCAAGCTCTGTTAGTTAACTGCGGCTTTGTTACTGCAGCTAAGTAGCAAAGCTAGGCCCTGTGTCATAACCACTGTTATGCAGATCAAAAATATTACAAATTATTTCACTGAAAAGTACACTGGAATTAAAATGAAGACGTTAACTACCTTATATGTCCCAAGTGCAAGTGACTTCTGTCCCCTTTGACTAGTTCTCGTCATGACGAGTCACTGTAGGTTCTTACAGCGCCACCTGCAGGAGTATGGAGCTCTCTGCTAGCGCAATAATGGCTGGACCTGTTCCTTATCAGTCCGCCGGCAAGCAATCCGGCTGACCGGCCAGGATGATGAGCGGCGAAGAACGATTTCACCGTACTCCTTTTTTTCATAATGTATGTACCTCTCAGGGGAGGATCAACATAATATAATAAATTTAACTTAGTAAAAAATATATCTACTTAAATTTACTTTGTGCATTTATAATTTTGATTAACTGTTATGACCTACGATCAACCATAAAGCTTTTCCAATAGACAAATATTCAAATATACTTCCTTTTTTACTGGGTGCACGGTTTTAAAAATATATATTTTTATACAATGTGTATAGCTTTTAATTTCTTCATATTTTAGATTGTTTTTTATTGGGAGCTTGCCATTTGCAATTTTGTTCTTCCTTGTTTGCTGGTTAAGTTAGACAAGTTGACATATTTGTTACAACTGTCACTATGTTGTGACAACATGGCATGACAGAAAATCTGTGAAAAGACCGAGCTCCTCTGCTAATGACAGAAATAAACAGTGCAGTCAGAAACAACCAATCACAACCAGGAGGCAGGTCTTAGCGCTGTCAGTTATGATCATGTAAGTGCTGCCCACAGCCTCCAGCTTGTTCTCTACTACTGTACAGCCTCTCCCAGTCACCAGAACATGTTTTGAATACTCAAGTTAGTTAATATGGCCTCCAATCACAGCAGATAAATGGATTCCCAAGAATGGAATGTAAAAATTGTTTTTTTATACAAGTTAGTATTTTGTTTATAATCTTTAATCCCTGTCATTGCAATGTCTAGCACTATGTTGTGCTTTTCTAGTACATTATCATGTTTACCTGGAGACTGGCTACGACACAAGACGGGACAAATTGTTAGCGATATTTCATCCCATCTTCTTGTGTAGGACTGGAAAGGGGCTTCATTTACCAGTTTTCTTGAACAGTAATTATTATATCTCAGCTCAGTTTTTGTTCTAAGGTTTATTTTTGCATTTTTCCAGTGATGTGGCAACAACAGCAGCACCCAAAAAGGAGATTTGTTGCACCAGCAATCTCACTGTCCAGTAGAAAATAAAATAAAACAACAAGGCTACCAGAGAACAAACGGATCATTTGCTTTTGAATGAGAAAAGCAGAACAGTGAAATACTGCATGACAGTAACTCTTAGTATCTAAATCCAACATACAATACAAGAGAAGAAAATTTCTTTGAACTAAATACATCATAACCAAGGAGTTACAAGTGTTTGTGGTGAAAAAACCCCAAAACAAAACAAAACCCCGCCCCACAAGATGACACAACTTTAAACTATTGACGCCCCCTTCACCAACGCATTTGATGCCTTATTTAAACAATATTTTACAATTTCAACTTTGCTGACATTCTTAGCTTAAAGTTCTTGAGGAAAAGCTAAACAATCATCAAAGCAGCACGAAATAAGCTAGCAACCCACACTCACAACTTCCCCGCCCTCAGGAAGTCATTTCAATATTATTATTATTATTATTATTATGCAATATTTCTGCATTCAAAGACTATAAGAAAGCACATGCCGTGAAGGCAGTCTGATGAATAGCACTGATAAAGGACGATGTTGTCTGCGTCTCCCAAAGAGGCTACCATGTCATTAAGAATCAACTCAGAAGAAAAGGGCTGAACAAGGTGAGAAGCGATACAAACGGATGGGAAACTCAAAAGTTGGCAGCAGCAAAAGTTTAGTCAATGTCCATTTCAGGGAGCTTGTTTTCTGCCGTTTCCTGCTGTGTGGCTGTTGGTTTTGTTTTATCTGGGTTTCCAGGCTTGCTTTCAGGTTCAGCCTGTCCATTGACTGGACCGTTCTCAGTTTTCTCCTCCTTAGGAGGCTCCACCTTGGGCTTGGGTTTAGTTACCACTGGATTGCAGGATGCGTAAAGCTCCTAAGGGATGAAAAGATCAAAGTAAACAAGTGGATCTTAAGGCTAGCTTTCTATGAAAACATGTCAAAAAAGATTTGTGTAGCTGTCTCCAAGTACCTTTGTCTTGGCCTTGATTTCTCCTACTTTGACCACTGGGTCCACTGTGAGGTTCTGGCTGTTCTGCTGGTTCATTTTGGTATTCATCCAGGCCATGGCCTCTTTGACCTGCTGATCCACCCGAGTCACCTCCAGCTCATCCAGGTGGTCATACTGCTCATCCTGTAAAATACAGAAACATTTAACAGCTGTTTACACTATTTCAGCAAAACTTCCAGATACATTTGCTTATTACATTTGTTAATAGCAATTCTATTTTTCAAGTACAAATATTATTACCTTTGCTTTGTAAGATTCAACAATCTTCATGTACATCTGTATCTGTCTGCCAAGCTCCTCAAATGCTTTTGGTCTCTCTTCAGCTTCCAGGTATCTATCGCGAATGGGCTGACCGATTTTCTGCAGAAAAAAAAAGGCAGATCAAAAAATATTCCCCCTCTCCAATTCAATTTTGTACTTTTCTAAGTTTTCATTCTTAGAAAAGAATCAAAACTTTGATTCTTTTCAGGTGAAGTCAAACACGCAGGTGAAAAATTTTGTGCACCCTTTGGGATCCAATGCATTCATTTTATGCAATTTATTTATATGATGCAAAATTGCTCCAAATGTCATCTCAACATATTTTATGAACAGGTCTGATTGATAATAATAATAATCAATTTAATTTATAACACACTTTTCATTAATAAAAATCTCAAAGTGCTACACAGTGCAGCTAAAAAATAAAAACAACAATCACAAAAAGACAGTCATTTAAAAGTGGAGTAGGCTCATCTAAAAAAAGGTTTTCAGGCTTTCAAGTTTACATGCTGTAATGTAGAATAAACTTCATTTCTCATAACTTTAATGCAAATAAGCATTAAACATTCAGAAGTACATCCACAAGTAATTCTGGTAGCAAAGAAAGTTTTATTGTTAGCATAAACTGCAGAATGTCAGACAAACAGTGTTTCATCTAAATCAGCTAGTGAGGAAAAGTGTTTCAGTCACTAGTACCCGTTACCCAGAGGACAGGCTTCGTTCTGTATGTGATTAACCCATTCAGTACCTTTTAAAATGTGAACTTTTTAAGCTTTTCAAAAGACTCACCTTCAGTTCTGCTAGTTTGTCAATGTAAACTTGTTTCTTTTGGTCCTCTCCATCTTCATACAACCAAGTTTCAGTGTCCTCCAGTTTTAATGAGAAAGCATCCCGATCCTAAAATTTCCAAACAAAACAAACCAGAAAAACATGAACGTAAGACAGAATATTACATTTATACCTACATGTCAAAAATAAACATACATCTGAGAGGCTAATTGAGTCCAATGATGAATCTCGTTTGTACTTACAGCCTCATTCACAAACTTCTCCAGTGACCCGTGGAGTTTGTCCCTCATTTCATACACGTATTCTTCAACGTTGTTTTTTGCATCGTTTCTCTCCTTCTCAAGCTTGTCCTGCATGATCATCTTCCCCTACATGAGGCACAGCGAAGGTCAGATCACTTTACTTAACAACTAAACAACAGTAAACGGTTAAGCACCACATCAGATAATATAGAGCTCTACTGTAATCCATAGCCATCAAGTGATCATGGGTTTTAAATCTCAATCAAATACAGTAACAGAAAACACATCCGAGACTCTTTTTATTTGTGTGCATGAAGAACATTCCTGGTGATTTTTAGGACATTACCTCATTCTCCACAAATGTATCAAGTTCTTCAACAGGCAGCTGCCACTGCAGTTTGCCCTGTATGGGCAGATCCACAGTCTTTGTTTTTACTTTGGCTTTCTTGGCTTGAGGAGGCTGGTCGTTCTTCTTCTCTTCCTTGACATCCTCTGGTGTCGTCTGGAAAAATAAAAACTGTTAAATATATTTAGAAAATCTAATTTGTAATGTTTAAACAATCACATAAAAACTGAAGCGAGTCTCCTCATCATTATTAATATTATGTGGAAACTTAAAAGCTTGTTTCAGCAAACTTTCCACATCGCTCAGTAAAAGGTCAAAGTGTAACGAGCAGTTTAAACGATACCCAAACCTTCAGAACGTCAAATTTTTGTTGCTTTAACTGGATTTTTGTTATTTTCCAAGTGAATGCATCAATTTTATGTAGAAATTAGAAACTTATCAATTCACCATTATTTTAGAGCTTATAAAACTAACTAAACGTAAAAAACATCTTTGCGAGGAACAACTTGAGTCATACAATTAGAAGAAACGGTTTTCAGAACAAATGGATCAGCTGTCATTTTAGGAAACAATGTGATACTTGAACATTGTAACTGTAAAGAAGCAATGAAAATATTAAAAGTAAAGTAGCAAAGGGAACACATTTCAATATTGCAAGTCCTAAATATGCAGCTTTAATTTTTTAAGCATTTCCATAAACCCCATGCTGACCATCAAGTACAAAATTGTAGCTAGAAAATTAGAAAAGAATAAATAAATAAAGCTGATGCGGCTCCTCCACTAGGTACCTAGTGCTGGGCGATATGGATGGAAAGTTTCAAACAAACAAAGAGGTTTAGATTTTGTGTCATTTAGGATTAGGCTCTGGAAGTTCGATGAAATAAAAACAATAGGACATTTCATTAGCTTCTTGTAATATCGTGATTGTGTTCCCACTTGCTTTGCGTACCAGTGTCATTTTGAACACTGTAATATTCTATTTACAATAAAGGTGTGTGTGTGACTTAATTCATACAGCTATTAACTCCCGCCTAGCAATATTTTCATGTGGAGTCGAGGTTTATCTGAGCCTGTCACTGACTAACAGAACTGAAGCAGCCAATATAGTTTCTCTTTTAATTTACATGTCATCATAAAGGATAAAAACACTTAGACTGCGACCCAGATTCATTTAAGCAACAACATAATGTGCATAAGATGTAATTACATTTAGCAAACATTGATCATGAACACTGGTGCTGCAGTGGACATAAAATCACAGACTTTACCCCAGCAACAGGGATCGAGAGTTTAGTTTAGATATTGGCTCTGATGCAGATTACTTAGAAGTGCCTTGAATGGGTCCTGACATTTATGATCAGATCATTTTATTTTTGTTTACTACGAGTTTCTATATTTTTTAAAACCTAGAACTGATGTGTTTCATATACTCTAGCAACATAGGACATTTGTTTTAGTACTGTACCCGTGTGTTTTTAGTTTATTGTTGACATCTTGACAAAGAGATATTTTTCCTTTATATAAAAGGATTTGATCTAAGGCACACTTGAATTTGTCCATCTTTTCTTGTCTTTACTAATTTGTATTAATTACAAAGACATCAGGAGCAGCTAAACTTACAGAGGACCAATCTGTAAGTGTCTCTGCTTCATACACAACAGAGCAGCATAAATACTGTCCTATCGCCCAGCACAAGGTTACCTCCATTTCTTCCGCCTCTGATTTCTTGTCTTCTTTGTCTCCAGCCTGGGGTTTCTGATCTTCATGGTCCACTTGCATTTTGCTCTATTGCATGGTAGCAAAAGAAAGCATATATGGAAAATTTATTAAGACAACACCTTGTTTTTTTTTCAGAACATCTCGACAAATTAATTTCAGTTTTACTCATTTAGACCAGTTCATGAAGGTTTTCACTTCTTTTCAAGTTTGAAATTTGTCAGCAAAGGTTGCTTTTCCAAAGATACAAAACAGAAATATTCTAAAATCACCTTTCTGTTTAATTCACAACAGTTTTTAGAGGGAGTAAGAACTGAAGTGGAAATGAAAGAATACAAACACATTTTAGTAAAAAATTGAGAAAACATCTCAAAATTGTTTTATTTATAACCTTAGTTTTGTCCATCTCTTATCAAAAAAAGCAAGAAGCTTCTCTTTCTGCCTTACTCACCTCTGCCTGACTGCTAGGTTTTGTTTCTTGCATCCAAAGCAGATACATACCTCCTCTTCCTTCACCGCTTGGTCCGTCTCCATCGGCTCCTCTCCTTCCACGTCTTTTATGACTTCTACCAGAGCCGCGCTCGAGACACTGAACACACCGTGAACGTTGACGCGCACCTTCACTTTCACCTTGGAGCTCTCGCCTGATGCCCGAGGAACCACATTCTGGATCAGAAACTCACCTGAGAGACAGACGGATGATGTCACAATGATCAAGTAGGGTAAAAAAACATGAAAAAAAGACTCAAAATAAAAACTGCATGGGCCTAATGTGCATCCTGTAGTACCTATTGTTGCTTTAGGGTAGTTTAGCTCCTTCATATTATTGTAATAGGCTTCCAGCATGAAGGGCTCTTTCCGGTAAAAAGTCAGCACTTTGGAGAAGGGAGCTGCATGGTTCTTTGGGAAAACCTCACAGTCACTAGAAAAAAAGGTAGAGAGATACAAGTATTCGCTTAGCAATTATGAGGTGTATTCACCTTCATCCAAACTTAAGCTTAACTATTAGCAGAAGCTTAGCTCAGAACACTGTATTATCTTATGATCATGAATGTATTCTTACCTCAGTCCGTCCTCTGCAGCTGAATTCCACTTTAGGGAAATGGAGTATGGGACAACATCCGTGATGGAGAACTCTCTGACTTTGAAAGCAGGCGACAAAATGGCACACTGGAAAAAAACAATAAGAAATCAATAGTCACTAAATAATGTCAATAACTCTGAATTCATTTCTTTATTTGTTTGTTTGTATCTTCTTCTTTTGTGCTTATCACCTTCAGTTAACTTCTGGTTTATGTATAATGCTTTTATTTTGAAGTGACCACTTCCAGTTTGTATGTTAGCAAACTGCAACTTAACAACAAAAGTTACAAGACAGTTGTTTATACAATGTATCTTGTCACTAAGTAACCCCCTCAATAGAGGCATCAGGTATGTTTATTTTGTAAATATGTCTGTTTTCAATACTAAGTAACTGAATCTGTGCATATGTTTTATTGTATACTAAATCTGGAGTTGTCTTTAGATCACAGGCATATTTTAAGCTGTAAACATTATTTTTTAAGATGTGAATGTTAACTATTGTAAGAGTGTGGTCTTTGAGCTGACACCGTTTTTTCTGTGGATATATTTCCAGCTCTTACAGTAAAACTCTAGGTGTGTTCCTACTAAACCTGAATGTTCATCAGTAAAGCCTCAACCTTCAACTGAGAGGGTATTCTACAACTAAAGTAGGATTTAGTGCATAAGATACTCATTGTAAATAGCAAACTGAAAACGATAAGACTTTATTCACACCAAATCCTTTTATTTCTGGCTCTTAAAAAATAATAAAGCATCATATTCCCCAGAACCAACTGCCAGTTAATATGCTGTGTGTGAAAGTAACTAAACTGTGGAGAACTTCAATGTGTGAGCCGTACCTGCAGAGCACAGCCCCGGGCCACCGCCTCATCTGCATTGATGGTGGTGCTCAGCTCTTTGCCGAAGAATTTGTAGATCCGCTCCTTGATAGCTGGAATTCTGGTGGCTCCGCCCACAATCTCCACGGCGTAGATGTCTTCCTTTTTCAGCTCTGGAAGCAGAGCGAGACGATCAATTAGTCCCCACTTGTTAGGGTTACAAAGTCACAACTTCACTATCAAATGCTGTCGGATTTAAAACAGCCACAAGTGTCGCGCTTCACGTTGTGTAAACTGTTCATGATTCAGTCAGGTGAGGTAGGAGTCATAAGATATTAATGGATAAGAGGAAATTAATAGAAGAATCCCTTGCCTCAAATTACTTTATTACTTTATACTGACTTTATGTGTTTACACATGGTGGTGATGATAGACCAGTAGTTATTAAAGTCATATATACTCACTGGTCTGTTCCATGACGCTGCGCAGGGGACCCTCAACTTTGGCCAGCAGCCCAGCACACATTTCTTCAAACTGACCTCTGTGAACATGTCATAAATAATTAATAGATACAGCTTAGCAACACAAACATATGCACTCTAAAAAAAAAAAAAAAGAAAAAAGGCACAGCACTGGCAGACTGATGCAAGTCTTTAAAATATATTTTGTAATGTTAGACCTGTAGACTTCATTGTATTTCATTTGAAGGGCATAAAAAATACCTGAACAATAACAATAAGCTGACTTTTTTTAGGTTTACTAGTCTAATAGGTCCTGAATATAAATGCCGTAAAAATTTTGCCGATTTTTATTCCCAGAAAATGTTAAAAACCGTGAATCCTTTTCTGGGTTAATTTATCACAAAAAAAAGAAAATGAATCAAATAAAACGCATCAAAATTCATTGACAAATCTTTGATCAGGTTTTATTAATTATGTATAAACATAAATATCACCTGTTCAGTTTGCTGGAAACATCAATGTCGTTCATGAAGCATTCAATGTTGAGAGGCAGGTCAGAGGAGTTGGCACTCATCAGCTTCTTCAGCTTCTCACACTCCTGGTAAAGACGCACTAAAGCTCGAGGTTTGGACCTGACGTCCAGTTTGTATTTCTTCGCAAACTCTTCGCAGAAGTGGTTCACCAGAATGTCGTCAAAGTCCTTCCCACCGAGGTCGGAATCAAAAGCTGCAGCCAGAATCTTACAGAAAGACAAATAAATAAATATCGAAAGTAATCAACAGTAAAATTACTAGTAGGACTTTATTTTCTTCTAATCTGCTTAATTTGTCTGTCTTATCAAGGTGTGAAGTTATTGAGTTAGTGGTACAAAAGCTGAAGCAGCAGCACATGGTAGCACAACTACTAACGTTAGCATTTATACAAAACCACTCAAAAGTTCTTAACTTACCTTGAGCTTTCCTTTGTTGAAGGCACAAACGGATACCTGGTAACCAGAGTGGCCCAGATCCACAAACACCACTATCCTGGGCTTCTCCTCCGGCGCTGGAAGATCCTGCTTATAGATTCCATAGGCCAGAGACACTGGAACAGAACAAACAAATGGAATAAATATACAGAAAAAGAAACAACACTGGGATTTTATGAGGTTCTTAAATACATTTTTATGAGCAGGAAAAAGTCAAATAAGTTTGACTGACACTCTGCCCCTGCTGAAAAAAATTGTCTTGCATCAAATTTCACAGATATTGTCTCATGCTGCAGTATAAGCAGCTAAAATGGAGTATCAAACGGTTTCAGATGCCATGTGTACCTGCTGTGGTCTCATTCATTAATCGCAGACAGTTGAGGCCTGCAATCTGAGCTGCATCCATGACCGACCTCCTCTCCGCGTCAGTGTAATAGCTTGGTACCTGAGATGAGGAACAGAACATATTTAGTTTACACATATATTCACATAAAGAAATGTGAAAAATGATGCATGGACGTTTATAAATTAAAAACCAAAAAAATACTTTTATTCATCTTTTGATACTGGGATCAAAAGATGATCCCAGTATCATCTGGGATCAGCTCAGATAGAGACTACTTTTCTCAAAAAGCTGTCCGGATATTGACACAATTTTAGCAAGTTGGGACGCCAAAACAAAACGTTTTGGCGTCCCAACTTGCCAAAACGTTGGGACGTTTTGGCAACATCCCAATGTTGGGAAAGGTTGGGTCGTTCAACATTGGGAAAGGTTCAATGTTGAAACTTTCCCAATGTTGGGAAAGGTTCAAAAGCTAAATTTAGAGACAGGCCACAGCACGAGTAACATGTTCTCCATCAACAGGGCATGATGTCACCTATAAATTTAGCTTTGGTACAAGTCGCAGCCCCTCTGTGCTAGATCTATAACATTACATAACGGCTGCTATTTGTGCTCTTTCATGCTGAGCTCAACACACACTTCCCACTCTTTACCGGCTGGGTGCAAGAGAGGAAATGCAGCTTTCAGACACAGACATCTGATGAGGAGGCTAACACTGTAATGTCACATGAACAGGTGACAACCCACTTATACACCAGACACTTTTTATATATATGTACAATAGAGATGTGCCGATCAGGTTTTTTCCTGCCGATACCGATCACCCATGAGGGCCGATCACCGATATCGATCACATAATTATTATTATTATTTTTTTATCATAAACACTACCGGTTACATTATGTGGAAAAAGGAACCATGAATTCACCTTAATTTAGACAAAAACTTGCTTTTAATAACTTTTTCCAAGAAGAAAACTAAACAAAACAGGCATTGTGTAAATTGTACTGCTATCAATAATATTATCTTTAACAGACTGATAACATATGGAGGCTCTGAAGAGGCTAAATAATGCAAAGAGCCAAAATAAAACCTCTCAACATTGCCAAAAGATTCAAGTATAAAACTTAACATTCTAAGGCAAAAACAGGTTCCATTACAATAAGCAATCCAGAGTTACTGAATGAAAACTTCCTGATAGCATGGCGGCTAGCTGATTACTGCTAGTTCTGAGTGGCTGTTTCTGACTGAGCGCAGTAATTATGCAGAGCAGGGAGGAGAGCGATTATTTTTTCAGAGATTATCTGTCTCATGTTAAGTTTGAATACTTATGTAAAATGTATTTTTTTAAGTTAGATGCTGCAGCTTTAAGCAGAGGTTCGGTGTGAGAGTCACTACCAGGTGGAGCAGAAGCGGTGCTCCGTCTGTGAAATATTACTACCTGTAGCGTAGCAGCAGTTCAACAGCGAGAGCAGAACCAGCGTCTTATATCGCAGCTCAAAGACTTAAATAATTTTGCGGGTTATTTGTTTAGCTTTCTGACCGTCATGCTAATCCGTGTGTTTGTAGCTATGCGCGGCTTTACCTGCTATCTGATCCTCCATATGTCTTTTTTACTGCAGTGAGCCTCGATGTAGCCAAACTCTGTCAAGTATGGCATTGTTTTTATGCCATATTAGATTCGTTGTGATGCTAGCTGGAGATGGGCACCAGCACCTCCTGACCCCACTAAAGGACAAGGGTGTAAGAAAATGGATGGATGGATGGATGGATAGATTCGTTGTGTTGATGCATTTTGACGTGCTTCACCCCTCGTGCTTCAATTTTCCGCCGCAACACGCAAACTTCCCCATTCACTCAGTGCGTTATAGTTCCACATTGCTTAGGATTTGTTGCTGCGCGTTTGCGCAGTGTGAAGGAAAGAGGAGACCAGCTGCACAGGCAGGCTGAGAAATGAGATGCAGGTGATCGGTTTGTGTGATCGGCATCAAGAGACCGTGATCTGCAATCACCGATCATACACTTTTTCACGGAAATCGGCTGATTATGATCGGTGGCCGATCGATCGGCACACCTCTAATGTACACATGTACATATATATAAATGAACCCAAACCACATGTCAATGCAAGAGACATGATGGCAACAAGCATAAATGATGAGTTCAGGTTTAATAAGCAATTTAAAGTGCTGAAGATAAAAAAAAAAAAAGACGTCACGTTAGAACTCATTAACAAATCATAAAAAAGACTGTAATAGAGAGTCCTAAAATCTCCTAAAATTCAGAGATGTTGATACCGAGATGACGCAGTCAACAACTGGCTTCTTCAGGGCACTTTCAGCCGTCTCCTTCAGCTTGGTCAGCAGCATCCCGGTTATCTGCTCTACGCTGAATACTCTCTCTTCCTCCATGTACAGTACCTGAAACAGGATATTTTCAATTAATTACCCTTTTCTAAACAGAAAAGTCAGCAAACTTACACATGAAGTGTAAAATGTGTTCAGATTTTTATATTATATATATATATATATATATATATATATATATATATAAACATGCGATTTTTTTAGGAGTGATGTCCTGCTGGACTAACTGGCATCATCATTTATGAACTCAGAGGAACTTGTGTAATTCAACAATAATTAAAGCTGTTAAGTAAAACAGAATCCGAACAAATATTTTACCTAATAAGATGTCAGTTTATTTTACAAAAAAACCATCATGCTTTGAATAAATTCATAATAGGAACAGATTATATGTAAAACATATCTAACAGACAACTGTTAAGCCTGCATTTTTATAAATCCAACATTGACCAATGACAAAAAAGGACACTTTACAAAAAAAGATCCCAGAGGAAAAAAAAAAACAAATCAGTTTTCTGGGTTGTTAAATATTGGCATATACCACAAATAAAATCCAACATCACTTGACCTTTAACCCTGACTATTAGAACAACAAAATAGGGGCTAACCTCACCTTTATGCCGGTGGCTCCTGAAGGCATCTGTGCCAAGTCGTACACCAGGTTGGACTTGGCTGCCTGAACAATTGGGTCTGAGAACGCCCTGCCATGGAAACGCTTGAAGCCTTGCACTGTGTTCTTACAGTTGGTCACCACCTGGACATGACGATTGAGCAGGAAAAAAAAAAAAAGTTTGAAAACATTCACCTTTTAAAATACAGCTTTGGATTTTTAGGCAAAAAATTAAAAATCTAATGCATGTAATTTGGAAGAATCGATATGTACCTGGCTTTTTGCAGCTGCTCCGATTGATCGATTTCTTGGACCAAATGATACAAATGACCTGGGGGAAAATTAATAAAATGTGAATTTGATTATTATAATCAAGCAATTGGAGTTAATCCAAGTAGACTTTCAGTTTGTAACTACAAGTAAAACAAAGGTAAAGTTATTTGCCAGAGGTTACTACACAATATCCTGACATGCCTACACAGAAACTCATGAGCCAAGGCTCAACCCACACACAAACACAACTACAACAATCATTTTCAAAGTGTTAAAACACCAAACTTTCCTTTAGTTTAAACCTACTTTCTTTCTTTTTAGGGTACATTGAGAGCCATTTTTTATATCTAGTACTGCCGGCCAAATTTTAAAAGGTGGCACTAAGAAATGACATAGCATACAAATAGATTTTGGGATAAACATGTTTATATTCACAATATGTAATCAAAAGAGAGAACATTTTTGGCTTTAGGCACATGTGTTTCACAAAGACACTAAATGGTGTATCAAGGTTTTAAACCATAAGTCTCAAACTTAAATGTTACATCATACCAATCATACAATTTAAGGTTTCTTCTTAATTGTACTGAGGGGGAAGTAAAGCAGCGATGCCTTAACCCTACCTTCTCTGCTCACAGCCATTCAACTCAATGAAAGGAGGCTGCTACTGCCATGTTTACCAGGTGTGGCTTATTTGGAACCATTTACAGGCCCAAAAAGAATCACTTAGCTGTGGAGCAGAAAACTGAAAGACTCCTCACTCTTATTCAGGTACTGCATTTTAAAGACTATGTTTGGCAAGACTAATTAATCAACTAATATCATATTTGTATATTTGTGTTACTCAATAAAGACAAAATCAGAAAAATTTATATTTTGAACAAGATGCAATATAAATTCCCAAATAATAGAAAATAAGAGCTTTATTATAACTGTAATAATGTCATTTAATTTTAATGTAACTACGAACCATTAATTAATCAAGATTATATATTGTTTCTCCTATTTCAAATAAATGCATTGAATTGTATCAAATACATGTTAGTATTGTTTTTTGTTTACAAGTAATAAAATATTTTAAGAAAATACTTAAGAAAAGTTAATCACTACATTTTCGGAGGACATAATAATTGCTAGAATATTCCACCAAAAGCTCGACTGTTGTCGTCATCGAACGAAACCCTTCACGCAAGACGCACGTTTTGTCACACGGGACACACCGGAGTTTAGGCCTTCAGAGCATGTAAGACAATTACAACTACAGAAGGAAGCACCGCCTGCGCGGGGTCATCAGGCAACTAAAACACGTTTTCCAACAGTCGGTACCGTTAATAAAACTGATGTGTTTAGCCGTCTAGCTTACAATTGTAGCTCCGGTGGTAAATGTTTTAATACGTTGAATATAAAATCAAAACACCCCTTTGGTTGCAGTTAAGACTCAAGCGCACAAACAAATATATCTTACAGTGAAATTAAGTTTGAATGATCACACACGGACGTGTATGAAAGTTCGGCAAATGGGTTGAAAATCCGGCTTCATTGTGAAGACAACACACAGAAAATGACAAGACATCCAATAAGGCTACTATTTCAGAATTTTAACGTATAAAATGTGCTGTTTAATACTTACGGCGTACATCTGTCGCTGTATTCGTTAGCAACTGTCTCAATTCCTCCAGCTCGGGCTACAGCTACATAGCAGCTCTGAAAACCCAAGTCAAATCCCACCACTGACATCTTCTACAATATGCCCGTCTCTTGGCTGTAAGGTTGTCTGCAGCGGAACTTAAAGTAAGGTTAATGTTTATTTAAACCTTAAAGAGTACAAAAATCTTAGTAGAGTTGTTGTATTGTTCTCTGTTAAAAAGAGATAGTACTCTTCTTAATCCACACCGCTGTTACCGGTGTCCCTGATCTGCACTGGCAACCCTTAGCAGCAAGGTGGTTTAACAGCCTTCTCGCGCTCTCGCCGGTAATTCTCGCGAGATGTGCATTATCCTGAAGTCTCTGGATTTTTCTATAACCATGTGAGACGTTTCTCCAACTCTCTAGCTTTTTTTAGATGGATCCTGAGGCTTTTGCGCAGTTTTTACATAATTTCTAAATGTAGTATATGGCTTAAATTACAATACAATTTCGAGATGTGAAAAATATTAATTATTATTTTACATTTAGTGTAAATTAAGTGTTTTATACAATCAAATATCTCCAGGCAATTCCTAAAACAAACAGGCATAATTCTTAATTTAATTCTTGTTAGAATTTGAACTCAAAATTGTAATCAGAACTCAACTGATTTCATTCCACAACAATTCAAGCATAAGACCACTTACATCATTCGGAAACAGTAAGGTTGTTTTCATTCTTGTTAGAATATAAAGTGTTAGTCTATGTGGGCCCATGATCTAAAAAGTTGAAATTATTGAAATTAGCTTTATTATTAGCAGTACAATGGATAGAAGAAATAAGACCTTAAAAACTACAAAAAGGTTAAAAAAATAATTTGTTCAGAGTCCAGTTCAGCACTAGCCAGTTTAAAATATAGTAATTCAAATAATGAACTAGAATTTTTATTAGAAATACAATAATTATTATTTAGTTGTTGTACCAGTAACTCGCAGAGATTCTAACTTTTGCATATTGTTCATGGTACAGATCTTGCAGTTAATAATCCTTATTTAGGATACACATGTTGCGATATTTATTGAAGTTCCGACACATATTTGAATTAAGGCAAACAAAACAGCAGATAGGGAAGCAAAAAGGCAACAACAGGAATAACAGTTCATTATTCGAAATGCAGCAACATAATACAGGAAAATGTCAACTTTGTGGAGGAAATTAGACAATGTAGCATAATATTTGAGTTTGTAGAAGATAGATATGAGATAAGAAGGATATTAATATTGAACACATTTATAAAAAATAAAGAAATATTTCATTTATTAAGTATATTACAGAGAAATTCAGACACACAAAACACTTGTGTTTTTTTTAAAATAAAGTTGATTACTGCAATATAAATAAAGACATTTTGAGCCATATTCCATATCATTAGGTGGCAGCAATACAACCTTTAGCATTTTTTGGCAACTGCCAATGAAAAAAAAAAACAAGACGGAGGTGTCATGATGATGTTGCGACTCCAGTAGGCGCTGTTGCTGTTGTAGACTTTAGGGGTAGAAACGAAGAAGAAGCTAAACCTGGCAACATGGCGACTCCCATGCACAGAATAATTGCGAGGAGACAAGCGTAAGTATATCCTGTATATTTGGAAGTAACAGTGAAATTGTTGTACAGTTTGTGAGCTGAGCTTTCTGTTTTTTAACACCAACAAAATTTAGGTCGTTAGACGCCATCTTACACGCAGAAAGTCAGTACTGACTACAGTAGAGAAAACGGGGAGCGCAGATCCTTCGCTGCTTCTGTTTACAAGATCTTTTTTTATTTTCTGTTGGCATATTTGTACTGAGGCGTTTACTTAGTCTTATAGGTCAGATGTGGAAGTTGTATCGGGAGTAGCATGTAGTAACTGTGGCAAATAAATATTTTTCATGGAATTTTATTTTATAGCTATACCAAACCAGTATATTAATGTGAAAAAAATTGTATTTCAAACGAAGATCTACAGACTTCATTCCTCTTTCCAATATCAGTCAGTCAATCAGGCAAAAAAAAAACAACTCTAGTCATGTTTTACAAAAGAACAATTCAATTAAAAGGGTGCAGTTTAGTCAGTGTGTGGTATAGAAGTTAAAAAGACCAGAATAAAATTATAAATGATACAGATTATACAAAAAGGCCACTGATACAAATAAGATGATGCACACAGGAAAAGGATGCAAGATATATATTTTTTAATTTAGCCATGATTGCTCTTGGATAAAAAACTGTTTCTAAAACATAAATAAATTTTTCTATGAAAATAAAAAATATATTAAAAAATGTCATAAAAATTACTAAGTTAAATAAAAATAATGCACATGTTCTACTCACCTACTTTAAATAATATTTGTCTTTTTTTTTCTGTCTACAGGGAGGCAAACAAACAACATGTGCGATGCCAGAAGTGCTTGGAGATGGGACACTGGACATATGAGTGCACCGGGAAACGAAAATATTTGCACAGGCCATCAAGAACAGTTGAGATGAAGAAGAAGCTGAAGGAAAATGAAAACAAACCTCTCAGCATCACAGGGTAAGGGCTTCATCCCTTTATGCTACGAGATATTCTTCCTTTGTGCATCCACTTGTGCACTAAAATCCTGAATCCGAGCTGTAGAACTTTGCAGTAATCATTCTATGTGATAATTCAATAAAAGTATATACTATCCAGCAAATGTCAGAGTTTATTTTAGATCAGTGTAAGCTTTTAATATTTGGATTTGGTTGCCATTTATTGATCTGTTTCAATTCCAATTCAAATGTTTTATAAAATGATACAGACGCACACAAATATATCTGTAATGCATTCATTGTCACTGGCATTTTTCCTGTTAGCAGACCAGGAGGAGAAAGCTCCATTGAAAAGAAAATCAAAAAGAAGTAAGTTTATTTTTTTCTTTATTTTAACTTAATTAAATTTAAGCCTATTAGGTGTTTGAAAAAGCATATGTACTCATTTTTATTTATTTCCTTAAATAATTTATCTTACATACAAATATATGGTAGATGCAGACACCTCAATTTGCATGTAAAAGAAATACTTCAGGTCCAAATGGTCAGATCTAAACAAGAGGGAGGAGTAAATTTGTAATTGTTTTTTTTTGTTTGTTTTTTTTTAATGGTGAAATATTTTAGTGGCACTTGTGTCATTTATGTATATTAATCATACAGGAAACAAGTAGAGAAAGAAGGGGGAAGACATGTATCAAAGGTTTAAAGGTCAGGGATTGAACCCCAGGACTGCTGTGTAGAGCAATAAAGCCTTTGAATATTGAGAAACACCCTGCACCTCTACATCAGTGATGTCTCATTTGTAATTAATGCTTCATCTTTCTGTGATAAAAACTGTGAATTCTCATGTTCATCAGCTGACAGGATAATTTGAGCAAGTAATGTACAAATCTTAAATCAAATTTAAAATGTACACTTGCTTTATTCTATTGAAACATATACTCTTGCTTCTAACCTTAAATTGAAATCAAATCAACTGTTTAAAAAATTATGACTCAACAGCGAACTCTAGTGGAGAATTGTAATAATGGCAATACTTTAAAGTTTAGGTCTGTTAGAATCTAGATCGTTTCTGCTTTCTGCTGTTCCTGCTTTCAGGAATACCAATAGAAGAAGTCATTCATGCTCTGTTTGTTTAAAGCAAACCATTTTTAAGAGATTACATTAATTCTATGTTCTGTTTTTTTTTCTTTAGCTCATTTAATTGCGAATTAGTTGAAAATTGTTATGCTATTATTGCTTATTTAGAAGCAGAACAACTAAACTGGGCTAGTTAAATTAAACAGGCTGTAATTTCCTCTCCAACATTTGTGTGCTCTGTGTTTTAAACATGTTATGCTTCATGAAGACCTACAGCCCAAGACAACTGCTTAAAAAGATCTACTCAACATTTGCAGAATATCACACTGTTCAACACTTTTAAATGCAGAGCACATACCGCTTTCTTCACTTTATTGATTGGCTTTGAAAGTTTTACCTCAGTGATCTATTTTGTTTTTTCTTTGCTCTTGCTGTTCATTGTGTCTCCAAACACAAGAGTCATAACATATAGTTTGAGAAAGCTGTAAAATAATTTTCTTATATGGTTGCTGGAAAGAAGTAACACATTTCTATGTAGAACGGTTGGTCCAGCTTTTATTTCTCTGACATAGACTGCTGTTGGCAGTCTGTTCATTATCAAAACACACATCTGACCATCAAAATGGCTGAAATAAGTCATAGTTGCATATTAGATTATTTACTAAAGACAAAACATATATAACTGTTTTTGTTTTATATTTTTAAAGTGATCGTAGAGTACGTTTTGTCAACTACAAATTTGTAAGAACAACTGTAACATTTAGAAAGGTTAAACTTTTTCACCGCTGTCCAGCTCTTTTTAATTTAATACGAGAGTGATAAGAGCCCATGGAACATTCCGGTGAATGTAACGGGTACAGTTACGTTTCCTTCTCACTCTGCGCTCTACTTCTTGCTCTCAGGGCAAAAGACTTGAGCAACGACAGCAGCAACGACTCAGACGACTCGTCCAGTGACTCATCAGACAGCAGCGACTCCTCCAGCTCCTCTTCAGACAGCGACAGCTCTTCCTCCTCTTCTTCCTCCTCCTCCTCATCCCCTTCATCAGAGAGCTCAGACTCGGAAAGCAGCAGCGATTCAGATGAGGGACCTCCAAAAAAGAAGAAAAAGAAGAAATAAACATATTGGGAATTAAGGAGAAATTTCTTGACAATACCCAATGTTTCAAATAAATGTTCTTTTTCTAAAAGCAAACCGCAGCTGGTTGAAAATGACAGCAGTGTGCTAAGGAGGGTGGGCTAGTCTTGAGCTTTGTTTCCCCTTGAGTTTTAAACGCTTTTCTGCTGTTACTTCTGCAGCTGAGACATTTTCTAATGTTTATATTTCTAGCAAGAAAATAAACTTTAAAACCTGTCAAGAGGAACACACAATTATTCAAGTTCATTTTTTTTAGTTTTGTACTTAGTGTTTCCAGATGAGCAGGTTCTGTACACCCTGTCAACCTGTTTGAATAAACTTTAAGATTATAGTGTACGCTGAACAAAATAAATATTCTTACTGTAAAAATATTTTTTTCTTACTAATAATTAAACTTGGCCTATTATTGTTTGTGCTTACAAATAGTGTCTTGCAAAAGTATTCCTACCCCTTTAGCCTTCTCAATTTTTTTTCACATTATAACCACAAATGTGAACATATTGTATCAGGTTTCTCTATCAAAATGCAGTCTGTAACTGTGAACGGGAGGGAAAACAACATGATTTATTATAAATAAGAACCGGAAAATAGAAAATGGCTTATACTTGTATGGCCCCTTATCAAGTCCAAATACTCCAGAGATCTAAAGCAAGATTTTTAATTAAGAAAAAACGATAGCAATGACGATAATCATGCTCTACTTTGTATTATTCTATCTTAGAAAATTTCTACCAAATCAATGGAAGGTTGTGATTATGACCAGGCAAATTGTGAAAAGGTTCAAAGAATGAACTAGCTCTTTTTTATGTTAAAACATTTTCTTCCAACTGAAGCAAAAAGCCCTTTGGGTATGTAAATGAAGCATAGAAATATATTCCCTTTTTGTCTTGATTTGGTCTGGTCACAAGCTATGTCTCATGTTGCAGGCAAATCTTTAAAGTGTGTTTGGTGTGGAGGAGGTCAGCCTTTGAGGCTATAGAATCATTTTGGGGCCAAGAGGTCGACGGCAGTGAATGACCTCCAGTGAACTGGTCCTCTATTCAGAGCTGAGATACGCCTTAGCAAAGTACAATACCTTTTGGTTGCTCACCACCCTGGGGGAATGTTCACTGATTAAAAGATAAAACTCCCATGTGAATGGTTATTTTTATATTAACTCAAATCTGATTTGAATAAAAACAAAAACTACTGATTTGAGTGTATTTTTTTTCTTGTCATCAAAATGTATTTCCTACGTAATCAGAGGAAGTGATATTAACAGGTTTGTGAAAAGTATTCATAGGTATTGCTTTGCTGCTTTCAAAGACTTCAGAATTACCCACAAAGCTAACATAGACTCACCAGGTTCTTGCAAAATCAATCAACATCCATATTGCATAACTATATGCATAACGGAATGATGCATATAGAAGCGCATTTGTATTTATTTATTTATCCTTTCATTTATTTTACAAAAGTGCGTAACAATCGGAATAGATCATTAATTTTTATGGTTAAATAACGAGCTCTCAAATGACCAGCAGGGAACAATGAGACGACGTGCGTGATTCCCTTCTGTACGTCAAAACATGGGCAACCTTTACGTCACTAAAATGCTGCGTTCAAGTACAAGTGGAATTATCCCAAGTTGCTGGCCTCGAACTCAGTGTAAACAAAACAGGTTTATCTGATTCTCTCAATTAGATAAGGTGATTTTTACTCAATGTAGCCATTGAATACAGTATTTTACATAAAAACAGGGGAAACCTGCAACGATTTATTCAAATGCGCAGAAATAATTGTAAATTAAAGGAAACAAATTACAAGAAAATATCTATTGCATAATCCTTAGACATTAAAACGGTTATTTGGAAATACTTTTAAAAATTAATTTAACAGCCTTTTCACATGTACGATTTTATAGCTTATATGTCATATTTTGACAATTTCTCTTATTTCTTGATTTCATCCCTTTTAAATACTTTTTGTATGCTGAAGATTGGGTTTATTTATTTTTTTTATATTCTTATTTTGCCCTTCAGGGGCCTGTTTTTCTCATTCTTTTATTTAAATAACAACGGTGTTTAAGCTGTTCAATATTTTTTCAAAGGATGGTTGTGTTTGACATATTTCTGACGGATAGTGAATGCAACACTGGCTGCTGCCATCCACTCCTGTCTGTTGTACCTGCTTGGCTGCTTAACTTAGCTATCAGTCACTTTTATTTAGATATAAGAACATGAACGACAGAAAAAATGATCCCGTTTTGCTTCCCATTTGGCGTGCAGTTGCGGTTTGAGAAAACCATGGGAACCGTCCATTCGGTTTCAGTAATTTAGCTGTTTAGCTGAGTCCATTTTGCGTCTAACTGGAAGTGGAAAAAGACAAAGAGAAAAGAGCTTTCCAACAGCTAGAATGGTTTGGGCCTAAAAAGAAGACAAGAGGTAAGGATAGTCACTGTCGGGAAAGGTATCGTTTCTCAAATAACCCTGCTATGTAATTTTGTTACGTTTGAAGTGACTGTTAACTTCAATTTCCGTAAAAAATAAAATGTTTTAAACAGGCTAGCCGCTAGCTTAGCAGCTAAACACCGCTAGCTAGCAAACGTTCTGCTTAAAGACGCAGGTAGTCCTGCGGGTTCACCTCTTTTTAAACCTAAATTAGATCAGAAATTGGGTCTTTTTTGACTTCTGTTCGTGGGAAACTTTCTTTATTTTACAGCTAAAGTGTAGAGTACTTTTGTACGTGTTTTGGGGATTTCGTTGTGGCAAACTGAGTCAAACATTAAGGTGGAAGCTATGTTGTTTTTGTTTCTATAATGTAAGTCTAAAAGCCTCACATTTATGTTTTCTGCATTAACAATGCCTTTTATTACTTGGGCAAATAAATATACACTATGTGTATAATCCGCTGTTGATGTATGTATAATGTCCAAGATTATATAAGAGCCGCACTCTGGATACTCCCAAAGTCGGTAAGAGGAATTTGCAAGTTGTTTATTTTACATAAATTTGTTTTGTTTCACCAGTTGTTCTATGTGCAACCAATTAAAATTAATACTGATGCAAAAGTAGAATTTGTTTTTGGAAGGAAAGCTGACTTCAGTTTCTAGGAAGCCTTTTTAAGCGATGCGCTGGGGGAAGGGCCAGAGCATGCACTACAAGTCTAAAGTTCCCTTTTGCCAGTCAAATACATAAGTCAGTAACTTGATGCAGTCATCAGTTTCCTTAGACAAAGCAACCTCTGTCATTTGGCTACAGTTGCCTTAATCAATCACCCAAAGCTTAAAATCAGCCAATTTTTTTAAATGTTTGAATGGATTTTGTCAATTCCACTGCAAATCTGTATTCACTGAGAAAAGCGTCTCCAGATTTGAGATTATGTTATCAGCTGAGTTTCACTGTAATATAATATAATTCTAGTTGAATTAGACTTCGTGTCTCTAAATAACTAGATTACATTGGCATAAATTTGATTTGTGTAATTATACATTTCTGAATAATTGGATACAAATTTGACTTGTAAAATACTTAAAGATGTAAAGTTTTGAAATAACATGTTAATAGAAAAGGTGATGATGTAGATGTTTAAAACAAGCATAATTGATTTCAATACATAACCACTTATAGGTCGGTATTAAAAAGAACAGGTGTGCCACATGAGCAAAAGTTCCTTACCTGTTGATTTTGGTTGACACTTCCCTGTTTGGGTCATTTTAAGGTCAGGGACTGTTATGGCAGGTAGATTTGAACCTTCACAGATTTAATCAAGACAGAGCTTAGACATAAGCCGTTTGGATGATAAACAGTCCCGTGTCGAAGTCTGGTGCCTTATTAAGTGGATTAAACATTACCCTGTTCAGAAATTTGACTGGTTAAAATAAGAATAATCAATCGGAGATTAAAATTGGCCATTTTTTTCATTTGATCTAATCTGTAATTTTGGGTCAAGAACTTAAAAAATAATAATCTGAACTTTAAAAAGAAGTTTTTTAAGGACTCGGGCTTGAAAGGGAATGTTTTTTTTCACTTTTAGATTTAAAACTACTACCTCTAGCAAAAAATATTGAGCACATTATTTACTATTTTACACATTAAAATTCTCAAAATCAGCAGGTGAGCTCTTTGGTGGAGTGAAATTAAATCTGTATGATCAATTTTTCTCTAAATCCATTTTATACTGCTTGAAATCATATATCCAGTTTATGATGGTAGAAATGTTCATTGTTGTCAATGTTCAAACTTCCTATTATTACATGTTTGTACGAAGGCAAAAATTAGCAAGAGTTCTCCTTTCACTTTTATGTTTTTCAACACCATGATTTGGCAAAGAAAGTTATCCACCTGTAGGGTCAATGGCATTTTATCACTCTTATTGAGCAGCAACATGTTCTTGCCAAACTTTGAAGGTTTGCTTTGTTTTCTACTACTGGAAAACAAAATCGAAGCTCTTTGACTGATTAATTGAGCCATGTTAAAATATTTGTAAATGAGATCTTTGACAAATTTGTGAAAAATATTTAACATATACTTTAAAGTCGGATAATCTGTTGATTAAAAATAGCCAATTGTGTAACAGAGGTTCGTTTTCCATGCAGTTCTATGAAGCCTGGCTGTAACAGTTTGTATTTGCTTGCACTGAAGACAAATGATGCAAAAGCAAAGTAAGATTAATGCCAGATGTTAACTTCGCCAGATGATTTGAATGATACTAACAAAAACAAGCAGCTAAAGCAAACAACACATTAGTAATGTGTAACTGTGCTCCCTGTCACACGGCTCGCACTGAATTCGCATCCTGTTTAAATTTTGCCTGGGGGCTTCTGTCAAGCTGTTTCCCTTGTTGCCACGGCAAAGGGCACATGCTCTGTGAAGATGTTTCAGTGATTTGTTCGTCCAGTCCAGACGGCGCACAGAGTGTGTGTTTTCTTTGGCTTTGAAACAGCTAGTGTACACTATAATCCAGTTTTCCTGACTGAAGGTTTTGGAAATGAGAGATGCTCGGTTCAGGCCAGATTTTAAAAGACAGGATAGATTACCTTTTTGTTAAAAGTTGGATTCAGTTTAGAGGTTAAAATCATATTGTTTTCATAATGCAAAGACAGCTGATACTTTTGAGCATCGGCTGTCAGAATTTAATTAAATGTTGGTAAGGTTATGTATTTAGGTCTATAATCAAATAATATTTCTTTAGCTTGACAAGGGTAAGTTGCTTGAGTTGCTCTTGCAGAGTCTGCCAACTCAATTAGTCCAAATCTTATCAGCATCAGTAGCTGTATTTTTTTTTCAGTCTCTCAGAGCTCTTGCTCACACAGCAAAAAAATCTGCAGCTCTCTGTGTCCTGACCTCGTGCATCTGTTCTTCTGCTTTTGTTCTGTAGGATGAGAGTTAAGCTCTCATGTGGCTACGCAGTGCTGTGAAGGTGAAACTCATTAAGGCCGTTCTGCTTTCTGTGATCTGGCGCAGACATGGACTGTGAAATACTTTGTTCTTGCCTCAAAAATATTACAATACCAGCCTTTGTGTTGCGTCGGGGGAGTCAGATGTCTCATAAACACTAATGGAATTCATTGAGCACAATGTCCTTTGTAAGCAGGTTAAGTGCTTTGCGGGAAATATAAAAAAAAAAAAAAGATGGATCAGTGTAACAAACTGTAAAAGTGTCAGAGTAGGATGTTCTACAAAGAGTCGTTTGCCTGAAATGATCAAATGCACGGATACAGTTTATGTGCGCTATGTTGCTATTTTGCAAAGTTATATATTTAAATTTTGGGGTTTAATTTTCATCATGTCATGCTGATTAGGCATAGACGAGTGCCCTGTTGTTACTGAGAAAAAGAAAGTGTCGTATTCTCAGTAGCAAAGTTCTCCTGTGATAATGAAGTCCATTTAACACGGTCAGAATGTCTTAATAAGCAATTAAGTAAACGCACAATAGTTATCTAAAGGCTACTTTATGCTGCTCCTAAACAGGTGTTACCTTAAAAACAAAATAAAAACAAAATTGTGTAAGTAGAAAATACAATTTCTCAACAACCCAAAAAAAAAATTTTTTTAAAGACCTGTATTGCTAAAATGGGACAAACAAAATGATAATAAAGTTGCTTTGCTGTCAAATGTAACATTGGTTTTTGCAGACCTCATTGGGTTGAGATTAAGATTCCTCTTTTTGCTGTTTTAAACAGTGTTTTCACTGTTGGTTACAAAATATTATCAACAAATGCCGTGTTCACATGTTAAAATATGGCAGTGCTGTTCCTGTTTTGATATTGCAGCTTCTCTATTAACATTGTGTTTGTATTTTGGCAGATTTCTAGTTAGACGGATCGTGATGAACTTTTTAACAGTCTTTCTCAACTTTTTAATAAAGACAACAAAATATTGTGACTTAGAATTATACGTCCATTGCCTTCAATGCTTATATTGTTTCCATACGTAGTTAATAAAGTCTCCATATATTAGAAATCTGAAGTTGTAGCAGTAATGTTTGGTTTTTGTAGTTAGGAGTACTAACTGTAGATAGTGACTCTTGTTTTCACGTGTAATCCCTGTAAATTGTTGATTTAACTGAGATTTTGCTTTCTAACCCAGCACTCTGACAGGCATGAAGCTGAGCTCAGATCAGCCGTCTTCTTATTTGCTCTGATTTTTTTTCTTTCACAGTCTGAATGAAGTGCAGACATGTAGCAACACGTGGAAAATACAGATTTATTTTAATTTGCTTGTCAAATCTTCTGACTTCAGTTTAAAATGCATTTCAGATACTGAAAATTACTAACTTTGAGTCCTCTGTAGTCCTTTCTCAGCATGTTTTGTGGTCAGCATGACAATATACCGTATTTTCCGCACTATAAGGCGCATCGGATTACAAGGCGCACCTTCAATGAATGGCCTATTTTAAAACTTTTTCCATATATAAGGAGCACCGCATTATAAGGCGCAGAGAATAGACGCTGCAGTTTCAGTTGCCGATTTGTTCCGTACTCTATTATTACACATCCACATTTGTAAAGAAGTGGTCCCCATTTGTAAAGAAGTGGTCCCCGAGTACTTTAGGCTGCCCCAGTCGTTGTTTCACTCACGGTGTTGGGATATTGTGCCCAACTGCTTTCTGGGTAACACAGACCAACCGACACGCTGCCGCCGCGGTCTCTGTCTCTCTTCCCCCGTTCCCTCCGGCTTTAAATGTATAGGGGCTGGTCCCTTGGTAGCCCTAGTCGAAACACCCCGGATGAATATCTAAAGCCACTTTGTTGACATAAAGAATGTCAACAAAACAGTCCGACTCGGGTCGGCGAGGAGAGCCTTCTGCGACTGGACCGGGGCGTGGGCGGACGATGGTGACCCTTCTCCGTTCGTGCACAGCATGTTCTTGGAGAACGTGGTGCTAAATGACCTGCAGACGACCCGATTATCAGGTCGGTAGGTAGATAGGTCAGTCAAACTTTATTAACAAACCAGCATTCTGACAACTATCCCAGCATGCACTGCGCACTTCTTCTTCTACGGGGGAAAATGAAGTCGTCGGCTGCTTACCGTAGCTGCTAGACCTGTTGTGGCTCAATATTGGTCCATATATACGGTGCACTGGGTTATAAGGCGCACTGTCGGCTTTTGAGGAAATTGAAGGTTTTCAGGTGCGCCTTATAGTGCGGAAAATACGGTAATAGTATAATTTCCTTAACTGCTGTTTTCACACCTGTTCAATCCAAACATGGTGTTTTGAATTCCTATTTTCTTGGAGCAAGGTGAATCTTGGAATTTCTTTTAAAACTGACCAAACTTAATCAAGGGTTCGAACAAATGTTGAAAAGTTTCTGAAAAGTAGATTGGTTTGAATGACGCATTCTTTCAGCAAGGTAACAGGAAGACGTGTGTCATGTTCCAGTTGTAGTTTGGTAGAAAGTACCCAGAACAGTGTTATCTGTGTTGGCGCTCAGAGTTGGAACATTGGCTGATTGAGATGGGCTACAAGCAAACATAATCCAGGGTAATATCAAAGTTTGCTTTCCGCTATAATCAATTCATTATCTAACTAAAATAAAACATTAGGAGGCTGCTGGAAATGTACTATTTATTAATTCAGTTTCAGTCCTAGTTTTCACTTTTTGCACTTGGGATAACCCTCTTACCTAATCAAACTAAAAAAGCTCAAAAGACTCTATAAAAGAATAATTTGTGCGTAAATTTTTTTAAGACTTGGGTCTGCTGAAGGCATTTGACGGCTCAGGGAAGACATTGTAGGTGGAGAATGTTTTACAAAGCTTTTTTTTTTTAAGAAGAAAGAAAAAGACTCACAGTTCGGAGATTCTGAGTCTTAAAAAGAATTTAATTCGATTTGATCATTGTATTGTACAAGTATAAAAAAAAAAAACTTAGTGTGAGAAAAAGGTCACCTTTTGATTTTGCTCCATTAACTGATACAAATTTTAATTTATGAAAAAATATAGTGCTAGATCTTTGCATGCTTATCGCATCTGTAGCTTTATTTTTCCAATTAGTTGATCATATAGGTTCTAGACTTTCTAGCAGCAAAGACGAGTCAGTCAAAACACATTTCTTTTTTCTTCCTTATGCCTTTAAATCCTTTTACCTGCAGGTTTTAAACCAGACCAAAGATTCTTGAGCTATGTTCAGTTCAAATGCCAAACCAAGCATTGAAATTATTGCTAGGAATTTTGCAAACCCTGGCTATTATTGATCACAAACTATGAGTTAAAGGCAGCTGTAGTGTATCTGGAAACGAACAGACTTAAATTTGCAACTGAGATTGTCACATCGTGAAAACCATTATTTCAGGACAGTTTCTAATTTTTTTGCACTTTGATTATAACAGCAGCCCTCAGGATTCCTCCCTAAGCAGCTGCTTACAGAGGAAAGGTTCAGCTGAATTGATGCTCTCTCTGGAATTCCTGCCGTCAGCAGGTTCACTTCAAAAGCACCGGGGTGGGGGGCGGCTCTCACCCCCGTCTGCACCCATTACTTCCCCTTACTTTCCAACTGAGGTGCATTGGATGTTCCTTTGATAGCTATATCAACATAGCTGTGAAAACATTTATTTTTCCTTTTTTTTTTACCACTTGTAAAACTTTGATACAGTTCAGCCTTGTAAACATTTATTATGCTTTTAATATTCATGTGCACTCTGTTTCAAAGATACTTGTAACTTGTGCAATACATCATTCAATGTGTTACGCCACAGTATTTCTAGAGTCAGCTTTTTTCATTCTGTAAAACATACCACAGGTAGATTGGATCTGCAGAGGATAAAATGCTTTCTTTAAGTATGATAAGCATTGTTTTCTGAGGAAATCTTACTTTCAAGAGTGGAATATTGTGCAACCTGAGCAATTGTTGCTTGTTGTAATAGGATCTTCTTAGCTGGGCTTCAGTTGCTTTTAGTGATTTGCATATTGCTGGGATCAGTGAGGACAGATGATTTGATTTGGTACCTTCAACAATAAGTAGAAAGTTGGATGTGCTTTACTTGACGGGATTATTTGTTTTGAGTAGATGCGTGTTGATAAATTGATGCCGATGTCCTTAATTTTGGGTAAAGGGCAATCAGCTTTGAAACCAGTCTTATCCAGTGATTTTATCAGCTGCTGTCCCCTTTTGCTCTGACTTGTCGGAGGGCTGACCGATGGATCCCCCACCAGGTCATGTCTGCATGTGTGCGGTTAACAATGGTCACCTCTCTGTTGCCAATCCATCATCTTTTGTCTCTATATTTAGCAACTTTTGAGACAAAGCAAATGGTCATCTTCCAAAATTGGAATCAGCAGATCAAGCTCTTTATAAGTCTGTGACTGGTCAAAACTCTCCAATCAGTGCACCCCTAGTTTTGAAGAAGACTTGTAGTAGGATTGTTACAACTTTTGTGAATCCTGTGTTTATTGGCCTGTCATGATTCATTATTTCTCCTAGTCTTATTGAGCAATACTAATGAGTGATGGGGCTTTCCAATGCATTGGCAGAAATGATGCCATTCAGATATCACCAGAGAGGAAAACCTGAGGACTCAGCAATTTCGTCCAAACCTCCAATGCAGCAGTGATATTCCTTCATCTGGTCTTTCTTCTAAACTGTGGGATTTCTTTTAGGTTTCAAGGTTTTACTTACTGCAGGTGATGGTTTTTAAATGAGACTACTCCAATTCTGACTCACCATGTTGAAACGGGTTATAACAACCCATTGATGTTTGCCATCTTTTAATCAGTCAGCCACCAGCTGATATTTTCAGAAATTGTGGTTGATGCCCTAACAGACTCCAAACATGGTTGTTCTCTCCATGTTGCAGGAGTATTACTGAGGATTAGCTTTTGATTGATTAATAATAACAAGAATGTTTCTCATTGATCTGCAAATCAAGTACTGAAAAATCTTTTTCCCCCATTCCATAAGTAAAAGCTCTGATCATTTTAAATTTTTACTGCTAGTACTTTGATGGGCTCAATTTGAGTTTCTCCTACATTTTCTACTGGATTTAAAAGTATTAACTTCATCAATTAACTTTTTGTGCTGTGGTCTTTAGAGAAAAATATTAATCGTAATTGCAAGGTCATAACCCAAAGAAAAAAATGGTAATCATTATAGGCTGGGAAAAGCTGATCAGTTCACCTACATTACACCCTTAAAACACGAATAACTTGTTACTCTTACTGTCTTACTTAAAGGCTTCAGAGAATCACAAAATGCCCCTCACAGAGGATTTATCTTAAAATCAGCTTGTATGTAGATAACTCAAGATTAAGTAGTTTTATATTTTCACAACATGTACTCGATGGAAACTCTTGCAACATGCGGTGATGCCACATGTGCCCGCTTGTTTCGTCAGCGTGCGTAGCTGATGAAAATGTGTCATGTTTGTTAGTGAGTAGCAGCAGAGTAGAAACCTGTGCACTGTCTCTTTAACAGACTCCATGGGTGCTTTGCCTTGTGCCTGAGGCAGAGTGGGGAGGAGGGAGGGAGTTTGTAGACTGAAAGATGGATTCTGATTGGCTGTTCAGTGACATCACGCAGGCAGAGGGCCTGTGGTGTAAAATAACATCTCCTTTTATGGGAGGAGGTGGACAGTGCCACTCTCTGAGAGAGGTGAGATTTATTTATCTCTTATTGATCCCCTTTTGCTCTTTTTGAAATATTATTTATTGTCAGACTTGTATTGTTATGTTTTCATACTTTGATTTACTCTTCTTAATTTTTATTTTGTAATATGTATTTCACTCCAGCATATTTTCAACATTTTCTTTAATAACTTAATCGCATTCAGTTAAAAACAGACTGATGTTTAACATTTAATAACAGTTCACCCAGCATCCCTGATGTTGCATATTCCTAATTATCTGAATCTGCCCCCCCAATACAGTTAGTCATTTCCACTGTTTGTTTTTATGTACTTTTTTTTTAAATAAAGCTTTAACTTCCTACTAAGTTTATATATGTACAATTAAAATGCCTGGACAAAGTGACACTAACGTCAAATTCCTTGTTTGTGTGCACAAACTTTGCCAATAAAGCTGATTCTGATTATTCCAAACAGCCTTCCACATACATTTGCACCCCCAGGCTATTCAGCTCTCCAGGTCTCCATTCATGCTTTAACAACAGAACGGAAACAAAAGCAGCCTCAGCCTCTAGACTTTACCTCGCATGTGACTCCCCCGCTGTTTGCAGACTTGGTATCTACCCAGAGCAGGCAGTCCCCTCCCCTCTCTGAGTCAGATTTGTCTCCACTCCAAGGAAATGCACTGTACCTTCGAGTCTAGTAAAGAAACTGGAGTTGCAGTCTTACAGCTGGACGCTAAAAGATAACATTTACTGGAAAAGGGGCTTCAGAGGAGGCGGTCTGTGCTCAGGTCAAGGTTGAGAAGTTATGACGAGAGAACTTCTGAATCCCTAGGAGATCCTTTGAACCCTTCTTCTTCCAATGTTTCAGTGGTTGAGGCCATGGCCTCTCAGTCAGGGTAAGACGCACAAGTTCTTGCTTAGTTGCTCGTTTTTTTCTTTTTCTTTTTTTTAATCTCGTGTCCATCGAGAATAAAATCCTCCAATGTTTTATGCCCAACTTGGATTTCTTTTCTCTGTTTGCTTGAGCTTGCATAATGGCTGTGTGACATAGGCCCTGTCCTGTATTCATGGTGATCAGATAACCATCGGCTCTCCCTTTTTCTTGAATATAACACAAGGCCTGGCTGTTATGTTGTGAGTTGCAGAGAGACAGATGAGCTGATTAATTTAGTTACAACTTGACTGGAGTTCCCAACTCTGGAGACGTTGACCTTTTAAGTTTGGCAGACTATTGATTTCACTACTGTTACACATGGATAATAATAGTATTTAAACTTTACTGAGAGTTAGACAGCAACAAGAGCATTTTAATAAACTTTGCAGCAGACTAGAAACGCTAACTTTTTTTGTTGGATTAGTGTAGAAGGGCTTGGACTTCAGATGTGGGCTTGGCCAAATATGCAAGTCAAAGTTGACCTGACTGTAAATTTAAGCAATTATACGACATCAGAATTACCATCTGTTTGATATTGATGTTTCCAAAACAAGCTAGACCTTATAAAGATATTTTTAGGGGGAACTTTGTGGAATTGAGATAAATGGTGTCTAACCTGTGATTCAAGTCACAGATTGTACATTTTGGAGGTTTATGACAAAATGGTAAGCTTGTATAGATTAACCCAACTGACAGGAACAGTTTTAATCTGTCGATTACTGTGAACAGGTAAATTAAGAACGTGCCCAGGCTATTCTGAGGAATTATGAGTAAGACAGAAAACACACCTTCTACATTCTTGTAGTGTTGACTAGCACATTAAACAGGTGTGCATTTTATTAATAAGCTTATTTTTTGTATAGTGTGTAGATTGTTCAACTTACCACTTTGGTTACCTTTGTACATAGTTGCTTTTGTATATTGTGGTCCGTTGGGTACAGTAGTTTTAATTTTAGTAGGTTGAAAGTTGTAAAAAAATTGTGTAGTTTAAACAAACACATCAGAAATTACCTTTCACTTACAAGAATTGTTTTTCTCCAGGTCAGTTCAAAATGCCCCCTCTAACCTTTTATGTTTAGCAACAACATCCTCCAATCCTCAAAGTGGTTGAGAGTTTTATTTTAATGTTGAGGTTTCATCATGTCAAAATTACAGGCTTTTTCTCTGTAGGGCTCCAGGCTAATTCACCAATTCATGCTGTTTTGAAGCCACAAGTAGCACTTGGGTCCTGACCACTTAACCGCTTTAGTCTTGGGATACATTTTCAAATATTGCTTGTTTCATAGCCAGCCTTATCAAAGCCGCTAACTGGTGCTGTTTTCGCAGCATTTCATACCTACCTTTCATACATTAGTTTTTACTTGGCAGGAAGACGTTTTATATTTGCTTTGATAATCAATGTTTTAATCAGTGATTTCATTATGTATTTTCTAGGCACATAGTGCCATTTTATAGCACAATCAAGTAGCTGCTACTTTGTGTTGTTATAAAAATGCTGTATATATAAAAAAACAACCTAAAAGAAATTTGACTTTGCAATTGTGTCTGTCTCTTTAAGAAGCGCGTACTCTTTCTGACACTCCCCCTTCAGCACATAATGGCAACAGTGCTCCTCCGTGATACCATTTACAACTGTTCTGAGGAGAAATGAGAAACATTTTGTATGATCTACTCAGCAGACACGCAATTGATGCTGCCACTAGTCTGGTGGAGTTGAGTGGAGGAGGGGTAAGCTGGAGACTGAAGACCTGTAGGTAAATAGGTGGCATTTTGTGAGCAAACGTGTAGACACCCTGAATGATTGCCGTCAGAGAGTTTTTCAAACGTCCATTAAAGAATCAAAGCAACCCTCCAGGTGTATTTTTGACAAGGGAATGACATTAGAACATGATATAAAGAGCTCCAAAAAGTTGATTTTATATAATGTCCCCTTTTAAAATTTAGCTAGTTAGCATAGTAGAGTATGTTCACTACAATTTTTTTATATTGTCATAAACAAATACTTGTTTACGATGGAAAATAATCTGAAACGCTATCATTTAGGTACCATGGTATCATTGCTTTTTTGTAGATTGAAATGACTGTCTTCCCATCCACCATCAGCTTATTTCCATGTTGAATGGCAATTAAAGTGCTTAAATTTCACATTTCTGTTTTAATTATATAGTTTCTGAAAACTTAATATCACACCCTTTATCTGGTTATTTGAGTTCTGATCCCCATTTGGGCCAGTTGACTTTTATTCATTTGACAACTGATCAATCCAGAATAAGTCTGGACTGCAGGAGTGCTTATAGATCATTTTCATTTAAGCCATAAAACCACGATACACCAAAAAGTTTTTTTTTCTTTTATCATCTGTTGAATTTGCCAGAGGGAACGGACTCCAGTTTTTATGAGTTGAGGCTTAGTCTGTACAAAATGTCCCGAGACAAATGACTCCATCTTGTACCCCAAAAAGTCCGACATGAGGCGGCCAAAACTACAAAGTTTCAAAGTGGTGAAAGGTTGGAATGCTCTGCTTGCTTTGTCCTCAGCGCAAATGCTTGACTTAAGCTTGAATCTATCCAAAATGTACATTTTGCTGCTCATTGTTGTTCAGCCCAAGTTTCATTAAAACTTATTTTTCTCCACTGATGACTTCCCTTTTTCCACTATTTTTGTTTTCTGGTTTTGGAAAGGGCTCAAAACTAAAACCGACTGCTGCTTCATGCGTTTCTCCACGTCTCTGCTTCAGCTTGCTAAAACCAGTAACAGAGTCAGTTGAGCCTTGCGTGTGACGATTTCCTGTAGAGGTCTACCACAGTGTGACAGTCTCTCACCCCTGCTCACAAACATCAACAGGTCAGGTCAGTTTGTGGTCTGAATGGACGCAAGCTTTGTTTACAAAAGATCCGGTTGTCGGGGGCCTTTGATTAACATTGTGGTAATGGCGGATCATTCACACATGCAAACCCGCTCCCTGCTAACAACAACAAGCTCGTTTGCATTTTCAATCCCTATCACTTTGGTACAGGAAAGACACCGTAGCTCGGTATCAGTTTCTGTCTGAGCAGACAAAAAGTGTGGAGCATTATTTCTCCAATGCTTTTTCTGAAACCACAGGCAACATTTATAGCTTGAAAGACCCTCAAATGAAGGCTTGTTCCTGTGAGTTGTGAGGTAAAGGAGACTAAATAACTATCATTAAGCACAGTTTACTCAAATGTGGCTTTAGTAAATCATCCGCACAGTGAGCTGTTGTAGACACTCGATGTCTGAAGGTGGTAATCAGTGGTCGGGCCAGTTGTAGTAAGTTTGTCATCATGAAAACTATTTTGTTACTTTTTTGGTGCTGTCCTAATTCATCTCTGTGCTGTAAATCAAATAAAGTCCAGAGATGATGCATGTTGTACATGTTTACTTATTAAAACCAGGTTGAATTTAATAGTTATGATTTCAGTCACTGTGACAGACTGGCGACCTGTTCAGGGTGACCCCCGCCTCTCGCCCGGAACGTTAGCTGGAGATGGGCATCAGCACCTCCTGACCCCATTAGGGACAGGGGTGTAAAGAAAATGGATGGATGGATGGATTTCAGTCACTTTACTTTCTATGAATGTTTCTCATCTATGAGGGAATCTAATATGAATGTGTATTTGGGAGTGGCTGATGACGTGAAACACGTTTGTTTTAGAAATGTAGAACCTCCAAACAAGTGGTCTCCTTTAAACATTATTCTGATTTGGTTTTAGTCGCTGGTTCTGATGACACATTTCATCCACGACTCTTTTCCTACAGGAAGCTCGTGATTTCACATGGACACTTCCCCCAGTCTTGTATTTTAATGCTGGATTAGGCATCATGCTTTGTAATAGCACCTGTATGAAGTGTGTTTAGTAATCTAGGAGGAGGCTGGGCGGTGGCTGTACAGTCACACTTCGTCAGCAGGCGCAAAGTTATTGTTTTCACTGACGGATTTAGAGGCTGTTTGTTTAAAGTGGCAGGTAACAAGCTGAACTGAAATGAGCTTGTTCCCATTTTTTTTAAAATTCTGCGGCTGCTTTCAGGTAAACATTGAGCACAGAAGGGAAAATACTCATTGGTCCTATGTCAGATTGGAATTAAGGAATGCTTATGTTTTGTCTGAAAACATGTTTTAATCAAATTGATTATAATGTAAGATGAAAGGTTTTCATGATCCCTCGCTATATATAACGCGGTTCACCTTTCACGGTCTCGCTGCTTCGCGGATTTTTCTTTTTGTGCAGTTTTTTTTTCACAGTGCATTGTGTTCTGCGTCCTGATTGGCTAAACAGTGTCTGCGGTTCTTCTCTACCTGTGTGCCAATAACGTTACGGTATTTAAATATAAGTAATACAGATTGGCCGTTCAGGAAATGAAAACTGAAACTTTGAATGCCTGCTGGAAAAAACTGGCCAGAATCAGCGCAAAACCCGACCGGAGGCTCGCTTGACGAGATCCATCGCTCTGCCGTAGATCCAGCTGTGAATCTCGCAAAGCAGCTTGGAGGAGACGCTGTAATGACGTGACTCCAGATGACATTAAGGCCCGATTGATGCACATCCGCTGACCTGAAAATAAGTTTTGTTCTTTGGTTTCAATGTATTTAATTATGCTGTGTAATAATTGTAAAAACTAAAGATAACTACTTCGCAGATTTCACTTATCGCGGGTTATTTTCAGAACGCAACCCCCGTGAAAAACGAGGGATCACTGTATGTAAATATAAACTGTTGTTTGCACTGTTTTCCTGTAAAACCGGTTTGAATGTGGTGCATTATGTGTGTGTGTTCACTGAAAACATAAAAGCTCCAGTAAAAGGAAACTGTTTAATGACACTTTGGTGGTTTTATATTTTGATTTTTTTTTTATGTTGCTTGAGTATAAAAGTACAAACAGCAAATAAGGTTATTATTAGACTGCATGGTTCCTGAGGGTTGGAATGTTCAAGTTTTTAGAAAAAAAGAACTAAATTATGGAACAAGAATGCGACTAAATTTGGTTAGATGGCATTCCCAGATCCAGGGTCCAATTTCAGACATGGATGAACGTGGTCTAAGTAGTGACCTTCACTTGTTCTGATACAGCATTCTGTTTTAAAATGTCACTGGTGGAGCCAAAATCCATTTGGTTTGAACAACACACCTTTCTGCCTCTTGATTCTTTGTAGATCACTTTGTTTATGTTTACTTTGCAAATAGTTTTGTCAAAATCCTCTCTGAGTACCACCAAAGGCAGCTGAAGTATGACATTTGGTATTTGTACCACGCCTTGAAAACCTGAGTTTGTTTTTTTTTTTTGCTTCTTAGTTGGATCAGCATTGATGTCCAAATAGAAAACAAGGAGCAGAGAAGTATTTTTAAACTAGTTTTAGTGAAAACTGATCTTTGGTTGCACTTTTTTGTTTGTTTTTGTCAGTTTTGTTAATCATGTCAATAGTTTTAATACTTCTTGTGCCAGAAGGATAGAAAAAACGTTAAGACAAATATTGTGAAAATAATCTTTGCCTATGTTTTGTGAGAAGATTAAACATTGTTCTTACATTATTACATCAGTGCTGTTGGTTGTTGCGTGAAATGACACTGACCATCTGCTCAAGAGGATTATTTACAGTAGAAGTCGGAAACTGAATTGTGTGACGAGCCTAAGCTTATTAGAGGTTACTTTCTCCGCCGGTCATCTCTGTTATTGTCTCAGTGTATTCTCTTGATATTTTATAAGATGGCAGCCTGAAAAATGTGGTAATGTTTTATGAAATGTTGTGGGGGGGGGGAAACAACCAGGGAGCTTTCTGCATACTTCGGTTTCCTGTGCGACCTAAAATTGTTCATTTAAGATCATGTGAGCTGGCGTAGCATGTTTTTATGTTGATTCGATGCTCTGTTTTTTGTTGACAGCAACATGAACCGTGAGGACCGGAATGTGCTCCGAATGAAAGAAAGAGAAAGGAGAAATCAAGAAATCCAACAGGGAGGAGGAGGAGAGGCCTTTCCAGCAAATTCCCCCCTCTTCCCTGAACCCTACAAAGTGGTAAGTTTCTCTTTTGTCTTTTTTTTTTTTTCCCTTCTCACAGCTGGTATATATCTGATCAGCTAACAGGTATTTGCAACATAGGCAGGAAGTGAAAACTTTTATCAAGAGCTTTCACGGCGGTGCAGTTGTCATTGTTGCGTCATCTGCTCAATGCAACAGGAAAAAAAAAAACAAGATACGTTGTTGTGTTCCGACATGTCTGAAAAGTCTCATAGTGATGCTTCACCTTGTTTAATCCAGATAATCTCAGAGATTAAAGTGTGTTATCATAATGATTTGTTTCAAAGAATATTAGGTGATTAATGTAGCCAACTTTCCAATCAGAAAACAGTCTGCTGACAACTCAAGTCTGTCAGCTGTTAAAAGTAAACAAAGCAGCACACTACGTCGGTGTTGCACTTCCTCCCATGTCTTCCGCATTATACCTGCATGTGCAAATGTAGGCCAGCCAGCTCCTGTCTGCCAGTTTAATTGTAAAGAGGATTTTAAGTTCTCTGAACCAGTTCTAATCTTTGCCACTAACCAGATTTGAACACATGTAAGTGGCTCCTCTCTCTTAGCTGGAGCGAGCCATCAAACAAGCAGGAAGGAATGTGTACTGACAGGTTGTTCAGATGAGAAAGCCACCAGAGGTGAGTGAGTGTTGGGGTGTGTGTGTGTGTGTGTGTGTGTGTGTGTGTTTTGGACCACAACAAAGTGAAAGATGAAAGCTGACATTAAAGACGGAAGACTCCTTGACCTTTATCAATAAAATACAGTTTTTACTGTGCAGATTTTCTCACGTTTTCTTAGAAAGTTGCCTTTTAAAATGAAGTTGACTTCAATGATAAAGTTGTGCAGCCTAAGAATGACGAAAGAAACTATTAAAGTTTCCATTTTTTCATACTTTGCGTATCTTGCCAACTGCTTGTGCGACCCTTATATAAGCTTTAGTTTGACTTTCTGACTGTCATGCTTCACTAAGTGGAAGTTTACAGCGTTATGCTTAAAAGGCCGTGTGCACACACAGCTGCAGCTGCGGCCTCCCGGATCTAGACCAGTGCAGCAGGAACCTTTTTATGGGGCAGAGTTTATATGCTTGCTCATTCGCGCAGAGTGAGGAGTATTTAACTTTCTATAAACGCTGTTGCATGTAGCGCATTTTATTCTAATTTGAAACAGACGACCTATAAGCAACACCACTCAAATCAGTCTCTTTACCAAATTGTGCCTCAATTTGATGAGACCTGAAGAGGACAAAAAGCATGTCGAGTGTTCTCGTTTCTGTTTACACTGCATCTACTCTAAAAAAGTTCCATACAGGTAAGCAGAAGTAGACATTAGGCTAAAAAATATTTGAATTTACTTTGTCCTTTGTGTGATACTTGGTATCTGAGACTAAACAATTTATTTTATGGGGTCAGTTTAAAGCGGAGTTCATTTTTAAGTTGTTTTTTTTTTCTTGCAGTTTGGAAAAAACTCTGCTTTGTTTCAGTAAGTTTTGACTCTGCTATGACCCCTGAACGGTTATGGCTTGTTACAAAAGTGCAATACAATCAGTTTTGCACAATGGACTCATTGTTTAATATGCTCACACAATATTTATATGGCTGCACAGTTCTAGTACTCTGCAAACGCAGTGAGAAGTGGTGCAATCAAGCATCTTTACAAACTAAGACAATGATGAAGCTGTAATGTTTACAGTTTTAAACTATAATCTCTTCTCAAATTTACCCAACATTTTACTTAACGGTCATAGTTTAATTAGACTTTTTTCATTGCTGTTCGCAACATCGACTGAAACCAGCAAACTAGAAGCCAAAGAGGTGCTACTACTCTTCCTCCAGCTGTGCTAATGAGACCCAGGCCCCATGCTAGCAGGCGTGCACGTTATGACCAAGCCGCTAACATTTCCTGCTGCAGATAACGGCTTGTGTTTCCTCACCCTTGGTGTGAATCTGTCAAACAAAATGGAGGTGTGGGACTGCATGTGAAACTGGAGACTTTGCACAGTCTGCAAACAAATCAACTGGAACCCGTGGCCCTCAGAGTGATTGATTAACCTCCGTGCCGACTCTGACCCTTATCTCAGTTCAGAAGGGCTGCTCAGAGCTCAGAATAAACAAACGGGATTGGTGAGGCTCTTGGGCTACTTATGGTTTGGAAATGTTTTTTAATCCATCAGTAGTGGTATAACTCTTGATTTCTTTCGTTCAATGAAGGTGTGAAACTTTGTCATTGTTTAGGGTAAATGTGAAGACTCATCCAGTATCATTTTGTAGCTGATTTTATGGTTTAAAAGCTGTGATCTGCTCATAACAACCTTACCAGATTCTGATTAACTCGAAGGAAAGTCATTGCACATTTAAAACAAGCATTGAAAATATTTCTTTCTAGTGCCTCTGGTGTGGAAGCAGTGGTGACGTCACACGGTGTGAGTCAGAGAGACGTTTCGGTAAATGGGGGATTTCACCGTGACTGTAAAATAATGACAAAAGTATGGAACAGGTGTTTTAAAGCATCTTATTAATGATTTGTATAGTTAGAATTAGTCAGTGTACATATTTGAATTTATAAAAAAATTCTGAGGATTTTTTAAAAGGGCTGTTAGAATTTTCAAGTCTGGCATATTCAACAAAAATGAAAACGCGTCATAGTAATATTTGAATGTGCTTCACGCAGTAAACACACCATGCTTGGAAATGGTGCAAAACTGATTAGATTTTTACATATCAGACCAGTTAATGGTCAGGGCTGATCAGGCTTAAAACCTTCTGATTATGTTTCAGTGCAGCAAAAACTGCACAAATACATTTTTTTATTTTCCCTTTCTCGTTCATTGTTACCTCAACTTCCTGTTTTTACTTATTTCTGATATCTGCATCACTCATTCTTTGCTCGTTATTAATCATCACTCCATCATCTGCTTCTTTTCTCAGGCCAGCAAGGCAGATTTACTGTCCAACCGTATCCAGAGCATGTTGGGCAATTACGACGAGATGAAAGAGCCGATTGGTGACACTCTTCCAAAGCTTCCGGGTAAACCTTCGAACAGCTCGTCTTCCTCCGAGGAGAAGTCCGGCCCGCCTTTGTTTGGCGGAGACCAGCGAGGTGTGGGTAGTGGAGGTGGTAGCCAGAGCAGTAAGTGGACTCCTGTAGGCCCACCACCGGGTGGATCTTCCTCTCAGTCACAGAAGCGTTCCGGACTCTCAGGCGGACACAGCAGCCAGAGGAACAGCGGCAGCAGTAGCGGCGGCAGCAGCAGTAGCCAAAGAGGGGAAGTGCGGGAAAAGAAATCTAGTAAGCACAGCGGAGGCTCGGAGCACTCGAAGTCTCACACTTCAAGTCCGGCGAAGGGTTCGTTGAGTTCTTCCAGCAGCCACTCGCGGAGCTCCTTGTCTGCTGAACAGCATCACCCCAAGTACCGCAACAAGTCACCCAGAGACAGAGAAGCTAACTGGGATTCCCCCTCACGGGTTCACACGTCTTTCCCCAGCGGGCAGCACTCGAGTCAAACCTTCCCCCCGTCGCTCGTCTCCAAGCCCAGCTCCATGCTGCAAAAGCCCACAGCTTACGTGCGGCCTATGGATGGCCAGGAAACGGCCGAACCCAAGAGCTCACAGGCCGAAAGCTACGGCGGCCAGTCACACAGCAGCACCATGGGAGAGGTGAAGACCATGGGCAAAGCTTCGCTTACAAAACTCAAGATCCCGTCACAACCTGTTGAGGTAAGACATCGTCTATAAAACTTATCAAGCTAGAAAAGACTATTAAGAGAATAAACAGAACATATTTCTGCTTTCGTAACACCATTCTAACTTGTGATGTATAAAAACAAAATGTCTGAAGGATGACTCATGGTGCTGAGTGGAAGCCTCCTCACCTGTCTATTGAAATCATGCTTATAAAAACATCAGCCAATCATTAAAGTAATGATTTTTTTTTCCAACAGGGATCCGGTGATGCCAACTGTGTCGATGAAATCCTAAAGGTAAAAACGGGTCTTTTTCTTTTAAATAGTTCATCAATCATCAGAATACAGAGGGAAACGATATCGACTGAAATAATTCAGCGTTACCCTGGTCCTAATCTCAGTTTTTTTTACTCCTTGTGTTTATATGCCGCTGTGTGTGTGTGTGCGCGCTTGTGTGTGTGTTTTTTCTGAATTCTTTTTTTTCTTTCAGGAAATGACTCAGTCATGGCCTCCTCCACTTACAGCCATCCACACTCCCTGTAAAACAGAACCCTCCAAGTTTCCATTCCCCACCAAGGTCAGCATTGTGCCAGCAGTTTAACTCATTTAAGTGATTCTCTGATTGTTCCAAAAGGGCAGTCAGGCCTTCTCTTTGCTTTTATGAGGAGGAAACAGCCAAACCGTATTTTGTAAAACGATGATGATGATGATGATTATTATTATTTTAAATTGTGGATTTAAATACGCCAATCAGACAAACTTCAAAGCAAAAGAAAAAAACACATTTTTGTTTTTTCTTGTTAACCTTAGGATGCACACTCTTTTCCAAGCGGACATAGTAAGTTTTGCAATTCAAATTTATATTTGCACTTTTTTGTTTTTTTTTGTTTGTGTTGACAATTAATTGTGTACCTACTATGTATTTCTGTAAAGCTTCACTTTAATTTTCCTTGTCTTAGAGCGTGGTAGTTCATCAAAGAGCTCCAGCAGCCACCAGCCTAAAGATAGCACGTAAGTGTGTGGCTTGTCAGAAGTGCATGTTTTTTTCCTTCTTCATTGATTCACATTAAAATTTAAATAACTACATTTGTTATCTTGGACTTAATAAAAACTAGACAAAGCTCAAGCCCTGGAAGCAGCAGTTGTAGCACTTAAAGCTTTCATCATCTCGAAATTTTGTTTGCTCAGCATGCTGAAGGAAGATCTGATAGTAAGCAGCAGCGAGGACAGCGATGGAGAACAAGAATCCAAGAATGCCTCAAGGAACACATCAGCAAGGTGAGGTTGGCAGCATGAAGAAGTCAGTATTGTTTGAATCCACCAGGTTGTGACTTAAATGGCGTTTTGCATTTTATTAAAAGCGGATTATTTCAGTATGCATACTTTGGGATACTGCGTTTTCTAAAACTGGCCCTGTAGTGTTATTGTCTATGTTATTGTTTTTTTTATAAAATGCCTACTTGGAGCCAGCATCATATCTGCTTAGCAGTATGAATCCAGCCGTTAAACTTATTTCACTTTCTGGCACTACGAAGTTCGTCTTTTAATTAAGCTAGTCAGAAAATATTACAACCAAACCTTTCACTATTAATAAATTACTTTTGTTTGAAACAGAAAAGATAAGTTGTAGAGCCATTTTCTTAATATTTTAATGTTGACATAAATCTCAGCAATAATCTTATAGAGTGAATCAATACCTGCTACGTTTAGCATTATAATGCTAACTTACTTAGCATTGTGAAAAAATACAATGCTAAATTTAACAAAGATAAAGATGGTACATGTTAAAAAATATTAAAAATTTTGTTTTAAATCTTAAAAAAAAAAACCATAAATATTACCTCAAGCCATATGTGAATGTAAATGTTTTATATCCTCATGGAGAGTGAGAGAATTACATTTACCTGTTGCTGTTTGTAAGATTTAAGCACTTCCTGTTTTTGTCCATTGACAGCAATAACAGTGAAGCTGCCGAGCCGTCCAGGGATGACTCGAGCAGCCACAGCGGCTCCGAGAGCAGCTCTGGTTCCGACAGCGAGAGTGAGAGCAGCACGACGGACAGCGAGGCCAACGAGCGCCCACGGACCGCCTCTCCGGAAGTAATCACTCATTCAACATCGTACTAAACTGTGGGGCTGCAAAAAAACCATTTAGACTAGTTAGGTGTGTCTCAATAAGTTACAAGAGCAACAAAATGAAACCCATATATAGATTTACACACAGTCAAATATTTGAAGTTTTGTTTTTCTTTTACTTGGATAATTATGGCTAAGAAAAACAAAACAAAAAAAAAAGTCTGTTCACCATTATGGACCAAACATTTGGTTAATAAATTTTGGAAACTGGATTTTACTTAAAATAAGGCGGAACAATAGTTCAGTAACAATATATATCGTGGTAGATACGATCAATATCAATAGATATCTCATAGAATATTCAATATGTCAAATATTCATTGAACTGTTATCTACAAACGCACAGCATTCTGGGAGAATTAGGCAGAGGAAAAACTTTGCTGTTCAACCTCTCACCGCCAGCTTAGTAAGGCTGGTGGCTTCAGCTAACTCGTTCACTCTTTGGTTACCTAGCAACTCACTCACTCTTTGGTTACCTAGCAACAACCTATTGAGTAACTTGCGCAGTAGTAGTTTTAGGTTTTGCCTCAAAATTGTTTAAAAATAAAAAAACAGCAACGTGGAGATAAAACGGTGGATGAAACAGAGGTCACGCCACTAGTTGGCAATATTTTAGATGTAAAAAAAATTAAACTGATCAATAATTATTTATATCAACTGTTATGAAGCGCTTATATTGTGTTAAGTTTCTCAGCTGTACTGTCCAGCCCAAAGATTTTTTTTTCTTTCAGCCTGTTAAACTGACATAAGATTGTTTTGTTTTATTTTTATTTTGGCCATTTTGGCTGTTAATCTATTGCTGAATTAAAACTTAGACATTGTAAAATGGGTTTTAAATGGCAAGCAAAAAACGATATCGTTTCCCATTCCCACCTGAAAGAATTTGAATAAGTAACAAAAGCCTCACAGGATGCTTTATCTAATCACACTGGGAAAGTTAAGTGAAAGGGAAACGTGGCATAAAAATCTCTGTAAGCGAACAAGCGTATCAATGATATTTTAAGTTCCTGAGATGCATCAAAAATATGTGGAGTAGTGTTTGGTCTTTCTTGTGTCCAGAGTAATTTTGAACATTGTATTTGACTTTGAGTACCTCCCTTAATTCTGCATTCTGCTGTTTCCACTTCAGCCTGAACAGCCTGTGACCAACAAGTGGCAGCTGGACAACTGGTTGATGCCACCCAAATGTAAAAAAGAAGGTCGAGACTACAGCTCCAAAGACTCGGCCCCCCCACCACCCAGCAGGGACAAGGGTACCGAGGGCGGCCGGGGGCGACAGAAGTCCCCCGCCCAGAGCGAAGGTGGAACAAATCCCAGAATACGAGTCGGTAAAAAGCAGCCCAAGAAGTCTGAGAAGCCCCCAGTGGTGGAGGAACCCAAGGGAGGTCTGAAAGTGGAGACTGAACCGGCTCCAGAGATTCCTCCTCTCCGGCCCATTGCTGCCACAAAAGGCTCACGCAAACCAAGCATCAAGAAAGAACCCAAGTCTTCTCCACGGCCGTCGGCAGCTTCTGTCACCACAACCACAGACAAGCGGAAGACCAAGGTGCCAAACAAGTCTCGTGAAATTATTTCTACAGACTCTTCTTCGTCTGATTCCGAGGGAAATGACAGCATTCCGTCCTCGTCGCAGACTCCCAAGTATACGGAGAGCATCCGGACTCCCGTGTGCGTTTTCTCTCCCATGTTATCTCCGCTCAGCGACCCAGAGGAGCGCTACCCCACAAGACAACCTCAGCAGCAAGTTTTACTCGTCAAGATTGGTTAGTCAAAACTTCCAGTACGCCTTACACTAACATGGAAAAAATTTCCTCTGTTTGGCGTGATGTATGTTTTGTTTTTTTTTGACCGAGGCGTTCCTTCTATTTTGGACGAAATGAACCCATTCCCTTCCCTTTCCTTCCTATTTCCCATAGATCTCAGCTTGCTGTCGAGGATCCCAGGGCGGCCCTACAAGGAGCCTGCAGAGATTAAAGTGGAGAGGGAAGATTCTCAAGATCGAGAAAGCAGTAAGCAGAGCAAGTCCAAGAGGAAACACAAGGTAGGGTTTTTTATTACGGAGGCTTTTAATGTCAACTCTGGAAATAAATATATGTAAAGACATTTTTAACATCTTAAAATGTTTAAAAAGAGAAGATGGAAGCGTTTCTTTAAAAATATCTTTCCTCTTCTCTCTTCGCTAATCACAGTCATCAGTTGTTTTCCACTTTTTTCCATTTCATATTTTATCTGAGCTTAACCGTTTTGTTTCTGTTGTTTCATCATAATTTATTTGTACATATATGGACCATAAATATATTTTCACATTTGTAATTAAACACATATACTAATACGTAAGACTATTTACATACACATACAGGTGCATCTCAATAAGCCAGAATATTATCAGAAAGTTCATTTCAGTTATTTTTTTCAGTGAAGCTCATTATTTACATTTACTACACACAGAGTGATGTCAAATATTTTAATTTTGTTACTTACAACTACTAACTCAAATTTCATTTTGTCATTACACTAGAATATTACACACACGCAATAAAAAAGACTATTCAGAGTCCAGTATCCAAGCATATGGATTTAGAAAGTTAAGTGCAAGGAAAAAGTCTGCTAGAAAAGGAGGTAAAAACAATAATCAAGGTTATCCAACCAAACTGAGCAAGTCAGATAATTTAAAGGTCATTTAACAAATGAATTGTTTTTATTTAATATTACAAATTTCTGGAAAAAAATAAACAGTTTTTTGTTTCTGTTGCGGTCAGCTAGAGCTCCACAATGTGTTCTGATTATACGGTCAACAGCAACAGAGTACACAGCATTAAAATCACTCCAAGTTAGCTAATATATTCCAGGTGTTCAAGTGTTTTTCTAATATCATTCAATGCAATAGGAATAATTTCTGGATTTTATGGCCATGTGGATACGCCACAAATTGAATTTTTACCAAAACAAGTGTCTCCCAAGGCTTTGAATGTAGATCAGAGGGGGGAAAAGAAGCAGAAAAAATGTCCACAGAGCTTTAAAAATGCCACAAAAATAAAAGAAATTCAAATAAAAAAAGAGAGATTTATCTTTCACTATTGCAAAAAACAGGAATACGTAACGCATAGTACAAGTTTATAGGTTGTTAAATAAAAAAGAACGACACAAACCACTTATAAATCAAAGTTTTCTTGAGATTTTTTGATGGGGTTTTTTTTCAGACCGATGAGGAAAGCACGAAGCCAGAGAGTAAGCGATTCAAGCCAGATGATAAAACTCAGTCTCCTCATAAAACCAGCAGTAAAGAGTGAGTATTCTGTCTCTTTGCCCTTATAATGATTCACTCCACTCTGGCCCACTTGGTGCACCAGCACTGCCTCATTTTGTAAGGAGAAGCAAATGTATCCACAAGCTTGTTCACTTCTCTTACAATTCAGAAAATAAACCCATTATCATTGAGTGTAAATCAGAAATTCACATGATATGTGCTTGTTGATTACATCTTGGTCATGAAGTACCTGTAATGTTAACATGTCATCTTCCCCCGTTTTCACTCTAAGAAATTTATAGCTGCAAATTACGTCTGTTATTACAGCTTTATCAGAGCAATGCTTTGTATTCCACCAGGTCAAAGAGACCTTTGGAGAAGAAAGAGGAGCCGGTACCTTCTCCCTCCATATCAGGTCCTCAGCGGACACCCAAGTCGGACCATCCAAGTCGAAAGGGGACGGTAAACCAATCATCCACGTTGCTATCGAGCGGCAGCACGAGTAAAAAAGCGGGTGGCCATGGCAGCAAGGGTAGCTCCACTTCCAAACACAAAAAAGGAGAGGACAAGGGACGTAGCACGCGCGACGGCAAAGTTGATGTGAGGAAGAAGTTTTCTGTTTTCATATGTCCAAATATACAGAATCACAATGTTTTTTTCTGTCCATTACTCTGTTTTTCTAATGTAACAACTTGTTTTTCTGCAGGATAAAATATCTACTAACCAGCTGGCCGTGCCTCCTCTTTCCACGGACGGCTCTAGGTCTCAGAGATCCAAGATGGTGTTTGAGGACAGGTAGGAGGATCCGTTTCCTCTGTGGGACAGAGAGATTGCTGTGGGTCTTTTGCATTGCCTTTGTGTGAAGCTGCTGGAGATCAGGGAGGTCGATTATAGATCTGCCTGGATGACTGAAAAAATCTGGATAAATCCATAATGAAAGACCAGCTGATAGAACTCTGTGTTATTTTTAGCCTGTTTAGGGAAGAGATGTAGGTTTAATTAATTTATTTGTTTGTTTATTTTAGTTTTTTCTGGTTTTTAGTCAATTATACATATTGGTAAATTTGTTTGACCTGCTTATAGTTAGTTAGTTTATAAATCACTGAACGGTTTAGCACCACAATACATTAAAGATCTGTTATTACTGTACCAACCGTCTAGACCCCTCAGATCTTCTGGTTCTGGTCTGCTCTGCATCCCCAGAACCAGAACCAGACGAGGAGAAGCAGCATTCAGTTTCTATGCACCACAGATTTGGAACAAACTTCCAGAAAACTGTAAAACAGCTGAAACACTGGGTGCTTTTAAATCTCAACTTAAAACCCACCTGTTTAGAGTTGCTTATGGCTAAATTAGGGTTAGAGTGGGTTTTGATGTCTTCCATGTTTTTATGTCTTTAAAGTTTTTAATTTATTTTTCTTTCTTTTCGACGTTTTAATGATGTAATGTTTTTTTGTTGTTTTTTTTATCTCTTTCTCTTTCTCTCTGTTTATTTCTGTTTTTATTTTAATTATGTAAAGCACTTTGAAAAGCCTTGCTGCTGAAATGTGCTATACAAATAAAATTTGATTGATTGATTGATTGATTGATTGATTATAATTTTGTTTCAGGGTTCATTCAGCTGATCACTACTTGCAAGAGGCTAAGACACTCAAGCACAATGCAGATGCACTGGTAAGAACAAAGTTTACTGCTAGAATCTGTGGTGTTTTTATGCAAGTTGCTGTGCAGTTGAGAGGACTTTAGTTTCACAAACAAATATTCATAAAATGGAAGTGCACTGACCCCATTAAGAGACTTTGGTAAACTTTATAAAGTACATAAATTATCTAAAACTCATGTACAGTATTAATTATACTCTAAATAGTTCACAATTCCATGTACACAAGAAGAGGAGAGAGAAATCAATATGGTAGATTAGTGTTTGGTCTAACGATCAAGAATAAACCAATAAAAAATCCCGTCTCTCCTGGTACCGATTAACTAAAATGAGAGAAAAGGAAAACAAAACTTAACCTAAAGACTGCTTTTAAATGCAACTTAACCACAAAAGTAAGTTGACTATGAACCTAAAAGCTATCAAAACACAGTTTCGACTCAGTAATAGTGGTTTTTAAATTCATAAAACAGTACAATAAAAATGTAAACATTTCATTTGGGAAAGCCAGTGTACGTATTTCTAATATGTTTGGTTTCAGCATCTAAACTAATGGTTCATCTTACCTAAATCATAAACTGAAGTGAAGCCAGCTGCATTAGGTAGATGAGCAGTGAATCTGTACTTCAAAGGTCCAAATTAATATTACTTGCACAAAATTAGTCCAATGCAAGATGTTGAATCTCAATCCTTATTGCAGTTTCTCTGTTTGTTACATTTGATTTGCAAAGGACTCTTTGGATGCTCCTATTTGGTTAGATATTGCGTCACGTCATTTATTCACAAGTTTGTCAAATGAATAAAATGTTAACATTTAGTTCTGCATTTAGAGACACAATAAAAGTATTTGCCCCACAATTTATTAGTGTTTTGATCTATCTCTTTCACAGACGAACCGTTTTGAAAAGGCAGTGTACTACCTGGATGCCGTGGTCTCGTTCATCGAATGCGGTAACGCTCTGGAGAAGAGCGCGCAAGAAGCCAAGTCGCCCTTCCCGATGTATGCTGAAACAGTGGAACTCATCAGGTTAGCAAAAACACAGCAAACACACAAAACGTGGCTCTAAGATTTAATGAAGATTGTCAAGTTCTGCTGCTCCTGCAAAATTGAAAATGTTTTTTTATGGTTTACGTAAATCTCCTTCAGTCCTTTTTAACTGTGATGTCTGTGTTATTAACCCACAACTCCATCCGGCCTGTGCACTCAGATACACTATGAAGTTAAAAAGCTACATGGCCCCAGATGCCACTTCAGCAGACAAGAGGCTAGCTGTCCTTTGGTAAGTGCATCTACTGACACCACATGATGATGCTTCATTTCACGTGGTTGAAGTGTCCTGAACCCTCAAAACGTCTTGGGCACGGCTGTTAGTTTATGAAAATGTGTTCGTAAATGGACTCTTTTCAAATAAACGTTCACTCTATTTTTGAGTTCTAAAAGTCTTTGTCCACATTTTTCTCTGCAGTCTCAAATGCCAGTCTCTTCTCTATCTGCGGTTGTTCAAGCTGAGGAAAGACAGCGCTCTAAAATACTCCAAAACTCTCACAGAACATTTGAAGGTATTCCAGCTTTCATAAGCTCCAATCCAGTTTTATTTGTAAAGCTTTCAAATGTCGTAAAATATTCCATGCATGATGTTTTCATCTGTAAATATGCATTTTCTTTGCACATAATGTTCTTTCACTTTTTTTCTCCTGACAGAATTCCCTGAGTAACACCCAGGCTCCCTCTCCTGGAATGGGAAAGTAAGTCATCTGCTTCTGTTTGTTTGGAAACGTAATCTTATTGTGTAGAGAAATGTTTCTTGCAGATTTTGTACAAACATGCCTGATAGATTTTCAGAAAAAACGTGATCCCCTTTATCTTTGCATTTAAATATTTACTTTTCATACCTTGTCATTTCTTATAGAAGTTAACTTTATTATTGCATGACAATTTAGATATTCTGCTACATGCATTTCATATGTAATGCCATGCAAAAGCATTCACAACCGCTTCACGATTTCTCAGAGGTGCCACAACTTCCAAATCTGAATTAATGAGAAGAAGTTTTGTGAGGCAGTGCATGTATATCCTAAAAAACAGCCATTAAACTTGTTATTTTTCTGTTTCTGTCCGCAGTAAGGCAGCAGGAATGCCCTCTCCAGTGTCGCCCAAACTCTCACCAGGCACAGCAGGAAGCTACTCGTCAGTCAGCAGCAACAGCAGTGCCAGCTCATCTGTGACCATACCTCAGCGTATCCACCAGATGGCTGCCAGCTACGTCCAGGTCACCTCCAACTTCCTGTACGCCACAGAGATCTGGGACCAGGCGGAGCAGGTTTCCAAGGAACAGAAAGGTAAAAGGGCAGGTTTTATAGTTTGTTATTCCAAACTTATCTGTTGTAAGATGTACTTAAGTTGGCTCCAGATGTCGTGACTCTTGCATTCACATTTTAATTATTATTTAAAAAAGATAAAATCAGTGCTGAATAAGAAATTCAGACAGAATTTATTAGATAAGGTTTTATAAAAGGCAAAATTTCCAAAGAAATGTCAAAACTCCAAAAGCAAGGGATAGAAAATGGGTTTCTAAGCTTTTAGAAAACAGTTAATAAAATGACCAATTCACATATTGATAAACTGGATTCAGAATCATTTAAATAACTTAATCTATAGTATTAACAAACTTTGAAGTGTTTTAAATAAAATGTTTGATTGACCAAAATAAAGGTAGGAAAGGTGGAAAGAAAAAGAGATAAAGTTTTTAAAATGTTTTCCAAATGAAAACCTGAACAGACTGTGTATATTTATTCAGTCTTCTTTTCAAGTCCTAGAAAATTATTACCAAATTACTTTTCAGAAGTTTCCTAATTAGGAAATAGTCCTCCTGTCTCTGATTTAATCTCAGTACAGATGTTCTGTAAAGATGATGGCAGCATCATGCTGTGGGGATTCATGTCTTCAACAGGGAAGAAATGGAAGAAAACCTGTTGAAGACTGGAAAACACTTGAGACGTATCATATGGAATTTGAGGAGTTGCTGTGTGACTTTTAATGTCACAAACTTCTGGCTTTTACTTGATGCTTAGCTGTTTCCTGGTGTTTAGTTTTTGTTTGTTTTCTCTCGCTTTCCCAGACTTTTTCTCTGAGTTGGACAAAGTGATGGGTCCTCTGATCTTCAACACCAGCAGCATGACAGAACTGGTCCGTTACACTCGGCAGGGTCTCCACTGGCTGCGACTGGACGCTAATCTTAGCCACTAGCGAGGACTTGATCGCTGCAAGCTGCTTCCTCAAACACACACACACACACACTCACACCTCAGCCTTTCATACTTAGCAGCCTGTGCTCAAAGACACAACACGGATACATACTCTGCAAACACAGCCCACCTCTGGTCCTCCATGTATTCTTACATGCTGTTATCCTCTGAGATATATCTCCAACACTGTGTCCATTTTTCTGCACCAGCTTGCCAAAACAACACTGAGCAATTTAGAAAATCTCACACCTTCAGCAGCACCGCATCAAATATCCCTAGAGCTTCTGGCCTCGCTTCACATTTCGACGTTCCTATTAAAATCTTCAAGGTCTTTTTTTTATCTCTTCTGCTAAAAGTGCTGTGGGGATTATTTCTTATGAGTACACTAAACCTGTGATTTCTTTTTTATTTTTGCTTTTTAGGCTACTTTGGCTTTTAACTTTGTTTTTAAACTTTATTTCACCAAAGTACCTCCCAGAAACACCAAAGGTGCTTTAAAATGAAGGTTTCTCTTTATCATTTTTGTGCCTTGTAAATGAGCTACAGGAAAAGTCACCAATAAGATCTGATTTCTTTTTTTATATGTTTTTCCTCACTTGATGGCATTTGTAATCATCTTTTAGTAGCAAATTAGGGCAGGCAGTTATACTTTTTTAAAAAACAGTTTTAAATCTTTTTAAGAGGAGAGTCTGGAGGAAAGTCTAGGGAGGATTCCGACCAAATTTTGAAACTACCAGGATGGGCTTCAGGTGATACAGTCTCATTAAGTCAGAAGTTATTTTTTAAAAAGGTGTAATTTTATTTGTCAGAGACAGTCCGTCAGTAATTTAGATTCTTATCAAACTGCAGGAGATAGTTAGCTTAATAATTTAAACTTATTCTATCAGCAGCTCCTGAGAGACACTTTTATCACTACATTGTTTTAGAAATTTCCTCAAGCAAGGGAAACTCCCACATGGTGTTATTCCCTTGTTTTTGATCCCTTTGTTAACAGTGTATTTTTCTAAGGAACTGCAGGGATTGTCAAAAGTATTGCAGATTGTGTCCACACATACAATGCAAATGCAGTTATTTATTCTGTAGTTTTTAAAACATACCAAGGTTTTTCTGATTCGTCAGGGCTAAGACAAATTAAAAGTAAAGATGAGATTTTTTTTCTTATAAGAGGGACAAATCTTATCATTGACAGAGATTAGCAGTGTTGTATTTATGTGATAAAGATTTTGTATATCTCAGAAAAGAAATATAACGACCACTATAGATTCTATTTATATGCCAAGCAGATCATTTGTCTTCTAGCTAGAGCAAAATGCAAGACTCATTACGGGGGGGAAGTATATGAACATATGTTTGTACTGTTGTTCCTAAGCAATGACATTTTTAAAATTGAAATTGTACTTTTCTAACAAGGAAATTGGAGAAGCATTGAGTAAATGCAGCTGGTTGTTCTCCAGATATGTTAAATTACTGATGCTAATAAAGCTTATAGTTAAAGATGCACCAATCAGGCTTCCTATTTTCTTTTAAATCAGATCCACACGTTACGATTTTGAGCAATTTGGATATGTTTCCCCCCTTTTTAAAGAACATAACATGGAAAACGGGAAATGTGTTCTGTAGGTTCTTAGATAAACCCATGAACCAAGCCATATGTTTCGATCATTCATCTGTTAATCTCGAAAAAGTTCCAATTCAATTGGTTGACACTTTTATATACTGAAAATAGATGACATTTAGTGAACCAGGGGGGAAAATTGAGCATTTTCTCCATTTGAGCTGCAGACTGAGGTGAAAATTGTCCGATTCTGATCTCTGACTGATTGGTGCATCTGTAGTTAAAATGCTTAAGGGTTTTCAGATGCCATTGTCACTACTTGGAGAAACTTTTATTTTTGATTCCTAAGACAACATGCTGGAATTCCCAAGCTTGGGTCAAATAATACTTGTGCTAAAATTATTGGTTGATTTTTCTTGATGAAATGAGAAAGTGCCACAAAGTTTAGGAGATTTATTTAGCTTCTGAATTTAATTCTTATTTTTTCTTTAAAACCCAAATACTGCTTACTGTTTGGCCCAACTTGGACCATTTTTCTTGTTGCTTGTATATTTTAGATTTTTCCACTGGCTCCCTGGACTTCTATCGCTAGAGGGAATACTGTTATTTTCTCTTATACTCCAAGAGGAAAAAGTCAGAGGAGGTATTATTTTTGATCTATGCAGGATTTTTACAAAAACAAACAAAAAAAAAATATTTTAAGGGGATGGAAATCATTTTTATGCTTCGGATTTTTCTTCCTTCTTTTTTCCACCTCAGTGAGAAACCTGTTCAACTCAAGCGGCCAATGCCTTTAGCTTTTGCAATTTTCTGTAATGTTGTGTAATATTTGTGTGTATATAATAATTATTATTTTTTTTATAACCAAACACAAAAGCTGGAGTTGTCTTTTCTTCAGTGGGTTTCGCCGACCCGATCACTGTCTTCATACACTGGTACACTTTGTAAGTTAAGATCTGCGCCTTGTGCTCCTTACACTATCTCGTAGTGAAATCTAAAAACAAAAAATAGCATTAGAATGATCTTTAGCAGTTTTTGCTACTCACGCTTATTTATTTTTTTCGCCCGTTTGTTTTTTTTCTGTTTCACCTTTTTAACAATTATTTTATGAAATAGGAAGATGTAAATGTTTTTGAGCTGTTGATGAGATTTCTTTATAAGTAGTAATTAATCTAACTTGAACGAATCCAGGGTAAGATGAAGTTATTGCTTTTATTTTTATTTTTTTTCTTCTTTTTGGACTTTCGTTAGGAAGATGTTAACACTTGCATGTTTCTATTTAAATACAGTTGTATAAATTGTAAATATAACATGTCCTTAAGGGTAACTTTTTACTCCAGGTTGGCATTTTTTAATTAAATTGAAAGGAAAAAAAATGCTGTAAATATATTGTGAGAGACTTTATGCACATATTTTTTTTCCTTCTCTTCCCCCAAGTTGTTACAGATGAAATCCCAGTGTGTTAACACTGTAAATCAAATTGATTTCTCCATCTTTCTTCTAACGTGCTTGTATACTTTGTCTTCTTCTTCACTGTCTCATAGTATCACGGTCACCACATAATCGGTAACGTCTCTTAAATCCAAATGCGGATATTTTTTGTCTTCTCTGTATTTGATATGGAGCTGTGTATTTCATTACGTGTATATTGTTGAGCTCACGTGTTGGATGGATGACATGTACAGTCTGTTGTCTGCTTCCTCCTGAGAATGAGAGACATGAATTTACCGTGTCCAACATGTCTTTTGAAACTGAGGGATTTCGCCTCACCTCAGAGCAGTTGTAGCAGTTTCTACAGTATGTTGTAGAAGAACTTTTCTAAAAAAGAAAAAAAACAAAAGCCGTCTCCGTAGTGAGACCAGCAGCATACACAATGTACAATAATCTGAATTTGGCTACTTTTAAGAGAACTGATAGAGATGCTATATATGATGGATGCAATATGTTTTAAAGGTACCTGTTGAGTTTGATCTTCAAACTTAGGTTATGTAATTTAAAAGCATTCTTGTGAAGTGAGTATTAATTGTGACTAATGGGAGTCTGTCCTAAATATTCTTTGTATTTTGCCGTATTGAGAATAAAATATATATATATATGGATATGTTTAAGCGAATGTTGATTGCTTTATGTGCAAATGACAAATGCTGTGAATTAACTCAAAAGCAATGAAATCCTGTATCCGTAGACCAGAAAACAGTCTAGGGCTTTGGTACACCTTAAGTCAAATCCTCCCAGGGCTGCAGAAACTTTTTTTCCCTTCCACTTTCAGCTCATAATTAAAGATATACAAATCTCTACCACTGCTGTTTTGCTGATTCAGAAGCTGAAACTTTAGAAGTGTTCAGGTGAGTGGTTCCCAATCACCAAGAAGAGCGGTAGATAAAGATTTTTTGTCTGCACAGGATACAACTCCAGAGCAGCATTTCAGTAGTTGGTCAGCTGAGCAGTGTTGAATTTAAATGGTGGTAATTGATAAAGATGGAGAACGAATGGAAAAGTTTTAGCTGTTTTAATAGATGTTCATGCAGTATCTGCATAAAAATATCAACAAAAAATATATAAAAAATGTACAAGGCGTCTTTTCCTTTTTTTCGTTTAAGTCTTTTTAATTATTGGGTTGAAGATTAGCTTTAAACAATTACAAAGGAAATAAGTGCTCTTATTGTAATAGACTTATTTTTTCTTTGTTATAAAACCCCAACACAAAATCATGGTTTGCATTTTACACAACAAAAAAATTTGTAGAACTTCATAAGTTGTCCTTTTTTCTCATGATCGTAGTTTTTGCCACTTCAAGTAAAATGTATTTACTAGGAGAGATGCCAAAAAATAATAAGGGACATAACTTGCTATTGTTTTTAAATGTAAAGTTTTGTAAGTTTTGCTCTTAAAGCTTTTGTTGCTGACTGAAGTTAATGATTCAGTCTGTGGGATATCTGCAAACTGAAAATCGAATAACTCCACAAATGATGGTGGCCTTGCACAATGAATGAGATTCAAACACACAATAGAAGAGTGGCAATAAAAACGCCACTGTTGAAGAAAATAAAGTTTGTGGGAGACTAGAAATATAAAGTTGTATAAAGTTTCTGAAGAAGTCTCTTCACATTACTAAAAATACATCTCAACTCTCCAAACATTCAAAAATTGTCTAAATGTCTGACGATCCCGGCTTGGACTGCTGCTGTGGAAAGATGGGTTTCAGGAGCAAAATTACTACCATGTTTTCATTTCCTACCTTCCTTCCATTCATTCCTACTTTATGACTACATCCTTGCTTTTATTAGCAGGATTATTAATAGGAGGAGAGTTGAGCAGCATTGCATTGGAATAATCAGCTTGGATTGAAACGGTCCAAGGCACAAATGAATGAAGCGGCTGCTTGGGGCCACCACCCCTGCCGGGGTCCCCCAAGGGCTCCAGGACTGTCACAGAGGTCACACTGATACATTTTCTGGGAAGGAGTGTTTGACTAGAGCTGTTGCCTTGCAGCAAGTCTTTCTGCATGGAGTTTGCATGTTCTCCCTGTGCATGCATGGGTTTTCTCCGGGTACTCTGGTTTCCTCCCACAGTCCAAAAACATGACTGTCAGGTTAATTGGCCTCTCCAAATTGCCCCTAGGTGTGAGTGTGTGTGTGCATGGTTGTGTGTCTCTGTGTTGCCCTGCGACAGACTGGCGACCTGTCCAGGGTGACCCCGCCTCTCGCCCGGAACGTTGGCTGGAGATTAGCACCAGCAACCCTCCCGACCCCACTGAGGGACAAGGGTGTCAAGAAAATAGATGGATGGATGGTTGGAGTGTTTGACTGTGGACTAACTTTCATTTTCTGCTTAGCCAGTAGTGACTTATGTGCTCTATAAATTCCTGTTGGTGCCTTTTCTCAATAAACAAATAGTTAACATAAAACATGCAGTTGTACAGTCGGTTAGCGCACTATATAGTTTGCTATCTTTGTGCCTAGTTTTACGCTATAAAATTGCTAATGGGAGGTAAATAACCCACGACATAAACATAGATATTAGTTGAACTTTGGTGTTCAACAGGAGTTGAAAATGCCTGAATCAAATTCTGTTTCTGGCCCCATCAAACCTCGTCAGGTTTATTAAACAGGTTTTAGACTTGAAATGAGTGCAAATGACTCTAAAGAATTTTTAGCTATTTTATCACAGATTGTCACATTTAATGTGGTTTAAATGTCCATGTTAAATATTTATCAAGCTGTTCTTTTGCAAATGTACAAATTGTTCAGTTCCTAACATTGAAAGCAATCACAATATTTCAGCCTTTCTTATTTAGTCTATTTTCAAAGAAAAGTTTGTGCTCAGTTAATCTTCCTATGCATGTAACCACAAAACTATTCAAAGTAGTTTATATAGCTTTGCATTGCAGAGCTTCTTATGAATGATTAGCTTATCTCAGTTCAGTGTGCTGACCTCAAAACTTTAACTCTTAATACGAACTCTAATTGTTTATAACTTTTACTTTTTCTCATTTTGTTTTTCTGCTTGGATTTTATTTTATTCATTTAGTTTTGGAATGAGCAAATTGTCTTTTAAGAGCCGTAGACCACTGGTTCCATTTTTATGCTTTAGTCATACTCATCTCACCTTTCATAACCACAACACTCTCTTATGCTGCCATTTTGTTTTCTAACCTTGAAACCAATGACTTGGTTTCCTTCACTTCCTATTGCATAAGTACTGAAAAGAGATCTCTGGTTCTTTTCCTTCTTTTGATATATGTGGCATTGTTATGACAACTGAAGGTAACATAGTTACCTGATTGTGCTATAAAAGGCACTTTATGGTCCTGGAAAATACATAATACTGTCGAATTGAAACTTTCTTTTTTGCTGCATAAATTTGGTCATCTTTTTTTTGTTGCCCTGTAGTTGTTTTGTTTACCCAATCCACCATTTGTTTAAAGATTCAAGACTAACTTTACTATATTTTGTCAGATAATTAATAAAAAGAAAGCAGTGCTACTTTTAACCAATGCATTGTAATATATACTAAACCAGAAACAACAGTCTGTTAAATATGTATGGTTATCTATTTAAGGATAATTGGATGGGTATTTTTTGTCTTTTGGCATATGATGCTTAATCACATGTCTTTTAATGTTAGACAATCCATGCATTAAGAAATTACTTGCTCTATCGGTTTATTGTTAGTTTGATTAAAGAAAATCTAGATGCTACATTGTATCTGTTGTTAATGACATTTATTTTGTTGGTCTTGTTGATCATTGAAGATGATCCTGTCCTCATTAAAACAGGACAGGGGACATTTTTTTCAGTGGTCTTCCATGAATTATCAACTGACCAATGCAGCTTCCTGCTTTCCAAGGACCCGCCCACCGCGGCATCTGATTGGTCTGATCGTTTCTCGGTTACCTCTCAGCCTATTCTCTCCCCAGGGAAGGGAATAAGGTAAGCTCAGTGCGAGTAGAGGAAAAGGAAAGCTCATTACCAGCCACACCACTCATGGCGCAGGGAGAGGACTTGTTCCTGTGAGGTCTTGCTGTTATATTTTCGCTGTTTCTATCTCTAGGATAGGCGGCCCAGTCGAGGAAAACAAGAAAAGTTAGAAGAGCCCAAAGTGAGCGGGAATGTTGTCAGGTAGGTGACATTTCTCGGCAGCAGCAGGTGCACATCGGTATCGCTCTTACGTCTCAGTTTCGGCTGTCAGCATTTGGCTTTTTGTTTAATAATTCACTTATTAAGGGGATATATATGTGAATAAATATTATTTACTTTAAAAACATTTTTGCAGTTATAGTTATTAAAGTTGTACTGTTGGAAAATCGCGTGTCCTTGAAGTGGATCTACAGTTGCTCTCAGTTGTTTTATCGAATGTGGCAAAACAAATCAATATGTAGCCTGTTTGTCAAAGACTATTATTACTCTTCCTTTACAGTTACAGTTTTTGTTGCCTTTTCTCTCGAAACCTGCTGTGATGACTAGTCGGGCTGCGTTGATTAACTGATTAGAAAACAGATAAGAGGCAGGCAAAAACATCTCCACCTTTCGTGATTCATTGTTTTCAAACAACACGTACTGTAGATAACAACTTGGAACACCAGCCTGATGCAATGGCTGGATTAAAACACCGGGGACAGCTCTAAATACTGTTATAACGCTTCTAATTGCTGTAGTCTGTGTAGCAGAGGAGGCTACTTTACAAGGCAGAAAGGAAGAAACGTCCCTTAAACTGATACCTGTCTCTTGAATTATGCACAAGGGGATCCTTTTTACCAAATGAGTGGGGTATGTTTTATTTAAAGTGGGAACAAAGGGCAGCAGTGCTTTGGTCAGGGTTGCTGAGAGGAAACCAGACACGGGTTTTGTGCAGCGGCAGAAATTGATGCACTCCTCATGCTGTTGGTCAGATGCTGTGTGAAGGAGGAGGAGCAGCACACTGAGCTCTCTGTGCTGCCGCTGGGATGTGATGCTCAGCCCGCTGGCTGTGCATCCCCACATGCTGCTGCTGTGATACCCGGCCTGCACAGAAACCCTTTTTATCGCATCTTGGATGTGAAATGCATGTATGTACTGCGTCTTGCAAAAGTATACATACATCTTGAACTTTTGTAGCATGTTGAGGAGATAGAACAGTAGGTTTCTATATAATTTATTTGGATTTAATGTGATAGACCAGTATAAAGCAATGCATAATTAAGAAGTGGGAGGGAAAACTGAAAAGTGTGCAGTGAGTTTGTATTCAACCTCCTTCAGACGATGCTTTAGAGTTGGAACTGCAAGTTTTGCACATCTGGAGGCTGATTGTTTCACAAGATCTTCCTTAAAAAATGGCTCAAAGTGAGTCGCACTTGTTGAAGAACTTATTGGTATTGCAGAAGATTCTCAGGTGGATTTTTGTCTGAACTTTACCTGAAATATTCTAAGGTATTTCATCTTTGGCAGCCTGCAACAGGTGCGACCTGTTTTTCTTATTTGGCACACATAACATCTTGCATGCGGGTCAAAATGTTTAATTTTGGTTTTAATGTGAACAGGCCACCTCTCCTTACACAGCCAGCTGCAAACTTCTGGCCTCCTTTGAAACATAACATATACTTTCAACTGTTCAAATAAAGTAAGATTTGTGGAGTGCAAAACTAATCTTGTTCTTCATGATGCTGTCTGCTCACTGATGTTCTCTAAAACACATTTGAGGCTTTTTTGAGGGTAAAATCTGCTTATTCTGTGATTAAGCAGATTTTAGCTTTATTAACTAATTAAATTACTTCTGAAGACAACTTATTGATCTGGATTCATGTTTGTTTTCAGATTTCTGAGGTATTTTTTTATACAAGACACTGCATATTCAACAGGATGCCAGTCAATGGTTGCCACAGAAGCACCTGTTGATTAAAGTCTGTTCCACAGTTAAAACAACCGATACCCCAGTAATGCAAATCCAGTTTATGGAAGTGTATGCACATGTTTTGTAATGTCCTATAGTTGGCGGAGGTGATTAATCCAAGCCTAAGTTGATGTTGCTTTTTTTGTTAGCTTTAAGATTAGAGAAGAAAGAGGCGGAAACAAAAGGTGGAAGTAAATAGAAGGCGACGGCTATAGTAAAATAACAGAAGTCTTGTAAACGTAGCCAGTGGGGTGAAACCCGACCTCTTTCATCAGCCTTGTTTTGAACCATCTCTCTTTATCTAAGGAAAGAAAAAGACAAAACAAATAGAAAAGATATTTGTTCTGTGTAGCCATGGTGCTAGCTTTAGGCTGAGAGGAAGGGGACTGTGTGGTGTGTTTTTCAAGCAGTGGAAAATTACTCTTTGTGCATTTGAGTATGTGGCAGAGACTCGGATGTTTACATTCTTTATATGACCTTTTACTCTGCCCACCTCTGCAGGGATGGCCTGGTCTGGTAACGAGGGATCAGTGGAGATGTGCTGAAATGTTCCCTGATATTTGTCAGGAGCTCTTTCCACTGACAGCTATGGCCGCTGCGTTACTCTGAGCTGAGTAGGATGTAGCAGGAAGGTGTCGTCGCTTTGAATCAGTTAACAGTTCGTTAGTTATGTTGTTCACACCTTCCTGTAATGGAATCCTCTTCTTTTGTACCTGCCTGAAGTTTTCAGGAAATAAACACGTCTTCAAGGTGATAAGGAAGGAGCAGAAGCGGAGCATAACTCAAACTGCCTCCAGACATTCAGAATAAATGAATCATTGATCATATTAAGTGTAAACCAGTTCAGTGGGATTAAATTCTGCTGCTGTTATTGCTGGAAACGGGATACACTGAAATGATAAAATAAGATTTAGTTGGTGCTTGTTTGATAACGTTAAAAGTAAAGAGCTCTTGTCTGATCAAAGTCCTCCAGACACATTATCAGCTGCATGAAACATACGGGACGTTTTACCTGCTCATTCTGGTAGATTATGTCATGCAGAAGTTACTCGTTTAGATCTTTGTGACGCCATGGTGATACTGTCACCTAATAATTAAACGGAAGAGAGCATGGAGGTTAGTCATCAGCTTTGATGGCCGTTCATCAGCTGATTGTTTGACGATAACGTCCTTGGAAAAGGCAGATAAAAAGATTGATGCTTGTTGTAGAAGTTAATGAGTGCATACGTGCCGTTGCTACAATGTAAGGTGACATCACTGTAGTAGCTACTGCAAAGGTTATGTCCAACACTGACGAGAAGAAGAAGAGCAGCTTATTTGATTCTGTTGAGTGAGGTCAGAATCCGATGTCGGCTGGCATATTCAGGGTGCAATTTCTCTGCAGGATGAATAAATGATTAAAATACCACGGAAAAGGTTAACCAGCTGGGCGAATGGAAACCATCGTCTTTTTAATTTTCAAAGGGTTTATTGTTGTGCACTTTGCCCACCCTGTTCTGAGTAGGTTTAAGTTTCCCCTTACTTCCTCCTTCTGCCCATTCACGTCACTAAAATATGAACTCTCTCTTCTATACGGTCCATTTTTTGTCTTTTTTTCTGCATTTCAGGGTCTGTGAAACCTGAGTTTGTTCACTCACTCGCCTTTTATTGTGATCTATTATGAGACCCTCCCTCTTTTGTCAAGTGAGCAGAAAGGCTCCTTAAGCCCATATATAGCACAAGAATGAGGAACATAAAGAAGAAAAATGGCCGCCAGTGGTTATTTTTGAAAAATACAAGAACTCCTCAGGATATTGAGTTTGGTTATGTGTCAGTGCTACCTTGGGCCTCTCCTTCCCTGTTGTTTGGCTATTTTAGGCCCCCCCTTGTGGTTTGGCAGGATCATATAACACAATAGTGCATGAATGGGTTAAAAACCACACAATTTTTGATCATTTTACCTACTTTTAAATTTATATGATCTATTTTATATGGAACCGTTTGTCAAGATTTACATTTTTATCCATTTGAGTTAGTTTACATTTATCTTTACTTAGATTTTTTCCATATATTAGAATTAAACATTGAAAAACAGCTGTGTTTTTGTTTACTCCACATTACATGTCCACACCTGTTATCACTACTTTAGTTACACAATACTAAAATAACTGTTCTTGAGTTTTGAGTGTTCAAGAATTTCTGTTGAAAATGTCCATAAATATATCAACCATTACTTATAGAGCACTTTTCATACAATCATTTGTCTGCATGTTAAAACAAACAGAAATAAAAGACATAATGAAAATTGGCACGCAAAGTAATTTTGAATAAACTGTAACTCGATGAATAAAAACAGGACAAAAATGTGCAGGTAGGAGCTGAGCAGTGAGTCAGTTAAATTAGAGCTTTGGTTGCTTATTTTGTTATCTTGTAATGCCACACTAAATATAGTAAGCATTTCTGTTGTTTTCCAACCAAGGTTCGTGTGACAATTCTGGCTCCAGCCCTTGAAAATTCTTATAGTATTTTTTTTTCCTGTAACTATAAAGAAATGCACTAAATAAAGAATACTACTACTGAGTAGAATACAAAGCAAAAAGTCAGTTTATACACCAGAAAGCAAAAGTTTTGTTCCTTCCCAAGTTGCAAAGTCCAGGATTTGCTTTCTTGTGATGTTTAATCTTTTGATTAATTGTTTTAGACCTCCTCTTCACAAACATTACTTTTCCTCCTCCTCCTCCTCCACCTTCGTCTCTCCACAGAGGTGGGAAACCTTCATTGGCAGCAGTAAAATGACTCCATTGTGATCCGGTCTCCCAAAATTAACCACGGTGGCAGATGATGTGCTGCACAATGAAGATTAGAAATCACTTGACTCCTGAGTGTGATTATGGGCGCTATTAGGTTGCTGTATTAGTTTCAAAAGCAAGACTGTTAAAACTGAACACCAGGTAATTTAGGTGTCATTTCATCAGACCCGATAGATTTGTAACAAAAGGTGTGGGTGGATTTAGCAATTATTGGCCCATTAGACACACATTTGTTCTTTCTCTCCAATGTCTGTTTTATAAGATGATCTAGATAGAGGTGGGCTGAATAGGGAAAAGTCCATGCTGCAAAATATGAAAGAATGCAAGTATTCTGAATAAAACAACGTATTTCTTTGCTATTTTTACTTTAAACTTTGTGCAGAATAAAGGATAAACTTTTGACCAGGTTTTTGAGCCAGTTCAGAAAACACTATCTAGAACTACAGTGACTTTTGTTTTCCTAAATAATAAAATCATTTCCGCCTTTGTGCCAAGAATGTTAATGATTCCCTTCACCTGTGACAAAGTTGAAGAAAGTAGACCATAGGATAAAGGTTATTTTTTAATTCATCGTCAGTATGTGAGCATTAAAGTCCACTATCATACCCGCTGAGAGCTAAAGTCTCTGCTCTGTTTGTGCTGAAGCTAAATAATTCATAATTTAGATGTGACACGTAGGGTGAAAGCCAGCACATACCTTACATGATTGAAAATGGAAAACACTTAAGTATGAGGTAATCCTTGGGTTGCACTCTATAATTAATTTCATATTCTGACGCTAACCTTAAGGTAAAATATACCCACACAAGGGAGGATTTTCTAAATCTTTTCACACAAACCTAAACCGTCAGGCCTTAGAAAAACAGTGAAATGAAATACATAGAGATTTTATCAGGCCACATTTTATTTTAATTGGTCTGCATTTTTCTCATCTCATATTACACTTTAACGAGTGAAAGACCATATGTGACTCCTTTAACAGCTGCTGCCTGGCTTAAATAAATGCAATCCACAACCATGTACAACATAGTGACTAGGATAAACTCTGCTTAGACAGTAGAGTCACTGTTTACTTTGATTGCTGTGACGTTTCACAACGTTTTAGGAACTGCAGAAGCAGATGTGCTGCAACATCTTTTTACGCACTGGAGAAACTTAAAGAAAACACTCGGTACTCCTCTGACCGGAGGTAACTGATCCTCCTCAGAGGAATGAGTGGGAGTCGGTGGAGATAAGGAGGAAATGGGCTCAGAAAAGTCAGATGATTGGATTTGGAAGAATAATAGGTGGACAGCAGTTTATTTGCTGTAGATCTACTCTGGAAGTGATTGCTTACTTCTAACAATTTCTATTTTTTTCATGATCTATCAATCCTTCAGTCATATTCTTAGACCACTAGAAATTGTCACCACAAATTCATTTGGGTCTTTTGTATTTATTCTTCCATAAATGTGTTTAAAAAGAACATAAGGTTCCAGAAATTTGAGTCTGAAAAGTATGGAGTCTTGATTTGAAAAATGTATAGGAATCCTGCCAAGTTGATCTGAATTAATACAAAACTAAAGGGGAAATTTGCTTATTTGTTGCTCACATTTAGAATTTTTCAAACGTCCTGGGAACATCTCAGAAGCTAAGCAATCTCTGATCCAATCAGACACACGTCTGACACGCCTGTTCTCCATTCTGCCGCTGACTTCTCAGTCAGCCATGTCAGGGGGGTGTGGGAAATGTGAGTGCTAATTGTTAGCTCTTACACTATCTCTGTGTCTGCCTGGTGGATTGGTTTGCAATTCAAATCTCCCATCCAACACTGAGAAAACATTTCCTTGTTGTCCTGAAGGTGCAGCCCTATAGGGCAGCCCATTGTACATCTGGGCTCTCCACTTCCTGCTTCCTAAAGTATCCTGGCTGGTGTAAGAAGGCATATTACAGAAATGTCTGATGCTTATATCACACTATGCCATATAAACTGATTTTTCAGAGCTTATGGTCTCTTCATTTTTTGGTATTTTTCCTATTTGGGCTTTTGTCTGCAAGATACTTGGTTTTTAATGCTTCATAGTCTGATAGATAGCGAAAAAAAAAGTAAACTTTGCCAAGTATATCTGCATTTACAGACAATAAGTGTGTGCTGTGTTTATAGTAAAGATGTTGGGATCTTTGGGTACTCGACAACAATCTTTTTTTTTTTTTTACTATAATTGCCCGATGTTAGACCAGTCGGGCCATGCGAGGGATGTGATTGGACCCCACTTCTACATCTTGTTTTGTTCTGTAAAGAACAAAACAACTCCCCCAGGGGATCCAACAATTACGAGAGGGGAAAACGCCTACATTCAATAATGTAGAGTTTCTAAGGGGAATTGGATGGAGTGTTTTAAAATTGTTTCTCTAGATATAAAAAGAGTAAGGTTTCATGTGGTGTTCTGATTAACTTAAACCTAACAGTGAAATTGTTTTCCTGAAGGGTTTTTAATTAAGGGCAGTGGCTTACAGTTGCAAGTCATGCGCTCATAATTGGTGCTTAGGCATCTGCAAAAATCGGCTGTGGCACGTCATTAGGTTGGCACGTCTTCCCCTGCATATTCTTCTCACTTTGGGATTAAATATGTAATGTCATTATGTAAGAGGTATTGACTCTAAATCTTTGTCCTTATGATATAACAACTTCAAGATGGGCTTATTTTTCCAGTCTGGTTGTGGGAGGAGAGCTATTTGATGACAAAACAAAACTGAGCTATGTTCAAATATGTCTGGGGAAAAGGTGGTTTAGACCGACAGCCCTCTCAGCTAGCATTAGAGCTCAGCGGGGATTATTCACTGATATCTGATATTTAATGCCGTGACTTCATACTGCTGGGTTTGTGCTGCATGCAAATGTTTGTTACATCATTGTTCTTTCATCAGTTATCAATGGTGAGTGGTGAGAACATTGCACAGGTATCTGTATGAGAACAGTGGTGTACAAGGCAAAGGTTATTATAGTTAACTAATGAAAACTGATGGTGAGAAAATATTTTCGTTAACTGAAATAAATAAAAACGGTAACTAATGGTGGAAAACCATAACTAACTGAAACTATATTTTGCGTTTATAAAACTAAATAAAACATGCACATTTATGAATATAATTAGCCTTTAAACTGATGTGAAATAAAAAAAATGTTCCCATCAAGCAGCTGTTGGTAAGTTACAGCACTCCATAATTCTCCTGGCGGCGCTTGCGTTGGTCTGCAGAATGGCAACAGCAAAAGTCGGGAGAAAACGCCATAATCAGTTATTGTTCAACAATAGTTGAATACATTTTTTAAAAATGGTATCATTGCTCAATCGATGCGTACATAATCACAATACTATACTTTGACCTTTTTGAATTCTACACCTAAAATTTACTCAAAGTATGAAAAAAACTAAAACCACTTCTATAACTTATAAAAATGTAACTCAAAGCTGAACAATATTTAACTAATAAGTAATAAAAACTAGCAAACACTCTTTAAAATTACAAATGAAACATTACAATGAAATAAAACTAAACTAAACCCCAAAAACTACTCAAACTTATTCTGTGCTTTATTAAGATTTTCTGTGATAACTCATCCTATTGTAAGATGAACAAGTCAGGAAGCTCTTGAAATAGAAAGGACCACTTTAACAAATCCAGAAAAACATGGCTGTCTACCTGAAGTGGCAGGCCTGACGAGGGGAGCCTTAAGAAAAGTAGACAAGAGACACAAAGTAACTCTGGAGGAGCTGCAGAGATCCACATATTACTGGGGACATGGCCAACATTCAGAAGTTACTTTATTTAGGAAAAACAAGCAAAAAAGAAACTTTTGCTTGCATGCAAAACACTTAAACATACAATCAGAGCTACAAGATAATGATTTAGATCAGAGAATAGACAGGAGCTGGGCACACTTTTCTACAAAATCCCAACAAAATACATGAGTTTATGGCTTTATTGTAACAAACTATGAACTACATCAGGGTTTCTGAAAACCACTGTAGGGCACTGTATGTGAGAACACGTTGTCCGACTGAGTGGGGCCATTGTGTAACTGCTAACTGCCCAAAGCTCGGCTGTGTTAGGTAAACAGCAAACACAAGTATGCGAGTGTGGGGAGGGGGAGGGGGAGGGTTAATCTTTGAATAATATTTGCATATTTGGTTTTTACCAGTCAAATGGAGGCCTGTGTCCTGATTATGAAAACCTGTGTGCGTTGCCTGCCTTACCTGCTCCACCAGCACATTCTTTTCAATGTTCTTCTGCCAAGCCCCCAAACTTTCAGAGATAACCCACTAGTCACCATGTTGCCATAAAGTGTTATGTGTTTGGCCTGCTGATATATTTTGTCACTCTGTTTGCTTAGCCAGCAAAGATAGCACATTGTTTGGCTTTATAGTGCTTATTGTGTCAGATTTTGAAATTGTCTAACAAGCTTATCACAGTTTTTGTCATGGACAATTGTGGAAATGAAACAAAAAAAAGGTTTTGTAATGGACATACTTTTATGGGAAATGAGGTGTTTTCCACTGGGGGACCATGTGGTTCAGTGGTAGAAACTGAGCACCATTTAAAGAGCCCCTGGTTCTCAACGCCGCTGTCCCACGTTTGATTCCCAGTTCAGTCCATTTACTGCATGTCCTAAATATTTAGGACATTGTCTGCATATTTTTAGTAACTTTTTTCTAAGCTACCGATAAGCAGGGAATAACTGCGGCCAAAAAATGGGTGTTTAGTGTTTTTGGCATAAGATAAATAAATATATAATTTTATTTTGATCTTCATCTTCGGTTTTAACATGTTTGGGGCTTGCACAGTATGACGATCTTGAGTGAAATATTTCTTCTTAATTTTAAACAGAAAATGAATAGGTATTCCTACTGTAGCTGAAAAGTATTACATATAGATTATTACAGTTGGGAATAACAAAAACCACAAGAGATGAACTCCAACCACCCTTTGCTTGTGGAAGGATAAGCTGGTACAGATTACTGTTGTATATTATTTTAATTTTGATACATATATGCAGAAATCTAAAATAAATACCCAGCAAAATAATGGATTAGTATTCAAGCACATATTGCATAGAATAATAAATCAATTTGACAATGTGCTTTTAGAGTAACGCCGATATAAGAAGCTATTAGCCGCCACAGTCAGTATTACAGTTGTATGACAGATTCCATGTTTTTGGTGGTTGGAAATGTTCCCTAACTGCTGATTTAATTTTTCATGTCAGCTTAGAAAAGCTGCGGTAGTTTTCGATCAGCCAACTTGCCAGCAGTGTGCAGCAACTGGCTGGGGAGCACATTACTCTATGCTCTGTTCAGCCAGAGAAAACTCCGCTTACACATTTGTTGAGTAGCTGAGCTTCACATACTCGTTGAGGCCAAACAGCTACCGGTGTAACTGATGTCCTCCCTTCTTAGTACGCCTGTATGCTCTACAGCAAAACCTGCTAAACCTCCAGTAAAAATAATTTTGGAATCGGATCAGGGATTTAGTTTTGGGTCCTGATTCATAACCGTCTGGGGAACCACTGTATATGAGGGGCTGTGTATAAGGCTGGCATGAAACGGTCATAAACATGACACCCATCAGGAACATGGTGGTGTCTTCATGAATGTTTATGACTGTTGTCATGAAGTGTAATTTGGTAAATAATGACACTTTAAGTGCAAAGTTGCATTAAAATGGGTTTCTAAGTGTCAACTTTGCATTAAAAGTGTTATTATCTGTTTATTATTTACATTTCCAGTCGGATTAATCTGTGTTTGAATCATGTTTTAAATCAGTTGGTACTTTTCTGAAAAGCCTAGCATGGATCCTGCAGAGTCACAGAGTCACTGCCGTCATAGAGGGAGCACAGGGGCCTTTGTGGGTGAGTTTCTTTGTGTCTGTGGTCAGCTGGTCTGAGGGCAGTTCATTGTGCAGCAGGACAGAGATGGTGGCTGCTGGAGGCTGAGCTAACTGCTGCAGCTCTGACAGGCAGAATCCTCAGAAGACGTCTCAGTTGATTAGCTTTTAAACTTTAAACAGGCAAATTAATTCATTAACCAGACAAGTTTAAAGTGTAAAAAAAATGGTTTTAATGTTTTTAGTATGTTCTAACCTCGTCACCTTTTATTTCTTAATAAATATGGTTTAATGGTAAAGATTATAGTTTTATCATGATGTATTTTAGATGTACTTTTGATACAAATATTCACTCAAACAATTTATATGTTTAAAAAGGATTAGACTAATCAAAAATGAAAATAAATGAATCTTCACAATCTTCACCCCAAATGTAGAAGGATAAAGTTAGCATATCAACCTCCCTGTTTATTCCTCAGACAAAAGGTGTATCCAGCTGATAGGTCAAGGCTAACTAAAGAAAGCACTTGAAACTCTGAATCAACAGGGTTTCTCCAGAAGGATAAACTTTTTTCTGAATGATGGAGACTTGCCCGTTTTTAAACAGGAAGTGGTCAGTTGTTATTGTGCCTGCTGTCTCCTGGGCTTCCCTCTGGGGCAGGCTTCTCTTTGCTCTCACTCTTCCAATATATTTTCCTTATACATGCACCAGCCAGGCTTTTCCTGATTTCCAAATCAGTGTCTTATTCATTTAAAATTGAAAAAATGTGCCTCGAGGACATGCTATTTGGTATTTAAATGGTGGATTAAAGAGAACTTCTTAGCTTTGATGTGTTGGACTTGTTGGGAAACCCCCCAGTTTTTCCAGTTGACTGCTAAATGAGGCTAATTCTGGTTTCTGGCCATTAATTGACACATTTCTAATTTGTTGTGTTCATTCATTTAATTCTGTACATCATGATGTAATTTGTTGTCATGATTTTGAAACATGAACCAAATGTAATAAATGTCACCTTTTAATTAGTATTAGATTTTTTTTTTTTTTTACTCCAAAAGACATGCACGTTTACATCAAATGCCCTTTTACACACAAATAAAACCCGGCGTCCTGCAGCTGTGAGCTATTCCAGTACTGAGGAATTTCTGCAGTATCCAGTTAAACTCGCTGTGGTCGGATCAGGTTGCAAACCCCTGGGGGTCTTTAATACAAAAGTAATTGTGTTCGCAGAGGCCGGATGATTGTAATAAGTTTGTCATTCACCGAGTCTTGTGCTCATTTCTCAGCAAGGGATAATGTAGTTCCTGGTTAATGGTTGACCAAAGATGATACAGAAAAACGCTATTTATACACTTTTGATTACCCCGTTGTGTCGTGATTGTGTTGCTATGTAACCATGCTGATGGCACTTTGCATCGCTGCAAAGACAGAAAAAAAACATATTGTCACAGTTAAAAGTTAATGCATTCTGAGAAGTTTTGTAAATATCGCTTTGTCCAGCAACCTGCAGCGACTAAATAAAGTAGAGTAAAGGTCTCTGTTGCTATTTGGGCCAGATCAGGCCAGGAATGCAGAGCTTATTAGACTGTGACAGCTTGTCTTGGTCAGCTAGAGATTTTAGACACTGATGTGAGCACTGCCCAGCAACTGGAAGCCATGGTTTCTCTCTGAAGCATACATGATGCAGACATAATTAAATCATTTTTTCCTGTGTTGGCAATGACTTTGGAGGGAAAACTGTTGCAGGTGTTGGTGCCTTTCCCTTTCCACACTGCCAGAGGCTTTGCTCTGTGAGCTCTCGACGTCCCACAACTTCCTGCTTTGCTTAACCGGCTTCCTCTGTTTCTGCTGGATTAGGAAAAGGAATTACGTCTTTAAGGGCTTATTGGAAACTTGATGTCAGAAGTAATGTCATAGCTGGACATTTTGAAATTTAAACTGGCTGTTCTAACAGTTTTTTAGTAGGTAAAAGTTGTGTGAGATCAGCCACTTATCTGCCAGCAGTCATATAAAGTTCTTTAAAGTTCTTCTTTGTTGCTCTTCCTGCTATGGTTGTCATCTCCAGAAACTCATGAGTCACGATGACATGATGAGGAGTGTGAGTTTAGATTTACACTTGTTTCTTTAGTTTGTTTCCTCTGCTACGCCTGGCTCCTATTTTCCTTCATGTTGTGCAATTAAGGATCTCCTTTCAGTAGATCTGAAAGGAACTCCAATCCACCCAACTGATGAAATTTATCAGTAAAAAGGAGGTATAAGTTTCCAACAGCATATATGACTTTTTCTTTATTTCTTTTTATCTTTTTTCATGGATTCATTTAGGTAAATTACTCTTCTAACTGGAAACATTTCTTTGCATTATGTAGCGCTAATGACATTAAAACATACCTGGACATTTTAAAATTTAAATATTTCTCATACAGAGGAACTCTGTTTCACAAAAACCCATCTAGCTGCTGCTAGTATTAATTTATTCAACTACATACAGTTTAAAGATACCCTCCGACTTTTATGTTATTGTGACGGTATTTTTTTGTACCTTTTTAAAAAAGCATATGGTGGTAAAAAAGTGTGGTTTACACAGAGAGAGAAGAATACCATAATACCATAGAGCATGACTTAATACTGCTAAAAGTTTGCATCTGATTCCAGCCTCATATCTGTGGTTTAAATATAAAATTATATCTGAACGATGTTGCATCATAAAACAGAAAGTCGTAGATTACCATTTAACAATTCTCCTTAATCTGTTTCCAGTTAATTCCTATTCCTTAAAACATAAATATAAAAAAAGATTCAGTTATTTTATTGAAATTTTTTGGGTATGTCTGATAGTTTGTTTATTTTATAAATATTGTTAAAATCTCATCTCATTTTCATGAACCGCGTTGCATTCAGTCTTGCATCATGAGCCGAGTGTGTTTAATCTTTAGGTTTCTCTCTCCTCCAGGCACCATGATGCATCACTTATCTTGGTGATGTAGCTTCTGCTCTTCTCGTCTCTTCCAAACACATTCAGCTTTCATAAATAAGCATTATGCTGAAGCGGGCCAGTGGTTGTTGACACTGTCCTACCAGTAACAAAACCTCTGCAGAGCTGAGCACCAGCTTCAATAGCAAACAATAGAGAAGGCAACAAGGGTCTTTGTTGAACGCTGAACGGACACAGGAGTTCAGGCAGCTCATATTGTTATCGAGTGGGTTTGAAGCACGTAACAGACTGAACAGTGTTCTGTTTGAAGGCAGTGGTTTACGGGATGGTTTAGCTCTGAGTGCAAGTAATTCATGACATTTAAAAGACTTACTAGTGTTTGTTTCAAATGTGTCTCGAGTCAGAAGGAGGCTAGGAATATTGGCATTATTGTATTATTAATTTAAAGGGTTTTTTTAGTGCAACAAGTGTCTTTAAACATTATACATGGGAAGTGCTGTGTAATTTATGTCAGTCTTACTTTATTAAGTGAACTAAATTGATATTAGAGAATGTGAAGGTGAGTGGTTTTTGCTTGACACTATGTTGTATGTCGACACTTTTATTTTGAAGTATGACAAAAGTATGAGTTTGGCTGATTAGTTAGCATTGATCATCCTTATTTTAAGCTCTAGAATACTGGTCAAACCCAAACTAGATAAATATACAGAGATCTGAAACACTCGACTGCAGCAGGCAATATTTGAACCTTTGCCAAAGAAACTGGAAGATAGAAAATATTTCTATTTTCAGACTTTGTATTTTCTGTCCAGTGCACCAGTAAATTGACAAGCCAATAAATTTGGCCTGTCAATTAAATTTGTCTTTCTACACATGGATGATAAACAGTGGTTCCCCCACTATTGCTGACTCATTGTATTTTGGGACTTTTCATACAAAATAATCGGTATTGGCAGGTCAAGCTTTTTAAAGACAAATGATATGCCATTAGACTGCAATTTGTGCACCCCTGCTATATAGTTCTCTAAAAGATCAATTAATTCATTCACATTCATGCATGCATTTAAAGCATGTCTGCTTTTATCTGTTTGTTTTTAACTACAGCAATCTGAGATGTTAAGCGTGGAAAAGCACAGAATCTTAGCGTAAAATGTGCATATAACTGAATTCTTTTATTTATTTATTTTATTTGAACCACTTTACAATTAAATACATGCAAAACTGCAATACTGGAATGAATTATTAGAATCTGATTAGGGTTTTTAAAAGACATATTTAGATCTTTGAAATATTTACTGTATTTATGAAAACTCAATATTGTTTTCCATTAAATGTTGCTGAAATCTCCCCCGTCTCATTCCTGTTAACCCATTGCATTTACACATATTTAGCTTAGATTATTAGGATATGTAAAAGTCCAGCAGTTTTTAGAAACTTTCGAGACACTAACATGAATTGTACAGGAAAACCACTAACTAACCTTGAGGAACAGAAAAAATTAGGATCATTTTGAGGAACAGCTAGTTTTATGACTTTTTTCCCTATGTGGGGTGGAGACTGGAAGGTCACCCATACACCCACTCGCCGTTATCCCCCTCCTCCCTTCCTCAGTCCTCCCTCCTGCCTTGGCTAGTCTCCATGCGCCAGGCTCAGGGCCTTGGGAATGAATGGTGCCCCGGCTCTGCTCCGTCTTTGAAGCCAGCCAGGAATGCGAGGCCTCTCTTTTTTTCACCCCTTTCTCTCTCTCTCTGTTGTTCGGGCAGCCAGCAGCACTAGCAGCTATCGGCAGCAGTGAAATATTCCCTCTGCTGCGCTCATTGTGCGTCTGAGAGCCGGACGTCATCGGCTGGCCAATCAGTGGCTCCCACTAGGCAGCCTCAGGTCTCTGTGGGGGGAGAAGGGACCCACTTAGAAGTCTTCCCTCTCACACTTGCCTCTCCTGGTAACTTGCTCCGGTCGTACTTTGGAAGAAGGCGGAAATAATTTGGTTCATCTGCATGCAGGAACCAACAAAAGAAATCTTTCCTTTTCAGACGGGAATGAGGGAAGTCAGTGGCTTAGCCTTAAAGCTTTGGTGAGTTTTTGTTTCTTGTTTCCATCTTTAACTGCAGCCTGTTGTACACAAACTTTTTATTAAGTTCATTTTGCAAACTGTTGAAATCGAAGCAGCTCCCAGTACGTTTAGGAGTTTGCGTCCGTCTGTCCAGTCTCCCGACTTATCTCTGCTCTCTGGCTGTCATTGTTCACTTCTCCTGTCTCTTGTTGTGGTTTGCGTGTGAGAGTATTTGTCTGGGCTGGTCACCCTTTGCCTCACCCTCCCTCCCCCACTTTGCTCCCCTCTGTACATTTTGTCAGTGCCTGTCCCCTCCATCACTTCCACTTGAGCGCTCCTCTGTTTGGCCGCCTCTCTCTGTTCTCAGAGAGGAGAGAGAGAGGCTGGAAACTCTCGATCAGAGACACCGCAGATCAGAAGCCTCTTCATAAATTCTTCCAGTTCCCTTTAACACTTTTCTTGGAAGACTCTCATTATGCGAGTTTTGTGTGTAAACAAATTGACCACCTTGCATCATGTTTAGTGCAGGTTTGCAGCCTCCACAGACTTGGCAGATCTAGAAGGAAATACTGATGTTGATATGCATAGCAAGAGTTGTCCTCATTTTCTGTGTATAGGAAAAACACATACAAATCTCGGTCATTTTGACCCGAGGACAACAGGAGGGCTAAAGCATAACAGGGAAAACATTTATTTATCATAAACCAGAAAACAAACTAATTCAACTGATTCAGGATGTGAACAACAAGATGTCTTGTTCCCATCACTAATATAATAATAATATTGATTCTGCTAAGTCACTGTTTGATAACTAGTTGGTGTCTCTTTGTTTTACCAGCAACATTTACTTTTGTACATGCTTGATAAGCATCAAGCTTCAAACGTTTAAACAGCAAGTCATGGGAAGGCATTTGGGTCAAGAGAGTCCTGTTATTAGAGTCTTAAACCCATCATTAGCTTGCTGGAGCTCATCTCAGTACCAACAATGGGTTCTTTGGATATCTGGTAATGACAGAAGATTTCCATGTAGCGCAATATTGCTTAAGTACTGGCAATGTTTTAACTAAATTGTGTTTTTATTTGTAAAAATATAAACAGTATAGATTTTATACACAAAAAAGTAGGGTTGCCTTTTGTTGCTTTTTTTTCTTCCAGATTAAATGAATGTAGTGTTGCAGTAGATCCACTGAAAAGATTCAGTAGCAGCCAGAGCTCCTTAAGCCATGTCATGTTAGTCAACAAACTGCTGCTTTGACAACTTTGGGTTTTAGTTTGTAAAAATTAATTTTGTACCACTGTTGAAATACTTTACAAAAAATGTATACATGTGAATGAATCCCAACTGTTGCATGGTTTTACACTTGAGCAACTATGACTAATTCTACATCCATCCTTTCCTCTTTTGTTTTTGCGGTGTGTTGTTGAAATATCCATCCATTTTCGTTACACCCTTGTCCCTCAGTGGGGTCAGGAGGTGCTGGTGCCTCTCCAGCTAACGTTCCGGGCGAGAGGCGGGGTCGCCCTGGACAGGTCGCCAGTCTGTCGCAGGGCAACACAGAGACACACAGGACAAACAACCATGCACACACACACTCACACCTAGGGGCAATTTGGAGAGGCCAATTAACCTGACAGTCATGTTTTTGGACTGTGGGAGGAAACCGGAGTACCTGGAGAAAACCCACCATGCACAGGGAGAACATGGAGACTCCATGCAGAAAGACCGGGGCCAGGAATCGAACCCAGAACCTTCTTGCTGCAAGGCAACAACTCTACCAACTGCACCACTGTCCAGCCCGTTGTTGAAATATGAACCACAAAATCTTGTTTGTACCTATACTTTTTAAATTGACTCCTTAAGAAAAAAAACTTTAGAAATTTGACTTTGTAAAGTTTTGACATTAAGTTTTTTACTGAAATTGTGTAAGGGCTCCATGTAAATCAGAGAAAAGCTGTTTGCGTGAGGTTCACTACTTACAAAGTTCAACTAGTGACTAAAACAGGGGGTTAGCATCATGTGCTCAGAAATATTAACATTGTATTTGTAATTATTGTTGCAAATATAGATAAATATAGACATAGAAGTTTTAAAAAGCAACAATGTAGAATTTCTTGAAAAATGAATAAGTTCAGAAGTGTTTTTCATGCCACTTTGCTGTATTATATCTGTCATCTGACTAATCCGCAGATATTTCATGTGGGATTCCTGACATTTTTTCATGTTTATTCTGCAGTGTGCTCAACCAGCCTCAGAGCCCTTAATGAGAATGAGAGGCTTTAATGATGCTAAATAGCACATGCCTCCTTTAGCAGGTGGTTAAACCCTTCTGATCCTCAGATCTAAATTGGAGACTCAAATATAAAATGCATATGTTTGGAAAAATTCTCAAAAACCTCTTTCAATTTAATTGAAAATATTTTAATGTAGACCAATGGTTTAACAAAGAAAAACAGAAACACTAGCTCATGTGTTGTAATCTGATTCAACGCAAACATTTATATTAGTAAATTTTTCTCCATATGGTTTTTAAACCATATGTATGCCTGGACTGCTTTCTGAGCGAAGATTTTAGACTAACAACATGTTTTGTTTGTGTTTATGTTCTCTCCACCAGAAGCTGACTTTTTCAAGAGGCTTTAACTTAACAGAGTGAGGAACATGACCTAATTTGAGATTAATAAGACAACTGGGTGCAGTCACGTTAGTGGTAGCTCCCCAAGTTCCCCTTCCACCCACAAGACGGACACATGCATCACTGTACATTCTTATACGTATGATTTACAAGCCCTGCCTTTCCCTTCCTGCCTTTTGCCCCAACCCTTCATGGATTCTTACAGCTTGCACTTTGAGAGAATGAGCAACGTGGACCTGCATCCTCTTAGCCTGTCTGTAAGCCGGCTTTCGCCAGCCAAGTCCAACAGCAGTATTGCTGACCATCTAAGCCACCACCAGCACGGCAAAGGAGATTCTGCATACAGCTCCTTCTCTGGTGGGTCCACTGCCCCAGACTACCCGTCTCCCTTCCTCCCTGATGACCTGCAGTCCAGCTCCTTCAACCACTATGCTGACCTTAAATATGTAAAGTCTATCTACCATCCAAACCAGTTTCTGCAGTCTGACTCGAAGACCATGGATCAGCTCTACCGCTCTGTCGAAGCCATCTCACAGCAGTATCACAACAACTCTGATTTGAACTACCATAGCCTCAATGGCAGCGAGAGTTTGCACACCAACAACAGCGCACACCCTAAAAAAGAGGTGCAGTCGAGGACTCCGTCCCTAAGTGGTCAGGCCCCACCGGTACCAGTACGCCTTGATAGTTTTATAGCCACTAAAAACTTGGAGAACAGCAGGGCTCACCTTCATGGTACTGAATTTAAACCCCTGCCCCAACAACCTCAACAACAGATTCGACTCCAAGGCCGACCACATTCTCAGAGTCTAAATTGCCCACGGTCAGAGACGGCGATCCTAGACAAGAGCAGCTCAAACCTGAGTTCTGAGCCATTGTACTCTGTTTGGAGAGGCTCTCATGAGATGCAGCAGATCCAGCATCCACCAAGCTACCGGCTGCACCTCCAACTTCACAACCAGACCAGGATGAACCCAGAAAACCCTTCCACTGTGGACAGCAATGCTGCCTCTGAGCCCCACAGCCAATCGCCACCTCACGGTAGAAACCAGCCTGAACATCTGACACCCAAACAGACTTCTAGCATGATTGGCTGTAATGGGGACCATCAGATTAACTCTGGTGGTCCTTTTCGAAGCGAGCGCAAAAGGGCACACTCAGCTCAGGAAGTGCGTGGTTCTTCAGAACTGCAGCAAGCCGACGGTCCCTGGAATGGCAGCCAGAGTTGCCTAAGCAGCAGCATTCAGCACAAGGGTCAGTTCTACTTTGTCACAGGGGTGTACAAACCATCCAAACCTGGTGTGAGGACACATTCTGCAACCATATGTGGTACAGAAGCTGTAAGGGAGGTCTCGGCTGCGTTGGAAACCCACCATCAACAAGACAAACCGCGATCCCATAGCACTATGGATAACTTTTTCAGACCTTTCTATGAGAGTTCGCACACGTCCAGTGGTATGATTCTAGAAAACGAAGTTTTCACTTCTGTGGATCAGGGAATGGTCCAGATGTCCAAGAACCTGGACCAGGAGAATTACACCCCACCCTACATTTTAAATGTCTTGGACGAAAGTCGTGAGGTTGGCCGCCACACAGCGAGCAACCCAATATTCTACTGCGGACCTGACGGAAAGAGCCCACCGCAGTCAGCCACTCATCAAAATGACGTCAATTTGGTGATGGGCATCAAGTCACCAAGCTACAACAGAAGAGAAGATCATCCCAACAAAGGGAAGTGGCAGCCTTTGGAAGACATTGCTAGTGAGAGGATAAACAAAGAGACAACACCACTGCTGTATCACCTCACTGGAGCCAGTCGAACAGCAATGCAGCCCAATCCAGATCCTGGATTCAGTGGAAGGAAGGAAGGTGTCCTTAATAAATCCGTCCAGGGTGAAGTAGCAGTAAATAATAATGAGACACCTGGACAAGGTGACACTAGCAGAGGAGATGTTCTGTCCGCTGCTTGCGGCACCCTGGATGATTCTTTTAAAAAGTACTACAAAGAGAAACTTAAGGATGCCCAGTGCAAAGTCTTGAGTAAGACGTCATTTAAGAGGCGAGACCTGCAGCTGCCTTGGCCAAATTGTTTGACGCAAAACTCTGAGTGCAGGCCTGCAGTGATTCACTCATTTTCCTCATCACAGGACTCTGAGATATCAACAGACACACTCACCCCATCTTTGACATCCGAGGACACAGAGAAAGGCAGCATAGCAGAGGTCGGGGACATTCAGAAGGAAATTGAAAAATCGTTTGAAATGAAAAACGTACGGATGGCAAAAGTGGCTCAGCCTCAAGTGGCGCGTATCGGAGGCAGAAAAAGACTGACCCCCAAGCAGAAGAAGATGTGCTTCTCCGAGCCAGAGAAACTCAACGAGCTCGGCAGCACGCCTAAACACTCGGTTTGCCGCTCGTTTGGGAATGAAAGTGAAGGATTGTTTGCAGCTGAGTTTGAAGGAGAGGAGGCGACGCAGCAAGCGGAGCAGGGACTGGTCGCAGCACGGAGGGAGATGTTTGAGTCAAGAGGTCAAGCTCTGTCTGTCTCAAGCGCGTCAAAGACGAACCTAAAGCACGTTCAGCATCAGGCCCTCGTGGAATACATGGAACGAAAGACGGGCCAGAAAGTGGCCGAGCCGCAGCACCCAGCATCTCACTTACCAACTCCATCCAGACAAAGACATTCTCTCGGTGAGAAACCATTTGACTGGAATCCTCGACCACAATCGTGGAATCATGAGAAACACTTGAAGAAGAAACACAATAGACCCCACTCTGCTGGGCGTATTCTTGATTCACCCAGTAGCTCCATCAGGTACTAAACAATCACACATTAGGAGAGCTTGACTGTTTCTACCTTGACACTCAGATAAATTAGAGATTGTGTTTTAATCTCCCAAAACAGGTATGCCCAGTTCTTTTCTGCCCAGTCCTGCTCAGGCCACTATCCTGGCCACCAAAACTCTTCCAGAGCGAGGGAGAGTCACGGTCCACCTCAGGGAAAATCTGCATCTGCAGAGAGTCTGTTGGACCCGCGGGACCCGGCCAGTTTCCTCTGGAACAGATCCACATCCTCACCACATACATTTCAGGTACATCACTAATAGATTTACTCATTACTTTCTTTATTATGTTTCTACTTTTGAACTAAACGTATCTTCTCAAAAAGATAAAACGGTAGAAAAATCTGGTAAAATGTACATGTTTCTGTTGTATTTTCCATTGGGACAGCAGGCGCATGACAAAGAAGAGAACCCAGAACCAGTCGGCACCATGGAAACCCAGAGGTATGTACCAGTGGCAACAAAAAGGGACATTTTAATTGGTTTTTAGGTCAGGAGAGTATTAGGTCAATGATGTGTTCACCGAGCATAAATCTCATCTTAATTCTTTGTGGCACCTAAAACGTTAACACCCACCCACTCCAGTGAACAACATTCTTTTGAAAAGATTTACACAAGCGCCATAGACCAGGAATAAAAGAGCCGGGATACAGAAGAAAACCATTTAGAGGATGCAAAAGATATGAGACTGGGCCGGTGGTTATTCTTTCAGCATGACAACATCAATAAAAATCCGGCTACAATGGAACCATTTAGATCACAGGATAATCATGTGCTGCAATGGCCCAGTTAAAGCCCAGATGTAAGTCCTATTTAGAAACTCTGATGGCAATTGCGTTTCAGACACTCTCTGTCCAGTCTGACTGACCGTAAACCATGTATCATTTTTCTTCCAATCCACAATTTTCCACTGATTAGTGTTGGTTTTTAAGATCCCATTGAAATACATTGAGGTTTGTAATTGTTATGGAGTGAAATTTTAAAAAATTACAAGTAGATTGGCAAGACACTTTATTTCTTTTAGTCATTCATATTTAAGTCTCCACTTTTCCAGACCTTGGTTTGAGCTTTTTCCTTCTGTTTTATTCTGAATTTTATTGTCAATTTCAGCTGCCAGAAGAATGAAGCAGAACAGCCATCGGAGAAGGGAGTCCCTGAAGGCCAGCAGCGCTCTCGGAAGGTGGGGCAGAGGGGAAAGTCCATGGAGGAGCTTGGGGCATCCAAGATAACTAAAGTATCGACCCTGAGCAAAAGCTCAGAGCACCTGGATCAGCTGCGGAGGAATTCAGCTGAGCCTGCAGGAGGGAGCAGAAATGACAGGAGTATTTCACACTTTGCTCAAGACGGAGACGCTCGACGACAGGAACCAAGAAAAGAAGCAGAGTTTGTTGGTCAGAATAACTCTCAGGGACAGAACCAACACCAAACCCAGAAACTTCCTCCCCAGAAGCAAAGCTCTGAGCAGAGGGAGGATGCAACAGGAGAAACGGGCTCTGGTGGATCCGTCTCTCCAGTCTCCAGTGGAGAAGCCAGCGAGACATTTTCCAACCCACCTTCCCCCAAAGGTCAAAAGATCAGCGAATGGGAGATCAAATCCACCTGTTCCACACCCACCCAGACAAAGCGTCCTTGTGAAGGCACACCTGTCTCCAGGTAAGAGGAGACTTTGTCATTCTGTTTTCTGGATGTTAACTGAGGTTCCTAAGTTATTTTATTATGTCCCTGGTTCTGCCTCTTCAGTTCATAATTATGATTATTTTTTTTCTAGTAGAAGTGGGACTTCCCCAAGATTAGAGAGGGAGCAAACTGTGGACGAATCAAGTGGTGAGACAAACCACGAAGTGACTCTGAGCTGCGGCGTCACCACTGATCCGTCGCTGTGGATTCTCCCACCAGAAGAAGAGCTCAAAGAGGAGCTCCAGAACTCCTTTCAGACAAACAATGTTTCCGACGAGCGTGGCGACTCCATCTCCACGAAGCAGACAAGCGACTCCTCCGTGTCTCCCTCTACGTCTGCCTCCAAAGCAGAAGTCAGTTACCAGGCAGATGAGCCGAAAGAACCGGATCTGGAAGCTGAGACGGTGGGACAAAAGGAGGAGACTGAGACGAGGGAAATGCCAGAGGGAGAGACAGACAGCTCAGAAACGTCTGCCAGGAAACCTAAGTGGGAGGAGCTTGTAAAGGCGGTGGTTAAAGCTGACCAGTCACTGGCCAGGGTGCTCTGTCCGCTGGCCAGTCGTAAGACTGCCCTGATGCTGATGGAGCAGCTTCTGTCGGAGGACACCCTGCTGATGGAGGAGCACTACAAGAAGAAGCAGGAGCAGAAAGGAGCTGGTGAAAGGTGAATTTAGGGGTAAAACCTGGTTCAAAAGTGGATTCGTTTCACACACATTTTGATCCCTCCACGTGACAAAAACAGCATCTAGTATCAAAAATGACTTTATTCACACATTTTGACAGAGCAGACAAGTTAATCATGACTGCTTTATGAATGTTTCCTTGAAACTTTACACTGGCTCCATAGCTGAGCTTTGCCAGTGTTGCTTTACATTTTATTACACCACATGTGCAGAGACACCTGGTTATTTGCTTAGACTGGGTGTGTGTCTGGGTAAGCAGATACATGGAGACGGTGTTCTTCTGTTTCTGCTTTTTGTAATGCCTCGTGACTTTCCTCAGCGTTCCTCAACCCTGACACAGCAAATATCACATTTTTGCCAAATCATGCCTGAACTGCAAAAACAGCAGAGAACGTATGGATGAATTAAGTTGTATTGACATAAATGTATTTCTGTCTTTAGCAACGAAGCAGGTAAAGGAGCTGAACCGTCTCCATATCAGCCTGATTCAGACAGCGAGAAATCTCAGTGTACGGATGAGCAAAGCCAAGCTGATATCACTGAGATGAAGGTAATTATTAGATTAAAAAGCAGCTCAAATAATGAGCTCATTATGAAGAATGAAGTATTGGCATGCATGAATGTCTTTCCTGGGTTTTTAGTAAGATAAACAAGTTTAAATATGTCCTAATGTTTTATACTACTTCACTATTTCCTGAATTTGGTGTAAACAGGATGAACGTTGCACAACTACAGCTTCCTTTGGGTTTCTACTTTTTAACCAAATCTGGTGATTTTAAATTGATACCACCTGGTTGCTATTTGGCCTAAAGCGGACCCATTTCACTGCAGATAGCCATGTCCCTTATCACATTATGTTCTGTCTGCCTCTTATCAGAGTCTCTAGCTTGTGTAATATCTGGCTTTGCAGCTAGCTCTCGTTTTTCTTCCTGGCTGCCCTGCAGACTCTCCTGTAACTTCATATCTTCATCCTTAATCATTTTCTGTGCCTTGGAATATTATTCATGCATGTTGAACTTTTCCACATTTTATGCTCTGACAAACACAAACTCCAATCCATTTGATTGTTGTTTTATTTGACAGACCAACCTGAATGGAAGAAAAACGACGCACAAATTTAAACTTTTGCAAATACAGGTGCAAGTCTGTTAGTATTTCTCTCTACCTGGTTTGGGTATTAAATTTGTGCCGTTTTGTTTTTGCAAAACACCTCAAGCTCAGCCAGGCTAGATGAGATGAGATCGAAAGCATCTGTGAATTGTCGGTCGTTCAAGTCTTGTCGGAATGGCCCAGTCAAAGTATGTTTGTAGACAAAATAGCTCAGTTTTGGTTTGATTTGGTAAGAGGTCATCCAGGTCTTTGCTGTGTGAGCCAAACTGCAGATGAAACTTCTGAATTTCTGTCAACAATGATTTTCTTATCTGCGCTTTTGTCAGATTTTTGTGGTATTGTGAAGAATAATATGTGAATTGTATTTAAGGGCAGCAGAGTAAACAAGGTTGCCTACAAATGTTAGCCACACTTTTCAGACTTTAATTGCAATTTTGAGAGTCATGTATCTTTTTCCTTCTGTTCCGCATTTATGCACTATTTTCTGTTGGTCTACTGCATATTATCTCTAGTAAATATATTAAACTATTTGCTTGTAGCCATGGCAACAGTGAAAAGATTCAGAGGTTGTGAATTGTTTCTCAAGGCATATATTTCTGTTGTGTTCGCAGCGTTTGTTAGTTTCTTATATCAACGAGCATCTGCGTTCTCTGGAGGAGTCGCGCGGAGCCCTGCAGACAGAGGTGGAGGAGAACGCGGCCCTCGGGGAGGCGATGAAGCTGCTGGTGGGCGAGCGCTGTCTGCCAGTGGAGCTGGAGAGGTACAACCTGTTCATCGGGGACCTGGAGAGGGTGGTCAACCTGCTGCTGTGCCTTTCTGCCCGGCTGGCCAGGGTGCAAAACGCCCTGAGTGTCGTGGACCAACACACCGACGCTGAGGAGAAGGTAGGAAGCCCGTTTGTTCTGGTTGCTGTTTTTAGATTTTCATTTTTGCACTGCTTTGTTGTCATACGATGGACTATTAGGGCTATATTAATTCAGTTAAGCTCAAATTAGTTAATTTATGGTGCTATTTTACAACAAATGTCATCTCGAGGTGCTTTTCAAAAAAAAAAAGTAATATTATAAATTCAATCACACATACATTCCAATTGATCCTAGTTATTAAACAGTACAGTATGCTCAATTAATTATTCAAAGTAGATTTAAAAAGAAAAAAAAAATTGAGAATAAAGTCATAATATTGCCAGAATAATGTTGAAATAATGCATGAAAAAAGGTGGTGAGAATAAAATCATAATATTTCTAGAATAAAGTCATATTATTACAAGAAATAAATTGTAATATTATGACTATTCTGGCAATATTACAACTTTATTCTTGCACTTTTAATTCTCTTGTAAATTTTAAAAAATTCTTGTAGCACTTAGAAAATTACAAGAGTTTAAATATAGATTTTTTCCACGCCATTTTTCTTAATACCACATTATCTTTTTTTTTAATTATTTTTACGAATCTCTAACTAGTTTCCTCTTTGCTTTCTGCATAAAATATAATATACAATAAAGTTAAAAGATTATCAATGAGCTGAAGGTTTGATAACAGCTGATGTCTGTTGACATACGGACATCAGCTGATGTCCTCCAAAGCCTACCATCAGCCATCAGCGCTGCATATTATGTTCTCTTTTACGCTTCTGCCTGTCGCTCCCAGTGCTGTTTACACATACACACTAATGCATGTGAGTAAAAGCAGACAGTCAGCAGGTGGTTCTAAGGACACGTTATTTTATGTAACCATGCAGATTTCTGGATTTACTGCAGCTCATTCAGAGCTCCTGGATAAACAACAAGCACAAGCGGCTCTGATGCCGTCAGCTTTACGCTGGTTGGGTTTACTTTTGCCAAAGCAAACAGAGCAGCAGGGAGAAGTTGAAGGGCAGCTCTGATGAAGTCAAGGTTTCTAACTGTGTGGAATGTATAAAATGCTCCTGAGTTTATCTGTATTTAATGACCAAGTTTTCTACCTTATCTGTTTCCAGGACAAACACTTTAATAGACTTTGGAGGATCGATTAACAAATATTATATGCAAACGTTTTCTAAACCTTTAGGCCGATTTTTAAAACGAAGAACAAAGACATATTGCTTTTTTTTTTATTAAACTATCAGCCTTGTTGAGAAACATGAAACTTTCTGTCCCTTATTGTCCCTTGTGATGTCATGACACCCCTCCTCCTCCCCCTCCCCCGCCTGTTTAATTCAGCTTTAGCTCATGTTTGCATTTGATTTCTAGATTTATTTTGAAGCACTCATTGTTCATGTTTCCATAAGCTGGACATGACTGCAGAGCGTGCTGCACACACAGGGCTTGTTAGAGCCTCATTTGCTCTCTTGCTGTTATCAGCAACAGTGCTATTTACACTGACTCACCGAAACTCTGGTCCAGTTTCGATGACATTTGTTTCTACCCTGCCCTCTGTTGACATACGGACACACTGCAGCTTCTGACATGTGATGCTGCAACTTCCACATCATCTAGTTCCTATGAGAAAATCGCCTCCAAAGTAAAACATTTTTATATTGGGTTCTTGTACTGTTATAACTAAAACTTCAGCTTATTGTATTTTTTTTTGTTTGTTTTATGTGATATACCGGCAATAACTGGCACAAAGTTTTTAAATAAAAGAAAAACAACCAAGTTTTAATTTTCTTAAATACATAAGAATCACAAAAGTGTTGCATGCAATTGAATTCAAGCTCTGGGTTATTATTCTGTGCTGCAATTACAGCTGCAAGGCTTTGGTTTATGAATTTATAGGATCTGAACATTTTGCTCTTTTGTCTTGTCTAAAAAGCCACCACCACGTGTTCCCCAGAACCGCTGAATTTATTAGATTAAATTACATGAAGTTGGACTTTCCTTACTGATAAGATGACTTCTGGAGGCTTCAGAGGTTTCAGAGTAAAATGTCCTGGATGCAAATTCATGTCTCTCTTTTGCTGCACAGTGTTAGAAAATCCTGCAGTGGTGATGTATTAGTTGCGATAATTCCACATTATCTGTTTTCTGTTTTGAATAAGGAACAGCAAGGGATGTTTATTTATGTAGTGAGATTGATGCATAACCATAAAGAAACATAAAAGCACTGAAAAAATTATACATTAAGATGTAACAATACAGGCATTAAAAGCGAAAAAGACACAAACATTCTAATAATCCCTTTGACCTTTGGCGTGTTTGACACTAATCTGTGACAGGCGTGGGTTTCTACTGCAGTGAGACTCCATCCAACAGGTGGAATATTACATTTCCATACAAAGAGTGACCTTATGGCTAGTTGCAGCATTCTTCACAATGCTTTGTGGGATTAATTTTGCACACTTTGATATTGCAATAATTTTGTATTTGCAGCCCTAGTTATACTGTAATAGTCTAAAATATTAAATTCCATTAAGGTGACAGGATTTAAAATCATTAAACTACATGAACACCTTTGCAAAGCACAATATAAACCTGGGCAAGGACCTTTGACAGTTTGAAGTCTAATGCGTCTGCTGTGCTCCATGCAGGAGTCTCTGGACAGCCGCCACCGCCTGCTGTGCAAACAGAGGGAGGATGCCAAAGATCTGAAGGATAACCTGGACCGCCGAGAGAACCTGGTCTCCACCTTTCTGTCACGCCAGCTGTCCGCCGAGCAGCTGCAGGACTACCGGCGCTTCGTCCAGACCAAGGCCTCACTCCTCATCCGCCAGAAGGACCTGGAGGAGAAGCAGAGGCTGGGAGAGGAGCAGCTGGAGGCGCTTTCCAACAGTCTGAACATGTGAAGGGACATTCACCGTGGCTCTGGTTTTCAGGCTTTTTGGACGTAATCAAATCATGACTTTTTTTCTCTCCCTCCTTTCAAGAGTTTATGGAGAACAGAAATATCTGCTGAGAGTCAAGTGAACTTTTTCCGCCCATCTCGGTTTGCACAAGCAGCAGCGTGCATTAAAACATGTCTTAATGTTGTACATTTGTTTTCACTTTGAACAGAATTGAACTGTTTCAGTGTGCCTTGATGTATATTATTGTAGCTATTGGAACTTTTTATCTTAGAGCTGCTGTGCAGAAACTTGTAGTAATTCAGATACTGTCCTTTTGTTGTCCACTGAGATAATGGCCCTGCAGCCCTGTGCCTGCATCTGTGGAAACCTACGATAAGCTTTAAGATCGTCTCCGAGCAGCGACGAGGCTTCAGTGGCCTGACGGAGGGCGGTGTGCTGTTCCAGGTCTGGAAAAATGTACTGTAGATGCAGAAGATTTAATATTCTTCTTTTTTGGTTGTCTGTGTTTCTAAAGGCATTTCAAATTAAGGTTCTAAAAACCAAAAGAAATAATAAGTTCAATGGATAAAAAGCACTTTGTAAAGATACATGTATGCACATTACATCAAACTGGAGTCTAAATAATTTCAAGTGAAAGCCTTACTCCATCCGTTAAAATGTATTTTTTTTTCCTCTTCAGTTTAAAGGGCTTTTATCATCACTTTTACAACCGTTCCTTTTTAACTTTGTTCAGGCTTGTATTCCATTACAGTTGCATTCATTTTCATGTCCACAACAAATAAGTACGTTAAATGCAAAGTACAATCTTGACCAAAGGCAAAATTAATTACCACAAAGTCTCCACAGTGAATATGTTGATAAAATGGAGATGTATATGATGATTAATCCAGCGTGGAGAAAGAAGAAATCGTGTCTCTGTCGGGTAACGTGGAGACTTAATATACCGGCACCCATTAAAAACATTCTGTGGTGAACCCAGTCTGACTGTAATTTCTCACAGTTTATGTAATTTCTGCTCCCCTTCTGACCAGCATTGTTTATCGATCAGCAATACAATTTCTCCCAACTGTGTCACCAGTAAAATGCATGTTAATGACCTGCTTAGTCATTGTTCAAGTCTCACTTTTTTCATATATTCATACATGTTTTACTTGTGAGCGTTCAAGAACACAATCTGACACATCTCTCACAAACACCTCTGTGTCTGGCTGTTGACTCTCTGCTCAAGCTGTTGGCTCCAGCTGTATTATTGACTGTATCATGTCCCTTTTTCTGAGCTCTGAGATTTATTTTACCCATAATTCCAAGAGTTTAATTTCATATAATCCCAGGGAAATTAAGGTTACCAATTCATAGCTGTGTTAGGTAAAATCCACCCTTCATATCTGTGTTCACCTTTGGATTTTTGTATCAAAAGTTCTTATTTTTTGTCTGTTGCCAATAAGTGACCATATGCATTTGACATATTTAAATTAAAATGGCCTTTTTGTGTCAGGGAAATAATCCTTTGTATAATTTAAAGATCATTATCCATCTGTAGTAGCACCTTCCTGTTACCCATAAGGTTCATTTTCTTAGAGACTGACTACCTGCTATTCACTGCTGTTCAATAATTTGATAACTTTTAGGCGTCCTGACTACAAAACATAAAGAGTCTTGAATTTTTCCTTACCTAAATCAATAGGTACTAAACTCACGAAAGCAGTTATCACGGAGTATTTCCTCTTATGTCCTTTTACAGAAGCGACATCTTATACTTGAAACAATTTTTTTCATAGGTTTAATTTACTTCAGGTGTCTTTATTCCCAGCTGTCTTTTGGTGCTTGAATCAAATAATCCATCTACATGCAGTCGTACTGCATTTAGTTCAGCCATATTTGTGTCTTTCAGTGACATCAGAGAGCTGTTGGATGATTTCCTGAACTTTTTCTTTTGTATTTTGTCTGTGAGAGATCGTGAGTGTGTTCAGAAACTGATCCCCGTGTTATTTTCCCCTCAGGACGTATACCTGCTGGCTGCATTGTCTCCAATATTTAAATGTAGGAGGAAAAAGCTAAAGCTCTTCTACAATGACAGTTTATATTATATGAAAAATATTTCTCTGGAGATTTTTACCTGTGTCCATCAAAGTTTTCTAAACAAACAAATTTGTTTTGGTCTTTTTTTTTCTCACAGCTGAAGGCTGAAAAGGCCTTCATGCCGTTTTCTGTAGCTGGCTGGGATTCCTAAATTATGCAAACCTTCAATATTTGAACACCCAAACAAAAAGACTTGAGAAAAGTCTTTTTGTTTGAAAGGAGGAGCAGTTTTTTCACATTTTCCAGGTTCTGGCTTGTCCATTTTAATCAAAACAACATTTGTTGGGAGTATAGTTTAATAACTACAAGTCTCTGATGTCAAAATGAAACAAATCTATATAAAAGCCAAGTCAGAAAAACATTTTTAACCCATGGTGAGATTGATCATAGCAAACAATTCAAAATCTGTTTCCTCTGCTTTGTTTCACTCCCATTCGTTTGTTTGTGCCTGTTTGGGGTTTTAAAAAATCCATGATGTTTGTAATATTGTGAATAAATTAAGCTTTCACTGTTCATCTGTGAGTTTTCATTTTATACTCCCTTCAATTTATATATGTGCTGCTACGACATCCAAACAGAGAAGATATTCCCCAATTATTTCCCAAACCTTTGAGATAATTTTGCTCCAAACACTAGATAAGCCTTTTTGTACAGTACAGTACAAGACGTGCAGATAAATTAACTAACCACGGGCAATATGTGGTTAGTCTGGTTGCCGTTTTGTGTAGGGGGCAGATTTGCTCCATAGCAAGGGGAAACGAGACACTCTTCCTGTTACACAAATGACTTTATTAAATTAATGGCATGGCAGGGGATATGTGGTTCAGGCAGTCAGCTGGGTAAGACATAGAAAGAGACCGAGAGGCAAACAAACAAAACTGATGGTGTTTACTTAACACTGGCAATATTAATAATAAAACATAAACTATATAATTAGAAAGTCACCAAATGTGTTCACTGCACCCAAAGCAACATGAGCAGCAAAGCGAGATTTGTTCTACCTGCTGTTGTATGCTTCATGCGTGCTTGTAATTGTGTGTGTTGAATATTTGTGTTTATATGCAACTGTGGATTCATGTACAAGAAAAAGTTGTTTGCAGTAAACTGATGACTTGAATCAGAGCTCGCTTCTGCCCTCTGCTGGCAAATCAACACACTGCTTTTTAACAGACAGGAAATAACGTTTCTCGTGGACATTTAAGTAGTATTTTATACAATAACAAGAGAAATTAAACAAAATAAAAGAGCATGAAACTTTAAAAAGTAGCAAAGAAGATCCAGCTGCTTTCAATACATGAACATATTCAAAATTGTTCCACTTTTTCACAATAAACCTGAACTTTAATGCAATTTACTCAACTCAAACTTAAGGTGATGGATCAACACAAAGTAGCTGCAAAGTGGAAGGGGAATGACTTATGATTTTAAAATGCTTCACAAATATAATCTGAATTATGTACCAGACTTTTTGATTCAGTTCCCTTCACCCTCGTCCCACTAAATAAAATCAACTGCAGCCGCTTTCAGAAGTGAAGCTAATAGATTTCTGTGTGATTTCATTTAAGTCTCACTTGCAGTTTGGCACAAAGAACGTAGGTGACATAGCAAATACATGGTCAAATACAAGTCCTTTCACCAAAATTGACCTTTTGGGTCGACATTTCAAAGTCGATGTGTTGAAAACGGATACTCCGCATCACCCTGAACATGACTATATGGTGAGGCATAGTGGTGGCAACATCATGATGTGGGATGTTTGTTTTCAGCAAAAACTGGGACAGCTGGGAAAATGGATGCAGTCAGTCAACTATCAAATCTATTTTGTTGCAGTTATTTTCTCCAAAAGGCTTGGAAAGTAAATGTATTTCTATAACACCATTCAGACATGATGTAAGTGAAAGTAAAAGGTCACTTTTGTATCAGGAGGTAAAATGATTAAAGATTTAATGATTTATGAGTCAAGTTGAGGAAACTGAATGTTTGAAAACCTCAAAGGTGAGGCGTTAACAAAAGCCTGTTAACGCCTCCATAAATAGCCACCTGTTTAATACAAAGAGCCGTGCAAATGTGAGGCGTATTGACAGGTATATCGTTGAACTTTGAACAGTCATGGTAGCAGCTTCCGCTTCCCTCCGGTCTGTAAACACGGCTAATTATCTCCAAGCCCAACCTGAGAGTTCAGTCTGCAGGTTCCATGTAAAATTTCTGTCTTTCCTGTTGCTGTTTTTCTGGCCTCACCAAACTGGTAATGAAAAGGACGAGGAAGGAGGATGAACTGCAAAAGCAACAAAACCTGTAATAACAGTAGCAGTAGAGACAAGACGAGGAGCTTAACTGGGGGGATTTTTCAAAAACAAGATATTTGTTGGAGTTACAGCCTTGAAAACAAACCACAGGATTAAACCCTAAAGCTGCAGCAGACAAAATATACACAACAGATGATTCAGGTACTCAGATCTGCTTCAAGGCTCAGGTTTCAGTCTGAACTCTGAACTCTCCGCCCACAGGAATGTCAGCACACCTTGAGTCAGCCTCCCACCCCTGATAGTCAGTCATTAGTCTCCACACCCAGGAAGATTAACCAAAGATTGTACTCAGACTAAACAAATGTAAAGACGTGGATCAGCAGAAGACAAAACAGCCTGAAAATTCTTCTTTATATTTAGCTTTTGTTTAGCTCTGGTCACGTTTCTTGCCTTGTTGTTAAACTTTACATCAATCTTTTGCTATTGTTGTCTGGCTGGAAGTAATTGTGTCTTCTCATGCTTGCTGGCTGACCATTTTAAAGGATTTTTTTGGGAATCCTGGTTGTTTCTGGTTATCAGTGCCGGCTTGAGATTTAACGGGGGCTTGGGCGGAATTTGATTTTGGGCTCCAATTCTAGTTTACCTTACATAAATAATAAAAAAAACACTATTTAAAATAGCTCAGAGCAGGTTATTTTCTGAGAGATTCATTGGAAAGATCAATCAGAGTACAACATTTCAGTGTAAAGTTGGTAGAGAAGAGCTAATTGCTGTTTATGAAATCATTTTGTTCTTTTTGAGAAATCAGGCATTGAGCCGTCCGTGCTGGTTACTTTGGGTCTCATACTTTACTTCACGCTGCTGGAGCCACTTGATATTTATTATTAACAGGAAACCTTCAGCATCTGGCTTGCTGGGATACTGGAAAAACTGCAAGCTTAGGGGTTACAGTGTTTTTATTATGGCGTCACATGAGGGCAGCTGCTTTGAGAAAGTACAGATAAAATACTTTAGACCACAAATTCCCTTTCTAAGGCTATTTCAGGAAACTTAATGTTCTGGTCAATCCTGGTAAAATTTAGAGAAATTTTAGAACAATGCATCCTCTCTAAATTTGGCCTGAAAAAAGACAAGCAATGTTTTAACTCCACTTACATTTTCTTTTCTATGCATCTCCAATGAAAGTTTGACCAGGAAATTTGACTCCCATGAAAAACTCTCCATACCTCAAAACTGCAATAAAACTAAATTCAAGCAGAAAAAAGCAAAACAACTAAAAAGCATGAAGGAAGAACAGGAAAAACATTAAGAGGGACTGCTGTTCTCCTTCCTGTTAGCATGTCATGAATATGTGCTTTAGTTTGTTGTTTAGTTTATGTTTTGGAGCCAGAAAGTGTGAACTTTGATAGTAAAATAAATATGAACTAAATTCAAATAGACACTAAATATGCAATTATTTATATGATGTGAAATATTGATAGTATTCCAGACTCAGTCTGTGTTTAGCAGCATCTCCTTTCTGGAAAAAGCCATTTTGATTTTACAACATGAACTCTTTGAGATCAATAGAAAGAACTTCTGGCTCAGCGTTTCTGCGCTCAACTGTATAAATTACCTGAATGAAGCCATTTCTACTCTTCATTTCTATTCCTTAGGAAGTATTCTTGGCTCAGCGTTTCAGTTTAGCTGTGTCCCTTTCTTGATTAAAGTCACTAAACGATTTTGTGTTCTTCTATAAAGTGTCCCTAGCTCAGTGCCACCATTTTTTTTCTGAGAGGAAGCCATTATCAAAATCTTGTTAGGAGCCTTGATATGACATTTGTTGTGGATGGTGCCATTAAAAAAAATTAAAAAAATGTTCTCTCAAATGCTAAAATGGTATACCTTCCTTCCCTCATTCTGCTCATCCCAGCCTATTTTTCCTCATAGCCCTACAAAAGGACATTTGCGTAACAAAACCTTCGGGCGAGGAGATGACCCGTCATCTTGACGCAGGAACAATGAAGGCTGCTGGGGAAGTGACATCATAAGTCACAGACGAGGCAGCAGGGAGGGAGAGGATTTTTCCCCCCTGCAGACTTCTCCGTAGCTTCAGGCTGCTGGTCATAAAGTATGACGATGCAGTTAGCTCTGCAGCATGAACACATAAAGCAGCTGCTTATCAGCCTGAATCACGGCTGTCCCAACAAGCAGAGCAATATTTCAGACAAATCTTGGCACCGAGACGCAGAACAGATTTGAGGAAAACCTGGACAGCTTTTAATAAATGACCCGCTTTAAAGCTTTTAGCCAGATTTAATATACTTTACATCAAAATACTTCAACTCAGTGACTTGGAATATCTTAGACATTATAATTATGTATTTTTTTGTTACAGAGGGAGTGAATATTTTCATGCATTTCACTGACATTTTTATTTATGAATACATTTTCTTGCTGATAAAGAGTTAGATTAACACATAAGTCCCACATTTTGATTCTCTCCTCTTGTAATCACCCTGTTTGTTCATCTCTGACTAAACAATTCAAGAGGCGAAACATGTCAAGTCTTGATTCGCAAATGTTTCTCATGCAAGTAGATTCCAAACGGCAACAACAATTCATTCTGGAGCTGAAATGATTGAAAACTGACTAAAATATCCACAAAAATAATGTAAAGAGTCTGTAAACACCACCTTAAAGGTTTCTTATTCAGTCATCTTTTGAACAGGACATCCATTTTTCAGGATATTGCCAAAATTTATTGATTTCATATCAATAATAGGCTATAGATTGCTTTATTACAACTGTAGTTGTCAATGTGTTTCATTGTTTTAGCAGCAGCAGGCTGCTGAAAAATTGAATAAAGTGATTTTTTCATCATTCATCAGCACACAGAAGCGTTAGACATCACTCTGTGTCTGAAGCCAGAGTCTTGGTCCTCACTGTTGTCCTCGCTCAGAGAGTAAAGTCCGGACCTCTGACTGGGTTTCTTTTTGTGGCTGATCATCATTGGCGGGAAGAGACGGCTAATGGAGTGCAGACCCCTGGAGAGGTCTGGCAGCACGTCCTGCTCCTCTCTCTGGGACAGAGGGTCCGTCGCCTGAGGTTGGGTCGGAGCTTTGGGCTCCGTCAGCATCTCCTTGATACTTTTAGAAATGCCCTTGTGCAGGTAGTGGCAGGGCCTGTTGCCACAGTTGTCCCTGATCCTGACGTTGGCCCCGAACTCTCCCACCAGCATGGCCATGATGAACTCCTGGTCATGCTGGGCAGCTATGTGTAGAGGAGTGTAACCCCCGTGGGATTTTGCGTTGATGTCGATGTTGACCTTTCCCTCCCGGACCATGTCCATGACCACAGAGAGTATTTTACTGTTCCCACACTTGGCTGCCCAGTGCAGGACGGTGAACCCTGAGATGAAGTCCTTCTTCTGCGCAAGATGGCAGTCACCGAGCAGCAGGCCGTGAACTTGGGTCCACTGGCCCGCAGCACACTTCACCAGCCACTCGTGCTCCGTGTGCTCCAGGGGGAACATGGAGGAAATCCTCGAGTCTTTGGGTTCCTCCGTCACCTTGGAGCTCCTTGCTGCCCTCCTCAGCTGGGGCGAACAACTCTCCACCGAGGATGGCTTCCTCTTAGTCTTGGGGGTGTCTGCTTTTTGACTGTAGGGAGGTTCTTCTGGGCTCACCCTCAGTTTTGGGATCTCCACCCTGGTAGAAACAGGTATTCTCAGAGGAAGACCATAAGGTTTGCTCTGGGCCCTGACTTCATCGTTCTCCTTCCTTTTAACATCAAAATTCATCATCCTTCTAACCTTGACCTCCTCACATTTGCTCCTCTGCAGAGCCAGCTCTATGGGAGATAAAGATGCAGGGTTCCCCCCAGCAGCAGCGAACCCTTCTGGGTTGTCAGTCTTTTCATTTTGCACATCTGGAACCTGCTCCTGCTCGCCTGACACATCTGTATCTCTATCATCATTACCGTCTTCAGTCGTTTGGCTCCCTCCGAGAAAATGCCGGTGAGTTTTTCTGAGAATGACGAACCGGGTCCCGTCGATCGCTTTGACGTAGGCGACATTGTTCACTAAAGTCTTGAAGAGCTCTCTGTTCCGATCCTTCTCCGCCGGATCGACACAGTCCACTGAGGATTTAAAGTGTGCCTCCAGGTCAGATTTCTTCACTTTCCCCCCCTCAGCCTCTAGCAAAGAAATGATGGATTCCTTTGTTAAATCCATGAATGAAACTGTTAAAGCCAGAACAAAAAGAAGAAACGTGAGTTCCACAGCCGCGCCGCTCAGACACCTGGCTGCTCTGTTCTCCTCCCTCTCTACCTGGGGGAGTTTCTCTAGTTTTGACTCGGGCAAGGTGTGGACGTGGAAATGATTTGAATAACATACCCAGGTGTTTTCAAAAGAAAGTGGACCGGTAAGACGTTTAATGCTTCACGAGAAGCCTAAAACATTACCTAATTTCATGCGAATAATTGTAAAAGGTGCAATTCCTCCTACATAAAAAAAGAAAAGAATCGATTAAACTTTTCCGCATGGATTGAAGTCTTTTCCCCCCATGTGTGAAAATCAGCCTACAATATGTCACATGACGGCTTAATTATCCACTGATTGGCTGTAACAAGTTGTAAATTCAGTCTTTGAACGGATTTGTTCATTTAAACGTAACAATGCATTTTTAGAAAGAATTATTGCACATAAAGTCGCTCAAAACATTTTGTTAACCTCACATATTTGTGCTGCCATATCATATATCAGCTCCTGCCCTGGCTTGCACTATAATGACATTCCTGAACTGAAAGGGAGGGTCTGATAAGAAGAGGCCATATTGAAACCAGTGCTGTGCCGCCCGTACCCGAGTCGATTCTTTGTGCTGATTCATTTAACGAAATGAAAAAGAACTCGTGTTCTTTTCAACACAAACTTAAGTTGTTCATTTAGTTTTACTGAAAATTTAAATATTCCAGGTCAATAATAATAAAATTCTCACATAGCTATGTTGGCTGAACCAAAAAAGCCCGCACAGAAACTGTGCAATTCAACTTTATTGTTGCTATGCTCCCCCCTTCCCCCTCACAGTTCTCTGTGGTTGTCTCTTTATCTTTTGCACTGTTGTCTGCCAAACATTTCCTTCCACTCAATTTTACTTTCAAATTCACTTTGTGGAAATGTCTATTTTAATTTGCACAGAGACTACAGATGGAAACTAGTTTAAGCTAAAGCTGGTGCAAAGTATTTTTTATTAATGTTTTTATATTATATAGTTCAGAGCGCCAGATTTAAGTAGACAGTTTTGGTGACCTATATTTCTTTTACACTTGCAAATTACAGTTGGGCGATGTCCATCAACTTCAACGGTTTTAGTCCTTGTCTTCCAAAAAAGGAACAATTTACAAAACTTGTCTCTAAAAATTATTATAAATCTACTAACATACCCTGAAATGTTTTTTCATTCATTCAATAAACACACATTACATTTCATAATTATGCTCAGCCATGAATGAAAGCTAATACTCCGTCTCCAGGAGGTCAGACACTCATTAGCTCAAGTAATCACATCGAAGGTCATGCAGTCAGTTTCTCTTTCAGTTCCAAGTTTTCTGCAAAAGGTGTGTAAATCTTTACCAGCACAGAATTTACAAGACAAAACATGAGATTAAGCAATGTTTCTACCAAACCTTAGCTTTGACATTTAATGGATTTAAAATATCTCTTACAGATTATTAAATAGTACAGAACTCACAGAGTGCCTTATAAGGTATGGATTTATTTTTTTGGCTTAGACCATTCAAAAGTCCAATCCTGGTTCAAAGTAATATTTGTTGTAGAAACTCATAGTAGTCTATTCTCTCTGGCATTCAACATGTCAACAAACACAGGTTGACTTGTTGCCATTGGTTTACCAAAGATGGCTTCCACACAAATTACAATAATTAAATATACAGTCATTTCAATAAATTAGACTATACATACAAGTCTCATTGTAAGTGAGATTAATAGTACATTATGAAATTAACAACCTTTAAGCAGATACTTTTCATTTAGCCTACATTTGTTTTTAAAAATCGTTTTTTATTAGTCAGATGTAATATTCTAATTTTAAATTATTTCCTCAGCTGTAAGTGGAAAATCATAATTAATAGAAGACTTTAAAAATACTCAGCTGTGTGTAATTAATCTGTATAATATATACCACACAAAAAATTGGTTTGGGAACTGAAGTCGTCTATTTTTCAGGAGCTAAGCCAAATGATTCGGATCTCTGAACGGAACTGAAATTCCCATCACTAATTGAAACGTGTTCGTCACCAACAAAGATGTAAGTCATGTCAAGATAGATCACACCCTTTCTTTAAGTTAGGCACCGGTCTTCGTAAACGTTTTAATGCAAAATCAACAATACTTTATTTTGGAGGAGCGGGGGGAAGTTGTATAAAAAAACAGGTAAACCCGAAAGCTAATGTAACACACAATAAGCTGTAATATTTGTGACCAGAATATTACTCAAATGCAAAGAGGATGGTTTCAACAATTTGCGAACGGTTCAATTTTACCTTTATCTGATTTTTTAAATAATTTTTTTTCTTATTTTAAGACTGCCTCCCGGGTAAAGATGAATAAAATGAGCGATCGACGATCAACCACGGCAGCGGGGAACCATCTTGTCGCGGTTCGTCTCCGCCTTGTGTCCCTCTGTTCCCATCCCTGTCAGCTCGCCTTCAGTTAGTTTAGCAGGCTAAGTAAGGAGAGAGGAGGGCTGTTCCCTTTCGCCTCTGCTCAGTCTGCTGCTCAGCACGCCGTCAACACACATTCCACACCATGGCTGCCACGGACGTGGACGTATTTTCGGTAAGCAAATGTCACTACGCTTCGTGTTTAGTCCCGTCAGCGGAGCAGAAAACGGTAAAAGCGCAGCGTTTAGGAGGAGCACTTGGTTGGTTGTCGTTAATATGCGGGTGTGTAGCTAAGCCTCCCCCGCTTATGGAGCCTGTTCATCGGCGCCTGACGAGATGGTGGAAGTGATTTCTGCGACGGTGACTCAGTGGGTTTGTCGCTGTTAAGTCTAATCAAATGTGGCTGCAATTTCTAACTTGCTTATAGTAATATGTTCATTTTCTACCCATGCATGTTTGGTTTGATGGGCGTTAGTGTTATGCTAACATTAACGGTTAAATGAAGTGCTTTCAAACATAACAGCAAGGAAACGGCAACCGACACTGTCAGTGTGAATAGTTGCAGATGAAAGTCCTCCGTTTTAAATGGGAATTTATTTGCTGCTTTGAATTGTAGACTCATTTGAACCAGGTATGCTCAAAATACTTTCAAAAGATTCAGTTTCACCTGAAACTGAGTCTGTGCACATGACTTACACAGAGATCATGTATGCAACTTAAAAAGACTTTTATGTTTTTATTTTAAGTACTGGCATTAATCTCATAATGGTCAGATTAAACGCCAGTTACTTACCTTAATAGTCCCATATTAAGCCTAAAGGTCATGTTCATTTTTCTAGAACATTGTTTCCCAGCCTAACCCTGAATGTTTTAGATGCTTTAACACACCTGACTCAAATGATTGCTGTTCAGCCAAACCTCTTTATGAGCCATTAATTAAAGTCAAGTGTGACTTGAGAACTAGGGTTGGGAAACACTGCTGTAGAATGTGAAATTAAATTATTTTAAACAAGTTTAGGTAAAGTTTAAAAGTAAGTTGTTTTTTAAAAATTAACAACAGACATTGTTTGGGCTGGAGAAGTATGTAGTCAATCAAGTCACTTCATTTTATTTTGTATGCTTGTGTCTGAAAATATGAACAACATTTGAATAATACAAAAAAAGCTGTTATAGGAAGAAGTGTGAAAAGCTAAGATGTGTGTGTATTAACCTTTTTTGTTGTGAGATCCGTCTGCTGTGCTACTTTTAGTACAGACTTTGTTTCAGTTTGTTTATTTGAAGCAATTTTCTGTTTCTATTTGGCAATGTTTGCTTTCCGATACATAGACACACCAAAGTTTGAAAGGACTATGGTTTCAAAACTGCTAAAAACAATCTCTTGTTATGCACTGGAGTGATCTTGGACTGTATAGAAGCACAGCACTGCCCCTCCTCTACTGTTTGTTGTGCACTGCTGGCCAGCTGGCTTAAAGAAGACTACAAGAATGGTTTTGTTGCTTACAGGAAAGACAAAAATGGTCTGGTTTGAAAAGTAAAGCCGTCCTTATTAATCAGCTAATCCATCTTGTTATGGCTGAGTTACTGTACGAGTAGCGCAACGGCAAAAACATGCTCAGACCTGAACCTTCAGAATTGCATAAAGACAATTACAAAAACCCACCTGTTTAGAGTTGCCTTTGATTAGGAGTAACTGGAACATTGATCAATATTTTTAATGCATATTAACTTGGTAATTTTGATGATGGCATTTGACACAATGTAATGTTTATTGCTGGTTTATAATTGATAAGTCTACGATGTTTTTATGACGTAAAGCACTTTGAACTGCCCTGTTGCTGAAATGTGCTATACAAATAAACTTGTTCAATGCAACAAAAAATAGCTAGGGTTTATTCTATATTCTTTCTAAGTCATTTGACCAAAATCCAAGCAAATACTGGTTATGAATAAAATAACTAAAGCTGTATTTATCGGTATGTATTTATGTTGCATCTAGTGCAGTTTTCAATCTGATTTGAAATCTAAATAAAAGTTATACGGTATTACAAATTCTAAATTTGTATAAACAATGCGAAAAACTCAAATAATCTGTCAGTACCTTAGAGTAATTTGTACTTATTAATGCAGCTAAATGTAATTTACATTTAAATCTAGCTTAATAAGATACTGTAGTAGACATGTAAATGTTTACTGTATAATTTTTCCATGCACACCGACACAACGGCTGCCAGTGTAACCATAGGGACTTAACACAATCCTCCAGCAACAGACTATAGAATATGCACAGGGTCTCCCATTGGCTTATAGTAGAAGCTATTGAAACTTTTCTTCAGTGACACAAAAGAGAGAAAAAATAGATTTAATTCTTTAGGTTAAATGATTACTTAGTAATTTTATGTATGCTTACAGTGTGTAGATATTCTAGTCAGATGCTGAATCACTCAGCCTTTCTCTACAGAGGAAGCAGCAGTAGATGGACATATTTTCAGATTGGGTTGGAGCTTGTTTTACGCGGATTGTAATAATGAGCGTTACCAGTCAAGTGTGACCCAATGGAAACAGCAGCAGGGTGGGACAGTTTATAGAAAACACCAGTAACACTGTAATAATAGTAGCAGAGAGAATTTCATAGAAGAGTGGCCGGCGCAAACGACCGGGATTTACAGAGTGGGGATTAACTTTTTTGGCAGATGCTTGAAAAGGTTCTTGAATTGGACAGTAAGCAGCACAGAGATCCAGGGATAAAGAGATTAAGTTCACACTCCGGGCCACTCCTACTGCTTAGTGGTGCAACACGTCGTCACAGAAGAAAGGAGCCGATCCAAAAAAAAGAGGGAACCCGATATTGCTCAATTAGTACTTTTTAATTTAGGTCCAGCACTCGTTCCAGGAGTTCTTGCACACTGGTGATATTTATAGATGTATATTTTAATGACTCTCTTGGAATACAAAACCAGAGGATTGATTGGAGGGAAATGCTGAGAAAGCAGGGGAACAGGCCAGAGTTTGCAGCTGACTGACTGACTTCCTGTCTGACTTTGTGAACGAAGTGAGACCACATTGAACAAACTGTCATGCCCTCCTGCCTGACTGCGTAAAGCGACCGCTGTTAATTATGTGCAGCTATTGATAGAGACATGCGGCTTGTCAGACTGTAGGTCCACATCGACCCCATCTGATGGAAATGGCAGCTTTGGGATGAATTTCTGAGCAGTATGCATGGGAGGCGATCGATTGAGCCCGACTGACCAGTAACTTTTACTGTTTTCGTTTAGTAGCGGCATCTGATTGTGCATCGTATAAATGGTTATGTAATAAAATGCCCCACTACGTATCCAGCATGTACAGTGCTTGCTGACCATGAAGAGCCTCGCCCTGGAGTCTTGCATGCATAAAATGAAATTAGCTTCATCGAGCGCTTAAAGCAAAGAGACAAGGAACAAGGAAGTGTTCATGTGTGCTCTGCTTTGAGGTCCATTCTGAAGACTCACTAGTTTTATGCACCAAAACAAGTGGGAAGAAATTTGCTGTATTATTTCAGGTCCGATTGTACAACAGATACTGATGTTTGTGGGTTGTTTGTTCTTGGCTGCATAGGAAATATAAAATCCAGTGGTTTCCTGAGGCAAATTCATCAACCACCATAACCTTGATGGAGAGTGACAGCGACTTTAGTGATGATGAGTACTTGCCAATCTGAAGAAAACTCAAGAAATAAGGCCAACATATGTCTTAATATGATGTTGGGAAACATTTAGTGTTTCATGATGTTTCTTCACCTCAGAAGTGAGATTCTGTCTGCTCCCATCTGACCCATCATCACTCAGCTGTTTGCATCATTGATGCTTTTATTGATTTTATCTGCCTTTAAGCAGGAATAAAATCCCTTTTCTTGGTTATGAATTATTTCTGTGGTGCTTTCATTAGTGTGTTTTTAATTATGAAAATCGTAATCTTCAGGTTGATTGCTTAGACTGTAAATAATGTAACCTATAGATTATTTGTAATGCTCTTCCTCTTGAAGACTAGCAGTGTGTGTATTTGCACCAAAGATGTTCTTTATGAGGCCTTGCAGTGTGTTTTAAACTGTAAGCATGCAGGGTGTGTGGACTGTGTGATATTAGGAAAACATGATCCTAAGAAAGTATTGATTGCTGTAAACGTGTCTATAATAATTTTCATTTAATTAATAATACATTTATTTGCACTAAATTAGTAGCTCATGGTGATTTTGCTGATTGGAATGTTGATATTTTGGATCAAAACCAAATCATAACTGAGAAATACATTTGTTGTCGTTGAAATTTTTAATAATTTTGTTTTTGAGGAAGTACAAGAAATTCTATCACATTGATAACAGATTTTTGAATTTTTTTTTAAGAATACATTACAATTTTTGATTTACAAACATATAATTTTGTACAGTGGTACATGTATTTGTTGGATGGACTTTAAACTTGAGATGCTAAAACTCCCAGTGTGGTGGATGAAGACGGAGAAAAACTTGTTTCTGTCTCTGGTTCCTTCCTTCCTACCTTCCCTGCTTTCCTCAGTTCTGTCTTGTCTTTTCTTCTTCTCTTCTGTCCCAACTCTGTTCAAACCTCTCGTCTTTTTTTCTCCTTTCTTCATTCCTTCTTCTCTGATTCTGACTTTTCCAGGTTCCATATTAAAAGTCTTTTATTATTCACTATAAAACATTATGGGACCTCTGTAGTCTGGAAAAGGTGGAACGTTTAGGTGAAAGTAGGAACGCCGCATCATATTTTCCAAAAGCAAAGTATATCTACCTCATGAAATCCTTCCTCTCCGTTTCACCACATCTGTGTTTTTTTTTTTTTTTCTTCCTCTCTTCCTGTTGGCATGAATAAAGCGACTCTGGTGATACAGTTGATGTGCGTGAGTGAGAAATGCCATGAAGAAACTAGTTTTCATTCCTTTGTTGTAGTTGCATTCCTGACTGGAAACACGACGCTGAAATCTCAACCGTCAACATTTTTTGCCGTTGCAACATCACTGCCGGCCCGAGTATGTACAGGAGGTTGACGGCATGCGACTGTGAGATGGGTAGGTGTGGTTAGGAGAAACGTCGGGGCAAATAAAAAGTGTTGCTCAATGAATTCATGATAAAAAAAACCAAAACCTTTATCCTACTGACTGAAACTACCCAGCAGCCATCAGACAGGAAAAACCAGTCAGCAGCCACTTCATGTAAGGAGCGTAGCCTGTAAGTGTTGGTTTGTTGTTGAGGTTACCATGTGGTCAGATCCCCTCACAAAACCTAAGTTGATTTATAAACCCAGCACTTAGTTCAAAAACCCTCAAACTGACATTTGCACGTTCTCAACTTTCTAGACATGATTCATTCTTCAGAAACTCTTAAAGGATGTGCAACACAAGTATTTATAGCTATAGAAAGGTTATATTTTCATACTTGAGACCGCCGTTTCTTTTTTTCCACTATCAGGTCAACAGTCGGTTTCTGGTGGTCAATGCAGTGACTGTGTGAAATCATGGTTTCTGCTGGCAGCATTTTCTGTCAGACTGCAAGTCAAACACCAGACTTATTCAAACATGTATTCATAAAGACTGGAAGGATGAAAAAAAACCCTGAAACAAACGTGCACTTCAGCAACTGTTGATACAAGTTTTTGAAAATTTAGTAGGAAAACATGACGGTTGAGTTCAAATCGTGCAAAGAACAACCGGCATACTCGGTGAGCATCAGCTGCAGTGAAGTGTGGCGGTCTGTCAGATGACTCAGAGACTCTGTCTTATCAAAAACAAGACGGTCGAGGCAGGTATGGACAGAGGCCTGGAGGTGTAAAAGATGACCAAAATAACGTAGTGACTAAAACTAAAACAAATGGCGTCTAGAGATGCTGATTGATTCGCGACTGTTGGTTTATGTCACCTTGTCAGTTATTATTGCAATATTTGTCACATTTCTCTTTGCTGCTCTACAAAGGCTGAATGAGTGTGCGGTAGGGATGGGTAATAAATCGGTATATAGCGATAGACGTGATTAACATCAATAGATAATATGTCTGATAGACTGTTCAATGATTTCACTGAACTCTGATCCAGAATCCCACAGCATTCTGGGAGATGTAGGCAGAGGAAAGACTTTAGCCGTTCAGTCTGTTGGTGACATCAACTCACTCACTCACTCACTCACTCACTCACTCACTCACTCACTCACTCACTCACTCACTCACTCTTTGGTCTCTTAGCAACTCACTCACTCTTTGGTTACCTGGCAACAATCTGCTGAGTAACTTGTGCAGTAGCAGTTGAACTTTTCACCCCTGATTCCTCAAACTGCTTAAAAACAACAAAAAAAACAGTATAAAGTGGAAAATGTGGATAAAACAGAAAAGGTCTTACCACCATTTTGCCAGTTTTTCAGATATTTAAAACAAAAATAAATAAATCTATTTATATAAATCCCTTATATCTTGATTTCAGTTCAGCCATATTTACCGGTGACTCATGAACATAATTTATGTTCATGAGTCACCGGTAAATATGTTGTCCAATGTAGCCGTTACAACCAGCAGGCACAATGTGAAGCTAAATCATTGCTTTAATGGGTATTATTCACTCTTCATCAAATACCACTCAGAAAAACGGCACAAGAACTGACAGTTTATTCAATACTAATACAAAGACGAACTTAACTGGTCAGGAAGGCCAACAGCAGCATGAAAGGAGTGACTTCTACATGTCCCTATGTGTGGACTAATGAGACATGTGTGACAGTGCCCCTTTCTTCCATAAAAATTAAACGCCTGACTAAAATCTCCCAAAACCTCAACTTTTGGGATGTAATGCTACGTGGCATGTTTGACCCAAAAGCATCAGTAAGATCACCAGAAGTGTATGATATCCACAGTGAAACAAGGTGGTGGCCGTATCGTGATGTAGGTTTAGCAGAGGGATTTTATGGCTCAAAGTGAATCCATGCGTACATCCAAACTTGGAAAAATTACTTTTTGGAAGGGCCTAATCAAAGTCGAGAAGAAAAACTATGCTAAAAGAATCCCACCAGAGAGGACTGAATATCAAATCTGAATCAAAATGTGTTTCAAACTAGCATCTTTTAAAAATGTTTTATTTTCCCTTTTTAACAGTAATTTGTTTTTGCTGTTGAATTGAACAGGGTAGTTCTCACTCAAAGTTTTGAGATTATTCTCAGTCTCCTTTTTTCCACTTTACCTCTTAGTATCTGTGACCAAAAAAGATCTTTTTAAACTCTGCATGTTACAAGCCCACTGTGCTGTAATAACATTGTACTAACTAGCCCATAATGTTAGCGCCTCATTTGGCTCTAAAGCGTCTTGGGGCCTCCTCTGTGCATCCGTTTCCTGTTGGCCTGGTGATACGGTGGTCTGGGAGCGTTATTGTCTCATCACTCTGGGACCTTAAACCAGAAGCTTCTCATTCCTCTCATGCTCCACGCCGTATCTCTGCTTTTCCTTTGTCTGTACAGCTTGGGTTTGTGGAATCAGATTCTTCATAGTTGGCCTGATTGTAACTGTTGGTCGAACATCCTGCTGTTTTCTGGTGATTCTTCTTGTGGCGTTTAAGTTAAAGTTATGCTTTATGTATGCAGAGCTGACAGGCTTGGTGTTTGTTTGAACTTTGTGTACATTTTGTGGGTGCAGCTGGTTCCAACTGAGGGAAGGGTTTTACAGTAGAGCAATAGATAATATACTATATAGAAATAATGGATTTTACCTTTGGAGGAAGTAATTCAGCGTTTTATTGCTATGGTTGTGGAAAAAGTGAAGGATCTGGGACTGTTATGATTTAGTCCAGTCTTGACTGACGTGGTTGAGTCCCAGCTGGAGGGCTTTGTGTCCACGTCTGCACTTCTGTTCAGTCGGATCCCAAAAGATAACACTTTTGGTTTTGGTCAGCAGGCTCAGTTTGGAGCATTCAGTCACAAACCCATCTGCCTGTGTGTGTGTGTTCCCACAACATACACTACACAGTCGAGCTCGATGTGATTCAGCGTAGGAGGTTAACCCTAAATTATCACCTGAGTCATTTGTTGTTCTCTTCAATTGTACAGTTTCTTTGTCGCACTTTGAGTTTGGAGCAGAAACAAGATTTAAATGGTGGCTTACCTGTTCATAGCTGATTATGGCTCCTTTAAAAAGTTTCCATACCTCTTGAGCTTTACATGTTGTGTTGCAACCACATGCTTCAGTGCATTTTGATGGGATCTCATGTGATAGACCAACTCACCGGGACTGAAATTGTTTCACGATATTCTCTCCAAAAAAGTTGAAGCTCGGTAGCGTATATATGAACATCATTTATCAAATCTTGCCTCATATTCTCAGTTAGGTTTAGGTCTGGATTTTGAACAATGTTGTAACTTTTAACTTTTTTGTGTTGAATGTTAAAAGTTACAAAAATTCTAAAGTGTACAAGTACTCAGGTGCAGAGACTGTGTAATTGTTGCATACCGCTTTGTACCCACTTCAGTGCGTTAACTATAAACCTAGCTTAATCTGTCTTTAATGTTATTGGTGTGTAAAACAAATCCTATTTAGGACTTAACAACATTTACCCTGATGGGGGGCATATAGTCTGGTGGCCCGCCAGGCTTATAACACTCTGGGGGAAACCCTGCAACGGTTCTCTACGGCCCTTCCAAAGTTACTACTGGCATCCTTAGTAATCCCCCCATCAACTGTTTCCTTTCCTGAGCTGTTGGTTAAAGTGGACAGCCATTTCTTGAGATCTCTTGTGTGTTTTCAGATATAATTATGTGCTTTCCGCATCTTTATTCCTCACCTGTCTGCTGTGTTCCTTGGTCTTCACGATGCCATTTGTTCTCTAATAAACTTTTCAGACCTTCAAAATAGCTGGATTTATTCTGATATATACGGATTTACTAATTCAGTGACTTTGGAAAGCAGCTTGGTTTTATTTTGGGGTACCAGAGTAAAGGAGACTGAATACCATGTACAGAATAAGTGCAGCGAGTCCCAGTTACCCGAGATTTATACTTTGAGCCATCCAGACTGAGGATATGAATTGAGATGAACAAAAAAGGAAGTTTTATTCAGTTTTACGTGTACTGCGTTTTTAAACAAATATGCTGATGGAAGCATCGTGACATCCTTCATATAGATCATTTCCTCTGTAAATAAAGACTTGCGTAACTTCTCCTTTTTGAAACTTTCCCCTCATGAAGCTTCAGTGTGATTGCACTGGTTTCCTTCCAGGCATGATAGTAGAGCCAGCAGCCTCTCTCCTCCCTCCTCCTCCTTCTGCAGGAATCTTAGTATCTCTGCAATGTTCAGCCAGCTAGCTAAATACCACAGGAAAACATAAAGACTGTAAAACAAGCTCTTAGTTTACAGTGAGCAACAAACAAGGGCTCCTCCTCATTCCTGCAGTCTTTTCTTGGGTTTTTGTTTGTGTTGATAGCTGCAGTTAATTAAATTATGGAGAATTCAATAGCTTCCAGCTGACAAATTTTTCACTTAACAAATAACTGGAAAAGTATTATAAACTTAATGCATGTGAAGAATTTATCAGATTTATTAACAAAATAGTTTAATTATTGAAACAAATCTGCTGTTAAGATTTTGCAGCATACCAATTTCTTTTGGTATTTTCTTGTGTAAAAGTAGCGCTATACATTTTGTGCTTCTGCTCAAATTATTTTTATGTGCTCCATTTTTTTCTTCTTTATTCACCCTAAAACTTGCAGATCCCTACTATCCTTCATTGTGAACCTCAGTGAGGTCATTTAGTGATCTGGTGTGTATTGGAAGCCAGCCTCCACCCCCAGCTGAATGCTTCTGTTGCGTTCAGCTGAGCTCTCGTCTTTAGGCTGCTCGTGTTGAGTGACATCAGCCTTCAAGTATGCAGCCCGTCGTGGCTGAGCCAGGCGGGATTGGGTGGCTGTATTCATCTCAAGGTGCAGTCTGCTCTCTCTCGACCGCTTCAGTTCAGATAGACGATCAAACACTTCCAGCAGTTTTGCCTGCCAGGTTTAGTTTGTCCTATATTTGAGATCTTTGTCCGTTATGTTCTGGGATGCCCCTATAGACAACAGTATATTGGTTGTGGACTCTCATTTGTTAAAAATAGCAACTTAACAGAAACATTAATAGATCCCATAAGTATGAAACTCTTAATTTTTGAGGGTTTTTAACCATTCTCTGTTCCCAAGTCTCTTGTCCCTTCATGTGGGGGATTATTCGCGCTCATCCCTGCTGCAGGCGCTGATTAACTAAACCTCGGCGCATATAACTGATGGTTTTTACAGCTGCACACTGAGCAGAAAATCTTTGATGTTGTATAGAAAAGTGAACGTGTCTTTTTACTTTCAGTTAATATATTTGCCATATGTTTTCCTCCTGACATGCACCAGACGTCTAATGTTTTGTCTCGTGTCTTCCAGAATGAGGAGAAACGTAACCTCAGCCTGGGCGGCCATGTTGGATTCGACAGCCTCCCTGACCAACTGGTCAGTAAATCGGTCACACAGGGTTTTTGCTTCAACATCCTCTGCGTAGGTGAGTAACAAAATGTGTTTGTGTGATGATAAAGTGTGAAATATTGGATGTGCTGCAGACATGGTAACCAGTGGAGATCTGGTGGTGGAAACAACCTGCTGTTGGAAAAACAGTCCATAGACACAATCATGTCCAAGAGCTTCTTCATGTTTACTTTATTTAACAGGAAGTAAAGTTAAATGTATGAAAGTAACTGTGATTACAGCCAAAACTAAAACAACATTTGAAAAAGAACCTACAGGACATAATTTAGTTTGAGGGTTTAGGGTGAATAAATTCTTGGTAGTGAATGCACTGATCAGAATTTATTGGTTGATTTCCAATCTAAGCTTTTTGTGTTGTTTTGAAATAAAAATATTATTTTAAATCAAACGTGGAGATGAATGTAATGACTTGATTTTGATTTATCTTTACCATTTTGATTTAGCAATAGCATAGATGGCATTGCACAATAGTCTGTGTGTATCTCCTACATAATTGTATCTTCACCTTAACTAATAAAAGGCTGCCCACATTTCCATGATGACAGGATGAAACGGAGTGAATTTCCGAGCATGGTGGGGTTGAACTGTTGATGTACAGTCATGTGGTTCTTGGATGTTCATTTTCACACGCAGCCTCCACGGTCCTCAAGATGAGGACTGCTTTCTTGCAAAGTGAAAGGAACTGCAGACATGTGTTGACATGTTGCAGAAAAATAGCTTTCTTCTAAAAGGTTTTAATCAACTGTGCTTTCTTTCTTCATCTTTATTGATAAAAATCTCATTTATATTGGAAATAACTCGGTAATGGCATCAACACTGAAGGGTGTTGTTACCATGGTCTGGTGAGACTTGCACATGGTGAGCTTGTATATCTAGTTTTTGTTTGACTATGAAAACCATCTGCTGTTGATTTTATTTCGCCCCCACTAATTTTGTAATTTCTCACTATCATTTGTTCATTCATTCCGAAGATCTCTGATTTTTTTTGTTAGGACTTTTATTGTTTTTTTATTGACTTCATTTCAGGCTGCAAGAAGCTCTGGTTCTTTGAAAGTAAAGTGCCAAGAATTCACAGATAGCTAGACTTTTGCTCAGTGGTCTCTGCATAATCATGTTGACAAGATGCCCAAGCTATCACTGAATAATTTAGTCAACTAACTTTGTTTTATCCTTTTTTTTTCTTTCACAGGAGAAACTGGCATTGGCAAATCAACATTAATGAACACACTGTTTAACACCATGTTTGAAAATGAGGAGGCGAGCCACTACCAGAATGGCGTGTATCTGCGGCCGCGAACCTACGACCTCCAGGAGAGCAACGTCCACCTCAAACTAACGATTGTTGATACCGTTGGGTTTGGTGACCAGATCAACAAGGAGGACAGGTAAATTTAATAAAATAGCACATCACAGCACTGAAATATCTTGGTAAATATCAAGTTTTCTGTAAATCACAATTGATGTAGTTGTTTGTTTTTTATGTTTTTCAAATCCATGCCTCATCTTTAAATTTCCACTTATAAGATGTTGCTATGCAAATGTTGATGTGGACACCAGTGAGAGAAACATCACTCTGGAATTCCACACATATTTCTTGTGTCTTGTGGGACTAGAAGGGGAGGAGGTGGGAAAAAATAAAGAGGAAGTAGTTTATTTATTTTTTTAAAACATTTAGCTGTGGAATGAAGCGTACTCGCTGTGGCTCAGCCAGCAAGCTGCACTCTCACGCTCTTTGATAGCAGCGTTTCTCTGTGGGCCTTATGAACCATCGCGCTGAAGGACAGGCCCTGCAGCGAGCTGGAAATGAACACAGGGAGCTTCAAAAGGTCAGAGCGCGTGCATACCACAGAGAAGATTGAAGAGAGATGTGAAGGTAGAGGACAGATGACTGTAAACATGGTACTTACTGAGGAAATGGAAAAGATTGTTAACCTCTGTCTCACTATGAGCAATAAAATGTTAGTGATGTGGGACATCCTGAAGTTGAATAGGAGCCAAGATGGCTTAATCGTCACTACTGCATGGCGCAATTAACATTCATCTGCTTTATTATAAGCTTGTTAAAATATTTTGCAACATAAGATTAAAATTATTATTTGAGAGCAAACTAAGGAACTGTGTTGAATTTAAAGGCTGACTTCATACAGCAGCAGCTTTGCACTTTGGACTCGTTTCTGCCAAGTCTAAATCTGCTTCGTTTGAAATAAATGTGTAAGAAAAAAAAAAAACGTGTCGTACATCGCAGGTAGAATTTCAAATGTGGTCAAGGCTGGAAGAAATAAGACGGCAGCAGAAATAACTCATGGAAATAAAATATTAACAGAAGAGCTAATGAGTTGTCAGATGATTTTGTGAAGTTATTGCTACCATTAACAACATGTACTTTTTTAAATTCATTTTTGATTCAGTTTAGCTGAATTGAGTTATTTACTGTCCTGAACTCCGTGTTCCCTTCATTTTTTCAACACAGTGCTTCAGTGTGTTATTTGAGTCTCTTTCCTGGATGGACAGAGCTTTGGCAGCTGTTAACTTTTTAAAGTTTATTTTTTTTTTCTTAGAAAGTACTCCTGGCTTAATTCTTATTTGTATAGCTGTGTCTCTTTAATGAATAAAGCCACTGGTTAAGCTGTTGCTGTCACCAGTTCTCTGTACAAGTGTTTTTTCTCCGCTCATAGAAAATACCCCCAGAGCTCATATTTAGCTTTGCCTCTTTTCAGGTCATTTGACAAACCTATGGCTGCCATTAGTTTTTCTTTGTACACCTTCCTGCAGGTCTTCTGTCCTTAACCGTTTCTCTTTTCTGACTGAAGCTATCAATTTGTCTTGCTGAGATTTTGCTGTTCCTAACTTTGTGCAGCCTTTTTAAAAATTCTTATTTAAAGACTATTTGTACTTTTGTTTTTCTTTCCCATAGAAATGATTAATTAACTTTTCTTCAAGAAGCCGTTAACAAAGCTGTTGCTGCCCTCGAGTCCAGCTACTTTGTGTTTCTTCTTGGTGGAAAACACTCCTTGCTCTGGGCTTCTGTGTTTTTTCTTCATTTGGTTTTTGTCCTCTCAGTCCTTAGCCATTCATGATAGACGCCACTTTTTGAACTGTTTTAACTGTTCAGATTATTTTAATTAAATTTGGACCAAACTGTTTGACTTGCAGGTCTTTAAAGAGATTTAACTTGACACTTGTTTCAAATTGTTGTTACATATAAAAGTACTAGTACATTTTACATATTGACAGGGTGTAGATTTCTACTGAATGCTCGGTGACAAGTGTTAGAGCCAGACTTGGTTTTGGAAAACACAGCATTTAGTGAGATTTGTATACGGAACAAAATGTCTTGATCCGGACATCCCAAACAAAGACGGCAACAGAACATAAACAGAGAAAACCCTGGGGCTGAAAAAACATCATCTGGTTTAAAAAGAAATGAACTTTTAATTGTGAGATATATATGCGTGATGAAAAATGAACCAAACTGTACGTATTATAAGCTGCAGTATTTAAATCAAACGGTTCAAACACATGCTTAGTGTAAAGGAAATTACTGTTTCCAGGTCAAGCCAACTGAAATTAGATTGCAGATGCAGCTGCGAGCAAGTTGAAGTGTATTTCAGCCATTCTGTTAGTTTTTTCCAGTGCCATATTTTACATTTCTTAAAATTTCTTTTGTTGATTAAAGAAACTTATTGTATGGTGTTAAGAAACATTATGCTGTTGCTGTCTGTTTGCAATAGTGTTTGACTTTTAGAAAAACTCTGGGTTTTATCCACACGTTTAAATTTCTCATGAGAAAAACATGACCGAAGTTAAGTTTTCATGTTTATGTCCCACAGAGGACAGGCTGATTTGTAAGATCATTTTGATTGGAACCAAGCTGTACAAAGCTGAGATCTTGGCATTGAATCAGAACACACAGTAACTGAAAACATAATTCTACTGGTCTGTTTATTCAGCGACAAGTTCATATTTCCTTACATATTCATTATCAACACATGAATGGGAAGAAAAATATTTAGCTTTAGCAAAAAGGCATAAATCCGGTTGTCTTTGGCTCTGTCCACAGTTACAAGCCAATCGTGGACTACATCGACACCCAGTTTGAAAACTATCTGCAGGAGGAGCTGAAAATCAAACGCTCGCTGTTTAACTACCATGACACCAGGATCCACATCTGCCTTTACTTCATCGCCCCAACAGGACACTCCCTCAAGTCCCTGGACCTGGTCACAATGAAGAAACTGGACAGCAAGGTATACATAAGTGACATGCACACTCTTTTACCCTATAGCCTAGAAACTAACTCCTGCTTACCTGAAATCCAAACCTCTCCTTCACTTTGAATGGAGGGGATTTGAATGAACTGCTGGGATTCCTCATCCGTCTCTGTCAGGGTGTGGATTCTTTGTCCTGAAAGGAAAAACTTAAGTTTCCACTTGGTGGTAGGGTTTCAGGGAGAGTTATTTGGAGGTAACGCGAGTTGTTTTTGTTCTTTTTTTGTTATAAAAATTGACTTTAAAGAAAGTATTTTAGTTTCAAAGCGTGCTGTCTCCAAAAGGCACAATGCAGATTCACAAACATACCAATTATAGAATTAAACAAAGGATTAGCGTCTCTGAAAATATGCAAATATAATAAATTCCTCCAAGTTTAGCTCACAATTTTTAAAAATTGAATGCCTTGCAGCAAGACGGTTCTGGGTTCGATTCCCGGCCCTGGTCTTTCTGCATGGAGTTTGCATGTTCTCCCTGTGCATGCATGGGTTTTCTCCGGGTACTCCGGTTTCCTCCCACAGTCCAAAAACATGACTGTCAGGTTAATTGGCCTCTCCAAGTTGCCCCTAGGTGTGAGTGTGTGTGTGTGCATGGTTGTGTGTCTCTGTGTTGCCCTGCGACAGACTGGCGACCTGTCCAGGGTGACCCCGCCTCTCGCCTGGAACGTTAGCTGGAGAGGCACCAGCACCTCCTGACCCCATTAAGGGACAAGGGTGTAAAGAAAATGGATGGATGGATGGATGTACTGTCGCTCATGGTAATTTCTACAAAGTTATTAAAAAATTTAAATAGCTGCCCAAGATGTGAGAGAGGGAGTTTTGATTTGCTAATATAACTTTACACGAACCATAAGAATCTTTCTTTAATTCAACCAGGTGGGTTATTACAACAGGTGTGTGACAAAGAGTAGTATGGGTTACTCAGCTCAGCTCTGCAGTTAAGAAGGATTTCACTATCCATTTAAAATAAAAATGACAATATTGCAAAGCTTTTGAACTGTTTAACATCTTATGTTAGCTACTAGCACAGTTAGCTAATCGCAGGGACAAGAATTAGTAGATCCTAACCTTAGCTGATATCTCCAAAAGACTTCCAACATCTGCTAATCCTGCATGTTGACACAGAAATTCTGTAAAAGATAAAACACCAACTTTGCTGGAATACGTTGCATGCATTTTTTCCCCCCTATAGTTTCCTTTTCTAAACCTTCTGACACTTTTTTCCTTTCTTTAACTTCATTACCTCTTTGACTTCAAACTAAAGTTGGTAACCGCTGAGTCTTTTTGACTTCATGACAACTTCTACGTGGAGTGTTCATTGATACGGAGAAGGCTGTTTTCTTCCAGGCAAGGTTGCTCAAACATAAATCAAGCCACTGCTGTTTTCTCAGTTCATCTTTCATTCTTTGCTTTTGTTTTGACTGTAATCCAAAAACCTTTTCATAAGAACCTTTAAAAATTGTCCTCTGGGTGGCATGTCTAATACATTTAAGTTTTACTTTGACATGGCTACAGCTGACATGTTTGCAGGTCAATAATCAGCTGCGCTCTAGTCAATAGTCACACTCAAACGTATTGATTTCTGGCATTTTCATTGCTCTCGTGCAAGTTTTACTACTGACAGTATTGGCTTGCGGCTAATCTGTTTTGCTGCATTTCTGTTTAGTGTAGCTGACTAGACATGCAACCCCTGGCATTATTCCAGCCAGACAATATGATGAAAATAATCTCCTCAAAATAGAGAGAGCTTGAAGTAAATCAGTTTGATTTTTAACGACATTGTTGAGATCGGAAAAGTTGAACCTGTAGTTTATTTTTAGTTGGAAATATTTTTACCTGAAATAAGTCAGATTATGGCTATATTGTTATAGCCATAATTAATTAATGGGGTGTAGGAGAGACCGAGGCAATTTAAAAACAAATCGTAATAAAAGCTAATTAAATGACTGCAATGCATTAGAGCTATTTTTAATGGTTTGAAGACAAAGTTTTTGTAGTTTTATATGATTAACATCAAGTCATAAGACGGTTTCAGTAATCAAACATTTGTTGCATCATCAATTTGATGCACAGCGTCTTGCTCTGAGATGGTTTGCTTGCCACCCCCACAGTGTTTCTTTGTTATGGCTACTGACGGCTCTGCTGCACGAATGACTGAGGCAGTTTTTGAGCCGTTGGGTTTTTTTGCTGGTGCACAAATAATAAATCCTGAATAAACAGATGGAGCTCGTGTAACTAGAACCTGCTGCCTTTACCTCTGCCAACCTTCGATTTATGGCTGCCAAATACCTCCCGATACTATTCATAGCACTGACTGCTAGCTTAGCCAAGACTCACTCTCAAGGAACACAAACTGGATTGTGTTTAGGGAAAATTTATAAAATGAATGTGCAATGGCTCAAGAGATAACTTCAGAATTAGTTTAGGTTTTTCATTTATTACGACTTAACCCAATTCACAAAACCTTGGCCGTTGTTAAAGCCTTGAAACGGGAAGCCAGGCTACAATTTTGAGCTAAGACTAAACCTGTTCACACTTCAGATAAAGGGAAGAGATCCAAATATCAGAACTCATGGTGAGTCAGTTGAGCTGACCACTGAGCTTCAGAGCTGTTTAACAGCCAATAGGACGATCAAATCCTGGCACATGACATTTGCCAGCTGTCTACTGACACAATCCAAATAATCACGGCCAAGTCTCTAACCTGCTGTTGTGAAAAGAGGATGTCATTTACCTGAGCTAAAGTTTTCTAGATTTTCAAGTTGAAACTGGTGAGCTGTTGATGTTTACAGTTTGAAGCCTCAATGCTTTATTCTTGGCTGATGGTGTTTTTAAAAATTAAAGATCCAACCTATGTTTGTGATCAGCTTTTGCCCTAAAAATGACTAAAATGAGAGGTAATGTCTCAATGTATTGTTTATATTTTTAAATTCGTGAGCACAGCTGTCGGAGACATTCCATACTCTTATCCAGCCTGCTGCTCTCGCCTCTACATGTTTACAAGATTTATCTGCTAGCAGGTGATGCAACACACTGAGCACCTTTGTTTAGGTCACTGTCACTGTGACGGGCTGCAATATTATCATGTTGTCAGTTGAGGACATGAAACATGACACGGTTAGCGTTGTTGTTTTTGTTCACGCATTTTGTATAATTTTGCATTGCTCTTGATGTGGATTACCTTTGCTAGATGTACTTCACTGATTCTAAGCTGCTTTTATTTCATCATTTAACTTAAAACTGGAGATTCAGTAAAATAATTTTGTTTTTTTGACTGTGCAGAATAACTTGATGATAAAATGAATTACCTTCCCTACTGTGTCAGATCAAGTTTAGTCCGAAAACTAAAGATAATCGATCTGTGTATTTATGTCTGCCATGTATTCATGTGACAGGTGGGAAAAACGAAACTTATTAAACTTTTTTAGTCTTTAAATTTTCATGTCAAACTTGTTACATAAGCAAAAAAAAAAATATGATCTTGTATATAAAATTATAATTTGATATGACATTGTAGACTGTTAAAAAGGATCAAGACTTCTAATGAAGTTTTCAATTCAAGATTTTTTGCTGTATTTGTGATTATATTAGTCTCAATTGAGTGAATTATAATGAGTCGTTTTATGCTTTTATGACTTATTTCCTGAATAGATGGTTTACAAAATCAACTTCATTATGTTTAGAACTAAATTACACTTATTGAACTTGAGAGTGGATAAATAATTAATGTATTTTAGTAGCTAAAACATTACATGTAATATATAAATAATTATTTTCTAGGTATTGAGCTACTTTGGTTGGTTTAAAAGGTCCATTAAATAAGTTCATAACAATACCAAGAATTAAGTAACTACTAACATATCCTCTAAAACTTATTACTAATATTTCCCCACGTTGCTTGTTAAATATTTTTGTCCACTAAAAGTTCATTAATATTCTGCTGGTTTAAAGATCAAAATTTAAGCGTCACTTATGTCATCGAATAAAACGCAAAGTGTCTCAAACTGCATCCACGGCTGTTTTTTCTGGTGATTTTTCCTACATGTGAACTGAAATGTATTTACAGCTGGTGGTCCTGGTTGTTCACAGCAAGCAGAGCTATTTTGTCTTTCTGGTCAGCTGGGAAAACCCGGCTGTGGGAAGTGAACAAACATCACTGTCCGCTCCTTCCTTAGCCTACACGTCCTCCCAATCTCCTTCAGGAGACATGCAACGCCGTTATCAGTCCTGGGTAGCGATTAGTGAACACGGTTTGTTAAGTAAGGGTGAGAACATGATGCTGGGGTGCCCAGCTGCAGATTAATGATCCAGCAAAGTGTGATGAGATTGTAATTTGACTCCTAATGAGAGCTAGCTTTTGCTCAGAGGCTCACTGTGGGATTGATTTGAGTGGATCTGTGGGAGTTTTCACATCGTCCCAGATAGATTTTCAGCAAAGCAGCTGTATGGAGGAATGCAGACAAATTATATTTATTTCTGCACATCTGTTGCTGATTCTGCGAGGAATGCGGTTTGTTTTCATAATGGCAGCTTGTTCTACGAATGCCCATCAGTTCTAGCTGAACTTATTTACTGTTTCGCTTTCCTGCCACCTGTGGTAAATATGTATAAGAGTAATCAAATAACCTCTTTTGCTGGAAGCTTGATGACTCCAACATGGCTCTTGTTTAGCCCTCAGCTTTGGAGATTTTTTTGTATTTTTCTTATTTATGATGCAGCTTTTTTCACATTCTACCCTTTTGGTTGTTTTCATCCTCTCTTTAGGTCAATATAATTCCCATCATTGCCAAAGCGGACACAATCTCCAAGAGCGAGCTTCATAAATTCAAAATCAAGATAATGAGTGAACTCGTGAGCAACGGCGTCCAGATCTATCAGTTCCCGACAGACGATGAAGCCGTTAGTGAGATCAATGCCTCCATGAACGTAAGTCACGTTTTGTTTTGCTTTACAGAAGTGGATGGTAACATCTGGCAAATTCAGAGATTCTTTTAAGATTGGCATGAAATGTTACCTTAGTGGCGTCATTTTGCAAGACAACAGATTTTTATTTATCTGCAGAGTGACCGACACAGCAAAACGTTTAGTCGTTACTATGATCAGAGTGTATTTTTTTTCTTTACACAAAAGTAGTAGGCGTAATAGTAGTAGGATAAATACAGAAAAAGGAAATGGATTGTATAAAATAATTTTTCCTACTTTCCTTCCTTCATTTATTTATTTACCTGTTTTCCAAGTTGCCATGTCTGCCTTAAATCATGATAACATTTGATATTTTGGAACTGAAACTTTGGGAAACTTGAGGCTCGTGCTGTATATGACTGCTGCACTGCATACTGCAGCACCAGTTTCCACATTTAGCTGCAAATATCATTCAACAGATGCGTGAGCCTTACATTTTCTATCATCTCGTTAAGGTAACTACAATTTCTGCCATGTTGTTTTCTTTCTATGATAAAATAATGCAACTAAAACTAATCATTTTACTCCAAAAACATAATTTTATGACTATATGCAAAAAGGTCACAAATAATTCCAATGAAATACTGCAAAAGTGTTGAAATAAAACGAGTGGGACTGATTTTCCTGGGAAGATTTCCATTTTTACTTTAGTTTCTAAATGATGAGATGTTTTCAGTTTACCAACACTCATCCATTTATGTTCAGATGCACAAATGAGAGTGCATTTAATTCAGCGGTTTTATCCGTGTGCGCTCTCCTGATCTATTTATAGTCCGTTGCATCAGTGCCCACGCCCACCATCTTGTCCCCTCAGCTTCATCCCAGCTGGTTTCAGCTTGCCATCGAACTGTTGAGGAAGCATGTTGGGTCTGTTTTCCACACGGCCCCCCGCTGTCAGTCCCACAGAGACGCTGTGTCTAAAGGAACAATTAAAATACCTTCATCAGAGGCTTGTTTGAATTATCACCTCCAGTAAAGCTGATGCAAAAGACGTTGCATTCAGAAAACCATTTCTGTGGTGTAAAATGAGGAAAAGCAAGGAGCATAAAATTGTAACATGGAAGATGTAGGCCAAGTTGGAACCCCCTGGTTATGTCTCTGGTTACAGCTGGATCTTTTGATCTTTCTAACATTCATGGGCCTTTCTGCCTGTGCAGGCCCACCTGCCATTCGCTGTGGTCGGAAGCGTGGAAGAAGTCAAAGTGGGGAACAAAACGGTGCGGGCCAGACAGTATCCCTGGGGAGTGGTGCAAGGTAAGAGCTGCTCACAAAGACTCAGTCACAAGAAGGGTGTGTTTGTTTCACACGAGCAAACAGGACTGTGTGCTGCGTGTTGGATGCTAGTCGTGTTAGAGATCATACAGGTGGAGTACCAGGCTAGGGTTGGTCTAAATGCCAATGAGGTTAATTAACATTTCATTCATAGTTTCTTGAAGCAAATGTTGACTAGATGCCTCAAACACCCAAAACAACTAAACAAAAACATTCATTTTAACATTTCAGCATTTATTTTTATTGTCTAGTTTTGTTTAAATTTGGGTTTCAGGTCATATCAGATTTGGAAACTTTTTTCCTGTAGGTATTTCCAGTCATGAAGTTATGAACTACGTAATACTTGAAAGGAATATTTTGTCTTTACCATTACAAAGAGTAGGTCAAATTGTTGCATTCAAAATATTTCATAAGTTGTTTAACTTTCTGATAAACCTTAAAGTAGATGTGAATCACCATTATGTGCCATTTATAGGAATTCCTAAGATAACAATTAACCAATTTTTATTTTCTTTGCTGAGAAAATTAGTCACACTAAGTGTTTTTTTGTTGTTGATGAAAATGTTTTATTCTCTAATAAGAATAGGATTATTGAATAAACTGATCAGGATGCTGCAGCTACTCGTAACATTGTGAAACACTGGATGTAAAATATTAGGACAACAGTTACTCGCATGTGTCCTGAAAAGAAATGAGTTCAGACATTTTGCAACCGTTTCGTAATGATATTTAGAATGAGTGTCACCATTTACTTTATTTACGTTTGTGAAATGTTAATTTGCTCATATTGCTGTGGGATTATCATCTTTTCATGGTAAAAGCAGAACCAACATTTTAGAGTTTACGTTTTTGAGTTTACACCGAGTTAAAGTCAAAAACTGTTCTTTTCTTTTTGAGTCTTTTGGTTTTTGACTTTTTTTTTTTTTTATACAGTTTTTTATATATTTGACCAAGGCAAAAGCAGTAGATTCTCACTGGAACTTAAATAATCTTAGCATTTTCCTTTTTTATCCCTTGTTTCTTTGTCTTTGTTTAAAGACAAAGCAACTTTAACATTGAGTTCTGCTTTAGCTGTGTTTTTTAATGGTTAACTGCAGCACATATCTGTGTCAATGCTGATAAACTGCCTGTGGCAAAGTGTGAACTGCACACTTTGTTGGCCGATTTATTTCTACTCGCCCTGTTAATGTTCCACGTGTGATTTCCTGTGTAGGAAAACGTAGTAAAAGGGCAGATGGATAAAGGGCTTCCTTTAAGTTGCTAATATTTGCTGGTATCTGTTATTTTTCAATCTGTGTGTCTGTGGCTTTTTACGTGCACCATGGTTTTTATAGAGATGTCACCTCTAGTGTCCGCTTTCTTGGGAGTCTTCTTCTCCCACTCCTCATTCCTCGGTGTTTGTCAGTGCTGGTAAACAGTTTAATTTAATAACGTGACAGAGATGCACAGTGAGAATGTTGCTGCTCATGTGGGAGCTCCTCTCAGGAACTGGCTCCCTCCTCTCCTCCTCGGTTTACTGCTCTCTCTGGCTGAACCCCTCTTCCCATTATGCTCTGACCATTCTCATTCTCCAACCCTCGGAGGATGCTCGCTGGTTATTTATGAAGCTTTCTGTGTGTTTCCTGGGGGACGGATTTTTTTTGTTCTGGAGACACAACAAAGCAACAGCTCAGTAACAGATTAGCAGCAGTTGAAAACGGCCTACTTTCAATTTTAAGCTGGACATTTTCTACATTTACGATGTTGGAAATTATGAATCTCAGTTAAAAGGTGGCTAATAAACTTTTATTTACCCTTAATTTGGCCTTTAACAGTTGTTTAGCTAAGAAGCTAATGACATTTTGTAGAAAGCAATTAGATTAGATTTTTGTTTTTCTGCCACTATTCATCCATTTCTGCCAAAATGGCTGAATTCAAAGTGATACAAGATTCACTTTCTTGTATTTTTCTGAAAAATGCATCACATTTATTTAATTATTATTCTTTCAACACATTTTTGGGTGAATGTAAAGCCAGGAGGTGCAGAACAGCAGGCCTCTGTTTTCTCTGTTGGCTGAAATGAGGAGCGCCATCAGAGAAAACCGTTAGTTCATGCCAGATGTCATATAGATTGGTTATGTAGCCTCTTGAAAAGAGCCATGAGAAATTTCCATCTCCTTGAAGAGAGACAGAGGAAGGACTGTGCTGTGACATAAACAGAGTAATTGTAGGGAGCTCAGTGAGTGTGTGCTTGTCTTCCCTCGGGATCTCATGGCTCTGTTATCTCTGTGCTTCCCGACTTGTGTGACATAGGGCAGAGCTCTGGTATTTCTGCTCTGAAGGCCTGATGGTCGAGTGTTTGTTATGCTGCAAAAACATTTTCAAGTGCTTTGTGTGAAAATGGATGTCTGGACACATGCATGCAAAGAATGCATTTCAATCTCGGTCATCATGTTGCAATGCTGTCGGGTTGGGAATGTCAGATAGTTGATATGCGAGTTATAGACGTTTAAAATGCATTTAATGACATGAACATTATGAATACTTAGATGCTCTTGTTTCACCTGAACCCCATTTATTAATAAACTCTCTTATACCGTTAGGTTAAAAATGAACATCTACTTTTGATGATCATAAATTTCTTATTCAGTTTTGGGTTTCTAGTAACTATTTTAAATAATTCTTTCTCCGGTGCAGTTTTATTATTAAACTGGAATTATTATTCTTGATTATTCAACAAGATTTGGGGTGTAAAGTTTAAATTACAAACATATATAGACCCTCATTAATATGTTCATGAATGTTCCAGAAGGACCAGAAGCTTTTGTAGCTTTCAGGTCCTGTCAGCTTTAAACTGGATGATGATGTTGTTGTTGTTGTTTTTCTTCTTCTTGTTCTTGTTCTTCTTCTTCTTCTTATAATAAATGGTAGTGCTCAAATAATAACTCTTTACCTACAAACTACTCTTCATTAAATCCAAACAGCTCAACCTTTATCTCCTCTGATCCACCAAACTTTATTCAGATGTCAAAATGTATATTTTAAATTTTTTTATTCCTTGGTTAACTCTATCTTGGTGTTGATGTAAAGTCGTCTCGGTTTGAGGTCTGGCGTTTCTGTTCCAGCAGTTTTAAGTTCAGTTAAGCTTTGAATTTGGTTCTTTCTAGCTTGTTCTTGATCATCCTAACTAGGATCTGTTCTGGATAAAAACTTTGGTCAGATGGGTAAAAACACACGTTACAATTATGGTTTTTTTTTTGTTTGTTTGGTTTTTTTTAAACAAGTAACGCTACAACCTCAGTGCTGTTTAAAATCTGAGTCTGTTCCAGGAAACCAACCAGTTTAAATGTGCATCACTAAAGTCATCATTAAAAGGCCAGAATTGGATTATTTCCTGTATTTTGTAGCTTCTGTTATCAGACCAGTCAGGGGGCTCGTTGCACCAGGACACACCTCAGTTAAGAGTTTTCCCAACTTCTGATTACTTGAATTGTTGAAATGCTCCATGATCTAAAAAATTTGGCTCAAGTGGCATTTGTAACTCCCAGAACCTGAGAGTCACAGCGGTCGAATCGTTCATAATTTAAGAGTAGTCGTTTCATTGTATGGTTTCTGTGTAGTTACTGGGGCAACACTGGTTCCTGTGACTGCGGAGAAAAAAACTTGCATGCATTTATCAGCTTGTTGGTGAAGGCGCAGTGTGGATTCTCTGTTCAGCTTTTTTGGACTGAATATTAACAGGATTTTATTTATTCCCCATCAGTTGATATGACAGACGATGTAAATCGTAGCCCAGCCTCTCCTCAGGATGCCTGCTGGCACCAGGATCCAACCTCTCCGCTGTCAGCAGGTTTCCTTGCTCTGCCCGCTGCAGGCTGAGCTCTGCCGTCAGTCACAGGGTTGGGCTTTCTCTCAGCAGGAGGCCAGAACAGGGAGGTGATTAGGAACCCGGTGAGCAGGCAGCTCCTGAACTGAACGCAGTGGTTTCTTTTTTTATCCCGCTTCTCCTGATGGGTTATTAGCCTTCTTCTTAAAGATGTTTTAAAAATAAATGTAGAGTTTCTGGGGTTGTTTATTTGCTCTCTTTTGCCTTGACTAATATGAAAATTTTATTCTGCTTAGCTGATATGTTTAAGTTGTCATTTTCCACCAGTCAGGCTGCTCTGAAAGTAACATGGTGGTTTTTACATTTTAAAGTCTTGCAGCCTGTTGTGACATTTAAACTCTCCCCTTTTCCTACCCCCTCCCTGCCATGTGTGAGGTCATGACCCTTGTAGTCATGTACTTTCAGTCTGCACATGCCCCTTAGGTAAAGATGGGATTGTACTTTGATTTCAATTCAACAAAGCTTTGTAGATTTTCCTCTTACTTATGGAGCTAAAAGCAGGTATTTGATGGTCCCAAAAACCTCAGAAGTTTTTTTTTTCTTGTCCACTTTGTGGGTGTGTTGGGATTCTTTTTATGACCCTTTACAAAAATGGGAACATTAAATTTTATTCCATGAAATGTCTGAAATATTTTCCTTTTGAAATAAATGCTTTCTGCCACTTGGTATGTGTTCCTCTGCTCACACACAGCATCCATGTTTTTCATAAGCTGAGCTCAAACTAACAGAAGGAGGCGACTTCTCCAGAACGGTTCATATCGTTTGGCTTCAGCAGAACAGAAATGATTCCTATAGCAGCATAAAACACCTCTTCGTCTGTCTGTCTGTCTGTCAGTCAGGAAACACGTCCTGCTGTTTTCCTGAAGTAATCTGACTCAGAGCAACTCGCCAAGACTTAAAAATTAAACGGTTATTAGAGTTGGCTTGAAATCAAAACTCTGTGCTTTATAAAAGATTTTATGTTCCCTGAAATTGTCCACTTTTTTTTGTAAAGCTATACATATTAATGCATTCTGAGATGTTGGGGGACTGTCCAACAGAAAAGATGTTTATTTAGCCTGTTACCTTCAAAAGTCTCCTAAATAGTGAATAGAATCAACCTTTTTCATTTCACATTATGAAGATCACATTAACAGTTTTTTGAGTAGGCTTCCAAGAATTAAATATATTAAAATATTACACCATGTCCACTTTGAGACCTGGCGGTGGCAGCATCATGCTGTGGGGATGTTTTTCCTCAACCATGGAGGGGAATCTGGTTAGAGCTGATGGGAATGTTGTTGGAGTTGAACAAAAGGATGTCTAGGAATAAAATCTGTTAAATGCCAGTTCAGCTTGAGCTTTTTGTTGTTTTTTTTAAAAATAGACATGAATTTCAGTATCTATGTGTGAAGCTGATGGTGACATACAGAGCCTGCAGCTATAAATGCAGATGCTTCCCACACTTTCTAGATTTTTATTTGACAGGAAGTTTGAAAACCATTTCTCCTCTTCCCTCCACTTAGCAGTCATTATAGCTGAGGCCTGTTAGCTGATGAACACCTAATAAAGTTTATTGTTTATTGTTCAATGAGTATAAATATTTCTATTGTAGTAATGGTGTATAGATGATATAAAGTGAGCTAAAAGGAAGTTCTGAATATTTTGGGAATTTGATTTGAAAAGTGAGCAACGCTGCAAATTTCAGCTCTAATTGTAACGTGTGCTTGTTTTCTCTTTTAGTTGAGAACGAGAGCCACTGTGACTTTGTAAAACTCCGAGAGATGCTGATCCGGGTCAACATGGAGGATCTGAGGGAGCAGACGCACGCCCGCCACTACGAGCTGTACCGGCGCTGCAAACTGGAGGAGATGGGCTTTAAAGACACGGACCCAGACAGCCAGCCCTTCAGGTAGACCGAGAGAACCTCACTCAGTCCACCGGGATGGACGGGGCGCAAAACCACACGACTGCTCAAATGCCAACGTCAGACAACAATCTCTATTGTTTGGCAACAATAACGTTCTCTATTTTTAACTCTTTTCCGTCTCGTTTCATTCCTGCAGTCTTCAAGAAACGTACGAAGCCAAGAGGAAAGAGTTCTTAGGGGACCTGCAACGTAAAGAAGAAGAAATGAGGCAAATGTTCGTAAACAAAGTAAAAGAAACCGAAGCAGAACTCAAAGAAAAGGAACGAGAGGTAAGTGAGAAATAAGTTGCTGTTTCACTCAGTTTTGCTTGGAATCATCTGACAGTTCCTGTTTTAACCATTTTCACCGACCAGCAGCAAAGATAGAAATAAAATATCCCATGATGTAGAATTTTGATGGCAAATTTTAGCTAAGACAGCTAAGAAAACTCAGAGCTGGTCTTGTTAACCGGCAGAACAGCAACAGTTCTGGCTAATGGCAGCTCAGCTCAAACTTCCTAACAATTAAGAAAGAAAAAATTCTTTAGTTAGTATCTCATCCATAAGTTTGATTTGGATGTAAATGTTTTTGAAGTTGGGATTGGGTTCAGGTTTTGTGATCATTTGCCTCCAGGAGGTCTGAAGAGAGACGTCTTCAGTCTCTACCAAGGCAGCGTTACTGTTTTAACCCGGAGAAAATGATCTGAAACAAACTGTAATGAGTTTTTCCTTTTTCCACGCTCCACCTCTTCTCTGGTTTTTCTTTTGATAGAATCAGAGCCGTTGGCCTCTCTGGTGTATGAACATTCATTCATGGATATTGTTTCAGAGTCCTATAGTAACACATCAATTTCACAGGATGTTAAACACTGCGGGCTGTATTAGAATAAAGTTTATACAAAATGCTGTGTTGACATTTTTAGGGTCAGATCATTTCGTTCATTTCTGATGTGGATTTAAATCTAGAAGTACTTACAGGTGCCTTTACTTATTGCTAATATTTGCCATTTTACTTGTGTTATGATTTATATCATGCACTATTCTGAACATGATTTGTAAAATTATGTATACTTTTTTGTACTTCTGTATACAATAGGATCACTTTTGGCAGAGTGTCTATTTAGAAAATTGCAGAGAGTTTTCAATGTCATGTTGTATTCTCCATAAACGACATTTTGTTAAAGTTTTGGTGTGATATGCGAGTGAAAAAAGCATTTATTGTGTCCTGAAAGACAGGAAAGTGTGCACAGTTTTCTGTCAGGTTTGGTGGACTGGATTTTATTTTAGAGGAGTCGAGCTCATCAGATGCTTGTGGGATAATTAGCACACCACAGTGAGGGGGCTGGCCATTACTAAAAGAAGATATGAATTTAAAGCATGTAGTTTGTGGACAGTGGCTCCAATTTTATTATTTTTTGAAGATATTCATCCTTTCATGCTTTGGTCTCAATAAGCTGGTCTGGTTGTTAATTCATCTGTTTTTTGATGCATTTGGTGATTCCTTCCAGTCATTCTCTGGTTATGGCAGCATCCATGTTGAGGCCTGACAGCTGCATAAACATTTAGTGCTTCATCACTTTTGTTAATAATAAAATTGGATACAAGAGAACTGAGTCTGGAAAAGTCAGAACATTTGATACGAAGCTGGAGAAGAATGAGCCAATGTAGAGTTGAATACAGAACTGAAGTGTAATGCAGAACAGTTACCTGTGTGGTGTTAAGCTTTGTCTAGTTTTAATATTTTTTAGCACATTAACTTCCTCCACAACAGTGAAAGAGAAGTTGAAGTTGCTGAATCTATAATAAAACAAGAAACAAGAACAGAAATCCGAAACAAACTTTTTTAGAGACACAAAAGATTTGGTTGCAATTTCTTTCACCTTTAACTTTAAAGTTTTTATTTCGCATAAACTTGTGATCCACATTTGAATATTAAATGTAGCCGTGACACATAAAAATGCGAGCTTTTGTTTTTGTTTCGGCTCAGCTCCATGACAAGTTTGAGCAGCTGAAGCGGATGCACCAGGATGAGAAGAGGAAGGTGGAGGAGAAGCGGAGGGAGCTGGAGGACGAGATGAATGCCTTCAACAGGAGGAAGGTGGCATGTGAGACGCTCTCATCTCAACCCCTCAAGAAAGACAAAGACAAGAAAAAGTAAGGCAGTCCTTCCTCTTAATCACCCACTTCCTGTATTCTTCTTCTAATAACAGGACGCTTCGTTTTCCAAGCCTCCTAATTTCTTTGAGCAACTCTCCTTCCTTCCATTGTGTGCCTCAGAGTTGAAACGCTGTCCGCTGGTAGATGTGCTGCAGTTTTTCTTTCTTATTTTGCTGTTTAACTCTTTTACTTCGAAGCAGGAAGTGCACATTCTGCCATGTCCAGCAGCAAACCCTTTCATTAATGACTTTGTGAAGGAGTGAGCTCTGCTGTTGTGGAATCATCTCCAAAACATAAACCACTTCAGCATTTTTTTTAAGGACCTGGCAAGTGTGAAGGAAACGTCTTCCCTTTTTGTTCTGCCCAAGTTGAACGTTTCCTGTGCTTTCACTCTTTCCTTTCGTTTCGCTCTAATTATTCAGGATACTCGGGGTGGAGGCAGTCAGCGCGCTCTCGGGCAGCAAAAAGCTCTGAAAACTGATGCAGTATTTAGCCAAGAAACGGCTACACTTGTTCAAATTACAGATGTGCTAGTGCAGTTCAAGTGCAGCACGTTTTTATTTCAAACTATAAGTTCACAGTCACAACAATAACTATTGTAAAATGGATTTAAAGTAACATTATATAGTAAACATAATCAGTCAGTCTCATAAGTGATTTTTTTTTAGAGAGCTGCATACAACTCACTAAATAAATATATAAAATATAATAATTGGCAATAAATTGTGAGATGTTGCTCTCAGAAGACCAAAACGAGTCGGACATCAGCAGTGAGTGTCTATGAAGAAGCTCCAATTTTGTATTGCTCATCTTTTTCCATAATCATAATCAAGGAATCTTGAAAACTTAAACATATGTGATTAAATTTAATCCTGGCCGTTCCTGGTCTGCTCAGTTTTTAAACAAAATTTACTGCTTAAAAGTGCCTGCGTCCAGAAAAAGGCATCTTTTTTTTTTTTTTTTTTGAAAGTTTACCCAAATCAAGGACCAATTATAGCTCCATGTTTATAGTTCCAGTGAAACATTTCCACTTAATTTCCACTTAAGATGAGCTACTGGTAGTTCATGTTAATTGATGGGAAGCATCAATTATACTGATTGTCACTGCAAAGCATTTCCACCCTGTTAACCTTTTTAATCACATCAGCTGCAGTTTCATGTAGCCGGATACTCAGCTGAGCTGTTTTCATTTCCATATGTTTATGCTCTAATTGAGAAAGTAACTTAAGTTTGAAAACGGATAGTTTTGCTTATTTGCACTACGATTTTAATTAGTCGGTTTTAAAGCCTCTGCAAGGATGTTGATCAAAATTCTGAATTTGTCGGCTGATGAAATAATCCGTTGCGACATCTCTGCTGGTATTTTGACTTTATTTAGCTGTATTATGGTAAGAAAAGTCAAAAGTGACAGAATTGATTTGCTGTAGGCGGATTGAGATATTAATTTATAATTTTTGATTGCTGGGGCACAAGTCTGGTTCTGATTACGATTAAAAGGAGAGGAGCCCAGTTATCAATAACAGGTTGCTGCAGCAACCTAACATTTGTACTTGACGGCTTAAATTGTGTGTGTGGCCACAAACCTCATCTTTCTTTCACTTCCTGTTGAATGGCTTCAGGGAGAGCTGTGCTCAGTTCAAGTTCATCACGTAAAAAACGATCCAAAGTTTTAAAACGGTACCCTGCTCATAAGTGTTCATTTGAAAGTGTCCATGCACAAACTGAATTAACAAAGTGCATAAAAACACATAAAATCAGTGGGGTTTTTGTCACCGTTTTGCATATTTTAGTGAATATCTCCATTAACAGAAAGTTGCAGGATGTTTGTCTTGCAAATAAATTTGGGTCATTGTTTCGAGAATTAACAAGTTTCAACTAAAAGATAAGATTTTAGCTACTTTTTCTTCAGCTGGTTATTCATTTCTGTGGTTTGAAGTGTGAAAGTTTAAAGTAGAGAAGTGGCTCCCTCTTGTGGCTGCTCATGCACACTGTCGGTGGCCGTATGAAACGAGCCAGTCTTCCATTTTGTGGATTTGTTAAAGTTCTTCCTGATCTTCTCAGATTAAATTCCTCAAATTAAATGTGGCATTTTATAACGGAGGTGATTGAGCAGGCGAGCTTTATTTACTTTACCCCCCATCACTAACGCTTGATTTTATTTAATTTTGCTCGAACTTCTGTATTTCTGTTTTTATTTAAAATTTCAAAAACCCAGTCAGTCGTTGATTCACTTTATTTTCTTTATTGTTTCATTGTTTTTCAGTTAATTTTTGAGGCGCGGCACACCCATCCACACACGACCATGGATTTGTCCTCCATCACCATAGCAACGACCACATCTGTGTTTTCTTTTCTTTTGTTTGTTTGTTTTTCCTTGTCTTGTTTTGACATTCCATCTTGACATTGTGCACATGGACCAAAGACACTGAGGATGATGATGATGATGGTGATGGTGAAGCCACAGGAGAGAAAAAGAGTGAAAGATGGTGAGAGAGAGAAATATTCACGTCCATCAGTGGCCATCTCATTGATTCAGGTTCTTTCTATGTGATTTTTGGACTTTTTTTTTAAATAAATATATCTGTTTATTTTAATTTCTTTGTTGTTTTAAATATTTTCTGTATCTTTTCTTTCCTCATTAGGCATCCAAACTGATTAAATCTCGTCAAGCATTGTCATTTCGTGGTACTACAATTTTGGAAATATGGGAAAAATATGTATTTAAAGAAAATATAAAATATAAGAGGCACCCAGTTTTTTATAGGCCTGACGTTCAAATCGAAGATTAAAAGGTCCTCAACTTTTAAAAAAAATGTATGAGCCATTTAAAATATTCAGAGGTAATTTGTCTTTGTGTAACCCTGAGGAATTAGTTTAGTATAATCAGTCCCTCATTAGTGAATAATACATTAAAATCTTAGCGTGTCAAGCAATAACTGAGTACCTGCATTTAGAGGTACTGACAACTTAACATGTAGTCCTACGTCTTAAAACCTATGCAATATTCTAGTGCTGTAAGTCAGTTAATGTATGTGAATATCTTCTCGAGCTTACCAAGCTTCCAGTAATATGCAAATATGTACTAGTTTTTAATATGATTAATGAATATGATGCCCATAAGAGGGTGTACATTATTTGTGAGTGACTTAACGGTATTGTAAACCCTGCGTGATCGTTTTGTTACGCCAGTGGAATCACGACTATGAAGCCAGTAAACATTTAAGCCTCAACTCGCTGTAGGAGAGTTTACGCTCAGACGTGGAGAAGAGAGCAGCTGTATTTACTGTCTGTTGATGCAAATAAATGCAAACCCTCCCTCCGAAATGTGAAGCCTCTCTCTCTGCTCTGATTTGTTTGTCTGCGTTTGCTCCTGTGGGATGAGGACGGCGGTGAAACACGGGCAGGTAAAGACGCACTCATCGTGTCTGCAGCCTGAACAGCTGTCAGATGGAGGCGATTTGGAACCGAAGCAGCTGCACCGTTTGCTCTGTGTTGTTAGACTCTGTGGTTTCTCTGTTTGCTAAAGGTGGAGTGCAGTAGTGAAAAGGAGAAGTACAGTGCCTTGACAAACTGAAGTGTTTTGTCACTTATTTCACTGTATGTTCTATATTTATAATAGATTTTTCAGATAAGTCTAAAATACATGGTATGCATTTGTATTCTATTTGTAAAACACATCTAAATGACACTTTTGCCCATTCTTTGCAAAGTAGCTCTAGCTCATTTTGTGAACATCAATTTTAAGATCTTGCCACAGATTCTCTATTACATTGTAGCTTGGACTTTAACTGGACCCTTTTAGCACATTAATGTGCTTTGAGTTAACCAGTCCCTTGTTGCTGTAGCGGTATATTTAAGGACTTTGTGCCACTAAATGGTGAACCTTTACCCCATTTTAAGACTAGAAGGTTTTTACTTGTGTCCCATAAACCCTGCCCAGTTTCCGTATGGTTTTTGGCCTGGTGCTTCCACCACCATTTGTCTCCTTGACTGCAAAACTATCCTGCAGTTTCAAGATCCTCTAACATTAGGAATAAAAATGTGCCTTGCTATTCATTTTTATCAGCATGATCTGTAAAACCAATTTTTAAGTGCTTGATTTTGTGCAAAGATCTTTTTCAGTTTTAGAAACTCTTTGGGATATCTTTGATTCGCTCTGTGTCTCCACCTGGAGTACTTCAGTAATTCTTTAAAACAGACTGAGGAAGTCACACCACAGCAATACAGATTCTGTTTATGCGAATCTCTTGCCAAGTCTATTATTATTCTGTGCACCACCTGCAGGGCTGACTGGATCTCTTCCAGCAGCACAATATGTTTGCAGCTCTACGTCGTGTCCTTTAAAGCACCAGGACACTGTGCTAACAAAGCTGAGTGATAATCACTGACGTTCTGCAGCAGCTGCTGCTTTCTGCTGCCATGACGCGTTTCATGGTTCGCTGAAAAATGGAAAGTTAATCCCAGGTGAAGCCACATCTACGTGTTTCAGACCAGTTAGCTTGATAAAATACCTTAAGAAAAGCTATAAAACTTTTTAAACTTTCTGAATACTTTGTAAAGGACTGTTTTTTTTACTTACTGTAAAGGGAATCAGAACTTTTTTGATTTTTATTTTATAAGTCGGGGGCAGTGGCTAAACCCCAGTTCATAATCAATCCAATAACTTTTAAAGCAGCATTCAGTCTGTAAAAAGAAGCGGGAAAAAAAACCAAATTAGGTTTGGTCTTAAATAGTTTATCACTTACTGCATGACTATTTACTAGTGCAGCCGGTCTTTATTATTAGAGTATTGTAATTTTATATGAGTACAACCAGAGTTCTGATCCTATTCTGCTCTAAAGGGCCGACAGTTTGACAGTGTTTTGTTGGACTCATTTAAAGTTTAATTTACTTAAACTGGTCAGTCCTGAAATTAAATATCTTCAATTCAAACTATTTAAAATTTCTGAAGAGCATTTAAGCTTTGGAATTAGATAATTAGATAAAGTCGGTAGTAAATTTGCAATTGAAGATAAAATGTGTCACTACTGAACCTACTTTAACTTCCTGCGGCAGCTAGCTGTGCTGCAGTTCTTATACTAGCTTAAATGTGAACTTGGAAAAGCTAATATTAGGAATCCACTGCGTCTTTTTTTTCCTGTCAGCATAGAAGCTAACATTTTTATTTCAATTTGCTGATGAAAACAAAAACTGGTTCAGAATGAAAACATATTTATAGAAAAATGGAGTGAAATCCCCCCATGAAGGAATTTCCAAACTCTTAAGTATTAAGAAACTGACTAAATATTAACCATAAATTACACCATAACTCTACTATTATATTACTTTAAATAGGACCATTCCATTCCTGAACACCGGCTGGGAGGAATCAATTGAGTTTGATTTTCTTCAGATTTATACGATGGTGCTAGCATGCAAGCACTTTCTTCAACCCACTTCCATTCTTTGAGATTGACAAACCAAACATTTGACCCTTCAAATTTTTAAAAGTTGTAGTTTATTTGTGGTAAATAAAACCGTATGATATAGCTGCCTTAGCACACAAAGAAAATATGAAACATCTTTAAGGTTTAGAAAAATTAGTTCACATTGCAGACATTATTGCTGTGAGTATTCAGTGTCTTTGAGCTTCAGAGCTTTGGCAGTGGAGACACGATGTGCATTCAGAAACATGTTGCTCAAATGGCTGCATTTTTTCATCATACTTTGATAAAGTAAAGCTCATGGCACTGGCTAATCTCTGCCTGATTAAATCAAAACATGTCACCTTGATCCCAAACTTCAGTCTCGCATTACTTGTGCTCTCACACTGAATGCACTTACAAAATACTGAAAATACCATATGATTAATCCCCTTTTGTCAATCTAGTGTTGAACTAATCTCCCAAAAGGTGCTCATATTTGATATGTAATCACAGTTGCATGAAGGAAATACATGTTGCAGCATAAAATACTAAAAAAATTGCATAATTTAGTAAAACAAAGTAAAGCTTATATGTGTAAAAAGGTTGCGTTTGTAAATAAGGTAAATAAAACACGTTAAGAACGAGTAAGTTTTATATGTACACATAAAAAAAAACTAAGGCTGGAAAAATATATTTGCAAAAAGTTTAACTTTATCTTAAAGTGCTTTGTGGCTCTGGAGAGAAACCTGAGCACCAAGATGCCTCACATTAAAAACCTAAAACAGGATTAAAACAAAACTGAAAGTAAAACTCCTCACATCTAACGCATTGAAACAATTTGGCTGATGAGCAAAAACAAACCTCTCAGAAGAGAAACATTTCTGTTTCTTTACAGTTAAGCTTATTAAATTCTCCTTAGTTGTCAACAAAATAAGAGTTAGCTGGTACCCAAATCCACATTCAATGTGGCTGAAGACAAAAGCAGAAGAGGAGCTAAAGCTAAATGACTAGCTTGTAAATCAGTAACCTCTGGAATCATGAAGCCTGTTAACAGCTGGATTGTGATTGACGTCCTGCTAGTTGCCAGCAGGGTGCAGCGGCGGGCAGGGAGACACACCATTCTGCTCAAATCCAAACATTTCCTCTATGTCGCTCTCCTCGTTATACAAACGCCTGAAACCGTCATAGTAGTCATCCAAATCCGCTTGCTCACTGGCGCCACGCCCCCTTCTGGCCGCCGTGTGAGGCTGCGAGGGGCTCCAGACCTGCTGCTGCTGCTGCTTCTCCTGGATCTGGGAGCCGTCCAGGATGTACACAGCGTTGGCGGGCAGGGAGAACTCCACGCTGTGTAGAAACTTGTCTACAATCTCTTTGCAGTGGATGAACTCGGCACTGTCAACCTGGGAGGAGCAACACGACTGGATCAGGTTGAATGACGGCTCGGAGGTGATTTCTAAGCGGCATCATGCGTGGGTTTTTATTTTTCAATAATTTAATTGGCCTAAAAGAATTATACTTGGAGAAATACTAGGCTTCTACGCCTCCGTTTAAATAAACGTAACCATTTTTCTGGGTTAATTACAGAGGTTGGAGCTGCAGAGGAGGCTGTTTTAACCAAATATTTCATTTTGTTCTTTAAACAGGAAACAACATCTTCCATCTGGATGTACCAAATTGTGCCTCCTAATAAAAGATAAGCAGCACATTATTTGACAATAATACTGTTAAATAAAAGGCGTCTGTTTTTCTTTTCCTTTCATCACATGTGATTCCTGCACTCTGGTTCCTTTGGCATTTTGGACAATGTTCTGTGTAACCAGTTTTAGCATCCACTGACATGAGACTGTTTAACTGGCTCGACATTAAAAACACTCAATTAAAAACGCACTTGCAGTGCATTAAATAATTTCACTCCAAACAGTCCTTTGCAATATTAATATTGCAATTACAATACATTGGAGCTGTACAGTAAATCACAAATGGCAGAACCATCTGCTATTATTAGCACCTGTGGTAACGATGTGCAAAAATGCCTTTTATTTTTATAGCATAATTTTACAAAAAATCCAGCCGCAAGATTTTATGATGGAAACAAAACAACTACATTGAATTTTCTACCAAGTCATTCACAGTATGTATGACGTAAATGATGACAAATTCTCTTAACCTTCCTTTAAAATGGGACAGACGGGTGAACATGATGTCAAATGAGGCAAATATGTGATAATCTTTAAAAGATAAAGCAAGAAAATAGCACCTTGGCTAAATCTTCCCAGATCTACTGCAGTGGCACTCTACAAAGTAAAGACTGTTGTCATTAAATTAAATAGAGGGCGCTCCGTTTCCTTAACTTCAATGAAAAATAAAGCTAAAGTGTTTCTCAAACATTGAATTTCCTACAAATTGAAGTGTCAGATTCTGCACTATTAATTATTCAATAATTTAATCACAAGTTTTTCTGAAACTCAGCTCAATATTTAAACATTCCTGAGAGCGGCAACGATTTACACCATGGATTAATCTCCCATTGGGCCTCAGCTGCTCTCTTACCTGCGCTTTTTTCAGTAGGTCGGTGAAGACAGAGAACCAGTCCGGAGTGAGCGCCTCCAGCTCCAAAGTGATGATGGCCAAGGCCAGCGTGGAGCCCTTGAACTGCCAGAGCTGGTGGCAGGCCATACAGTGCTGCACCTGCCTGGTCCACAACGCCGCCTGGAAGCCTGAGGGGGGCGTCTTCTGATGCCCGGGCTTCACAGGGATCGCACCGGCAATCGCCCCGGGGTCCATGCTGGAACCGAGACCAAAGGACGGAGCCAGGTGGGGATGGCTGGAGACGAGGAGGGCATGGAACTGGGAGCAACGAGGAGAAACAAGGCCAAAATGTTAGCATTATGCCATTTTCAGTCCTTCTTTTGCCACCTCATTTTGTTTATCATTTTAAAAACCCTTTGATCCAGTCAGCCTAAACTTACATCTCCTGTCAGTTTACAGTTGGGGATTTTGTAGTCCTCCCAAATTGTTTGTAGAGGTTCAGTGTGGAAACTGCTCACCGCGCCCCTTCAGAAAGCTCCCATTCTGTCTCATGGCCACCCTGTTTGTTTTGTGTTGTCTGTGCAGTGCTTCTCTGTGTTCGCGATTGTGTGCAGACAGTATAAAACCTAACCTTGTTGGGATCGTAGTGTAAAAAAAAACTAATTCTCCATTTGCCCAGTGAGTCACAAACAGCTTGGGTAACATTTCTTTCAAGCAAAAGGGTTTGGAACTCATTTGGTTTACAGGAGAGTTTTTGTTTATCTCATATCCTGTCTTTCCTTTATTAATACATTCATGTTGTGATATAGTTTGTCTTTAGCAGAAATAAGCCATGTTTTTAAAAGAAAGTGGAATTGCACTGGGAGGTAAATTCAGTATTGTGCCAAATGAAATGAAGCTGAACTAAAACTATCTGAAAATCCTCCATTTCTGATTAAATATAAACATTTTCGATAGATTTGGCTTTACAGGATTCATCCACACATGACGGCTGTTCTTCGCCACCATCCCGCTGAACGGACCTCTGATTTTATTTAGATGCACTTCAACTTTAATGGCGAATCTGTGAATCTCTGTAAATTTATCCCCATCAACGTGTCATGGTGGAGAGTCTGTGACAAATTGCTGTTTTGTAGATAACAGAAAATAACTGTTCAGTATTTAAAAAGGGAATGCAAAGTGATTTCTTCAGGGCAGATGTTTACAGTATCGATGTGAAATATTTAAAAGTTATTTAAAATATATTTAAAGTAAGAGAGAAAAAAAATCTTTATTTTATTATAGTTTTGTTATATTATGGCTCTTTATTTTAGAAGTCCTGGATTTTGTATTACCCACAATAACTCAAATTCAGATCCTGACGATGTAACAGAGGGAGTTTGGAGTTTGGGAGATGGTTCCGCTTCTCAGTGAAAGGTTTTACGGTTTGTGGCTTTATGGAAAAATATGTCTAAAGAGTTTGCAGACAAATCCAGCGTTAGTGCTGAAGGAATGTAGGTTTTCCCTGTTGGAGAATGAGACTGAAACCAACTGGGAATGATAAGGTTGATTTTGCAGAAGATGGTAATCAAGATTTTTTTATTAAAAGGAGTCGTCTCATTGTAGCACATTGTGGTTACAAACTGGCCTGTGTTCAGAAAGCATTCAGCATTGGGCTCAAAGCCGTTGCTCTCTGGGTGATTTCAGGTGCCTTGCAGAAGTGTTCATATCCCTTGAACTTCAGCGTCTGTTTTTGGGGTTCTATGTGAATGCGCATGACTGCTTTCAATGTAAAGTCCAATAGTGAAGATGAAGGAAAATTATGGGTTGCAATTACAGCTGTAACTATGTTATGCATCTACCAACTTTGCAAATCTGACATGTCTGACCAGCCAGTTTGGTGTCCAGCTAAAAATGATCAAATAGATTTAGTGTTGGACTGAATTGGCCGTAGTTTAGGGTTTATTCAGTTTCAGGTCTGTTGAAGCCTCCGGCTGGTTTTCTTCTAGAATTGGCCTGTATTACTCAGTTTCAGTTTTTCCTTCCCCCACTGAAGGAAAAAAGCAGCCCACACCCGGCATGATGCTGCCACCTCTATGTTTCACAGTTTAGACAGAATGTTGAGGTTGGTGTTCAGGGTTAGATATTAGTTTGCATGTAAATAACATGTTTGAGACTATAGGTGTCAAATGTACTTCTCAAATTTTTATTAGTTCTTTAGTTATAAATTATTGATTCTGTTGATCAATACATGAAATCCAGAAAAACAATATAAAGTTCAAGTAATAAGGACACTTTTGCAAGGCTCTGCCTTTATCTTGAACTCAAAGTAAGAAGTCGTGCTCACCGTTAACCATCTTCAGATTAATTCTGTTTAACCTTAAAAGCCTTATGAATACAGCAGCAGGCCCAGGTGTGTTTGTCTGTTGGTAACTCAATCAGTGGGTTCTGCTTCGCCCAATGATTTTTAGATGATGGTGTACAGATCCAAGCTGTAGACCTAAAAAGATAAACTCAGTAAAACCACACTATGTTGTAAACTGCAGCGTTTGTGCCGCTTGAGGTCTGAAAGCCCAGACAACATCAGCTCATCCAACCTGCCATCTGGTGGCAACGGGGTTTATGTTTCCACAATATGGCTGCAGAAAAATCAGAAGTGCCTTGGCCCAATGCGCAGCATGCATGCTTTGTTGGTAGCTTGCAAATGCACTCTTGAAATTTGGAACAAATTGTTTTGCTGCATCCATTTGGTATTAAAAGAATACACTGTTTCTGCAAGAAGCTGTTCTTGTGTCAGAAAACAGATTTGCTGGTTTTTTATACCAACAAATGTTTGCTTTTGCAACAGACACAATTAAAACCCGTTTTTACTTGAAGTTATAATTCATCAGAAGATGGGAAATCTAACTATCTCCCATCAGATTTTCTGACTTGAAGTTTGCATATCAATCAGAACTAGAAATGTAGTTCGTAATTCTAATCACAGGCACATGAAGTCCAGTTAAATAAATGCACAATGTAACCCAGGACCAACCCTTAAACGTGGAGCAGAGAATCTTGAAGCATGATGGTTTGCAATGTCTGCTTTTTGTACTGCTTGTGTTTCACTGTAAGACCACAAGTAACTGAGATGTTGAGGTCTAATGGGAAAAAAAGAACTGTTAATTAATCTGCTGTTCTGTAAACTCACGATGTGAATGAAGTCGACCGGTGTCGCCGTGTACAGATCCCAGTGCAGCTTGTCCAGAATGATCCGCTCCATGCGAAGAATCTCCGCTGTCGAAAAGTTGCATCCACTCCGCACCACCAGGTCTTTAACAGAACCAATAACCTGTTGCAAACAGAAGCCAAATAAACATATTGTTTTGAAAATGTGTGATGTGTTTCTGTGTTTCTATGAAAGAGGTTACCTCGTCTTCCTCGTTGATTTTGGCAGCCAGGACCAGGGAGGTAAAAGCAATGCATTTTAGATATTTTCTCTGAGCCTTGGGGAAAAGAAAAGTGTTCATCTGGCTGTAGCTGCTGCCAAATGTGAAAATAATTGGGCAAAAACAAAATGTACGACCCCGTTCACAAGGCTGCAGCCATTTACCTTGACAGTGGACAGCAGGCGGTTAAGGACACACACTCCCAGCGCAAAAGTTTCTGGACAGAACTGAAACAGCCGGTTCATTTCTCCAATCCAAACAATCATTTGCTGGTGTTGGGACAAGGAGATGTCAGCACCCTGCCAGATAAAGAAAGGACAAGTGTTGATCATTAACTGACAGGAAGGGAAATGACAATGGCCAGATCTCATGCAGTAAAAAGAAACGGCAACAAAGAACTAAGTGTAGCCTTGGTATAGCAGAAGTAAAGGGAATGCTCTTGAAAAGCAGATGGAAAGAAAAAGTCAAATCACCCAAACAATGAGTTCTTACAATAGTAGTGACTTTGCTGGCTTTTACTTGTAACTTCATCATTTATCCATAAATTGTACATGTCCACCTCTGGTTTTCATGTTTGCTTATTTAAATAATATATTGTTAAAATTTTTGATTGTTTTAAACTTTAGCAATAGATAAATCCAAGCTGTACATGTACAACAAAAAATGTCAGCTTGATAATTATGTTGTAATTTATTGCTAGCAGTTAAATTTGAGCTGAGATTGTTGACAAATTCATCTTCCTGACTGAACTAAATCTGTATCAACACACTGCTGGTGATGGCTGGTGTTCAATGGGCCCAACAGATTCTCCTTAAGGCCCCCCAACACCTTTGTGCTGGCCTTGTTGACTGAAACTAAAATTCAGTTCTTTGCATGTCTCAACCAGAAACAATGGCTTCTTTCCCAAATCCGTCCTAATTATTAGCTCACCTGAATGCATCCGTTTTTGACGAGCGGGACCTTCCACAGACGAGCCTCTCTGAGCAGAGCGGCCTCCAGCAGGCCGAGCAGCCGGCGGCTCTCTGTAGCCACCAGGTTCTTCATCCCCTCCACAGCACAGGCCAGCCTGCACCCTGCGCTCACACACCTGACACACACATTTACTTACAGTGAACACAACAACCCTGTGCACGGCCAAATAAATAGTCATATTTTTGATGGCAACAGTAATTAATGCAATAAATTTATTTTCAAATTGTGTTAGTATTCATATAAACATTAATAATTTATTAAATAACTACTTAAGTGATTTGAATTACTACATTAAATTATATTCCAAAATCCTATGCAATTAAAAAAATCATTTAATAAATCTGCTACAATCAAACAGGAGGCTCTGCACAGCCAACTGACTGACAGGCAGAATCATTTTTATTTTTATTGTATTAAATAAATAGTAAAATTACTTTGCACTTTGTGAAAAATAGAAACATTCATATTGATTTATCTTAATGAATGTTATTTTAGCTGTCTGCATTAAACTATTAAGCAATTTGATTAAACTAATTTTATAGACGTATGCATTTATTCACTACAATAATTTCCGATTTTATTTAAATTATAAAGATTTATTAACACCTGATTAAATATTGAACTGATGTGCTTTTGGCCTCCAGCAAATCTCTATAACCCCAAAAGCTTTACTACATGCATTGTCTGAGCTGCGCTTCTCTTTCCACGTAAACATTGATTTTAATGCAGTTTACAAACGTAAGAACTGAGAGTTGTCTCTTTGGAAGAATCATTGTGCATTTATATGTTCCCTTATTGTAAAAAAAAAAATCGTGTAAATATAAATCATTAACTCTTCAAAACATCAAAGTGTGCTGCAGGAAATAATAAGCGCGCTTACTTTGTTGAAAAACGCCATTTTCAGACTCTGCAGGCAGACATGAAGCGATGCAGCAACGTTAAAACACTAATTTAAGGGACAAAATGAGCCTAAATGCATCACAACACGACTGAAATCTGGCGGAATAATAAAGTGCAGCTGCTGCAGCTTCCTGCACAGTTACTCCTGCAAACAAAAGCGTTTAGCTTCCTGTTATTTAGTTGCACTCAGACAGTCTTACCTCTTTGATTTCAGAAGCAGGCAGTGTCTTGGACGGCGGTTGCATTTATACGGTATTTTTTTTAAAATCAATCCATATTCACCGAAAACAACAAACCAGCAGTCAACAACGGTGGGATGGATCTGTTCGGGAAAACAATCTCGGAACAAAATGTATCTCGGAGAGCAGCCGCATTATATCTTCATAAAAACAAAAGTAAAACAAAGAATAAAAGCGCAATAAAGTTTCACAAAGCAGATGATACAATTAAAGAACGCGAAAATAAAAAAAAAAGAGCGCAAAAGAGGCAGGAAGCGAAGATCAGGAAGGAATGGGGACAAGCTGTGTTTTGAACGCAGCAGACTCCGCCCCCTTATGACGTCTCGTGAGCAGATCTGTGTTAGTGGGTCAGACGTGCGGCGCTTCACGCACAAAATGGTCGAGCTTTGTCTGGAAATGGAAGATCTCAGCAGTCTGTGCTGCTTTTGGAGCTGTTTGTTCAGATGCTGTTTTACGGATAAACGCTGTTGTGACGCAGGCTGCGCACAGCGGCTGTTCTTCCTGTCAGAAAACCCAAACACTTAAAAACTTGTTCTTAATCATTTGCAGTTGTTTAGGCTGACATGACCTTTTCACAGCCATGGAAACAAAGAAGTCAACAATTTTACCATATCACAACATACAAAACACATAATCTGTTTCTTTTGAAGTTCTGAAATTATTTAATCTTAAGAGTATGAAGATGGCGGATAGTTTCCTTTCTCATTATTCATTAAACAAAGATGTTGCTGTGATGCACCTACAAATATGCCACCACAGCATTTTGGGGATGAAGGTGTGAGGGGGTGATGATGTGTGAGGTTCATTGTTGCCTGTGATGGAAGTAGACCAAGTTTATAAGACAGTGGTAATGTAAAACATTACTGTACACTGTAAAAGGTTTGTTTGTTAACGAATAAAAAAAGCCAATCTGGATGCTAACGGCAGCGCTGCGGTCGTCTGACTTCTCTTTATTTGTCCTTCAGATTGTGTCATCATTTTTGCAGCAGTCCTGACATTCTGGACCTGTAACAAAGCCAAACAGTGAAAACATACAGCGCTAATAAAATGATAATAACACTCCTTGAACCTTTTCATATTTTATTCATGATGCAGTGAAAAACCTGAATTTATCTATATGTATGCACCATGAAGAATAAACAGGATTCCTTGGTAACTAGAACTCAGTCATTACATCATGCAGTAAATTTGCTGCTGTGCTTCGGTTCATGATCCTGCTGATGACCCAGTTTGCACAAGCTTTCTTTTGTCTAGATTATATTTTGGAACACAAAAAAGTTCAAAACTAACTGCAAAACAAGCCCAAATCATCAGCCTACCTCCACCATGCTTTGTTTTGCTGATCCACTGAGTTTCCTTGTGATAGGCATGTAGTTTTGAGCTGATTGCAATGTCTCCAAACGTTGCAACGTCTGACCTTGTGGTGAATTTTCTGGGATGTACACTCCACTGAAACGTTGCAGCCGTCCTGTGTGTAGCTACTCTGTTCCAGAATGATTACCTTTGGATCAATCAAGTCTATTTGTATGGCACACTTCAGCACAAAGTGCTTTACATCATAAAGACATAAAATTACAAAGTTGTAAAAATTCTAAATTAAAGTAAAAATTAAATTCAAATATTGATGAGATATTATTTCTTCTGGAACTCTTTCAGTGTCATAATTCTCTCCTGTTTCCCACTTTGCTAATTCATATCCCTGTTTCTTAGTCACCCATTCCTATTTAATTCCTTCTTATTTTAATTTTGTACCTAAAGATTATTTTGTACCTAATGCATTTAACAAGCTTATATTTTTCCTTCCAATCAATACATTTAATGTGATTATTTACTAGCTTTGCACATCTAGAGACAAAGATTGTTGCCCATTTTTTGCTACGTTTTTCAAGTTGAGTCAGATTAGATGGAGAGCATTCATTGGCTAATCACCGTTATAAGCTGTAAACTGTCAGTTTAGTGACTTCTCAAGGCAGTTGGATGCACTTGGTTTTACGTAATGGTATTTGAGTAAAGAGAACTGAATACAAATGGTTTTCTTGATGGTGAGAAATGTTTCAGATATTTCTTTTTTACTTTAAATTTCTACATCACTTCGTCTTAAACTTGGTCATAAAAACAAAAATAAAACACTGAAGTTATCAGGTATAACAAAGTAAAAGTTTAAAGGGTTAGGGTAAGTAGGGTTGTGTCTGCGCCTGTAATTGAATGACAAATCGCATTGGAGCCAAATTGTTGCATTAGGCTTGTTTGTCATGAAGTTTCTTTCATCAACAGATTCTCAGAGTTTTCTGGCGCAACACATCAAACAAACAGAAGAAAAGATTGCTGCTAGATCGGATCGGTTCTGTTGTGAGTAATAAACCTGCTCTTATCCTAAACCTCAATCACATCCCTGCTGCTCTTATCTCTCTGGCTTCATTCAATTTAGCACCAGCTCTAAGAAAAGAGACGACAGATGATTGATTAGACTTTTTACGTATAAAAAACAAAAGCAGAAGAAAGACTTTGAAAACAGCACGACTACAAATGGATGCTTGATTAATGCGGGAAAATACAATTTTAAACCCTTTCTTAATCAGCCATCAACAAAGTTTCTCAGTGTTTTCCCTCTTCTTTAGCTTTGCAATGAAAGCTGCCAAAGTAGATGACGATGAATATGCCCTTTGGCACATAATGTTTATAGATGCCTGCATAATTAGTGTTAAGAATAAATGAACATTTTTATGAGCAAATGTATTCATATTTTAACAGAATAATATGACCTCAGAGCTTGTCTGTGCACAGTGAAACCTTCGATGTGGCCTAACTTTCTCTTTTTCTGGTGCTGTATAATTTCTTAGCCATGCAGGCAATAATAGTTTGCAGCGGCAATCTCAATTGAGCAAGTAATTTAAAGCTAAATATTAAATCACTACGTTTTGCTTTTCAGTTCCATTTAAATCCTGTGAATAGCTTTGGACATTTGCTGTTATTAGTGCTCTTAATGTTTAACTTACATTGTGTAATTTAGGCTGATTGCAGCCTTTTGGATGGAGTGAAAGACTTGTCCATAATTGCTGTAACTCAGATTTATGTTAATATAGATCAATCTCAGTAATTAGAATGTCATTGAAAAGCTAATTTGCAATTGAAAGTATTGACTTTTTCTTTTTTTATTACACTTAAGTGTTTCCAATCATTATTTACAGACAAATATGACTATAGATGTTTTGTTGGTTTATGTAGCAGAACAGGGATCCAAAGCATTCTAGCAAGTTCACCGCTGAATGGCTGCATAAACAAAAGCAAAGTTATGTTTTTTGAGTGACCTAGTTAAAGATGTCATGACCGTACGCAAGCTGTTCATGTTTGAATACGTTCCAATGTGGCATAATTAAAATAACTCTGTAAAGAGGAGTGAGCCAAAATTCTTCCACATCGATGTTGAAGACAAACAGCCACAGACAGTTTTTACCCAAACTGAGCAACAGTCTTAAAGTGTCAAAGTTTGACTAATATCTGATGAATTCAAGTTATTCAAACTGAACTCACTGTGGTTGAGGAAGACATTAGCATGTTCATTTCCTCACTGTGTGCCTGCAAGCATCATCAGAGATAAATATTCAGAAAAGGATCAGATTCCAATTATAGCGTTAAAATATATCACCTAACGTGAGAAAGTATTTGCTTCCACTGTCAGCTGAAATTCACTGTAAAAAAAAAAGAGCTGCAACACACTGTGTGTGAGCGGAGGTCATGGCGGGAATGCTGATAAGAAACGACGGTCGCAGCAGCAGATCTGCGTGTTGACAGAGTGCAAAAAGCAGTGGGAACACACTGATTATGTTTCCGCATGAGGTCAGGTTGTGTTTGACTAAAAGAAAACTTGTTTGTTCTTTACGCTCTGACTCACTGGGATAGGACAGGTTTGTGTACACCAGTACACCATTTAGGCTCAAAAGGTTGGATAAACATATGGTGAGAGTTTTCTCCTTCCTTGTGCATATTCTCTCTACTTTTCTATTTTCTGCATCACCTCTGACCCGTACAAGGTTGTATATTAGGTTTTCTCACTGGTTCTGGTAATTAAAAATGTCTGCACTGTGTGAAAATGAACTGAAAGGGAAACTGTTGGCATTAAAGGACAGAGTGGTAAAGCTCATCTTTACTGTCATTTTTTTATTTTGTATTGCGATTATGTTCTCTACAGATTTCAGGAAAAAAAAGTCATGGTCTCATTTTGACTCTCCATATCTTGGATTTGGATGAAATTGTGTCCAATTCCAAATAATTATTTTTCTTTATATCCTACATAAGAGAGTTGAGTTTAACACTAATTTATTGAAAATATGAATAAAAAATTAGTAAAACTTAACTGCTAAAGCTAAAATAAAATTGCAAAAGGACAAAAATCTCAACTTAATGTATTCTTTAGTTAACACTCTATTCACACTTTGTTCGAAATGTCAGAAATCAATGACAAAATGTGGTAACATGTCTAACTCATTATCAAAGTACCAATTTTCCCACAAGACCCGTGTCTTGTGTGCAGTGAGGTCGGAATATCCGCGAGGGAGCCAAGTCTGAGATGAGAACACTCACACAGCCTCAGGGTCCCTCTGCTTTCTCTGTGTGAAGCTCTGAGAGAGAATCTACATGTTGAGCTTTTCTCGGTGAAGGTTGGAGGATCAGTCTGCTCCGATCAGTTTAACAGGAGCGTACAGAGCATCTGCGGTTCCCCTGGCTCCCTCCGTCTCTTCATGTGTCCGCTCTCCATCACATCGTACATTAATGTCAGCCCTTAACCAACTTTGTCCTGTCAGGAGTGCTTTGTGCACTTGGCCGAGCACATTATGTTCCCAAAGTCACATCTAATCTCTGACTTTGATAACTGCCTGTTGGGCCAAACTGAAATGGATTTTATTTCCCTTTTTATCTCTTGAGGCCCCTCGTGATCTTTGATATATTTTAGGGACTCAGTGTTTAGATGGAATTAGGCTCCATTGGTTCATAAAGTTGTAAATGCATGTTCTGTAATTACATTTGACAAGACCATGGTCAATTTTCAGCCATTATCGGAGTGAAAGTAATTTTATATTTCGGATTTTAATTATTTATATGAGCTGCTTTTTTATAGTGTGATATTTAAAGAACCTACAACTTTAATAACTTTTTAAACAATTCAGTGCACAAGTTGGAGTTTATTCTTGATATTCTTCAATATACATTTTAAAAGATTCAAACTCCTGTTAATTCTTCAAAAAGAGCTTTCCAGAACCTTGGTTAGTGTGATTTATCCATTCCACAATCACTTCTAATGTGAGTTTAGGAGAGTTCCCTGAACACCCATTTATCTTCATGTTCGATGAAAGGAGCTCAGGTAGGATGTTCAAGAACAACACAAGAACTACAACGACTCAAGCTGATGGTAAACTGGAAGTTACAGAAAAACCCAATTAAGTCAGTTTTGAATTTGGATCTTCTGAATTTGTCCACAAAAAGAATGTTTGGAGGAGTCAAGTTGGTTTTTCAACCTAAAGACACTAAGCATGGTGCTGATAGCGTCATGCTGAGGTGTTTTTCTCTCCTAGAGCTCCAGGTGCTAGAATAATGAAGATGGAGGATTACATCTAAATATTTTAACTTCGTAACAGTAATGTGTAGATGAATGTTCCTGAAAGACTTCGACCCCAGTCACACATGAAAATATTGTAGATTTTACAATAGATGAAACAAAATACATTGAGTTTCTGAAAGGGCCCTAGTTACAACCACATTTTAAAAATGTATAGACTGCACTTAAACACCAGTTCAATGTCAGAAAACCAACCATTTTTAATAAGAAATGTGGTCAAGTATCCAGCAATGAATATGGCAGAAAGCTGTTTGTCCTCAGAGTTATTCACATATTAGGCTGTCAGTAAACATTTGACCCAGTTAGAGAAAATTCATAATGTATTGAAACAAACATGCATACATTTGAGAACCTCATCTTGACCCCTCTAAATAATTTCTCTAAAACTTTTGTTAAATTGCTCAATCTTTGTCCTATCAAGCATAATAACTGGGATGTCCTGAAATTGGCTTGTTACCCAGAAAAACACTGGATTGATTCCAGCCACCTCTGGCTTTTTACTCCCACTTTGAGTAAAAATGGTTCAGAAAGCATCACATCTTTGATCCCTTATCTTTCTTATCGGGTCATAGCTAACACGCTGCGGACGCTCATGTTACAAGATTTAAAACCTTGCATGTTCCAAAATGTTATTATAATTTAATCATACAAAACCTTTATTCAAATGCATTCAATTGTCTTACCAATGCCACCAATTCCTGCTTAACATAATTTAACACGAAAATTCTAAAGACATATGCATTATGAATTCAATCAAACTAAGTAAGTCTATTTAAATCTGACATAATGTTCCCATTTGCAAATGATGACACTGCAGTTTGGCATGTTTTAAAAATTCATTATTCCTGCCCAACTAGAAGCATTTACTGCCTATGCAAAGTAAGGAAACAAACAGATCAGCAGATGCTTCCTGTAATTGTTGCACTTATCCATCGACCTCCTATAATGCGTATAAGAGAGGAGTGACTGGAAAACTGGCCATTAAAATGCTGCTGGAATCACTATGCAGGCTGATTGGTTCATTTCCTGCCCAGCTTACATTTAAATGAACACGAAGATCTCGATGCATCTGCTGCCGGCCACTGGAGGGAGACAAAGGCCAGCTCATGCAAATGAACATTTCTAAGGCTTCATTAACTTCAGCAGATTTTCTTCATCATTTTTATTGTCTCCTTGATTTAAAATGAAAAGGTGGACTGACCATCCATTATTTAGTTATTTTAAAAATACATGTTTCTTTTCGTCTTTTTTTTTCCTCCTCCCAAGGCAAGCTTTTCCTATTTTGAGCCCCACGGATGACAGATTTCACCCTTGCCTGCCTTGAAAAGCACCAGTGCATCATTTCCAGGGGGAGAGACTTCACATTATTGGAGATGAAAGAAAGTGCTGAAGAAGAGGTGGGAACAGGGAAGTGCCCGGAGCTTGACCATCATTGCTAAGCCGGCGTGAATAGCTCAAAAACATGATGTTCTTTTCTCATCGTTTGCACACTGAAGGTGAAAAACATCAAGATAACAGGAACAAGGCCAACTCAATCAACGTCACAGTGTGTTTTAATTTAGAGGTGACTATATTTTGCTAAGACAAAATGTCTGGATGGAGATGTGACAGTGGGAGGTTACATAAGTCTGTGTCTTATTAAACCCCAAGCAGAGGCTTTAAATTAAAACCAAATCTCATAGGATGTGGTATTTATAAACCTCTTCTGAAGGTGACTACAGAGTGAAAACCTTTTAAGCTTTTGCACATTTTATCACTTTGCAATTCCAAACGTTAACACTCCCAACACAAATCAGTGCATAATTGTGATGTGGAAAGAGAAATATCTATATTTATCTGCAGCTAAAAATCTTAAAAGTGTGGTGTGCTTTTATATATTTATTTTTATATTTTTGACCAAAATAAAGGAGTCTGAAGGAGTCTTATTGCAAATTATCAACTATATTTTCATTTTAACTTTGACCTTGGCTTTAAAAAAAACAATGTAAGCCACGTTGGCTCTAGTTTACTGAACAATGAATCGAGTCTCAAGTCTTTTGCTAACTTGAGACGGGGGCCATTGTGCCATATGCTTTTCCATTTCATATGATTAATTGAACAGCTCTCTGTGAGAAGTTGAAAGCCTTTGATGTTGTTCTATAATGTTCATTAATGTTCTCCAACAATCCTGGTTTTCACTGAATAGATGGACTTGTACTGTAATATAGAAATGTACACGGGCGGACTCCTTCTGGTTGAGTGTCAGTGGATTTTATTTAGGTGAATCACATTAAAGCCACACCACACTCTTCATTTTTTTATTTAAAAATAATGTATTGTGCATGTTTTTAATTTTACATTAATATTATGCTCTATGTTATATTAGTTTATAACATGTAATCTCTGCAAAATATTTTAAAATTTGCAGTATATTGCAAAAAATGTGGAAAAAGTTCAAAAATTCCATATTTGTAATTTCTGTCACATGCCAAATAATGCAACAGCTTTTGTGATTCATGACTAGTTTCTCCCACAGTGACTTTAAAAAGTGTTTGAATCCAGTTTTAAAATGCTGCGATTGACAGCATCTGTGAGTCTGTGCATGATTTTCCATTAATTTGTGAAACTTTGCAATTTATCTTTATGGGAGTTTGATATATTTTTTACACATGTAGAGATTAATGAAATATATCCCACCGTAGGAAAATTATATATAAATTCAGAAGACCACAAAGTGTTTTGCTGTTCCCATCCTAGGTCACTAGGGGGCAGTGTGATCTCATAGGAGCAGAGTCATTTTTCAGTGAGCAAAGCCTCTAAGCACAAAGGCAGGAAAATATTATATAATGAAATCATCCTGGGAGCAGAGCAGCAGTCGCTGAAAAATTTCTGGAAACTCAATAACTTTTATTGTCAGAGTTAGAGTTGCAACCTCTGATTCTTGTGTTGTCTTCCGCCTTTCCAGCTCATATTAGAGCTATCCTGACGCTGTGAAAACCTTTTCATTTTATTACTGTTTAGTTTCGTGTTTGCCGTCTTTCTCCTGCTATTTGACTCAGTAATCAGACTTGCTTTTTTATCCTCTCCCTTCCTGAGCGTGTGCGCCGCTCAATCTGAAAGCAGAATCGATAATTTGCTGTGTCGAAACAGTTTATTAATCTAATCACATATATCCAATGTCACAGTCTCTTCTTTTTTCACAGCTCAAGTGGAAATGGATTTGTTCTCAGTTCCCTTTCTGATTGACTAAGCCTCCGGTGGAGCCTTTTTTAAAATACCTGTTAACTTTGAAATTAAATTCTAATCATCAGTCTCATGCATAAACTGGAATAAGCACATTTCCATTTAAATCACTTTTCTCTTGTATAGCACCTCTGGTGGAGAATTGTATTTAAGACTAATCGGTACTGAGTGTGGGTTTACTTCAGGCATTAAACAAATTAAAATTTATGCTATAAGATTGCTTTGCTGGAACCACCCACTGTATAATAATCATTACCTCACAGCTAATCTTCCACTGCTGTACATATTATAGCAGGAGTACCTGCAAGGCTCAGATTGAAAGGGGAAATTCTGCATTTATGGGAACAATTAGCAGTTTTATAATCCACACAGGACAATGCAACTGCGATCAAAATGAGCCCAACATAAAAAATCCAGCATGCTTGCTTTATTTTGCAAGCTCCCCTTTCGGAGAGCAGCTCTGTTACCACACTGAAATATCGAAGTGTCTTCTGATCTAATTTAACCTGGGTGAAGGAGGAGATGCAGCTGCTGATTTTTCAAGCTGCACACCCAACTCCTCCAACTGTTTCTCGTCAGCTTGCTTTTTTCTAATTATGTTATATAAGAAGCGAGCTGCAGTCCTTTGGAAGTCTGGGAATCTAAGACGCTGCTCTTTTTGAGGTGGGATTGCAGAAGTTTCGGATAAGTGAGTAGAAACTTCCTGAGTTGCACTGATCAGTGGGTCAGATCACCATTTTGCCTCTGACAGTACAAATGATATTTTGTGAAGGTATTTATTCTAAAAAAGTAAATCATCCTTTTTACTTCTAGTGTTGGCTAAAGTGTATTGACTTGGTCATTAGAGTTTGACTGTACCTTCATTTCGCCGGTATGAATTTGCAGGCAAAACCTTAATGTAGATGAGAAGTGTATCAAAATAAAAGTGACAGAGTTATTTTGTCACATTTTAAGACGTTACAACCATAAACTTGGATGGTTTTTTATATAACAGAGAACAAAGTGTTGACTTAAAGGAGGTAAATACAACTGAACCTGGAATCTGGACTGACATCAGAAGAAAAGTGCAGGCAAAAGAGCTTGAGAACTATTACAAACTTTCATTAAAACCATTTGGAATTGAACAAAAGTTAAATAAAATGATGACACACCATGGAGTGGCTAACTTTTGTTAAACTGGAATAAGGAGAAACACTGCCTGAAAAACCCCCAAAACAAACTGTGCCCCCTACTGGATAGTTGATGCATGCATGTCTTTAAATTACTTCGTCTCATGCTACACAGCACAAGAGCTCTGTTCGCGTTGAAGACTGGAGTGATGAAAGCGGTGGCAGACTTGTACGTGTTATTTTATGTATTCAGCTAAGAAATATTTTACAACTTGGACTCTCATAAGCTGTATTTAAGTACAATTTTCAAAGAGGAACTATCCCTTTTGGGAGGACCAGGGTTGTCTTCATGCTGCAAACATTCTAGGAAGTCTGAATTCATTTTGATTGTTATGGTAAATTTAAACCAAAACTACTTAGGAAACTGGACATTTTTAAAAAGAAAATGTACCTTCTAGTCATTTCTTGTTTCCTTTAAATAATCTCAGAGTTCCCATTTGGCATCGAACGCTGCAGTGGCTAACTGAAGCCTGTCTCTGAAAAACCAACAAAAAGAAAACTAATTCAGAGCAGTTAAACATAATTACTGATTGCTTCACAGGAGCTATTATCTAAAACACACAAACATCCACAATTCTTTGCAGAGATTATGGCTCAGAAGATTTCATCTGAGATTCCTGCCAAAAAATTTCAGAGTATTTCTGTGACAGATTTAATTAACTGCTTCATTTTTTAGCCACGTTCTAAACTGTCATTGGCTGCAGTCTCCACTATCTCTGCCTATTTGCTCCAGCCAAGAACTCCCTCCAAACGTGCAACACAGAAAAAGAGAAAAAAAAAACAAGTGAAATACAGACACGACAATGAGGATCAGAAATACCAACATTCATTCCTACTATGTTATGAGACATGATTGAGAAAGATCATTTTGATACAAGGTTTATAAGCAGAGAGAGAAAGAAAATAGTTTTATTGTTGGTTTTGTCCCATCATTATCCCTTTAATCTTACTGTGACCTGAAAAAGTCATCATTTCCACCCGGAGGAGGTTTACCCTCCAGGTTGGGAAAAATAAATCACTAAAATGTTGAAAAGAGTTTTCAATTCTTCTATGAAAACAATGTCCGAATATCCTCCCCTGCAGTACAGATGCACGTTAAAGCCCTGCTGCTGGAATCTAAAAACGATCAAAAACCCAGTGGCGATGTCTCTTCTCATTGGAGAATGTCTGCTGGGGATATGCATCAGAGAAAGTGACTGTTGTGTAGGTGCAGGAGGAGGTGCACAGCATACAAACCTATCAATGGAGGAAAAAACCCACCTGAAATACAAAACAAATTCAGAAAAGTTTGGCTTTTTATCTTAAAGGTGATGAACTAAAAGAGACATGTGAGTTACTGGTTTGTTTATTTTCTAATTAGAAATTTTTGGTTGCCACCATCATTTCCCATCTCTGAGGAAAGGAAAGCACCAGTCCTCATCACATCAACCTGTCTAGAAAATGCTCATTAAAAAAGTGGCACACACACACAAACACACACAGCTCTGCCGCCATCTGAGGGGAAGAAGAAGAAAAGTTGCGTCTGCAGAGGACAGTGATGAAGAGATCCAGCCAGCCGGATTTCTGAAATGTGAGCATGCTGAGCAAACAGAGCAGCAGCAGAATCGCTCACCTTCTGCATGAAGCTGTTCTGTTTGGGTTGGACCCGCCTGCAGCAGGATGCCTGTTGCACTGCCGGACCCAGAACCGGGCCTGGGGATCCAGTCTGCCAAACCAGGCAGTAATCTACCAGTTATTCTGACGACTAATCGAGTAATCAAATAAAAATCTGATAATGTAAAATATTGGTAAATAACAGTATTAATATCAAATCAACATTGGTCCAAATTTTGATATCTGTGCAGCACTATCTTACTTTCTTGTAGCTTAGAAAATTGACCTGTAACAATAATAGCACACTTTTAAAGTAAACCTGAATAAAAATTACACAAAAATTCGAAATATACATAAAACCATCATATTTCATTAAGTTAATATAACCAATAAGGTCAAGACTGAGGCGGCTGTTGATATGGATGGAAGGCCGGATTGTGTTTGACTCATTAGTTTATATAAACCTGTTTTTAATCTTGTTGCCAACGAGTCTGTAGCGTAGCCGACACAGAAAGCGAGAAAAAAAATGTGCCTGCCTTATTTCCCTTTGCTGTGGCGCAATGCACTAAATCAATTCTACCACAGCATCGTCCTGCCCAGCATCTGTTCGCCCTGCTGCCATTTTATTACAGATCAAACTGTCTTCTTACGTGGTTTGACTGTTTGTTTATAAAATTATTTAAGAAAAGCTGTACTACTAATTTCGTTTAACTGCTTACTGTACGATGACAATAAATCTATCTAAATTGAATAGTATTTTGCCCTCCATGTTGTGCGTCAACAATAACGTGCAACGTGTCTATATGAAAAAAAAAACACGTTAAAGATAATTTATAAATAGCACGTGCCTATAATATGCGTACGCCAAATCTGGATTACATAAGTAACTAACGTATAATGGTGCGCATGTGAATGTGTTCAGCAGGTGTAGAACATACCTGAGATGTCAGTGATTGTGCACTTCAAATCCGTCCATCTGGATCTTCGTGTGTTTCTGATCCAGGTGTCGCGTCACTTGTGGTCATGAGGTAAAATATTTAAAAACCGCACAACAACAGAGAAAAAAGCGGAAAAATAATCGGAACATGCTGGAATCTTCAGCACATGCGCATTCGAGCTAATGATATAGCTCGTACTTCCGGTTGTAAGACACGTAGCACGCTGGAAACACGCCGGTAGCTTCTGGGTAGGCAACTGACGCTGATTACCACTAACAGGAGTAGAGAGGCAGACAGAAAAAAAAGAAAGAATAAGAAGAAGCAATCATCTATCTGAGATCCAAAATCCAGTGACGTAGTTTCACCGAGCTTGACCGAATGCCGCCGATGCAGCTCGAACTAAGCTAGCTAACGCTAGGTATCGGTGAAGGAGATTCCTCTCCTCCAGTGCCAGCCGCTAATGGACCTTACCAAGCTCCGCCCAGAAACGTCCCTCGAAAGTCCCACGTGACTTCATGTCTCACACTAACCTCCTCGCAGAGTTTAGGTTCTATGGGATTTTTCGTTTCGACTGACTGCAGAGTATTTCTGAGTCGATTAGTTTAGCATTTCTGCCGAATTTTCACAAAATATCAGCCACGACAATGGAGAAGGGAACCAACAAGTCCATGTCATCTTTTTTGGACGACATCAAGATGTTTTAGCCACGCAATGCCTCTAACATTGTGCTAGTTGCAGCTAAATGCTACCAGTCGATGAGGACAGCAGATCCTCAGACCCCCAGCATAAATATAGCTGTGGACAAGATCACTGATGGCTGTTGTTCTTGCAAGGCTGGGTGAGTCGGACATTCATGGTTTTGAGGGTTCGAATGTGCCTAGGACTGATACACGGTACTCGGTGCTAGCGTGGCTAACACGATTACAGTTTAGTAAAAGCTAGCGTGGCTAACACGATTACAGTTTAGTAAAAAGCCTTTTCAGGTGAAATAAAATCTTTAATGTATGTCAGATACGGTACACATTGCATATTGATCTGTTCAGCTAACGTAAGGCTGTAACAGACAGGCTTCAGGATGTAGAAGTTGTATCGGTACTGCCATTATGCTGTACTTGGCTAAAAGGTTTTCATAATGGATGCGTTTATTGACTATTTTTTTTCATTCACTAAACACAAAGAAAGCAAAGCAATAATACTTACGCCAGCAGACACTTTGTTCTTATTGATCCTACAACGGTTGAGCTGCAAATGCGGTCGTGCACAAGCTTTGATCCAAGCAAGGTTTTCCGTTTCAGATTTTGGAAATCTGTGAACTTTAGTTCCACAAACATGATCAGGATACCTGACATTGCGCAGATACCCCACTGACGGAGAACCATTTTTTTTCGAGTCCTGACGCAAAAACTTTCTGTCGGTCTGGTAGTCCACAATGTACATTAGCATGAGTTTGTGAGCCAGTAACCCACGTTATAGAGGCGCTGTGACGTAAAATGGGCATTAGCCAATGAAAGGTGGGCCCTGTGGTAAGGTCCATGGTAAGCAAGTCCCTGATCCAGTTCTCCAACCATTTCAGGACCCAAGATGCGAGCCACCGGGCAGTTTATCATGGATCATTTTTCCAGGCCAACCAATCAGGGTCAAACTGCTAGCTTAGCAGTTAACGACTGCAGACAACAGTGCCAGTGTTTGCTCACTGTTCCCGACACCCGCCATCGGTACGCTGTTCACAGTAGGTGTGGTTCCCGGGTGCTTAGCTAAACATTTTATGTGTTTTGTGTAATTTTAAAGTGCTTAGAGGTTCATCCAAAAGGTGTTATGTCCAAGCGACAAAGGTCGGACAGTTTGTCCAGGGAATGTTGTAATTCACCGATAGTCCTATATGGTTTAGCTGATTCCATTTGAGTATTTTACATTGTTTTATGCCACTATGTTACATAAAATTGCCTCATAACTTTCTAAATGTCCGGTTTTCTTAAATGCCAGAAAGCTACATGCGGCTACAGGCTATAGAAAGCTTTATCGATTAACAGCTGTCGCTAATAAATGTTTAATATGATTATTTACTCTGTTTCGGACTTGAATAAGATCGTTTAACAGAAAAAGTGAATTATTTCAGTCTGTTTATGGCATAATTTTGAGAATGGCATTCTCTCGTTCTGCCATTTTGCAAGTGGCAAAACGCTACCATTTTTCCAAAGAGTTGTTGATTTCTATTCAAGAGGCAGACGGAGGAGGCCCACGGTGGAGCAAAACAGGGGATCCAGGAGAGACTGAGGAGCCAGATGGGGGATCCAGGAGAGTCAGACAGGTTTTAGTTTTTTAGCATTAGTGTTGCTGTAATTTTTGTGATGATTAGCTCCCTAAAATTACAGTTCTACAGGCAGTGAGTGTTATGTTGTCTCCTTAAAGGAGAGTAAGGCTCAGAAAGATGAGTATTCTATTGTTGACATAAATATATTTTAAAAAGGCCATAAATTATTATGTGCCACTGTTTACTTTTTGTCATGTAACTGCAACAGAAATCAAACAGAATTTGGGGGTAAAAATTGTTTCAGGTCATGTTGACAAGCATGTGATTATAGCAAAAATAAATTACATGACATCTGTTGAAATTGTTCATTTGAACAATGAACTGGAAAAGATGTTTTCCAGCTTTTAGATAGAAAACGGAGAAATATGTCTGGAATTCTTGCCATGGCTTTGTCTAAAAATGTGTTTGTTGCAAGGAAAAAAAAAAATCAAATAGTTACACAAACATTATTTCCCACAGCTACAAGTGAAACTAGAGGAAATTGTGGTAAATTATTATTGTGTAAACCCGAGAGATGGGGATAAATGAGCAAAAACCCTGAAATTGAAGTTGGACACTGACTGGGCAGTGAGATTTCTGTCAGTCGACCTTGATGTGAAAATGTCTCTATTATGCGCCTCCATCTGGTGCAAAAATCTATTGGTGGTCCTGGAGCAAGTTTATCTAAAGAGTGCAGAAAACTAAAATGGCTCTTCTTTCAGCAGGTGGCGAATGTTTCTGTTGGTATAAGATAATGCTGGATTTTCCAGGCCAACAAAAAAACCTTCAATTTTTTTCTTTGAAATGAGCCAATTATAATGTTTTTTTTAAAAAAAACACATTGTCTCCTGTTGCTTTCTGATTGTCTAATATTTCCCTATTTTGTGTATGGCATCTGTAAACATATGTGAGAGAATTGAATTAAAATCTTTTAATTAGAAAATAATTTAATAAAGTAAATGAGTATAATGAGTAATATAATGTAAACATTCTTGCACATAGTATGAAGGGACAGCGCTGGCCACCGCTGCTTTCCTCTGGTAGATTGTGATTCCTGCTTATGTGATTTCTCCGTCTCGTTTTTCTCAGCTGCATTGCTTCAGGACATTTATGTTGGGTTCTTCTCAAGTCCCATTTTATCCATCTCTTTTAAATGACTTGCTTCCAGCAGTGACAACATAAACACTACTGTGTGAAAATAAAGGTGGGACGCATTTATCATCTATAATGTGCTTAATGGCCTCTTAACCTGTAATTGTACGTGCATTTGCAGTATCCAAAATAGAGAAGATGTATAAACATCTTCTAAACCAGTGGCCAATAAAACTACATTTAAAAATAAGCTCTTATGACTTTATTTTTAACAACCAAATAAATTGGATCTATAAACTTATTTTATGCACACACTTTTACTGATGATCTTTTTAAGTGTTTTTTTATTATCAATGCATTAAATTGTTATAGTTTATAAGCATCATTTAAGAGTCTCATCATCACCTCTATAATCAGCAAACATGGATTTCCAGCTCATACACCAGCTGAGCCCTTTATAATGATGCACTGCACATCAACAGAACAATAGCGAGTTGATTTTTTTATTGGGATATTTCATACCTGCATTATGTGATCTCCAAATTACAAGGAATCATAAAGCATAACTTTATCACAAACATTTAAATAATAATATAATAATATGTTATGTCCTTCCCTTATAATCAGCCAGAACATTTTGATGACTGAAGACACTTTGTCTTGAATCAGTTCTTTATTCCTTTCTGGTTCTGTTTCTGGTTATTTTAAAACGGCATCCATTTCACCTCTGTGTTAAAGTACTTCTACCGGATAGTTTTGAGCCAAACTTTCCTTTCTTCTTTTCAATGATTTTATTGAAGATTGTTGCTGATCGATTTATTGCATTGCCTTTTCTGGTACAACGTTTACACTACTTTATATATTTATTAGTGTGCTTGTTATCTGTCTGCCATTTTCTTTCAACCTCAGTAGTCCATCGTTGGAACAACTCTACTTTCTTTCAGCATTTTAACAAAGCTGACAAAATGATACAAACATTGATCAGTCTTGTCATAATAATGAAAGTGTATATTTCTTTTTCATAAAGTTACTATAATAAAAATAATAGAAAATATACTTATTACATCCTATTTGTCATGTGTTTGAGTTTGGAGAATGGAGAATTTCCAGCAGCATGAGAAATAGCTAAGATGATAACAAGTATTCCTTTTCCTGCTCCAAATGCTCATCTAAATAGTCTTTTACCTGCAATAAGTAAAATAAAGGAAACAGTGGTGTATTAAGAAATACAAAGTTATTTTTTTGAAAATAACTTTATCAATATGCCATAAAGACCAGGTTGCACTACTGAAACTGCTTTGATTCAGATAACTTATGATTGTCACAGAGAAATAGATAACTGATTATCAGATTTCTCTACTGCCTTTGATATAATAAACTATACATTTTAATTGAGGAAATACATGCTACAGTTTCAGTTCACATGTAGTCATCGGGTAGAGAGCTATTTAATAAACTGGAAACAGACAGCGTTCTCTTAATGTACCTTCTTGTAAATAAAATCTGTTTCTTAAGGTCAGGTCCAGTTTCAATGTTTCAAGTTATTTTCTACCTCGATTAAAAAAATTCAACAGCTGTTATTTATCTGCATAAATATGATATATATGACATATTATTCAGGTTGTAAAAAAACTCAAATATCTCAAATTATGATGCTGATGATGTGAAGCTATAAATAACACGTTTAAATTAAATACTCAAAGTTTTGCTCAATGGCACAGAACTGAGACCGTCTTTGGGCTCCAATGTACCTGAAGCATAAAGTACATAACATGTTCTTATTGTATGTACAGTTCATCCAAAACTCTGTAAGATCTCAATATGATTTCAGACAATGTGAATTTAGTTGCTTGCAAGTTTCATGCAGCTGAAATGACCCAGCAAAGTCATTTTGATTTTATAAAAAAATATTTGAGTTAGTTGTGCTGTAGCAATGTTAGCTATATTCTTTGTTTGATGAGCAATGCTGCAGAAAAATACATTCATGAGTTTTCTCATGAATGTTGGGACTTAAATGCACACTCTCAGCTGTAGTCTATCTTTTATATGTGAGATAATTGCAGCAAAAATAAAACATGAAATATTAACAATTTCAAAATAAGACAGAGTACTATAAAACAAGTTGTTTATCTAACCAGATCACCATTATACAGAACACCCAGATTGTTCCCATATTTTATTTTGCCTTCGATCAAGCTGCAGCATAATTTGTATAGAATTAAAAGACTCCGGCATTACTGTTTAATGGCCCTGAACCAAATTAAACATTTAAAAGGCTCCACCATCAAAGTGATGTAAAGGGAAATAAATATTAATGAATGAACCATCACTTGGTTCAAAGAGCTAGAAGCTGGAGAAATTAAAAAGGGCCCAAGTAAGGAGGAATTCTCACGGTGGTGCGTTAAAGGGCCACTAAAGGGGTCACATTTTTCACGTGACCACATGCAAACCAACGTATGGGTTCTGCTGTGAGGCAAATACAATAAACGGTAAACTTTACCTCTGATGCTGAGATTATTGCAAGTACTAGATCGTAAACATATTTGCATATATGTTGGAAAATAATAAATAAATCCCAAACTTTTGGAAATTTTAATAGATCATATTGCAGAACAATGATTAAAGATTTTGATGTTAGCACTGAAATTACAAAATTATATTTCCTGTGAGTCAAATTTTAGGACTTCATTGCACTAAAACTTTTTAAATGCTACCAAAAGAGCCCATTTCTAAATCCTTCAAAATAATACGGTAGTTCTTAAGCATGTTCAGCAGATTGAAAGGAAAAACTAAAGTCATTGTGCCATCACGGGACACTTTTCCAGTGCGCTTTAATCTGGAAATAGTTTTGTTTGAATATCTGAACCTGGAAAATGTTAGACATCGAAAATTATAAGCTGGGATGGATATGACAACAGGCAGGACCACCGCGTCAAACCGCGTGGGTGCATGAGGTTCGTCAGCACGTACTGCTTGAATCATCATTTATAAATGTAGCTAGTTTTGAATGTATTTTTTTTCCTCTATCTCTTGAAACACAGAATTGCCATCATTGTCTGTGCCCTCAGGAGTTCTGATCCCTGACCATGTGATAAGGTAATGGTGAAGAGGCCGGATTATTTTTCATCTTCGAAATTCTTCAGCATTTGTGGCAGCCCAGGGAGGTGTAGGCAAAATGGGCTACTCATCATGGTAGGATGACAAGTGTGTGGGTGTAAACTTGACCAAAAGAGCTGAGAAAGTGAAGACTAATGACTCTTTTTTTTTTTCTTCCTTGGGGCAAAAAGTTGCACGTTAATGTGTGAGGATTCCATGTTGCCCAGTGGCAGAAATAGTGATGTTCTCCGTAATGGTCCTCCGTCAGCATGCCACAGTTTGACATTATTATTATAGTTGGAGAACTATAAACTTAAACCATACCAGTTTTTAAAACAAATCATGAATGTATATATATAAAATGATGACTGTCGGTGTCAAATCAGTTGAACCCTAAGTTTAAATCCTGAAAAGAAAGAAAAAATGTGTGATTTTTCCATTTGTGAGCCATGAACAAATCACAATGCAAACAGAAACGCATACAAGACGAGACACAATTTAGAAATCCTCAATAAACCTCATTTTTTTTTTTTTATGTTTGCTGTAATTGCGAGCAATTGGATACGAGGACTGGTTTAATATAACAGGAGTTGCAGATTTTCTATTCCACTTGTACTGTGGAAAGTTACATAACATTTTCTCATCATGAGCAAATTTCTCCATGTTTGGTTTCTTGACAAAATCATTCTTAAGACTCACGTTTGAGAATGTCTCATCACTATTTTCTTCCCGTTTGTTTTCCTACCAGAACTTGAAAATATCTGCCAACATCTGGCAAGCAAGTTTCAGCTCACAGGTTATGTGCTTGCATTTTAAATAGTCCATAACTTTAGCTACTTCACCCGTCTGTCTCCAAGGCCCCAGAAAAGCAGCAGAAGAAATGCTGTGCTATTCTAAAAGAAGCATCTAGGGAGTATTTGTGTTTGACGGAACGCTCTGCTGCCATTTAATTAAGGCTTACATGACGAGGTTTCAAGATGAACTGCACTCATTTAGTTTGAGCAGAGAGTCTCTAGTGTGGGCTTGTATAACTTGGTTTCAGACGGTGTGTTTATATTTTTAGATTGTATTTGTGTTTTGCTTTCAGTCAGTATTGAAATAGCGGTTTCTGTGAGCTTTTTTTGATGAACACGTTATCTTATTTAACTTATCGCTGTTACAGAATTTCTTTTACTAGCATAACAGAACTGGAAAAAATAAAATATGACAAAATGATACTCTGTGGGATAGACGCACAGTGCAAAAAAATTGAAATAACAATGTGTTTTTGATGCCATTATCCGGCACCACCATTAAACTCACCATAAAAAGGGGAAAGAAAAGCTCGGAAAGATCTGCCATCTCTCAGAATATTAAACTGCATATGAGCCCATTTGAATGAATAATTCAAAGAGATGAAATGAAGCATGCACAGGCTGCTAAAATGCATGGGTTTTTTTTTTTGCATAGCTTTGAGGCTGTTACTACTGTGAGTAGGGGTGGTTGCACTGCCTCATTCGCCATGATCGATAGTAAATCTTCTAATTTGATTCTGTGCTTCCTCTGATAAAAATGAGTTTACACCACACTGAAGATCTGTTTGAAAGCAAAAAAAATAGAAAGTAGCTTCCTGGCTGACAGTCAAGAATTAATAAGGCAAAAGGGAAAAGATGTCCTTAGAACATTGTGAATATCTGTATTACATGACACACAAATGTGTCAGGACATTGTGATTTCTGTGCAGGGTAATAATTACGGAAGTTTGCCATCAACCAGTTATTATTGGACTTTGCAAAAAGTATTCAGGACCTCCTACACTCTGTCACATGACAACCAGAAGCTTCAGTGTTATTTGGGTATTTCATGTGACAGACAAACAAAAAGCAGAGCACAATCTTCAGCAGAAGGAAAGGATAAATCATTTTAAAAGTTTTTACAAATGAAAGCCTGTAAACCATGGCGTCCATTTGTGTTGTCTGTCAACATTTTGTACAACTACCTACAAACTAAAGCGAGTTACTACCAGCTTTCGCCCATTTTTCGCCCAAAACTGAAACACCTGAAAACATTAAGCAATTCTTTTGTCGCTCCAGGTTTGTGTTTTGGCTCGTTGTCTTATTGAAACATTAACCTCTTTTCTCACTATTGAGAATTTCTTCAAGGATTGTCCTGTATTTAGCTCTATCCATCTTCCTATCAGGTCTGACCATCTTCTTTGTTCCTGCTGAGAAATTGCATTTCTATACATTGAATATAGTTTTATAACCTAACTCTGGTTAGAAATTCTCAGCAGCTTTTTTCTTTGTCTGTCTGGTATGTTCCTTTCTTCATGATGTTGTTAGTCCACTGTTGTCAATTTTCTTAAGAACTTAACAGGCAATTGTTTTCTCATTCTAATTTGACACTTTGGTTTGGCTACTACAGTGGTCCCCAAACTTTTTCCTGTGAGGGCCACATAACTTTTCCCTTCTCTGGTGGGGGGCTGGAGTCAGTTTGTAACAGAAAAAGTGTTACACGTTTATCACCTGCGCCACCGGAAATTGTTAACAGGGGGGGGGGGGATTGGCGTTTCTTGATTGATTTTTACCCAGAAAGCACATGGGCAAAAACCGATAGTGAAACAGTCACTGGGACTGACTAGTATATATTCCATTGAGGGAAAGTAACTTTAACATATGAATTCCTCATATGTTAACATAAAGGCTCGTTTTGAAGTACAAGCTGCTACTTACAGGCATTGCTTCGAAGAATTCGACCTGGAATGTTCATAACAAACACGTGTGTTCCTCTGCTCTACCGCTAGCAAATAATCGTACTGATTAAATAACATAAAAGTCAAGCAGTTCCCTAAAAGTCCAACAGATGCAAAACAAAACACCTACAGTTTACAGGACACACTTCCTGCTAAAGAGCCCCCTGGTGGTTGAAGAAAAATCCACATAAAAATATATGAAAAAATATCTGAATGCTCTCTGGTATTGTTCAGGGGGCCGGACCAAATGTGGAGGCGGGCCGGATCCGGCCCGCGGGCCGTAGTTTGGGGACCACTGGGCTACTACTTCCCAGGACTTTGAGAAGCAGTTCTTCTCAAAGGAAGGGGGTTTCTTTTTTAGTGTGTAAAGTTAAAAACTTTATACATTTCAGTGCATAAAGTTTTTCTTAAGTTACAGTTAATCCTCCTTATGCCTTTGGGTCATAACAATCTGAAATTGAGTTTAAAAACAGACAAGAAAATCCTAGTTGATATCTTCTCAACTAGAAATTTGATGACTTGTTCTAATTTGATCTCAGGAGAAAAAATAAATTACCCTTTTTTCCATATTCGCATGTAAGCTGCTCAAAAACAGTTACAAATATTACCTTTGGCTCATTTTGCCCCAATAGTCATATTGTGATGGAGTCAATTACACACCACAAAGATGTGAAAATGCTTCGGTTCTATCTGAGAATTATTAGGAGCAGACAACAAAATGAAAAGACGTGTGATCTTCTCCAGCAGAGTGCTCTGCCTCACTCTGCCTGGGTTTGGCAGCCAAGGAGGTGGAACTATAGACGAGGGTGTTTAGAAATGCGGGAACATATAGAATCTCATGATTGAAATTGAACAATATTGCCACCTGCTCAGTATGTGTGCCAGAGGGCAGAAAGAGCGGGAAAGCAGTGTGGGAAAGTACAGGTTCTCGTGATTGAAATCTAACAATAATGTCACCTATACAAAGAATAATGCAATAAACAGTGTCATAGAAACAAGTGGTATCTCCAGAATAAATGTAGCCTTTCTGCCATGTCAAGAAGAAAAATTCACTCAATTCGTGGTGAGAGTCAAGTTGTTCCTTCAGGCAAAATATATATATATAAAAAAATCATGCTTAAGATTCAGTTAAGGTCTAGTTAAGCCAGATCATTATGACCTGGAGGACTGAATATGAGGAACACAGCAGGATTAAGGCCTTCTGTTCACTGCTATGGGGAAGCTCTATGTAGGCCGACTGACAATGAAACCAATATTATATTCTCTCAGTTGTCTCAAAAATGTTTGCATGGTTGTGTCAAACACAAAATAAGATTGCAAAGATGTCAAAATTGTAATCCATTCATTTTCTAACAGCCTGTTTCAGCTGAAGCAAAGCACAGCATGTCACTGGTCCTCTGTCTGTGACGGGACTAGATAAAAAAACCCCCACAAAACATCAACTGTGTACCAAAATGTCATGCATATATATTTTTAAACCTGCTAGAAAACTGGAATACACAGTTTGTGAAAGAGACTGTTCAAATTCCAACCAAGACTCAAACCAGACCTGTTATTTCAGAAATCTGACATGCTGAATTTAACATTATAGAGAAGTTAGTAAAAAAAAGTTTTCTATCGAGAGTGCATTTTTACTATTTAAGTTTTTTCAGAAATCAGTCTTGTTGCACAAGATTTGAGGCGTTGCTGCATTAAGATTGTGTTGTGGAAGTTTGGTTGCTAAAAACAACCATAAACTATCGTCTTCAAACTCAGTTTGGTGCTACATAGGCAAATGAAAGTCAAAAGTGACTCAATCAAGCTGGACTAAGACAAAGTTGAAAGCTGTACAGCAGACAGACAAATCTAATTTGTTTCTTTTTATCATTTGTAAATCTTGTCTCCTCTGGGCCAAGAGAAGATGAATCATCTGGCTTGTTTGGGGGCCAAATTCAAAGTGAGCATTCATGATGGTAATGACTTTTTACTGAAAGTCCTTATAAATGTGAATGATACAAAAAAGCTTTTAGAGCAAAATATACCATGAATGCAAGACCTCATTTATTGTGCAAGATAAAAAAATAAAAAATAAAAAAAAACCTTCTGGCCTGACTACACCACAGTTTAGTAACATTTCTTACTGAGTGCTAAATTTATCTGCCTTTATTAATGACCCTACGTGTACGGAAACGAGGGAGATGTAAAGGGTACTGATGCTTAGTAACTCAGACAAGAGATGTTGGATAAAACGGCCCTGAACACAAGCTGAATCTCAACATTCTTTCGGTCTGTGATCTGTCCATGTTCTTCACAATCATCTGAAAAGGTCCTGGCACAGAATGAAGTTGTTAAACTGCTGTCCTATCTTTGATCCACCTTGGGAGGTGGCAACAGAGCTACAGCAATAAAGAACTGGAACTGAAAGAGAGGATGGGATGGGATCTTCTGCCAGAAGCAGCCTGATGGTGCAAAGAGAGCAGAGCTGCTTTATGATCCCTCAGTGTCCATTTTATCTAAGAAATATGTTCAGCAGAATCCAATGAAGACGCCGAGAATGGAACACCAACATTTCACATGCCTGGATCATAACGAGGTAAGTTACATTTCAAAATGCAAAAGGTAGAAACAGGAGCAAGAGAAAAACGTACAATGATCAAAAGTTTATGATTACTTGCTAAACTTTGGGGGGTGAATGAGACTTGACCTGGGTCCACTCTGAAAGAAAGGTGAGTGATTCCTGATTGCTGGCTGAAGGTGAATGAGGTGCTGCATAAAGGGAGTGCATGGAGCGTCCTCATTGTTTTTGCAGGAGGAACTGACCAGAGGGGATGGTAAACGTTTTCCCAGAGATTGAGTTTGGCTGGGAGAAGGGGTGTGGTTCAGCAGATGTTTCATGTCATCCGTTTGCTTTCCAACAGGTAGAGATGAAGCTTTGAAGGGGTTATTGGCTGGTGAGCAGTGAAGGATCCAAGTAGGGGATTTGTTGGAGCAGTCAGAAGAGTGTCAAGGAGACTGGAGGGTGAGTTGTACCACAGAACAAAGGAAACGACGTGAGAGGAAACCAGGAGTGACCCTTTGACTGAAGAGCAGAGGAAATAAGTTAAGGAAAATAGTTTTCTTTAATACTAGTGTTAAGGAAGAATTTTTATATTACTGGTAAATTTAGCAAAACTCTGGCTCTGATACTTCCTTTTGATCCCGGGTTTTCTCGCGTGGCCACGTGCGGGGACAAAAACACAACAATGCGTGTTGACGTCACAGAATTACAGGATTTAATCCAATCAGAAGAAAATATAAGATAGTACAAGAAACTAAAGAAAGACAGATACAAACATTGTTACCTGAGACAAGAAGACAAAGAAATATCAAGGACGTCCTTGGAGAAAGAGCTGGTGCAGAAGTAAAATAAATCAGCTTTTTTCTGAATTGTTTCCCTTGTGCACAAACTTTTATACCTGTAGGTGTGTTTACCTCTTTAATGTATTCAAATAAGGCGTATCTCTACTTGACCAATTGGAAGACATCTCTGGCCCTTTTAAATTTTAGAAAAAGTCCCGCAGTTTGGTCGCAAGATCAAACACCTTTTGTTAAATAAGGTAGAAGCAGACTCTCCGAATCCATGGTGGTTTATGGCTTTCACAGATCAGTGTGAAAAGCTAGAACTTCCTACTGATTGTTTCCCAACAGACAAAGAGCAGATCGGAGATCTTGACAAATCATCTGCTTTAACTACAGTAAAATATATCAATAGGTCAGAATATGTTATAAATTTTAAAACTATAATTATGGTATTTCAATCAAGTCATAATAAATTCTAAAACTAACTTATTTTAAATTTATTTTCTTAACACTATCCGGCCTCCTGTGGCTCTACAGCCATCTGGGCCAAGAGAAACAGATGCAGGAACCTCACAGGTAGCTGTGAAATTCTGGTTTCTCTTCTGCTCTGCCAGGAACAAACCTTTAATACTGTATTTTAATTCAATGAAAAGTTCTCCAAAAACCCAATTTGTTCTTCTGCACTCAGCATCTCCAAAGTTTAGTCCTGATATCAAACCAAAAGCAATAGATAATAAACAGAAAATAATGAAGTACAATTCCTGTTTCTAATTAGGAATTAGAAACAAATAAGAATTAAGACATTCATTCACCATAAACCTAAGTATTTTCTAATACTAAACAAATCATTTTCATGTGATTCTAATATAGTCAGAAATAATACAATTTCAAATACATTCATCATTAACTAAATTAATTCTAAAACAAGATAATATAATTTTTAGTCAAAACATGTTATTAATAACTAAGAAAAATGTCTTACAAATTAAATGTTAGTGATTTAAAACATTTTATGTTATATTCAGTTTTTTGCACCATGTCAGATGTTAGTTTGGAAGACTTCTTATCCTGGTTACGTGAACCGACCAAAGTTCCCTTTCTCAGAGTAATTCAAGTGATAATGTCCTCCACCTTCCTGCATATGTTAATTTATGACCTCCTGTCTTTAATGATAAGACTCCAGGGGTCTGAGCCGAAATTCTCCTGCAGATCCTATAGTTCTTCGGGTTTTAAATCACTAACACAAACCTGTTCAAACTTAAGAAATTCGTTCTAAAAAGGTTTAAACTGTGTTAAACACTCAAACTAATAATTTTTCTCAACACTAGGTAACAGACAGTTTCACCACAAGCACAAAGATAATCATCCGACATCTGCCTCAGGAGATCTGAGCTGCTAAGTACTGCTTCTTAATCGTGGCTGATGACCTTGCAGAGAAGGAAGCTTGGAAAAACAAAGATGCACACAGCCCTGTGGATAAAGTTTGTCAGATGGATGTTGTGAACCACATAATTGTTTCATTGCTGCTGAAATATCTCTAGTTAGTTACACTGTGACGCACCTGAGACACGGCTAAGAAGTAAGCCTTGTGGAACCCCAGAGAGCCTTGTTTCAAAAAAATAACTATGGTAAAGTTCTCTTCCTTAAGTAACATTAAAACCTGGAAACCACAGGGCCAAGTTAACCACTGAATCCTGAAGACGATGAAGTAAATGCCACAGTTTTCCAGGGCAGATATGCATAGCACAGCAAAACGAAGGCATAACAACACCAGGCTGAATTGAAGGTAAATAACTGCTTGTCAGTTAATAATGGCTGTGTAGTCTGATGGTTACTGGGAGAGAGGATCTCCTGTGGTGTTCGTTGTTTTCATTTATGACAGCAGAATGTTAGTAGTTGCTCCCGTGCTCATTTAGAAATGTGTTGAGTGGGTATGAGGCAGTGATCTCCCTAGTGGACTGTCTGGTACTTGTAGTCCTCAGCTACCACTGCTAAATCCATCCCTTTGATGAGGGCAAGTGACAGCAGGATTCTTTTCTCTCTTGAATTCTCCCCTGCCAGCCTCTTCTTTTCTTTGTGACATTGAGCTGCAGGTTGTTCAGCCCTCACTGTGCAACAGACCCACATCCCTGCCGCTGCATCCTGCAGTACCAGTCATCCGAGAGTTTACTATTATGTCTGACATCTGAGGTTTTGGAGGAAAATCGTCAGGAAGGCAGGTCTGTCCACTGGGAAGTTGCACTGCTTCCCAGTAAATACCTAACATACATGTGAAGCATTTCATGGCAGACCTGATGTAAAAACAGGCAGATTTTTCCTGCTCTTTGCTTTATTCAAAAAAGGTTGTGACCCAAGGTGACCTGCAGGATTACATTGCATCTAATTAGGCATGCAGCAACAAAACTGTTTATGCATGTTTGCTGCTATTTTGTTGTTGTCTGTAAATGTCCAGATTTTAAAATGATTTTACAAACATATGAGATACAGCTTCACTGACAGCTAACACACCTGCATCCCACCTGGGTCTTCCATGTATGCCTTTCTTTTAAATCGCTCTTTGGAGCTTTCTAGCTTCTAAATCTGCACAATTTTCCATAAATCAGCGTAATATATTGTGGTCTCGTGTGTGAAATAAGGGGGAGCTTGAGAAAGCTGCCTGAGGGTCATGGTTACTGAGCAAATGAAAAATATGTTAATTGCTATACACACTGAAGAAACACAATTTATCTTTGAATGAAGCCAAAATGTGCTCACCCGGACACACATTATGTGAAGTCAAGAGTGTTGAAGATACGCTTGCACCTACACGTACTGTAAAAAGTATACTAAAGAACTTTTCATTTTCCCTCGGGCCTTTCTAACCTTCAATGTTTTGCCCTATTGATCTGGTTGCAGTTGCAGTGCATTAAGCATTGCCTTGTGGGATTCTATGCTCTTGGTGCTCTTTACAGAGTTACTGCAAAGTTTTCCACATTCAATATGGATCCTTCCACTACTTCCTGTAATGCAGTACTGAAGTACTTTGATTCACATTTAAACTTATTAGACGGAGAATCTTTATGGCAAGGAGTCTCTTTTTAAAAGGCAAATGCAGTTCTGGACAAAAGTGTATATGTACTGTATATATATATATATATATATATATATATATATATATATATATATATATATATATATATATATATATATATATATACTCCCGTTCGTACAATGGACGTAGTAATGTTTGGCGTTTAATTATTTACAGTGTGCTGAAAAAGCATTTTCCCCTTTTCCGATTTCTTCCATCAGTTTGTGACCTTAAGCTCAAGCTCACTTGGTTTATGAACCATAGTGAGAGTTGTTATTCAAAGATCATTGCTGGCCAAAAACAACACAAAGACCCATTTCACTTCTATCAAAAAAGTCTAGAGAAAGACTTTTTAGATATTATTTGCGCTATGATAAAAGTTAAACATTTTTGATGGTGTGCATCATGTTACATTGATCACCTGGTATCAAACTAACATCAATCCGTTGTTACAGCTTCTTGTCCTTGGAGGATCAGGCAGAGCTGGTTCCTGTCTCTAGTGGTCAGTGTGAGATAGGTGGACAACACAGACACACACACGCACGCACGCACGCACGCACGCACACACACACACACACACACACACACACACACACACACACACACGCACACACACACACACACACACACACACACACACACACACACACACCTGATTAGACCAGTTAACCTGAAAATCATGTTTTTGACATGTGGGAGGAAGCTGAAGAACCCTGAGAGAATCCACACATGCAGCATGCTAACTCTGAGGATCTTCTTGTTGCAAAGCTGCTCCACTATGCAGATAAAATAAAGCAAAGGATTGTCTGCAATTCTTTGAAACTTTGGATTCAGTGCTACAGATATCTATGCATACCAGCTGTGACAGATTTCTCTACTGTGATTAATACTCCAGCTGTATTCATCCATCTCTATTTGAAGTTGTTTTCATGTATTAACAGTGGTCTGCAACATGTCACTGTTGTATGACATGTATCGACAGGAAATTGTTTGCTCCAAGCCATAAATCATGACATGGGTATTAATTTGATGTGTTCCAGTTTATTAGCATCTGCTGCATAACTGATGTGACTTAAGGAGGGCAGACATTGTGTTAGTTCATCATATTCAACTTGCTAGTCTACATGGCAAAGGACTGTAACTAATTCTCACTTTCTACAGCTAGTCCCATTATCCCCAGCTGGTTTTAAGCCTCGGCCTCTTCAAGTCTATTCAACCAATAAAACTGAGACAGTATGTTTCTGAAAAAGTTAGTTGATAAAGGAAGTTTCTCATTTTTTAGAGTTAATGTTCAGAGTGTGCAGTTATATAGATAAACTGAGATGACTGACTCAAAATCTGGGTAAACTTGTTGGATGTCCAACACTTGGATGATAGACAACAATACAATATCTGTTCACGACACTCCTAACATTTTTTGTTTCAGATTGTGTTAACATCACATTAACACATGGAAAGTTATCTGCAGTAATGTCTGCTTTACTGCATACATGAAAACATGAAAAGCTGTCTTCTCAATGAAAACAGGCATTAATCCAGATTAGTTGTTCATCAACACCTTAATGCTCATAGTTCTATTGGAAATTGTACTGTTCTGTAACTCATATTAAGGCCTGGAAACTATTATATTGTTTATTTCAAAGGTAAGTAGTTCCATTGTCCTACATGTTTTAGGTCTCTCCAAAACACACCTGAATCGCCCAAAAGACATAATCTAAGCTCTGCTGAGTTTACTGCTCTGTCCTGATATATTTTATGCTCAGAATGTTGAGGTTAAATTACACTTTATAAAAATTGTTCCTCTCAATCTGGAAGCAGCGGAAGAACACGCTGTCTGTTTTGTATTCGGTCCATTAAAGAACATTTAGCTAATGCTTCACAACTTAACTGTGCAGGCGACCAAATCAATTTTAAGCAATAGCTTAAAGTCCATTTTAATATGATGACAGCTTCTTTGTGTGCTCAAACTGTGTGAGACTTCTATAAAATCTAAAAGTTTCACTCTTTAGACAATTAAATAAAAGGTTTAATTCCCCAAGCCAATTTAACCAAATTAGAGGACAAATTACATGAGTAATGAAAAGTAATTGGGCATCCTGTAAATGAAAGAAAGACAAACGGGCCTGTCACCTCCACTTCTACTCAGCATTTTCCCTTATTCAGCTTTTAATTCCCCCATTTCTCAAACACTGACATCCAATCTACAGTTCCAAATATGTAGAAGTACCAAAGACCTCTGACAACAAAAGAGTTTACAAAGCAAGACAAACTCACTGCTTTTGTGCTTACAATTAGTTTTATTTTGCACTGTATTCATAAAGAAGATAACCATCAAGTCCTGAAGATAAGAACAATTTGCTCCTGTTTTGTGCTGAACTGCAGTTATTCTGTCACCAGTCACAGATGTAAGGAGCTGCAGTGATCAAAGAAAGTGGGGTGGAAAAAAATGCATGTTTTTCTGTTTTGTATTTTATATTTCAGAAACTTTCTGATCTTGATCTGAGGAATCTTCTCTTATTAACAATATGATCGGATAGATCACCTTTCAATATTTACATCAAAAAGTGATATGGATGCTTTTGATGCATTTCAACTGCTTCATCTGGAGATTGAAATCACTGACAGTAACAGAAATGTGATGTGTGACATCTAAACCCATAATTGTTTTTAAAAATTAAACCATTTTATTAAAAAACAAACAAAAAAACCCATAACAAACACGTTAGTGGGAAGAGAGGATAAATTCTGCATTCAGTGACATCGCTCACCCGTTTCTTTTTCTTTAAACTAGCAGTGCGACAACTGTCCCTTTTGGTTCTCCTGCTTCAAAATTGCCAAAAGTTTTTAATTCTAATTCTCTAACAGGTTAAATGGGATTTATTGCCAGGTGTTTAACTGTAACACAGCTGTATTTTTATATGACTGTAGGATTTTAATGGTTTGAAAACTGAAAACCTGCTGTTGGTTCTCTGTCTCTGTTGAGCTGTTGTGTTTATACCTCCCTCCCTTTTATATTCCCTGTGCACCGATTAGGCTGTACTGAATTGACTGTCTGTTGCTCTTCAATGAAAATGACTCCTAATGGGCCTCACTAAATGGCCAGATCCTAGGCAGTGGAGGAGAAACGAGGGGTTTCTGCACAAAACAGTCGACACAGCATCAGTAAAAAGACAGAAAAGTCGGTGTGGATTGAGCGAGAGAGCTGCTTGCTGTACTAAGGGGCTCCAAATGTCGGTGAAATGCAGTTAACGAGCCTGACCTGGCGGGGAACCAGAGGGTAGGTGGCTGTCAAGTAGAGCCTGGCATTTTGGGCTTGTTTGAGTGTGCTTGCTGGCCAGCGAGTGCCCTGTGTGTTTATTTGTTTGGCTCAGGCACCCAGCAGGCAAAATAATTGAGTTCACATGTCGATAAGGTCTTTAAACATTAGCTTTGCCATGGCAGCCACAACTGGGCCATAATAACCTTAATAATTGGTTTTTAGATGTCACTTCTACTCTAAATTGGATATTAATTGTGATGTTGATTTAGCACGACAAGCATGCACGCCAACAAATATACAACTACCTGGAAAATATATTTACTGTTTCAAAACCAGTTGACTGCCGTGAATTGCAATTATCTTTCATTTGCGCAAACGAAATGTGTAAGGAAATGGTGTTGCACCTGCAGAAAGTAGAAGATTTTACCATCAAGTCGATGATTTTAAAAGTCAACACACTTTGCTCTTTCAACCATCACTTTAGAAAAGATGGGTAATTTTTGACTAACAAAATATATTTAAATATTTGCTCAGACATACTTTTAGTCTCTAACAAATTTGGTGCCTACTTGATTCCCTTAACATAAAATGAACACAGTGTACTTCAACATATGGCCTGTTACCATATTGAACTTTGGAAGTTTACAAGTAAATGTCTAAGTGTGCAGCTGAAGATGCTTCTGGAGAAGTTATTGATGGTAAATAATAACAGGATCATCATCTTTATTGTATATGGATCCAAATGAGTTGATTCTGGAGTCTAATGCTAACTGATGCTCCAAACACCAGCAGTTTGATTAGACTCTGTACACATTTTACCCAGGAAGATCATCGGTGGCACACAGCCTCAATCTGCACATCAAATTTAAAGGCTGGAATGTAAAGCAAAGGCTGCAGTGATTTATACAAATACTGTATATTTATGATTTATTTTCTCCTGTTTTCTTCCAGTTTGTTAGCATATTTAAATGAAAGTTTTCCAATCATGACTGTGCACCTGTATATTCACAAAACTGTTAACACTGAACATAGCTGAAAATGTTAATGAGATGGAAAACATATGCAGCTCCATTTATTTACAGCACAACAGTTATATTTGATGCGCATCCATCTGACATAAGTAAACACATATAATCGCAGACATGCTCAAACATGTAACAAATGCTCCATGAACAGCCTATACTCACAAGCCTGTTGTATTTGCCCAAGAAAACAATTAACCTTGAGCAGAGCGAATGGATTTTGGAGGCAAAGGATTGAAAGATGAATGCTAAGTAGGCAGTTCCCGCTGCTCAGTGACAGGCACAGAATGTACAGATATGGAGCTATACTATAAAAAACATTCTTGTTTTCAATGCTAAAAAATGTTGGCGCTTATATTCTTGCATGTTTATGTATGAGTCATATGTTGATGGATGGGAATTTTGCATCTGCGTGGACTTTATGCATCTTCTAGGTTTTAAAAATCCTTAATCTTTAACCAGGATGCAGAGATGAGAGCTGGACACAACTCAGTCGTTTGAAAAAGAAGGATGACTTTGAGGTTATTTTGTGATGATAAATGAATCATTCATATATCAACAGATAACAGTCAGCTATCAAGCCAACCAACCACAGAACAAACTAAAACCATTCCACTATAAAACTAAACAATCATCCAACCACAGCTAAGCCAGCATATTGGTCAACCAACTGAACGACCAACCAATCAGCAATCAAGAAGCCAACTACTAAAAAATAGCGAAACCAGAGAGCATCTTCAAACACCAAAACAAAAACAACCAACCAACCAACCCAGCAACCAGATACCCAGTGAATCAATCAACCAGTAACAACTAGACAGCAAAAACCCAAAAGCACCTGAATTATAACTTTGGGTTTGAAATGCATTTTGTTTGCTTAGATATTGAAACTAGAATCAAAAAAGCAACAGCAGTCTTTCTAGGAAACGTAGGTGAACATTTTACATCTACATTGATTTCTAAATCCACTTTATATCAAGATTTATAGTTATTTATAAGGTTTAAAAATGTGTTGCCAATAACCGTTAACAGAATCTTAACATATCGGACATATATATTTATTAACATAGTAACTAAGATCAGCCAGAGTCCTGCCCTGAATTGTGTCATTGCGTTTACACTAAGGGGAATTTCTAAAATGTTGTGGTAATATTTATAACAAAACTTACCAGTATTGCAATAGCAGTACCTAAAATGAATGCAAATAATTTAGAAAAAAATATTACCATTGTGTTTGATTTTTACATCCTAAGCTGTGCACCAAATTATGAATAAAATAAAACCAAAGATGTTTCCTCCTTTAAACATGAGGTTCACCACATGCACCAACAATTGTCATCTCATGAGACGGAGACCTAAAAATGACAGCCGTCTGTTGGAAGGTCACAACCTGTGCACTACAAATCCATTTGAGCTTTTTGGCTTGGCGATCTGCTATTATAATGGCCACCCAGAGGGGAAGCGCTTGGATGGATGGAGCTTTTTTAATCTCAGAAAAGCAAACCTCTATGACCTTGTCAGGGGGTGTCCTGGGTCCAGGTGACTGACGAGACTCCCCACTGGCTCGGCACATAGCAGGAAGCAAAACCGCTGGGAAGAGAAAGATGAGACGGGGAGTTTGTAGAAATTTCATGGCAGACTTGGATAAAAGACAAGTGTTTAGTGGCTGCAGAGAGATGAGAGATAGGGTTGGTGTTTGTCAGAAAGAAGACAGTAATTATTGGAGCCCCTCTTCCATGTGGAGCCTGTTAGAAGTAGAATGTCAGTCTTTGTTGTTTTTTTACCAACTCTAATTCTTTCTTTGTAAGAGCTGCTTCACTTTGCTGAAATGATTAAACAGATCGGGGCAGCGCAGCAGAAATATTCACCTTAAATCCATTTGTTTACGAAGCTAAATGACCTGAGCTCCATGATTCCTTTCTCAGGTTTATTGAAATCAGTTTGTTGCTGAATGACTCTTGACTAAATAACTGAAGATCTTTATAAAGAATCAGGACAACACAAGACAAAAACGTATAATCCTTGTTGTGAGGATATACTCAGGTTTTCAGAGAGGGCAAAAACTCATGTAGCAAATAATATGGGAAGAAATTAGCTACATAAACAAACTCATAATCCAACTGTTTACTCATGAAGAAGTAAATATATCTACTAATCTATTTTAAACCTACCTGGCTTCTGAATGTCCTGGAAAGCCTGTCAAGTCCTCTACTGGGACCATTACAGCCGAGCAGATGCCATCTTGCCTTATTTGGCTGCAGGCTATTTCATTAAAAAATGAGTAAGTGCAGAATGGATAAAAGGGTATTTTTAAAATCAAAAATCTGACTGATTCTGTAAAACAAAGTGACTGATAACTGGGATGAGAAAAAAGCCAAACAGTTTAACTGGGTAGCAGCCGGTCACATGCCAGGACCTACCAGAAATTAATTTTACACAAGTCAGGGATTATGAGCAGTCTCTGTGAAAGTGTTTAAGCTTTTAATGTCTGTGTTTCTGTTGACGTTTACAGTGATGACTTTGTTTTCCTCAGGGAAAACCATGGGTGGGCTGGAGGTGCTGCTTCTGTGCTTTTTATCAGTATATGCAAGAAACGTTTCTGCTAATTTAGAAAGTTAAATAAAAGTTTTTAATCCAGGATGTACGACAAAACATCCAGTCTTTTCCTGGAAGATTGTTTATCAAAGGGAAATATTCAGATATTACTGTGGTTTACACATGCTTACAGAGTTAAAAAAAATTATATATATCAAAACCGCCACCCAAAGAAATATGGAATTAATGTGGTTGCAATAATGAAATATGTTAGTTTCATCTTTACTGCCTTTTTTCAAAGGAGACAATATGCAAATTTTAACCATACTCATACAGGTGCATCTTGATGAATTAGAATATTATTGAAAAGTTCATTTCTTGAGAACGTCATTAAAACCTACCAGGTCAAACTGAAGCAGTTATGTGTAAAAAAAGCAAATCTGGACAAAATACTGGGGTTTTCATTACATTTCTGTAATAAAATATGTATCCATAGGATTTTTAATAATTGTAAGGACAAATGATTAAAATTAGCACAAATAAGCAATTGACATATTTTGCTGTGTGTGTGATATGATTCGATAAGCTTCACTTTCCTTAATTTAACTTCTGAAATTAATTTACTTTTCAATAATATTTGAGCTTAATACGGTGCACCTAATAACTGCTGCTTGAAAAAACTTGGATTACAGCTTCACCTTTGCCCACATGTACCTCACTCCTGAGTAAACAGAAAAGAGGTTGTCAGTCATCAGCTCATTCAAACCTTCAGGCTTATTAAAGCACAAGGGAAACTCTATGAAACTAATTTACACTCACTGATGAAACCCAGAGTCCTGGGGAACAATCTTGCAGGCCAGTGTTACTTTTATTTGTTAAAAACATGTAAACCTTTTTCTCACCAGCCTAATCGCTTCTCAGTCTTGCGTTTGAGCATATTTTTGCATAAACTAAGTGAAAATCAGGGTTTTATCAGGGCCAGGTTGTGGGGGTCAACACATTTACACTCCATTCGCACCTATGAGTGATTCTGTGTGTTTAATGAACATGACGGTGGAAATACCACAGGGACAAGATTAAGAGACAAAGATGCAAGAAAACTTGTCTCTCCTTATCGTGAAGTCCCATGCTAAATAACAATGTATGGAAATTAGTTTTATCTTTGAAATCCAATTTAATTTTGTGCTGTTTATCATAAACAGCTAAACATTTACCAATTTGTAAACAGAACTTAATAAACATAACTTATAAATAAATAAATGCACAGGGCTGCTGTTTTCATAGCAGGTTTTTTGAGCGTTTAAGTGAAAGAAATACGTGATGATATTTTGAAATGTAGAAAGTAATGGATCATAATTTAAAATAGCAGACAGGCCGGTATTTAAGGATGTTTTGCATCTTTTCATAACACTGTTCACCTTTAGTTGGTGTTTGGAGGTTTGTGGCATTTAACCAAACCAGCTGCAAAGATTGGGATGGAGTCTAGTTAAAGTATAGACAGCCGAACGTTTCATACAAACACAGCTGCCAAAAATGGAATTCAATCCTTATTATACTGCTTGCTGGTGTGTTAGTGAGTTTTGTTCAGCACTTGAGTCGCTGTGGGATTAAGAGGGCAACCTAGCTAAAGTACCATGGAGAGCTCCAGCCTTTCTCCAGACATCAATTATTTTGTTCTTGGGTTTAAAACTAAAGTTTGCTTTTTTTTTCTTCAAAACTGACAAACTAACAATAACAAGTATTCTACAATTTCCTATGCTGCTTCACTTCATAGCTTCTCCATAAAAATCCTATTTTCATCAGCCATAAACAATTCAAAGGACAGGCGTAAGGAAACTTATGCTACAATTTCTAATGAATTTATCAGACTATCTGAAAGTCGTTGCATTATGATAACAGGAATTATTAAAACATAAAGGTAGTTTTTGTTGTCTGTAGGACACTCCTAAACCAGTTGCATCAGTGTTACAAAATGTAAAGTTCTCCATGCATTTTGGCTTCAAATACAAACAATTTTTAGAACACTGTGAAAAAGATCTTCCACGCTGAATCGAGATATTTATAAACTCTGGTTGCCATGCTGACATGCAGAGAGGGGAAAATCTGTCTTTTTTCGGAAACAGTTATGCAGACACCCACATGGTGCCTTGTTGGGTCTATCAGTCACTGAATGTGTCAAATCATTGTGAGCTGTGCTTGGATAGAAAGAAATTCTCTCTCTACGTGAGACATAAACATTTATCACAAAGGAATTGGTCAGTCCTAGCTATTTAATAGATCATCCTAAAGTTATTAATCAGTTAGGGGCACAGATACAAGTTAAAAACCTGTTCACTAGTCAAATATTTTCTCCAACCCAAACAATTTTCCAATGCATTGTCGTTTTTCTCTCCTATTTTATGTTGTCTGTTGCAAATTTAGTTTTCATCCATTTACTATGGAGGATTAGCCTTTGCTACCTGGAACCTTTCACTATATCTACCTGCATAAAAGTTTGTAGGATTATATTTAAATCCTTCTTTTAATGCGAGTTTCTTTATATTGTTCAAACTATAAGCACATTGAACTTTTTCTCCCCTGCTACAAAGAAATGAAACCTTAAGTAGTCACAAAGCTTAAGCAAATTTGACAGTGTACTTGTCAGAAATACTTTTTATTTGGTTTGTATGCAAAACACCAGAAAGTATAAGTGTAACATGAAAGAAAAATAAACATACTGCTAGAGCAAAAAGGAAATGGTTTAGATGAAAATGTTCTAAAGTTCCTGTCAAACCCTAAATCCAACTAGACATTTATGACAACATAAGGAAACTGATGTTTAGACCCTTTGCATGACTAAGCCTGAAGAATGGGCAAAAATTCTATGATGTAAAAAAAGCTTATTGAGATACCACAAAAGTACAAATACATTTTGTTAAATACTTCACTAAATCAACCAATTAATTCATTTGTTTTCTTTAGTTTTTCTCAAATATATCTTATAACTCCTGTGCACAATTTTCCCCGCCTTTGTTTTTGTCTCCAGAGTTTATACTTGACTTACATCACATGTTATCTAAGCTGAAGAGGAAATAAGTTTGTGTCCGTTTCCCTGAGCTGAAAGGAACTCAGGATTTAATGTGGATTGGACACGAGGAAATTTGACGATCTAATATGCGTGCAATGACGGTGTCATGCCCGGGAGGATATAAACACTGTCAGAAGGGTTGCCAAAGCCCAGACAGCATGTTCCCGCAGGGTTGGTGGACCAAGGCTGGATTTGTTAGGGGATGAATTGGAGTGTGCACACATACACACATTCAAATACAGGCAGATGCACACAATGCATCTAATTGGCAGAAGACAGCTGCTGCCGACCAGAAAACGCATGTGAAAGTATACTCATCACTCTCTGGCCCGTGGGCAGCCACGCCACGCTTAACAATTTCCCCCCTCTTGTAATGAGCACAAATGTGCAGCGAATTAATTTCCTGTCCAAAGTGTTTTATTTACACATCATGTGGCAGCACAAAGGCTAACAACCTTTGATTGTCATAATCTTCTCATCAAAGATGCAAGATAACGTCTGGACTATAACTCAGCAATTCATTAGAGCTGCATTAAGTTGATGCGTCTCGTTTTTAAACAGTTTATAGTTTTATGCGTTCCATTCAAGTTTATAGCATCCTAAACTGAAATTTAACTGTGGAGCTTCGTAAACCCAAGAAGTCCATTTATTACTTCTTTCGTTGAGATAAAGCGATTTTGGCTTCAGTGATCTTTTTAAAGGAAGATTTCACAATAACTGCTAACGTCTTGCAGAATGACACTAAAATCCCAAGTTGCTTTTGAACAATAATAAATGGAACATTGATCAATATATTTGATGTGTATTGATTATTTTAATAATGCAACTTGACAAAATGTATTATTGGTTTCCCAGTTGTTGACTGTGTTTTCGTATGTTTTCATGATGTAAAGCATTTTGACTGCCTTGTTGCTGAAATGTGCCATGCTAATCAAATTGATTGATTGATTGACTGAGTTTGACTGATGATGCATGTAATACTTCCAGCAGCTGAAAGTTGTTTTGTTGAAAATTTGACTTGGATTGAAAACGATGTGTTTTCTTCCTCTTTATTCAAGGTCGGGTTGAATAAATGGTAAGAAGCCCCAGGAAAGAAGCGCCGATATCTTTCTCTCTAGCAGCATTCAGCTGTTTCTGGGAGGATTCAGAGACATTCCAAGGGCAGACGAGTTTTTTAGGCCTGCCAAGGTCCAGTATGCCAGAGAACCGGATATGTCCCGGTGTGACATGTCTGGTTATCTCTAACTACAGATGTCTGTACATATGATTCAACAGAATCTTTTTGAGTCGATGATGGCTGGTAAAGTGTGATGGAGCTTCTCACCATCTGAAATCAACGCTTCTTCGGATGAAGGAGAATAAATTTAACATGAAGCACCAAACTCATATTCAATCAATTAGAATATGCATCCCAGTGAGGCTCATTCGTCAGATCAAAAATACTGTTTGAAAATGGACGACCTTTAAGCAGGTATTAAACAGTTTTCATCATTTGTATTAAAAATGTTTTTTTATTGGTCTGAAATAATATTATAATTCTAAATGTTATGTTTTTACTAACCACACCCAGAAAATAATTAACACAAATAAAGGCCCTCAAATATCCTGTGTGAATAATCTATATGTGTTTCACTTAACTGTAAAGTTCCCAAAGTAAATATCATTTATTGAAGGAGTCTGTATGTATATACTCTCTTTTGTTTTTTGTAGTTGCTATGCTGACTGTTATGCACTTCAGCAAAGCTCTACTCAGCTGAATGTGTAAAAATTATAGATAACAAGGGGTTCTATAATGCATCAAAGTCTGGCAATCTACCAGCATATCATTATCTGACTAACTGAAATATCTACTTTGTCTACTTAGTAGGTTACGAACTGGATTAAAAATCCAGCAATATATAAATACAGCAGGTCAATAATTGTATAATTTCCATACCTTTTCCTGCAGTATTTCAGACTGCTGCTTCTCTTCTTGCTGTTGAAGTAAAGCAGAAGAGCAAAGCAGACCTGTAAGGTTCGGAGCTCTGGTTTCGTCTGACTGCCTAATGGGCCTCATGGTCTCTTTCTGTTGACTGACCAGCAGGGAATGAATGTGAGCTCAACAATTCAGTTATATTTAAATATACTGCATGCAGTAGAGAAGCAGATAGTTGTGACAGTATGGGATTGGCTGAATGTAAAATAGAAATGCATATATATTAATGGCATTCTGCATGAGTATTTTCTTAAAATATAATAATTTTGTTGGTCATTACTCATCCCAACCCAGCTGTTCAGTTCCTTCTTCTGTTAAAGTTGTGTGGCAAGTTGCTTTTCTGTACATGTTCATGTAATATTTATGATATTATAGCTATGGACTCAGCTGTGGAACCAGAGACCAATGTATTGTGATGAAAACCTTTGTTTTTGAAGGAAGATGGTTTCTACTAGGAAGGCAAACATCACATATATGTGATGTTTTATCAGACTATCTGATAAAACATATATGTGATGTTTGCCTTCAAAGATGCAAGTGAGAGAAATGAGAGAAGGACTAGGGAGGGGCATCTGTTGCATTAGCTAATTTATCTAAATAACAGCAAAAGAAAAAAACAGCTATGCAAATGACATATGACTTGTGACAAGTCATATGTCCCAAACCTACATATATGTATGCAAACTCAAAACAGGCAGAAACTAAAGAGTTTTTTTCTCTTATCAGTGAATGCACCATACATATGCGCTACCAGATCATCCTAACTCGAGCAAAAAGACTGTGCTACTTCCAATAACATTTTATAAATGAATTCAGAACAACTTGGAACGGTTTTGAATTAATAAAAAAAAAAAAAGATCTTGTGATATGGCCCACCTCCAGATTTTAATGTTCCAAAAAGGAAAGAAATGTTACTCAGCTAGAGTCCCATTTGTGAAACAGTGATTATGATGTAATTAGTTTTTTTTTTACTGGGTTTTATTTGTGCTGTCATATAACCCAGAGGATTTTCATGTACTGGAAGATTTTCTGTGATGCAGAGAGAGAGAAACGGGTTTCTAACTTTGGGTTGCTTGAGAAATTTCATTTTTCCATGAAGCTGCAGTCTCTCCGTTTCCCATCGACTATGTTTGAAGTATCTGTGTTGCCTTTGGTGCCCTCCTTTCAGAATAGTGCATGCACATGTACTGTATATTGGGATCAAGGGTGTGCTCTTCTGCATTTTTACAAATATACAACTATATGAATAAGAAATAAATAAGATAATTAATAGCTGAATCAAGCAGAAAGCAGAGCGTGACGTTCGTTTGGGCTTCATACATCCTGAATCCCAAGGCAAGTAAAGCACAGCATGACTTTCATTGTTTTGTCATTGCTGTGATATTTAATCTGTAGGGTTGTTGTTTCTGTAGCAGCAGAGCACATGTACAGAATGGACACCTTTCAGAGCTGATCGATGCTTTTTGGTTTTCCAAAAGAATCTTTGGCAGCCTGGCTTATGAGGTGGTCAAACTGTGGATGGTGTGTCGTGTTGCTGCGCGGGAACATTACTATCCAGCGGTATCATGTATTCCTATATCATCAAAACAAAATAGAAGATACATTATAATTTGACAGAAGATGGTAAAATGAAAGTAGAAGAAAGTATTTTTTTGTCATTTAAAACTTAAAACATAAAAAATTGACAAAATTTGTGACTGGTAGGTCAGAGCTTTATGCAATCTATATTAGGAAAGTTGCATCTGTAGTTAGAATGAACATAATAATCTGGATCTTTGTGCCCTTGTTGGCCTTTGTTGTGGAGATGATAGAGGGCATCTATCTGAACGGATGTGGAGAGGCTGAGCAGCTCACATCCCACAACGGCCCATGATTCACATTTACTATTGTCATATATTGATCTGGTTAGCCAGAATTGTCACAGTGAATGAATTGTAGGAGTATTTATGCCCAGCTATTGAAGAGAGAGGGCATCAGTTATAGCTGAGGCAATATTTATGCATTAGAGGAGCCATTTGGGGTGTTTGTGAAAGGGTTACATTTGAGTAGAGGAAACAAATGGTTTGATTGTTAACAAAGCTGAACAATAGTTGTCACAAGTCATATGTCATTTGCATAGCTGTTTTTTTCTTTTGCTGTTATTTAGATAAATTAGCTAATGCAACAGATGCCCCTCCCTAGTCCTTCTCTCATTTCTTTCACTTGCATATCATCTATGCCCTGTAGATGGAAGCAAAGTCCCATGGACAGAGAGAGAAATTTGGGTTGATGTAAGTTTTTCCACACGATGAGTGGCACACTTGAAGCTTCTCTGCTGGCAGACAGGTCCTTTAAACTCTCTTCAATCAAGTTTCCATAAAGGCAGAAAGTGACCCAGTTCTCCTTACGATGGGGGGGCGTCGCATGAGCATCATTCTGAAGTGACAGATATCGCAGTTTCAGATCCAATCGACCACAAGCCTGACAGGGAGAGCAGGAGTAGGGGAGAAAATAGCCTTGGAGAGAGGGAAAATGAGAAGGAGGGCACTGGTACTGAGAGGCTACAGATTTGATTAGCAAATGCAGTTTACCAGAAACCCTGAGGTCTTGAAAACACAAATGAAATAAAAGCAGATGGTTGACTCAGGCTTTCTGTGCAACTTTCCCCCTCCTGGACTCCTTGATCAAACTGTGAACTTGGAGTTTAATGCCTTAGGTGCGGCTCTTTCTTGTTCTCTCCATTGCTCCATCTCCCTCTCTAATTAATGCTTAGCTATGTGAACCCAGGATTAGATCAGGCCAGGGAAATCAATGCCTGACAGCACACAAAAGAAGATGAGGGGAGCCATAGGCATGCTGTCACGTTTTAATCAGGGTGGGTATGGACAGGAGAGGGGTGATAGTTACTCTAAGTGTGTCACGTCAATGCTTATTTGTGTCCACACATGTAAGCGGGCTTTTAGGGACGTTGTCTGTGGGAGAGTTTGGACCCTGAAGTTCCCACTAATCCAGCTGATCCCTGAAAGTCTTGGAGGCGCTCGTGGCTGTGGTGGCTAAGCAGGAGTGTGACCTCAGCAGCCGTAGTCGTGGGAATGGAAGGTACAAGAATATGTGAATCTAGGACAGCAGCTTCCCGTTTTGATTTATTAACTGTTGTTGCAAAACTGTATGAAGAAAAACATTGAATATGTTTGAGAGCCCCCTCATTTTTCATCATAAGGTTGTTTTCCAGTGTTCCAGTGTTTCACCCTAACTCAGAATGTTGTAAAGCTAAATGATATCAAAGTCCAATGCTATGACCTATAAGTTCTTATGGAAGTTCTTGAGAGTGACTATGCTTTGCAAAAGTATGTATACCCCTTAAACTTTTTCATATTTGCATATTCAGACTTGAATGTTGCATAGCAACACAAAATAATTCATAAATGTGAAGAGCAAAGACACTGGAACATTATTTTCAAAATATTTTACAAATATAATTCTGAAAATTGTGGCATTCATTTGTATGTTGCCTCTGTTACTCTGATTCCTCTAAATAAAAATCGAACACAACCAATTGCTTAAAAAAGCCAGGGTTCAACATTGTGTAAGGAGTGAGGTATTTTTTACAGAACAAATATGGTCATAGAGTTTGAAAACGATGCATCGTTTTCCTTCCACTTAAGAGCTCTGCACTACTTGGTATTGGTTTATCAAATAAAATCACAACAAAAGGCAGTTAAGTTTGTGGTTGTATGTCTCAAAATTTTGATGGTAGACCAAAATAAACGGTAAAAAAAGCAAACATTCAAACTCCTACATTTGAGACTGAAAAGAGAAAAATACAGTGGCTTACAGTTTGAGTTGTGAGTGTGACTCAGACTATGAGACTAAGCTGAATCTTGAACTAGATGAGACATTATTATAATAAAATAAGGCAATACGTCACTAACAGGGAACTAGGAAGTTCAAACAGGTAGCAAGTTGAAACCTAAATCAAAACTACAAAGAGGTGGTGAGTTAAAACAAGAAGGGAGGCTGATGTAGGAGTGATGGATATTCTGGGAGGGAAACTGAGGGAAGCTAATGAAATATGGCAGGACAAACAATAAGGAAAAGTATTAAACTATTAAACTATTAAAAAAATGGAACATAAACCAACATAAATATTCACCTAAAAATAAAGTGGAACACAAAAACTAAAAAAAAAACACAAAAACCAGGGATATTTTACTATTCACCTCCAATGAAGATGGTTTTAAATAATAAGATTGGTGTTCCTTTGCTTTAAAGAAACATTTTTTCCAAGTTGTGTTTGCTCCTGCGTTTGACTGAACGTCCTCGGCCTCATGCTGCCATGCAGCTCCAACGGTTTAAGAGAAGCTCCTGAGAGAAGCAACTGCCTTTACAATTAGCAGTAATGACCAATCATTTGTTGTGTGATTTAATGCCAGCCAATAAATGCAGCAAGGCCCTTGAGGACAACATTAAGGCAGAGCACTATCCTAAATGGTGGTGCACTTTTACATGAAAGATTTACATTGATTTTGGAAGGAGTTTGCAATGTGTGTGTGTGTGCGTCCGCATGTGTGTGGACCATCACAGAGAGATGGAAATTCAAAAACATTTGGCAAAATTTGAAATAAATATCACATTTATTTGATACTTGTTCAAGCTTAGTGTGAGTTTATGTTTTAAAAAATGTACACAGTATGTTTAGATCATCCCAGATGATGCAAATCTGAGCTGGAAATGGATTACTGCTTTTAAACTGAAAATAGAAATGCTGGTCACTAAACACACACACACACACACCCCCCCGCACGCACGCACGCACGCACGCACACACACACACACACACACGCACACACACACACACACACTGCCCTCACCTCGTCTCTCAAGTCCAAAGGACAGAAAACAGACAGGGGCAGGATGGAATGGGTTTTTCTCAGAACTTCTGAGTGTTTTGTTTTTCCACAGCTCCTAAAGAAAAATTCAGAACAAGAGAGCTCACATTCCCTTCATTGGTTTCCACTTCACTGAGACTGAATGTGACTGTTAGAGGCATGATTCTGCAGTATTTTATTGAAATAAACAGCCCAGCAGGCCTTTATCCAACAATTTGAGACTAATCAGAACCTGGTATCAGTGGACCTGAAGGTACCATCTGCCCCAAATACAACAGGCTTTGACCGGGCAGATGTTGGAGGATGTGCATAGCTAATGGATCAGAGAGGAAGACAAGAATGGGAAATGGGAAAAGATCAGGTGTGATAATGAATGAAGAGGGAATATAAATTGGAATTTGCATATAGAGTTGAGACTAAAATTAAACAATAAGATTGAATGGAGAATAGTACTCACCTGAAAATGAATTTTCATATTTTTTTAAATATTAAAATATATTACATGTCTACTGGGAAAGGATACTGCTTTGATGTGAATATGTACAAGTCCCTGGCAGTCTGACCAGTTCAGTTCACCAGTATGTTTAACGTGTGTGTGTGTCTGACCTGAATGATGATACACAGAAATGAGACAGCTCAGGATTCAGACATTCCCAGGAATAAAAAAATCCTTCTTTACCCGGTTCAGATTTGATCACAAAAAACTTGACGTGTAAAGATTTAAAACTGTGTTTGAGGCATAAAATGTAAAATCTGATGCAATAAATAACTTATTCAATGGCGGGAAAATAGGGCTGCACAGTGGCGCAGTTGGTAGAGCTGTTGCCTTGCAGCAAGAAGGTTCTGGGTTCGATTCCCAGCCCCGGTCTTTCTGCATGGAGTTTGCATGTTCTCCCTGTGCATGCGTGGGTTTTCTCCGGGTACTCCGGTTTCCTCCCAAAAACATGACTGTCAGGTTAATTGGTCTGTCTAAATTGCCCCTAGGTGTGAGTGTGTGTGTGCATGGTTGTGTGTCTCTGTGTTGCCCTGCGACAGACTGGCGACCTGCCCAGGGTGACCCCGCCTCTCGCCCGGAACGTTAGCTGGAGATAGGCACCAGCAACCCTCCCGACCCCACTGAGGGACAAGGGTGCAAGAAAATGGATGGATGGATGGAATGGCGAGAAAATATAAAAAAGCAAAAAGCTGCCATTACCTGTTGGTTGAGTTGGTAACAGTTGCTACTATATAAACTTCCCCTGAAATACAATCACAAATGTGAAATACAATTTAATATCCTGAACCTTAATCCGAGCCAGGAAAAAATATGGATCTACTAGATATGATCTAGTATAAGAAAATGTTAAATAGTGGTGAGGCCAAACGTAAAGTTGTCATTTTGGTCATATCCTGGCACCAGTGCAACTTTGTGCATCACTAAAAGAACATCATCCACATATGGATGAATGGATGATTTAGTTTTGGCAAAAGAAAAAAAAAAGTGGGTTCAAAAATATATATCCAGATCAAAGAATAAATTCAATTACAGGGAAAATTAAAGTGTCAGTAACTGGCTAACATGTTTTCAATATATGTTTAGATTTTATCTGTATTGTACAGGACACTTATTATTTGGGAGAAATATTTTGAAACTATTCATCACAGAATCTTTTTCTACATGACCACTTTTGAGAGTTTCTGTAGAAACATACTCTGATGATTATTAATGTGGGAACAATCAAGTCTATAACAGCTGCTGGAAGAAAACCTGCATCAACTTACGTCCTTCTGCTAAGAAGAAAAAACTAAATCAAAAGGTCAAATGAGATTAAAAGGTTATTGGAGGACACATGGTGCACAAGTGTTTCTCTCTCTCTTTCTTTTTATTTTCAGTGAGAAAAGATAATCGTGGCTGAGCATCAGTAGCAACTGAGATTTAAAAATAGGTTCTCCTTAAAGTACCAGTGGGGGTGGATTGGTCCTACATATTCTTCTGAAATGCTTTATTCTAATAATGGCCTAACTGGAGCATTGAACAGTGAAATTAAACAACGCTCAAAAGCAAATGGGACAGTCGTACACTGCCTTTTAGATGAAGTCCTGTCTTCTGATTTGGTTTAATTATTTGGAGTGCTACAGTCAGAACATAAAGGATTAGGAGGGTTTGTCAAATGTGCAGTAAGGCAATTTTGGTATTTGGCTGAATTTGAGTCATTTTCTTTGCCTGCTGAACAGAACCATGTTTTGGTCTGGACTTTTGTTAGTGCATTAGAAAGTGAAGTAAAAATATGTGAACAGACACCAGAATATTCAGCAAACGTGGTAAACGTAAAAAAGGGAGTTTATGTTCTATCTCTAAGCTGTCTGTGTCACAGTGCCAGTCTTATATCATTTTATTGGTTCCATTTTAATATTTTTAAGAACGTTTTTAAATTTTCAGTCATTTATTAGTTTTGTCATTTTATCTGTTTTATCAGTAGGTGAGTGTTACTAGATTAGTGAGTTTGTAGGATAAAGTATTTAAATGTACAGTTGAATTCTTATTAAACTCTTTTATAATATAGAGAAGTTGTCTATTTATTCCATACTCATCTGCATTATCTTGTTGAATGCCAGTGATGCTCTTATATCTTCATCTATAATTTTTAAACCTATCAGGTAGGCTTTATAGACAGAGACTGAGCTATTTGATCATTATCCTCCTGATCATCAGGTGGTGCCTCAACTTTGTAATTTTAATCTACATCACAGGGAATATTTCGTTATCCAATCAAGACTAGACTTTTGCTGTCACAACAATGTGCATTACTATATATCTGATAGAAAAGAATTGCCAGGTTCTGCTGTGTGAGTGTGTGTGTTGTGTGAATGCAAGCTTCTGACTCTGTTCCCGTTTGACAGCTGGGTGTGTCTGGGCTGCTGCCTCCTGCACACCTGCAGGAGATTCCCTCATTTGGCAGAGACACTAAAAGCTACAGAATGTCTTCTCTTCGCCTGATGATTCCTGGTAAAGTTTTGCCAGCATTTCTCTTGGATTCTACCAGAGTTACCTTCACATCTCTAGTGCTTTTTCTGAAAATGTTTTTGCCGTTTTTGCGAAAACCCCTTTTGCTCTGCTGACTTTGTTCCTTCTAATTTGATTACTCAGGTGACTGATCACTTAGAGGTTCCACCTCCATCTGCCCTCAGAGAATCTCCTTGCACTATCTGTCACGAACGCTGACTGCAGTTTCTCGCTCTCTGTCACGGCTTGCCCGCCCGCTCCCCAACACTCCACGCCCACCTGCTAAATGCTTCCAGCTTCTGGCTCATATAACCTGGATTCCTTCAGCACACTCACCTTCAGGATCTACAGACTCCTCCAAACAATCTCCTCTGACAAAGTTAGCTTCATCCCCCCTGCCATGCATTGCCATCCACCTGTATGACTGGATCTAACTTCATCTCACTCTTAAAGTTGCCCTGGATCCAATTCATTTCCCAATCAAGTTAGGACAAAGTCAGGCTAGATATACCAGCAGCTACCTCCATAAAGTGACTTCTATGACCTTAGCATCAGCTTTAGCTAAGAAAAAGCATGATGAGAACCACATGTCTGGAAACCCAGACAGGTTTACTGAGAGTTGACAACCAGATGTGGACCACTCTGAGGAGTTTTGCTTCTGATCTGGCATTTTCCTAGTTATTGTTGGTAAAACTGACAAACCCAAAACCCACAAATTACACACCACAGAAGTTATGAACCTATTAAGTAAATAAGAGCATCGGCACTGCCTCCACAGTGCTGTGCTGCACCTCCGCACCACCATCTGGTAAATTACCGAGTCTATTTTTACTGGATGCCAAAACAAGTGCAGAGCCCATCTAAAACAATCACACCGCACTAATAGGAAAATGAACAAGCATTTTTAAATGATTTCCAAAAGACAGACGACATCTTCTCAAAATCTTAGTTATATTAGTAAATATGAGCATATATTTAAACATACATGCTTTTGAAATTGGTCATTGGAGTAGAGTGCAGCCACATGCAGAGTTTGCAAACTTTAAGTTCTCTCGTTTTTCTCACATATAATTTTGCCTGAAATTACTGTCAGGTATTATAATTCATAATTGGACAATAAAAAATAAATTGATGTGCTTAGATGCTAAAATCAAAATGCAACATTTGTTTTTATTAATTTTCTTAGTTTTTACAATGACATCACAGTAATTAGTTAAACCAATAATAATCACATAGCCTTGCTAGTAAATGTCCACACTTGTTAGCAAGGCTGAAGACCTTGGTCACATAATGGACAAAGTATTTTAAATATAATGGAAAAAGTATCTTAAAAGACATTTAAATGTCTTTTGAAGACAAATGACAGAGGAAGTTAAGGCACAAAGATAAGTATTGAAAAGAGGGAGTAAGACAGGAAGAGGGGAGTTAAGATGACAGAAAAGAAACAAATATTGGAGAGAAGCACCAGCGGAGCATGAGATGAGATGAAGAGTGAAAACTTGGCTGAGAAGTGAGACAGACTGTTTAGAGAGCTAAAGAAATAACTGAACACGAAGTAAAGCTGTGTGATATGGTCAGCAAATTTACAGACCAAAACAACATGATGACTTCCTCACAAAACTCATCTTAAAGTGACAGACAACTCTGGGGATAAATCTGTCCTCTTATTTCCTTGAGCTGTTTAATAAAGACGTGTTGCTATGAGTGGGGCCTCCTGTAAGAAAGTGAAGGATGTCACTTTTCAAATAAATAAATGTTCGTAAAGCATCATTTATGTTGATTTGCATTTCTCTTAGAGCTTCTTAAATCTGTTCGTATGTTCATTTACACACCCAAGATCTTCATCTACTTGTTATTTGCCAAAGTCTTACACAGCATTTACATGCATCAGGGTCTCGTTGCCAAACACAGATTAATATTATGATACAAAGGCAAGATGTTTTTGTTGCCATGATTTCTCAAAATAACTTTTCGAATATAATACTCCAGAGTACCAGCACCTTCAATAAAACCAGCTAACATGTGGACTTTATTGCAGCCGTTTATCACTGGAGGGTGGATGTCTGTCCCTCATAGTTGAAGCTTAATCAGCTGAGTAAGACTGGAGTCGCAGCAGAAGATGCAGTTCAACTTCTGCTGGTTTTGGTTAGAGAGATCCTACAAATCAGAATAAACTGCAGAACAATAGCTAATACAATAAAACAGACAGGACTCAATCAGTCCTGATTGAGGACTCAGGAAAAAAAAAAGTACAGCATCCAGAAGAATCCATGCAGTTCGTCGGGCTACTTCAAGTTTGACTCTCCCTCCACATCTGCAACTACAAGACTTGGATCAGAAAACCCAGCTGATGTTTGACAGCAAGCTGCAGAAACATGTCTCCACACACATCTGGGTACTACTGCAAAGAGAAAGTGCAGAGTTTCCCCATAAGCAGTGAAAACCAGCCATCGCTGTGGAGGAAGCGGCCGTGTCGCGTTATGGCGACTCGCCAGAGGCACGCATTCTAGAAATGCTCAAATTAAAGGGAAATACTAAGAATGGAGACTGAATAAACAGTCTCCATCAAAACCATCTGATGTATCAAAGTTAACATAAAAAACAGCTTCAACTTTAAGATACAATAAATAACGTTTAATGCTTCTGGTTTTAACTTTTTAGTTGCAACAGCAGGAAATAGTTTTCAGCAGAAGCACTGCAAGGGAAAAACGTTAGCTGATAGCACCAACAGTATGTGTACAGTATGTCTCCATGTTTGGTTCTGGTTCTGGGGATGCAGAGCAGAACCAGAACCAGAAGACCTGAGTGATCTGGAGGGTTGGTAGAGCAATAGCAGGTGTTTAATGTATTTTGGTGCTAAGCCTTTTCAGTGCTTTATAAACTAACAGAAGTATTTTAAAATCAGTTTTCTGGGAGCCAGTGTAAGGACTTTTAAACGTCCTGGTTTTAGTGAGAATGCAAGCAGAAGAAAGAAAAACTCACAACATGGTTGTTTCTTGTTATAAGCTCTCTGCTGCCCAGCCACTATAGCAAAACATGCTGCATTACGAGCATGCTCAGTGCAATTTTCAACAACTCTGTAATGTAACAAATGGATTATAGCTCTGACAGGCAAACAGTAGGCTAATAATAATAATACTAAAGGTTACACAATTTTGTCAGAAAGGAAAGGAAAATCAATAATTTTCTTTTCTACATTTAGTGCACAAAATGCCTGGTAAGCTAACCAGCCTTTGAGAATTTATTTCTTTATCCTGAAGAAAAGGCTTTACAGGCTTATGGCTGCTTGACCAGTTGTTTGGTTTCTAATTAGTCTGACCTTATATATGTTTTTGCTGACATGACGCTTTGTATTTTACACAGACATCTCATAAGAAAGGCTGCTTTAAACTGGTAAGGCAAACACAAGTTTTAAGTTTCAGTTCTGTGCATAAAACTATTGCTAATGTTTTCTTTGAAGAACTTTTTAATAGTCGTCTTACAAACACGTACAAGTCTCCAATTATTTTGGAGGTCTAATAAGCCTGTACAAAACAAAAAATATATAGTTATTGGAGCAGAGGTCGTACAACGACTGGATGTGTAAAATTGTTGGAGCGCGTTAATTACAACTATTTCTGCAGATGTTTGACTGCATATATCAAGTAGAGTCTCAAAGGTCAAAGCTATAAAAAGGATCACATATTAAACTCCAAAAAAACTGCTCCCCTGTGTAGTGTAAACTTGATGCAATGATTAGAAAATGAGGCTGCCATTTTCTTTTCTTTCTTACCTGCTCAGTCGAGGTTGTCTGATTTCAGTCAGCCGTGCTGTTAAGCGAGATTCTCCAACATCCATATACTGAAGTGCATCTCAGTGCATCCATTATTTTTATGGTCTGTGAAACTAAACTAATAAAATCCTCATTTAGAGTATTAAAAATGAGTCACCTTATCCTTCTGAGTCTCTGCTGAATCAGCACTGTCGTAATCAGCCGGAGACTCACCTCCTTCTGCATCTCATGCCAAGCTGCAGTCAATTCTCTCTTCGTCAGAAATACACAACGAAGGAATTAAGTATGTTTTATTCTTATTATTTATAGAAGGAGGGAATGCACATTGTTTAGCTCCCATAGATGTTCTCCAGTTATTTATAATTATTATATGCATCAGGCATAAGAAGCATTTTGATGTTAATGACAATAAAACATATCATTTAATAAACATAAATCTGTTTTTTGTTTGGTGCATCTATCTTATAACTGACTTTGAAGAAGAAGCAGAAATGATCTTTATTTTCTGACATTTTCAAATGTGATCAATAAATACATTGCTCTATACATAATCAATGCAGCTCCAGCAAATATTTTAAGACATAGTGAAAGGTGAAAATAGAGGGTTGATGCTTGACATAAATAAAAACACGTACATGTAATTGCTGACATAGTCTTTTGAGAAATAAAGGTAAATATAAAATCTGAGCTCTTCTCAGTCTCACAAAACAAGATTTTCTTAAAAACAAAATTAAAATAAAAGTAAAACCAGAGAATGATGAATAATGATGAATGAATAATCAAAGCGATTTAACTCGCCGTTCAAATTGAATGGTGTTTTAATTACTTAATCTTAAAAGGAATCAATCAATGCAAGATGTTTAGAAAGTCTAATAACTAAAAAGGAGGAATACAGTCCAAACTCAGCCTGCAATTTAATAAGGAGCAAATAATTCATCACACAGAGAGCAAACTGTGGCAGGAATGACCTTCAGCAGAAACCAGTTGGTTCCTTTAGCAGCACTAAAGAAACCTCCAACTGAGTAAATTACTTTTCCAATTAGGTATTACTTTATAATCACTTACAGGTGACGGGAAATACACTGATTATATCTTCATCATTACATTTTTTAGTATGTGGAATAATATTAAGCAGCAAGTGAGCATCTTATTCTGAAAGTTGATGTGCTGGAAGCAGAAGAAATGGTTTAGCAGAAGGATTTGACCTGATGATGGTACCATGGGTCAAAGCGTTCCCAAAGCTGAAACATCTGGCTTGTACCAAATCTGCTGTGGTCAGTATCTATCAAAAACAGTCCAAAAAGGGAACAGGATACTCAGGGTGATGCCTTTCTACTCAAGTAGAACAAATAATAGGCACACGAGCAACAAATGAGGTGCCCTGATCCGATGAAGCAGTTTTTTCTTTTACATGGATGTATGTCACTCACCTGGGGAACACAAGGCACCAGGCTGCACTGTGAGACAAAGGCAGGCCAGTTGAGTTGCTGTGATGCTTTGGCTGCTGCCAGCTATTTGGATGTTACATTCAGTCATATCCCCTATGTTTTGCAGATCATGCACTCCCTTATGACTATGGTTGTAGTTTGGCAACCGGGTCCTCGCCTCCTGCAAGCTATCATTCTAAATAGCGAAGGGTCCAGACCCTCTGAGCAAAGCAAAGTGTAGAACCCGGGGCTGGTTCATACTAAGCCAAAACCCTCAAATTTGTTGCAGGACCCTCAGACTAATCCAAAACTATTTTTCCTTATGGCAGAGTGCACCGGCAAACTACAGCTTTGAAACAGTGCAGAAAATCTACATCATTGTTCACAGATCCCAGATCTTGAGGTCATAGATTCATGAAGGGACATCTAAGTCTACATAAAGGAGCTGCTGCTAACATCTTGGTACCAGATACCACAATCCTCCTAGTCTAGTCCATAATTTGACAAGTCAGGGTTGTTTTGGCAAAAAAGGGGAGCAAAACCCCCTACAAACAGCTCCAATGTTAGATTTTCAGTCTAGTTTGCCATCATGGCAAACTTCCAGTAATCAGTTATTTAAGATAATGAAATAATTTACTTCACGTACATTGGTTTAAAAGAAAAATATTGCTCCTAGTGTAATTAGTTTTGCTTCTGATTATTTGCAGCCCATTTGTTTGGCCCACAGGATCATCTGTGTGATGTGACCAACAAAAAGTCCCTCAATCTCCTTGTAAGTCAGCCTTATGTCACAGTCTGACATCACTTAACACCTTTAGCTGACCATCAATCAATAGGTGCTGCTGCTGTTTGAGCAGCGTTACAGTTTAATTAGCAGCTCTGATTTTCATTGGGGTATTTATCTATTGGTCTATAGATGACCTCTATTGGGACTAATTTTGTATGAAAAGGTTTTCATTCATCTCTTAACCCCCATGTGGTCTGGTGATATGAAGACAGCAGGACAAAAATAAGGTTAAAAAAGGTAAATAATTTGACCCAACTTAGTGGCCTTCTGAGTTTATGCCTTCGTTTCGTCAACCAGATATATAATAAACTTTACTGCAGAGTGGCAAGCATTTGTTTTGCGTCTTTACTCTGCTTCCCTCCTCTGATGCTTTAAATAGTCTGAGCAATCACATCGACAGCCCCGGAGACCACAAACCCACTGCAGAGCCCGAGATTCACGGCATTTAAATAAATAAAAACCAGGCAAACGAAGAAAGCGATGTTTGATAATGCAGGGCGAGGATGAAAAAGTGCAGGAGATTAGCTGGAGATATGCTGTATGCTGATGGGGAAGAAATGTGGTGTGCAGGAAGCAAGAGGAATAAATAAGAGAAGAACCACCTCGGGTTTAGAGCTTGATGATGGGCTGGGAGGAGATTTAATTCAGAGAAGGTATTTCATCTTCTCTGGAGCTAACTAGCACAAATTAGTGTGACGTTTTTATTTTAAATTCCTGTAAAGCTACTGACACACTGCTTCCTATCTTTGAACATTTATTGGTTTTTCATTTTTTAGACAGTAAGGCTTGTCATGTATTTGAAGCATTTGTGCTACTTTTAATATTTCCCCCTATCGCATTTGTCTTGGACAATCAGTGCAGAATCCAGTTTTTAATTGTGCCAGAATGGTGTACATTTTTTCTTATTTTTCTGTAACATGAAACTGTTACAGAAAAAAATGAAACTGTCTTGTTTCATTTATTCTTTTCTAAATTTAGAGATTAATTGATCAAGATCTGCTGATAAATGTCCCTCGTTCTTTTCTGATTAATTTATTAGCTATAGTAATAAAATAAAAATAAGTGGACTGTCATCATTTGTAGGAAAATCATCCTGCCTCAGGCAGGAGGCTGCGGAGCATCAAATGCAGGACAACCAGACTGAGAAACAGCTTCATACCAGAATTTTCATTTTTCTACTTCTTGTTCTTATATATTTGTAAATATTTTTCCTATTTATAACAATTGATCTTGTAGCTAGTTTTTATATTTTATATTTGGATGTAACTGGGGCCGTAACTCTCAATTTCGTTCCACCTCATGTAAACACGTGATGTGATTGACAATAAAGTCTCTTGAATCTTGAATCTATTCTATTGGGCAGCACATCTAAAAACCTGCACCATTCAAAGAAGGCAGTGGATCTAACTGCCTAGTTCAATTCATTTTAATGTTTTACTTAGTACAAAAAATATCGTCTAAAGTCTCTTTGCAGAAAGAAGAAAAAAAAAATCCAATACGTCAAAAGAAACGAATTCACAATCAGGTACATTCCAATTCTGCATCAAACAATGAAGTCATGTTAAGTTTTTTTCACGGAATCCCAATAGATTGCATCAATTCACTGACCTGTGGCCAATGCGCCTCCTGGATGAGCAAATACTAGACAGTAGGCTGCATCAGACTGTTCACTTTATAGCATCCATCACTCTAAGCACGCATGTAGTGACAGCAGACAGGAAACTCCCCTTTAATGAGAACAAACAGGTCAATCAGAAAATATCGTAGCACGTTAACATTAAGCAGAAAGTCCAGAGCAGAGCCGGCCACGACTATATGCAATATAGGCAAAGGCTGGGCGCAGTGGATTCATAGGGGTGCACTAAGGGCAAGTTTATTTCACACTGACAACCAACACTGCTCTATGTATTATTATTTTGTGATATTACCAAAACCCACTAGAGCATACATGAAGCATCATTCAACAGGAACACCCTTCATCAGCGCGCAGTCTTCAGCTGGCCAGACAGCATACAGAGAACACAGCTCAGTTTAACGAGCGAGCAGGCAGCCAGCCCAACAGCCAGTGACGGCTCTGACTTTAAACACACACCAACCAGCCGGCCTCGGTCATCAATCTACAGCATCTTTACAGTAAAAACAGTTAACGGGACATCATGTCAAAATGCCAAAGCTGTCAGGTGCTCAGGAAGAAAGACAAGAAAAGAGGAAACACAGATAATTCAGGTGTTTGTTGAAAGTTAATGTTGTATTTCTAGCTAGCTTTACTGAAGCAGAAGATTGAGAGAGCACAGAGTTACATGCAGCAGGTTGATTAGCTAAATGTAGTTCACTTTGGAGGATACATTGCTAATTAAGCAATGTTTACTCCAATGGATGGAAAGATAAGAGCTTTCAACAGTGACTCCCACTTTAGGGGAGGTTAGAAAGTATTCAGGCGCAGGAATACCCTGTTAAATATATTATTTATATATATTTAACACTAAGTCAGGTATGAAATGTAGGAACTGATCTAAAGATAAGGATGAATGAAATTCTTTTTCAGGTATATCGACATTACTGAGTAAATTGTCATAAAGCTATTTAGGTAATTCAGTTCAAAACGTACAACTCTTATATCATAACACACTGATATGTTTCAAAGCATTTATTCCTGTTCATTTAGATAATTATGGCTCACGGTGAATAAAAGTTATGTTTCCCAGAACACCAGACTATTACACAAAACCAACCAAAATTTATGTATTTATTTGTTGTAACTGCAGAAAATATTGATTTTTCCGCTTTAAAGGTTCATCTAAAATATGACTATCTTTAAAATATGTTCATTTCATCTATTCAAGAAGAGAAAGTCAAATAGAGTTATGGCATACAGAGTAGTATCCAGTATTTCAAGCTCCTATTTTATTAGTTTTGATGATTATGACTGTTCAGTAGCTAAAACCTGAAATTCTGTTTCCCAGACAACTAGAAAACCTCCATGTATTTGTTTGGTTAAAGTCTGCTTGCTCATAACTTACTGCATCAATGCAGCATAGCATGGTGATCAATCAGAGGTGTTGATGTTGTCAATGTTGATTTAATAAAGACCTTCAGCTCATCTGCATTGTTGGGTTTGGTGTCTCTAATCTTCCTCTTCATAAAGGTTTAGGTCAGGCGAGTCAAGCGGTGACTTCATGATCATTGAACCAGGGTTTAGTACTTTTGGCAGGGTTGGTAAAATCTAATTAACATCTCCAATAAACTTTTTAGCAGAAGGAAGGTTGAAGTTCTCTGAAACTTCCTGGTAGATAGCTGTGCTGACTGTGGACTTAATAAAACACAGTGGACCACCAGCAGCAGATGACAGGACTCCCAAATCACCACTGACTGTAATAACATTAAAGACCTTGGATTGTGACCCTCTCCCCCGTTTCCTCCACTCAAGTCTGTATCCATTCCTGTTTCTTGTGAACTTTCTCTGCTACACTTTCTTTTCCATCCAGCTCTTCGTTAATGTGATTACTGCTGCATGAAGACAGCAGCCAGTGACTCGAGCAGTTTTATTTAGTAACAATAACTGTTTGTTGAGCAGATATAAAGTCTATAGTATTCTCAATCATTGCACGGTATTTCTGTATTAATCTTGTAGTATTTTTCTCTGTACTGCTTCAAAAAAAGATACTTCTCATCCGAAGTCAGAAGGCCTTCTTTATTAACTGGACTTGTAAAAAGTGCCAGTGATCAGACGTCACCGCCATTTGAGGCCAGCAGACCTCAACAATGTTCCTGGTAGTGGTAATGAAATCTCCATTAAGGCCACATCGGGGCCGCTCACTCGACAACCGTCTCTTACTCCTGAAATCTAATGGCCATTAGACTTCAGCGCCGAACAGGCCCTGACAACTGCAGCTGCTCATGACAGTTTAATCAAATGCTGCAAGCAGCTTTGGGGTTTTCACAATGTTCCTCGCATGTAACTGTGTTTACATCAAACGTTGATGAGTGTGTAAGTGCTGTACACTTGCATGCTGACATTGAAACATTGCTGATACTTGTCTCATTAGAAAACTTCATACCATGAAATTGTCTTTTCGTTTTCTTGTTGAATAAGCCTATCAATTGATTAATGAATACATAGTTACAATATGAACAATACTCGACTGTGAAATTCCCATCTGAATGAATTACCTTTTAACAGACACATTGCTAAGGCTTCAGTTTCCAAGTCATAGGTGAAATATTCACACTTTTCAGCATATTGCAGGCACTAACAACACGTAAACTAGTTTGTACCTAAAATATAATAATGCTTTTGAAGCATCAAAAATTCTAAGCTGTACATAAGTACATTTTTATAGGATGTACCATTAATATACCGTTATGTTCGGCCTCCACTGCAGCGTTGGTTTTCCGTTGGCATTTTAGTGGAAAAAGTTGAGTTTAGCTGTTATCAGACTTTGCTGTGTCCCCCAGCTGGATAAAGCAAACATACTAGATTCTACTGTGTGTTTTTTCTATGGTGTATTTTTTTTGCCACTCTTATAAAAAGAACAAATTTGCTGAATGCAGTGCCAACAGTTGTCATGCCAACAGATTCTTCTAGCTGAGCTGTGGATGTCTAATGTTTATTTTTGCCCAGCTCATCAGTTTAAGTGGGCATGTCCTGGTGCATTTATGTGAAGGTGTTGTTTCAGGATGAATGGAAATGTGCAAAATGATATGATCAGTCAGGGACATTGTTCACTTTTTAAACTACTTTTTAAACTTCAGTTTTTGTGGTTCCCATGTAATAAAATGTGAAAAACTGTTCATGTTTACTTATTATAGACCAGTTTTTTTGTTGAATTTCAACACTGGGCTAAAGCAGTTGTTTGAATTCAGAGCAGTGGACTTAAAGAATGGTGTAAATATAAGTGATAAGAGCTAATAGCCATGAACTGCTTTAAGAATGTTACGTTTTTCTTCTACCTAAAGGGTAGTGAGGCCACGTTTCTGTTGGTTTAAGGGATATTTATATATGCATTGTTTGAGGGAGTGCAAATTATCAGTCACCGTTGACTGGCTGCTGATATGGCTGATTTATTGTCAGAATTTGATGAATGCTTAGTGTTAGACATGGTGAAGATGAACCAAGTGTGATAGGAAGAGAGGAGGGACTAGAACCACAAAGCTTTAACAAAGTTTGGCCTGTTTGTAACTTTGCTGCATCATCTTGCCATTTTATTGAAGGGTATATGGCAGTGGTTCTTAACCTGGGTTCGATCGAACCCCAGGGGTTCGGTGAGTCGGTCTCAGGGGTTCAGCGGAGCCTCTGCCGCGGAGGTAAAGACACACTTGTGTAAAGTCGTGATGACGCCCCGCTTTGCCATCACTTGCTGCAGAGGATCACGTTACATTGCTTAGCCAATGAGGATCACGTTACATTGCTTAGCCAATCAGAGGATCACGTTACATTGCTTAGCCAATCAGAGCTGCGGAGGAGCCCTGATTGAAGGAGTTTCACTCTTTTTACCAAATTCTATAGTCTAAATCTGCTCCTTAGTCGCATCTTTTCGGGGTTGCTACTGCCTCTAGTGGCGTGGGGGTGGTAACACAGCTAATATAATTACATTACTAAATCAGTATACCGCAAAGTATGTTGTGTGTCGGGGGTGGGGTGGAGGAATAAGAAGAAGGGTTCGGTGAATGCGCATATGAAACTGGGGGGTTCAGTACCTCAAAAAAGGTTAAAAACCACTGATATATGGTATATGAAGGGTATAAGAAAATGATTTACAATTTTGAAGTCAGGGTAAGAGGTTAGCTCTGAGCTCTGTAACTGGCTAAATCAGATTTTCTATTTGTTCTGTGAAAAGAACGCCACATTTACTGAAAGAATGCATTTCTATTAGATACCAAGGCACTAATCCAGAACCTTTATATTATTTTTGTGAAAGCATCATTAAATTTTTCAAATCTTCATTTATTAAAAGCAATCAGAACCATTTTGACTGAAGAGAAAAAACGACTTGACAGGATTAAGAAATTGTTGAATGACAAAAGAAGACAAGAGTAGCAGGTGTAGTTGATGAACCAGCTACAGGCCACAGCAGACTGCTGGAAACTTGTCCCAAGTGACGATGTACATGGTCTGCTCTGGGCCATCCATCTGCTCTCCCAGAGTGAGGATGTTGTTTTGTATGTCTAGATTAGTGGTAGGATGGGCACCACTGTGAGAGCCAAAGACGTGCAGCCTGATGTACAACGTGTCAGTGATTTATAGCTCATGATGTTCCTGCTGGCCGGGAACCTGAACAATGGCTGGTGCCAGTGACATTCATTCCCTATGCCTTTATGAATTCATACAAATTAATGGGATGTCCAGGTGTGAAGCATAAAGTGACGCAATAGATAAATGAAATGATAGACAGAGTATTGAAGTGTCCTTTGCTGGCCATTTTAATATCCACACTAAGATATGCTTTTATAGCAGTAGAATAACTTTGCAGTGGAAACATGGTGAGGGAGGAGTTCAGTGAGGCCATAGAAATGAGTTTTGTACGGCTTCCAGCTGATTCTGGTCTCAGGGTCTTGTTCACCAAATGGGGACAAAATGGAGCAGAGAAACGATAGATGGACTGGTGCTATGTCTGCATGTCTTGATGTTTATTTCAAGTGGACCTATTACGCAAAATTTACTTTTTGCACATTTGTGTACTTCCGTCTGGGTCTTTTATGCATCTAGAAACAGTCCAGCCACTAAAGAAACCATCCATCCATCCATTTTCCTACACCCTTGTCCCCCTAATGGGGTCTGGAGGGGTGCTGGTGCCCATCTCCAGCCAGCGTACTAAAGAAACCATCCAGCTATTTTTCATCAATAATTAAGTGGTTTTTGTCTCAGGACAAGGAGCTGTTTCAAAAACCTGAGGATTATTAAAATAAACTGAACTAACCAGGTGAAATGTCATGATCTGAAAGAGTTTTGCACAAAAATTTTTTTTAAAATAAAATGTAGTTGACATGGTTTTATAGCCCATAGATCTAGTCTGACTTGTTCAAGGAAGCATAATAGATCTCCTTAATGTTGCACTTACTCATCAAGGTTGTTGTCCTTTCATCAAGATAAAATCGCTATTTTTTGTGCTCAAGTTCATTTTGTTAAATCTTATTTTTTATTATTTCAAATGTGTTACCATTCAGAACAAGGCTTTCTGCTGGAATATGCTACACTGAGAAGAGAAACTCTTGTTTATGTCTGCTCTAAGCTCCATGTCTAAGTGCATAAAAATGTTTTGGGGACAGAGAATCCTGTCTCAACCAGATACAACACGTGTCAAAAATACAAATACATGCTCACATGCACTCTGCTTTGGGTGTGATAAAAAAGCCCAAACATGCAAATGGGAAAATGTTCTGTGTCTCTGTGCAGGATCACTCACTCACACACATAAACAAAGGCAGACCCCCACACACGTGCACTCAGGCAGCCGTGCACACTCACTGTCACGTGAATCTGCACGTGAGCTTGGAGACACTGGGGTAGAGAAATGCAAATGCTCATCTTTTCAAGTCAGCAGCATGGCATCCATTGGGAGATGAATGTGTGTGAGAGAAAGGGGGACATATTGAAGAAGAGAGCGAGATGCCGCTGATTCACTGTGTCCCCCCTTCGCCTCAACGTTCATTGCTGTGAAAAAACACGCTTGTCAGGCAGCGAAAATGCATCACACGGTCTCAGGAGGACGCCGCGTTGCCACAAAGTCTCATTTTATTTTATTTATTCTTCTCACTTCTCTTTTGGTCTAGTTCTTTTCACCCAGTATAACATGCCTTTCACATGTTATTCGCGACGACGGAAATCCATACCCCTGGTTTCTTTGCTCTCAATTTTCACTTTACCCTGCCTTATCCCTCCAACTCCCTTCGTGCTTTTCCTGGACTGTCAGGTTGCCAATCGTGTGAATGCAGGATTTCTGTAAGCACACACACGCTGGTGAGACACTGTGACTGACCTGATTGCTAGAAGACGACACAAGTCTGGGAGATACAGAGATAAATATAGTGACAAGACTGATTTTAGTAATGTTGGAGTCTATATCATTTTATTCTACTGAATAATAACAAAGGTATAACACATTAAAAATTAATTAGTAACCAAAATAGATGTTTTGATGATGGAAAGTAATTAACAACAAACAGGAATAAACAATAAGAACATTTCAAAGTATTTTTAAAGAGCCAGAGTTGCATTTCCTCTAGAATACTTTTCTGTGAAACTAAATTTATAAAGAAATTCCAGTAGAAATGCTTCCTTACTCAAATTTGGCCAATAAAGCTGAGTCTGATGCTTAAGTAACTCTTTATTGATTTCAACCAAACTGTAGTTTGGGTTAAAGTAGAAAATCTATTTCTTTTTTGTCAATATTACAGAGAATGCATCAAATAAATGTGCCTGGTTTTATTATGCAGTGTATTCTACTGGATTCCAATGCGTTCCTCTTTTTATATCATAATAAATTCCTCTACAGAAGAGAACAATAACATCATATTTTCATATTTATGTTTACTGGAACAGAGATGCATTACCACAGGAGCAGAACCAATTAGCAGAGTTCCTTTAGGGAGAAGGGACATGTCTGTGTTGGTACAACTCTTAAAAAATGTTGTAGCTTAGAACTATAACATTCGTTCATGATGTTAAGTTTTAATACAGCCGCTTTATGAGAACCATTACAAGTCCTTTGTTTTTATTCTGTACAATCATACTGCTGCTTGTTCGTTTCTTCATTTTGACTCATTTCCTGTCTCAAACAGTCCACATTCATAATTTACAAGCAGTAATTTGTGTGGCTCCCCGTACTCCACTTCTCCCAGAGCTAGTCGTTGCATTTCTTAGTAAGAAGAATAGAGAGCAGTCCCAGGCCTGTGGCAAAAATTAAAAGAATGTGTTTAGTTTCAGGCCAAATTCATCAGGGACATATTTGTGCCACCAACCGATATATTTGAACCACCAAGATTAAGTATTGTTCAGTCTCCAGGTGCTCACCTTCTATTAACCTGCCAGTTTTCTCAAGATTTGTTCACTTTTTCAATCTAAAGCCCACATTGCATTTTTGCTCCTCTTTTCCACTTCTGCAGGTTTTTTCTGTGGTGGTAGGAAAAGGTAAGCTACTTTCCCTTTTTTCCTTATAGCAGAATCTAAAAAGTGTTACCTTCCTTGTTTCTAAGGACCAATGTCGTCCTACGCAGTTGAACTTCATTTTCATCGCCAGGCTGTTCTCCTCCTGGGATTTCTCCCATTGAGCTCAATTTCTCCAGTTGAATTTAAACTGATTTACATTGAATTGTGACTGTTTTACAATTGTAATCTGCCTACGGCTGTAGTTTGACAACGGCAGCAGAGGAAGTGAACTCCAAATGTTGAGCAATTAAAGTCGGAGCAAGGGAAATGTACAGCACATTTTATATCTGGCCTTACTTCCCATGAGGCTGTTTACAGGGGGACCCACTTTCCATAAAACTTCATCAAGCTGGTGCATAATGTGTTCTGAATGATTGGATTTGATTTTACCCAGTTGCTAAAGTTTTCCTGTTTCTCTCCGTATGAAGCAACGCTTTGAAGATGGGGCTGGGTTTTACCAGGATACCTGCAGGTAGTCTGCCACGGCGCCCCACGTGATTAGGTGACATAGTTTAGAAAACTGAAGCAGCAAAGCTTCTTTGTTTTGAAATGTTTGCTGACATTATCATTTCAGTACTTTATTTCTTATCTGATCTAGTACAACTTTGACATTAAGTCTTTAAAATCTCTTCTGCAAGTCATTACCTTTTGACTGTATTCTTTCAAACAACACAAATGTCATTTGAAAAGGACAACCTTTACCACGTTGCTGCTTTTTCTCAATAAAGGTCATAGTCTTTGGAAAGTTGTGTCTTAAGCCCCTCCATGTCATTTAAGTCATGAATTCTCATATTTTCCCTGTTAGTTTCTGAATCATAATGTTAGTGAGAGTGTGTGTTTTGTCCCAGTGTGGATATCTGTGTGTGTTGCTCAGCTGAGCAGTCAGCCTACCTACTCACCTGTGGTGCCATACATCTCAGCTCCTTAATGTGATTTGACTGCATTCCTCCAGCTCCTGTAGCTGCCAACTGCCCTCAGCGCGATTCTGTTGTCTGGCACAAAGTAATGAAAACACATAAACTTCTCATTACGTGCCAATGGCTGTGGAGTGCAGCGCTAGTAGACCTGTACGCACTCGCTGTCTCTTTCATAAACACACACACTGTAGAGAAGAGGAATATGTTCCCACATAACGTACACATTGACATGTACACAGCTGCAGACTCTGATGCAGCAGTTATATTACACAGCTGTCATCCGACTCTGATTGATGGTTCCTTCTCTCGTGGTTTTTATTATGAGCTCTTATTGGCTGGGTAATTTTTCTCTGGCCATGTTAGGATGTGTGGGTAAACTGATTTGGAGTAATACATGAGCAGCCTCACATTCATGCAGATTACAGCCACTGTGCTCTTGCAGTGATATCTGCATGTTGGTACTCCTGTACATTTTGTTGCCGTTTGTATAAGATACATTTGATCATATTGAATTTAAAGATAGAAATGAATTATTATTTTTTAAGTTTTATCCTGTTTCCATCATTTTAAACCTTAGTAAATCTTGTTAACGACATTTTAACTGCAGCCATCAAGCAAACCGAAACCAGCCCTGAGTTCACTGAAGTCCACTGAAGTTAATTTTGCATGCCTGATTTTTTTTTTCTTGAGCTACCGGTCTTTTTTATCTTCACTTTGTTCAAGTGTGTCATTGTAGGTGCAGGTCATCAATCTTCAACAGAAAATTAAAAAAATTATAGACAATCATTCAGGAGCAGGTTCATTAACTTTTTTTCACTTGAACCTATTGCACTAATTTTCCCGCTGTGTGGCGTCTCTCAGTAATGTCTCCATTGTGGTTTCTGCAAAGGGTTTGAAGCTGGACCAAAGGACAGCTGCAGCTGAACTTTAATCAACTCTAAGACAAGATGGAGTGAGGGGAAACATTGGATTGGTTGAAAAGAAATTAAAAACTAGACTGAGAACCAAATGACATAAAAGAAAAAAAGCTTAGAGAGAAAATGCTGCCAAAAATAAATGATTTAAATCAATATTTTTTTTGCTTCAAGCAATCATCAAATGTATTTTATATACATAAATGCATGCACTTTTTCTTTAAATAGTTAAATTTATAGAGTGCTATTGCTATTGAAAGCACCTGTTAAACTTTTTCAGGTGGTGTAAAGATGTTTTTACCAGACGGTTTATCGTTCTTTAGCAACAAGGACCTTCTCTGGTGTTTCTGACAGCCTCAGGCCTTGTTCCCCTCCAGGTTTCTCAGTCTCAGCTTCACTTGCAGAATGTGTGTTAGATTCAACAGAGCTCCACTGTGCTTTGATTTTTACCACCACTTTATCAAATGGACTTCATAGAAAGTATACGTAGATTTATTTATAATCTGATTTGTGCTAAAACCTGTCCATAAGACATTAACCTGTTAGTGGCTTGTGGAAATGGAACTGGGCTTTCCTTTCATTATTATCTCTTTCAAAGATTAAGAGATAATCTGAGATGGAGTTTTCTGTTTTCTTCAGTTCTTTCAAGACCCATGTGCAATATGTATATTCTTACAAAAATAGATTATATTTTTTGTTCTCAAATTATGTTTGATAATACATTTTGAAATGGCCTGAAGAAAGGACTAATGTGAAACTATAGTAGTGTTTTCAACTTGTAGTGACTGAGTAATAGTGTCAATACTAACTTATGTTTACAGTGGAGAAAACTTTAGCTATAGTAGCTTTTTAGTGTTGTTCTCGAAAAGCATTTTTTTTGCATTTCAGCTCAAGAAAACATAAAATAGTATCTGATGCATCTTGTGTAAATTGTTGTATCAATAACTTCCTCTTTCCTTCTTTCAAGCACCATTTTTGGGAGATAAAATCTTCACCACAACTTTGACAAAAAAATCTATACAAGCCTTTAAGGCAGAATTACTTGTCACTAATCCCCTTCCTCAGTATTTACACTCCTGGGTAGAGTGTAAATACTATAGACATATATTGACATTTTACATAATATTATTTTTAGAGTTGTACTTGTATCATTGTAAAACATAAAACTACCTGATCAACAGGACAGAAATACAGTGTAGTTTTTACCTTCTCTGCCAGATCTTTATTCCTGAGTGGATAGCTCAGCAGCTGATGTGCTGCACAGCATTTTGTCGTTTCCTGTGTCCTACATGCACTGTGAGGTGCTGAGCATGTTCCATTAAAACAACGTTAAAGGAAAATGCTTCTCTGCCGAGTGTGAAGTGAAACATTACAAGGCTGATAAAACAGTTGTGCTGTGTTCGGCTGAGGACAGACGTGAAGGCAGCAACACTTCTTTTTAACCCAGAGTAACTCTAAAAGAATTTTCATCTGATAAACTTTTAATCTTAAATCATTTTGAGGGATTTCACAAAAAAAACCCCAAAAAACAATGTTTTTGGAGGAGTGAGCTGTTGGTTTGCCACAGCTGGTCAAAGCGGCACAAATTTATTTTTTATTGTCTCCCTATTTCACATAACAACTAAGAGAAAGTATGAGAGAAATAAACATGTTAGTGTTTATGACAGCTATTTAGATGATAAGCAATATATATATATATATATATATATATATATATATATATATATATATATATAAAACTTTCCCTCAGTATAAAAAATGGAAGTTGCTTTTTTCTCTATCAATCAATCAATCAATCAAATTGTATTTATATAGCACATTTCAGCAGCAAGGCATTTCAAAGTGCTTTACATAATTAAAATAAAAACAGCATGTGACATTCAATAAACATTGAGAAAGAGATTTAAAAAACAACAACAAAAAAACCATTATAACATTAAAACCCCTTTAGGACTTCAGTTAAACGCCGTTTAACTGGGATTCTAACCCTCAGGGACTTTAGTCAAAAACACAGTTTGACAAGGACTCCAACCTCTAGGTTTTTAGTTGAAACTCCATCAACTGGGACTCTAAACCCCGTAGAACTTTAGTTAAACGTCGTTTAACTGGGACGTTTTCCGGGGGGCATTACATCATTAAAACATAGAAAAGAAAAATAAATAAATTAAAAACATTAAAGACATAAAAACATGGAAGACATCAAAACCCACACTCTAACCCTAATGTAGCCATAAGCAACTCTAAACAGGTTTTAAGTTGAGATTTAAAGGCACCCAGTGTTTCAGCTGTTTTACAGTTTTCTGGAAGTTTGTTCCAAATCTGTGGTGCATAGAAGCTGAATGCTGCTTCTCCTCGTTTGGTTCTGGCTCTAATCTCTTTCAAATTCATTGGCAGGTCAAAGTAACTCCCTGTTACTTTATGTATATTTGGCATTTCATGTCGTGAAGATATAAAACTCCACCAACTGTCAGTATATCTCTGTGATCAAGCCTCTTTTCTCTGGGTTCTTTTAAGTCTTTCAGTGAAACTTTGCTGTTTTTCCCTCCATCTGTTGTTCTGTTGTCTTTGTCCTTTCAATGTTCCCTGCTGCATGTTTTGTTTTCTGACTTTTAATCAACCAGTACTTTCACAGCAGGACCCTTAAGGACCGCATTGGTGTAGTAATATAATCCTCAGCCCCTTTTTATCCGTACTTCTTTCTGTTCTTGCCGTGTCCTCAGGGATGGCACTGAATCCACTGGACATGTTAATTGTCCTTTCTTCACATCCTCATTTTGACTGTCTTTCTGTCCCTGTTCTTTTTTCTTTCATCTTAAGTTCATTTTCTCCTGCTGCATGCTGCTTCTCATTCCCTTTTCAACTTTTTTTCAGTTCCCCTAGGATGTCTTTTTCTCCTCCAGATACATCCACTCCTAATTCTTCTTCATCGCATACTTAGCAGGCATTCTTTCCCCTCTCTCTCTCTTTTCAGTTTCTTCTCTCCTTATAATGACATTTTTTGTCATTATTTTTGGACATTTTTTTCTATCTCTGTCCCCACATAAACTGTATGTGGAGATGAAGAGCTTTTTGTGTGTTTTGTGTATCTAAGCACAGCTGTCATCCCACACAGGCAGACCTCTGTTTCTGTGACAAAAAGACCATTATCTCGAAGATGTTCATGGACTTGAAGGTAATTGTTACACAGCTGACTTTCTGGTACATAGAGTGCTTTTACTGTGAAGAAACTCAAATATCTTTTTCTGTCATTTCAGGAGCCCCACTTTCTGTGTGCAGGATCATTTTAAGCAAAAAAAAAAAAGTACTTTAACGATTTCTTGAGGAAAATAACTAAAAGTTATGTTAAAAAAAGAGTATAATTAAAATATACAAATGTAATAATAAACACACTCAGCAGCTATCTTGTTATTTTCTTAACGCTGAATGACATCCATGTATTTGAATTGCATTTAAGTTAATTGTCTTTGTTGAGTCTTAAAATTTAAGAGCGGTTTTCATTCCACCATGATTTTTCACTAATCAAATCTTTACATAAAGCCTTTTTACAAATTATAATATAAAGAGTTTTATATGTTCAATACTGAGACAATTACATGTAGCTGAAGAATTGTACACGACGGTGGGACATTTTATGGAATATCTCAGCCGTACACAGTGAATGACGCTTTCTAAGACATGTTTTATTACATGTGCTACACATGCTGACACTCCACAGTCTGTCTTATGTGTCATGAATATGTTGGACTGTTAAAATATTTCTGGTTTAGAAAACATAAAGTGTATAATCAAAGTTATGCATAAAAATGTGTTTTTCCTCTTATGTGTGATCTCATTCTTTAAAGCCAAACATTATCAAACATGACTTTGATACGCATTACAATGTAGCAGCAAACTTCGCTTCTTAATGTCAGTCAGCCTGAACAATTCATAATTGTTAACAACCAAAAGGTTAATGTCGTGAAATGATTAAAATCAGCCCATGTTTTTGTCGTGTAGTCGGGGCTAATTTACTGATGAATTATTGTGGAAAACAGTAATTACTTTAGCAATCAAAACGTCACAGGGTGCATCAGAGCATCAGTGCTGTCACGTTACTGGAAAAAGGACATTTGGATACAGATCTTGACAAGTCATTTACAACAGATGATTTCTGAATGGACCATGACAACACGAACAGTGATTATAAAAATTATGGGCCATTGTTAAGCTTGGTTAGACATTGTAATTAATTTCTCCTGCAACAACAAGTTGTGTCCAGCCCCCTGCTGACAATGTCTAATTGGTGATGTGCTGAGTCTGTTCTCACATCTGCTAACAACGGATCTGACAACTCGTGAACCTGATGCTAACACATTCTTTGCACCCAGCTAACAGGCTCCTGCCTATTTTTCTAGTTTTTTCTTTGAGCCATAAATGTTGAGTAAAAAAACAGGGGATAAATGAAATAAAAATGCTGAGTGGATAAACATTGATGAATGCAGTTTAAACAGACAGAAATGTCAATGTCTTTCACTCTGGTGTTTTTTGCAATGCCTGATCCGTCAAAGATTATTTTATATCTGTCAAGCTGATAATGGGTTTTTGTCACCACTTGAGTTTGGACATCTATTCTTTTTTCCACAAAGGACGTATTTTAAAAGTAAGATAAATAGACAACATTCAGACTTCTGGATTTAGTTTTAGTTGTTGGATGCCTAACAACTAAAACTTTGTGTGTCTGAAAACTGAGTTAACGGTTAAAGGTAAGCCAGGAGATCTGTTAAAAGATTTTCCAAGTTGTGGATATTATTTCTCTTCTTGCTTTCACCTCCTTTCTGTCTCATCAATACCAAATGCATCACAGCCAAATGCATTTGTCGGTATTTTCTAGGCATTGTAATCTATCTGTCAAAATCTTTGGAATAAGTTTGAAGAGGTCATGTGAAAAATCCTGTCGTATTTACACACAAACACCCGTCCTGCAAACCTGAGATTACAAAGGCAGTTTTTCAAGTACAGTTTCATGTTTTAGGCCTTGAAGAGTTAAATCCGTCAGCGTTGAGGTTGAGTTGAAAGACTTAAAAAGACAGAGAAGGTCTGAGTTGATAACTAGAACTCAGATCTTTAAGAAAGCTTGTCCAAGTTTTTAAAGTTTGAATCCATCACTTTGCATTTAAATTTTGATTCATTCAAAAGAAGCAAAGACATTTTGTTTTTGTGTTTTAATCTCACAATAACAAAAACTACCTTTAAACATTACATTTCAAAAGCTGAGGTCAATTACTTGGACCTCAAGGGTTCTCGTTTACTTTACTTCTGTCCCTCCTGGGAAGATGGAGTCTTTCTTGCCAGCTCTCCTGTCACTTTCAAACAGCAGCTTATGCTGTTGAAAAAGTTAAATGTGCTAATTTGTGGCCCCTTGGCAGCTCTTTTAGGAGTTATAAAGGCACTCAATTTATGATGAAACTACTCTGAAACTGAATTAAAGTTACTGCAGGAGAAATGTGATGATGTAGCCATTTTTACCTGCAAAGGATAGATTCTACTTTAAAACCGATATATTTAGTAAAACTATGATATACATCATCTTGCTAAAAGTATTCGTACCTCTGGGACCTTTTCCCTGTTTGTCTGCAACAACATACATTAATTTATTTAATGAGATTTTATGTTATAAAAAGCAATCTGCATGTTGTGCACAAAGCAAAAACCTTAAAATTGTGCCACACATTTGTATTTAATCCTCATTTCTCTCCCATAGATTTCATTCTGAAGTCACTGAGTAGAAGTATAAAGCAGGTTTAGGCTGTAAAACATTAGATTAAGCTTTTAAATCTCAGACCTGTTCAGTCTGGGGCAGCATCAACACCCCATATACAGAAAAGTGGTCAGACTGAGATATTCTGTTCAGAAAAGGTTTTATGACAGCATTTGACCTTACTAGTGCAAGAGAAACCAACCTTTTCAGATTTGAAGAACTGATGAATATAGATAAAGAGCTTTTGGCAAAAATGGATCTGCCTTAGATTAAAGATTGGAGCCTTTTGTGATTGTGATTATGCATGCGTTTGCTGATATCAATCAATGGCATGCATCAGCACTTTTTAAGTTTTAAAGACCAGTGACCTGCCCTCTGTTTCTGCTTGTGTGTGCATGTCCTTTTAATGTCTCGGAGTGTTATGAACTGAAAAGAAATGCCGGATATGAACATCTGTTTGGCAAAGATAAATTGCTGTTCAACCATAAAACACATGTATCGCTTTGTGTGTTCTATCACTCATTTTACAGTCATCGCTCCACTTCTTCCTGAGAACCGTGTGGACGTCTGTGTGTCTGGATTAATATCAGCCGCTGTCAGTCAGCCAGCAGGACTTTAAAAGGTGCTGATCAGCAGGACCACTGATGGGTTAAATACCCCACGTCTTGATGCTTTGATCTCACTGCTGACAAAGTACGAGATGGCTGTGTGGGGTGGAGGCTGACAACGTGGGAGATGAAGGGGAAGAGGCGATCAGAGGAAAAGATCCAAGAGGCTGAGTTTGAAGCGTAGGGAAATGGGGTTAAAGTGTAGCACTGCGGGTAAAAGAAAAGATCCGAGGAGCGAGAGAGGGATAACACAGAAATGATGCATTTTGATAAAAAAAACTGCAACAACAAACTGATGAAAAGTGATTTTAGATGCTAACATTTTAGCCATTGACCTGTTTATTTTCCAGTTCATAAAACTAAGATTCATAAAAACAACACATCTCTCTCCAAGACACTAAATCATTTAGACATACTTCATCAAGAAAAGTTAAGCTTGATACTGTGGCTGTATATATTAACATATAAACCAATTATTTGATGGCATTCAATATAAGTATTTTTCCAAGTTAGCTTATTACTGCATGTCGTTTACAAAATGTAATGATTCCTTGTATATTTTCTATACTTACATGGAGATTTCAATACTTACATTTTTATTGCTTTAGCATCACAGAATAAAGTGGAAGAAGCGATAAAACCAACAAGATGCTCCATGTTTTGATAGATTTGGCTTGTGCACTTTACAAATGTTATGTTCTTCAGACAGACTTTTAGGTCTTAGAGAAGATTATGTTCTGTGGAGCTGAATAATTCCCTCTTAGTTTGTAACTGTGTGACATTGTAAACCAATATTTGATGAGATAGAAACTTTTCCTGGCTTATGACAAGTTTTTAAAAGTACACAAACATTTTGCCTTCACTTAGGAGCTCAGATAGCTTCACACAACCATCATTTCTTACACTCTGTTTTCATGTTTATATTTCCCCTCAGCTTTATTTTACGACTTTTGCATCTAGCAAAAGTTTCCACCGTGAATCATTAAAGATTTATCTTATCTTCACACAGAAAACGTCAGGCTGACAGGGAACAATGCAGACAAAGATATGTGGAAAATGGGACAAGACAAAAAAAAAAAAAAGTGAAAAGATGGTGCAAGCTGAGCAGCAGCCCAGCAGATAGACAGATAAAACATCCCGGCGAACCGAACCATTGAAAAAAGAACATGCTTTCTCCCTGTTCTATCTGGCTCTGTCCTCTCCGGCCACAGTCTTCAAAGCCGTGGCAGAAGGTGACACTTGCAGCTTTGCTCCCCAGCTGCTTTATAAAACCTCCTCGGGTCTATTTACTTTCTGCAGGGATTACATTCGGCACTCATCTTTCACTGCGGCTCATTTGGGAAAACCTCTCTTGTGTTTCTCTGGCTCAGCCACTGTACGCTTTAACATATGTGTGTATGTAAGAATGGGGACAGACAGCCTGTGTCAAATGGAGAAAATTTGTGTTTGTCAGTGTGTGTAATTCTATCAAGGGGAAGTTTCTTTTCTGTCTGTGAGGTTACTTTCATCCACAAGTGTCTTATTTGGCACAGAGATGATTTTCTGACTGACTGCGTTGTTAGTAATTTCCCTGGCAGGCGCATCTGAAAGAACAGGCAGGATGGTTGGTGTTTGTTGTGGAGATCAGAGCGTGTCAGTGGAAGACGTCACATGTCAAGAGGGATGATTTTCTTTTAAAACTCTGGATTGAGGCAAGTTATTATTTATTCAGCTTTGAAAGGTGAAAGGAAGATTCACAATAAGTAGATTGTCTGGATATTCTGTCTGTATTTTAAATGAAAAATATTCTCTTTCTTCTTTGAATGACCCTGTATTTGAATATTGTGAACAGGAAGGACTTTATATATATTGTTGTTTTCAGAAGAACAGCAGAAATGACGCTCAAACATTTTTTTTTTAGCTCAGAACCTTGTACAGTGTGTCCCTTATCTGTTTCTAAATGCCAATCAGAAAGACGCATAAATAAAGTTTTTTATTCAATGTTTCTATGTAAACATTTCAAAACAAAACATTTTGTTAGAACAGCACGCAAAGCTTCAAAATTCGATTTTGAAGCTTTATTTGCTCAAATCTAATGGCCAAAATATTTAATGTGTGTAAAAGGTTTTGCATTAATCACCATTGTTTGCTTAAAATGAGGCGGCGCTATCAGATCCAGCTGCCATGCTTTGAGGAACAGCTCCTGTTTGCTTAATGCTCAGCTTCACTGGTTGGGAATGGATTTATCCTGCTAGAGTGGAAAGCAGCCTTTATGTAGTAAAGCCAGGTATGCAGGACAAAATACACTTAGCATAAAGTCAAGAAAAATACATTGAAGTTTGTAGTTGTGACATGACAACGTCAGAAGTGTGAAACTTTTATAAGGAACTGTATGTGGAGACCTGGAAACTCACACTTGAGTCCCATGTTGTCTTTCACAGAATTTACATTCTTTATTTATAACTTCCTCAAATTCTTCTAAAATTTTAAAACATGTTTTAGGGCTATTATTACTCATTCTTCTGACAAGTACCAACCATAAACCAGGGGATACCTGAAGGGTAAGAACGGATTTGAAAGGAAAGCCTGTTATTCTTGCTACTTTGTTGACAAAATCTGGGTCTCCTTTGAGGCATCATGGCTGAGGCTCCTAAAGCTTAACGTCTTCTTGAAGATGAAAAACACTCACAGCTTCACCACAGTCGTCAAAAGCTCAGTGCTGAACATTCCTGTCCCTGCAGTGACCAGCTCAAACAGAAACCTCCAGTAAGCATCGCAGCTTTTTTCTTAAACATGGCAGAAATGCTTTGCATTGCTAATTCTGTATTAAAGTGGCACAGATGTGCCTCTGGTGTTGCCCATAGTAGCTGAAAACCAACAGCGTGCTGCTGCAATCAGCCGTCTTGCATATGAAGGTAAGGAATTTTATTTTTGTGATGTGTGTTTAGGCCAAGACAGCTTTTAAATCTGAGTTGACTACATTTCTCAGTTCATTTTACAGCTACATGTTGGATGGAAAATCACTCCAAGTCAGGAAAAATCTAAACAGCGAATACATTTGACAGATAGTTTTTTTGCCTGCAGGTTTCCTGGAGGGTTGTTGGAAAAAATCATCCAGTAAATTCTTCCTCTTATCAAAGTACCAAACACCTTTCGTTCCCAGTTCTTTGTTAAAAAAATTATTTGGTATGAAAAACTCCTGCTTGATCCAAATTCATCTGAAACCGTGAGGAAACTTTGTGCCCTCAGTGGATTCTAAAAGTAAAATGATGAAGTGAGTGTGACATGTGCCATCCTGCAAAATCTTATTCTTCAAGCCTGAAAACATCAAATAGTCTTTGGTTGCTGGGACTAAATCCTTTAATTCAAGTCAGTAGAGTTATTGCAGCACTTTTGTTTGTTGGAGTCTGGAGAGAAACAGAAGGGCGTCCTGAATGAGTTGTGACAAACGTTTCGCTGCTGCAGTTGGGCTGACATTTTCACGCACATCGTCCTCCATCCATCCATCCATCCATCCATCCATCCATTTTCTTGCACCCTTTTTCCCTCAGTGGGGTCGGGAGGGTTGCTGGTGCCCATCTCCAGCCAACGTTTCGGGCGAGAGGCGGGGTCACCCTGGACAGGTCGCCAGTCTGTCGCAGGGCAACACAGAGACACACAGGACACACAACCATGCACACACACACTCACACCTAGGGACAATTTGGAGAGACCAATTAACCTGATAGTCATGTTTTTGGACTGTGGGAGGAAACCGGAGTACCCGGAGAAAACCCACGCATGCACAGGGAGAACATGGAGACTCCATGCAGAAAGACCCCAGGCCGGGAATTGAACCCAGAACCTTCTTGCTGCAAGGCAACAGCTCTACCAACTGCACCACTGTGCAGCCCACGCACATCGTCCTCTGATCTTAAATCCTATGAGGCTGCCATTGCTCAGTTTTACTATAGTTTGGAAAATTCAAACAGTCTCTACATTTTACAATTCCTGTACACTTTAACGATGCCAGAGAAAGTGCAGGAGGGAAAACTGGGTTGGCCAGCGCTGCCCTGTTGCTGCACACTGCCAGTCAGCTGAATCCAAGACTTGTTCATTTTTATTATATTTACTGAAAAAAATCAAGAGCGATATTTTCATGTTTAATGTTTTTCACAGCAAATTATTTTTAATTGATGAAATAGTCATAATAGTCATAAATAGTCATAAATGTATGATTTGACTTTCGATTATGTGCAGCAATACTTAGTTTGAATTAGTCATGGCATTTTAATAGAAATTTGACTTTATGTATTTTTCACACATGTCTGAAAGCTGAATAATAATATAAATATATCTTTCAAAAACTAAAATCTTCTGAATTAAACACTTGAGGAGGCCGATCACATGATTCATTGTGTCCTCTCACCTCGTCTTATTCCACACTTATTTTTTAAATGTATAGTAATAATTACCTCAAAGTTTACTCTCAAAAACTGTTCCACTTTTTTTTTTTTATTCAGCACTGTTTAATTATATAACGCCATCATTAAACTGTGCTGCTCTCATCACACACTGTGCTTCCTGCCACCAGCAAAACACACAAGGGAGGAAGAGCGCGTCGCTCAGTCTGCACCGCATTCTGCTGCTCTGACATTTACTTATGTAAACTCTTGTTCAGGAAGCTTATGTGTCTACAATCCAGTGCAGTTGTGTGCATTATTTCTTCAATAAACTATTTTTTTCTGTAATTAATTATTTGGATCAAACATTTTCATTCTAAATTTTGAAGTTTAGGGTATAATTATCACAACCCACATTTCTTTTTGTATTTGTTTTGGGTGATATGTTCTATAAAAAGCAACATTAGCAAAATACTGGATATTTTTAAGTCCAAATTCTCTTGCTAATTCTGGCTAAATACTTTAGTCTGGGTTTTGCAAAAGATAGATTTGGTTCTACCTCTGCTTTCAGTTCCATAACTGACTAAAAGTGGTTTTACTAAATTTTATTTCGACGTTAAAACAACTGTAAGTGGTACTGATTAACAAATTGATGGCCTGCAGTATTTACATATAAAATAATTATTTTAAACTTATTCATCTTGAAATGTTTGCTCTGGCATATTAGGTTTGTTTTCAGAAGTTTGATTCAAATCTCACATTCAGCCATATTTTTGTTTACGCTCAGTGGGATGTGGGGTATAAATATAAATATATATATAATATATATGTTCCCAGCTGCTTACAAAATCCATAACTTTCCACTAAACTCTGAAGGAAAACAGCAACTTACATTGAGACAGCTGAATGGATGCTGCAACAAAAGCTAAAAAGTCTTTTATGTTTTGTGATTCTCCTTTAGCAAAAGCAAACATCTACCACCCACTCTGTCAACTGAAACAGTTCAGCGTGGAAAAAATATTTTCTATATTTGTTTTACATACAGTGACACTCAGATATGTTTGTTTGGGTAAATACACTGCAACCTACCACAGTTACTGTAATAAAGTGCTAAAAAACGTATAAAAGATGGTGCTGCTGATGAATAACCTGCTCTCTTTCTTCAATTAAGCTGACTCACTGCCGGCGGTGTTTTCGATTCCTTTTACTGTGTCAATATCTGTGTGTGTGCAAAGTGTAAAGCTGCCAAGGACAAGTTCCCCGTGGCGCCGTGAACACTACCCTCTCAGATTATTGTCCTTTTGTCATGTGTGACACGGGGAGCAACAGAGAACAGGGAAAAGTGAGAACGCCTGACGGCACCAAAACGCATTGAAGACACTTTCAAATCCAACTTTTAGTCATCTGTTCCTTTCTTTCTAAGCAATCCTGGATCCTTCTGTATCCCTTTCTCTTTGCTTTCTTCTCACATTTTCTTGATGTTATTCTTTCACCAAGTTTTTTCAAATGAATAAGGAAGGTCATTGTGGTAAAGAGTTCTCTGTTTACTAAAGTACACTTGTTTCTTTGTAGTGTATTATGCAAGCCAGCGTAACTCTGCGCCTGTTCAGCTGCTGTCCTCTAGTTTCATCCTCACCAGACACCAATCACTGGTAAACAATGTTATGACAAAGTCACAGAAGCAGCTGTATTTATGGTCCATAGATTATTATATGAGAAAAAAAACTGTGACATTGCTAGGAGAATCAAACTGATGTACAAACTTCTTGCTTGATGTTTGCAATCCATCCATTTTCTTTCACCCTTATCCCTCAGTGGGGTTGGGAGGGTTGCTGGTGCCCATCTCCAGCTAACATGCCGGGCGAGAGGCGGGGTCACCCTGGACAGGTCACCAGTCTGTCGCAGGGCAACACAGAGACACACAACCATGCACACACACACACACTCACACCTAGGGGCAATTTGGAGAGGCCAATTAACCTAACAATCATGTTTTTGGACTGTGGGAGGAAACCAGAGTACCCGGAGAAAACCCACCATGCACAGGGAGAACATGGAGACTCCATGCAGAAAGACCGGGGCCGGGAATCGAACCCAGAACCTTCGTGCTGCAAGGCAACAGCTCTACCAACTGCGCCACTGTGCAGCCCTGTTTGCAATATTATGTACAAATTGTAAAAAAAAAAATAAAATAAATGAAAATGAATCAATTTAGTTTTTAAATTGTGATCCTGGTGGTTAATTTTTGTCAGGACAGATAAACAGTAAAGTGAGAAATTCTCACAGCAGAACACTAAATAGCTCGATCCCCTAAGATGTAACTCCTTCTCAATCAGTCACTGGCCACTGCAACACTGTAATTAGCCTGTCAAACATTATAATGGGCCTAAAGGCAACTAACACAAGTGGTAGATTTTATTACCTTTGATCAATGAGACATTGCATTTAAAGTACAGAAGGATATAAGAGCAGATTTACAAAGACAATTATTCAATTTATTGGTCACTAAGTCCAGACAATGCAGCTGCTGAGGGTAAAGTCAGCAGCTATAAAGGGCAGTCTGGGATTTGCATTGACATTTAAACTTGTCATCAGCTTCATTATTTCATTTTGGTGAAATTCTGCTCTTAAGTCTCATGTGGCACTTTTTCCGCTTCCACCAGATTTAGTTGAAGTTGCTCATCCTGTCAGAGACTTACAAGAGAAGAGAGAAAATCCTGCATCAAAGTGTTTCTCAGCAGCTTTCTTGGCAAACCTCTACTTTTCTCGAAAACCTTGGTTGAATCAGCAGTATTTGATTCCTAATTTGTTTAGGAGAGTTGTACTTTCAGCATGAAGCTCAGCTAATATTAGCACAGTTTGGTTTTCTTGCAAAATGCCCAGATTTCTGGCTCCTCATCCTGCCTGCCTGCACAGCTCAGAAACCAAAGGAATATGCTGACTTGCCATGAAGCCAAGCGCAGACAGCACTGGACTGAAATTACAAAATAAACAAAAAAAGTGATCATATTTTAAATGATGCTAGAAATTGGCACCAGTATAACACTTATCCTGTTATGAGTTAATAATTCATATCTTAGTTGAGATCCGTTTTGTTATTAGTGAGGAAATATGTAAGCATCTTCTGTGCAATCCATCACTGCCACCGCGGGATTTGATCTCCTTTCGCCTGGGGAATAACTGTGAGAAATATGAGCTGAGAGTGATAATGTGCTGGCGAATACAGATTGGAAACATTACCGCTAATAGTGCAGAGGCTACTTTTTGGAAGTCAATAATGACACCCTCATCCTTCACTGGCTCAGGTAACTTCCCTGGCTGTCATATCACCCATGCTATTGCAGAGCGGGAGCGTTGTGAGGCACAATCTGCTAAAGTCAGAGCCATAAAATAAAGTTCATCACCATAAATTAAAGGGGAAAGATGATTTGGACTGGAGCAAAAACGTGTCTCCATGCACCTAATTGCAAAATATAGATTATTTTAACATCATAGCTTCTTTTAGTCTCCAATTGCACTGGATCAGATCCTTTGATGCACTTTGTAGCTACTTTTCTTCTGTTAACTGGCTGATTCTGACTTCAAATCTTTACTACTTCTGTTTGACTTAGTGACATGTCATCCATCATGTGAAATATAAACATGTCTTAGAGAAAAGATGAAAATTCTGCATCAGATTCTGAATAAAGTCAGCTGTTCGTCATCGTGTGAAAGCCAACACTGTGAATGTAGTGTTCATATACTCTTACCATCTGCTCACTTTGAGTTTTCATGACCGACCCCGACATTACTGACTAGTTTACTGTCCAAAAATAGGATTTGCTTTTTAAATATTGTTTTTGTAACATTGTGTAGTGGAAAATTGTCATTTATTTTCCAGTTGTGTTTTTATTACTATGTTGTGTTCACTAAAATTACTAGCTATATGCTGTAAAGTCAATATTTTCATAAAAATATATTAAGCTGAAGAGGAAACAAAAGCATAATCTCTTGGCATCTTATTGAGTAAATGCCGCACCTCACTCTTGCTCATTTATAACACTTCTGAATCTCACATGGAACTCGTCCCAAATAAATTCCCTCTCCCTACTTTCTTTTTCCCAAGGAGACAGGAAATCTAAACTGAGATGCTCATCAGCGCTCACTGCAGGATTACAGTTGAGGTATATCGAAATTATTAAACAACTCACAGGCAGCCTTCAACAGGACAGCCATCCCTAATGAAATCATTTGCACCATTCATGTGTTGCCTCCAGATGAACAAATAAAACCCATTTTTTCTACTTCTGTGATTCAATTGAAGTCGACCTACTTTGTGGAGAACCTCTGTCTGACTTCCTTTTCTCCCACCAGCAAATTTACAGGAAATTACAGACTATTAAGTGTGCAGCTACTTTCAGTGCAGATATTTAGGGCTTGTATTATGAAAATGTGACATATTCCAAAAACAGTAACCCAGTTTCAGTGATTTTTAAATCAAAATTCTAAACAGAAATGCTGATGAAGACTCAAAGAAATCTCACCATGAGACACTGGTACAAATTTAATGGACATTTTTGCTTGTCATTTTAAATGTCAGACAAATTATTAACTAGCTACATATTTTTTATTGCTTAAGAAAAGTGGGAAATATTTGCAACATATGCTGGGCTGCATCTGCAGTTGATTAAAAAAATAGGTTGACTCTGTTTAGAAGAAACCATGCCTGCTATGTGTTAAGTCTCTCCTAATTATGTTTGTGAACAGCTTTTACCATTATACACATTACAATCTTTTGAAAGTTAAGCACAACTACTTTTTTTATAGGAGCCATATGGGCAATTGCCCAGGGCACCATTAGAGGAGGAGTTGTGCCTTAAACAAGTTTTCTGCTTTTATGAATTTACCGTCGATGGGAAGTTGAGTGCTGAGTAGGAAACCTTTTGCGGTGCAGAAACAGGAGATTGGGTTACAAGCTCTGTGCAGGACTGAGCTGCAATTTCCTGTATTTGGAGTGATTGACAGCGGAGCTTACCCAGGCGCCACTGATTGGGCATCAAGATGCCATACAGGTTCTCTCCAGAGTCACTGAAACAAAAATCAGACAATAAGTAATATAGCATTAGCGCTCCAGCCTTTGACTGTTTTTGCAACTTGCAGGTTACTCTTGACAATTAAAGTAAACCAATAATAAATAATAAATTAAGCTCAGTAAACAGGTTTAATTATATTATTAAAATATGTATACCACTCCTTCCATGGGTGTTGCATAACCCTCATTGGATCCCAATGTTTTGTTATGTTTTTAAAATCATTTCTGGTTCAGAAGGATGAGCCGCTGACATTGATTTAATGTATTTCTGACATGATGCACAGCTGCACACATCACTGCAGAGGATCTTTCCTTAGGCTGTTTCCTGGCAACCAGAGCTGTGGTTGATATCTCTGTAATAACGATGCTGAAGAGGTCTTTAGTGTTTTAGCTATTAGGGTCACTTTGACACCGCAGACAATTGTGTCAGATATCACATGTCATAGCCTTGTCTAGAAATAAGGAAACTCGGATATCAGACAGGAAGAGTTTCACAGGACATGGTACAATGTGGTTCATGTCAATTCTTTGTCATCTTCAAATTTAACTCCACAAAATCTCCTGTGCCATTTTAATATAGCATATTTACTTGTTTTGCACTCATATCAAGATTTGACCTACTGCTCAACCGATGCTCTATATTGAATGATTTTATTATCCAGTCATCATATTCATCAATAAATGTGAAGTCAGTCATCAACAGATAATCTGTCTAAATATTTATCTAATTACTAGATTTTTTCCCCCTACAAATATAAAAGTTTCTACACTTCCATTTATGTTATTTCTCATATATACTCAGCCGACTGTTAGTTACTAACCTGCCAGATTCATGTCTGACTTGTTTTCACTGAATGGATACATCATTTATATCATTTATGTTGTCTATCATTAGAAAACTCTGTCACACAAATGCTGGATTTCTTTGTTTTAATGAAACGTACAGTCAAGTTATTTTGTAAACAAGGTAAATACAAATTTGGTATTAATGTTTTTATTTTTATTTTCTGTTGAATTTGTGTTTTCATGGTCAGGGAAAACAAATATTTCCCAACAGAATCTACATTTTATCATTAGCATGCATAGCAAAAATAATAAAACAGATTTAGTAACCAATAAGAATATTATTTTAGTCATATCCTCATATAATCCTAAATTGTCCTAAAAAAATAAGAATAGAGAAAAAAAAATCAATTCAATTGAAAACTTCTTTCAATTTAAGAAAAGATCAAACTTAATTTATCTTAATATTTTGATCCTTGCCTCCAAGCATTTTGTAAATGATTGCTTCTTTTCAAGCAAGATTTCAAGTGAACCAATTAATATGTACTTCAAATTTCTATCTTTATCTTAATTTCCACCAATATCCAATATTTTCAATGCATAGCAGCAAAATATTCCAAAAACATCTAAATAAACTCATTGTTTCAGGCGTTTTATCAGTTTGTCAAAACTGTGGAATTAGGTAGAAATGTTTTGCTTTCATGCAGTGCAGAAACATCCTAAATGAATTAATATTCACAGATTGTTTTTTTTTATCATTTACACTGTTTACTGTTTGCTCTTTAGATAAACATTTTAATCCACTTTCTCCTGTTTTTTCATTTATTAATTTTTTATTTCTCCCCCTTGTGAGATAAATGTTACTTTTATAAGCTGGAACAACTGATCTTTCCCATTATAGCGATGTCACATCTCATTCTTATGATCGGCTGATGCCCTTTGCTGTCGAGGTGACCAGAATGCTGAGATGATGATAAAAAGGATGAACGACCCATCAAACACTTTGTGTAATCCAGAACACATTCAGACATTTTCACAATACTCTTTTACTCTTTGGTAAAACGCTCATGTTTTGGTTTACTTTTGATTTGATTTTCCTATAAAACATGTTCGTTTGTAACTCTGTTACATCATATATATTAGAAAATGTCGTGATCCGTATGTCTATGTATTTATTTTCGAGTTTCTGGGTTATCCTGTTCCCTGTTAGTCCTGTCTCTGCGTCTTTCCCCGTTGATTGTCTCGTTCCCGTGATTGCCCCGTGTGTATTTAGTCTCACCTGTTGTCTGTGTTCTTCGTCGGATCCTTGTCTACTGATGTCGTCTGTTCCCGTTGATGCCCGTTTCCCCGTGCTGTTCTCTGTTTGGATCATTATCATTAAATTCATCATATTTTCACTACATCCTGGGTCAAGCCTCGTCCACTTCCTCACTGTAACCTACCACCTCATGACAGAAAACACATTGTGATAAGACTAATTTCATGCAATAAATGTACTTTTTGAAAATAACATGCTGGTATTGAACATGGTTTTTATTAAGCCCATTTCTCTGTTCGGTTGTTCTGGACTCACCCACTTCCTCTGCCACTGGTTTCACTCCTCAGCTTTTTAAGAATCATTAGATCCTCTCTTATAGCTGCTGGTTTCCACTTTCCTTTCGGTTTGTGGCAGGTTTTGGATTTTGTTATGCCTTACATATTTTTTTTGGACTCTGCTTATTCTTACTGCTTTTAGATCTAGAAACAAAAAATGACACTCAGCAAATCTGTGAAGTTCAAACCTTCCTCATCTCCTGACCACCTTACCAGAGCCACTGCCTCCATATCACACTGCAACTTCATTCTTTGAGAAGCTATTTTTCTATAACCTTCATTAGCCTTAAAATGAACTAAAATAAGCACTAAATTGATAACTGAACCAAATTTATATGTTTCACTTTGAACTAAGTTACTAAAATTAATTCACTTTTCAGTAATTGAAGTAAACTTCCTTTTCAAAAGGTTTATTTATTATATAATTATCACCCCTATTGTGTTAGCTTCCTCCTCTTCTGAATAGCTTCATTTATTATCATCTCTCTTTTTCCTTGGCATCTTGCCCCATACTATATATAGGATAAAAACTATCTACTTCTTCCATATAAACCCATTTATTGGTCAATTCTTCATTATTTTCTACTCGCTCATAGAGGTTGCTTTTCTAAAGTGTCAGAAACGCAGGCGAACTTCGCCCGAGGCATTTGTCACATGCCCCAACTGCATCAAGTAGATAGCTTTAAAGTCATTTTAGTATTTTTTTATTTGATTTATTCTAAACAAGTAAAGTGTCAGAGATGCCCTTCTGGAAGATTGTCCTTGGATTGAGGGGTAAAATACTTGAACTTAAAAACAAGGACACACTATATAGCAGTTGCAAAATGCAGGGGGTGAAAATCCGTTTAAGTTCAGGCAGTAAAAATAAAAGAGAGCGAACCTTTTGATAACACCATAAGTGCTCTAAAACAACAGAACAACGGCTACAACAGGCCGTGGACACTGTGGAGCCAAGTTCCCAGAGCAGAGGAGATTCATTAAAAGCTTAAAGTTGTGATGGATTATTGCTCAAAATCAAAAATCTCATAAGACTAGTGTTGAAAAAATTATACCCTTAAAAAAGGTTAAATACTACTGCAACTGATTTGTTGTTTAGTTTTGATGTTTTCGTTGATGAAGACTTGATTCAAAAATATCTGATGTTAAACAATCAATATTTTAATTTTCCAAATATAACAAATCTGAACATAACTGAACAATTGGGAAGCAGATTGACTGCAAAAGCCCCGTTCCTCTGCAGAGATGGAGGATAATGATTAGATGAAAATGTGAGGCTATAAAAAGAGACTTTGTGACTCGTAGTGCTGTTGATGATGTGCCTGATATGGTCTGTCATGTCTGTCCTCCAGAGATAGAAACTTGAGTCTGAGACTTGGACTCCAGGTCTGAGACTCTAATCTTATGAGCAGTTTTTATGTAAAGATGGATATGAAAGCTGCAGCCTGCAGCTGCTGCTTTATTGTGAAAGTTTGAGTTTGAATTTTGGCCAGTGATGTTGGAAGAATGTACTCTGCTAATGGCTTATGGCAATCTGTTCACGTTAGATGCAGCTTCACAATAATGGCCACATGAATTTCTCCCCAAATAGGAATTTAGGAAAACAAGATGAAAATAACTTACCTCAGATATTATCTCACCGTTAAGCTAACTGCGACAATTTAACTGAAAACATAACAATAAAAGCAATTTTTGTTCCATTCATTCAGAAATTTAACTGTCTTTTTGTACCTACTACACCAGGGGTCACCAACTCCAGTCCTTCAGGGCTACCGTCCTGCAACCTTTAGATGTGTCTCTGCTCAAACACACCTGGATCAAATAAACTGCTCATTTCCAGCTTATTGCAGAGAGAAATGAATGCTGGTGAGGAAATTCAGACATTTTGGAGCAGAGGTGAATCTAAAAGTTGCAGGATGGTAGCCCTTGAGGACTGGAGTTGGTGACCCCTGTACTACACTTTGTCTTGTGCATTATAGTGTAATTATTACATTATACTTGAACATTTACAGCATCTCCCTGGTGCTTTTGTGACAAACAGATATCTCACTTGTAAAAAAAACCCCAGCAGTTTCCTTTTTCTTAAATTTCTCTGTCCTGTGAATAACTTGTTTCCATGGTTTTGTGGTGTTGGCAATGATCCAAGGACTACAGACCAGGCTTTGCTCTGCGCTACAAATGGGTTGTTTCTTTCTGCCAGAGGTCATGGTGCTCTGTCTGCCTTATACAGATGTTTCAGGTGGGTGTTCAACTGGGGTTCAATGCAACTCATGCTGCAAAGCCTTACAAACTCTGAAAAGAAAAACTAAAACAACGATAGTGGAATATGGGTCGCATAAGTAATGCATTTTTAATACACTAAACATTTTGCTTCTGTGCCCCACTACCATGCCTCCATGGAGGAAAAGAACTGCTGCCTGTTGGTGGAAGCTGCTTTCTTTCTGCCAAGCTGCTGACAGTCTGTGCAGATTCATTCATCTTACTTTCCTAAACATTTCCTCAAATGAATGACAAACAATGTTGTCTTACTCTCAGCTGTGTTCCATATCTGCATGTGTTGAATGTCAATTTATTAAACTCTTGCAAAAACTCATGCAGACAGTCATGCTCAACAGACTGAAGGTTAGAACTCATTGTAAATCATATTAGAATCAGGCTGAATTGAAACAAATGATTAGTTCTGTTACACAGTCTCATTTGATAAGTTTATGAGTTGGGTTAGGAAAGAATATGGAAAATTAAGAAGACCTTTATGTTAACATTGTTTACATCACAGAGCTTCAACTCTTGTAAAGTAATTGAGATTATATCTGGTATGGTATTTATAACGTCCAATGTCTTTACTGTATCAGAGTGTACTATATCTGTGTAGGTGTGTGTGTGTGTGTGTGTTTGAGCCTGTCTCATTAGGCTGTGTTTCAGTGACACTGTTGTGGAAGAGGTCACCTATTAATCCTCTAGGGATTGCGCATAGCTACAAAGAGAACAGATGACACAGCACACAGGTCCTGTTTTCTGTAGAGAGTTGATAATTAGGGTTACAATTAGTGTTAAACAGCCAAACTCTACAGCATTTTGGGAAATGTGCAGTGATACATGTGGAAACAAAAGGAAAGAATCCAGGTTTGTTGTAACCAAACTCAGCCAAGCTGGGTTGTTTAACTCTAAAGCCAGAAATGAGCTTCACGCAACTAGTCTTGATTCTTACAAGTTATCAAGAAGTCAGCTTTTCACCGACTCTTATGATGTCATAATATTGCGCACTTATTACAAGCATCAACAATTGCAGACCTTTTCATGCTGACTGAACTGTTCTCTTTACAATGAAATCTTTAGACAACTACAGTTTTAATAAGTAGAATTGAATGTACAAGTTAGATTTTGTTTATATAGATGGAAAAAAAACTACACATGTAGGCTCAAATGTTTAAATTGTAGGAATAAATACATAAATAAATGTATTTATTCTGCCATGTTGCACAATAAAATATACATACATATACTTTTTAGCTTCTTGCCTTTCAAGCATACATCTACAACACTTTTCTTAGTAGATCTGGTAAAGCTCATTTAAATTGGTTTGTTTTCTTGCCACAGACCCGACTTTTAAATGTAGTCATGTAGTCGAAAATGTTATGATCCTTTACACATGTATTCCAACACCAACTGTGGGAAAACCCAAATCTGAGTTTCAACCACCTGGCTTAATTCGTCACCCTCAGGGGGAAATAGATTAATTCGAATCATCGAGAACGGTACAAAAACAATTAGGGTGCAAGTACATTTGACGGCTCCAATAAGTCAATGATCCCAAAGACACATTAGTGCCGATTTTGGAATGGTTAAAGCAGACTAACACTAAGCTTCTGGATTCCCTCACATCAACCCTGTTAAAATGAAAAAAGGATATGGACTGCATCAACATCTGCAGGGTGAGAAACCAGATGATCTACCAGAATATCACAGTTCTGTTAACATCTATCAAAGTTTATGTGAAATATGTTTGCGTTCACTTTGCAGCAAGTGTCACTTTGCAGTTGATCTTAGATTCCAGGATTTTGACATTTACTTTGTTTTTAAATCGTTGTCAAAGTTTTTCCTCCTTTCATGTGGCATTCACAACGTAGAATCTAACTGGGAAAATAAAGCTGCAACTTTTTTGGTGGCTGTTCACAACCTGGAACTAAAACTTTGTCAAAGCACCTTTTTCAGTGCCGCCATTCAGTTATCTTCGGTACACATCAAAGAGCAAACATATTTGATCTGGAATAAAGGAATAAACCAGAGATAAAGTTCAGCTGTCCTTGTAGAATTGTCTTGACATTTGTGTGTTTTAGTTAAAGCAAGAAAAGGGACTGAAACATCTTCGAAAATAAAAGCACAAAAAGAAACAGTGACATTGCAAAGGTTGTTTCTCTAAAAGCAATAAACTCACAAAATGGAAGACGGTGAAGGAGCTCCACCAATTTCCAATAAGTACTGGTTGTATTGTCCTTGTGACAACAGTCTTCTGCATTTTCCATTATTCTGGATTAAAAAGTAGGATTACAAGAGAGAAGTCTTTCTGTCAAACAAAACTTAGAACAATGTTTTAGAACTTACAGAAACCAGTCAGGAGTTTGTAGACTCTCTGTCATATTAGTGGCATTAACTGCAAAGCCTTGGGTTATTCCTTCCAATAAAGGTTTATAATTAATAGGTAAAAATAATACATTTTTAAATCAACAAAGAGACTGTTTTTGTTGGGAAGGAAAGGTCCTCCATCTTGTTAACATACCTGTTCTGAGCTATGAGTGCAGACGTATGTTTACAACAGAAACGCTTTGCACGTCTTCATAAAGAACACCAAGCTCACTCTAAAACACGGCGGTGGCAGCATAATGCTCTGAGGTTTCTTTTTTCAGTTTTGGGATATCTAAATAGACTCCATAGCTACATTTGACCCTGGGGTCGCCTGGTGTGTGATGTGGGAAAGAGATGAACCTGAAAAGAGATTTCACATTCAGGACAGAGGATGACGGCTGAGCTCTACAAAAAAAAAAAAGAGAAAGCTGAAATTTAGCTCAACAAAAGATCCATATTAATATGCACGCTTACGCAACTAGTCTATTGCTGTTTCTTTTTTACATAAGTACATCTTTAAAAGTCCAGATTTTCACTCCCGCTGTGAGAGAACATCAAAAGGCCACTGGAGGTGCTGACAGGTCATTTAGACTCATGCATTTTTCATCATCCTTTATGTTTCGGTGCTTTTTTATGAACAATCACCGGTTCACGGTTGTTACACCAGGTTTTAATTAGCACATCCAATCAGGAACCAGCATCACTGTTTGGCTTAACTGTCTCCTCACAAAACAAAATGCCACAAAACTCACTCGGTTGTAAAATTCAGATGTTCTTGTGATTTGCTAATGAGTGCGAGTACAAATGCAAATTGCTTATTCACAGAACTTGATCTGGGATGCTTGATACCCGCTGCCACCAGCAAGATTCATGTGGATTTACTAATTGGTAGGCTTACTCAGTGTTACATGATGCACATAATATTGCATCTTCATGATGAGTCATCTGACATTCTTGTCTCTGCTCACACCATCAGTCAGAGTCATTAAGATCACAACAGAGAATAAACCACAGCAGCGAATAGCAGGAAAGAAAACTGAACTGATCAAACTTTTAACGGTTTAAACCTGGCTCAAGAAGTAACGCGGAAAAGTTTCATGCAGTGTATTCATCTTATTCTAAAGTTTTACAGTCTTCATTGACAAATTGATATTGTGAGAAACAAAAATGAAGAATTGAAGACAAGCTGCCTTGAAGGATGAAAACATAATATGAGACAAATATTTGGTATCTAAATTCTCTCTACAGGTTTCTATTGGGGCATCATTATATAAAAGATGCTGAAAAAAATCAATGGCGTGTTTGGAACAATAGAGTTGGGCATTAGGGCATCATGGCTGCCCAAAAAGCACCAATAGTAAGTTTTTGATTTGCTCTAGAAGTCGATCTCGGGATGTCAGCTGATGTTTTGTTTTAAAAGAAGGTTATTCAGTAAAACAAAGTTTCTCACTGATGTTTCTCCATAAGGAGCATGTTGACTGCGTCCTCTTCCCTCAGTCCTTCATCTTCTTGACAAATCTCACCCATCTTTCCTGCAGAGCAGAATTTTTGAGGGCGGAGTCACCATTTATTTCTCTGTGTTGCCAGGCACATATCCTTTTAACTAGTTTGAAGGTCGGTTTTGACAACAAAATAAATAAATTTCAATGAAAGAAATTGTCTGTGATGCTCTACTACTCCACCCACAAGGTCATCCTCCATGTACTGCTTAGATGAATAACACCAAACACTCATTTTTTATTAGAAAAGTACGTTTTATAATCACTTATCTGCTTCAAAATATAGTCAGAGTGCACTAGATCCTTTTATTTGTACTTCAGACTTAAAATATGACGACATCTATTCAGTACGAGTTGCTATAGAGCATAATGGCACATCCCACTAACGTCAAATGGCTGATAGACTACCGGGTGCTACTGAGAGTGAAGGAGTTTGCTAACTCTGCATGCAGCTCAGACATCTGCCTGAAGTCTGAATTTTAATGACTTGTAGGTGGCCAGGGTTCAGTGTAAAGCATACAGCAGTGCCTTGCGCAGAGGGGCATATGCTAATTCCCATGCAGTGGTGATAGAAAAGCTGGTGGATTTGATTGCACTGCAGCACTACAAAAATAAATGCTTGCAAATAAATATCTTGTCACACTGGTGGCTTTCATAAAACTCTCAGAGGTATGAGTTCCCTCACAACATGAACAACTAAAGATGAGACGTCTTCACATTGTGAGGAAGGACACCCGTCTCTTGTTTTGCATCATTATTAGATGTGACGTCCAGTTTCTTTGCTCGTCAGCTGCCACCCTTTGCTGCTGCACTTGTGGCACCCAGACTGTTGAAGGGGGAAAAAATGAACTTTTACATAAAACTGCTTTGATCAATTCAACCATGATGATTACATTATAGTGGAAAAGTAAAAACTAGTGGTTGTTATATAACTGCACATCCATCAGAACTGATTTATTTTGTGAAATGTAGGTTTAAAAGCAGATTCAGTCATATATAAAACGACTTCACTAACAAAGATATTCACTTTCACAACCAATACAGTGAAATCAAAGAAAATTGATGTATAGTTTTAAAAACTAAAATGTGCGGCATGCATTTGTAATTAGCTACCCTGAGTCATTTAGCAGCATTCACTGCATCTTCAGGTTGGACATATCCAGAGCAAACGTTTCATCCAGTCTTCTTTACAAAGTGGTAAAGATTGAATGGAGAACGTCTGAACAGTAACAGATTCAGGTTTGACGTCTGAATGAGTCTTTCTTATAAGCATGAATAAGCTCATCTCTACTGAAGTCTGGTTGTATGTTTAAGGTCATTGTCCTGCTGAAACACAAAAATTTACCCAAGTTTCAAGTCATTTGCAGTCTCTAGCAGATATTCCTGCTTAGTTCCTTTCACTGCTGAAGAAAAGCATGGGTCAAGCATAACACTGCCCCGACCATGCTTTACTATGGAGACACAACACAGCATGATGCTGCCACCACAAAGTTTCCCACTACAGTGATGTTTTGTATGAAGCCAAAAAGTTCAATTTCAGTTTGGTCTGATGGAAATGCCTTCTTCCACATGTCTTTTAAAGTAACTCATTTACAGAGACCATTGGGATAATCAGAGTTTGACACTTTTAAGCTTCTCCTCATTATTATCCCTCCATGATGCTGTTTGTTCACTAATGTTCCCTAACAAATGCCTGAGGCTTGAACAGAAGACAGAACAGCTGTATTTACACTGAGACTAAACTGCACACAGGTGGATTTTATTTTTATTTTACTATTTGCTGCCAATATTATGTTGACAAGTCTTATGTTGACTTGTGCATTGGTTTGCACTGAATTTTATTCATGTTTTTATAGTGGTTGTAACATGGCAAAATGTAAAAAATGCACTTTAAACACTCATCTCATTGAATCAGAAATACAGTACCTTATGTAGACTTTTGTTTTTTAAATGTTTGATTTTGAATTCAAGGTGGCAGAATTACGTCTTCCAGGCACAGAGTGCCATTTTAAAGCTCAATCAAGTAACTGTGTTACCTTCATTTGTTATAAAAATACTGTTTATCAAATATGACTGAAAGGAAATTTTACTTCCTAATTTAATTCTTTGAAATTGGGACTCTGTCACTATAAAAAGTCTTGCTCTTTATGCAACGCCGCCTTCAGGAGTCATCATAACATCGCTCCTCTATTAGCCTTTTAACATCATTTTTAGCAGAGTTATGCTGAGAAGTAGCTGGCATAATGAGCTCAGCAGCTAGCGGTTCCACCAGATGTTTGCTAATTACTGCTTGCTAGTCTGAAGGAGCTGAGTGGGGGAGTTGGGAGGAGAGTTTATTCTGTGACTCAGGAGCTCAGAAGCTTGGAAACTCGAACGTGGTGCCAGGTCCCTCAAGGCATTTCGCACAGCTGAATGGTTGCCATGGAGATTACAGGATTTATCAAACATACATAAAATAACAAAGGCAAATGTCCAGGTATGCTTTTGATGACGGAATAACCTTATAATATGATGTGAAGCTCAAAAAAGTTGATCTAACATGATGCCGGCTCTTTAATCTGGGCTCCTCTTTGATCACACTGGGTGAACAAGTTGATGTTTTCACATTTCCGTTTTCTCTTTCAGAAGACAAGATATGTCGAAATCACAATCTTTAATTGCACTTGCTTTTTCCTGCTGTCACTGATGTTGGCACACAGCTGCAGCTGCTTCCATGCCTGGCCAGTCATTCAGAGAATCAGCGTTGTTTTTTATTCAAGCAGTCTTTAAAGGCAGTAAAAAATGATGCCTCCACTTCCAATTTACGAGTCTTATTGATTGAAATTCTGACAGAGAATCTGCCGTAAGCATATTTTAAGTACGAGTTGGAACAACATGCACATCAGTGAAGCATGAGGGAAGACTGCAGAGACCCTTAATGTAAAAAGTGCATAAATTAGAGCACAGTTATTGAAAGGAAATCACAAGTTAGCCAAGTAATGTATCAATTCCCAAATTGTCAAAATGTTCTTTTTCTGAAGCAACATAAAGGACTGACGAAATAAGAGTTATATATAGATCAAATAAGATTTTGCAACAGTGGCAGTAACAATTTCAACAATTTACGACCAACAGAGCCCATGGATGTGTTATTTTTAGTTCACTGCAATAAAAAGCTTCTAAAAAAATAATGTTAAACCTCTGATTTAACCATTTGCAAAGACTCCTCTTTGTCCAAGTTCTACCGCCTTTAGGGGGCAGTGTTGATTCATATCTCACCTTGTATTTCATAGCCATTGGAAGAGCGTACGACTGCTGCATGTAGGAGGGAAAGAGTGAGCAGAGCCGAAGATGAGGAGGCAGGGAAGAGTAGGAGTTTGGAAAAAGAAGGAAATCTAGAAGAAAATAAAAAAGATAGAAGCAGATGCGTACAAAAAGGTGGGCGGAGAACAAGGGAGGAAAGCTGAGTTTGAAAAGGCTCCACAATTACCATTAGGCTATTATACTTCTTAACACAACCAGTTAGAAAGTTAATTATAAATATGTAGCTTTTTTTTTCTCCCACTGTTGAACATTGTTGCACATACATCTCTCCCCGATTGCAAAAATATAAAGCACACAAGATTATTTGAAGGAAACTCCAAACGAAAGTCCAGTTTTCGCCATTCAAAAAAATGCTTCCTTCTCTGAATGAAGGCTGAACATGCAGTGCAGTGTGGCAGTCAAACTTCCTGAAAAGAACACAATGTCTTTGCGCCCCTCAGCCATCCCTTTTTCCCATCCGTTGCTTCCTTCCTCATCCCTCAGTTCTGTTCCTTCCCGATTCCTCTGCGCCCGTCTCCCTTGACACACTCTCCTCTCCGCTGTCTCTCCAGGTAGATGAGGTCATTGATCAAGTGAAGGCATTTGCGTCAGTGTCAAGCTGTGAAGTTGATGTTGAATCAAGCAAAATTAATTTTCTCAGAAAAAACATTTAAAGTCAGGAAGCCTTGTCTTGAGAAGTAGGTCAAGGGGAATACATGAAAAATAATTATAGGGTGACTAATCAACATCGCGTTTATGTAGAGGAGGTAATAATTGGGTAAGTGAATTGAAGTTAAAAAGGAGAAGAGCGAAAGGTAAGAAAATAGAAAAGTAGTCATGGTGTTGCCGTTAATCTTCAAGACTTGATGTTAGTTAATTCATCATGATATTCAAAAACATGTTCTGATGAGATGTAGACTTGGTGACTAAAAAAATCCCAAGAAATGAGGAACTGATTCATATTAATCTCTCTAATCAATGAACAAAAAGGGAGAAGCTGTGTCTGATCCGGCTTCAGAACGTCTGCGGTGCTTCAACATTCCCAGTTTTACTAAAAGACATATGTGAATGCTGATAGCAGAGACCTGGCATAGCTACTGTTTTGGTTATTGATGCCAAGTTTTATTTGCATGTCAAAGGTTGAAGAAAGACGACAATAGGAGTATTCAAGAACAGCAAAAAAATATTTCCAAGGATGATCTTTGAATACATTTACTTACAAAAGCCCTCATGAGCTCGTTTTCATAATTTATCACATAATCTGAAACTTTGATGTTTTTATTAGGAATTTATCCTGTGGAACAAAACACATTACTAATAGTATAGTAGAATAAAAATGACTAATTTTAAAAATACTTAAAAACATTAGTTTGAAAAGAGGGGCATGCATTTGTACTCAGCCCCACTGAGACAATACTTTGACAACATTTCTTTTGCTGCTAGTTTTTTGAGGGGTCGTTTTGAATAAGAAATATTTCTCAATTTTCTGAAGCAATAACAGCTCAAACTCAGTCAGATTGAATGGAGACTGTATACATAGATGTCAAATATAAATTCTTATCACAGATTCTCCTTTGGATTTCAGTCTGGACTTTGATCAAGCCGTTTAATAACAGGAATATACTTTGATACAAAACCATACCTACGTAGGTTTGAGGCTTTTTTTGCTGTTTCTAACAGGTTTTCCTCCAGCATATGCTCAGCCATTAGCTCCATCCATCTTCTTATCAACCTTTACCACTTTCCCTGACCCTGCTAAAGAAAAGCATTGACAAAGCACAATGCTGCGACCTCCTTGATTTACAGTAGGGATAATATGTTCAGTGGTCGATGTCGGATACCAGGCTTATTGTTTGGTGAAGGATTTGTGTGAGTCATTATTTTATAACCTAACCATGATTGAACCTAACAACCACACAGCAAAACTGGCTTATTGCACCACTGATTTTCAATTGATGCATATTGTAAGCATAATAAAGATCATATTGTCACCATGTCAGTAATCTGCCACAGACTACAACAGGGCATTATTATGCGCAGTAGGGCATAGTAATGCCCTATTCTCATTATTTGCATACTAAATATTTGCATACTTTTAGTGCCATGTTCAATAGAAAACACTCCTCTGACAGACGGAGCTCGCCAACACAAACAAGCCGTTTGAAATGTAGATTTTTTCCAAATGCTTGAATTTCTCCTAAACATGATCCCTGACCATGCAGCGTGCTGTTTTCATGTTCACTAAGATTTTCTGACAAACCTCTGAGGCCTTCACATGACAACTTTATTCACATCGAGATTAAAAATAAATGTTGTACTGATTAACATATTTTTTCACATAACATAATGTGGCTGTTAGGAATAGTTTAAATATTTAGCACCCCGACTGGTGCTTAATTGAGAATCATGCCTTTATGGGATTTTTTGGATGTAGAAAATAAATATTCTGTTTTGAGTTTTTCAACTGTTTTTATAAGCAAGATAAATGAAGAACCTTCAGCTCATTCACACTGCAGTATTCACTCCTCTGGCTGTAAAATAACAGACAAGAGAAGAATAATAAAAGAAATCAGGTTATTTACAAGGTGGTTTAAGTCAGTCACTATAAATCCTTATGGAGATTAACAACAACGTTCAGCTCAACATATGCATCATATTTCCTAAGATGGCTCTGAAGATGCTCTGTAACATCAAACATGTTTTCCAGCAAAGGAAGTAACTTTAAATGGGGCCTCCTGACAGCACCCTGTGCTGCATTCGGGCGACTGTAATGAAGCCAATCACTTTTAATTTGGCCTCCCTGCGTCAGCTCTGTGATGGTATAATTGGGTTACATAATTAACACTAGCAGGAAAACAAACCACAGCACTTCTATCAGTGTCTTGCAGGAGGATGAAGAGCTAAGAGCTGTTGCAAACACGAGGAGAGGGGGGATAAATAGTGTCAGTGTGCTGACAGCTATGATGTGCCGGATCTGGTAAGGAGATAAGGCAAAGGTAGAGAAAACAAGAGGAGAGAGGAATAAAACTGCTTAAGATTGATGAACAGAGCAGAGGGGGATTTAGATGAAACAAGACTAAAGAAAGAAAAGGGCAAGAGAGAGGACATATGAGAAAGGAAACTTACTCTTGTCACTGCAATTAGCTGTAAATGGTACACATGAATGCAAATGTTTTCACTTAAAAGGTCACCAAGCAATCCAGTGGCAATACTAAACCATCACGTCTTGATTACCAGCTCTCTTCTGCTTTTTTCAATGTTTTTTTGACTGTTTTTATTAAATCTTAACGATCAACAACACATGAAATAAAATCAAAGCTCTAATTTCTCCTTTTCGTGTCACAGGAACATGACACCCCAAATGAAGCAACACTGGAATGAGTGTACTCATTAGTGAAAAGGATGAGCACATATTAATAATGAAAACACCATATGCAATCTGTAGTGGAGGACTGGTGCAGGAAGAAGAAAGAGGTTGATGAAATGGAATGCAAGGCCTTCATTAAGCGCAGTGACAGCAACCTGCTTTCGATACGGAGGGAAGCTGCTGCTGCTCGGGGACCGCCTGTACTCTGAGGCTACAGCGTGAACTCCAGGAGAAGACTGTGGAATGTTGCTTTGAAGCTCTGAGAGCTACGGAGCTGCAGCGGTGACGGACAAACTTTCTGCAAAAACGCCTAGTGAGAGACAGAAAGGAACCCAGAGGAAGAGAGCAATCAGCCATCATTCTGACTCTGCAGCAGAAAGCAGCCAATCAGAGGCCAATCAAAATCTCCACTCTCGGGACATCAAAAATAACTCGGAGTAATTCAACTGCACTGGCTGCTGGGAATCGGTTCATGATCACTGGGTCCTTGCTGGGAAGGCAGAAAAGTTAGTTTGAAGTCATGACTCACATTTAAACTTACAGAAAACTTATAGCGACCCAATAAGCTCCTCTGCACAAAGTGGCACATCCAATATGCCACATCATTTTGAAAAGAGCGCAGAGGTATTTTAAACATTGGAATAAGTTAAACAGCATAAACACGTCTTCCACTCTTTTACCTTGGAGGAAATTTTTTGTTAAAATGTTTGTTCGGTGAAGTATTGAAATTTATTTTACCAGTTTTTGGTTATACATATTCAGATAACGATTCAGAGTGGGATCATAAGAAAAGACTCCAGAGATCAAATTAAATAAAAGGAGTTTTGCTAATTGCAAGATAAAAACATAAGTAAATAAATAAATGTGGTTGATGTTTTCTTAATTTAACCTTGAAATCAGGAGTTAAAAAAAACATTCTAAGGCATAATTGAAATTGTAAACTGTTTGCTGAAGTTCTGCAAACCATATGCAGCATGTTTTCTTTATTTCTGAGCGCTATGTGCCAGTCTGGTCCGGAAATGACAGTTTAAGGGAAAAGAAAACTTGATTTCCTTGCTGGTAAGAACCCGAGGGCGTCTACACGTCTTCATGCAGTAGAAACAGAAAATTGGAAAAAGAAGCTGACATTATATGTCCCTGCTTGCTTTTTTTGGGGATATGTGGTGCATTAATTATTCAAAATTTGATCATGTGGGCTTTGGTAATCCAGCCATTTTTGTGTGTTTTGTTCAACTGCACATGCCAAATTTTTCTGTGCCGTTCATGAATCAGGAGAGGGCCGCTCGCTTGCTGTGGCAAATTGAGTCTATTAAAGTCTATGTTGTGTTTACACCTGTATAGGAAGCTCTGAGACTGATAATCTGCTCAGAGACGGCTACGACAGAGGAGAAGGTGGGTGTTTGGAGAGACGGGGAAACAACTATCTACTGGAGCGATAAGAGAAAAGGGAGGAAACCAGGAGGATGAATTTAGATACTTCAGGAGAGATTGTGGAGAAGGGACGAAAACAGTCAAGTGGAGGACATGATAAGAATATAGGACACGTGAAAGCCAATGACACTTGAATCAGAGTGATGGGCAGTTCTCGTTTCCACCCATATATAACATTTTGGATGAATGATAAAAATATATTTGGACCTCTTATAACTTTCAACAATCACTTTCTTCTTAAAGGTCCTACCTACGAGGTTTATTGGTGAAATGCACAACAAATAGCCATCAAGTCCAAGGATTCTCACACTTGAGCTGTGGGTTTCTGCAGCTCCCCCACAGTTATGATCAATCTGTTGGCTTCATCACTATTTAGTCCCGTCTTTGCTTAGATTGTCTGCTTAGCTGGAACTGCCATGTCTTCACAGACTTTCAACTGGGTGTCATTCCTATTATTTTTAGGTGATGGATTTAACAGATGTTTAAAGTGTTTGATATTGTCTTACATATAGTTTGGCAGCTGGGACATGATAAACAGTGAAAACTGCAATAAAATGTTACAGAAATGTTTTGGTAGCTACAGTGTGTTGCTTTAACAAGACTAACAGACAGCTGTCAGCAGGGGTGTGTGTTGCTGTCCATGTCGGAGCTTTGTCAGCATGCCTTACATTTTCCCAGGCCTCATTATTGAAAGACAAGGAAAGATGGTTAGTTACAGATGTGGTGGCTGCTGTTGTCTCAGCCTCTGTGTTATGAACAGGAGCAGCATGTCATTAAGTTAGACCTAAAGGGACAAAGAGAAAGGAAAAACAACTCTTATAAACCCATTAGCTTTGCGTTGTAGCCTGTTCTGGGTGTCAGCTGGTCAAAACACGTCTAGCCAGCATGTAGGTGTCTGTGAGTACTTGTGTTTCTCTGCCCTGGAGGCTCAAAATATTCGCTTAGCATAATTCATCTTGATGAGGATCCCAGTGGGACTCTTGACAGTTTTAGAGTCCATGTATTTTCTCATGACGGTGCTCAGCGATACATCATTCAATCAAAATAAACTAGCCTTTAACCTTGGAGATAGCAACAGACCATAAAAGGAAAAAGTAATTATGAGCCTCACTTTCTTTTACGCTCTGCTTTTGTATTTTGGATCACCTTGTGTTAAATGACATGCTGTAATAAGTTATGTGCTGTTGCTCATCTGAAGTTAGATGCACCTCCTTTTGAGGTCTTGTAAAAAGTTTTACAATCAGGTCAGAATCTGAAGTAAAATAAATAAAAAGCCACAAAATGTTACGTTAACATGTAAGAAGCAAAAAATAAGCATATGTTGAGGGTAATATTTAATTTCATTGTAGTTAAGGAACATTTTGATTATATTATTAAAATCAATGTGTATTAGGAAAACAGGAGGAGTCATGCAGGGATTCCCACACTCCACCTCTGTAATTTTTAAAATTCCCAATCTGCCCGAGATGTGAATACACATTCTGCAGCAGTTTATACACGCTGTCTGACAGGACGACTCCCTTCATGGTTCATAAGAAATGTCAAGAATCACCACCGGAAAATAAGCGTAAAGTCAATGTTAATGAGGGCACCTTTATTAGAGAGCCAGCAGTTTTTTTATAGAAGACTCCTGACGGGGGAGACTCTGATCGCTGCACCAAGAGCATTCAGAAGAAGTTTAAAGACATCCATCCATCCATCCATTTTCTTCCGCTTATCCGGGGTCGGGTCGCGGGGGCATCAGCTTCAGAAGGGTTTGGTATTGGTAAGTTTGGTATTTCTAATGCCAAGAAAAACTGCATTCAGTTGCATCAAAATGAGCTCCGGGTTGGGCTTCCTCCTCCAGAGAAACGTTCAGAGTCCAGCTTCACTCACCACATATCAGAAATATTTCTACTGAAATTTTATACCTCGTCTTCTATCACACAATATTCACTGCAATTCGTGCATAAATAGTTTGGTGTAGATAAAATGTGCCTCTATTAAATAAATGCTAACCAAAGAAAATTGGTTTTCTACTCTAATGAAAAGGTCCAATCTTAAAGAGCTACTTTTAGTGTCTATAGCACTTTACAATAGTTAATTTGCGTTTATATTCAAAATCATTTTTTAAGCTGCTTTCAGCCTCCAACATGCTGATCTTCCTGTTTTGCAGAGCATACACTCACACCATGCACAAAGTTACAAAAATAGGAATGTGCATAATCAATAAATACAACAGGATAAACTGACTGCAGATGTCTTTCAGGGGACTAAGGACGGACACGACAGATATAAAGTTTTAAGGCTGAAACTGATGGTAAAGGTGCAGAAACCTCCTATATAAAAAGAAACATTTCCCAGATTGTCAGGAAAACATCTGAGAGCAAATGTGTTTAACAGAAGGAGCATCACTGTTGTTTGATGGCTGGGAAAGCAGGAGAACAAACTTGTGTGACAATAAGAGCAGAGCAGTATTTCACTTCCTTTCACACTGAAACGAGGTTCAACACATTTACTGCAAAATTTAAACATAGGCAATCCTTAACTCAGTATGAAGAAGGAAGGGCACATGCAGGTTACATTTTTGCACATCTATAAAATTTGTTTGTGGGAAGTTTGAAGACTGAAGAAGAAAACATTTAAATTTTAAAATATAAATGTAATAATTTTGAAATATAGTTGTTAAAACTTTAAAAATGAATCACAAAACAGAATACAACACAAACCTAAAAGAAGTTGTGTCGATACAAAGCTTTTTTTTTGTTTTGCCTGAAACAAGTATGTGATTAACCACAACATCTGAGGTCAAATCATTAATTAGATTTTGCACCTACATACAAGATTGTGGGCGGACTGTGGAGTAATGTGACTAATACTTGTGTGGGTTTGGTGAGATTAGACACAACGTGGTGACATATTTTTCCTTTTTTGAAGTTAAAAAAATAAGGACTGATCTTAAAGGGGTAGTTTCAACAGATTGGTCTTTTAGCTCGGAGATATCAGAAAGTCACACTCCTCCTCCTCCTCACTCTCCCCTGTCATGCCTTGAAAACTCTGAAAAGGTAGATGGGCTACACAAGAGCTGAGGCTTATCTTGGATATGAATTTTCACTCCAGTGAATATATCATTACGATATAGGTATTTTCAAGGCTGTATGCACTGGTAGACACACTTTGGCTTCATATTACACATAGCCTGCATAGCCTGTCGTGGCTTGCAAGATGATGCACATCAGAATCTTTACTTGTGGAAGGGTGCTGACCCAAATAGAAGCAGATACATGTGTACAGAGTTCACACTGGGATGAACATGCTGTGAACTTTAAATGGGATGCACACCTTTCACTGTGCTCATTCTCCAGAAAGCATTTTCCTGGGAAAGAGACGGTTTCTTAATAGTCAAAGATGTCTTGCTCATCTTTGAAAACATTTGAGAAAAAAGCTCAGCTTTATCAGCGTTATGTGGTGGAGGTTTGTAACAGAAGTCCCCTATGCAGGCTGGAGACATAAAGACTTACACTTTTGCACATTCTTCTTTGCAAAATATCTTAAGCTCAGTCAAACTGGATCATAAACTTCTCTAAACATCACTTTCCCAAGTCTTGCTACAGATTCTGTATTTGATTTAGGTCTGGAATTTGATATAATTTAAAATGTCCTTTAATCTAAACTGTTTATCAGGATATTTCAGGTTGGTGGTGCTGGAGAGTTTTTGCTTAATGTCAATCTTTTGTATCCTCTTCCTCTGCCCTCACTCTAGAATCTCTTGTTCTTGTAAATATATGTTTTATAAATGTTTGTGTGAATATACATGCTTCCACAGAACTTAATTTGCTGCTAAAATGTCGTTGATAGCTCAAAACATTCTACAGTTAAGAAAGAAGTTCAGATTTTACAAGTTGGTTTTATATCTTTAAGTACTTGGGTGCTTCTGAGTAAAGTCAAACATAATGCAATTAAATAATTTAATTTTTTCCTTTATAAAGATTGATGATTGAAAGAATAAAACTACAGATTGTCATCAGTTATTTTGGGAACCAGCAGAATGTGGCAACATTCCCTAAGCATGACCTCTAAACATGAAACATGATCGTTTTCTCACATACGGATTGATGCGCAATTCCAAAACACAAACAACAAAAAACACATCTAATTTAAATTATCTTGTATTTTAAAAGCTAAAACAGAGAACATTCCTTTTAAGTATTCACATCTTAGTTTGCTGCAAACCAGTTTATTAAGCATCCAAACTAACTGCAATCCCAGAATCTAAAGTTTAAGATGTGGAATGATGACGTTATGGTATTCCTTTGGATTTTATGTTGTTCAACAATTGTTAATTTTGAAGATGAAACATTCCTCATCCTGAGACAGGCATCTGTGCAATGATCAGTATGGCAAGACATCCTGACTAATCTAGAGTAACAAAGAGAGGAAAGATGGTGTAAGCCTGGAAGAAAAATATGAAACATAAAAAATGTAGCATCTATATCAGGAATGTATTCATTTGTTTAGAGATTACAGCTGTTAAGGTGCTTCAGAGGGTCATTCATCTTTAAAGTCCAGGTAATGGAGCGTGTTTAGGTTTCAGTCTGCCTGTCTGCTGGACTGTGGTGTGTGACTTTGTGCAGGCCAAACAGTGACATTTGAATTACCCCTTATTCACACTGACTTCATGTAAGGCCTGCAGTAACAAAGTAACAAGTCAATTTGTCCACAGTGGCGCTGCCATACAAAATTTATGAATGGTTCACATCACTCAGACACCAGAGAGGAGTATGATTCATTTTCTGAATATACACGCACACCAACACACGCACGCACACACACGCACACGCACAGCTCATATTTACTTTCAGGGTTTGTATTGGTGGCGTAAATTGTAACTCAGCATCTCCGATCTTTAATAAAATATCCAACAAACAAACTAAAAAGGTGTGACTGGACATTCTGAGTTGCACTAAAAGTTATTTTGCAAACAAACAACGTGTACTGTGATCTCACAAAAGATGACTGTTGAATTAACACCCACAATGCTGTGCAATGCTGCGTAAGTTCACACTTTCAAAGATCAATCAATGAATATTTAAATTAACTCATAATTTAATATTTAAATGCAAGTCTTGCAGTCTTTAAAAAGAGTCATGTAACATCTGAAATCAGAGGATTGCCTTTTGAATCTATTTACTTTTAACCATGTTTTTGCTTTTGATCATGTGCTCTTGGTTAATAATCGCTGGCTAATCAAAGCCATTTTGGTTTCTTGTGCTACAAACGTAATAAACTTAATATCATCATAAATCACATTATCACTGCTTTGTAATTACTCTAAATTGTCTTCAGTTCTTCTGCATAAAATAAGATATAAAAATCAATTGTGAAAAAGTTTACATTGAAATAAACTTTCTCTACAAACAGGTAAGATCAGATTTAGTCAACTTTTTGAAAGAGATTTTCATAAATTATCATTAAAAAAACAAAGTGAAAACAACTTTAGACAATAGGCTACAAAAATTAAGAGTTAGCAACAGAATCAGTATTTCAGTTAGTCTCAAACTATATGACTATTTGTACAATCTAGTCATGTGGTAACAGTGACCTGAATAACTCAAACTCTGTCAAATCCAAATTAACTTCAGTGACAAAGATAAAACTGATCTTACAAAAGCCTCCAGTTCAAGCCAGACTTTTTCCCGACTAATTACAGGGAGAACAAGGCCCAACATATTTCCATAATCCTTGGCTGTAATGACTGGATCTATTTAGTGATTTCAGACCCATCAAACCGACATGGCTCTGAGCACAGCGAGTCTCCTTCATCATTGTAGCATTATCTGTTCCTTCAGAAAGTAGGAGAGTGTGAGACAGATATGGATGAAGGGCAAAAGAGTTACATCATCCCTGCATGCTTGTCAAGATGGAAATTGACTTTGGACTTTAATTCAAGCAGTTTGATGGAAAAAAAAATATACAAATACACAACGGTTTGTCAAGTGCTTCAGCAGAGTGAATAAAACACTTCATGGTATATCAAAGATCTTTCATAATGGCTGACAGACTACAACCCCTTCTCCATTGCTCAGGAGCAACCTGTGATCAGTCAAAAGAAGAACTTGGAGGCCATAGACTTGGATGCACCGTGTAAGTCAATGCTGATGGCTGCACTGGAAGCTCCAGAAAATCAAAATGAATATCTCCATGATAACTTCAAATGGATCAAAATGGGAATTTCCATGTTTGAACAAGACAGTGAAAACAAACGCAGCAGAATACAGCAGATGATACTTCCCAAAACCTACATGTTTTACTCCAAACAGGACGTCGGCCATCTTGAATTGAATAAAAGGAGCGACAGTAGCATCATGCAACCCAAAGAAACGTGTGAATCTAATACTAGTTGGAGAGACACCTTGTTTTTGTTTGTTTTTACCAAAGACAGAAGAGAAATCCTATAACCACTAAATTATGAGGCCATTTCATTTCTGTTTGCATTTTGTGAAAAAGGAAGTTGCACGCATGTCTTCCGCTGAGGTCTTGCCACTACAAGCTGAATGAATACGTTTTTGAAAGGTTAGATCATGTGAGCTGAAAAAGTAACAAATGTTGCAATTTTTGTCCCCAATCAAAGCATATCTACTGGAGTAGCAGGTGTGAAAACACCCTTAGTTGACGTGAAATTAAATTTAACATCATTTAAATCCTACATGATGTCACATGTAAAGATTCTATACAATCACCATTCATTTCTTGACTCTTGGTAAATGCACATTTTGTCCTGAAAAAATTCCTGTGGCACCAAATGTTGAAGACTTAACTAGCCACCCAGAACTAATCTCCTTAAAAACCTTTGCCTCTGACTATACATACCTCATATATTTAGTCCATTTGACTCACAAAACACAGCTGCTCATGTGAAAGCCCAAACTGCATGATGCTCCATTTATTATTCATCTATGAAGAAAGAGGAGAGAGCAAAAAAAGTTTGAAACTTTAAAAAGATAAGGCAAAGTGCTGACTTATGAAGAGTGAAATCGAGATGAGCGCAGATTTTAGTGCAGACAGGTGAAGCGGGTGTTGTGTAGAGAAGTGTGCCAGAGTCCTTTGTGAGCATTAACCTGAAACTGTGGAACATTGTTTAATTAGCTTGAGAGCCAAGTAAGGGGTTCAAATTATGATGAGACTCTCAGAGAATGATAATCAAAGCTAGGAAAGCCAGAGTGAATAAATGATCACAGGGACTTTCTCTAATGCAGCTGGATGTTCATAGAAAATGTCTGAATTACATCTTAAAAAGTCCAGTGATTCTCAGGAACAGAATTAATTTCCTTTTAGAAAATTACCAAAGAAAAGATAGCAAATATTCCCATCTTGTTGCATCATTTTCATACAATTTTACCAAATCATCATGAAGACTTGTCAAGATATCCAAAAAATGGGAGCCCAATTTGTCAAGATTCTTGCTCAGAAAAATGTAGACCTAGTTGCATCTCTCTTTCACATGAAGACTTTTGAGACAAAAGTTGTCTCCCTCCAATCCCTGCCTGAAACTGGTTTCTACACTCTCAAAACTGCTGAGTTACTTTTTTCTCCAGATCCTTGGTTTTATAGTGATGGAAAAAAATTATTTTACTACCATTTGTGGTAATTCTATATCATTGTCAATTGGCTGAGAGGAGAAACATCATTCTTTAAAGAAAACCATGACAAACTTTGCAATTACATGGTCAGACTTCCCTGAACCCCGGCCAGGTTATTATATATGATTAGTAAATTATGGTGTACAGAAATGTTAATGTCAATGAGTTGCAGTAATAACTTCCCTCCAGAGTTTGGTGACTTAACATACAGTGACATCAGCTTTTCTTTCTTTGTTTTAGACACAATTGAATTTGTGTGTAAATTCAAATTTGTCTAGTTGAATTAGACAAATTAATTGGCAACAAAGACTTGAATGCCAACTGAATTCTTTAGTGATTTCTCCAATTCACAGAGTATTTTTGTTACATCCACAGGGCAACACTGTTTTTATAAATCAACCTGCATTTACCTCAGGTTGAATTTGTTTTTTTAAATATAGTATAATGTTATATTACTAGTTTGACATGTATGAAATAATTCACACTTGTATTAGTGTCAGACTTCTAAAAAGATATTCTCTCATGTAATGGCATTATTCCCATTAACTCTTATTACTTATTTGTGTTGGACTTCTTCCTGATTGTGCAGACAACAATAAGAGGGTGTTGCCTGCAGCTCTTCACAACAGTTCATGGCCTTACACTTGTTCTACAACTTTTTGCAATATTTATACCCTAAGTGGCAAAACGGAAAAGCCAAGAAACGGCACACATCCATTTATAAAAACAATCTATAGGTAAGAAGTAATACGATTTGTAATAACGCATATATCCTGAGGCTGCCTTGTAAAAATGGTGTGCTAGACAAAGTTTTTGGAGAAGGTTGCTGTTGTCATTGATAAATCTATGATCTCTTCCTACCTGTGTTATGAAAACATAAAGGTATTTCCGTTCCTGCCTGAACTCTGAAACTATTTCACTTATTAATGATCCCATGTTGTAAGGAAGAATACAAGCACATCAACATCTACCAATGAAAACTTTAACATTAAGCTATTCGGATATCAGCAAAATATAAAGCTTCAGTTCCACCCTGCCTCCTTTCTTTTCTGTATGAATGTGTAAAATATACTCCAAAGTTTCTTTCTGCCTCTTTGTAAAAAAGAAAGGTCCATATCTCCCATTGTGCAGGCGAGCGGACTGATTGGATTCTCAGCCTGTCAATGGAAATAACTTCAAAGAGTGAACAGAAATATGAAAAGGTGCTCCTAAGAGGGCCCAGGCTTGGTGGCTAAGTGGGAAAAGGGCACCCTGTCACAAAGAGAGGAAGAGTGAAGACTGAAAAGTAATGAATCTTACAGTACATGGCAGCTGATTTTTTTTTCCCAATAGAGGACAAGGTCAGAAGTCATGTTGAAGGAGATGATGTTCATTACTGAGCTGTGAAAAACACAATATTCTTGACATATTTCACTAAAATTATTACAAGTAAACAAGTCTTGGTAATATAAATGACTCTTTTTAAATTACACGTATGCTTTTAAAGACACTTTCATGGCAAAATTTTTAAAAAGCCAGTAAATAAAAGTGTTTTGTGGCCTTTGGAGAAAGGAACTAATTCCATTTCCTGATGTATTTTACACACACAGGGTGGTGCACAAAATAATATAACAGGATTGATTATATATTTAGATACAAAACTATTTTGTTCACCTGAATTGCAAAAAACATTTGGAAAACACAATAGTTTTGATATAAGATTCTCGTGCTTGTCCAAATTTAAAGTGGTTCTAATACATTTCTTCAAAATGTTACAACATTTATACAAATAGTGTTTTAAGGACCATCTCTTCAGTATCCTGTTCAGGCAGAATACTGCCTTCTCATTGTGCTTCATAACTTGTCTGTCATTCTGTCATTGTTTCTTTGCTCATCTAAGTACCTAAAATGCTGCCAGACTTAACAGGTGGGTTCTTATTCAGTGCTTCTGAAAAGCAGTAATAACCAAGGAGCAACAAGAGCAGACTGTCAATACAAGAAAGCAAAGGAAGTATTTCCGTTTTAACTTCATGGTTTCAAGATAAAGTCCCTCTCTTTTACATCCTGTAGCCATATTTCCTTGAACTTCCTGCACCAGGTAAACTCATGCAAACAATAACGAGTTAGCACTTTGAGTCAGACATGACTTTGGTTAGTCATTCGTGCTACTAATTAAATGCGACTGAAATGCATGTGCAGAAGAAGAACATTGACATCAAACAGCAGCATATGGCTTACAAAAGTAATAATGGTGCCACCTTGAATAGATCAGTTTAAAACATTACTGTCACAAGATCATAACACCAAGGAAGCTAATAAAAGACAGTACAGCTAATAGTGATGGCCTTTTGTGGAGCATTGACTGCGGCATCTGTATTGAAGTCTTTTTGGATGTGTATTCAGAGCCAGCAGTGGTGGGATTGTGATGTGAAGTGAAGTGAAGCGCTATAAGTTCATAATTTTCCCAATTATAATTTTCAGCCATTGTGTACATCTGAATTCATTGCTTCTGGCTTCTGCTGGTGCAGAATTATGATGAATGTCTCGCATCAATAAAATAAAAGCAGCATAAAATGAAACATGATCGTTCAAACTGAAAACGCTTTGAAAACAGTCGGATACATTTCCAAAGTAGAACCACATATGGAAGTTGCACATATTGGATATTTTGGGGGTGAAAAGGTCAGAATTGTGTGAGTTAGACAGCAATGAAAAAGTTGGATTTGTGTTGCAAATGTGCAAACAAAGCAGATGTGTGTTGCATTTGAATGCTGTGTGAACCCCTCCACATTTGTCATATGCAATTACCCTGGTTCACTTTCTATACCACTAACTCATACATTTACCAACAGATTCTACATAACACTGTCACCACTTATGTTGGACTGTTTAAACTTGTGATTATCAATGGTCACACCAAGAAAGATGTGTAAAGTAAAGTTTGAATGATGCTCTGTTCCATAGAGCTCATTAATCTGAGAACTGTTGTCAAAAGGTTCAAAAGGTAGGAAGACAACTACTGACAGGACATGTACTGTGGAGTATTATAAAACAGAAGTGAGTGATTGGTCATGGTATCTTCATCTGTCAGCAGATGTGTAGATACCCAGTTCAGGTTTGGTAAGTAGAGTAGGTATTTACTTTACTAACTAAACTTTTGCAGAAGTGAGAAAGCTTCCCAGGTGAGTGTTGCAGTAGTGGAAGGAACCAAGAAAATTGAGAAGAAAATCATATAGTGGTACAAAGTCACCTCCAGGCAGGTTATTGCTATCATGGCAGAGAACCTGGCTGATTCTCCTATAGCATGGCTCAAGGAGTTGATGGCTTGCAGGTGGTAGCAAGAACAGTCCAACCCTCAAGGAGAAAAGGAACAAATAAGGAAAATAGAACAGAGAAAGAGGAGAGACAACCCCGCCCCCCACCCCCCCAACTCTTCTCATATCATGGGATATTGGACTATTGGAGGATCGAACTGCAAACAAGAGTTCAAGAGCCAAATGGTTGTGAAACAGAATATGTTTAGGTTTTGGGTAAAACCATGTATTTATCTAAATCTATGCAACAAATTGTAGTCTAACAGAAATGGCTCAGAATTGCCAACAAACACTATTGTTACATTTTAGTTATTTAACTCCAACTTTCTGCAGCCTCAAAGAAATCTATAAAAAAAAAAGTTAAAAAAGTCTTAACAGCATTCAGTACAAGAGAAGCCTGACCTCGAACACTTGGCCAGGACAAAGGCCTGGCAGATAATTTTTTGAGTCTGATCAAACTCTTAAATGTCTCTGTGAGAAAAGACAGAAGGAATGGAGCTCCTGTCACAGACAGTTTTTCTTTTCCCGCAGGTTTTGTCAGATTGTCTGCTTGTCTACCTTGCTGGAAGTCAAGGTTTGGCAGAATACATCTAAAAGTAATCATGTTCCTGGGTTTTGAATTGCACAAGCCATAAGCAATCATTATAATGGAGGCTGCTTTGCATCTTTACTCTAAAAATGCATGAATTCACCGTAAACACAATCCACTGAGTCACTTCCTTCATATACTTAAAAAGATGCATGCGCATAATTTAGGGAAACTGTTGTATCTTCTGCTTACCTAATTCCTTAGCAATTGTTCTGCACTTTTTAAACTACTTGTAGCAATGAAAGGCAAAGAGAAACAGATGCTGCTTACACTCAGATTCAGTTTTCTTTTTCATCCCTATCTCTGTTTTTTCATGTGCTTCCCTCTCAACTCTTTTCATCCCATAGCATTAGTTTGAAAAGGTTCAGTGCAGTTTGAGCTGTCACATATTCGATAATGGTAATGACAGTAAAGACAGGCAGAGGAATCTTACTTCTGCTTCATTTCCCCAGAGATGCTCGTGATTGGTGCTCCACTGCTCCGAGAAAATGATTGTAATTATTTGTCGATTTATTTCCTTCACCCATTTTTACAAATATACTTTGTTTTTTGTCAGAATGGAAAATGCTTTTTCAAAGGACTAATGTAATTTAAGGTGGTTAGCCTTGTTTTGCATTAGTTATTTAGCTGCACTATTTAGAATTCCACTTTTTTTTACCATTTAATCATTTTTACTTAACCTTTATGCAGTAAAAGCTAAATACAACAAAAATGGCTTTTTCATAACAAATCAGCCGATGTCTGAAGAAATAAAAAGTTTAACTTCTAATTTATTACCACAGGTGTCAGACCACACAAAAATTTTAAGATTAGTACAAATTAATGAGAAAAACTGTGTATGAGCACATGTTTAGGCCAAGGGAGATTCAAACATACATCAAAGAGTCAAAACAACACTCCAGGTATGTTTTTTGACGACAATAACATTATGACATAAATTTCAAAAAAGTAAATTTTAAATAATGACCCTCACAGTTTTTAACTGCTGGACTTTGTAGTACCTTTATGAGATTCTTCACAAACAAGTCAATAATCTACACAATAGCCAAATTTAAAAAATGCGATCAAGTCAGTCACTGATTTAAATTGTTAAACAATATTTTTCAGAGACACAATTTCAGTTCACCAATTCCTCTTGAGACTAGTGTTTTGAGACAGAATAATATCCACACAACGCCATCTGTCAGAAAGAATGATTGCTGACGTTTATCAATCCAGTCATCTGTGCTTTCACACACTGTCAAGAAAACTGTCTTCAGATTGAATGTGTCACATTTGTAATGATGGACTAGCCTGAGGAGAGAGCAAGTTACATAAATCACAGATGTTTTTCTGTACTCAAACATATTTGACACACACAAATTGCAGCTACATAAAAAGTGGTGTGATTTATTAAACACACCCCTACCATATTCAAAAGCAAAGCCTGTTATCTACTTTTAACCTGTCCTGTATCTACTGCCTAATTGCTCATGTCTGATTGATGGGTTTCACAGACGAGACTATCATCTCTTTGTCACATAGAACTAAAGACACTGCATATCATTGTCTGGAATGATAAGTCATATCGGCTGAAATCATATTAAACTGTAGATGTCTAAAAGCTAATAATATGCAAACCCCGAGGCCTGGGCTTGTTAGAAGTGATAAGGACATTAATCTTTGTACCAGATCAGTGAAGTTTTACAGCGGGTCTTGCTGGATGGTGCTGCAAATTTGGTTTACACAAAGAAAATAATATTGTACGGATTTCACAGTGAGGTCACCATTGAAAGTCAGCCATTAAAGAGGTTTTTTGGACAGAAACAAATCCGAAAGAGAGAAGGAAGATTGGAGAATGGAGAGATAAAAAGCGCAGCATTGGCAAGTTCTGCTGTCTTTGATGGTGTTAAAGAGAAAATGTTCTGGATAGACAATCCATGCCTCTGGTGACATTCTTCCTTTGTGTTTCTGTTTTAAACTAGAGGCTTCCACATTTTTTCCTTTCTTGTTTTTCCCCCCTTTTCTGTTGCTCTATTCACATTCGCCTCCATTCCCTACATGCCTCATTCCACTTTCTTTCTTTCAGGCCCTCTCCCTGTTATGCCCCCGTCTCTTGGTTTCATTTTCAACTATCCCATTCTCTCTGCTTTCTTCATATTTCTCTCCAGTTATTTGCAAATTCTCTTTCAGTCTTTTATGCTTCCATCCTCAACTCTTCTGCCTACCAACCCCCTTTGTTGTTTTCTTTCCCTTTCCTCCTTTTCTCTAGGTGGATGGTTTGCTGTTCTCATGCATGCAAACCACATCTTCCAATATCTGACCAAGCACCTGGCAGGCGTTAAGCTGCGGAGACCAATCCGTTACCTTAGCTGGCCCTCAAACTGAAGTGCTTTTCAGAGGATCAGAAGAGTCCAAGCAATCCCACTGACATCCAACAATGCAACTTCTCAAAGGTGTCACATTGTTTTTGTGTAAAAATAAGTAAAAGAATAATCATGCACAGTATTCATATACATGCAAATTGAATTATACTATCAACATTTCCAAGTAGCATCCAAGCAGCATGGGGGCCAATAGCTGCTTCTTATTGACGGTGGCTAAACATGCTTGCCCTTGAAAAGTAAGACAATGACCTGATTGAGATGCAGTGGCTGAAATGGGTTCTTTCACTATGAAATTTTTCAGAGTTGGAATAGAGAATAAGCAGATCAAGATAATGGAATCGTTCAGATTGAAAATGGAAGAGGACAGTTTAGCCATAATCACATCTCCTGTTTCAGTTTTTCGCTCTCTGCCTCCTTTTCTCTACTTCTCATTTTGTTTCGTTTTCTCCATCATAAGCATGCAAACACCATCGCTCTTCTCCCTTACTGTTCTGTGCTTTTATTTTTCCCTCCAATTCCTAATGTGGCAGCATGGAACAGAACCTGCATAAAAAGCAGTATCCAATTAGGATTTCTCTTTTCATGTTGAGGCACTGCGCTGAATATAAAAAGGGCTGAATATGCACGCATGCTCAGGCCATCGTCACTGACAGCATGCAAATTCTCACACTTTCAGGCACTCAAGCAGTGATGCCACAAACACACTTTAACACACTTGCATGCACAACTGTAGAAGCTCAGCTTCCCTCTTCACTTTTCGCTACCATCCAAGGCTATTTGAATATGAAACCTCAGTGTCATTTGCACAGCCAAAAGAAATAAAACACCAAAAGAGCTTTTCTAGATGTGCCTATAGTGCTTGCACAAGTGCGCAAATTAAAAAGTTTATCTTGGAAAGTGCTTACTGTAAAGTAGCAGCAGAGAGATTGAGGTGAAATAAATAATTCATAAATAAATCAATGCTCTTTATGTAACGATTTTAGAATAAAGTGCCTTGCAAAAATATTCACTCCATCTGAACTCTTTCACCAATACAAATCTGAAAAGTGTGGACAGCAGTTGATGTAACCCCTTTTCCTCTGAAACTCATGAAAAAGCTTCAGTTGCTTTCAGAAATGATGCAATTAGCAAATACTATTTAAATGGTACTTGTCCATCTTGTAAAGGGACTTGAAATTATATTTGCTGTAACTGCACTAAAATTTACCTGCCCAGATGAAGTGTCTTTCCCAAGAACACAATGATGGAGATAAAGCAGAGGGTCGAACCGGAAACCCACTGGTTACAGGATCAACTCCTACCTCCTGAGCCACCATTGCCCCATTTTAAAATATGTTTGTTTTTAACTTTTTGGTGACATGTTAGGTATACATATATATTCAGGATTTTCTGTCACTTCTCTGGGGTGTGTTTGACCACCATGCAACATTTTGATCCACATTCAGATCACCAAGCATGACAAAATGATATGAACAAGATCCAAGACAAAATACTGAATCATTTTCATTATTTCAACAGAGGCTAAAGGTTTTCATTCTTTGACGAGGCCCATTATTTATATTTTAAATTGCCTAAAAACTAGAATAGTTTATAAGCAATCGAAGCTTCAAATGTATTTAAATTATTTGGTTACAATTTTAATGCTGAAAATCACAGCTTTTTATGTTATGAGGAGAACATCTCTGTCATTGAGTGAGATCTCAGTCGACTGGACACTGTTGCAGAGTTTGCTGGTCTAACTGTCCTGTTCCACAGTTGGGATGCTCACAAAAACGTTTCTGGAGAATGTTCAGGAAAATAACATAAGGTTCTACTCTACAGACGTTTAAAGTAGAGTTATGTGATAAAGCAATATTTGAAGCTTTCAATGTCCTTCTATTATATGAAAACAGTATAGTATTACGCCACTGTAAACCTACATCCTACAAATCACCATAAACACATAAAAACATGTTTTAGAAAGAAAAAATGTAAAACTTAATGGGATGTGAAAACATTTTTGTAAGAACTGGTGAAGTTTAATTTGGTCTAATGGGATCTAAGTTGTACTGAGGTTTTAAATGCCACTGAAAATAAAAGATCACAAAACCACACAATGTGCTCAAACCTCATTATTTTTCCATCTGCTGATTCCTCTTTAGTAGACTTTAATTCACTAAATACTCCTTCATATGTTAACTGAGACAGAAACAAGCAGATGCCGAGATGGATTTTTATTTGCTGGCACATTTTGTTGTTACTGTCATCATGATCACATCTTTTTCGCCTGGCATGAGCCATATGCCTAATTTCTGAGTCAGACAAAGTCATCCGTGTAAGCTCTATGGAGCTTTTTCTACATGGTTGAAATATATCAGCCAGCAAGACAAAGCAAGTGGGACTTCTGTTCACGGCCAACGGAGGTGGGGGAGAAAAGAGAAAAAAGAGCCAGTCGGGAAAAGACAATAATTCAAAACCTGCCAAAATCATTCTTCCCTCTCTAATTCCCAGCCGAGGAGGTGGACTTGGTCACTAAAGCTCTCTGGTAATGTATTATGGAGGCTCTGGATAAGATGGCCGTTCTGCTGCAACACAAGCAGATTTGGATGTCGGCACCAAGCCCTTCACGTCATTGCTGTTTCTTAAAATAAAGCCGTTCTGGCTCCATGATTGCTCTATCTCGAGCTGTAAAAACAATTCTCCTAAGTGCTGACTTAAAAATGAATCTCACTAGATTCTCGGTGCAGACAGGAAGTATGGAGTGTGTTATCACCAACAGGCATACTTGTTGGTGGTTAACCAACAAATATGTTGACTACTAGAAAATATTTCCCAAATTGAACAATTTCTCTCAGATGAACCTCAAGTATCACTGATGATTTTGCATCTTTTGACATTTAGATAAAGCATGACGATGCTAAAAGAGGGGCTGTGGCATTGCATGAGATAGTCTGGAGTGGCAGAGAAGTATCTTAGAGTGGTGCAGGACATGTGTGAGATCTGTGAGACAGCAGTGGGGTGTGCTGAAGGAGTGACAGAATAGTTCAAGGTGGAGGTGGGGCAGCATCAAGGACTGGCTATAAGCCCCTTCTTGTTTTGGAGGCACAGTCAGAGAGACCAGACTGAGTTGATTGGGTGAGGTTCAGAGAACAGACAATAATTATATTTATAGAAGGATGCTGAGTTTGGAGTCACTGGGTAGGAAGCCAGGAAGAGCGAAAAGTAGATTTATTGATGTGGGGAAAAGACATGAAGTTAGTTGGTGTAACGGCAGAGGATGTAGTCAAAATCCCAAGAGTCACAATAAACAAAAAATCTAAAAAAAAAAAAAAATGGTGGTGTAGAAACATCTGAAACAATTTCAAATCAATCACCTGCGTTTACAGGATTTTCACTTTTAAATTAAATTGATATACAGTGAAATATACGCAATTCATTTGAAGCATTACTTGGACGATTGTTGCATCTGTTTTAGCTGCAGATTGAAATTTGTGTGGAAAAACTCAATCATGGGAATGAATCCTGGCATAACAACAGCACTGTTTCTCTTGTACTATAAGAGGTGATTGTTTAAATTTAGTGAGACTGACGGGCTTGATAACTGGGTCAGAGCAAGGTAAAAGAAATGGGAGCAAAAAGAATAAAGCTGAGATAAATGTGGATGCAGTACGAAGTTATTTTTGAAGGAGTCTGTATATGTGAGGATAAGAGGTGCACAGGGAATGGCTGATGCGTCTCGGTACATTTGACACATCTCGCAGCCTCTGGCATCAGATAAGTCAGCTGGCGGAGGAGAAGTATTTTAAAAATCTCTGGGATTATGATAACTCCTGTTGAATCTTCTTATAGGTAGACGTGAAAGATTAATGTGGACCTTTAAAAAGTGATGATGGAAGTCATGAAAGTTAACTAAGCTCCTTCATGCTCAACAGATCACTCAAATAGCTTGTCTTTCAAACAGCCTCTGTCATTCTGATTCTGTATTAAGTAAATCCTAAAGTTCACTGTAATAGATGGTAACCCTTTGTCAGCCTGATAGTTGGTCAGCTGTGTGATGAAAGTGAGGGAAAAAAGACGAAATACAATTGAAAGTTTTTTTCTGATTACTGTTGATTCTTTAATAATCCATATAAAATTATACTTTATTTTTTTAAGACATGAACACATTCACTCACAGCGCTTAGCGTTCGGAGTGGATTTTGCTTTGGGTGTCAGAATTTAAGTATCTGATCTTTCTAAAACTTTGTCAGTCTTGTTCATATAAAATAAAAAGATCCAACACAAACAATGTCAGCAACAATACGCTATGGTATACATTATTCTCATTTGGCCGTATCGATTGAAACAATGAGGCTTTTTCATTGAATGTGTGGGTGAATTTTAATGGAGAAACTAGAGGACACACTGGTGTGTCTGTCTGGCCACTGGAAGCTGCCTCTGATCCACTTCTGGTGAGATGCCACCTTATCCTTTAATCTGTGCCCAGGCCTTTCAAGTAACCGTGACCTGGCTTTCCATCAAAACTTACTCACTCATGAGACAGTTTTTATGATTTTTTTGCAGGAGGATATGGGTATGGTAGGCGTGTAGGTGTTTTTCATATAAAACAGACATGAAGTTTGTGTGTGTGGCAAGCATTTCTGCAAATTAGAAACTGTTCCCTATCCTGCTTATAAATCTAACCACTGGCGCAAAAAGTGGGTATGCAACGCATAGGGGCGCAGCACCAGAGGGGGCGCCAAAACCCCGTCTGGAAGGGGCGGCGCGTCGATGATGTTTTCACATACACTTCATTGCGCCTTACGCTCCTTCACCTCGCGCACATAACGAGATAAATGTAGCGAGTTTTACCCTTCCCGTATCGTCGCTTCGGGGTGGGGGCGGGAGAGAGTGAGCGTCGCTCCTTCACCCTGACGTTCCTTCCCTCGGAGAGGGGGGGCACCGCTCTCTGTTTTCGCATCCACCTGAATAATGTGTAGTTGCGCCACTGAATCTAACATGACAAAAAACATTAATTCCTTTAAATGTTTTTTAAATGCCAGTACACAATTGTCTTCCACAAGTAATAACACACCTAAACATTTTTCTAAATGTCTTTCCTGTTGCAAACTCAGCCTACAGCATGCTGTATTTTATGTGACAAAAGCAAAAATAATTTAGAAATGTTAAAAAAAAAAGCATGGTTTTCCAGTTTTTTGCAAGTAAAATAAAAAATTGAGGCATGTATATCTACACTTTGTACAACCACTTTTTGTTGCAATTAAACCTGTAAATATTTAGGGCTATTTCAGCTTTGCACATCTGCAGTTTGAAACTTTTGCTCATTCTTCTAGGAAATAAATCAGACAAGCTTAGTCAGAATGGGAAGAGTGTTGTAAACATTAATTTTCTATCATCCCACAGACTTTTAGATGAGTGCAAGTCCAAACTTTTATTAGGTAATCTTACTAGATTACCTTGTGTTCATTCATTGTACCACAGTGAAGTCATGTGCAGCAGAAAGACAGATGTGGTCATTCTTTTACTTTAACAAAGTCAATTATATATATTATTACATTAGTGACTTATTATATTAGTGAAGGACCTTTGAATAGCAACTGAACTGAAGCACTTCAGCCCACAACACTTGTATAGAAAAATACAAGTCTGTCCAAAATAACAAAATGAAATGCAACCTAATTTTACCTCGAAGGAGCAATCGTTTAGCTTGTTCAGGTTCTTGTTGTTTCTGATTCAGACTCGTTCCAATGCTGTGTCTGAGTCAGCTAGGTCTAGTTCAGCAAACATTCCCTCAGGGTTCACACTCAGCAGTTGCCATGCTGGAGTGAAGACGTGCCGATGGTGAAAAGAGCTGCACATCCTAAAGGACAGGAGGTGCAACATGAGATAGAGTGAGAAACTACTCATTGTCCACCCTTACCTCACAGACACACCTCTTAAAACAGCCAGGTGTTCCGAGGTTGTAAAAATGGCATTGTGCATAAGCAAAGTGATATTTAGAATCACTAATAAATAAATGGGCAAGTAAAAGTATTACAACTTCAGTGCATTATGTATTTCTTTAAAGAGTATGCATAATGATTTGAATGTGAAACCCTTGTTTTATTGCATGTAAACTTTACAGTACGTCAAGACGTATAAAGAAACAGGTCTTAAAAGTGAGAACAGTGTATTGCGACCTTTGGATTTAGCAAAATTTTTATGTAGGTGTGACTACATTCTGAAGATTTGGCAGTGTTACGAATACAGCACCTGGGAACAAAAGCAGACTCAGGAGATGTATGGTAGAGACAAGAGAAGAGGAGATTATATCAGTATTTCCAGTGCTGAACAGCTTTTTGCTCACCTCTGTTATCTCTCATCATTCCTCACATCGGCTTTCGTACTTTAAACTGTAAATCATATTACACGCTGGGTGTCTCTGAAAAATCTTATATTATCTGGGAGGAATGGGTGAGAATTAAACAGAGTCTTTGCTCTTCCACTACCGTCCTACTGTAACATTTTGGCATTGCTTAAAGAAATAACCTAATATGTAGAATGCCTTTTTGTCACTTCTAACTAGGCCTGTCGCGATAAACGATAAATCAATTAATCGCATGATAAATTAAACCTATCGACCTCATTTTAATTATCGGCATTATAGTCTCTTCCTGCCTTTTTTTCCTTCTGCTGATGACACTGAATGAAAAAAGGCTCAACTCCGGTGCTCTCCAGTAACCCCTCCATTCCTCGTTTCTTTAGTGTAATGTCCAGCGCATATTACACGAGTTGTCGGCCGACTGTCAGCCCATTTTCAAAACCTGAGAAACACATTAGCCGACAGAAATCCCAGGTATAACGGTTCGATCGGGTTTGTCGTGTGGTGTCCAGCCACCTGAGCACAAAATAATGGCTACAAGTCCAGTTAACTAATTTTAAAATCAGGCATAAATCAATGCTTTACTAGAATCTACCTGTGATGCATGTGGCTAGAGTCAGTGTAAAGTCCTGACTGAACGAAAATCATTATAACCTCTGTCACTTTAACGAAGAACAGCTGAAAACTTACCGGGTTTATCAACTGCGGTAGCAATTTGGCTCCAACTCCTCCCCTTGTCATTTCTATATTATTTGCACGAAATGTTAAAGAAATATTAATGTTGTTTCCAAATATCTCCAAATGTCCGCTGGACTTTATGTTGCACCGTTTCAGCTGTTTGGGATTCCCTTCATAATTTCCCCTCAGAAAGCACGGAGGAGAATCCGCGCTTTCTGATTGGCTACCTGTCACATTCAGCGTTAAGCTCTCAGTCGGGGAAAATCCCTGATTAAGATCGGAGCGGCCACAACGACCTACCATAACACACCACACACTGCAGGATGATCGGTTACAAAATCACCAACAATCTTAGATCGGCCAACAATTTAAGATTAGGGGCAATTAATAGGGGCAAAAAATCATGTAGTATTAACTACTGCATTAGGTAGTCAATGTGCCCATTTTCTCTATTTAAATCTAGTGATCACTGAAGGGCAATATAGTATACAGACTTCATAATCTGCACTCTTTTGGTTGAATGCAGTATTTATTTCCACTAGTTTCTATTCAAGCACGTTTTTTGTTAATGGAGAATCCATTTTATTTTTGGTTGTTTTCTTTATTTAGTTTCGGTTCCAGTGTTATGTGTTCTTTTGAAAATAAAGTGTATATCTATGGCAGGAAATCGCGTGCATTAATAGTAATTTCCATTAAATCTGTGCAAAAGGTCTTGAAACAATATTATCGTTTATCGCAATAATTGTTTAGACAATTAATCGCTCAGCAAAATTTGTTATTGTGACTGGCCTACTTCTAACTTATTTTTATTGGATAAGAAACAGGAATCTGCTGGGATGTTGAGATAAGAGAATAAATTCATGAACTGTATTCTCTATTAGTCATCAGGTAATTTCTGAAGGCAGTTGGTTGCACTCAGAGAAAAGGGGACTGACTGAATAGTTTTGCACACTGCATTTTCAGGTTTTTATTTGTAAAAAATATTTGAATCATGTACAATTTTCTTTCTTCTTCACAATTGTATATCACTTTGCGTTGGTGATGACTGCTGATCTTTCAGGACATTCACAATCTGTGATTCACAGAAAACTGTCCAATAGAGAAAATATTCAGTGAGTGACAGTGATGTGGACGAACATGTCTTGTTGATGTCAAAGGTCAGAGGAGAATTGGCAGACCGGCTGAAGATGACAGAAAGGCGACAGCTGCTCACATAACCACTTGTTACAGTCGATGTGTGAAGTGTATCATCTTTAACAACACATTAAGCTGAACCAAAACTGGACAGCAAAAGTGCAAAATATGGCCTGATCTTGTCAGTCAATATTCAAAAATTACAGTATGTAATTGGTAATTTTCTGTAAAAACATGAAAACATGAATCCAACCTACCTTATTGTTATGGTTTAGCCTAGTGGTTGTGGTATAATGGTAAAGGGAAAACTACAATTAGACATTGTTTAAATGCCACTCCTGACGATTTCTGCTGATTATGTCTATCCTTTAATGACTGTAGTGTCCTGATTGCGGACTCCAGTAGAACATTGTTCATGTTGCAAAGCTCAGCTCATTAAAAACTGGTTTGTTTGGTTCTGTTTAGGAGAGCAGATCATGCATGTAGGAGGAGGAGATTCATATCATGGATGTGCAACTGACAAATCTGCAGCTGCTGTGTGATACTGTCATTTTAGTATGGACCATAATCTCCAATTCATATTTCCAACACCTTGTTGAGTAGGGTTGTGTAATAATATCGATTTTGCAATATATATTGATATTTTCTTTGCTAGAAAAAAATCGATATTCATCCGCAAGTATCATAACATCCAACTGTCACCTTGCTCACTCACTGCTTGCTTTGCCGGGAGAGTGATTAGGTCATCAGGCTTAGAGTGATTCCTTCAGATGTTAAGTGTCAAGGTTAAAAAGGTATCAAACTATTCAGAGCAGGTACTTGGTGCACTTTATTTACTTTACAAATGCATGTAAGCTACAGTTTGTGCTGTTTCAATTAAAAGAAACATGTTTTCTCACCACTTCTTTGATTCATTTTGTCCAGCTGTCGACTTTAAGTCTGTCCATGTCCAACCAGAGCCAGGTATTGTGTAGTTGGTGCTTTTAATGAGTTTTCAGTTAAAATAATTCAGTCCAACTCTATAACAGTCACAAAATGTCACCAAAATCACTCTGTCCCTCTAAAATCTTTCAGAAAATCGCAAAAGTGTATTGAATTGTATCGTTCGCTGAATATCACAATATGTATCAACGACTATCAATTTCTAATTATAAGAAATGTATTTACCTTGAATTTGACAATGCAAGACTGTGCTAAGGCAACACAGGAGTAATTAATGATTAGTTATTGATTCAGAATGTCCAATTTAAAGGAGAAAACATCTCAACTGTAATACATTTATCTTCCTGTTTTTCCTATAATGTCCTCAACCCCTTGAAGAAGCCTGGATAAACAAATGCTTCTGTTACAAAATTCATTTTTTATGCTCGTTTGCATCTCTTGTACTTTGTCTAACTTCCTATTTTAGAGCCATCATGATAGTGAAAACAGCTGGCTTTGAGTCCCGCAGTAACAGTTTTCATACAGATTGCTCCGCAGAGTCTTGTGTTTAAAGCACAGGTAGTTTTAAAGTCATGTACTGGAAGCTAGATACTAAAGCACAAGTAGCTTTAGTAACTATTATAACTGAATGTTAGAATAGTTGCACTTATAGCGCAACATAACAACTGAGCTACAGAACACTATAAACCAGCCAGATGATATAAACATTTCAATCTGTAGGCATGGTGTTACCCTGTGACATCCCATAACAGCCAGTAATTATGAGCAGTCCTTCAGCTAATTAACCAGCCTGCTGACGCTTAAAAGTATTTTGTGCCTATTTAATTACTGATTTGGTCGCCATGGCAAACAGATTGAAAGCTGGCCCCCAAGTTTGTTTACTTTATGGTTTTTTCTGCAGGGTTATGCCTGCCACGTCAGATGGTAATCAGAAATGCATGGTGACAGGCCCTTTAGCAGCTGAAGTAAATAAACATTTCAGATATTGCTTCAAAACCCTTTCTCTTTTCAAAATAGCACAGACACACTTTCCTTGAATTTCACTGCATATCAAGGCTTTTTTAATGAAGATTTTACATTTGCAAATGTAGCAATATTTTTTCAAATTGTTTTCATGGGAAAAATCTGTTTTTTATTTGTTTGTTATCCTCTTTGTACATTGAAATGTACTGGAAAAAATCTGGAATCTGAGCCTGTAAAGTTGTTATTTTCAGGCTAGATTTACATGATTAAAGATACTTTTTAAAGTTAAATGATTGATCCAAACATAGAAATACTATTAAACATTTTTGTAAAAAAAAAATGTAGTCTGCATAATAATAAATACATAATCTTTGATCAGATGGCCCAAACTCAAATGATCACATATCAGATAAATATCCCCAAATAGGTGACTTTTTTTCCAGTCTAAAAATATTGTTTGCCATCAGTATTATTTTTCAATATAGAATTCCCAAATGCTTGTTCTCATTCTTATTTTATGCTTTGGGCAAACCCAGCTTTATAAATATTTCAGTGTCCTATTAGGCTCCAGAGTCGTATTCGTCAGGTTCTCTGACTTTTAGTTCAACTATCTGAGTAAGAGTTTTGCGCAGCATTTTCACATTACTCTTCAATGTCCCTGGAGCTCTCAATTCTCTATTTCCTTCTGATTTAAACTATTTTATGCCTGGGCCTTGAAGGCAGCAACGATCCAAGAGGGTAGAAATGACTGACACATCATTCTCTCCTCGCTCATCTTCCTCAGTTTTTTTTTCTTCTAAATATGCTTAATCTTTCAGTCTCTATTTAATAAATTCTCAAGACTCGTCTGTCTCTGTTCTTGTGTCTAACTGTTTCACTGCACTTTTTACTTTCTACTCATGATTTCTTTAGTCCCCACTTACTCTCACTCAATCTCCCATTTTCTTGCTATATCTCTTCATCCTGTCCTTCACGGATAATTTACCAAGAGGAGCATTCATTCACCTTTTAACCTTCGTGCTTTCAACACCATTTTACACAAAGTAACTCCGTAGGTGAGAAAACAAGTTAAGGACAGCAGCGGGATCGAGAAAGCTAGAAAGGAAGAGCAAATGAAATGATAAAGAAAGAGTTTGGGCTCTAGAGTATTTGGATGGGACTTGGCAAAGTGCTCTGCAGTAGAAATTCATCCCCTGGAGTGAAGGTCTAGGAAGAGTTAGGGTTTATAACTTTCAAAGTGTCAGGAACAAATTCTTGGTCCTAAATGTCTTATGCTTTTCAAACTTCTGATTTGTGTTTCTTTAACCAAAATTCTTTTTTGCTGTTGTTTGAACTGAGGTTGGGTAGTTTGAGTCAAGCATCATGTCAAAGGCTTTCCCTTACTTTGATTTATTTCTCTCACAGTCTGCCTTTTTGAACCATGCTATTGATCTATGTCCGACACAGAACTAAGCTAGAATAATAGCAAGGCAGCTACTCTGCCACCGAGCCACGTTTGCTAGACTTCAGTAAATATCTGAACCCATTGTCTACTCATTGTTAAAGTTTTTGAAGTATTACAGAAAACAATGTTTTTATATATATTTTAGGTAGTTTAAATGTAACTAAAGACAAGCTGCAAGACCTAAAAATATGTATCCAGTATGCAGATGTTTCCTGGGCTGCTTAATTCATCGGCATGATTGGTGTGACAAATACTTGGCAGAATAAAAAAAAAAAGAAAAAATTACAGCTCATGGCAACCTGAGGCTTGAAATTAATATTTATGAAAGTACCTGTAGCCCAAGGAGAAACACATTATACAGACCTATCAGGCTTAGCATTTATTTCCACCTAATATCTGCAAGCCTGAAGGTTTATCTCAAAACTCCTTTGTCATAATAGCTGCTTAATATTTTCTGTATGGAACAATAAAAAGAAAGTGCCATCTGTAACTTAGTTGTAAGTGAAGAAATTGAGGTTACTGCCATTTCCCTTAGACTATGCTAATAAGTTGCTTCGGGTTGTGCCATTTTTTTGGATACAGTTAAATTTAAAGTGATACTTGGAGGCTGCAGGGAAGCAGCTGTACAATCAGATGAAACCGCAACAGAGACAAGATGTAACTAGGTGAGACAGGATAAGTCAAGTCAGCACGAGGCAAAAGAGGGAGACAGAAAAGGGCAGAAGATGGAAGACACTACCAGGAAACATGCATGTCAGAGTGAAGCTTGAGATGGTAATGCAGAAATAGAGCAAAATAATAATGTTTAAAAATCCCTTAATTGCTAGGTTGCTTTTATTTTTATGTGATGAACCATCTGTGCAATCTTAGCAATACTGCAGAGCTACTAGCTGAAGGAATTAGTGAATGTTGACCACCAGGAACACACCAGGGTGCTTGAAGGGGAAAACTGGAGAATGCCTGCATTTGATTTCCCTCGGGTCCTTTGTCCAAATCCCTGAAAAAAAAATAAGCTTCAGCCTCCAGTGGGCAGCAGATCATGAGCTAAGCTTCTGACAGACAGTAGAAACGGCATGCTGAGTCACCAGCATGCTGGTTCTACACTCACTTATTCGTTGTGGGAAAAAAGTATCTCAGGTGGTGACCTTGAATCAGCGGTGAGATGCAGCAACAGTTGAAATAACAGCAATTCGTGGACGTTAGAGAGTAGGAGAAGAAAATGAGGTAAGGTGGCCAGTTTGTTTTCCAGCAGCTTTCACTTAAAGCAGTGTAACTACAAAGATGGCTCAGAATAACATAACCTCTTAGAATGAGTCAGAGCCAAGGAGGACTGGCTTTCCAAAGTGTGTTTCCTGCCACTGAATCAGGTTGTAATAGACATCGTGTTCAAGAATGATGCAATCCAACTAATTCACTAATTAGAGGCCTGAACCCAAAGTAAATCTGACACATTATTAAAACTGATCAGTTTGATTCCAGAATAGTGTTGAGATCGATTGCAAAGGTTTTTGTGTAGCATTTTCCCTGTCAACTATTAATCCAGATATGGGTTATTGTAATTTATCAAGGTGGCAGACACAACATTGAACAATAAGACTTTATGTTATGAATATGTCTCCGGTTAGTTGAGACACCAGTTTAGTTGATCTCTCAGTTAATCTGATGTAAGGGTTTTCTTCCACATTCAGGAAAAAACCCACCAGAGTCATTTTGCAGATGGTTTAGTCTAAGCAACAGATGATAACAGAGAGAAAAGCCCATCCTCTTATTTCCAAAAGTCTTTTGAAGCCTCATCAGGTCTGTAAGTGCCTCCTCTCCTTAACACCTGTAAACCATTAACACGGTTAATTTACTCTTACTCTGCTCTCTGAACCTTTTTCTACTTGTACTCAACCTCTTCAAGAGCTTTAACTCCTGAAGAGGTTGGATTTCATGATTATGTTCGAGTTTGTAATTTTACAAAAGGTCTAGTTGTGCTTCTTAGTAAGTGGCTTCAGCCTAACACATTTGCTATAACTAACACAAATGATCAATAATATTCCCCCAAAGAGTACAGTAGGCTATTGGACAGAACTTGAGTCTTAAGTAGACTTTAAAAGATTTAACTGCTGTACTTCATTCGATTCAGAGACATTTACACGAGGGCTCAGTGACAAAGTTTTACTTGCCTAAACATAAAACTTGGGTTCTGTTTCAAGACTCGGACTCTGAGCGTGGATTTGTCAAATTCTTTGATTTTCCACTTTATAGAACATCAATTGTGAATTGATCAAGTCAGCAGGTAGAAGTTTGATCAATCAAGAAACTGCAGGGAGTAATTTAGATGAAGCTGTCAATTGTAAACTTTCATCTCCTGCAAAACTGGGAACACCAACCGAAAGAAATTGTGTTAGTGATGCAGTTAGTAAGCATTGAGTTTATCACAGCTCTGTTCTGTGACAAAGTTTTTGTCTTCGCTTTTATTAATTTGACTGGAATTATGGAATCTTTTTAAGTCTTTATTCAGTCGTTAAAGGGAGACTAACGTAAAAGAGGTGGCATTTTCTATGATAAAATCTATCCGAATGAAAAGTTGCAAAACACAGTCACTAGCAGGTAGTGTCCCTAATGCATTTATTTTTGGTGCAGTATGATATTTAAATATATTCTTCATTACTGCTATGCAGATTATATTTAGTTCTACATCTCGGGAGCTCTGAATAAATTCTTGAGCAGGATATCTTGCCCAGGTGCATAGATTCCTTTAAGCAAGGGATGAAATGAGAAATTACCACTTTTGCCCCTAACAGATTATTGCCTGAGGTCATGGTGCCCATGTCCAGTCCTCAAGAGCTACCATGCACCCTTAGTGAGTCTGTGATACTGGGTTGCTTGTATTCTTCCTTCTTATTTGCAAAGTAAGGCAAAAAAGTTTTGCAGAGTTTGCTTGTCCAGTGGACCTTGCATAAGAGTTCTCCTTAGCAAGTGTGTCCTCCCTTTGGACAGGTAACTTATTTTAGAATATGGGTCAAAATAAATATTCAAGCGTGCTTCGTTTTGAGGGAGATACTATTATATCAGCACTTTTCCAACAGGGTGAGTAAGTAGTGTTTTTGAAGCCACACCTGCAGGTTACAGAGCATTTTCTACAGTTTTACATGAGCATTTTAAATCCTCATGAAAAATTTAAGTTAAATATTTAAGCAATTGTAAAATTGTGTTAATCTCTGGAAATGCCACAGAGAGAAAAATTATACATAGTCAGAAAAAATGACAAGCAAAAAATTTATTTCCAGAAGTATTTTAAGTTAGATATATTTTGCAATTTTGTATGCAATATATATTCTATATTTTAATCTCTTTTTAATATCCAGGAAATGGAGAGTTTTACAGGTTGCAGACTGTATGTGTCAAACTGTCACGGGAAAGTCCAGGCATTACTGGAAATGAAAAGAAGGTAGAGATGAGCTGTAGAATCGAAGGTGTGGGTTCATCATGTCCCCAGAATTGTGGAGAGTTTAGGTCTGTTCAGCAGCTGCAGGACTACTTCAGACTGTGTAGCGAGAATTTTGACAGTTTTATGGCATGTTGTGGACAGTGACACCGAGACTCAAAAAAATAAGTAACTTCAGGCTTCCAATCACTCCAACATAACCTTGAGGGGACAGAGAATGTTATGAGCAGCACAGATCCACTCTGCCTTTGCACAAACCATACACATGGATAATTTTGGAAACCGACAGCAGTACTCATAACATGCTTTGTGAGAGCAGCTTTACTTACTTTACCCATCATTGTTATAGTTGATGTGTTTTTTCCTGCCTACCCAACAAATGATGACACTCGAGTGAGTAAAATACCATCGTAGAAAAACAAAAAACAAACCCACTAACAAACAAAAATCTATTTGAAAATCAATACAGAGCGTTTGTAATGCTTTTGTTAAAGTGTTACGAGCATCTTTGTGGCTTAGTAGATATCCATCCATTTACTTTAAATTGGAGTGTCACAGGGGTGCTGATTCCCCTTTCAGCACCCCTGAAGTCGCCACTCCATCGCAGTTAAGTAAAAACTGCGATCAAACAAGCTGTTAGATTTGATACCACTTACATCCAATTAATGATTGCAAAGTTCATGAGTTGTCAAGAAAAACAAAATTATAATCAAGTCTGCTGTTCCCACATACAATGGACCTTACCACAGGGTCCGGCTTTCACTGGCTAATGCCCATTTTACGTCACAGCACAGCTATCACGTGGGTTACTGGCTCACAAACTCATGCTAATGTACATTGTGGACTACCAGACCGACAGAAAGTTTTTGCGTCAGGACTCGAAAAAAAAATGGTTCTCCGTCAGTGGGGTATCTGCGCGATGTCAGGTATCCTGATCGTGTTTGTGGAACTAAAATTCACAGATTTCCAAAATCTGAAACGGAAAACCTTGCTTGGATCAAAGCTTGTGCACGACCGCATTTGCAGCTCAACCGTCATAGGATCAATAAGAACAAAGTGTCTGCTGGCGTAAGTATTATTGCTTTGCTTTCTTTGTGTTTAGTGAATGAAAAAAATAAAGTCAATAATAAATACATCCATTATGAAAACCTTTTAGCCAAGTACAGCATAATGGCAGTACCGATACAACTTCTACATCCTGAAGCCTGTCTGTTACAGCCTTACTTACGTTAGCTGAACAGATCAATATGCAATGTGTACCGTATCTGACATACATTAAAGATTTTATTTCACCTGAGAAGGCTTTTTACTAAACTGTAATCGTGTTAGCCACGCTAACTTTTACTAAACTGTAATCGTATTAGCCACGCTAGCACCGAGTACCGTTTATCAGGCGTAGGCACATTCGAACCCTCAAAACCATGAATGTCCGACTCACCCAGCCTTGCAAGAACAACAGCCATCAGTGATCTTGTCCACAGCTATATTTATGCTGGGGGTCCGAGGATCTGCTGTATTTCCTCATCGACTGGTAGCATTTAGCTGCAACTCGCACAATGTTAGAGGCATTGCGTGGCTAAAACATCTTGATGTCGTCCAAAAAAGATGACATGAACTTGTTGGTTCCCCTGTCCATTGTCGTGGCTGATATTTTGTGAAAATTCGGCAGAAATGCTAAACTAATCGACTCAGAAATACTCTGCAGAGTCAGTCGAAACGAAAAATCCCATAGAAGCTAAGCTCTGCGAGGAGGTTAGTGTGAGACATGAAGTCACGTGGGACTTTCGAGGGGCGTTTCTGGGCGGAGCTTGGTAAGGTCCATGAACATAGATTACAAGACCTCTGACATTAAATTAGATAAAAGTCTTAACTTTTTTTTTTTAATCGTTTACTAGGAAAGCAGCAACAATAATAAAATAATCCAGTTAATATGAGGCTTTTGTTATTTAAGATCTTGAGAGTGAATGCATCACACTGCCAGTAGTACAAGAAAGAAGGGTTTTATGTGTAATTTCTCTCCGTAGTTCTAAAATCCATCAGCCAGATCATAAAAACAGTACAAATATGGATTTTAAAATGAAGTCTATCAGTCAGCTCATCTGCATGGAGGACATTGAACTGTATGTCAAGAATTAGAGAGATATTCACTCTCTGATCCACTTAACGTGGATTTACAAGCATGCCACAATGTCATGGAAACTGGATAACTGTGGCCATATGGAAGAGGGAAGGAGACCAGAACCAAAGTGTTGAACTACTAGAAAACAAGATTCCAGACCCCAGACAGCGACAAGTCCTTGAAAGGCTGAAGACTAGGAAGAAATGGGGTGGACCGAAGATCCTGCAACACATCAAATACATATGAACTACGAAATGAGCGTCTCAGGAAGTACAAAAGAAAAATTGTTCAGGAAATGAAAAGTTGAAGTGACTTGTATTAGGAAGCACTACCGATGACTAGCTAAAGGACTGAGCTACAGCTAAAAGGCACTAATCCTGGTAGCCCAAGAGCAAAGCAGGCAACTGTCCACAAGAAAACTTTCATGATTTGTGGAACTTGTGTTACACTTTACTTTGATATATCATTGTACTGATATTCTGCTCCTTTGCTTCCTGTATGTTCCATCAGCCATTTCCCCCTATTTTCTCAGTTCTGCTTACCTTCCCTCCCAGCTGCATCCTGTTTCTAATCAACCATCTGCTCCTTGTTCAGTAATCAACTCCCCAGTTTAAATATCTGTCACTTCTTTCACTTCTACAGATAATCTCGTTATTCCCACTAACATGTTTTTTGTGATCCTCTTGCGATATATTGTTCAGTTTTTGTAAGGTTTTGTAAAAGTAAGTAAATAGTTTATTTCCATCTGTCTGGGTCTTCCTTGCATTTGCATCCCATTCTTCATCATTACATGACACAGACAATAAGATGCTGCCAGGCATCGGTGCAACTCTGTGGGTTGGAGGTACTACAGCAGGGGTACCCAAAGTCGGTCCTCAAGGACCGTCATCCGGCATGTTTTAGTTCTCTCCCTGGTTTAACGCACCTGGATCAAATGATGGCTCATTTGAGGCCCAAGAAGAACACTGACATGCTGAGAAGGTTGTTGCTTCCAACAGGGAGAGAACAAAGCATGCAGGATGCCGGTTCTTGAGGACCGACTTTGGGCACCCCTGTACTACAGTCTATATACTGATGTGGGCAATTCCAATCTATGTTCCATAAATCCACACAATGCATGCCAAAAAGTTGGTATGCTTGTGTGAATTCTTATTGAACAGCTTAAATAAAAAGTGTTCAACATGTAGAAGGTCAGAGAGAGAATCGGAGGGTTCATAGTGAGACGTTGAAAAGACGGCAAGAAAATCATACTGACTTTGCTGTTTAACAACAATAATATCATGGCATGGCATGACTTTCTAATATCATACAGTGCTAATCTTTACATGTTTCATAATAACACCAAAGATACATTACAGTATCATTTTCAATTCATCAATGGATTCTGCTTTGATCTGACATCAGCTCTCCTTCACTCACAGGAACCTCGTTTGCTTTTTCATCTGTTACTTCTGCACATTTGCATTTCATTTCTTTTCCTCAAACATTTACCTTTTGGAGGCAAGATGATGAGTTTGATTTGTTCCTTAATCTACCTTTATGTTACACATTTCCATCTATTTAATTTTATTTATACATTATAAGACATAGAAGATTGGGACTACCCTCCATCTTTTGTCAGACTCCATATTGATTTGGTTTTTTGATTTTTATTTGCAGTTTTGGAAGTTTTTATTACATTCCTTTGTTTAAAGTGACATTCTTTTGATGGGACCATGCTTCCTGTTACTGAGCCAGTTATAAAGCTCATTATGTTCAAAAACATTCTCATTTAACTGTTTCCTAAACACTGAATGATTTCATCTTTTTGTCCACTTGATTTGAAGATCAAAGTTGTGCTGCTGATAACTATGTTGTCATTTTTTTTCAAGATGAGCTGCAGAAAGGCAAAAAAATGTTTCTTCTGTCTGTATTAGTTTTTGACTCCATCTTCATGTAATTTATTTATTTGCTATTCTTCAGCTTAGCAGTTTTATTTTGTCAAGATTTTTCAGCTTAATCTGCAAAAATCTCATGTTCTACCTGTAAACTGGCCTTTGTTCAAAGAATTCTCATGACTTTATGCTTTTTCTTTTTTGTTTTTGTAAATACTGCTGACTGTGCCTCGTCTGTTCTTCTGAGTTTTGTACAACAAAGCCTAACCAGTTATGAAAATAATATCCATTGTTCTTTAACAAAAAAAAGGGGCACAGTTGGTGTTGCCTTGCAGCAAGAAGGTTGTTGGTTTAAAAGGGGATTTTCTGTATGGAGTTTGCATGTTTTCCAGCTTTGTACCACAACCCAAACACATGATCTGAGGTCAATTAGTCCCTCTAATTTGTCCCTAGATACGAGTGTGTGTGCATAGTTGTTTGCCCTACCCTCTCCAACATGTTACCCGCCTCTGCCCCAATGAATGCTGGGAACAGGCACCAGCCCCCCCGCTAGTATCGATAATGAATGGACGGAATTTCAATTCAGTCTGAAAATGCTGACAACCTTTAACAGCTTTTGTCCTTGATCTGCTGATTAAATATCCAAGATGTAACTTATTTTAAATTCAATTTATGCACTGCTGTTTTTGTAATGTTCAATTTGCCTCGACACTCCATGGTCTTTCTTTTTGCCCTTTTAAATCAAGCTCTTTGTTCATGCACTTTAGACTGATGGTGCTTACAGCCAGCATATCATTACTGCTTTTCTTTACCCCAGAAGTGATTTGGAACATTATTGACCTAGCATACACAAAGCAACCCTCAGTAATGTATTGAAAATATAATTGAATTTCAAACAGTCCATAGAGAGATTGAGAGGACCTTACTTTTCAAACGGACAGCCGTCCACATGTGAGGTTAGGCATTCTCACATGCCTACAGACATGGAGAGGCTGCATGTGGTAATGGAGACAATGTACTTGTAATGGAATCCTGCTCTCTGAGTAGATAATTGTGATGGATTAGCATTAGATTAGATTCGATTTCAGAAAACAGAAGTGTACATTATCTGCATGTTTGTGTCCTCTGCATTTCTACAACATAATGAGCTATATTGACTCTTTATGTTTTTACCCATAAAGATTAATTAAATTATCCTTTGCTGACTCATCTCTAAGTACGAGAGTCTCTGGGGAGTCTGATGCTTATCCACATATTGTGGACACAAAGGTGTTTTGTAATTGCAGCCTGTTGGATAAGAAATGCTGCTGGTGAAATTTAAAGAGTTAACTATGTTGCAAAACCAAACAAAAAGGTAGTTAGACATGTAGCATTAGCATTAATTAAATTAATATTCTAAAATAGATGTGTTCTTAATACATGCATCACTAAAAGCAAACAGATAAATCAATTGAAAAATAAAGATTTCTTGACATGTCTCACTTTTATGCATGATTAGATTAGAGCACATTTCAAAGATGGATCTCTTTTGTCTTGTAGCCGGCAGGGAAATCTGTCTGGAAGTCAGATGAATATCCACCAGAGGAGACGTTCACAGCAGACTGAGCTGCTTCTGCTCCAGAGGCCATTTGTAGCATGTTGAAAGTCTTTTTGAGGTCATTTTGCCTGCAGCTTCTTTTAAGATGGGAACTTCAAGTGTATTATTTACCACTGGCTGTTTTGTATGTTCAGGGTCTCCAGAGTCCAGGCCCGTGCAGAGACCACTTAAGGGGCAGGTGCTCAAAAAAAAAAAAAAAAAAAGGGCACATCTAACCGCATTCTAGGACAGAATATTAACAAAGCCACACAGCTTTCAGAGTTTAATAAACAATCATAAATTACAAAATTGTGAGATATACAATCAAAGCTAAGGGAAATATCTATACAGAGCATACAACTAGGAAAGTATTGCAATATTCAAACCCGCAATTTAGCAAGATGTGTAAGTCAGAGCTAGACCACCAGACATATTCTGTCTTTGCAGAATTACACTATTAAAAATATAAACAAGGGCATAATGCAACCTTTTAGTGAATGTAATCTATAAAACAGAGCTGCCTGTTTGCTACACCTGCAGTGGAGATGAAGACGGTCCATTCAGGAAAGCAGAGCTGCATCAAACTTTATCGTAGAACTGCAGAAAAAAGAAAAAAACAAAAGCAAAAATTTAATTGTTAATGCATGTCACCATGAGAAAAGCCTGAGTTATGCTTAAAAAACCTTTTTAAACATTTAAATCACACATTTGTCTCATGAATTTTGTTTGCAAAACAAACTTCTTTTTGCATGTCAGAAATCTTTTCTTAATATCCTAAGGTTTTGTTTGTGACTCAAAGTTTTGCTTGTGATTCTCACATGACGTCGTGGGCAAAAGATTTCTGATGTGTGCAGATAAAAGTTTATGTTCGGCAAATAACTTTTTAAGTTCACAAGACAAAAATTAATTAAAAAAGTTTTTAAACAAAACGATTTGTTTTTTAAAAAAGAAATCATTACAATTCCAAAAGTTTTGATTACAATTTTATTTTACTTAACTGAGGTTAGTTTTTTTTTTCTCCATTGAATAATTGGGAAACAAATTTAACTTCATACTCTGCGAACCAGACCCTAAACTTAAAGTCTGGGTTGAGTTTTTTTCCCCTTCATTAATGACTTTTATTACATTCATTATATCTATCATGGTAATTCAGGGTGAGTTATTTTTAATTCTAAATTAATATCCTTGTTGGACTTTTATTTAAGTGTTTTTCTCCTTCAAGATACATTTACCTAACGCTAGAATAACTGAAATGTACATTATACAGCAAAGGAAATTAGAAGATCGGACATATATTCATTATGGAGATGATCGGTTTTGGACGGGCGATGTGCCCTTATTGCATAATAAACACTAAAGAATGACTGATATCATTAAAGATACAGGGGAGAAGCTTTTTTGTTATCTAGCTTTGCTAGCAAAGTCGTTAGCTAATAGCACATGAACAGCCTAATATCTGTATGATAAAAATAGTGAATCGATAGATAAGAACAGTTTTTCCGCACCTGGCTGTCTCCTCCCGCTCAGTAGTTCTTCAGAGAAAGGCAGACGCAGAGGCCTGTCAGTGTCTGTTGTATTTCATTACCTCTCTGCTTAAACCGCGACTCTAAGCTGAAGTAGAAACGATACTTCAACGTTTTCTGTCATCTGACAAGCAGCAAGTCTACTCCACTTTATTCACCAAAAACGTTTTTTTTATTCACCAAAAACTGTTCTGTAATCTGGAACGTTCGCTACGTTGAGCTCCAGTTAGCCGCCTTATCTCACTGCGCAAGAGGCAACTGAGTTATGCGTCAAGGGCAAAAGGTCAAAAGTAACAAGGTGACCAGAGGGCTTATTATGTTGTACAAAAAAAATAATAATAAGATTAATTTTAGTACATGTTATGTGTCAGAAGAGGGCTCAGGAAATAATACAAAAAAAATAAATAAATAAAAATTGACCAAAAGGGCACTTGGGGGTAAGGAGCAAAAAGGGCAGGTGCTCAAGCCCCCCCAGGCCCCCCCTCTGCACGTGCCTGCAAGAGTCCGTGTTTTCCTTCCATTATTTTACACAAATTTAAAGCTATATGTTTATGAAATTTGATGTTGATGATGGCAGTTAGATATTAATTTGATCACTGCATTTCTTGAAGCAAAGAATAACCGTTATCTACATGGAAGTTAGAAAACTGTGTACATGCTTTGCACTTTCAGTAAAAACTTTGTGCCATCTTATTTTACTCACTTTCTGTCAGATCCAAGGCAACAAGCCTAAAATAACCCGACCGACTCCACACGGCTTAATTTTATTATTTCTTATTTTGAAAATGTTATTCATGTTTTATGAGATCTAGGACTTAAAGGATTTCACAAATATCTCAAAATAATGTTTGCATTGTAATGTGAATTTGATTTTTAAAAAGTTCAAGAGGTGTAATAGTTATAACTATGTAATGACACATACTGCTTTTTCACCCGTCTGCACAGTGAACAACAGAAGAGTCCATATTTTCCCTAAACCCAGAAGGAGGAGAACCTGACATCAGATGCTGACAATAGCAGCTCTGATGTTGATGTGAAAGCATGTTTCAGTACTACGTATTTCTCAGTGGACTGGCAGGAAGAAAATGGGAGATAATTTTCAGCACCTGTTTCATGTCTTCTCCTTCTGTCTTTGCTTTTATAGTTTTTAGTCTCCCAGGCCCAGCACAGGGTAGTTTCTCTCATTATGTATGCGTAATAACATTAATAATTGGGCTGCTGTTAGAGCTAAGAGAAGCAGGTTGCGCTGACAGCAGGAAAACAGCTTGCCAATAAATGCTACTATTAAATGAATGTTTCTATAGTTACTACTTTTTAACTTTCTGCGTAAAGTGACAGATTTACTCTCTTAATCTTACAATATTTTACATACTCTTAGTATGACTCAAAGCAGGGCATTTACAATTCAGTTACATGTCAGACAATTTTAAGTTGAATTTGAACTATAGTTTGCACTTTTACAGTTGCTAAGCAGTGTGTGAAAACCAGAATATTACAGAAGAGAGAAACTGTGTATTTAAGCTAATTTAGACTCATATACCAATCAAAAGCAATGTTAGTAATTGATAGGCATTGTCAACCAGTTGCTTCATGACTATTTGTAATCTCTAACATGCAACAGAAAACTACATACTCTGTGATGTAAAGCCCAGAGGGCTACACATAATTCATAAACAGGAAGCAAAATTATCCAGCTCTGCACTGAAAATGCCAAAGCAGCATTTCCTTCCTGTTTATCCCTGAAGGAGTGGGCAGCCTTTTCACTGAAAATAGATAAGTATTTAGGTGGCAGTGTGCAGGCAAGCTGATGACTATTTATCATTCAACAATGCAGAAACAGCTGACTAAATGCTAACATGGTCATACTCTGCCAGGTCATTATGCTCATTGTTTCAGGGATCTGCAGGTGCAGTAGAAACCTCTGGCTGCCACCACAACTGTGGATAAGGTCTCTTCCACAGCAAATACTTTTTTCATTGCTGGTAAACAAATGCGGCTAAAATTGGGATACTATTATGGAGAGTCTCAGTACAGCATGCCATTGTGGTGTATGATGTGCATGACAGTGGATCACAGGTTTGTTGTCTGTAAAATTTAATTCAAAACAAGTTGTTTTACTATCCAAAGTGAAGCTAACTGTATCTAGACTTGTGATGTTGACCTGGAAGCTTAAGACTTCAAGGTCAAGTGTGCCATGAAAAGGACAACCATTCAAAAAGGAGCAAGTCCACATTTTGGAGATGCCTAGTCAAAGTCTAAACTTAAATTTAACATTTTTCCCAGCACTTAATATATGACTTAAAACTTGTATTTAGCATAAATTAAAACAAATTAGACCGCTTATGTTAAGTATCTACAGGCCATATAGATAACGTGATAAAATTTTTATTTCATTTTCATCAGGACTTAATTTCAGTTCTCTAACTTGAGCCTGCTTTTGCTGTTATTTTGTTGCATACAAGTAACTTTATCAGCTCTTGGCTGAATATATGCACTTTCCACTTCTATTAATTTTTCAGACCAGCCTCCGTTATTTCCTTCAAATTCCAATTTGGTTTGAGGTCCTGATGAGAAAACACAAAAATAAAAGTTAATGAAGTCAAGTTGCCTTATAATTGACAATAAGAGTTTTCATTACTGTCATCCCCAGAAAGTTAGATTAACATACAGCAAATATTAACTTTAAGTGAGTATTCACTAATGAAGAGGAGGCTACAACAGATTTAGTGGTAGAAGAAAAACAGTTCAATATTCAGTAATGAACATAAAAAAGCAAATGAAAATTTCTCAGTCCGTTTTGCTCATTAACTTATGATTGGCTTCTCTTTTGTTTCTTATCATTGTGGGTGTTCATTTCATTAAATGAATGGACAGCTCTGCTGCTATGGAAAACAAATATGCACAAATTGGATTTCTTTTTTCTTCATGTGCACAACAAATTTTGATCATGCCAGCTCACAGGCCTTTCAGATGCAGGTTAAATGTTTAATAAAGTCCTGTCCATCTTTGACAAGAAGCGAAAGTCAAAGGTCTAAAGTTCTTCTACAATACATTTCCAATCAGTTCTCAATTAGACTGAGGTGTAAAATCATCAACCTTGCAATTTTTCGTGTACTTTAATTTAAGCCAGGGTCAGACTTCAGTCTATTATTTTCATTTAGTTAAATGCATGCATATATTTTAATGCGCTAAAAAGTTAAACTCGCTTTTTTTTATATTCACACGTTTGTGGTATAAAAACAAATCTTACTCACGAACAACAGCAATGGACGAGAAAGCCGCTCCTCTCTGCCCACTGGGCGTTCATTTTTGTTACAAAAAGATTATCTGATGGGACCTTGGAAAAGACAGTCGTGTGCAAGTTGTTCAAAAATAAGTTGGCTTATTATCAGAGCTATTCAAGCCTAAAATACCATCTCGATGCAAACCATGTTGCAGCAGCACAGATGTCCCTAAAGCTAACGTCAGAAGCCACTACATGAGTGATCAGAGGCTCCTGAAACACTTAAAACCTGAATAGGAAAAATTACAATTTACACCAACCTGATGGTTGAATAATCTAAATAACAGATTAAAAATAAAACATATCTTTGCCGTTGAGCTCATGTTTATGTAATTCTTTAGCAGCAAAAAGGGTTCTTTCAGTTTTTGAACTGAAAAAGTTGCCCTTCTTGTTGATATATAGTTTTCGATTAAAACGCAATTAATTGTGATTAATTAGACCCTGCAATGAACTCGATTAAATTTTTTAATCGAGTCCCACCACTAATTCAATCTTGTCAACATGAAATAATGACATTAAGATAATGTGCTGCCTTTTGATACCAAGCATCAACAGACATTTGTGTGGAATTCATTCCAGCATACGGAGACGCCCAGCAGGGCTTTCTCAGCTTGACGGCTCCTTCTTTCTCTTCCTGCCCATCTGTTTTTACGAATAAACCCTTCGCTGCCAGACTCCGTCACCCCAAGGATTTCATAAAGAGGTGACCCACACATATGGCCATTTCATTTGACAACCATCATATCAGAGCTGCGGCTAAATAAGTTGTAGGTATTTTCTCATTTTGATGTACTGAGGTGATGGATGTATTTGCTTCTGAAGTGAACCGTTGTCAGCTGATATAAATTACAACTTATTGATGGACCATTACAAACAAGCAGCTTCCTTGTTTTCTGGCTAAATATAATAAAGAAAAGGTTGGTCTACTTTTCATGTCATAAAACCTAATCATAAAAAAAAACGTGTGATTTTTTTCCCATCACTTTTATTATTAGTAGTGATAAATGTGATGCATTCATACTTCATAGAATAAATGAGTTAAGTTCTATGAATTGTGTTTCCCATGCAGGTTTTGTGCACTGAGGAGAGGACGCACTGAGCAGCTGTGTCTCCAAAAAAAGATCAAGGACTCTATTTTTAACCGGGCCTTTGCTGCAACCTTTAATTAGAAAAGTCTTATCCATAGACTCCGTCTGTCCTCAGATAGCTGTTTTAAATCACTAAGCAGCAGCATGGAACATTTCTATTAGACCGTTTTATTAGAATTAGAGCCAACTTTGTTTTGTCTTATTTCTTCATCAGCCCAAAGCAGCCATTGCAACTTCTTTGCTTCAAAATATTTTCTAGAGTTACGTTGACTACAAAACATATTTTGATGGGGTGCATATGCTTTTTTTCAAAACTAGATTATTTATACACAATTAAAATAGATATATTTATCGTACAAGGCTCGATATGTTCAAATTGGGTAAATGTGAAACATTGTTCAAAAGACATTTCATAATAAGGACAATATTTTTGAAAACTCATTGTTCATTTGTGCTTTTAAAAGCTCATTAGATTTATTCCTTAGACTTCATTTAAACTTTTACTTTTTTTATGTTTTCACAATGTTATTCCTCTTGACGGTGACTTGACATCTGTTTTTCTTCCGTGGGTTTTCTGATGATGAACCATGAATAGCGAAATGGATACAGAGGATAATGACACAGGAAATAACATGTTTTTTGTTGGTTCAAGAACATTCTCAGGTTTTCTCACAGACCTTTAACATCCTGATCCAGGTTAATGCAGTTTTTATAAAGTTTTTTCATACACGTTTTAGCACAAAATTAGTTGCAACATTTTCACATGAGTTCTCCAGCTGTAATAAATAGATTTTAAGATATTAGTCCAAATAATGGCCACTGCCCAGATCAACAAACTCAAGCCATCAAGTGCAACATTACACAATAGTTAATTTGTCAACCACACTTTGACTGGTTAAGAAAACACTCGTTTTTTGTCAGTATGTTTAGTATTTTGCTTTTTGTACACATTCACATGACTGACAGAGCAGTAAGTAATTTCAGACTGAGACTTCTTAGACCCTTTCCCTCTCCCCCTCCTCTTGCAGCCTTACAGACAGTTAGAACTGAAGCTCACCTTATTTCACTTTTACTCAAAATCTTTTAAAGTGAAGTATGGTGCTGCTTCTGTTTCCACTTCCAAAGGTTTGATTTTGCTTTAATTTGAGAAAGAAAAGAATGCAGCATATGACAGTACCATTCAATTAGGTGTGCTCATAAAGCACGGCTTATGATTGTTTGATTTGTTTAAAGATTTAGTTGGAGTTTGAAAACTCATTTTTGAAAAAGTCGTAGTGTTTGCAGAGTATTGACAGCTACTGATCCAGAAGGGCTTTAGTTTCCCTCATCTTTTCTTAAGCAAAGGGGTTTTTGACATTTTCACCAATCGCTAGATTTGATTGTCTCAAAATGAAGCAGTTAAACAGAAGAGACAGTGACTAAGCTTAATTTGCATAGAAGTCAGGCTGTGCTAATTGCTGTTTGATTTTAGTTAAGAGAGAAATGTGTCTGACTGGCTCCATCAACACAGTATGCATTCCCAAAAGGGAGGATGGCATGTTAGTGCTATCTGGTGTGTATGACAGTGTGTGCTTAATTATTTCTGAAACAGTTCAGCAGAGACAGAAACAAAATATAATATGTATGTTTTAATGAAAGCAACTTTTTAAAAGCAACTGCTGTGTTTGGTTTGATCTTGGTACTCTGACTTCCTCTCACTGACCAAAGAACTGCATCATATCTAGATGAGTTCAGCAAACCGGCCGCTGAAAAATTCATGAGCAACAATAAACTCAGACTCATTTTAGTCTTTGTTTAAATTTAGTTATGATTTTATTTTAACTGTTCCAAAAAACCCACCCTTAGATAAGATGAGGGAAACTTTGAAAGCTTTTATTTACTGATTCCTTTCTCCAAAATACACATCCCATGTGTCAAGGATAGAACTGGCAACAGCAGAAGAAACTCCTTTTTCCTATTTATTATCCTGCTGTTGGTGACCAACTGTCTCTACCATGTAGCGAAAAGTGACAGTTTTATGACTGTCTTTAAAAAATAAGGAACACTGTTATCTGTACCGCTGCTCCAATGTAATTCCTCAATGGATCACAGATAATTTATTTGATTTTGATGAGCTGAGCAGAACTGATGTCACTGTCTACATCTTGGAGTAAATTATCTGGTCTACCAATCAGTTCCAGAAACTTGTGCATTACGAGGCAGAATTTTAAAACGTGTTCTGTTATGGTTTTGTAGTCCCACAGTCCAATTCTCCCATCAGCACTGGTTTCAGTGTCTTTTGAAAACTTCATACTCTAAACTACTGCATGTGGTTTAAGGATCTCAGATACATCGGGCTTCCAAACTGTTGTCCCAGCAGCCATTTAAAGCTTGTTTTCCTGATTTTGTAAATCTACTTTTGACTTTTTTGGAAATATATACAACTGGTTGCAGATATTTTTGATTGAAGGGAAGGATATATTAGATTTCCCTTTTCCTATTAATTATGGATCAGTTTCCATATCTGTTGAAACCCTTTTTCTTTTTTCATGTTTCCATTTTCCAAAGCTAAGAGAAGAAAAGACACTTTTACACCCTCTACTTTCAGCATGGATAGCAAGAAGCAGAGTCTGCCTGAAAGGATTTTCCAAGCCAGTCTCCTCCACCATACCAAGATGTTAAAAAGAATGATCAATGACATTTTTGTGCAGTTATTCTTTTTCGAGATCTGGCAGTGCATCGACTGAGTGAAAATTGAAAGATCGTACTGGGTTGGACATTACTGGGCAAAGTGTCGGTATGTGACTAAAATTTCGGTATGTGGGGGCGTAAATGAGTGAGATGGTTTTATGCCTGAATTCAGGGCTGAGCTGTAGACATTGATCAAGCTGCACTTTTTGTAACCAACAGGAAAATTCAACTGCAGTAGTGACCTACTGATGAGGCCAGCACTGAGACGGTTTTGGGTCAAATATTGAAAAATTAAGCAAGTTCACACTCAAGTCTCATAATTTGCACAGTAGCATAAAGTACCTTTGAACTTCAATTTGTACAGTTCGTCTGCAAAAACAAAGTTGATCTGGGTTTTAGCAAAGATTTAACATTTGGAGTATTGCCAACATAACAGTGTTTAAGTTAAAAGTATATGTTCTAAAATGGTTGCATAAATTCACAAGATTTAGTGGACAGCATAGTTTGTTTGAAAGTGTGGCCCTTTGAACGTTTAAAATTATTTTAGTGTGTCTATAGGGCCGCAAATTTGGAAACTGAGATTTTCTACTTTGCTAAAAAAGTTAGAGTAGTTAAGAGTAAATAGATGAACATCAGTTTATACATAGATTGAGTTATATGAATTAACACTTACTGCGTTGAAAACCAAACAATGATAATAATGGAGTTGTTTGGTAAGAAGGTTGTGGACCCATCCACTGACAAGTTATTCACCTCTGGACTTTTTAAATCTTTCATCTGCTGTTTGGTGTTTGTGGTTTGGTGTTTAAAGGACCAAATATTATGCAACATAAACAGCCTCAATTTTTGGCAAATGCTTAGATTCTTTCATACTCCTTGTGAGATACATATCACGTACAACATACTTGTTAATTAAATTGTTATATCTGTCTTAAAACTGCATGTAAAGCTGTACCAGGCAGAATCTCTGAAACGGTTGCCTTCAGTGACTTTTTTACTTCCTGCTCTCCTGAAATCACATGACTGAATCCCGGCTGTCAAGTCATTTACAAATGTTAATCAAGTCCCACCACTATTAAATACATGTGAATTTTGGCAGATTTTGTATTTTACATATTGCTTTTTTGCTTCAGTTTATCAGGCTGTTCTGTATAATTCCAGTTTGCCACTGGTGTCCTCCATGCCGTGTCTTTGCTCAAACCAATTTGAATTGCCAAATTACCTTCTCAGCATGTCTTTACTGTGAATGGATTTTCCTCTCTATGGGCCCTGAACAGATTCACGAAGGACTGTTAATGTCACATTAAAACTAACCTTGAAGCGCCAAGCATGGGTCTGCATGACACAGCACACAGCGCAGCACACACCAAAGTTAAAGTACAATAATTAAAAGAACTCTGATAATAAATCTAAGTTTAAGTTAGTCCCCAACTAAAACTCAAAAGTTGTTTGTGCACCAATCATGGCAAACCAATCAAAGCAAGGCTCTGAACTTTCACGTTTATTTTGGTTTTCATTTCTTTTACTTCTCTCCATCCTCCACCAAGTTTGAAAGACATTAAGAAGGTATTATTCAGGTGCAACCAGCTGAATAATCAAAAACTCTCCTAAATCGGGCAACATCTGATCTCTTTCCTTCTGCCCATCACTTTCTCACTTTGGTTGGTTTCATCATTATTGTGTAGTCTACCACTATTTTTCTCAGGCGCGCTGATCAATAAATGAAGAATAGCAACTACAGGGTTCTGCAGCCTCTACGTTGTTATATTAATGTGCTTAAACATTAAAATGTTGCAGCTTCCACCCTGTCTGTGGTATTACACATAAACCTGAAAGATATGCCATTCATTTTAACTCTGTGAATTCATAAAAAAAAAGAAATGTTTCATAAAGGTTTATGAAAGTAATTTCTTTAGTATCATCTTTCAGCTGTTAGGGGAAGAAAATGATCACAAAGGGCTGCTTTCTCTAGATGCAAATCAGATCTGAATGTCCTCTAATCACACCTGAATGTCTGCTTTCAATTTCTAAAGAACATTTTTTTGTATTGGTAAAAAAAAAAAATTAAATAAATCAGATATCAAAATTGTTGCCGGTATTAACTGACATGATGAATGGAAAGGTGAATGTCTACTATCAGTCTTTTGAACAGTACTACATTGGAGCGGATCATTTACATTATTTTGCTTGCGATTTATTTTTCTACAGGGCAGAAATGGCAGCAGCTGTTTGGAGGACCTTTAAAGTTTTCAGATGACGTGAAAAAAAACAAAAAAACAAAACATGGGAAGCCAAGAGGTTTGACAGAGCAGGTGTTGGAAGGAGGAAACACAAGAGCTGGTAACCCTTAGGGAGAGGGAAGAGAGATGAAAAGAGGAACGACTTCCTTGTAGGACTGTGCAGAATCAAATTAAAGGAAAGAGACAAACTTGCAAGTTTCACTCCTGCTACATTAAAAAAACTACTTATGACTAACCTGTGAATATATCAACATTTTTCTTTGTCTAAACTGATGTTATTTCTAAAGATGACACACTAAAATAAACTGTTCAATACAATGCATTCTATAAGACCAGCAGTACAGTAAATCATGGAAGGAAACAATTATGCAGGTTCATATTGTGGTGCTGCCCCTGGTTTTGTTTCCACAAGGTAATCTCCTGAACAACCAATCTGAAAATAATGTGAATTCACAAGAGAGCTGAATTACTTAACGTTTCAGTTTGTATTGGCATTCTATTAGAACCTATAATAACATTTGAAACCTTGAAAACCTAGAAATGTATCTCCCATGATGGTTTCTTTATGCACAATGAGGGCTCATTTAGGTCTTCTAATTACATTTTATCCTATGATATTTCTTGGAGGGGCAGAGATATGTGGCTCTCATAATGGAATAAAAGATCTCCATGCTTTGTTTAGCTGCGCTCCAAACAAAAATTCCACAGGCACAGTTAAGTTGTTTTTATTTTACAATAAAACTGTCTCCTGGTTACAATAAAATGTCCACCCTTCCACAGAGAATCATTTTAACAGTGTCATTAAATCCTACAGCTCTCCTGCGTCCCTAAATGGGTGCTCTAGCTGGCACTGGCGACAGCAGAGGCTCATCCAAATTACTTCTTGGGACTCTCAAAATAATTGGGAGGCCATTAAATTGCCCTCGTCAGCTGCTGTTAATAAAGCTCAGCTGAACAAAATACCCCAAAGACATTGTCTCATGGATAATTTATACCTCAACTCTAGCACAAACAAGCTACCCTTAAATAAGTAATGGGGTCCTAATTAGCTTCAGATTGTCTCTTTTTAGCACTGATGCTTGGTTTTAGCCTGATGACACACAACCGTAGCAGAACTAAAAACTGAAGGATACAACTGAAGAGGGCTGACCACAGCTCATATGATCCGATTCATTCTATGACTCTTAATAGTCTGAAGCGTATTATTCATTAATCAGGTCACTAAGGATTAATGGGCATTTTGGTCTTGGGAAGCCTCTGATGTTGATGATGATGCAGTTTTCATCATAGCAGGGTTTGTTTCTCTTTAAGATTTCTGCCGTTATATAAAATTATCGAAAAACAAACAAACAAAAAAAAAACTGGATTGTTTTTAACCATAGGTGTTTTTCTTTAGAAATAATCTTCAAAGTGTGGCATCTGTACATTGTTCTCTGAAAAATAGCTTGAACTCTCTATGGTAACGGAGAGTTTTTGAATACTGCACTTTTAAGTCTTCTTATAGAATCTTAATTGGATTCAGTCTTAGACTTGGACTGAACCATTGTAATGTGAATATTCTTTAATTTATGCGATTTCAACAAAGCTCTGACTGTTTAAGGCTGTCGTACGTCTAGAGGGTGAACTTCTGCCCAGCTCCCAGCAGAACTTCTTCTCTGCAGTTTCTTTGATTGTTCTCCTTGCCTTGCCTCTCAGTTGTCATTGATGGCCACATCTTGGTTGGTCTGCAACTGTGCCACATTATCATCTGCAGAAAAAATTGAAAAGCATGTATAGTTTTCCTTCAACTTCAGCTATGCAGTACTTCGTGTGTCATGCATATATAATAGTAGTAAAATGTATTGCAGTTTGTAGTTGTAACATGACAATAAATGAGAAAGTCCTATGACAATGAACACTCTCAAGGCATGGAGCACACTGTTGTAAAACAAACATTCCTGTTTTTGATTTAAAAAGAAAGAACAAATTTGCCATTTACATGGTTAGATAAAATTATAAAAAACAGGCAATAAAAAATAGTAATCAACAGCAATATATCTGACAAAGCAGTTGTGTCACACACAGCTGAAAATATCACTTTTCCATGAGTTTAACTTTACTGTTCAGTTTTACTGCTGAGGCTTTGATTGATCTGCAGAGCAGTAGCTGTCAGCCTGGGACTTATTTAGCACGCTGAAAACCTACTAAAAATATTCCCCACAGCTGAGGAGCCTTCCGGCCTTGCTGTACCCATGATAGCCGGTGAGCTGGACAGTTTTCGCTGTTTGTGGGACGTGGAGGCTGTATGGCGAGTCAGGGACTGCACGGTTGCTGAGGTGCAGAAGCATTAATGATGCACTGGAGGCAAGCTGCAAAGGCATTTCCCCAGGGAGAAAAATACATGACAGGTGGGTGAAAGCACCGAGTCAGTTATGGCACTGATCTTACTGATGGGGAGTAATTAAGCCTATCAGTTTATACAGTTTGAAACTGTCCACAAAAACAATCACCCTCTCTTCTTAGGATGTCAGCTCTGGCTTTCCTGCATATCCACAGTTCCAGCCAGAGAAACCAGTATATGATGAAGAGTTTCTACTTTCTTGAAGATACATCTATGTAGCTAAAATTTGTATTCATCAAGTTTTGTTTTTATTTTCCAGAGTGTTTGTATTTCTGACTGGACTTACTGATATTACAGCTTTAGATGATGGTTTTTAGTTTGCTAACAAGGTAAAAAGCCAAAGAGAAGGGCGATATTTTCCAAGAGATGGGAAAAAGAACTACAAATCAGAAAAAAAAACAAACAGTCAGCAAGAATGAGAAATCCTGGATTTGGTGTAAAGAAAAATTATACAAAGCCTTTTTTAAGACAGAACTCTCCACTGATTTCCATGTAGCTCGAAGCATTTGTTACTCATGTCAGAATTTTGATCTATTTGGTGCTTTGTGCACATACATTGAAAAGCTTTGCAGCATTTCAATGTAGTCAAAACGAGTAAAACTGAAAATGTCTGACTCCAAAATGCTTGAACACTTATAATAAAAGTTCAACACTTGTTTTGTAAACTAAAATTAGTAACATGATCTTTGGAACCATCAGTTTATCCATTCAGCTCTGATCTTAAACTCTTTTAGGTGATTGGATCTACGTTGCCAGGCAGGTAGTGTTTGATTTGAGGTGCAAAACTGAACAATGTAAGGTGTTTCAAAATGTCCCTCATACAACATTAGGAAACTACTTTTAATAGCAGAAACTCAGAATGCCATTAAGATAATTTAAATCAAAAGTTAAATATTGAAGTTCAGCCTGAATCTCTGCTTCACATCAAATAAAACGGTCCTATTGCAGCTTGGTCCTATTGCACCCCCAGAAGTCTTTTTATGTTCTAAGATGGTGTATTATTTATTGAAAGAAAAAGTAGGATTTTGCCTGGGCTGAGAGAAAATCACACTGAATTGTTCCAAGAACATCTTGTCACAATAGAGAGCTTAGGCAGGAGGAGACACTGGAAATGTGATAAAAGCCTGAAGTAATGGGTCACAGGCATTCCTTCTGAGGACTATCTGAAGACAATAATATTTATAGAAGATCTAACAGTGCTCATCTTTTTAGAAGCTGACGTTTTAAAATTATATTTTTATGAAGTCAACATTTGCTTTTAGAAAATACTGACAAGTGGAAGAAGAAAAAAGCTCACCGACTTACATCAGAAGGAAACTATTTAATACATTGATTTATTTCTCAATTTTAATCCTTTAGTTTTTGATTTTCTCAGTTTATTAAGTAAATGCCTCTTTAGATTATTAAGAATATTTAACAAATAAGATTCAAAGGAAAAGTTAGTTTCAGTAATGAACCGCAACAGGAAGAGAGGTGTTTTAAATTCTTTAAATAAAACTTGGAAAGGGAAGTGACGAGAGTAATTGCTTGTCAAGTTTGTGACACGTCTACTTGCTTTCCCAGATGTCTTATAGAAATCCCATTTTTCAAAGTACCTCGCCTTCAAGTTGTTTAAAAGCTTATTTAAAGTTATAGATCTTTGGAATGTGTATTGATTAAAAGTTAAAACCACTCAACCCTTCAACTCCCCGAAAGTCAATTTCACATTGACCCAAGCAAGTGGATTGTACAAATCCCCACTTTGTCTATAGGAATTGTGGTCCGTGTGCTTGCTACTCTGGTGCACCTTTAATTGCTCCTTAAAGTCTGTCAAAATCTCAGACCCGGATTCCACTGGTGTCAGTCACCGTAATTGGTCTTAAAGAAAACAAACTAATACACATCACCCCTAGAGACTTCTTCGACAAGATGAGTTAGCAAGCTTTGGAGCGATGTTTTTGCTATACTGACCAATACATGTGTTGCTAATGTTTTCAAATAATATATCAAGCAATAAGTCTAATAAGAAGAGACCTTTTGATCTACCCAAAACCCTTTAAGGGATATTTACTTTAGGTAAGTTTCTGTGCGAATGCTATTTGTATGTTGTATGCAAGTTTGTAGGACAGACAATTCATCAGTGGAAGGCAAACAGATGGTTAGATAGACATCTGGTTTCAGCTGATTTTATCAACTTAAACTGAAAATATTTGCATCCAGGGTTACTGGATGTCAAAATTGTTGCTTGTTGCAATAATAGAGTTAAATTAGAGAGGGTTACCTTGCTATATTAAGCTGCATGAACCCAAACAGCCTGTTTATGAATTGATTTTTCCTCATGCTCATAGTGATATAACATCTACTAGAGGTAAGGGAAATACTCCTGATAATAACTTAATAGAAACTTTTTTCAGAAAATAATCTGAACCATCCCTGTAAGAATAAAACAGATCAAATAAGTTGTGTCCCTCTGCTCATGCAGATATTTTTCTTTGTGTGACGCCTAAAGAAACACTGAAACATTTGGCAGGTGGGACACTGAAAGCAAGGCAAGTTGGCAGCGAACATCTGGTTAAGCCCTCTCAAGCTCACAAAATGAGGTGACAGAATGTTTGGCAGGGAGTTGGTGGTTTGTAAAGTGATAATCCAGGTGAGCAAGATAAAGTAAATCTCTTTACACAGGTTTTACAAAGATTTGAGCCGTTCCATTTCAGTTCCACTAAGTTTTCCCAAACATTCAATTTAATTTTCATGGTAGTTCTACTCTCTCCATCTTAAAAGAATCAGAAATATACAAGACATAATTCAGTACATCCAATAAAAGAAAGAAAGAGACATGTAGAGGTATATTAAATGACTGAACTGGGTTTTCGGGGGCAAGTCATCAGTGTTTGTTTAAACAGTAGTGGAGAATTTAAAAAAAACAACAAAACAACAACTCATGAACATACATCACAAGAAAATTCCAAGAATCAAAATGCTCCATAACCTTTTACACTGGCATGAACTTTTTCTTTTTAAATTTCAATTTCATGTTAAAACATTTACAGAAAATTAACATCAGTTCTAATGTTTTATGAAAACATTTTCTCTTTCCACTTTACTCATTCAAATGTTTTCTATTAGAAAGTGTTTTGTGCTTGCAGAAGTGAAACAGCACATATATTCACTGATGCTGATTAGTCAAAAGATGGGGAAATGATCATGCATAAAAATGTCAAATATTGGGATTTACTGATAGAAGAGCAAACATCCATTTCGCATTTGAAGTCAATCAATTACTCTCCCATGTTGTTTTTTTTAGTTTAAGCAAATATTCCTTAGCATTGACTTCTGCTAAAAACCAATAAAACATTTTACTGGTGAACCTAATAATTTGATGGAACAGAGTGTTTTCCAGGACATGCACCTTAAACATCCTACTGTCTGGGGCATTTAAACAGACCAGAAATCCTTTGTTTTAATACAAAGAGGATTAATTAAATAAATGAAACATTTAATTTTGTTTATTTATAAAAGATTTAGTGGAATGAAATAAAAGAGATGGATTTATTGAAATGGATTTCCTTAAATACGATGCTGGGTGTACATGTGCAAACTGTACATCTGCATTGGATCATCTTGAGAATATCTGCGAACATGTTCATAAGTTGCTTGCAGTATATGATGATCACCTGGCATCTGGACAGCTTCATAACAGTCTGAATGTACAGTAAGAATATGTGCTCTATGGTTATAGAGCATATATTATAAGCAGTATTCTACGCTGACGGTGAAGTGATAGGATCCTCCTATTTTGTTTCAAACTGATTTATTCTTTGCTAAAATAATGCTGCAGGGTCAACTATCGCACAAACAATAGCCATAGCTTATAAGTGGGAATGTGTACAATGTCACATACTAGCTTGAATTTACTAAAGGCAATTGAGCAGCTAATGAGAACTATTAGACGAGAAAAATATTAAAGAGAAAGTGTTTTGCTCTTCAGCACATATTGGAAAACAACCATCATACTGGCTGTTCTCAAGAAGTCTGAGTGGCTAAATGCAATGAAACAGCAGAGGAATGTCATGCTCTCACTGCAGTCCTAGATTTGATAATGAGTGACAGAAAAATACATTGGCTCATATTCTTTTGCTGAGTTATGAAGGGGACTAAGTTTTTAAATTTAAAATAAAGTTCATATTGGTTTTACAATATATCAGTTTTATTATGAGTTACATAATTAACCAAGACATTTTAAATACTTGGTGAAAGGAATTATACATTGTTCCCATTTTTTTATTTATTTTTTTGTTGTTTTGAAAAAATAACCCTGAAATGTTTGGTGTGCAGTTGTAATAATCCGCCAAAGTTAATATTGTGGGGGTTTTTTTTTGGGGGGGGGGGGTTGCAATCAGGGGAGATGAATGTTATGTTATTTCTTATTCTAGGCTTCCTATGCTGTCTTGTCATACTTGTAGTAGAGGATCTGAAAAAAAATAAGTGAATGTATTTTAATGTCAAAAATTACTTTTATGCAAATAAACAAAAGTACCTGATTGTGTGTTGCTGCTGCTAGAGAACATAACTAGGCATGCCTCAAATAGTCATCCTTATTTCCACAGAAACATTTAAACAAAAAGTATCCTTATTTTAATTTACAGACACAAATCCAGAGATAAACATACTTATTTCCCCCTTTTCCACTTGTGGAAGATATATTCTGTATACACAAAATGCTAAATAATTTGTCACAGAGTTTACACTCTTATTGAAGTATAAGGAGAAAAAACACCTAGTCTATGATTAATCTCAAGTGCTCACTATTAAAGAACATGTTGAAATGTGGTGGTAGGTTGGCAGGATAAAAACATGTGATAGTGAGATATCCAGACCAGGGTAATTAATCTTGTGAAAGTCCTGGCAGATTGATTAGTTAAAATAGATTGCAGGTGATATGGAACCTAGTTGCTGCAATGAACCATGATGTCTGCATTATTTCATTTAGTTCTGCCTAATGTACCAGGGTTGTGGCACCTTCATGTTACCTGGCATGGAAAATTAATTGAAGTCTCTCCGAGACTCATGCATTAGTTTGGGAGTCATGCTATTCTGCAATGCAATGGAATATTTGTTTAGGTAACATTTTGTTTACACATGTCTACAAACTGTTACATGACAGTTTGTAGACAAAAGGAATTACACAGTCTAAAAAAATATTATACTGTTAAGGACAGGGAGAACAAACAGGTCATATCAGTGACAGGGTGAAGATAATGGGGGATTACGTAGGACGGATGAGGAATTCAATCATGTTTCAGGTTATTCTAGCAGAAAATGCCAGGCAGTCTGTGAATGTGAGGAAGTTGAAACTTGGGCTCCGCTGGACCTTCAAACAGGACAGCGACGGCAAGCGTGTCTCAATCTCCAATAAGGCTTAGTTTCAGAAGAAGTCCTAAAAGACATCAGGGACCACAAAGGTCAACATGAATTGAACTCAATTAAAATTTTCTGGTGGGATTTGAAAAAGGCAGCTGCAGCTCAGAAACTGAAGAATATTACTGAACTGGAGGAGTTGAAAAGTGAGCCAAGATTCCTCAGGACTTCTTGGCTATGAATCACATTTGCAACATTTTAATACACTAAGCATGTTTGTCCTCAGGTGTCATCCTTCTACCTTGATGACCCCATCCTTCATAGCATTTAAATGAAGCCATTATAGTTTTTCATTCAGCCTCCTCTGCTGTGATCAATAAGTGGTTTGCATAGTCCAGCGTCTTTGCTGAAAGGCCACAATGTGAGGCAGAAAATGACGTCTGTGGTTATTTTTAGTTGTCCGTGCAAAAGATGCGAAGTCAAAACAATGATGGACTGATGTTTGGCAGAAATTACTTTGCCCTTTTGAGTAACAAATGGCATTTTTAACACCAGTTGCCATTTATTAGTAAACAGTGATTGCTTTCACTGTCCTTCCCTGATCTTTATTGCTATCTGGAAGATTGATGGAGGTGATCAAAGAAAAAAAAAGTCATTATTTAGAGGAAAGGAATGGGTCTGACTTTGAAATTTGGTATTGATTAAATCTGGTCCTCCTCAGTCTGACTTTCTATGTCAACATGATTGCATACAAATGTACATACAATATTTAGGTAAACAGTTTGGTGGAGTACTGCCAATCCAAATTCTATTCAAGGAATTAAAGGTTTTATTTTGTGATTGTGATTTTTTGGTTTACCTGATCTGATTGCTTCCTGTTTGGGTGTATCAATCATTGCAAATGGTGGTGCGAGACCTGAAATTGACCAAAGCATTGGAAAATATCTCAATATATTCAACCTACATCTTAAATGAGTCTTATTTGGGGGCACAGTGGCCAAGCCCATCTAAGCACAAAATATTGATTTTCTTTTTCGAGCACATTACTTAGTCAGTTCTTTATAGCATTGAGAATGACGTCCTTCCACTGTGACAGCTTTTATCTATTCCAAGTCTATTTCAGTCTCTTTTGCCCAATCTCCCTCCCATAGCTTCATTCCTCTTTCAACCTTTTGTCAGCTTTTGTTCCATCCTTTTGTTCCAAACGTGTTGTAATGGACCTTGAAAATGTATCAATGTAATGATATTGAATCAGCATTTAACTCAGACATGCACTTTTCTTCATGCACCACATGCTGAGCTTAAACAAACAAGCAACATGTCAAATTGCCAACAACTGTAACTATTTTCTGTATCCTGGAGTCTTTTGGTTTTTGATTAAAATAGATGAACAGCAGCAAAGTAAAAAGGAACAAATCTCAATTTTATCTCAAGCTCATTTGTTTTTGATGTTCTGTTAATCTCATTTATGTTGCACTACCAAAAGATTTTAAATAGCAAATAACTTTTGTTTAGAAAACCTAAATAAAATATGTTACAATAAAAGACAAAAAACAGGGAGAACAAATAGAAAAATACATCAACATCTTTGAAGAAGAAAAAACAGAAGTAGTTGATCATACACTCCTAATGCAAAATCCCACTACCAGTCACATTTGTTGCTAGCGGATGATAAAAAGGTTTATTGTAAGCAGAAATTCAAAATGCAAAACAAAGAAAAATATCCTGATTGAGTTGGATCAACAAAGGGAAGTGATAGAGTCTAAAGCTTCATCTGCAGTAACCAGAAGGATCTGGTGGATTTCAATGAAGTTCTTCTACATTCTACTAAATTACTTTGACGTTTGTACTCATTACGTACTGGAAACTGAAAAAGCTCAAGGGTGAAGGCACTTTTTAAAACAGTAATTATGATTCTTTTTAAAATCTAATTTTGCTCATTCTCCCCATCGTTAATATGCACTTTACAGTTGATCATCATGAAAATAAACTACTCTAAATAGCTATCATGTTTGACTCAATGTAAGATGAGCTTTTTATAGGCACCACATTATACAACAACCATACATCAGGAGGAGTGTCAGTGAGAGTGTGGTCTAGAAATGCGAAAGCCAAAGCAGCTCAGTTGCATTTGATCCGCTACACACTCCATGATAGGCCATCAACTTGGCCCAATGTTGCAAGAAAAAGAGAGAGAGGCAAATATTCTAAAGTGATTTCCCTGACATGCAATATAGGATTTATGGAAAAGGCGAGGGTTTGCTCATCTTCATTGGATCTTTCAGGAGATGGTAAAGAAACTCAGACCTATACTTCCAACTGTCACTGAAAAGGGACAGAAGTATAATCCGTATTTGACAAAGGGGCCTTCAGATTTGTTACGCCTCTCAGACATTTGGTGCCCATAAAAGTCAAACACACCCAAAGCATATTTCAAGGTTTTGCAACTTTCCCATGTTTTGGAAGTGAGGAGGAAAAAGACACGGCATCCGAGCGACTGCCAGCCATTTTCTGTTGATGAGATGTTTCATGCTTCTTTAAGCATAGATTGCAAAATAAGATTCACATTGTGTCCTCCAGTGCTGAGGGAAATGATTATGGCCTTGCGGGCAAAGCTGTCTCAGACTACAGAATGAATATGCCAGTGAAGCATACCACATTAAGATGCTATGGACCAAGGCGTGCACTTATTCTGCTGTTGATAATGCCCCATGGTGTTGCCAACTCTCAAAGAACTTCCCACAGCAAGAGCACAACATGACAAGGAGTTACAACTTAGAGGAGAGGAATGTTCCTGCACTCTTCCACATGTTTGTCTGTAATACTCACTTACAGTACATGTATGAGTAGTTGCTGTGATTCTTGTCCTTAGAGACCTGTCAGAGCCAAATACAGAGTTCTACAGATATTGATTTGGGGGAGATTGTGTTTTTTTTAGGAGGTTGGCTCAGGCAGTTTCTTTCTGAGTGGCTCACAGTGATTGATGTAAACCCATCACAGGCTCCAATGAGACCTTTTGCAGAGCTCAGACAACAAGTTGCAAATCTCTGGGAGGGAGAGCGTTCTCATTTATCACCGATACCTATTTAGCAGCTGTTGCTCAAAGAGCCTCCTGCTGCTCCCTCACAACATTTGCTACAGATTACATTTTGCCAGGTTTTCTCCACGGTGGAACAATAAAGGATATTTTGAATTTTGTTTCTAATTTTAAGCATTTTACTTGTTGCCAGGGAAACAAAGTACTTTGTAAGAAACTTTACCTAATTAAAGTGTTGTCATCTCTTAGGAACAATTCTTCAACAGCACTGATTGTGTTTTACAAAGGAACAAAAACCTTTACAATTATGTGGCGGATTTACTGTTGATCTAAACGGAAAAGCTTGGGCCATCCACCCCTCCACCTTACACTCTATTGGGCTACGAAGGTAGAAGCCATGAAGGCACATGCCAGAAAAACTTCCAAAACAGTTACCAAACCCTAAACAAATTAAAAAAATATATAAATGTTTTGTTGTTTTGCTCTGAACATGTGCCTGCTCTTGATCCGTTTCGTGCAGACATTCATTGTTTAAGATAGGCAGGAGATTTCTGTGCCAGCAAATATAATTTGCTCACAGCAAATACTTAAGCAGGTCATCACAACAGGAAGAAAAAGTTAAAGGGCAGCAAACAGAATGAGGTTTACTTCAATGACAAGAACATCTTGTCCTGCTATAGATGCAGTGGAACAGAATGAGGAAAGGCTGGGGGCTGTTGTGATGCGATTTTCTGGATGTGTTTGGGACTCAGTTTTCTCATCTGCTCATGGAGAGGCTGAGGGGCGCAGGGGTAAAAAAGTAGAGGGTGAAATATGCTGATGGCTGTAGATAATGTGACGATGAAGGGGAGTGAAAAAAAGACAGCATTTGCTTACTGAGTGAAAGTTTACACCACAGAAAATCAGCAAATTTGGAACTATCCAAACTTTGGTTTTGTTCAGGTTACTAGAAAATATTCGCATTTCACTACCAGTGTGTCAGCAGCATTAGTGGTAAAAATAACTCACTCAAAGTGAAGAACTAGACAATAATCTATACTTTGTTTTTTATCCACAAGGTTCTATTCAGGATACTGTGATGAAAGACGCAGAGTGACAAACAAGATTAAAAGTGAGGATAAAAGGAGACAAAGAGAGCAGAGGAGCCTTGTTGCTGTAGTCAAGGGTGAATGCTGCACTTTTCAACTGTGCCTCCCTATTTATTATTAAAGCACTCAGATGAATCTTTCATGCGCCGGAAATTAAAGAACAGAGTGAGGGAGTACATGGATTAAATTAGTGATAAAAGAAAGCAACTGAAAAGAGTCAGTGAAAGGCAGCATTGAATGGAAGGAGGTACCGTCCCTTTAAAAGTATCTGTATACTATCATTTTGTTATATTACAATTACAACTTTCATCATAGTTTTGGGAATTTCACAAGTCATAGCAGTGACTAATTGTGAAGTGTAAGAAAAATTATTGATTGTTTATTAAGTCTTTGACTTATAAATAAAAAAAACTAGGTCTTGCATTTCTATTCAGCCCTCTTTACTCTGAAACCACAAAATAAAATCTAGTACAACAAATTTCCTTCAGAATTGAATAAACAAGTCTAGTTCAACCGTGTGCAATTCAATGTCTGTATAAATACTGCAGCCCTGTGAAAGTTCAAAATATTTCTCAGAGAATATTGTTGAACAAACAGCATCACAAAGACCAAAGAGCCAGAAAGAGAGACCAGGAAACTGTGAAGTAGAGTTTAATGGAGGTTTAAGATAGAAAACAATAGCCCAGCTTAGCACGACTAAGGGAACACTGCTCAGTTCATCATCTGAAAATGGAAAGACTACGGCAAAACTGCAAATCTACCAAGATGTGGCTGTACAATTCAGCCAAAAAAATTGGGCAAGGCAATCAATCAGCGATCAACATTTCTCTGGAGGAGCTGGAGAAATCCACAGCTCAGGTAGGAAAATCTGTCAACAAGACAGCTAATTAATTATTCACTATAGCAGTGCACACACCAACCCCATTATGAAACCTGGTGACACCAGCATCATTCTGTGGGGATGGTGTTTGAGAGAATGAAAAACAAAATGGAAGTCAATCCACGCAAAAACCCAATACAGTTTCCTTCCACTTCAGTTTTACACGACTACTACTTTCTAATTCTGCTACTTTCTCTTACATAAACTTCCAGCAAAACAAGTGCCAGCAAAAATCTTCAGAGAAACAAATACATGCTTAGTGTGTATAGACAATGGTCATATGAAATCCTTTTGATAGCTAAAACTTCAGTTCCATTACTCACAATTTACGTAGAAGGCAAAACATTGCAGCTTTTTAAAGCTTAACCCATTTGGGGAAATTCAGAGTTTACTTCTGATCAAACGTATCCGTTTTCTGTTTTTGGAGCCATCCATCTCAGTTGTACACACTGTTCTCTGTCTCTGATATTTTCCCAAACAGACATTGAGACAACGTGCAGCACCCAATTGCCTTTGATATTTTCTTCTGTGAAGTTTCATGAGTCATTAAAATCGGGGGCGTATCAACTCAGAATTTGTGACTTTATATGAGTTAATGTCACTTTGAAGGCTACAGACTTTATTGCGAATATAATATGTACTTCCTAATATCAAAGAATTTTCATAGTTTTGTATAAAAAGTACGTCATGCAGTGTGACTCATGAAGTTCACTTGAAGGTCATAAAATAGCTATGAAAGTTGGATATTTGACTTTTCTCACATTTTCTCTGATACAGAAAACTGCTCAGTTTCATTTCCAGATTTTATACAAACGTTCTTTAAAATTAATGCTGAAACAAATTCTGTGGTTCCTATTACTGTATCAAACAACAACTCATTTGGTAAAATCTGACGTGATTAAGTTGTTTATGACCCAGTTACTAACTATGCAGCATCCTTTCAACATCACACCTTGCATAAGCCTGACAGGATGTTGTCAGCAGTGACGATGTGTCTAAAACAAGCAATCTCCTGCCGGGTGCCAGATGTGTGAAAAGGCAACTCTAGACAAAGCCTGGGCATGATTCAAAGTCAAAAGTAAAGTTCATATTGTTCACAGATTCAGAAAAAGAAGTAAAACTGAGGCCGGTGTACGTGTGAAAAAGGGAATAGGATGGAGAGATAGTGAGAGAGACGGAGGCAAAGCAAAAAGGTGTAGATGAAAGGAGGCACCCTGCTGCTTTTGGCCTGGATTACACATCTCATGCAACTAATTTAAAATCTTTTTCCTGTACAGTGCCTCTGTCAAATAGTCAGCAATAAAATTGCTCCTACAGCACTTGTCCTGATTTAACCATTATGCAGCAGTTTAATTTGCTACCATTTTAAGTCATTAAGGAAAATAATACTCACTTCTGAAAAACTGCTTTAAAAACTCTGCTTTTTTCTGCATAATTATATAAAGCAACTTCATAAAAAATGAACAATTTACCCTTTTGAATTGTAGCCTGATTACTGTATGTCAGTTTGATTAAAGAATATCATTACACATGTTTACTTACCATTTAACATGTGTTGCTTTTTGTTTGAAATCCATAGTGGATATGTAGAATATCAACTAAAATAATGACTGATACATTATTTATGAGTAGCATGCAAATAAAAATTTCATGGGGAAAATAAGCTGCTATAAAAAATTTTGCAGATGGACTTTTTTTTCAAGTTTTTTTTTCAGCACAAACATTCTAAAGTATTTGTCAGAATTTCAGAACCAAAATGTCGACTTTCAAGAGTTGCTAAAAAATAATAGTTTACTGCTTTTTATGGTGAAATGTTTTGATCAACTCTAGTCCTGATCAAAATGACTAAATACTAAAACATGAGACAAATGTAATTGATGGCTTAATCAATTTGTTAAAAAGTAATTAATGCTTTTACTATGCTGTTCTATTGTTACTTTGATGGACCTACCTATTATCTAGCAGGTAGAAATATAATTTCTATGAAAAACAGTGGCTAATTAGTAACACCAGACTGCTATTTTTTTTAGTATGCACTTATTTTTTATCAATTTATGACTGCCTGTATACATCTTTGTTTTTAAAATATTGTATGTTGGCTAATCGTTTTGCTGAACCCTGTTTATTTTTTGTCCAGTGCACCTCAATTCCACAAAAGCAGAACATAACTACAACTGAGACATTCAAACATCTGCATCCAATGTAAATTATAATTAACTTAGCATCTACCCAAGATGAAAAAGCTGCTGTAAAAGTTGACATCCAATGTCTCATTTCAGTCTCTCCCTCCATCTCCCTCCTCCTCCCATTATTTTGCACAGTTTAAGTTAATCCATAATAACTGAATTATGTTAATACTTTCAACCTAAATGTCTGCAACCCTCCGCCCCCGAAAAAAAAAAAGATTGGTTTAATCAACACTGGTTAAACATTAAAGCAAGTGTTAAACATTACCAGAGCCATAATCAATCTAACCAGACTCTGATTAAGCATAGTGTCATTAAGCAGCCCGTCTGTTTGTGACATTTGGTTGGATTATAATTGATTTGGGCATGTTGTGTATTTGTGAGATAGGGCAAACAGAAGGAAATCAAAGCAGCCCGGCTCTGAGATGGAGCATCTGGCAAGTTGACATTTAGTTGGCTCGCTGTCTAACCACCTGTAAAGGTCTGTTTGTTCACATGCCTGTTTTCGTTTTGGCTCGTCTGCAAAAAGCTGCATTATATTTTTATTTATCTCAACAACCATCAACTTTTCAAAACTTAATCTTGCTTTGATAAAATAGTCAAATGTTACCATTTGAAAAAAAAGTATTTATAGATTAAGATTAAGAAATATCTCCCTCTAGTACCGTTTTAAGTGAAGAAGAAAAGGCAATAAGCACTTGATTCCTGGCAAGTAGAAACTTAGAAGCAGCTCAGTGGTGGCTCTGTTACAAAAACACAACATGTTAAAACCAGAAGTTTACATACACAGAATTAAAAAAATCCTCTGCTTGAAGTTAAAGTAGACACAACTTGTCTTGTTTAAAGTCAGTTTTGTAAAAATATTACTTTATACAAAATGCCGCAATAATGATAATCTGTCAGAGATTCATTTATTTATGTTGTCAAAATCCAAACTTTTCTTTATATAATGATTAGTATCTCATTATCCAGGAAAGTTGAAGTAATGATAAAGCTTTGGACACATCAAAACCCCCCCAAAATAATCAGCAAACTAACAAATAACTGGCTGTTTGTAGAGTCGTTGTCCTACAATGTGAAGGTTGTAGATTTTCTTCCAGTTTCCTCCATCGCATGTCTATGTGCTCGTGGGCAAGACACTCAACTCCATTTTGCCTCCTGATATGCATATTACTGTAGATATGTCTGTGTGTTTTTGACTTTATAAGAATAAACTGTTTTTGTACTTTATTCTTAAAGAAAAACCTGATTATGGAGGCTAGAATTCTTATACTTTCTTAGCAGTGGATTAGAAAATGACTGTCTCAAATACTGGAACAGTCTACACCATGACTAACAACCCAGTTCAATTTTTGTTCTGACTAAAATTTTTCCATTAAAATTTGTTTATAATTTGAGGGCATATAATTAGGGATAAAGGTACAATGGATTCCAAACACATATTCCATAAATAGATCTCTCTAATGGATGTGAGCCTTCTCTTGTGGGATTTGTCTTCATGACTCTCCTGCCCAGTGGCTACCTGGGAAGTCTGTCATCCATCAAGGGGAGAAAGAAATTGGAAAGAGGGAGATCTGAGAAGATAACCTCTTTGGTCTCCTGTAATTACTGCTGGTTTTAGGCTGTCCCACAGCACTTTCATTGATCATTGATAGTTAAAGCTTGCATGTGTCTGTTTCCAAACCTGTGACTTCCTATTACACAGTTATTGCTCTTACTGTCCCGAGGTTCTACCAACACAGAGACCTCCTGTTTGTATCACCATTCTCTGCCATTTTTCTCTACACTTTTTTTCAGCACACTTTTTTTAAACTTCATTTCATTTAATTGTAGCCTTTGTTTGATTTGTTTATTTTTCCTTTTATAGGCTTAAGGAGGATTACAGATTTGTTAAGGTTGTGTGAAGTAAACTGTCTTCTAAAGATATTTCAGTCTTCTGGATTATCAGAATGAAAACCGTTCTATGAAAACATCAGAGGTTTGTTGAGAGCTGTAGAAAAACAAAATCATAAAGACCAAGGAACACAGCAGAAAGTTGCCCGTGAAATATGCAATGCTAAGAAACTTGCCAGAAATAGCCTGAGAAAAAAAACTACATCATTCTGTCACATTTAAGTTACAAGAATGTAATTAATAAATAATTATTTCCAGTGACTAATTTTTATCCGAGTTTCATTAGTGTTTTCTTTTAGAGCTAAACAACGTGTGTTCAATTTTAATATTTGTTTAGGCCCTGGGCTGCAAAAGACACTTTTGAAAATCTGTTGCACAACAACACATTAAGTGGCATCTGTTCATGAGTGTTGATGTATTACTATTTGCTCTTAACCTAATTAAGAGCAAATTTGTTGTTTGAGCGTATAAAGCCACAGGTGGTGAACCATATCTAAATGAGGCTCCTTTTTACAACATGTAACTTGTTGGGCTGTAAATTTCAAACAATATCATCTGGAGGACTTCTGACTGGGTGGTTAAATTTGATATGGATTAGCATTGGCAGGTACAATTTCCTTTCATCCGTTTTCCCCCTTCAGATTAATTATGTTACCATTTTATTTTGAAATATTGAAAAACCCAATTTCTTATAAACCCCCAGGGCTTCAGAGACTGAGCTGAGAGGAAGCTCCACAGTGACACAATTTCTGCTTATCTTTCCTTTCTATTCCACTTTCATCTTAAAAAATTTCTGTCTTTTCATGAAAATACTTCGATACTTATTTTTTTGTCTGTCTTCGTTTTTCAGTCTCACAACCTACTTTTGCTCCTGGCCTTTGCCTAAATGCTCGAACCCACTCCAAGTTTTTCACTCTCAGTATTGCTCCTCCTGGGTTGCTGTGATGTTTTATTACTCTAGCAGCAGGAGTATATGATATTGACCCCCTTCCACCTTGCAGTCAGCCTCAGTTAGTAGAGAGGGTGCAAAGAAATATAACAAAAACCAGGTTGATTGACTTTGATCGCAGTGCAACAGCAGGGGGCACTCTTAAGCCTCAAGCTGTCATTTGTTGCTGTCACTGCCAGCTTGTGTTTGACTGAAATGGGCAGAAGGGGAACAACGATGCTGCACTTTTGTCATGGTTTAGTTTTCTTTTGTTGTTTGTGCATGCGTGAGTGTGATCCCAGGCATGGAAAGTGTGTCCTTTGCTGCGCACTGGAAAAGGGCAGAAGCGTTGTGGGAGAAAGAAGCAACGTTGTCAATCTCATTAATATGGATGAGCTACTGCATATGTGTATGTTCACATGTGTGGTTTGTTGCTTTAATGATTCTTTTGCGATTAAGCATGCATTTGCCTCAATGATACCAAAGGACATGTCAAGAACGAGGAAATAATCCTTTGTGTACCATGTTACGGTTTTAATACAGATTTGCACTCAGTTCAAACTTAAGCTCAACAGACCGACAGTTCTAAAATAATTAGATTTTTCTTCATCCACCAAAAGTCTACATTTCAAGAGTTGCGGGGAAAATTTTAAACATATCTAACTACTTCACCCCTGATTAGAGCTCAAAGTTATTTGATGACTAGATTTGGTCCAGTGGACAAAACTGACTAAAACATTTTCCTTTGGTGAATTGGTTTTAGACCAAGTTCAAATTCATATATTAAAACTGTGGACACTGAACCTATTCTGCTGCATCTTTGGCTGGAAATTGGTCAAGACCATCTCTGGACATAAAACTTCAAAGAACAGTGCTGAACAGCAGTTCAATTGTTTGTGAACATACGTGATGCACCACGGCAAAAGGGTTAGGGTTAGTGTGGAAGAAAGGGCCTTGGCGATGTGGAAAGTAAGAGAAAATCTGGCATACTGTAACAGTACCTCAAATAACCTTGTTTCATCCAAGGTATGCAACACATCTTCCCTGATCAAAGTAACATCACACTGAAACATTGAAGTAGAAATACTTCAGTACCAGAAGACCACATATGCCACTACTGACAGCTAATCTTACCACAGGCTGATAAAAACTGACCAATAACAGTGTAGGTTGAAAAGTGGCCTAATCTCTCACTTTCAGCTGCAACATTGAGATGACATGTCAGAATTTGGGGTAAACAACATGAAACCATAGATCCATTCTGCCTTGCATTAATAATTCAAGATGGTGGCAGAGCTGTAAACCTCTAGTTTTTTTATTTATTTATTTTGTTTGGTTTCAATGTGTCATGCACAAACCATTTTTTTTATTTAGATTTTCCTCCACCACTTGTGCAGGATACAATAAGCTAGACAAGTTGCATCATTTGTTGAAATGGTAAAGAATTGTTACTGTTGCACCATAGACTTTCAAACAAACAGAGGGACAAACATGTAGAGAACACAGAAACAAGGTAGATGGAAAACTGAAATTATATAAGAACCATTTCCAAAATGTAAATGTGAACAAATTCTTTTCTTTTTACTGTGCTTGCAGTCATTCTTTGATATAAGGCATGTTTGAGCCGACTAAAGTCTTTGATGGAAAATTCAAGGTGTCTCATTTATTGAACTTAGCATGTTAAGGTTAGCTTAAGAACTGATCCAGTGTTGATTGCACAGGACGAAAAGTGGGATTTTTGACCTTGTATTCTGACGCGAACGCAGCTCGTGTGCGACAGATATCGACAGCAATCGACAGTCTGCATTTTCAGTGTCTCACGACTCACGGGAGTCGAAATCTGTCGATTGCGGAATCCTAGGAGGGGGGAGTGGAGGTGCGGGGGAGAGGTGTTAACGACTCTACTTAGCATACGAATAGCCTAGCATAGCGGTTCTCAACGTGGGGGCGTTCAGAGGACAACAGGGGGCGCTGGCGGACATTTTTACAAAAGGGGGGCGCTGGGATGCCTTTGGTTGAAGGTAAACTTTACACCTTAAAGGCACAACAATGCCAGTTTAGACTTTGAGCAACTTAGTAAAACTGTATTGTGTAACATTAAACCATGCTTGGCTGCAACTGTATTGATGGCAGCTCTTTTTTTAATCAGTGTTTGTTAGCTACTGTTAGCTTCTTGGCGCAACTCCGTTCTCCTGCTACTGGTAAGCTAAAATCACGACGCCCTCACTGTGTATCCCTCTGAAAAATGAACCCATTTAAATAAAGAAATAAAGAAATCCCTCCATGGGTGATACCTCGATAGAGAGCGTTCATTTTATAGCGTTAACACGATGCTGTAAGTGGTCCGGTATGAAACGGGGGTGATAGAACAACACAGCACTTTTAAATTTCAATAATCAGAATGCAGAAATTGTTTCTGTTTTAAAATGTTTATGTCAGTCTGCCTTTTCCCCATCGATACGCTTCCCGACCGCCCTGCACCTTAGGGGCTTAAAAAAAAAAAAGACGTTCACATTGCGCAAAACTCTGAAACAGGAGAAGGGGGACATAAAACGGAGCAACGAACTAGATGTGAATTATGGCATAAAAACAGAGAATCCGACGCTGAACAGTGAAAAAAATCAACACATGATGTGAAACACATCATGTGTTGATTAGGAGGGGCAGCAGGTGATGAGATTACCGATGGTGAGCGTCAATAAACGGTAAAATAAATCTAGCAACAGGAAAGAAACTAAAGTGCACATAGCAATAAACCAAGAGAGGATAATACTAATCAAATGAAACTAAATGTAAATGAATGAAGAACAAAATGCAAGAATAAACTAAGAAACTAAAGTAAATACAGAGGAATAAACTGGTATGGCAAGACATTTTGAGCAATAATTAATACAGAGGACTGTATGGCAAGAATAAACAGACACTATTTCCAGATAAAAGGTAAAATAATATTGTTGAAGTGCCATGGATTTGTTGAGACCATCTCTAGTACCCTTCCATCCATTTTCTTTCACCCTTGTCCCTCAGTGGGGTCGGGAGGGTTGCTGGTGCCCATCTCCAGCACACACACACTCACACCTAGGGAGAATTTGGAGAGGCCAATTAACCTGACAGTCATGTTTTTGGACTGTGGGAGGAAACCAGAGTACCCAGAGAAAACCCACCATGCACAGCGAGAACATGCAAACTCCATGCAGAAAGACCCCAGGCTGGGAATCGAACCCAGAACCTTCTTGCTGCAAGGCAACAGCTCTACCAACTGCGCCACTGTGCAGCCCCATCTCTAGTACCGAGAATAAATATATCTTACAAACCATAACAATAACAAACTTATCACTTACTTATGTTTTTAATTAGATTTGATATATTTATTTCTTCAATATTATTGAGGCTGATGACTCCATGACACTTTCAATTTGACTCATTAGGATTTGATTAAGAGCCAGATTTGTTCTTTGTAATTTCTGTCCAGTAAAACTATTAATCTTTAAATCAATAGACAGGTCTATATAAATATATAATCCATGTTTCTGTCTCATATTTGTATGGCATTAAAATGACCTGGAACTTTTGTTTTTCCACTGAAAGTTCTGGTTGGCTCAATAAATGCCATGTGGGTGAAGTTTTATGGATGATACTCTGATGTCCCATTCTCCTGAAGGCAGCACGGAGCTGCACCACCAAAATGACAAACACTGAAGAGAAGAAGAGCTATGATTAATGTAGTTACAGTTCTATCCATGTTTTAATGTTGCAGAGCTCAGTTGTTTTGCAAATAGTTCAAAGTTTAAACTGGCATGTTGAACAACTTTTATCAGGTCATTTTGTGCAATATTTAACAACTAGAAAATGGCACAAAATAATATTTTTTCCACTGATTGGCTGCTGCTAGGCCTACCAATTTTAACTTGAATGTTTATTGCATTTTTCGTAGACGCCTGTGAAAATAATTTCTATTCCCATGACTTTTATGTTCTCTGGGAAATTATTTTTGATGATAAATACAGAAACAAGCATAAAAAGCAAGATATCTACAATAGTGATAGTAATATTAATGATAAAATAATGGTCAGTGCAAAGTAGCCTGCAAACTCTTTGGTGGGGGGCGGTGAGGGACCTGGATAAAGGCTAGGGGGGCGCTGGGCCAAAAAAGGTTGAGAAACACTGCTCTATCAGACGGTATCACAAACTTTCAACCATTTTGCTCTTCAATTTAAACTCGAGAGTTAAGAAACTGAATACTGATTAATCATCTGTAGTTTCTTAAGTCCTGTATTGTGATGTGGAATGGTGTTACTACCACTCCAATATAGCATGACTCTGGGTCTTTAAAGCAGTCAGTGAACATTAACATTTAGTTTGAATATTATTCACAAAAATATTTTCTGTACATTGAACCACTCTGGAACATATAATTATTATTTTTGATTAAGTTGTGCAATGATAAATCTTCAAATGGGAGGAATGTCAAAGTAAGATCACGTTTAACAAAAGTCTTTTTTATGTAATCATGCATATTCTTCTTTATATCATCAGTACAACCAAAACTAAGTTTTTCAGTGCTCCTAACACATGTAAAATATATTTTAATGGATAAGATAGATTATTATTTTAATATTCTTTCTCCAAACATCTTCATGGCATACTTCTATAACTGAACAATACCTACAGACGTCTCAAAATGTGTTAAACTGTTTGGCCCATTGCACTGCAGCACCAACATGTATTTACATCCCCATTTGAAGGAGTACATGTTGGAATACAGGCTTTTTTGAGCCAGTGTTCCAGTATTTGCGATTAAATACTGAGAATGTTTAATCACAAAGTCCAGATTAGGAGACAATTTCAGAAGAGTCAACAATAACTTAGTATGCCATGGACACCTGCCTGTGATACTATAATGACCAAAATTTTACATGTGCAAATGATTTGAACTTTGTCATGATGACACAACTGATGCTCAGTGTTTTCACGTTGGCAGAAACACTTCTCCTGGAAATGTGTACAGCGGTCTGCATTCCATCACACAATCTTGGATGAGCTTGACAGACATGCAATGTTGACAATATATCATCAGATTTACCCTGAAAATTGTACTTTCATATGCACACTTAAGTGTTAAGGTTACATCCCTAAATTGAGCTAAGTGTGTTCAGTGCTGGGTGGTGAATGTCACACAAAATGTGTTCCATTTGTGTGACTTTGTAACATTAGAACATTTTCAGCATTAATGCCTGTTTTATACTTAAATCTCATTATTTCTCAATTAATAACACTGAGGGGTTTTGGCCAGGTCCTGGAACTAGTAAACAGGTGAACAGAAGGTAAAATGGGTTAGCTACAACAGGAATGAGAGTCAAAAGGCAGTGCTCAACAGTTGATTTGCATTTGCATGGCTCTCAGCAACTTCATTTAAATACGAAAACCTCTGCTAGGCACAAGGGGAGAGGGGTGATAGGCGAACATGGACACACAGAGCTTTTGACCATTCTTTGCAGTGCTCTACAATTTTCCACTCTGACAAAAACCTCTTGCTGATAGCCCTCAATCTCCATGTGCCTGGCAGAACTAGTGTCAATAGCTGTCGAAAATCCCGCTTTTCATCCAGTGTAGTTTATTGACACACTGGGTAAATTAATATTTAATTAGCTTGTTCTTTGTGAGACTTCAAAAATGTTAACTGAAACCAAACATTTTCTGTCTTTATCTGTTACATCTAATCAATATATATTGCCAACTTCAATTATTTTGATTTGTGTAAGCACTTTTAAGTTTTAAAAAACAAACTTTTTATTAGCTCTTTCTTGCAAATGTTTTGGATGTTGACAATTGAGAAGTCAAGTGAGGTGAGGTACAAAGTTAAGCAGGGTTGCATTACAAAGGAAAGTTAACTTTTGGAAAAAAGCTTTGGCAAGAAGGTGCCTAAAGTAAAAATGATTTTTTATTTCCATGTCAGCAGGTTTGTGTCAGGGTGTCTAAGGTAATAACTCTTACAAAGAAAAATGACTTATCGGTTAATGAGTCATGTTTTGTTAAAATGTAAGTTCTCACCTACCTTATGTAACCTTTATGAGGCCTTAGGTAGCTGTCAACCTGAGCTCATCTTTGCCCCAGAACTGTTCACTAGACAGCGTGTTTAAATGCCAGGCACTGCTGTGGGCTTTTATACGCATGCATGTGTGAGCACATAAACTCTGGCCTCTGTGTTCGGTAGGTAGGAAGAGAAATACATTATTGATGGTGTTTGAGGTATGCAAAGCAAGGGAAGGAACTGCTTTGATCTCTCACAGACACCATGTCCCCGGCAATCTCCCTCAGATTTAACTATGAGCACACAACGCCAGCAGGCAAGAAACACAAATTTCTACTTGATCACCTCTCCCTTTTATCTTTTTATTTCTTTATTTCTCTCTTTCTATTTAACCGATGCAGCCCAAGGAACAATTGTTTTGGTATTTGTCTTGCCTTGGTTACTAGAACAGCTAAACAAGAAAGCTATTGCAACCCTTCTTTAATTTAAAAATACAATTGAAATCTGAACCAAGGAAATTGCAGACAAATAAAATATATATATATATGCATAAGGTGTACCTATCTGCTGAATTAAAATTGCACCCAGGATTGATGCTGCATGTGTTTAAAACCCAAATCATGGCCAAGTGAATTATGCAAATCGGGCTCATTTCCCTACAAATTTGAAGTGACTTGCCTGTGCCGACATTTATACAATGCTTTAATACCTTAAATATAAAGCAGTGCCACAGTAATTACTGTGTAAATCGTCCAGTGCTTATTTTGAAATAATAGAAACAGATATCCTTGAATTCAAAGCAAGGAACACGTAATATAAAAATACAGACTCAGAACCATAGGCTTTGCTTTTTTTTTTTTTTTTAAGTTATTTTGACAGACTAAAATAGTTGATTCTGGGGCTTATTTGGGGTAAAATATATACATTTTTTAAGTCTAAAACCTCATTGAGTTTAAAGACCATAATCAATAGTTACAGCTACGAATGAGGCTCCAAAGTAAGATCAGTAAAACAGAATTATCTAGCAGCACCTGAGACCCACTGTACCTCCTGTGTGAGTGTGAATGTGTATGCACACCTTTGTTTCTCTGTGAAAGTCCACAGTCCACATGACAGTGAAGAGATCTGGCTTACCTTTTCTGACTGTCACTTCAAGTATTTGTTTTGAAGCCGTTTGGTTCAATTTACCTCTTGTCATCCTCTGGCCTATTCCAATTGTTCACGCCCCCACTCCTACACAGACACACCGGATGGGTCACATGTGCTTCTCTGATAGGCTGCTAGACAAGCCATTGACCTTCGCTTTGCAATCTCGCAGGTCAATCAGTAGGCCATTCTTCCATGTAATGTTTACATCTCTGTGGGCTATTCGGCCAAAATGGTGAGCTTGCCTTTGGTCAACAACCTGTGTCTATAACAATCATTTTCAGTGGTGTGGCACAAAGGGGGGAGCCCATCAAAGGAGCACATTGTTATGGCAATTCTTTAACTTACTGAAACTAGTAAGAAAGACATAGATGTTAAAGAAACAAAGTGTTTTTTGTTGTTTTTGCAGATGATGACATATGATAAGATTCTACGGTTTGCCTTTTTATATAGAAATATGCCAGGCATAACAAGCAAACACTTGATCTACATGAAACATTAGTTTGAAATTAAGTTGTAAATAAATAGGATACAAAATAATCGTGTTGTCCAGCAGGGGGAGAGTGAATTTTGATGCAACAATAAAGCTAAGTAGTTTCTTCATTTCACAAATTAGAAACCACGTAGAACATATCTATACGCTCTACATAGAACATAAAATACTGCTTCATTTTACTATACAGTTGACACAAGATGCTTTCCTTTAATAAAACAATCCCCCCCTTTCTGTTTAATTAAATTAATCTTGTTTTAGATCAGTGAAGGTTATTAAAATGATTTATATTTGCTTATTTACTTATAGTAAGTTATTTCATAAGCTATATTACTTTTTTTTCTAATTCACATGTTTACATACACCAACATTTTTAAGCCTTTAAACAATTTAGAAAAGTTTAAAATCTTCTGAAATTTTGTTTTGGCTTGAAAAAAACATGTTGCATTATATAACAGTCCTTATCCTACCCACTGGTGTTGCCATTTGAGGTGAGTGTACCACTAGTTGTTTGTACACATATTACTGCGTGCTTGAAACAGATGAGTCCTGTTCATTTCCCTCCTGTTAGCTATGTAGTGGGTATTCACATGGAAACTGACCTACATCTGTGCAATTTCACTTCGAGTTTAGCCAAAGTAAAATTTCAGCAATGGCAATTTCAAAGGTTGTCATTGCTTTCAACAAACACATCTTAAATATTTAGGATAAGTGACAGTTTCAAAAATATTTTGAGCAATGAAGGGGAATGAAACTAACTTCTCAATCCCACCACTGTATTGAAATCCTGAAAAAAGTTGAAAAAAAAGTAGCAAAACATAGCACATTTCAGAACTTTTAATTCTAAATTTAAAATATTTCACAGGACCTTCTAAAAGTGATCATTCAATTTTAACATTTTTACATCATATTACAACCATAAACACTTCTGTATGTATCATGTATGATTTTTGAGTCCGTCTCCATCAGCTTTGCACAACTGGATATCCAGTAAGTATATGTGTTGAAAGCATATGGATATAGCTGTAAAAAAGTTTAGGATATCAGAAGATAAAAGTTTAAATTACAGAGGTGTTGGAAAGGATGACACACATACATGATTGAGATCTGATGTACCACGTAACTAAGAATGTGTTCAAGTAACTGGGATAGTGGGAAAATACCATTTTTAACCGGGGTTGCATGATGCTACCACCATGTTGTAGCATCATGCAACCCTGGTGTGCAGACGGTGTGTCCAGGGAGCAGCACTGTTAGTTTTGTACAACAAATAGCATAACTATGGTTGGCCTGCATTGCATGTAAATGAAAAGGTTCCATTTTGATTTAATCTAAACACCTCAGACATTTTTGTTGTTTCCACTAAATGATTTTCTGTCTTTATGATGTTGGTTAACTAATGTTTTTCTAAATACATTTAAAGTATTGACAAAAGAGCTGTATTTATGCTCAGTATAAAAAATGGACATAAATACCAAAGGTATGAATATCAGAAAATAGGTATCTGTACCCGTTTTCTGATATCAAGAAGGAAAAAAATTCTTACAGAGTTGACCAGGGCTGTAAGACCCTCCAGGTTTCACAAATATTTTCAGAAAAATCAAAACCTTCAGTTTCTGGGATTTCAGAAGACACATACTGTAGTAGTGCAAAATCAAAGCAAACACATGCCTCTGTATGTGCAGCCTGCATGTACTAAGACCGTGATGCCGGGGTGAAAGATGACAGTTTTGCCTGAGGATCCACAGGGAATGGTCTAAGAGCAGGTGCACTGCACCATCCCACAGCCCTGCCAGACACACACTGTGCCAGCAATGTCTACTTTTCAACACCCCTGACCCTCTCCTGATGTCTCTGTTTTTCTCTCTCACCCTCCTCTACCTCTTTTCAACCCTCTTTGTACCCAGTTTACCATCAACCTCTTTCTCATGCTTCACATATCCTTTCTCCTCTCAATGCTTCCTCTCACATTTCATAAAAATGATCTAAACCTCAAACTATGCCTTGGGGATTTCTTTGCCATCTGTCAAGAATGTTATGACATGTTATGTTTACTCTGTTTACTATAAAGAAAACCAATTATTTAGTGAAGTCTAGACAAAAATGTCTTGTGATTTTTGTTAATTGGTAGTTGTAAGAGCAGTGGCTTTAGAGTTGTAGATTTATACCTATACGCCGTATATTTCTCAAAAAATTACTAAATGAAAGTCATGTGAACAACAAGCAGAAGGCACATGAACATAAACATGTTTGTAGCAATTTAGAATGACAGGTGGACTAAAGCTTTTAAAGTTACAGGAATGTTACAAAATCCCAGCTGTGACATTTCCAGACACAGTCAAGATGCCAAAACAAAATGAAGTGTATTTGATTAAATTCCTTTTGCTATTTTCAGTCAGGCTCTTTTCATCTAGAATTTTTTTTCACACATTAAGAACACACATTTTTAAGTTTTACTATTTGGCTAAGTGTTATACATATATATTATATATATTAGGGCTGTAGTGATACAATGATCTCACGATACGATATATATTGTGATATTCAGCAAACGATACAATTAAATACACTTTTGCGATTTTCTGAAAGATTTTAGAGGGGCAGAGTGATTTTGGTGACATTTTGTGACTGTTAGAGTTGGATTGAATTAATTTAACTGAAAACTGATTAAAAGCACCAACTACACAATACCTGGCTCTGGTTGGACATGGACAGACTTAAAGTCGACAGCTGGACAAAATAAATTAAAGAAGTGGTGAGAAAACATGTTTCTTTTAATTGAAACAGTGCAAACTGTAGCTTACATGCATTTGTAAAGAAAATAATACCTTTTTAACCTTGACATTAAACATCTGAAGGAGTCACTCTAAGCCTGATGACCTAATCACTCTCCCGGCAAAGCAAGCAGTGAGTGAACAAGGTGACAGTTGGATGTTACGATACTTGCGGATGAATATCGATTTTTTTCTTGGAAAGAAAATATCAATATATATCGCAAAATTAATATTACACAGCCCTTTTTTACTTTCATTTTAGGTGGTCAATTTCAACTCCAGCCACATACTTTATAGTCTCACCACATCTTCACCACATGCCATCAATGACACACTCTCTCCACACACAGACAGACATACATTTTAGCCACACAAGTTAGATCTGAGGATCTAATCAAATCTTCCTGCTGCGTTCAGGCTCCAGACTGCTTATCTGCACTTCAGCAGCCAGTTGCACAGGCGCTCATTCAGGTCTTCTAAGAGGCCGTTTGCAGAATTTCCACCTGTTTTTACTTCACATCTGTTTTTCTGTCATTCTGTTTCTTTGTCCTCATGCTTGGCTGAATTGTGTGACTGTGGTGATGCCTAATTATAAAGGACTCCTTAATAAGCAGTCTGCTATTTCTATTGTTAAAGAACTACACCAGTTAAACTCTAAATGTTCATCCTGCGGAATGCTACGATGTGTGACTTATCCAATTATCTGTGGTATTTTATAACTCTATAGATGTATAAAAGGGGTTTCAAATAAACCATGGGAAACAACACTTGCAGCATGTTATTAGCCAATTAGGCAGAATGCATCAGCAGTCAGTGAGCCTTTATATTGGAAATAATGTATTCAGAGGCTTTTTATTGTAGTGAAACAAAAGTTTGATTTCACACAAATCTTTCTAAATAAGCTGAAGTTCACCAAAAGTTTGCACATTAATTGTGACTCAATTCACAATGCTGTCACAAGGCAGCTTTTTTCATGGTGAAGTTGCAGTGGTGGTGTTTGCTGAGAAAAACAAAAAAACCCAAGAAAAAAACATTTCCTTGTATGCATCTCTCATAGGGCTCAATTATTGTGTTGTAGATATTTCCCATTTTGGGCCAAAAGAGTTTGATATCATCTTAACATTTGATGTCAATAACATTAAAAATCAACCTGTTTCACCCAATTCATTTCTATTTAATTTTCCCTCCAGATATCTCTGGAAGATTCTCCTGCTGTTTTGACGGGTTTTGCTCGTGAACACATATTGGCTTGTGTGCTTCGAGAGAAGATGCGCACGTTACACAATGCAACAGGAAAGACTTTGCCAGAGAGGTAATTAAGAACCTGAGCTCTGAGGCCTGACTGCTGACCACATAAGGCAGACGGTTTCAATATTTACACCAATTCTTTCTGCTCACACACATGCATAAAGAAGGTGAATAAATTCACAGTAATTGACCTGTAACTTTGCTTTGGATGACTGATTTGTCCCTGAGCACAGCCTGGGAGATTAAAATGTTAAATGTAGCTTGTGGCAAAGGCTTTGAAACAACATGTTTATAGGTTCATTTCTGTTGTGTACACCCCATTATTAATAAGTGGCGATGTTCGTTGGGTTGTTGAACTTCGAATGTGCATTGCCAGTGCTCTTCTCTAATGCTTTGTTGTTGTTGTTTTTTTTGTTTTCTTTTGCTTCATGCTTGCTTGCATTTTGTGGTTTCAGAGATGAATAAATGTATGAATGCAGCCCCATGGGCCCTGCTTTATTGCTTTTGGTTCATTGTGAGGCATAAACAGTTTGACAGCTTGATTTCATTTCACTTGTCTTTCCCTGTCCTTATTTGATGTTGGAATGAAAACAATTTCATTTGTTGTTCACACTTGCCAGGCAGCATGTTTATCTTTACTCTTGAATGAAGGGATGGTTCAGATAGCTTGTTTTAATGAATGTTTCTGTATGGGAAAACAAGCAGAGCTTCATATTTGTATTGAAATAAAGCCATTAAACAACAAAAGACGTGTGTTACTATTTCAGAACACAAAAAAAGACACCTCACAGGATATTTTAGACATTTTTTAAGACATTCAATTTGAGTTATTTTTACTGATCTGTTGAAACTTCATGTTAACTATTTGCTTTGATACTTGTTGAAGGTTGGTACTTGTTGAACCATGTTTTCATGGTTTCTTTGTAATATGTGGAATAATAAAAATGAAGAAATTCTGGAATTAATTAAATCAAATCACTTTATAAGGGTCCTTAGTACATGCATCTCATTGGAGGCTGTTAACATTTTTAAACAATGTAGTTTGTGATATGCAAGCTTCACCTCATTTGTTTTGACAGTACCATGTCTTGGTGCAATTTAAGTGCATTTATTTACTTTTCTCATTATTTAGTGTAATGCACATTTAGTTGTTGAGTGATAAAGGACAATTAATTAGGTCACGTTTTGATTAAAATTTATTTTAAAGTTGGAGTACTTGTTGCATTTTACTGCCCTGACATCAATTGATGGTTGTTCAAGCATCATATCTGGTCAAAATCTTGATGCTTGAACAAGCATCAAGATTTTGATGCTTGTTCAAGATTTTGACCATATCTGACATGTAATGCTCTTTAACCCTGTAAGATACAACCATTAACAACAAATGAGTGGTTTACAACCCTTCGCAAAAACTATAGAATGACAAGTCTTGTAGGATGTTCACTGACTTGTTTTAAATTGAACCAAAATCCTAAATTGTACAATATTTGATTATGTGGGTTTTCTAAAAAGCCTACAATTGAATTAATTTAATGTTCACCAAAAGGGAGTGTTTGCAAAACTTAATGGACTGTTGAGTCTGGTTAATTTATATAATTTATGGCTCCAGAAGAGCTGCCAGATCAAACAATGGAAGATATTATAAAAAATGTTTTTAGAAGATAAACTGACACAAAGCATGGCCAGAAAATTGTTCCCCAATCAGATGGGTCTTAGATTTGACATGTGTAAAAGGAAAGCATACAAGTAGACCAAAGAAGATATTGAACAGGCAGAAAACTCACAGCAAAATGCCTTGAAAATAAACAAGCAAGTAAAGACATGAAAAACAAATGGACAGAAGCAGAAATCAATGTTTGTTAAATAACTTTCAGATATCAGCAGGGGAAATGGAATTTGAAAATAGAATAAAGCAGAATAGTCAAGCACAACCCATCACTAACAGCTAAATAGAAGAAAAACAAACTTGCACTGGGCTAAAGAGAAATAGCCACAGATAGTGGAATAAAAATGGACAAGGAGAAAATACCAGAAGGTTTGGTGCCATCATAAAATAATATAACCTGCCTCAAGAAATAAGTTTTTATCCATCAATTATAACACACAATTGTATAACAGGAAATTAACTCATACACATCAATTGCATGCACACAAAAACATTTAAGGTGAGTTTAGAAAACAATGCCTTTCCTATCCTTCATTTATTTTATGTAATGCTATTTTTATGCTAGCTTCTATTTAGTGCTTGAACTCTTAATGCTCCTTCTGTCTATTTCCTCTTTAGTCCCACAAAAGGTGTGAGGGGTGGTAAAACAAAAGAGTCACTTAATTCGTAGTCAGTTCATCAGTACTCCATGGCATCATGTAAAATGGGCCACAGTAATGCATAAGCAACAATTTCATTCATCTAACTCAGCAGAGTGGAGCTAGAAAAAGATGAGAAACATTTGGCCTGATCATTTTCACATGATGAGCGTTTTGTGAAGGATTGGTTCTCACTATGGCTGAAATGTAAAATCTTTGTTTGCGCCAAATATTACAATTTTATTACCATTTCTTTAACTATTCAAAGTAATTATCCCACCATTTGGAATGAAATCCAGCAGTGAGATGCATGTCTAATGAGGATTATTTCCTGATGTGATGGATATCACATGATTCATGGTCTGGATTTTAACTGCAAAAACCAAAAGCGTGTGAAATTAAAATGTCCAGAGAAGAATAAAGGCATGGAAGTGCACACATGCTGATGAGCTGCAATGAACTTAATATCAGAGAGTTTGGGTTGCCTTGGGTTGCTCGTGGAGACAGATTAATTGAGGTTGTATTAGGGACCTCTAGGAAAGTATTTAACTTGTCAGACTAATCATCATAATGTTTGGCCTCAGGTCAAGGCCCATTTTCATTCATGCCATCACAGAGACAGGGTCACTTTAGTCAGCTGAGGGTTCCTCTGTAGTTGGGGAAGCAATTTACAAAGAGGAGTGGTTGTGTTATGCCTTAGATGGTCATTTCACAACTTGATTGCCATTTTGAACAGAGGTACTGTTTTGGGAATGGAAAAGTAATGCAGGGGTCACCAAGCACATTTAAAAAGTTTATACAAGTTTGAATGGTGTGAATTATCTTTATACAAACAGAATTTTGTTACATATTTATAGCTAACCTTTTGAAGTCTATTTAAAGCCTGAGAGAGTGTATGAAACTGTGTTGTGCTTCGGTACAATAACAATAAAAACTATCTGATTTTGAGGTGCCCAAAACATTTATATTTGAAGAAATAAGTCCTAGACACTCCTGTTCAAAAAGAGTCTAAGCAGGCAATCTAGCAATTTAGCACAAAAATCGATTAACTCTAAAAGAAAAATGTGTTATTGGTTAACTCAGTACAACATTCAATTGACAGACCACTTTGGTTGTCAACAAGGGCACGTGAATAATGATAGAGTATAGACATAGGTCAGGACCCGGGGTAGCATACATATGGGATCTCCAAATACATTTTTCAGGTCTGAAATAGCAGCAGAATACAAATAGTGACTGTTGCCAAAACAGTAGTTAGGGTTGAAATTTATAGCCATCTGTCATATTTTTGATAGAACTAGATGAGTACAGAACTGAAACTAAATCATTCAGTGTATTGATTTGCCTCTACCAAGCAGCACTGCAATTTTTTTTTATTTTTAGTGAATTAAATATGGGCATTTTTTTTAATTGCAGTTTACACTAGATCTAAATTGCTGTGTATCATTAATGTACACATTTTATATGTCTATTGACTGGGTCACTAACAATTAATTGCAGGCAATTAATCTCAAGGGCTCTGATTTATTAGTTCATTTTCCAATTATGAGACACTAAATTAATCAACATACCAAAATAAAAAAAAAAAGAACTGAACTCACCAATATATATTTTATTGATGTAAATATGTTTTTGTTTGCAAGTTTTCTTCATCAAGTTTATATTATTTCCAATCACATTGTAAAAGTAATCTTTACTTCAGTTAGTTTTAGTGTTTTAAAGTCAATCATCATTCAAGCCGCAAAGGGCATTCAGGTTGGCTACACTGCTATTGTGTGAGCCATCAATTTTTAGCTCGTCAATAAAACTATTCCAGTTTAGTGGGGAAATAATAATTACAAAAGCTGTAATTTTACCAGTATACAACAACAACTGCTCAACACTATTCAAATTGAGGGGTTGTGGTTGAGAAGGGTTTTGTGCTTGGTGTCACTTTCTCAAAACAGGTCAGCGTGTCCTCTCTTTCGAAAAAATGTCAGTGGAATGGATATCTGTATTCAAAACGATGCACAACCAATGGGCTGTTCAGTTGTAAAAGGTCACAGGGACTCTAATGAGGTGTCTGCTGGGAAAATAACAAGCCCCTTATGCCTCGGTAGACACCTCTCTCTGTCAGAAGAGGTCAGGTGTATCAGGATGGAAACACTTCACCTCAGATGACATCATGTGAAGTTTCAGACTTTTTTTATTTTAAAGCATTTTTTTATTCATATCAAATGCTTTCTTACCAATATCTAAATACTAACACTATTTGGAGAACATTTCTTCTCAAATTCTTTAATGGGGAACAAATGGCCTAATTTCTAGGTTACAAAAGTCTAAGGTGGAGGAGACAACCTTCCTATTACTAAATGATCTAAACTGAGGTGTTTGTTATTTTGTGTGCACATTTGTAACAAAACCTTTTGCCCTTGTTAACTCATTCAGCAGTACATGCTCCATCAGAACTACCTTTTGTTATTGCTTTTAGTTTTTCTAGCAAACTTGATAAAAGAAGAACATGTTTTCATGTTTTTCCACCGTTTCTGTTCTGGCGACTTGTTTCTGGTTTTGCTGTGGCATGTCACATACATGTAATAAACAATAAGAGTTTCCAGATAACAGCACCTTTAAGTCAAGCTGCATTTAGCCACAGGAAGTTTGTAAAGTGCTTAAAGTTAGTATAGTTCTCCTTGTTTGCCCATGAGTGTTCAAGACATTCAAGAGTCTTCTCACTATAGCACACAACGGCTGCTGTTGTGTGACAGCTGACACTGCACACATGAAAGATGTGACAGTCCTCTCAGTGTGGATGATACTGTAATTGGTCCAAACATGCTGAAGTCATTGGTTCCTGAATTTGTACTTCCTCTTTCTTTTGACTACATCTAGTGTACTCATGATTGTGATTGGAAAGGCAGTCACATGGAGGGTAAAGTAAAAAATATTCAGATTGTATAAAGATGTGAGGAAACGGGTACATGTTAGCGTGATGGTGTTGTCTGCTGCAGGTTTGTGATGAATGTGGCATTTGATATACTATTAGATGTTACTTTTTCTTGAGTGACAGATTGTGGTTGAGTGCAGATTTCTGTTGTTGACACCACACAGCAGCACACAGTAGATCTGATGCCTACTGACAGTTTCTCACAGTTGTTTTGATAAACCTTAGGTCTTGAAAAGGAGAAAAAAGAAAAGTCTTGAAAGAATAAATATGAGCTCTTGCACTTTGTTGCATTATGCGTTACACAGTTTGAAGGGGTTTGAAGTGTCATTTAAGGATCATGCAGATCAAAACTGACTTTGGAACATAAATCTTAAACGAAGACAGTTCACTTTAAGCTTCTAAAAAAAATCTGTTCTTTTGATGGCAATGTGTGAAATTTCTTAGACGTATTCAATGCAGCACAAGACACTTAAAGTTAAAATAGTAAACTGGAAAGTGATCTTAAGGAGTATTTTCACCAGAGTTTTCTATTTATATATTAGGAATATAACTATAATGATGATTCTCACTGGACTAGACTTTGAAAGGTTATTTCCAACTCTATGTCATGCATCATGATGAAGTTATCCATAGGTCTGAAACATCACAACCAGCGCTAAGCGCAATAATGCCTGGCATCTTGGATGGCACTGTAAACACGACAAGTCAATAAATCAAATTTCCTTCTCTGTGGAAGAGCATGAATCTTTGATAACTAATTCATGTGATTCTAACTATTAGGCCAATGTACTGATGCACTATTCCAGTGTAACCTGCAGGGGACAGTGGCCATCTCCCAACCCCACCCAGGCACTAGCTTCTAACCCCGTTTCAAAAACCAGAGAGCTCAGAGAAGACGTGCTTTAATATTGCTGACACCTGTGAGCACTCAGCTGAGGACCGTGGCTTATAAAATGCTGGCGGTGGTTTAAAGTGGGTGTGTAGTTGGTAAAACCTGAGGCAGGACTTTGAGGTTGGTTTGCTGTGGTTTATGAATGTGAATTTTTGTTGGCGTACACCATTTGGGCATGCATACCCTTTTAGTATGCATCCTACCAAATCCTTTATAAATGAGACCACAGGTATTTACCAGCAGGCTCGCTACTTCTGGTCAAATTTGCCATGTCTTATGGTCTTGTAACATTGAAAACTACAAATCACACCTCCCATAATCACGTCAAATATACAAAAAATATTGCTTTGCCCTTTTGAGCATTTATAATTATTCTAATATTCAGATTTTACCCATTTATAGAGATTTCATTCACATTATCTACATTAAATCAATAGATCAATGTAACAATAAAACACTTATCATTTTTTCACTTCAGTTAGGTGATCAATAAGATACCTAACTTCATTGCATCCATCACATGGGAGCAATATATTATGGATGCTCTGGAGGGTGCTGTGGATTATTTAGTGATATTATATTAAGCAGTACATGCACATTTTTCCAATTCAATGTAGAAGATACTTTAAGATGAATTATTAATATGGTTCTGTGGAGACCAGAGGAAAAGTCTGTTTTTAATCGTCACAGTAAACTTTAGAAACTTTAACTGTATAAGATCTATTCAAGTAAAAGCCAGCTTTGATGCTAATCAAGTTCATAATGCAATTTTGATTTTATCTTACAAAGAAAAGTTAATTGTAAACTAGAGCTTTTTCCATTCAGTGAAACTGGGAGTTGTATCATTTTAAATGGTTACAATATATATTTTTAATCTGTTTGATTTGAATTTACCTTCGTGATCGTCTTTTCTTTTGATATTGTTAAGGTGGGGAAAAACAATCACTTTTCCGTAAAATTTAGTTTGAATTCGATCGAGCGCCACATTTTGTCTGCTTTCCTGATTCATTTCAACAACGCTGACCCTAGCTGTCTCTTCTCCCTCTTCTGCCTGCATCAACATCTGATGACCTCTGGACAAATGCTAACCCATCTTCACTGCTCGTCTTCTCCACCATTTTCTCTATCAATACACCCAAACCTCGAGTTCTATGCACCTCTTCCACTTTCCTCCAAATGGTAAACCAACAAACCATACCTCATTCTGCAAAGAATCAAATAGCTATCTAAAAGTAATGCGTTCTTTTTAATGCTAATTACAAGGACCCATGTCTTAGTATGAGCAGGTTCTTTACCAAGTCCGTGTTTCTGCCACATGTTCTAGAAGCAGCTCTTTAGTCGTATTCACTTATGTTTTCCCACAACCTCAATGCATCGTCTAGTGAAAACGATTAGAGCTACATGACACCAAGAATTGATTTCCTTTATGTACAGTGTTCTGTGAAGCCCAGGAATGCTGTGACATTTAAAATAAAGTGTCAGTTTAAAAGTTCTCAGAGGAGCATTGGAGCAATCAATATTTCTTAGATATGGTTTCAAGACTGATTAGGTTGATGGGTCTCTGCCAACAACAATTCCTGATAGATTGCTTGGGTCGTAACTCATTTTTAATTTACGTCCACACAATTTACGTCAAAAATCTCCCACGAGACTTATGCTTCTCTTCTGTTATAAGAAAATCTTTCAATATTATCAAATGATCTAGCTCATTTTGAGTAAGGAGGCGGATCTCTCAGAACACCAATCGGTCATTGTGTTCCTGTGCCCAGTTGATCTGTTATCTGTTCTCCGCCTCACCTCCCAGTCAAATACAACAGGCTCTCCAAAACAAATACCATCTATCCAGTGGGACAGCCAGCCTTTCTGGGTCACAGCTCTATTGGAAACGTCCTTGAAACCGACTGGGTTTGCTGAAGCAGGCTCTCAACATGAATTAAAGGCTATGAGGAAATAAAAATGCTTTTGCTGTGTTAAATATTACCCTAACGAGATACAAGGTTGACAAGAAGTAGTACATTAAAAATTTTGCCGTTGAAGGATTTATTGGACACTTTCCTAGCATTTGACTTGCAAATTCATCACTGTGGTGGCTTATTGACAAGATAGTTTATTCCATTTGCGTAGTCGTGTGTGCCGTTAATCCATTTCAAAAGTGTTCACAAGCCAAATATATACTCTGTACTGGGTAAATACAAAATTAATTGGTTACCTTTTATATGTAGTTGTTGGGAGATACAAAATTGAAGCCTCAGTTGTCAGAGCATAGTCATATATCCACGTTGTGATCGTTTAACAAGACAATATTATAAATAATCAAATTTAGAACTAGCTCAACGTAGTTCTTTCATCCTAGGATTAATAGCCTGAAGTTTTTTTTTAATCTAATGTGCGGAGGTGATGTAACAATTACCAAGTTCAGTAGTCATTTTCTCAAAGTTGATTCAAGAAAGCATGCACAGCACATACTTCCCATATTATTTACAAGACAGACACTGTGGAAAGTGAATTTTAAATCAGTAATGTTGGTTTGGTGATAATCATCAATAAAATAAAAAATATGCACATTAAATCTTTATGTGCGTACCAGGCATGCAGGCATTCTACCAGGCATTAGACATTTGATCTTATTCATATTTGTTTTATTTGGCTAAACTGTTTCTATTTGGATTTGCTTAAAATCAAGTTATCCCAAGTGACAAAAACATAATACTTTAAGTCACTATGAATAAGGTCCTCGTCTTTCTCAAAGATTTATTTACTCCTTTACCATCACTGTACGCAAAGCAACTTGAGAATAGAATCAAACTAAACTGATTGAAATAATTTTTGTCACTTTTCACTTTTGGTGAGAATTTTAAATGTATTTTTTAGATGTTTTGAAGCAAGGCTCACTTAATATTTTATCAGTACTAGATTATCTTGAGAAAGTAGACAAAACAAAAAAAAAAAAAACCAAAAGCAAACAAATACCCAGACATAAAAGCACCTGTTTTAGAAGATTTTATAAACCTAACTAAAGGTGGTCAAATATGTGAAATACAACACAATATATGCTTATATTAGACATCTTTCACAAGATTATTTTATAATAATTTTAAAGTTTGCACAAAGCTCAAAATGCACAAAAAAAACTCTAGGGAGGATTAAAATGTAATGTACAATACAGGGGAAAAAAACCTTATGAAAGCAGTTCACAAGACAGATTTGGGGAGAAATTAGAGTAGTTTCTGATTATATATATATATATATATATATATATATATATATATATATATATATATATATATCGTTAGAGAATTGTCTTTTTTTTAATTGCCAAGATCTGCTAAAATGGAGATCCTAATTTGACAAGTTATTTTACAGTTTGATGACAAAAAGTGAAGAAAAAGTAAAGCAACCAACTTCTGAAAACAACATTCCAGCTGTTAAAATACAGATAATGTAATCTATTTTACTTGGCTTTTAACTCCAGCAGGATCTAGTTTTAAATTGTATGTTTGTTTTTAAACTGCAAGAGTTTTTATTATTATTATTATTGTTATGTTGTGTTTTAATGTGCAGCACTTTGTGTCAGCTGTGGTTGTTTTAAAGTGCTTTATAAATAAAGTTGGATTGGATCTAAGAGTTAATGGCAGTAGTAGCTCCTTTAGTGGCTCACCAGTAAGAAACGACATATAAATCCTGAGTAAATAGCAAAGTCCACGTTATCAGAAACAGAATACACAAGAGATAAGCAGCAAAGAACAGGGTATATATGTTTTTCTTGTGTTCAAATGTATTTTCCAGCAGCACCTAAACATTACTGTAAAATAAGCACAGTATCTTATTCTTATGTAGCAGGGTATCGTTTGTGCCTGTGCTTTGAAAAGTGACAAAGTTCTGGTGGAAATTCAGGGTAAAACTTTACACACTTGATGTTCAACAAGTATTTAGTTTTTAGAAATTGTTTTCCAACAGGTTTATAATGATCGTTGCATCAGAAATATTTCATCCCACTGTCCTGCCTTGAGGAGCTCAATCGATCGTGAGCAACGATGTTCAAAAAAGGTTTCATCCGTTATTTATTCCCTCTGCTGTTTCTGCAGTACTCATAACTTGTCGACATCAAAAGCTTACAAAAATATGCTACCGTATAGAGGAGAATAACAAATGTGTTCAGTGCTGTTTAATATTAAGTCCACATCGGGTTCCTAAAATGAAAATCACCGGAACAGTTATTTCTTTGAAGTGAACAATAAAGCTAAAAACACATCCATAACAAATCAAAGGATTTAATAGTAAAAAACACGTGTGCATGCTTTATTTTCAGATGCATAAAATACCCAAAATACAAGTAATTCCTTTAGAAAAAATGGAAAAAAACTAATTTGATTTAAACTTTTTTTATGTGCAGAAACAGTACAACCAGTAACACTGCACACATGTGAATCAGAAACCTGAGATATTCCCTTAGAGAAATATTTTATGCTCATTAAGAACTTGAACTCAAGTCATTTTTAACTATAAACAAACTCTTCCCCTCAGGAATGCTTCACATTAAGAAAACATTTATTTTTTGCTTTTTTTTAAGTACAACATAAAAGCTTGACATTTAAAACCTTCAAAAGCAAACACTTTATGCTTCATTACAAGTAACTATGTTCAGTTGCAGGAATGCAAGCCAAGTAAGGACACAAAAACATGGAAGAAACTGAAATGTAATCTTTGAACCTGCAAAAGTTTTGGTGTTGCAGAATAAAACATAACACCCCAAATGTAAATTGCAAGACATGGTTTTGGCAATATTATGCTGTGGGGACAACGTTTTCTGCAGGAACAGAGAAGATGGGAAAATGGAGAGCAGATAAAGGAGTAGATTTAGAAGAACGTGTGCTAGTGTTTTTTAAAAGGTGAAATCACTTTCTTATGTCTGCCTGCTCTCTTCTCTCAGCTGCAGACTGTTCCTGGTCAGCCACCCATTTCTGATCTAGTAATCAAACTCCATGTATATGAACTCATCACTGGCTGCATTTACATTGAACATATAATTGAAATTAAACTCGCTTAAAAGAAACGCACCAATTAAAAAATAAACCTCAGTTTTTGATAAAATACTTTGGTGCCAGGATACGTTTTTATTTTTAGCTGCATCAAAATTTGTGCATTTTGCTAAACTGCAAACACTTTTTTTGCATCATGAGTCACGTGATCAATGGTGAGATGTTCATAGTGGCGGAAAAGACGAAGACGGCAACGAGAAATGGTAAGAGGATGATGGCGCACAACGATTTTTAATGAACAAATTATTCATGTGACTTTAATTGCATTTCCTATATGGTGGAAACATAGTAATTGTAAAATTGTGTGTTTTTTTTTTTACAAGGTTGTGCAAAAATGTGTAATGGAAACAAAGTTGTCACTGTACTGTACACTGTCTACATGCGTTCACTCCCTGCTGGATTCTCCTGTTTGTTTCCTGCTCCTACCCATCTGGCTCTGCTCCTTAACATTTTTGTAAGTTTGCTTTTATTTTCATTAAGTATCTCAATAATACCTTACCTCAGTTGTGTCTGCTTTTGGGTCTTACTACAGACATATATGTCAAATTTTTCAAAGTCGTTTTCTCCCATCCCTCCCTCCATGTTTAAGTTCATTCCCTGGTTTAACACACCTGAACCAAATGATGATTTTTCAGCAAACCTCTGCAGAACCTTTTCATGCAGAGGAGGTAGTTGGACCATTTGTAAGAGGGTTGCAAAATAACATTTCTATATTAGAATCAGTCATTTGAAATCCAAAATGTCAACCTCATGGTTCAGCCTGCTTAAAATGATGACCAAATTACCACTCCAACATGATGAGCTGCACTTATCTATAACACTTGTGCACCTTGCAATATTTTTGTTTCAGCAATGTTTACAGTAAACTTATTTGCATCTCCTCAACAAATTGTTGGTATATATTTTTGAATAGGCACGTGAGATTTACACACCAACTCAATGCTTACTGCTGGAGTAGAGATATAACCTTGATGAGGCAGCAAAGGAGTGATGACACTGAACTGTTAGCACATGTAGATTCATTTCATACATCAGTATATTGGATTGTTGTTGCCATGTAGCTTTAAAATCTCAAGGGAATACATCAGATGAAAACGCCACATTTCTCAACTTCATGCACGTATTCTTTGATAAACAGATAAAGGTTTAAGGTTTAATCCTTCCACTATTATAACTAAACACTTATAGAGGTAAACAGAGTGGATCCAAAAGGAACGAGGTCTGACAGGAAATTAGATTTTGTCTGCAGAAAAGCCTCCAGCTTAAGGCTCTATTTTTAACCAATACACATCTATAGAACTGTTTAATCAGAAATTCTCTCACTTGTTTTATATTTTATCTTTTTTAAACAGCCAATTACCTAAAACCATATTCCAAATCTGACACCAATATAGAAATTATTATTTCACAGAAAAAGAAAAGATTATAAACCTGGCATTTCAAATGCTGTAACGATTTGCAGAAGTATGTACACCCACTCATGCAAACACACAATTTAGAGTGTCATTTCTCTTCCTGTGTTTGACAATTTGCACAAAATTGATTGCCTTGATTAAGATGAGAGGTAGCAATTATTTATAAATCAGAAGTGTCACAGACTCCGATTAAATCTCATGCTCCTGATATGCTTGTGTAAGTGAATGTCTTAAGTAGATTATCAACTGAAAATGTTTTTGTGCTACATGCAAATGACATCATTTGGAAATAGAGTTTTGGTGTTGAGAAAGAGTAAATACCTCCTCTTTTTGAAGATAAGAGGAATAATCGGATCACTTCTGCTATAACATTTTTACTTTTTCAGAGCCTGTAATTTTTATGGGGTAAGCCGTTTTCAAACAATATTTTACATATTCATCTAGGATCTGCCTAGATGAATATGCCAGTTTTTCCTAAATCTTTGTCATTTTTCTCTAAATCAAATGGGTACATATACAAAGAATACTATTCCTTTCAAACAGTTTAATATAAACATATAATGACATGGCTGTCCAAACTTCTGACAGGTGAATTCATTAATCATTAGAGGGTTCATCTGTGGATGTATTCTAAACCTCGTACAGTCGGACAGGGTCCAGTTGACCCTGTGTGAGCTTTTCACCCAGTGTGCGGTCCTGTCATTTTCTCCTGTCACTCCATGCTGTTTTTTTTTTTTTAATTATTATTATTATTATTTACTTTTAAGCGGTTATAAGGCCCAGTGGGGAAACCTGAAACTGCTGCTGTGCAAGTTACTCAACAGGTTGTTGCTAGGTAACCAAACAGTGAGTGAGTAGTTGATGCCACCAACCTTTCTTAACTGCTGTGAGAGGTTGAGTGGCTTAAGTCTTACAAATAAAATCTTAAAAATATATTAGGATTTTATACCTTCTCAACAATACATTGTGATATTTTAGTTAAATATATTTAGAAAAGGATCCGTTGATCATTCTTTTGGGTTCAAGTGAAAATCGTACAATATGCAATAAGAACAGGATTTATATCCCTTTATATTTTCAGTTTTTAGCCAAGTGTAATGAATTAATTAAAAGAGTTATAGGCAGTGAAATCTGTTTTTAAGTAAAGGTCAATAGGTAGATGTGGTCCTGTTAGTTGTGGCTAACATTTTCCTTTGTAAGAAAATATTTTCGCCGTAAAAATTTTGCCTTTAAATTTAAAATAAAAACCTGATTCGTTGTAGAACGGTAGTCAGAGTGTGCACAAAATTCGTCTAGGGGCCATTGTGCTGCACTCTGGACACTCCTGGTGTAAATTATTTGTTGTCCCTATACAAGTAAATAAATTCAATCATGGTCATGCTCTTCTACTTTGTCCCTTAAATGTAAATATCTTTAGGCTCATGTAATGGTTGGCAGGTTTGATGTTTAAGTTTATGCAGAACAACCAAATCTGCGATTGGTCTATCTGATAGAATGTTTTATTATTAACATAACATTAATAAAGCAGCTGTTACATCACATTCCAGCTTTAAAACTTGCATTGGGAAAAAAAGTGTTCTCTTAAAGAAATAATCAAAGGGAAGGTCGTGGCAGTGCATTTCAAGAGTAAAAGTTTTACTTTCTTTAAGAGAAATTGGATATTTTGAACAGCATTTTAGCTTGTTTTGCCTTCTCGGTTTTAAATAGCTTGTAATCCACAGTTCTTACTCCTGGCAGGAATTTTCACCAGCAGGGGACGCTGTTTGGCCTATTGTCAAATATAATATTTTACAAGATGGGTATATGTCAAAGATGATGTCCTGAATAATCCTCCGTGTCTGTACATCTTCTATTAAGCTGACTGTCCAGTACTATTTTCCTCTTCTCATTACTCATCTGAATTTTGAAGAGAAGAGGAACAATTCAATCATTTCTGCTCTAACATCTATTTGAATTGTGATGTAATATTGCACCATGTAAATTTTATCAACGGACCTTTTTTCTCTCTCTCAGCATCTCATTTTAAATGATACGCCAGGCCGGATGGCTTCTTTAAGTCTTACTTTCTGGATAATGCTTTCCGGTTCCTCTCAGGCTTATTTTCTTTCTTACTTACGTAGGAATCAGTTTAAGCTTTGAAGTGGATGATTCCACAAACACACAACCAAACTGTTAATGAAGAGCCTCTCTGTGGCACAATGCTTTTGTTTCATGGGCTTGTTTGTTTTTTTTTTCTCATTTTTGTGGGTGGGTTGGTGAAATGTCTGCAGGGATAAAAAAGATGTGAGGCGTTTTGAAGTTTAATCATTTATTTCTGGGCTGTCAGCTTCCTTTGCCTCCTTCACTGTCCTTCCAGTTCCCTTGTATGTCCCTCCCTTCTCTCCATCTCTCTCTCCCAGACCACCTCTGTCTTAGGAGGAGAATCTGGCTTGCTGCTCCCAAGTGTCCTGGGCTGCAGCATTTATTTAGTCATTACGTAGTTGGGCTTGCTTGTTTTTGTACATCAATCTACTCTCTGTGCTTTTGGGGCTTCAGTGGAATGTGTTTGAGTGCATGCTGTTCCCACTTGCAAGGATTTCTAAAAGCTGTATTCGTGTGTGTGTTTGTGTGCATCCCTCTGCACTTCGACTTCAAAGTCTGTCTTTAAGAAAGCTTTGCTTTCTCATGCAACTTTTGTAGTTTTAATGAGGTTTCACCCTCTCAAAGACTTTGTGGATAAGACACCATTTGAGAAAAAGGAGATTTATATATATTTTTGTTTGTAGTGTTGCTTTGTTGAAATAAAGCACGACATAAAAATCACCACAAATCTAATAAGCTCTTGTAGCAGGAGCTACAGAAGGAGCTCCTGCACGTCTGTAGTTTAGAAGGATTAATTTTTCTCTGACGTTGCTTGAATTGGTCACTGCTCCTAAATCAAAAGAATATTTTAAAATATATTTTGGTTGAAAACTAAAGATTTTGCTTTTATTGCCACTTTGCTAGCCCTTTCTTCATCTGGACCCTCAGCTATTGAGAACAGATCGCACAACTGGAAACTCCTGAGCAAGAACAGTAGACGTTGGCTGACGTAAAAGTCACTCGAAGTTGCCAGGTGACTTATTGACTCATTTTCATTTTCGGGCAATAGAAGAAAGGAATATCAATACCGATTAAAAGTACTCAAAATATGTTTATTACTACAAATGAACTTTGTGAAATTTTTGATAATGTAAGTACTTTGATTGAACCAAAACAGTGACTGAGGCTGTGTGAATCCAATGCAGGGATTTATTTTAGTGCCAGTTTTGGTAAAAAAAAAAATAAAAAATACAAATAGGCAATGTTGAAAATTATATTTACAGTATATTTATATCATTTGTAATCCTGAGTGGATTACAAAGTATTTTTAAAACCGAGTGATTCTAAGGTAAGAATTCTATCTTAGAATTGTTCCATATTTCCATTTCTGAAATATGTTCTAAAAATAGAAATTGAGTATAGAAATCGAATGATGCTTCTCCATGTTTAGTTGCCATCAGACCTGAGTGATCTGGAAGGTGAATGATAAAAGATGTTTAAGGTATTTTGGGTTTATAAACTAAGTATTTTATAAAGTCTACTCTCAGAGCTTCGAGGAGCCAGTGTAAGGACTTTAGAACTAGGCTGAGAATGCAGGACGGATCAACTGCAGCTGACTTCTTAGAAAATCATTGTCACAGTTCAAAGATTCAACCAAAGATAAATGCATGGATGAGTTTCTCAATATAGTGCCACTTTTTTCTGCAATTACAGTTAGAAGATTTTGGAGGTATGTCAAGTTATTTTTGTACATTTAGAGTACTTCATATTAACCATTCATCTTTGCAAAGTAACATTTAGGTCTAAAATACACCATTCTGACAAATATAATAACTTATCTAAACCAGGGGTGGTATAGTCCAGTCCTCAAATTCTACAACTTTTAGATGGTTCCCATCTCCAACACACCTGAATCAAATAAATGGCTCATTGTTACCAGGCCTTTGCAGAACTGCATGGCATCTGGATTTGGGGGTTCAGCTATTTGATTCATGTGTGTTGGAGTGGGAATGAATCGGAAAGTTGAGGGTAGTAGTTTTCAGGGAATGGACTGATCTAAGCCATTCCATTTTAGCTTTGCTGCACGTTTTAGATTGTTGTCTTGTTTGAAGGTTAACCCGTTTGTCCTGCTTTTAATGTAATTAGTGGAATAATTCCTTCAGGTAGTAATAATGAAGAAGCCAAAATTGCTAGATACACAGATGATCTGACCTCTGTGCTTTCAGATAACACACTGACAGGTAAATTCTTGGAGTTTATGAAAAATTAATTGTGGCCGCAAGTTTGAAAGTGAATAAATATGAAATTCAGATTATTTATGTCAACTGTGGACCAAAGGTACTTGGGGGTTAGTTGAGAAAATGGACACAATAAATGATTTAAGAGGGCAACTAGGAGAGGATATCTAAGCCAAGAACTGCAAAGTAAAGCTCCCTAAAATCCAAGGAAAACTGCTGCAGTAGAAAGACGGGGAACTTTCCCTGATTAGTAAAGAAAAGTTAAAATCAGAGTTTGTAGCTTTATTGGTTGTTGTGCAACAACAGGTATGGCTTGACTATAAATAAATACCAAGAGCAACTTCCAATTAAGTTAGTAATTTCAGTCAAAATTAACAACTAAGGGATTAAGGTCAAAGCAGCTGTCAGTATGGGTCAGTTATTGCTCTATGAATACCTGCCTTTTGAGGTGTGGCATTACAGAATGGGTGAAGGAGGGAATTTCCTGCTAACTGATGTTCTCAAACAGCTGTACACATACAACTGAAACTGTATATGTACATACACTGAATAAACACAAAAAAAACATGTATTTTTCTCACTGAAATTAAATCACACCAAACTGATGTTTAAGATCGGTTTGCGTTACCAAAGTTGTTTCTATTCAATTTTTCTACAGAATGTATGAAAACTTATGAATTGAGAAGTTTGCATACATACCAATTGTCCAGTATCTTGGACAATTGGTGTCCAAACTGTACATCTTAGTTTAAACCTTAAACATTTTTCCACAAGCTTCACACAATAGTTTGCTGTGATAAGCAAAATATTGTGAACTTTGGCCCATTCCTCCTGACAGAATTGGTGCGACACAGTGAGGCTTGTAGGCGGCCTCACTCCCACACACCTTTTCAGCTCAATTAACTTCTCCAAAAGATTGAGATCAGGACTTTATGATGACCACACCAAAACATTGACTTTGTCTGTAAACCACCTTACTAGCACTTTGGCTGTATGTTTATGGTTACTGTTAATTTAGAAGAGCAATCTGTACCCTTTAACTTTCTGGGTGATGTTAGTCCAATAACATGATGCTGCCATCCCCATTTCACACTTCCTCCAAAAGTAACAATGATCACAATGGCTAAATAGTTCTTTCCAGAAGGACTGTACTGACCAATTAACTAATTTCAGGATGTTGCTTACCAAAAAAACCCTGCGTCAATTTATTCCAATTTAAAGATAGTACTTGGTTTTGATGTATTAGATAAAATCTTGGTTCTAACAAAACATGCAAAAAATGTTCCAAGTGGTTTGAATGACTCGTGAGCACAGTGATTTTTTTCTACTTGTTGCTTTAAAGATGTCATCAGCAGGTTTTAGAGGGGCAAAATCCCCTTCAAATTCAAGGTAAATGAAGAAAAAAAGAGAAGCACACGGACGCTAAAAAAAAGTAATCACAGCTGAGACAAAATCAAGGATGCCATCTGTCAAGTAGAAGTCAGATGGGTCTTAATCCGGCTGGTGGACCAAAGAACACAGAATGAGATGAGCATGTTTCATAATCTGGAGGTAAAACAGGATTTACTTTCCCAGATATGCAGCTCACACCCTTTTATGCAAATTGATGTTCAAAAAAAAAAAAAAAGCCGTTTTGTTTGACATGTAGTGTAAGAGTAAGTTTTTTTCAAGCTGCCCAATTGCTGCTGTGAAAGGCACCTGAGGGAAGGTTTGTCCTTCCCCAGCTACCTCTTGTTAATATTAAAGCTGAGTCATTCCAAGTGTGCATGTGCTTGCAAGTACACACAGAAAACATAGACAGAGACGATGATGTGTGCATGTGTGTGCAGATACAGAGAAAGCACATTGGGTTGTCACATGGTTACTTAGGTTTAGAAGGCAGACACCCTCTGGTCAGATCCAAATAAAGTCTCCTCACCTGTTTGTGGCCTTTGAGGAAGACTGTGTGTGTCACCTCCCCAGGGATACTGCCATGCTGACTTAAAGCTGCTGGAACAATCAGCCGACTCTACAAGGCCAGGTCAGATAAAATAGCCCCAGAACATCTAACTCCAAAATCAAGGGGCTGTTTTGTTTTTCTATGGAGTCTATGCCGGGTAACTCAAGGCCAAGGAGGATGACTTTAAAGGGTGAGTGTTCTGCTTGAATGAATGGAGCTAGACCCAAGACATGAACCTTAATTCTAAAACTGGTTGGACAGAATGAAATTTTTGGAAGACCTACATTTAACTTCCAAGAGATACACCCGTCTTCGCTTGGTTCACCATCCCATATGAGTTTGTGTATGGCTTTTATATATAAAGGAGGGCTCTTTATATTTAAACTTATTCCCGAACTTAACGTGCAAAGCAAATTTAATTAAATGTTGAATACACTGGAAAATTCACAGAAAGTTCTTCTAAATATCTGGTTCTAGTAAAGTAGCATAGTACCTTTGAAAAGTATGAATATCCATTTAACATGTTAACATTTTATTGTGATTTTATGTGGTAGATCAAAATTTATACATGTGAAGAAGAAAAATCAATAGTTTTGTGCAGTGCTAAAGTGCAATGGTATTATAGCAGAAACCTCAGCAAATTGTTCACAGCTGGAGAAGAAGAAGAAATATAGAAAAGAAGATGGTGAAGTCCTGTGTTTAACAACTGAGCATCAGAGGTTGCAGTGAATGAGGAAATTAGTGAACAACCAAACCCCAAAAGAAACTTAAGTCAACCTTTTTGTAAGAACAATGTACAGGTGGCAATATTTAGCTGTTACACTAAATATTATCACCTGTTTATTTTCACTGGGTAAAACTCACTGGTTTGATGCAATTTGGCCACAGAATTTATTCATATTGCATTTCAAGGTGTATTGTTTTAATTTAATAATGCAATTCACTTCAAATATTGAATACATAATGTACGTTTCATACTTTTAAATCCTTCCTTTTGACACGTAAAGCATTCACTTATGGTCTATATAAAGTAGAACTGCCATGCTGTGGTCTGAATTTCTCGTTATTGTAGCTCCACAGATCCCTCGTTTGCCTCTGTTCTGAGACACGTTTTAGAGCAACTAGTTTTCTGTCTTTTTAAACGTGAATGAGACATTAAATGCCCCACCCCACTCCACCTCGTTCAGCCATTTTTGGTGCAGAACGCATCCATCCATCCATCCATCCATCCATCCATCCATCCATCCATCCATTTTCTATACACCCTTGTCCCTCAGTGGGGTCAGGAGGGTTGCTGGTGCCTCTCCAGCTAACGTTCCGGGCGAGAGGTGGGGTCACCCTGGACAGGTCGCCAGTCTGTCACAGAGCAACACAGAGACACACAGGACAAACAACCATGCACACACACACTCACACCTAGGGGCAATTTGGAGAGGCCAATTAACCTGACAGTCATGTTTTTGGACTGTGGGAGGAAACCGGAGTACCCGGAGAAAACCCACCATGCACAGGGAGAACATGGAGACTCCATGCAGAAAAACCCCGGGCCGGGAATCAAACCCAGAACATTCTTGCTGCAAGGCAAAAGTGCTACCAACTGCGGCACTGTGCAGCCTGGTGCAGAACCCAAATGTGCTAATATTAAGCTCACACACAGGTGGCCAGATATCTTCTTCTGCTGGCAGAAAGCAGAATAAATTTTTTCATCATTTAGGGAGAATTGTTCAGGTTCTGAAGCAGCAAAGCAGTCCTGGTACATAGGGGTGTAGTGATACAATAATTTCACAATACGATACAATATACAATATTCTGGTCATGATACGATATGTATCACAATATTTGTTGAGCGATTCAATGCGATACAGTTCAATACGATTCGGTGCGTTTTTACGATTTTCTGAAAGATTTTAGAAGGACAGTGATTTTAGTGACATTTTGTGTTCCATAGACTTGAATTTACTTAACTGAAAACTGATTAAAAGCACCAACTACACAATACCTGACTCTGATTGGACAGTCTAACAGTCTGCAGCTGGACAAAATGAATCAAAGATGCAGTGAGAGAATTAGTTTCTGTCATTTAATTCATGTGGATTTGACATAAAAGTCAAAAGTTTAAACGGTAATCGAGGAGCAGAGTGGGGAGATTATCAGCCTCTCAATATGCAAATGATTGATTGCACTTATGTTTTTTCTTCTGGACACTGTGGCTGCATTTTGGAGTAAAAATGCAGCCACAAATGCAGTCTTTTGAACTATGGGGAAAAAGGCTTTTCTACCTTGGCTCCCGGAGTTAGCCGTGACTGTAAGATGCTTTATTCTAACTGCTGAAGTAGTGGCTCCGCCTCACCCCGTAGTGATCGACTCCTGCAGCTACGCAGCGCCGCTATTCCCCTGCCTTGCTGCCTCTCAGACTGCCAGAATCTCATAGTTCTCTCAGTCTCTGATACCCTTTGTCTGTTGCTAATAAAAATGATCGATTAGCCATCGTTATCATGGAAATCCTCACTGCGCCGCGGATTCCGGCTGGAGGGTTTTCCTGCTCAAAACACAGGGCCGCTGCGCGCCCGCTTCGCGCCCGCTTTGCGCCCGCTTCGGATGTTATCAACCCATGTTCATTCTTCAGGTAATCCTTTATATACAGAACAGAAACAGCTAAGCTAAAAACTAATTACGAAGTGAATGCTACCAGTCGAAATTTGCATTAATTTTGCGATCTCACTGCTTTTGCAGCTGCTCAGTTCGCGCTGCTACTCCTTTCCGCTTCTCGGTTCCGCTTCTCTTTCACGGTTACTTGCGCAACTTTACTTCGTTTCTCAGCAGCAAAATACAGCCCATCGTTATTTATTGAAGATTTTACATTTCCAAAAAAACAGGAATCTAATGTTTCGTTTCGTTTTGTACGTTTGGAAGCTCATTCCCTCTCACATAATAGGAAAAGCCGTGGAATGGCGGCGCTTTTGACATTTCTCTGACAATCGGAAAAATATGGTTTACTAATTTTAGCATAAATCCGGTTATACTTGGCCTATTAACACAATTTAAAAACTGGTGTGTAGTTTATAATGTGCACTTTATGATCAACTTGAAAGTGAGACTGAGGGAGGCGGAGTCTTGCTGCTACGCCGTAACAAACTAGACATTAAAAAGAGCTATGAGGATATGGGACCCCTATAGTTTAACGGATCGATACTCGCGGATGAAAAATCTATACTTTCCGAGGGCAGAAAATATCGATATATATCGCCGAATTGATTTATTTATACAGCCCTACTGGTACATCACAGTACAAACACTTTGTTTGACAGGGGGGGGATTTTATTTTGTCCTCATCTCTTTCTTATTCTTGAATTGTGAACATTGATGTTCACTGACACAATTGAGGCCTAAAGTGCTCTAGAAGTTGTTCTGGGTTCTTTGTGAAACCCTCGATTAGTTGTGCGTCTGTTCTTAGATTTTTATACATCAGAAATTACCGGAATTTAGAAAGAAATTAATTTAATCTAGATTTTTTTTTTGGGGGGGGGGGTTCGTTCATTTTTGAGATCTTAATACTTTGTCAAATTCTGATTTTACAATCACAATTTGAGATTTGAAAATATTTTAGTTTAATCGTTGATATTAAAACTCATTTTCTGAAATATCCCCACTCAGTAGTTTTGAGTTCTTCAAAAAAAAACAACTAATAATTCAATTTATTTGCAGAAGAGAAGTCAGTTTAGTGATTACATCAGTTGTATCCGTTAATGAAGCTCAGTCAGTCACAGGTGAGTTGATTTCAACACATCGTTTCTCTTTTTGACTTTGCATACACAATGTAATTTAGAATGTTGAATTGATGTTTTTAAGCAGATACACATTACTTTAACCACATGTGAGTTTTAAAGCTCATCCCTACGACAAATTCACAAATTTGTGTCTACAAGCACAAGTAAAAAAGAAGTTAGCTTGTCCAGATGCCTGTGTCACCATTTTGTTGTAAGCATTCGCTGTTCTTTTTAAACATCCCTACCGGTCATGCTCTGCTGATGAAATGGGCTGTTGCAGCATGAGAAAAGAGGATCAAGAAAATACGCCACTGCCCTGGATGTGCGCTGGTGTGTCATCTGATGTTTGATCTTTCTGAGAGAGCAAGTTTGAGATCTTTCCCTCTAGGGGTATTTTCAATATTTCATGACTATGCAATCCATCTTTTGACACTGAAATATGTCTTGAATTAAACATAAGCGGATGCATACTACAAAACATTTTTAGTGAAAATACTGGGCAAGCATCTTTAGGTTCACTTTGAAATTAAAGAATAAATGACCACAGATTTTATTGAATGTAATGAAGCATAGATTCTCTTGATGCATCTCATGCACTTCAAAGACATTCTCTCTGCTCTTGCAACCTTGCTACCCCCCATAGCATTACACTCTTTATTAGCCATTTGCAACAGTTCAACTAGCTGATGCAGGCATGACAAAGCAATAAAAAAGTGGTTTGTGTATACAAAACTAAATGTGGGGGGAAAAGGCCTAAGGGCTTTTATTTTCCTGCAAAAGCACCATCAAAGGCAGTGTTGATGTTGGCCAGTCTTTTAAGTGCCAACACTGTAGTGGTTTAATAATGAGCCGACACGAGACTTTAAAAGTGTCAGCATTTGAAAATCATAATGGAGATAACTGGCACCGATACAGAACATCAGTACTTTATGATTAAGTCATTTCTTGGAAAAGCTGGGAAAGTTCAACCTTCTCAGTGGAATATAAATTGTTTCTAGGTGAAGATATTGCCTATGATTTTTGGTGGAGAGATAACAGAAACATCTTAATTTAGTAAAAGCCACATTTTACTAATTTTAAATCAAGATCATTCAAGGATAGAAGTTATGAATAAATTAGTTGGTGCAGAACGTCAAGAACCACCTCCAGAAAGTGGAAGGGCAGTCTTGTTATAGATCTCTTATGAATGCATTTTCTGATCAAAAATTCTACATCATATTTAAACAGAATTATATAAAATATAATTGAGCAGGGAGAATGCAGCAACATGGTTTCCATAAAAAGTTTGGGATTAAGCAGTGCATTAATTTATTTCTAGAAAGAAAATTGGGCAGATACTCAAATGAGCTAACTTTGATATTCACCACTGTATATGTTATAGAAATGTAAAATGTTATACAGTAATCCTCACAGGGGGATGTAACAGGAATAACGCTGTAAGAAGTAGTCCAGGAACCATTCTGATGCCAGAACAACAACAACTTCAATGCAACAGACAGACATGGTTTCTGTCTGTTATCCGCCTTAGTGATGGAGTCCCTTCGTTAGGCTGAGACACAAAACAATAAAATAAAATATAACAGCTCTTTAGTTTGAGGAAGCAACCGATTCTCAATCTCAAGGGGGCATTCCTCCTGTTTCTAGACAGGAACCACAGTGTTGGACTTGGAGGTGACCCAGTTGTTGCTCACTGGGCTGCCAACTGCTACAGTGCAATCTGAAGACTAAGGCAACTGGACCTCCTCGTCTGCTGTAAACTGCACTATGAAATAAAAATATTTGTTGATTCCTCTTGGTACTCTGGTTGGATTGAGTCAACTTAAAGTGTCAAGCACAGTACACCAAAATTAATTGACTCTATATGCTCTGTTGACATAACTTGCTTTATTGAGGACTAGAAACAATTCATTGAGCCAACTTTAAAAGATGTTGGTAATGTCAAGGTTTTTCAATAGCATATTTCAACAACACAATAGTTCAAAGTGCTTCACGTCATAAAAACCTTGTAAAACAAGCAATAAATAGCATATGACACTAATCACCCAGTAGCAAACTTCACTGTTAAGGGTAAAAGAAAAAGTAGAGACCATTAAAACAGTAATACAGTGTAATGTTTCTAAAGAAAGATCTCTATCTTTTTAAAATTGATTATGTCAAATAAAACTATCAAAGTGATAGATGAGAAGACCTCAGTTTTCTGGTGGTATTTTGGCTAATGTCAATTTTACCCTTACAACTTGTGAAATAATACAAAAAACTCAAAGGCTGCTATGAGGCGCAACACAATTTTAAATTTATTGTTCAGAAAAGAACAATGAGCTTCACTCACAACTATATATTCTGAACATTTGTCATGATGCAAAGGACTGAAAGGACATGTTCATCAAGAGTTTGGAGATTTTAATGATCCTCTAAGGGGTTTATTTCCCACTTTGTCTTTCTCTTTCTTCTCAGCCTTTCACTCCCTCCAAGGAGAAATCCCAGAAACTTAGATAAGGATTGCTTCACTGAGAATACATGACCTCATTTCCTCATGTCACAGTGAGCTAATGGCTTTGGACACTACAAGTGAAGATCTAAAGTATTTAAAAATATTCTTATTTTAGGCCTATGTCTTGTAGACCAATATAGGTGGGAGTCGACAGGATTCAGACAAGAAGCAAGCACTTGGACTACTTCATCCTTATTTGAGCTGAAAGCTAAAAATCAGACTGTAGAAGGTCAATGTTTCAACTGTTTACTTAAAGAAATTGATTGTGCCGGGTTTTTTCTTATGTTCTTGGGCTGCCAGGTTACGGACAGGCACATATAGCTGTGAATTTGAGACCAACACAACAGAGGAAAGTAATAGAAACTTACTAGAGCAACTGCAACAACTCAACTTAACCTCCAGAAGGCGATTTTTGGCCAAAAAAGTGCAGTTTTTTTAAGTTAACCATCAATTCATCTCTAGAAACTGGAATGTTATTGAATATTCAAATTCTCCTTTCTATAACTTTTTGCTGCTCATTTAGTTTGTTCAATACTAATTTCCTGTGTCATTCCACCTTATTGCTCATAATTTAAGTTATTGACTAACTTAATAATTTAAGTTAGTTATTGACTAACTTAAATTATTGACTAACTTAAATTATGAGGGTAAAGACTAACTAACTTTACCCTTCCTTTGATTTTTTTTTTATTTATAGATTACTTGAGTGGTTACCATCATAAAATGGGGAAATAAACATTTCCATGTTAGAAATATTTTAGATGATTTGTGCAATACTTATGAGCCATAAGTATTGCATAAGAGGAAAGAGATTGTTGAAATAACACAACCAGATATTTCCATATATTTGTCATTTTAAATTATCCTATGTACGGGGCAACTGACATTACAGGGGTTTTTTGATGCCTCTGTCTGCCCATCACACAGTCATCACTATTTGCAAGTCAACCTAGTTTCCATGAACAAAGCTGACATTTTACAGCACGCCACTTAGACACTGCTCCCACAGCTGTTTATACTTTCACAGAGGGGATGTCATTTGTTGAAAGTTTTCAGATAGCACCAATCCCATGGGAAGTTTTTTTTCAAACTGACATTTTGAACACATGCAGTCTTTCTAAACTTTTTCATAAAGACCCACAAATAGATCTCTGCCTGTCTTTAGTTAACATTTTACAGCATTCCCCAGAAAACACCCCACCCCCTTCCTGTTGCATATCACTTATCCAGCATCCCTCTCATTCCTGTAGAACCTTTCCCTGTTACAGTTGGTGAGATTTAAATTTAAAATGCACTGGACTGAATTATGTACTGAATGATTCATGTGTTTTTCTTACAGCACTCAATTCTTGGTATCCTTTTGAGCATAATAGTGTCAAAAATTAGAAATAAGAGCAAACATAATAGAAATGCTTTTTTGTTGTTTTCTCTGTAGGTTGACCATGTTTTAGTTTTGACCAAAAACAGGTTTTTCAGCCTCTACTGACACTGGTAACGTTTTTTTCTAATCACTAAAAACACATGTGATACTGAACACAACAGGAGGGAGATGGTCATTTGGCTTTCTTCATCAGTTTTTTCACTAACTTGTTGCCTTTAGTATCTCTGGGAATAGTAATTATGTTGCTTCTACTTTTTTGCAGTATTTTTGGATTTCTAAATGCTTTACATGCTGAGCAGGAGAACATGTTTCCCTGAGTGATTGATGGTGATCATGTACCTGTTTGCATTTATGGTACATTTTTAATTAATAAATTAATTTCCTTTTTTAAAGAATAATTCTTATTTTGAATGTTTAACTTGCAGTGAGTTGAGCTTTATTCACATCAGACAACCCTATCCCCCTTAAAAAAAAAAAAAAAAAAAAAAGAGCCTAAAACATTTATTTTGCTATATGTTGAAGGATACCATTTTCAATCCACAGCTTTTCCCATCCTAGCAAAATATGTAAAAGTAAAACTGTAAAGTAAAATAATTTCACTAAAGGCATCATGTCACAGTAGGTGCCTGATTATACACCACCAGCTATCAGTCTGTATTATGCAGGAAAACATTAATAAGAGGTAAATACAATTTATTTCTGTTCCAATTAAACAGAATATTACCAATAATACCATTCATGGCATACCACAGACATAAACCAACTGGTATTTTAAGTAAATCAAAATACTACAGAAAGGTTGAACCCAATAGGTTTCAACAGGTAAACTTGATTATACTTTTGCTGTTTTGTTTTATGATGTTAGAAATTGTATTTCAAAAACTTTGGTAAACATTTTTGTATTGTTATTTATGTTGAATAATGGGAAATAATATTTGTTAGAATTTTGTGTTTTAAAGTGATACTTCCATATTTAAATGTGACCAGTGAATTTTTAATGTCAGAAAATGCATATATATATATATATATATATATATATATATATATATATATATATATATATATGTGTGTGTGTGTGTGTGTGTGTGTGTGTGTGTGTGTGTGTGTGTGTGTGTGTGTGTGTATGTATGTGTAAAGGTTACAGTGAATCATTTTAGATATGGTGTAGTTTTGTAAAGATGTACAGATGGGAACCATGACAGTGGTGGACATGGAAATACATGACAGATGCAACTAATTATGTTAAACGTGCTTAGAATGACGAGCGGATATGAGCAGGTGCGTAATTAGTCAGTAATAGGTATGAAATAAGTTTCCAGTCAAACAGGAGTGAAGCCTGGCACAAGTCCTTCATATTTCCACTCAAAATTAGGGAATCCTGGATTCAGTAGGAACATGATGAAAATGAGATGATTATCATATGCATTTTAAATACAATGACAAAGCAGCTAATCATCACATACATACCACAATCCTTGGTATAAATTCTGCCCTCTAATCCTACCAAATGTAAACATGTTTTGTAAAACCCCTCACTGCACCACCTGAGGCCTCCATGAAGCTCCAAGTAGTAGCGTCCACTAAAGCACTGGGATCTCCCCAAGATTGATTTTGGCAGACGTGAGATCAGTTAGGAGACCTCCCCACTTTTTGCTTCTGGTCCAAACCCAATCGTCTTTTCTGGGGAAGAGGCTAGGGACCCCTGCACTACACAAAAGCAATATCGTCTGATAAATTGCCTTTCCTGGCACAATCATACACCAGAGTGTTCCCTGTGGTCTTTGGGAGCACCGTTTCTGAACTGCTGCATCGTCGGAGGGTAAAAGTGAGGTAGTCTGCTTTGCAATACAACTCTAAAAGGATAAACTCATGTGCTTGGCAGCAAATAAACACTTCAGAAAAAATAAAAATAAGAATGATTCAATATATTATACTGTGATTACTGTTATGCAAGTTATTGGTTTATATATTTAAGTTGTTTGGTAAAGAACACTGAAAAAAAATAGAAAATAAAGTCAAAACTTTATATTCTATATTTATATTGACATACACCAGGGGTCACCAACCTTTTTGAGCCTGGGAGCTACTTCACAGGTCCAGAGCAACACGAAGGGCTACTTTTCTTGGCTCAGGCTTTATAACAATAATACATATGATTACATGCCGTCTAATAATATTAATGTTAGGGACTATTCACAATAGTTATCAGTAATTATTACCATGGCAGCTGTGGTTAATTGCTGTTATGTGATCAGAAGCTCTTAGTTTAGTTTTAAGTTTGATTCCCTTTCTTAGCTTTTCTGTGTGATTCTAAATTTCTCACAAGTGACTGACAGTCTGGATTATTGCAGCTGCTGGACGCACTGTGAGATTTTCCTTTAAATAAAAGAAAAGTTATTGTATATTTTTATTATCCCTCTTTATTATTAACAAATTGTGCAGAGAAAAAAATGTCAGACAGATTATAAGGTAGCACAAAACTATCCCTGCACCTGACCTGTAAGTGCGCATCTCTCCAATGCGCATCATGTGCGCGTCGCACGAAACCAGCGCAAACTTAAACCACTAAAGCAGCGAAATCTTAACACAAACGATGCTAAATACTAATAACTACATGGAAGCGGAGCCGACCTGTGATCCACGGAAAGAGGAGGATGCTGATCCAGGTTCAGGTGTCAGACGTGCAGAGGAGAAGGTGAAGCAACATTGTTTGCTTAGTTTTTACTCTTTTAGAAAACGTTTCAACTAGATTAAATTGTTTAACACACAGTGTTAGAGCGACGCTAAGTAGAAGTGGCAGATGTCAGCTAACGGGTGACCTGCTAACTGTCCGGTTCGGGAAACATAAAAAAGCTCATAACCGGCGACCCGTCAGAACCGAACACGGTAAAAAGCTCAACCGGAATCCAAACCGCTTCTAGAACTACGGGAGGTTCAAATTCCGCTCATTCAGTTTTAACTTACAGAAAAAGCACCGAGTCGCCAAATAAACAAAAGCAAACTGACCAATAAGATTTAAGCTTTAGGTGCCCTTTGACCCCCACAGACTCAGATGTGCGCTACGTACAAGATGTTTTGACGCATAATATATTTTTTTTTCTCCACAATTTTAATTGTAAAGAGGGTTCGATAATTAAAATTTCAGAAATTATTTTTTTTTACTTCAAGTTAAAAAAAAAGACCTACGCGCTGCTCCCACTCTAAGCTAGGCAGAGAGGGAGCAGCAGGCGCTGCTGCCCTCCGATAACATCCTGCAGGCGCATATTCTGAACTTTAACCATAGAAGAGTTTTATGCATAAAAATTTACATTTTAATTTTTTTTTATATAATTAGCTTTTTTTAAAATTCTGAATATAAACAAATTTTACTACTTCAATGTAAAAATATTAAATAATTTATTTGGCAATGCTCCCTAATGAGAATGGCCATTTTTAGAACTTGCCCCGCGGGCGACTGACAAGGGGCCCGCGGGCGACAGGGGCCCCGCGGCACCACGTTGGTGACCCCTGACATACACTATAAAACATCACTGTCTGACATTAAATCCCATTTAACCCGTCCTGTTTAGTGGGACAAAGTTCTTTTATTTGTCAAATGACAAATTTTGAATATATATATATTACTTTTTAACATTAAAAGTAAAACTGTAAACATTTCTGATATTCTTCCACACGCTTCTCACAATAGTTTGATAAAACATTTTCACCCAGTCCTTCATATGGAGCTACTGTAACAGTCAGGTTTGCTCACAGACCTGTTCAGCTCTGGAGAGCCATTGGGGACAACAGGTGAAAGGAGGGTCAGGAAAAGGAAAATGATCGTGTTTTCCATGTAGTGCTTTTATGAACTACTTTCACATGATTGGCCCCAATGTAAAACGATCAATTAATATGTTCTCTTCACAGTCGCCGTTAAATGTGTTTTTAATATTGCCAAACAGATGCAGAGAATATTCAGTTTCTTAAAGTTCCAATTTGTGGCTAAAGTGCTCTTTGCCCTAAGGGTGGTTGGATGAAGCTTTGGAAATGCAACACATTCCCGGAGCTTGCTCTGAATGTGCAAAACTAGTCGACAATCAGACCTTAGGGAATAGTGAAAGCTTTTTCCAAGGCATTGGCCTATGCACTGTTTTAGTTGAAGCACTGCAAAGTGATGTGACTAAGAGGAGAATGTCTGCCAAAACTGTTGGGCGCACTTTAATTATGGAGAGGGATTGTACAACCCGCCTGACTGGTCTGACATTATTCAAAAGTAATTAGTTGCTTGTTATTTTAATTATGGATGAAAGGACACAAGAACAGAGTTAATCCAGAAATGGCATGGCTGCATTGCTAGACAAAGACGGTAAAAAAAGAATGTAGTGGGGATTTTATTCATTCATAATTTAATCACAAGATGGAAAGCAACATTCCTTTACTCCCAAAGTCTGACTTTAAGTTTTCATTTAAATGAAAATAATTTCAATCTATTGTTGACCAATTCAAATTACACTTCCTAACATTTTTAAAAATCATTCATCTAAAAATTAGCCCATGGAAATATTTCCATTTATTTAATGGTGTGTGTTTGGCAATAATCAACTCTGAAACATTTTTAAGGATTAGAGTTCAGAATGTTTTCAGTGTTTCTCTTGCTTAGAACAGCTACAAAACGTATCCATTTTAAAAATAAAATTGGTGATACCACTTAATCCAGCTAAGAAAATCTGGATCTTAAAAACATGAATGTACATGAAACACAGTGAATTCAGATCCAAGTACTTCAGTCGTACAGTGTCAAATAAGTTAACTTAAGCAACATGCATGTCTAATAAAAGGTGACCACAAAGAAAGGTTTCCATTCTGTTTTAATCTTCCTTTATATAGCATGTTAATATTTTATTTAAGCAAAATAAACCTAGGCTTTGCTTACACAAATTAGCATGTATAGTCTATGGTTTATATCCTTCATGGAGTTAAGCTTTTAGAAAGCAGAGGCAGTAGTGGGTAAAGAGTGACAGTCCCCTGAGGATCCTCACCACATTTCAGCAGAGAGCTCTGACTACAGATTAGGCCCCATTGCTCTTCTTTTCCGTTGACAGAGGAATCTTGGCCTTCTTCGTGCCCACAACTTGTCTCCTTCGATTCTTCCTTTTTCTCTTTTTTAGCCTTCGCTTTGTCCATGCATTCATCCGTTTGTCTGGGTTAACCTTTCCATTTAATGGTTTTCTGCTGTAATATGTTTTGTCTACAATATGTAGGAACTTGCATCAATTTGAAGGATCATTCTTTTGTGACTTGTTGTCTGAATTAACAATGATTTCCATAATTGATATGCAGAGAGTCTCCTCCCTTGATGCCAGTCTTGGAAAACTCAGTGTCTCAGGTGCCATGTTTTCCAGATTGTACTAACCATACTCAAGAGACATTGTGTGTTTGTCCTATTTTCTGGCAGCTTGCAAAAGTTTATTACAGTTGCCCTCGCTCACTTTACCTTCACCCCCTTTTCAGTTGTGTCTCTCAGTACAATTTTCGTCTGCAAAAAATAAATCCCCTTCATTTTTGTACACTTATTTCTAACACATACAATGACAAAAATGAGGACAAACTCTTTTTTCACATTTTTCTGTTTAAGAACTTCTAAAAAGTTTGGAGTTAAAATAGAAGCTTCCCCTGAGCATTGCTGTAAGCTTATTGTCAAAACAATTCTGATATTTTAACCCACTTTCCTTTTTAGTAGCTGTATGTTGAACTGGTGAAAACAAAAAAGGGCATGAAGGCTGAGGAAGAATGGTTAAAAATTAAAATACCAGCAGCTAACAATTAAGATATTTATTAATCACTAAAGGATTTTTTACAATATTTTTATATCAAACTAGTTTAAAGTACGAAATGGTTCAGGAATAAATGCTTTATAGATGCTAAAGTCAAATTATGATTAAAAAATGGAATGAAACTTGGTCACATAAAAGCTGCAGAAAAGGAACGTCGTTGACCACCGTAAGAGCAAAGTTTCTGTACAATGTACTGAGTATCTGAGCTGAGGGTTTTTTTCCCTTTGATTTAAGGTTTTTAAAAAATACAGTTTTAAAATCAGCAACAAAAAAAAATCCTGTAATTCTATTTCTGAGTTGTGATTTTGTTTTTTAAACTTTCAAAACAATTCAAAAGACAGAAAATGCAAGCTGCTAAGGTTCTGTGCTGTGAAGAGTATCATCCCCCCTCTCAAGTCCAAGCTGTCAGTCTGCAGTGTGATGACCAAAGAAGCTGAAATTCCTAACTTTTCCCCATGCCGAAAGAGAAAAAATAAGGCAGCATCAGGGCAAGACGGAGCACACCAGAGCAAGGGCATGTCCTGTATGTCTGAGAGCCAGGCGGTCTTACCAAAGCAGCCTCATCCCGATTGGGTTGCTAGGTTATTCTTTGTGGGAGGTCTGCATGTCTGCCCAACTGCCAGGCCATTCTTCCTCTCTGCATATCTGGCCTTGACGTTCACACAGTGCACATCCCCTGCAAGGTCACCCACTAAAGAGATCTCACTGATCTGTTCATCTGTGTGCTTGACCTTTAGATTGCCTCTTAAAATCTTATGGCTGCTGGGTCTGTTCCTTGAGAGGTTCCAAATTATAATGTTCTGTAGTTTAGTAATAGTATTTTATTGAACAAAATTAATAGAAACAAAACTATGTGACACTGTTTATATACTTAATCGTCTCCAAATCATATTCAGCTATCTGATGTACAAACGATCACTTAACGTCTTCATCTTCCTCTCCACTAGCTCAATAGTCAGGGATGCATTTAATCGTTTTTTCTATTTTACAGTGTGCTGACTAGCGTTTGATCCCTCAAAGGTAAAGATTAATTACATTCCAAGTCCTTTTTTAGTTGTTTGTGCTCCTGTTGTCTTAAGAGTATTAATTTAAAACATTGCAAAACTCCACAGATAATTAATTGTTGATGCCTAAAATAAGCACATCTGTTTATTTACATAGCACAAATTTACAACACAGCACATTTCATTCAAATACAGAAAGATTCAAAGTCAATTACATATAATCCAAACTGATCCTAGTTATCAAACAATTCCAATCAAGTTCAGTTTATTGTTAAAATAGATTTTTTCTCTTTGCACCTTTTTAAGTAACTTGACTCCTTTGTATGTTTTTCCTCTAATTCTCAAACATACGTTATAATAGGCAGCAGTTGACTTCAGTAAAAATAGTAGCTACTCCCCTCAAAATAACATAATAAAAAAGTTAACTTGCATACAATGCCTTATGAAACCATTTCATAATGTTTATGCAGCTCTCACACCTTTACTTACTATGTTTTATTGGGATTTTGTTTGATTGGACAACTCAAGGGAGTACATTATTCCTGAGTGGAAGAAAATGTTATTTTTTCACAAATAAAGGTGCTGCACATATGCATTCTGTTTGCCGTCTCATTGATACAAAATGCTGTGCAGTCAATCACCTTAAGAATTCCCAGTAATTACTTACATTTTTTTCGACTACATATATTTTAAGATATCCTTTCACCTTGTCCAACAATTTTTCAACATGTTTTCCAATTTTTCACCATTTTTACTGAACTTCTGATCATCATCACAACAGGAGACCCTTGAAAACCCAGGTGTTTGCATGAGTCCATGAGATTATAGTGTACAACAGAGCAAGGGAAAGTGTTCACCACTGAACAGCATGCAGTTTGGTCTTCAAACATTTTTCGATTTAATCTGAATAACAAAGAAGGAGTAAGAGCTGTTCTGCTGATTCGGCAGTTTTACAATCAGGCAGAGACTGCAGTTTATTCCTCCAGGGGCTTCTGCAAATGTTGAAGGGTTACCAGGCAGCTGTGATACTTATGCCTCAAAACACAAAGAGTTCTGGTCACTGTTTGACCCACATTGCCCTCAGTGGAAGTAGAAGTCTTTCTACAGGACCACCTGCCATTGAGGAGGATATTCTCAGAAATCGAAACCTTCTGTAAAGCCAGACAAGCCCCATTAGGGCAGATCAAGCTCCCTGGGAAGCAGAGATCTTTTGTCACACTTCTAAAAGGTTGTCCCACAATAAAATAGCGGATTTAATGGCTATCCCACAGCCTGGGAAAATACTAAATTGGGTGTTATAAAGCAATTCTGACAAGGGCACAAGAGCCTGTTTGAGTGTCAGCAAAAAAATGACAAATAGAAAAAGATAAAAAAAAATCCTTTTTGGGCAACCTGAGGGCAACATAAGCTGACAGGCCATATTATAAACCACATTGTGACCAGCAACTTTACTGTTGATTGGATTTCTTATGTTAGCTATTCAAGGCATAAATCTTATATTTCAAGTCCAAGTCAAGTCTGAAAACTTTAGAGGAGGACATGTACATTTATATGTACTTTATACAACAATCAAGTAGCATCATTTGTTATGATCATGCCGTGTTTATCAAAATCAACATTAAGAAATGTAATTTCGCGCCATATCTGATGCCCTGAGCTGCGGAAGGATCAACATTTTCCGACTCTCCTTCTCCACTACATCAACACGATACTACCATGTCTACTGAACAGCAAGTAGCTCTGAAAATTGTTAAAGCTCCTGTAAAAAGTCAAAGTTTTGAAAACTTTAAATAATTGAGGAAAACTACAAAAGGATTTTTTGATCTGGTGGTATAAGAACACAACTCAAACTTAAAATCGTAAAATCACCTTTTAATTCAATTTCAATATTCAGTGACAATCGGCATTCCACATCTTGAAATTGTAATATTTGCCCACTTTGCTTTACAGAAGTATTTCAATCCAACAGACAACAGTGGCAGTTATTTAGGTATTCCTCTAAATGTGACAATAACATGTTAAGATAATTTAGACCTCAAAATTGATATTAAGAATAACCACAACCACAAAGAATGTTTTCCTTTCTAGTTCCTCCCCTTGTGATTTGCCGTCAATCTGTTCAGGGTTACCCTGCTTCTCACCTCATCATGGTCTGGATAGGCTCCAGCCAACTCCCTGAACAATACAAAGGTCCTATGGAAAGCAAATGAATGAATGTAAAAGAAAAGAGAAACTCATTTGGCCTCAAAACTACCTGAGGGAGTTTAAGTAGATGTGACGAAAGACAAATGCGTTGCGGGGAAGATTAAAATGTGGTCTCTCTCTCAGATGCACCTGCGGGACCAGAGCTCGTCATTACCACAAACTCTCAGAAGGAACAGAAGACAAGACAAAGAGATAAAAGGGAAAGCAGTGTAACACTTCAATGACTTTTACATCATTTCAACTTGCTCTGGGGAAAGCAGGAAGCCTTTAATAAAGAAGCAATGCAGCGGCAAAAAGTCTTCATATTCACTGAACATTTCTGTATGAAATAACACTGTTAAGAGTAATTAGCACACCTTGCAATGTTAATTTGGTTTGTTTTAACTGTAATTTTTATGCAGTTTGAGTGTGTATTCAGGGTAGCTGAAAGTCTTTTTCATAATGCTGTCAAATGGACTACTAGGTAGGTAACAATGACAAATGCAGATCTTCCAAAATTATTTTAAATGTGCAAATGAAGGACAGGGATTGGACCAGGAAATGTACAGAGGACAGAGGTAAATGAGTTAGGCAGGCGATATGCAGGATGGAGAAGATGACGAATTAATTTCTGTTATCTGGACACGTGTCCAAAGGATAGTAAATAGCTTGGCAGAGTATGTGGTTGGAAGAGAGTAGTGGCGTCTGGAAATAACTACGTTTCTCTCAGGTAGACTTGAGGTAGAGAGTGGACAGACGGGAGGCTGAAGGTTTTCAATGGTGAGCGGCCGGAGGACCAGTGAAGAGACAGCGGGAGACGGATCGGCAAGCTGCAAACTTGGCAGCACAATGAGGTAAAAAGTGCATCATTAGATTATCCTGAAAGGCCTCTGCTTTAACCAATGGGCAGGAACAGAGTTTGTTCTTTGAGGTTTTAATTGTGTTGTATTTTGTAGCATTTATTTTGATTGCTATTTTCTTTGTTTTGTATCAAAGTGTAAAATAAAGTGTAGTTCAATTGAAACAGAGTTTATTAAAACTGGTTTTAATAAACTCTTTTGTTTTTTTGTTGCACCTAACAGAGCTGTATTAACCCTGGTGTGGTGTAATCTACAGCACACAACTAAGAATGTTCGACAGGCTGTAGAACAATAATAGATTACTTATGACCTTTCTCTAACATGCTTGGTTTTGGACGGGTCACTAGGGGGGAACCACCCCTTGCACTCCCCAAAAAGAAAAGAAAAAGAGTAAAGTCTCTTACAAGTTGATGTCTCTCCAGAAGCAGATTTCATGTTCTTCTGTTGTACACTCTAAAAAGTGTATTTGGGCTGTAGTTAATGTTATGGTCTTTTTTACTTTAACCTGACTTAATTGTTTGGCTTTAGTTGTGTCAACTTACTTTCATGAGTTCAATTAACTTAAAAGTCACACATTTCATCTAAAACAAACGTTTAACTTTGAGTTGAAGTGAACCAATTAAGTTGAATGCAGTTTTACGTCTGACGTCATTACGTAAGCTTTGTCCGAGACAGATCCACTTTACCGACCGTGTGTGCAGCCGCCATTTCTTCTGACCGTTGACTGTTCATCGGATTGTAATAAAACAGTAAGTATTCTACACACCATGACAAAATATTATTTAAACGGTGTAAAAATATTCATGACTTTTTCTACCTTTAATTTGAAACAGTTAACTGTGTTTAACGTCGAAGTATCATCAGTTATTTGCTTTGAACACATTTGCTAGTTGTAATTAGCCGCGCTATTCGGCGGAGCATGTTTGAACTTAACTGCTCTATTAGTTAGTGAACGTTTATTTTGGGTGTATACTTTTAATTTGACCCTAAAGAACTTAAGTAGCTAGAAGCCTTGTATGTAGTGAAAAATATGAAATGTGGACCGAGGACTGCTGGCGTGTTCCGGTCGGAAGCTAGACTGGGTCAAAGTGTGGGAGCAGCTAATGCACTGCAGTGGTGGCCAGACTTTATAACAGGAACTACTGGACAGGTTGTTTTTAATGGGTAAGCTTAACGTACAGTTACGGAGGTGTTAGTGTTATACGCAAAACTTATTTAATGTGACGCAACTGCGCTCTTCTCGTCACCGTGAGCTGCAGTCAGGGAAGCCATTTGTTCCAAATGTCAGGCTGCTTACTGACGACAGGATATAAAACGTATAATATCCTAACTTTGCTAATAATCCATGTCATTTCTCTTAAAAAGGGAAAAGCAAAAAATAAAATAAGCAATTCATGTTTATAGGAACTTTGAGTTAACTTCTCTTTCCTCCTCTCCAGGCCTGGAACCAAGCATCATCAGACCATAGAAGGTAAGCCATATTTGCTTCACTAAGCTTCTAATTTAACAAAAAAAAGTTATTAGTTAATATGCTGTATTGTATTGATAATATGAAAAACATATACTCTAAACTAATTCAAAAATAGGTTCCATAAATAACATCATTTAGGGAGCTTAAAGTAAAAGGAATAATAGTTGGTCAAAGAACGAGATGAAATTAATTTCCTCCAAAGGGTTGATGAGCTCTCCCTCAACATGGGGTCAGAAGCTCAGTCATCTCGGAGAGTACTCAAAATAGACTCTCCATCCATATTTGTTTCATCTTCCTTGCCTTCAGATTTGGCAACATACATGTAACTCAGTTCCTGTCTTATCCTTCTAGTGTTGCACTTCATGTGGAGATGCAAAGACTGCGAGAGCGTGTTTTCCAGAAGATCTGAATTGCTCAAGCACTACAAACTAAATCCCAGGCATTATGGACGGGGCTATTCATGTCCATGCACATATTTAAGTTGCGCGTGTAGATTCAAGACCTGGAATGCTTTACTGAACCATTTATCAAGACATCATCCAGTCCACCAAACAGTTACCAATGACTTAACCACATTCAAATGCCCCATTTGCAGTGCAAGTAATGCAGATTGAGGATTTTTACTTAGATTTTGGAATGATTGGTCAGTATTTACTTTTAAGTCATTTTATAACATACTAAATAATTTTTATTTTGTTTCTCAGATTAATGCAGAGTTCTTGAGACTCATGGCTCTTCCCCTTGAGCAGACTTTCTTTGCCCAGTTGGACAGGCTCTCAAGTCAGCTGATTAAAGTCATCAAAGCCAAGGGAGGAGCAACACGTGCAAAAATAGCTGGAATCATGAGAACCTATGATGAGGTATGGATATCATCGATAGGAACACTGAGGGACATTTACCATTTTTAATTTAAAACAAAGAAGTTAAAGTATCTAGTTACTTTCAGACTTTTTGTTTTAATTATTAATACTTGATACACTTTGTGCAAAGCTGATATCACTCAAAGAAAAGCAATTTTAACTGTCTTATGTATTTTTGGTGGATTTAGTCAGTCTGTCTGTATTGCGGTTCATTCATGAATTTCATAAAATGCACCTTTCAGTCCAACTTGCCAGAAACATTTTTTTTAGCTTATTTTAAAATTAAAATTTTTTAAACGTTAGACTTGCATCAATTTTATGCTGCAAGATATCTCTTTAACAACAAATGATATTCATTAGTCCCAGTAGATTGTGCTAAGAAAAAGCCTAAACCTCAACAATATAGTCTAGTTTCACACATTGAGACCTGAAGCATAAATATGGCAGAGGTTGAATTTGCGTAATTTTGAAGAGAACTGTTAAAGACCGGTGGACATGTGGGCTGCACATTATGGTATTTGTTGGTCCTTTGCTGTTGTGAACAGCCTGAATATATTACTGTTGCATCCAAAATCTTGTCAGAGATATGGAATATTGATAACAATAATTTTTCTCCAGGTGGAGGACATTGGGATTCGAAGGGAATGTGTTCTGAAAGGGCTCATCACCTTTCTTGGAGAGGATCCAGAAGACCTTATTAAGGAATACTGTGTAAGTTTCTTTTAAAGGTTTGAAGTTGCATCTTAATCCATTCAGAAAAAATGAAAAATTCAATGTCAGTTGCTTTTACATTTTTAAATTATTTCTGGCCTGGCTTTGCTATATGTAAACATCTGTTTTAATACAGCAGGCAGATTTGGTGTCAGAATTGTAAATTTAACATGGCTAAGTCCTGCTTAAATCCAGCAGTGGTGTGCTTTGCTATTCAGCAGAGACCATTATCTAACTTCACTATCAACTTCATTTACTGTTCACCAACATAATAAAAACAAGTTAATAAGACTGTTTTAGTCATGCTATTTTCATACCAGCTCCAAAATATCTGATAAGCAACAGAAATATGCATTTTGTGTTGATTTTCAACCTAAGATGACCATTGGCTTGAATTACTATTCTGCTTTGATGTATAATCTATAAATTTGTTTAAGCTAAAGCCTGCAATATGACAAAACACATATAAAGTTACATGCTTGCATTATCTTTAAAAAAACCCATTAAAAATCACCCTTTGAGTTATTCAATTTGTAATGCAACTGTGAACTTGGAAAATTTATCAAGGATATTTCAGATGCCATAAACGATTCTCTTCAATTCACAAGCTGTACACCTTTACACTTATACTTGATGCTTGTATTTATAAGGCTTTTCTTTTTCAATTGAGAGATTAGTTACAGTCTTCAAGTTTAACATATTGTTTATCTCACTACAGGGCAGCAGTGGAGATGATGCCCAGATGGAACTCAAACAGCTCACCCTGGCAGTGTTTGTGATTCGGAAGGAGGGAGAGGGATTGAAAGAATCCCCAGAAGACATTGTCATTGAGGGAGTGGAGGTGTTGCATGACCTGACTTCAGTTGCCTCAACATGTGCCCTGCTTCTGGGTTTGATATATGCCCTTAACCTGGCTTATCCAAAGCCTCTGCAATTCACATTTGAAGTGTTTCAAAAAATCTTCATGCAACTTGACCAACACAAGATGTCTCCCAAAGTTCAGAATTTGTTTGGAAGACTTCAGACCTCACAGTGAAGACAATTGCATCCTGTGCTAAAGGACAGATTATTTTCTGTCTTTGTTTGAACATGAGGGTGCCATGTATTGGAAGCTTAACCTCAAGGGACTGAACTTTTTGAATTTCTTTTGGGACATTGTGCATATTAAAGCCACAGCATTAGTAGGCTGCTGTAGTATTGTTCACAGACACTTTCACAGCGTTTTTTCTTCTTTTTTTTTTCAATTTAGATTAAGCATTGCTTAATGTTTACTATTCTGTTCTGATGTCAGTTAAATAAGTATCGGACATGGTTTAAATGCTGCAGCCATGACCCCACGCCCTTGTTTGAAAGGATGTAGATGCTATTGCTCGTTTTCAGTTTGTTCTTGAAGATGTTAAAAACAGTCACACATGTTGTTACATTTTATGTAAAAACAGTTTAGGGATTGAGAATGTTGATTTCCTTTATTTTAGGAGGACTTGTGGTAAATCTATAAAACCTTATTTTTTCAGAGGAATACTTCTGGATTCTACAAGCTCACACAGGGATGTCCAAGGTTTGTTCTGGAGAGCCATCAATGTGCAACTTTCAGATGGACTGTTTCAATATCACCTTACTGAATTCACACACCAGCAGACACTCAGCTGAGCAGAGACATAGTAATTAGCAGTTGATTTTATTTGGATATTGGATTCATCTGAAAGTTGGAGGATGGTAGCTCTCCAGAACTGGACTTAGGATACCCCATGTTGAGTTTACTAAAAAGCTAACCCAATTAAGCAGAAAAGCAAAAGATCTGTGTAGTATGTTCAGTGCATATGTTGTGAAAAATCTGTAAGTTTGTGATTTCACAATAAAATAACAAATTTTCTATTTGTGCAATGTAAATTTGTTATTAGAACCAAGTTGAATTTTTGAGTAGTGTGAAGGAATTATACTCCTATTGTAAAAGCTAAAACATACTTTAAAAGTGATTTATATTTAAGCATTATTATAAGTACAAAATACGTACAAAACGACTTTGGGGTAGTTTCATTTTTTAAGTTAGAACAACTTAAATTTTTGAGTTGACTTTCTATAAATTTAAGTTAGAGGGATTAAAAATTTGTATATGAATTAAAGTAAATAAATTGAGTTAGACTGACCTACATTTATCAAGTTAAACAAACTAAAAAATATATGTTGATCCAACTTAATTGAATTACTTGTTACCTACAGAAGTAATTCAATTAAGTTGGATCAACTTTTTTCTTTTTAGAGTGTAGGTGTTCTAAAGCAAGTCATCACCTGTGATTTATTTGGTGATTTTAAGCCCATAAGTGGGCTTATGGACAACTGTGGCTCTGTGGGTAGAGTAGTCGTCTTGTAATCGGAAGGTTGCAGGTTCGATTCCAGCTTCCTCCTGCCACACGTCAATGTGCCCCTGGGCAAGGCACTTAACCCCGAGCTGCGTATCGGGGTTAAGTGTGATACGCATTTGTGAGTGCGAATGGGTTAATGTGGCTCTAGTGTAAAGTGCCTTGAGTGGTCTAAATGATCGGATAAAGCACTATACAAGTTCAGTCCATTTACCATAAGTGTGCCTAGTATTTCCCTGCCCCCCTTTGAGATAGTTCTGCGTTGCACTGGCAGCTCTGACCATATTCTTTCCCATCTCATGTCAGAATATCACCAGAAAGATTATTTTGGCCGATACCAATTTTTTTGTCTGAAATGTTACTCAATATAGCAAGAAAGTTGTTGAGTTGACAACAGTGGGGTAACTACTGTTAATTGTAAATTTGCAGACATAACTTGGCGGGGCGGTCTGTCAATCAAACCTTCGGAGAGCAAGAGAGGACAGTGGTTGATTCTTAGGCCTTTGCCAAGCTAGATAAGATCGGCTTCACATGTAAAGATCGGCCGATCACCAATTGTCCGAAATTAAGAAATTCGGCACCGATGAGTCGACTAGCCGATAAATCGGTGCAGCCCTACTTTTTACATTTAATAGGAACATATGGTGGGCTCCTGGTGGACTGCCCTACCCCCCTTATCACCGGGCATAGTGGGCTTTCTGAAGGAAACCTTGTAGAATCAAAGCATTTGCACAACTTTGTGGTGTGTAATTGTCTAGGTGACTGTGACATTAATGCAATATGATTATTGTATCAAAATGACCAAAAGACAAAATTTTTCAACTTTTTTGTATGGCCTACATGAAAACTTTGCTTTTTATAATGATGGGGTAAATCTAGGAAAACTCATAAAATTTCAATTTGAAAAAAATCTATTTTTTTTTTTTTTTACTTATTATTATTGTTTTTAAACCATCTTGGGTCATTATGACCCGAGAGCAACAAGAAGGTTGAAACAAGAGTCATAGTTACACAATTTTCCCGTCTAGCTGTTGCATAAAGTGTCTCATTTTCCCACTCACTGGGTGCAGCTGAGCTTCAGTAAGCAGGTGCTGAAGAGCACAAATGGGGACAAATAACCCAACATAAAACAAGTAGATAGAAAAAAATGCCCTTAAGGTAACCTAAAATACTCTGGCTGGTTTGTCACATGCATATTAGAGGTGTGCCGATCGATCAGCCACCAATCATAATTGACCGATTTCCATGAAAAAGTGTATGATCGGTGATCGCCGATCACGGTCTCTTGTTGTCGATCACACAAACCGATCACCTGCATCTCATTTCGCAGCCTGCCTGTGCAGCTGGTCTCCTCTTTCCTTCACACTGCGCAAACGCGCAGCAACAAATCCTAAGCGATGTGTAACTATAACGCACTGAGTGACTGGGGAAGTTTGCATGTTGCGGCGGAAAACTGAAGCACGAGGGGTGAAGCACGTCAAAATGCATCAACACGACAAATCTAATATGGCATAAAAAAAATGCCATACTTGAGGAGTTTGGCTACATCGAGGCTCACTGCAGTAAAAAAGACATATGGAGGATCAGATAGCAGGTAAAGCAGCGCACAGCTACAAACACACGGATTAGCATGACGGTCAGAAAGCTAAACAAATAACCCGGAAAATTATTTAAGTCTTCGAGCTGCGATGTAAGACGCTGGTTCTGTTCTCGCTGTTGAACCGCTGCTACGCTACAGGTAGTAATATTTGACAGACGGAGCATCGCTTCTGCTCCACCTGGTAGTGACTCTCACACCGAACCTCTGCTTAAAGCTGCAGCATCTAACTTAAAAAAATACATTTTACATACGTATTAAAACTTTCGCTGTCCTAACATGAGACAGATAATCTCTAAAAAAATAATCGATCTCCTCCCTGCTCTGCATAATTACTCCGCTCTGTCAGAAACAGCCAATCAGAACTAGCAGTAATCAGCTAGCCGCCATGCTATCAGGACGTTTTCATTCAGTAACTCAGGATTGTTTATTGTAATGGATCCTGTATTTGCCTTTGAATGTTTTTATACTTGAATTTTTTGGCAATGTTGAGAGGTTTTATTTTGACTCTTTGCATTATTTTTCCTCTTCAGACCCTCCATATGTTATCAGTCTGTTAAAGATAGTATTACCGATAGCAGTACAATTTGCACAATGTCTGTTTTTTTCTTGGAAAAAGTTATTAAAAACAAATTTTTGTCTAAATTAAGGTGAATTAATGGTTCCTTTTTCCACATAATGTAACCGGTAGTGCTTTTGATTAAAAAAATAATTATGTGATCGGTATCTGTGATCGGCCCTCATGGGTGATCGGAATCGGCATCGGCAGGAAAAAACCTGATCGGCACATCTCTAATGCATATAGAACGTTATTCCTAGATCTAAAGTGATAAATGCTAATCTCATTTAGACACACAGGTTACTGGTTTCAAAGTATAAAAAAGTCAGTCTCAAAAAGACTGTTGTTGCACATTATAATTTGATTTATCTTGGCTATTAAAGCAGTAGAAACAGTTATTCTACTAGATGTAAACCTCATCAGTATAGGTTAATTATTCTGCATGCCAAAAATCCTAAGTATGAACACACACACTACAGTGGAATGAAATTTCAGCATCACACAGCATCACGTGATCTAAGAACAGCTTCCTAAGACAATTACACACTATAGAACGTATGGTTAAAGTTACACGTCGATCCTAATTGTTCCTTTATAGCAGTGGCATTGCAACAGCTCATGACAAAGGGTGAAGATCAGTTCGCAATTCAGCAAACTTAAGTAAATTGTCTCGACATCAAAGCATGCTAAAGAAAATGCAAAATACCACACATCTGTAATAACAACACCTTGATAACGTAATATTTTTACTTAAGGTTATCACATCGTCATAATTTCCTATGGCCCCATGCCTAATCTTATTAGAAAATGTGGAAGAAAATAAGAAAAGGATCACAAAACACAAGCAATAAAAATAAGTATTGCCAACTTCCAGGTGTATGAGGTTTTGGATGAGTTTAAACAGTTTAGCAGATGAGCAAATGTGCTCAATCAACCCTTCAGTGCATTTTGGTATTCATAATTTTCACTCTCTCGTAATATGGGCTGTATTATTCATTTTGCTTGTTTCAGGCAACACAAATATGAGTTCTAGATTAAAGCTTATTCATTGTGCATGACAAAACACGCTGTAACAGCTGGCTCGTTCAATTTTCATCAAACTTTTCTGCATTCAGCTGCCTCCTATTTACTTTATTTCCATGCCTACTAAAGCTATATTTTACCATAACTCAGATGTGTTTTTCTAAGTAGATAAAGAACTGCAGTAGTAGTTTATGATAAAAAAGTAGCATTTTTTTTTTTTGGCATACTTTGACTTTTTCTGTTTACACGGCATTTCACATCAAAGCAAAAAGCAAATAGGCAAATCCCTGCACTAATGTTATTCAATTAAACACAGTTATGCTTGACATAATATTTTCAAAGCAGGGTAAGGCTTGTTAATATCTGCCATTTTCATAATTCAGATATCAGGTGCAAAAGCTGCCTGTGAGGTACAGAAAAAAAAATTGCTTAAACAATAATGCATCACCTTTAACGCCTTTGTTTTTTCCCACATGGGTCGTTTGTATCAAAGTGAAAGTTATGCTGTTTGATAATGTGGGTGCCGAGGGTACAAAATAAAAGAAAAATACCAGGAAGCAAATCGAACCAAATCTGATTAAACTCACATTAGCATCTAGAGAAGTCTCATCAATCAAAGCTGCCTTCCTGAGCCAACTTCAAAAGGCCACCTAGCGCCAAAGGACTGTGTGTTTTTTTTTTAAGGTGGAGTAAAAAGTTAAATATAAAAATCCTTCTTAAACTAATGACCTTTCCTTACTACCTACAATCTAGCCTTTGATTTGACAGCTATTTGAATTTAATGATTGTTCTTATCCCAACATTAGCTTTGACATATTATTCCTCCTAGTTTCAATATAATGCTGGTAAAATGAAAGGGGAATTAAAAACATATTGACCTTGGTAGTGTTGCAGTATAAGTAGTAGGAGAAGAGGACAAAGTGAAAATTTTGTACAAAACAAAATCGTAGCTTGTGAAACAAATTTACTTAATTTACCTTCTTGATTCATTGTTAGGGAATACAAGAATTAATCAAGACGTTAGGTTAGAATGTAGTACACTGGAAACATCATTTTACAGATCATTGTTCTACCAGTTTACAGGAGATGCAACTTGATATTTATATTGCATTAATACTTTTCTCTCAATCTTCTGAATAGATACTTTGTTTAAGCCACTAAGAATTTAGCTTAGATAAATGTATGTCAAATACACTTGGAAAACAAAACACTTGAGCTAATTTGAAACAAGACCCTGATGCAGAATTTAAGTTTAAACAACACTTTAAGTATGGGGGAAAAAATGCAAATGCAATTAATTTGCATCACATATGGAAAAAAAAAAAGATTTTCATAGTGCTGTCCTTTCAGTTATGGTGATTTGAACCACAATTTCACTCCATACCAATCATCAATATTTCAGTTAAAACTTCAAATAAAACATTGAACAACTCAATAAACCATTTCAGGCCTGAATCAATACTTGGTGCATTGAAGCTAAAAACAAACAGCTTGCTTCCTTGCAGAACAAATAAAATAAACACACACACACACATTCATTGGTTTGGTTTTGTACTCACAAGTCCTTCAGAGTTCGAGTTTGGAACGGGAGGGTAGATGTGGAAATTCCTTTAAAATGGCGCTGAGCAAGTAGGGAGGTGACCTCACAAATGGGAACCCAAACGGTCGAATGGGAAACTTCTGTTGGTCCAGCCGGCCCAAAGGGAAGATCATGGCCCACTGTACACATTAACAGGTCTTAGTATGACTCACATTTTCCTCATATTGAGCCATTTAACAAGCCTCTCTAATGTTAGCCTTTTAACATACAAAATAAGCTGCTGAAAGGACAGCAATACGTCACTGTAATGGCTGCTACATCGCGCTAGCTGCTAGCTAAAATCTAGCTGCTAGCTAAAATCTAGATGTACATAACATGGTTTTCTTCTAGATAGACAAAGGCATTTACCTTTCATATGCTTCCTAAAGTCCTTTACAGACAGTAATTCTCCATTAACTGTTGTAATGTATAGCTTTACTTTGTTTTCTCCACACATCTGCTCTGTTGTTCGCGCTGCGGCTTGAACGCCTACCTACCTTTCACACAGGGTACCGTTAATCCCGCCCACTCCCATCTGATTGGGCAAAATAAAACGCGTCAAACAAAACTGAACGAGATTGACACTTTGCACAAATCAAAAGTAGGTTTTGAACCTGTCCCCAAACTACGGCCCGCGGGCCCTCCACATTTGGTCCGGACCCCTGAACAATACCAGAGAGCATTCAGAATCTTTTTTCATATATTGTATTTTCCGGTTTATATGTGGATTTTTCTTCAACCACCAGGGGGCTCTTTAGAGTACTGTAAGCTGAGGGTGTTTTGTTTTGCATGGCGCATTACTGCCAATCTGTTGGACTTTTAGGGAACTGCTTGACTTATTATTATTATTTAATTAGCACAGTTGTTTGCACAGCAGTGTTTGTTATGAAGCAATGCCTGTAAGTAGCAGCTTGTACTTCAAAACGAGCATTTATGTTAACATATGAGGAATTCATATTATGAGGAATTCATATGTTAAAGTTACTTTCCCTCAATGGAATATATATATATACTAGTCAGTCCCAGTGACCGTTTCACTAACGGTTTTTGCCCATGTGCTTTCTGGGTAAAAATCAATCGAGAAACGCGCATCCCCCCCCCCCTGAACAGTTTCAACCTTCAACCCCCCCAACAATTTCCGGCAGCGCAGGTGATAAACGTGTAACACATTTTCTGTTACAAACTGACTCCGGCCCCCCACCGGAGAAGGGAAAAGTGATGTGGCCCTCACAGGAAAAAGTTTGGGGACCACTGGTGTACACAAACCTATGTGACATTCAAGCAACATAGTAAAAACGACAAAGTCCTGTTCTAGTCTGCTTAAAATAGATTTTCTTAAACAACAAATATGAACTATTTTTACATCTGATACATTTTTAAATGGTACGGAATTTTAAAAAATAGTAAAGAACAGATTAGTAATATTTTTTTATAAATTTTGATCTTTTTACTCATCAAAACCAAAACAAGATTCTCAAAGTTAACAGAATGTATGTATCTTAACAAAAAATTTTTTTTACAGTTGATGAAAAACTTATGGAAAAAATATTAATGTCAAAATACACCAAAGCTCTCTATGATGCGCCCAAAAGCAGAAAGTGTGTAATCCGCACATTAATTTATTTGCATGAAGGTCAGTAAAAAACCTGTAGACATGCACAACTATTCCCACTTTTGTTCCACTTTGCTGTTGGTGGCCATATGTACCATGTTTTGAACACTTCTCTATATTAGGATCCATGTATTTCACAGGTAGTAAAAGTAGCAACTATATGAAGCTAAAAAGATTTTTTTTTTTAGATGTCTGGACTTAAAACAGAAATGTTAACATATACTTAGTGTGGTATATATGTCTATAGATGGCTGTACAGCAAGCAGTCTTTATTCATTGTATAAAAAATTTGCTAAGTTGTACAAAGGGCTCTTTTCATTAAAAAAAGTAATTCCCAATCAAAAACAGTCCTAAACAAATTTTACTAAAGGGTCTTGTTTTTTAAGAAGAGAAAATTATTTAATCAAACATTTGCTTGAAAAATGTTCAATCTAGGAATTTTTAAAGACATGTTGATTGAAAAGGTTTTCCATAAAAAGTTCTTGGACCATCAGCTGATGAAAAGCTTTCATTTATTTTTGCTTAACTTAATCTCTAATCAAGTTTTAAAAAGAGTTAAGAAAAAATGCTTCCAGTTTAGAAATTATGGATTATTCTAATTATTAAGAAAAAAACTGGTGGGATCCACCTTTCCTTCTTTAATTTTGACAATATGTACATGTAAACTGCATGAAAATTACACATTTTTAATCTTTACATTGAAAATAAAGAACTATGGGTGTGGTATGCATATGTAATCTGTATTTAATATGCCCAAATTCTGCATAACTTTGGTTTTCAACTTTTTTATAATGACAAAATTAGTGTTTATATGAATTAGGTGAAATTCTTGATCTTCTTCATGAATTTAACCTTCTAATGATCTTCTTGAACAGTCTGTCAGTTTAGTCCAACAACCATTTCGTGGTATGTTGTACCTTCAGATGATGGATTGAACAGTGATTCAGGACACATTCAAACATGCCACCTAAAATTTTCTGTCATAACATTTTTTTTTACCTTAAACACCTTAAAATTGATTAAATTTAGTGGTTTTAAAGAGACAAATGTGAAAGAGTTGAAGACATATTACGTTATCTTTTGCAGGACACTACTGCTACTGTGCGTCTCAAAAGAAAGCAAAAAACGTGCATACTTTAATTAATGTGACAGCGACATAAAGGTACTGTACGAGTGTTAGAGAAAGAATTATGGATTTGTTTTAGTACAAATAATATCAGACCACAGGAAAGTTTATCAGTATTTTATATCCCAAAAACCATTTTTATGAAGTACAAAGTAGCATCTTTAAAAGAAATGTCTGCAGACTTCTTGGGTCTTTTTTCTTGAAAATCCACATCAGCCTTGCTGTATCACTATAATCAGAGTAACCCAAAGCAATAGAATGTTCCCAGTTTTACACATTTAGAAAGAAGCCACTAAGAGGGAGAGATTAGAGATAGACATCTCTTCACCTCCAGCCTGCTCTCCCTACAGGACCTTATGCAAACAAGGAATAGAGTAAATGCACATGGATCTCGATGTGATGAAGGTTACTTAGGAAGTGGCCATTATTCACATTGTGAGGAAATTATTGGCTTTTGGTTTTCACTGTGTAGGACTGCAAAGTGAATATACAGCTTCAGGAGATGTAGTATGCACTCCTTACAATCCTGTTGCTGCTCTGAAAAATGTTATAGTTTTTAGTTTCAGTTTTTTATTGCAGTTGGTTCTGATGTGTTTATGTATTTCTTTTGTCAATACACTTTGCATTACTCTTTCTGTGAGTAATCCACTAGATATAAGCACTTTCAGCGTTACAGGGTAAAATGAAAGACATCTTTGATTTACAGAGTAAAATGAAACAAATAGCCTGACTGGATTTTCTAGTGTTGTTTACAATGAACACATGAAGGTTGGTCAATATGACCCTGACCCACAGCAAAGCTACCTTCATATGCCTCAGTTTGATAATGATTGCTTAGGGGTGAATTGTTCATCTGTCTCTCCAAATAGCAACATCTTACTGAAGAGAGAAACTTCAGTAAGAAGTAATAAATGTAAGCATGCTGTACAGAGACATAAATAGATCATAAAGTGAAGACCTTTTGATCTCATTGTAAGGAACAATATTGTATCCATTAAATGTGCAATACTGTGTGCCAAAGGAAAGAAGCAGCAGGATTTAATACCTAGGAGAAATTTTAAATAAAACTGAATCAAAGTTCACAAAAAGTCCAGTTTTTCTCGGAAGCAATAAATACTGCTTTAGAGGGAAATATCATTTTTTAGGACAGTCTGCTGGTTTTGCTGTTTGCAACAACACTAAATCTGATGTGGATTTTTTCTTAATAAAACCTTTTGCAGTTAGTCCTGTGCAGATTTTCTACTTCAGACCTGCACACATGCACTACATTATTCTCTTTTAATGTAAATTTCATGGTCAATGAAATTTACATTGACCATGAATGCAGGGCTTTCTTTCTAAACAAAGAAAGCCCTGCATTCTTTGTTTAGAACTTTATTTAAAAAATGTTGTGGTTATTAATTTTTCTTTTAACATTTTACACAAAGTATAGTTGTATGTCGCAGCTGTGTTAGTGGTTAAACTGGAAGCTGTAGTAAAATATGCTACAGTCAAGCACATCTTTCCTTACGTAACACACACTTGTGAAAAAAAGTTATGCATTTTATTAGCACAACCTACTCATGTACAACTATCCTCATAGGAAACTTGTTTATTCTTATTTAATTGCTTACCAGAAATACCTGCCTAAGATTCATTCTACTGTAGGACAATGTGGCCAAATAAACAATGATGGCCAGTAATAACTATCTTCAGTGCGAAGAATAGCAAGAAGTCCTGGAAGTGGAAGTTTCATATCGAGCCTGGAAGTGAACATAATCAAGTCTGTCTCAGATAACAGGGAAAGAAAGAAGGATTTGAGTAAACTGACACTCACTGAAGATCTGTAATTAGGTTTTCAAAACCTTTAAGACAACCAATGAGCTGAATTTCCTCCAAACCTGTCCTAGAAAATTAATTAGATAGATAACAAATGAATAAGACCAACTACACGCAGACAAATGCAACCTTTTTATTATAAAATTTTACAACTATGTGCTGTTTTCTCATGAAAATGAATATTTCTAGGACATTTGTAATATATGATCTAGACCCTGTCAGATTTGATCAGTGCCCCTTCAACACAATAATCAGATATGAACACAAAGCAACTAATATTGTATGGATGAATCTCATTGGATGCATTTTTCTGTTGGGTATCTTTTACAAAGCCCTGCATGTCCAGTGCTTTTTGTTTTCTTTTCTGAAGATTTATAACATTGATAACACAAAATATCTACATGTGCTGCTCACATACTTTATGTTTTTCCCATTGGTCCCAAAATAAATAACACATGTTAAAACGCTTAGAGTGAATGATGATGTCTGTGGCGACACAGTATTTATAAAAAGATGAACCAAGTCCAGTCTTTCCAAAACTTTTTGACTGATAATTTATTCAACGAGCATGCTTAGGAGTGTAAACCTGCCTCAGTACTTTGTGCACACCTTTAGATCTCTGCATTCACAGGATACCAAACAGAAGTATAATAAACTTACTAGTAACAGGCTTCAACCTTTACCCCAATACTGAAAACCCAAAACATTTTTCATCAGGCAGAAGCATCTTCCAATGTGACCTCTCACACTAATTAGATTTTAGAAATTTTGGTTTCATTTGACCTGTTGCTTTTTCTTCTTAGTAATTTGGATTTTGCATTGTACCACAAATGAATTGAGGAACTATACTAGAAGTGTTGGTGAACTTCAAAAACCAGGTCAGTTTATAAAGAAGTCAGAGATATTTCAAAAACAACACTAAAGTTAGGTATTCAGTAGACTTGTATGTCAGTTTTGGCACTGCAATTACTGATTATTATTATTATCTATGATGCTAATGACAATCTCATGTCCCTAACGATGCACATGTAGACACTGACAACAGGTTCAACCTGCTAAGTGGAACACAGTGGAATTATCATTTTAGACATATGGGGGAATATAATATAATCTGGATATACACGTAATTGCATTGACTTCTTACGGAAAAAGTCAACACCACAGCAAACAACTGAATGAATGTTGCTGGAAAATGTGAAAAAAAAAATTATAGAAGAAAAGCAAATGTTCTTCTTCTTTTGGCTTTGGAACGCTTGCATTTTTTTTGTCATCTAAATAAAATCTACAACGCAGAAGCAGCACGAAATATAATTTTGCAAGTCACTCAACAAATAGAACATTTTGACAGGCCTTTTTGAGAGTAGCGTACATTGATCACAACATAGAAAACACAAGATAAATAGGCTCAAGTTCTATTGACACATTGAACAATAATGTATCGTTGATATAGATGACAGCATTCTGTTTCTTTTAAGGGGTCATATGAGCATAAAATGCAATTTAATAAATTCAAAATAATACCATCAACAATTATATAAATAAATAAATAAATAAATAGCCCCATTGCACAATCCTGCCCGCCCTTCCCCCATCAAGTATGTTGCATGGTCAGTCCAGCATAAACAATAAATATAGTATAGTGTTGATTGATAGTGTAGCAATGTTACAATTACAAAATATATACCCTTTTAGAAAATGCCAAAGGCTTGACAAGTGTTTTTTCCATTTATAATTTATGTACATAGACCATGTTATTTACACCCATTCTGTGTGATTTTACAAATCATTCTGCAACACTGTCAATTGCATACTGGGGTCTAACAAAACTGAACAGCATCGGGTTCTTGTTCACGTGCGTTGCATGTTGTCATCCACAGCATTTGCTGTCGTCACGCATTTAATCCAACCTTAATAGAAATAAAGACCAAGAAATAAAGGCCTTTAACACCCCAAAAATATTTTTTATGACTATATGAAGGGACTTACATTCTCAACGTGATTATTAGCAGAGACAAGAGACGCCGGATAACATTTTTTACACATCTGGTTTCAGATAAAGCAGCCGTGGGATAATTAGGAGTTTCTTTTTAAAGATAATAAATGCATCTGCAGACATCTCTAAATACTCTTAAAGCTGCCTGGACTCACAGTTGCACTGACATGTAGATAAGTTTTGAGTCCTTAATTTCAAAGCAAAAATGAACCTCTGGTTGTGCAGCTATCATTCTGATAACGCAAAGGGCAAAATAATTATCAGCTTTTTCAGCCCAGTTTCTCCTGAATAGCCTAAGAATAGAAGCAGATTATTGTTATGTTAATGAGCGCTTTTGAGGGCAAATAAATGTGGACATGAAGGGTCAAAGTTATTGATGCTGCAGGCTAATTCTTGAAGGGGAAAACAATTAATTGAGATATTTTTGCTTAAATACTGTGCTGATCTTCCCACTTATGTGCAACGATAAAACCTTAACATAAAAAGATCTTAAGAACCTTTTATAAGATTTAATTTTCTAGATTTTATAAAAAAAGAAATGTTTATTAAATGAGTCGAAATAATTTTTTTGATTCTTTTGCTGTCACCATAGCCAACAGTAGAAGACCGTAAAGATATGCTGGGTTTTTTTGGCCTGAAAGGTGCATGCAATAGAGACAAACCACTATGTAATAATAAAATATATACAGCGTCTGTACAGCTGAACATTGTCCATATAAAGCGTTATTGTACTCTGACCACACATGAAACACTTACTGAAGTTGTTCATTGTTAAACAAGCTCTTTTAAAGTGCCTCAGATTTTATATTTCTGTTAATGAAAAATAAAACGTAAAAACAAAATGTAAAGGATGTGAATGTGATCATTTCAGCATAAAAGAACTGATAGTCATAGTCAATACATAATTGGCTACATGAATTTTTTTTTACGTTTACTTGAAAATGTAATTTTTTTCTGCAATGGTGTTTTTTTTTTACATCCAGTATCTTAACTTATTTTCGACTGTTTCACTTGATTAAAATTCATCAATAATATATTTCATTAGTATTTCATTCATTCAGTAAAACGCTGATTCTTTGTATTTCATGAACATCTGATGGCAAACAGACTTGATGTCAAATTAATTCTAAATAACTATGTATTTTAAGACTATATTTCAGAAGAATTGTTTCCAGCTGAAGTAAAAAAAATAGATTGTAATCCTTTACAGAATCGATAATTTTGCAACACAACTACAGTAAAACCATTTAACACCAATAAAATGCAGTGCTACAATATGTGCAATGTTTATTAGGGTTATCTGAAAAAAAACTAGCGGAAATTTAAAGGGACTTAAATAACAAAAATGTGAAATTTCGGGGTATTTCAGTGGGTCTCTTTCCTGTAAAATGTCACTTGCTGGCGCTGAGCATACAGAAAATGGTAATGGACTGGCTGGGAATGCTCCCATGCCTAAAGATATAGATAGGAGACCCAATAGACCAGATTGAAGAGAGCAAACGCAGTGGGAAAGAAGATGCGTGCGTACGAGTCTATCTTGGCAATGCGAATGTGCAGCCTTCCATGCCGCCAGGCTCCAGAGCGGCAGTCTTCGAAACAGCAGAAGAAACTGGTGCAGTCTTTTCCATCGAGACACTCATAGCCATATTCCTCGTCTCGCTCCTGCATGTGTGTGGCGTTGTTCATCTGGATGGCTGTCGCCGAGCGTGGACGAATGTCCACCGTTGGTGTCTGCTTTAAATAAGACAAACCAACAGTTAGCCACAAAGTCATGTCATGAAATCTCTCCTGAAGGCTAATATTTAGAACTAGAACTTTATTTTTGGGTCAAAAATGGACAAATGTAATTTGCACCGTCAGCTTGCCAGGGGACCTTCTTCAATGCAAAAAATGCAAAGACTCATAACTTACAAGTGGAATATTCCACACCTGAGTGAACGCTATTTCACTCAGGTGTGGAATCAGGTGTTTACAGATACATTACCTTGGACTACAGTTGCCACTAAAAATATCTTATATTAATTAACACGGTGTGCTTTTCAGTGACGTTGTAAGATATGCATGTGTTGTTTGCCTCTGGGGTTTCTGTACTTTTTTCTCTCTTGCTGCAGGTGTAGAATCAGTATGAGTGTTTTCTGTTATTCTCTCTATCCTCTCCTCTCTTAAATTTTTACTTCACCTCCATTGTTTTCATGAGGACAAGGAAAAGCAAGAAGTTGTGTGTTTTCCCTTCTGTCTCTCTGTCCAAAGCATTAGAAACAAACTCAAATCTATTTCTAATGGTAGTTTTTAGGGGTGTACCCATTTATTTGCATCAATTTCCTTAATTTGGCAAATGTTCCACTTGTGAAAGTAAATTTGCTCGGCTTCTTTTTGATACTCAACCAGTTCTGCTTGCTACACTGCCAGACAATACATGTAAAGAAAAAATAACATCTAGAACAACAGTAAACACCTGGAGTAGTTTGTGAATATTTCAGGTGAACCATCACAGGTTATGACTAAACCTATGATGCAAATCCACCTTTGGGTAGAATGAAACTGAGAGGCCGTGGTGACTGTTGTTTTTCTGATAGCTAGAATAAATATTTTATAGAATTTCTGACTGATCATTATATCCAATAAACCACCTTTGTTCTGTTGTAATCACAATGATAAATGTAACTGAAGTCATGAACCAATAAGTGTTTGTTGTCTCATGAGTTGACCTTTTTAAGTTAACATTGGTTGTAAGAATTGCTGTCCAGCACCTTTACCACAAACTAGTATTAGGGGTTTTGCTTGGGAGATCCAGTTGAACCAACCTGAATATATATGATGGCAGGTGTTATGGCAGCTGGCTTTCAACTATGCAAGTAAACCCAGAGCTACTGACTCTGAATATGTTCAGTTTCAGGTAAGACAGGAGAAGATTATATAGGAGCACCAATCACAATGAATAGGCAGGAAAAAGCTGATGGATGGGCGAGAAAATGACAATATTGCAGCCAGTTTCATAAAACACGAATGCATTTTACATCTTTTCAGAAAATGTACCAGTTTTAGACATTGCAACTGTCATCTGTCAGACATGAGAAAAAGTTAAAAAAATATCTGTTTATAAGCAACAATTCATACTGTTTTAAAATATGCTTTGCTAAATGATCTACAAAGAAACAAAACAATTTACTCCAGCAGGTGAGATGCTGACATGTCAATCTCGAAGTTCATTTTTAGTTTTAGTTCTTTCCCTGGTTCAACACACCTCGATCAAATGATGGTTTATAAGCAGAACCTTTTCCAAACTTTGACATACTAAAGATATACTTGGACCATTTGAATTAACTGTTGGAGCAGACTCATCTAAAACTGTCCGGACGCCGGCCTCTGACCTCTGAGGGTCCAGCCCTCAGAGGTCCGGCCCTCAGAGGTCCAGCCCTCAGAAGTCCGGCCTCTGAGGGCTGGACCTGAACACCATGGCCTAAGTTCTCACCACCTGAGGTCTGAGCTTGCTAAAAGCAGTTGGATGAGTCTCACAATCCAAAATTATAACAGTTGATGCATCCTACAAGGCTGCTCCAACAGTCTGCAGAAACTACAGATATTCTGATTTCTAATGTTGTGCTGTAGTTTTAGTCCAGTGCAATGTTTGAATTCTCCTTATAATATAGAAGTCGACAAACCTTGAGAAAACGTTTTTGTGCTGTTTTAGGGTAGATAATACAAACTATGTCTTACTAATTAGAATTTAAAAACACAAAGCACTTGATACTCATTTCTTCATTTGCTTTGTAAATAATGACCCTGTCGATTATGATTACACATACATGGCTGCATGGCTAGAAATGAAACAAAAGTAAAACCGGGCAATGCAGGTTTATATGAAACTATTAGCTGTAGGCATGCATCCTCAAAATCCTAATGTTGATTCCTTGAAACTTCTCATTATGCACAACATTAGATCACAAACCGGCTCTCCCTTTGAAAACTATACATAACCACAAACATAAGCAAAAAAGTAAGAAACACACAGAACATGGGTTAGTTGAGGCATATTTTTCCATATTAAAGAACCATAAAATGTTAAGTTAATAAAAGGAGTAGCAGTGGCAGGTTATGACTGAGTTTTCAAAGGGGGTTGCTTAAGGAAAAAGTTGTGGAAGCTCAAGCAGGAGGAACAGTAACACTGTCCTGCTGCATGATCCGGTTAAGCTGGGGGAGGCTGATTTGGTGTTTGCAAAATGAAAAAAGTAAACAGAACCAGCATAGTGGCACCGGCAGCTTTAACTGGCTGAAAGTCAACAACCCGTTTGAGATAAGAAAATTATGAACAACCTCAGAAGGAGGAGAATTTTGAATTTCTACCTTTAAAATAACAAGACAAATATTTGTTTTGATCCTGCAGCAAATTTAGACAAGCTTTTGTATTTTAAAATATCCCCATTTATTGTCACTGATGTAGAGACAAATGCAAGAGAGTAGAATTAGCATATTTTCACTTATTTTATGTAATTTCTTTTATAATTTCCATACACTTCTCTAAAATTACCTCCAAATCAAAGTAAAATTTGCACAGGGCATGGGTTGTCTGTTTCAGCCTGTTAAGGCTCTGCTGACTCTTTAGGAAGCGTCAGGTTAAGAAGCTCAATGCGCACATTGAAAGATTAACTGACAGAAAAAGGAAAAGAGAAAATAGGAAGCTCTTGGTTCGGCTGCTTGTTCGCTGTGGTAACAACAACAAAGAGTGAAACAGGACAGAGGGAGCCAGAATGAGTCCTCACTGGGCTCTTGACTAAAAACATTTTTGACCGCAGGATATGTGAGATGCTTATTAGAGTTTCATGAACAAAATAAACTGCATAAGTATGTCTAGCTGGCTGCCTCCGCACTGTGCACTGCTTAGCGCCCCTTTCAATGTAATCTTCAGTACCCATTTAGTAATTGAGGAGGTGAACAGTTAGTTAAAATGCAGGTTTATAAGTGGTAATAGGAAGAGGCATATCTGCTGTTGCGTAGAGAGAAAAGCAGTGAGGTGCTGGGGGCCCAAAGAGGCGAAATGCAGCAGACACATGCAGTCAGACACAGGCAATATACCTTGGAGGAAAAGAGCCGGAGGAGCTTTTGTCCAGACGGGAGAAACAAAGCAAAATAAAACAAAGGAATGTATATACACACAATTTTTGTAAACAGAGAGATATAAAACAGTAACCAGAAAAATAAGGGGGCACACAAAGATACTGTATTAAGAAACAGAAGTAAGGTCCAGTTTTGGTCTTGTGGAATGGCACATACACCGTATGGAGGATTGTTCTTGTGCATTTCACATTTTTCTTACATCGTCATCACCTCCGGAGAAAAAGAACCAACAGTAAGTCTGAAAAGATTTAGTGCATTTCATAAAAAACAAAATTCATACTGTAGATGTACCAAAATTGGCAGCGGTTCATAAAGCTTGGCCTTCTAATACTGAGTTTAGCTTTTTTCAATTTCTCTATGTTTGAAAGTGTCCAACATATTTCTCCAGCCTTCTGCATCTGAGTTGTCATTAATTATATCAGGAACAGAACAGTCCATGTTTCAAAATAACCGTAGAACCCTGACTTACAGAGGAAATTATAAGTGAGTCAGTAAGACCTACACATTATGCATCATCCTTCCCTTTTCTTTCCCCATCTCTGAAGATGTTGGACAATTTACACAACTTTAAAATGCATTAACAATGCATAGAATTGCTCTATTGTTCTTACCCATCTCTCTCTGTCTCTCTCTCGTCAGAAAATATCGGTACACTTACACAAACATGCTGCCTTTATTTTTCCCAAGTCTCAAAATCGCTGCTTTGAATGAATGATTATTCCTGCTCTTTGAACAGTAACGCTGCAGAGGAGAGCAAGATTAATGTGAAATATTTGGAACGAGCTCACAACCGTTATTTTGACTTCCCATGATCTCTTGAAGGATTTAGAGCTCAGATGAGGCCAAATCTTATGTCATGTGACTCTGGTCTAAAAACAACTGTAACAGATGTGTGATGGATTATGAAAAGGTTAGAGCTTCATGTCTAACCTACTGAAAGCAGCTCTGGGTAAAACACATTTATTGGAAACTATACAACATAAAGCTTCACAGTTTATTCAACTCTACTATGTAAGGGATTGATAAACCAATAAAAAAGAGCAATGACCAACTCTAATGCAATATTAGGAAGCTCAAATGATAATTTAGAAACTTGCAGATTCTGTTATCTTTTAGAAGGGGCTCACCGGGTTTTTCTTCTTCTTATCTTTTTTGGCGCTCGGCTTTCTGTTGCTGACAAAGTAGTGTAGTGTGCCATACTCTATGAGTGCAGCAAAGACGAAAATGAAGCAGACAGACACAAACAGGTCCATTGCAGTCACGTAAGACACTTTTGGAAGAGATTTCCTGGCAATGGTACTCAGTGTGGTCATAGTCAGCACGGTGGTGATGCCTGGTGAAGAAAGCAAGGAAAAATTTACATTTTTATAAACATGCACCAGATAAAACCTCCAAAATACTACGAGTCCAATGTCTTTTATTATCTTTACATTCACTTTTATTACATTAGTAAAAACTCTCATGACAAGATCGTTTGTTATAGATTAGAAAACTTTGATCTTCCAAGAAAATTGTTATTTGAAAACAGCTTTTTGTATTTACTTGGTTCATTTATGTTGGGCTTTAAATTTTGCTTGATGCTATAAAACTCAAGCATGTCAAAAAGCAACAGAGGACTTCTGTTAAGGGGTAAATATTTTCCCCCAACACTACCCATAAGGGTCACATTTATTTATATGTATTTAAACTTTTACGAACATACAACCCTTTGCATTTAATCTTACATGAGGGCAGGAAAATATACATGTGACAGAAACTGTATGCGACAGTGGTAGAACATTAATAACTTCATTCAGTTGTCTTTATTTTAACTAAAATGTTTATGTGAGGCCAATTTCCTTGAAAAACAGGAAAACTTACTGCTTCAGCTGATAAACGGAGTAAATATAGATGTTTTAATGTGAATGTTACACTACATGTCCATTTATTCACTTTTTAGTTGTTATGAAAAAAACAAAAGCTGCAGAATTCAGACAACAAATCACAATGTTATACAGTTCATGCCATTTCTTACTAGTTGTCCTATGAAGCATAAGTTAGAAAATAATTTGATATTTTAAGCAATTTAATGAACAAAGCAAGAACTTAATAACACATTGACTGTTTATTGTTCACATTTGAATTTACTATTTCTTTTTTTCATGTCATCTGCCATTGATCACTATTTTGACATAATGCATTCCTACGTCAGCCATCTTGTAAAACTATTTTGAAACACTTTTACTTTCCCTGTTAATACTGATGACAGTCATAGAGGTTTTCCCATGACAAGCAAAATGTAAGTACACAGATACAACTGATTACCCGGCAGCAACTCACAACCACCAACAGGCAAGCAGAAAACTTCCTCTCTCCTTTAATTATTCCCTGTGTGCTTGATATCTGTTGAAATTGATTTAAGTATAAATTTAATGCGAGTTTAGTGACGTTCGTCTGCAGTGATATTTTGTGTGAACTGATGTATTTTTAGGCATTGAAGGATTAGGAATTATGTCATCAATGATAATCCACTTCCTAAATTCACTGGCAGCATGAACCTCCTACATCGTCTTTTAATAGACAGAATTACATTTGATTTGTGTTATTATTAATTTATTAATATAGCAATTTATCAATGTTGGAAAGGTGAAAGAAAAACTAGTTTAGAATGATGTAAAGTAATCATGGGAACAAAGTAGATAAAAGTTTCTGCTTTAAATTCTAGAATTTTCCTTATAAAATCTCTTTACTTAAATCTTAAAACCCCCTAAGGAGCTACAGGAAGAGCTGACTAAGGGATGTGTTTGCAAGTGAATCACGAAGTAGCATCTGAAGATGTCAAGGGCAAGCTCAAAAGCTGACAAATTTCCTTGAATTTCTCACTTTTGCCCTCTTTTTTCGTCCTGTGTCCCCTTTTTGCATTCTGTGAAGAAGACACCTGTATTATTATTGTGCTGAAGTAGCATCTCCACATCTTCCTGCCTCTATTGCATAATTAATGCCTCATTAAGGCATGGATGCAAACATATGTCTGAGGATGGGCTCATCTTCTCAGGACACACAAGATTTTTAAGCAGCTGCCCCGTCTCACAGGGGAAAAGAAGGAGGGGAAGGATGTTGAAAGGAAAAAGAAGGCAACAAGAAAAAGAGAGCTGCAGTAATAAGGAGGCTTAAGCTTACTGCTATAATATAAGCAGTAAGCTTATATTACTGCAGTGTTTTAAACACTGCATGTGGCTCTTGATGTGTTTCACAGCAGGGAGTAATTAAAACCAAGGTGGCCTTGCAACTTACATCTGCATTGTGTGTGTGATGGAGTTAGGTGAACTGATCAGAAAAGAAAGTATTAAATTAAGATTATAGTGGAGTTTAAGGTTTTATGGCATGATAAGCACAGAAATAAATTACATGTCATGCAAGCATACATTTTGCAAGTATTGTAGTCAGTAGGCATTAGTGTTTCTTAAATACCTAATGAAGTCCTTGCAGGAACTGCGTCTTTGTTGATCCAGAAAGAGACCCAGGAGAGGACGACAATTAGTGTGCATGGAATGTAGGTCTGGATGGTGAAGTAGCCCATCCTCCTGCTCAGGTCAAAAAAGACAGTCAGCACTACGTAGTCCCCTGGAAAAGAGACAGAAAAGAAAATACACGACGCTGGGTGTCATTTGAGGCGTCGATCATTATCATTTGTAACATAATTTATGGATGTAGCTCCAGTGAGAAGTATAGACTCATCATTGACATGAGTAGAACCATCATGGTAAGGATCTACTAATCTACAAGAGATAGTCGTGTATTACATAAAGTGGATGACGACAAAGACAGCTCCACCTCCAAACTCTATCTGCACATCAAAATAACAGCAAATAGGACAATTGCTCCAATTATACATGTAAGTATTGAAATGGACAAGTCAGATGAACATACAGATTTCAAAATGGTCTCAATCTCAAAATTATTGAGAATGTGTGAATTATGCATGAGAGCAAGTCAGTGTCAGGGAACCAACCAATGACTTTAGGTTTCTATATGTATGACATTACTCCTGTATGGACGAGAAAATCCACAATAAATATACATTTTTGCACCCCATTCTGGTTTTAAAAGATATCAAAGTTGACTGTTCTATAGCGAATCCAAAAAGGAGAATGGTTCAAATAAATTATTAAAGCCTCAAATTAATATGACAGTCATGCTGATAATAATTAGAAGACATTCTGAACAAACAGTAACTTTATTTTTCAAAACATTATTGTTTGAAAAAAGAAAAACTGACAAAAATTATATACATTAAAAATCCCCCTGAAAACAGCCTAATATAAGGGAGAACAATAAACAGTTCAAGAACAAAATATTACTGTATGCCATCAATTTACAGAAATGGGGAAGGTAATCATTTCAAGTCCTCAGTTAAATAAGAGCCTCTTAAAAAAAAACATTTTGTGTGATATGTTATGGTCATTAAAAGACTGTCAAAACATAAACACCTAACAGATTTAACAAACTGCTAAGTGTTCAGTTAATTATGTTGTGCAACCAAAACTCCTTACTGTTTGTTAGCTTGGGGCAACTTCAGACTTAAAATGAAAGCGAGTGATTCAGTGAACTGGAGCTGAACTTGTACGGATGCACACTCAAACCTTAGTCTCCTGCCAGGAGTTAGCCAGAACACGACCACCAGCAGCCAGCAGATGATGAGCTGTCCAGGCGTTGGCTGGCCAACCCAAGCAGATGCCGGGTGTGCAGAGATTGAGGTTAACTGGGCCGAGAAAGACATGACCCTGACAATAAGGATCAACTGCCTTGTGTGTTGAAAATGCATGCTAAGCATGAATGCCACATGCACAGTAAGCATGTACCTGTATACGAGTTTCTCCCAATATGACAGGCTGGTCCAGCAGCCCACTATTTTATGTTATTTTAATGTGAGTTATTAAAATAACTTGAAAACATTGAAGCACTGTCAAAACGTTGAGCCAGTTTGGTATACACTGATACCAGTAACCATCCTCTGTGAAGTCCACAGGTGAACTCCAACATTCACCACACATTAAATCAAATACATTTTTTATACTTTTCTATAAGAGTTTCCATTGCACTGCTTCCTAGCTTGACAGTACGACATCGCTTGCCAATAGCTACCGTCCCCTTTATCCGTTTACCAGAAAACCTGTCTGTTTCTGTGAACTTAATGACAGTTTACTCCTGGCCTCCAGCTCATTCAAATATCTACTAATTGATTAACATCAGACAATTAACAGTGTCAGAAACCTCCGTTGGCTTCCCTCCACGGTCTGTAACCTTCGGGCACAAGCACACTGTTTCTCTGGTATGCATCTGTGTGCCCGCGTGAGAGTGTGCGTGCATTTAGGCACCCATAAGAACGTGAACAAAATGTTCGCAGCTGGGGAATGAGCAGCTGGCTTATAATTTTTCTCATGGGAAAGGACAAACTGTATGAAAAAATAGACAGCATCTGTCTTTTTGTGTGGGTAAGAAGAGGCACGGAAGGAGATGAGACTGTCAGTACTCGTTTTCTCTTTAACCATGTGAAAGTACATTCACATTTTCTGTACAAGGACCGGAGTGGGGTGATGCTCCCCTCATGCAACCCTTTCACTCAGCGTTGATAGTATCATTAAATAAACCACAAGCAATAACCTCAGCAACCAGAATTATTGCTGTTCATATCACCATGTGTGCTTTCTGCTGATGGAGGCAGGTGCATGGGATATTACAGTGCCCTGCCTTGGTGTGTAGGAGTAGAGAAGACACATGAAGGCTTCTCTCAGGGGTCCAGCAGCCCACTATTTTGTGTTTATTAACATATCATTAACCAGCCTCCAAAACCAAGACCCCATGACAGCTGAGAAACTGCAGGTGAATACATTTTTTCAGCTTGGTCAGCAACATAATGGCTGCTTCTCAAATCCTCAGACTCTTAATGATAATGGACTTTCCACCACAGGGATGAGGTCAGTTAGTGCAGGACTTTCCTGCTGTACCTTTCACTTCCTGGCTCAGTTTCACTGTGGTCTATGCCAATTGCCAAGATGACACCTTCAAGGGATGTTTTTCAACAAACTGGCTCCATACTTTCAGGGTACTGTATCATTATGGGACCGTCTACCATTACTACTCACCAGAAGCACACAGTTTTTGTTGTTTTGAAGGGAAGGAATTTACAATGTAGACATTTTGTGCTCTGGATAAACAGTCCCAACACAATTACTAACCGAGCAAACTCATTAAATTGCTTTTAGCCGTTTTATATTGAGCTGATATTTGCACAGCAAAATGTAAAACAGAAACATGATTTGGGTCATATATGAATGTTAGTTGACCTCATCAAAGGTAGACATTTAAAACAAAATATGGATTAAAATGTTTAAGTTGTATATACTGCAGAATTTAGGAATCGACGATGTGTTTTATCCTCGCCTCCATTATTATAACGTGAACAAAATGTTATTTGTGAACTGAGGAGGGGAAGATGATCCTATGTAAAACAGAACATTTTAAAATTTAAGTAATGTTTTCAGAGGCAACATTAGTTGGTGAATATAACACTTATTTTATCACAAGGTAAAAAGGTAGAGGAAGAATATTCCACTAGGTTTGATCAATGAATCCTCTTTTTTATGACATCATTTGCTATTCCCTCAGACTAATTAATCATTTTCTATACCCAACAACTTCACGGTCACCAGGGGATGCTGCTTATTTCCTGGGATGAAATGGCATGAGGTGTGAATGCACCTTCACCTTTTCAATAGTCCATGCCAGTGCAACACACACACCCGTGCAAACGACACGCCTCAGGGCAGTTTAGTGGCCAATTACCTTGCATGTTTTAGACTGGATCATCACCTGAACTTTATTCATATGAGTGATGTTTAATGGTAACCCAAGATCAGGGCAAATCTAGCAAGACCTTAAATGAAATCCTTTCATTGCATAAAATGCATCAACAAATATACCTTGCAGAAAGACTTAATCTAGCAGAATCACAAAATAGTTGACCAAATACATGAAGAAATTAATAGATTAAAGAATAAGAGGAATCTTACAGTTTTCTGTATAATTGTTTACTTCATCTTCTACTTCATATACACCTTTTGTATCATCAGTGGTGCATAAAAGCCACGTCATTTACATAGAAACTGAAGCTACTTTAGTAGCTATATCTTAATAAGAAGACTGTTAACGCTCATCTGTCAAAGGTCACATAGTACTCCAGTAGGCAGTAACAACATAAAGGACGGCTGATGCCTCAGTACTGGATGTCAGGTTTAATATACCACAGTTCGATGGCTCAGAGGTAAGGATGTCCCATTTTGTTAAGTTTCTGTTGTCTTGACTCGTGTGTCCTTGAATCTCCTTCCCACCTCCTCTGGTTACATCACAGGTGGGAGAAACAGAGGGGGAGAAAAAATATGAACATAAACTACTATAAGGCGGGAGAAACAAGACAAAAAGGTAGAAGCCCAAAATAAAATAATAGCTATAAACAAAGACAATAATAAACTCCTTAAATTCAACTTCATTATTTTATGTTTTCTCTTGAAGTTTGCTTTTCTTGTTTGTTTTTGTTTGAATGCTCAAGGCATAACTGTGCAGCCATTTATTCCATCATACAATAAAAATAGAGAAGTCATAAATGATGTTACCATCTGACTGCCATTCACATAAACCCAGAAGGGAAAATCATTCAAAGTAAATTCTGATCTATTTTGTTTAGTAACAAACCCCAAATCTCCAGGAAGGGAAGCAATCTTCTCCTGTCATTAAATTACGATGTAGTTTCCACACTTTTCCTTTGGAAGTTGTGAATTAAAATGCTGTGTGAAGAACAACCATTCAGACAAAAACTCCAATCATTCTTTGTAGAACAGCATGCTCTGGAGTAATTTTTTTTTATTAAGATGACAAATTCTCTCCGTCAAAGTAATTTGCTGCGAGTTGATGTAATCTACAGAAAGCAATAAAAGCTTGGCAGACATGATCATTAATCAGAAAACAGTGTTGCTTCTCTGTTGGATTTGGGTAAAGACAATACACTAAAAGGAAGGACAAAGAAAAATAAAATTATTTTAACATCTGCCTTGTTGTCACCAATCAGCCAAAACACTGCAACTACTTGCCTCATAATGTGTTGGTCACCTTTTGCTGCCAAAACAGACCTGACCCATCATGAAATGGACTAAATTCAGCCACTGAATGTGCTTTGGTATATTTAGATAGCATGTTTAGATAAAATGTCCAACTTCCAAGTGATACTAAGAAAAGCACTCAATACTTGATACCACAGCAATATATTTCACAGGAATTATAGTTTTTGAAAAGCTCTGAACCAAGTTGTCAAAATTCTAGTTCAGTTCATTTTCTCCTGAGTCCAGGTGAGACACATCTGATGTTCTCTGTGGTTCAGTACTGGCTGCCTAGTCTAGTATTTGTTTGGCAATCCCCTCAAAGCAGCAGTTCTCCCAGTTGCTGGTGCAACTTTTCCTACCATACTCCTTCCTTCCACTCAATTTTCTGTTAATATGCTTGGATTCAAAACTCTATGAACAACCAGCTGCTTCAGCAATGACCTTTTGTAGCCTTCCCTCCTTGTGAAGGCTGTCATTGACTGTCTTCTGTTAAGTCAGCAGTCTTCTCCATGATTGTGTAGCATACTGACCCAGAGTGAGAAGCTGTTTAAAGCCTCAGAAAACCTTTACAGGTGTTTTGAATTAATTAGCTGATTAGGCTTTCACAGTATTCTAATTTTCTGAGGCATTTGGAGCTTTCATTATCTGTAAGCCATAATTATCAAAATTACAAGAAAAGACTTGATAAATATCACTCTGATGAGTCTACCTTATATACGAGTTTCACTTCCTGCGACGACAGGCAAGAAATGTTTAACTTTTACAAAACATTTCAATATTTTCAAAAGACTTGCTTAAAGGTTATTACTGTATTTTTCGGACTACAAGCCGCTACTTTTTTCCCACGCTTTGAACCATGCAGCTCAGAGCCCAGTGTGGCTTTTCTGTGGATTTTTCTTCGACCACCAGGGGGCTCTTTAGCAGGAAGTAAATCATTGGAAGACAAACTTGAAAGAAAACACTAATTTTCATTTAGAACAAGCACATGCTAGCACCAGGCAGGATGGAGAAATTTCTTCAAACTCATACCCCCTCATCATGGAAACCACATGAAGAAAAGATGCCACTTTTAAGTTGAATGCTATCGATCTGGTAGTGCAGGAGGGAAATAGAGCCGCTGCACGTCAGCTCGGCGTGAACGAATCCATGGTTTGGCATTGGAGACGGAGGGCTGCGTCCTTGTGAGAACTGAGAGCGGCAGAGATAGTGGCGGCTTATACATGTACGTTTCCAGTTTTTTTTTTTTTTTTTTACTTTGTGGGTGGGCTTATAGTGTGGTGCTCTCTACAGTCCAGAAAATATGATATTTTGACAAGGTACTTTTAATCTGGCAAACGAGCCTTTCTGGATTGCATATTGTAATTTATTGAATGTGACTGTATGCACATCTTTATTTGTTTGAATGTGAAAATGCAGAGAGAAAATGTAATCTTAGGAGAGTTGACAGGGGGCAAAAATACCTCTCAGACTAAAGTATCATTGGGCTGGCAGCAAGTCTGGAAACGGCTGTGGATATGCATGGGCAGGCGAGACCTGAGGCACATGCTGGGCATCCATTGAAGGGAGACAAGCAAGACACATTGCAGAGCAGCTGACAGGCTGTCTCACTGAGCTCCTCTCCTGTCCTGTCCGGAGTCGTGTATATGAGAGGTGACAGTGCCTGTTATTGCACGTATATGTGTGTGCATGCGTACATATTTGTGTTGGTTACAAATAAAGGGAGATTTCCTAATGACTGGTTTCCAGGATCAACAATGCATACACAGAATGCAAGTCACCACTTTTTGCGACATGGCCACAGGCTTCATGTGAGTGATTAACCAGTCACTGAAGCTTTGTATTGTCCCTCCACAGGGCTGCTGGCAGCTATTCCTACCGCACAGTGGTGAGCAAGATAAAGTCACAGAAAAAAAAAAAGAAGAATAGCATTGTCACTGTGAGCAACTGCAGCAACACAGCCACATGACTGAATCTCAAAAACGAGTATATAGACTTTGACTGCTTAGTAGTGAGTGTTGTGTTTACCGTGAAGGGGACAGATGATTATCCTGCTTTCATACCCGATGACGGTGCTGAAATTATGAAGAGCAAGGCTGTTAATAGGTTTTATGACAGTAAAACGCTATCCAAGCTACTGCTTAGAGCAGATTTTCTGACGTAAATGTGAGTCTGCCAAGGTTTTTTTGTTAGTTACACAAGAAGGATTTGTTTAAATATAAAAAGAGAAATGACAGAGGCAATATTAAAGATGTTAAGATTTTTCCTATTTCTTGGTTTTGTCTTAGGGGATGCATGTTGCTAGTTATTATCACTCAATAATATTCAATTATCACATTTCTAAGACATCTACCTCCATATACTTTGTCTAAAAAATGAGATAATTACATTTATGCCTACATTAAGCATTCAAATTAATTTCTGCCCCCCAGATTTCAAGGCAAAATAATATTAAGAAAAACACTTCTCAGGCTTAGTTTATTTTTGTTCCAGTTTCCAATTTTTTTATTCACACACAAGAAGACGTGTGATTCACACCCATTACATAAACTTTTGGTCTTATTAAACTACATTGTTTTCTACATTGTCTCATTTTTATTCTGTTCTAATCCTTTGGTCAGGTGACAGGATTATAATCCTCTGTTCGGCAGGAGGGGGACACTGACAGGACTTATATCTGCCAATGTAGAAGTTTTGAAATGGATGCATGAATTTTAAATAATAAATAAACAAAAAACGCAGTGGGAAAAAAGTTGTTGCCAGAAATCAACCCCAACTAGTTAGTAAAAAGGATAATTTGTGAGCATGTTGCATTGCGAAATGTTCTTTTTCTCACCATTCACTCCATCTCTCAGTGGGCATCACCATCAGCACCTCTAATAAATATATGCACAGATAAATTATTGCTAATTTGGAGCCCCTAGACTTTCAAACAAAAACATTTTACACAAGTTATGCAATTAGCATGACTTTTCTACTTGATACTAGGACATGCACGTAAATGTCTGAATTTCAAGAAAGTCCTAAAAAAAAGTATTACTTTAAGCAAATAGAAATAATTTCAGTAATCCCAACTGAACTAAAACAGTGCAGAAGCTCCATGTTCACATTAACGTAATGTGAAGAGTGGACTTTACATTTAGAAAGTCACAGTGCCAGGAAAAGAATAAAAGGCCCATGAAACTTAAAAATACGACATAAAATGTAAGACATTACATCAGAAAAGGCAGACGTGCAGTATGTGTAACCACCTTATGTCTTGTACCTTCAGGGTGATGAAATCTGAGGCCAACTCTCGGCACCCAGACCTGACCTTTCTGCAGTTGATGCAGAAAGATTTTTTTCCATATGTTTTTAAATTCTTTAATTCATTAACCTACTGTCTGTTTGTATGATTTCCTTTTTTGCCTTGCAGCAAACGATACCTATGGCAATGTCACTACTTTACACGTTCTTGTTTTTTCCCAATGATGCAGATTGTATGACTTTTATGTTGTTTTCCATGCATTCAGTTGTCCTAGTTATCACTTCCTTGTATATGTTTCTACATCATGTGTGCTGAACCAAGATATATTGTCATCAAAGACACTTGAAGAATTTTTGGTTACATCTGACAAACCATATCCTATTGATTTTGTTTCCAACGTCGAACATGTAGCATTTCTCAAAATAAATTCCTTGTATTTTGCGCCCAAAAGTCCTACTTTATATGCAGAGAGTGGCTGATGAGATGGAAAGCAAGTGCTTTGTTTATCCAAAGCACTCTCTTCATCTAGGACGTCTTCCCTGGTTTCAGGTGTTAATTACTGGCTTATTAGGCTGTAGCAAAAAAGGACAGGAAAAAGAGAGCAAAACAAAGAGAGATAGAGAAGCTGTGGATGGGGGAGGGAGTGTAAAAAGTAGGACAGGAATATACCAGGCTGAAAATAAAATCCTCTCCTTGTGAGAGTGAGCAGGGGGAGAATGGGAGGTGGTGGTTTCACAGAGCAAAACCCTTTGTATATTTACTAGTTTGGGATAAAAAAAGGACATGAGAATATGAATCCTGTAAGTGTACCGGGATTTTTTGGGAATGCATGTGTACTAAAAAAGAGATGGGGAAGAGTATAAATTGGTATTTTATGTTACAAAGGGGAGATTTGTGCTGAGTCAGATTGTTTTCAGACCACTCCTGTCAATCACAAATCACCCAGAAGCAAAATGAGAACTCAGAGAGATGGAAAGAGAGAATAAAGGCGTGGAGATATCAGAAAAAATATGCATTACAGCAACATACCATGCTAATGGATTGTTTCTGAGCCTCTTAGCCTTTAGAAAGCTAAACCTCTATAATACAGTCCACTGTATCAGACCTTCTTTTAATGTAGCAAAATTACTATTTTCATATTCAAGAAAATCACCATGAATAATTTGAGGAAAAGAAAAAGTAATACTGTGCAGATGTATTGCAAGTTGCTCAGTTACATAAGCATTCATTAGTAGAATCAATTCAGAAGGCAGATATTAACTTCACTTTGACAAGACAAGGCAGAAACAGACTTGCTGTCTGTTGTGGATAAATAATCAAGAAGCACTGATGTGACTCGTCGTCAGAAACGTGACAGAAATGTAGAAAGTGCAGCCATCATTCATATTATAAACATAGTCTAATTCCGTTTATTTCTACAAGTTGTTTGATCAAATATTCTCCTTTGTAAATTTTTCTGAATTGCTCTGAGGGTTTTGTGCTGAAATGATTTCAGACTGTGCTGCAGTTTGTACTGGTTATTTGATAAGGGATTCGACGTCTCAGTAACAATAAAAGGCCATTGTCATTTCAGTTTATTGCTTTTTCTCTCACTTCATCTTTTCATGATTAAAGCAGGCAAACAGCGATAAATACTCCTGTCTCAATGGCATCATTTACTTTGAGTAATGTAATCACATTCTCCCATTAATTTTCCTTGGGTTGAACTTGTGTTATAGCATAGCTATTATCATACAGTTACTGAAGCATTTAAAAATATCCTTCTTACAGTAATGTTAAGACAATAATGTCTAATGTTTTCCATTTGACTTTCCTTCATACACTTTTTTGTTCTTTTCATTTTGCTTTGCCAAATATACTTTGCCAGAAAAAACATTTGATAATTTTACTGGTACTGTTGCCGGAAAGACAAAATGTTCATTTCGCTTAGCCATCGCTTTAAATCTACTATAATTGGTGACCACTTAATTATAAAGAATATATTTACATTAAAACATGCAAGAAGCTAGTTTTAGATGAATGAAAGTGACTTAAAAAATAACTGCACCAGGATGACCAACTTCTGCAGCGCTTGGTTTAATCATGAAAGGATTTGGACGGTTCTCCTGAATGATACATTTACATCACCCCCGAAAGTGAATGGGCACCTTCCACTTTCATTGTACAAATGAGTAAGTAGAACATCATGAAGATGGGCAGGAGGAAAATGATTTTCTCTCATTTCCTTTTGAAATTATGGCCTGATAAGGAAACACAGAAGGGCTTAGACATCAGCAAGTAGATTCACTGCTTTTCCTGTCCTTTTAACAGAGAGCAGATGTGCATCAATAAGTTGTACGATTATGTCTGTGAGTATTTTCAACAGCAAGAGTGCTTTGGTCTGTGCCCTCATCCATGAATTATTGCACGTTTTAATGTCCATTTGCTTGCCTGCACATTTCAACATGTGCTTTTCATTGGATATGAGGCTCGTTTACTTATCGGAAGCTATTCTTAGAGTGACCTTTCAAAAGCCATGCCACGCAGCCCTGTTGTCTGTGTGCGGCCGCCTGTATGATTCAGTTTGAGAGCAGAAAGCCCAGGGACACGTCACTGGCCTTCTTGCGATTAGGGAGCTTCTCAGTCTTCACATGATTCCTTGATGGGGCAAATCTGGAGGCCCTTTGCCTATCTGCTCTGCATGAAAAGTCAAAAACACACCCATGCTTATAACATATTTATATAAATGCACATGGCAGGAGCTTAAAGGATTATCCAAGCAATATGATAAATCACGCCTTTGTTTCATCTGTGCGTCCTCAGGGGTAATTGTAGGGCCCAGACAAGATTCTCCAGCTGCATAATGATGGTTTCACACAACGAGGAAACTTTGGTAGATAAAAGAATTGGTTTTGTAAAAGGTGAAGTTGGTTTTTGAGTCTGAAAAAGTAACAAAAACCAACATCCATCCTTTTTAACAAAATTAACAGATGCCATATTCCTGCAAGTCATTTTTTACTATCCTTTTTCAACATTCTATTCTGTTTTGCACATCTATTATACTCTAAATTATTATATTGTAGATATACGAGTAGGACAGGTTTTGCTGTTAAAATTGAATATAAGTGGAGACAAAAGGATTTTGATGCTTTTTTAAAGAATATAATATTTGTTCACTAAGCTTGTAATTATGAATACCAACATTTAGAGCAGCTTATTTTAATTTAGGAGGACAAAACCAGATTTTACCAAGAATTTACAGAAAACCAAAGAGGGATAGCAAGCCTTAAATTATTTCAATTCCTATTGCCTAAAAATACTGTTGTTCTGTCAGAATTATTTTAATGAGGTTTTTATTAAATATGGCAAATAAATAAATACATATGTTTAGTTGTATTTTGCCAAATGACTAGACAAATCGAGAGCGGCTGTTAAAAAATATAATTCTGAAATGAAATGTGTGTACAGCAAAGATGTTTAAAAAGTAATAATATCATCATTAGAACTAACAATTTAAATGAAAAAAACAAATCAAATCATAATCATTCATTATGTGTTTGTCACATTTTAAATAACAATCCAGTTCCTGAAGTTGCAGTCCACTGCATGTTGGTTATCTTTGATGACACAGTAATTATAATGTCCCAACTGACTGCTGTTTGAGACAGATGTTGTGCTCACAAATCTTGAAGCAGGTCAGTTCCCAAACTGACTAGAACATGAGACAAGAGGTCTCTCAGCCACAGTCAAGGTTCTCTGCTCCGACAAGAGAGCAGATGGCAGTTTGTGAAAATAACAAACCAGATCAAAAGGAGAGAAACTGAGAACTGCAGTTTCTCAACACACGCTTAGATTCCCCTTTTATGATCCCACATGAAACATGCTAGAGAACCGTGAAACAGACAAACTGCAGGACATTGTCATTGTAAACCACTAACACAGCATATGTGAAGCCAGACGAAATACACAGCAACACTGTAATGACAGTGATTTGTGTTTTTTAGTTTCTGTTGTACCATTTAGTGGTACAGGGGGAGCCGTTTTTAAAATGTGGTGAATTTCCAATCAATAACACCACCCAGTAATACAGTCGGCCTGCCTATCTGTCTGAGTTTTCAGATGTTAGTTGCCATGTCTAATCCCCGTTGCCGGCATGCACTTTAGACATTTTAAGCACTCAAAGAAAATGTGGTTCAATGCTGAAGACATTAGTTAAGTCCTAAACAAATGGGTTTTTCCACTTTGTCTTTGGAATCTATGTGGGATCATAAATCAAAAAGCTAAAATATTTATAATGGTCAATTAGATTTAGAAAAAAAAAAAGGATACTGTGGATTTAAAAACAAAAAGACATTTTGGATGCATTTCTGTTGCAGTAAGCAATAAATCAATAAATGGCATGATAAAGTAAAAATGAGCTCGATAATTTCAATTCTTATGATAGTTTTTCAGTTGTGTGTGGTTTTTAGTTGTGGTTTTACATTCAAGATGTCTTCCAGTTCCAGAGTGTTCTGTACAAATTAAAGTTTATTAGTCTGCGAGAAGGCAAACTCGCATTATTATAAACGAATCTCATATGACTGGAAAATGTTCTAAAAATAACAACATTAATCATAATAATTTTGGGGACATTTTATCATCCAGAAAAATGTGTTATTGTGCCAGACCTAACTTTTCCACATTAAATTAAAACAAGCGCAAAAACCTGCACTGAATTTTTAAATACTGATTACAATGAAAATAGTTTTAAAAATGTAACAATGTTATTAAAAAAAAAGGTTTTGCAAAGATTCCCAACAGTCAAACCCCATTAAAGCATCTACTTGTTTGTGTCATTCATCACGTAGAAACTCGACTCTATGTAGTTTGAAGCTTTACGCTTCAAACTACATAAACTTTCTTTTTAAGCAAAATGTCATTGCTAATAAAAGCAGAACACTGTACCCCGTTAATAATCTTTTAAAAAATGAGCACACCACAAAAATCAGTGAAGGATGCAAAATCATTATCCAGTACATTACTTTGCAACATCTCAAGTTGGTAAATATCAACATATTGCAATAATCATGCCAGCCTAGTTTTTTCCCCATTCCGTCTAGGAAAGTCAGCCTACATCCATCACATCTTATGATATTATCCCTACTTCAGCCATTCCAGTTACACAGTGACTCCCCTCCACAGTATGTTTTTTTTATTTTAATTCATAGCTGCATCCATTCTACTGTTTAAACAGACAATGGCATAAGGTCAACTGACTACAGAAAGAAATGTGGCAGGAAAAACAAGACAGTTGGACCTAAAAGTGGCAACAAATGTCTCTTTTTCAGGCACAACTGTAAACCTACTGCTACCTTAACCGACAGGCAGAGCTGGGAGAGCATTGACCCCCTGCTGCCACGGAGGTATGAACACTTTTGATGAATCTGATGCTACAAAAGAGCACAAGGATCCATCTTGTTCTTTTGTAATAAAGTATGCAGATGCTCTTTTATTGAGAGTTGGGTTATATACCTGAAACTGTCCTGACGGTTTCAGTGGTGTTTCTCAGGCCAACGAAGGAGAATTGGTAAAGCCTCCATGAGCGAATGTCCCCAACTTCCACGGAGCTCCTTTTCCACCTGTACATAATTTCCTCCTTGGGGTATCCATCTGAAGAGGACAGGACATTTGCACAGTCAGGGAGCTTTTTAAACTTATAACAGAGCATTGTTTTTCCAAAGCAGTTTATCTGATGACTTTTTCCAAATAAGAAAAAAAATGGCATCACTATTCACAGTTTGATTAGTTTAATTTTACTCATATCAACCTGAGACAATGATTGTCTAACTGAGGGATGTACTTCATGTTGAGAAGATATTTGCTCCATTTCTGAGGAAAAAGTGTATTTTCCTTGAAAATACTGAGCTGATTTAGAAGTAAAAATCGCGTCATTGATCTCAGGCCATGGGTGAGTGGGCTTTCAGTAATTTCATTCTACACTGCACACTCTGCAGACACTCTAATGAAAATAGTAATCTTACTTGTCTAAAACAGATTCACTTAACTGAGCAATTGGATTATCATAATCAAGTCTTGTGAGTATCGAATTTCTGTGCGGTTTGGAAAAACAAACTGACCCAAAAAGTCATTGGCTTTTCTCTATGTTCTCCGGCGCAGTGGTGTAGCATCTCTGCAGACGCTCAAAGTCTAGAGATGAGCTGTGGTTTGAATTATGCAGGTGAACTCCGTTAGAGCAAGCCTAAGTGCTCTCAGACATCCAATAATGTTGGTCTTCAAAGTAACACATCATCGCAGACCAAGAAAGCAGTCTGCTGTTTTGCTTCTAATGCATCTGGGAGATATTATACATTCAGTCTACTTCTGGGAAGTTGAAACAAGGAGGATACAACGTTCTCAATGACAGTAGTTTAACTTCATATCAGTCCACTACAGGTAAATATACTGAAAGGTATTTTCTTCTCATTTGAAACAAAATTTCTGCCAAATAGCCTGATAACATTTGACTAGTTTTAACCATTGCAAAAAAGCATGTAATGACTAAGCTTTGCTGCTTTTTGACAGGTGATGTGGAAATTTTCCCCGCGATAAATAGCTGCACGCTTCTCTGCTTGCAACATCTGAGACCGAGCTTCTGTGGTGTATGTCAAACAACTTTGGAAAAAATCCATAGCTCTCATTAAATTTAAATGAATTCACATGCTGCAGTTTTAGCCTTGCTAACCTCTTCAGCTTCACTTTCTTCTGCTCCAGAGACATTCAAGCAGGATTCTTCCTGGAGAACATCCCATAGTATCTCACGGTACAGGTTTAGCACATTAGTACCCTGAATACAATGGGATGTTAAGTATTTTGAGCTCCTGTTACTTATTGACAAGATTCCAAGGTTAAAAAAAGTCTCAAAAATATTCAAAAGTGCATAAAAACTAATCAACAGTGATGTTGGTGGATGATAAGAAAACAAATTATTCTGACTATTTTAAGAATTTGAACACATATTGTGCTAATTTGCACGGAAATATTTCACTACAGTCTATCACTATGCACATAATAAAACAGAAAAGAAGAGGAAGCTGTAAAGTAGTAGTGCATTAGCAAACTTACAGCTTGAAAACTCCAGGGGACAGGAGTGCTCATCCATTGGGAAGTTATTTAACTTAAGCTGGCACTCAGCATCAATGGTTAACCTGCAGAAACAAACATTTCCATTCACCATGCCTAAAAATATACTACAAAGACTGAACTTAATGTTTAAATACTTAATAAACACATAGTCAATTAATTTAACTAACAGCAAAATGCCCTTTTTCCTAATGATGCTACATATTAAAAGTGGGATTTTGCTAAATTAAATAAGACAGAAAACATTTTTCTCTTTTCTTTCATCCTTGAGGAAGTTTAACAGCAAAGTCATTAAACTTCTGCTTAATGGGAGAATGACCTTAAATTGCTTCACCCATCCATGCATTTGCTATTGTCATGTATCATTGTGCTTGGAATCACAGCAGCCATCCTAATTAACCAGTGCTTAAGTTCTGAGTTCCCTAACAAATTAATGAGGTGGAGGACTGGTGTTCTGCTCAGGAGGACATCCATCATAGCTTGATTGACTCCAGAAGACTTTGCTTTCTCTCTTTTATCACAGGTAATGCATTTCTGTGCAAGTGTCTGCAAAAGTGACAATATAACAAGGTAATATCTGTCACTTTATGAACGTATGACACAATTCTTTTTTTTTTTTTTACTCTGAAGCATAATATTCTTAAATATACTTGGATATATCCATCCATCCATCCATTTTCTTGCACCCTTGTCCCTTAATGGGGTCGGGAGGTGCTGGTGCCTCTCCAGCTAACGTTCCGGGCGAGAGGCGGGGTCACCTGGACAGGTCACCTGGACAGGTCACCAGTCTGTCACAGGGCAACACAGAGACACACAACCATGCACACACACACTCACACCTAGGGGCAATTTGGAGAGGCCAATTAACTTGACAGTCATGTTTTTGGACTGTGGGAGGAAACCGGAGTACCCAGAGAAAACCCACCATGCACAGGGAGAACATGCAAACTCCATGCAGAAAGACTGGGGCCGGGAATTGAACCCAGAACCTTCTTGCTGCAAGGCAACAGCTCTACCAACTGCGCCACTGTGCAGCCCTACTTGGATATACTGATAACAAAAATAAATTAATACATAATTATTATATTAACTTATTATAAATAATTTAAAAAGGGAGTAAACGATATTTTGCCATAGCGGTAGGCTGGTTTGAATAGTTTTTTCTCAGTGTTGACTCAAGTTATTTTCCTCTGATATCTAAAGCTGATTATTTAGAGATCTGAAACACAATGAGTGACACAAATAAACAAACAGAAGGACCATGTAAGGTTTTAACAGCACTGCTGCTCACTTTGCTCTCTTCAGATAAGTTACCACTGGCCTGGCGTTTTGTTTAGCAGTGACACCTTCCTGGAGGGGGGCATTGACAGGGTTACTGTTGCCAATAACTTTATGTTATTGTTTTGTAGATGATACACTTGGCTCTGTCTCTCGTTGTTTAGCAGTCTCTCTCCAAGACACAGCAATTGAGGGAACTGTGGCTGTGACTAACTGTTTTTCATAGCATAGATCTGGCTCAGACCTGATGTAATTAGATGTGTTCCTCTCCTGGATGAAGTCACCAAAAGAGCCACTGCTGCCGTTAACTTTTTAATTTTTGTTTAGCAGATGGCGCTACAGATGGTAACTCACACTGAACCAGGTTCTGCTGCAGGTTTTTTTCTTTTAAAAAGGACAGTTCTCTTCTCCACTAAAGCTATATGTAAGCTCACTATGAGGAATTACTGTAAAATTAATTACTAGTAATCAACTATCCAATATCGCCATAGCTACTCTTGCAGGAAAAGTGATTTTTGTAAAGGAAATTGACTCAATTTCTTTTGAAAGGCTTGCACCAAATGAAACATACTGAACAGGACTGCACTGCTTTGAAAAAGTGATCAAATTAGAATGAATGTGATCATAAATGTTTATAATTTTGGAAACTTTTTTGGTTTTGAAACAATATTTTATGTGTATTGATAGAATATAAGATATGAATTATTTTCTCACAGGTATTGAGATTTGGACAATTACATCTCTGCTACCATAAGTTGTAAATAGTGGAATCAAGTGTACAATTTTCTCATTTCTCAAATAAGTAATTAATTTGCCTTTTTTGGGTGAGACATTGTTTTTATCTGGAGAATTGCACCCAAATTGTCTAGTATGTTTCATTGTTATAACAATTAAAATTATTTTTATTTTAAATATATATGTTTTTTCACAATTGTGCTGGTGATATATGCATATATATTATATATATTTGCATTTCAACTTATTTGTCTACTTGAAACACAAGGCACAAAGTGTGTCTTTAGCATTTGCTCTTTTAACTTTACGTTTTCTAAATATATTTCACGGTTTTGATGGATTACTGCTCCTTTCACACAATGCACCATAAATCTAAACTTGTTGTGATTATATAATTCATTAATGAGTGGACAACGTGAATGCAGCCATAGCAATAAATTCACAGGAAAATAATTGAGGCTGCTATGTGTGACAAGTTTATTAAGAAAAAGTGACAGGAGTCCTGCTGAGCAGATAATAACTAGAACAATCTCTGATTCATATGAGCACAGAGCTATTCTGGACTTTAATAGGCTTCAGCATCATTGTTGGTTTACATGGACTAAGGACTCAAAGTTGGCAACTAAACTTGCAGAACTGTTTGAACAACAGGCCTTTGCAGCCGCAGAGAAATAATTTTAGCCCTTGGTGTCACATCATTTACAACAAACTACATTACAAGCAAACAATAGCAAAGTCCTTGTGTAGTATTGATTTTGAAATGATTGAAGAAACAAAATGACACTCTTTCCTAGCATGATTAATTGATTGTGTATTTTTTGTCACACAATTAGGATTTATAAATCAATAAAAGTAAAAGAAAACATAAGAAAAACTGACAGGCGTTTTCTGAAACATTAGTTGCAACTCAAATGTTATTCACTTTCAACTCTTCCATTCTTTATTGGGATAAATTGTTAGTCTATGATGAATCTATAAAATCTTAACATGTCAACACAGTTGCCTTGCCTGAGTGTGTAGAGTATTCTTCCATCATTCCAGATCCTGAGCATGCGATTGGGTGTGGTGATCCAGTGGGCGTCGGCTTTCTTTGAATTCCGAAAGAAAGTGTCTGGGATCCAGATCTTCCCAACCATGTTGCTGTTGAGACGAAGAACCTTCATCGTGCTGTTGAATTTTAACCTCCTGTCGTACCAGGTCTGAGCAAAAAATATGTCGATGGTGTATTCCTGACATAAACAAAAAAATACACGTTTAAGCTCCATTTATCAAGTACATTTGCAACAAGCTATTTTATGTATTTGTGCACGTTCTCCAGGTCATCCACATTCAGACAGCAAGAGTGCTGGAGTAAGTAAAAATAAACAATAAACAGAAAAAGAGACTAGATGAGCCCAGAGGTTCGGAGGGAAGCACAAAAGAAGTGGAAAAATAGAGATTTGTAGGTAAGAGGACATTAGAGTATTAACTTTCTAACAAATATTTCTAAAAATATAAAACCAAAGTCCATGCTAAAGTGTTCTAACAGAAACTTGAATATACTAACCAGACAAAATTCTTCTTTTCTTTCACAAAGCACAGACAGACAGCTGAAAACAGTGATGACAGAAAGTCTGAATAAACCTCAGATTTTTTTAGGACTCAGTCATGCATGTGGGAATGTTTGAAGGATAATAGTTTTTTTTTTGTTGTTCAAACTGTTGGAAACATCCACGAGGAGAAAAGCTCTGCCAAACTCCCACAGCCATACAGTCTGAATTCCTGATAGTCTTCAAACATCAACCTCTTTCTCTTCAATAGTTCAATAGTCCCTCCTCCTTTTGACTCCTAGATCAAAATTAACAAATCAAAATTGACCGCTACACATGCATACGCCCACACCATCCATCTTCTCTCCTCTTCAGAAAAAATGACATGCCGCGTTTGTCATGTCATTGTGGGAACGCACTTTCCCAATAGCATGCATTACATGTGAATGTTAAGCCATCAGTCAACCTTTCATGTGAGTAGAGTGTTCTCTTCTCACACACACACACACACACGCACACGCACACATACACGCACGCACGCACGCACGCACGTGCACGCACACACACACACCATGCATTCAATGTGCTTGTATTGTGATTCCCAAATGCAAAATGAAACACTCATTTTCTAACTGATCATATTGGGTCTTGAAGTTAACACTTGGTTAAATGAAACACCATCAACATCATAAACTACGGACAGAAATCAATTAATTTTGACCCAAAAGAAAATAATTTAGAACTAGATCTTGTTAAGGATGAACTGGCAGAACACCGGACACAACAGTCGCATGTTTACACCTGAGCCAACACAGCGCCTGTGACAGGCATCTTTATTTATAACAAATAAAGGTTCTGGGACACTTTTCATCTGATGGTGACCAATTTGCATACTATTCCTTTCCCACTTACCATATTGATGGCATTGACTGGGCCGATGCTGTTGACAAACATGTCAGTGTGGATCACTGTTGGCTTGACTGCAGAGAAGAATAGAAAACTAGAGTTCAGGATTTGGCTGCCGTTAAAAAAGTTACACAAGTACCTTGAACACATGTACAACAGTTATTCCATCAGTGATATTTCATAAGCATTTAAAATGAATGCTTATATTTATTCTTTTATATATATATATGCTGTTCATATACAGTAGTATCACCAAGGAATCTGGCCAGACAGTTTTATATGCAGATTTTCTTTCTTTTAAAGATAAATTGAAGAAAGTACAGGCTCTATTGACTTGTAACATTCATAATTTGTGACCTTCCTAACATTTATGTTTTAAATATTCCACCTCTCCACCAGGATTTCCAAAGCCTTTGAGTTAGCCTGGGTCAGAGGCTGCATGTCCATAATATATGGATCATGACTGAAAGAACAAGGTTCTGGATGCAAGTGACTGATCTGAGCTTGATGACTTCTATCAGCCAAGAGGATCAGTTTATTTTCTAAAATAACATTCTTTTAAATACCGATATGAATTAGTATCATGAATTGAGAATTGGTTTTGATCAGATCTGATCTCTGCCCAAATAACTTCAGTTTTCATCCAAACAGCACTTTTCAGAGACATTAAATCATAATGGACTTCAAAAGAGAAGCACAATCAGCAACTATTCTTAATTTACAGCACTCCACGGAACAGAGGTAAAACTTCTCTGACTAAATATGGCTCGTTAGTATAGTTGCTGGCTCAGACACCAGTAGAGCTGGCTAATTATTTCCCCTGTGGGAATGTGTAAGTTGTAGCAACTGAGAGAGACCGGCACTGAGAGAAGCATGTTTTGAAGATGACAGTAAAGACAGTGGCTGCCAGCTGCCCAGTGAGCAGATGAATGTATGTAATGTTTTCTCCACAATGACAAAAAGCACTTACATTTAATGATTTCATCTAAATAATGAGTGATTCATCTGCTGCGACTTGAACACAATGTTTCACAAACTCCTCCTGGTTCACATAGACCTGAATTGTGCGTTATCAAATGTCTCTTGCTGCAGAAGCTAATATCATGAAGTTTTGAACTTTTGCCTCCTGCTGTTTTAATGTTCATCTTAAGGTTGGATCTGCCCTCTGCTGCCACACTGGAGACTGGAATTACAAGCACCACTTCAGCCAAATCAGGGAACATTTATCTAACTGAAGTGATCAGAAGTACCTGTACTCTGTGTGTAAAGTTAAAAAATGTCTGTATGTCTGCACCAAGTTGTCGAGTCTTTCAAAATCACAAACAAGCTTGTGATAGAAAGCACAGAACATATGCAGGTAAGACATAATTAGAGAAATACCGGTTTCATAGAGCTAGAAAAGGTTGGAAATTATTTCAGCGGAAATGCATAATTTACAGAAAACAACAAAAAAAAACAACATACAGTAGATTGACAGGGCTTTATCATTACAGGACGGTGTGTGACAGCTTCTCTCTTTAGCCAGATTTCCCAGGAATGCTGCCTCATGAATCAAGCATTCAGGGATACTGAGCATCTCCCAGTACTGCTCTCACAGATGGATGTGATAGGCACATGCAGACAAGCAAGTCCTCCTCAGCTGTCTGTCAAAGTGAAGCAAGAGAGCAACTTGTCTGCGGTCTTACAGGACCATGATGAACAGCTTCCCTCACCGTAACACGCGCATGAACATAAACACGGGTAAATGTTTTTATAAATAGCCAGGCTGTCTGTCACAGCTCAACACACAGTGGCATTGACTACCCAGCATGTGGTAATTATGAATTAGTTCATTTGAATTTGGAATCTTGTTTAATTTCTGCAGCTTGAACAAACAGAAGACACCTACAGAGCTTGACCACAGCTGATGAGTAATCTGTCTGTGGGTTTGCAGGACCATGATGAACTGATTCTTTGTTCTTCATGGTTCTGAATTTTAACTTGAGGATAATTAAAATTCAAGAACTTTAAGTTTTCAAAACAAACTTGATTTGGAAGCTGTTTGATTTGTTAGGCCAAACAAACTGATTGGACTGCATCTCACAGCATTTGTTGAAGCGCTGGAGATCATCATTCCAGATGTCCACCAGGCCTGCCTTTCCTCTGGGGTCACAGGCCCGAAAGGAAGGCACACAGTCACATGTGGATTATTTTCCTTTCACCCTCCTGGGCAGGAAAAAGGACTTTCTAAAACCTTCAAAGGATGAGCTAGAAAGTTTAAGATCAGTTGTGTGTTTAGTCAAAACTGAGATGTGTCATTTCCTTTGTTGTCCAACTCCTCCAGAAGTCCACTAAAGCCAATATGGTGAAAGTCTTGGAGTGGTTTCCCTTTGGTCTTTACAACTTAATGATGCCGCCGACTCTACCGGAGCAGGGCAGCTGTGTACCAGCTTGCCTGCTGGACCAGAATGAGTTTTTCCAGTTGATTGTTTTGCTTTTTGCCAGTCCGCCAAGCATTGCCCCACACAGGTCTGGGCTTGTTAGTTAGATAAAATTATTTAGCCATTTTTCTTTTATATGTTGGTTAATGCTTCTCACTGAAGAGTTGCTGATTGTATGCTGTGTGATTGTTGTCACAGGTTTGGAGGATTCACTGGTCTCTCTTAGCCTTGGAGCTATATTTGTGATATTAGAAGTCTTTTCATGTTTGTGTCTTTTTCTCAGTGCATAATAATTGATCTTTCAACTGCTAAATTTTTCTTTTTTGTTAATACATTTTCAGACAAGTACGTCTGTGATCATTCTGTGTCTGTGTGAGGAGCGTTTACTGTTCAGTAGCACTGAATTCATTCTTTCATGGGTGACTGGCATCTTTGACTAATGATGCAGTCATCTACTGGTCAAAATCAATCAATCAATCAAATTTTATTTGTATAGCACATTTCAGCAGCAAGGCATTTCAAAGTGCTTTACATAATTAAAATAAAAACAGCATGTGACATTATATAAACAGTGAGAAAGAGAAAGATATTTAAAAAAAAGATAACATTAAAACCCCTTTAGGACTTCAGTTAAACGCCGTTTGACTGGGATTCTAACCCTCAGGGACTTTAGTCAAAAACACCGTTTGACAAGGACTCCAACCTCTAGGTTTTTAGTTGAAACGCCGTCAACTGGGACTCTAAACCCCGTAGAACTTCAGTTAAACGCCGTTTAACTGGGATTCTAACCCTCTGGGACTTTAGTCAAAAACACAGTTTGACAAGGATTCCAACCTCTAGGTTTTTAGTTGAAACTCCGTCAACTGGGATTCTAAACCCTGTAGAACTTTAGTTAAACGTTGTTTAACTGGGACGTTTTCCGGGGGGCTTTACATCATTAAAACGTAGAAAAGAAATAAAAAGAACTTAAAAATATTAAAGACATAAAAACATGGAAGACATCAAAACCCGCACTCTAACCCTAATTTAGCCATAAGCAACTCTAAACAGGTGGGTTTTAAGTTGAGATTTAAAGGCACCCAGTGTTTCAGCTGTTTTACAGTTTTCTGGAAGTTTGTTCCAAATTTGTGGTGCTAGAAGCTGAATGCTGCTTCTCCTCGTTTGGTTCTGGTTCTGGGGATGCAGAGCAGAACCAGAACCAGAAGATCTGAGGGGTCTAGACGGTTGGTACAGCAATAACAGATATTTAATGTATTGTGGTGCCAAACTGTTCAGTGATTTATAAACTAACATCAGTATTTTAAAGTCTATTCTCTGAGCTACAGGGAGCCAGTGTAGGGACTTTAAAACTGGTGTTATGTCTCTATCTTCCTGGTTTTAGTGAGAACACGAGCAGCAGCTTCTGGATCAGCTGCAGCTGTTTGATTTATTTATTAGTCAGACCTGTGAAGACGCTGTTGCAGTAATCAATGCGGCTAAAGTGGTACCCCAATTAATAATTTCATTAATAATAAATTTATTATATAAATTATAAATATAAATATAAATTTATCTTATCATCGTCATTAATAATCACAAACAAAATATTTATTCAATTTATGATTTCTAAAATATTTATCCTTTTTTCTGCTTATCTGCTTAGACTGCCTAATTGTATTAGCTGTGAAAATAAGAGAGAGAGAGAGAAAAACACTCCATACCTCCAATGTCAGGTCTGAGCTTGTTATCGTAGCCATCTAGTAGGCTGTTTAGGATGTGTGTTACATCACTCTCATACACTTTGGGAGTCAGCACCCACGTCTTGTTAGACACCTCATCATCATCATCATTCTGGAGGGAGCTGCAGGGAAGAGAGAAGGAAAAGTACACGGAAGTGGTGAATGCTTTAAAAAGGCAAGCAGGCACAAATCTTTCCTGCCAACAGCCGTCGCCATCTTCAATAACTCTTTGAAGAATCTAGACTGATGAGTTACAACATTTAATTTTCCTCTGGGATTAATAAAGAATTTTGGAATATTAAATTGTCTTCAGCCAAAGTGTAAAAAGAAAAAGAAAACTCAGGCAAAATGAAAATCATCACTGAAATCCCTTTACTGTTTTTATTTTATCCTGTGGAACTAAGTATATAAAATGCTGCAATCATGTTCTGCAGGTACAGAATATCTGGGTTTCTGTTGTCTCGATCGTTTAAAACAAGGCAGAAACTTAGGAGCACAAAGCAATCACTGACACGATGCTCATAAACATGAATGTTCTTCATTTTATATCTGCCTTTAGCATATGCTGCACATGGTACGTTATGCCTTTACTATATTTTAACTATTTTCTTTGCTCTTCTGTAACCTTTGTACTCTTTTTGTCTACCACAATTCATACCCTAGTAAAGTAATCAAATTTTAAATTGAATTTGTTTAAGACCATCAATGGGGTTCCACAAGGTTCCGCACCGAAGCCTAAGATGTTTGTGAATCAATAACTTTGACAATATGTAAATCAATTAAATCAGTTTATTCATACAGCACCAATTCAAAACAAAAGTTGTCTCAAGGCACTTTACAAAATAATACCATATATATATATATATATATATATATATATATATATATATATATATATATATATATATATATATATATATATATATATATATATATATATATATATATATATATGTAGTACATTAAATCGGTTTGAAAGACTGATGGTTAAAGTGCAAGTAATAAAAAAAACAGCTCAGTTTGGGCATATGCTTAATGATTGGATGTTTTTAGTTATGTTTCTGAAAAAGACTCACTAAATTTAGTGAAAAGTTGTAACATTTGTTCCCAAAGTGAAAAGTAACAAAACACCTTTTATGGAAGACTGATTAAATGTTAACATTGGGTCACAACCTCAACAAATTCATCACATATAAGTAGCCATTACCTTAGCATGGAAGTGACCTGATGGAGAATATATTTTCTTCCAAGCAGATGGTCAAAATCATCCACTAAACTATGACATACTTTAGCATCTCGAGGGACAGAGGCATTTTTAGAGCTTCTTTTTTGGCCTGACTTTAAATAGCACCAAGCTATCTGATCAGCTTATCTAACCCCCGTTTTACACCTCTAAGACCAGGTTGTGATTTTATACGGAAGGACAACTGTCAAAAAAAATTATAAAAAAATAACATCAACATGTCAACTTTTTATTTGCCATTACACAATAATGTGCTGTATTAAAAAGAAAAAGAGGCTAAATGCAAATGAAAGTTGTGTCTTCTTCTACTCTTTCTTTAAGTCAAAGAAATCTTGCAGGTTTTACATCTAAATTTAGAAGAAAATGTTTAGCCAGCTTGTCTCTTGTTAAATCAACTTAATGCACTTTAGTTTCTGAGTTAACAAACAAACAAACTTCTAGTTGACTTTACTCAGAGAGTGGTAAGTAAATTTCTATCTTCAGGTCAAACCACCTGAAAATAGGTGGTCAAACCTGACCTATCATTAGGTCGTTAGGTCATAACGATGTAACCTGATATCATATCATTAATGAGTCGTCAATAAGTCTTAGCAAAAAGATAAACTTAAACTTTAATAAATAAATAAATTAATACAACTTTTCTACCTCCCACAACAACTCCCAGAGCAGATTTTAATTTGCAGCCAAAACTTTTGGCAAGGACAAAAATGTTCTGTTTTGCAGCTCTAATATTTTTAGATATTTTTACATGTCTCCATAGTATGTAAAAAAATATTGAAGAGATTTAAAAAAAAGGTTCAAATGCTCTTATAAGCAAATAAGCATATATATGTGAAAAATGTATTTTAAAATGTTGAATCTTCTTCATATATTTAGTAATTTCTTACCCCATGCTAGATAATCCATGTACTGCTATGGCATTAAGTTAATTACATTGCTTTTGTTCATTAACCTGTTGTTAAGAATAGATAACATTTCCTTTACAGGGTTAAGATCTCTAAACGCTCCTGACTCAAGTAACTAAATATCATTATTTTGATCTATATTCTTCTACGTTGTGAAAGAGTGGCTCATCAATACACAAATCACCAAAATACAACACTGTGTGCCCAGCGTGTTGGAAGAATTTTCTCTGATAACTCCTTATTCATGGCAGTGTTCTCAGGAAGAACAGTGAGCGTCACACTCTTTTAGATAAGAAGCAACCCAACACATGTACTGTACATGATGCTTTAGTATTCGTAAGACTCAGGACTGATGGTAGCATTCACATTTTTCTCTCTGAATTATTGATTTCCCAGGTGTTGCAAACAGGAAGATAAAGAATTTTTCAGATAAAAGGAAGGGCACCAATTTTTTGTTGTCCATCTTTGGGTTTCCTTAAGACTTTTTACAGGGGGATCTTTCCTCCTTTGCTCTGGTTGGTGTTTATATCTCACCACAATGCTGCATATCAGACGCTGAGAATCATCTCACTGACCTGATAGCCAACGACAAGAAAAAACACCCAGACTCTCTCATCTCTGTTGTTGGGAATTTCCACAGAGCAAATATTTCAAATGAATTCCAAAATAAAGACAGCGTATTATCTGTTGCACAAAAGATTTAAGCACACTAAGAATCTGACCACTGAGCAACAATAAACCACGGTTAACTCTGCATCTGAGGAAAATAAACACGCTTATTTAGCTGAGCATAAACAGGCAGACAGAGGAGACAGACAGGGAAGTAAGAGGGAAGAAATATCTGCAGTTTTTCAAAGTAGCTGGATTTTTTAATATTCATGTTGAATGGCATCTCTCTATGGAAATATTCCCAACATAACCGGATCAAAGGACAAGCCATGTGTTCTCCACTGGAGACAGAAATGAGGCTCTGCCTACTAATCTGATACCTGAAGTTACACAGAGAGAAACAGAGCACTGAGCTATAAGAACGCAAGTTTGAGCTACATGTGTGTATTTGTGTTTATAAATATGAATATGTAAGCCAGTGACTTCGTTTGCAGAGATAAAAATGAGAACAATGTAGTTGGATCATGGCAACAAACAGCTCTATGACGACCACTTCACATTCCGGTTGTCTATATTATTTTAATATAAAGAAACTAAATGTAACAAAAAAAGCAAAGCATTCAGCAGTTCAGGCTTCACTTTTTCAGGAACAATATAACAAACCAGGTTTGTTCTACTGCTAAACTTTCTTTTAACAAGTTTAACCACACTTAGAAGGAAAGACAAAACAAATAGTATATTAGAGAATCAAATTGTAGCAACACACTGCATTTTGGTATTTAGACTTGGTAATAAAGACACACCAGTGATCAATCCATGCATTAGAATCACAAAACAAAGAGCTTTACGATATCTTGAATGCTAGCTTGTAGCTAACACTACACTTCTCTGGGTGAGGTATGGGTTTTCCTGATAATTTTAGAAACGTTCATGTTGAACCATCACGCAAGTTTACAAATAATAACCTAAAGAAGAGGAATAAAAGAAATCCAGTGAGTGGCAGTCGTTTGGTGAAAGTGGCTCAAATAACTACTTATTACAACCCAGGTATAAAAAATATCCCTGATGAACACAGCAGAAAACTTCACTTAGTGTCACTCCCGTGGGTTAAGAGCAAGAAGATTAAGTTATGGTTGTCACAAATTCATCAAACTTGGACAATAACAAACTGGTATAGGTAGGCATGGTTCTAGGAGTCTTGATTTGGACTGGCACATTCATGGTGGGATCAGAATCTGGAGTAAATACCATGAAAACATATCTCTTTCCTGTCTGGTTTCCATAGTATGGGCTGCTTCTGGTGGTGTAAAGTTATGGGAGACATTTTCTTGACACACTTCAGGCCACTTAGTAGCGACTGAATGGTGTTTAAATGCTGCAATCTACCTGGGTATCCAAACTGATGATGTAAATCCCTTTAAAACCACAGTGTATCAGTCTTCTATAAGCTATTTTCAACATATTACTGGATCTTATTACAAAGCTCAAATAATCTCAGATTGGTTTCTTGATCACAGCAATGAGTTCACTGTACTCCAATGGCCTCTACAGACAGAAGATCCCACTCACAAAGAGACTTTTGAGATGCAGTTCAACAAGACACGTGGATCAATGACGTGCAGCCAACAACCGTACAATGCTATACTGATCAAATGGACCAAAAATGTCCAGGAAACGTGCTTAACGACTTGTTCAATGTCTGATTAGTTAGTTCCCAGTGATAAAAAGGTGTGCCTACTTAAATGGCCAGAGTGTGTAACTTTGTAACTCTGCTCTATATCACATATTGTTTTTAGAGTTACCATATTTTTTTAAAAACCAAATCAAACAAATTTTACATCTACTTTTCTGCATCAGTGGTTAAATATGTGTGACTTTAGATTAATCTCTCCCACACCTGTCCTCCATTTTACTTCAGACAACATGGCTACATAATACAGTTTACCAAGCCTGAGCTGCCTTGTAGGGCGACCCGACGCAAATCTGACTTTTCTACTGACAGTCAGTGGAAAAGCAGGCAGGTTGCCTCCATGTTGCTCAACGGCAACACGGAGGCAACATTCACACATCTAAAATCAATATTTGCAGGTAAAAGCTAAAGCAAACTTAAACCAAACAAACACTAATTCTGCTCATCTCTATATTTATGTCTTTAGCTTAGATAACTATGCTGCCTCTTGTTCAATAATGAAAAATAAATTAAAATGACGACGTACTGCAGCTGTAACAACAACAGCTAGGCATGCACTGATGAATTTCCAGAGAAACATAAACGTTCACAGACAACAAGATAGAGAACAAATGCAAAATAGCTCTATAAAAATGTATTTAGTAAGATAACCAGCAGTCAGGCCCTGCAGTACATTATAACAATTTGGTCAGGATTTTGAAAGTCTGTCACAATCATTTGAAGTTCATCTTTATGAACGTAAAAATATGTTTTAAGTGCGAAAAACGTAAAAAATGTATAAATGGCTAGTCAGAGATTTTTTTCACAGTGAATAAACATACTCAAATTACACTTCTCCTTATTAAGTAAAACTATTATGCCATTCTGTTTTTGCACATCTGTAACAACAGAAGGAACTGAACATATGAACTGCAAACAATTGTCTGTGTGAAAAAGCTCCTGATGATGCAATCACTCTATTTCTCTACATCAACTATGTAGCTATGTTCACTACGTCACAATTTTCTTCTTCCAACTAAGAATGAGTTGAAGCATCACACAGGAAAATAAAAATTCAGTCACATGACTTCTTCAAGGCTGCGTTCCCATGACATCAATGTTTTCATGACCCACATCTCATAATCAGTTGCTGATAAATGAAACAATGTCCAAACACATCTCCTGCATGTTGTTTGTTGGTTTTCTTTGAACCAGGATCACGTCGCAGCTTTGATCTATATCTGGACCTGCACTGAGGTCCATGTATCATAATGCAGTCTGACATCAATGCACATAGCAGATGTTGGTGAGTCACAAAGTGGCATAGATCACACTGAAAGCATGCACAGACCTTGGGAAATGCCTTATATAAGAGCTGTCCTACATGAATCATAATTAACTTTATGAAAAATAAGGTAGGAAACAAACACAATTGCTAATTAAATCATCTGCAGGGCCTTCGTTGTCAAAATGAAATATATTTGATATAATGTGTGACTTTTATGTAAAAAATATCTTTATATGAATATTTTAGGTAATCTGGAAAAACCTCTGCTGTGATTTGCTTTAACTATTGGTGTTTGAACTCTTGCACAATGTCTAAATTTCATACAAAACCTCAGATGTAAATGGAAGAGTGTGGTGTTTACCCTGACGCATTATGAACACTAATTACGCACACAATTAGAAATAAACAGGCCTGACAAAGGAAGGGTTGGACAAGGAGCCCTGAGGTTGCCATTAACGTGATGGAGACTGATTTATCTGCCTCCATTTTTCACTCTTCAAGCAGCACAAGAGGAAATGATGGGAGGAGAAAAATATCAGCTGTTTTTTTTCCATCTCTGCACATGGGAATGAACTAACTGGCACACAGCTTTTATTTTATAAAAAGAAAAATCACCCACACTTGAAATACAGCTAAAATTGACACTAAAAATGTTGAGGATCACTCTTAGTGTCTGTGCCTTTCTCTTATGTTCTCTGTGTGGTTGTCTGCCATTTTGAATTTTTTTTTTCTTTATAAAAAATACAAAAGCTCTCAATAATGCCCAAGCTCTTAAATTAAGCTGACAGTTGTCCAATATTTCACCTGAGGCTTATCTGACACATGAGTTTATAAAGGAAGCTTTGACTCCTGAAATAAACCTGATCCTTGAAGAGAGCTTATGTAGCTTTAGCTTCCCCCAACTTAGCCTGACACTGTGCTATTTCTAACCGGAGACATACTGAGAGAGAATCTGCAGGAGACGTCTCACCATAAGATTAAACAGCAGCAAATCTTACACTCAGTATCACTATGCGGATGTTTCTCACGTTGTTTTCAGTAAATAGAAATAATTCAATCGATGTATTGATGAGGTTATTAAAGCTCGTTTAGTTTCAAGCCACAAGTAAACATTAAAATACCCACCGGGTTTATTCCCTATCAAGATTTTCATCGCTAAGAAATCCGTAAATAGCAGGGCGGTATTAAATGGGAGGAGACATGCATTGCTATGTGCAGTTAGAAGAAATATGCAGATCCACAGAGCCGACATAGATTCACGATTTGAAGGGAAATGTGCATTTTAATAGCTTACCTTTGAGACAGACTAAAGACAATAAACACCCAGAGTAACCGCTTCAGTGGGAGGGGAGGCTTCGCCATTGCTGTGGAGCATCTAGAGGTTGCCTTCGGTGAAGCCGTCATCACCATCTTCATTTCCTCTTTTCTGCAGATGGACGTCTCCGTCTATTTACTGTGTTTCCTCTTGGCGATGCATTACGTACGCTGACAGTAGCGGCTCTGCGATTTTAAACCCAAGACGGACGAAACGACGTGACTCGAAGTGCGAGCAGGCAGAACTAAATCGATGCGAGTCGGCAAACTGGACTCGGTGCAGCTCGCCTGTTTTTTTTTTTTTTTTGCGTGTCTGTGTCCCGCACGACAGCGTAGAAGGGGCCTACGGACCTGCCACAGAGGACGAAGCCTCGAGTGATAAAACACTCAGCGAGCACCGGAGAAAAGCTTGGAACCTCAGAATGAATGCAGATTAACGCCGGGGTCAGAAAGGAACTGATGCACGTTGCTGCAGCACAGATCAACACATGCGCGGTCTCAGAAAGCGGAAGTGTAATATATATATATATATATATATATATATATATATATATATATATATATATATATATATATATATATATATATATATATCTTAGGTGTACTGATCGCAGCTCAGCACCATGGACAGCTCCACAGACAGACAGGCAGTTGGGTTTTATTTACTAACTAATCAGTTCTGGTGCTGCGGTGAAATGTACATTTGAGCTTAAATGGTATCCAATTCCTAATTTTGGTATTGATTAGATAACAGCATTCACAGTTTTGTATTTCTGGAGATTTTTGCTGACTTTTCCAGATGCGTAATTGTGAGGTCAGACACTAATGCTGGACGAGAAAGCCTGGTTTAAAGTCTCTGCTCTAATTTCTCCCGCTGGTGTTCTTTGAGGGTTAGCTTCGGACTCTCTGCACACCAGTCAAGTTCCTCCACACCAGACTTGCTCATCATTGCTTTATGATGGCATCCATTCGTGTTAGAAAAATAAGGGAACCACCAACAAAGTGTTGACATGAACATGGGAGTATAAAATACTATCCTATCCTTTGCTATGCTGAAGCAGCAGTAGCTCTGCTAACTTCAGTTTACAAGCAGGATTTACACTGAGTGAGTAAAATGCTGCAAATGTTTTATGCTATATGCTTTTTTTGTTGTTGCAGTTTTTTAAAAAACGTTTCAATGAGTATAGTATTTTAAGTACAGTTGAAATGATCTGATCATAAACGTGACAATAGGAATTGGATATGTGTGCTTTGTGAAGTGCCTTAATATAACATCTGTTGTGAACTGACACTATAGAAATTAACTGAATTGAATTGAAATAAAACACTTAATCATGGCTGCAGAGCTAGTTGAGGGGTGTCAAATCAAAACTCAAAGAGCCAGTTGGACCAGCATGTATTAATAAAGACCGAAAAAAACTGCTAAAATATTAATAAGTAGCTGTCTCTGCATTCAACAAGTACTTCTTAAAATTTTATATTTTTGAACATCTTTTCACATTAATGAAATTTGGCAGAATACAGAAAAAAACATTTGATTTGGTTTGATTGATAATAAAATATAAGCACACCTCTTGTCTTGAAGGTTTTACTAGTGGGCCACATTAAAAGCTATGGCGGGTTGGACTTTTCCCATTTCTCTTTCTTACACTGGAAGAATATTTTCTTTAAGTAAATTGTATTCAGTTGCCAGAGAAAAAAATTTGTTGATTGGGACATGGTTAGCTCATGGATGGATATATAATGAGATTATCACAAAACTGAATAACTGACTGTTAACGGCATAAAATGTAATAAAATTTAAACAAACAGCAACATTTAAATGAAAGCCCATTAAATGTGTTCGGGGTTTTGATATTCATAATCACATAGATTACATTACAACCAATAGAGACAGTGTGTCTATAAATTATAGTTTGATGACTTTTCTGCTTAGAAGATTCACTATGATCTCATCCTTATTGGCATCCATTTCCTCTCCACACAAAGTCATATGTGTGAGTTGGGCAGCCATGATATCTTGTGTCATCTTTAGATAATAGCTGGGGGAGGTACAGTCTTCCTTAATGGCAATGCTGAATGCACAGATGCCCAGTTCCACTATCATTCCAGCTTTACAACCCACACATATGGCATTACAGCCTCTCTCTGTTAGCATCAAGCTGTGGGAGCAGAATGATCTCCTGAATCCGCTATTGGATATGAAGAACAGTCTGGCATTCTGTCCGAAGTGATGTAATGTCAGGAGCAAACGCGCAGTACATTCCAAGACATGTTAGTGGGAACCTGTCACTGAACCATCACAACACAAATAAATGTGAAAATAACTTTTTAATTATGCAAAATATCCTGGATGAAGTGATGTGTTTTATTTATTGAACCTGGCAACACACACATCAGATTTTTCTTAAAGCTTTTGGATGTGAACATGAGAAAGCACTCTCTATGGTGTGATATTCTCAAAAATAAAACTGATATCTAAAATAGAGCCTGACCTGGAAGTGCCACGTCTATTTTGCTGTAAGTCAACTTTCAAAAGCCTTTTTATACTGCCAGTTGGTTTGTAGTGCAATTTATCAGACTTCCATAAGAAAGGACTCCTTAACTACTTGAGTGTCCAGCTGTCATGTGGTGCTCTCTGATGATAATGAGACTCCCATGAAGGGGGACATAAAGCATTTCTAGTCTTGCTGAAATTTACTTTTACCTTCTTCACTCGTGCATTGATGTAGTTCAGGTTCAGATACATTAAAACACAATCACAGTAACATAATAACTAAAACCATGGTTAGAATAGGTATTTTGTGTTTGCTTTTAGTTGCTTCCACCAAAATATGTGGTTTTTGGTCGAAGGGAAGCAGTTTTTACCTTATATGCACCACAAACCTGAAATAAACTCCCAGAAAATTGCAAAACAGCTGAAACATTAAGAGCCTTTAAATCTAAAATAAAAGCCCACCTGTTTGGAGTTCCTTTTGAATCTTAATCAATAAAGAATTAATCAAATCTGATGTGTAACGACTACAAATGGCAAAATGGAAAGTTTTCATTTTGTTCTGTGACTTTGTATTTTGTATTTTTATGATGTAAAACACTTTGAAATGCCTTGTTGCAGAAAAGTGCAATACAAATAAAATCTGATTGATTGGTTGTCTTTTTGCTGAGTAGCCTAAAACTTTACTGCCAATATCAACAATAAAACTATTCATGGCCTGAGTACTTTTTATTGTGTGGGAAACCACGTCTAACATAAACTATTCATAATGACACGAAGGGTTTACTGATTCCTTGTTTCTGAAGAAATGCAACCTGCTTTGTTACATTTCTTCATTATATATAGATGATCAAAATAGCAAAGAAAACAAAAAAGAACATCAAAATGAAAGAAAAGGTTTTGCAAATGTTCTTAGCTCTTGTAGCCTTAATAGAAAATATTTTACCTGCATACTAAGAAAACAAAATGTTTTCTGAAAAAACCTGAAAAAGGTAAGCACTTCAAAGATGTTAGCACTAAACATGATGGGATAACATGATGGGGTTAAGCCAATTCAGAATAACATTTCACAGTTTTGCTGGGGGTTTTGCTAATCCGGGCTTCACAGTGGCGCAGTTGGTAGAGCTGTTGCCTTGCAGCAAGAAGGTTCTGGGTTCAATTCCGGCCCCGGTCTTTCTGCATGGAGTTTGCATGTTCTCCCTGTGCATGGGTGGGTTTTCTCCGGGTACTCCGGTTTCCTCCCACAGTCCAAAAACATGACTGTCAGGCTAATTGGCCTCTCCAAATTGCCCCTAGGTGTGAGTGTGTGTGTGCATGGTTGTGTGTCCTGTGTGTCTCTGTGTTGCCCTGCAACAGACTGGCGACCTGTCCAGGTGACCCCGCCTCTCGCCCGGTACGCTGGCTGGAGATGGGCACCAGCAACCCTCCCGACCCCACTGAGGGACCAGGGTGTAAGAAAATGGATGGATGGATGGCTTTGCTAATAAATAAAGAAAATAGCACCTCATCTTGGCAAAACTCCAAAACTTAAGATTGCTTTGAGATTTCTGGTAGCTTCTGATAGATAGATATTCATTTTTCTCTATCTATCTATCTATCTATCTATCTATCTATCTATCTATCTATCTATCTATCTATCTATCTATCTATCTATCTATCTATCTATCTATCTATCTATCTATCTATCTATCTATCTATCTATCACTCTATCGACAGTCAAAACTGAAACCTTCTTGTTTTAACTAACTGTAAAGTGAAAAAGTTGCATCCCAGGTGAAATAATTAGGTTGTTCTACCAAACCAGACATCTTTGTGTTAAATGAGGAAAACATATCCAAGTTGAAACCACTGTCAGGAAAATGGTTTTGATTTATTACCACATGGAGTGGAGACCTTTCAGCTGCAGATTCAGCAGTCAAGTTCATGTTTGATGATTAGGTGAGACCATCTGTCTAAAAGTTATAAATAGCAGTGGGTGGAAAGTGCAGTGAATGCAAGAAAACGGTTTGTCAGGTATTACACTTGACAGTAGGGTTTGAATTCTTTGAAGATGTCATTTTCTGTCATAGCAGGAAATACAAACGTTAAAGGGTTGTAAGATCCTTGCAATGTATTAAAGCAAATTTAACATTTTCTTGTTTAGACACATAGAAAAACTCAAATAATTTTCCTGGAAGTTGCTAAGTCTTCACAAGGTCATCGTACCTAAGAAATACCTACAGTTTTATATATTGGCTTGGTCTAACTGTCCAGACTTAATTTTATCTTAGATACAATTGAAACTAGATATTAACATGAACCAAATAAGAAGACACATGCACATTTTCTCACTGCCGGAAGTTAAGTCTGGCCAAACTTCTCTTTTTAGTTCAGTTAGAATTACCTAAATTAATTCCATTTGCCAAATTCTTCAAAACTCAAAGAAAACTCAAAAATCTACATACATTTGGTCAGAATCAGAGATAACTCTTGTCATCATTAAACCTTTTCATCTGTATTTTCATTCTAGGCTCAACCAGCCATTCAGATTATTCAGAAACCTCTTTTGCCTTGAAACTCATTCACATGCTACCTGTAAAGTTTCCACACGTTTTCCTGGACTGTGGGTTTGTGAGGCGCCTGCCAGTCACTCACCTCTCTGCTGTGATTATGAGAAAATGTAACTGGCTGATTTCATGGCCTCTTTATGTAGTATTTGGAAAGCTTGACGTTAAGCGGGTATAATCTCCTCTCCCGAAGGTGGATCACAGCAAATTTCAGCTTGTATTATTTTGGAAGCTTTTATGGTTCCTTTAGGGTTACAGATTTATCAAAACAAAAAATACAAACAAGTCCAAAGGCACCATAGCAGATGCTACAGATTACAAAAGACAGGCCCAAAAGGGAAAACCGTTGGGGGTAACAGGCAGATTTATGAAAGGATGGAGCAAAAAATTTAACTGTGAGATGTTTGCTTTTTAAAAAATATTTCTATTTGACCCTTGAGAGCTGGTGTATTCTCAGGGGTCTCAAGATGAGACAAACGCACTTTGTGGTGATACAAAAATATGTATCTGCTTTGTAAGGAGTCCCTAAGGGGACATGGAGAAAAAAAAAGGAAAGAAATCCCGACTTATTATCTCGAAAGTCGGGATCTCGAGATAATAAGTCTGGATTTCTTTCCTTTTTTTTTTCTCCATGTCCCCTTAGGGGCTCCGTAGCTTTGAGATGTACTTACAGCGTCTTTTTTTTTTTTCCTTACCATCAGAATTATATGTTTACCATTACAGAGCAGTTGCTCTCACAAATAACTGTTTCCTCATGCAGAAGGCAGAAGGATAACGTCCTAGAAGTTCTGTGTGGTCCCTTTATTGCCTCAAAGCACAACAATGCTAGAAGTAAAAAATTAAATTAAATAGATTTACTTTCTTAGTTCTCAGCCATCTTCTTAACTTTGATGAACTTCAAGGTGGACTTTCAGTTTCCATTCACACAATTTGCCACTGAGATTGAATCAGAGCCCTACTTTGTTATCTTAGCAACAGGCATTTTTTGCAATCATTTTATCAGTTTAGTTTGATGATCAGTGCTACATTGTTGTGCCATTTTTGTTTATAAAGACACCTTCTTGGTTTGATTATTGATAACAGATAAAGCCCAAATGTTTCCCTGGAGCATATCATGTAGATGATAATTCTGGTTAAACAGACAATCCAAATGAAACATTTCACTGTTACATCAAAACTCATCCATTTTTCTACTTCCAGCGCATGCAAAATACCAGACCTTAGTAAGATAACTTGGTCACCATATAATCAATCAATCAATCAATCAATCAATCAATCAATCAATCAATCAATCAATCTTTATTCCAGACCAAAAAGGTCCATAAAAAAGGTAAAAACAAAATAAGAGAAAAATAATAAAATAAAAAAGAAATAAAAAATAAATAAAAAAACATGACATTCACTGAGTCACAAATAAATGATGACACCAATGTTTCCACAATCTTGAGAAAAATCTCACTGTACTAAAAACAGGATTTACTAAAATTGCAATTATATTATTGCATGACACAGAAAATCTACACATACATCTATACATGAGATTCCTGAGCACAGCTGCACATGTGGGAACATCATTATGTACAAACATATGGCTAGCACTGCTCCATCTAGGCACTCTGAGTAGGAGCCTCATGCCGTCATTGTAGGCCACATAAAGTTTCTGCCGGCTACTTTTGTTGTATCTTCGCCACAGATGGGCCGTGTAAAGTGAAGTGCAAAAAGCTTTAAAAAGAGCTATCTTCACAGAGGATGAACACATACTAAACTTTCTGACCAAAGTATTAGCTTGTGCATACATCATACAATACTGCCTACGAATGTCACAATCATCAGACAGGTCATCAGTTATGTAATGTCCCAAATATTTAATTTCATTGCATCTGTTGAGGACAATGCCAGATAAAGAGAAGTCAGGGGTTATCAGATGCTTATCTGCCCTACTTCTAACAATCATAACATTGCTTTTCTTAGCATTATATTTGATGTCAAAGTCACAACCATATTGTTATATACTTATATTCTGCTTAAAATCTATAGAAACTAATTAGGAAAGCTATCAAAGGTTTGGTTCTCAAGCAAACTTTTTTGTGTCTCATTTTAATGTCATTAGGAGGGTTTCTCTCCAACTGAAAAACAGTAAAAATTACAATTTTATATCAAAATAACATTTTACATGAGAAATATACTAGCAATGCATGATTACTGGCGATAAATGTGACAATTTGTTGGTTATGAAAAATATTTTAACAGTTTACATCAATGAGTCTAAGCTTAAAATTACTTCACACATTCAAAAGAAAAATCAATATGTAAATTTTAGTGTGATTTAATGCCTCTGTGTGAAATTTATAAACACAAGCATTTTGTCTTTGCTTACCTCAATAATTTTCTTTAATGTTTTAGATTTAAATTCATTGCGCAGGAGCGGGTTTTATCCAATGCTCATTACTTTTCCCCGTGTCTCTGCTGGGATCCTTACATAACATCTGTTCAACCCAAGGCCGTAGTACTCCATCTCATTGTGCACATCAGGCACATTGGCCATTCACAGCAGTGCTAGACAATTTACTGAGTGCTGTGCTCATAATGAAGGTTTCACAGTTTTTTTTTTCAACTGAATTGAAACTTTATGTTTAAATGCCACACATCATTAACTGCGTTGAATGTTAGTGTCTCTAAATTTAACATAAGAAAAATAAATGTATACTGTTCAACAGACTTAAAATATATTAAAAATGTCTAGGACATTCATTTTATTTAATTCAATTCAATTTAATAAAGCACCAAATCACAATGCATCATCTCAAGACACTTCAAGGTAATTTCATCTGTGAAATTACCTATCATACATCCACTCCAGCTGATCCTCGTTATCAACAAGTTTAAACTGAAACCCAGCAGATTGCATCGAGTTCCTTCCTCCAGGATGAACATGTGGAGAAAGCTTTGCAGCAATCCCTCATATCAAGCATGCATGTAGCGCAGTGCTGCACACGTAGTGCATGTTTCATGTATGATTCATCACTCCTGTTGACCATCTACCATTTATTTTGTTTATTTTTTTATATGCTGACCTAACTAACATTGCAGTATTTACATGTCAGTGTGTCGTCCTCCGCATCTCAGAGTGAAGGAACAACAATGTGAGGTTATTCATCGAGGTGTGACCTGCTGTCCTGTATGACATTGTTAATATCATCAGATGATACATCAGATTTACCTACACAGGACAGAGATAGGCCAACGTTAAATGGCAGTTTACTACAGATCTTCATATGAAAAACATATTTACAAAATTGAACATGTCCAACAATAGTTTGATTGTTGTCAGAGAAGCAAAAACAAAGAATAATTTTGAAATATTTTTTCATAATAAACCTAGCATATGTGAAATGTAATAATATTTTCGGATATAATAATAATATAATATTTGAGTATAAAGTTATAGTTGGAATTTTCTGTCAAATTAAAGTTTGACTGAAAATTATTAAGAGACAAAAAAAGAATCTTTGGCAACCACAAGCTAATACACTTTCTTATTTCTTTTTGCGTAAGTGCCTAACAGTGGCAAAGTGACTATGCAGAGTCTATCAGCTGACAGGTAAAAATTAAACAAAGTGCATATGCTCTGAGCAAAAGATTGATACATATATCTGACACATTGCCTTCAGCACACTGTCAGGCTGCACATAGTCAGCCGATCTTTCACTAATGGAGCCTCTCTGGGAAAAGCGCTTGATACTGTCAATGATTAGTTGTCATTTTATTTCTAATAACTTTCACAGATTCAGTATTTTCCAGATTTTCATATTTCATATTTAACTTAAGAATTATACTCCTGGACAAAACACAATATTTAAACAACATAGTGATGCATATGTTTGTGTGTGTGAGTTTTTGGTGAATAAAAGGCATCTCTAATACTAAATGTATGAGCAACAGAGCGTGAACATACTAAAACCTACAGCTGTTGATGTTCTGCTCCGAAAGGTTAATGAGATTCTGTGTTCAGTTATATCTTAAAGATTTTCAATTATCCCGTTTTCTCCTTTGATTGGCGCCATGTTAGGGTCAATCTGGACTTCACACATTGAAGGTTTGAGTAATTCATTAGGTGCTGCACACTCATTTTTCTCACTTGCAGATGACCAAATGAGGACTAATGTGGTCTCCTTGCAGAACCTCATAAATCCTGATTTGTATGACGGTGTGTCATAAATATTTTTAAATTAGGTATCAGACCATATTACATTTTCTTCACATAAATTTGAAATCATGTTAAGTAGATGGGTTCTGCTGATTTAATATACACATAAACATAAGGGAGTTTACGTGATTAAACAGTCAGTATGGAGTTCAGATTTCAGTCTTTAATAGCTTATATTTTATCCTATCTCATGTCAAATTACTGGCTGAATGTACCAGATATGACCCGTGTTATTCCTAGAAAATCACATGTGAATACAAAAATATATTAAAAGTGTCTGTTTTCCCTTGTTAAACTTTCCTTACTATTGAATCTATAGTTATTCTTTAAATTGGTTTTAATTTGTGACATTCAGTTGCTATAAAAAAATCAAATAAGCAGTACTGAAGAACGTAGTAGTGTCATTTTAAATGTTGCAGAGTCATTTTAAATTTTATATTTGTAATTTTGTAAAACTTTGACGTATTTTCAAACTAGACCAGAAACTCCAAATGTTTAAGGAAACTGTGTTACATAAAAATAACTGCAAGTGACAAATACAGATGCCATTATTGGATTAACTATAATCTACTATTAAATTATTTAATCCATTATTGGATTAATAAAAAAGGAGTAAACTCCAAGTGCACAAAGTTTTGTGTGTATGATGCCGGGGGATAGAGTGAGTTTTAGAGTTGACCAAGTCATGATATTTAGTATAATTGAACAAGTTGGCTGTCTGCTTCAACTGGACTTGATTATCTGCATTTAAGCCTAATACAAACATAAATAAATATATAGATAATCCATAACATCCCAATCACTTATCCTTATATTTGAATTCCAATCACTGTATCTTGATCAGGACTCTTAAAAAAAGAGGCATTTGACAATACCAGGAATTGCTACAAAAATATATAATTTTAAAGCATCTTTTGGTGTTTTAAGGTAAAAAAAAATGTTTTTCCATTACCTTGAGTGTGACAAAATCTGAACCAACTTGTATATAAATGCAACAGTTTAGAATCGGTGGGCCTTTAAAACACACAGTAAAGTCAATCTGAAAACATGACCTAGACAATCTTGCAGGAAATTTAAGCTGTTTTTTAATAAGAGTGATGTAAAGCTTTGGCTGATTACATTTTTCTTAATGGACCCCAACAATTAAATATCTTGCTGACTTTGAGAAAAATGTTCTCAGTTGCTTCCCTTGAAGTGGTACTGAGACAAAAAAGTCACATTTATTTTACAGTTGCCATAAAAATGTGTGAACTTCACTGCGGAAACGTAGACGTTCAATAAATCATGGCTAAATGTTGTCATGTCACTATAACCATCACTGCCAAATGTTATGCTGTTTGTGTTGTTCCTGCTTCGTTATACTTCATTTTATCACAGAATAAAACCTGTAACTCCCTCTTCTTAGTGTATATTAAATCATCAGAACCCATCATCCGATTCATACTTCATCCTAAGCCTTTCGCATTAACCAATCCCCTCACTCAGGCAGATGGGGCAGGGTAAATGAGCATTCTGGGGGTTGGAAGTAGGATGTAGTTTTTCTACTGTGAGAACAATTATCTAGATGCTTGATATGATTTAGAGCTGTGAGGCTGCTGCATCCTGTGAGCCCTTATAGATTTATCTAAGTAACTTCTTAATGTCTTTTTTGGATCGCATTCAAAACCTCTACAGATTTTTATCTTGCTTTTTGTCTTCACACTTTTGGCTATAATAACTGTCGGTCTTCCTCTATGCACAGAAATTGTGTCAGAAATCATTTGAAATGTTCAAAACTCCAATGTATGTGGGATATTTTAACAAAATTAAAAATTATGGATGTAACTGATGATGTTAAAATAAATATGGTGTCACTTAGCAACATTTATTAGAGAACTAATCATACACCTTTATAATTATAAGGAGATTATTCTACATACACAACTCTTAAATACAACTGAAGGCATTTACTATTGATGAGTTAAAGCTTACTTTTGTCGTTCTCTTAAAAAAGAATACAAACATGTTTTCCATGGCTTTTTTGTGAAAACATAGATGTCAGTCTTTCAGTAAATGTTTTTACTTTTACATTGGACATTTTTCTCAGCAGAAAACAAAGTCCGCAGTGCTTTCTTTTCTGCTATCTTCACTTCGTCAATGCTGAGATTCTTCTTCACTTTGCTAACCTCTGAGCCACAGCCTTGCTGTGATCTGGAGTTAACCGTAACATCATTAGCGTTCAGGTCAAGCCAGAGAAAAGCCCCTCTGCCGGTGTAAACATTTCACATTTGCTCAATGGTTTTATGTCCTTTACTGGCCATAACTGTTTAAATAGATTGCTCATGCTTGCGTCGTGTTTCTTCCTTTTGCACAGCAGCTGGAGTTTTGTCTATAAGTATAACAACCAAGATCTGAAATAGAAGTAAATGAAGCTGAAAACAAATGAACTGTAGTCACATGTTTCAAACATTTTGATAAGTTATTTCAAGATGATTGAGCTCTACGATAAATAACAGTGACACCACCTGTAAGAATAGCTTTAGTTTTTATTTTCCCTTCTGGCCTTGGCAGGTTTGTTTCTCGTAGAGTTGGTGTGTTATGTTGGAAGAATCAGATGACAACTCAGGCTGGACATATTAGGATCCATCATTACTCATTTTCTATTATCTGTATTTGTCAATTGCAGCTGCAGCATCGCATAAAACTTACAGATGCATCTGTTATTTTTATGTAACGCTGTTACCTTAAAACATGCACTTAGTTTAAAAACTGCACAAGAAAATGGCGGGCATGAAGGAGAATTTAGGTAATTCTAGGGTCATGTGGATCAGGTTTGTGTTCACTTTTCTTCATTTTAATTCCACCTTTCTTCCTATTTTTTGTGTGATGCTGATCTCCATCTATTGTAAAAGTTCTGCTGCAGCTCACCAGCCACCTATCAGCTCCTGAAGCAGGAAAAGACCAATGAGATTCTCTGTAGAGACCAAAGTGTCTCTCTACATTGGGACTTATTAACCTGGAGCTTGCCTTGCGCTTCCATCGGTGCGTTCACAATGTTTAGGATACCACTTGGTTAATCCATGTGAGCTTAATGCTGGTCTTTGTCTTTTTCAATAAATGCAATAAAACAGTTGTTACCACAATCATGCTTTCTAAAAACCTCAAACCTGTGTAATTTTACTTACAGCTGTGTCAATAGGGTCAAAGTCTGTCGTTTCTCCTAAGAAAGAAATAAATTCATATACATGATGTTATGATTTGGCTTTGACACCTACAGTAATTTGGAACAGAGAAAGGAGCAGAAGGCTGGAGGGCTGTGAAGCATTGTGGGTAGGAGGATTCTTCACTGATCAAGAAAGAATGATTCGTTTTGTTTTAAGAAAAATAAATCAGCATCATTCATCACACTGAAAAATAATTCACTGCCATGGCTCACAGTGGGTCAACTGTGTATATCTGAGTTACAAACAATCTTTTGTTTTAAAGTAGATTTCTTTTAGAAATTACCATTACAATACCATTTAATTTACACAGTTTTTTTAATTCAGTTCTTTTTAACCTAATATATTTGTCATAATTGCTGAAAACAAAATCAGTAAAAGATTATTATTTAAAAAATGTCCCAATTATACAGAGGAGTAAAATACAAATCCAGAGGCTCTTGGGGGCTGAAGCTAATGCTGCCTTTAGAAACTGTTGGGACAATTTGAGTTGTTAATTTATGACTCTTTGCAACATGTTAGATGAAAAACACACACAAAAGCAGGTCGCACAAGTACTGAGCAAAACTGCAGCTGAAACTGGTTGCAGTCAGAAATAGTCGAACCAAAGGAAGGATTTCTGTACACAAAAAAGAATCAAAAGAACAAAATTAGAAAGAAAATGCTCGTTGTAGATTTTGTGCATAATAGTATAATTATATTATAATAAAGCAACATCATTATTTTCTTTTTACCTCAAAATGAAATTGAGTTAAGTATAATTTAGCTTTTGCGAACTCTATCATGATGTTGTAATAAACTTATTGTTTATCACACCTAAGAGTCCTCAGGTACCGGAGGAGGGAGTTCACTGCTTTGACTCCATCTGTACATCCACACAATAACAAGGCACATGCTTTTCTGCTTGTTCATGTCACAAAATAAATAAAAGCAAGACGCATAAATAGGCCTGAAGGAATTTGACATTTGCTGAAAAATATAAAGGTCTCATTATCGTGGCAAAGCAACTGTACTGCTAAATTACAGCTCTATTTTAAAAGCAAACAAGTTAAATTAATACTAAATTAATACTAAAGCAAAGACAACAAGAAGAAACAAATAAATATATGTGAGAGGAGTGAATAGAGTGGATTCGGTAGGATAGTGATAAGTTTTGAAATCCACTATTAACTGTCCTCTAGAGTCTCTTTAAATTAAGCAATTTGTGTATATTATCTACTAAAATTTAGAATTAGGTTGTGTGTGTGTGTGTGTGTGTGTGCGTGTGCGTGTGTGTGTGTGTGTGTGTGGGTGTGCGTGTGTGCGTGTGTGTGTGTGTGTGTGTGTACGCGGGGGTGCACGCGTGTGTGTGTGCGTGTGTGTGTGTGTGTGTGTGTGTGTGTGTGTGTGTGTGTGTGTGTGTGTGTGTGTGTGTGTGTGTGTGTAAGAGAAAACAATGAATCTAAAACCAAGATTTCCATATAGCCCTTTTTGATCTTCTGGGAACATAAACGTCTGCGCCTTTCACTTTTGTCAAAATCTTTAAAATGTCATCTTCTCCCAAGTGAGGGGAGGCATTTCATGGTTTATAACAGCTCCCTTTCTGCCTTGTTCCTTATGTACGTTTCCTCCAAGAGCTCCAGATTGCAGACATACACAAGAGAAGACACACGGTGAAAACACAGATTTTAAAAGGAACAGCAGCTTCCCTCTTGCCTTCATGTGACTGTCATTGGGATACAGGAGCTTTGTCAACTCTGGATGAGTGATTACTTCTCAGGTACACACACAACTGCATGTAGCTCAATGTGATGCTTAACAAGATACTTTAGTTAAGACAATTGTGTAGCACAAAGGCGCTCACCCACCAAATATTGCAACACTTCCCCCTGCTGGATCTACTGCAGTGAGATGAGCAGATGAATAATTGGTGCTTTCTGCATCTCTCTGTCACAATCATTCACTCCTTCATTCTCCTAACATGTGATGCTCTGTCTATCTGTCTGTCCATCTGTCTGTGTGTCAAGTTCAAATGCCAGACAAAATCTGGAATATTTTGGGGGACGAAAGACTTGAAGGACAAATTATGCCTGGGGTGGGAGCAAATGTCAGCAATTATCTTCCACATTAGTATTAGTATTGTGTGAGCCAGACATGTAGTTTGTAAAATAGTTGCATTAGTATAGCAGCAAATTATGTCCAAGACTTAAGGACATGTAGAAACACACAGCATGCTGCAGCTCATGTGCCTTTTGCTTCCAGAAAATAGAAACCTGTAATCTTCAAAAAACAAAAACTGAGAGACAAAAAGAGAGTGGCTGAACTTTAACAACACACTGGTGAGTTTATGAACAACATAAACTCACCAGTGTGAGTTTATGTTGTGGAAAAGGTGGATGTGTTTCTCCATAGCTTATCACCACCATCATATCCTGAATGTCTGAACAACTTCAGAGGGTGCAGCTATTCAGCTCCCATCATTTGTAAAAAATAAATCTGTAATGATCTGCATTCACACTGCAAAAAAGGCACAAATGACTGAATTGCTAAAATAATGACATTACTTTAAATACCAAATATTTAAAAGGTAAATTAACGTAATTACGTAGAGCTTTTTCAGTCATACTGACCAGTGAAGGCGCTTTACTCAACCAGTCCCACTCACTAAACCGCATACAGTCATATACTGATACACAGATTGGTAAGCAGCATGGGGTTACACACCAATATGTGACAGAGGGACACTGGAATCAAACCCACAACCTTCTGACAAAAAGATGGATCCACCCAATGAGTCACTAAACCCCTGATTGACTTTTACCTTCTACCATCAAAACCATCATAAGAAAAAACTTTAGTGAAATTTTTGATGTACAGTTTTTCATTAATATTTTCATTATGCATATTTTAACATTTCCTGGTGTCCTTGGTGATTTGGCTAATTTTGAATTGTCTTATTTTATTAGTTGTGCTCATCTTTTTAATGCTGTCTCCATTTTCTTTGTTTCACGATTTTAGGCTGTAGCCAAAAAGATGAGGAAAGCTAAAGAGTACTTACACTGTGAATAGTCAAATCAGAGAAAAAATATATCAGTTATTAGAAATAAGGGGGGGGGGGGGGGGACATGCCACTTTGCATTTCATATGTTTTGGGGTTTTTTTCTTGGCTCTTTTGTGATCTGTCCCTAAAGTTGATTAGAAAACTTTGTGCACCACTGAAACAACAGTTCAGGTTGTTATGTTTTAAAGAATCTGGACTGTTGCACTCAAAACTAGGTGGCAGTGCAAAACGACATTCTTATTACTGTTTATATACAGGTGTAGGTTTGAGATGCATATCCAGACCCAGATGCTGAGAGGGACTACAGGCAGAATCTGACAGACTGCCAGCCAAGCAGCAAAGTAGGTGGCAGGTTGCAGAGCAGTGTGAGCTTTGGCTCTGTTACACAGACAAAACAAGATTTCCACTGAAGGAAAGAAATGGTGGCACACAATTATTTTAGCTGGGAATTTTCTAAAGAACCTAAAGGATATTAGGCTCTTTGAATCATAGTAAACATATTTTACAAGGTTCAAAATAAATAAAATGAGATGCTGATTTAAATAACAAGTAAAAGATTTAATTCAGATTTTTATTTATTTATTTTTAGATATTCAGTGAAAATATTAACTGCAAAATGACCCTTCCTCATAAATGCTGCACTGGATGTCTTCAAAAGCGGTCAGCTTCAGTTGTGAGCTAAAGCATGTTGGTAAAGTGGGTCTGTCTTGACTGCATCCTGTTCACTCTTCACTTCTTCAGTCACCAGCAGTTCTCATCAGCCATTAAAGGTTGCTGTAGGGCGCATCCTCTTACAGCGTTTGTTGGCTTGTGGGTCTCAATTAATATTCATTTTCAGAGTGTAAGGCTGCTGCAGAGAAGCTCGGGGCTAACGATTGTTAGAAGGAGTCTCATGGAGTTTAAAAGAGCCCTTTTTCTCTTTTATCTTTCCAACTGTGAGCAAGCCAAGCCCATAACAAGATAATTAAAGTCTTAAAAAATCTGCAAAAATGCACACATTGGTAATCCAGCATATTTTGATACATGCAGGAGGTGACATAGCTTCCAGATGGATGAGAATCCATTTGACTTTACTATTTAAAGTATGCACAAGCCAACATGCTTGTACCAAGTTCAGGATGTGTTTGGTGAAAGAGTCTATTTTTACTTACTTGTGGAGGCTGAACAAGCAAAGCAGTGTGCAGAAACTCAAAGCAGCGTATGATAATGGATGAGGATGTTGCTTAGGATGCTAAGATGGAGTAACATAAGTCTGTTATTTGTTGGTGTTTGTGTCTCCACCTTTTGCATAACCTTATGTACAGATTTATATGAAGATTACTCGGTTCTATAAATAACATCATCTTGTTACCAATGGATACCGCACAGAGCTCAGTCAGGTTTAAAGTTAGAGTGTGGAACTGCTGGCGCTTTTGTGATTTCTATTTTCATTTTTGTTGGCTTGTGTATTTTCATTAAAGTTTTTTTAAATATAGACCAATTTGTATATTCACTAAAAATAAAGATGGTGACTGAGCAGCTGACCTTTTGTCAATGAGGCCCTGGTCTCATTGTTTACATCAGGAATCGGATGTTAGCTCCAGGTAGCTCACCAAGCTAACAGGGCAAGAAAAATATATATATATATATTTTTACATTTGTTGATCAAAATCATATGTAAGAATCTGCAGTGGGAAATTATGACTTCAGCAATGCATAGTCTAATGATTATATTTTGCTTTCTTTTTCTCTAAATTGTCACCTTCCTTACTCTCTTTCTTTGATTAGAACAGTTTAGATTTATTTCCTAGTCCTCTGTGTACTATCCCTCACCATTCTCTCTCTCTCTCTCTCTCTCTCTCTCTCTCTCTCTCTCTCTCTCTCTCTCTCTCTCTCTCTCTCTCTCCTCAGCCGGCTGTCTGCTCTCCTCTCACACCTGTAACTCATTTGCTAATCGTTCCAGGTGTTTAGTTCCATCATTCACCCTCACAATATTTAAACCCTCCTCCTCCTCACCCTCCTTGTTGGTTCATCTTGTCAAACCCAGTTGGGCAGAGTTAGATCCTGTTTCCCAGTCATTCTCCTTGTGCTTTTGTTTGGTCCTGAAGTTTTTTGTTCTCCTCTGGCTTCCTGTACTCCCATGTTTTTTTTTTCTTTGTAAGTTTTTGTTCGTTATTTTTTCATAAAATCTTGAAATCAACTCACAGCCTCAGCCTATCTGTATATGGTCCACTTAAACAAACACACAACATGACTGAGTGATTTTTACCTAGCACTGCTTGACAAATATCTTTTCTTCCACAACACAAACAAAAAGTAAAACCTGAGACATCTATAAGGGGACAAAGACTTCATCATAGCCCATGTCCAGGGCTTTTGGCTGAGCTTCCATTTGACCATATTTCTTGCCCACAATGTATCTCCAACTGTCTTGTCTCCATATCAGTCTTCTCTATCACACTGTCATCATAAGTCCAGTAAAATTGTCTACCTCAACCTTCATAATCCTCTATTTCTCTAGCTTTTACAGTTCTCTAATCTGGTTCTAATCTGTTTGGCACTTCTTTGGTCATTGTTGTCTCAGGGACTGGCTAAACTGGTGAAGAAAGCTTCTTTATCTGCCAGAACTTTTGTTTACTTGACTTGGAAATGTCAGTAGGACTAAAAAGTCTTGAGACCACCTTGAAAAAGACATTGAGCCGACACAGATTCATGTGCAAACTAAGATTTCTTAAATGATTCCTAATCTTATACTTTTCAAATTCAGTCTTCAGAGACATTAGTCAAAACAATAACACCTCCTGTTCTTACACATCTGAGTATTTTTGCTAGACTTTTATGAAGATAAAAGCAGCTTTGTCACCTACTATATTGGTTTCCATTTTGAGGGATGTGCTTTTAATTTGTTTGCTGGATTTGTCTTACGCAATGCCAGTTACATAATATAATTAAAAGTGGCTGTTTTACCATCATTGAATTACATTTATGTGTTTTCCATTTCCCAGTCAAGCATACTTAAATCAAGAAAGGGTTCAAGCTTATTGAAATCCGTGGCTATATTTAATACCAGACAACAGAGTGGCAATTTATTTAGCTCAAATCACCTTGTGCAGCCTGTTCTTTTAAACTGAAAGTGGATTGAATGTGGAATTAACTTGTTTTCTGACTTTTGATTGAGAGATTTATTCAGCTAAATCTATTTTAAATGTATCAATGATTTATAGATGAATTTTTCTTTCACCTTTGCCTAACAGTCTAAAATATTATTTACAAATCACTGCACTGGCATCAAATAACCTCTCCATACAATACTATACCCTAGTAATATGATTTTAATGTGAAACAGCAACATAAAGTTGTTCATTTTGTACAATGAAAAGAAAAGACAGCTAGTTTTAAAACATTTACAAATGTACAGACTGCACAGAAAGCTTTTGAAATAGAAGACCCATTTGAAAGTAAACGTCACCCTTTTACACCCTTTAATAAAACATGGTCACATGGTCACAGTGAGCCCCGCCTTACTTTGTTTCATGCCTTGTTTGATCTGAGCTGTTTTACTTTTCAGCGATTCTGATGGAACTTTGCGTTTTTATTCTTTGCACACAAGTTTTCTTCATTTCTTTTACCTTTCCTCTCCCTACGTTTCTCCATCCGTTCCCATATCCAAATTGACCTTCTCTTTGCAAAGCCTTCTAGATGTCCCTTGTTAGAACCTACAGAAGCCATGCTTATCTGTAACAAGGTCTCCAGCTCACAAGGCCTCACTGCTGTTCAGCCAAACATTGCCATTCAATCATATCTTGTTACCCTGGCATGCCCCTTTCAAGCCATCCATTCTGGAAGATAAATAGCCGCTCAAAGGGCACAAGAATCAAATTCAATCACCAAGCATAACTTTTTTCTTTTTTCTTGTTTGGCTCTACATACCAATTTCATCCATCCACATTACTGCGTTTGAATTTGTAGAAAGACATTTGGCCTGTTTTCCACAATGGATCCCTCTGCAAAACTGACAAACTTCCAGATGAAAAACCTTAACTGACTTGGAACGTACAAGCCCTAAATATAGTTCCTTTTGAGGCAGGACGTACAACTGCAAAAGCTTAAATCAATGAAGAACGACTGAATGGCATTGTATTTGACCAGTAAAGTACAATCAGAAGCAATAATTGAATGATAAATATGTTTTTTTTAAATTGTAGGTCTGATCCACAAATCTTAAATGTTAAACTTCATTTCTGTCATTGTATTCACATTGGTTAATGTGCAAACCAACAATCATCTGAACTTGGAAAAAGCATAATTTTTATAGATTTGTGGCATCAACAAGGAACCTCTGCAGACCAGTCCAGCTACAGTACTATTTACAGTACGTCTCACATCATTACCCAAAGCATCCATAGCCTGCTAAAACATCTATCGGTGAATTAATGTAAATTATTAACCCTCCTATTATGTTACGGGTCAATTTGACCTGTTTCAAATTTTAAAAATCTTTTAAACAACGCTGTCTGTAAATGTCTGGGTCATCAGTCAGACCAGCAGTTATATAATGTCCTTGGTATTTATCAGAAGCAGACACCTCAAGAACAGCACCAGATAAAGAGAAGTCAGGAAGTACCAGCTTCTCATCCCGCTTTTAAAAAAAAATCATGTTAAATTTTAGTACATTGTACATAACGCCAGACTCCTGACCATATTGTGAGCAGGTCCTCAATCATTTCTGAAAACCAAAATAACTAGATCACCAGCATTCATGAGGTGGTTAATTATGGTCTCACCCTGTCCCACAGTTTTGCACCCACTAAAATCATCCATGTTTACGTTAAAAAAAGAGGAGACAGAATGCTTCCCTTTCTAACCCCTGTTTGTTATTTTAAAGGGAGCTGACATACTGTGTAAACAAGCAAGATGGAAGAAAGGGAAGCACACATCTAAAAATAAACGGAGAAAAGATAAAACTTAGGAATGAGAAGGGCTGCTGAAACAGGCTGCCTGTTCCTGTGGCTCTGGAAGAAGAAAATAAAGATATTTATTTAACTTGCTCTCAAATGATCAATGTCAATACAGCATTAAGATGGAAAGACATCCATGTGGTCCTCACAATGAAGTTACAACTAACATGGTTAGTTCATGTTGTTCTGATCAGTAATCACCAAACATCACTGGTTAATTATCAACCACATCCTTTCACAGTAAAAATGTGCAGCAACTGCAATCTGTTGTTCAGATGCCGGCTTCTTTTCACTGTTTATTACCTGAAATAAAAATGTTACTAAGACTCAAGTCACAGACAAGGAGTGCAAGTCTACATCAAGCTAGAAGTTGTTTTTTTTATTATTTTTGCCACTTCACTGCAAGTCAGAGTTTGAAACTTAAATAGCCATTTCTGTGTTTATATAGGGAATTTTAAAAATATGTAGACAAAAACAGTCACTGTAGAGGCTTATACCATTTTGGAGGACAAGATGTAGAGCAATTAGGAATTCTGCACACTTGCATTTTTGTTACTTTCTTCAATTAGTCAATTAGTTGTACAAGTTAAGAGTGAGATTAATCACAGATTCTTGCTGCTGGCCAAGCAATCCATGGAGTCTTCTGCAATGTAATGGGAAAAGAGACGGGAGGAAATCGGTGGAAGTGAGCTGCTGAAAAAAAGAAGAATGAGCAAGAAAGGAGAAGACTAGTAGAAATCATGGGAGATGTGAGGCTCTGATTTGGTTGCTGCTTAGGAATTAAGCCCTGAAGAAAAAACATGACTCAATAAAACTTGGGTGTGAGTGAGAAAAGAGTGAATTTGAAATCTTGTTGATCTGAAGAATCTAATACACTAATTTGGACATTTGAAATTCTTAATATAATTGAATAAAAGACTTATTTTTGCAAAAGCTGTATTGTGTAATGTGTCCACATCATTTAAGACTTTGTTTGTTGGGTTCATGTTTGACAAGCAATAATTTTAAAACAGTTTAATTGTCCCACCTCTAATCCTCGACTCCAAACATTCCCTTAAAGTTTGTTGCATTAATTAGTAGCATATTCATCAGATCATGTTCTGCACCCATATGATGCTCTTACAGAATACAGGGTTGTTGTAACCTAATTTAATGCAGTAGAGAAAAAACCCCAATAATTTATGACGTATTTTATTTATTTTTTTCAATTTTAAGATGTATAGATATAAAGATAGTCCACTTGTCCTCATGTTTGGGCAAAAGAGAGGTTAGGCTCCAGTTTCTCTGTGTTCCTGCAGAGCTGATAGTGGTTTGATAAATGCATGGATCGGCCTTTTTATTGAAACTAGGACAGTCCTCCAGGTCCACTATCCTGCATGTTTTACTTTTTTCTTTAGTTCTCTCCCTGGTTCAACACACCCGGATCAAATGATGGCTTGTTAGCAGGTCTCTGCAGAGCAATGACATGCTGAAGAGGAACTAAATCATGCAGGATACTGGCCCTTGAGGACGGACTTTGGAGACCCCTGAACCAGGAGATAAACAAAACCACTTCTAAGCTGTGTATCTGTCAAAAGTTATTCAACCAATGTTTTGGTGTCTCTAATCCCAGATCAGGAAGAAAAAGTTTATATGCATGTGAAGCATTAAGGGTTGAAATACAATTTTTATGACACACCCTCTTCCCCAATGTCTGTCCTGTCCCCCGTTCTATCCCTTTTGACAAACACACACACACACACACACACACACACACACACACACACACACACACACACACACACACACACACACACACACACACACACACACACACACACACACACACAGATGGGAGATCTTACAAAGAAAAAAAATCCACTGACAGAGGTTAAAGAGGAGAAGAACTAAAGACGGTTAAAGGCAACTCTCTCTGCTTCTGCCAGGCAGAGGCAGCTGTATTACATAACACTCGGAGGGTTTGGTAGCTCACATGCTTTTAAGGAAGAAGCACATGTTCCAGTGCACCTGAATTCTCATGCAAGGTAGATGAAGACAAGAATCAGGCGAAGGATCATAAGCCAAAGCAGCAAAAGCAGAAGCTGAACAATTACCAAGAAAATAAAAGTTCTGTGTTGTGCAAAATGGCTTATTTTTCTTATTTATAGTCATTTAGAATGTCTTTAACACATTACTCCATTTAACAGTGTTGTGAATCGTATTAAAAGTAATTTATTTATCTTAAAACTACTGATGTTTAATATGTAATAATTACACTATTGAATTATAAGCAAACTGCAGTGGCTCCAGATATGTGATTGTTTGCTTAAACCGATGGTCTAACAAAACTCTCTCTTGAATGGTGGGATGTTCCAGCCACAAGTCTGAAGTCAGAGAACTGATGGGTGAGTTGTCTTTGGTTGCTCTGCACAGACTGTTGCAGCTGTTAGGCTGACACCATCTGGGCCTGCAGCCTGGTTCTGGTTCAATCTCTCTTCCAGAGACAGACGGGTGACAGACGAAGCAATGGGCACAGCAGAGTCTCCTGAATTAGTTGAGGACAAATATGTTAAAGTAGAAGGGCCCAATGCTGAGATGAAGGATGAAACACTTTACAAGTGACAGAAAAGATGTGAGTCAAAGGACTGAGGGACGTCAGCTTGGCTGGGGACAGGAGAGGAGGATGCTGAGTTTGTTCCTGAACTGAACCTGTTGAAGAAACTTTGTGATTTTCTTCACCCTGACCACACGTCTCTGATATTGCTCTTCTAGATCTAGCTCTCCAGATTCTTCCTATACACTTACATTTTGCACACTTACTGGCATTAACTTACTTGTTCCATGCGATATTGCAGAGTCGCGTGAGCCAACACACCCCTACGACATCCAGATCCTTAAGGAACTGATCTCATCCACCCCCGGGGCCCTGCCACAGAGGAGCTTTTTGACCACCTCGCGACCTCGTCCCCAGAGATTGGAGAGCCCAACCCAGCCCAGTCCCCAGGCTCAGCTTCCTCAACAGAAGGCATGTTGGTGGGATTGAGGAGGTCTTCGAAGTATTTTGCCCACCGGCCCACAACGTCCCGAGTTGAGGTCACCATCCCCACCATAAACAGTGTTGGTGCTGCACTGCTTCCCCCTCCTGAGACGGCGGATGGTGGACCAGAATCGCCTCGAAGCCGTACGGAAGTCTGTCTCCATGGCCTCTCCAAACTCCTCCCACGCCCGAGTTTTTGCCTCAGCGACAACCCGAGCCGCATGCCGCTTCGCCCGCCGGTACCCATCAGCTGCTTCTGGAGTCCCACAGGCCAAAAAGGCCCGATAGGACTCCTTCTTCAGCTTGACAGCATCCCTCACCGAAGGTGTCCACCAACGGGTTCGAGGGTTGCCGCCGTGACAGGCACCAACAACCTTGCGGCCGCAGCTCCAACAGGCCGCCTCGGCAATGGAGGTACGGAACATGGTCCACTCAGACTCAATGTCCCCCACCTCTCCCGGGACATGCTCGAAGTTCTGCCGGAGATGAGAGTTGAAGCTCCGTCTCACAGGGGACTCCGCCAGACGTTCCCAGCAGACCCTCACTACACGTTTGGGCCTGCCAGGTCTGACCGGCTTCCTCCCCCACCACCGGAGCCAACTCACGACCAGGTAGTGGTCAGTGGACAGCTCCGCACCTCTCTTCACCCGAGTGTCCAAGACATACGGCCGCAGATCCGATGAAAAGATGTTCAATATTATTTAATTTTAATTGAATGCTGAAACAAACAGTTATTGATTGATACTTTAACAGTTTAATGGTTTTATCGATACATTCTGACACAAAGTTTTGTTACCACCAAGACAAATCTTTGGCAATAAAATGAGTATTTTCATGTTAATTTTCTTTTTCTGTTAAATTGCTTGTGTGGTAAATAGTAAGAAAAACATTTAATGTAACTTGTGGAGTTTTCAGCTTAACACTTAAAAACTTAACATGTGGTATTTCATCTTAATAATAAATAATTTTACATCTGTCTGGTGATCCACAGAAGCAGACAAACCAGTCATTTGTTTTCTTTTTATTTAAAGACTAATGCAGAGAATCAGGATTTACAGGGCCATATCATAACCAAAAGAAACAAAAAGAGAACATTTACAGAAGGTTACCAAATCATCTACATCAATCACAACCCTCTATCAGTATCACTGAACTACCAGCATATGTACTGCATGTGGATATGTGAGCTCGTGTGCATTTTGTGTGTTTATAATGTCCATATAGATTCAATCTTGTTCTGTTTTCATTCACCCTAATCGACCTTTTGTGCTTTAGAAAATTACTACATTTGAAGTTCTTTTCAGTGAAAATTAGAATATATCATGTTTGATAAAAATACAAGAAAAAATATTCCAGTAGGAATCTAGGAATAACCAAAAGACTCATTGTTGGAAAGCATGTTTGCAATGATGAAAACCGCCATGGACCCGTAAGAATGTGATATTTACATCATGAAATGAGTGAAGGTAATAGGAAGCTCATGACTGTACTGTGTCTTATGTTTCACATTCTGAAATGTAACAAAATTAGTATTTTCAGACCTGGCAAAAAAAAAAAAACCCACAATAATATATACTCAGACATGGTATTTAATCTTTGTTTTTTTCCCTCTTTGAATACTATGCTTCTGGTGGAAAACGTTCAAGCTGTAGAAAATTCACATTTATACTCTCATTTTAACATGTAAGGTCAAAAACTATGTTGGATTTAAAAGTACTTTTGATTTAGGAAATTAAGTGAATAACATAAGTACTGTTTTATTAAACAAAAAAAGGAAAACATGTTTGCCTTCCTTCATTTTTGTACAAAAAAGAAATCATTCTAGAACTTGAACACAAATTTTTAGACAAAGAAATCTTGTTACAGTTTTGCTCCTGACTTTTTCGGCTCAATCCTTTTATTGCACAACTCTGGAGAAAAAGTGCAATTGGCCATAAAAGCCATTTTCCTCTCAACCAAAGACAAATCTGAAGCACAAACAAAAGAGATAATCCACTGTGTTCTTCAATGTCACCCTGTATGGCCATTGTTGGAAGGAAAAAAAAAAAGAAGCTAATAGCTGGTATAAAAGCTAAGCTATTTTCTTTTCATTATAATTTGTAAATCTAAAGCTTAATGGTTATGGAGAAAAAGGTCAATGAAGCAGTTCAAAGTTGTCCTTGCATAGCACGAAGCCAACTACATAAATGTAATGTTATTGTTCTTTTTAAATGTGCAAAATGCATAACAATAAATTGATAATACAAACAATATTCATCATCTTCTCTTGTAATATCTTCAATAATATAATCAAACGCTGTATGTTTATGTATTTTACATATGTATATCTATATATATATATATATATATATTTCTTCATGATAATAAACATAAATACATTTTTTTAGAATTCTAACATCTTTGTACAACTCTGTATCCTGAACCTTACATCGCTTGGCCCTCTGCATGTAGGTAAAGAGGCCGTGAACAGTGGACTGCCTGCATACGCTTGCTAAAATGTTCCATTCAGGGATAAATTTAGTAGTGATTGTAACTGTGATGCAAATATAATAGAGAAATCACTAATCTCTTATTCGGATTCCTTCTGGCAGCAATGTGATCTTTTAACAGCACAACACAAAAAATGTAATCCTCTGCAAAGTGTTCATACACCTTAAACCTTTCCACAAAGCAACCACACACTTTAATGTATTTCAGCAAGACTTCATGGGATAGATGAACACAAGTGGCACATTTCTGAAGCAGAATGTAACAGCTGTTTGTTACCAAGAAATATTTTGTGTGATGCAAAAGCATTCAACTCCCTTTACTCTGATTACCCTAAACACAATCCAGTGCAGCCAATTTTTTTCAGGAGCCAATTAGCGATTAGCTAATTAGCAAACAGACTTCACCTGTGAATTTTAATGTCATTACAAACCGAGCTGTTTTTGAGGCCTTGGTGGTTTGGCCTCAGAACATTAGTGGACACAAGGAACACAACAGGAAAAGGTTGGAGTAAACTCTATGCCGTTACCATGGTGAAACATGGTTATGGCAGTTACTTCCTTTCATACTCGTATTGTGATGTGAGGATCTATGTCTCCTGAAAAATGTGGGAAGATGGTCAGAGTAGTTAAAAAATAAACTGCAGTAGAGGAAGAAAAGCTAATTGAATGCAAAAGTACTCAAGAGTTGGCTGGATGCTCCAAGTATCTGTGGCAAGACTGCAAATTGATTTTCATAGACACTCATAATCCATTCTGATTAATCTTGAACTACTTTGCAAAAAGGAGTTGAAAAGAAATTGGCTCCATATGCAGATCTAGTAGAGAACACAAAGTATTAATTTTGGGGGGGGTTGAATACAAATGCATGTCTGAGTTTAAATAAAAACATGTCACTTTCCCTTTATTTGGAAATTATGCACTACACTGTGTTGGTCTATCATGTAAAGTCTCAAGGAATGCATTAAAGTTTGCTAGCACAAGAAAATGTAAAAATGTTCAAGGGGTACTGATGTTTTGCAAGAGATGGCTCTCCACGGTTCTTATATGTGTGTGTGGCTTAATTCAATCCCATGTAAAATACATTCAGCACAGCACACTGAGAGTCCACAAAGCAGTGCTGTGGTACTCCACATTTTGTCAAAGAAGGTCAGAATTGAAGCCAAAGGCTTCACAAAGCAAGATGGTTACATAAAGCCTGGTAATTTTACCAACATATCAAAAGTATTTAATAAATGTCCATGCCCAGCACAAATGAAACTACAAGTACAGATGGGTCAGTGTAAAGCTACAATGGATATCACCCCCAGACTGAGTGTCAGGTTCAGGTCCTAAGAAAAGCCCTTACTAATAAATATTGCTACATCAACATAATTAAAAATTGGACTGTTTAGAAACCTTTACATGTCACGTCAGAGGAGAAGCATTTCCTAAAAGCCTGTCTTTTTAATTTAAAAGAAGAAAAAGAAGCAAGCAATGTTCAAACCCAAACGAAAACATTCTTTCCACTTTATGTTGTTTGGAAGAGGGATTGACATCATGCTACAAAAATATATTCATCTTCTGCACTATCGTTGAACTACAAGACAAGTCCTCTTTGAGAAACACAGCGCCGGCTAACCTAAGATTACAGTGCCACTTCAACTCATTGTCTTTTTCCCCCTTTTGTCTCCTTCGTTCTCTGTCCCTGTCTCTTGCTGTTGCTCACCAAACAAGCAGCAACAAAATGACTCCAAACGGGGCATGTGATACTGAAAGGCAGTGTAGCTGGTACTTTCTGAGTATTATGTCTCAATTTTCTTTCCAGTGAATCTGGAAACTGTAGTAAACGTGGTCAGCGTGGGGATTCAGTGGGATGGAAAATAAAGACGTGCCGCCCATCTACAAATCCATCACAGCTTGAATTCTGGAAATGATAAAGGCACTTCTCCTCCATCTCAATGTGCCCCACCACATGCTAACTAAACTTTTCTACAAATGCTGTATTAGCAAAGGAGGCCCCAGCCTAAAGACTCCAACAGAAACAAAAAGTAAACAAAATTATTAAATAAACTCAATGCCATGTTTAATTCAGAGAATTTGCGATGGTTCTAGATTGTTGCCTACAACTTGCCATCATTAGAAAGGATTTTATTGGTGCGTTTGGTGGTGTGGTCACAAACACCCAGCTGAATGGTGTTTAAATTCAGTTAAACCAATTTAGCATGAAATGCAGATTAGGTGAGAAACAGTCACTCAAAAATGAATGAACTCAGTTTATGCTCCATTTGTAAAAAGAATCAGAATGAAAAAGTTGACCTTTCCATTGATTCAGTTAAAACCCCGTTAGTTACACTTTGCAAAGCTTAATCATAATAAAGACATCTCTAACACTTGGTAGTATTTACAATGCAGTGAAATTAAATCCATATATCTTCAGTTCTGAGCACAGGTGATTTAAACTTTGTATGTTTTGTCCTCTAAATAAACTGTGTCCACTGAGACATGTTTTATTGCTATTGCAGAAACAATAAAATATTTTTTTTCAAGAATGACACAATCTAATAAACATTCTACCTAGAATGGAAGATATATTTGAAAAAGAATGAGCGTTACACTTGTGACATCAAATAACCCAAGCCATCAGTCCACACGGGTCTAATTTTAGAATAAATAAATAGAAATCATAAAATTTCCTGCCCATGCATATTCACAGGTGCCTCTTTACTGTCTGTAATTCCACACTTTAAAATAGGTTAAAGAAAACAAAGAAACAAAAAAAGGGAGATACTTACGCAAGGAAACAAACAAAAACACTGCCCCAGAAAAACCTGGGCTATGAAGTGGTAGAATAGCATTCTCTTGGCTAAATATTTTTAGTAGCATTTTGTAGTAGCATCCTCTTGGACCTGAACGATACCCTTTCAAAACTCTGAATTTATCTTTTTTTTTTTTCTATATTGTTTCTTTTGAAATCTTCAAAATTTAGGTAAACACAGAAGCAATGCAACAAGTGGGTATTCAAACCAGAGTGGACGCAATGTTTATCTCAAAATAACCACTTTTTTTGTAAAAGGATTAAGAAAAAAAATAAATAAATCAAAAAGACAAAAAGATGAATTAGGTGTGATTGACGCCCTGCAATTTGGGCTTCTTATTCAAGTAGGTTGCCCAGTAGACCAAGTTAAAGGTTCCAAAGAGCAGGGGGAAGGCTATTCTGGCAATCCTGTCTATCTTGCTCACACTGTTAAAGGTCTTCTTGGCCTCAGGGGGTTTGGGTTTCGGCTCCTCTTTGGGCTCATCTGGGGGTGGAGGAGCGCTTTTGGCGATTGTGGCTAATCCCGGGTTCCTGGCTGGATTGGGTGCGAAGGGTGTAGCAGTGGTGGGCGGGTAGGCCGTTGTGTTGTTTTTCTTCAGGAGAGACTCCTTCTTCTTCTTTTGCTGATTGCGGTTTTTAGAGAAAGAATTGGAGGAAAAGCAAAAGCATATCAAAACTTCAATTTACAAAGAAATTACATGTTTTAGAGAAACTTTTTCACTGGGTAAGAAAGGGCAATAAATTATAACTCTCATTTGTCATTATGTAAAACACATTATTAGGGCTGAAACGATTCCTCGAGTGATTCGAGTACCTCGATTATTAAAATTCCTCGAGGAAAATTGACCTGCCTCGAAGCTTCGCTAATTTATGTTTTATCATTTAGCGCACCGTGTTTCAGCCGGAACATTATTTGCGTTGCGCGGAGCTCTGACTTCCGCCTCTGAGTTGTTGACGGAAGCTACGTGTTAGCGGCATAACGTCCAATCTTCAAGTTCGGCCCGCGGGGATTTTACTGATTGGTGATAATTCTGGGTTTTCATCGTTTTTGTGGGACCGATAAACATCCTTAAAATGACCGGCGCGATGCCGGGAGTTCGGCAGCCTTTCTGCTCCGGAGCTGCTGGTTGAACGGCGGGAAGAAGTTGAGGAGGATTTATACAGGTGAGCGGAGAGACTGAACACGGCGGGCGGCTGAGGGTTGATGCTTACAGGGTAAGAGCAGCTTTACGGACGAACCGCACAATAAACTTATATCATCCCGGTCTGAACAAACGGGAGGCGGAACATGGCTGGTAGATGAGTTTCTGAACGGAGGAGCCGTAAATATCCCGTGTTGCTCCCCCGGTCTACAAAAAACGTAACTGGTAGGGAAGCTCAAAGGTGGAAAAAATAGACTGATGTTGATATCCGATAGTAACACTGGTGTTATGGAAGATTTACCAATATTTTATTTCATAATTGTTTTTATCCGATTACGCAATTAATCGTAAGAAAAATCTATAGATTACTCGATTACTAAAATAATCGTTTACAACAGCCCTACACATTATATGTAGTTACTACACGCAAACCTTTGTTTATAAACCTTGATTTCTAGTTTTAATGACTTTCTTCTTAATGCTAATTAAAACATATTTAAGGAGATTTGAATATTATATTGGACCAGTAAATAAATATTGTTAAGACAGAAATGAGGGAATATTAAAGGTTATTTTCAGAAGGTAACCTGAATTTGCCAAATGAATCTCATCAGAAAGCATATGCCAGTTTACTGAGATCTACTTCTGATTTAAAGGGTTAAAAGTACCAACAAATGAATAAAATGTGAAATAAACATTTAAAAAATGTAAATAAATTTAAATTAATGTTTATATATTGTGCGACGAGAACATGTTTCCTTCTTGTACCGTTGTTTTTCTTTTTGTTTTGTTTTTCTCTTTTGTCATGCAAAAATGTTTCTGAATATCAAACTAATGGAATATCCCGGATATCCCACCCGAATATCAGCCGACCAGTAAAGGTTAAGGCTGAACATTGTGTGTGAAAACAGCACTGTGAAGTATTTAAATAAATACTGAAATAACCTTATATCCTTCGTTAAGCATATAATAACGACGTCTAATTTTAAGTACAATCTTTTAAGCGATTCTAAGATGATAGAAAAGTATTTATCGTTTGGTTTTGTTCTCTTTTGGCTGGAGGATTCGGTGTTTGGTGCTGCTAACTACAGCATGCAGACAAGTAGAGCAGAAAGCTCAGGATAAACACTAAACTATTAATGTTCATGTCATGTTTCTGAAATAGCACTTTCTGTTAGATGATGTACAGACTGTAACAAAATGCTCTCCTGAACTAACTTGCAAAGCAATTATCAAAAATGATTATGTCTTTAAGAAGCATTTCTTACAATGCTTGTGTGAAGGTTTTATATTTTACTAGACTGAGGAAGGATATGTTCAGCTGAACACATACAATATTTTCTTATATTTAATATAGCAATAGAATATTTGTTCATCTTTTATTGCAACATCATCCAGAGATGAAGGGAAAACAACACAAAATAAAAAAAAAAACCCATTTGCTAATACAGAGAGCCGCTAACATTGAATAAGTACCTTCTCAGGGACCACACTTTTTCCATCCCAAGCATAACCCCTCTTGGTGAAGTAGTTGACTGTGGCAAACTCAATGAGGGCAGAGAAGACGAAGGCGTAGCAGACGGCGATGAACCAGTCCATAGCTGTGGCATAGGCCACTTTAGGGAGAGAGTTCCTGGCGCTTATACTGAGAGTAGTCATGGTCAGGACAGTGGTCACTCCTGCAGGGAGATAAAACGATGAGAATGATAACCGTCACGTGGATTATAAATGCATGAAGAATGTCAGTTACAAACAGCGTTTAAAAGGAACGATAAAACAAAACGAGTTTCATTGTAACACTGCAAATGATTCGTAAAGTATCAACATTTTGGAAGCTGGGACATGAATTTACTTGATCAAATATAAAAACAAGCCAAGTATATAAGCAGCTGACAGTCTTGGCATTTTAGGCTTTGCATTATGGAGATTTTCAGACAGAGATGGAAAGCAGACACAGCATTGAAAAGAGATGAGAATCAAGCAAAATTATGTAGAAAATAATGAGCAGTGTAGATTACAGCGTTCAGACCCATGTGGTCCCATCAGGGAGGCTTGGCTATCATTAATCCAGCCATCATAACATAACCTTTTTACACTCACAAACACATGTATCTTCCATAAACTTCAAGAACACAATGTTGACTTGCTCCCTTTTACATCCTGCCTATTATCAAAGAAAAGGATATTTAGAGCTGCCGACTTCACATATCTATTTTCACGATACCGTTAAAAAAATGCAGACTTCCACCTAGTTTAACAGACGTTTCTGACTCCCTTCCAGCTCACTAGAAATGGAGGTTTGTAATTTATACAAGAGAAAGAACATATGATTCATGACTAAACTCACCAAGTACCGGAGATGAAAAACACACTCACTCCCATCCCCTCCACCCAAAATTAATACCTTCAGACAAAATGTATCTAATTATGCAACTACAAAAAAGGGTTAATAAAAAAAATTATTCATTTTGAAATAAAATGGCTTGACACAAAGTGCAGTGTGTCAAATCTAGAAAATCATATTGCTCTACTAAATCAGCCACGCAAAGGTATGATGAGACATAATGAAGCAGTGGAGTAACTGGGTCAGACCGTATCTAATAGAGCAGTGCTCATTTTAGAACAGCCAACTGCAGATGTGTAGACAATCATCAGGAACAGCTGGCTTCAGATGTTATCAAAAACGCTGAAAATACCGATCCACACATGCTGCATGTGGATTACATATTATATTATAAAATGAGAAAGGTGTTTTTCTCTCAAACAATTCTCTATTGCCAGCAAAGAATGATTTGTCTGAAACAGACCCTCACCCCACCGCAAACAGTACAGCTCTGATGTATGACCAGTTAAGTCTCGCATTTGTGAGCATCAAATAAGTAGGTCAAATATATTTATTGAGCTGATTTTTTTATAGCTACCTCAAGGCAGTCGTCCAGAAAATTCTTTGCATCGTTTGAAGGAGACCACAGTAAGGAATAACAGGTTGCCTTAATAACAAAAGCAAGGACGTATCTTCTTATAGGAACATTGTTGCTGTATTAAAATAACTTGATTACAGAATCCATACACAAGTGTGCTCAGGACAGCACCAAGTGCTGAGCTGTTATGTGCAATCTTGATTTCCTGACAAATGGAAACATGAAGCCAAAATGTTGCTGCTTTCCAGCTCATTAAGCTATAAACATCTAATGCTGGGCTTGGTGCGGTTTTATCTAGGTTGCTGCTGCATTTCAGGGGTTTTTTGTTAATATAAATTAGATAATCCACAATGTGTGTCGAGAACATCACATTAGGATGTACAATAATTAAAGCTTGGGGTAACAGTTGAACTAAATTTAAATATGGAAACTGTTTCAAAATTTGTGGCTCTTCCACGGAGCGGCCATTTGAACAGCAGAACATTCCCTTTTGGACAGATGCCAGGGAAAAGGAATACCGCTTCTGTTTCAACCAGGAACTGCTGCACCTACATTTCACTGTGTTGGAAATAGGATTTACAGGAAGGCATGGAAGTAAATCATCTGAAGGAAAAGTTTGCTCACACAGAGCCATGAAAATGTATTCACACGTTTTAAAAATGTTCAATAATTGTCACACTCTGCCGCGTATTCTGTTGGGATTCCATGTGATGTGGAAAAAAAAATGTATACATCCTTAAAGTTCTCAAAAAAAATCTACAAAATGTAAGTTACATCTGTAATCAGCCTCACACCTCTAATTCAAATCCAAAGCAACCATGTGGAGTAAACTCTGGTCATATGAAACCGAAATCAAACTACTGGGCCGACATAAAAAATGCATTGTGTGAGTGAAGAATAATACTACATCATTGACCCTGAAAAAACATTGTCACAATTAAACCTGGTGCTGGCAGCATAATGGTGTGGGGATCCAGTCTGTCAGCTCTGACAGATGGACAACATGTGTAAACTTTAACGTGAAAAGCTGGTGGGGATATACATCAGAATGCTTGCAGTCATAATTATTGCAAAAGTAGCTAAACAAAGCTTTTACTCAGCTTGGTTTTTAGATTTTTAAAAGCTAAAAATCTTGAAAAAGGTTTGTGTTTGTCTATTATAATAGAACTAAGATTAAATGTAAAAAAAAAAAAGGAAGAGTAAAGACACTTTTGAGAGGCTTTGCAATAACAAGTATCACAAATTAATGTAACAGTTAATATTGAAACACCAATTATTTTGGACCGTAAGAATAAGTGATGTCGCCATCATAGTTATTATGTAATGTTGTGAAGCTGCTAAATCTGGTAGATTTTCTAAGGAGAGATTATTTGATGTTTGCGTTCTTGTGCAAGTGCAGTAATTTTCACAATAGGACCAAGTATTTCTCTCCTCTTCCATCTATCCCGCCTACATACTTATGTGAAAGTAGGAAAGATGGTGTTGGAGGTTGTTTTTACTCTTTTTTTTTTTTACTAACTTACTTTTTCAACTCCTCTCATGTAACACAATCTCTTTTGTTCCTTTTTATTTGAACATTTTGTCTCTTAAACTAAACAGTTGATTTACATGTGGGCTTTACAGGATTCTCAGCTGAATTTAAAGCCAAATACTAATGAAATGGAAGTATTTGATTAAGATAAGACTTCCTGAAACATGCACTCTTTTCAACTGGACATCGTGCGTCTATATGAAAGCTGGATGTGACAAATTAGCAGTGAGACCAGACTGCCAACGTTTCAGCTTGTTTACCACGGAAACAGGAATTTAATTGGAGAACGATGAAGGCACCACCACTCCACTTGGTATTTTATTATTGCTTTAAAAGTGTTGTCATTCTTAGTATCTCGTATACTTTAGTGTGTTTGACAGGCTCTGTTGTCATGGAAACAAGTATCCTATTTTCTGCAATGTTTACCACAGATGGTGAGGAAAGGAAAAAGAGAACATTATGATTTAGCAATAAAAATAATATATTCATTCATTGCATCAAATAATAAGGACTTCCTGTTTAGACACAACGTGTTTGGGGGTTGTGAGAGCACAGAAAGTACTTTAAATTCATTAAAGTCACCTTGATCACAGATTGTACCCAAGATCAAATGCATCTTCTGAATAAGGGATAAAGTTCTTCTCTTTTCTTCAATCACTTGATTATTTTCTCTTTTAAAACATCCGTCATAACATCTTTCTGCTAATCTGACGAATCTCAAGCAAGCGAATAAATGTCCAGGCCCTGAATCAGAGAGGAACCACAGGCGAAACCCTGTCAGCGAGAGCAAAGGCTCCAGGAAAATGTCTTTGTGTTTCTGTCACGCTCAGTGGTTCCAAGCAGAAGTGTCTTTCAAACAGTGTTTTGACTGAGAAAACAACCAATCAGACATGACAATCAAAATGTGGGTCAAAAGTACAACAGTACAGCGGAAAGCCTACTGACTGAAACATACCCAAAGTTCTTGGTGTGACATAAGTCATGTTTCTGGGTGCTGGAAAGACCTGGCACCAAAGATGGTACAGATGTTGAGATTTAAAAATGAAAATACACATCTAGTTTATTCATGAATAATGCAACAGCTTTAATTACCTAGAAGAAGTGGAAGGATGTGAAGACACAAGGTTTTGTATCAAACCATTGATCAATCTAGATGTCAGAGAGATACATAAAATATCAACATGACTTCATAACACCCCAATATGCAGGTTTGCCGTTTGATTTATCAAAACTCACGCTGTTTTCACTCCCCTGGCAGAAAGGTTCTCACCTATGAGACGATATTGACCCAACTTCTAGATGGAGCATCTATGTTTTATTATAATTCAATTATTGAAATAAGCTGACTTTTTAAGTATTTAACACTGATGTATTATTTTACACATTTCAGAGGGCAGGTTGCTTGAAGCCTCTTTAAAGTAATAAGCTTGGAGAACTTTATAACATTTAGACAGACGACCCACTGATTAAATAATTTGTGACTTTTCCATGTGCTATGATCTTAAATATTTACTCATAAACATCATCTGTGGTTATGAGAAAAGAATAAATGAAGAAGGTTCTGGGTTCGATTCCCAGCCCCGGTCTTTCTGCATGGAGTTTGCATGTTCTCCCTGTGCATGGTGGGTTTTCTCCGGGTACTCCGGTTTCCTCCCACAGTCCAAAAACATGACTGTCAGGTTAATTGGCCTTTCCAAATTGCCCCTAGGTGTGAGTGTGTGTGTGCATGGTTGTGTGTCTCTGTGTTGCCCTGTGACAGACTGGTGACCCATCCAGGTGACCCCGCCTCTCGCCCGGTACGTTAGCTGGAGAGGCACCAGCAACTCTCTCGACCCCACTGAGGGACAAGGGTGTAAGAAAATGGATGGATGGATGTTGATATTTAAATTTTCTTTCTTCTTCATAAAGTTTAGACGGAGGCTATAAAAATGCAGTTGAACACAATCAGTTGACATTCACACAATATTTAGTAAGTATTTATGTTTTTCTCGTAGCAGTATGATGATAATAAGTTTGGAGACCATTTTATTTCATAATGAGCACATTAGTGTTGAATTTAATGAAGTGGGTGAATTCAATTCAATTCAGTTTTATCCATACAGTAAGAATTCACAACAGATGTCTTGAAATACTTAACATAAAATCCTTAAATTTAATCATACATATATTCCCACTGATCCTTGTTGTCAAACTGTACAGTAAGCTAAGTTAATTATTCAAAGTAGTAGAAAAAAGTTTCTATATAAGGAAACCCAGCAGACTGCATCGAGTCATTCAATGATCATAGCTGCTCTGTGGGGACTTGTCAAGTTGATTATTTACAATCCCTCAATCAGTCTGAAAAGGAACTGATCTTTGCTGGAAATCTGTCAACATTCCCACTGTGCTGTCTCTACTCCATGCTTTATCAATAACATAAGTGTCAAATAAGATTGTTTCTCAGGTCAATTACATTAAGCATCACTGCATCATCTCTGGTTATGGGAAAAGAATAAATAAAGTGACATTTTGATTGGCAGATGATTAAATGACTGTGCTGGCACCACAACTGCAGGATGTAAATCGTCCAGAGACGCACACAAACATTCATCAGCATTTCTAACAAAGTCAGTGACTTACCAAGTGCAACAATGTACATATAACCACCATGCTGCAGCAAAACAAACATGCCCAGTTCACAACTGTGTGCAGATGAGTGTATGCGTAAAAATACACTCGGTACAAACTCTCACACAAGGTACTATTGCTTAATGAGCAGATACATTAAACAGCATAATGGGGGAGTCAATAAATCCCAAGCCAATCGCTTTTAAAGCGGAAGAGAAAGAATCAAGCTAATCTTCCAAGCCCTGCCCCCATGACAGCTCAGACTCAGAGAAACAGAGGAAGAAGGAAGGGAGGGAGAGAGTTAGGAGGATGGAGAGCATCGTATCAGCGCTATCAATGGCTGTTTCCTTTCTGGTTTCATTTAGACTCCAAGTAAATAAATTGCAAACAGTTTTCCACTACACCAAACTAGCTATAAACTAATCAGCCTCTTAATCGGCACTGTGATAAATAAGATAACTTTACCCATTGCTGTGTTTTTAAATTGCCTATTCATCTATAGGGCAGACTTCAGGAAAAAAATGTGCATAGCCTTTGTTTTATAGTAACATAACGTAATTTAAACAGTCATTTCAGTAGTACATTTGTTCATATTATTGCTTTTTTCTTTGTCAGACTTGGACACCCAATCACCTCTATAGTAATAGAAAATCTTACAGCATGACAGTGGTTATTTATTTGCAGTACCGGCAAACTGAGTAATAAATGTTGATGGTGTGCAGGAATTTTAAGAAACAAAGTTGTGAATAGGTGGCAGTGGGAAAAAAATGACTTGAACATGGCTTTGCAGTTTAGCATTTTCTCCTACAGTGAGCACAATATTAAAAAACTATTTGTATTGGTGCAATCTTTATAAAGACAGGATCACACATTGCCCTCTTGTTTCTATTTTCCTTCTCCCATTGTTTTTGTGGAATTTCCCTGGCTATATCCCAGGACACGCTATGTGACTAGGCATGGCTCACTGTGCTGATCCTGGTGTATAACACTTTGTACGCCAGTGGCTCAAAAACTAAGACAAAGAAACACCAAGATTATTTTACGTCACCTAAATCTATCTCAAGCAGTGCACAATGAAAGGTTTACGGAAAACTTTAAGATGAGCCACGTTGCGTTGAGGATACTTTTGTTATATGTGGTATCTTATAAAACACTTCTAGCTCAATGGCTCTTTTCAGTAAAATAACTCTAAGGGATTATTGGAAAGACTTCTGGTTGGGATGTGTGCCATTTACACCATGCTGTGATAGTCTTGCTGTTGAAAATTGTGGCGCAGTCCTTTAGATCTTTCCTCTTTTATGCATCGCTTTGTGGTTATTACAACTAAAAACCAGCGATCAGCCGGGAACCTGGGAGTAGTGATGGACTCTGACCCGAACCTTCAGAGGCGGAAAACTGTAAAACAGCTGAAACACTGTGTGCCTTTAAATCTCAACTTAAAACCCACCTGTTTAGAGTTGCTTATGGCTAAATTAGGGTTAGAGTGCGGGTTTTTGATGTTCTTAATGTTTTTATCTTTACTTTTTATCTATTTATGTAAAGGTGGCGAGTGACTGAGGGTCACAGAAAAACCCTGTAAATTCTAGACTCTAACAGGTAAAAATAGTGCACAAAAATCCGTGTAGGTCGGCGAAGTCCTAGCGCAAAAAATTGCGTGACGGGTGGATGGAGCCAGGTGCTGGAAAGCTTGGAGACCTTGTCCTGTTAGATGACGGGGCCTGGATAATACCTGGATAATACCTGTGTTAAACGGACGGCGGAGTCCGGCGACGACAGGCGACGACAGGCGACGACAGGCGACGACAGGCGACGACAGGCGACAACAGGCGCTTAAATTCTATAACAAAAGTATGTTTTTATCTTTTTTAAAAATCTTTTCTTTTTTTTTTTCTTTTTCCAAAATCCCTTTCTTACTGTTTATTCAATGTCACATGCTGTTTTTATTTTGTTTTTTAATTATGTAAAGCACCTTGAAACGCCTTGCTGCTGAAATGTGCTATACAAATAAAATGTTATTGATTTTGATTGATTGGTCTAACTCTAAACTTAGTAATAAACACTGAACAGTTGTGACTATGTAACTTATATATGTCTGATCCTGATGAGGTAGAATACCCTCAGTTATTTTTAGACTCAGCTATGCTGCTAATGTGACAACTTATATTTCAGTATGGGTCCCGCTGGTGAAATAGACAACACTGTGCTTTACTGTCAAAAGCTGAAATAAATTCATACTAAAGAGGAGTCGCTTCAGAATAAAGTTATGAATGCATTATGCTTTAGTTGCACTTAACATTATTTATTCTCCTCTCTAATTGTGAATTATTGGCAAACTTTGAGATTGTACAGGTAGTTGCAATGAAACATTTCCTCACATGTGACACAGCAATATGCAAAACCAAAAGAAATTGAGAGAAAGAAAATCATTGATTTCATCTGTCAAAAATATCAGTATTTAAATTATTTAATTTAGCATATTACTGAGGTTTTATTTGCTCTTTACCTGTGCAGCTAATAATAAAAACAACCAAGTAAAAAGATTGACAGACTGTGCAGGTATCATGTTTACAGTGATGTTCTGATGTTTTCCAGTTTATCTCTCTTACTAATAGCATATCATCACGTTCCTAAAATAATGTTCAAAGCCATTTGATGCCAAAAGCTATTTTATGTCATTTGGCAAAAAAAGAAGAGGGGATTTTTGTTGGCCAAAATGCTTAGGAAATTATTTTAGGAAAATGACAAAAAGTAACAGGTCTCACCTGAGCACAACACTTTTTTCCCCAAGATTATTGCATTTCCTACATGGCTTGTAGTTAATAGCAAACAGGAATGACTTTCTTCTCACAATGACTTTCTTCTTGTCACTCCTCCATAAAAGGAAGGTTGGTGTTTAATTATCTTATACACTTACTTTCCTATTCATTTTCAGATCCTAACACTGTCAAATGTTCAAAAGTTGGGATATAGTTTTATAATCTAACCCTGCCATAAATGTTGAATTCAACTGCGCTTTTTGTTGTTTGATCTTCTTCGAGGAAGGAAGTACATTTTATTCATGTAGGATTTTTCTCAGATAGCAGTCACACTAACATCTAAGTCCCTCAAAAGAATGACTGTATTTATAGAGACATTAAATTAGACTTTACTAATTAGGTGCCTTCAAATGCTGGTGGTTCCACTGAGTCTCATTCAGTAAGTGGCATCAGACTAAAGGGCATGCTAAATACATGTAGCATACAGAACTCAAGGTTAATCCATTAGATTCTGTGTATGTGGCATGACAAAAGGTGTAAAAAGGTCACAGGGTGAGAATATTTAAAGATATCTTATCAGCTAATGCCCAAAACAAAACAACACACTCAGAAGAGTCACGTTGTTTTAATAAGCAATGTGTACATCTGTTTATACAGCTCAGAGCAGGTGTGTTTTTTGTGTTTAGATGCATGCATGAACACGTTTTGCATGTAATCCCACGGAGCACAACCAGTCCTGATAGCATGGGGGACACATACATGCCCTAGATAGTTTGAATCTAATCTAGGCCATCCTCATTTCCCCTCGACACGTGACAAGCACTGCAGGTAGAAAGCTGTGGCACACATGCAACAAGCACACACACACGCATGAATACACACCTCAACTCATACAAACGCATATTAAAACACTGCGAGAAGAATGCCAAACGTACAGGAGACGGCAGTGCAGCAATATATGGCCGTTCTGAAACAATTCAAGGAGACTCTTCAAGAAGCCGGCCATGGGAGACACGGGCATTAATGAGGAGAATATGAAGAGAGAAGGAGTGAGTAAGGGAGAGGAAGAGGGAAAAAAGTAGAAGGAAGTGCGTAGGGTGAGGTAACCCAAGGACATTCCGGCTGCTGCTGCTCTTTGCTGCTGTAGAGCATGCTGCAGACTAGCAAGAGCTTTCCATTTGGTTGGTGTTATGTAAGACTTTACTGTGACAGACAGGCAAATACACACCAGATATCCAAAGAGACTAATTCCATACAAACACACATCCACATTAACCAAGCAATATGCACACACAAGCAAAAAACACACACAGACAGGCACATTCACGTACACACTTGTAATCTTCCATTCAGGGCACGTAATTGTAAATTCATTCTGAGCTCTTCTTAAATTCTGCTGCAGCTAGCCACAACTCATTACAACTCTTCACCCCATTGGAGCAAACACAAAACAGAACAGAACACAAGAGGATAGAAATATTGTGTAGTAAGATTGGTGGCAGGGAACAATTGACCTATTAATCTTTTTTATGTCCTTTAACACTTTTCTTTTGTTGTTGTTATGACAGATTTGGAAACAAACCTATTAGTTTTTGGGGAGTTGCATTAATAATACGGTTTGTCATTGCTTCAAGAAGTTATTGTGCCCTCTGAAATATCTTTGCGCACAAGATCAGCAAATGAGAAACAGCATGTCATGGTGCATTCAAGGTGTTTACTGCCTCACTGACCATTTTCCCCGGTTTCCTGCCGCCATGCTTGGCTAAGCAAATCCACTCCTGGCTCCGAAAATTTTGGCAAGATAGAAAACATTTTCTAAAGCGATAAAGCGTTTCAATATTTCACAGCTTACTGTCTTTCCAAATCTGTAACCAAGAAGGTAATCAAAGTTGATATTATGACGCACCAAAGACTACAATGGGTCAGCTGCATTTTTGGAAAAAAAAAAACTCACTTGGAGTAAAATAAAGCCTTGCAAAAGTCTCTAAAAAGGGCTTTTCACTCTGCAGCAAATGCTAATGCTAATGAACAAGCTATGCCAATGGATTTTTTTATCAGAGCTTTCCTTCGAAGAACTACGATGGAATAAAACTCAAAGTAAATATTTAATTTTAGACATTTACTTTCATTAAAAGATATTTTTAAAAAATTATTTGTTCAATTTTAATTCAGCTTAGATCAATTTAATTTATGTCAATCTGAATGATACCAAATTTCAACAAATTATTTTAAATTATTTAAAATAACTTTACAAACAAGTCAAATTTACATGCAGATATTTAGAACCAAATCCAGTTTGGATCAATTTAACTAGTGACAAAACTCAATGGGTAGTTGGATCCCATTTATTTGATCCAAATTATAATTCAGTAAAATCAAAATCAGTTGTCATGATTATAAACTAACTTTTAAAATGTTTTAAGTCACTGAATTGGCAGCAGTCCTTCCCTATGAGGTGTAATGATGTATGGCATTATAATTGGCACAAACAGGCTGATTTACGTCCAAGCCTCTTTTATTTAATGATATCCCAGATGATTCAGTTCAGTGCTCAAACCTACTGCACCGAGTGCTTGATGTGTCATTATTGTATCATCCACACTGAATTTCCAGGAACAAGTTTGGAACCTTGTGCTGATTGGCTCATTTCTGTAGGCACAGGTGTTCAGGATGAGAAAAGAGTCAACAACTCACCAAAGACAGTTCTGGCAGGGACAGACTCTCTGTTGAGCCAGAAGGACACTTGGGAGAGGATCACTGTCATGATGCAGGGCAGATATGTCTGGATCACAAAGTAACCAATTTTCCTCTTCAGGAGGAAGTGGGTTGTCATCACAACATACTCTCCTGTTTTCAGCAACATAAGAGACAAAGCAAAGTTACATTTTCCCTGCACCTAATTATCTTGTACTATACATTCAGAAACGTAGCTGGGTGAAAAACTTAAAATGAATTTAAAAATCAGGGACATGGGATGTCTTTGTAATTCTAAAATATACCTGTGCTTGACTGCACCACGCCAGAATCCACACTCTGCCCCATCAGATCATACTGGTTTAACCGGGAGCCGTCCTCTGCCACCACTACAGACTGAGCAGCCCCTCTGGTCCACACGTACACCACCTCTGCCCTGGTATAGGCATCTAAGGAGTGAAAAAGTTATTTAGTTTCCTTCTGGTTGTTTTTCTTTTGTTTTAAAACTAAAGATATAATTTTATCTAACAATTTTCCATTAAAACATCTAATGACATCCGGTCTATATGTTATCACCCAACATCTTCTTATATGAGACGTCACATTGTGCTGTGCCACAGCCTGTCATTCTTGTCTTATAACAAAATAAGAAAATAATGTCCCAACAGAGTAACGTGACCTTAAAGCAGCAAAGTCAGTCAGTTTTTTTTCCCCCCTTCTGGCCACCCAACCTGTCAAAGCTGCAGTGTGGCTCGGCCACTGCAGAGGAAAAGATGGCTCAGCTGCAGACTGCGGAGCGAGGAAGAGAGCTCATCACTGAAATATTTAGCAAGTGAGTTCAGTTTAAAGGTATTTAAGGCTTGGTACTCTCACACATGCTGTGCAGCTGGAATTGCAAAAAGGTAGCATGGCTCACGTCTCTGTTGCTTTAGTGTCCTCGTGGTGTTTTTTGTGATATTTTCTTGCCTCCCAACACTCATTTACCGTATCATACTCTGGTATGAATGGGTTCTATTATTTCTCCATTACATATTTCTATAATTATCCATTTCTAAGTCCAGTCTATTTGAATCTGTGTTTATTAAAGAAAGATGCAGGGCAGTTTGAGCTGTCAGCGGTGAGCAGCTGGTGTGATGCTCTGGTAGAAGATACTGCAGGCTGCATGCCTGCGAGAGTCTTGAAGGTCTATAAAGGTTGAACACTGCCTTTCCTTCATATGGAGGCAGTGGCACATCAAGCAACACACATATTTAAGTGTGTGTGGGGGATGAGAGGAGATGTGGATCTGGTATGTTCATGAAATGTAGAATTGTATTCGGCTGCAGAGGCTACTTACAGCTGCCAAATTTCAGGGGACAAGCATGGGCGTCCATAGGGAAGTCTTCCAGATGCATAGGGCATTCTGCTCTCACTGTAAGCCTTGAAAAAAGCATTTAGATCACAGAGTGAATTCAAAGATATAATGGCGGATAGAATAAAGAAACCAAAGCCTTTAAAATGAAGTGTTACAGCCAAACAGCAGCTGGGAATGTGTTGCAACATACAAATATTTTCTTACTATATCAGCACTGAGTGAGTACTCAAGCTGAACACTATTCCCCCAAACAGAAATGTTCCAGTTCCGTGCGCTTTGAGCTTGTGTTTACTTATGGCTTGGTGGAAAAACAGCGTGTCAGACCACCCGTGACACACTAATCTCCCATCTAACCCCCATCTCAGTCATCTGTGCCACCAATACAGGCTCTGCCTCTTCCCTCTCCTCCCCCTTATTAAACAGGTTGAAGCAAATGTTAAACTGTACTGTCTTACATTAACACAAGTCAGTGGTGTGCATTAGGTTCTGTGCTGTCATGAGGGTTTACTCAGCCATCTTTTTCTAAAGGATGGTGCTAAGATGCCAATACAAGTTCTGATTTCAGATCTAGTCTTCTGGCTTGTTGCAAAAAACAAACTTCAGATTTGTCATAAATTCAGGATTTGCAAATTGACCAATTTTGCACAAAAACAAACATAGTTTGCAGTGTACAGAATATAACTATTCTACCTAAAATAATCTACCTTGGTAATCTACCATTTGCTTTTACAGCAACTGATAAATTATGTCTGTCTCTAATAAAATCTCATTTTCAACAAATAAAATAGATATTAACCTTAAAGATTCTTTGTGAAAGCAGTGGACTAGCTCAGCCTACCTCATGGTGTAAAGCAGCGTGCCTTCCTCTGTAATTCGTAGAAGCTTGTTCGGCATGGTCATGTTGTGGGCCACTGACTTCTTGCCATTGTGGAAGAAAGTATCCGGGGTCCAGATCTTGCTGGCCATCAGGTTGTTGAGACGCAACACGGCCATGGGCCCTTTGAACTTTAACCTTTCATCTTTCCAGCTCTGTCTGAAAAAGACATCAATGGTGTACTCCTGCGGGTGAATGGTGAGTAAGAGAGAGACGAAACACAAAGTGAACAAAAGTGCATACTTGCGGTTCTGGAGAACTCTTCTATCTGACTTCACCTATAGCTGACAGCTGAAAATGTTGAGTCATGTAACCTTACTATGGCAAACATAGAGAGGATTTAGCAGAGAGAGAGGTTTATACAGTAGTTTTATAGCTGCTGTGTTTTCAAAAATTAATGCCTCAGCTGTTATAAGTCATTGTTCTACTCCTGGTGCTGTAATATGTGTGGTTATCTTTCCATTCCTTCAATTTTTTTGTTTGCAAAGTCATTGTCAGGATAGTTAATTGCAAATACATGCATGCATGGGATATATATATATTTTTTTAATCCAGCTATTTACAATTACATTGTTTGGTAAATACAAAAATTAATCTTTGCATTTATCTTAAGGTAATATTTTCCCCTGAGTAATATAAATTGCACTCATCACAAAAACGAGACACTGGACACAAAATTAGAAGGACACTTCATTTCCACGCCAGTTAATGACAACAGCTGAGATTTTAATGGTTCCACACGACTGTCCACTAGAATAAGAAAATAATTCACAGCCTGCTTTCTGTGCTGTTTCTCCTTTTTTCACTCTAGTTCTTATAAGATAATTAGTGTGAACTGAAACGGAGCTTCAAGGTAACAGAGAAGGGTACAGAAAGGCTACAGGTGGAAAAAAAATCTTCTTTAATGTTTTTTTCTTGTCGTAACACAACAGTAAAATACTCCTGGTCTGCATGTCAGCCTGTACAATCAAATGGGATTATGTCAAATCAAGGACACACATTCCTGGACATAAAAACATTCAAATACTTTGAATGAGACTTATTGGTTTCCAGTGTATGATGCAAAGTTCACAACTGTTCTGTTTGAAAACATTCTAAAGATTTAACTGTTGAAACATAAGATATTTTACCTTCAATATTAGGTGACAACAAAACAAACAGTCATATACAATGAATTAGAAATGTCTTGAAATGTTTATTTCATTAACTCAATTCACTAAATAAAACAAATTATGCAGCTTAATTATGCAGACTGATATATTCAAGCCTTTATTTCTGTTAATTATGATGATGTTGGGCTTACAGCTAGATTAAATTAATACATCAGACTAATAAAACTATATATTTTCTAATTAAAAAATATGCACATAATGAAAAGTATGTTTGCTAAAAGGATGTTATTTTCAAAATGTACTTTTAATGTGACAAACACATTATTCTAATTTAGAGATAAAATTTAAATGACTGCTTTGAAAGCTGTTGTAATTAGCAACCTCTGGCTGCAAAGGTGTACTAGTTTATTCTATAAACTAGTTTTCCAGAAATGTAAACCAAGTAACTGAAAGAATGAATTTTTTCTCCCCGCAACTGAATAAGTAGCACTGGAGAAGAGAGACATTATCTATAAATGGTCATTACAAGTGACAGCTGTAACAAAACTTCCTATCAGTGAATATTTTCCAGTTTACAAAGAACTGTGACGTGAGAGATGGGAAAACAGGTGTGAGGGTTTAAGGAAGGGCACAGGGAAAAGAAGTGACATTTACAGAGGTGGAACGGGCCTTACCATGTCATGGTCCGAAACTGGTCCAATACTGGTCACAAAAATGTCAGTCTTGACTTCAGTTACACGCTCTGTTGAAGCAGGAAATTGTCAGAGTGAGTGTCTATCAGTGGCATTCATTACATCTAAACTGCCTGTTAATACAATGCCACCTGGCTACACTCTCTTATCTGTTCACACATGTTTTTTAGCATACACAATTGCATAACAAATATACAATTAAAATTAAACATATACCACATTGTCATGGCAAATACATCTATCCACTACAGAGAACTTTAGCCTTGAATTGTGGTACTAATTTCTGTTTTTATTGGTCTCTACTGCATCAGCTCTACTGCCGCCTGGGCAGACGTTAGGTCTCTTAATGACATCGTGTATGGTGGAAAACATGCCACTCTCCTCCGATAATGTTGATAGCCAGCTTAGGATCAGTGGGAGGGGAATTCATTTAAAGAAGCTGGCAAAGAAGATGTTTGTGAACGTGTCTTCATATATTTGTGTGTATGTGTTTGACAGAGTGACTGTCAAATTGAAATGTGACAGCGTGATTTGTAAATGATGCCTGTTGTGATTCATAATTTCTTCCCCAGACTTTTTGTTCATTGTGTTTGATGCCTACTGCATCATATCACTTTATATTGTGTGCTCTCGCTATTTTTGCTTTATTTCTTCATTATTCTCCCTCATGTTCTTTTCCAAACTCCCAGCATTCCTGCCATGTTGCTTCTCTCTAACAATGTGTGGTTGTCAACACGTGGAATAAAGCCAACGGTAAACGATGACAGTGTCGGGTTGATAGTGTAAGTCTGGACTTGATGAAAATTTCAGAAAAGCAGCAGCCAAATAATGAGACTCTGGTCCTTTTTCTTGCTAAAGGTAACAAAAGTCTGGTACTGACAGCGAGCCCACACTATTCAGTCACATGGTTATTATTCAGTGTTTTCATGAGGATAATAAAACTGTTTCAAGGATGACACTTGCATATTTAAAAATAATGGATTTTTTTTATGAGCAACAGAATTTCTTCAATGACTTGGCTGTACTGACCTCCGAGTCCTGGCCTGAGGCGATTGTCATAGCCATCTAGAAGGCTGTCTAAGATTTTGGTGAACACTGTGGTGTTATCTTTCTGCTCGTCTGTCATGCCATTCTGCCCAGAGCTGCCAAAGCAAAGAACAAGATTTAAAGTTGCAGCTAAAGTCAAAAACCTACGCCAAAACTGCTGGCAGAAAAACAAACAGCAAGAAAACCCTTCATGTGAATCATATATCATATATCAAAGACAAAAAGATTTCATTTTAACTGTGGAGTACCCCAAGTGGAATTCTGCTGGCATGCACAGTGAACCATGAGTCACAATATGAAAACATATTCAGTAAACTGGCCATACTTACTATGACACTAAATAATATCCCTGTTACGTTCATCACACATTGTGTAACCATGAAATCAGATCATTTCATCATTAGTTAGAGGAAATACTTGTTCTTTAAAATGGACTACTCATGCATTAAAGTCACAAGTGATATTTCAAATGCCTGAACACAATAATAAAAAGGGGCAAAGGATATTATGCAAAATCAACTTTTGGAAATTTATATTATGTTATAATGTTATTCTCTCATCAAAAACATATCCGGAGTGTTTCTTTGATTTATTCACGCATGGCAACCCTTCAGGGTATCTAAGTATTTTACCCAAAGCTCATCCTAGGAGTTTGAGTCCCCAGCCACTCATCCGCCCTACCACGCATCCCACACCTTCCCCTCTCAGCTTCGACAGACAGCGGTTAGCAAACACCTGGTGGAAACGCTGAGCTTATCATGCAAACTACATGTCAGAATGACTGTAAATGTGATGAAGTGCTGAAGCAGGAGTGTTGAAGAGAAGCAGCAGCTTCTTGAAGAGACGCGGGTCATTTTCAAAGCTTCAAGATTCTTTTAAGTTATTGATGCAATGCAGAATTTTCAAAACAACTGAAGGTAACATAGTTACATGATTGTGCTATAAAATTGTACTATGTGCCTTGAAAATAAGCATCTCCCTTTAAGCCCTACATTACTAAAAGTAAAAATACATTTTACAATTTTAAAATGTAAATCATAAAATGGACATTTTACAATTGTTCACACTTCTATCCTTGATTTCAGACAGCTTCTGAATAGAACTGAGATCATTTGCTTTGCACATCATCAGTGCAAAAGTACTAATAAATCCTACAATGTTATTACATAAAATGTAATTATTTAGGAACAGAGTAATCACAACCATTTCACCGTCACACAAAGTTCCCATGTTGCCTTATAACACATTTAACACTGTATCATGCACTATTTAACCAGAAAAGCTGTGACATGAGCACCATAGGAATCAAACATGATGCTCACTGCACATGTGTGCAGCTGCTACAGAACTGATGCAATTAGGATTCAGATACCACAGCAGCCATCCAGTAAGAGTTAAATTTAATCTGATGGTATACGATGCAGCTTCCCTCAAATCCGGATGCTGAATCCTTGAAACTTAGAGGGACACTTTAATCTCCACATGCTGTCTGATTAATTAAACAAATAATCATCTGACCACTTAAGGGATTCATACAGCATTGACATTTTATTCCTAGGTGGTCAGTGAATCATTTAAGTATGAAAAAAAGATGGTGACATTATAGAAAAATAATTGCCATGTCCTGAAACAGCATATATCTGAGAACTCCACACTCTTAATCCCAATATACACACACTATTCAGAGTAGGAGAATATATCTACCAACACACAGATTTCAAATAAAAGAAAACAGCAAGACAACAGCTTTCTTCTGTTGCTTTAAACAAAGGTAGGATTAATTGTGTGTGTGTATATATATATATATATATATATATATATATATATATATATATATATATATATATATATATATATATATAATCTAGCCCTAGCACAGAGCCTTACTGTACAAAACAAGTAATCATAACTAAATCAGATTCAAGATTATTTTATCTGAATATTCTTACATCTTTTATTATGTAGCTTCTTATCCAATAACGTATTATTCCTTTGATACCAAATCTCTTCAGCTTTTTACTCAGCATTCTACAGTTCATGCTATTGATGAGAATTTAATCTGCAAGTAAGTTTGCTTAGGTATTCAGTATTTCTGTGTTTTTTATATTAAGCGTGTTAGTTTGTTTCATTTGTCAAAGGATGTGAAACTGTTTAAAGGGACAATAAATACAAAGAATAATGACACAGAGTGAAAAAAAGAGAAATCAGAATACATTATTTATACTTTAATATGGTCTTTCAAATGAAAAACACATCACTGAATGTGCTCTTTGAACTACATGAAACAAAATGCTAAGAGCAATGCTGAAAACGCTCATGATCCCTAATTGTGAGAGCAGGGCTTGAATCTCCCCGCATAAATATTTCACCGTTCTCCTAATCAGGGAACCAACCTCTAATTACATAGTGCACCAAAAAGCCAGGATATGACATGGCTGAGCTAGCATGAGCATAAAGTGTGTTAAAACACATGGACCAATGCGTGCACATAACCACATGCTCCCAGATATTTCCTATTTCCCAAGCCAGTGGGATTCTGCTTTGATTACTTATGAAATAAACAGCATGTGTTTGAAGAAAGCCTCTACTAGCTGAACATCTCCAAGGAGAAGTGGAGGTCATCAAGATTAGTTAGTAGAGACCCGCAGCTGGAAGGAAGGAAGGAAGGAAGGAAGAGTGTAAAACGCGACACAGCAGCATGTGGAGAATCATGACAATTAGTCTATAGGAAACCAAAGAAGAGCAAAGATTAAGATAACAGAGACAGAAGAGAATCAGCTGGGGAAAAAAAACATTTGGAAAGGTATCAGTTCTGAATAGAATGTATCTGTTCGAAAAGAGAAGCTCATAAGATGCAGGACTAATGTTATGAGCTTTCAAAATGAGATAAAGAAAAGGTTCAGTCACATATTTTTCTTTGCCCCCAATTATCCCTCTGTCAGTGGAAATTATGAAGTAAAGAAGGAAAATTAAATGAAAGTTGTGATGAGCAATTATGGTCTTTGCCAGCTCTGAAGCCGTCTGCCTTAAATCACTCAAAATTCAAAGAATATTTAGTATCCTGTTTAAGGTCTGGGATAATAATTACGTCTAAAAACACACAATATGAACTGCAGCTTTGGAATGTACTGCAAAACTAAAACACATTGTTCTAATGCCCCACCACACTGATGTGATTTTAAATTTCCAAAACTGAGACATACAAAAAAATTATTAAAGGGTTGATCGTCATATTCCAAGTTATCATTACAGAGAAGATCTAAATAATAGAGGTGTGCCGATCGATCGGTCACTGATCATAATCGGCCGATTTTTGTGAAAAAATGCATGATCGGCGATCATTGGCTCTTGTTGCTGATACCGATCACCTGCTTCTCATTTCTTAGCCTGCCTGTGCAGCTGGTCTCCTCTTTCCTTCACACTGCGCAAACGCGCAGCAACAAATCCTAAGCGATGTGGAATTATAACGCACTGAGTGACTGGGGAAGTTTGCGTGTTGCGGCGGAAAATTGAAGCACGTCAAAATGCATCAACACAACGAAGCTAATACGGCATAAAAACAATGTCATACTTGATGGAGTTTGGCTACATCGAGGCTCATTGCAGTAAAAAAGACATGGAGGATCAGATAGCAGGTAAAGCAGCGCACAGCTACAAACACTCACCCGGATTAGCATGACGGTCAGAAAGCTAAACAAATAACCTGCAAAATTATTTAAGTCTTGGAGCTGCGATGTAAGACGCTGGTTCTGCTCTCGCTGTTGAACTGCTGCTACGCTACAGGTAGTAATATTTCACAGACGGAGCATCGCTTCTGCTCCACCTGGTAGTGACTCTCACACCGAACCTCTGCTTAAAGCTGCAGCATCTAACTTAAAAAAATACATTTTACATACGTATTAAGACTTTCGCTGTCCTAACATGAGACAGATAATCTCTAAAAAATAATCGATCTCCTCCCTGCTCTGCATAATTACGCCGCTCAGTCAGAAACAGCCACTCAGAACTAGCAGTAATCAGCTAGCCGCCATGCTATCAGGAAGTTTTCATTCAGTAACTCTGGATTGTTTATTGTAATGGATCCTGTATTTGCCTTTGAATGTTTTTATACTTTAATTTTTTTTGGCAATGTTGAGAGGTTTTATTTTTGGCTCTTTACATTATTTAGCCTCTTCAGAGCCTCCATATGTTATCAGTCTGTTAAAGATAGTATTACCGATAGCAGTACAATTTGCACAATGCCTGTTTTGTTTAGTTTTCTTCTTGGAAAAAGTTATTAAAAATAAGTTTTTGTCTAAATTAAGGTGAATTCATGGTTCCTTTTTCCACATAATGTAACCGGTAGTGTTTATGATAAAAAATAAAATAATAATAATAATAATTATGTGATCGGTATCGGTGATCGGCCCTCATGGGTGATCGGAATCGGTATCGGCAGGAAAAATCCTGATCGGCACATCTCTACTAAATAAGGTAGAAAAAATATCTTGGTAAGAAATATCTTAATCTTGGTCAGATTGGACAAGGAGCTTCAATGGACAAAAATGTTCCAGTCTTACCACAGAGTCTTAGGTTTCAACCTGACCGGGACATTTTCACATCAAATGTTCTTTGACTTAAATCATGTCACTGTAGCTCCGGCTGTGTTTCTAGGGTTGCTGGATGATGGACTTCCACCACATTCCTAAGTCTGTTTCAGTCTCTAACAGGTTTTCTTTCATTTTTACTCTGTATTTAACTCGTCCCACCAACACTGCAGCAGAAAAGCATCTCCACAGCATAATGCTGCCACCATGATGCTTTGCAGTGGCAGAAGGGGTGGTAGTCCTTGGTCAAGAAGGTACAGACACAAATGGATTCTTCTTGTTTTTCATGTGACTCCTACAGGCATTTAATTTCACCAGATTTTGTATATTTAATTAGCATTTTTCAAATTATCTGAGGAAAATTTGTAATTCAGTTTCCACATGTGTTGCTTTTTCACATACATTCTATTCAAATACGTTTCTGGCTGCAGTGTGAAAATATATGCATATCTTTGTAAGGCAGTAAACACTGATTAATTATGTTTCCAATGACAATGGCCACGATTCAAAAATACTGGTTTGTCAAATGGCAAATTTTCTAAATTAAACGATTTTTTAAACTTTTTTTTTTTTTTTTTTGCAGTAATCACGCATACTGTTTCTAAATGGATAAGTGAAAAATATGAGGTGGAAATGTATATTTTTTTTTTACAAGTATAGGGAGATAGTATGCTTTGAAAGATAAACATCTTTATTAGTTAGGGGCTTCCTCTCACCAACCACTGCACACCATCCCCATCTACAGGTCATCTGAACAGCAACAGTGCTATTCACACTTTCACTGCCAGTCTCTCTCTGTCCATTTTACTCACTGTTTCTTTCACTTTCCTGTCAGCCAGAAATCTAATTATGAGACATTTTCTTTGGTAGCCAGATACCGTAGCAAAGCTCTTGGTCTGCTCAATTATCACATCTTGCCAAAATCCCCAAAGGTGTATTCGCAAGTCTGTGATTCTACGTCTGACTCCGAAAACGGGGGACTGGCTTTTACAGAAAATCTTTGGGGTGATAATTGCTTTGCAGTTTCCGTGTTGTCACCACGCAGCACTTGAATGCTAGAATATCTTCTCTAAAGCAGACAAGATCCTCCATTTCTAGCCATTACATTTCGAAGAACGCAGCAGCTGTAATTAGTAGGTGAGATTATATCCGTATACAAAAATGAGATACTACAGTGCACTACAACTCTAAAGCATTAAAAGTGTCTTCATAATCAGCTTGGCGGTTCAAGCTGAAACCTGTATCACATACAGAATTAACTTTTTGTGGTATAGCTGCTGAGCAAAGCATAAGTGGTGATATCAACGTTTCACCATTTAGGTTCTACTGTTTGATTCAGCTGTGAGGAAATTCCTGATCTGTTCATTTGCCAAAGATTTCTCTTGGAGAACCGCAAAGGAAGAAAGCTTGAATATCCTCACATACTTAAAAAGGTTCCTGAATTTGACTTTTAGGGTTGTTTTCTTATGTTCATGTGAGTGTTAAGTGATTTTCTCATCAAAATTGTCCACATTTGTACAATGAGCATTTTTAAATCTGCAGGAAAACGAATGTCCGCTTAGGCTTAGAATTGTGTAGAAATTAAAGCAGTTGCAGTCTCATCACGGCGGATCTCACCCCTGTCATTTATAATCCAATTCTCTCTCTCTTTCTCTCTTTTTTGTCTGTTTAGGTAGCTGACAGCCAGCAGTTCCATGTTGACACTGAGATGGAGAGTCTGTACATTGACTCTGCTATCCCTGCAGCTGCTGTCAAAACAAATGTGCAGTAATCTATGGCAAACATCTCAGTGCAATGCGGAACATCTACCCTACGTATAGCCCAGGTCTGAAAACTGACAGAGTGGATGTTGTCCCACGCAGCCAGTCAACCAAAAGAAAAAGGTGCTATTCAACAGTAAAGTGGCTATTTTTTGCTCATCATCTCTTGTCCCTGTGTTGCACTTCTTATTACCTTGGCAATAATAAGCATGCAGGTGTCATGTGAGTGTGCCCTAGTTACAAGCACAGTGATTAGATTCTGTAAAAACAAGCACTGAGGTGGATAGTAGAGTATAAAACTGCCAGATGAATCACTGTTGTCAGTTTTAGACATTTAGGAGGCGCACATTGAGTAAAAATTGACTTCTCCATTTAAATGTAACTGAAAATACCTTCCACAGTATCTACTAGATAATACATAACAAGCTGGGTTAACCAGAAAAAAAAATTATAATGCTAAATTGTAATCCAGAATGCATTTCCCTGCACATTTAGGACATTTCAGCAATGTGCAGATGAACATGCATGTTTCTGTTCACACCAATAGATCTGGTACAATCAGGTGCAGTTATATATTAAAATATTTTCTCACCTTTTCCCAGTCAGTACGCTGCTTGTGACCAGTAAATAAGTCCACACACACAGAGAGGCCACCCTGCTCCGTCCACACATAGTTGAAATATGAGGACCTTTCACTGGTGGAGATTAAAGAAAGAGAAAATGAACATCATCGCCATGTCACATGGAGCCTGTAAACCATTACCTCCATCCTATGTGCCGTCACATAAAAGTGTCAACAAATTAGCAAGCATAGACAGAGAAGGTCACTTTGCTCCGTTTGATTCCGAATCAAACATTTACGTCTAGATTCATTCACAACAAATGTACCAAGTCCAAAATGTTCAAAAATGATTCACACAAACATCAAGTATTTTGCACCATTATCTTTAATCGCATGTCATACTGGCTGTGCCCCTGACTATCAGACGGACCAGATCCAACAGATGCTCCTGTGGCTGCATCCATAGCGCAGAATAATTAAGAGGAAATAACAAGGAAACACACCATCGACCACATATACACATCGTGTGAGGCTGGAGCACCTGTGAACAGCCTCCTCTAGTAATACTCTGCAATGTGAAGCGTAGCCATTAAAACGGGCATCCAACCAAATTCCTCTTCTTTAAGGGAAAAGAACATGTCATTCCTGCCTTAACATTTAAATGTGATGTCAGTCAGTCTGCAAAGTATAGTCAAGCGACACCCTGCGCTATAATATGCATGCAAATTCAGAATCCATATTGGAAAGCGCAATCAGTGTGTCCACGAGAGGGCCAGTTGCTTATTTATAGAAAAAGAAAGGGTAAGAAATACACCGAAATTTGCAATGACAGACACACAGCAACACTTGCTTGTGGTGCTTCAAGGTGTGCTGTGAGTGGGTGGTGGCCACATACTCTGTTAAAATGTAATACAAATAAAATAAAATATCCCCTTGTTGACACAGATTAAACAATGGGAAAATGATGAAGCTTATCGGATTTAGTGGGGGGGAAAAACCCGCACAAGCACACAAGCGCACTTTTTAAGTTATTCAGAAGGGGAGGAATGTCACCCTGCACAAACATTCAACATTTGAGTAAACATAAGCACAGTGGAAATTTTGCATGCAACTGACATCCCCTGCAAGGCTTGTCTAAATACAGGCATGACGATCCGTGCGTGGCGGAGTAATTAACTGGATGCGCGTTGGTGCCGTTTTATTTGGAGAGCGCTGTCCGCGGTGCTGAAACCAGGCAGCATCCCCGTTAAAGCCGCTCCTGCGAGCCATTAAAACTCCCCCCTAAACGGTGCTAATTTCAGCGGTAAACTCATCCATCCCTCTCAATAAAACTCATCTTCGATTGTTGCGCTGTTCACCGATAAGAAAAAACCAGCCCGCTTCATCTCTTTAGCTCAATAAACATAACAAAATGATAAGAATATCACTTACAGCAGATGGACCCGGGTGCATTTGATGTCCACTGACTATATCCTGAAACTTTTTGCAAATATCTTTTTTTTTCTAGCCGGACGGAATGTGAAAAATGTCCTCTGTGATCTCAGATCTGACGAATTTTAGCTTGAGGCTGGAGAAGCGGCTGCTGACGATATGCGCAGGTCTCTCTCACTGTTCATTGGTGGTTGTGTAGTGAGTTCAACTCTCAGTCTGTCGGCAACAGAAATGTTTCACCAAACTAGCATATCTAGTCTAATGAACGCTGAATGGTTGAATGCACTGATTGCGCTTCCCAAAACGAAGCCGAACAGAATATCCCCATGTCCAAAGGCAGACTCTTTCATTTTAGAATATACCGTGCCAATGTAACATCATGACAAGCCCGCCCATTTTATATGCAGCACAATTTAACTTCCATTGCTGTCCTCCTAATCTATTTCCAGCGGATGTTGGATAGAAAAATCCTCTTACATTTTCAGCTAGATTACCACTCCGTCCCCCTGACTCGTACGTGATGATTTGCAACGAGATAAAATTCTACCAAAACACCGTCTAAGACAGCAAATTGACTCTTCAGGGAAATGAACAGCCTTTTATCAGCACATACTCACACTGACGCCAAAATAACACTTAAACCGAAGCGGGTTGCGGTTTGGATAGGCGCGCACAAGCTTGGAAAAAAATCACCTCCAGAATTTTTAAAACATATCCCCCCGCTTTCACCCTGGTTTACACCAGTGAAAGAGGATGTTCTTCTATTATCTGCAACAACAATATGAAAAAAAAATCCCCAAGCAGATCACTCACCGTCTCCTAAAAGCCCACGTTTCGCATCTAGACAACTGCTGGTGTCTCTGTTATAAACCAAATATTCTGCTGCTACAGCCGCGCCGCTTCAGACTGAGCCAGAGCACGACGAGCGGCGCTGAGCTGCGTGCATCTGCAGGAGAGAGGGGGAGAAAAAAAAAAAAAGAAAAACTGGGCTTATGATTCGTGGCGTATATTTCTGTAGGCATCGGCGCTTTTCTAAGTTGAGACTACAAATCAGGGGACATTTGCTTCATTCAGCAAGGACCGAAACAGAAACACAAACGAGGTGGACAGTGAGGCTATTATTGGCAATTTATACAATTTCATTGTAATTTGGAAAAGCTTATGTTTTCCATAAATCCAAGCTGTTGATGAAGGAACGGCTCTTTTTTTGCCCCTAGTTTTGGCGGAGGGTTTATTTTCATGGGGGCAGGCAGAGTGAGCTAGCAGTGGAGTCACGTCAGTCTAGTCTGCAGTGCAACGTTTCCTCTGAGAGCGTGTGCGCTGCCTGCTCACGCGTGGTCCAAGTAATACATGTGCGAGATTAGTTATGAGGGACGTCAGAGGTCTGCGCGCCCGTATTTTCTAGATTCAATAAGTTCTATCTATCTATCTATCTATCTATCTATCTATCTATCTATCTATCTATCTATCTATCTATCTATCTATCATGCATACACTTTATAGCAGTCTGCTCAGTCTTAACCTGCTGCAGGTGTGTGTGTGTGTGTGTGTGCGTGTGTGTGGGGGTGTGTGCGTGTGTGTGTGTGTTTAGGTAACAGTGAATCCATCCCATCCGGCTGTTTCGGTAGAATTAATGCCACTGTAATACAAGTGGAGCATCGTTTCAAGCTGCATCTCCTTGCCCCTCAAAGCTCAGTCTCCAACCGCTGCATGTGACTCGGTTTTGCCCGTGCGCGCGCGTGCGTGCACGTGCGGGCGCGCACAGCCAACACGTGCCGCGGCGTGCTCGTGGAGAAGTGGAGACTCTTGCTTCGGAGAGAGGAGCAACAGCAGACAGCTTCTCTGAGACGCCGCGAGAGAATATCCAGCGACAGCGTTTTTAAAAACACATGCCTTCCCACAGCTCTATCTCTGGGCAGGTGATGGTGAGGGATATTGCGTGTGTACGCGCGTTTGTGTGTGTGTGTGTGTACGCGCGTTTGTGTGTGTGTGTGTGTGTGCAGGGCTAAGCAGGAGAGAGATGGATGACGGTAATTTAGGTGAGAGATGCGTAGTTTATGGTCAAATAATCACTGGCAGGGAAGAGTTCCTTTGAATTTTGAAGGAAGGTATATTGACTAAAAACGCCCCCTTGCCTATACTTGTTCAGCCATTATTGGTGTGTTTGTGGTGATAATTACTTTGATTTATTCACTGTGGGAAATCGGTTACAAAAAGGAGTGTATTAAATGTTTTAATCATTACCATACAAGCAGATATTATTAAACTTGAGGAAAGCTTTTGTAATTAACATATATACCTAAAACGATCCTTTATTGTGTATTGCTAATTTAGGTTTTTGAAAGTATTTTGAAAGTATTTTCCATATGTGCATTATGTTTTTGTTCATTGAATTGTTTTTTGTAATAAAAAAATGAGGTAGTGTCCAACAATTTGCAACATTTCCTGGACAGTCCTGTGGATTAGTGGGCTGAATGTTAGATCACCAGGTCAGCTTGTTTTCAGAGACATGATGCCATTTCTTCACCATAACCTTTTCCCACTCACCTTACCAAACCACTGTTCCACAATGACATGATCCTAACACCTCCACACTAGCCTGCTTTTCCATCAGACAGAATATACATTGCAACACATTGAGCCTTAAAATGCTTAAATTCACTTATTTGCAAAAATATCCTGGTCCTTTGCAGCTTTTCCATATTTTTACAACCAGAAACGTAAATATATCATATTAGAGTTTATGTGATACGTCAAAACAGTGCATGATTATGAAGTGTAAGGAAAAGGCTACACAGTTTGCAAACAGTGTGCAAATAAATATATAAAAATAGTTGGATACATATTTAACCACTTTTGTTTTCACGTATATAAATGAAACCCACTGCAACAAATGACCTTCAGAGGTCACTATATGTGTAAATGGAGTCCACTTGTGTCTCTGCTGCTTGGTGGAGCCCTCATTGGGTCTACTGGGGAACTTTAGTGAATAAACGCCATTAGAGACCTAGAAACACACCAGATAGATCAGCGATGAAGTTGTACAAAGGTTTAAAGCAGGGTTAGCTTATTCAACAGTTTTCAAAGTTGTGAATATCTCACAGAGAAGTCTTCAATAATTCATCTAAAATGGACAGAGTATAATGCAACAATGGAACCAGAAATTCACAGCTCAGGTGGGACAATCTGTTTGCAATGTTATTAGTTACGCACTCCACAAATATGGCCTTTATTAAAGAGTGGCAAAAAAACCCCTTATCAGTAAAAGACCAAAGGGAATAATATGCAAGCACTCTATCCAAACTGTGAAACAGGCCATGATGTGCAGATATTTTTTTCAGAGACAGGTCAAAGACAAACGGAAGACAGATATGGGTAAACAACATGCAATTTAAAAAAATAAATAAATCTGGTAAATGTAGAGGCTGCAAAATGTTTTGGACTGGCATAGAGGACAACATGCAGGATACAGTCAGACCTAGAGTGGAATGACCCATATCAGCACTCATTCACATGTTAAAATGGCTCTGTCAGAGTCCAACTCTGAAAGAAGCTTGAAGTTGCAACATGAATAACCATCAAAAATTAGTATCAATCATTTTTCAAGACATTGTGAACAATGACTGACGATAAATTGAGATTAGAGGTTCATGCTATGTCCTGTAAACAGTCCACTAATGTCAAAATATGCTAAAGGTTTTGGACTGGCATAGAGGACGACATGCTAATGTGAAAACATGCATGTCGTAGAACAGAAGCTATTAATAAGCTTCTGTTCTACTTTGACTGTCTTTTCTGTTATTTCGGCAGTAGCAGCACCACACACCTCCAGCTGCACCTAACTGAGCGCTCAGCAGGTCATAAAGAGTGATAAACACAAGTGGTGCACTTCAGTTCAATTACTGCAGCAAAGCTTAATTTGCTTTCACCCTTTTTGACTCTTTGTCTAAATTTCAACGCGTCACGGGGTTGTAACGCTGCAGTTGCTCTGTGACTTGAACTTGCTCAGGTGGATTTAATTTTTATCCTAATGGTTTATGTTTCATCCTCCTAAACAACCTCAATCAATCAAACTGTTGCTGCCCACAGAACTAAAGAAAGAAAAATGAATGAACAAAACACTAGAGTCAGCCAGAGTTGTCAGAAGTTAATGGAGTTACATTGCTGCACACCTGTCCTTCCACAGTTTTACTACTGCACACAAAACTACTGTGACGGCAGTTGGTAGTTGCCATCCAGCAGGGAATTAGGAGTGACTTGCCTCAATCAGTCGTCTTGAAGAATAAATCAGGCTTCTGCAGGAGACAAAAGCAGGCCCCCCCTCTGTGAGCTGCTCACTGCAATCAGCAGAAGTTGGCATGTTCTCTGACTCACCATTCGAGGTCAAGTCCAGTGTGACGCATGCAAAGGTACGTACACACACATACACTCACAACTTCCAAAATATATCCATATATCACATGATACATTTAAGTGTATGTTCTGGCAAAACCTATACTTAAACAACATACAGCATTGAATCTAATGTTAGAAGTATGGAGTGAATTAGCCTGACCATTGCCTCGTTGTGCAACTGTGCTTGAATAAAATTCTGGCACCCAGCACAGTCTGGACTTTCTTCCCTGGACTCGAATTGTGTCTGGTTGATTTTTTTACTGGGCCAATCAGTGAACAGAAGGAGAAGTTGTGAACAATAATGTCAATTTTCTGTGCTGTTTTAGGATTATAGTTTGCCTGTAGTTTTAGCGAAGGCAGCAGAGGAAGTGAACGAGGCCATTCAGTCCTTGTTGACCAAATTTACAAATATTGAATTAACATTAATAGCCTCCTTGTTCTGATCGGCACTTCTGTCTTCGCAGTGGAGGACGGTTGTTTACAGCGCAGGGTTTTTCTAGTAACTTTCATAGCATCGAAGCGGTGCATTACATATGTCATGGCCAAACGATAGCAATTAGTTAAAAATTAAAACCTCAACAAGAATTTGTCACAAAATTCTGTACATTGAGAGACTCCGCTCCAATGGTGCCACACTTTTATGTTGCAGGTACTAAAATATTTTCTGCTTTTTGAAGTGCCAAGACTACATACTAATATTGTAGGTCTATATGACTGACACTGGACATTTATTTATAACACTGTTGAAAAAAATCAGGGCACAAGAGCTAACATTAGTTACCATGGTCACTAAAAATGAAATGAGCTGATATTGTTGAGAATAATGACAACACTTACAAAACTTTTAACAGACATGACTGGGATTTTTCAGACATCATTGTGACAGTAGATCACAACGTGACTGTGCCTACAAATGATGAGCAATTTCATTAAGAACCAGTTATTAAGATGAAGTGCTTTTGCAGCCACCTAAGATTGCAAAAGTATACTGGAGGGCTGGTGTGCATGACTGCAAGTCCTTTTTGAAGAATAGTGCTTGTCCTACATTCCCTTGGAGTACTTTGACTAATGTGCTGGTGGTGGCATGGTTCATAATCTTGCACTGTACAAGGGTAAATTCTTTTCAAGATGTTCGTGTGACTCTTCTCAGATAAGTGGGAAGACTTTTCATTCACTAAATTTCTTGTTTTTTGTTTTTGGCATTAGGTTTATGCTGACCTGATTGCTTCAGTCAAGTGAAGTGCTAATATTTCAGGCTTTTGGATTCTCTCCTAGTCAATGCATTTTATTAGCAGCATATCATCACTATCTATCCTTCATTTCTTGTGAATATATTAGCGTACATTTTTAATCAAACTAATGTGCAGCTACATATGGTGAGGTAGTCAATATATCTTTTGTTACTCAGAATTTTCATCAGGCTTAACTTTAGCAGCAGAGATTTTCTGACACTATATAATAACGTTCCTAAGCTGTCCACTTCGAAGAGGGTTGGTATTTGTCTGAAATCATTTATAACCTTTTGAATAATCTTTTTTATTATAAAAAGAGGCTGCACAGTGGCGCAGTTGGTAGAGCTGTTGCCTTGCAGCAAGAAGGTTCTGGGTTCGATTCCTGGCCTGGGGTCTTTCTGCATGGAGTTTGCATGTTCTCCCTGTGCATGGTGGGTTTTCTCCAGGTACTCCGGTTTCCTCCCACAGTCCAAAAACATGACTGTCAGGTTAATTGGCCTCTCCAAATTGCCCCTAGGTGTGAGTGTGTGTGTGCATGGTTGTGTGTCCTGTGTGTCTCTGTGTTGCCCTGCGACAGACTGGCGACCTGTCCAGGGTGACCCCGCCTCTCGCCCGGAACGTTAGCTGGAGATGGGCACCAGCACCCCTCCCGACCCCACTGAGGGAAAAAGGGTGCAAGAAAATGGATGGATGGATTATAAAAAGAGAAGTTACATTTTCAGATTTGTTTTAACACTAGAGCAGTGGTTCTTAACCTGGGTTCGATCGAACCCCAGGGGTTCGATGAGTCGGTCTCAGGGGTTCGGCGGAGCCTCTGCCGCGGAGGTAAAGCGGTGGTTGGAATAAGAAGGGTTCGGTGAATGCGCATATGCAACTGGGGGGTTCTGTACCTCAAAAAAGGTTAAGAACCACTGCACTAGAGCAAAGGTTATCAATGGCCGCACAATAAAATCAATTCCTTTTTGCCATTATGTTTTTTAAATATCTAAATAATCCAAATTTAAAATCTTCCAATTCGCTAGTAAACAAGTGTGCAAACCTGTAGATCTTCTCTTACTTAATGCGTTTTCTTTAGAGCACATGGTGGCTCCCCAGTCTTGCATTTATAAGTACCTGGACTAAAAATATATCTTTAATACTGGGCCTGAAAAAATCTCTATAAAATAAGTAACTACATACATAAAATCTAATCAAATTACACCTGTGCATAATTCTTCTTACTCATTGTGTATTTTGAATCATTGATGAGCCTCAGTTATTATTGCATTAAAAATCAGTGGATGACTAAAACCTACATCTGTTTAGAGAATTCAGCCAGTTTACTTTTTATTGTTGCCAGTTAGATTTTTATGCATTTTTTTTGCTACTCAGCTCCTTGCAGCCAGCCTCTTGTGGCCATAACAAGAAGTGCATCCAGTAATTAAATGAAGTAATTGCAGCAATCAGTTGTTGGAGCTGTTGATTACGCATATAAACCAACGAAAGGGGAAATCCACAAACTGCGAAACGCTGCGTCTCCTTTCATTGTACTGAATGTGTCTCTGGTTTACTCTAATTTGATTCTGCTTTGTTTCTGTCCGTGCTACCACACATCTTAAATCACCAACAACACATGCGGATGCCTTCAGACGAAAACATACTCTGCATATGCATGGAGACAGTGCAGGAGCAGAGCTGCTGAGTGGAAGCAGACCGCGCAGCAGCAGCTGCACTCTCACTTGTCAGTTTACATAACACTGATTATAACCCTGAGATTTAGCCAACCACCAGCAACAGTTTAGTTTGGCCTGGGCATTAAAATTTTACTGACCATCTGCTCAACTCTTCAGTTGCTTTCCTTCAAATACTTCTCCTTGATGCTGATTCTGCCAAACTAATCTGCATAGTGCTGCCACTCAAGAGAGGGTAGCAGTTATAGGAAAAACAATCTGTTCCAAGGTTAGTCTCTCCCTAATAAGTATTGTTATTCTATTTTACTTCTATAAATTATGTGCTTAATGTGATTAAGCTTATGTTTTTTAAGTTGTGTTTTTATTCCAAAACACGTTATACTATTCAGTAAATCCAAATAGCTTACAAAGCCAGTAATGGGCATTTATTCATTTTGAAAACTGAAAGCTGCAGTCAGTCAGCTGTAGGTTGTCTCTTCTTCTTAGAGATTTTATGTTTATTATGATTTTTCGCTGCAGAAATAATCTTGACCAACAAAACAACCTCCCAAGCTTAAATGTGATGCCAGTGTTCTGTCACAAGTCCTCTGTTACATTTCTTACATTTCCACTGAGACCTACTGTGAATGTGAGTCAGTGTCCAAAGACCTCCAAACCAATCAACACAAAATAATAATAAAAAAAAAGTTGAATAATTTCTATCAAAACCTGACATCACAGCTTATTAAAAGTTCACATACTTTTATCGACATTTGGCAACTGATTTCAGTAGAAAGTCAGAGCAGAGATTATCCCTTTCATTTGACAATAACTAATAACTTTGAATTTTTTAAAAGTAGTTTATTATTATTATTATTAGGAAGCTTCCAGAAAATATTCACAAAATTTTTTTCACTTTTTTACGTTTTGTTACATTGAATTCTTATTCCAAAACTGAACAGAGTACAGTTATCTCATTTTAAAGCATTATTAGTAAAAAGAAATAAATGCACTTTTGCAAGAAAAAATATAGTATCAAAATGCAATAGACATCCCTCGAGGGAAAATTGGAATTAGACTGTTTGCTAAAACACAGTGTCTTGTAAAAGTAAAAGTGTAAAAGTGCTCATTGAACTTTACCACATTTTTATCACTTTACAACCATAAACCTCAAGAGTTGATGTGAAAATACAATATTGCAATAAAAACCTGAGAGGTAGCTAAAGACTTGAGAAGGGGTGGAGGTTGGTTTTACTTTCAGCAGAACAGCAGCACTAAATACACAGAATAGTTTTCAGCAAATCATATTCATGTGTCTGCCATAAAAATCCTCTCAAAATATGAGGCTTATGGTTCTACACACTTACCAGCCTTACAGATGCTTTTTTCTTTTCCTGGTCATCTTTTAGCAAACTTGATTTATTGTCGTTGATTTTGATTATCATAAATCTATATGCAAAAAAAAAAGTGATTGACCATGTTTTTCTCTGCTGTAGACAATGTTAAACTTTTCTGTAACTCCTCTTTGCTACATTTCCTTAATATGTTCATTAACCGATGTATGGTTATGTCTCTGGCCAAAGCCAAAATTCAGACAATATTTAACTTACGTGAATCTTGGCTTGGGCCATTCAAGATTCAGAGTTAGAATGATATAACATTCTAACTCTGTCTCTGTATTTGATGCACTTTGTTGCCATGTTGGTGGCCTGCCATTCAATATTTCTGCTCAGTGCAGTTTATAATTTAGAGTGGTGATATTAATGGATCGTGAACTCTCTTCCCTCTCTAGATATAAGAGTGAAATTATAGTGTGGCACCATTAACTATTGCAATTACATAGAATGGCAGTTCTTCTCAAACATCCCACTGATCCCAGAATAAAGACAGACTGAGGGTGACAAGAAAGAAGAGAGAAGCTGCTTGATTGTTAGCGCAAGCTAAAGAAACACTGAAGAGGTGACATTATCAACATGTGGGCTAAGAGATTCAGTGAGGCTGCTTCTGCCTCTATTTCTGAAGGTGTAGGTGTATTTGTGTATGTGTGCATGCATGTGTGTGTGTGTGTGTGTGTGTGTGTGTGTGTTTCTGCCTATTGAGAAAGAAACTAAAAGAAAACTAAGATGGTGTTGCAGTTTTCAAGTGTGAAAAAGAGAAAATGACTGAAAAAAAAATCTGTCACAGAGAAAAGGAATGAGGAGAGAGGAGAAAAAGTATTTTCACACATCTTACAAATCATTACAAGGTATCATTCAGTCATCCGGTAAACCTGTGAATTGTGTTGATGTGTTATTCTGGGGTATAGATAAAAACTTTCCCTTGTGAAATTGACATTGTAAAACCACGGCTGAGAACATTTCTCTTTTTACCTTCTTCCTTAGGATTAATTGTCAAGGGATTATTATAAGGATGTCTGAAAATATCAAATGTTAAAACTATCTCAGCAGTGGTATGTTACTTCCTGCACTAATGTCATCGTCAAAAACTTTTAAATATCCCACATAACAAGAAAAAGCTACAGTTGGCAGTTCAACTTTAAAATGCAACACTGAGACAAAGAGGTGTTGACTGCCAGATGTTCAAAGTCTGCTATTTCAGGAACATTTATAAAGGAGAAAAAAAGGACAAAGCTTAAGTGTTGTCAACGTTACACATGTAATTTAAAGGAAAAAAGGGAAACTGTTGTACTAAAGTAAGGGTTGTTAGCTTTTTCTGTTCTTCTTGCCTTTATGGTGCTGAAACGTGTGAAAATTAGTAATTTACAAACTTGTTGTATTACACCATCCACCTGAGTACTTGTCTCTGAGTCAGGACTGAGAACCGAGAAGTTTCTGTTGAGTGGGTTGAATATAAACATTATCTAGAGTTTGAACATTTCAATACAATATACAGCAGCTTATATATTAGACACAACTTGCAGAGATAAAGTTTTAAAGGTATTTCTTTAATATCCTGTTTACTTTGAACCCCTCAGTACTTTAATACTGATGATTAACTACGCCTTAGAAATTTGTTTCTTAAGATTGTTTTAATCCAATGGTATTATTTCTCCCTGCCAGTACAGCGTCAGGGGCCACCTCATCTTTATACCTTAATAAACTGATTCTCTAGAGTTATGACTCAGTACCAGCCTTGGTCCTTTTGGATGGTGTGGTCTTTACAACAATCAGCAGATGGGCTGCAGCATTTTGTATGCTCTGCAGTCGCTGCAGGGAGCTCTGGTCCAACCCTAAGTACAAACAGTTACAATAACCTAAATGTGATGTAATAAATGCATTGATAGCTGTCTCAAAATCAGGCAGAGGAAGATATGATTTTATCTTAGCAAGAGTCCTCAGTTGAAAGAAACTGGCTTGGATAACTGTGCTGATATGCTAATCAAATTTAAACATAGGATCAACAATCACACCCACATTTTTCATGAATGGATGACAAAAGGAAGACAGGGGACCCACAACACTGCCATGTCCAATATTTTCCTTATTTAGGTTCAGAAAACTTGCTCTTAACCGTGACTGTACATCCTGAAGTCAGTCTTGTAACATACGTACAACAGACTGGCTGTCAGATGTAGTTACATGTAGACTGATTTGAATGTTTGCAAAACAATGAGAAGAGACTTTTTGCTTTTTAAAAGTACAACCAAGATGCAGCAGATACAAGGCAAAAAGAACAGGCGCTAATATTGACCCCTATGGGACCCCATAGTTCAGAGGAGAAACAGAGGACGAATGTTGTCCTAGGTTTACAGAAAAACTCCTGTTTGAACAATAGGACCAGAGCCAGTTTAGTACTGTACCTCAAATCCCAACAAGTGACTCCAAATGGGTCAAAAGAATGACCCGTCTGGAAGATGACCGGGTCAAAGAAGACTGTCTTGGTATAATTTAGAACCATTTATACTTCAAAGTTGTGATTTTTTTCCAAGAGATTTGAAAACCAAAGGGCAATTCCACTCATGTAGACGGATTTTACCTACTCCAGTTGAAAATAACACTCTAATGAGATATAATACATTCTTTCCCAAAGGAGGATCTGGTTCATTTTCGTTGTTAATTGTGAAAAAGAAGAATAGTGAAAAAGAAGAATAACTCCAGGCCTTGTTTTCAATACCGCAGCAAAGCTAAAAATTAGTCATAGCTCTGTTGTGTCATATATTCTTTTAATCTTCATAGTAATGATTTCATGAGTGTCTTTCCAAACACAACAATCCCTAATTATTACTATGTACTATCCTTCTTGCTCTTTGTATTTAACAATATATTATCGAATACAAAGCTTTGGAAATAGCCTCATCTTGCCAGAGGGTCTCTGCTCTATTTACCTTTGATGGCTAAAAATAAAAATAAATTTTTTAAAACAATAAACATGTCCTCCTCTTTTATGGATCCAGTTAATCTGTCTATGGAGGTCAGCTAAAACGTACTACATTGTTGTAATTCAGTCTTCATATAGAAAACTTGGAGTAGAAATTTATAGATGTACACTAGATAGAACATTTCTGTTGCTTCGTTTTTTAAGGAGAAAAACTACAAACTGACCTTTTGATTGAAAAGGAATAGACAGATGTCTGTTAGTGACATAAAGAAACCATTGGTGAAAATTATTTAGGGCTTTCTGATGAGTTAAGACAATAATCTTCTGTCTTTGTCCATATTTTCCCCTATATTTCAGTACTGAATTTGGTACACAAGATTTGAAATTGACCAATGATTTACATGTTTGGTTTTCTTGTGAAACATATTTTCTAAACTTAAAGTTTTAGTTGCACTTAATTTGATCAGGTAAAAAAAAGTGTTCAGATAAGACACAGCTAAGGTAAATAAACTGTGAGCTGCAGCTTGTGTGCAGTTTCAGCATCAATCTGGGAAAAAACCCAGACCAGTGGATGTATGATGCTGGAGCCCTGAGAGCTGAAAAAAACACATAGAATGTAGAAATAGTAAAATGTAACATATAAAGGTAAAATGAACTTAAACATAAGATTTAGAAATTCAGATATAAAATACATTTTCTTCTGTTTTAAGTTATATTAGGCACTGTCACTGCAACCTTTATTGCTGCCTTGGTGACTGCTTTTCAGAAAACATCAACTGGGACTGAGGCGAAAGTATAGACATCTTTTGTGTTCCGACAAAACGGCCTTTCAGACCGTGGCTTGTAGACACAGCAGTTGTTACATTGCTTAAAAGCAAAGCTGTGCATTGCATAAAAAAGCTGCACTGTAAAAACACAGGAGAGCTATTTGCCTAAAATCTTTGATAATGCTTTCCTCAGTTAGTTGCCATTCACCTGGTTTCTGTTTCCACAGGATTTCAACATCCAGTCAGGCATGTTGGTCTGCATATTTTGAATCAAGAACATCAATTTCACTTGCTTTTTTATGTGTGAAGTGTAAGAATCTGAGCCAACATTTAAAATGTCTCTTACAGAGAAGGGTCTGGCACTTGAACATGGTGTGTTGAGTGAGTAAATGAAAAAGGTGGGACATATGAACAAAACAAGCATACTGTATGTAATAGCAAATTATTTTTGGTGGACAGGTAAATGAAAAACACATTTTTTGACCCTTATATGTGGTTGATGTGACAGATCAGTCTTTACATCTCCATGGAAATACATTATCATCATAACACTTTACAAAATCATTTATGCTTGATATGAAATATAAAAGGCTCATTTCAAGTAAACTGAATCCCACAAATGCAAAAGTATATTGATATATTTATTGTTTAATTATCAATAAAAACAATTTTCATTATTCAAAATGAACAAGTGCTGCTTGGTGTTGTTAATGTTTATAAACCACCAACAACTTTTTCATTGGCATGATTAAGTCCAAGCTCATTCATATAGTATCCCTTGCAGTTTTAGGTATACAGTAAAATTTTAATCTTACAAACATATTTCTTGAGATTTGAGCCAATATTAACAATATGAAACAGAATCCAGATTTTAATTTGGTAGAGAATCTTTGACATCATAGTTAATGTTAATTGTGTGTTGGTTTAATTAGATTCTACCAAATGTTTTTCAACCTCATCTCACCCTCTGCAGCTAGTTGCCTGTTTCTGATGCACCAGGCCAGATTGTTGCAGGAAATGTGAACTTAGCTTTAGCATCAATCCTATTTTTAGACAAAACACTCCTGCAAAACAGATACCTAAACATTGTTCAGATCAGTTGACAGCACTATACTACCTTTTCAAAGAACCTGTCATTGTAAGTGCAAGCAAAGTGCTGGCAACAAACACAAAACAAACAAACATAAAAAGGAAAAATGACAGCACATTTAATGTGTACTTAAATTAAGCCTGCAATAGCTGAGCAGGTCCATTATATCTTTCAATATATACATAATTTCTAAAGCATACCTTGCTGATTTATCTTTTATAAATTTATCATTTCAAATTCATATGTTTATGGTATTGCACAGAAGTTATGGCTTCTTTATTTATTTATTTACTCTTTTGTCTCGTTGGTCCATTTTTCTATTTTCAGGCTCCAAAGTGTTCTTGAACAATATTTCTTCATACATTTTGAATCTTGTGGATATTGGATACCATATACTGCTGTTTTTGCTTATTTTGACTCCAGTCAATTTACTCCAATGCAATAATTTTATTGATTTTAAAAGCATATTTTCTTGTATTTTGGCCTACTTAACTGTGGCTTATGATTTATTCAGCCATTACAAGTTCCTATTTAAAGAGATAATTAGCATTGCATCATTGTAAAACAAATACTTTTAAAAATAGCCCTTCATCAACCCATAAACCCTTTCAATCATAATTTCAGCTCAAATTGTTCTGAAAAACAAATATGATTTATCTGCAGCATTACAAGTTAGCTTTTTTTGTTTATTTAGGAATGACATATGTCCTCATGGGAGAAAGCTCGTACAAATTTTAAAAGTCTGGGGAGAAAGAGTGTGATTCTCAAATATTAATGAGTAGGTAAGTAATAGTTTATTTCTTTTGTGCCATACACCATGAAAGTGATAAAAGTGTATGTCCAGACACCTTTTATGGGCACATATTCAAATGTGAAGAGAAAGACCAACATCAAATATAACGTGTCTGTTTTTGAAGGTACCAAGTTTGTATTTGTTCTACATAAAAGAAATCTGGGTAAATATCAATGACTTCACCAAACACTTCATTTACGAGAATCACATACAAAAGATAATAAAACAAAAAATGCATTTCATTTTCATTTTTTTGTTAATCACACAGAGAACATTTTCTATCTTCCTCTGGGACTGAATGAAATCATTCAGTTTCTAATGCCGGAAACAAAATATGAGATCTGAGATGTACACACACTGATTTCTGGTTTTTAGTTACATAAAGCTCCATAAAACACCCTTTATTTTAAAAAAATGTGCTGGTTTTGCCACACGGTCATATTTTAGTACCCACAAAGTCTCTCCCAGAGCGACTGCATCTGAAAACACACAGTGGATATTTTTACCACCTGAAGCAGGATTCATTTCCGTTCCCTATTTCAATCAAAAAGAAGCAATAATCCTTTTATGATTAAACATATTACTGAGATTTAAACACATTGACATGCAATCAATATAGCTCAGAAGGAGACATAATGAAAGGGTAACCCTTAACAGAATATCTTATAAAAATCAAAACCATTTATAAAAATCAAGAACTGGAACAAAAGCTGTCTAAAGCGTTTCTGTAACCACCATTGTTAAAGACGGAACTACGATCGAGCTGCACCCCAGTGAACAGTGCGGAAGAATGAGATGGTTTGTGGCTGGAAGCAACAACACTAATGACGGCGTGACAGAAAAACGAAGCAGCCTGAGGAACTTTAGAGAATCTTACCGATTGTCCTGATTCAGCAGGATGCAGCAAAGTTAATTGGATGGCTTTTTGCAAAATACACGGACAATGAAAGGAAAACTTAAATGGGGGAACATTTTCAGTAGCAAGGTCGTCTAACAATCTGGCCAAGTTGAATGTGACTGTGAAAAATAAAAAGGAATAAAAAAAGACCCATAAACAAAACTTAAAGCAGCTCAAGTTTCTTGACAAAGCATCAAGAAATTAAAAAATTAAAAACTTAATTGATGCTGCTCTTAATCTAATTATTAAGAATATTACATTAAAATATAAATACTTTTAATTTATAAAAATATATTACTCATCAAAGCTCTTCAAAAATCAACCTCTAAGTGACCAAAAGCTGAAATGTAAATAACATTAAAAGGTTGAAGGAACTTTCCAAAGATAGCATTCAACAATGTACTAACAGTGCAAATATAAATCTTGCATAATGACTGAGGCAAAAACAAACTTAGTTTGCATTTAGAATTGCCATTAGCATTCATATCAGATCATCAGAGCATTTATAAAAAGTAAAATCAATGAACATATACAATATTTTGACAGTTTCTTTACTTCTATTTGCATTTTTTTGAAAATCTTAATGTAAAACCAACCTGCTAACTCTACATGGTTACTCTCAAACAGCCGTCATTGCATGTACTCTTCAGTTTAAAGTCACTATATACATTCTATTAACAATATTTTTACTATAAAATAATTAAACACCTAACTGTGGGAATCATTTAAAGAAACAATGTATTCTGGGTCGAATGTTTTAATAAAGTTCTTGATAAAAATCTTAGTGGAAAAGAAGTTTAAAACAGGTACATCAGAAGTCGGAGACATATTGGGTGAGTAAGAGTTATCTGTATTGTGACGTTTATTTTCACTACTTTTGGAAGTGACAGCCTCCATTGTCACCTCTAAAAATGGATGCAGAAAGCTTTCACTGCTGTAAAATGTCCCTTTCTCACCTTTCTGTAGCACTTTGTGAGCAATAAAGATGCATAGAGCCGCTGACATCAAGCAGTTAGATGTCTTACTGCTGGAATGTTCAACATGTGACACATCGCCTGTCTGTCACGTAGATTTTTGGAGTTCTACAGTATTTATTCAACTTTACCAATATAAAATCTATTAAACTGTATAATTAAATTTATTGAGAGTTTTGTAGTAAATCAGTTCACATCTGGGTCAAAGGAGTGTGAGGTCTGCTCCAACTAGCAGTTGATTCTGGCTGTTTTATCGGTTCTGGTCAGTAGATCTTGTGACAGCAGTTTGTCACCGTTTGTGGGCGTTTTCTAACAAAGAAACTCAAGGTGTGAAATTTGTGATTGTTATGCACCAAGGATTGTGTGGAAGTCAGAACAGATGGTCTTACCATTTGCTTTTTGGTAAGAAAAGGGAGTTATCTGATGTTAAAGAGGGCAGTCTTGGTCCTGATAAGCTCTGATAAGTGACACAATATTGGGTCCATCCAATACTGTTTTATTGGATGGATAAAACACAAACACCCTTCATGTTTGTGTTTTCCTTCTGCCACACACCTGGCTTGAATAAATGGGTGATTAACACGTTCTGCAACACTTGATCTGATGCAGGAGCTAATGCTATGATTTGAACCAGGTGTTCTAGGGAGACAGATCTACAATATCACCAATTCAGTCTAATTGAATGTGAATAATCAGATTTTAGTCCTAATTTAATCAGACAGTGATGTGTTTGTGTATCTAAACAACCGACTGAACCGACACAAGTAATAATTTTAAGAAACCATTGTGTGACATCCTTTTTTTTAACCGTCTGCCTGAGTGTCAGGCTTAAAAGATATATGCACACATCAAATATGTCAAGTCAACACAGGCCTTAAGGCTCTCCTTGCAGCAGGTAGTAAGCACTGTCAGCATATTGGACCAAGCTGTAAATTGCCTGATACAGAATGAGCTTAACAAGTCCAGATGTTTAGTTCCAGGGGACACAATCTCTCACAAACAGACCAGGAAGGAAAAAGTCCTTTGACGTCATGAACTGCAAGAGACAAGACCTCATAATCACTGTTATGTTGCAATAACATCAACATGAGTCAATATTTTTTTGTCAAATATTTCTCTTCTCAATACTTCCTACAAATAAATTCATTTATTTTCCGCCGCTGTCATATATCTGCTCAGTTAATCACCGTGTTCAGCTGCCTCCATTCTCATTTCAATTCTCTGGCCACTCTACTTTCATTCAAAACTTTCATCCATAAATTCAACCGTTCAGTCATCATCTACCCATTCATCCATTTGTTCACTCACAGACATTCAACCACCCATTTCCTTATCGTTCTGCCACAGCATACATTTTACATTTGCTGCTCATCCCTTATCCTGCACTCCTCATTTTTACTATTGTATGGCTTTCATTCTTCTACCTCCTTCAACTCCCGTGTAAATTTATCTTCTTTCAGTTTATTCTATTCCTGCTCCTTCACCTGCTTAAAATCCAGAGGTTCCTTTGTTTGTCACCAACCCGGTTTCATTACAGGTTTTTCCATCTTATGATCATTTTTTTTTCTTTTCCCCATAAAAGTAAAGATATTCCATGTATATTTTACTTGGAATATGCTCTGATTTCTCTTTACTCTGATTTGATCTGTCCTGACCAATTCCTTCTTATTTTAAAACACCCTCTTCTCTCCTTCCCATTTTACCCTAACCTCTTCCACTACAACCTTACCTTTGCCCCATCTGATCTCTATTTCCCACACTCCCTTCCCTCATTCCAAGTTAATTACAGGTTTTTCTCCCACCCTTCTCCTACATCTGCTACTTTTATCTTTCTACTGTTTTGCTCCCATTCCCTGTCATCAGCTGTCCTCCACTCTTTGCTCCCTTTGGTCTCATGTAATGGGTTCACCTTTAACTTTTGCCCAGAAGGTTTTAGTTATCTTTCTGCATCACTCAATTACTGCACCTCTCATTTATCATTTTCCATGACACTTCCGGCCTTCTTATTATTTTATTTAAGACTGTATCTCTCCCTAATTCCTATTCCCTATCTCACTCTTCCTGTTGCTTTATCATACATGCCTCCTAGTGTGCATTGAGTTATTTTGTTCAGATTTTAAGTATTTGCTGATTATATAACCCTTTTAAATTGAAAGGTTTATGAATTGCAAATAAAGACGATAGCTTCAATTTGGGCAAATCTGATGTCCTTAAGTAGCCTATGTTCAGAAGTCCAATCAAGGAAAAAAAAGTAAAATAAGTTATTTTACATTTTAATAATGTAAAATTATTAAAATGCAGTAGAAAAGTTTAGACATACTTCAGAAAGTGTTCAGTTTTTGCTTGTACAGTTGAAACCAGATATTTGCATATACTGTCTTTAAAGAAACATAATCTCTTTATCTCACTTTCTTAGTTTCACCAGAACCTCTCCTGTCAGTTTGGATTGCAAAATTATTTATTTTTGCTTAATGCCAAAGAGATAAGATAATTTTAGTATTACTTTCTTCAAATTCAAATGTATGCTAAGATTGCTACGCCTGGAAAAGCCAAAATGACAATGTTATTCTGTAACTTTGAATATTCTTACTTCAAAAGATCTAAGTTAAATAGACACGTGTAAAAGCGTTTTTTATTAACACCTTGAACCCCCTGTTTGCTTGTGTAACATCATTGAAAAATCCAAAGAAATAAAGTACAATATCCGGAAGAGGATCGTGAACAATTTGGGTCCAATCTCCAGATGTTGGTCATGTTCATCTGTTTAAATAAAGTTATACAAGTATAAACAACATAGGGAATTCCTTACCATCACTCTGTTCAGACCCAGATATTCACATGTTTTTGGTAAAAAAAATAAATAAAAAATAATAATAATATACTAACTCCACAATAAAACCAATACACATTGTGGAGATCATGTCTGAATCTGGTAGAAGAGTTTTCTTATAAACAGTGAACTCAGTCCTGAAGCTGAAAGGCCACTCAAAGAGGAAGAATCTTTTACAGAAAAAGCAAAATAATAAAAAGTCAATTCTCAGTAAATGCACTCAGAAACCAAGATGCATCAGCCAAGAAATGAAAGCTTTGGCCCAACTACATCTCCAAAAGGAGAATGAATTGGTAGGATTGTGTAACAGAACCTTCACATACCTTAGAAGTTGATGTAAAAATAATGTTTGTTTTGGCCACATGAATGATGAAGCTCAGCAGCAAACAAAATATTGCCAACTACAGCTTAGAATAGTTCATTGATATATCAATGCAGTAGCCATGTAACTTGATGTAAGAACATTTTACTAGACAAGGTCAACCACTGAGAAGTGTTGTTATCAAACATTATCAAACATGCCGTTTTGAAGCAAAAAAAAAAAAACAACCTCAGAAATATACAGATCCAACCATGAGAAGGAACTCATTTAAAGTTAAAACTCAGTTTCACACAAAAACGCTAGCATAACCGAACCGTTCAACAACCAAACTATCTATTAGCTAGATCTATTAGCTAGATAGATAATAGAAAATTAGCTATCTAGCAAATTTTCTATTAGCAGCTTTACAATTTTTTTTGATAAACATTACATTACAAGACACATTAAACATACCTTTATCTCGGCTTTTTTCTATTATTCCTCTTTTTTTCTCTGTCCGTGAAGGATAAGTCCTTTTTTGCTACATTGTTTTGCTAACTTATCTTCTACCGGAGCTTTGGACGTTTGGATTGCCGGCGAAGCGTGCGTGACCTAATGCGGCCACCAGGGGGCCCCCAAGAGCAATTACTTTTTTTTTTTTTTTCCTTTTTGTCCATAAAATAATGATTTCTACATACATTATCAAATATATATTATTGTAAGAACAAATCACTTCATAATGAAATTGTGTGTTTTTATTATTATGATGACATGGAAATCGTTACTGAAAAAAAAGGCACTACTTTAGGCCCTGGGACCCTAAAGTTCGCTGATGCCTTGGTACGGTCCTGATACCAATAAATGAGTTACAAAATAGTTTGACAAATTCAACATTTTGGAGTGGCAATATCAAAGCTATGATCTCAAATGAATAGAACATTTGGGAACTGAGCTGGAAAAATGTTTGTGAGCAAGGCTCCTAGTGTTATTCTTAAATTGTAAGTAACATCTGCATTCTTTGGTTGTAAAAACCTTTTGAGATGTTTCACCAGCTTAATGGCTTCAAGAATTAGAAATCATTGCTGCTCATTGAAACGATTGCAATGATACCAAAGGTGCACTATAAACCTTTGATGACATTCATGGATCTCCAGTTTACCATTTTGAAGATGAAACAATCCAATCATACACTTTGTTTAAATCGAGTCATCCATCTACTCATCCAGCTCCCACTCATCCTAACAAGCAGCCAGCCACAGAATGTGTGGCCATCTGGTATTTTCTCAGATTTTTGCTCTGCTCTCTAACGCTACCTTTTCCATTGTTCTCGCTTTCACAGTACCTCTTCTTGGCCTTCTTCCTCTTTTTCAAAGCTCATCCATGTTATGAATACATGGCTCCAGTGAGCCGTGAGGTTTCCCCCATTGTTACCCAGAGACAAGCTTGGCAGAAGACGTTGTGTAAGCAGTTCATTAGGTTCTGGACCACAGACTCACATGATAATCACAATGGCTGCCATGATGAAAAATAACCAGAAAAGTGTCCGTCTTATACACAAAATTCAAATCACTCTAGTTATGGATGTTGTGTAACCTATTAAAGGCCGGCAAAAAACAAAAAATCCCTTCTGATCTAAAGCAGTTCAAGAAAAGCCATGAACTTTAAAACAAAGTGTTTGAAACTGTGGCCAGTTCACATTTTACAAATTTTGCTCTCTCCATATTTGTGAAGACATTTAATCTACGTACTTTCATCTATCTTAATTCCATCACCAAATAATGGCTGGTGGTTTTCAAGCAGAATGAACAAGAATAAATGTGCAAAAAAATAGGAAAAAATGCATTTAACTTTATTTACAATGAACTGAACCGTCATTAGAAAAAATAAAAGAAATAAATCTTGGAGAACTTCAGGAGGAAGTGGGTACGTCCCAAGAAAACCATGCAAAGATACCTAAAGGCAATTCATGGGCACCGACTTACTGCCACAGCAACCAAACCAAAACCTTGTAAACTCCACACTTAACAATTTATTCTGCTATTTGAAAAGTAACTTTCTTAATAAGCAGTAGCAGTGCTAAACACCTGGTCAGCTACAAAAGTGATCCTAATCAAAAAGTCTGATTGGGAAAAACAGCTGTAGTAACAAATGTTATTTTGCAGTATCTGTTATACAAGAATGCAGCCTTCAGAGTTAAACTCGGGGCAAACTGCCCTAACAGGATGTTGCTGCCTGAGTGATCACTCAGATCCTGTATAACAGCAGCTGGTATGAGGTGTAAGAAAACCAACTCAAAGTTAGCTAAGGAGCAGATGGACCAGCTGGTCTCTTCTGGTGGGTTACCATGGTAATGAGGACTTGACCTTATTTGTGTGGAATATTTTAGCTGCTCTCTCCACCATTCCACTAAACCAAATCAGCTAAAAAAAACAAACAAAAAGAAATTTTATTATTAAGGTTCATGCACACACCCACCCACACATGGAAGTGTGATTAAACTGTTACCCATTTCTAATTGAAAACTAAATATTTCAATGATTAGATGTTGCAAAAGTAAATTTTACATTACTAATAATTTGAAATCAAGTATGAAAAAACACTTTGTAGTGGAATTCAAAATAAAGTTCACACATGCGTGCATGTGTGTGTGTATATATATATATATATATATAAAAATAAAAAAATTCCCTTCTCACCCTCCGCGGGTGGTCTGTTTCATCCTCTGAGCTCGGGTCCTCTACCAGAGGCCTGGGAGCTTGAGGGTTCTGCGCAGTATCTTGGCTGTGCCTAGAACTGCACATTTCTGGACTGAGATGTCTGATGTTGTTCCTGGGATCTGTTGTAGCCACTGCTCCAGTTTGGGGGTGACTGCCCCGAGGGCCCCGATTACCACAGGCACCACTGTGGTCTTCACCTTCCAGGTCTTTTCCAGTTCCTCCCTGAGGCCCTGGTACTTCTCCAATTTCTCATGCTCCTTTTTCCTGATGTTGTAGTCACTTGGTATTGCTACATCCACCACAACGGCTTTCCTCTGTTCTTTATCCACCACCACAATGTCCGGTTGGTTCGCCATTACCATCTTGTCTGTCTGGATCTGGAAGTCCCACAGGATCTTAGCTCGGTCATTCTCCACCACTTTTGGGGGTGTTCCCCACTTTGATCTCGGGGCTTCCAGTCCATATTCTGCACAGATGTTCCTGTACACTATGCCTGCCACTTGGTTATGTCGTTCCATGTACGATTTCCCTGCCAGCATCTTGCACCCTGCTATTATGTGCTGGACTGTCTCAGGGGCCTCCTTGCACAACCTACACCTTGGGTCTTGTCTGGTGTGGTAGATCTGAGCCTCTATTGCTCTGGTGTTTAGGGCCTGTTCCTGGGCGGCCAGGATGAGAGCCTCTGTGCTGTCCTTGAGTCCAGCTTTCTCCAGCCATTGGTAGGTTTTCCTGACATCAGCCACTTCAGTTATTTGTCGGTGGTACATCCCATGTAGGGGCTTGTCCTCCCATGATGGTACTTCCAGCACCTTGTCTTCTGTTCCCCATTGCCTGAGACATTCGCTGAGCACATCGTCCGTTGAGGCTTTGTCCTTGATGTATTTATGGATCTTGGATGTTTCATCCTGGACAGTGGCTCTCACACTCACTAGTCCTCTGCCTCCTTCCTTACGGCTCGTGTACAGTCTCAGGGTGCTGGATTTGGGGTGGAATCCTCCATGCATGGTTAGTAGCTTCCTAGTCTTAACATCCGTGGCCTTCATCTCTTCCATTGGCCAGCTAATTATTCCGGCAGGGTATCTGATTACTGGTAAGGCATAGCTGTTTATTGCACGGATCTTGTTCTTGCCAAGAATATATATATATATATATATATATATATATATATATATATATATATATATATATAAGTTTCCGATTCCTAAAGGACTCTAAAGACTGATGTACTGTTGAGAATAAATTATTCTGTGTTTTCCTCTATTTCTATTAACTAGTTGCAAAGATAAAGGAAATGACATGTTAATGAAATACCCTCAAAGCTAAGGTTAAAGGAAATGACACTCTAACAGAGGCTGACAAATGGAAATACAAACTGTTGCTTGATGCCATTTTGTCTTGCTAGCTTATAAAGGTAGCATGAGAAGTGGACCAGCTGTTAATATTAATAGCATGGATAAAGGATCATTCTCCACAGCATGCAGTACAATATCCAGCAAAGAAAAACTTATTGGCAGGTATACACCAACTGACAGCTGGGATTTATATAAAGTTTACTACTGGTGCCTCTAACAGTCAAAAAGTAGTTCTTGTATGATTTTAATTTTGAATTAAAATATTATCCAAGTCTAAAAACATGATTTAAATAAACAAACCTAAAGCATTTCTGCTACCTGAATGTTACTGTTATCAGCATGAAGCCCTTAGTGCCCTGCATCCAGGATTGCAGTAAAAGTTTCCAGCTAAAAAAGTTAATTATGGAAAAGAAATGTAATCTGCTGGGATAAAATCCACTTGTGACAAGACTCCCTTTAAATGCACGAAGCCAAGAAGCACATTTTGATGCATAAAAAGGTTTTAGAGCAAAAGTCATTGCATATAATAAACCACTGGCGGCTGTAAATTGCTTACACATCCTTGTGTTAATATACCAGCCGTGGCCAGAGACGGATACATGCAAATACTACGTATATACTGTAAATATATGTATATATGCAGTATACATGTGTGTGTTTGTTTTTACTTATGACTGGAGTCCCTAAGAAGAATGTTTTAAGGTGATGAATCCAAACGGTATATGCTATCCTCACAATCTAAAATTTCTACAGCACTTTTGCTCCAGAAAAGATAGATTGCCCAGAAATACAAAGTAAAGATCTTGTTTGGTAAAGGATTCAAACTAAAAAAAGTGTAAATGCTGTAATTGAATGAGTGCAAGGGATATATATTATATAATATTGGTGAGGGAAAGTATTTCCTTTAATAGATGTTTAACAATAGATGTGCCTCATAAAACCAGTTACAAGTGCTGCAGAATTACATTTTATAAAACTTTATTCTTCAAGTCATGTGTGACGTGAGGTATTGTACAACACAAGTAGGCCTGTCACGATAACAAATTTTGCAGGACGATTAATTGTCTAAAAAAATTATTGCGATAAACAATAATATTGTTTCGAGACCTTTTGACGCTGATTTAATGGAAATGACTAATAATGCATGCGATTTCCTGCCATAGATAGATACACTTTATTTTCAAAAGAACACATAAATATACACTGGAACTGATAAACTAAATCAGTTCCAGTGTTAATGGATTCTCAGTCTCCATTAACAAAAAACGTACTTGAATAAAAACTAAACAACATAAAGACAAAGTGGAAATAAATACTGCATTCAACCAAAAGAGTGCAGATTATGATGTCTGTATACTATATTCCCCTTCAGTAATCACTAGATTTAAATAGAGAAGATGGGCACATCCCAGTACCTAATGAAATAGTTCGCACTACACGATTTTTTGCCCCTATTTTCAATCTTATGACAATCTTAGATCATTGACTTATCGAAGATTGTCGCTGGTGATTTCGTAACCGATCATCCTGTAGTGTGTGGTGTGTTACGGTAGATCGTCGTGGCAGCTCCCATCTAAATCAGGGGTTTTCCCAGACTGGGAGAGTCAACACAGCCTGATGAATGTGACAGGTAGCCAATCAGAAAGCGCGGATTCTCCTCCGCGCTTTCTGAGGGGAAATTACGGAGGGAATCCCAATAGCTGACACGGCGCGACCTAAAGTCCAGCGGACATTTGGAGATGATATGTGGAAACAACATTAATATTTATTCAGCATTTGGTGCAAAGAATATAGCTGGACACCACATGGCATGACAAACGCGATCAAACCGTTATACCTAGGATTTCTGTCGGCTAATGTGTCTCTCAGGGTTTGAAAATGGGCCGATAATCGGGCAACAACTCGTGTAATGTGCACTAGACATTACACTTAGGAAATAGGAAGGGAGGGTCAGTGGAGAGCACCGGAGTTGAGCCTTTTTTCAGTCAGTGTCATCAGCAGAAAGAAAAAAGGCAGAAAGAGAAGATAAAGCCGATAATTAAAATGAGGTCGATAGGTTTAATTTATTGTGCAATTAATTGATTTATCGTTCAGTGTTGTACAATACCGCTGATTTAATTAATTGGCATTCAAACTCAATAATCTAAATAATGCATGCTCTTCTTTATAAAATTAAACCAGAGAGTGAAAATTAATTCAGAATGTTCTATTATTTTCAGAAGTAACAATCATAAAAACCTGTAAGTGAAAATAGTAGCAGTCTCTGTGTTTGGGCTTTCACACACACAAAGAAAATGCATATTTGTGAGTAACATATTGGAGGAAAGTACAAAACTGATACAAAACTTGAGATGTAACCTTTCACCTATTAGCGTGGGAGGCCCAGCTGTTGGTACGCATAGTTGGTAGTCTTTTCACAAGCTCTAACTGACCCCTTGCATATGAAGAAAGTTTGTTGCTATGGTATCCAGATGAATTTTAATGATTTGCTTGGAGAAGTTGCTATATAAAGACTTTATAGAAACCACTTTACTGTTTGCAGTGAGCCGTTCACCCCCCTACGAGCATGCAACAGTAATAGGTAATTTGAACTGTTAAAAGGTATTAGAGTTCCTTTTTAATACAAGACTGCAAGTGGTCTATGCTTCCTTTTGTATTGCAGCCAACATCCCACCCATTTATCCCTTTATTGAATTAATAAATCATCAGAGAATGTGGGTGTGGAGGTGCAGTAATCTCTTACTGCACTTTTCGCCTTTACAACTTTGTGAACTTAATGTCAGCTGGTGAAAACAAGAAAAAAATCTCTATGTTATCGACCAAACAGAACGTTTTGACATAGGAATGGATCATTTTTTGTATTTGAGAATGACCACCTAAAAAGTTTAACAGAAGTTTGATTAAAAAAAAATTACAAAAAATGTGTGATTTGTTAGAATTTCAATTTGACTTAATTCCAGCGTAGTATTTTAGAGACTTAATTACAAATACCAGGTCTCAGGTCTGCCACTGTATAATTTTCTCTTTTAAAGGATAACTTGTATAGTTTGAAATTCTGTGAAGCTATTTTCAGTAATAGCTACCTTACTTGTAGTAGACAGATGGCATATGACAGTTTAATGAATACTAAAAATGTTATTTATTACGATGTCTGCAGTACCACAACAAAGACAAAATGTTGCTGAAAAACAAATCTAACCCTCTCATTTTGTCCTTGTTACTCTCTCTCTGTCTGCTCTAATCTAGCGCCGCGTGCAGCACTGGTGTTGCTCTGCTAGGGTTGGCCCTCTGTCCTGTAAAATGCAGAATTGTCCTTTATTTATCAGTTAAATATTGAATTCTGTATTGACTGGAGGTCTGTTTATCATTAAAGCATGAATGAAGGACAAGAATACTAAAGTCGTCTTGCCTCTCACGCCTCCATTCAGCTCATCATGGCACCCACTATTTGAGAAGTACTGGCCTAGTGCTTTCACTAAGTAGCCAACCTCTCCTGCGATGCTATTATATCGCCTTGTTTGAGCATGCACAAACTATTAAAAAATTCTAATTCAATTCAAAAACACTTTATTGATTGAAGTACATTTGAAAGTATGAGCAGAAAGGAAGCCTTTTGTGGAATAGAAACATCCTTTATTGTCCCACAATGGGAACATTTCTGTGCAACATCAACAAAGTGACAGGCAATCAGAGCAAGAAGACTCTCACAAAGATAGAATATATTAATTAAAGAAACTGTACTCCAGTCCAAATGAATGTGCAACTGAGTTGGTTAATCTAAAAATGTACAAAATGTGTACTTCAGCATTAAAAAGACAAACTGTTTACAGTGAGGACAATAAAAACAGATGTACAGAAATGTAACTCAGAATGAGGGACGTCGTACAGAAAGTGGTACAGATATGATGCCTTTAACCAGCATGTAAACACTTACTGAGTGTTTACATGCTGGGCTTTTGCTCTGATGAGAGAGGCACTGTTGCTAATGTATCCACTTTGTCTCTGTATTTAGGGACTTCTTTGAAGAGGTGTGAATGTAACGGTCTAAGAAGATTTTTTGTTTCAATGAAATTGTGAGTCTTTTGTCAGGAACACATATCTGAGCAGTCAAAACATATTTTTTTAAGACAAAAAAAAGGTTGTTTCAGGCTCTGGCTCAAACATGGGTCAGAATGTGTGTGTGCGTGTGTGTGTGGATGGAGGGTTTCAGTCTTTCAAATGTGATCCACACCATTTGTAAGGTCAACTTTATTCTTGCTTTTCTGTAGCTGTTGCTAATAAAAAGAAACTCAGGTGGAATTTTATTTTATTTTCGCTTCCTGTTTTAGATGTTTTGATTTGAACTCTGAGCAGTGGCTTGTAAAAATGCAATGACTCCTCAATTATTCTCTGAAGAGACATTTAAAGAGGATTCCAATACTAAATATCAATTTGTCTCAACATCGTCACTTTACTTTTATTTTCTCAAATGTACTAATATTCTATATTCATTGTAAATATTCATTTTGCTAACTCACAGTGTTCTAATTTTGAATTTACTGCCTGACTTTTAGTCTTTAAATAGTGAATTTAGTATTTTACAATAAAAACAGTCACTTGTCTCTGGTGAACCTAAAAGCAACCAGTTATTTTGAAACAAGTGACATTTAGATAGTAACTCCTGTTATGATCTGCCTTTCAGGCTCCATTTATATTTTGCACACAGCTCATACTCAGCATACAGTAAAATCCCGTAATGATTATTTTTAACATGGGATTAAAGAAAAACAAAGAATAATAATAGTACCGTAATGGAAATGTGCTATAGAAGTACTTATCTCTCAAATTGAAACAAAATCTACTATTGAAATGTGATATGCAGGGTGGTGATTTCATTCGAGGGACTCCACATCAAAAGGCATCTCCTAAACATTGTTTCACACACTGAACAGCCCCTGACAATGGAACTGGAGATCTATATACAAGACAATACATTACATCCTCCTGGGAGAAAAACAAGATGGTGCAGAATGTAATAAAATACAGCTGGCATGTGCAAAGAAACACTGTTTACATTGTTTCTGCTGCGTGGTATTTGAGGAGAGACAGGAAGATAAAAGAGGTCCAGAGTATCCTGATTTTACAGTGCACTGCAAAACCACTCATACCCCTGAATATTTAAGCCCAAATATGTAATTCAATAACAACAAATCTGGTCTTATGGAGTGACAAGATGGTGGCCAAATGAAATTCTCTGTTTGATGTGCCATAAGCTATGTAGGAGCTCTTGAAGATGGTGTTCTGATCAGAGGAGACAAAAATGTAACTTTTTTCTTTAAATTGGAGATGCGGCATGTAGCAGAAAATTAACACTCTAAACACCCCACCCCCAACACATAAGCATGTCATAGTGTTCAGGGTTTTTTTATTCATATTCAGCTGAAATCAGATATTTACATTCACTGAATTAAAAAGACACATGCAAACTTTTCTTCTCACTGTCTGAAGTTAAATCTGACCCTAAGTTTTCTGGCATTTAAAGAAAGTAGAAAAAAATGAAGCCCTGACCCAGAACTGTAGGTTGGGGAGCCCAATGGCGTTGGATCGTAGTGGCGGGACACCACCATTCCTCCGTCAGGACACAGCGAGACACACACACTACACACCAACACTGTTTCACCCACACACAACTGAAGCAGATGTATCCTAAAAGGCCTGCATGAGCAAAGCCCCTTGCAAGAGTGCACCCCTGCACAAAAAAGACCCACAAGATCCATATCCAGGAGCACATGTCCAATATCCATGTGCAAGGAAGCTTCCCGAAAAAACCCCTCATCCTAGTGAACAAGGGATAAAAGGTCCACAAAGCAAAAACCAAAACACCCGTTTATCTCTGTGTCATGTCCTCACCAACATCTTGTCTCTCCGTCTTTCTCACATCCTGTCCCTGATTGTCTCTCTCATCTCTACTTGGTTGACAGGGTGGAAATCGGATGAATCAGACTCACATATCATTCAGGCGTTTGAGTGAAGCTTATGTGAATCTGATGTAGTTAATACGGTGGCAGCTGACAGTGCTGTGAAAATCCTACACAGTTGAGCAGCACAGAGACACTCCCACATACTGGCCTATGTGCTGGTCACTCATATTCCTGCAGTTGTAAGTGAGGTAAGCTTGTGCCCACTCATATGGATTTCTACAAAACCACCATCCCCCAAATCAATGTTTATCAGATTACACCACCTTTTGCTGTCCCTACATCATGCATCTTAGAGTTACCAACCTTTCCTTAAAATCAAATGTTTACAGTACTGTAGCCATGACAATAACATTTTGGTTTGGGACATTTAGGTATGGGATGTACAGGTCTCAGTAAAACCTCATGGGGGTGATGATGCACTGGTTTGTTAGTTGTCTCCTCAGAAGAGAAGAAGAAACGGACAGAAAACAAATACTAATTTCTCACCAGAGCTCTTGTTGTTTCTGGGAGGTAAATTATTCAACTGAGGAAAACAGAAATTCTTCCCACACTGTCTTGCTTAAAATTAGTAGTAGCTAATACAATTCTTTGGGAAGGAGTGGAGAGAATAATAAGTGGAATTCCTGCCAATGTTTTCAGTTTCTTTCAATCCTCACACAGAATCTTTTTTCATCACAAGCAGATAAATGTTTCTGTCACACTCTTTAAAATACTCCAGAGAAGCTGCTGCAATCTTCAAAACCAAAATTACCATGTTCCAAAAAGGAACATAATTGTGGAGCAGAAATACACTGTTTGTATGTGTGAGTCACTTTGAGTTGAAGAAGGAAGTAAATGAGTAATTTTTTTCTTTTCACAGTCATGTTCAATTTAGGTACATTTTTGCTTGCTTTGGTGTTTGGCTGAAATACAAAAACACTTCATCTTATTAACTATTATTCATATTTTCATAATGGAAAAGTAAGGAAAGCAAAATATAATTAAAGTGAAAATCTTTTTCTTTTCTTTTTAAATAATGACCAAACATTAGAAGCACTTACCCAAAAGTACAACTGTCATTAAAATGTAGTTTAGTCTAACTTAACATACTGCCCAGTGTAAGTTAAATGTAAAGTTAATTTATTAATATTTTGTTATCTTTTGTATTTCTAAATGTATATACATTTTTATGAATTTCTGTTGTGGGTTCCTGTAGATAGGTATGTATTTGTTCCTGTGTTTGTATATGCCCACATAAAAACAAACCAAGCTATTGTAAGATGTCAGTCTTTGTGTGCTTGCTGTTCAAACTGTGATTTTCTCTTTGCATGTGTAAAAACATATGGTGAGTCAGTGTGTAGGAGTTGAGCGTCAGTGTGTGTGTGGGTGAGGGAGAGCTAGTGGTTAGGCGGCTATGAATAAAAGAGAGGGTTTGGGTTATGCACCAATAGATGGCACTCTACCCTTTTGTGATTGGGTACACCATGACCTAGACGAGGATCGTTCGAAATGCATATGTTTCCAAATGTAAGTTAAGTAGCAAAACTGACTTTTCTTTCAATCTCCAACTTTTGTTTTTGTTCTGTATGAGAATGCAATAAAATAAAGACAGAAAGCGCCTTTTACTCCTGTGAGTGGATGGAAAGGAAATTGAGAATTTAAGCTTTTGAGAAGCTAAAAGATATCCTGGAAACACCTTCCTATTCATATGCACATGCAATGACGCTCAAATGTAAAGCTGTGGTTTATCGGTGCCTGTTCTAAAAATAGGGCATACTGAAACGGAGTTACATAAATGTGTGACTCACTGGATAAACTATTTCTTTAGTATTTTTTTCATACAATCAATTCAACACCCAGGTCTGTGGGTGTGGTAAAGAAGGCAAGTACAGTAACATTACTGTCATATAGGAATCTACAGCTTTGTACAGTGTAAGTGAAGAAATACAGCTACAATGTAAATAACAAATGAAAGAAAAGGGGGGAAATGCATTTCAGCCATTGTATTTCACTCTTGCTCATGTTCATGCTGACACTGATATCCAAAAATAAATACGTGAAGCTTTCACACATGCAGTACTGGTGAAATATCTACTATCAGTCAATTTGTGTTTCTCTCTCATGTAATGCTGCATTAAAAACTCTGAGGCTTCAGGTTGCAGTGTGCCAAAAAATGAAACATTTTAAAATCTCAATTTTGCAATAGTACATTTCTAAAAAAAAAAAGAGAATGAAGAAAAACTAGATTTACATAATTTGGCTTTATTGAACATAGTAATATATACAATGCTGTGGGAAAAGTGAGTGAAGGTTCATTTACTACCAGGCTTTGCAGACCTGAAACTGCATATATTATTATTGTCTTTTGCATCAAAAACTGGCCTTGTTTATGGCAATAAATTTGTTCAGGAGAAAAGTTCTGGAGATAAACAAATGTAAATGGGGAAATATAAAACCTGCCACTGCTTATTTTAACAGGTAAATTGATTAATACAACTGATCATCAAGCAGGGTCATAGAATAGGAATGAAACTTATATAAATATCTAATTATGCTCACAAAAAAATCACAGAAAATAGAGAATTCATTGTCTTTAAACGTGTCCATAATCTTTAGGCAAATAACAGTGTAAAAAATATGAGACATGGATTAACACTGGCAAAGTCAAAGAATTAACAAAGTACATGCCTGATGACTTAAAAAACTGAAGTAAAACATTAGCCTTGTGGTCAAATTCACCACAATAATATTTTTCCATTACTGAAGTTCACAACCGTCTACGATCATAGACCACAAGGAAGACAAGCAAGTGAAGTTCTTGCAGTGGCGTGGTGGAGCTGAGCAGCTAGGCATGGGTCACAGGGCAGATGGTTTGGTCTACTAATAAAAGCAAACATGCTCAGTCATGTGGAAAGAGTACGCTCACTCACACACAAAACATATGTCAACTCTTTCTGCTTTTAATTTCTGTTTGGGTCTCTCACTACAGGTGACTCAGCAGCTTGGAGGCCTCATTGGGTCTGAGCCATCAGTCCAGTACAGTCCAGTAGAAAGCAAAGTTCAGAGTCCATGAGGTTTTCTTATTGTACAACCTGATGTGTGGGACATAACAGGGCAAAGTGCTCTAATTTCCTCACCTCCTGCCCCAAACACAGAGTGGAGGAGGGTGATGAAATAATAATACATAAACAGAAGAATCAGAATTCATACAGGCTGACAATTTTTTTTTTTTTTTAACTTTTTGTGATACATTGATGAAAAAGATCCAAGAAACTGAAGACCTTATTTTATACAAATCTATGCAAAGCATACATCTATTGTTGCATATATATATATATATATATATATTATTTTTTTATTATTATTATTATATTTCATTGTATTTTATTTTTATTTTGTTGCATTTTTGAAGTCAGGGTGATTGAAATTATAACGATAGTCACCCTAACTATTGCCAAAAATGCCATTTAGGAGTTATATTGTAGAAAATGTAGAAATCCTAAGAACAATGGAATGCTAAGTTAGTCAGAAGGGCAACCCTGGTTTAGCACTTTAACACAATTCAAATGAAAAGAAAATGTTCATAAACGTGGGATACATGGTATGTTAAAAGATATACACTTTCTGCAGTTTTACAAGAGACCATTTTAAAGTTTGCTTGTTTTTTCAGCCAAATAATGTTTGTGTTTCAGCGTGTTGCTTCCTTGGTAGAGACTGCCAGCTGCATCAATCTGCCTGGTCAGCTGAAATTATTTCTAAACAACTGGAGACCTGAAAAAGCACAAGAATGAACCATCTTTGATGCTGCTGGACAAAATAGTGCCTAAAGAAAAATCCACCCATTTTCCTGGGCTTGTGGTGGAATGATAAGTCATACATTTTTATTTAAGCAGAGACTTTATTTTGGTGAGCAAACAGTGGTGAACTTAACAACTGTCTCTTAGTGAAAGCTAATTAAATAGTTGATATTCACTTTTAACAAGCTGTATCCCATACACTATGTTAAATTAATTTGTTTTAAATTACTATAATCTACTTAAACCAGAGGTCAGTCTGACTAACTTCCACCAGTCTAAGGATTGGTTTACTACAAATTCACAGCAATATGGCATCTTTTGTCCACAGTTAAGGAAACTATTATTGATAACTCCATAGAACATTTCCACAAAAATGTAAAATCCAATCAGCTCTATTTCTTGGACATGTAAAAAAAATAATCTTGGCCAGGGCATGTTGGTGCATTTTTTATTCACAATCTTTAGTATAATTGTCTTCAAATATGCAAATTTTTATTCTTGCCTTGGTCAAAAAATATTACATAAAACAGTCTGTAATCCTTGGCAGCACATGCATTTTTGCATTAAAGAATATGTTTGTTTGATGTGTTTTAGATTCCAGTTTTCCGTTTGTTATAAAATCTTTAAATTTGTTAAAATATGGCAGTGTAGAATATTGCATATAATTTTTTTGTTGCTCATGCATTGTTGTTCTGATTGATCATTGTAGAGAATCAAAGTTGTATCATGCTGGTTTACAAATCAGAAAAAAATCTCATATAAAATACAATAAAAATATCCATACTAGTAGAAAAATACCAATTTAAACTTGTTTTATGAATAAAACTGGATTTTTATTCCAACCAAAACTGAATTGAGCTCTTGTGAGGCACATTTTCATGACTGCCATGAAATCCTTTCAAAGTATTATGTTGCTTTGCGTTGCTTGTTGTTTTTTTATGTTTTGCATTTTTGACGGCTGGCCCTGTTAATAAGAGACATATTTAATGAGAACATATTTCTGGATAATAGATGAAAAGTGAAAGTAAACACACCATGTTTTATTTTTAGACACCTCATAGCTTTATCATGTCAGCCTCTTTTTAAAAAGCAAGCTGTGGAAAATCGTATTCGTATCCATGCAAGGATTATAAATGAATATGTTTTGTATAAATGATGATGATACATTTAATGTTTTATTTTTTTCGGTCTTTTCATTGAGACTCCCAAGAAATGGTTGTCATCTGGAGAAATAATTGGAAACCAGTGAAAGAATCCATTAACTTTAATTAAAATGCAACAATAAATCCTAGTGAGGAAAGAGTTGTTGCCAGGCGTCTTAGCATATGAGATGGCAGCTATGAAAATGGTAGGTGAACTTTACTAGATACACTTTTCTTTTTCTTTTCTTTTTTTTTCTTTTCTTTTCTCAAAGGCAAAGGCCTGTTTTGGCAGCTTTATAACAATTAGGGTGTTAGGGAATGATTTAATGAGACCTAAGACTGCAGAGCGCTAGCAGCGCAGTGACACATTCACAGAAAGAGGTGTTAATTAAAGACTCAAGATTAGACTCTTTTCCCCCAGATCTATAAGATAAAATTCTGATTTCGACTGAAATGTGTTTTTTTAGATTTACAATCACACCTGTGATTTGTTCAATAAATAATAAAGCTATGACAGAGAAGGAGGATTAGATATAGCTAAAAAATGTGACAAAACTGATTTATACGGCACCATATGAATACATTTATTCATATACACGGCCAAGTCAGTCCATCTAAAAATCTAATTATTTATCATGTTTATATTCCCAACCTTTACTGTCCATGCCTGTTTATTTATAGTATTGAAGAGGTAAAAAAGGTAACTATTCAAGTTCAGCTGTAGACATTAATTCATGACTATAAATTATATCTGTATGTAACAAATATGAGACATGATATACAGCACCTTACAAAACTATTCATACCCCTTCCACTTTTTCAAATGTTGTCATGTTCACATTAAAAAATCTATATTTTAATCAAAAACATAACAACGCAATGCAAAATTGTGATGTTAGGGGAAAGTGACAGATAATTTTAAGTTATTTTACAAATAAATATCAACAAAAATGTATTTTACTTATGCACTGGGTATGTTTTACAATAACAGATTTAAATAGTTTAAATTTATTTTTACAGTCACTCGACAACCAACCTCAGTAAGCTTAAACTACCTTTAAAAGAATGAGAAATAATTTCACTCATTACATGTGCAAAGCTAGTAAAGTACCTCAAAAGTCTTGCAGCAGTAATTTCAATGAAAGGTGCTTCTACAAAATGAGGATTAATACACACACATGCTACTGTTGCCAGATTCTTACTTGTAAAACTACTGAAAACTATTTGTTTTCTTCCCACCTCACATTTATGGATTACTGTCAATCACATGACAGCTTGTGGTTGAAACGTGACATAATGTGAAAATGGTCAAGTGGTGTGAATGTTGTTACAAGGCACTACAAAAAAAAAAAAAAAGAAAATGTGGGAAAAAGATGACTTTTTTGAACGTTCATTTGTTTTAGGGCCCGTAATGTTTTTGTAGAAATGGAAATGTTTTCCACTTGCATGTGCAAGTTGGACTCGATAATGTGCCATGCCAACAACGTTACTGAACAGATCATGTAAACTCTTTGAAGATTTTGCTTTGGATCCTCCTTAGGCTTTGAGCTGAGGGATAATAAACCAACAAACACAAAAACAGTGTTAAGGGAGAGAATTAAAGAAACAAAGACTTGACAGAACTGGGAGGAAAAAAAAGTTTTTGCCAGATGCAATGGATTCAGTCAGAAGTACATTCTTATAATCAGTTTCCTTCTAATCATAATGGAAATGATTTATATATATATATATATATATATATATATATATATATATATATATATATATATATATATATATATATATATATATAAAACACTTTTTTACAAGTGTTTTTTACAAGTGCATGGATATTTTACATAGAAAAAAGTAATGCATCCAACAGAGAAACCCTTTGTGGTTGGTTTATGCTTCTTCAGTGAAATTTATTTAATCTTATTTCTCGTCCCATCAACTTTGGCAAAGCATACAAGACAGATGTGCACATTAAAATTGTTTTAACATGTAACAATTTATTTTTATCTTAACATGAGACAAATGAAATAAAAAAAAAAGAGAAGTGAGAGTAGCTGTTTTTTTAAATGGATCCAGTACTTGTGGCCCCACATGGCTTTGAGCTCCATGGTCAAGTTGGCAATCGGAATTGGTACATCTGTTCTCTAAAGACTTATGTTCCATGGGAGTACTTAAAAGGAAATAGAATGCACTGAGGCTGCATAAAAGAGAGCTTGGCAAGCGTCTGTTACCTATTTTAATGTGTGAAGAAACAGAACATTGGTATGTGTGCGCGCATGTGCGTGTGTGTTGATTGTTCAGGTATTTCTATTCTCCAGGAAGACATAATCTTAGACAGTATCCCTGCAAGACAAAAAGAAGAGGAAGCAAGGTTGAATCAGAGGAAAAAATGTCAATCTGCGTGTATTCAGAGGGTAGATAAATTTCAAATTTCATCACATTTAAACATATTGCTTTATGCATAAATACTCCTACACATGCACACCTACTCCATTTTATATCCATCCACATCTGCCTGTACACAGGAACAAATGCACATGGGTATGATGTAACAGCTTTTTCTGGCTCGCTCTTGCGGGCGAAGGCTTGCTCACATTTTAAGTCTGAATTTGAAATCTGATCTTTTTCAGTTTCTAACTTCTTCTTCAGTGTTGTCCACGTAGACTGTCTGGAACTCATGGGGGAGCCTCAGCCAGGTATTTCACACCTCCACCTCCTCAACCTGATGTGTTAAAGCTGGAGACACTTTTGACAGCACTGAGAGCCATTTTCAGCTAGAGAGCTCGCATGGCCAGTGGCAAAAACAGAAATACTGACAGCTTTCTGCATAGCTTTGGTTGCAAAAGAAAGAAGGGGGTTCTGGTGGGGGATTTGAAAAACCATTTGTATTGTAATACAGTTAGTGAATAAGCAATTTTAATGTAACACTGGGTTGATCATTTACTTTCTGGACCCATTATTAGCACTTTATTACATGTACATAAAGTCATGATTTTAGTTCAGATGTAATCAGATCAAACCTTCATCTTTTATGTCAGTTAGGATCAAATTATTTATATTTGCTAAATGCCTGAATAATGAGAGAGTTGTTTTTAAATATTCATCAACTTCAGAGGTTTTCACCCACAGAGTGGATATAGGCTCAGATTTGGGTCGAGTACCCAGCAATTAAGTTATAAAGCAGTCATCAAAGGAGTTACTTGAGTAAAAATAAAAGTATTTGTTAAAAAGATTACTCAAGTACAAATAATTATATGCAAATGTATTCATATTCATAAATCCGGAAAACTTCGAGAACCTCTCGATAATCAAACTACCCATAAGTTTTTCAACTGATTTGTTTTGCTCATTATATTATTTATTTGAGTCTGAGAAATATCCAGACTCAAGCATTGGTTGCTATAAACCTCAAGCAGAGCTTTCTGAGGGCTGGAATGAAAATCAAAGAACCCGAGTCGCAGGAATACTGCATTGATTTTCAGAGCTTCTGAAAATGTACCACAACAAAAGAAAGAAAGCAAAGCTCCACACTCAACAAACGATCTTATCTCAGCCTGCTCTAACTTCTTAAGTGTTTACTTTAAAAACTCACTGTGTGGATTTTAAGGGCATTACATTATGTTAAAATATTGAAGAGGCAAAGGAAAAAACATGAAATTGATGCTTCTTTACGCTAACAGTTTGGAAGGAAGAAGAGCCTGCTTTCACTGTAAATAGATTGTTTTTCATATTGCAAAAATGTTGAGCGCCCTGCCAACTGATGATGTTTGTATTAGCCAAGCATCCTGATTGCATTCAGTAACTCAGCTCAAAACATTGTATCTTAATAGATTTTGAGCTTCTGCAAGCCAGAATGATAACCTGATCTAGGTGGGGAATGGATAGCATAATAAATATAAATACGATTTGTAAAAACATACATAAAATGGAAATTTCTCATTTAAGATCATGCAACAATCTTGGAACTAAATAAAAGGAATAATTACACCCATCCATACACTTGTATACAAAACTCATACAGATCCCCAAACATGGACATATTTCTGCATACCCAAACAAATCTATGTAAAATCCTTAAAAATGACGTTTGGGATGTACAAAATTTAACCTAGTTGTAAAAGAGGGGATTAAAATAGTCTAAATTATCCACGTTTCACCCACTAAAAAGACATTTGCATAGAAAAGAACATGCTGACAGTAAAAGAGATGTAGAATCGAAGTGTAAAAAGGAAAATGTTTGTGTGATTTACTTAAATATCTGGACCTACACAGAGTTAAGCAAAGTTAAAATTGGTTCAAAATGACCCTGAATTAACTTGATATGTTGACTCTTATGACAAACAGAAGCTTTTTGGATAATGAATAAATCCAGTCATTTATAGTGTTTCTGAATGTGAAATATTTCTGACATATTTGATGTTTGAACAATAAGTGATCATGCAATAAATTACTTATAATTATAAGTATGATAAGAATGTTTTTGGTTGTTATGTGATAATTATGGGTATTGAAAAAATGTAATTATATGTTCAAATGTGAGAAGAACATTGCAAATGCACAAACATGTCAGATTAATTGTTGGAATAATAAAGCTTTTTGTGATATGTCTCAGTTTTTGAGTCTAAATGGTATTATATGTTAACAATGACCTGCATTGACAACAGTTATTGCTTGATGTTGCTGTCCTGATATGTTAGTTGTGTTTTATACAATTGGTAAAAAAAAACAAAAAACCTCACAAATAAACATACAGTCTCACATAAATGATGTTTGTATTTGCTTTAGAGGTGCTGGACGGTGAATAGAGAATATTGGATGTTGGAGGGTGGATCACTCTGCTTAGGCTGCTCTTGTTTCATCAAGAAGGGGCGCCGAGCACAGACAGCGCTTTGTGATAGAAAAGAGAGGTGTGAAGGTGGGGGAGTGACAGGTAGAAAGAGTGGGTTTGAAAGAATAATACTTATATTAAGTAAGATATAGAGACAGCAATTTAGTGCAAAGACTTTCCGAAACAGACAGCATTTTTAAGTGACCAAAGGAAGATAGAAATACTGTGCCTTAAAAAATGTCTTTGGTGTGATGGACTCACAGGAAAACATGTAAACACAGGCAGGTGAGAGAAAAATGCATGCATGCAAGAAGAGACAAACTAGGTGAAAGCAGTGGTAGCAATTCCCACAAGGCCCCAAAGAGAAACAATATAGATAGAGGGTCAGTACTTCTATCATTCTTCTTTGCCCTCCGTCTGAGTGGCCTGTAATCGAGTGATTATTACACCAAAGTTATGGCAATGGCCCCGCAGTCAAAAATAGGAATTGAGTTGGAAACAGCATTTAGGGATTTTGATTTATGAGCAACAACGGTGAAGTTGTTTTTCAAGCCTAGCACTATGATGGCCAATAAAGAAGAGTAAGGCTTATCGTCCGCTGTTACCACACTCCAGCCAGCCTGCCAGGCAGCTAGCAAACAGTCAGCCAACCAGCTGGGGCCCCTCATGGAAGGAAGCGTTTTCAGCCAATTTGTTTCCTTCATGTCTCGCCCTGAATGGTGCTATTCATTAAAATAGCCCGCAGTCGGTAGACACTGCTGCTATAGCACATTTATACACTTCTGTGCCTGTATCCTCCTCAGAAATACTCACAGAAATCCACCTGCACACACACAAAGAGAAAATCTGTTTTTCTGCACCCAGTCATCTATACAGTAGGTTTGATGGGAGCGCATGCTATGACAAAGGCTAAACATACATAGCTTGACAGAGCTCTGTTGTATGCAGTGCCGTTTTCTCATTTTTTACTCAAAATGTGTACATGCTTTCGAGGACTGAAAAATGTCCCTGGAGTTACCAGATGAGATGTGCAGCCATGTCTTGGTAGCTTTGCAATTGTGCCAGATTTTATTCTTATTCGGATGATGAATTGAACAATGATCTTGAAGATACTGAAATCTAGGGATGTTCCTTACAACCTAACCCTCCTTAAAACTTCACAACTTCATCCTTGACCTGCCTGGCGTGTTGCTTGCCCACCATGATGCTCTTTGGTCACTGCGGTTCTCTAACACAGTGTTTTTCAACCACTGTGATGCGGCACACTAGTGTACCGTAAGTGATCATCGGCTGTGCCGTGGAAATTATCCAATTTCACCTATCATATTTTCCGGACTATAAGATGCTACTTCTTTCCTACACTTTGAACATGCGGCTGTTCTGTGGATTTTTCTTCAGAACAATCCACAGATTGTTACTTGGAAATCAATTTTAACTTGATTCCCAAGTTAAAATTGGAAATCAAAGAAGAACGTGCACATTTTCATTTAGAACAAGCACATGCTAGCAGCAGGCACGACGGAGAAATGTTTTCAAACTCATATGATGCCGCTTCTAAGTTGAGGAGTATCGATCTGGCAGTACAGGAGGGAAATAGAGCCGCTGCACTTAAGCTCTGTGTGAACAAAACCGGATTTGGAGACGGAGAACTGCGTCCTTAATATATCCAGCAGTTATTAGGACGCATCTCTCTGCTGGGTCCTTATGGGAAACCGAGAGCGGCAGAGATACCAGCGTCCTGCAGCCCGGTGCGGCTGATATATGTAAGCTTCAGGGGGGGGATTTGCATGAATTTTACTATATTCATGCATCGCACACCACAGTGTCGTGGCTGTTTAGGTGTATTTTTGAAGTGGACATGTTAAGTGCAATTTGAAATAAGAAATATAAAATCTGATAATTTTTTGTGTTGTTTGATTTCTATTCAAGACACTTTGATAAGAATGACTATATATGTAATATAGGCGGCTACAGAGTATCTTTGTTAACATTTTTGGTTGGTGGTGTGCCTCGTGATTTTTTCAATTAAAACAATGTACCTTGGCTCAAAAAAGGTTGACAAACACTGTTCTAACAAACCTTTGCGGTTTTGCAGTTGTTCACAAAACCAAACTGAAGAGCTTGAAGACATGAGGAAGACAAAACATGGAACCATCTTGATAGAATCGAAATGAACAATGAAACTCAGGAGATTAAATACCGAGGAAGAATGATAACATAAAACAATCCAACAAATCAATCAGGGAAATTCAGAATGGATGCAACAAACACACAAACAGAATTGAACAAAACACAAAACAGATACAGCAGTCAAGAGTTAAAAATGTATGAAATATGAATCTATATCAGAATACACAATACACAGGATTCTCTTCCTATATGTTCTTGTGCTTTGTTCATATTTTACATTTACATACTCTAGTATGTTTTTTCCTAGTTTATGTCTGCTTTCAATTTCCACAACACAAAAAAAGTCATCACTGTAATCATCCAGTCTGTTTGAAACGTCTCTCGGGATTACAATTCCTATCAATTTTTAGAAACATTTAAGAATCCCTAAGAGTGTTAGCCACACAGAGCTATCCTGATGCCTGCCAACACTGTCATGTCCTCTGACTTGTCTCAGCTCCTGCCTTGAGGGCTTTTCCCTTTTTAGAGGAGGAGCAAAGCAGGGAATGAAAGGATTTAAACCCACACAGCTGAAGCATCCCAGAGTCGGGAGTGAGGATGCACAACCAGACATACACATCTGTTCATATTATGAAGTTGAAGCAAATCAAACAAAATTATGCATCCACACATACACAAACACTCAAGAGTTCATAAACTGAACTTCATCCTTTAACTAGTCTACCGCTCAGCATCTTGTCAAAGTGTCAAACCAAGAAGGATTTCTAGAGATGATGTAAGATAGTAACATCCAACTTTTGTTGCCATCAAAACACTTAAAAAAACCAAATTATATTTAGGAACAGATGCTAGGAACAGCATCTGTTGGCTACACACATGGAAACCTGTATTTCAAAGAGAGCACTTGTGAAAACATTTAAGAACTATTTTTTACTCAGTCTTTACAAGTTGTTTAAATCACCAGCAGGCAGTTCTGAGGCCCAGATTGCATTATGTTTTCCATGGTAACCATACATCATATAAACTGTGATATCAAATGGTTCAACAGAGCAGAAGCAGAGTTATTATCCTGTTTTAAATAAAGCAGCTCCACCAAGGCTGCCTTTAATCACTGATCTTGTTTGTGCTGTTCATGGACACAATCTCAAGGCCTACTAATGAAGAAATGGGTGACTGGGTTGAGAAACTCAGGGCTCACGGTTGCATCTTTGCTTTTTGCACATGGTATGATTCTGCTGGACCCCTCAAGCTGCTGACTCTGAAGGGGATCCAATGAGATTCTGCACCTCAAAGTCCAAAAAAGGGGAGGACTCCATGTCTGGGGTCAGTATGTGCCTGAAGCACCGGAGTTTACTTCAGCTGCAGTAAAGTGGGCTCTGCTCTGGTGTGTTGTGGTGAAGAGAGCTGAACCAGGAAAAGAAGCTATTGATTTACCTGTGTGTTTTTGTTCAATCCTGCACCACCTGTGGTTATAAGTTATGGATCAAGCCTGAAAAAATGAGATCATAGATAGAAGCAGATAAAATAAGTTTCCTCCATTGGGTATTGAGGCTCACCCTGAGAGGTTATTGGAGGAATCCTATCATAACGGGGAAGTTTGGAGTGGATCATCGACAGGAATTGGCCAAGGTGAACCAGGCATTTGATAAGATCGATTACGCCTTCACATGCAAAAACGGACTCTTTATTGGTCTCTTAAACGATTACTGCCTCTCTAAGGGGCAGCAGGCTCTGCATCAATCTGGGATCAATCAGTCTTGACTTGCTGTGAAGGGTAACTAATCAGATGTTGGGATCTGTTGGTAAGCCAATGACAGTTTTAATTATTTCACAATTAATTTATTAAATGCTCAAATACTTCCAATTCAATTGATCTTTTAATGAATTACTGTCACATATAATCAATTTATGATGTATTAAAAATGTGTTTTTATTTCAGTTTGAAATGATTTAACATATTGTAAAGAGCCATATCTTGCACTTATTTGTTTATTCTTTTAATTTGTCCTTCAGTAGAAACTATTAAATCTGATTATAAATCTGATTTAAGCTGATGATCCATTCTATTCAAAGCTGAAAGTCAGCATTTGATGTCATTATTGATCCATTGTTTTGTTGATCCGTCTCACTTTGTTCTCCTCCATCACGCTGTTTCGCACAGGTTTACTCATTCTGAAAATGTTTCTGCACATATCTGCTGTTATACAGTTTTTATTGTCATTTACATTGTTCTTTATACTGTTTTTATATATTGGTGTGAACCTACTTGCTTAGATTCCCTGTCACCTTGCTGCTGCACATAAATGTACCCATTATGGGGCAATAAAGGATATTTCTATTATGCTCTGTTGTTTCTTCTTCTGTTCCCATTACCTCAACCACTGAGGCATCCTGGGCTCCTTCCATAATTGACTTGGCTGCATGTTCACTCCAATTAAAAACATTTTACATTGTCTGACTGCTTATATTCATTTCAAATTACATTTTTCTTTAGCTAACAGACACTTAAATTACTTGTTAACTGATGCAATATAATCAAAAGCAAATGACTGAAATAAACATTTATTTTACAAGAACTTGGTTTTGTTACCAAAAGGAAAGAAAGTCTTCATGATGTGAGTGTTAATGATTTGGTCAGTAGGACATCTGCAGACAAGTGATGGACGGTGGAATGAAAGAGTTAATAAAGAAAAACTTAAATACAAGAGAAACACAAAGAGACTGGGAGTCTTTAAGGTTTGCCACAAATCCTGTAAAAGACAAAATGGACATGTGAAAGAAGGTGGAGAAATGAGAATATAACTTTTTGGCCCTCATGCGTAACACATTGCATCACCCTAAACACCAACCCCTTCATTAAAACATGGTGGTGACAGCATGATGGTGTGGGGATTCTTTTCATCAGCAGGGAGGGTGAAGCTCATCTCAGGAAGCTTAACACAAGAAACCTAGAATAAATGTGTTAGAAACTACAAAAGAATTAAGACTGGAGCAGAGGTTTACCTTCCAGCAGGACTGAACTCTAACCATTCCTCCACAGGTTAGGAATGGTTAGAACAAAACATATGTATGCTATTTGTCCAAATTTGTCTTTTTGGCCAATAAAGTCCAAAGTAAATTCAATTAGGAATCTGTAGTAAAACCTGAAAACTGATGTTCATAGACGCCCTCAATGAAATCTCAGTTAATTTGGAGAAGAAGAGGCAGAAATTGCAGAACAAGTCGTAACCCAAAAGACTTGGAGCCTTGCATGCAGTAAAAGATGACGGTTTTTTCTCTTGTAACAAACAAAGTGAAATAGATGCATTACTTTCTCTCCACTTGATATGTCTAGAGTACTTTGATATTGTTTTATCATATTATCATATAAAATCCCAGTAAATCACATTGAACTTAGTGGTTGAAATACAACAAAAGGTAATAATTAAAGCGTATCCACACCTTCCTAAGCACTGGAGCCATACTAAGACCTTGATAAGAGCAATTCAATAAACCTAAAGCAGAAATTATAACAAACAAATTCCACCTTCACTCATTTTCTGGTGAAATAATTTCCATCTTGTGCTCCAAGCAAAACAAAGTTATTTGTGACAGCCATGCCATCTATTTACCTTGACATCTCCATGGTGTCCTTGGTGAGATAAACGATCCAGTAGACCAGGTTAAAGGCGCCAAACGAAAGGGGGAAAAGGATGCGTGAGTATTTGTCAATGATGCTGGTGCCTGTCAGGACGTTGTTGGCTGGGACGGCGGAGCCTTGCTGGAGGAACGCCTGGGCATTGACAGGAGGGTTGGGGAAAGTTTTTGCAGGGCGATCGAAAACCGGTGCAGAGTTCATCCTCTTCTTCAATACACTATTGGCATCCACCTTTAAGAGTAAAAGTAAATAAAAACAGGAAATGTAAAAAGAAAATTACAACAACGATGAATTGATATGATGTATTAAAGTTAAATTATTATCCTGTTTTACTTGATTTACTGTTCAATAAATCAATTAATCTTTATTTATATGTCCTCTTTCTAACAGCCACATCAAGATGTTTCACTCAAACTACTCAGCAACAAAAATGACTGCATGAATTACACGTTTGTATGTGCTTACACTGTTTACACTGTAGAATAAAAAAACACTTTTCTAACTTTAACTAAAATTAAAATTCCTCTTCCAAGATCATTTCCATGTAGTTATGATCAACATGAGTTGAATACTCATGTTAGTTTATAAATCTCTGAACGGTTTAGCACCACAATACCTTAAAGATTTGTTATTACTGTACCAACCATCTAGACCCCTCAGATCTTCTGGTTCTGGTTCTGCTCTGCATCCCCAGAACCAGAACCAGACGAGGAGAAGCAGCATTCAGTTTCTACGCACCACAGATTTGGAACAAACTTCCAGAAAACTGTAAAACAGCTGAAACACTGGGTGCCTTTAAATCTCAACTTAAAACCCACCTGTTTAGAGTTGCTTATGGCTAAATTAGGGTTAGAGTGCGGGTTTTGATGTCTTCCATGTTTTTATGTCTTTAATGTTTTTAATTTTTTTTCTTCTTTCTTTTATGTATGGGGAAGAAAGTGAAAAATGAGGGTGGAAAACGATGAAAATTAAAGTGGAATGGAAATGGAATGGAACCAGTTAAAGTCCGCGGGAGGGCAGACTCCTCTAACTATAAGTTAGTTAAATTCTGTGTGGGACGGCGGCGTCCTCTGGTAAGAAGTTAAACCCTGAGAATCCTAGGCACTGTCAGGTACAATAAAAGCAGTTAAAGTCCGCGGGAGGGCAGACTCCCCTAACTCTAAGTTAGTTAAATTCTGTGTGGGACGGCGGCGTCCCCTGCTAAAGGACGGCGGAGTCCTCTATGAAATAGTTAAATTCCGCAAAGGACGGCGGAGTCCTCTATAGTTAGTTAAATTCCGCAAAGGACAACGGGAGTTTGTTTTTTTTATTTTTATTTATTTTTTAAATTTCTCTCTTTCTCACTGTTTATTTCTGTTTTTATTTTAATTATGTAAAGCACTTTGAAATGCCTTGCTGCTGAAATGTGCTATACAAATAAAATTTGATTGATTGATTGATGAGCATATTGTAAATTAAATAGGGTTGTAAAACTACAGAATCTCAAAAATATTATTTAAAATCATAGAAACACACCCACAGTCTTTTTATTGTTGTGTTATTCTCTGTGTGCAGACTGACACTCAGCACATTGACACATGGTTATCCTGTGGCTTATGAAATTTCAACTAATTATGATCACAATACACACTCTCTGGCAATATTTGTTGTAAATCAGGTACAATATGAGAGCAGAAAATATATCTAGGAACTAGGACAGGATGTGCAAAGCTTCTTGCTGCAAATTAACACAGTCTAAAAAAAAAAACAATTCTGTGTGAAGCACAGAAACGTCACATCATGATGTTCCAGGGCGATTTCAATAAATCAAACAATCCTCTAAATTATTAAGATGATGATGCATAATAAGTAGTTCTGGGGGCGCAGAGAGAAATTATGTTTTTAAATTATGTAACAAATTCAACTCAGTTTCTCACTACGCTCAAATTCTGCAAAAAATTTTATGTAAATTCCATCAGTTTTGGAACTGAAGTGAACTTGCGATATTTTTGCTGGATTTGTCTGAATATTAAATTTTTCTCTTTGAGTTCAGAAACTGCTCAACAGAGACAGTATTAGAAATACTAACAGCAAGCAGTTAATTTAAAAAACCTGAAATAACTTTTACAACTAAACAAAAAAGTTATACCTTTTTCTAATATTTAACAAAATAACGAATCCAATATATTCATAATTATAAGCTGATGTTTCTAAGAACTGTTTATCCAGTGCAGTATGTGAGGTTAAGTAAATATTCATATACGTGTGTGCGTGTGTGTGCGTGTGTGTGTGTGTGTGTGCGTGTGTGTGTGTGTGTGTGTGTGTGTGTGTGTGCGCGTGTGTGTGCATGTGCGTGTGCATGCGTGTGTGTGTGTGTGTGTGATTGCATTTATGTAATAACTATTTTGAAACAACTATGCCCATGACATTGTAGCACAGATTATTCAATAAAAGATGACCTTTAAGCTCTTTTTGGTTCAGTAGTTGTCATTACTTCAGGGACATTCTTGACCTGCCTAAACACAGGTAAATGACCAGGTGGTGTTACTGTGTGCATGTATTAAAAATTACATGATATTAAAACATTGTTTGACTCTCAGATATTAGATGGAGATTCTACAATAAGCAGAGAATTCATGAAAACGTGATGTATGTTCGAAGTAGAACTTACAAAACTTTTCTTTTCCACAGTCTTACCTGTCACAAAAAATTGGGAGGTTGGGACAAAAAGATTATTTGAAAAACTTCATAGTCATACCAGGTATTTTACCTCATGACTGCATGATTTTTTCTATTCCTGGGGATTTTTTTTGCTTCTCCATGTCATGAAGAGTCTTCCCTCCTACATATTTGGTGAAAGCAGTCATTTTCTATGATGCATTCCTCCTACTCTCTTTCTTTCTATTCTTCCAGTGTAACTCTATAGCACAAATGCACACACCAACACATACCCAGGACCCACTCTAACCCATCTCTCCATCTTGTTTCATAAAAACGGACTGGGCTTGCTTTCCAAGCCCCCTCCCATCTTTATTGCGGTGTCTGCCCTCTTTCCTCTGAGCTTGCAGTGATCTGCTGGATTTTCCTTAATCTACAGCTCTTACATAATCTGCAACAGCATCATTTGCCGAGCCACTGGCTGTCCGCTCATGTCACTCTCTGTGGTTATCACATAGTTACAGAGACAAATAGGAGACTGGGAGAGAGCGAGAGAGAGAGGGAGGGTGTGTTGAGCAAATGAAATGATGGCGCAGACAGAGTTTACTGTAGATCGCATAAATTAACGTACATCAGTTCGAGTGTCTTTCGGACCTACAGAGTGAAAAACTGCATAAAGTGGAGTTTGTGGTGTTTTTACCAAAAGTTAAAGTTGAAGAGAATGGAATGCAGTGATGAAAACCTGCATGTGTGCACAAGAAATTAAGTTAAACGTGACAAAGGACTTAAAAACAGTCATAAAAAAACAGAAATAGTAGAATCTTACAGTTGTAAGCTTCATTAAAACACAATGAAGAAGAAATGCTGGAGTGCATTTTCTGCATGCACATTTTTACATTGTGCACAGACCAAATGACTGCAAATAGAAGAATGATTGCATGGAGTATACTGGAACAAATCGTAGACTGGAAATGACAAACTTAGGCCTAACTTTGCTTCTGAAGCATCTCTGGTCTGGAATACATTCATTCCATAAGACACTGGAAACTCTGAACAGGAACCATTTTGATGTGCTACAGATTGTTTTTGAACATTTTCATACTTCACATTTACATATATCCTAGATGTCCTTCCAGAGAATGCATTACAATTATACAATACGTTTCATGACTTTACATGGCAACTGTGATAAATATGTGAAAAAAAGCATTAAAATAAATGACTGTTGTCTACAACTGAGTTGTTTTTCAGTCAAATCCAATTCATCCAGCCTGGACTGAAGTAAATTTAAGTTGAAATTATGTTGTAGAAAAATGAATATAAAAATGGATATGAATATAACCTGCAAAATCCAAACCTGTGTTGGGATAGCCCAGTCAATAGCCAGACCAAACTGTAATTAGGAATCTGTCCCAAGACTTAACACTTTATGTTCATTGAGTTCAATTTAAAAAAAACTCACAGTCTGTAACAAATAAATATACCGATATGCAATGGTATCTTACATATAATATGCATGCAATGTGTAAATTATACGTAATCACAACTGAAAAAGAAAATGAATCATCTATAAAAACTGAAAAAAAAGATTAAATCTGATAAAACAAATCATCCACGGAACAACTAATGGCTCCAGCTTCCATTTTAAACACGTGATTATTTGTAACTATACTTTAATGTCAGCTACAAATGTCCCCATTCAATCATAGATTTCCTGGCATCAGCAATCATGATGAGAGCAAAGACACTGTGACCAAATGCCCTTAAAATCTGTACTGCTGCATGAACATCCGAAATGAATTTGTGTTGTCCTGTATACTACACTGCTCTCTTGTGATTGGACATTTCAACAATTAGACAAGTAAGCTGGTGTACAAGCCCTCTCTTATAGATGCAAACTGCAAACACTAACAAGTAAAGGTTTTTAAACTCATCACTATAACAATATTTTCCACGACAATCTGGATGCAAGATGTTATTACCTGGTTGAAGTAAGAGTATCCATGAAAAAACCAGGAACACCCAACATAAAACACACACACGCATACACACACACACACAAAACTCTATTTTAAACAGCTTCCACTTAACCACTAACTGCCAGATGGCTAAGTGGGGTAGACACTGTAAGAGCTGACTATTTACCACAAAATGCCGACAGCCAGTTGGCCTTTAAAAGGAACAAACCAATCTCATCCATCAAAACATCCACAACAATGCTTTAGAAGTATATAATGGGGAGACGCAAGCACAGGCAAAGCTCAGTGGTCTCTACACAAAAAACAGAATCTCTTAGAGGATGAATGAAGCTATTTCTCAAAAAAATACACTAAGGATAAAATCCCTACACCCATCTGAGCCCAGTTCTATAACCCTGTTGATGTTGTATAACCACAAACGGTAACTGCAAGTCCGGAAAAAGCTGTTAACAATGTGTGATGATTTGGCAAGAGAAAAAAAACTCCACTCACAAAGGGACAAAAAAAACTGTCAATGTAGATTTGTATTTACCAAGAAGTACAGCACATCTGTAAAATTAAACCAGTTAAGATTTTGGCACACATTTCAATGATTTTTTACCATGAGAAGTAACGCATACATATTCACAAGAAAGGTGTTTTTTCAAAGTTACTTATTTGGAATCGATGCATAAACATCAATCAATGCTGTTTATACTTTATACTGTTTTATTCCATCCTGTCAAAAAAGTGGTTTCAGTAAAACAAGCAGAAGTTAGAAAATTACAGAGCTTAAACTGTTTTTGCATTAAGACGAAGAGAAACATCCCTAGGCAAACGCAAGCATGTTGAAATAAACCAATGATGCAACAGAACCAACTAAAAAATGGCAAAGTTAATGCAGAATTCTTGAATCACTTCTCAGGCAAACAGCAAGGTTTTTTTTAAAATAATTTTTTTAATGGTCTTAAGGTATTTTTAAAGTTTTCATACATTTTTAAACACTGTTTACGAGTTATTTTACTGGCCTTTTGGAACTATTTGTTTTCAATTTCAATATGTACTTCTTGGACATGACACTTTGCAATAAAATGTTATTTTCTTTTTAGTTTTTGAGCAACTTAGTACTGTCAAAAGAATCATCCTGGCATGAATATGTCCCCAACACATCAAAAATAATGTGTATTTTAAAATAGTTTATCCAGAATAAGTGTCCACCACACATATTTGCACCCCAGGTAAAAGGGTGAACATGCCGTTTGCAAAACAATTCTTTAACAGTAACTGGAAGCCTTGTAAAGTTTATCATGATTAGTATTTACAGCCATTTTCTCTGTGAATGATCGTGGGTCTAACATAAAGCAATGGAAGAAGGAATATGTGAAGAATATGTCATAGGAAAGTCATAGGAACCTTTAGTGCATTTATGCTTTGATTTTGTCTTTTTGCCCAAAAAACAGAAACATGTTTTTTTATTATTATTGGTCAGATTTTTAGTTGGTTTGTTGGAGCAGAGACGCATCTGAAACTTGTTGGTCAGAGGCTCTAAAACATGCATTTAAAGATCCCTGCTCTGTGGAAATCTGAAGAGAAAAGAACATAACGGATCATCAGGATTCTGGATGAACTTCAGGATTTTTGTGCAAGGACAAAAGCTCCCACTCTAGTAGTGATCCAAACATGCAAAATATTAAGAGGAGACATAAAATGCAGTCTCTGTGGGAAAAGGGCTTTTTACAAAAAATTACCAGCAGGACTACCACTGTATGGCAACTGTGATTTTATGAAAAACTGTAGTTTCTTAACATACAACTATTACTCCTGACAGATTAAATTTACTGTGTAAATATTCCTTTACAAAGGAAGTTACTCCAGTGAAGGATTTATTTTAAGGGTTTTAATACTTCCACTTTGTCAGCAGCATATTTTAGCTGAAAACATAATTTGTTTCTCTTTATTCATCTTTTATTTCCAGAGTGACTGTCCTTTTTTTCATGTAATTGTTACTTTGTGTTGAAATATTACAGTTATTACCTTGTTTCTGGCAGTTGACCAACATAGTCAAAGCTTCAAAACTGAAGTCTTACAAAATGTACAGTTAGTAAAAACACAAGCCATCCTAAGTTTTAGGAACTCCCTTCTCATTTACAAGAAGAAAAAACCCCAGAAATGTTCACTTCAGTGGAGATTAATGACGACAGGTACAGGCATGTAATTAGGCCAAGGAAAGTCCTATTTTTCACCAAGAACCATCTGCTCTGATCATCATTTATAACAGCAGCTCTACCGTTTAGATGAATGTTCACGTGTAACCATAACACCTTATAAGGACTCATATTCCCATATGAGTTAAAATATAAGTCAAAATGCACCTCAAATTGCATATGTTTTCAATAGCCACAAAAAAGTATTGTGTAGTTATCAACACAAGGCCATGTGACCCATCCTTATCTGGTTCAGTTTAAGCATTAGCTCACATGTCATTGAACATATGCTGACACATGTAAACACCAGTGGGAGAGCATATGCCTGACTTACCGAAGCAACGTCTCCCTCTGTCCCTGTGCTTGCTGCTGGAACCACGGCTGCAGCTGCTGCTGCTTCTTGAGCGGCTGCCTTTATGGCTGCTGCCTTTCGCAGCTCTCGGTTGGCTTGGAGTGTTGAAAAGTAGTTGACAGCCGCAAACTCAATGAGGGCAGAGAAGACGAAGGCAAAGCACACAGCAATGAACCAATCCATTGCGGTGGCATACGAAACTTTAGGGAGGGAGTGCCGTGCACTGATGCTTAATGTTGTCATGGTCAGGACAGTGGTGATGCCTGAAAACAAAGATGAGAAGAAGTTCACAACACGGATCTGCTCAAGGTTTCATATTCTGTTTATCAGTATTTTCAATTAAACATTAAATCTTTTTATTGATATATATCATCCATTTGCTGCCCTCTACTTTTCCAAGATCTGGTTGTTGGGGAAATCCAGACACTCCTCCCCCTTGCTACTCTTGTCACGCTCCTGCCCACCATAGTAAACATCTACAAATATCTTTGCATCTTTCAGCCATTTCTGGTTTTGCTCCAGGGCCTCTCCTCAATAATAACCCCCCAAAAAACTCTTTAAAGAAAGAAGAGAGGGGTCCATTTAGATGACCGCGCAACATAAGCTAACTCCTTTGGATTAAATGTAGCAGCAGCTCTTGACTGGATGAAGTAGTTTATTATCCAATTAGGAAAATAAAGTTGTTTTAATTTAACCAGTAATGGATGTATTGAGTATTATTTTTTTCAGTGTGGCCATTTTTTAAAATAACTTCCAGCAGCTGCCCCTTTAAAGTTCTCAAACGTCCAAGCTCAGCTGGATTCCAGAGCGACATATTTCTGTGGTGGACATGCAGTTTGGTCACTGCTAAGATTAACAAGCCAAACTGACACAGTGCACAGACGAAAACAAATTGACTCTATTTGATGTAATGCAACAAATGATAATCCAATTTCTGTAATTTCCTCAAACTTTGTAACAGGGATGTCACTTTTAGTCACTGTATTCTATTCCAAAATATTACATAAAATAATGAAATAATCTGTTTTACATTTTAGAAAATAAATAAATGAATAAGTAGGAAACATGTTACACTTTGAAGAAAAAACTAACATTTTAAGGAAATCTTACATCGTGTATCTTTTGAATAGTAGTAAGAAAGTAAGAAAACTTGACTGCAAATGTCTGGATTAAATTTCCAGCCTCTTGACATTAAGATATTGTTTTAATTACCATCTTCAATTTGACTTGTCACTCTGGCATCCAGAAGTAGGGAAGAATGTCAGTCTTTCTATTTTCACAGGTTTGTAAACTACATTACATAGTTTGTATATCAAAAACAGAAAAAAAAAAAGTTTCCTTGATAGCAAGCAATAAGTTGGCCAGTGGTCAAAGCAGTTAGAAAAATTTTATTGTCTTTTATCTATACTGTCTCATTAAAATAACATCAAACCACAGAAGAAAAATTAAACTTTTTATATTTTTTCTGTGGTTAGAATTGCATCTTTAATTGGGAACTAAATATTTAGTTTGCACAAACATCACTTACCTTATAAGCCAGATATTCAGACTATAAATCAAAGATTTAGCTTTTGAAATAAATATGTAGTCCGTAACAATGACATTTATAAATGACAAAATGAAAGTATGACTTTCAAATTTTTTTTTTCTTTTATGGCAAACTTAAACCAAAAAGTAAATTTGTTTAGTGTGAAACTTTACAACTCAAATATTGAGCATGCAACATAAGGAATGCAACACCAAACCTGACCAGCCTGATATTAAGCGGCTGTGCTGTTCTGAGAAACACGAAGGTGCAGAGCATGTGGAAAATGCATACCCATATATTCATTAATATAGCTAGAATTTTGAGAATATAGTCTGTCTTGATGAATTATTTTGAAAATACAAATATTGCGCTTGTTTGTTTTCTTTTGGTGTCATGTGATCTTTGAAGATTGACTCAACATTGCTCTGGCGTCTGGCGAAAATAGAATCCATTCTAATTTTGACAGATGGCACGATGCACCACCATGCGAAGGCAGCGTAAACACTATCTTTGACTGTAATGGGTAAGTATTTACTGTGGAGTCCATTGTGTGGCATATATATATATTAATCGGTCTTTACATTGTGTTGTATTTCAATCATTGGGAAGCAACTTTCCCCAGTCCATTACTTAATTATGTTGAAAGTGCTAATGATAAAGGACTTTTTTGAGAGCCCATTAGCAAAGTACATATCTAGTTCACTTTCATCAAGCTAAAGTTAGCAAGAGAAAAAGGACCATTGAACATTCCTGCCTGCATTTTACCAAATGTGTGCTTTAGTTGCACACATTTCATTAGCCGCTTTGGGATTCGTGTAGGGGTTTAATGCACCTCATAATGTTTTAAAAGCATTCTCTGTAAGCTTAAACAGTAAATGCTAACAACTCTCAAATGCAGCCCCCTTTGGCAGTCAACCAGTGGTGACTGTCTCTATCACAATGAATGGGGGACATGGGAAGAAAGGCTGTCATGGTGGGAGGGAGAGGCAACAGAATGGGAACGAAAAAGTGTGGGAGGGGGAAGAAGTAGAGAGACAGGATACAAATTAAACGCTTGGGGCATTTATGTGCTTTTACAGCGAAAAAAGTAAGGTACAATTTAGGCCATACTCAATTAAGTCTGTATAACCTGGGCTCAGGGGACTCTCAGCGCTTGCAGAGGTTGTTGACAAGCAGGCCTCTGCTCTACTCCCTTCCCTTCTTTTATCTTCCTTTCAATGGCTCATCATGAATATGAACAAAACTACCATGGAAATGACTTTCTTTAGGTATTTCAAGTACAAAAGCACTGTGTCATTACAGAATTTTAAGAGTGCGCAATGGGAAGCTTTACGTTTGGATATCCAAATATGAAAAAATCAATTTATAAATAATCTACAAACAAAAAAATGGTTGGGTAAGACTTTGAAGTTCCCCTACCCTCACACCCGAGTTAGAGGACCAGCCTTGTCGATTTACTCCCTTTTGTAACCTCTGGCTTGAAAAGAAATGGATTACACAAAATGTGATGTGTGTAAAAATATTTATTTTTTTCTATTTCTGTTTTTGTTTCGATGGTATACTAATGGGACCTGGAGTGTGTATCAACTATTGAGGGACTATATGTCTCAATTTCATAAGGAAAGTTTGGTCTACAGCAGTGACCACAACGTCGTTCCTCCTTTGGCAGTCAGCCAGTGGTGTGCCAGGGTCCTGCAGCTTTTAGATGTGTCCCCTGTCCTACACTTTTGACTTACATGGATAAACTTCATCCCTAGCTTGCAGTCAAGCATTACAGAGTTCTGCTGATGAGCTGATCCAGGTGTGATAAAGCAGAGAGTCATCTAAAGACAGGAGGTTGAGTCCATGATCAGGGTGTGGCTTTTGTCCAGACAATGGAAACATTGGACATCTTTGCTATTGCAGCATTCCTCAGAAGGCCGTGGGGATTTTTCAGTCCACTCAACATGGGGTTTGTGGATCTAGAGAGTTTATGACCATGTCCCTTGAAGTACTGTGCAGTGATGCTTTCAAAGGCCAACCCATACACCAAATCAAAAGCTGTGTCTGCCTTCACACCACTGCCAGTTGGACTCTGCCAGTGTTACAACTTTTCACAGATTCTATTTGTGTGGTTCGTGGGGAGGATGTCTGGTTTAGGAGCCTAAGGGTCTCATAATTACCTCTTGCAGATGATGTGGCATCTTTACCGTACCCTGAGGCATTTCCCAGCCATTTGTATGAGTCAGCTAATCTGAATCTGCAGCCATAGTTTTCAAAAAAGGTGGATTTACTCCCTCCAGTTCATTCTTTGTCTCAAATGGAGAAGTTTAAAATGTAAAATGGGTGCTGTTCCAGTCTGTCGTAGTAAAGAAAGACATGAGCCAAAACAGCAAAGTTCTCTATTTAAAGTTCTGTTTACCGACAGTAAACATACCTGGGAAACAGAAATGAGAAGCAGAATAAAACTTTCTATTAAAGCTGCAAAATGTTAACCAAGATTGGTTCTGAATTCTCCAAAGAGTTCTTCACCACAAAGAAAATAATAACAATGTATCCCATGTGTTTTTAACAGTTTCATCCAGTTTGTTATAAATCCAGATGCAGGTTTTCTAAGTTGACTTAGGGCTCATCTAGAGAATAAACAATTTATCTCATATCCAACAGTAGGAGACCAGAAAGCTGCAGGAAGAATGACATCAATGACTTGCCACAGATTGCATTTCTACATGGGGTCTGAACTCCCTTACTGACTCTAATGACTTGGATCTATTCTCTAAAGCAAAGTGCAGGCTTGTTGAAGCATTGGCTCACTTCGGAAGAAGAGGGAAAAGCTGTGAGCTGCAAGAGGTAGCAGAGTAATTCTACTCAGCTGCTGCTTGTTGAATTTCCCAGAAGTGGAAATGCATTTGCAAATGATAGCTCTAGCCATGTACTTTCACACATTTTCTATTCTTCATTGTCTCTTTTCATGCCTGTTATTCCTCTCAGTTTATCTCTGTCTTTGTTTAGTGTCTCTCACCCTCTCAGCTCCCGGGGCTGGAGCTCAGTGGCAACTGTAGCGTAATGTAATGTGAGAAAGTGGAACCTGTGAGTGCTCGGAAGAGAGCCAAGTAAACATCCTCCCCCTCTCAGTCCTGGCATGACCGGTTCCAAAACGGATATTTTCCCAGTTAATTAAGCTGCACCACAGTAGAGGTAGAACTGAGAAATTAAAATTCAGAATTATAATTAGAATTAGAGTGTAGAACAGAAGATAATTACGTTTCTCTAGTTGGAAAAAGTTCTACAAAGAAGCCTCAAAGAGTATTTTGAATCAAAAAGTTAAAGATGGAAATGTGTAGGCTGTCTTAAAAAGCTATGGCTTTAAAATTGCGTGTTTCAATAACAAAGTGTCTATATGTTTTTATTCGTATGTGCATTCCACTATAAATGATAAAGATTTGGGGAATTTGTAAAACCATGTTAATGCCACGCTAATTGAAGTATTTTTAAAAAGATTGGTTTGTTTGGTTTTAAATGTTTGCAAAACTGAATTTGCACATGCTTCTCATTCTGAAAAAAAGGCAGAGTTGCGCCCATTTTCACCCAACAAACAGTGTTTTTTGCATTGACATAATTTATATGGAAAGTATTTGCAGCATTTCACTTTATGTTACAGCCTTATTCCAAGTTGTATTAAATTAATTTCTTTCTCCAAAATTCTAACAGCAAATACTCCACTATGGCAATGTCAAAGAAAGATTTTTGAGTGCTTTGCAAAGTTATTAATAATTAAAAAAACAAGAAATCAAATTGAAGTATTCACAGCCTTTCCTTAATACTTTGCTGATCCACCTTTGGATCAACAACCTGGAGTCTGTTTGAATCTTAGCACACATTTAGGCAGCTTCATCCATTCTGCTTTGCAGTTTCTTTTCCAGCTCCACCAGTTAGGATGGGAGATGTTTGAATGAACACAAATACAGTTTTATATGAACATCTAACAATCTACAAGTTCATGAGAATCTGAGCATCTTCTCTGTTTTACTAGGTAACTTTAGTGACCTATAAATTAAAACAGCCTCAATTGTTTGAAAGACCATTTGGCTGCAATTTTTGGCAAACATTATGGGTGTTGTATTTTTCACAAAGCTCAATTCTGAGAGACAAAGAATGCATGATCCTCCATATAGTATAGTTTGGTGTCTATTTTTAGTTTGAAATAAATGAAGCCTGAAAAGTAATTTTGCAAATTATACAAAAAAAGCAAAACGGATTTAAAGGCAAATTACCAAAGACAGTCCGAGCTGGAACTGATTCCTTGTTAATCCAGAAGGAAACTTGTGCCAGAATGACAGTCATTATGCAGGGAATGTAGGTCTGAATCAGGAAGAAACCCATTTTCCTTTGAAGATGGAAGTGGACAGTCATTATGACATATTCACCTGCAAGAGTTAAACATAAAATCCAAATCATACAAACAGCTAATTTCTACATGTTTTTTTGTCAATGTTTCTTAACAACTACATTTTAATTCCAACATAAAAATGCAGAGCTGTTATAAAACATTCCCATAATGTCAAAATGCTGGATATTTATGATTATTTTCACTGCTCAGTTCCAAATTCACAAATGCTTTTGGAAACACTAATATTACATTTAGAAAAGCTCTTGTTACACATTGTAAAAAAAAAAAAAAAGATCAGTTATGCATGGGTTATGCCAAATCTGAACAAAAAGCTTTCAGATCTAATTAGTGTAATCAGTGAATGAGTTTAGAAGATAAATTTGATGACCTGTGTTGGACTTCAGCCTCTCGCTTGATACAGTCTGACCAATGAGGTCATACTGCAACAAGCTGGATGACTCCTGTGGGACTTCAACAGAAGATAAAGGTCCTTTCTTCCATGTGTACACAATCTCACTGATGGGGTATGCATCTATGGAGAAGATATGCGAGACCTCTGTTAGAATTTGGTCCTCAAGAAAAATATACAAACAGTTCATCTAAAATGTTTAAGAATGCATATTAATGATTAAAAGAAGATAAGCTTCCACTATAAGCACTCCTAACAAAACTTAACCCTTGTGTTTACAAACGGGGTCCAGCCGACCCCACACCATACCGTATCACTTGGATCAGTTGCCTCGCACGCACAAGGGTTAAAAGTACATTTTGCAAAAGTCAAATTTTCAAAGTATTTTGTGACAAACCAAAGAAGTACAATACTAAATAGGGAGGAAGGTAACACTTGATTTGAAGGGGGTGAATAAGACTGACATAACACTGTAATAAACATGACATAACTCCTGTCATGAACATGAATAAGCCTTCATGAATATTTATAACTGTTGTCATAAAGCGTCATTCTGTAAATTATGAGACTTTTAATACAAAGTTGACTTTATTCAAAATGTCTTTGTTATGACAACTTGACATTAACCAAGAAATCATTACTGATATAAATTTGTAATAAAAGTATTACTGATTGCACTTTAAAAATTAGGTAACTTTATGTTATTAAAGGTAAAGTTTAAACAGTAATGATTTATTGGTTAATGTCAAGTTGTCATAACAAAGACATTTTGAATAATGTTGACTTTGTATTAAAAGTGTCATAATTTACCAAATGATGCTTTATGACAACAGTCATAAATATTCATGAAGGCTTATTCATGTTTATGACATGTGTTATGTCATGTTTATTACAGTGTCATGTCAGTCTTATTCACCCCCATTCAAATAAAATGTTACAGGGAGGAAAATTAGGTTCAAAATTTCAAAGTTTTACAAACAAAATTCTGAAAATGGCAAAAAAAAAAAAAAAGTTTTCAGTTCTCTTTACTGTGATAACCTTAAATAAAATTCAGTACAACCAGCTGGCTTAAATTCTCCTTCCAGGTAAACATTTATGAACAAACAGAGGAAAAGATAAAAGTATCATGGAGACCAACAAACACAGACTGGTGACTGAAAAAATAGAAGGAAAGTTTAAAACAGGGTTCTAAAATATATAACAATGTTTTAACATCTTAAATTTGTCATCTGAAGATGAAAATAGTGTGGCATAACTATAAGGTGAAATAAATTTCTAAAATAATTCCCTAGAAATTTTGCAATTAGCCTTATAGGGGACATAGCAAAAGCGTTGAAGAACATGTTCTGGTTGAATGAGATCAAAACTGAACTTTTTGTCTTCATATTGAAAATTTGGTGGAAAAGTTGTATTATGACATAGAAAACATGAACGCGGGTGTTGTGGTGGTCCAGGGGCAAAGCACAACCCATGTATTGAGGCCTTCCCTCTCATAACCCTCTTTCCTGTCAAACTACTTTCAAATAAAGGCCACTAGAGCCAAAAAAACCTTAAAAAAAGAAAACAAGAACGCTGGAAATGACAGCATCATGCATTAAAAGAGGGAATTACAGGGAAAACTCAGAAACATATATATTTTAAAGAACTTGAGACTGGGACAAATGTCTATCATCCAGTCAAACAAACCCTACACAGAGTAAGAGCTGCAATAGGATAATTTGGTTCAAAACATGTTCATGTTAGAAATGTGTCCATGTCTACATATGAAGTCAGCTGACCCAGAGATACCTCTAAGAACAGAAAAATAAATATGCATCCAATACTTTTAGATTTTTATTCATAAAAATGTAGATAAAGAATTACTGTATATCTCTTTTTTTTTGCATTTTAGAAATCCATACTACTTGGTGTTTTATTCCATTGAATATCTCAAAATTTCATGATACTTTTGCCAGATACTGCAAACAAACAGGAAGGAGAAACACATTTGAGCTGCAACATTTGATGTTTCAAACTGCAGCCAGAAGACATCTTGTCAAATGGTCAGTTACAATGTGGCAGTGTGATCATTTGAGAGTGACACCATCTGTCAAACCACTGACACTTAACAAAAGACAAAACTCACAGCTCCCGAATTTGAGTGGGCAGGCATGGCCGTCCATTGGGAAGTTCATGAGGCGCATTGGACACTCTGCATTTATAGTTAATCTGTTAGAACAAGGAAAGCTGAAATCAATTTTTCATTTAAACCAACACTGGATAACGGCTGCTGGTTTCACCTGGATTTTGCAACATGGTGCAGTTAGTTAGTACACTGAAACAAAGCACACAAGTATTCAAGATGTGGGAATAAATTAAGAAAAATACCTGCATCCCTCAATCACATTGCTTAATAAATGAATACATTTAATAAACCAAAAATAATAATAGAATAGATGGTCACTAACAAAGGTTGTCTCACAAAGCCCTATTTATGAGAGGAGTATTGAGCGCCGGCTCTTATTTTGAATTGTTAGTATTAATAAAGTCTTCACAACCTAAATTGTGAACCAGGCCTCTGGGTCACAATGACAAATAAGAACATTATTTAAGCATTGAAGGAAAAATATTGTCATACAACATAGTTACACCCAACAGGGCTGAACTCGCCATTTCATTAGTTTTAGCTGTGAAAACAACAGCAAATTCATCATTAGCTTTCTTATGAATACTGGTAAAATGTATTTTCTTCAATATTATGCATTGTCTTATCTCATCAGCTAAGTATTTCTACTTTGCATAAACAGAAACTGATGATTTCAGTGTTTATGCCAAAGCTTTCTTTCTGCCAGCCCTTCAAATACCAGCACAGTAGCTGACCTGTCATGATTAGCATTTAGAAAAAAGTAAAGAAAGAAAACTTGAAAATACAACAGAAAAATATATCGTACATATTTTATTGCGCCAACTTTCATGCACTAGCTTGTTTGATGAGACATGTTGATGGAATACAGAGAAAAACCAAAATGTTCTTATTATTCACACGGCAAAATGCTTCCCACCACCATCACTGTAAAAATGAATGTACTTTGCCTGCATACAGAAAAAACTGAGCCTTTTGCCATTGCTTTGGTTCTATGTTCATGATGCCTAAAATAATTTAATGTAATAATAATATGCTTGGAATTCACAGGCAACATTTCTCCTGAAAACAAAACCCTTAACCAGTTTAATTATACACATCGGGAGGGAGACCGTTTTAAATTTCACTTATGATAGTCTTATGATGGGAGGAGATATATCTAATGCAAAGTTTCTAATGTATTTCATTTATAAAAAATAAAATTGTTTCAGTTTACCTGGCACACAGCAGAGACCAGCATGTGGTGCTTCTAAGTAGGTCAAAACTTTGAGGAAATATCTGAACCCTTGTATGTAGAAATGGGGTCCAACCGACTCCACACCCCTAAAACTTGTTTCGTTTGCCTCAGTCCTCGCACACACAACGGTTAAGCACACAGATATACTGACACTGAATTATTTAAAAATTCAAAAGTTACTGGTAAATTATCTGACAAAAAGCAAAGTCTTTCAAAAAATGCATGAATTTAAGAAATACTTGTGCCTTGCTGAAACTAAAAGGAATTGAACTGTTAGACTATAACTATTGTTAATGCTCTTTCTGACGACATTTTTATGACGTGTGTATATGTATCAGTTTGTTTTCAGAAAAAAATGACTACCGAGATAATATTTTATATACAGCTTAAAAATTAAATAGGATACTTGAGGAACTATTTTTCCTGAATCACAAGATGCATTTCTTGTATTTCTCTTTTAATTAGCTATACCACACTTGCCATCTATGTAATCTGTGTTCATGTGTCTTTGAAGCATGTATCATGGTTTATTGAATGGATTATTTAAAGCTTATAAATTGTATCTTAACCTCTACAAGTCAAGTTGGGCCACACAAATAATCTGGTTATCTTTGAAATCTATGTTTTTATACTGTCACTGACTCCAGTGGGATTTATATGCTGCATATTTACTTTTGGAACAAAGCTTGAAGTCATGTTTGTTTGAATTGCTTTCAAGGACTGTTTTGAGTATCAGATGGCACATTTCACATTTTCTGGCACTCTATGATTCTTTTTAATGTTTGTGCATATTCTTGGATGCCTATTCAATTGAACAGCTCTCCAGATCTGTGCTCTATTCCGGCTTTGGCTGGGTTTTAACTTTGCAGTCCAGCGCCGTTACCTCATGGTGTAGAGGATGGTTCCGTTTTGCATGATGCGGAACAGCTTGTTTGGGGTGGTCATGTTGTGAGAGATTGACCTCTTGCCATTCCGGAAAAATGTGTCGGGGGTCCAGATTTTGCTGACCATAAGGTTGTTTAGCCGCAGGATCTCAATTGGGCCTTCGAATTTGAGCCGCTCATCAATCCACGTCTGACGAAAGAACACATCCATGGTGTACTCCTGGAAAGGGGTCAAAGTGTATATAATTACAGGTTTTACTGATACTAACACCATGCATACTGCTGATGCTGCTTCCACCATCTACTATCTTGAGTCATTATTATTTGGTACCCCAGAGAGAAGGACAGATGGGTATGTGAGCAATGGTTTTTGATGAAAGCAGCTTGATACTATGCTACCAGTGCTGTGAGTTATTTTCCCACTCATGATTATTATTCATTTTGGGGGAGGGGATACTAGCTGCTATTGCTGAAGGGTTGGGTTATTTAGGCACTTCCAATGAAAAGTTATTTCACAGAGTAATTTTATTTACCACTTTGTTAGATGTTCTTTACTAGTACTGCATTTGACCTCCTTCGCAAACAGAAATGCCTTAATTTTTCATGCCATTCATTTAATACAATGTCTCAATCAGTCATCAGAGAGTTTGATGGTTTTGCTGAGTGTGTCAAACAGTTGCTGCATATTCATGATGTGAATTTCCCATTCCCCTGCCAGATGTGGTTACTATCATTTTAGTGTGGTGAAATCATTTTCAGCAAACTAGTTTAAGATGATTTTAACTAAGCAACCTGGTCCATTAGACCGATGGAGGTGAAATTCAAAAGACGGTACGTTGAAGAAATGGACATTGTCAGTTTAAGCATTGCTCCTTAGTACTAAGAAATCCCAAGTGTCCAAGAAACTATCCCCCAAACAGGCAGGATGGATTCACGCTTTCATGTTATGTGTTCCAACCCAAAATGTCACGTCTTAAATCTTGAATCAAAGTTTTATGGGACTGTGAAAATTGTAGCAAATGTTTCCTGTTCTTACCTGACAGGAGTTAAAGGTGGAGAAGTCTGTTGCTAATGAAACCCATCTGCTTCAATGTTTAACATGTGCTATATTTGGAGCTACTGTTCCCTTTCTATCATCTTGAACCAGCTCATTTTCCTATGGCTTATTGTGTCAGCAAAGAATTTTGTCCACCAAATCACCGCTTAAAGGATGGTTTCTCTTTTTATACAGCTTTCTGCAAGCATTCCTAACATACTTAGACCAAACTGCTTGGCACCAACATCCACAACACTTTCAAAATCACCTAAATCTCCTTTCTTTCATATTGTGATGCTTGGTTTGAACTTCAGCAAGTTGTCCTCCACATGCTTAGATGCTTAGTTGCTTCAATTGTCTGATTTGCTAAATCTGATGAACTGCCCAGAAAGGGCTAACATCTTTTGGGAATAAAAATAAAAATAATAACTTTGAAATCAATAATGCATGTTTTATCAAAGTCAAAGTTTCCAAACAGTTTGTTGTGACACATTTTCATAGGACTGAACTTGTTCAGCTTTTAAGAGCTGCTCACATGGTTCACAACACAAATGCCTCCAGCATATTACAGGCTATAGATGCAGTCAAATAGTATCTAAAGCTACAGTGTAGAGCACAAAAGACATATATCAGTCAGCCTATCCCAGGCCAGGAGTAGCCAGCCTATCATGTCCCAACATCAGCCACATCACTCTCTCTCTCTCTCTCTCTCTGGAAGGATGGAGTGGAGGGTGAGGGAGGTGGGGGGTAGAGGGGATTGCCAACCAGATTAAAATCCTAAGCTGTACTAATGACATCCTGCTCAAATGCCTGAATAATGAAGGATGAGAGAGCTATAAGTTAAGACATATATGCTTTGACTCACTAGGAAAACAGTATATTTGCATACAGCTGTTTAAATCAATATATTTGCAAATTGAAAATTAGAGTTTAATCAGGTTTACGTACCATCTCTACATCTGAAACTGGACCAAAGCTGGTGACAAAGATGTCAGTTTTGACCTCCGTGACGGGACCTACAGCAGAAGTATAAGTTGTTGTTCTGACTTTGGATCAAACTATGTAATGTTCCTCAATATCTAAAAAAAAGTTACAATCAAACTTTCATTTTAAAATATATAAATGACAACTTCAAAAATTAGCAGAAATTTCAAACATCAAGCAAAAATCCAGTTGAAATCTAGGAATGATGTATCAGCACTAAACAGAAAATGAAGTGCACACGCAGTGGAGTGAAACTCTATCCTCTGAGAAAAAAAACAACCAAACTGTTAACTGCAAGCAATTGACATGCAAGTCAATAATAGAAATATGTATATACCTCCAAATCCAGGTCGCAGCCTGTTGTCATAGCCATCCAGTAATCTATCCAATATACGCGTGATATTATCCAAATAAATACTGGTTTCACTGTGTTGCGTCTCACAAACAGTACTCGCACTGAAAGTAGATCAACACACACAGATCATTCAAAGTAGATCAACACACACAGATCATTCAATTAGCTATTAAATCATAGCAAGAGTGTACAGTATCTATGTGCACAATATGACTGCGTTGCCGTGCGTAAAGAAGTCAGCCAACAATGCAGAGAAAGAGTTGCCACACTTACCAAAACAGGAACAAGCTCGTTAAAACGAAAGCCATGCCTCGCAAAGACCCGATCGACATGTTGCATTATTTTAGAAGCATGATTGTTTGCGGATTTGAGTCCTTCCTTTTATTTGGAAACAGTGCGAGGAGATCGCGCCAGTCCAGCACGACTTGACTTTCCCTCTAGTGCGGTTGCGCCCGCCTCAGCCTGAATTGCTCAGCTGGAAAAGCCTAAAGAGTTTTCAAGAGAGTGAAGAGGAGGGGGAGTAACAGGGGAGCGAGGAAGGGGGATGGATTTTTGAGTTTTTATTTTATTATTTTTTTGTTATTATTTTTATAGAAGACACACAGGTTTCGGGTGTTAGTGGAACAGAAATCGGTAGTGCGTACAATTGAAGGAAATAATGGTTATTGCCATTTTGATTAAGAAGGTTGGAAAGAACGAAGCGCTGGGAAGAAACCGAGAGAGAGGAGGGGAATGTGAAGGAGATCTTACACGTCTACTGTAGGAACAATTTCAACCGAAGTCATGCTGAAGACCCTTTGCTAAACAGTGTAATTTCTGTCGCACTGCTGCTCCCTCTCAGCCTTTACACTGTATGCCTGCCCTGCACATGAGGGAGAAGCAAAGACAAAAAAGACAAGGAAAAAAACACGAACATTTAGAAAAGTATGATTCACATGGTGGTTCGGTGGTTGAGTGGAGTGGGTGGTAGGTACATTTAGTGCACTATGAAACTCCATAGACCAGGAGCAAGGGGACAGAGCATCCAACCAAACTGAGGAATTACCACAAAGTACATTTTTTTGCGAGTGTAACCTCAACACAGCTGAATAAATGAGTCCTTCCTTTTATTCCGTTGTGTTCAATGATTTGCTTTCAGCAGAGACCAGGGTTGTTGTCTGTTCAGGCACCAGAGCCGTTCTCTAGCTATGTGGGGCCCCAAAGAAAAACGTGACGTCGGGTCAGGGGAAGCCTCACGTCATCATCATGATAAATACTAACAATGATAAGAGGAAATCAATCTGTCCACTTGACGGTTCTTTGAATTTGTTTTCTGCATTATTTTAAAATGTTTATGGTCTAAATTATTGAATTTGTGCGTTGCCTGTTAAAATACCTGGTAGTAGTGAAGTAGTGTAGCGTTGTGCCTGAACTCTGTAACAGACTGAATGAAACAGGAAGTTGGCACATGCCCACTGACGTCCCCAGTCTGTCTAATAAGGAATCACTGTGCCATATTTAGTTTTTTTTATCGGCTGTAAATGCCCAGTGAAAATGTTCAGGGTGAGGTAGAAGGTTTTGTACCACACTGATAAGGGGCGATGCTGAGCCCCAACTGCACAGTTACCAGTTGCTCTTATGGGAACCCCCCCCCCCCCCCAAAACTATAAACAATCAAAAAAATACAGTCTTATCATTTTGTTTAACAGTATGAAATAGCTGTTTAAACTAGAAAAATAGCTGTTCCTAGCGAAACAGCCGTGAGAATGCATATTTGCAGAATGACTGCTGCAGAAATGCAAGAAAAAGTAGAGAAAAGTTTAAGGAGTAGAAGAAAGCAGAAGAAAGCAGAAGAAATAGAAAAAATAGTTGAATCAGTTGAATAGTGAATATACTATATTAATATATTTAATAGTGAATTAATAGTGAATTATACTGCATAAATTATACAATTATATAATATATAAATTATAGCAGAATTCAGCAGAAGCAGGAGTTTGTGTGCAACCTGAATTATTTGAAAAAGTCAAAAAGTGAAACAGAGTTTAAGAAAGAGCATAATTGAAACAACAGGAAATTAGTGCAATCCCAGGAATAGTTGAAACAATTGAATAGTGAAAGTAATAAGTATAACAAGCAAAGCCAGTGATGCAGCACCTGGGATTGCACAACTTCTCGCTAACTGCACTGGTTGTTATTCTATGAGAGCATGCTCCGTCTGTCTGTACGTCGCAAATAACATGGTTAAAAACATTTAATGTCTTAACTGATTTCCCATAATTAATTCCAAGTATTTAATGTACTGTTTTTATAGTCACCAACTGTGTGTGTAACGTGTTTCGTGTGCTCAGGAGCGATCGAAAACGGCATGTTACTCGAGACGGCAAACGCCATACAGATTCGAGGTGGGGTATTCAGTTCTCTGCCTCATCGCTGGGGGCGCTCATGAACCCAGATATTGTAACTCCACAAACGAAGAAGGGAGAACGTAACGGCAGAGAACGCCAAGCAGAACGTCAGAGACATTCAGGAGCACTTGGATATTTTCACTTCGAAAGATTTGGCACCAGCTTTTCTTTATTATCATTATTATTTATTTTTTTAGCTTTTAAAAAGAGGCTTGAAGTCATATATGAAGTATATGAAGACACTTCCTCTACCAACATTACTCTAAAAAAATGTATTTTTCCACCACAAGGTATTTCATTTAAGTACAACCAACTAAAGGCTGAGGTCATGGAAGCACGGTAAGCTCTTTCTAGAAACTTGACCTGAGCTTTGCTTTGGTGGTCCATTATATTGTTCTGGTTTATAACAAGAACAATATGATCAAAGTCAATATTTCAACAAACTTGTACCATGGGTTCAATGTGTGGACAGAAAATATGACCCTCACCACACCACCAGCCAGAACCAGAGCAGGATGGATCCACACAGTAATGTTGACTCATCAAACCAGGCTATGTTTTTTCTAATCTGTTATTAGTTTGGTGAGCTGCTTTTAACTGAAGTCTTAACTTTCTGTTCTGAGCTAACAGCAGTGGCACTCTGTGTGGTTTATGCTACTGTAGCCCATCTGCTTCAGGGTCTAGTGGCATTGATGCAGCAAGTGATTAAGTTTCTGCAGAACTACGTCATCAGCCAGGCAACCAATTCTGTTCTGTCCTCTTACATTAGCACAAACTTTTCACTGGATATTTTCTCTTTTGTAAAACGGAGAGATGGTTGTGAGTGGAAATCCCTGTACATCAGCAGTTTCTAAAATAATAAGCCCAGGCTCTCTTGCTGTTCAAACTCACTCACATCCTTTCTTCTAAATCGTGATGATCTGTGTGAACTCCAGATTATTCTCTTTACCATGCAGAAACGTCTGAATGCATTGGCGATTCATTTACTTTATTTCACGGGGAAAATGTACAACTCCAAAATAAAGTCAAGCTTTAATCTGCTGTTTCACACTATAGTTTTAGCTATATTAATATTCATAATAATTTACTGTGAGTTAACAACCAATTAAGCATCTGTACCTAACTGTTAAATACACAACACAACAGTTTGGTTTAAAAAAATTTCAAAGGTTAAAAAACTTTAATAATACTGTGCTGGAGTGACATTTATTGCACTTCCACAAATAATGAGGAAGAAGATTAATCACAACACCTTCAGTAAGCAAAACTTCCACCTGGAGAAGAAAAGAGCAGATTTCCTGAAACAGAGAAAAAAGGAGCATCAAATGTTCTCTGCACAATGTTAGCAAGCTTCTGTAGCCTTATGTCTTGAGTGATCAATGACCTAGAATACATTCTGTCTTTTAGCTATGCATTACTTTTTCATTATAAGGGATATCATAGTCATAGTATCAATAATTCATATGAGGGAGAAAAATATAGGATTTTGCTGTGGCAGGATGAAAATGTGAAGACTGATTGCGCAATAAAATCCCTCAACTCTTGTCTTCTTTTCTCCTTAAGCCATAACTTACACAATGACCTTAAAATATTACTTGAAGAAATGCAAACAATGGCAGATTAGATTTGCATATGACAGAATTAGATTAAACATCATGGGTGGATCTGGTTTAATGATTTAAATTGCCTCTCAGGTTTTAAACAATGTCTGGGTTTGTACAGTTCACAGCATAGACATGTGTTCAGAGGAGTTGTGATGAAACAGGCTTATAAAGTGCACCGTGTAAACAACATTAAACTTGCCAGTAGACATATTAGGCATGCCAACAGTTAAAAATGTTTCCTAAATTTACGTCGAACCCACAATCCAGAAGTTATAGTTATCGCCATATAGCAGCGATTGCAGTTAGAATTTTTATTAGAAGTAGATCAGTGTCAATTTTTGAATCTCTTTTGGATGGTTGACAGTGTCCTCTGACCTTGGTGTGTTTATCATCTTGATCCCATTGGATCGTCTGTCCCATCACTGTGTGCTGCCCATGACAGGCTTCTGGCCTCATTTGTTTTTGTGCCACAGAATGGGATTGTGGATGATCCTTGGGCTGGGAGAAAAACTCATTTTGCCTGTTTCTCATGGATTGAATATGCTTCATGCGTTTCTGAAATGGGTTTGATAACTGATGGGTTCACATGAATAAGGGAAACACACAAACACACACAGTGTTGCATGATACCAATTGTTGCTGTAATCCCTTAATCCATAGTAGATGGCTTTATGTTGCCATAGACACACCCAGTGATGGTAATAAAATGCTTGTTTAGATATTAATGTACTTTATTCTTTAGAATGAAATATTTACACACGTTACTTAACTGAACGGGTTTGCCAGAAGCTACAACAGTATGCTTGCTCCCACACATGGTACATATTATACAGGTATCTAACCTACTTAAATGTCCCACTGTAAATTTGCATGTAGAGGAAAGAAACTGACACATCCACCTGCCAGTTTCTTTCCCACACATGCAAATTTACAGTTTCTTACAAAGGTGTTCATACACCTGTACATTTTTCATATTTTCTCACATTGCAACCACAGACATCTTTGCACATGATTGTGATTGTTTTGTGACAGCCCAAAGCCAAGTAGTGCATTACTGAGAGGGGGAAGGAAACTGACACATGGTTTTCAAAATGTTTTTACAAATTAAAACCAGGAATGTGTCTCATTTGCATATTTTTATCTTCTTTTGATGGTCCAACATAATACCCAGTGAAACCAACTTGACTTATAAGTCACATATTTAGCAAAAAGAGTCAATTTGTGGGTGATTTAATCTCAGAATAAAGACAGATCCTTTCCCTAGTGTTTCTTTTTTTGATAGAATAGTGAAAAAACAATCCAAACAATCAAGAACAAAGCTGTAAAGAAATGTAATAAAATTGTCAAAGTTCTGGTCAGTCCATCAACTTAAGTTCAAGAATTGTCTGAAGACTCTTTATTGAAGTGTTTTAAAAGCAAAAACCTTTATTAAATGACAGACATATATAACATCAATTTTAAAGTCAGCCAAATTCAATTTAGGGAACTGAGAACACGTTAAAAATCATATTAAAGAGCGCAAAAACTGTGGAAGAGTTTCACCTCCTAGCTTGACGTCAACTCTAACAACACACTAGGAACCACAATAGAAAAAGTTTAAAGCATATGGATGTGCTGGGAAGGTCTATTCAAAGTTCAAACCTAAATCCAGCTGAGTCTTGAGCTTAATCTGCAATTATTTTAATATGCAAAGCTGGTAGAGACGAACTTTAAGATTGCTAAAGTGAAAAAAAATAAAAATAAATGTATCACTTTTCTAGTACTTCAGAATTTGTGTTGGTATTTCACATAAAATCCTAATAAATAAAATTGAAGCTTAAGATTGCGATTTTGCAAGTCACTGTCGTCTGTCTGATTGCTTGGTTGACTGGTTTGTTAAGTGGCTGATTTCTAAAAGACTAGTAAGTGTTTCCTCTGTGGTAATCTAAAGTACAGACAACTACAAGAATCCAATACTTGACTTCCTGACTGGATCAATGGCAATCTGGACACTCCATCCTGGACCATGCTCTGTCAGGCATCAAACCTCCACAGTAAGTGGTGCAAGGAAAGGAGAAGTAAATGTTTTGACTGACTGTATTGGGAGGCAGCTAAGTGCAGGTTGTTAGACATTAAGTCTAGATCCTGAAAGCTAGTAGCAGTAACAGTGAGCTCCGGCTTTATTGATTATCCTGCTACACCAAGCGCAGTCTTGATATTTCACTACTTCCTTTTGGTGCAGTTCAGGCTTCCATTGTAAATGGTCATTAGGTTTTTAAAAACCCAGTTCAGTGAATAATTCTAAATAATGGGTGGGGGGGTCATTACATCCTGTAGATAATATTTCTGCAAAATATAAAGTACTGTAACAATGTGTTGGACTGGAGCTTTGAAGTGAGATGAGAAAAGCCCAGTGATTATGATGGATTGCAATTATGAATGCCCCATTCCATGAGAACAATGCACCTCATATGCCAGGGATGTGGGAAGCAATTCAATTATGTCATTTTAAGAAGTACAATTACTTGTAAGATAAGGAAACATACTTCGAAATCCACTGGGTTTTGGAGAAGATAAAAAAACGCATCAGCAGGAGTTTGTTAATGAGTTCATTACTCAACAAAAAATGGTTTTAATTAAATAAGTCATGATATGCCTTCTGTGTTTGATTCTACTTAACACACAAAACAAGACTGCAAGGCTGCATAGCTTGCAGATGAATGTAAGAAAGTTTTCTAAACCTGCTGACCCTTTCAAGGTAGCAGACTCTGAATTGGCAGGAAAAGAAGTGTTAAGCTGCATGCTAAAGTAGACGCAAATGCAAAGAAAGGACAAATGAAGAAATACGAGATACATATGCCTTGTTCAAGTCATGTTTATTTTTTTCTGCTCCATGGACAGGTTTAATGTCACATGTTTCTGAATTATTGTGATGTAAACAATCAAACACAATCCAAAATCACTCTTGACTCAGTATCCATTTTTCACATTGTGTATTTTATTTCTGGTTATTACTAAAAAGAAGAGCATTGTCTACACCCAATTCTGGCCACACCACAATGCTTCTATAAATACATGATTTCTCCCACATGAGATGGACCCACTGTATTTTATGAGCCTCACCATGTGGTATCTATGGTAACCACTTAGAGTAGAAGAAACTCAGCATGCATGGTGCAATTTGAGTTTGAGTGTGTTTCAAGACTATTAAGAACCGAGTGTGTTCACAAAATTGAAAAATAGAACAAATGTTCAGGTCACAGCCAGTAAAATGACTTGAACCCAATGTCAGGTAAAATGTGAAGTTAGAACCAAGCTAAAAGTTCAGAATGAGCTTCAATCACTACGTAGTGAACAGAAGGTCTAAAGTTGCAACAGCAATTTTGAGATACTGTTTTGGGAGTCGGTGAGGCAAATGTAATAAAAGAAATAAGTGCATTGACTAGTGAATGGTTAGAACAATATCTTACCTTTGTAACTCACACTGTAGTAGACAATTCAAGTAATTTGAAGAATTGTCTAGGGATCATTTAAAATTAATTATTAGAAAATATTAGACTTAATTTCAATAGCAGTACTGCAGAATCTCTACCTAGTTCAAATGCTACGCTACAACACCTGCATTTGACATCAGGGACAATCTTACCATGCCAGAAAAATCCAGACAATAATTCAAAGAAAATGTGATTTTTAGAAAACGGTTGACCTTTTGAATGTTCAAAACCCACATCCATACTCATACTTTGCCATTCAGTTGACCTACCAGTCATGTTTTTGGACAATGAGAGGAATCCAGAATAGCCAGAGATAACTCATGCATGCACAGGGAGAACCATGTAGAGAGACTCAAGATGAACCCAAAGCCCAGCTGATGCAAGGCAACAGTGCTAAAAACAACCCAATCATGAACAAACTCACCGGACACAATAAGAGCAGTAATTTAATCTTATCAGCACTTTCATGTTTAAGTGGCTCAAATCAGACTCCTGTGTAGCAATGTGCAACATCCTACTGATGTTTCAGAACCATTTGCCTAAGTGTGTGTAAGGAGTCCATGCCTACAGCCTCTCTAACAGAGCCCAAACAAGAAGGGTGATGAAGACAAATTCTTATGACCTTCTCGCCTCCTCTCACGATCTTCTGTATTTGTCTAGTTGCAGCTTGAAAGGCTGGATTTGTTATGGGGCCACAGCTGAACTGAACCTGTTTGGTCTACCATTTAAAAAAATGTTAGAACAGAGAAAAAAAGGGTTGAACCTGGATTTTGTTTCCAATCACAGTTGAAAACATTAACAACTCGGATCTCAATGACTATCAAACAAATGAGTATGTAAAAAAGCTAGTGGCAATACAGAAAACCTACTAAAACTATCAGACATGTTGTTTTGTTGATGACTGTTTTTCTTCCTAAAATTAAGAAAAATCCTTCATCCTGTGAAAATAAAGTGCTGACATTTTTAAACATTGCAGTGCATTTGAATTTCCTCTTTTAGCCCATGTATGAATAGAATGTCACTATCCAGTCTCTATGGTTACCCACTCTGGAAAAAAACCCCATCAATGTTAACTTAAAGTCAAGGAGCCTGCAGAGGTAGTACTTGGCAGACTAAACAGAACTATATTTTCACACTGATGTGATCTGATTAAGCAGATGCTTATTTTCAGGAGTATTGCTTCATTTGAATTTTCTTTTACTTGACAAATAGCTGCATAAATAGAGTCTGAAAGCTGATGTTTTTGTACTGTCAACATACCATCTATTATAAATGAACAAGTCTCCAATGTTTATAAAATTGTAATCCCCTACGGTCTCTTTGAATGTCAGCTTCACTGCATCATGGGAGCTCTTGATCTTTGTAATCTGCAGGTGGTTTGGAGGAACAGCAAGAGCAGAGGCCAACCACTGCGTTGTCATCCTGTGTCACAGTCTAATCACCGCTTTTGATGCCAAGACACCAAAATAGGGTCGTTTGGCAGAAGTTGTCCAATAATCCTTCCCTTCGTTTCCCTTTTCTATCAGTCCCTCCATCTTTCCTTCCATCCAACTGTGGCTAAAGCTGACACTCAACCTGGACTCGAGTCAGCAGTTCTGGCAGAGCTGGCCAGCGTCTGTCAGGGGCAGGGTGAACAACTGAGAGAGAGATGAAAAGAAACAGAGTTGGCCAGCAGTCCATGGTTTTGGTATTGGTCAGATGGGTAAGGACATTGCAACCTTGAAAAAAAAGCAGGTGGCGCCTCCTCTGGTAGTAGTAAGGTAATGAGGCATAAGGAAGGTAGTTGGTGGAATTTGTTTGTTTAACAATGATTAAGAGGTCAAAACTGTTGCCATGAAAACGTAAGGGATATGAGGAAATAAAGGGTTAATAACAGCTTTCGACTGGATACCTGACGTGTTGTGTACCTCAGTAAGATTGGACTGCGAAAAATGAGGCACATGCAGTTTGTGCAATCACTTAAGCATTATATAATATCCATGGTCAGTACTTCAGCAAAATGGATGTATAAAAAAAACCTTTAATATTTAACATTTGTTAAAATGAGTTACAGCTGCAGTACAACTTTTATAAAAATATGTTTTTTCCATATTTATTAAAACTGTCACCATGTCGTCACAACATACTGCGAGTCAGATAATCTGTGAAAAAAAATAGCTCCTGCACCTCCTCCCAGTGCTACTAATGCACCGCTCCCAGTCAAAAACAGCCAATCAGAGCCAGAAGGAAGGAGCACTGTAAAAACAACTTACAGCTACAGAAAAATCATTTATCGGTGGCTATGGTAACTGGCCTTAGCATTTGTGGCAACCTATGTTTTGGTGAACCAGGTGCAGCTTAGCAAAGAGCAAGCAGGAGGGGGGTGAGCACTAGAGTTATTAACAGTGCTATCGCCCTCCTCCTGGCTCTGATTGGTTGTTTCCTTCCAACATATTGAGTATATTAACGGTGGTTCACATACATAATTTTAGTGAGCCATATAATCAAGATGTACTATATAAAAATGGATAAATAAAAAGATAATGTCACGTTAAAGCAAAAATCTGATTTGATCAATTCAGTCGCACATTTGTTTTACCATTTAGAGACGAAGGCTGCATCCACTCTATTAATGTAGTGTTGGGTCCATCCATCCATCCATCCATCCATCCATCCATCCATCCATCCATCCATCCATCCATCCATCCATCCATCCATCCATCCATTTTCTTACACCCTTGTCCCTTAGTGGGGTCGGGAGAGGTGCTGGTGCCCATCTCCAGCTAACGTACCGGGCGAGAGGCGTGGTCACCCTGGACGGGTCACCTGGACAGGTCGCCAGTCTGTCGCAGGGCAACACAGAGACACAGGACACACAACCATGCACACACACACTCACACCTAGGGGCAATTTGGAGAGGCCAATTAACCTGACAGTCATGTTTTTGGACTGTGGGAGGAAACCGGAGTACCAGGAGAAAACCCACGCATGACCAGGGAGAACATGCAAACTCCATGCAGAAAGACCGGGGCCGGGAATCGAACCCAGAACCTTCTTGCTACAAGGCAACAGCTCTACCAACTGCGCCACTGTGAAGCCGTGTTGGGTCAGATACTAAAAAAAATAAAAATAAAAATAGCAAGTTAATAGAAGGCATGCCTGTAAATATGAAAGCTCCCCTGCTGAGTTAGAGAGTTTTAATCAGCAGTGTCAATGCTGTAATTATACCATACATAAAAGAGAAATACAGAGAGATGTTTTAATTATAGGCAAACGAGAAGGCAAAACCAGATGAATTGTGTTTGATTATTCCACATATATATATATCCAAAAACATACTCAATATGTCTGAGTGGTGTAATAAACTATATATATGTATATATAACGTATGATGCAGATCATTTTAAGCTCTGGTGCAGATAGGTGAAACAAGGAGGCAATTACTGTACTTTATCTGGGCCATGTGCTCTGGCATGCAGCCAGTCTATCAACACAGTCCTGGGTAGATATCAGCCTGCCAATCCATGGGAGGTGTTACCTGCTGAGAGCAGACCAGGTGCAAGCTCCACAGTAAGACAGCATGAAGTAAAGGTTTATCAAGCACTGCATGGCAATTCACCCTCTTTTCGTAGCACGGTCATTCTGCACACGCTGGTAATGTATCAATAAGTAAAAGCCAATTGTGATTGATTGCTATGGTCTTGTTGGCTAAATAAATGGTAAAGACTTTTACATGTCTTGAAAAAATTTCTTGGTAAACATTTAGAAATGTACATCTTTCAGAACTTTATACAGATGGTAGAATTTAGAAGGCTATTTGACAGTCTGATTCCATTTGTTGCTAAACTTTGTTTAAAACACGTTAAAAAATAATTTGAATTCTGACTTTTCTGTTCTGAAGAACTAACTTTGGAGCTGTGAATTTGTGTCTTTTTAAAAACAAGGTGACTTCCTGCCATTCTCTTGCTTAAAATCAAATTTAAACCATTTTAACATTTAATGTCATTCCCACCTAAACAACAAAATGTCCATCATCGTTGACTCCTTTTACCATGTTTAAGGTTTTAAAATGACATCTCAGAACAAGAAAACAGAAAAAAAAACACTACTAATAGAAACCTGGATGACTGGTCAGACATCTGCTATCTGTGTATTCAGGCACTTCTCAGCACATTTCTTCATCAATTTATGATGCTGTTTACTAAGTTTATTTCCAGCATTAAGAGTATTTTTTCAATTTAGCAAAAGAGCCACATTATACTGTCAGAAAAGTGTGGTGTTTTATTAAAGGGCTCATAAAATCTATTATATTCCTCTTCTTGCAGAGATAAACACAACAGATAGCAGATCCAGTTTGAAAATATTAAACAATAAATACATCAGTACCTATAGTTTTATCTGTTCCATCTTATTAGTTGAAACACTGACTTCTTTTAAATCTCGACTAAAAATCCACCTGTTTAGAGTTGTATTTGAAACTTAATCAACTATAAATTTAAAGATAGCATTTGACTCAGCTATGTCCTTTGGTTGCCCCTCTCTTCTCCATTCACTGGGCTGTTTGTTTTAATGGGTCGGTGCTTCTCAAGTTGATATGCTGACCTGAATTTCATTCAGTCATCACATTGAACAAAGTTCGACACAACTGCATGTCACATTTTTTCTTCAATTTTTTATAAAAAAAAATCTTGTTCCTCTTTTTCTCCCATTTCAAAAGCCAAACTTTGTTTTGGCCAATCACACATAATCAAAATAAACTACATTGAACCTTCTGGTTTGGTACTGTATTCAGTACAGAATGTTCATCTGTTTTATTTGATAAAAAGAACCTATGCATATATTAATTTTATTAGTTCAGATGTATATAAGATGCTAATTTATGTTGATCTTTTTTAGCTCAGTATTTTTGCACTTTTACAGATTTTAATAGAAGCTTCAGGTCAAGCTAAGTTCAGAATTGTTCTTGATCATATTGAAAAAGAATTGGATTCCATATTCATGAGATGAATAGATCAGCAGTCTAGAGATAAATAAAGTCATTAATTATGCATTTACAGTTCAGAACACCCTGCAGATTATGCTTCGTTCTTTGACTTTATAATGTGCTCATTCCTCTGACTTCCAGCTCTGATGGTACCATATCCATGACGATTTGTGTCCAAGTTCACACAGCGGAGCTCATCCTGCTAAGCAGTGCATGGAGCCAGCCAGCAGCGAGCGTGCATGGCTGTGAAAAAAAACAGCTACGGAGGAACCGGCTCATGCCCCATCAGCCCCGAGGCGCTGCATGGACACTGCGCTTCCCTGGGCATTAAGGCTCTCCTCTCATCAGAAACCCGGATGAGTTGAGATCGATGCGTGAGCAAATGTTGGTACAGAGAATCATTTGTAGCATGAAACCCCAAAGTTTACTACATTTTTTCACAAGGAAAGAGGCACTGTGAAGTGCGTGTTGGGGAGTGAGGTTGGAGACGCATTCAGCACCATGGACAGAGCAACTGGATGGGTTTCTGTAGCAGCAGGTAATTTATATGATAGATAGATAGATAGATAGATAGATAGATAGATAGATAGATAGATAGATAGATAGATAGATAGATAGATAGATAGATAGATAGATAGATAGATAGATAGATAGATAGATAGATAGATAGATAGATAGATAGATAGATAGATAGATAGATAGATAGATAGATAGATAGATAGATAGATAGATAGATAGATAGATAGATAGATAGATAGATAGATAGATAGATAGATAGATAGATAGATAGATAGATTGATTGATTGATTGATTGATTGATTGATTTAATGTTATTTTGTCGGGTCTCCCCACCCCGGTGCTCCAGTAACTCTGCTGGAGCAAGCAGGGTTGCAGGACTTGTTTTTACGTCAGGTTCAGGAACAGCGAATGGAAAGAGAACACCCCACCCACATTTCCTCACTTTTTTCCTAAACTTTTTTCCTGCGGTCCCCCACACCCTTCTCCCCCCTTTTTTTCTTAAACACTTAAAACCGAACTTAAATATGGGAAGACCCCTTGTCCTTTTGGGTAACACGGAGTCATGATTCTCCTTTAAATTCTTTCTTGTCTGGATCTGCCACTGGCATCAACAGCAGCACCGCTGCTGCTTCTTGATGTTGTGATCTGAAACACGCATGCGCCCGGTATTGGAATTACTGCACTGGCGAGAACAACTTAGACCTCGTCAAGTCTTCACTAAAAGAAACCGAAAACCATATAATTTTAAAATTGCAGCCGTACGCGCAAGAGGGATGAGGACGACGTGTGTCTTGCTGATCTTCTTCATGGCAGCTGTGATGCGCGCTCAAAGGTGAGTGAAAGGGGGTCGGAGGATGCTCCACTCATTTTACTAAGTGTGACTGTCTCACAAGCGGGATGCAAAAACAATTGGCATGTATTGCACAGCAGTTCTCCGTCTCTAAAGCTCTGCTCTCTGCTTTCTCTTTCTTTTCTTCCTCCTATAGTGCCAGTGTAAATGACCCTAGCAATATGCCTTTGGTCAAAGAAACGGTGGACAGACTGTTAAAAGGTTATGATATACGACTGAGGCCAGATTTCGGAGGTAATTAGGTCCATTACAAACATTTTGTTCCAGTTTGAGCTTTGCCAGGCGGGAGTAGGACGGCGTTATTAGTCCAACTTGGTTTGCAATTCCCGAAAGTACTTATATCACTAATCTAAGAATTTTGATGATAAAACATTCCTAGACAATCTACATGATACAGTCTGATGATAAGTTGAAACATCCTGCCGTAATGCTGGCTCAAATGAGTAACATATACTCAGACATCAATAACACTAAAATACTAAAAAAATAAACAAGAAAGAAAGAAAATGTGTCAGTTATCTCCGTGTTGATTTCTTTTTAATATCTCAATATTTTGGCGATCAGAAAAGCATATTTGGAGGGATTGTGATTTAATGTGTGGAAGACACTTTGATTGCAGGTCGGCGCATCTAATCCTAACCCTGGCGTGAGCACCGCGAACTAATCATCCGCCTGACAACAGCTACATTTACAAGTGTTAATCTGTGTTCCCATTACACACCTATTTTAAACTCTTTCTACTGATGAAAGTCAATCATTTGATTCCTTTTGGTGGTAACTCCTGCTGTTTTCTGATGCTTACTGTGTTTTTCATCTGTCCCAGGTCCTCCAGTTGGAGTGGGAATGAATATAGACATAGCCAGCATAGACATGGTGTCAGAAGTCAACATGGTAAGAAAACCAACAACATTTATAATTTAAAGAAACTGGTGCCCGTTGTAATCGCCTCCTGAGGGAGACACCCCCCTTCCCCTCCCTCCTCCCTCAATGCGCAATGGGGAAACCCTCCGTTACGGGAACTTACGTGACACTGACCTGACCACGTTCAGAATACAAGGGCCATTAAAGTTGCAAGGATGATGTCACGACTTTATTTTTGCTGATCCCTTAGAAAGTCTTGATAAAAAGAGATGTTTTACTTTAAGTTTTGCACTTAACATTTGTGAAGCGGAGAAATTATCATTCCAAGAATCACCATCTTTATAAAATCAATATTTGGAGAGTACTTTAACCCATCTTTTAATATGTTCTGAAGGAACATTTCTTGATCAAGGCGTGTTTTTTTTTAAAACTTATTTCCTGATGTAGAAGGTTTGTCGTAACTGTTTCTCAAGGAGCGGAGGCAGTGGATGAACGTTGGTGTTGCGTGTCTGAGCATCGGAGGTTAAGTTTCATACAAGTGCGCCTCTTAGTGTTGAAATTGTAGAACTGCACTTGATTATTATTTTTTCCGGACAGACCAGGCTGCATCTCATCACGGTTGAAGGTCACTCTTGACATGATTAAGGTGACAAAGTGAGAAAAAAATATTTTTAAGCTAACATGCATTCTTAGATCCATTGTCATCAAAGTTTTTACTTTTATTTTGGTTAGATACTTCTTCCTGTGCTTGACCTACACTGAGGTAATGTTTTTCTATTGCATATTTTTAAATATGCAATAAATATGCAATGGTAGAATCACCAGAAAGCTGATAGAAGTAAATTTTTATATTAGTCCTGCAAAAATTTTAGTTACAGATAAGATCAAGCCTGATATTTTATGTCTGTTCACTTGTATTTACACAGAAGACTGGCTTGGAAACTGGTTCAAGCAGATAAATATGCATAAACATACAGAACAAATTTTCAGTAACCTCCATCCATCCAAAAGAGATGTTATAAACAGAAGAGTCAGGCTTCTGGAAAGTCTTCATTTCCACACATTACCTTTAGCATGAATTATTTCATCAATGCAGCATGGCATGGATACAGCGTTATTAGTCCAACTTGGTTTGCAAGTGGTATTGTGAAGTCATGAGCCAGGTTGCTTTGATAGCAACTTAAAGGTCATCTGCATTGTTGGGTCTGGTGTCTTTCATTTTCCTCTTGACAATACTTCATAGATTCTCTGTGGGTTTAAGTCATGCTTGTTTGCCGGCCAGGCAAGCAGAGTAACACCAAGAACAAGCTTTTAGTACCTTTGGCAGTGTAAGCAGGTGGCGAGTTCTGCCGGAAAATGAAATGAGCATCTCCACTGAGAAGCTCCCCAAAATTCACTCATGGATTTTGCTCAGCAATACTCAACAGGAATGCTACTCTCCCTTTTGCTGATGCCTTCTTTCCTACCACACTTTTTCCTTTCACTTAACTTTCTATGAATGTGCTATAACTTTTTAACATTATTCTAATTTTATGAGACACTGAATTTTGGGTTTTCATTCTCTTTCATTATCAAGTGTAGCTTCTTCTGATTTATTTTTCAACCCCGTACGCCTTAGCCTTTTCCCTGTCCACATAAACAGTTAGTTAGACATAACTGTTGCTCTTCTGCAACATTTGACAAGAGCTAAGACCACAATGTTTTATTCAAAAAATAAAACAATACTCAAGGAGAATAACTAAAGTTAGGCAAAAGTTATTTTTCCTGAAATTAATTCCTCCTTTCTTTTTTAACATTAACAACTTTGAGAAGATGTTAAAGTACAAAGTTACACCTGTGCTCAAAAGTTGCTTGCTTCAAAACAAGTTAGAGCTGAAGTTTTCTGTATACACACACCCATCCAAACAAAAAAAGTCCAACTCTGCTAACATACAAAGCGAGTGCCGTGCAGCCCCTTTGATCATCCCGTTCCTTTGAGAGGGTTTGGCTCGCTCAACACCCTCTAATGTGAAAGGGAGTCATTACCACCTGACCCATCGCAGCCTCGTAAAAAAGAAAAGGCCACGTGTGTGTGTAATGGTCTCATCCTCTTTGATCTGCTCTCCCCACTAATATAAATGTAGCCACTTTTCAGAATAGCAGCTGGTGTAGAAGCACTTTCCTTTCTTCCATTTCCTGTACCCCATCTGGCTCTCTATCCGGCACTTATTTGGTGCATGGGTAGAACCGCCCTATGTTCTGTCTTTTAGTGAACAGATAGGGAACTGAGTTGAGGGTAATGGAAATATGTCACAGAGGGATGTTTCCAACAGTGTCCTTTTTGTCGTTATGGCAGAGCAGGACATCAATGCTTTGTTCTGTATGAATGATGCAGAAGGTTATTTCTTGCCTATGTACACTGTTGGAGACTTCACATTAGAAGCAGACACAAAATGAGGCTAAATGTTTTCTCCTAAAACAATCTCATGTTATTCAGTTATTACCAATGTAATAGGGAAGAAAAAAAAGTCTCGTTTACTACAGATGAATTACCATCCAAAAGGTCAGTATGGAAGTTCACCTGATGGCAATTCAGCTTGTTTTTGTCAAAAAAGAAAAACAGGAAACAGTCTTCAAATCCACAATACAGACTCAAATGTTTTTTTTTCAGTTTTACACTCAGAACAAAAAATGAAATGCTACTAGAATGCAAAGATAGGATAAAATTAGAAAACATTTGTTGATGTTCGGTGCTTTACAGAAGTCATACTAGACTTTATGTTTCAGGTTTTGATTAAAGGGGGAACCAAGTATCTACACAGCATCCTTCATGTATATTTATTAAACATTGCATTGCTCCAAATTTATGGTTGTAAAGCTGCAACATATGAAAAAGTTAAAGAGAGGGATACTTATGCAAGTATTCATATCTGGACTTCTGCAGCCTTTTGTACTCATGCATCATGTAGACAACATGAGGCCAAAATGTCATTCAGGCCTGGAGCCGGACATGAAATAAGGAGGCTGTTGCTAGTGTTTCTTGCACGTCCAGAAAAGGTCAGAACTTTCTGAGCATCACAGTACAGATCCTAGGCCTGCTAAGGGTAAAACAGATAGGGTGCGATTGTATAAGACCTGTGGGTCAAATGTTCACCCCTCAGCATGTGATATAAATAGAAAGAGAAACGGATGGAGACAGACATGAGATGGAGCTCTAACATTATCAAGTTGCCACATGGAGAAACCACTGTGCTGTTAATGTTGGGGGGAAGGTAGTGCACCTACTGGTGCTGAGGGTTCATTGTGCATGAGCCAGAGGTGGACATACACGTAGTCCTACACACACACCACATGCTGATGTCGCGTAAGATGTCTGGGCAGAGCACTTTGGCTACTAAAGCCTTCAATTTTTCTCCTGAAAAAAAAGGATGGAGAATAAGAGAGTGTACCACTGCTAGATGTCTCTCTCTATTTTATCTCCAAGCAATTCCCTTCAGTGATCCTCTGCTGCCATTCTACTCTCAATATTTACTTTTAGTTGAGCCCCTGAACACTTGAATTATAAGCCAGCAGCTTTTACAGGGGAGGAATACTCCTGTCTAAGGATGAACTAAAACGCTCATCCTCATCCAAAAGGCAGAAATACTATTATTGATGCACATAAAGGTCGAGAGGAGCTTATCGATTGTTGGAGGAAGGCTATGAAATTCTTCCCCAACTACCCCTCCACTCCACCACAATGTCAGTATGTTGTGATTTCCTTCTCTCAACATGTCTACTGTAAACGCATAAGCATTGCGCTGCAAAAACAGCCCGACTGCTTACATTATACAGATGTGATACATTATGATGTACTTTGCAATATTAAAAGGAAGGAAGTTGGATGAAGCACTTATGTGTTATTGCGTTATACATCATCCAGGCCGAACAGCCATTAAATTATATTAATTCTGTATTAGTGTTGTGTCTAAATCTGTTTTACAGTCACTGTCAATATCCTGCTCTTTATTTGGACAGATCTCCTAATTCATTAGTGGCTGGAATCAGTACAACCCGTCATCTAAAGGCTAAAGGATTTTGGAGGAATTTCCATCAGAGGCTCTTAACCTCTATATCATAAGATGGCTGGAAAAATCTCTCTTTAATTAATAGAAAGTTATATTATTGATCCTGGCTATATAATTGTGTTTATAGATGTTTAGAACAAAAATCATATATCTTTGTTAGCCATTTGGACTTTTGACACTAATTATGCTTCAACTTAAATGGGATGTATCATAAACAAAAATGGATTTATACTTTTGTCAGTATGTTTTATATTAAAGAATAAAATAACAGATTGCTCCATATTCTACCATAGAACCAGTCTTTGATACTTGGCAGGTACATTTAAATTTTATTAAAACAATAAAAAACTATACCATAATTAACATGTTTTGAGTAAATAAAAGATATTAGAATCATCTGAAGTCCAGAAGCATCTTTTCCGCCTAAATATGTTGCCTTTTTAAACGTGCTTTCAAAATAAATCCAGTCACACCAGCATTAGATGTGGCTGAAAACCTATTCATAATGTTAGAACATGTCAAATGAAGAGTTCTTAACCCTTTTTACCAACAGCAGGTGAGCAGTAATTAAGGGGGAGAGAAACAGCACACAGGACTATTTTCTTTAAATCCTGAAAAGGACAAGAGAACAAGGATTACACAATTAAGAGAGTGCCACTCAAACCCCAGGATGAAGAAAGACAAACCATGAATGGATCTGCATAACGAAAAGCCTGACATCAGAGAGTATCATCGACAATGTGAAACAACTGTGTGTGCTCTCGAATGAAATCTGCTTTCAGGTTTTATTTGGTTCCTTGTTTTTTCATTGCTTGTAGTTAAGTTGACCTTTAAGTTTTCACTTATTATATTCTTAAAAACATCTGCTCAATATTTAGAAAACATTTCCTAACTGTGTTCTTTATATCCACTTGTCATGTACAAAATATGAACAAAGTAATACAACTAATGAATTGTAGGGGAGTTAAGCATTTCTTAAACCAAGACCTGTTAGAAAGATTTCCCAATCTATTGTTTGTGATTGTCTGAGAATATTCTCTATACTCACTAAAAACTAGTTTAAATACCACACACATTTCACGCAGATATAACTTGTTTCCTAGATTTTCATTAAATACGATTTGAAGCCTAATTTTGAGAGTTATTAACAGTTCCAGTCTAATTTAGACCATCTGTATTATTAGTTTACAATCACCTGAAAACAAGTCCAAAAATCCTTATAACAAAAATAGCAAGAGTACTACAAACAAGCATACTGAAAAATACACAGTACATGTTCATGTATGTTGTTCTGAACCCTAAATGAAAATATACAATTGCCCAATTTTTGTGTAATTTAACTTTACCTTTTGCATAAAAGGTAGCCAGGGTCTCTTGTTTGTTTTGCAACTAATAAGGTTAGGAACCACTTAAATAAAAAACACTGGAATTACAAACTAGAAAACAGAACATCATGTACTGAGGAAAGTCTGAGGGGAAATGGGGAGAAGGAAGAATACATGGATTGGGTGAGCAAAGTGTTGAATCGACCCACACTCAAACTTGCATTATTGATGTGTGAAGGTTTCAATACCCTTGCTGCTCTACAGAGTTTAAGTAATCCATTTGGATCACATTCTGGGACTGCTTTAATGCAATAAAAAGAGCATGCATTAATACAGTATATCTTACTAAAGAAAGGGTTTACATATTTTATTCATGCATATATAAAGAAGGGACAGTGACCATGGATAACACAAACACTGCAACATACTGCAACCACAAGGCTGCTGGTTGCATTTTGAATATGATCTGGCAGATAAATGCAACATGGGAGACAATAAAAGAGGACGAGTTCTTTCTAACCCTCCTCACAGGGACATAATAAACATCACACAGTATATTTACTGAAACAATTAAAAATATGGACAGTATCTTATAGGATGTGCATCAGTTGATTGTGAGGATACGCCTCATTGTATTCAGTTTTAACTTCTCTAAAATGCAGCCTGAAGGACTAGACTAGAAAGATCCTGTGGGTAAAGCAGTGCTAAATTAACAAAGCACTGAAAATTCAATATTGATATTAATACATTTCTAAATCAGTATATTTGTCATTAATAATAATAATAATAATTGTAGAAATTATTATACTAAGATTTCTAGAAAAACTTCATAGCGAAGATGTTTTGATGTTTTTGAATTGACAAACACTTGTAATAAGTTATTCAAGAATTTGCCAAATGCATTTAATAAATGCAACATCTTAGATAAATGCCACTTATTTCTCCTCAGCCTCCCCAAGAACTTGTCACTGTGTAAAGCTCAGAAACTATATGTAGTGTTTGTAACCGAGAATATAACAGACCCGAACTGTAGATCAGACACTGGTGCTTCAAACACTGAAATTGTGGGTAGATATATTAGTAAAGTTGTGGATTATTTTGTTTTTATTTATTACTTCTACCATTTCTGTTGCAAATAGAGGATTGTGGCACAAAACTTCTAACTTTTACTGTCTTTAATTCTTAATTAATGCTTTATTTCCGTGGATATTATGTTCTTTTTAGGTTTTAAAACATAGCTACTTAGGATGCAGTTTAATTGATTATTTATCCATATAAACAGAGGCTAAAATATCTGAACACATTGTTTTTCTCAAATAATAGATTTATAACAATTCTACTGACATGCAATTGACACAAATTGTTGACAACAACCCATGTAATCCACCCAAAATAAAATCCAAATGAATGTTGCATGCTAAACATTTGGTTAAGTGGAAAAAAGCTGTAAAAACAATTCTTGTAAAAATATCGTCTCCAAACCTTGCTGAAGAAAGACGAGTAAACACGCCTTTCAAGTTAAACATTTTCACTATCCTTCTTAGCAGTTTTCTGTTACTGTAGTTCAAGAACAGACTGTCTTATTTGAAAGGAAGCTTGGGGAATTCAAAGCATACTGCCTCTTTTCTGTACACTACAAATGGGAAATATAGTTCACAGTTGTCTCGTGTCGTATGTCTCATGTTCGCATTGCGCCCATATTCTTTTTATCTCTGGTTTCAGTCTCATGTCTGTTTTTTTCCTCTGCTTGTTTGATGATGACACCGTACTTGGGCCCTGCTGCAGGGCGGATTAGACAGAGTTGCAAATCAAAGTGGGTTAATCGGCTAGAGTACCGTTTCAGGAGTCATCTCTCAGCTTACTGGCCACACTGCTCCATTTAAGTGCTGCAGTTGACATTTACACATGTTTCAGGCTTTAGGGAAGCAAAGACTCTTAAGAAAAATACGAATCTTTCAACAGAAAGATTAGCAATGTGATCCCATCGTTGTCTAATTTACATATTGGTATTTCATTACGTAGGATATTCATGTGCTGATCACCATAAAACCACCATAGGTGGGATAAAGCAATTGTTTTGCAAATCACAAGTAATTTTCTTATCTTTGTGGCCAACTTTTGAGTCGAGCACCAAGTGAAGGCATGAAAGTCCCAAGTTGAGCTGAAAGTCCTGAATTTTAATTTCAAATCTCAAAAAAGTCACATGACCCTTTACGTAATTTAATCAGAATAAATCTGATGCCGAGATTTATCAACTGTTTTAGACAACCAGCATAAGGGAGTAGACTTTAAAATGTCTGAAAATTAGTGATGATGTCGCTTCTTATAGATATTAACAGAGGTGAAACAAATATTAAGTAATTTCACAAAATACTGAGCACATTGACCCATCGCAATCGGATTTATGTGCAAAATAAAAAAAATATTTTCAACTGCAACACAAACCCGCTCTACAGTAATAAATAATTAAACCCACATTAATAAAAAAAAAAGCAAAGTATTTATGCAGCTGTATAGAAAAGATTTGTATGAGTGGGTTCATTTATAGAACATGACTGCAGGATCAGCCTGGATGCACTTTGTTTGTCGATGAGGCTGAAAGTAGAGAGACTTGCCTTGTGTACATATAATAATCATTGTTAATGTTATTAATTAACATTCACACTTTTTCCACTTTGTCTATTACAACCTCTTTCCCATGGTTTGCACTGCAGAACTCTGTTCTATTCATTGAATGTTGTTTGGTAAAAACCATTAACTCTTTTTTCATCATGAGAGTTTTAGTGCATGATTAAATGAGAAGTTCATTACATTTTGACATTGATTCTGATCACTTTCTAAAAAACTGTTTGAAATAAATGGCCTCAGGATTGACCTTGGTGGTGGAGTGCATTCTGAGTGCCTTTTTAACTCTGATGTGCTAAACGTGAACCAACAGATATTTGCTTTTAAAACTTCTGCCTGGACATATTTTGTGTCATGGCTTCAGGCCAGGTGGTTGTTTATGTTAAAAGCATCAAATTGTGTCTCATTCATAGTTTATTGTAAACAGTCTGCTCCCAGGGACAGTTGTTCAGTATGTCGTAATGCGTTAGCTCTTGTCAGATCATACTTGTTCCATTATTTATTTATTATATATTTGGTCACATCCACGATTAACTCAAATGTAACAAATGTTTTTTTGTCAGTACACCAATATTACACCGCAGACTCATGTCCAGAGGAAGGTCATCTAAAAAAACTAATCACTATGAAACTGTAAGAGGGAAAACAGAAAAAGGAACATGTGTTACTTGTATATAAGCCTGTGGGTGAGCACAGAGTTACTCCATGATCTGATGTGAGAAGTACAACATATGATATAAAACCTAATACCTAGATTCCATCTACATGCTCTGAAAAGCACACAGTACACTTAGTTTCAAAGTTTAAATAAAGAATCCACGATGACATTGTAATCTAAAGGAGGTGTATTGTGTTTTTGAAATGGGCTTCTGGATGTATGTGTTACTAACAAAGTGAGTTTGTAATGACTGGTAGGATCAACAATTACATTCTTACAGTTTTAAGTGCCTGCAGTTTGGGACTCACTTCCTGTTGATTTAAAGCCTGTAACCAGTTTTAATACGTTCAAAACAAACAAAACTCTGGTTATGTCAAAAACAGAACTGTACCCATGTTTGATGTTTTACATTTCTCTGTTTGTTTACATTATGTTGTGCTATTTTAAATGATTATCACTTCAATTTTTATTTTTTAAAAGCCCATAAGTGCTGCTGTTGCTATTGCACTATGACGCAAACATGGGATGATGTTTTATTCAGTTTGTCGATGTGTGTCTGTCCCCATCAAATAAACTTTATAATAATAATAAGTGTTTTTATTAATATACGTCTTTATTTCACTGACATAACAGAAATCCATTTGGTTGATTGCAGGTATAAACAGTAGTCTGGTTGTAATCTTTTCTCTTAGCTCTGGTCTAAAGGGGCTCAACCCGTCAGGTTACTGTTAAACAAGTTTAATGGAGGGTTTGACACAGGATGATTTATTGCATAATTATAACACCCCCTGAAGTGACTGTACAGGGTTCAAAATCATATGTGTAAACATTAAACCTTCTGAACATTGATATGATGAAACATTAGGATGTAATATTGATTGTTCTAAATTTCTTTGATCTAAAAGTGATGATTTATAACTGAGGATGATTCTTTAAGTACACTGTATCTGTCACTTGTATTTGAATTTAGAGCTGTGACTCAGAGAAGATCATGACTGTGACATTAATGTGTCATTGACTGTTAAATGAGTTCATAAGACATTTTTGCCTTTTGTGTCTTTTCCAACGTTGAGCACCAGAGCTTTCTAATGAGCTTAATGTCTTTCTGTGAACCTTCCTTCACTTTAAAAAGGACGGTGCCATTAATGCGTTGTGTAAACACCGGTTACACACAGTATCAATTTCCCTCTTCAGATTTAAATGTTTATTAAAATGCTATTGAGAACCTAATAGTTTCTTTATCTGTACAGTCATGGCCAAACGTTTTGAGAATGACACAAATATTATATTTTCACATGATCTGCTGCCCTCTGGGTTTCATGTCAGATGTTTTCATCACATACAGAAATACAATTGCAATCATATTATGAGCAACAAAAGCTTTTATTGACAGTTAGAATGAGTTAATGCAGCAAGTCAATATTTGCATTGTTGACCCCTCTTCTGCAATTCTCCCTGGTATGCTCTCAATCAACTTCTGGACCAAATCCTGACTGATAGCCGTCCATTCTTGCACAATCAATGCTTGCATTTTGTCAGAATTCCTAGGTTTTTGTTTGTCTCTTGATTATTGACCACAAGTTTTCAATGGGATTAAGATCTGGGGAGTTTCCAGGCCATGGACCCAAAATCTCTGTTTTGTTCCCTGAGCCAGTTAGTTATCACCTTTGCTTTATGGCAAGGTGCTCCATCATGCTGGAAAAGGCTTTGTTCATCACCAAACTGCTCTTGGATGGTTGGGAGAAGTTGCTCTCGGAGGACATTCTGGTACCATTCTTTATTCATGGCTGTGTTTTTAGGCCAGACTGTGAGAGAGCCGACTCCCTTGGCTGAGAAGCAACCCCACACATGAATGGTTTCAGGATGCTTTACAGTTGGCATGAGACAAGACTGGTGGTAGCGCTCACCTCGTCTTCTCCCAACAAACTGTTTTCCAGATGTCCCAAACAATCGGAAAGGGGATTCATCAGAGAAAATGACTTTACCCCAGTCCTCAGCATTCCACTCCCTGTACCTTTTGCAGAATATCAGTCTGTCCCTGATGTTTTTCCTGGAGAGAAGAGGCTTCTTTGCTGCCCTCCTTGAGACCAGGCCTTGCTCCAAGAATCTCCGCCTCACAGTGCGTGCAGATGCACTCACACCTGCCTGCTGCCATTCCTGAGCAAGCTTTGCACTGCTGGTAGCCCGATCCCGCAGCTGAAACACTTTTAAGAGACGGTCCTGGTGCTTGTTGGTCTTTCTTGGGCGCCCTGGAGCCTTTTTGGCAACAATGGAACCTCTCTCCCTGAAGTTCTTGATGAAGCGATAGATTGTTGACTGAGGTGCAATCTAGCTGCGATACTCTTCCCTGTTAGGCCATTTTTGTGCAGTGCAATGATGACTGCATGTGTTTATTTTTAGATAACCGTGGTTCACAGAAGAGAAACGATGATGCCAAGCACCAGCCTCTTTTTAAAGGGTCCAGTGGTGTCATTCTTACTTAATCATGACAGATTGATCTCCAGCCCTGTCCTCATCAACACCCACACCGGTGTTAATGGAGCAGTCACTGAAACGATGTTAGCTGGTCCTTTTAAAGGCTACAATGAAGTTGAAATGTGTTTTGGGGGATAAAGTTCATTTTCTAGGCAAATATTGACTTTGCAATTAATTGCTGTTAAGCTGATCACTCTTTATAACATTCTGGAGTTTATGCAAATTGCCATTATAAAAACTGAAGCAGTAGACTTTGTAAATATTAACATTTGAATAATTCTCAAAACTTTTGGCCATGACTGTACAAACCACTGTACAAGTTACTGATACCAGCATTCTGCATCCTAAGACTGAATTTTTGTTAAGATTCAAAACGTTTTAAATTGCAAATATTTGTTAATCATAAACTTAATCAGCTTATTCTTTTGAAAAAGTTATATAAGCCCAACATTTTTAAAAGAGTACTTAGTGCCTAACATCATGCATTATCTTTAATATGAAAAGAATATGAGTTAAATATAACAATATAAATCAGGAGCTATTGATTTAAGGTGGTGAGCTATAATAATTAATTAATCCAACTTTATAATGTATTCTATTATGTTTTGTTGTAAACATGTGTGCAGACATTAACTAAGAAGTTAAATGTTTCTCTGTCTTTGACTGAGAAACCTATTTTTATTTATTTTTTCCCCTTATTGCTTTTAATATGCAGTTTTAAATAGACAGTTGAAGAAACCTGCCGCAGTGGGTCTAAACCTAATCATAGCAGCTTCCACTGTGTTTGATTTATATGAAATATTTAATGATGGCAACAAAAGGAAAAGAGTGAAACAAAAGTAGAAATGACCATTTGTGTTGACTGTTTCAGATGTATTGGTGTGTGTGTGTGTGTGGGGGTGTGTGTGTGTGTGTGTGTGTGTGTGTGTGTGTGTGTGTGTGTGTGTGTGTGTGTGTGTGTGTGTGTGTGTGTGTGTGTGTGTGTGTGTGTGTTTATTTGAACATAGCCTTTCACATTATTCCAGCAGCGCTGTTGTTGCAGTCTTATAATTGGACAGTTTGTGTAATTTGGCGTTTGTCTGGCAACAACACAGATTTTCACAGTATGTAGAAACCCTTCACTGTTAGTGGACTGCAGTTCTGGTTTCAGCTTTAACTGTGATCATCAGAATTCACACAGTTGATGTCTGAGCTGGAGAGGTTTTAAGTGTGGGTTGGTCTTCACAGCAGCTGAAAATTACACTGAGAGATGAATATGTGTTAGTATTGAGAGGCAGAGAGCATCGCTTGCTTTAGGTGCCTTCTTCCACCGCGCCTTTAGAGGTTTATAGAACAATCTAACACTGTCATGTTTTACATTTTTATAGAGCAAAATCAGACAAACAAAAACTGTCATTGTTCACTGTCTCTTATAATAGCACAAATAGGGAAAGATGGCAAATAGTTCCGTGGTTAAATTGAGCAGGGAAACATCTATATCCAATAAATCCATCATTAGACTCCAGCAAACCTGGAGAAAGGCTGAAGAGAACAACCATTTAAACCAGATTAATTGCAACAAAGAAACTTTGTAGGTACTCAAGACATCAGGGCTGAAGATAATCAATTACCCACCTCTGATCTGTAGTTCAAACTAAGAATAACTTTAGCAGTTAAACTAGTGCATCTCTATTTAGTCCAGTGGAAGAATCAGATATGTTATCTCACATCCGTCCTGGTTTTTGAGTGTTATTAGTTTTGTTTGACTTTCATAAGCATCTCAACAGATGGGTTAATAATATTGCATTTCTTCAAAGTGAGTGCATGTCGGGGTCAGAGGGCATGGTTGTTTGCTCTGTATGTTCATGTGTTGCAGTGTGCAGGTCTGGTCTGCCCAGCTTCCCATCATCTTCAGAGTAGCTACAGTTTGAATTTCTTGCAGACACCTTTAAGCCATTTTAAAGTAAGACTTTTGAGTACATTTATATTTATAGTTACAAAAATGTAGACCAGTCAGTGATTGTTAATTGCTGATGATGTTGAAAAAGTGAAATACAGAAAGATAACTTTTTTTAAGTGTTAATAATGAATTTGCTGGTCTTTCTTGTTCCTCAATTATCTATGATTTTGTGATTTTGCAGAAAGGGAAACAATGAATCAATTTAAAAAGGCTTTTTTAAAATGTTACTACATTTGTATGTCACCTCCAAACACACCGGCTCTCCTGCCAACACACAGCAGGCTTGATGCCCCAAAGGCCCCCTGTGTCTCGTATAGGTCACTCCTACTGGGGGGAAATATTGCTTCTTCAAGGGTGTTCTTGCTCAAGGAAATAGTGCAGACAAGCCATCAAACCTGTAGTCACAGAACTCTGGACTTTGACAAAAAACAGAGAAGTTCACTCAGAACCATTCATGAATTGGTTCTTGAAAAAAAAAGTGTTTTGATCTGTCTGAAGATGTTTTCACATTTTAGATGAATGAAGACTGTATTGCATTTTCACCTTATGGACAAAGTGATTTGTGCTTTTTGGAATTAGACAGTAAAACTTTTCCCCTGATCTCTCCAGACTTCTATAATGCTTCATTTGTGGCATCATTTCAATGGGATGTTTTCTGACACCAAACCGTCTCAACTACATGCTCTTTAAGCAGAGTCAGAAAGAAAATCATTTATTTTATTTGACACCTCTTTATATAGTGTCATATTACACCATTAGCTTGCAGTGCATTCTATTAGAAGCTGAAGTGATAGGCCAACATGAAGTAGCACATTAAGAAAAATCATACATGGTTTTATTTAAGTAAATAAAAGGGGAAATCTGAACACTGTAGCAAGACTTTACATCTAGAACCATCTTTACTCAGATTAGAAAAACTGAACAATTAATTGCCTTCAAAAGTCACTTTCCTGTGTTTAATCTCACTCATTTTTCAGCTGCTCTGTGAAAGCCTCAGTGGTTTCTTAGAGAACACATTCTGCATGCTGACACTTATAAAGACCAAGAAACATGCATGACAGGTCAAAGTTGAAGGTGTGTAGAAGTTTAATGCTGAGTTTGGTTATAAAACTATGTCACACTCTTTAAATATCCTTTATCTGAAAGTGGAAACTAAAACTGTAGACCTACCAACATGCTGCTGTCCACCTAAACAAACTGGCTTTGCAGCCAAGAGACCCACAGGAACTGTGGAAGAGCTGCAAAGAAGAAAAAGGACATAGAGTCAACAAATCTGGAAGAGCTTCACTGACACAGCTGTTGTTGAAAGTAATGTTTAATATATTCAATTTAAAACTAATTCTGCATCACAGTGAACATACTATGCATCCAAACTGTGGGTTCTGGTTTCCCATAAAATCACAAAATTGTATGAAGTTTGTGGTTTGAATGTGACAAAAAAAGGTTCAAGTGCAGTTTCCCAAAAGCCAATGAAGTGATTAATCTACTCCTGTCATCCACCTCTACACTAAAACACACATACAATTTATTCCACCAGAAGCCGGAATAGGGACATATTCCTCCTAAAACATATTCAATTTTTAACCCTCATTTCTGTAGCCAGCTAACCTTCTGTTTCATGGGAATGACGGCTGGAATTGAACATTCCTGCAAGCTCTCTCCCGTCTTCCAGTGCAATTCAAATGCACCCTAATAATCTGCCTTCTGCTCTGCTGTGTAGCCCCCCACCACCACCAGTCCATGACCTCCCAATCTGAATTGCCACTCCACTCAACTCATCTCCAGAGACGGAAAAAGCCTGCAGATGCTCCAATCAACTCTAATAAATTCTATGTAGTCAGTTTAGCTGCACGACTGCCAACTGGCAAAGCTGTGAACTTCTACTTTGGGAGAACTAAAGGATAGGGACGGGAGAGAGGGTCGTTTTCTAAATTTGATTCACCTTCAGTGAGTTCTCTTGAAAGCCATGTCCAGGCCCAAGTAAATGATAAAAGAGTATGGAGGGAAAATGGGATGTGTACTAAAAGATGGAAGGGACACTGAAAAAGCATGACAGCATCCATGTAATGGAAAAAGAGGTTAGACAAAGTACAAGTAAACAAACAAGAGTCCATGCTTTTTTTGTGCTGAAATACATTATCTTGTTTTGAACAAGCCATAAAATAAGGAAATGGGTTTCAGAGGAAAAATATAAATAACATATGTAGTCTAAAAGCTTTGGCCATACTAATATCCTCTTAGGACCTTAATTTCAAGGCACACATAGGAAGCAAACACTTTTTCTATTGCTGACCAAAATTTAAATTAAATGTGTCGTAGCTCAGATTTTGCCTGCGGTGGGACAAACTAGCATGCAAACTAAAACTTTCTGTGTTTAGTTTGCAGGCTTTTCCTCTGTCTACGCTTTTCTCCAGGTTTCAATACACAGTCCAACAATCAAAGATGCTTGGGTAATTGGAGACTGGTGAACCTTCGATGGGGTTGTTTGTGTGAACGTTACATGTCTAAAGTTTCTCTGTGGCAGCTTTGATGGACTGTGGGATCTGTGCAGAGTTCACTCCAATTCCTGCCCACTGACCACTGATAATAAGAAGCAGCCCCCCCCATAACCATGAACAGGATGTAGACGACAGGCTAATGATTGAAAGTCTAGAAATTCAATGGCCACTTACATCAAAATACCCTGTCATTACTGTAAAAAGTAAGCTGTCCCAATAAACCATGAAGAACTGGCATCTACTATTATCAGTGAACAGCTTGAATTTGTTGAACCTCTCTGCCTTAAAAAATGTTTTATTGCAGTGATTATTATTTATCTTTGATGATTGTGTTAGATTTTCAGCTTTTCATTGAGCGTTCTTGGTGTAAAGAAACGAAACCTTTCATTTTGAATATGGCATGAGTTCAAAATGTTACAGGTACATCTTGAAAATTGGAACATTACATGAAAGTGGAATATTTCTTGGTAGTGATCTCAAAGTGAAACTCATTATCTAGAAACACCAACAGCTAATGATATATTCCAAGCCTTTCATTCCTGTAAATGTAAATGGATTACTGTGCAATAGCATGTTGGTCAACGGTGTCGTTTATATCCATAGTCCATACTCATTAAACTCGCAAAACAATAAAAGACTGAAATATTTCACTCTTTGTGTTATGTGTCTGTATGAATTGAGTACTTCACTTCCTGAGATGACTGGCAAGAAATATTGCCTTTTATGCAATAATCAGATTTTGCTTAAATCTACCTACAGATTAAGTCTTCACGTAGCCTAAAGATATTTTGATTACAATTTTATTTGAATTTTCTTCTTATGCTTTCACAATTTTAAGAACTGTTTTAGTGTAGAGAAATGTATATCATGTTCCACCATTTTGCATTTCAAAACTAATCATTTGATTTTTGTACTTGTTTGCCATTGATATTGTAGGTTTTTAGAAAATTGAATAATTGTATCTTTTAATTTCAAGTGTCACTATTTGATTGTTTCCTCACCTTCAAGTCTTCTGTCATTTTTCAGTTTGTTATATTATTTGTTATTGTGTTTTTAATCTCTGCTCTGCATTTTTACACCTATATTCAAGAAACAGAAACTAAATCTAGAGGAGAAAAACAACTGGAAAAGAAAAAATGTATAGCTAGAGCACAGAACAGAATAGGACAGAGAAAGAAGAGGGTGTGCACAGGAAGGTCACTGCTGGTTCTGAAATCAGAACCAGAGAATAAAAGCAATTTGCATCACTGCTCCACTGAGCTTTGAAATGTCTTTCATATACCCCCAGCTAAGCCTCTGTGCCTTCCTTCCCTTTAAGCAAACTTGTCATACTTTCCCACATCTGTCACAGAAAACAAGATTTAAGGTGAAATGTAAGGATGTATAACCATGATATCCACTTTCAGTCAATTAAAAAAAAAAATTATAATGACAAAATTTTAGGTCCATGGACTTTATATGAAAATAAAAGTAAGATACCCAATTTTCAAATGAATCAGAAAAAAGAAAGGTCAACCAAAGAAAACTTTCCAGTTTTGAAAAATCTAATTTGACCTGGTTGCCATTATATTTTTTAATTGTATGGAATTGATTAGAACATGTTAAAATCTTTAGATATAGTACATAATATCTATCTGATAAATCCAATATTAGCTCATATTTTGGATTAGGGATTTATACATCCTGTTCTGGGAGACCTATGAAAATTACCATGTCACTGGAAATGATTTGTTTTCAGTGCTGGTCATTGTGACCTCAAGCCTTCATTCAACATTGAAAGCATTTTGATTCCTAATCTAATACTTTCTCATAAACTGCTCTTAGATCCTAGTGCTGCACTGAAAATGAGTCAAAGTTTTATACTAGCAGTGGATCTAAATTCTGGTCCACCTGCATCTGTATCTGAAGTGGATTTAGCTCCATTGTTACTCGTCTTTTGGTAAAATAATTTTAAATGACTTGCATTGCCATCTCTACTCCACTGTCCGTTCATTGCTGACCTTTAGCAGTTGTTGGTGGTCTTCTTTTTGTTGATACTTTTCAGTAATTATAGCAATGTAACATTATGCTTGTAAAACGTTTTTGGATATAATTTCCTGTGGGTGGCAGGTGTAGAATAAAAAAATAAAATAAAAATCCTTGTTGATCTCAGAGGTCAGGGTAATGGGCTCAGACTGGTTTAGAATGATGAGGCAAAAGTAGCTCAAACAACCATTCATCGTAACCAAGGTTTGCAGAACGTCAAATATCAAATGCATGTTAACCCTCGAAGCACTGGAATGAAACTTACAACCTTCCCATTGCATGACACCCACTGTTCCCACTGTTCCCACTGCGCTCCTGCTGCAGAGCACAATCAGAAAAATAAACTCAGTGAACTTCATTAAACTGAGTAAGGTTATATTCTAATATGTTCTGTTCTAATAATGCCTGTAGAATTATTCTTCCATTGTTTTTCCTCTTCTTTCTTTTGGACCTGCATGTTTTTAATAAAATGGGGTAAGTAAAAAAGACTAAAAACACCTTGTGGCATACTTCCAAGTGGTTTGCATTAAAACATGGATCTGATCTTAAAATTAGACCGTCAAAGAGTTACATATTTAGCTCTTTCTACACCTTCACTTGCTATGGGTTCTGAGCCCACTGGCATAAGACAGTCCATACAATAAAATAAAATTGGTTACGTTTAACAAGTTTAATTATAAACAGTTTGGTAAGAAGTTATCTTAATTAGGAACCTATTACCTCTGCAGGCAATGGGAACTGGGTATTATTACATTTTGATAATGAATTCTGTAACAGCCTTGATGGCACATTGTCTTCCTTTGTAGCTGGGGAGCTGCTTTCATAAATTCAACATCTTTATTTCATAATCGCTGCCTCGTTTTCCATTCCTCTCCTGCGATCTCTTTTCACATCTCCATAGTTTATGTACTGATGCTCATTATGACAGTTTTTATGACAACCCCCAGCTCCAACACACACCCCGTCATTGCAGTTTGGTTGGAGATGTGGAGCCTCATTTTTTTTTCCAGTTTCCCACAGAGAGGAAACACCAAAGACACAGGAGCTGGATGTTCAAAGTAAAATCTCAATGCTGGCACAGTAGCCACAGTGCAGATATGATGTGTTGCATTTAGTTGACTGTGTACGTCTCATTTCTTGATTCTGTACTGATAGCCTGACATAAAAGCTTCATTATGCATATGTAAGAGAGGCATTTCTACAGTTTCGCACGTCAAAGTAAGTGCTAAAGACTGGCGATATGTTTTAATGACTGTAAAGTAGGTAGTTTTAGAGGATGGCATGGCAACAAGCATATCTTCGCTGCACACGCTGTGGTGCTCAGCATGCTGGAAAGAAGAGTGTGAGCTGTTACATAATCACCAACCTGGGACCAAAGAGCAGAGCAGGCAGCACATGCAGTCAGAGATGTGCTTGTGCAACCCAAATTGCAAACATCAATTTGCAATTGATGCAAACTTTCTTCAAAGTTAAAAACAAATTACAGTAAAGATGTTATTCAGTTATCTTCCATACATTTTGATGCATTTTGCCTTCGGGTTGGAGCAAATTATTTTTGTATATAGTGCCCCTCTTTTTCTCTTTAATCCATTTCTTTCTCAAACATATTTCACAGATGCCCTCCCATGTAAATAATTGAATAGTACCATGCTGAGTTTTAACTCTGATCTGCTCAGATCAGGATTTTCTTCCTAGACCAATTATGGTGTCGCATGCTACTGCTCCCACTAATGTCTTTAAATAAAACTCTGTTCTCAAACATGGCTGTCAGCCAGTAGCAAAATATGCTACAAATAACAATAACATGACAGAACCTATTTAAGTCAAACATAAGGAAGGCTGCTCCCATTACCCTGACTCGCCTTAATCAACATCCCAGCTTACAGATCCCAAGGTGCTGGTGGATGTCAGATCCATAGCCAATGGGCGTATTCAAAAATGCATGTTCAGCCCCTTTGTGGTGAAGTGGCTGAGCCTGTCATGACAAAATGTTTCCTGAAACAGCTATTTTATTTAACCTAGTTTTTATGGAGGATCTGTAGGCTTCTTGCTTTATTCGGTTTCAGGAGAATCTCACTCCTGGGTTTGTTTCTGACATGTCCTAGATTTACTATCAAGGAAAACTTTTGTAATCCGTTAAACTGCTTCCATTTGTTTATAAATAATTAACTTACAGTACAGGCTTCAGTACGATATGCTTGTGTGTGAGAAAGTTTATATTCACAAGTATTGAGAATACGTGTGCTTAAATACAAGATGTTTTATGAAATTGCTGGATATTAACAGAGCAAACAGATACTTGACTGCAAGGATGTTAATACTTTCTGTCCAACTGCCCATTATTTTAATCTTATGTGGTTTATAACCTTAATTTGAGGTACAACAACAACAAAAAAGATGTCTATGTCACAGTGGCACTTTGTGCCTCTCTAATTCTGAGTTTCAATGACAATAGTTTAATCAATAAATGGAAATGCATATATTAAGAATCTGACTAAAGTCTGACAGTAGAAGCTTTGCACAAACAAAGACACTCACACACAGTTTTAATCTCAACTTTTTTTTTTCCAAGTTCATATTCTGTCCACAATTCATTAAGATCTTTATCATTCACTATATAACTATTGTTCTTGGTTCTTAATTTCAGTATTTGGTGATAAAGGTTCACCAGAATTTATTAATTTACTGTAAAAGTAAGTAAAATGTAAATAGAGTATTTCACAGTTGAGACAGTGCACCTCAGAGCCAGCGAAGGGATTTTATTCAGGCATCACTTTCTAACAATGCCCATCATGCATAAGCTACCGTTTAAATACATATTTTGGTGTTTCGAAGTAGGTACAAAAATAACTGGTTGTGTTTGCAAGCAGTCACATAAAACTTATAATACTTTAGTGTTACATATCTTGAGAGAATTCTGATATCTAAAACATCCCTTTGAAATTCATTCATTTGCTTGAGGCTCACATTTTTCACTGTAGCTCCTACAGTGAACACCTTTTGATGTTGCTGCAAAGAAAATCTGCCTGTAATTTGCAACAGGGAGCAGAAGAGGAATCTACAACTCCAACCAAATAGTTTGATCTTGTAAGCATGAGAAACTGCTGCTCTTCCTGTTGTGGAAATACCAACCAGGATGTTCACATAGAGCTGGAGAAATGAGAATATGCACAACTGGTTGAATCAACAGAACCGATATCCTTCTGACCAGCTGGAGCAATGATTTTATTGTCATTTTTTCTGATGCCAGGAAACATGGATCACCTTCAGGAATCTGGTGTTCATGTCTTGGTGGATCAGAGCATCAAAGGTGGGAACCAACCCACTAATAATTAGGTGGTCACAATGTTTTGTCAGATCCATCAATTTATCACAGTCCCATAAACGTTAAACCAGGGAAGCTGTAAGAAAGTCTTGTACTTTCTTTGTGTGGCTGTATTGTACATTTATGACCCAGATTTTTATAAGCAACATAGTAAATAGACATTTTTATCTCATTGTAAGAAGCACAGTTGGTGCAATCCTGACCACTGGTGCTTCTCACTTACTTCAATCATCTACTGAAGTTTCTGTTTTGTACTGAGCCCTTCTTTACCCAGCACAGCTCCTACTCCTCCATTTGCTTGAGTCGGAATTTCATTCAATATTAAAATCCAGTCTTATCTAAACTTAGATCTTGCCAGTAAAAAAAGTATAAGAGCACATTTTTGCAAAATGCTTGCTTTGTGAAATAACCATTTCCTCTCTTGCTCGTCTCTTTTGTACGTCTTTGCTGATTTGACAGCTTATCTCTATCGTTTTTTCTGTTTCTCTCTCCTCCTTTGCCCTTCTGTGTGCACTCACAGGACTACACATTGACAATGTACTTCCAGCAGGCCTGGCGAGACAAGCGGCTGTCCTACTCAGAGATCCCCCTCAATCTGACCTTAGATAACCGGGTGGCTGACCAGCTCTGGGTCCCCGATACCTACTTCCTCAATGACAAGAAGTCGTTTGTTCATGGTGTCACAGTGAAAAATCGAATGATCCGACTGCATCCGGATGGCACCGTGTTGTATGGCCTAAGGTCAGATTTTAATCTCTTCAAATAGTATTTACAAGACATCTGGGTTGGATTTCATGTTTGTCTTTAAAGCACAAATAAAGTAAATAATGATGGGTGCTTTCAGTAAGTTAGAACATAAAATTTAAACCAAATTAATTTTTCACCTTCACTATAGCAGTAAATCTACACTCAGAGGCAAATTATGGAAATACAATGTATCTTGCATACATTGTATTTCAGAGCAGATATGCATAATAAATGACTTTTATGTTAGATTATGGGTTTTGCAAAGATTTAAAGGACCTTAAATTTCAAATTGAAAACCTTCTTTCTTAATGTACACCAGGGATTAGCATCACTGACCAGTTTGCAGGCTAATTATCTGCTCAGCTCCATCACTTTGAAATTCAGCAAATATAGATGCTTTTATTATAGTCACTGCTACAATGCAGCTTAATTATGCATATTTTAAAGTGTGTTGATTCTGTGTTCTTGCAATGACTAGGTTTTTTTGTTTTATTTAACAAGATGTTTTACAGTGGAGACTACTTTTTAAAGTTACAGTCTAAAACCTAAAAGTTTAATTCTTTTGAGGAGAAACCAAAGAAAATGTGGGTGTGACTGAAGTTTTCTGTATGTTGCATGGCGTTAGGCAGTGCCGTCTCTCACCCTGCTGCCCCATATTAAAGACATCCTACATTGAGACGATGTTAAAGACATACATTTTAGGAAAAACAATTTCACTGATTAGGGTTTGGATCAATCTCTCGGGTTTTCTCTTTGGGCTGTGCTTGGCTGGGCTCCATGGGTCCATGAGGTGCTTGCCAGTGGGCCCCATGTCCTGGTCTGGCTCCAGAGGGGGCCCTGGTGAGGAAACACCAGCTGCATTCACATTAACTATAGAATTGCACAATTTGAAATTATGAAAATAAATTTGCTTCATGGAAACACATCAGTTTCGAAATAACAAAATTTTGGAAATGAAAGTTCTTGCACTAGGATAAAGTGGTTTTTCAGTCAAATCAAAATAGATGTATTTCATAGAACTGTAATGGAAACAGTTCCTTCGCGTCAAACGAGTCATGTGATCAACACCACTGGAGCAAACCACTAAGATGACAACAGGAAGTGGTCTTCTTCATAGTTGGTAGTGTTTTGATGGGGGTCCGGGGGGATGTTGGACAATGTGCAGCTGATTCCTTGAACCAAAGCTCTCGCAGAAAGACAGCTCGTTAAAAACATGTGCATCATTCAAATGAGTTGAATCCATAGCTCTTCTGTAAAACTGCTCACTACAATTTCTCTAAAATGTCGAATACGTAGTACATAGTATTCAAGTGAAGGAGCTTGTACCTACAAAGGCTGAATGAGACACCAACGTCTCCTCTGATTGGCGGATAGTTAATGGGTGATTGCACCATGGCTGAATGATGAATAGTTTATTCAAAGATTGTATGTAAGGTGAATGACTTAATTTTAAAAAGAGCCATTCTTTCATAGCCTCTGTGGTTGAACATTTGAAGGATATTGAGAAGGAGTTATAGCATTTTTTTTTTATTGTCACTTGCTCTCTGGTCTTCATCTCATCTTTTGTTCTCACGCTCCATTTTGTTTTCAGCATACTGTAATTGGCTTGTGTGGATTTTCCTTTTTTCTGAAAGCCCTTTACACTACAACGGCTGACAGAATAAAACCATCTGTTCCAGTAAACAGCTTTGATTTAAACTGTTAAATGACTTGCATGTATCCCACAGTGGAAAGTAACAATCCTTTTCTTCATTATTGGTTGAAGTTAAAGTTTTCAAACTATTTCTGTTTTCAGAGGTTTGACTTTCAACTTTTTTTCAGTTCGTCAAGCTGGAAGCACCATCACTTAATATGACGTTGTAATGTGGTGTATTTTCTCTAAATGTGAGGAAATGCTTAACCACAGCGCTAAGGAATCCCTTCTCTCTTTTCTGTTTTTATTAAAAGTTGTTTAAGGAGATGGATGCTGGCAGCAGAGGCAGACTGTGGCATTTTTATAACTCTTCCTTTTCAGTTTTGTTCCAACTTGTAGCTCACAATGGTTGTATTAATTCCAATGTCTGAAAGTTAGGAAGATGTTAAAAAAGAAAAAAACAAAGGAAAGAACATAGTAAGCCAAGGACACAGTCACATGATTAAAAAGTGAAGAAGTTAAGTATGAAAACTGTGCATAAAACATGGACTACCAAAGACTGAAGTGATGGTGCTTTTCTGAAAGTCTGAGTATAAGTGGCAGTGGTCAAAAAAACGTGACATGAAGAGGAAAAAGCATATATGCTATAAGTCTCACTGGACAAGTCGGATTAATTTATAAATGTTGGAACAAAGGGGAAACGTCGTCCATGTTGATATTCAGTGGCACCTTGTGTTCAGTTATCCATTATTCAACAAAAACAGAAAAACTGTCAACTGTCAAAAATACATAAATACCAGGATTCATCATCAACACACCAAGGAACTTCATAATTCTAAATGGGACTAACATGTTTGTAGTGATTTTATTAAAATATTAAAATCATTCCATCTGTATTAGCAGCATCCCCACAAGGAAAATGGTTCTGAAGGCAAAAAGAGGTCCAACCTGGAGTTAGTCTGCATGTGTGTGTTACAAAGTGTTTGCCTTGTGTTTCTGAACATGATGTTTTTCCTGAATAGACACATTGGGTGTAGGATTACATAAAGTCACTTGCTGAGCTGTTTATCAAGCTTTATCATAGCAAAACGAGGAACATGCAGAGGCAACAGCAAGACATCTAAACTGCGCAGCTTTATTGACTATTAAGGATTTAAAAATGCAATAATCAGAGATCAACTAATTAGGCTTTTTCAGTAAAAATGTCAAACAGCAATATTTTCCCTAAGATCCACCACCCTTATGTTTTCATGATAGGCTGTGGGTGGGAAGCAGCTGGCAGTGGGGGCTGACTGCGCTCTGAATGCTGTCATTACCTTAAATATCAAATGATGCATCACTGGTAGTCGGCAAATAGTGCGCTTTTGAATGGAATTGCCATGGTAATGAAGTCTTCAGATCCTACACAGTAAATGTCATCTATGAAAAGAACATTTCAGTGCACAGAAAAAAAGGGAAAGCAATTTCAGAGTCTCTTTCGAAGTGTTGCACTTTCTGATTTGCTCTTTTCTTTCACTTCTTTAATCACATATTAGTGAAGATAATATCACACCCTGATAACATTACTGGTAACATTATTACTTACCTATTTGACAATCTATCATACACTCAATTTAAAACTATTTAGTAAATGTATATACATGTTTTTGCACTCAGAAAAAAACAATCATAGCTAACAGCATTTGACTAAATGTCAGCCACTAACTGATTGACAGAAGCTTCAAAGATTCACATCGGGTTAAACCAAAGGACTAAACGGGTTTGGATTGCACCTTTTAGTTTGACATATTAATGACTTTATAAGTGATCCACCTGCAGAAACCTTTTCCAGGCACCAAGGTAGTCTTCTGGGACCAATATTATTCTCTCCATTACCGCTACACATATGAAGATTATTAAAAAAATTACCCCAGAACGTAATACCAGTTGAGGAAATGGGACTAATTTCTTTACCAGTTTGGATAAAGTTTATTCGTTGGAGAGTGTTAAATGTTTTACATTGGTTGAAATTCTACATTGTAATTCAGTTATATTAGTTTAAACACAGTTCATATTTCTTGTGGACTTTAGCCATAACAGAATTGAAATCACTGATATCTCCTGTGGAGTAAACATATTAGTTCTATTCAAACAAATAATTTACGTGGTTTATGTTCTCAAGCAGATATAAAAGCTTTTAGTGCCTCAAAGTTGAAACATATCTTTAGACTTAAGTTTCATGTAGATATATCAACATTAAAAATAAATTATCTAAACTACTATTTTGTTAAAGCTCAACAGCATTTTCAACATTTTTGTGGAATTATAACCAACTAAGAATTCAGAATCAGATTCATTTAGATTCATATTTATTCATGTTCCAAGTGGTCAATTGATGTTACAGCAAGTATGAAAACTAAAAGACAAAGTATCAAGTTAAAAACTAAACAACACACAAAACAGACATCAAATATAAATCAATACCTAATAGGAAGAGTACAGCAGTGTCTGTCGTTGGCGACCAACAGTTACTACGGAAACCAACAATCAGATGCGAGTCGGCTGCTCCTACCTGCTACTTTTCATACTGAGAAGAATTTGATCAATTAAAAATAAATGCAAAGTAATGATTTAACCAACGGTGACATAACTGCATTTATTTTTTTATTTTTACATAGATTACATGTATTTGCAATGAGTATAAATACATTTTAAAGTGATTCCCACTTTTCTCAAAAACATCTGATGTTACATATCTTGTATTGAGACCCAAATGTACTTTTTGACCTCTAAAATATATAGTCACAGATTATCAATCGTAGGTTTGATTCATCCATAATCTGGTTCACTGCATGCGACTGTGGAAACGTTGATATGATTCTAATTCTTTTTAACCTACTCCCAAGCCATAAAGGACCGTATCAAGGGAGGAGTGTTGCTGCGGGCCACTTAATTGAAACAGCGAGCTTGAAAGGAAGATAATAGTAGGGAGGCATTTTGACCATCCAGGGCCGATCAGATTCACAGCAACAAACAATGCTTCACTCAAACATTCAGTTAGTTTTCCCCAAACTCTGCCTGAGGCTATTGTACCGAGTTCTACACCATAAAGTTGTTTAATCATAAAGTTGTCTGTAAGTAACCAGCAAATTACTCCTCGGCCAAAACCTTTGAAGTCCATTCCTACCAGCAAATCCACTGCATGGAGGTAAATGCTGACAAAGTCAGGCGACAAGATGGGAATAAAAAGAAAATCCATTTAAGCTTCCAAAACACACAACTTTCTTATCTTGTGCAGCTGAAGGAGTCAAAAATCCCAGACAGTGTAATATGAAACAGAATATTAAAATATGAGCTCTTTCCTTTGAACTTATTCATTTATTATTGTTTTTATATTTTTCTCTCTTAACCACCTTGTATATCTGTCCTGAAATATGTTTTATTAGGAATATCAGTTTGTCTTTATTTAATGCTGTTGCATTATTTTAACCAGATCATTTTGCCAATTTGATCAATTTACAAGATCAGCAATTGATTTTGTCAATACAGTGTTTATCAAAAACCATTTAAAACCTTTAGGTGATAAGACAAATATGTAACTAGATACAGTGTACTTATGAATTATGACTGTAGTTTATTCAACAAAATTGTGTTACTAATAAAAAAAAACATTTATAAAAAGCTCTTTATTTGGCATAACTGTATAAAAATGTAGCAACAAGTGACAATTCACAAACCAAATGTTATCACATATCACTAAACGTCTCGTTATGAATGGAACTTCAAATAAACAATAATCTTCACAGCCCTATATTGTTCTTGAGCCATCTTATTTTTACGGCAGGCAGTTGTCAGACTAAAACACCATCGCTGATATTTCTGGCTTACAGCTATCCTGCAGAGTTTGATCCCCGCTGTTGCTCACATCTCAGAAGGGGGCAAACAGAGGACCCACAGGATTATCCTGTAAACTGGGACAGAGAGATCAGCTGTGAACCTCTGATCCCTGGTGGAGTCCCTGCCACAACCACCAGAGCTCAGAAGAATGCACCTGTAATGTGTTTTTAAAAATTATATTCATTTGAATACCACTTGTAATCATAAGTTGTTCAAAATACAACTTTTGGCTGAACGAGTTAAAACTAACAGCATGTAAATCAGATAAGCATAAATTGCAATTTTACTGAGAAACAGCACAGCAGATTTTTAAATATGGCCTCTACTGGCTGCATCACAAGGCGATTTCCTAAAACTGTCTAACCTCCAAACTCATGCCCAGTTAATATTGTGTGATTGTTTTGCAACTTAATTTATTGAAAATGGTTTTTATTTGGTTCTAGAAAGCAGCTTCTTACATGCTTTTGCAATTCTGTGTATTTCCCTGTAAAAGGCACCTAATATTTACTGTTTTCTTCTTTATAGAAGGGAATTTACAGTTGTCTCAACTTCATGAGTTATGTCTACAGTATAACTCACTCAGTTTATTCTCTCTTTTCTGTTTTACTTTTCAGAATTACAACCACAGCTGCTTGTATGATGGACCTAAGAAGGTATCCACTAGACGAGCAAAACTGCACTCTGGAAATAGAGAGTTGTAAGTAAAAAAAATCATTTTTGTTAACTAGCAACAAAGTTCCCAAGTCACAACTCAAAAGATTTTAATCAAACCTCATGAGGCTTATAAACCTCGACACTGATTGGGAGGATTTATTTTGGTATTATACAGGATGACAGCGTAGTTTAACTGAGCTTTAAAAATCCCATGTTTGTGTAAGATTACTGCCAAGTATTGTTCTCTTACTGTAATATATTGAGTCAATTAGAACTAATTCCATCCATCCATCCATCCATCCATTTTCTTACACCCTTGTCCCTCAGTGGGGTCGGGAGGGTTGCTGGTGCTAATCTCCAGCTAACGTTCCGGGCGAGAGGCGGGGGTCACCTGGACAGGTCGCCAGTCTGCCGCAGAGCAACACAGAGACACACAGGACAAACAACCATGCACACACACACTCACACCTAGGGGCAATTTGGTCATGTTTTTGGACTGTGGGAGGAAACCGGAGTACCTGGAGAAAACCCACGCATGCACAGGGAGAACATGGAGACTCCATGCAGAAAGACTGGGGCTGGGAATCGAACCCAGAACCTTCTTGCTGCAAGTCAACAGCTCTACCAACTGCGCCACTGTGCAGCCCAGAACTAATTCTAGTAATGTGCAATAGATTTTCAACTAGTTTTTTTTTTTTTTAAACTTTATTTTTATTTATTTTTACCAAAAACACATTCCAACAGTTACATTCTTCTGTCTCTTACTGACATACATCTTCAGCATTGCAACTTGACAAAAGACGAGACAGCACATGTTCTAACAAATGTAATACTGAAAATAACAACAGAGTAAAATAAAAAGACAGCTAACAGCAAAATTAAATAAAAACAAAACACACAAATAAATCCCCTCTGAGGTAAGATGGTCCACACATTCCAAATCGCAAAATTTTAAACTGACCCAAAAGTACACAGTGAATGCAAAAGGGCAGCCCTGTTAATGTGTCACTGAATTAATAATGGTATGACAGAGCTCCACCTTATGTTAAAAACTGCTTTTTGGAGCCTTAGGGAATATGTAATTTCTTCCATCAAATAAATGTCCCAGACTTTTTGTATCCATGTGTCATATGTAGGAGGCCCTGGCTTCAGCCACCTGATGGTTATGCTTTTCAAAGCTGCCGTAAGCAAAATATTTAGGATATATCGATCACCCTTTCTGTCTATTCCATCGGGTATTTCTCCCAAAACTGCCACAAGGGGGGTTTTTGGAATGTCTCTCCTGCAAATTACCTTAAGGGCTTCAAAAATCTCCTCCCAGAATACACTTAGTTTAGGGCAAGACCAAAAAATGTGTGTATGATTTGCGTTCTGCGCTCCGCAATTTCTCCAGCATGAGCTAGTTTGTGTTTGGCCCATTTTACTAGTTATAGCTGGCGTTCTGAAAAACCGGGCTATTACTTTCCATTTGAATTCCCTCCATGTATTGGAATTTGTTGATAATTGTGCTTCAGTGCAAATTTCTTCCCATGTGTCCCCTGCTATTGACACCTGCAGTTCAGACTCCCATCTATGCTTTATGTTTGTGGAGTCGTGCCTATTCATAGATAAAAACAGGTCATATATTTTACTAATTACTTTTTTATTCTCCTTTCCCCTTTGTATGTCCATTAGAAAATTTTCTATAGGTGTAGCTTCGTGAAGTTTAGTCCAATTTTTGTGTGTCATCACAAAGGTTCTGAGTTGTAAGTATCTATAGAAGTCTGTCCTAGGGAGACCAAATTCATTTTTTATCTGTTGAAAGGTTTTGAAATTTCCCTCTTTGATTAATTGATGGATATAAGATAGTCCATAATTAGACCAGTTTTTGAATCCAGTATCTAAATTGTTTGGTGCAAATGTCTTCATGAATCCTATACTTGATAAAGGTGAGATCTGTTTTAATAGCTTAAAAGCTGATTGTATTTTGTTCCAAATTTTGAGGGTGTTTTTTGTCCAGATTGTCATTTCCTTTGCAGGAGCATCTAAGAAGGGTAATGTTTTTAATGGTACTGTGCACGAGCTTTCCTCTATTTCCAACCATCGAGTATCTGTACTATTCTGTAGCCATACTAATAAGGGTTTAAGTTGCGCAGCCCAGTAATAATATTTTAAGTTCGGTAGTTTGAGGCCCCCCTTGGGTTTAGATAACTGCAAGGTTTTTAGTCTGATTCTAGGACGCTTTTTTTGCCAAATAAATCCAGTTATCATTTTATCTAAGGTGTCAAAGGTAGATTTGGGAATCGTCACAGGCAGCATCTGGAAAAAATAGAGTAGTCTTGGTAAGACATTCATACGGATACTTTCAACACGGCCTATCAAAGAAATAGGGAGTGTATCCCAGCGCTCTAGGTCATTTTTAATGGCTCGTAGAAGTTTGCTGTAATTTGCCTCATAGAGATTAGCTAAAGATAGAGGTATATGAATACCCAGGTATTTGATGCCATTCTTGGGCCACTTAAATTCACTCTGTAATTTTATGGAATCTGAGATTGTACTGTTAACATCCATAGCTTCCGTTTTTTCAATATTTATTTTGTAGCCCGAGTAGAATCCATATTGAGCAATTAGCTCTTTTAGGTGGGGATTGATGATTTAGGGTCGGACAAGTACAGTAATACATCATCGGCATATAATGAGATTTTGTGTACTTCCTTGTTAATTTCTATTCCTTTAATATAAGCATCATCTCTAATGATTTGGGCCAACGGTTCAATACTAATGGCGAACAGTAGGGGTGAGAGTGAGCACCCCTGTCTGCACCCCCGCTCTAGTGGGAATCTATCAGACCTAAAGCCGTTAACTTTAACTGCTGCCTGTGGAGAGGAGTAAAGTGTTTGCACCCAGTCAACAAAATGTGGGCCAAATCCAAAGTGTTTCAGAGTATGAATTAGATATTTCCAGGACACTCTGTCAAATGCCTTTTGGGCATCTAATGATATGATTGCTGATTCAATCTTTCTTTCTTTTGGATGCTTATTAGGTTTAGTAAACGCCTTAAATTATCAGCATAGTACCTGCCTGCGATAAATCCTGTCTGATCAGGGTGAATGATTTGGGTGATGAATTTGTTAAGTCGTCTTGCTAGAATTGCTGTAAGTATGCGTAGATCTGTATTCAGTAGTGATATGGGTCTATAGGACTGGCAGTCTGTAGGATCCTTGCCCTCTTTGTGGATTACTACTATTGTGGCTTCTGTCCAAGATGGTGCCATAGATTTGGATTTTAAAGCATGATGATATGCTTTTAATAGCAAAGGAGTCAGAAGGTCTATAAAGCTTTTGTAAAAGTCATTAGCAAAGCCGTCTGGGCCTGGACTTTTGTTGTTCTTAAGCGATTTAATTGTCTGCTTGATCTCCCATTCCTCAATCGGTTGATCTAATTTCAAAGCCGCCTCATCCGTTAATTGGTTCAATTTTATGTTATTTAAAAAATCAGTAAGCTCTTGGTCATTATTACAGGTATCAGTGTTTGTATATAATAATTTGTAAAATTTTGCAAAAGTCTCTGCTATTTTGTCAGGTTTTGTCTCAACAGTATCTTGAGATTTTATTTTGTGAACCATATTGGAGGACTGTTGTTTTCTCAGTCTAAATGCCAGTAGCCGACTAGCCTTCTGACCATATTCAAAATATTTTTGGTTAGTGAACCTCAAATTGCCCTCTACTTTATCTGACAAGAGACTATTTAGTTGTCTGCGGGTTACATTTAATTCTTTCATGATTTTAACTGAAGCGTGTCTTTTATGTTTAAACTCCAGATCTTTGATTTTGTCCTCTAGATCTTTTTGTTTAGCATTCTTCTGTTTTTTCCTTGCGGATGAGAAAGAAATTATGCGGCCCCGAAGGAATGCTTTGGCACAGTCCCATATTATCAGAGGTGATGTTTCTGCAGATATATTAGTTTCTAAATACGCCTTGAGCTCTTCTGTAATAAATGCAATGAATACATTGTCGTTAAGCAGAGACGTGTTAAGCCTCCATTGTTTAGATGTTGGCCTGTGTCCTATGTCCCATTTTAATAAGATAGGTGCATGGTCAGAGATAGTAATAGGTAATATTTCTATATCTACTATTCTATGCAGCTCTGACTTTGAGGTAAAAAAATAGTCAATCCTAGAGTAGGATGCATGTCTGCTTGAGTAGAAAGTGAAGTCTTTAGTTCTGGGAAACCTGCTTCGCCATACGTCTACAATTCCTGTCTCTATAATCTGATATTTAAGCATCCTACTCATTCTAGAGAGTGGGTTTTTTGGAGTGGGTAATCTGTCCAGTATTTGTGACAGAATACAGTTGAAGTCCCCACCCAGTAATAGCAGCCCGGCACTATGCTGTAATATTACCTTAAAAAGTGATTTTATAAATTCAGGTGCATCTGTATTGGGTGCATACACATTTACAAGCGATACTTCTATGCCATCAATTGTACCATTAACTAATATATATCTTCCCTCTGTATCTCTATGCAGCAACGTTTGCGTGAAATTAACCCCCCGATGCACCAGTATGACAACACCCTTTGTTTTCCCTGATGGGTGGGATGAGTAGAAAGCCTTATCTGCCCAAGATTTTTTTAATTTTTCGTGCTCTGTGTCAGACAGATGGGTTTCTTGCAAAAAGCTATGTGACAGTTAATTTGTTTTAATTGATTCAATATTTTCTTTCTTTTGATTGGATTGTGGAGCCCATTTACATTATAAGTTACAATTTTAAGTGGGTCACCCATTATCTCTATAAGATCTAAGTTTTGATCTCTCAGAAAATATCATAAATGACCACACACCCTTTATGCATAACACTGTCTTATTTGTGTGGGGTCTAAGGGATATAGGTATACAATGTACACAGGACCAAACAGAGAAGGATAAAGCAAAATTTTGACAACTGTAACCGGCATTTCTAGACTCTAAAAAAGGAGTGTAAACAAGTAATGATGCCAAAAGATAACAGACAGAAAATAAACTTGCAGAAAAAAATTGCGCAGGGTCCCCGGGGAACAGAGGGACCAGAACAAGAAAAACACAGAACGGGTAAATACTATGTTTAAGTACTTGGGACATAGTCCCCAGCAGCTAGAAGTAAGCCGCTAAAGTGCACAGCCAAGGTAGAATGTGAGTGTGCAGCAGGTGCGCTTAGATATGTACAAGGTGGGAAATACACAAAAGTCACAATGGAAAAAAAACAACAATACAGCTACGTAAGCTATACACATAGTTCACAAGCTCCTGCAACCTTAGAAAAGGAATCAAAAATAAAACAGCGAATTTGCTCGTTTCGTTAAGATCTATAGATGTATCTTCATAAAACTTATGAAGAGAGCTGTATGAAAATTAGCCATAACAATGAACATATTTTCGAATATTATTGTCTCTACGGGCTCACGGTACCTTTATTCGGCTGTCTCTGTCGGAGAAATGTTGCTCCGGACATATTCCATGGCTGTTTTGGGGTCCAGGAACTCCTTTTCTTCATTATGATATGTGATTCGGAGTCGGGCCGGGTAGAGCAGGCCGTAGCGGACCTCCTTGATACCCCGCAGCGCCTTCCGCACCTCCGTGAAAGCGGCTCTTGCTTTGGCTACGCTGGCCGTGTAGTCGGGGAAGAAGGCGACGCGGTGCCCGTTGTAGGAGAGCGGAGCTCCGTCTCGGGCTCTTCTCAGGATCTCCGCCGCGTCCCCGTCATTATGTAATTTAGCAATGATGACTCTTGGTGACTCACGGTCCCTCGGTCTTTTGCCGGTAACTGTGCGGTGTGAACGGTCCACCTTTATATCTCGATCCAATTGCAGAACTTCTTTGATAATTTTAGCCACAGCTTGTGGGGAGCTGGATCCCGGGAGCTCTTCAATGCCCGCAATGCGGATATTGGACCTTCTCATTCTTCCCTCCAGATCTTCACATTTATCTTTGAGCGTTGACATTTCTTTCTGTAAGCTTGTGACAGCAGACTGTAGTGAAGTGACTTCGTCTGACCACGTTGATAGGCCACCTTTTAAGTCCAAGACGTCCGCCTTTACAACGTCCACTTCAGCTTGTATGGACTTTGAGCTGTTAGCAATTTCAGAGCGGACCGCTTGCAGTTCGGATCTTATAGCTTGAAACTCTTCCGCCAGTGCGCCTTTAAGCTCGTCTCTTATCACTTTAGCGATTTCTCCTCTCAGTGACGATAAAATATCTGCTTTCATTTCTTCTTTGCTCATGTTTGGACCTTCAGACCCAGTGGTTATCGGTGGGTCCGCGTCGCCTGTTGTCCGCTGCCTCGTGGTCCTAGCAGGCCTTACAGCATTAGCATCGCTTCCGTATCTATACTTTTGCAGTTTTTCGGCCATTCAGGATGATTTTGTTCGGGTTGTCCGACTATTTGTAATCCTTAGGTTTTCGCTCAAGTTTTTTTGACTTATATTAATGTGTTTAATGCTGTTTTTTATGTAATTTTTACGGATATTGCAGGAGCTCTGAAAAGTACGTCCTACGCCATATCTTGCTCACCAGCGCCCCTCAACTAGTTTTTAGGTGAATGTTAACCAACATCAGACTACAACCTAGGGGAAAAGCAGAGTCACCTGACATGGAGTTTAAACCAGATTGAGCTTTTTCCCTGTTGCACTCATAAACAGGACAATAAAATATGTGATGAGTGGGAGCAACCTAAGAGCTACTACTATTATGTTCCAAGCAATTTGCCTGGAATATGCACAGACTCCTCTGCTGACTGGATTGCTAATGCACATAAGCGAGATACTCCAGATACGAACTGAAGGCTAAGCTCATTGAGGATGAACATACTTTTAAAATCACACAGTTTTTTGCCATCATCTGTTTTGAATAATTAGAAATTAGAGACTCTACTTGAAATGATGGGACTGCAAAAACATATATAAAAAATAGGATATCTTCAAAATGTGTGTACAGTTGTCAACTTCTGATGTAATGTTCTTCCCTGAAAATGTGAACTTCTACAACCTGTTTATTGATTCATGCATTCACCAGCAGCAAGCGCCCAACAAATCATCAGAGTTGGTTACTAGATTAAGCTTCACTATTTTCCCTTCCAGTCTTTTAATAGAGAAACTAAATGATTTTACCATGGTAAGATCTTTGTGCTTAATTTGTGTTTAAATCAGATTTACACATATTACGGTGTGTGCTGTGTGGGATGAACTTACCACTATTTATTTGAACATACCTTTGGCAGTCTTAGCAATTCAGAGGAAGACAAAGAGACACTGAATGGTTACAAATGAAACATTACACAGCAAGTGATCAAGGTGTGGGCAACAAAGTTGCCCCTATGGACTATGTTGGCCACCTTCAGGGTGTGAATTGGCTGCAAAAATGTTTTAATGGGTGTCAAGAATGAATCTAACACCTAAGTTGATGTCAGGATGAATCTTTTTCTAGCCAAATGATATGAATGCTGTTACACACTTTTGCTGCAACGTCAAGACAGTTCATTGTATGAAAAGGCAATTTTCCCCAAAGATAAAGAAAGACTAAAAAGCTCAAAACACACGCGCACGTGCAGGCGCACACACACACACGCACCCATGTACTTTCCACTTGTTTAATCTCAGCAGTGGGGCTTTGGGAAACACACTAATAATATCTGAAGGAAATCAAGTATTCTGTGAGGTTTCATTTGTTATACTGCCTTCATTGTGTTCAATCATTTGTTGGAAGATTGATTTACATCCTGCTCCCTCCAATAATCTCCAAATTTGCATTTTCTCGGTTCTTACAGTTTCTGTTGCCCTACTTTGATACTTTCTCTTTTTATACATGTTCAGATACATAATTAACCATTTAATTTATCCATCAGGATGACCATTAATTATGACCATTAATTATTGCCTTTGTAACTGCTGTGTTAGACATAATACCATGAACAGTTTGCTTGTACTCAGCTCTTGTACCTACGGAAGCGCATTGCTATCACGCAGGGGAAAAAAAATTCGAGCGCTAACGTTATAACGTGATACGTATCTTGTTAAAACGTGTTACGTATCTTGTTAAAACATGTTATGTAACTTGTTAAAACGTGATACGTATCTTGTTAAAACGTGATATGTATCTTGTTAAAACGTGTTATGTAACTTGTTAAAACGTGATATGTATCTTGTTAAAACGTGATATGTAACTTGTTAAAACGTGATATGTATCTTGTTAAAACGTGTTATGTAACTTGTTAAAACGTGATATGTATCTTGTTAAAACGTGATACGTATCTTGTTAAAACGTGATATGTATCTTGTTAAAACGTGTTATGTAACTTGTTAAAACGTGATATGTATCTTGTTAAAACGTGTTATGTAACTTGTTAAAACGTGATACGTATCTTGTGTTAAGGAAGAATTTTTATATTACTGGTAAATTTAGCAAAACTCTGGCTCTGATACTTCCTTTTGATCCCGGGTTTTCTCGCGTGGCCACGTGCGGGGACAAAAACACAACAATGCGTGTTGACGTCACAGAATTACAGGATTTAATCCAATCAGAAGAAAATATAAGATAGTACAGGAAACTAAAGAAAGACAGATACAAACATTGTTACCTGAGACAAGAAGACAAAGAAATATCAAGGACGTCCTTGGAGAAAGAGCTGGTGCAGAAGTAAAGTAAATCAGCTTTTTTCTGAATTGATTCCCTTGTGCACAAACTTTTATACCTGTAGGTGTGTTTTCCTCTTTAATGTATTCAAATAAGGCGTATCTCTACTTAACCAATTGGAAGGCATCTCTGGCCCTTTTAAATTTAGAAAAAGTCCCGCAGTTTGTTCACAAGATCAAACACCTTTTGTTAAATAAGGTAGAAGCAGACTCTCCGAATTCATGGTGGTTTATGGCTTTCACAAATCAGTGTGAAAAGCTAGAACTTCCTACTGATTGTTTCCCAACAGACAAAGAGCAGATCAGAAGATCTTGGCAAACAATCTGCTTTAACTACAGTAAAATATATCAATAGGTCAGAATATGTTATAAATTTTAAAACTATAATTATGGTATTTCAATCAAGTCATAATAAATTCTAAAACTAACTTATTTTAAATTTATTTTCTTAACAGTATCCGGCCTCCTGTGGCTCTACAGCCATCTGGGCAAAGAGAAACAGATGCAGGAACCTCACAGGTAGCTGTGAAATTCTGGTTTCTCTTCTGCTCTGCCAGGAACAAACCTTTAATTCTGTATTTTAATTCAATGAAAAGTTCTCCAAAAACCCAATTTGTTCTTCTGCACTCAGCATCTCCAAAGTTTAGTCCTGATATCAAACCAAAAGCAATAGATAATAAACAGAAAATAATGAAGTACAATTCCTGTTTCTAATTAGGAATTAGAAACAAATAAGAATTAAGACATTCATTCACCATAAACCTAAGTATTTTCTAATACTAAACAAAACATTTTCATGTGATTCTAATATAGTCAGAAATAATACAATTTCAAATACATTCATCATTAACTAAATTAATTCTAAAACAAGATAATAGAATTTTTAGTCAAAACATGTTATTAATAACTAAGAAAAATGTCTTACAAATTAAATGTTAGTGATTTAAAACATTTTATGTTATATTCAGTTTTTGCACCATGTCAGATGTTAGTTCTGGAAGACTTCTCATCCTGGTTACGTGAACCGACCAAAGTTCCCTTTCTCACAGTAATTCAAGTGATAATGTCCTCCACCTCCCTGCATATGTTAATTTATGACCTCCTGTCTTTAATGATAAGACTCCAGGGGTCTGAGCCGAAATTCTCCTGCAGATCCTATAGTTCTTCGGGTTTTAAATCACTAACACAAACCTGTTCAAACTTAAGAAATTCGTTCTAAAAGGTTTAAACTGTGTTAAACACTCAAAATAATAATTTTTCTCAACACTTGTTAAAACGTGTTACGTATCTTGTTAAAACGTGATATGTATCTTGTTAAAACGTGTTACGTATCTTGTTAAAACGTGATATGTATCTTGTTAAAACGTGTTATGTAACTTGTTAAAACGTGATATGTATCTTGTTAAAACGTGTTATGTAACTTGTTAAAACGTGATATGTATCTTGTCAAAACGTGATACGTATCTTGTTAAACGTGTTATGTAACTTGTTAAAACGTGATATGTATCTTGTTAAAACGTGTTACTATCTTGTTAAAACGTGATATGTATCTTGTTAAAATGTGTTACTATCTTGTTAAAACGTGATACTTATCTTGTTAAAACGTGTTACGTATCTTGTATAAATGTGATAATTTTATGTCCAGGAAGTGGCGATATTATGCTAGGCTATTACAGTGGCTAACATGAATTGGTCAGGTTTCCCTTCATGTTTGGTCTACACGGATACGGATGCTGCTTTGCACTGTGGTTAAAACCATTAATAGCATGCTACTCTGAGCAGGATTTTTTTGTAATTGTAAAAAGTGTTAGAAGGTGACGTGAAAAATAATTAAATTCAAAGCTTTTTTATGATTTATTTTGGAGAGAGGAAGTCTTTTATTTTGAAGAATGCTTAACAGGATCTAGTTTTGTCTTTTGCCACTATCTAGCCTTCTGTTGATTTCGGTTGCTTGGTTACGAACAGCCGTTGCCGTTGTTCAGCAAGTACTGTTAAAAAAAAAAGAAATCTGAACAGAAAATATTCAGCAAATACATCTGAGCCTCCGTTATAATCGCTCTTAAGCCATTTCCCGAATCAGAAGCTACAATCGGAAGCCAACTTCAGCTTCGATCCAGACAGTCAGGAACGCCGCCACAGCTAGAGAACCGAATTGACGTTTCCTTCTGTGCAGCCCCGTTCTGTGTAGGATCCTGCTCAGAGTAGCTATTAATGGTTTTAACCACAGTGCAAAGCAGCATCCATATCCGTGTAGACCAAACATGAAGGGAAACCTGACCAATTCCTGTTAGCCACTGTAATAGCCTAGCATAATATGGCCACTTCCTGGACATAAAAGTATCACGTTTATACAAGATACGTATCACGTTTTAACAAGATAAGTATCACGTTTTAACAAGATACTTATCACGTTATAACAAGATAAGTATCACGTTTTAACAAGATACGTATCACGTTATAACAAGATACTATCACGTTTTAACAAGATACGTATCACGTAATAACAAGATACTATCACGTTTTAACAAGATACGTATCACGTTATAACGTGATAGCGCTCGAATTTTTTTTTTCCCTGCATGATAGATTTTTTTTTACTTCTCCGATTGTTCAAAGCAAAAATCTGAATCCATTTTTTTTTTTTACTTTGTATGTTTAAACTCATTCAACACACAGAGTGGTGTAGTGAAGATTGCATGCTATCCATTTGTATGAACACATACTTTATCATTTATTTCAACCTACTAGTATCTGGTCACACAAACGTTGTTCTTACTGTTATCGTTTTTGTTATCAGAAATTTATTTGTACAACTAATTAATTTTTCTATTCAAATTACAAAATGCTCATGTTCTTCAGCATTGATATTCAACAATCTTTTGTTGTTGACAAGGACAAAGCTTGGTTCCAGAATACATATTTAATGTTAAACTATTATGCTAACTAAATGTTAATATAACATTCTTCCATGGCAATCATTAAAAACGATTCATGTAATGTATTTATTCATACTATAAAAAAACAGATCATGAAGCTGAAAGAAAATAAAGCAAAGCTGAGTTAGGCCTCACAGAGGCCCACAAAATCTGATGATCTCACTTTGTATTTAGACTCTAGGAAAATAAAAGTAAATGTTTGAAATTCCAGTAATTTATTTCCACATGCTGAGGACGTTTGGCAAATCCAAGTTGTGGGAATGTCAGATACATTTACTCAATGAAGCAGTTTGAGTATGACTGTAGTTATTGGATCAGAGAAAAGTAAATGGAAAACAAAATTATACTTACAGCTGGATATGAATAGAGTTAACATAACCAGTATATTCAACACATTCAGAAGCAGAATTTGCGTCTTAGGGCCTTTTATATGGATGTTACACAGAAATATGTTTCCTACTGATTAGCAGGTTAAAATGTTTTTCAGTGGCTGAAAAAACAAAGAGCACAACAAAGACAAACCTTCAGGACTCGGTGTTTGCTCTCATACATGCTACAACAGAAACATCACATGGAGGTAAAAGGACTTTGCTGTTCATTTCTCCTTCAGCTTCTGTAAACTTACAGAGAAACTAATATTTTGTAACAGCATTTCTCCAAAATAGCAGCCATATTATCTGCTCCAGCAATCCACATCATAGAGACGGATTCATCTTTCCTTTCTATTTCACATCTGCTGGTTGAGCTCAAACTATTTCTAGAAACTGCAGACATCCTGTGGGGTGTTAATGGTTTTCACACTCAGGTTACGTGGCTTATTTATTTTTTTCTACCTTCAAATGATTCCTCCGTGTTCAGACACAGTGATGAACAGTTTGCAGCACACTGCAAAATCATTTTTAATTACTAGACGAGGAATTACGTTACAGTCACTTTGAACTTAATGAAATTCATTTGAGGAACATTTGGGAGTGAACTGGGTCATCCTCGCTCACTGCAGAGGATGAGGAGAAGGTTGTTGTCAGCAGGAATGTTTTGAAATGCTTTATGTTTTTGAAGCATTGTCCTTTGGTCAAATATGAAAACTGGGATTATAACCACACATCTAACTAATGTGATACGATTATGTACAACTTACCTGGATAATGCTTTGTGAGACAGTCTTCTGTCTGGGGAGAAATATTTTAAAGTTCTGAGATAACAGCTCCAGTCAAGCCCACAATCTTAGTTTAAAAAAACAGCATCTATTTTTGTATTTATACTAATTTGTCCATGCATTAGTGTAGTGGAGCTAGTGTTATTTAACAAAGTTACTTAGTTAACCTTATCTTGCTGAGTTAGTTAACTGAGAATAGTTCTCTCCAGAGTAACTAATTAACCTTAGCAGCCATTTTCCTGGACTGTGGGAGGAAACTGGGCTGGAGAACCCACAGAGAACTCAAGCTTGGATGGGAAGAACTTCCCAGAAACGCATGTAGAAAGAGCCCAAACTGGCATTTGCATACAGGACTTCCCTGCACCATGCAACATCACATGTTCCAGCCCTTTCAATAAAAATTATATATGTATTTTTTTTTTGGTTTGTTGTTAACAAAATAATAGCAAAAGCTTTATTTAATATTTTTAACCCTAAGGCAGATCAAAATGTTTGTTTTTTTTATCTTCCTCCAAAATCCTTTTCTCTTATTGAAACAAATCAACTGTGACATTATTTCATAACTGAAAAAGAAAAGAGCCTGGAGTCAGATTCGGTAGAGTCCCAGTTAAATAGCTTTAGTATCATATTGTTTTTCCATTTGACGTTATCATGAACAATTTTATTTATTTTGCTCTGTGCAAATGTTTTACCCCTGCAACAACAGGCGGACTTAATGTGTCTATTTGACTTCTTTCAAATTATGGACCATTTGGTTTGGCTTCTATTAATGACTTTTGTATTAAACTGTTTATGAGGAAAAGGGTGAAGAAAAAACATTGAATTAATAAAATTAATCTTTCTACTTGTTCATAGACAAATAAGTACAACTATTGCTGTAGTTAAAAACAAAACCACCTTAAAGAACCTTAAAGAATAAACGATCAACCAATTACTAATTAAAGATTAATTACGTAGAACTTTAAACCCAGAATGCTATCTTGACGAAGCATTTTCTAAAATCCTATCTAGCTCTACATTACAACAGCAACAGACTAAATTAGGTGATTATGACTGCGCAAGTTAGTGTGACATTAAAATCACCTACTTTACCAAAGTGACAAACACTGACTTCACAAAAATATAATACATTTTGGTAAATGCAATAATATAAACAGATTATAGGACGGCTCACAAGGTAGCACCTAGTATTGGTTTTGTTATTCTACTAACTGTTCAGATGCACTGAGCAAATTTTTACAGGTCATATAAAGCACTTTGTATCATTTCCTCATGAACTACTGGTATTTTTCTATCATATGAAGCACATTGATGTTTTTTATACCTGATACAAAGTTATTATTTGCTCCTAATAAGATAAATAAATCAGTTTTATTCAATTATGTCTCTCTTGCTCCCTTCACTGAAACAGCTAACTTTGTCTTATTCCTTCAGCAACATCTCTAATCTCATTGGCCCCATTACCAAATATTGTCCCCTTAACATAAAAATGTTAAAAGTTGCTCATGTTTTAGTGCAAAGTGGCATTTAAATACCTGCACAGGTAAAAGGTGGGTCATATGTATGAAAACATTTGTCGATGTTTGTTCTCTGTACCAGATGGTTACACCACTGATGACATTGAATTCTACTGGCGAGGAGGAGACAACGCTGTGACAGGGGTGGACAAGATCGAACTGCCCCAGTTCTCTATTGTGGATCATAAACTTATCTCCAAGAATGTTGTCTTCTCCACAGGTAATTGTCATGTGCGTACGTCACATTATATGCCATCATAAAAGTAAATGTTTATGCTATTAGCTACAACTTTGGTAAGAAATGAAACTTGCTGTAAAGTCTGGGATTGAAATAGTCATGCAAAGGCAACATACCTCTGGCTGCAGCACCATGCTGGGAGATAAAGAAAAACACAACATAATCAGTTATTTAGCTATGATGGAAAACACACACAAAAAAATCTGGCACAATAAAGTCATCTTAGACTTTTAGCATATTTATACATGTGCTTTGCAGTTTAGCATTTACTGAGGACGATGGGTTTTTTGAATATAGTGTAGAGATGTAGATACTGAACTGTGTAACTAGTGATATTAAAAGAATGCAGAGACAGAGTTTGTTTTTTTTGCAGTATTTTCAAAATCTGAAAGCCTTTTAATAACCTTTCTGTAAGTGCAGAATCCACAATGTAGACCATCACTGTACGTTCTTGGGCAGGTATGAGTGACTTTCATACTGGACTAACTTTATATCTATGTGTGACAAAAACTGAGCAAATGTACTATTTACATCCGACTGAGTTTTCCAATAATAGTAATGTAATAAGTGTGTTACATTAATGTGTGAGGCTAAATGTAGTTCAGTTACATCACTCAGATTTAAACAATAAAAGATTAAAATCATGAATAAAAACATTGAGCTTGATACTTTTTTTTAAGGTTTTGTTGGCTGTAGTGGCCTGTATTTAATAGTGAACTGACAGGTAATGGGTAATGAGAGATGGGGGAAGCCATGTGGCAAAGGTCACCAGGTCGGGAATTGAACCTGCGACAGCCACGTCAAGGATTAAGGCCTCCACCCTGGCACCACCACAGCACCGCCAGAACTTGGTACTTAATGTCCTTTCAGCCTGAAGTGACTTTTGGTTATTTGTAGTTTTTTATTGTTTCTTAAAAAAAGGTTTCCATTACCGTCACATTTTCACGGCAGATTGAAAGTATGCTTGGATTAATGCGCATTTTTACTGCATGAATTGTGCGTGAAATATTGTGCACACTTTTATCTGTGGCACTGTTTAAATAAACACACACAATGTGTTGTAACACTTGATTCAGACCAAATGATGGCCGATGCTCCCTGAACCAATTTTTCAGGATCTGACCCTGACAAATTCTGGCGTTGTCATTCCATGTGATGTGATTCTTTAAAGTACTGTGTCACATGGTTTGTTTAGGGAGTGAGAAGCTGCTTGCTTCTGCAGTTAGTATTAAAACAGTAGTTCCCAGCTAAAGAATTTAGAAATGAAAATTACATCTTATAGTATTCAGATTTTTTTTTTAATCAGTTCCCTTTTTTCTCATCTGACCAGGTTCTTATCCACGTCTTTCCCTGAGTTTCAAGCTAAAGAGGAATATTGGATATTTCATCTTGCAAACATACATGCCTTCTATACTTATCACCATTCTGTCCTGGGTCTCTTTCTGGATCAACTACGATGCCTCTGCAGCCAGAGTGGCTCTAGGTGAGAACACAGTGAAAGTTTGATTAACGTTACCTTGTATTAAGCTTCCTAATCGTTGCATGTTATGAAGCACAAAGTGTATGAAGCACAAAGTGTTCATAAATAACACTTTGTGCTACTACACACGCTGGTGTGTGTAGTAGAACACACCAGCGGTGTGTTCTACTACAGGTAGACATTTTCCTGTAGTATCCATCACATCAGATGGACTTTTAGGAACTCCAATATTCACAATTGCAGTAAATTCAGCTTAAGTATCCTTACATTTTTAACTCCTCCTCTGGTTTGTAAAACCAGCATAGGCTTGTTTCAGATTTTGCATTTATCAGAAGCTTCTCTTTTTTTTTTTTTAATCACAAAACTCCATCAAGCTAGCTTCATCCTCAATCCCCAGTTTAGCCCACAGGGCAATTTCACTGATTGACGACTATGCCGCATTTAGTGATCCTGTGGGAAGGCATGCGTGGGATGAAAAAAAATAAAAACAAAAGGTAATGCTCTGTAATGGAGGCAGGTCAACAGTGTTGGGAAATATTCCGTCATGCTCCTTTCCACACTGGATTTAGGAACCACTTAACTCTGACCTGATTTCTGAATCACATGGTTGCTGTGTCCAAAAATCCTTTGTTAGTGTTGTTAAGCCTTTACAAAAACTGTGTGGGACATTGCTTCAATCCTTTTTAAACACAGGTCAATGTTGTGGCAGTGGTATAGTAGAAGAAAAAAAAAACATGTTTTCTGTGACTAAATAGAAATTAGCTTATTTTTTGTTTGTTTTTTAAAAACTGTTGTCTTTGAGAGGATTTCATGGTGTTTTATGTGCTCTAACCCCACGATTCTGTTTGCTCTGGAAAAGTAAAGCTAAGCTTCAGGATTAGGCTTCTAATGTTATTTACAAAACACATTCCCCAATGATTAGCAGCCTTGGTAAAGATGTGTGCAAAAACATCAATGTTTTCAAGATTTCAGTGAGTCTCTCACCATCCTGCTTACTGTATGCGGATGCAACGTAATTGTGGACACTTCTCCAACTTTGTCGAAGTTGTAATTGTGCTAAACTTTTCACTGATTGCTCCTACACCAGATATGGGTAGGTTAAGGTAACTAGCTACATTTCTTGCATCCATTGACTTAGGAAGATTAACACTCATCTGCTTCATTTCAATATCAATTTCTCTTGTAGTTTTCCATATTTTAAGATGGACCAAGAGAAACTTCCTCCTGTTTCCCATAATATTTATATTCTAAGAAAACAGGAAGTAATTTATTACAAATTAAAAGTTCCTAAATAAAGTGAAAATGTCAAGTGTAAATTAGGAAAATATTTGAGCCATTATGTATTTTATCAAAGGTTGAATAAAAAACCCCTCAGATTATGCAACTGTGTTTACTAAATAATAGCACTATTGTGAATCAGGATGACACTAAAAATGAGAATATTCATAGAAATTGCTATATATAAAAGTTGGCTTATCAAATACTAGAAGCTCCTGACAAGTAAACACAATTAAAGTTGACATATAAATTTAAAATGGCTGCACTACTTCAGGTTAGAGTGCTTTATCTTGTCCCTCAAAGTGTATTAAAATGACTAGAGTGTCATTGATGTTGGCAGCTTTAATGAATCAGAAATTGTTTCCCTCTTTGGTGTCAATAGGTCACATTTGTGAGATGGTTTAATCTTACAGAGTTACATATTTTTGTTGTTCTTCTCAGGGGTAGTTTTATGTAGTGATGCAGTGCTAGCCTATGTCCTTCATGCTGTGAAATTATTCTTCTTTACCAGGTATTACCACGGTGCTCACCATGACAACCATTAACACCCACCTGAGAGAAACCCTTCCCAAAATTCCTTATGTCAAGGCCATAGACATGTACCTCATGGGCTGCTTTGTGTTTGTCTTCCTGGCTCTGCTGGAGTATGCTCTGGTGAACTACATCTTCTTTGGCCAGGGCCCTCAGCGTCAGAAAAAGGCTGCTGAGAAGACAGCAATGGCAAACAATGAAAAGATGAGGATGGATCCAAATAAGGTAAAAGCTTACTATATGTACTTGGCATGTTGCAGAGTCCAGATCAATTTCAGCTTTAATGTTTATTTAAAGATGTCTTCATGTTTTCTTTATATCATCCTGACAAACCCCGACATTTCCCTCTCAGAGCTTCACAGGTGGTGTGAGGCGTTTTTCCTGTAACAGGTTTATGTCAAACATCATCTGCTCTGGTGTCCAGTTTAAGATTATACTCATGTGTCAGAAAAACAATTTTTAAAACTCTCTGGTCTATTTATACATTCTATCTGCCAAATAAAGTCTGGGCTTAGTGTGTTAGAGGTTCCCATCTTGCAAAACTCTATCAATGTTAACCAGACGCAGTCTCTTAATGCTTATGTGGGCGTGTTCTTTCACTTAGAACAAGAGCCTGTTGTAGGTCTTGTAATGATTTTTTAGCAATGTTTATTACTTTTATCATCTAGTGGTCAGCTTTCAGGGGAAGTTGTTTGCAGTCAGGTCTGAGCATGTTGTCAGTTGCTTTGACTATCCACTTGTCGAGTGTTTTCCTTACAGTCGAATTGATTTTTTTCAAATTCCTTTGAAATGTCTTTAAATCTTTTACTAGACTTAAAAGCTTCTACACCAAAAAAGCACTTTTGATCTCACTGTGGTTTTCACTCTAGCTTTAACAGTCAAGACCACATCAAGCTATCTGGTATAAAGCTTATGTTGGCCAAACCGTTATTTAGTTGCAGGTTTCTATTACGTTTGACAACATTTAGAAACGTTATTTTGTTCAGAATATATTGTTTGATAGTTTTATTTGAATTTTTGGTATGGTATGGGTAAAGTTCATACTAAATATCAAATTTCCAAATATGTTACACACATTACCTCCTCCTCATGAATTTAATAAAATTGTAAAAGATTAATTTGTGGTAAGTGGATTGATTTGAACATAATATGAACCAAGTTTGCTTCTATAGCTGCATTTGATTTGGACCTGTTTGCACAGTGAGCTAAGATGGTAATTGCTATAATTGTCTATTATTGTCTCTTAAGGAAATATGAGATGTTCCAGTCAAGTGAAACCATGTAGTGTACCCTTTTTTTGGAGTTACATGTGGCATTGAAAACACTATGCTTACATAACAGTAACATAAATTTAGGACATAGTTTCAAAACATTTTTTTCCCCACAAATGTTCCGCTATCATTCAGATATTAAATTTCTTCATGTTTTCTTAAAGTTTTCTTTGCTACTTGTCTGCAGTGGCTTGTGGGAAACGTGGTTGGCAGAGATGATACTCTGTACGCAAGAATGAAACAAAGAGACCTTGCAGGTCATGATTCAATGTGGGAGCCAATCTTTATGGATGACGCAGCAATTGGGCTTGGAGATCAAAAAAACAAGGTACTGCAAAATCCGTTTCTATACATTCATAGCATACATAGTATTAACTAACATGCCCACCCCAACACAAACAAACTGAACCTTATGCAGTTTGTTAACTTATTGAGTAAATAATACCAACACAGGAAAGTGAAAAGGTATTGAAATTGACATTTTTCTTTACATAATAAATATTTATTTTTACTCTTCGGTGATATATTTGCAACTCTTCTGTTGACAGATGGACACACATGAAAACATCCTCTTGGGCACTCTGGATATCAAGAATGACATGGGTGTTACAGAGCTGGCTCTGGGTCTCAATGACCCGCGAAATACCATGTTAACATATGACAGCTCAAATCTGCAATATCGCAAATCAGGGCTGACAAGGCACAACTTTGGGCGAAATGCACTGGAGCGCCACATGACTCAAAAGAAAAGCCGACTTCGGAGGCGGGCCTCTCAGTTAAAAATCACCATCCCGGACTTGACTGATGTAAACTCTATCGACAAATGGTCCCGAATGATCTTCCCAACTGTTTTTTCCTTCTTCAACATTGTTTACTGGCTCTACTATGTAAATTAAAGACAAACAGGACATGAGTGAAATCAAGCACATCACAGGTAAATAAGAATTTAACGTTTGTATTTGAGTGACTTCATATTTATGTTCTCTTGTAAAGCAGATGGATTTGCTGTATTCGGGACTGGATCCATGATTCTGGGAGCACAATCTTTGCTGGCTAACACACGAAAACCTTATGGAAAAGAGATTACATACTTATAAGGTGCCTGTTCCTGAAAATTTGTTTATACTGTTGTCTGTTTTCTTTTTATCGAATATCTTAACATCTCTTGGTCTGTTTGTTTTCAACCATTAAGTCAATTTTTATTTAAAGTACACATCATTAACAATGCTAGACATAAACTTATAAAAAAACAATTTCAAAAATGTTTACTTTCACTGAGACTGCTTAAAAATGATGAAAATGACAAAGTCTACAGGGTTATCTCACAATAATCATGTCAAAGACTATAGGCTATCACTGATCTAATTGCATGAACTTGCTAAAAAAAATACTGTAAAAATGCTTAATGAAAATATATTGTATGATATAAAGTTAACATTTTTATAACACCGTGATTTTTAAAACTTTTTATAATGTAATAAATTGATAGCACTACAAAACTGTATTTTCCTGACATTTTTGTCAGTTTGTCATCCTCTTCTGTAAATTTACAAAAAATACCAACAATGTGTACAAATATCTTAATATGCTTGTCGATTTAAACAAATAAAAAATAGGATATAACTACTATGACTAAACCATTTAAAACCTGTAGTTGGGTTCACTGTATCAAATTCCAGAAAGAAAAAGGAAAAAGGAACGGCAAAAAAAAGATATCAAAATTCTGTTCTTGATTACTTTATTTTAGTTAAAAGCACATGCGTAAATAAAAAAGGCTCCATGGTTCATTTCAATGAAAAGAATGCAAGAAAAGAGTACAAAATGTTGCATCTCCTTTTTTATGGCACCACTTGAATATCTTTATATAGGTTTACTGATTATTAACTTCTGAAAACATTTTTCTGATAGTTGTAGATTTAATTATTTTTCCAAATCAGGAAAAGGCTCATTGTAATTAAACAAGTTTATCACACACACTATGATTCTAAGCTACAAGTATGCTTTTATTTTAGATTGTTTACAAGCCAGGAGGCTTAACCACACTCCTGCACTTGGTGCTTTTGGGCCTCGTCTTGAGCCAAACTTAATTATCATTACTTTATTTTTGTTGTCAAAATTTACTAGGAATTAAATTGCTTGCAAAATATACTTAGATCTTATGTACTTTCTGCATAACTTCAGCTCTAAGATTTATAAATTATGAACTCTTAAGATCTAAACGACATTAAATTTGTGACAAATTATGAAGTTAAAAATGTGTTCAAAGCTGCATTGTATTGCATTAACAATGTTACTCTAGATCAGTGGTTCTTAACCTGGGTTCGATCGAACCTCAGGGGTTCGGTGAGTCGGTCTCAGGGGTTCGGCGGAGCCTCTGCCGCGGAGGTAAAGACACACTTGTGTAAAGTCGTGATGACGCCCCGCTTTGCCATCACTTGCTGCAGAGGATCACGTTACATTGCTTAGCCAATCAGAGGATCACGTTACATTGCTTAGCCAATCAGAGGATCATGTTACATTGCTTAGCCAATCAGAGAATCACGTTACATTGCTTAGCCAATCAGAGCTGCGGAGCAGCACTGATTGAAGGATCTCCACTCTAAGCATGGATTTGAACTTGTCTTTATTTACTTCAGCAAATCTCACCGTAGCTTTCGGTGTACTTCTAAATCTGCTCCGTAGTCGCATCTTTTCGGGGTTGCTACTGCCTCTAGTGGCGTGGGGGTGGTAACACAACTAATATAAATACATTACTAAATCAGAATACCGCAGTCTTTATTATTTATTATTAATTTTTCATTCTCTTAATTATGTAGAGCTAATTATATAATCTAAACGAGACCTTAAAGTGGTTCCAGTTTCTCTTGATGGCCAACCTGTTGAAACTGTGGCAAATTTTAAATACCTTGGGTCGTTCCTGGACAGTCAGCGCAACTTTGCTGAAAACACTGACTATATTTTGAAGAACTGTTCTCAGAGACTCTACCTTTTAAGAAGACTTAGTGATTTCAGGGTGACCCAACTAGACTCTAGTTCTGTCACCCCTATGTCTTGAATTTGGGGGGAAAAAATTCAGATTTTATTTATCACTACAGAAGGGTTCATATGAATGCGCATATAAAACTGGTGGGTTTGGTACCTCAAAAAAGGTTAAGAACCACTGCTCTAGAATATGAAGTAGTTGTGAATATCTGAATACCTTTAATGTCAGGGATTTACAATGGATTTTTTCCCCAGGTGTTTTTGGGGCTTGTATTTTATGATGCTATATCCATTACTTTGAAAATTGAGAATTTTGTGAAAACACAATGCCAAACTCAGACATCAATGCATATCACAATAGTCACCCAAAATGAGAGCTGTGACGGCTAAATCTTCAGTTCCAATTTAGGTTCATAAAGTGAAGGATTCAACAGGTAATTGTTCAGTGCAGTACCTTTAATACTTAGCAAACCAGCACCCTACATGTATTTGAAAGGGCTCTGTGGTAAACTCAGTGTGCCTGTAATTCACCACAATGTTAATAGGCAACTTGTGATAAAAACTATCAAAAGTAAAAAGTTCAGCAGAACGTTGAGAGTTCTGCTCCGTGTTAATCAGGTTTGTTGGGCTGCTTTGACATAGAAAGTGGCGTGTACAGTGCGGCCCTCAAAACTCTCTTACGAATATCTTGTTCAATGCTAAGGGATGCGCCATGCAGAGCATTCTACCATGTGCCATACGATCAAGTTTAAATATTTTAACTTGTGCATCAGGCTTTTTGTGATCTCAGCATTCCCAGTCAGAAGAACTCAGAAGGATCACAGTAGCAAACGCCATTGATTTCAGAAAACCAGGTTCTTTTTAATCCTTCCTCTCCACTCAGTGTCAAGTTAATTCCCACAATTCAACCATACTATTGCTGCTCACATTCCTCTTCCATCCATGATCAGTAAATGTCTGTGTATTGGTTTCTCTTTACCACATTGATGCATACTAGTTTTCACCTAAATAAAAGCACTATTTGTAACAACTGAGCCAGTGTGCAGTTTCCAATGCTCCCTTCTCCCCAACACCAGAATGCACCAGAGCTGAACAAAAAAAAAATGCTACTTCCTATGTAAAACCAGCCTTATTCTGATGCCACGTGTCAGATTCATAAAAGCTATGTCACCAAAATATGTCATGTGAGAAAGTCATTTTTTTAAAATTGGCATCATAGTTCACAACTTCTCCTTATGTTTGCTGATTGGCCCATTTGAAATTCTACCACAGAAATCCAATAGGAGAAAGCAAGGATGGAGCACTGACAGCTTAGGAAAGGAAAGATTAGAATCGAGAGGAAGGAAGGAAACGGCCATTATGACGAAAATGGCCTAAACAAAAACAGAAAATTAAAACAAAATCAACAAAAGAAACTGAAAATAAGTGGCTCAATTTCAAAATGAATACACACAAAGCTAAGGCACAGGTTAGAGAAAGAAAATACAGAAATGTCTCAGATTAAAATGAATAGAAATTGATATAAAAATAGCTTTAAATGAATGCAAAAAAATATTAACAAGTAAATAAATATGAAGAACTGAGGGAAAATATATATTTTTGCACTAATTACAAGTGGGGAAGGTGTAAGTGAACATATGTAGAAAGACAAACAATGCAATCAGAAAAAAAATGACTAAAGACAAACTACAACTATGTATATATCAGGAAAGATCACTAGTCTTGATTTGGAACATATTACTGTACATAAACAAAATTTGGAAATTAAAGCAACATTTCTAGTTTTTTTCTTCTGCTATGTAAACAGAGGGTGATGTGAAACGATGTAAATAGTCTGCTGTGGAGTCACTTCTACTTTGTTTATGAAAGTCCATGTCGTTTTTACCAAAGTCTAAAGTTGTATTCATGAATGTAGCTCATGCTTTTGCACCATGGATTTACTGACTATCAGGAAAAGTAAAGCAAGTTCTACAGCACATGATTTACTAAAGCCGGATTTTAACTGATACCCTTCATCAGGCCACAATTCAGCTTCAAAAAACAAAAATTCAACTAATACCAGTCGCAGTTCTTGCCCTGGAGGAGCCCCGTCTTCTGTTGCCCCGAACCAACCAAAACGTAAAAAACTAAATTCTAGGTCAAAATTAAATAAGTTGCCGTCCCACACGAAGCACATTTCACCTTTCAACAGCAAACACTGACTCCCTTCAGACAGCACATGCAAAAAGAAGCAATAGAAAACCTTTTCAAAATGCAACTAGTAGAGGAGTTATATTTTTTTTATTTTGTGCTGGCCTTTCTAATGTCACCCTAAAAAAACCACCAAAATAGCACACGTCTGTTACTGGGGATATAAAGATTTGTTTAATAAACATATTTGTTGTTCTTAAGAGAGAGGGGCTTTGTGAGCTTGTTTCTGATGTTTTCATTTGTTTTGTTGCTTTCTGTGTTCATTACACAGTTAGCTTAAGCAGAATTGTATCTGTGTTCCACTAAACACAAAATCTAGCCATTGTAACATATTTTGAAGTGTCTTTTACATACTAAGTCCACCTCAGCTATAGTTTTAGCTTTGTAATATTCAGAGTACTACTGTACATGGTTTGATGTGGTGTATTTAAATGTGAGCGTGCTAGGAGTGAATGTTTTCCAGATACATGCGTTTTAAAGCACACTGGTAAAAATATACATGTGTAACTCACTGATTTATTTGTTATTTTGTTATTTGGTTTCATATATTTTTATACTTCTATATTCTATGTAAAGAAAATAATCAAATTTTCATATTTATAATATTGAGAAAGATTACACTGCCCCATCGGGCAGAAAATGTTAGGATATTTATTAGAATCAAATCCTTTCATAATTGTGCAAAATTCACAACTACAAGGTCACAAATGGTTTGAAGTTCACTTATTTTCTTTGTTGTGCATTAGCTTGAAGGTTTTGGAAACGGAAGGTGTATTGCAGAGAGTTATGTCCTCTGGAGCATAAAAGGGCGGCTCTGTAAACGCCTCAGAAACGGTGTATGTTTGCACACACTCACAGAAGAAGCCTTAGCCTCCTGCTGCCCTGGACCTCCTGCCAAACTGCTTCAGCCCCCATTCACCTCCTCAACACCCTCTGCCCTGAAACCAAGAGCTCTTCCCTTTTTGAAGATAGGCCCTGTAAAAAGTCAGTTTTTGTCTATATTATAAAAACAATGGAATTTACTACATTGTTAATAAATATTGTATAAAGTTCTGAATACGAGTGATTATTTATTATGAATTTATGGCCTGTTCTGCTCTAGTATGGCCATGAGTTACATTTATGTTTATGTAGCTTATAAAAAGACAGATGATGCTGTTTGGGTCCAGCAGGATTTACTTTAGCTACATTCACGCAGCAGGCAAATGCAACTCAAACCTGCTTTTTAATGTGATATGTGATCTACATCCGGCCTTTCACCTCAGTCTGAACAACCCAATTCTGATCTTTTCTTTTTCAGTACCACTTCTGTATGTGATTTTAATTTGGATCCCATTTTTTTTCAAGAAGTCTGCAGTTTAAAAAGTCATGTCACATTTTATCTGGCTTTTACATAGTTGAAGTGAGACATGCATCATAATTTTGGACCAGAAAAATTAGAAAATGTAGGGAACAAAGATTTATAAAATTAGCTTAGGCTTTAAAGCAAGCAGTCTAAGGCCAAGATTTGAAACAGTGCCACTGTTGTGTAGGAATAGCGCTTTGGTGTCTCTGGATAGTAAGACATGAGTCATGACACAGAACTGTAGGCAGGCCTGGCATTCCAACAAAGACATTAGAGCCTAATACAAAATGTTCCTTTCCATCCCACAGCTCTGCATTTTTGTCATCACCCTGTGGCTTTAGTTTCACATTACACTGACAGAGGAGAGCAGTGTTTGTCCAGCCAATGATATCATACGATTGTAAAGCACAAATCACAGATGACGTGTAACTGGAATACAAAACATGACAAATACTGCAGAATTTCAATCAATTTTTTTGAGATGAGACTAGCTGTTATTTTGTGAGAATGCTTTTTTTCAAATGTTTCTCCCTCTTGCATGAATCACATTTGTCAAGACATATATATTTATTGCTCTACAGCACTGTCAGATTAGGACTCAGCTCTGTAGTGAATTCTGCTCTGTATCGGAAAATCCAGGAGGAAGAGGCCCGGCCATCAGTATGTGACCTTACGCTCAAACATACCTGGAATATGCAGCTGCATGACAACCATCTGGGAGCAAATACCTCTTCACAGCATGTTGCACAGCTAAAAGATGTTCACTTTCTGGATAATGTAGAGGATCACATTCCTTGTTTTCTGTTGGAAAAATGTTTGTTCATTATCATTTTTGTCTTACATGTCTGCTAATCATCAACCGTCTTCTAACCCTACATTTCCAAACAGTCTGGCTATGGCCAGCATGACATTTGGCTTTTGGAAAATGAACTGGTCATTGTGACACCTTCTTCATTCACAGCTTGAGCTCATTCCCCGTCTATGTGCACATCCTGTATTTGTGCCAAATTGGGCACAAATGCAGACACTGTTTAAAAACAGAAAGCTTTGAACATTTGGTCATCAGTACCTTGCATTATGTAGTCATTGTACTCCTGCTTCCTGGGAAGTAAAACATTCAAAGAGACCAACTCTTGTGATTTCCGTATTGGTTGGTTCAAATCTTTCTAACATATTTATACAAAAATGGATTAAAGAGTTCCTTAATTCTCCTTTGGGCCTTAGAATCCGACTCATTGCTTTTAGTTTTTTTTAGCCATATTTTGATTTGAATTGACTATGTGATCAGACCAAATCAAATACAGATTAATCTAATAAATATAATTAGTATCTATTTTTGTTTGCCATTGTCTGTCCCACCAAATTTGTAAAGCTGACCTGATCCATTTCTGTTAGTGAGGCAGAATAAGGCTGACAGATTAAAGCTTCACATTTGCTTTGTCTTATTCATTTCTTGGCTCATTAAACTTCAAGAAATGTCTGATTTCTTTGTCACTTCCTCTCCTTCCCTGAGTGTGTGTCCCTGGTTAATTGGGAGAAATATATGTTAATGTGACGCTGCTAGCACAGTAATTAAGTTCTGATTGGAGTGAAGATACTGTCAGCTCGCACCAATTTATGCACACATTTGCTTGTGTGTGTGTTTCAGAATTTCTGGTTGTAAGGCCCATTTTTCTAACAAATACTATGTTCCTTATGGGGCCCAAAGCCCAGGCCCCATAGAAGTGTTGTTTTGGGGACAAAAGTATGTAATGAGTTTAGATTATGATTTGGGATAATCTCGGTATAAATTAGGTAGTGGTTATGTTTAGGTTTAGGGTAAGGATTAGGTTATAGAAACTGATGAAAAATGAACTCCTGCTCTACTTGCTAAAGTCAAAGCCTGAGTTTTAAATGGTAAATGGACTGAACTTATATAGCGCTTTATCTGATCATTTTTGACCACTCAAAGTGCTTTACACTAGAGTCACATTCACCCATTTGCACGCACAAATGCTCACACATTTATACACTGATAAGCAGCTCGGTAGGCAATTTAGGGTTGAGTGCCTTGCCCAGGGGCACATTGACACATGGCAGGAGGAAGCTGGAATCAAACCTACAACCTTCCGATCGCAAGACGACTACCCTACCTGCAGAGCCACAGTCGCCCATTTAGAAAGAATCACAAATTAAAAAATGAAATGTATCCATTGATGCCAATGGCTATTATTTGTTTTTCCTTATTTTACATTTGCACTTACTGTCTATGTGTCAGATTGTGCTACTGCACACTTCAACCCTTTCTTTATTTTTTAGTTTTTACTCATTTGATCTGCCACAAATAACATTAACAGAAGCTGAGATAATTACTATAAAAGTTTAAAAAGGGCTTCTGTAGGCCGATGTTTTGTGACTATGGAAATTGTTCCAACAGTGACAAGCCTTACATAAAATCCTCAATCAATGGATAAACATTGATGGTACCCATTTGTGTAATGAAGTTAGATCTTCCTAGATAACAGTGGTTCCTGCCACGCAGGGTTGACCCCACTGCTTACCCATAAGTTAGAACAACCCAAAAAGAGACCACAACCAGCTCTCCAAAGCAACACTCAACCTTTCATGAATAGGTCCCCAAACTCACTCTGCACTAAGGGGACAAACAAGCCAAGACCACAGTTAACTGCAGCACACCAGCTGCCAACAAAGTAACCAATACCTGCAACACACAAGCTGTACCACGTGGCCCAGTGGCACTGAGACTAGATCCACACCAGGCTTCATACTCTGCTCCTGAGGGATCAGAGTGAAACAAGCTATGCCTGTTTGATGCTCAGCAGCAGCAAAACTAAGGGGAAGAACAACATGCAGCATGGCTGCATGAAACACTCAGTTTCTGCTTTTAATATCAGATAAAAACAATCTGAGTACATCCAACATGCGGTTTTCAAATTAGGTTTGATGCCAGCAGTGCAAACTGTTGGTCAGACGTCCTACGTGGATGGAGAGCATAATCCAGCAATGAAACACCAAAACGGTTCAAGACGTCACATTACCAACTCCTGATCATGTCGATTTTCCATGTGATCTTTAATGTTTAATATTTTCCAAAGAGACTTGAGTGAGCACCTCTGATATTTTAGAAATACATTTTGAGATTTTAGCCTGAATGACCATCATAAAGATCAATCAAGTGCATCTGTACCGCACATTTAAATTTCAAACAGACTTATTGGAGTTCCATCGTTATGCTTTAGTACGAATTTAAACATTTTTATATAAATGCTAATTCAGCAATATTTTTACATGAAACTATCAGCGCTGGCAGACGTATGGAGCTCAAAACACTGTAAAAATGCTTTAATTCATATGAATAGTTCATTCCTATTGAAGGGACTCACAGAAGCACATTAATAGAAAGAAAAGTAAGTCCTGATTACTACAGTTAAACGAGCAGCAAACATCACACTAAGCCATACTGTTTGTCAATTTCTAAAAATTGCTGAAACAATTCCAAAGATTTTTGCAAGATAGAGAAAAAAACTGAGAATAAGAGTTTTATTCTCATCAAATGTCTGTTTAGTGTTTAATTTTAAAGTCAGGACACAGAAATCATTTTTGCCCACTTATAGCTAGTGAGTTTGTGGAACTAACAGTTTGGGTGGTTTTGGCCGGAGACGTGGTTCACCAAGTCCATCACAAGGTCACTGGAAGGAAAAAACAACAGCACATTTTACACAGTCAATTTACGATTGTTAATTAACTTCAAATATATCTTATCACAGTGTGGGAGGAAAGCATGATAGTCAGACTAACCCCATGCAGCCAATGGCAGAAAATAAACATTCCTGTTACAAACACAGCATCTCACTGTCAGGGGGTAAGCATGGATGTTAAAACATGTCTTAAGCAAATGATGTCTAACTTTTTGTTTATAACAAATCTAAGCAATAAGAACAATATTAATTTATTACTGGAATTTAAAAAAAACATCCTGCCATGCCCTTGAACTATGTGTCTCTTATAATTCACCTATTGTGAATAATGTGCATGTACTGGACAAATGTGCAAAATTTCATCTTTTGCTGCATCATCATTAGATACATTAGGTTAATACGTTTTAACAATTAAATGTCAATGTTCAGTGAGTACCCACAGATGGTCAGATATTTATTAGGCATAATTAATCTCAAAGTTACACCATCAGCTTCATTTTCTTTACTCATTTCTTTAAGAAACAAACAAATTCTTTAAACATTTCATGTTGTATGACGGTTCTAGTCACAGTATTCAGCTTTCACATGCAGAATGTGGCATTTCACTTGAGAAGAGACAGTTATGAGCGCCCTCATACTCACATGGAAATGTGCAATATTCACATGTTGTTATTAAGGACATTTCCACAAAGACACTGATGGCACTCTAAGTGTTATGGCAAATGTCTATGCCCACTCAGAACAGATTTGAAATAGCTTGAAAACAGCCTTCCACCCTGCAGTCAGCTTTCTAAAATAGACATCATTGATGTTATCACCACTATAGAGAGTAATATAAAGGCATAAGAAGCATTTGGAGAATGAGGTCATGGTTTAACATGACCACCACATCCTGGGAACAGCATGAGTCAGGAAAAAGAGATGCTGTGAACCCAAAACCATGTGCTTCTCATGCCAGGTGGGTCCTGCAGAGTGAACTGGCTGTGCACAAATGCTGTATAATTACATGTTAATTTGCCTCTGAATTGTAGGAACAAGCAACGAAAAAACAAAGAGCCTAAATAATTAAGTTCACCTAAATAACTTAGCTGACTGTCAAAGTCAAGAAAATGGCACGTTAACCAAATTACACAAAATTATATGGCTTAAGATCTCCAAGAAAAGCTCCACTTTGACCTACCAGCACAAGCATCTAACGTTACTAGGTGAGCAAATGTCTGTTTGGTGAGTTTTTTCATACACACATAATTCAAAAAATACAAACAAATAGTAGATTTTGTTCTGACACCCATCACATGACGTCATCTTGCTCAAGTTTGTAGTAGGAGCGTCGGACAGGACAGACAAACTAAGCATAGACTAAATAGATTAGTTATGGAAATTAAAACTGCTATTTTATATGACACTGCTCATTGTTTTAAGAAAATGTATTTATAAATTACATTATTGCTTTCCTGACCCGTCAGATCTCTTTATGTTAGGTTTGTGATGCTGGGTGAGTTGATGTTTTTTTTCCCCATCTCAGAGTCCGAAAAGGTTGCCAAGGTGACACCAATTACATTTTCCACTACTCTGACTCTTTGTTGTGGTCTGCTTATGTCCTGTATGACGGCTGAACCTGAAGCACTTCACCAATTACTTTGTAAAACTTGATCAGTAGCACTGAGGCAAGTTCAACAGGAACAACTTTCTCTGCTCAGCTTTTTCATAATGATGTGTCAGTGCTGGATTTTAGATGGATGGATACACTAAATTATGTAACTGGAGAGAGTAGCGTGTATGCCTGTATGACCGACCTTCAGCACAGCTGGTGTTATGACTCCCTTTCTACTATATATCCCAATAATCCCAGGAGATTTTATGAATTTAGGGCAGACAATCTAAACCCAAGCTGTCGTATCCTGGAGTGTATATCTGACATCTAGCATGGACCTAGAAAGAGTTGTTCCTGCCTTCCTTAGGAGTTAAAGTGACTGTATAAACTGGTTCATGGTATTGTGTGTTTGAGTCGACTCTGTGGTGATGACCAGACAGATCCATGTTTTGTCGTGTCCACTGATAGCTGGAGATGTTCACCAGCCCCCCAGTGGTCACACAGGGATCAGGTGGATTTAGATCATCAAGAAAGTTGATTACTTTCAGACTTTTTAACTCTGAATAAGATTCAAGTTTGAATTCAATTTAAAAACTGGGACAGTAGATATTAATGAACATGTATGTGTCAATACACGATTATAGCCAAGTGGTTAATTTCCAACACTAGTCCCACTCACAGGTTGATGTTAAAACACATAGTAAAAGATAAGGATGGAAACTACAGATATAAAATGAGAAACCATAGGATGATCATATGTTCAAAGTTTGCAAAAATATGCAGTTTATTTTTGTTTGTTTCCTAGTAATAGGTATAGGATCAAAATAATTCAAGCGTTTATTGAAGAGAAGTGGGCTGCTCTACAAAAAAAAACTCCCAAGCAACAAAATCAGTTCGGTCTTTTATCAGGCATGTACACTGCAGTACATTAACACAAAACAGCTTTGCCAGAATTTGTTACACGTTGCAGAAAAACGTGTAAAAACCAAAAAGCAAGCAGTTGTTAATAGATTAGAAAATTGTATTTGATCAAACGCTGTGGTTGTACAAATACAGCCACCTGTGGTTGGCACAACATTAGAATCATTTGGTCGTAAGTTGTTTGCCATTTTAGTTGATAATGTGGCAATTATACCACAGCGCAGAAGGTGCCTGTTAAGTATTTACTTTTAGATAATCATAGGCAACAGCCATTGATCAGTACTGTGGCATATGTTCATACAAAATGTGCAAATGCTGATCCAGCTCAGATCCAATCTCACACCTGACCTTCGACATAAACTGACCCTGGAAATGTAGTAACTTACTTAAGACATACTTTTGAAATGCTAAAGCTCTACATTGGCATCAAAGTGAAAAAATTATACAATTGTCTTTGTGTTCAAAGACAATTATTAAAAACTTTAGTAGTTTTAAACAAAATCTATTTCTCAAACAGCACAAAGTACTACACAGATATTCAGAAAAAAAATACTTTTTAAAATACCACTATTTATTTACAAAATACTTCAAGTTCTAGTTTAAATACTTTAATCAAACTTTAACTGAGTTTGTTTGATTCAACAAAACTACTTAGTAAAAATGAAAATAAGGAAACAAAAAAAAACTATGGAAAAAAAGTAGTATGAAGGAATACATAAGTGATGCAGTGATATCATAATTTGATGCAAACATGCATGTTTAAGAACCAATTTCTGATTTGAGACATTGGGATTGAGGCAAAGTTAGTTTTGAAACTAATCCTAAGTGTTCAAACAACCAATTCACAATTCAAAGCAGAAGGGAAAACTTAAAAAAGTAAATAATATTAAAAAGTAATAATAATTCTTGAATTAGAAATCAGTCTTTTGGACAACTGATTCCTAATGTTGTGTTAACTATCCATCACGGTGACTGATTGAAATATGCTACTCATCTCATAGCAAATGTAGGTGCTTTAAATGCAGTGTGCAGCAAGCTCAGAAACTGAACATTCACAGATGCAGATGGAGAGACACTATAGGAATTCAAATAATTTTAAAGGATTCTGTGTCCCAAAATAGAAGAAGTAATAATAGCCATGGTGACTAATCCTTTCATTTTAGAGCATTGTGTGAATATTAATATCATGCTGGCAAGATTGTGTGCATGCTCTTTGGAGAGTTAGAGGAGACTGAAATGAGAAGTTGGAAGAAAAGCTTTCAATAAGAGATCTTACAGAGTAAATCCCTTATGTTGAGTGTCAGAAAATTGAATTGGAGCCCACATTTGTGGGTTATCATAACAAAGCATTACATTTCCAGCAGCATTTAAAAAACAAAGACAACACAATGGGAATTACTTAGGGGACGCAAAGATTGTTACAGGATGTCGCATCCATCGACTGCATTCATTTGTAAGCCAGAACAAAACATCTGTATCCACAGTGACAGAGGAGTGGCTCCTGGTTCATCAGCATCTCTCTATACAGTTACCGTGCTTTTACACAAGAGGAGCCATGTACAACGTATAATATTGAACTCCTGAGCCAAACTGTCTACACTAAAGCGTTGCTACTTGCCACTGCTACTCAGCACAATGTGTTACAATAAGATTAAGGTAGCTATCATTATGATACATAGCATTGTTTAATAGTAGATGTCTGCCACCCAAAATGTCCTGCCACATTGCTAAAGCCACTGCTCAAATTTTCTCTTCCTTCTAATGAGAATTAGAGCAAACTAGCAGCAACTTTGGCACATTGTTGCCCCCTACAGGTGTGAACTACAACTTGAATGTATTTTTTTTCTGTTCAAACTGCCAGCCCGCCGTGGTGGTGTGTGGCTATTCGTATTCACACGCCACTTCAATCATTTACCTGCATTTGGCCAGTGGTAGATGCCATTTCCACCCCTGCATTCCAAGTTATTTACCGTATTTTCCGCACTATAAGGCACCTAAAAACCTTCAATTTCCTCAAAAGCCGACAGTGCGCCTTATAACTCGGTGCACCTTATATATGGACCAATATTGAGCCACAACAGGTCTAGCAGCTACGGTAAGCAGCCGCCGACTTCATTTTCGCCCGTAGAAGAAGAAGTGCGCAGTGCATGCTGGGATAGTTGTCAGAACGCTGGTTTGTTAATAAAGTTTGACTGACCTATCTACCTACCGACCTGATAATCAGGTCGTCTGCAGGTCATTTAGCACCACGTTCTCCACCAACATGCTGCGCGCGAACGGAGAAGGGTCACCATCGTCCGGCCACGCCCCGGCCCAGAAGGCTCTCCTCGCCGACCCGAGTCGAACTGTTTTGTTGACATTCTTTATGTCAACAAAGTGGCTTTAGATATTCATCCGGGTGCTTCGACTAGGGTTACCAAGGGACCAGCCCCTATACATTTAAAGCCGGAGGGAAGAGAGACAGAGACTGCGGCGGCAGCGTGTCGGTTGGTCTGTGTTACCCAGAAAGCAGTTGGGCACAATATCGCAACACCAACACCGTGAGTGAAACAATGACTGGGGCAGCCTACTATATAAAGTACTCAGGGACCACTTCTTTATTATTATACATCCATATGTGTAGAGAACGGAACAAATCATGACCCGTATAGGTTCAATAGGACGGGTGGGAACTGTAACCGTAGCGTCTATTCCATGCGCCTCATATATTAAAAAAAGTTTTAAAATAGGCCATTCATTGAAGGTGCGCTTTATAATCCGGTGTGCCTTTATAGTGCGGAAAATACTAAATAAACTGACTCATACATTTCATCACTAATTATGAAAATGTTTTATCATGGGTATATCATTGCTGCTCTAAAAATGATCCTGTGGAACAGGATTTCTTCATGGTGCTCACTGTGCTTTTCTCTTTTGCTGGTTGCTTCTCCAGAAAGTAAGCCAGTCCAGCAGTGACATTTGTGGTAAATCTTTCTGAAGAGAGTGCTTTATTTTGCTTTGGCTACTTATCCTGCCTTTTCTGCTGTTTTCGCTTTGCTTTTTTCTGTTTGTATCTCGATTAAACAAATTATGTGTTGCTTTTTGGGTTTTAAATCTGCCTTTGTCTTTATACCGGGACCTAATACTGTTACTTCCCTCCATTTCCTTGACATTTTGTCATCCATCCACTGCCTCCCATTTGTCTGAGATCTGTTTGGGGGAGTAATGAATCCAGCAGGGGAAACCCAGCCATCCCTCACTAGTGACACTCTCCAGCTCATTCTAATGGATTTTCAAAGCAGTGCATTTTGGGTTTCTCCCAGGTTCTCCTCCCAATTGGACCGGAACAGGGAGAGTTCTCCTTATCAGACGTCTGAACCATTTCACCTGATGCTGTTCAATTTAGAATATTTCCACATATATACTAGGTAGTTCATTGATAATTTGAACAGTTTGTGCACAAAATGAGATGAGATGAGCAAAACATAAATAAGCAAATATAAGTAAGTGCAATTAAACTGATTATATACAGTATATATTTATAAACTAAAACCTTTTAAGGGCCTTAAATAAGGTCTACACAATTTGAGTCATCCCTTCTCCCAGGACAGTCGTGACTCAGCAGCAGGAAATATGGCTTCCATGAGAGAATTGAAAGGCAAAAACCACTGCTGACCAAAAATAGCACATTTTCCAGAAAAAGTACCATGCAAAAAAAAAAAGAAGAACTTTAGATACAGTGTGTTTAGAATAAATCGGTAAGGGGGCAAATAACTCTAGGAAATGATATTATTCAATATGTAAAAGTCAGGCTGGAAACCAAATTGTCACGTAAAAATAATTCATTTAAAAATCTGGCAAGGGACTATTAAAAAGGTATTGCAACTGTATAAAAAACAAACATGTCCTATTGTGTACAATTAAGATTCATGCAAAGGAAATCAATCTCCTGAAAAAGCCTATAACTTTGATCCATTAGTTAGTTAGATAGTTAGATCATATTCAATTATTGAGTTGTTAGAATTCCCTCACTAGGAAACATTTCTTACAATAATGAAGGTTTATACAAGCACCACTGAAACATCTTTAATGTCATTAATCAGGTTAAAATGTCACTGACACATTATCAAATGTCAAGTTCATTTTCATTATTTTTTCAGCTGCTTTAATATCATTTGAATGTCAGCAATGTGTAACAATGAAAGTCTCCCCTTCTGAGTGTGTAGGCTTCTGATACTTAGTAATCACAAGATAGACTAACTTATCTTCATGTACTTCTGTTAATTAGAATTGAATACTATAAAAAATATTAAAATGTTTTTTTTAGGAACACTTACTGCTCAACAACTCCCAAAACGCAGTTTTGGACCTTGACATGCTGATTGCGCTTGCAGCTAACAACATGATCTGCAGCAACGCTCTGATGCTGTGATCCCCATTTAGATTTGTTTCTCCTTGAATCAGCTACAAAGTATATGATTTATGTCACAGCTTTTAGCATAAGCGGATTGACAAAAAACTGTTTTTTAGTTTTTTAGTTTTTTTTTAGCAAAACATTCAACCAGCATGCAAAGTTTATTCTGGCCACTTAATCCTGTGTGACTATATTTTTAAATGTGTGAATATTTTCTACACTACTTTTCTGCTCAGAAGTCCCCAAATCCCTGAAGTAATTTTCAGATGCAGACCCTGGTCTTGGTAGCAAAAGTGGTCCACCAGTGTAACATCCTCTTCTTTTAAAGCTGTTTTAACTGCATCAGTAAATCTATCCTTTTATATTTTCATGTGAATAGTTCTTCAAGATGCATCTCAGATCAGAGACATTCTTGTCTTTTTTATTACAAAAATTAAATCAGTTACTAAATTATCACATCAGGTTCAAATGGGTAGCACAGAAATAAAGGCATATCCTGGTAAGCATAAAAAGCATGTTTTTTTTCTCTTTTTTTGGTGACAAGAATCTTAATTTAAAAATGAGTCAATCAGATCAGTATTTATGTTGGTGTTCATTTATGTTGTCTGTTTCAGAAGATGCTTCTATTAAGATAAAACTGTTAACAGTGCAGATGTGACATGTATTGTTCTCCTCTTATCTTATTACTGGAGCAAAGATATTTAGCTAAATATTATTAAATAATATTCTAATAATAATCAATATTAGGAGAGGATAAGTTTGAAAATACCCTACTTCAATGTATGACATATTTTGTCATTAAGTTATTGAATATTTCATCCATTTTAGTTAAAAACATAAAATAAAATAAATAATAGCCATGTAGTGTGAAGCACTTTGGGGTCCAATGGATTTGATAAAATACTACACAAGTACAGACCATTTACTTACTAATCCCAAACTTCAAACATCCGATGGATCTCTATTCAATACATCATCCAAAGATGGTGCAGCAAAACCCCTAACATATTGGTTCCCTCAAACTGATGGGCCTAGCAATGAGCACATTAATCACAGAAGCAAAAAAAGCTCTACTGTAACTCTGGAGGGGAAAAAATACCATTTGTGGTAGAAACAAAGAAATATGGAAGAAGATACTCCAGTCATTTGACATCATAACTTAACTTTTTGGGTAATATAAAAACAGGGAGATTCAATTCTTAAAAAAAAAAAAAAAAAGGTAAATTAAGTTGGATAACTCTGTTAATTTACCAGATTTACTTTTTTAAAACCTCATAAGCTGATACCAATGTTACACAAAGAAGCAGCATATACAGCTCTTCTAAATTAATTATATTTACAAAAGAAATCAAAAACACAAGCTTTAGTGTCCTCCTGTAACAGCAGGAAAATCCTCAGGATGGATTTCAGCTTGAGCTGCTATCATTTCCACCTGAACAATGTTTGAAAAGATGACTGGATGCCTGTCAGCTGAATAAATGCTTCACTTGTTTGAATTCCACTCCTTCCTCTTCTCTTTTTGCTTCAAATGCCAACTGCATGGTATGGTGAAAGTGTTGCAAAGAAGTAGGAAGGATGGTGAAAGGTTCACTTTTTTGTCCTAAGTGCAACCAGTTTAACTGACATCTTTGGCATTTGGACCCTTACATTCAGTTTGAGATCAGTTTTCACAATTTCTGTCAGGTTTGGACTATTTTATATTTGACTATCCAACAAAGTCGTTATAAAAATGGGAAGGAACCCTAACTAAAACTCACAGCAGATACACAATATTATAACTAATTTTTATGATTTTAAAGACTTTTTGTTGTAGTTTTAATTTTTTATGCAGTTTTTATATAATTCTAGATATTTGAGTAAAGAATTTGATCAACTTTGGACATGTAATGTTTTTCCTCAAATAGTGAAACATCAAAGTGCTGAAATTGTGTTTTAAATTTTAGAATGCGGTTTGAGTCACTAGTTTCATATGCAAACAAAACATCTAAAACCAGACGTCTTAATAATTATTCAGAACTAAGAACTTTTTTTTCCTCATGATAAAATCTCAGTATTGCTAATAATGCTACAAGCTGGAACCCTTAACTGGGTTTGACATCACTCCCAATGTAACAGCTTCCAGTTCTGCTAAACATTATCCTCACAGTAATTTAAGAAACATTGGTTGGAGTGCTTTGTTAGGGAAAGACTGACCTCTAAAGAGATTCACTGCCTCAAAATGAGAAGCTAGCAGAACACTGAAGCATTTTCTATGCACATATTGAACATATTGAAAGGCTCTGCAACTGTTTATGATGACAAACTGTCCTCACAATTTAAACCAAAGTAATCTTAGAAAAGTGAGGGAGCTAAAGTCTGTGAGCTACATTACCAAATCAAAATCAAATGACAAAAAGCAACTGGGATAAAATAACTCATCCCTCTTTTTCATCTCTTCATGTAACAAAATAGTAGAAATGTTTATTTGTATAACTTTAATAGATTACCCTGTTAAGACATTTGAAAATGTCCCCAACTTACCATTATAAATCTACTTGTTTTCCTCATCATTCAGCATTCTTTGAAAAGAAACTTCTCCTTCGTGCTTGTTTTTGTTTAGACGAGACCTGAACCACAAAGCAAAGCTGGAGCTTGAAAAGTCATGCTCTTGGGACAGAGAAAGGCAATGAAGATGAAATATGGATGGGCAGACGTAGCAAGCAACCAAGAGGCTCAGAGATTGGAAAGGGGTCAGATATGAGAGGGAAAATGTTATAGAAACGCGTTAGGAGGAGTGTAGAGCTAAAAATCCCAGCTGTGAAGGGACACGATGGATGGGTATTTTGGGGAAACCAGCTGGAAGAAAGGAAGAGGTTTGGTTGTCTCAAGCTGTGCCAGCTGGTGCACCTTCAGACTGAAAGTCAGGAAGATGCATTTATGTCAAGTGAACTTTAGCCTTTCCAAGCAAATGCATACACAATAGAGGTTCAAGTCAAGACATTCAACACCATTAAATACATGAACATATTAGCAGAAACTACTCATACATGAAAGTAGGAAAATATAAAAAGTATTTAGTTTCACTATGTTCCTTAAGGTAAAAAACTGCAATGACTTAAACGTGTTGACCAATAGAACTGCACCATGTTAACAGTCAAAACAACTTTATAATTGCCAAATAATATAAACTTGTATTTTATAGTCTCTATTCTGCTTTGTCCCCAAAATGACTGAGGCTGAACTATTTTGAAACAGGACAAATACTTTAGGCTTTAGATATGCAAACCTGGTAAGACATAGTTTTTTTTTTAAACTGAGATAAGTATATCTCTGTTTTTGTCAACCCTGCTGTTGACAGAGCCTCATATTTGTTACATTGACTTTCCTCTTGTTATGCCTTTTACAGGACTGTCCCTGCAGACTTCACACTTAAACAGAGTTTGAAAAAGGTCATGTTGGGCCGGGACTCTGGAGGCTGGGAAAAGCCATTTTCACTTTCAAGGCCTAAATTTACTCTTAGAATCCTGATAGGTTCTCAAGTTATAATTGTTTTAAGGAGCCACATGATAAGCCACTTGGTGTTGAGGAGTGACTGTGAAAAATGCTTTGCTCCTACTTTTGTTGTCAAAATCTGTGGGAAATGCTGTGGCGTTAGAGGTTGCAGTGACTTGGGGTCTGACACACTACGGTCAGAGCAGTTTTTCCCCACTTTTTGGACAACAGAAATACAGTTCTTGCCATACACTTTATCATCTAATTTTGCTCCGTACTCATTTATTTTCAGAACATCCACATTACGTTGTGCATTTCTTCAAAATTCTTCACCATGTGAGAGATAATATTAAATATTTATTATTTCTTTCTTCCCAACACATCAGATAGAAACATGTTCAATTTCATACAGTTTTCTTGTCTCTCTCCTAATCAATCCCTTTAAAGTGTAAGTGCTAGCATGAAAGCAAATATGATATGAAGTGTAGGTTAAGATGGAAAATCTCATGAGAATTTGATCCCATCATGCTTTAGGACAATAATACAAACTGCACAGTTCAAGTCTAATTATCCTGCAAAGCAAATGCTAAGCTGTTGTACAACACAGCACAGCGTTTAAGCTTTGGCATCTTTTATTTTATATGGTTTCCCCTAGTAATTCATAAACCTGGGGGAGATTACACCAATTCAGAAATGTCTCCAATGTGAACTGAAGGCGGCTGACATGACTTTCATTTTAAATCGACACTATGTAAAAAGATCCATGTTTTCTGAAGATTCTTATTGATTCACAATCATTTTCAAAACATGCATGTATCAAAAATATTTAAGATCTTTACTTTCATTTAATGTTAATCTAAATGTTTCACTAAATGACTTAAATTAGTATAGTTGGAGAAACAGGCTTGCTTTCAGCACAGATTATAGCCATAGTATTTGCATTAATCTAATCTTGATCTTATTAAATTATTAACTGATTTCATTTTTATTCTTCTAATAATTTTTTTTCAGCATTTTCACCTCACATTAAATTCAGACAAAACTAGATTTTTCCCCTTTGTCAAAAAGCATTCAGTCTGTCTGCTACTTCATAGACAAACACGGGATCTAAAAAAAAAACAGAAACAACATTATTGACACTTCTTTTTAATTCAAATGTATTATCCAGATTCCATTCACTGCCTTATGTGTGTGAATCTAGATTCTAACACACCTTGACAGGAAGACCTAGCTAAAGAGACCCACCAGGCCTAAAGTCTCTTTCCTATTGGAGCCGCCTGAGGTTTATATGGCGATGTGGACTTTTATTGACTGCTCCAGGGCTCCCTGAAGACAGAGAGACAGGAGGCAGGAGCTGGACCGCTCGCTGTGACTGGCAGTTGGCTTTGTGCTCGCTGGCTCTTGGCTCTTTCCATCACCTGTAGCCGAAGCTTTTGACAGAGGCTGAAACAGCCCAAAGCCTTTGGCTACAACTTTCAACATGACATCAAACTTCTCCGGACAGCTTGTTGCATCAATCCACCTTTATCACTTTGCAGTTCCTCAAAACTATAAACCAGATTGTAAAATGAGCAAATATGCATAAGGGAAAAGATTACAAAAAGAAAGAACAAACAAAATCCAAGCATGCTGTCAAATCCAACTTTTCTTGAATTACTGTTAACTTACACATTTACAGTTGTATCTGAGTGTTAGGAATCGTTACATCGGGCTTTTAGGACAGCAGCATGTCCAAGTTTTTTCCACCTTTGTCTTTTAGTTTCCAAGTGATTGTGAAATAATGTGAAGTCAGCATGATCTTTACTTGCTGAATTGTCACCTCTACAATGAAACAGTCAACATAAAATCTGCTTTGGCAACTTGCTGTAGCTTCATGAATTCTCCTTGTAAATATTCATGGTAGTCTGACAAAAAAAATAATTTCAATTCAGTTTGTTTATGTAGCTCCTGTCACTGCTACTGTTTTCATATTGTGCACAGTTTAGATTAGCATGCCTGAATGTATCCTTGTTGAAGAACTGGCATTCTCCACATGTGAGCAACTGTGATTAAGGAGCTAATGAGTGAAGCGGTCAATGAGACTGAGAAAAGGACAGATGGAGTGACTGTGAGAGAGAATGGCAGATGGAATCAGATGGAATGACTAGACGTTGGGTAAATGAAAAGAGATGAATGATCACCAATGAATGAGCTCAGTGCATGTGATACGTGTCAGTAGTAGGGGTGGAATGTCCTGTCACCGTCTAATTGTCTTTGTCTGAAATTGCAGTTCCAGTGGACTCCCAGAGATCCCATCAGGATGACCTTCAGAAGCTAATTGAGGGGGAATGGGAAAAATGGATACGGGGCAGGAAGAACTGTGAGAAAGAAATCCATTAAATATTTTTATGTTGGGAAATTCTATTATAATAAAGCTAATAGAATGGGTATTATAGGGAAAAGGAACATTTTCAGCTATGGATATCTTGAATGTCACACTAGTGTACTTCTAAAAGTGGAAATATTTTGTTAAAATATGATTATGTTGTGGAGAGAAGCTGATTGTGTTTATTCTGTATGTGTTATAGGGCACAATCTGCTTAATCAGTTATTCTACAATATGACACCTCACCAAGCAGGTATTCATAAAACAATTATACTAAGAGCCTTTTGACTTAATTTCTGGTAATCATCTGCTTCCCAAAATTGGTGATTTAGGTTTAAATTACAACATTTATGAACACTGCCGTTGGCACTTATTAATGTTTTATTCATAGCTACACTATTTTAGCACAACATTTAAGAAGAAGAAGAAGAAGAACACGGTGAAAGCAATGCTGCAAGTCAAAGATCTTTACCAACAACAACACGGCCTTCTGGTGAAGGAGTTAAAAAACATCTGGCAGAGCATAAAAAACTTGGTGCTCTGCAACCTACTTAAACACCCATGAGACAAAAAATAATCAGCTTCAACAAACTGCTAATTATTAAAACAAATGTGTTTGTGTTAGATAATATTAAAGTAGGTTACCTCAAAAACCTTTTAAAACAAGATATTTGGCTGAGGTTCTGAGCACTGTGTGTTAAAATAAGTAAAGTCCTATTTAAACAGCCATTTCAAACAACTCTCTTTCTGTAAGAAACCTTAACAGATTGTTGTCCATCTGCTATTTCCAGTCTCTTTTCTGCCTCTAGTTCTGCCTTCATTCAAATTCAGCTGGATATCAAATCAAGACATGCACATAAAACTTTAAAACTTGAAAATGTTCAATAAAATAGCAATTTCCCCTTGGGGGTCAATAAAGTGTAGTCTGTTCTGTGGATGACTGCTAGTTTTTCCTCAAAACTGTGGTTACAGTTTCAAAAGTTAAAAAAATATAAATATATAAAATAAAAAATGGTACCTAGCCATCAAAACTAATGTGACTCAGAGGGGAGAAATGCTGAAGTAACACCAGAAAGACAAGTTAAAAGGTGGTTATGATTATCCAGTTGCTTTATGTTTAATTTTGGTATCCACTGATTTTTCATAGTCCAATCTGTTTTTATCACAAAACACCTCATGAGCACATGCAGTGTGAACACCCGCAGAAATATAATTTACAGATGTGCTTGATATAAATGCCATCTCAGCTTTTTCCATTACAGTTAACCATGTACCCAGTGATCTACTGTTAAATATTTTGTCAACATAGCTAAATAAAATAGTCTTCCTTTTGTTCCTCTTACAGTATGTGTTTGCACAACAAGCCTTGCATCATGGAGCACTGGGGGTGGACAGCCTGTCTGTGTGTAGCAGGCTAGGAGGCCTTATTCCCAAAGGTCAGCTGTGCTGTGCATAAACAGGCATGAACCACTGGCCCAGATATTTTCAGCAGCTTGTGAGGCAGTTCACAGCTAGATAAGAACAAATCAGACACAGTGCCAGTCAGACCCTTTAAGCGCTTCGGCACCGTCTGGGTTTGAATTCATCCATGAGTGGAAAACCTCAGCAGGTTAAAAAGAAAGCAGTGATAAATAATGAGAGATAAAGGAGCACATAGACTTATCCAGTGAAAAAGTTTTTTAAAAACCCAGAATTTTCAGTTTTAGGATGGATGGTGTTAATACATGATGGTTTCACATTAGCTCAGGTTGGGTCTGAAAGCTTAAGTGAGGAATAGCAATGGCCTTAAATTTAGGTAGACAGTCCCAAAGATGTAGAAATCTGGAAATTAAATTTCTGACTACCTAAATGAGCACGTCTTGTCCTCTCCCAAACACTTGAGGTGGCTTTTTTGGGACCTTCATAAAACGACCTTGGTCAGAAAAAAGGTCAAGGGCTCAGTAATCTGGAGGTCAGTTAGAGTAGACCTCCTGCTCCTCTGCGATGAAAGCAGCTCGTTCTGGGGGGTTGAGTACAGTGCCTATAAACGTATTCACCCCTTTGGTAGAGGTGAGTATTAATTATTATTAACTTGAGTAAGTTTTAGGAAAAACACTATTCTTTTAGGGTTAGTTTTACTGCAACATTTACTTTTACTTGAGTACTATTTGTTTTGAAATATTGCTATTCTTACTCGAGAACATTTTTTTGGCTAGTTCACCTACTTAAAATAATTTCAATGAATTAAGAACAAACATATTTTACCCCAAAATGCACCAGACACAAACAAGAGAGACTCCTTGTTTGTGCAGAAGCTTTTATGTTCTGATGTTATTTTCTATCTGCTGAGCATTTTATGCCATCTGGAAATGAAGAAGATACAGTTTATTGTTACTGGAAGTACTTTACCAGTCAGATTAGCCTTTAAAATACCAGAATTCATTATACTTTGGTCAGTTTGATAACATTTGTATTACTGTAACAATGAATGTCGCCTATTTTGTTTTATGATGTTAAAATTACTATTGGAAAAGCTAACAGCAGTTTATGGATATATGTGACATTTTTTATGTTTTCTTGTGCCTATAGGTTGTCCCGCTTCACAGCTTGATGAAATGGGCAGTTGAAACAGTGTTATTTTTTCTGATTGTGTGTGTTTGTGTCAAGGACAATAAAATACAGACCGTCATGTCATTGCTTGTTGTGTTTGTGAGTAGCCCAGAAATTCAGTGGTATTAACTGGCCGATCCAGGATGTTACATGCAGACATCATGTCATATTAATTTTAGGATTTTATTGATGAGTTGGAATATTTTTTTTTTTCCTGGGTAAAAGGAATATATAATATGAAACTGTGAGGATTTCTAAAGAAGAATCGATTGCACAAGTTTTCATTTATTGTGGATTTTCTCTCTTTGCATTTCGTGCTGGTGAATCATAACTAGGTTGTAAGTGGAGCTTCAAAATGTAAATAAGAAGAAACAGTGGCTAGAGATAAAAAAAAAAAAATCAGGAAAACTATTGGAAACTGCATTTAACCTCAATTTGGTTGAACAAGCTAATGAAAAGTTGAAGGCCTTAATGCAAAACAGTCAAAATCTCAGTCAAAATAAATCTGGTTTTGTGTTTTTTCTGTCATCAACTCCTAATGGTAAAGGCAAGAAATATTCTTGTTGCTGAGCATTGTGGGATTGTTAAGAGAAATGACTTTTACAAGTTACCTGCATTGCAATCCAATAACCAGAAGACAACCAGTGTGTCCAGATTCACGAGCTGCATCTTTCAAAGGCCAGTGAGTCGGTCTCAGGGGTTCGGTGGAGCCTCTGCCACAGTGGTAAAGACACACTTGTGTAAAGTTGTGATGATGCCCCGCTTTGCCATCACTTGCTGCAGAGGATCACGTTACATTGCTTAGCCAATCAGAGGATCACGTTACATTGCTTAGCCAATCAGAGGATCACGTTACATTGCTTAGCCAATCAGAGGATCACGTTACATTGCTTAGCCAATCAGAGGATCACGTTACATTGCTTAGCCAATCAGAGGATCACGTTACATTGCTTAGCCAATCAGAGAATCACGTTACATTGCTTAGCCAATCAGTGCTGCGGAGGAGCCCTGATTGAAGGAGTTTCACTCTCAGCATGGATTTGAACTTGTGTCTTTTATTACTTCAGCAAAGCTCACCGTTTTTACCAAATTCTGTAGCTTTTGGTGTACTGGGTCTTGAATTTGGGGGAAAAAATGTTTATTTTATTTATCACTACAGAAGGGTTCAGTGAATGCGCATGTGACACTGGTGGGTTTGGTACCTCAAAAAAGGTTAAGAACCACTGGTCTAAATGCATTGGCGCCTGAAGTTGATAAAAGTAAGTTTGTGCATGGGTAAGTGATTGTGTTTAATTTCTGTGACTGTTTCCTTTGTGTTAACAGATAAAACAAAAGAGGAGGGCCAATATTTGAAGCTTCTGTATATGTTGGCAGTCACCTGCTTACCCTCAGTTCACTTTTCAAAATATTTGTCTGAGCAGGCCTGTGCCCAATATCTGTGTGCATTTCTCTATCTATGTGTGCTCACGCACTTGTAGCGATCTGCACTAGCAGTAAACAAGCAGGCTTTCCTCGCTGCATCCTTCGTTTGAGCATTAAGGTCAGCTGTCCTTGTAGCCTACCAGCTCCGTCCATGCAGCAAATGAAAGTTGACATTAGAAAGTTGTTCTCTCCAAACAGTGTGCAGGTGGCACTGCAATCAGCTGTCCTGTCTTTTAAATGAGTCTGACTGTTCCTGCACTCTAATAACTTAAAAGGGAACAGATTTTAAATTAGTTGTTGCAGCTGGATACGGTTAGGGATAAATTACCTGTTGTAGTTTTTTGTACTTTCGACAAAATGAGTCAAGAAGTAATCATATCTTATGAAATATGTCAAAAGGCTTGTGTTTTTTTTCTGTCTTGCACATTCCCCCTACCAGCTGCTTTTTTTTTCTTTTATTAGGGGTTATATGATTTTCAGGGAATCTTGTTAATTTTTTTCTTCTAGATTGTATTATGGAAACAATGCCTGTCTTTGGAACACATTTTAATAAAGTGCCTGAAGGTATAATTTAATATTAATTTGTTTTCTTACATGTCTGCCAGCTGTAGAGAACAACTCCCTTGATAACCTGATCTTGCAAGGTTCAGTGAATCCTAAGTCGGTGTTAGAACACACTAATTAGAGAATAAAACAAAAAGATAACTGGAGTGTTAAAAGATAAATCCTTCAAGCAACTGAATATTAACTACTGTAAAAATGCATATTTGTGGAAATGCAAAATTAAAAATCCGTCTAAAACTGTGTTGAATGAAATATATGCTAATCAATTCTGGAGCATTCTTTCTCTGTGACAGAGCTGGAGGTAACTCCTCTGCTATGCATGTATGAGGAACAGCAAGTCTTTTTTTCATATTAATTTTTATTTCTGTTTTTATCCAGTAAAACTGCTGACCTACATGCCTGAAGCCACTGACATAGATACTGTGAGTGGCTGGTTTCTGTCAAGAGGTCAGAGAAGCAGGTTTGTGGAAGCAAAAGCAAACACACATGATCTCATGAACTTTTTGTTGGGATTCAACACATTCAACAGCCTATTAGATCATTTCCACCTCAAGGTTCTGACTCACCTTCAACATAGCTACGCAACTACAATTTTCCCTCCAACTGCAGACAACAGCCTGACTGATGTGTGACTAGTTTTGGATGTTCATAAAAAAAGGGAGAGAGAATACTATTTCCATTGCTGATTAACTGTGTTCATTCTTTTTGCAGACAATAGTACCTAAATATGTAAAAAGCAAATGACAAAAAACAAATTCTCATGACGCCCCAAATCAAATGCTCTAGTTATATAATCTTGTAGTTTGGAAATAATCTAAATCACTTTCAAAATATTGTATGAATCCAGTTGGAGCAGTGTAGTGGATTATAAAGATTTAGATTGTATTTATTTTTTAACACTCATAGAATTAGCATTAAAAAGAAAGTTTAATTGGATATCATGTGCATCACATATGTGACTGGCCATGGGGGAAAGGAGGAATTCGCCAGCACACAAACTGAGATGAGCATGTAGTTTGTTGCTGTGGTTTCTCTTTTTTTTCTATTTCTGCAGGATGGAAGCAGACTTCTAGGCTGTTGACCTATACTCTCTTTTCTTTAAACCTTTCCTCCCACCTTGCTCATTTCCCTTTCTCCTTTCTTTCCCATCTCTTTTTCTATTACATTTTAAATTGTAGCATCACTGCAGGAGGCATAATCTTTGTGAATTTTGCTTCAGAGTGGCTCTTATATCACATAATAAATGAACCTTCATAGAGAGTACTTATTGCAAAATAAATTATTTTGATACTGAATTTGGAAAAAACACGGTGGTGTTTCTCTTTTCATCTGTTCTTCTGAGTATACAAGTGTGCTTAAATTGTGGAACATCTATTTATCCATTTTGTATCCCCTCTATTCAAAAAGCTCTAATTTTCTATCTTACATTCCATCTTGATTTCCACATTTGAGGTGCTTACTACTTTAAAGCAGCTCTTTTTCTAACTGCTAGCACCTGTAAAAGCTACAATTTCCTATTTTTTTTTTCTATAACTGTTCTTCAAATTGTCCTCTTCCTTTTACTTCTGCATAATCTTTTTATGTCTATGCATTCATTGCCTCACTAATGTATGCTCATACCCACTTTATCTCTATAATCCCAACTTTAGGAAAATCTGTAAAGACCAACCTCACCAAAATGTTTACAACTAAAAGATTGAGTTAAACTTCAGCTATGTATTTCTATAACAATGTGTTGACATTAAAAAGGCCCATTTTAGAATGGTTTATCTGCTACCCTGCTATTCTTGTAGCTCTTCAAAACTTTGTGCATGTTCTTTTCCAAGTCAGATGACTTTTACCACTTTCAACAGTCTATTTGTGCCATCGTTCCTTGAAAATAGTGCAGCATCAGCAGGATATGAAAACCAGGACATGGCTCTCAGGGACCAGATAGAAGTAAAGGCAGCAAGGGGCATTATGGATAACAACTGTTTTAGGCCCTGCAGTGTCTTTGACCTGCAGCAGTCCTGCAAGAAAGGGGTCAATTCTCTAACCTTGTTCATCTCTGCCTAGTACAGAGGTTCCCAAACTGTGGGGCGCGCCCCCTAGGGGGGGGCGCCGTGCCATTGCAGGGGGGCGCGGGAAGCCGTCTGGATGAAAAAAAACCACAAAAAAAACCCATGAATGCTGTATGCGCTGGGTTTTTACCTTAGAATGGCCAACTCTCTGTTATTCCTAAGTAAATTTGATTCAGTAGGGGCTTCCACAATCCCCATATCTGTGTCCTCACTTTTATCAGCAGTTAAAACGGTTTAATCCGTTGTTAACATGTCGTAACCTGTTTTTCCGAGTCGCCTTTAAACGCAACATGAGCGCTACGACGCTCGCGCTGGGTTTACACCTGTACGTCAGTGAAGGAGACCTGCTGCTGCTTGCAGGTGTGTTAGAATCATGGCAGCAAACCAGCAAAACGCAAAGAACTTTTCACAGTTTTTCCCCCAAACTAACAGATTGTTAAGTAAAGCTGTTGAATGCAGGTAATGTTAGCTAAAAGATGACTAGCTAATATCAATACATCACCTTAAGCTTGTTAACAAGTAGCTTGCAGGCTGCTTGTGTTGTTGTCTATGTTCAGCTACGATTTATTTTGCCCCCCAAAAAGTTGATTCCCCCCTCCTCTTGTTCATCTGGAGCCTGGGCTGAGTATAACAGGGAGTCTCTAAGAATCCACCCCCCAACCCCTTCACTCACGCACATCGTTCAACCAGACAGCTATTTGTAAGCCATAGGAGGGCCCAGAAAAAGTTTGGGAACCACTGGCCTAGTCTTTTAGCAGCTAAGCTTGCAGCATCTTTCCCATCAACATGCATTTACATGCAGTTGAAATATTTTTTATGGGGCCTTTAGTACAACCTAAGAAATCTATGTATAAAAATAATCTAAGGGGACATGGAGGAAAAAGAAAACTAAAAAGAAATCCCGACTTATTTGTGGCATCCTTGCAAACAGGATGCCACAAATTGTTGTTTTGTCGACAGTCTTTTAGTCACTGTTCCAAGAAAGTACAGTGAATATTTGTCCTGTGAACAGATTCTCTCACTTGACCAGTGGATTTTTGTTAGCTAAAAAAAATATCAAACCATGTATAAATTTCCTTCCATTTCATAGTTATATAGTAGTATGTGTTGTAAAAATGTGAAAAAGTCTGAGAACAATGAATACTTTTTAAAGCTATTAGCCTCTGGACATATTTAATCTACAAAAAATGTAAGAAAAGTGCTCATATTCTAATGTTTTTCAAGATCTATATACATATATAATATTTCATTTTCCAGCCTTTTGTTTCTGTTAATTTTATTAAGACATATTCTAATGTTTTTCAAAATCAAAAATGTCTGATTTTCCTGCCTTTTGTTTCTGTTGATTTTATTAAGACATTAGAGTTGAATTGGTTAGTGTGAGGATTGAACCCATGACCTTGGTGTTATTAGCACTATCCTCTAACCAGCTGAGCTAACCAGCCATACACACTATTCAGATTAATTGGATTTAAGAAAGAGGTACTTGATCTTAATGAAAATGTAATAAAAGTGCTCATATTCTAATGTTTTTCAAAATCAAAATGTATAATATTTGATTTACCAATCAACACACTGTTTTCTATGTGTTGATTTTATTTTCCCAGCAGTTTTTAGTTTTGAAGTGTTGATTGTCTGAAAGACTTTATTTGCCCAGTAGGGACATTGAACCCATGACCTCAGTTTTTATTAGTACCACGCTCTTACCAGCTGAGCTAACCTACCTACCTCAGATAATGTTGAGTTTCTGTGTTTTTAAGAAATACGTACTTGATCTTAATGAAAATTTAAGAAAAGTGCTCATATTCAGTTTTTCAAAATCAATATATATATATATATATATATATATATATATATATATATATATAATATCTGATTTTCCAGCCTTTTGTTTGTGTAGATTTTGATCAGACTTTAGAGTTGAATTGGCTGGTGTGGGGATTGAACCCATGACCTTGGTGTTATTAGCTCTAACCAGCTGAGCTAACCTGCCATACACACTGTTTAGATTCCCTGGATTTAAGAAAGAGGTACTTGATCTTAACGACAAATTAGGAAGCAACACTGATTGACCCGACGAGGGTCCCCGTTGTCAATCAGTGTAGCTTCCTAAGTGGACAGTTTGATTTCACAGGAGTTTGATTTACTTGGAGTTATATTGTGTTGTTTAAGTGTTCCCTTTATTTTTTTGAGCAGTGTACAATGTGACCTTGCAGCCAGAAAATATTAGCGATATAAGTCTTGTCGATAGGTTATAGATAACTGAAGTCTAGGCAGTGCTTTAAAAAGGCATTTTGGCTTCGGTTAGTCGTATTATGGAGGTTCATGTGGGGACGTGGTAAGTAAACTGGGTGCACCATGATGTGTGTGTGTGTGTGTGTGTGTGTGTGTGTGTGTTTGTGTGTGTGTGTGTGTGTGTGTGTGTGTGTGCATGCGTGCGTGCGTGTGTGTGTGTGTTTGCATTTATCAGAGACCAGCACTCCCCCCTGCTGGCTACTCTGCTGATCTGCTAAAATTTAAATGTGACCTTTGAAGAGCCTCAGACATTATGACAAGAGAAACGTGTATTTAAGCAGGGGGAATAGTTTTATTTCAGTATTTGGTTTGTTCTGTTAAGAAGTATGAAACTTAGACGCAAATGCAAATATTAAAAATACTTAAGTGAAATCTAACTTTACCCACTTAAAGGATCATTAGTTTCTGAACTAATGCAACTAAATGTTTTTAATCAAAAATTAGTTTGGAGATATTCATAACAATTATGCTCCTTTTTAATAACAATAAGAATGGAACAAAATGGCCTCAACTTTGTCCTCATAAGACACTCGTCCTACATGTTGTCATTTCCTGTTTTGAGTCTCATACGGAGCAGCCTGAAGCTCCTCCTCCAGCTGCATGCCCTTTTTTCTTTTCATTCACCAATCATCGCTGCTTTGATTTCTTCTTTTCGCTCCTTTTCACTTTAACACCTTCTCTTTTTCTAACCCTCCCCGTCTGCGCAATGTCATCATTAGTATGCGAAGAAACCAGCAGCAGCTTAACCTGAACATCAGTCACTCAGACAATCAGTCAGCTGTCTCTCTGTCAGTCAGCCGGCTGATCGCTGCCCCAGCTCATATTCTCAAATAACTCAGTCACCTGTGTGGTTGATCACTTCACCACTTGCCCCTGGTTATCTTTATTTTTTTACATCCCTTATGTTTACAGTCATGCTTCACATGCTTCCAGCTGTAAAGCTGAATTTTTTGGTCTCTCAATAAAAATACGGATGATTTTGTTCATTTTTGTACATTGCATATTTAAAAAAAGAACCTAATGCTCACAACATGATGGTAAAATCAGCACAGTATTGACCTACATGGAATAAAATGCATTCATTGGATTTGATTTGATTTCATAAATCAGAATGTATTTGCACTAAACTTGAACCACAGGTGTACCGCAATACCTTTTGGAGCTTCTTACCACTGCAGCAACATTGGCCCCCCGCCATCAAAGGAAAAAACTAAATCTTGCCATTCATATTGTCATATATTTGCATACTTTTATCAGTAGTTTAAAGGGAACAATAGCTACAGCTCCATGACTGACCTAGAAAAGAGGTTGTGAATAAAAAACGCGGGGTGGTGAAGAAAAAAGACCAATCTCCTGTTTCTGCCGTGATTACATTCTGTTCAGGCCCTGTTGCAGAGAAAAGGAGGAAGATCAGGCTTCGGCCACAGAATATGAATTTTATATCTGCAATGCAGCCGGGAGGTACGTTCATGTAACAACCTGCCTGACTCTAGACGCTTAGAAGTGGTTGTCTCTATGTGGCAGCTGATTTGTTTATGTTTTCATACCATATTTTATCTCAACAGCATGTCTGGCTGCAGCCTTATGTTTTCATGTTTTATCATATGACTTTTACTGTAGGCAGCTGCCACCAGGCACCTGAATACATTTTGTTCAAACAGCAGCGACACATGAACATAGACAGCAGGCTGCTCACAAAAACAGAAAAGCATAAACCAGGCGCCATGTGTTGAAGAGTATAATCAAGGGATAGTTGGTTGCATTGATAAATTGGTGCATGTTGTAGTGCTGAAAGAAAGGTCATTAAGGGCTAACCAATGACAAAGTGATGGATGAGTAGATAAATGCTGACATGTACATTTTATTGTCTAATCCTCAATAAAGGTTGAGTAATATGATGTCAGCACTTTTCGAGGATTAATCAATCTATGTGAGGTTTTCCTAACTTTTGTTTCACAACAAAACAGAAAGTTTAATGACTCTGGAGAAGGAAGATATAAAGAACTATGACTGTGCAATCATACACCTTTTGTCATTTTAAATTTAGAAGACAAATTTCAGAAATTTTCATTCAAAGATCATAATAATGCTTTTGCAGAAAATGTTGACTTTTGAAATTGGGTTTTGTGGAGTAGGCATTAGTACTCAGTCACAGAAAGTTTACAGAATTTAGATAAGCAAGAAAAATGAACAAAAAGGAGTAACTCTACTTGTCAAGCAGGGGGTTCAAATAAATGCTTTGTGTTTGGCAGGTTTAAAAAACAGCAGCCTCACCACACATAACTCCACATACAAGATAGACATTGTTTGGATGTCTGGAATAAAATAAATGCATGCATCCTGCAATTTAACTGCACAATCAAAAAAAGACTTTTTTCAACTTTCTGTATTGTTCTTTCCTGTTCCTGTCAGATTTTGTGTTCTCCTCCATGTCCTGGTTGTTGTCTACTGATTGCTGCTTCATGCCTCCTGTGCCTCTGCCTCTCGTCAGCCACTGTCAAGTGTCCCATGTCTGAGTTTGACAACATGAATGCAAAAACACCACATTCAAACACACAGGCACAGCTTTAAAACACACACATATCCATGTTGACACACATAAACTTACACAAGTGTGTTGGTGTTGCAGCATTTCTGTTGGGCTTGTTAACAAATTCACTCATTCTTATGCAAAGCAAAATTTCATTTCCACACAGATGAAATCAAGTTGGTGTCAACAGTGCAAATGCAATTCCAGCACTGACAGGAATGGAGAAACTGGCACTGCTTGACAAGAGGGGGGGAAAAAAAATCATTATATTGCATTTATGCATATTCTTTTTAAAAACCTATTCATGTTCAGCATCAGCTACTACAAGCAGAACATAACTGGCTTCATAATGTACCACAGGCTAATTTTCAGATCATTTCAACACGCCGTTAACATGCATCCTGAAAAGCAACACAAAGTAAAGTAGGGAGAGACGAAAGGAGTCTGGGTGATGTGGAGTGCTTGGTTCATCACTCACTGATGTACCGACACCATACAATATCTGTAATTTGCATAACAATGTGATTATGATCAGTCTGATTTTTTCCCCCAGTCTACAGCTCCCATTTCGGTTAACAATCGCATCACCACCATATCTTCAAGTGATAATTTAGGCAAAGCGATGGCTGTTTAATCAGGTGAAGTGACTGACACCCTTATTGAAGAACCATCCCTCTTAAAGCATTAATCATAAGATAATTAGATTGAAAATTAGACAGACAGTGTCTTTGTATCCCATTAGTTTGGAGGGGATGTCCCTTCACTCATTGACAGTGAACATGTCTTCCTATGTTTGGATGCTCTGGAGTTGCCATTCACCGTAACGCAGACAAAGTTACAAAAAAAAGTGATAAAAAAATTAAAAGAATTGTTTAGTGTATTTTTGTTGCTTTCTGCTGCTTCACAATAAATTCATGGTGCTATAAAGTTGGTTCTTCTTTTGAACAAGAATTTTAAATGGACTTAATATTATTTTTTAACACTATTCTTGTTATTGCAATGCACACTGGAAAATATTAGTAGATCTCTGAGCTTGCTTAAAAGATCTCATGCAGGTTTAGTGTTCCAAAATATTTAACAAAATGGCAGACTGTTGTTGTTTCACGTATAAGGAACCTGTAATGACTGTCTAAAGCATCATTTCCAGCAGAAAGATGTTTTCAGCTCAAATTTCAGTCACCCTAGGTCACAAACGGGTGTTTGTGATTTAAAGCTGTTTTCACAAAACATCCAAACTTTCCCCTCAGCGTCTCACAGATGGGCTTAGAGTTTGGCATCTGGCAGTGTTGATTTTGCCAAGTATGTTTATTATCTTTTAAAACTAACAGGACATATAACAATTAGAACCTAAAATAATTGGCTAATTTACACCTTGCATTTGTTTACATCCATCTTCTTACACCCTTGTCCCTCAGTGGGGTCAGGAGGGTTGCTGGTGCCAATGTCCAGCTAACGTTCCGGGCGAGAGGCGGGGTCACCCTGGACAGGTCGCCAGTCTGTCACAGGGCAACACAGAGACACACAGGACACACAACCATGCACACACACACTCACACCTAGGGACAATTTGGAGAGACCAATTAACCTGACAGTCATGTTTTTGGACTGTGGGAGGAAACCGGAGTACCTGGAGAAAACCCACCATGCACAGGGAGAACATGCAAACTGCAAACATTACAGTCGAACAAATACAGCCCTACAGGAATGTTACTAAAATAAACTAAACACAGGACCCTGACAAACAAAATGTTGTGCTCCAGTTAAACCAGGGCTGCTTGATGATCGCTCCATGCTTGAAGCGTTGGGATAAAACTGTTTTCCTGAAAAGCTGTCAGTAAGTTGCAGACTTTAATTCTCCTCTGGAGTCGCCCTGCCAGGTGGGATTGAATGAGCGAACAGATGCAGACTTCAGTGCACATACAAACTTTAGGTACAACAACAGTATTTGTTTTGTTTGTTCTTTAATAAGCACACTTTTTGCATTTTATTTCATTTCATTGTAAACATGGCCACAGCTATTCAGTGTCTTACTCAAAAGTAAAATTATTTTCAAAGAAAGTGACTCAAAACCTGTTTTTATTGCTAAGAAAAGTAAATGTTTCCTTTTTTCTCAAAAGAATTTGAAAACTATTTCCTTGTATTTCAATAAGGCAAAACCATAAAACACTTTAAGTTTTTGATTGTCAGTGGTTACATCTACAACACCAAACATCTTTTCTACAGGGAATCTTACTTGTCTGATGGTTTATTTAAAATTTTGTTTGGTTAGTTTATTTTTAAGCATGAACAAAAAAAATCACAAGATAAATTTTGGTAATTTTAGTTTTTTCAAATGTATATTTTTTTGGCCTGCAACTACTTCTGACCTGGTTTCTAGTTCAGCACAGAAGCAAGTAGAAGGAGAGGCAAGTGACTTTTCTGTTAACTTTATTATTTTTATTTATTTAATATTTATAAAAAAATGTTAAAAGAAACAGACCAGGCAGCTGGAACAAAACATGGACCTGGCAGGAGTGTAATAGACAGAACACTACTTAATTAGACAACAATATTCAAGTGGCCACTGCAAAAACAGACAAGTTTTTTGAGTCTCTAAAGGAAATCAGTTTTTTACAAAGAGGGAAAAATAAGAAAGAAAATCACCACCTTGGACATTTATAGTTAATTTTGTGCTGCTGTGTTTATGTCACAGTTTACAAGAGTAACATGTCAGACAAGCTTGGCTCACAAATCATTTTGTGTTTTATGTTTTTCTTTCCCCAGCTGACATCTTGTTATCTAAACCATTGCTCACTGCTGTCACTTTAAAGCTCCACTAAAGAACAGAAATTGCTTTTCTAACATATCTTTTGAATTTTTCTTGTTCCAGATCATATATCTGTAACATGATTATATCACAAAGCTTCTCACACAAAGTTATACAACATGTGTACCACATATGAGGATGTTTTATGAGCCTTCATTAAATATTATAGCATGTTTAAAAAGTTTGACATTTTCACACACTGATTCCTTTTTACTATCACTATTTATCACGTTTGCTTCAAAGCATTTTGTTTTTTAATGATGCATTTGTTGATAAAACCTTAGTTATGTCTTCAGGACATATATTTTCAGTCATACTTGTGAACCTCTGAAGCTCATGAAGCTACATTCTTGTTTTGAAACTATTGTTATGTGTAAGACATGATTACAACAAACCCACTGATTCAATTCAAGCCTATTCCTCAGTGGGAATCAATAAAATGCATCAGATACTTACAATTTATTTGTGGCTGCATAGTTTAGCTTCATTCTGTCAACAAGGACAGACATTTAATGCTTTTTTGTCCTGAAGGCTCAATCAATTAAAATAAACCTGATCAAAAATGTTAAAACATACCATACCAACTTTATTTATAAAGCACTTTAAAACAACCACAGCTGATACAAAGTGCTGTACATTAAAACACAGCATAATAAAAAAAAAAAAACTCTTACAGTTTAAAAACAAAAACATACACTCTAAAACTAGATCCCGCAGGAGTTAAAAGCCAAGTAAAATAAATGATTTTAAGACGAACTTTAAAAGTGGACAGTGAAGGGGCCTCTCTGACCTGCAAAGGCAAGTCATTCCATAACTTAGGACCTATGACAGAGAAAGCCCTGTCCCCTCTGAGCTTCCTCCTGAATCTTGGTACCTCCAAGAGCAGCTGATCTGCTGACCTGAGTGACCGATAAGGTACGTAGGGGTGAAGAAGCTCAGAGAGGTAAGCCGGGGCAAGATTATGCAGTGATTTAAAAACAAACAAAAGAATTTTTAAATGAATCCTAAAATATACAGGAGGTCAGTGAAGTGAGGCCAGGACAGGGGTCACTTCACTGAACAGAAGAAGGAAGATTTATTTTTGTCATGAAACAATTCACTGTTACGACACTAATATATTTTATTCTAATATTGAGTAATAACAAAGTCACTAACTGAAACTTTGTGTTGTGAGATTCCAGTTGTTCCGTGACCTTTTGTCACGCTGTGGGTAAGATGTGTCCAGAACTGGACTGCCTTGAGCTTACCTTCACAACGTGTCTGTCTTTGTTCTATATGAAGCAGTTTTAACAAGGTCTGTGGAAAGAATTAGCCTGAACGTGTCATGATGCTCTGACAAGCCTGCCAACATCTTACGCTGGCAAAGACTACCATGCTTACACATCTCAAAACCCTCAAACTCGACCCTTTCTAAGGTGACATATATGTCCTCTATATAAATGCCCTTTGTCTGAGTCGTTTTAAGTCTCTCACTGGATGTGACGCATGTGCTAAAGAAAATCTGGTAGATTTTAGTTCAGGACATGAAACATACACCTAAATGTTACTCACCTATTGTTAGTATTTTCCAGTCGCTTGCATGAAATATACATAAAAAAAACACAGTTTTAGGATTACAAAGCATGCACAGGATGATTAATTTATCCACTATTGCTCCTTTGTGGGTTTGTATTTTTATATACATTAAGTTTCTCCTAGTAAAGTAAAACCAGAGAGTAAAAATGGGGAAGTTTGTGTTTGCTGAGGTGAAAATTAAGCAGCAGACTGGGATTCAATGGAATGTGAAGTAACCCACATGAAACATTGGGCTAAAACCTAAACTATTTCTAAGTTAAGTTATAATACCTGGAGTGTCCACCAGACATTTCTACTGACCTGAGAAATTACAATAATACATGTAGTTTAGTTATTTTTTCTCATATTCTGAGGCATCATCTTGATTTGTGGACCAACCTAATAAACTGTGGGCCAAACATTCTGTAGAGAGACATTAAGGGTGAATAAGATGTTGGCTAAACATGACAAGATAAGTACAGAACTTTTACATTTCTAAAGAAAATATAATTATTTAATTTAAATCGGTAAGACAGATATCCTGAGACACACTCCAGCACAGTAGATGGCGATAATTTACCTAAATGTCACCTACCATAAAATGAAAAAAGAAGAACTGGGGACCTTGTGACCCAACTATCTGTGGCACACGGGGCTAGGACACACGAATCTGCTGGCCCTGTTTAGGGATTCATAATTAAACTAGAGTAACTAAGAATAACTAGACACAATAAACTTGAATCACTGAGAAAGTATGAAACTAAAGTAAAACAGAAACAAGACTGATCTAATCTAAAGAGACTAAGGAACAAAGAATAATCAAACCTCAGAAACAACTCAGGACTTAACAACTGGTGATTCAGTTTGACATACAAATAACTGAACTTGCATAAATTACCTAAAATTACTATGGAAAAAGACAGGTTGAAAGAAAGGAACAGAAAAACCTGAGATCCCTTCTTATTTTTCACAGACAGAGTTGGATCTTCACTCTCAGCCCACTAAAATGTGAAAAGTTTCACTCTGGAAACAATAGACAAGGGGAAGAGAAGAAAGCTGGACAGGTGCACTGATAGAGATTAATGTTTATGTGGACTAATGTCTTTGCACTAACCGTGGACTAACTCTCTTTTCTTTAACCTCATATAAGCTGCTTGGCTTTGCAGGGTGACGCCGGGCTGCAGTGAGGTGATACACAGAATTTATTAGTGTCTCTTGGCAAAACGCCAGATTTCCCAAAGCCTCACTATCCTGTGATCTGCATTTTAATTGTTTCTGTATTTACATTATGATCTGGTGCGTCGTTATCTCATTGAGACATTGTGATCTTGATGGTCCATGTTAGAGTTCTCATCTTGGATTGTGACCCTCAGTGAGTTTTTCTGATTTATTTTTTAACTATGAACAGGTTTCTGTAAGATAAGATTTGTCTAATTGTATTTTGTTTTGAAACTCTTTTCTAAACATTGAATGGAATCATAGAAAATGGCTGCAATAGTTGTAATTAACATAAAACAAGTGTATTGCAAACATACAGGAAAATCATGTCCCTACTTTACACTTTCTTAATTTTTTGAGAAGCAAAAAGAAAAGTTTTAACTAATATGTTTTTAAATAATACTTACAGTCCTCCGTATTAAAACAGATGACCAAATGCTTAACACAGCAAATCAGCCAGTGGTATGGCTGCAAGGATTTATGATTTATTTTAATAACTGAAATAAAAAATATTCAACAAAAATGCCTTTACACGATTTGTCGTGGGTCTTCTTTTAAAAAACAAGAGAAAGAAGGAGAGGTCTCCAACATTTTCAGTTTAGGCAGTCATCAAAATTCATTTATTTTACAATAAAAATGATTAAAACTTATTATTGTAGTTTTGTAAGCAGTATTCTTAAAATGCTTAACACTAATAACTAAATCCTTATGCCAACACTAGAGACAAAAGGGAAATGTTTAGTATTTCTCGTCATCATCTTGTCACATGTCACAGCCTCTCAGGAATCCTGGCCGTTCTCCCCGAGCCCCTGTCAGGTAAAGGAAACGTCTTGGGTGGAAACATGTGTTCTGAATGCAACACACACCCTCCTGCTTCTCTTTCAACCTATCTAGCTGTCTCTGAAACCGTGGTTGGCAGAGATCCATCAGGTGACAGAGTAAATAATAAGGCATCTCCTAAAGTTGCAGAGATGGCATTATGGTGGCGTTCAGATGGATGACTGCTGTGTCAGACTCAGATGTGTGCCTCCAACATCTCTTAAGAATTAAACACAGAACACAAGCTATTTTTTTTATCAGTACCTTACAATTTGTGGCGTTTTAGCCTAAATTATTTCTAGGTTCTAATGTTGTAATGAGTTTGTAACGTTTCTTTTCTGATCATATTTCAGTTCTACTTTATATAATGTATGAAAAACAGAGCTTATGGTTATCAGTCATGAATTGTGTCAAAGACTGTGGGACAATGTCAATAACGCAGCAAATGGTGACATTAATGGAATGAGATTTGGTCAGAGATTTCAGCTGAGCAGATTTTGTTTAATTGCACAAAGTACAACAATGGGTTTTTATAATTTTGTCTCTTATGTAAAGACTGAAAACATCAAACATTTTCTGTACACCAAATTTTGATTTTTCATATTTCTACACTTAAAAAATATGAAAATAGAATATCAAACTGAAAAGCAGACTTAACTCTGTCTGATCAATAACACAACACTCAAAATGCTAATTTGTTTTTGTGGTTTGTGATGTGAAGATTAAATTAATAACGTTTTAAAGATGTTTGCTTCAATTGCAGTTAGTTATTTTTGTTAATAAATTGAAAAAAAGTCAATCAAAACTATTTTCTTGTACCATGTAATAAATTTTCCCAAACACAAAGTTTACAAATTATATTGTCAAATCAAGAAAAATGTTATATTAATGTAATTTAGCAGATGATATTTTACTTGAAATTCACCTGCCCATGTCTTCCAATTATTTTTATCAAAAGCTTTTTCTTCAGTTCTTATTTTCTCATTCAATTTGAAATGGTGGAAACCCAACGACCAGGATCCGAACTGTTACAAATGTATATTGATTTTAATTTCCACATCAGTTGTGGGCAAACACAAGCAAACATGGGAGGCTCTGGAGTATCGCACCTTATTTCTTTAAACAAGGCATATTGTTGAATTACATGGAGGGAGAAAGGCTGGAAGCGACAGCTGGGAAAAGCCATGTGGAAGTGATGGGTTCTGACTTTGACAAGCAGCTGGTAATAAGCAAAGGAGCTTTAGAGAAAACGATTTCAACAAATCCGCTTGTTCCTGTGACAACCCGTCTCATTCATGACCAATGAAGGTGTTTACTTACTTGTCTTGAAGTGCTTTTTCTTCTTATGTGCTGTTTTAACTTCCTTGTACAAGCACTTTGAATTGTCTTTGACTGAAAAGGTGCTGTATAAATAAAGTTGCCTTGCTTTGCTCTGAGATAAACTATGTGACATTTTGAGTTGTTGACAAGCAGCTAATGATTACAAGAAGACAAACACAGCAGGATAAACACAAATGAAATTCTATATGTTATTCTAAATAACTTTTTTTAAATATTATTATTCGTTGCATTGTCTTCTTTCAAATCACAGAAGCATAAACATGAAAGTATTGAGGAGCCAACATAGTGAGAGACAAATAAACTAAACTTGTTAAAAGAGAATGATTTTATAACATGCACATAAACTTTTGAGTAAAAGGGTAGTTCCAGGAGCCAAAAGCAAAAGTCAGAAAAAGAGTGGTGACATTCAGTCTGACACGGTGCTTCCACCTGCCAGCCGGTCTCATGGCTACCTGTCCTTTACGCAGGTGGAGTCATTACTTATAAATGCCAGAGTCGTTTATGCACTGCAAAATGACATCCTGAGTGGATCAAAATAAAACCTTTGCTGGTAGTTTGTGATGGATGCCATATTTTTATTGCAAATACTGAATCCTGAGCTGCCCAGGAAGTAAATAAGGTGTGAAGTAGGATCAGGTCTGACAGCAGATCGTATTTAACAGCTTCAACATGTTCTGTGAATGTTTTTAATGCTGGCTAGACCTGGGAAATGAACAAAGTAAGTATTAAAAATCTTTGTAAAATTACTTCTTCAATTAATTCCAGTGATTTTGATCCCAAAGCGCTTCACACTCCATTCAGTTATTCACATGCTGACGGCGGTGAAGCCACAGCGGCTCTGCCCGTCTGACTGAAGCATCAACATTGTTAGTGACTCACAGGCACTTATATTTCTGTGGGAAGGAGTTTTTTATTGTAACTGTTGTTTTGTAACTTAGACACTATCATTTAGCTTTTAGGTTGGCAACATTAGTGTTTCACAACTATGAGCTGTACGCAGTTTGACCAGCGTGTGAATTCACACCGAAACAACTGAGGAGGCCCCCTTAGGTGAAAAGTAGATTTATATATCAAGGTAACATTTTCTTCTGGCTACACAATGAGAAACAACATTAAAACAATGTTGCCAAACATCTGAGACTTAAGACGATCTGCCCATTCCTCATGTTGAGTCTGGAAAGTGAGAGGAAGCCAGAAATCCCAGAGAAAGTGTAGAAAAAGCAGCTGAGACAATCAGATGGGAGTTGAACCAACTATCTTTTCACTCCAAAGCAAAAGAACCAATGAGACAAAATGAAAACTAACGTTAGTTTAGATTTATGCAGACATGAACACAAACTTAACATAACCCAGCATATAGTCATAAGCTAAGCACATTTTTGAAATCTAGAAGACAGAAGAGCTCCTGAGGTGCCATGAAGAACTACTGGTAGAAGCTAATTCAAGCCATAACACATCAAATAGCAACAGAGTAATGAAAGAACCCACAGCCTGAATATAACATATCTACTGATTCTCATATAAGCATATGATGAATATCCATTTACACACAGACTGCTGCCAGTGCAGCAAAGCTTCTATTACTTCCAGACCAGGCTTCCTGTTTATTCAGTCTATTACAGCGGTGCAGTTTGGTACCTTTAGATGGGTTTCCTAATGGGCCACTCATTATCATCCAGTATTCTACTGGCCTGGCTGTCAGCACACAGATTATTGTGGTCTCTAGCTGTTTAGAATGACAATGAAGTCTGCCCTCTCTCTTTTATTTTCTTTCTCCTTTTTGATAAACGGGCCGAGATGATACACAGTATCTCAGTAAATATTCACTTCTGGAAGAGAACTTCATATTTTGCTTTTTAAAAAATCTCAAAAACCAGTTCTTCAGTAACATCTGATGACAATTTAACAATTGAATACAATTTCAATGTATTTTTCACATGATTATCCAAAAATGTTATGCAATGCTTTGTGCTACCGGCTCAGAATATTTATATCCTCTGGAGCAGGTGATAGTTTTCCTGAGTTTGATCCCCGGCAGGTTATGACAGGGACACTTGTTACAGTGTTTATAATGACTCTGAGGTTCCCTGGCAGGTTGCAGGTCTGCCAGCAGAACCTGCAATTTGAAAAACAGCTTTTGTTGGATCTTCCTACAACCACTTTAATATTGAATTTGGTACAGCTGTAAATATACATGTTCTAATGTTGATTTAACAAACTGAAAATTTTAACTATTTTTGTAATTGGCTTTTACTCACTGGTCACCTTAATTATAACCCTATCAACACACTCCTTTGGGGGAAAATACTTGAAAATATATGGATGGCCATTATCTTATTCAAAATTTAACAAGACCATCTCATTAGTCCAGGCTTCATTAGCACTTACCTTTCCTCTCCCAAGAAAGGAGAAATGACCGTTTGTCACCTTTTCTAACTACGGCCCATTTTCTTGAAGGCTTTAATTAACACAAGCCAGGCAAGGAAAATGGTGCTGTCTGTATTGTGTACTTCTGTCTAAAATCAGGGCTACATCTGCTACCCATCAATATTTCACACACATGTATTATAATTATTTTAATGTATTTACGTAAGAAAAAAAATCAAGACTGGACTTCATCAAGAAGTGCAGTCTGCTCCGTCTCTTCACTGCTGTGTCTCTGGTTCAGTCTGTTGTCCAGGTGAACACAGGTGTTTATACTCCACCATCACTTCCACTTCTCCACACATGACCTAATCCTGTTTCTTTTGAAATCTACAATAATTTCCTTGGTTTTCTTCAAATAAAACAGGCAGTTAAATCATCTTTAGAGGGAGGTCTCAAGAATTCACAAATGTTAGCTATTTGTTAGCGGCTGTGGTTTGTAAGCCACGCAAATAATGGGAATCTACTGCAGTTTGAACCACTGAACCTTTACATTTTTGCATATTGCAACCAGAAACATTAATGTTCACTGCCTGTGCTTATTTCTGCCTGTTGTTTTCAAATGCAAATTAGAGAACATACATCCTTTAAAGTTAAAATAAAGAGTTTGATGTTTGATCTTGATGGTAATTTTAGCTTTGCCGGAGGTTTTTAAGCTACTAAAATATTAACAGTATAGCGAAATGACAGAGAAATCACAGAGGTCAATGCAGACATTAGCATGTGCTATTATGTCCATGCTTTAGCAAACACTACACTGTATGAAAACAAGCGGGAGGATACCTAGCAATCAAATTCAAGCAAACATGCAGCGATATGATGCCTGCAGCTGTTCTTCTTGCAGCAGTCACTGTATCTAATTAGTGCAGTTAGTGAATGTCCTGGTGTACTTTGGATGAGCCCACACTGAGTCTGTTGATAACAGCTGCCGCTAATTGAGATCATAAAAAGAGGCTTGACCGCTCAGTAATCAGCTGCGTTGCTCTGCAGTGCACACCTAGTCACTTTTTATGGATGTTGGTTGAGAAAATGAGATACTTAGACCTAAAGCAATTAGAGAATCCATATCGCCAAGTAATGCCTGAGCGTCTGCTAAAAGATTTCTAACGTAGTTCATTAGTGTAAACTTCAAGGACTAATATCCAATTAGTCCTTAGCAGGACAAACAGAGCCTATAAGATTTCAGTAAGATTAACTTTTCCCCTTTCAGTTCAGAGGTTGGAAACTCTTATGAAAGAATCATTGAGACGTCTACAGCAAAACAACCCTAACTGTAAGACATTTTCATCATGTCTTTAGAAGTCAGTTAAACTGGACTAAATAAAATAAAATAGGATTTGAACTCTGCGTTTGGACGCAGAGACTTGGCGAATTAAAATTCTTTAAAGGTCATAACCAATTTTATGGACAGTAAACCACAATAGCTGATTTAATATTTTATGTTAGTTTGTGTTCTTGCATATTGCTTCATATTATCAGTGCCACTGTTAAACATGTTAAGCTAAAGTTATTGAAACAGAGGAAGAATCCAGGACTGATTTAGTCAAGCTCTGGTTCTTTTTCTGTTCATTTTTTAAATATAACACAGATGTTATTGTCACCTATTGCATCAGACGTTGTACTTTCTGAAATTTGGATGAAATTATCGGAGGTAAACAAAGATTTTTGGATGATTTTCTTTCTGTTTTTTTGGACATTGGGAAACTTGACTTTCCAATTCCAGTTTTTGCTGGTCCTGATGGATCAGCTCATGTCCTTCCTCCTAAATGTTGGCTCAGCTTCCTGCTGCCTTATTACTTCACAATAATACGGATGAAAACATACAAATGCTTGTGATTTTTTTTTTTTCTTCAAAATGATACTGCTAACTCAATTTGCTTGTGAAAATGCTACAAGATTACATAAAATTCAGATGCTTTTGGTACCAGTCTAAGGTACCAAAAGAACCAAAGACTGGTCCTGTTCTTTGGTGGGTAGAAACCCTGCCTTAAAAGCTTAAGAGTTATAAAAGGTTGTCAACATTTTCAAAGAATGTTCCAGTATAAAGAAAGGTTGAAAGTGCCAAAAAATAAATAAAACAGTCACTTTGCTGTCATATGTTCATACTGCATTTGCCTCAGGGTCAATTTGCTCCCTGAGGCAAAACACAAGTGTCCAGCTCCCTCCAAGGCCCAGCTCTGTCAGTGCTGCTTGAATGAATCATGTTTCCTTTCAAATACAGCAACTTCTTATGGCTTCTCTACTTTATTTAGCTGCACTTACACATCACTTATGCTAACAATAACTAACATTGAGTTTTGCCTCTCAGAAACAACTTTACTCTGATATATTGCCAAGTAATGGTCTCAAATTGAGAGCAAGTTGAGGAAACCTTCAGCTTTCAGTTCACTGGTTATGAGACTGGATGATCTCCTTCCTCACATATAAAACATTCTGATGCACCTGCTGTGTAGAACATGTCAGAGGTGGAGTCTGGTCACGCCCAAAAGTCACTGCAGATGCAAGAGCTGCTACTGGCTTTGTTTGCTTTGCCAAAAGACCGTATTATTTTTTAACAGGATGCATGTAAACAAACTCTCAGGAACACATTTATTTGCTCACACCTACATATGCAACTGTGTTCACACACCTATTTATTATCAAAGTTCCCCATCCCAACCTCAAACAGCTGCAACAACAGGAGGTTAGAAAGTAGAATGTATTAACATCTGCTCATTGCAGATTAATGGGAAAAATCATCTGTAAATTAGGCTTGGAGCTTACTTTACTCATCTGCTCACTCATGCACTGAGGGAAGACGGAGAGAAAAGAGAAAAAGATGCAAAGCCACAGTGTGTCACCAGGAAGTCGGCTCATCTCCTCACATCCTTCATTCCACACAGTCATCTGTTGTTTCTGTTCATCATAAATAATTTGTCTTCCACTGAAGTGAAGCATTTACCTCACAGTCATTTAAAATATGCTTATAATTGATTATTTTTGCACAATTAATGAATATACAATTTAAACAAAATAATGTAAATCGGAGAGGTGCTCAGGAGAGTGTGACCCAGTAAACCTGGGGATGTGCCAACTACAAGCTTTGGACGACCCTTACTTAGGGTGTTTCAGTAAGATTTTGTCAAACCATCATTACTATACGATTAAGCACCAACAAAACAATGTATTATTGCATTTTCATATTTGTTCTGGTACTTGGCAAAGAAATCTCTTGAAAGTCCTTAAAATAAAATGTTAACTTTGAAACAAACTTCCTTCAGAAGAGAATTTCTTCTTTCATGTACTTGTTGCTCCTCCCAACCACATCCAAATATCCTTCTTGTAGCACCTTAATTATCTGAAGTTAAAATAAACTTTTTAAGCTGCAATTATTCTTCTGGAATTAACTTAAAATTTATTTTCTCCAGCAGGTTGATACCAGTCTGATTTGAAAGGGGAGAGAAGAGACTTAGTTTGTATATTAGTGATATACTGACCATAACAAATCTCCTTTCTAGGTCAAATGTACTTTGAATGCATGCTGTTTCATTTTATTAATTAACATAGCAACTTCTATTTGTTTTAGAATATAGTTAGATGAAAATAAAAGCATATCTTGGTGGGTCTGGTCTGAATTTGTAGGTTTTCTTAAGTAAGACAATTTAAGCTTTGAGCTTTTTCAGTTGATTTATGATTCAGAATTTTTCCAGACCAATGTTTGTTTCATGTAACAAATCATATTTGATTAATTTCACTAAATGTGAGGTCTAAAACAAGTTCATATTGTAAATGTATTCCTGTTTGTATGTAGGTTAATTATACATAACCTCCATATGTTGTAATCCATTTACAAAGTTTTAACGTTATTTGAATGCAAAAGAAAACTGCAGTATTAAATGTATCTTTACCCTAACTTTACCTTGGGTCTTTACTAATTGGAACCACATTATAATAATGAAATACAGAAACATGACATGGAAAAATCCTAGCAACCCTGGTTCCCAGAAAGTAAGAGGCAAGAAAACTGTCATTTAAATTGATTTGAACTGTCACCACATGTTATATGTACAACTACTCATCCCTTCCTGCTCACTGTAAACTCCTCCAACTTCTAATTTCTACCTTTTGTGCCCAATTCCAACTTTTCCTCTGCTGAAACCTGTCAACGGATCTGGAGGAGAGCAATGAATCAGCCTCCATTTATACCTTTAGCATGAAGAATTGAGATATGATGTGCAAATTTGACATCATTAAACTCAATGAATATGACTGTTATGCTTATAGCAGGAAATTCTGCATTATATGTATGCAAATCCATCGCTACAGCCTAGTTGTTAAAATTGATTGAGGTCACACTGCTCTAAGGTAATGCATATCCACCTGCAGTCATTTGTCCTGTTTTATTGATTCTGCTTCAGAGTCTTTATTAGTTGGCATATAATTTCCCTCGGCCGGCTTGGCCTGTGAAAATGAGCTACAAGCTTATCAATGGCCTGTGGCCAGGAAATACCTTCATGAAGAATAGGCGAGTAGCAAGGGGTGCAGACATTAACCGACACAAATTGACTTTCCTTGACAAGATCATTTTGAATTGACCATTGCCAGATATTTTTTGTCCTGTAAGAATTTAGATGGAATACTTAATGATTAGGGAAATGTGTTGAATATTTTTTTGGATTGTGTAGAAAGCTTTGAATCTGTCAGTAGATCCACTCATGATTTCAATCAAGGACCAATTAGATTTATGGGCTAATTTGTGATTGTAGGTTGGGCTGCAAAGGTCAACATCATCAGAGAATTTCAATCTGATCATCAACACATCTCTGTGTGACTATGAGCTTTAATTAGACATTATGCTGCCATCATTAAATATACTTCAAAGTCTCTTTTGAAGATATCCCAAAAGACATCCTCATGTGCATTATTTCACCTAAAAACCTAGATGAAGAAGGTACAGAATGACCTAATTACATGGAGCCTTGGCGCATCAATCCAGTGGATGATTTGTTTTTAATCTCTGACTTCAACTTGTAAAGTTAATAAACGTAGCTCCTGAAGTCAATCTGTAAACCACATGCTGGGAAATATGCTGCATTTGCACTGAGAAGTTAGGTTTGAAGTTTTAAAGCTGAAACCTATGTGTGACTTTGACAACATAATTGGACAATGCAACATGTATAAAAACCACAAAATGAAGCAGAACATGTCTGTCCTCACTAATCACCAAGGAACCAAAAACATTCAAATTATGCCATAAAAAATGCATGTAGGAAAAATTTCATTGCTAAGTTTTATTAATTTCTCTCGGCTAAACATGATTCATACCAAAGTTGCTTTTGTCATTGTGATGCACTTTTTGAATCAAATTGTTGTTTCTATAAATTGATTGTTGCTGATCGGGCACCACAAGTCTTTGATGACAAACTTTGAAATTCCTCTTAGAACAAACTGTCGTAATTTTCCACTGCTCCTCGTCTCTGCCATCATCACCATGACCCTCAGCTAGTTTCATGCCTCAGAGCCACAACGCCCACTCCACGCCTCGCAGTTCCTCAGTTTTACCCTGAAGCTGTGGAGGCTGACCTCCCTGCTGCTGTGACCGCCGGGGCTGCCATCATCCTGGCTGTCACAGCAGCTGCTCTTCAGCCGGCAGTAACACCAGCAGCCTCTGCAGCTCAGCCGACCGCAGCCACCCCTGCAGCACCAGCGGCCTCTGAACCTTCTGCTGAATTCCACCTGAGGCCCTTAGCTGCAGAGCCTCCCTATAGTCTCAAGTCCTGAGTTTCCTCAAGGGTCTCTGTGTCATGAACCTCTCTCTATGAAAGTCTTCTCCAGCTCTGAAGCTTCTTCACTCTTGTCTTTCTCCAGAGCTCCTTTCTGGGTTCCGGTATGAAGATCTTCTCCAGGACTTTTTCTTTGGTCTTCCTGGTCTGCAGGGTCCCTCTGTGGGTCTAGGCCTCTACATTGGTCCCTCAGAGCCACAGCAGGTACATGTGTCCCTCCTGAGCACCGGTGTTCCCTCAAGGGTCATCCCCTACCATTTACCACATGAAGATGTGTGACAGTGTTTAGAAGATTGAGATATTTTGAAAAATATTGGTTAAAAGAAAGAAAAATGTGATTTGAGGGAGACTGTAACATCTTCTGCTTTTCCTTTGTCCTAGTCTAAGGTGTTCTGTCCCCTTTTCCTTCCCTCTGCTCAATTACCATTGCAGTGTGAAGAGGTGAAAAGCTTCAGCTGCAGCTTAAACCTAACAAGCTCAATTTCTTCTACTGGTCCCCAGATTCATCGCCTTGCAGGATTCTAGACACTATTACTAGCAAGCAAAGACACAGAAATGTCCCGTTTTGCAAGGAATTTCTCAAAAAAGTATTCCCTGTTGTCTTCAACCCTTTCCTGGGAAAGACGTTGATTTTCCAGTTTTTCTCAATTGCTTTGGTGCATTTCTCTGATCATTTCTGAGAGTTAGTTAATTTCATAACTAACATTAATTCCATAATGTTAGTTATAAAATTAACATTTTCATAACTACGTATTCAACCTCCACAATATTTAGCCATTAGTTCACATCATAATAGCAGATTATCATTCGTTCCAACAACTGCATGCTAATTCTTCTTCTTGGACTTCATGCATCAGTTTCTTCCATACGAGTCAGCTTTTTTTAAAAATGTCATGCCAGTGAAAATGAACTATCTGCAGAAGAATATAACCTATTTGTTAGAATCTGCCAAGCAAAATTGATGCATTTCTTTATTGTTTGTTCCTGAAAATGTCCCTAAAGTTCTATAATTTCTCCTGGGTGAACTTTTATTGTTCACAGCTGTTCAAAGTTTTACCCAAAGGGTGTTTTTTATGTTTGCTGCAGGAATGAATGTTATTCTAATTTGTTCACAGCATTGTGCCAAAGCAAAGTTCAAAGAGCATACGCAGTAAAATGTCAAGCATATGTATTCGGTGTCTTGTACTGTAATTACCTCCCCGTCTGACTAAACTGTAGATTTCAAATGGCTGCGCAAATAATCAATAGACAAACATATTGTTGTCTTGAGTTTTTTTCAGGTGGCGTCACAAAGGTCTGGATTTTCTGCATTTAAAAACAGAATTAATCGTCTTAATGAAAATGAGACAAAGCCATTTGACTATGATCTTCATAAGCAATGGTGCCAGAGTTTTAATGATGACGCTGACACTTTCATTGACATGAATACTCGCTCCGAGGAACGGACTATCCATTCTGAACACGTGGCTCTCTTCTGTAGGTTACAGTCCATTGCATTTTGTGCTAACTGCTTTGGGAAGTGAGCTACTTGTATGTAGATATTAATTGGGACATAAAACAGCACCAAAGCAATGGAGAAAAACTGTATGAATGGCCCATATATTGTCATTAAGGTGGAGTTTGGAGCCGTTCCACCACCTTAGTGTTGGCTGATTGTACCAGACTTTGATCCCAAACACACATCCAAGCTGATTTTGGAAAGGATAACACCGGCTAAAATGTATTATCTGGATTGGTCCAGAACTCAACCATCTCAAACAGATAATGGATGGAGCTGAAATGCCAGGTTCATGGCAGAAAACCAACTAATTACTTTCTTTTAATAGTAAAATATCTTTTCATTATAAATGGTTATATTATGTCAGTGACTTGTTGTTTACAGTATAAAACTAAAAGCAAACATATATTGTTTGTTCCCAACAAGATAAAGGTGACAAATGTGTTTTATCCTGATACCTGAAACAGCACAAGGATTATGCGTCTAATCCAGTAGGCATTCATAATCTAATTTATCCATCTTTTATTGCTTTTACTCCATCCTTTAGAATTAATGGCGCTTCCTTCCATGCTGCCTGTAGCTGTCTGCTCATGTGACCGGTGGATTTCTGCGTTGTGTGTGTTGTGTGGTGATCAGACAAACCACAAGACATCAAGTCTGGGTTTGGAGGCGGTCTCCGTTTATTTAATCTGTCAATCGGGAGATATTAGCATTAGCACCTAGCATGTGCTCCAGTTCTCCAACCCGATCTATACAAAATAATAGTTAGCATGCATCAAATGATATAAAGGTGTAATAGCAACTCAAATGAAAATATCCAAACACTTATCATTAATACAGAAGGAAAAATAAACATTTGAACAATATAAATGAAAGGATTACAATAGATTATAAAACTTGCCTCTCCCCAGTGGAACGAATAAAAAAGGGGAGAGGAAATTAATAACTTAATATTTATAATAGTCCTGGAGGACCCTGAACAAAAGAAGAAGAAAATAAGGCGGAGTTGGAGGACCAAACCCCTTATAGTAGACACAGAGGAACACAGCAACAGTCAAGTAGAAGCAGACAAATACATAAAAGAACACATTTTGTGGAAATATAAAACTATTAATATAGACCCAGTTACACTCACATGTTTTATCTGTTTGACTGATTGCATACACGATCTTGCAAACTCTCACCTAGTTTTAAATGCGCTGTGTGAGACGAATGATACGCACTTGTCCATGTCTAAATCAACCCTGGCCTGGTTTGAATGCTGGCTTCAGTGAATAGTAGCAGCTGTCTTGCTGAGACATTCCAAGTGACAGGGTGGCTCTTCATGTCATATCATTGTTATGCACCAGAGCTCAGACACCAGTCAGATGCACACACCGAGACCCGGGTAAGCGTCCCCAAAGGAAGGAAGGCGTTCCACGGATAAGAATGAGAACAGTGTAATCATGCCAGACCTGGGTCATGTTGAATGTGTGTGTGTCCTTGCACCGAGTGTTGCATGTGTGTGAATTTGCATGCCTGAATGTGGGAACGCTTACGCTGGGAGGATCCAGAGAAGGAAGGCATGGGTGCGTATTTCTATATTATCTTCTCCAAGGGCATTCTGTTATAATGAATACATCATCCTGTTATCTGAAGTCAGCAGTATTTGCTGATACCTTGTTTCCTGAATAGACTTAAATAGCTCGCAGTAAAAGCACACTTCCAATAGGCCGATGTTGGCATCATTGTAATTATCTTATTACTTATGATTTTTTTACAGTAATGTAGAACACACAGCACAGCAAATCTAATCATTCACCTCAAAACCTATTCTCCTCAAAGGCCCTTTTAAAGTATGTTTCACTGACTTCAAATTTGATCTTTTAGGTTAAATTTAAATAGTGATTACTCCGTACACTATGAAATGTAAATCTGTACTTTTATTCAGTTTATTCCTTATGTTAGGAACCTTGAAAGTAAAACTGCTTCAGCTTCTCAAACTCCATTTTAATGGGACCAAGGTGCTGCTGCAGCTTTTAGATGCGACTCTGCTTCAACACACCTGAATCAAATAATTTGGTCATTAGCAACACTATAGAACTCGATGCCACTTAGGAGAAAATCCAGCTACTTGATTCAGGTGTTTGAGATCACAGACACATCTAAAAGTTACAGACTACCAGCCTTCAAGGACTACATGACCAGATTAGGATGAAGATTACGAAATTGATTATGCAATTTAAAGTGGCTCATGTTTGCCCCAGTGACTTTCCATTGTTTATTTGCTGTGAGATAGTTTCCCCCCCCCTACTTTTCAAACTTTTAGTCAACTCACAGACTTTATCCTTTACAACATAATGTCTTTTTCCATATAAATGAAAGTTTGTGGAAGGCATTAAAGAGCAAAATGGTGAGAGGGAGAAGAAAGATGGTGTGAAGGGGCTTAAACTGTTAAAATCCTGCCCTATGGGAGTGAGACTACAGACAGTGACACCAGGCAATTCATTAGTGGCAGGAAACGCTGTGATCCGAAGCAGCTGTGAGCATGCTAATGTTCTTCCCTTGACTGGACATGCCACTCTTTGCCTGATGTCAGTGTAGGAGGCTACCACATTACTCTCATGAAACAGATGTTTGGAAAGGACTTTTAACATTCCTTGTGGCCCTGATGAGTAATTAATTCTGGCATTCGTTTTGCACAGAGGCCTTTAATTTTTATTTATCTAGTTTAGGCTTGCTGAAGTCACTCGTTTTTATGGTCTCTATTGTATACCTGTTGCACATTCATAGTATTTCTGGGAACTCCAGCATTTACGTTGCCTTTCATCAAAGGAAGCCAGTGGATGAAGTGGTTCTAACTGCATGTGGACTAAATCAATCTATTTTCCGGATGTGGTGGGCTGTTAGCTTCTCCAAAACTGAAAAAGCATGCATGCTGGGTGGCACTTTCATTTCCTGCCTGCTCTCCACACATTAGAATAATGTATCAAGAAGCTTTACAATTATTAGTCATTTCATAATACAGATTTGCAGAGTTTTATTTTGATTATTGCATTTATAAACATGTTAGAGTTCAAAGTGTCTGGAGGGTTACAGTAATAGATTTGCATGAACGAGGCAGTGTGCAGGTTAAAAACTTTTAATGGATGTGATAATGTAAAACCACTAAATTATGTTTTATGCTCGTATTAAATATGAGATAAAATTATATTATTAGACACCAGGTGGCTATTTCCTGCAGCAACTGCTTAAATGATGCCCTCTAGAAATGTGGTTAAATTAAATTGTCTTTTTCCTTTTTTATTCACATTCCACATAGAGAACCATACAGCAGGAAATGGCACTCAATACAAATAAGTTAAAACAAACGTATGTATTGAATTAAAAATGTATTTTCTATATCAGTATGCAAAGGAACCAGCTGATTGTTAAGTATTAGGATCTGCAGTTGGGAGACGTGGCTTGAATGTGGACCCAAGGACGCATTCTTAGTTTTGAGGTCAACAGCCCTGTTGCTCTGTCGGCCTTAATCACTTTTCACATTAGCATGTTGGCGCTGCTGGGGATCGATTGGCTGCCTGCGCTCAGCATGCGTTCTGGTCTTGCTTCAATTACACTTGATTCGAATCAAAGATAATTTATTTGTTCTACAAGTGGAAGAGAATCACACCAACCCAGAAAGAAAGTTGGTTATTGATCAATCTCATATTATATCTGTTACAGGTTTGTTGATGAGGGCAGCAGCACACCAGCCACAGATCAACCAACCGATGCTGCCAACCTTATTTAAGTAAAATCAGGTTTGCTCTATATAGCACTGTGGCTTCTCTCTCCAATATTACGTTTATTTATTTCAGTATAAACCAGCTATTTCTAAATTTGGTGGAAAAACCAAGCTATGATTGGTACATGTTGTGAAAATGAGTGTTGGTTTCTATGGAGGTTGTTTGTATGTAAAACAAGCTAAAAGAAGAAGCGTAGTTAAGTCATTTCATTCACTTGTTTGTTGAAAGTGACTACAGTTTTTTATTTAAATTCATTTCTGTTGATTCCTGCTTAAATATGGCAAAAATAATAGCTAGTCATAAAGTTGTGCTGCTGTGTTTTAGCTAACCTGCTCTTTATTTTGAACCGTTTGGATTCTGACATTAGTTTTAGCAGTTGCTCCCATCTGGAAGGTATTCATTTATTTCATTTCATGCAATCCCACCTGTTTTGTTTGTAAATTTATATGAATCTTTTGTATATAAATATGTTTGATACAGATATATTGCATCCATTGTTACAGATATAATATTTCAAATATGCATCCATAATATGCAGACAAGAACAGTTTATGAGATTTAATGTTGGAGAATAGGGAAAAAAACTGAAGTAAAAAGCAGAAAAACTAAAAATGCATCAGCCTGTTATGATGGAAACTTTCAGATGTTCTTAAAACACTTTTGTACAGCAAGAAACTTGTTTGTATAATAATCATATCTCTATTCCTTCTGCTGTTGTTCATCTTGTCTGGGCATATAGCACATATTGCAGTTGTGTGTGTGAGTGTGTGTAGCGTTAACAGAAATACTCAGTAATTCCAGTATTGAATGTATAAAAGCATCAGAGTTCTGTGCAGAATACTAATCAGTTGGAAAAAATGGAAATAGTCAGAGATGCATTCAGAAGCCTGCATGAAACAAACTTGAGAGGGAAAGGATTATTATTTTACACAAAGAGAGTATAAATGTACAGGGACACAGAAAAAAATCATCCACAAGCATAGATGCAATAAATATTTTCAAAACTTTGTACAACAAGCAATTCATCCTACCTCTTGGGAGATTTTGACATTCAAAAAATCTTGAAAAATGAATAACATTCAATAAAACAAATGATCCTGTTATGGCTGAAATGGAAAACCGGAAATGAAGAAAGAAAAAAAACATGTACGAAAGTGTTACTGGTGTGGGTAAAAAAAAAAAAACTTGAGGGCTTTGAAACAGTGAGAAAATACTAAACTCATCACAGGATTGTGGTGGGAATGTAAAACCAGATGTGGCCAAGCTTCCCTTAGCATGGCCTTAAAAGGCAATTCAGGTTTGGTTTGATAGCTAGTTAGCTAATGTTATCATTAGTGAGTAAATGCTAGTGTTAATTACTTCCATACATTACATTACAGACATTACATTACAGACATGCTTCCATAATAATGTACCTTATTGTTTGTTAAAAAAAATGAGCATGGTGGTGCAAACGTCGAGTCAGCAGAGTGACTTCGCTCTGGACTGTTCAGATGCTGCTGAGCACGATGGGCTAAACTGTGTGAGCTCATTTCCTTGAATGAGCAGTGAGAGTGATGCTGACTATTGTTACTAGTGAGATTAACTCTAAATTAAGCATTGTTCTCTCTAAATACTAAGTAGATTACATTTTTCATATTGGAAGTAAACGTTACTTAATAAGTACAAGCAATAAGAGCATATATTTTTGATGGCCTAGTAAAGTGTATGCAAGTCTGGGTAGGTATTGGATTTCACAGCGCAGTATCAGTGACAAAAATGACTGTCTGTGCTTCACAGCTCAGTCCTGTTCATGGACTTTGAATGTTGCAGGTCACAGCACTGAATACGAATCAGTTTACCTCACTCTCCTGTGTGTGCACCATGCTGCAGGCCACTAAGGGAGATAACACTAACTCGCATTGATCCTCCATTCCAGCTCTTTTGTTAGCTGATTACAGAGGAGGCTTGTGACCACAGGCTGTTACATTGCAGAGGCCCAATGTCAGGTTTAACTTGGGGCAAGGCATCCCGAATATATTATGCTGAGGGATTCTGATAAATCACTGAGTGTGGCTAATCCAGGATGTCGCTCTTGACTTGAAGGACGCAGAAGGCAAATTGCCTCGAAGGTGACATGAATCATCATTTTGTACAGAACTTTGCATGGCTGTTGTCAGATGCCATGGTCTGTTGTCTTCTGAAAATCCACTGATAAATTGTGGTTGTGCACTTAAAATGTAGTGGAGCAAAGAAAACACACTCATACACAAAGTAAATATATGTTATAGCCTTGAGTTTTAGTGAATGATAGTGAAATATTGCAGCCTTAAAGGTTTGTGAAGCCAGACGATTTTTAGAACTACACTCTTCTTTTGTTGAAAACTGTTATTGCAGAGATTGTATTAGAAATGTATAAAATTTTAAAAATAAAAATTGTTTGTTTATTTCATGGAGTCATGTGAGATCTGTGCTCTCTCCATTGAGAACAATAATTCAGTAACTCTGTTAGGTGACCAGAACTGCTGTGGCCTATAGAGAGAGAAAAACATCACTATATTACAAAATGTTTGATAATTGGAAGAAAGTGTTAATAACTGTTAATAAACTGGTGAAATCAGGCTTCCCTCTCACCAACCAGATTCAGTCTTTTGAATCTTTGAAGCCTCTCCCAACATTCAAACCACCAAATGTTTTTGTGCCAAATACCAATTCTCTGGTTGTTCATCAGTATCAGAGAGGTGAGTCTGCCATCTCCTGGATTTTTGTTAATCAGGAGGTGGTGCCACAAAGTCCCGAGTCCACTATACTTTGAGTCATCCTAGTAGTTGGCACATCTGGTTTTACATTCAAATAGCGTTTTGGTCCCGCTTATGTTTTAAGCTATGTCACTGGTGAGATTGTAGGCTATAATGTCTGATAAGAACAAGTAGGCTGTTGTTTGGTTGTATCCATTGAACTTTGCTATTTTTGGTGAAGGTAGCCAGAGATGCTTTGAAAGCATCATATGATCGATGGGGGTCTGATGATATTGCATTTTTGATGGCTGCTACTTGAGAGATATCCCCCTGGCTGTAGCCATAGCAACCCCTAAGTAAAGCCTCTCTATTCTTTTCAGTGCTTTTATAGAGCCTCACAGAGCCGAACCCTCATGAATTCAAACGTGAACGCAGAACTCTCACATTTATCTTATCAACAAAGCACTTATTTAAATAAAATCTCTTATGCAAAGGTTTCTTTTTTGGTTTTGAAAGGTGTTTGCATAATAAACGTACTTCAAATCACTCTCTTTCCATGTCTCTTTGTGGCGTGTTTAAAACAACCTAGTGCCAATTCTGAATGCTCTCATCTGATCTCCTCAACCCTGCATCACTGCATAAATACAAAAGCAACCAAAGTTTTTATCCCAAAGTCAAATCTATGCCGTGTGCTTGTGTATTCTCTTTAGGTTACATCTATCTACAGCAGCAGTGTGAAACCTATTTTTGTTTTCTGACATATCAAAATCATGACTGTCCTCAAAGGCCCAGTTGTGGCAGAGCATCCTGCAGTACTTAGCACTGATTTGATAAGTGCTACTTTTTACCATGACATGATTTTGAAGCATACAGAGATAATCATATTTGAATGATAAAAAATTACATTTAAGCACACAACTTTAAGGTTCTATGTAGAGTGTAGACAGTCACATATATGGTTATGGCCCTGTAGTCTTCAGGCCTGGCATGGCTTTGCTCCAAGAGGTCAATCAGAAGATCTGACACCTGCTCACATCTTGTATTCTTGCATTGTACCACTCCAAAACACTGCTGAAAAACGTTCTGCACAGCATTTTCATAACAAAGGAGCTTCTATGCATTAAATACTTATGTGAATTTGTCTTTTCTCAAAGGGAAATTATAGGTTAGAAAAAAAATTATCAAGTAAAGGTCAAAGCCAAGCACCATGACAGACATTATGAGTGATAAGTACAATAATAAAATTAAATGGCGGCATTAGCGAAGCCATTTAAAAGTGTGAAGCTGAAGGTAGAAGAAAAAGAAAAGGTGGAAGATGTTCACATCTGATGAGAAATAACAGAGTGGGGTTATCAACAGTGTAGAATGAGAAAATGTTCCAACTAAAAAAATGTAAAAAAAATAAAGTTGTGAATAACCAGGGAGTAAGTATAAAATCTTCCCATTAAATTGTCTCTATTTTGGTTTTACAGCTGGGGTGACACGTCGTCCTGTGTCTCCTGTCAAAGTGAACAATGAGGGTTTATCTGTGGACAGTCTGTCTTTGACAGCCCTTAGAATATGTAATGTGTGCAACAAAGTTCATATCCCTTCACCTATTTCACTCTTTATCACATTGCCACCACACACTACAGTAGGTTTTACTGTATCTTTGTGCCGTAGACCAACATAAAGCTATGCATTGTTGTGAAGTGGTAGGAAAAAGACTGTCAACATTTTTTATGAATAAAAGTCTGCTGTTGTTCTGGCAGGTGAACCTCTGCCTCAGTCTCAGGTTTTTGCACCAAAAGCAGATTTTCTGTAAGGATCACCCAGTATGTAAATGTATTTATATCTATGGCCATCTTTCCATCACCTCTGACCTTCATCCCTTTTTAGCTGAAGACAGCAAATCCCACAGCAGGATCCCATTAAGACTTCACCTATCACATAAAATCATAAAAATAAAATGCTGTCATTTTTTCTCTGGCGAAATAATCTGGTACAGTTCAAACAGAATGAATAAATGTGTAAGGCACAGTGGATACAGGTCCATCCAACAAAGCCATTTATTTTAGGAACTTTATCAGAAAGTGAAAAACATTAATTAGATTAATTACAGAGAGATGAATTATGTTAAATATGATGATTTTCCACTTACAGCTAACGAAAACATGACATCTAAAATTAGAATATTAAATCGGAACAATACAAAGGCTCTGTTTTAAAACAAAAATTTAAGGTTAATGACAAATATGTTCAATATATTCCTAAAGGTTATTTTCAAAAGATAGTTTTAATCTGACAAACAAGGCTCATTTAGATGTACATTCTAATTTACTGAATATGTAATTGCAGCCCATTAATATTTACCAGGTGATTAAACTTTGCTAATTCTCAGACGGTGTAAAACTTCAACATACGCTTGTATAAGAACTTAAAAGCAGCCGCTTAAAAGACTGTAGTTTTATAGTAAAAGCACATTGATGCTTTTATTTCCATTTTATTCTGCCTGAGCTGAGAGAATCTGAGAATAAATCCAGGTGATAAAATTCCAGGGCTTAGATTAAAAGCAATTGAGCAAATGTGGAAAAAGTCTCTTTTAGTTCGACTGTGTATTCAGTCATGTATATATGTATGTAGGTGTGTGTGTGTGTGTGTGTGTGTGTGTGTGTGTGTGTGTGTGTGTGTGTGTGTGTGTGTGTGTGTGTGTGTGGGTGGGTGTGTATGTTTTTGTACACATGCATTTCATGGATCACTGAATCACACAAAGGGTCAAAGATCGCAGGGATTTCCATTTAGACTGAGATCTTCTCCAGTGAAGCGATGCTAGGAGACATACAGCTGTAGGCGACGTTTTAAGGTGTGTAAACATACAGACCAACTGTGCACAGATTCAAACTGTTGGGGGTCACAGGTGTCCACAAAGGATCAATTCAGAAGGACGTCACAGGCTGACACTGAATGCTGACTGACATGGAGCCAAACTGACAGGGGAAACCATTTAGAAACGATTTTTCTAAACATTCCTTGTTTGATTTGCTATTACTCACAAGAAAAATAAAACACTTACGTACGTACCTGAAAAAAATGTTGATATTTGGTCAAACTTAAATGATCATTATCTTCTTTCAGGATACAACTGCAGTCTTCATCATCATTTGCAATGATATGGAACAGAAGAAAATAACGTCAAAAATGCATGTCCTGGTTTATCACGTCTTCAGATGTGATTTTACTGAATAGAGTACACGGAGATCCAAATCTGGCTCGTTCTGCCAGACTCACATTCAGATACTCTCGTATAAATGAGCTATTTTCAATTATCTCAGGCAAAATAAAAGAAGCCAGTATAATTTGATATCCACTTCTTATATTATCTGTAGTGATATTTAAAAATGAAGCTGCCAGCCGCAGCTCATGACATGGTGTAACACTGAGCATGGCTCACATCTGAGGGATGCGCCTTGGCTAACGTCCAGTTTCCTTTTGGCTGAGTAAGCCTTCGTCTCTCAAGGTTTGGCGCTGCGGCTTTCGACTGCAAATGAGCTGTGAAGACCAAGCTTGCAACTGGCCTGAACATCTTTACACCGATGTTATTTACAGAACAATTACAGTAAATGTAACATTTTAAAAATGATCTGTCAGTAACAGAATTTAATAGAGTTGTGTTTTAAGAGTAATAATGATTGTATGAAACTGCAAAATGCCCATCTGTTGTTGAAAGGTTAACAGGATTCTTTGCAGTTTGAATCTGAAATATGAATTGTCATGTTATTGTTTTAAATGGGCAGAATTATATATTTCTCATGTACATAGTACCATTATATGAAATAAACATGACTTCAAAGAAATGTGACTTTGCAAATTAATGCCTTGAAATTGGGTCTCTGTCTCTTTAAGACACTCTGCCTTCAGCACGTCACCACAATGTTCCTCCATTAAGTCTTTAACATCGTTCTTATTAATTAGATCATCATCACAGATGATATCACATCCAATTCTACACAACAAAAGCATTTTAGAACATACTGAATAGAATGAATGCATCAATATTTAAAGGACAGTTTGAGTTTTATCTATTATGTATTATATTTCTGACAGGCCATTCACCCAGGTGTGTTTCTATATGGGACTGTGTGACCCCCCTTTATATGGTGGCAAGAATCTCAAAGGTCAAATAATTACTAGTTAGTTCCTCTGATTGGTGAGAATGGAGAACAAAAGGTCTCATAAAGACGTTTCTGCTACAGTGAGCAATTTATGAGGAAAAAGAACAATTTGCATATACGTAACCTTTGATTTACCAATCCCCTAGACACATTAGGAGAAAGAAAACGCCTTCATAAAAATCCCTCTCACCTCCTATGAGTCTTGGTTTGTATTCAGTGTCCTCTGCCTTTCAACCCTTTCATCAGTTTTCTGCTCTTCCCAGAAATATTGTTGAGGCGCTCACCTGTCAAGTAGCTATTATGGCTGTCTGTTTTTGCTGCAAGGTTGCTCTCTTCACTGTGCAAGTACAAACACGATCAAACTTTAAAACTTTAAATAGAACTTCATGTCCTTTCTCACTCTCTGACTATTTAGACATATAGAAGGACAAAGAGGGAGTACAGAAAAATGAGGCATAGAGAAGAGCTTATAATAGACGAGGCATTCATGTCATTTTTTACTTGATGAATTGAGCTAAATGTCTGTCCAGGCTGGACCTATTCATTTGCAGTTATGTATGGATTTGGGTCATTGTCTTATAAAGTGAAACATGAAGAAACAAAAAACAAAAAAATGCTTGGTTTTCAGTATTATATGTTCCCTCTTTTGAGCTGATTGTCCTTCTTGAGACTTTCACAAAACTGCAAGATAGTGTCGTGAAAAGATCTGTTTTTGTTTTTCTGTTATACTTAAAATGTTTCATATGATCACTTTTCAAATCAAAGATAACCTGAGTGAATGAAAAAATAAATTAAATTGCTGTTTAATTAGAATTTCAAAAGCCTAACCAAAACAACTTACCCCTTTGTAAAAATTAAATTGCACACCATGTTAAATTGTAAATTAATTATCAACCCTGTCTTGTTGCTCAGTCATGTCTGACAACATGCAGAAGTCTAAAAGATATTAAAAATTATTATTAAATATTATTCTCTAATTCTATCTCTATACAACAAAATGAAAGACATAAAATGTCATAAATAGGGGAATTTGAAGGCAAAACTACTGCTGACCAAAATAAAACCCTAACAAATTCTCATTTTTGCCAAAAATAACTTTATGATTCCATAGAGCTTCAGAAAAATATTTTGTGGACGTACAGAGAAAAGCTGGATTTTCTGGAATTGTGCCTCTTTAATATCTGGTGTAAAACTGTTTTAGAAAAAGAAGACGTACTGTTAGACGTGTCGGAGGGACTCCCAGCTTCAGTAGCAGAGAGTTTAAATTATTTTATTTTTGACTCTTCCAGACTTCCATAATGACAAACCTTAGCCCTAATGCACATGCTTGTGCTGTATGTATGAACTCATGGACAGGTGTCAGGGGCTGCTGTGCCGTTTCAGGAACTAGATGATATGCTTTAAATGTTGGAACCATATATTTTGTTCAATACCAGAAAATGAAGGAGGAAAATGTCCAGCCAGCAGTGATGCGATTAAACTCAACACTACTTGTGCTATGCAGCAAAACAACGATCAACACAGCCGATGTGAGAACTTCTTAGAGATAAAGCACTTATTTTCAAAACACACTGGAATCTTGTGAATTTTTTTCATGCATGAGAAATTTCATAAAACCCACTAATGGCCTTTTCCTGGCAGCTTCTCTCCACTTGCATTCATTTCCAGTACAAAGGATCATTATTCCCTCAGATAAAGATGGGGCATTGGCAGAACTCCAGCTAAAGAAAGTAAACGATAGCAGGTATAAAACAGAAAATCTTTCTTATTTTTACTGAAGGAGAAAGAACATGGAAAAGTCGAAGGAACGTTGCATTTCTGCTGTCTTGAAGTAGGTCATTTACAGAGCTTGGCATTTGTCTTATGTGACAACCCTATTAATCATGGAATGAACAGTGTCAATGCCCAATGGCTTTGCTCTGCAGGTGGGTTGTCCCTCTGGATGCCAGGACTGTTACCTCTGTGTTCTGCCAGCAACCCCGTCTTTTTTCACCTTTCCTTTTCATCCCTTGGTACGCTAAAATGGCTTTCCTTGCATGACCTTTGTGCACACCTGACACTCAACTCTTCCTCAGATCCTGCTTTTCTGTGTCCTTGAAAGTTTTATTAAAATATATATGGATATATTCCAGCTTCTAACCACAACAAGAACTTCTTAACTTCCATTTATTTCTCCCATTTTGCCTCATTGTTGGGTTGTTCTGAGCGGATTCAACAGGTAAAAAATGTCCCTGCATTGAAACTAATTACACAATACAGTCCTAAGTACAGTACAGTACTAAGTATTCTCAATATGGGTGGCAAAATACATCCTAACAAAATGGAGAATTGATGAAGGAAAATGTAATGCTACATCTCATGACACCTTTTATGTTGGAGATGCTTGAGTAAATTATTTCTTTTTTTATTCACTGTACTTCTACAAAGAATTTTGCCATTTTGCTTAAGTTATTCAAGCTTATTCTAAAATGTGGAGTTGTTAATAACACAACAATCACAGAGTGGTAAAATGTAGGATTAGCAATCCACAATGCTATCTGCTAGCATTATTTGAATGTTAGATACATTTTATGAAAACATGAAGTAAATCTCTAAACAAAATCTTTGTGAGAGACACAAAGGAACAATAGAGAACCCACTCAGTAAGAAGAGGAACCAGATCTGGTCAGGCAGAAATCTGACTTGTTAAATATTAGTTTGAGGGAGGGATTAGTGACAGTTAAAGCTGGATTAGGTCTTTGCCCTCTCAGGTGGTGAGACCTCGCTGTGTGAGAGTGTGTGTGGTTTGCCCTCAACTGCTATTGATAGTGTTACATATTTCAGTCAGATTCTACAGTCGTACATATTGGTGCATTTAAGACTTGAGATAAGAGTGGATTTATGAACAGAGCCTTCTGTTAAGTCAAGGTGAACATCGCCGATATGATGATAATGTGTGAATAAGTCAGAGTGTGTGCCTAATTCGCTGAACCCACATGTTTGATAAAACATGTTGTATTTTAAACCTTCTGTGTTCCCACCGAAGGATTCTGCATCTTTCTATATCTCAGTTTTATTTCTTCCCTTCATTCATTACTTTTCCTCCACTTTCATAATCTTTTTTTTTATGCCTATAGAAAGTTGGAGCCTCTGCCAACAGGCGTTTGGCAGAAGCCAAAATGACTCAGGTGTTTCCACACTTTTCACCTTCTCATAAGCTCATCTGGTGGAGCTTATAATTTAATTCTGCATCTCCAAGCTACTCAGGCAACTAATCTAATCACAATCACTCTTTTGCTTTCTCAAATTTCTATAAACTCATTCTTCAGTAATGAAGCGTGAAAGATGATGGGAGCCAGACTGACCCTTTCCAGGTTTTGAGAGAAGGTAAGAACGACAGATGAACTGCACCCAGTGATAACAGCTCATTATACAGCACACGCTAAAACACAAGTTGAAATTAATAATAGCACAGATACATTTATGAGAACATAACTTGTGCATAAATTTGCATACATTTGATTCAGGAAGATTCCCATTATTATTTGTAGAAAATATAAATATATAATGTTGTTAAAATGTAGTGATTGGGGAAAATAATTGAATATTACATTTACAAAATTGCATTCTTGATATAAACATCAATAATTTGGTAACACTTTATTTGAAGGGGGGTGAATAAGACTGACATGACACTGTAATAAACATGACATAACACCTGTCATGAACATGAATAAGCCTCATGAATATTTATGACTCTTGTCATGAAGCATCATTCGGTGAATTATGACACTTTTAATACAAAGTTGACATTATTCGAAATGTCTTTGTTATGAAAACTTGACATTAACCAATAAATCATTACTGTTAATAACATAAAGTTACCTAATTTTTAAAGTGAATTCAGTAATACTTTTAATACAAATTTATATCAGTAATGATAAGTGTTACCAACAATTTTAACATGTAGATTTGATTGTCTTATTTTTATGGCCTCCCAGCTTCAGTAGCAGAGAGTTTAAATTATTTTATTTTTGACTCTTCCAGACTTCCATAATGACAAACCTTTGCCCTAATGCACATGCTTGTGCTGTATGTATGAACTCATGGACAGGTGCCCAAGTTCAGCAGCTGCTAATGTTCAAATCATTACCCCGACTCCACAACTGTTTTGGAATGATTATGCAGACATGGTGTGTCTAATTTTCTGTAAATGTGGCACTGTGCATTACTAAAATACGTCTTCACATTCCTCTTCTACAGAAAAGCTCATAACATATTTTGTTGACAAACATAATCTCCCTTTCATTACCGCTGCAGATGGGAAGTGAAGGGAAAGTATACCTCACCTGATCATGCAGCTCTAAAAAGAAAAAAGACAACTTCAAAGTAATTTATTTGAATCTTTAGAGAATGACAAATGTTCATGGGAAGATTTTTGACAGCAAAACAATTGTGAAAAAGGGGTTTGTGAAACACAAAGTCAACAGAACTTCTCATTTGTACAGGCTTAAATGATGTACAGCATGTAGAACAGAGTATAAATTAGTAAAAGAAGTAGAACCAGGCACAGGAATTGCATGCTGAGTGATGGTTCATTTGACTGAGTTGATTCAGAAAGAAAATAGTCTTTTGATTTTCTAAACCTTTTTGAATATTTGGAACAAGTCTGCAGAATAGTGTGCTTTGGGTGAAATGTTGGAAGACCTCTGCAGTGAAGAAAAGTGTTTGCTGATATATGTCAGTCCTTATTCATTGCCTTTTTAGCCTCACCACCTATCCACTGTCACAGTTCTAACTGAGGAGGATCAGCCTGCATGGCAGACAGCGACTCCTGCCTCTTACATTTAGGTGGGGCTTTTTGAAGCGTCTAGCTTTTTCTGTCTTTTCATCATGACTTCTAGCTTCTTGTTTCTTCTCCATCACTTTATGTTTTCTTTTTGAATTTTCCTTTTAAGTTTACTTTGAGACACTCATCTTATTACAGGTCTAAAAATCACAACTAAATTGTCATGGTAACAGCACTGTAGATGAAGGGCCAATTATAAGTGAACTTTCTCAAAGTAAAGTGTTCAAATAGTTTGATTTTGTTTTTAATAACTTTGGCTCATGATGCTTAGAGCTCAACTTTTAGTTTTGGGCATGAGATGGTTTCTCATCACACAGAGTGATTTTTCAATGTTCTACATGTCAGAAAAGTGCAGCAAAACAATGTCGTACACAGTGCAGTTTTCCAACATTGTCACATTGCTATCATGGACATTTGGCATAATTGGGAATCCCTCATGCACACACACTGACCCTCACCTACTTACTTAGCTGTCAATGCTGTGTGTGTGCAAAGTGGGAAAAAGTTACCTCTGAGCCTTCTTTGTACTATTTCTGTCTAACAACAGAGGCACTAATGACTCCTATTAAAAAGGCCACTCACAGCACATTGCTAAAGTCTCCAGGCCTTCAACACAGAGCAGGCTGCTTCAGTGAACACTGGTGTTTTCTCTAAACACAATCAGACAAATTAATATAACTGTGTATTATCTTGTATTGCAATCGGGAGCCATTTTGTTTATTTACCACATATAATCTACAAACTGTCCTCACAATTTAAACCAAAGTAATCTTAGAAAAGTGAGGGAGCTAAAGTCTGTGAGCTACATTACCAAATCAAAATCAAATGACAAAAAGCAACTGGGATAAAATAACTCATCCCTCTTTTTCATCTCTTCATGTAACAAAATAGTAGAAATGTTTATTTGTATGACTTTAATAGATTACCCTGTTAAGACATTTGAAAATGTCCCCAACTTACCATTATAAATCTACTTGTTTCCTCATGGGCTGCACAGTGGTGCAGTTGGTAGAGCTGTTGCCTTGCAGCAAGAAGGTTCTGGGTTCGATTCCCGGCCTGGGGTCTTTCTGCATGGAGTTTGCATGTTCTCCCTGTGCGTGCGTGGGTTTTCTCCAGGTACTCCGGTTTCCTCCCACAGTCCAAAAACATGACTGTCAGGTTAATTGGCCTCTCCAAATTGCCCCTAGGTGTGAGTGTGTGTGTGCATGGTTGTGTGTCCTGTGTGTCTCTGTGTTGCCCTGCGACAGACTGGCGACCTGTCCAGGGTGACCCCGCCTCTCACCCGAAACGTTGGCTGGAGATGGGCACCAGCACCCCTCCCGACCCCACCGAGGGAAAAAGGGTGCAAGAAAATGGATGGATGGATGGATGGAATCTACAAATGTTTTTTTGTGTGTTTAGAAGAACATATAAGCAATCAATGACAGTAATTTAGAGAGGTTTGTAATTATTACGTTTAAAGGTACTGGGCAGTACAAACCACATGGATATTTTCAGATTTTTTTCACATTACAATCACACGTGAATGTATTTGGACCAACACACAGCAGTGCATAATTGCTAATCGGGAAGAAAAAGATTCATGGATTATCATATTTTTTACAATCCTTAATTGAACTAAATGAGTATCAAGATTATTGTGTGAATACATATTTTGGTACACCCCTAATAGTTTTTGACGTTGGCATTTTCTTAAATCTGATTTCTTAAATCTTGTCTTCCTGCAAGAAAGTGTCTTACACAGTTCTTTTTTTCAAGTGAGCATATTAAAAGTATTCTATGCCATTTATGAGCAATGCTTTTCTTGGAAAGAATAAATCAGTCGAGCAATTACGTGGGGTGCATAAATAGGATGTTTTTATATAACAACTTATGTTTTGTATTCATGAAGTCTCCATCTTGAGCTAAAATCATTTTGCTCTCAAAGGTCATGTGGTGAAGAGAGAGGAGGGGATGGGTTGAGTCTGAGCAGCGGTGCAGCAGCAGTAAAGGTCAAAAACAAGAATCTACCCTTAAAAAAACTGGTTTTGCCATGTTTGCGTGAACCTTGGATATTTATTCCTGTTTTATTCTTCTTTTTCGCCTTTGTTTTTACTTCTACTTTATACAAGAAATGTATGAGGTAAAGCATTGCCTCCCAGTATAATTATACATGTCAATGCAAATCTGTTCCATAAATTAATTTACTTTTACCAGTGTTATGTTAGTCCCAAATTGGCTGTCTTTTGGTATCCAGCACCAGACATGTTTTAACCTTAGTTGTCTTTTCATATCTTAAAAAGAAAGAAAACTGAAAAAGAAATGAATCCTGCTGAAGTTGTTCATAAGTTGCAGACTGAGTGAAGCTCTGGCCTCTGAACCACTTCTAACCCTGCTGAAAACTGCCACCTCACCTTGAACTTGAAATCACTTTTAGGGAGAAAAAAACAATATTGAACTCTAAAATATAATCTAAAGCTTGGCATACCAAATTAAAATGGGAAATGTACAACTAAGAAATGTATGGGGTAATTACTTTTCTTGGTAAATGTAATTCCCAATTCAACGGCATTAAACATTGGCAGTGTTCTTGTAATCCACTCATTAGGTTTTCTGCTAGCTATTATTTAATAATGACTATTAATTAACCAAAGGGTTCCATGTTGGATTTGAAGGAGAGGCTGTTCATGCTTTAAGTCACACTTCCTTGGCTGCTATAAATAACAGAGTTCGCACACTTTGCGTAGAAACCAACTCTGGAATAACAATGCACAGAACATGAACTCTATAAATGTGTGAAAAAGCAAAGCTAGGATTTAAGTTAATATAATTACAATATTTCCTCTTTATAGTGGTTGGAGTAAAATGTGAAGCTCTTTGGTCACATGTTGTTTTTAAGTGTGATTTACAGAAATAAATTGGACATTGACGTTGGACAGCTGGCTGATGGAAAAATAATGCATGTTCTTTAGCATAAATCTTGATGGACAATATCTGGTCATCAGTTCATGACCTGAAGCTCACACACTCTGGTGTCATCCAGCATGACTGAGATCCAAAGTAAACAAGCAAATCCTCCTGCAAACTGTTCGAAAACAAAGTGAAGGTCATGGAGTGCCCTTGTCAAAATCTTGATTTATGTCCTGAATCATGACCTCAAACAGGATGTTTATCCTTAAAAACCTTTCAACGCGGCTGAATTAAAAACATTTGTGTAGAAACAAGGTGACAGATTTTCGCCAGAGCTGTAAATGACTAATTGTCAGTTGCAGCAGTTAACGCTCGATGTCAGCTGGTGGATGTCAGATGATGAAACCAGCTGTCAGGGTTTGTGGTTTGCTTGTGGTTTTCTTCTTTTTTCTTTAAAAAAATGTAATTATATTTTGAAAAGAACGTTTGTGGTTATGTAGGTTATGACATCAAAATGTGTTCAATACTTTAAGTGTGACAGAAAAGCAAAGTTCTGCACATAATAATCCATCCTATATTTGTTCATACAAAGCATCAAAAAGGGGATTTATTTTCAAATCAAAGTGGCTTTGAGTCCTGCTGACATTTTGCAGGTCTCTAAAATGTGTATTTTTTTCTAATTTTAAAACCAGCCATTGAACAGAGAATGCTTTTTGCTTTGTAAGTCCTCCAACTCTGACCTGGGAATCAATCTGACATAAAAAGACTGAAATCTTGTGGGTTGGACCCTTTTTGTGACCATGCATTACAGATAAGATAGAAAAGAACCAATTGAAGATCATATCTTGCGTCTCTATCCAAAGAAAAGAAAGAACTTATTTATGTTAACAAAAATAGGCAACAATAACAGGTTGACTGCCAGAAAATGGAGTTTTGCAAGAAAAGGAACTGATTGGTAAAAGAAATTGCATCTCACAGGTAAATCGAAGGAGAAATTTGATCAAATGCGTCTCAGATTGTTTTCTCCAATTACTAGGATAATTTCTTTAATATACCTAATTAGACACTCGATGCTTTCAGACTCTGCTCTGGTGCTGTAGAAACTTATGAAAACCTTTAATGTTGTTGTTTCACAATTGTAAAATTCCTTTGACAATAAATGTAATTGAGAGTATGTGGCAATACCTGAAAATTGACAAAGGGAAACAATGCAAGGAATAGTGAAGACTAAAATAAATTCTTGCTCCGTGGAGGAAAGGAATTAAAAAAGAGACATGCCTGATGCTTTCTCCCAGCACTATGGGCCGCTGGGTTCGTTTTTTATTGACCTATTAAGATTTGCTGGGTGCTTTCTTGTAATCATGCGGTCAGAAACAGGGAAGGAGGTTCTGAATCAGTATCAACATATTGAGTGGAGATGATTATTAGCAGGCAATCATAGTGACACAATCATCAGCAAGCAAAAATATAAATAATGATGTTCTGCCTCTCTCGCTTGCTTTCGTCCCTCCCTGTGGCTCCATCCAGTTAGACACTGTTTGAATGATCACGTTCCCTGGCATGAGAGTGCTATGTAATTAACCTATGATATTCTCCATGTTGCAACGTGCCTCCTGCCTGCCTGCCTGCCTGGGTGGGTCTGCTCTGGTGGAATATTACTGCCATCTTCTGGCCAAGCGGAGATCAGAAGAGCTCTTCTGCACAACGCAGCACAGTTTTGACCTTTCTAATGCAAATGGCAGGTCCTGCTAATGGAGTTCAGTGGATGATTGTGTAAAATGTGATTTTTCTACTGGGAAGCATTTAGAGCCTAAGAAAGTTTCAAGAGGTAACTCTGAATTTCACTGGTTTTCTTCTTGATGAAAGCAAAACTAAGTGGAAATAACTTGACAATGAGAAACTACATATGCAGATAATTAAAAAGTGTGAAAGTTAAAATGGATTTGACGGTTTTGTTTATGCTGGATTTGCAGAGGGGGGGAAAGCAATGCTGCACTTTTTGAAATTTACTGAAGTTGATCAACTGACACATTTTACTCATGTTGGTAATTCCTTATCTGAGCTGTAGCCTTAAATGTTTTTGAATAACAAATCAATTATTAACTGAACAGGTGTTCTATGTGCTTTCTTCATATCTACAGTAACTAAATAAAAATAATATATATTCAGAAATTTAAAAGATAAAACCTGTAATACCACAAAAAAGTAATTTTCTCGGTTTTCCGCTCAGTCACTTTCTCAACGTTATTTTCTTTCCATTTCATTCAGTTCTCCTGTTTGGCTGCTTTAAAGCAAACGAAGGTGGAGTTGACTGGTCAGCCAAAACGGAACAGAGCCCCAGTGGGGGAGCTCTGCAGGTTCTCCGCTGCAGCTGTGGGAAGAATATTAAGCATATTCTGCTGTTGCTGTGTTGTAGAGTTAAATCACCTGTTTCTCTAAAACCCTCCTGAGTTCATCCAGAGTTCAAATGAGTTCCTGCTTGACTCGCTTATAATGGGTTTGGCTACTTTTAGCTGTCTATATGGGTCAGTTTTAATTGTTTAATTGTCTATCTAATAATGCCGGATTATAACATAGAACATTTTATTTTAATGATCTGAACAGTAAAATAAAAAGTTGGGTATTTATTAAGGTCAAATAAATTGCAGGGATAAATAATTCTACAGTAAGATTTTTTTCAAAAAAGTAAATCCTGAATACATGTGATTTTGGGTCCTTATGAACATCTTAATAAACTAAATAGAGCACGGTTGTTATTATCACATGGTCCAAACCATTGCCAGTGAACAACTACAACAGATAAGTTGAAATGTTAAGAAGCTCCTCTCCTTCTTCACAGGGAATGAGGAAGCAGAGAAGTTGTCTTGTGGTTCAAAAATCTAATTTTTAACCTTTTTAGTCTTTTAAAACTGAATCTTCCATGCAACATGTAAGGAACCCAAACCAGCTTCATATAACGCATGCCTTGTAACAGTATCCCCAATTAACTTTTCTTCATTTTATCTGATTACATTTTATAATACATTGTATTATAAAAATACAATGTATTTTTATAATTTTATTTAATTTATTTTCATGTGACACACCAATGCAAAGGAGTCAAAAACCTGATTGCATTTTACCAAGAGCCATAGAGTGGACAGAGCAAATTGTACAAGAACCGACACATTTATTTATCCAACATGCCAAAAAGTGAAACACTGTACAACCATCTGAGCAAACCACACGCCTAACGCAACACAAGGTGGTGGCAGCATCACAGTGTGGGCAAAAATAAACTTAGAGGCTGCATATTCTAGGTGTGTCTCTGTTCAAGAACATCTGATTCAAATGATTGCATGACCTTCACTGCATACCATCAAGCGCTGCACAAGTCTGTTAACCATCCACTTCTTAAGTGTGTGGCAGAAAGGAATCACCTAAAACATGCAGGGCATGCTGAGCTCGGCTCTAAACATCCAGCTCAATTTAAGGTGGAATGGTTCAGATGAAAGCATGTGAGCATGCTTTTATCCACATTTAATTCTCTCATCATTTTTGAAAGCAACTTATCCTTATAACTAACTCACCAAATTGATTTTAAGTGGTGAATAATAAATTCTTACGTAAATTCTCTGCATATTGCAGTTTGACAAAATGTGAACAGGTTCAGGGAGTCTGCATACTCATAAGACGCTGTGAATCTGTTCACATTTTTCTGAGACCTGCTATGCTTTTTGACATCTAGACCAGTCCATAAGATCTTATCACTTTTCCTCTAATTGTGTGTTTTAGTTAGCAGTGTGCAAGCGCTAATTATACACTGAAGTTTTATCTTTGGAAGCATAATGTAAAAATACTGTAATTATAGATAATATGATTATAATTAGGTACTTCTTCACAAGCAGACTTTAAATGAAATGTTGCACAGATGAGGGCAGGAGCAAGAAAGAGGCTCACTTGTGATGCATTGTCCTCACTTCTAGAAGTCAATTCCTCCTATAAAAGAGTGCAACGACGTTATTGGGAGTGAAAATCGGGGTCATCTGTTTTGTTTGCCCATCAATGCAGCCACACAGTGCAGACTAATCGATCCTGTGGCTGACGTGTCTGTATTCATTTAACCTCCTGCAACATGCATTCTAAATAACAACAACAAAGAAAGACTGTGATAAACATTTCAGTGCTGCATTGGGCTGGAGGTTTAGTTTTCTGCTTCTTGCATGGTATTTCCAGGCTTAGAAAACAGATCACAAGTCTTCTTACATCTCATGAAAGGATAGATAGACCCAAACTCTCTCTACGTTTAAAAGTGTTGTTTATCTTTTTTTTTTGCCTCCCAGCTGAGATCAGATGCGTCTGCTGTGACTTTGCTCTTTCCTAATTCCTTCTTTCCTGTGCTCCACATCGCCCCTTGCTGCCTACCACTGCCTCCTTCTTCATCAAAGCACTGGGCTGCGATTTAACTGTCCTCCTCTCTGCGTTTGATATCCTCACTTTCCTCTGTGCTCATCTATCGGTCACAAAACCTTGCCTTGATCCGTACATGATTGGGCATGACATGAGAGACATTTATCGCCTCGCCCCATCACAGTCTGTGCTCTTGCCATGTCCATTCATGCATACTTCAAAGGCTTTTCCATCTCTAAAGTTTGAGCCCTGACTCTACTCTCTCTCCAAAAAGTTTACTGTGTCCTGCATAACTATATATGACACATCAAGGTGTTGCTTGAAAACTTTTAAATTTATAAGAGTCATTCTTTAGAACGCCACATTAATTACTCTTCATCCAAAGACAGCCAAAAAAAAATGACACATCCATTTGTTTCAGGACAAAGATAAGAACAAGTGGTGGTTCTTAGATTAAAAGGATCTTGGGTAATCCTCACAACACATACCTGATCATGTCATCATAGCCTTGTAAGCTTCTTGAAGTTGATTTGCAATTGTTGGGTTAATTGTTGGGTTAGAGGATGTATTTTAAGGCATTGTGCCAAACATACTGTTTCCTTATGTAACTTCCTGGAAGAATCAAATTAAGTTATTTGAAATGTCAGAAAGGGAATAGTGGACCTGAACAAGTCTGAATTTCCAAATGTCTGAGTGGCAGGTTGATCTCTTTAAACAATTACACCCAAATAAACTCCACAGGAATGTCCAACAATCACACCGTTCAGGCAGATGGGGTCGGTGTTCCAGAGGTGAAAGTGTTTTGGGGCAAAATGCTTAAATCAACCTCATAAAAAAAGAAAAGTGACATTGTGAAACTGGCAAGGGAATTTTATTACCCACAGTGAAATGTGTTCTGTACAGTGTGGAAGAACACTCAGGAAGGAAGAAGCTATTAGCTGTTTAAGTGTATCCATGTGGTCTAATGAAACTAAAATTGTGTTTGGTCATTGTTACATTTAGTGCAAAAAAAGAAGGAAGCTTGCCAGGTTAAGAACATCATCCCAGCTGAATTACAGAGGGTTACCGTGGTGCTGATGAGGAGTGTTGTAAAATAGATGACATCATGAGGGAAAAACGTTTTATGGAAGCAATGTTCCAAGTGATCAGTCAGGAAGTTAAAGCTTAGGCACAAATCTCTTCCAAATGGACAAACCAACAAATCAGTTGCAAAGTGGTTTTAGGATTACAAAGTCAATGTTTTGGAGTGGCCGTTATGAAGCCCTGACCTCAATCTCATAGAACATTTGTGGGTTAAAAAAAAGTGTGTCTAAGCTACACTTACATAACTTCTGTCTGGATGAATGGTCAAAACATCATAATAAGTCTTTTTGAATGACATCCAAACATTTAAGCTAAGTGATGGATGGATGGATGGATGGATGGATGGATGGATGGATGGATGGATGGATGGATGGATGGATGGATGGATGGATGGATGGATGGATGGATGGATGGATGGATGGATGGATGGATGGATGGATGGATGGATGGCTGTTGCCAGGAAACGCCTCCTGTAAAGTCTGTTTGAGCTACAGCAAGTGAAGACACTGTTTTTCTGCGACAGTCTCAGAAAGAGGATGCTCAGCGTTAAACTTAATTTTCTTGTTTTTATGTAAAAATCCCTCTATTAACAATCATCTTACAGAAGCGCAAATTATGTCCAGACTTATTTAAAAGTAAATAGCCCTTTTATATAGCTGACATGAATTTTGGGAATCAGAAACTATCTTCTTTAGTGAATTTACCCACATGCATTGTGCAGCCTTATTATTTAACAGTGATAATTCTGTGCAAAACACAAGCAAGCAACATTTTCTTAAATTTTTTTGCAGGGGGAATTTGCAAATGATTAACTAAAACCTTTTAGGGCTGCAGCTTAAAGATGTTATTGGGTGAGGGTCTGTGCCGTCCCCCACACCGTTCCATCCTGGGTAGTCAGACATTTTGCCAATATGGAACTCTGCCTTTGCCATAACAATCTACTTAATTTTTGGCAATGCCTCATCAAAGCCAAAACTAGACCTCAAAAATATTATTGTGATGCTAGAGAAGCACATCTTGAAAGCACTAAGATTTCAGCCGCGTTCTGCCTTGTCCCCTGTTATTTCACAGCTTGTTGCTTGAATTGGCTTTTCATTTGCGCTGGGAATTCCCAAAAGAGATTAAGAACATGGATTGACATTTGTATATGTTAAAGGATATTTTCAGCCTAAATGTTTTTTGCTCCCTGCAGAGTTCTGGCAACTCTTCAGTCCAACCAATAATGCCCTTTGAAGGTCCTTCTAGGGCAATCATTGACTTTTTTTAATGGAGAAAATGATTGAGTATTTGCTGCCCCCTGTCTGCAGCCAACAACAAATGTAAGAGATTAAATTTGATCATGTTTAGTTACATATTGTTAGACCAAGCCTAAAAATAAAAACTCTGCTCACAGTCCAGCAGGTGTGACTACTGTGTGTATATTAAGACCCTAAAAATAGTTCCAATGAACAAGCAGAGCTTTGTTTTCCAAGAATGTTTTGTCCTTTCTCTTCATCAGTGACGTTTAAAATGAACCATCTTGCAAAAGAAGACAGAACCATGTGCTCTTTGAATAATTTGTCGGCCATTATTCCTCCGTGGCAAATCTTTCACCCCTCCAGGGACAATAACCTTTTACTGTTTACCTTCACTTCACACATGACAAGGGCCTGAATGTCATTTGATGCAGACCTGGAAGTTTGCTGTGGGGAACAAGAGGGAGAGTCGTGAGAATTAGAATGTATTTCAGGTCTGAAGCAAGTGGTGCATTGCTGCAACTCGTATCACAGAGAAGGAGGGAGTTTGGAAAGGGTTGGTGGGGGGTGGGGTGGGGCTGGGTGGCATGTGGAGGAGACTAGGTAGGAGGAGTAGGAGGCTTTTGCTGCAAACTGTTGCTAGGAAACACTTGTGGCATCTCGTCTCTGTCTGCTTGAAATGCCAGAACTAACTGACAGGAAAACAGCTGAGCGAAATGTCACTTCTATCCTCGAAGGAATTTGAAGAGTGTGGAGCATGTTTCTATTTACGTAGCCATGTTTATCAAAGGTTTCCCCCCCATCCGAGTAAACACCAGATTTTCTTCTGCTAGAACAGAAACTGTTTTGGATGCAGACAAGCTGGTTGCAGTGTCTGTCACTTCATCCTGCTCTTTTGTTTGCCTGGCCATCTCTCTTTTATAATATGCTCTCCTTGAGGATTCCTTATTCTCTCTTTTATCTTGTTTTTCTCCCTTTTCTTTTCACCAGTCACTCTCAATGTGCTTTTGCACGTTTCTCATTAGATTTGTCTTTTCTTTTGCTTTATATTAGCCTCCTGGGATCCTGGATTTCCATTGTCCTGTTGTTGAATGTAGAGTATTACTGGTCGAACCCTATTGATGATGTTTGAATATTAATGCTCACCTTTTCAAAAAACTATAGCAAAATCCAAACCTATTTAAATCCCACCGGCAACAATTGTTGCCAGACGTATTTTCTAACTTTTAGAAGCTCTAAAAGAATTGTTTTGACTTTTGGCAGCTAGTTGAAGTTTTAAAACAAGATAATATTGTGTCTACTCTAAGCAATATTAATTCATGCATCTAGTGTGAAAGGTCAGATGACCAGACCTCTTTACTTCCTGCCTGTGACACTGGAGGTAAATGTCTGTCACAAAGAGGAAGTCAGTAAAATATTTAAATAAACAAATATAAATAAAATATTTTGAACATATGTTCTTTGAAGTTTCTTCTACTGATATGTAAAGAAAATTATATCCCTTCTTTCATCTTTTGACTATATGAAGAGCGAATGGCATGGCAACTGTTGCCGCTAGCGTAAGACAGCACTATGCTATGTGTCCATAGCTTTGCTCTTTATATATGTCTTGCTGTTCCCACACAGTATCAGATATTTTAGGTCTTGCCAGCTTTTTTACTCTGCAGATTTTGGGCTTTAAAGATTTCATATTGAGTCCGTTCACATTTTCACCACTTTAGTTTGTTAGTTGGACTCTAAATTGTTTCAACTCTCTGTACTGTTTAAATCACTAATCTTTTTGACAAACGTGGCAAGTAGTAAGACACATCGGGTATTTATGCAGCGATTAGTAACACACATGCCAAAAATTAAGGAATGTATAACACAAAATCAGGTTCTGTATGCAGAAGTGAAATATAGCTTTATTTCCAAAGTCATAAGAAAAAGCCTGTTTTGTGAAAACCCGCTTGTTGCGCAGAGCTGTTTGCACTATTTTCCCGCTCTCCTTTAGTCCCTCCCGTCCTGCCGTACTTTCAGACACGCCCCTGATCACGGGTCTCCCCTGCGCTCACCTGATTGGTCCGCTATTCCAGCTGGTTCCTTTCCCGTTTGTAAAGATGGCGGTTTCCCTCCACGTGTTAGCAACAACCGCCACCATTATTCCGCCAATGTAGCCTTCTTTTGCAGGAACTATTATAATAAAACCTTCGCATAATCCTAATCGCATCAATGTCATGCTGAGTGGTTACAATCACCGTGGACAGATAAAAATAAAAGTTAAAATATGTCTACTCCTGCTTCTCCGACGCGGCAAGCCGAAAGTACTGGACGAGTGTGACGTCATTGAGATAATAGTTACTCGTAAGTGATATAATTAAATTAAATTTAATATTAGTAAAAAATTGTTCCCTATTAGAAAATAAAAATATAATTTGTCCAGTGCAGATGACAGAAAAAAGTAATGCATTCCTAGTTTTGCTTTCTGTGAGATCATCACGTGACTCTAGGTTATTTATTTATTGATTGTGATATTCGTAATTTATTTTGTTTATTCACAGTTCTTGCTGTGGACAAACAATTCTATGGGAGCCTTTTTCTGTGTCTATGAACTTTGGAAAAGAATTACAGACACTTTTGTGTGATAAATGGATTTTTGTTATTTGCTCATGGACATTTAAAATAAAAAGCTGAAAAATGAAATAATGTGGTGGCTTTCATGTGTAAATATATATATTTTTGTTATTCTTTGTACAAAAGGCTCAACACTTTTGAGGAGTATGGTAGCTGGTTATGTAAACATACAAGAGTAAATTACTTTGCAAATCGTAAATTTCAGGAGGGATATCTGGCTTGGACCCCTTTAAAAAATAAATCATCTTGAAATCTGTCACAATCTGTACAGACTTCATGAAATACCAATTTTTACTAAATGAGATCCTTAAATTTATATCTTACACTTGGATATTTAGAATCATATTTCCATTTGGGGATGCAAGGTTTATCCAGTTGTCTGCTATGATGTTGGATGTATGCCCACAGTTTACATCACTACATTGTCAATGTAAAGATTTATAAATGTACAAGATCTTAAAAACTGACTTCCTTCCTCTCCATCTAAAATGTGAGCTGTGACTGTTTTTAATCAGGGAAAGTCAGTCAAATTTGGAATCACTTTGGTAAAACCACTGAAAGTCAAAATGTGTGTTTTAGTTTCAGAAATTTCCATTCAGATCATGTCTGAAAAGCTGTAATAGAGTGGCCACGTGTGTGAGGCTTGTTTCTTTAATGTCTCCTCTTACTGGTTAGCTCATTGGTTAAAAAGTGCAGACTGCAAGTGAAAGGCTTATTCCATATTTAAGGCAAGCTCAGGAACGTTTTTTAGTTATGCTTTATATACTTTTAAAACTTAAAAAGCCTTGGAACACACTGCGGGGAAAAAAATCTTTAAACGGTAATGATGACAAAGAGACACCACTGCTAGCAAACGGTTTCTCAAAAAGCACTACATTCACCACATAACTTAATTACCAGGGACCTAAACTTGATACAAGTTGATTTGTTGTTTGACTCTAACCATATGGATGTTCCACAAAGCAGCTGCTTAGTCCAAATGGTTTTTCCCCATGATTTATCCCTGATCTTAGTTTCTTACATCTTAAAATAGAAAATGCACGCCATTGGTTTTCTTCTATTGATTTGTTTGAGACCTTTAAGGTAATTAAATCATAGAGAGCTTCTGAGTTATGTTTTCAATTTGACAATCCTTCTTCTTTTGCTTTATTATTACTGAGGAATCATGAAGCTTGACACAGCATGCAAAACTAACAGCTGATTGCACAAACCGATGCATCTAATGGCAGAAGATGTAATTGGAGCTTTGCAGCCTCCGCTGCATATCTACTGTATTTTTGCATGTCATCTTGCAAGCAAGTGGCTACATTATCTATAGCAATGTGGATGAAAAACCAATGTGAGCTTGTTCATTACTGATGCCATTCATTGCTTGATCACCATATTCATAATTGTATTTGAGGCAAAACATCCTGACAACATTGTACATGAAAAAACAAGCTCTGCCCTTTGCTAAGAACTAGCTCCATGTCACTTTCAGTATGATAAGAACAAGTCAATACGGTTTGCCTTTTCCAGCTTGTAAATGTGTGCACTTTTCTAAAGCACAGTATCAATATTGACTGTTGGGAAATGTCCTGTGGCCTGGACCTGGAGCTCTCACAACAGGCTGGCTTGGTATCTCCTCCCACTGTGCCTGCAGCAGCAGTTCGACCTCTCTGTATGACTGCTGCGTATACTTTGGTGTTTTGCCAGTGGAAATTCTGAACAATATTTCATCCAGACAGGCTGTTTGCTCTCCTGCTGTAAAGCCCTTGAGATTTAAGATAGGTTTTCTGTAAAGAGCAAAAAAGCCAGATAAAAAAAATACATTGTTATTTCACAGAAAAAAAGTCTAAATAAAGACTCAATTAGATTTTTGCTTGATTTTATATTAAAAATGACATGGTTGGCATGTTTACCCTGTTTTGAAAATGTATGAAATGTTAACAAAAAATTAGACTGTGGGTGAGTCTGTCTAATCATAATACTTCTTGTATATGCATCATGCTTTAAAGTATTACCAATTGCTGAAAAATTTAGATTGTGTCGTGCATATATAAAATATAGAGTTATGTTGAAATGAAAATAAAACACACACGTAAAGCAAATTATTTACCTTTACTTTGGTCTGTTTATCCAACGTCAGGTGAACAAAAACACAACAAACTCATTAGAAAACAGCTGTCTGAAAAAAGTCCACCCTTCCTTCCTTCATAAAAGGAAAATTTGCAGCATCATCTAAGTGCTTCAAATCCCAAACTTGATTAATTTGTTCAACAAGTGCAACAAGTGAAAACAGATTTTTGGGCATTGCCTTCAGCAAACAAATGAAGGTTAGCACAACGTCAAGAGGGACAGACATCAGCAATCACCTTTGATATGGTAACACTGTGTTGGTTTGAAATTAAACTTTCATGATAACTTCTGTCCTGCTGTCAGATGAAAGATGTCAGTTGGTCCAATTTGATGCTTTCAGTAGACGTGACTAAAGAGAGAAACTGGTCCAACCATAACTGCATAGCAGCAGCTGTTACAGGTTACAGATACTAATGCTTCTTTTATTGAAGTCAGTCTGAAGAGATGAAAAGGAGAATTAAAAAAGGAGACGGCTTTGGAAGTCTTCATGTTTGTGACGGTAAAAATACATTAGCACAATTTCCCCTTGTTTCAGATCAAATCAAAGCAACACTCCAGGTTTGCGTTTAAGGAGAGAATGACATTATAACGTGATGTAAAGTTCAAAAAGGTTGATTTTACATCGTACCTCCCTTCAAAGAACATCTTTGGTCAGAAGTCGTACAACTCACTGATTCAGACTCTTGACTACAGAATTTCTTACAATTCTCCACAATCTCCACAATGGTAGATTTTGTCTAAGAAGGCAGATTGCAACACAGTGGGAACTTGTTTTAGGATAGCTGCCAGTCTTCCCAGTAGAGAACATCCTGGCAAATTTACTTAAAGGTGACACCATGCAGTGTGATACAAAACATTCAAGAGCTAACTCTCAATTAATAAAACATATAATAAAGAAACATGACAGCACAAATTAGAAGGTTTCTGGAACAATGTCATGTGGATAGAGGAGGAATGTTATGTGAAACTCATCACATATCAGCAAAAATACCTATTGCCAAATGTGAAGCACGTCGGTGCAGCAGTGATTATCTGGGTCTGTTTCAGAGCCACCCTGTGGTGGGAACAAGGTACCAGGCTGGAACTCCACCTGAAAAAACTCAACCAAAATGTTCAGTTTTGGTGTAAGTTTGACTTTTGTATTGAAACTGTATCATCCCAATCCTTAAAATTGAAAGAGTTTCTTATTGTGACTGCATGCTATTTGCTTGTGGTATTTTAATAATTGCATCAAGTTGGTAATGTCGCTAAATAGACACATGTACATAAAATATCTGGATTCAACCTTTTACTCCGGCCTTATTTGTTTTCCACACACAAACACACTTCAATTTTCCATTCAGCAGTGCACACTAATAAGATTCTTATTATGGAAACAATAAATAGCGTGTAAATGTCTGCGTGCCCCAGTAAATTACCATGAACTGAACCCTATTAGCGGACTGTAAACTCTTGTAAACACAAACCTTGGGGGGTTTGGGCCCATTGCTGAGGAGACTGTGTGCTGGCACAAGGGGATGACACATTTAAAGCATGACTGAGTGCCTAATGCAACATTGCTTTATTGCATCTCACTAAAAAGCTTAAGTCACAATGACTCTTGGGTATTACTGAAAAACAGTAAAAATGAGAAGTGATTCATCCCACACAGTCAGCAGAGCTTTGCATGTCTATAGGAGGTCAGTTTAGGAGTTAAGACACCTTATCACCTTTGTCTGAATCTATTTTAATTCTTCATTGTTACTGAAACTCAGAGTTTGAAGTTGACCTTCAATTTAGCACCAACCTTTACATCTTTGTCCTCCTGTTTTATGTGTGATACTGTGAGAAATTGCTTTTCCATGCCACTGCCAATCCAGTCATTATGGCCTTTCAGTGATAAGCAGCCTTCTTCAGTCACTGAGCCGACCGTGCATTCGTCCGCTTGGGCAGCGTGATTGAAATATTTTCTGTGCCTCTGAGATTAATGAAGATTGGAGAGCCGTATATGGGCAGGACAATTAGTACGCTGTCAGAATTAAACACGCCGTTAATAAATGAACCAACAGAGCCTCTTTTTTAAGCTACGTGTCTCATCAAGGGCGCACGAGCAATCATTTATTAGGTCTCAGCATTAAACACAACAACATTGTTTGTTTTCTTAATTTCTTGTCAATAAGGGAATTATTAGATTCTCATAGTTTAAAAATAAGCGAGCAGATTTCTAAGAGATATGCAAACACATCCCAGTGAATTAGGATAGCAACAACACATTCATTTATTTTAGCAACCCAAAAGCTAAACTCCTGGATTATATAGATTCATTACACAGAGTGGTACATTTCATTTGCTTATTGCTGTTGATTTTATTACAGCTTACAGCTGAAAAAGACACAGAATTATTTCTTATTGAAACTTGTATAATACAGACAAGTAACAGAAACATGTTTTAATGCAGAAACAGCATGTTGACCATCTGATGACCTGCACATTATTAGGAAGGCTAGCAGACAGTCCAGCAGACAGACTTTGAAACTCTACTGGAATCCACAACATGCCATTGCTAAAGGAACTTGTTCTTTGCAGAGTATTGCATGAAAATCCATTCCTGAAAAGTTGAGTTGCAGGAAAAGGTGTAGAGGAAAAGTTATAAACAGGAATTACTGCAGACCTGAAACAATTGTAAAGCAAAGCTCATTCCAGACTTTAATAAGATTCACAAGGCATGGACTGCAGTTGGAGTTGGTTATCATTATATATATATATATATATATATATATATATATATATATATATATATATATATATATATATATATATATATATATATACTGTTGATTTTATTACAGCTTACAGCTGAAAAAGACACAGAATTATTTCTTATTGAAACTTGTATAATAGTTTCAATAAGTTTCAATATATATATATATATATATATATATATATATATATATATATATATATATATATAATGGACTGGTAGCCCCGAGATCAAAGTGGGGAACACCCCCAAGAATGACCGAGCTAAGATCCTGTGGGACTTCCAGATCCAGACAGACAAGATGGTAATGGCGAACCAACCGGACATTGTGGTGGTGGATAAAGAACAGAGGAAAGCCGTTGTGGTGGATGTAGCAATACCAAGTGACTACAACATCAGGAAAAAGAAGCATGAGAAATTGGAGAAATACCAGGGCCTCAGGGAGGAACTGGAAAAGACCTGGAAGGTGAAGACCACAGTGGTGCCTGTGGTCATCGGGGCCCTCGGGGCAGTCACCCCCAAACTGGAGCAGTGGCTCAAACAGATCCCAGGAACAACATCAGACATCTCAGTCCAGAAATGTGCAGTTCTAGGCACATTCAAGATACTGCGCAGAACCCTCAAGCTCCCAGGCCTCTGGTAGAGGACCCGAGCTCAGAGGATGAAACAGACCACCCGAGGAGGGTGAGAAGGGAATTTTTTTATTTATATATATATATATATATATATATATATATATATATATATATATATATATATATATATATATATATTTTTTTTTTTTTTTATTTTTTTTTTTTATTTCTTATTTTTTTATTTTATCTAATTTTATTTTGTTTACTTCCATTTGTTGAAACTCTTTCAAAAATGAACAATAAACACTTAAACTATGATACATCCCTCTGGGTAATTAATTTATGTAATATTTAAGTTCCACTTTTAAATTCAATTATCATAAAATGGATGAATTTCTAAATTACTTAGATGAACTTGTACCACAGATAAGAAATAAATGTTAATTTTTTTCTGACTGCTATGAACTGAAAAGTACAAAAAAACCTGCATTAATATTCTAGAGTCTTAAAAGTAACTAAATCCAAAGTTATAGGTAAATTCGAATAATATTCCCACCCAACTTAAATTTAGAGCTTATAACCTTAAAAGTTATCTGAAAGCGTCACATCGGATCCTCCTCCCACCTTTAAACCCACTAATTCTTCCGGGACCTTTCATCTCTCCTCAAGATGTGCTGTCAAGTCCAGAAAAAGAACCGAGGAAAAGCGAGGGATTTCTCAGCAGTGACAGGAACACCGACACCAACATCAAGGTGAGGAACAATTACACACACGCTAATAATAAAAAAAAAATTAAAATCTGTGAGTGTCAGTCTGAGGAAAAAGGTCAAAAAGGCAGGAAGTAAGAACATTTCTGTCTGGCCACACAGTGAAATATTAGCTCTACCACTTTGAAAATGCAGCTTCTGGGCCATATCAATGTAAATGTGATGGGGATACTAAGCAGTGTTGTAAGCAAGGTACACTAATGCAATAATAAAAAACAAATTACAGCAGCATTACAAAACAATTGGTACAAACAATAAGAAACCATATTGCAAGCATCTTCAAAGTGAGGATCAAAAGTTCCTTAGTTGGTTTTTTGCATGTTTGACTAATAAAAATGTAATGTGGGTGTGCAGCTAAATCAGAGTCTGACATGCTGCTGATAGAAAAGCCATCAGAAAATGACATTTTAATGGTTCCTTTCTTCTGTAATTGCCCCTATTTCCACATGAATAGAGCATGTGGTGACTCAGACTCTGCATGTTTTTAAAAATATCATCCTCATGCTCTGCCTGCTGATGCACTGTGACACAGCTCTTAATGTGCTGCATTTCTGGAAGAAAAAAGGATATATATCATATTTTGTTTCAAGAGCCAGAGCCTGGAGTGCAGTTTGTGTTGGTCACACCAGGAGAACGGAGCTTTCAGCTATGAAATGTGGCTCTTCCTAATGATGTGATTTGTTGTTTGTAGACTCTTCCTTATCCTTATCTGTTTTCTTTTTCTCTTTTTTTGCGCTTTATTCAGCTTATTTGAAAAAAATGACACGATAACATTTTTTTTTTACATATATGTAAATTAGTTGGTCCTACAGGCTAATCCTAACAGAAAAATGCAGGGACCAAAGCAGACCTCTCCCATCGAAAAACAACTAAAGCCTCTGGATCTTCAGAATATCATTACGTTTAGCAGGAGCCCAGTAATGATCCTTTTATTTAATTCAGGCTTTTTGAGGCAGGGAAACAACTGAAACATGTAAGACACCGGACTCTGAGAACTGACCTTTGACAGTTCTCCCCATTTGCATTGGGCTGATAATTGACAAATAAGCAGGAGGCACACTGCCCCCTGCACACTGCCCCCTGCACACTGCCCCCTGCACTCTGCCCCCTGCACACTGCCCCCTGCACACTGCCCCCTGCACACTGGCCCCTGCACTCTGCCCCCTGCCCCCTGCCTCCTACGCACTGCCCCCCTGCGCACTGCCTCCTGCGCAATGCCCCCTGCCTCTTGCGCACTGCCCCCTGCGCACTGCCCCCCTGCGCACTGCCTCCTGCGCAATGCCCCCTGCCCCCTGCACACTGCCCCCTGCACACTGCCCCCTGCACTCTGCCCCCTGCACACTGCCCCCTGCACACTGCCCCCTGCCTCCTACGCACTGCCCCCCTGCGCACTGCCTCCTGCGCACTGCCCCCTGCACACTGCCCCCTGCACTCTGCCCCCTGCACACTGCCCCCTGCCTCCTACGCACTGCCCCCCTGCGCACTGCCTCCTGCGCAATGCCCCCTGCCTCTTGCGCACTGCCCCCTGCGCACTGCACTCTGCCCCCTGCACACTGCCCCCTGCCTCCTACGCACTGCCCCCCTGCGCACTGCCTCCTGCGCACTGCCCCCTGCACACTGCCCCCTGCACACTGCCCCCTGCCTCCTACGCACTGCCCCCCTGCACACTGCCTCCTGCACTCTGCCCCCTGCCTCTTGCGCACTGCCCCCTGCGCACTGCCCCCTGCACTCTGCCTCCTGCACACTGCCCCCTGCACTCTGCCCCCTGCGCACTGCCCCCTGCACTCTGCCTCCTGCACACTGCCCCCTGCACTCTGCCTCCTGCACACTGCCTCTCTTGCGCACTGCCCCCTGCGCACTGCCTATCTTGCGCACTGCCCCCTGCACTCTGCCTCCTGCACACTGCTCCCTGCACTCTGCCCCCTGCACTCTGCCCTCTGCACACTTCCCCATGCACTCTGCCTCCTGCCTCCTGCCCCTTGCCCCCTGCACTCTGCCTCCTCATAAGGCCTGAATCAAATGCGTCTTGAAAATATAACAGGTGAAGCATTTCCAGTCAGGGTAAATGGTGAATAAATAAAATGAAATAAAAAGCTAAAATATTCAGATTAGTAATGTTATTTCAAACAGTCTTAAATATGTATTGGGTTTTAAAGCTGCTTAATTGGATCGTTTGGTAGCTGCTCTAAAAGGTACTATTGAAACCAGAAGTTTACATGCACTGCATAAAAAAACATCGTTTTTCTCACTGTGTGAAGTCGAATCAGGCCAACCTTCTCTTGTTTTAGGTCCATTAGAATTAAGGTTTTCTTTTGTCAGTAACCAGTGGTTCACTGTCTTCCAACTCTATTTTACAACAAAATAATGATTAATATGTGGGGAAAAAGCCCCACAATACAAGCATAAATTATTGTGCACAGTTTGTGATACTGGAGTTGTTTTAGAACAACTTCTCTCAGGCTAGCCTTTAGATTCAGCCTCTGGGTAAAAACTAATCTGGATTTATTCTATATGAAGAAGATGAGAGAATTATATAATGCAGTTAGGATATTAGCTGCTTGTTCAAACTCCAGTCCTTAAGGGCCGATGTCCTCAAACTTTTTCATGTGTCTCTGATCAAACATAGCTGAATTAATTGGCTAAATTACATTAACCATATGTCATCAGTTTCTACAGAGCCCTGCTGTTATTTGATTAAGATGTACTACTTCAGCAAAATGTATTAAAGTTGCGGTACACCGGCCCAGACGGACTGGAGTTTAAATCCTCCACTTTAAAGGAATCTCCGTTTAAAAACCTTGACCTATCGTTCTAATTAATATCAGACAGAAAATACATTTTGTTTAGTCTCATTAATAATTCATTGAATTTTTGCTTAGTCCAGGTGGAGGACTTAGTTTCTGTGGGCAGGAAAAAACTGAATTCATACCCAGATAATACTTCACAATTTCTTCTTCTTTTTTGTTGTTTTTTTTTTAGATTAGCTAAGATAATTTGGTCATTTCAATTTAAACGTCTCATAAAGTTAAAATATTAAATATTATAAAACATTAATTTTCAAGATGTGTCATTAGACACAGATCACATTGTGAGTAACAACGTTGTGTAAGCTCTGTGGTGTGAGGAAAAGATTCTCAATCTTTCTTTTACTCTTATTACACTTTTGAAACAGTCATCATGGATAAAATGTAACCCTGGAGCTTAGTGGCCTCAAGTTAAGATGGCAATGTAATTCCAGCGTTTCTGTCACTGAGCTCACACAGATAATGGCCTCCACAAAGCAGCAAACCTGATGAGTAATAGTTACAGTCTCATCAATGCTTCATTCTCTGGGTCTTTGGTCAGAAAGCTTGTAATCAGTTTTATGGGATCAAGATTCTCAGTGATGATTAGAGACAAAACACGACTACCAAGAGGTTTGGGCTGAACCAATGATGCCATTCTGGCCAAATGTCTATTACTATACTCAACAGTAGTTTTATGACTGCCATATCTATTATGTACTTTTAATGACTTACTTGAACCAATCAGCCGTCCGATTGATTTAGGCAGATCTGTGAAAACACTGTTACAACCAAACTCAACCAAAGATAAAAGCCTGGATGAGTTTCTCTAGATTTGTTGGGACATTAGTCATTTAATCCTGAAAATGTTCTACAGATGATAGAAGGCCGACTTTATACTTGCCATACAACTAACTGTAAAATTTGGACCCTGTTGTGACAAAATATCTTTGATAATTCAAAATTGTAGCCCCCAACTCTTTTTTTTTTTATCAATTTTTTTTTTTTTGAATAATCATTCCACCATAAAAAAAGAACAACTCAAATGCATTGAGTCAATAATTGTGGAGTAGCTGCACTTCTGACCAGAACTGTATCATTTTTTGTAGGCATAACTTTCCCTTGAATCATGTTCGGAGTGATGTTCTGTTTTTTCTGGAGATTTTCCTCAGCAAAGTCCTCATTTAACCACTGTAACCCTGTCCCATTACCTCTGCATGTAAATCCCTATAGTGGCAGCCATGACTGGGGCAAAGGTGAGGTTATAAGGGTGAGCACATCATATAGGGATGAAAGTAGTGATTTAGAGGGATTAGATACGGTGCACTGAGACTGAAATTAGGACCAAACTGAACTCCTGGTTACCTCCAATTCCAAGGCTCATCTTCATGTGAAAAACCATCAAAGCCTTTTTGCAAATAATGACCATAGAAAAAGTGGCAGAAATCTATTTTTGAAAAACAAAACAAAAACACATAAATGGTTGTGAAATGTGTATGTTTCTACATGCTCACATGGTGGTTTGGGATTCTCCTGGGACTGATAAGATGCCGAAATGACGAGTAAACATCATTAGTTCACATTCTGTTCCTGCCTCTAATTGAAGTGTATTATCAGAAGAACACATGTTCTGTCAGCTCTTTTCATCTCCGGGTAAAACACAGACATGATTAGACATCACAGGGCTGCATTACCTCGGCATGACACCCACATTAATACCGAGACTCTGATCATTAGGTGCCTGCAGGATTTAATGATGCCACCGAGTTTACTGTGGTCTGTCTCCTACTTTCAGGTTGTTTGCTTCTTTGTGTCAAGGTAGTAACAAATAAAAGAATGCATATGGGAGTCTTTGACTTTACAACTGATGGTTGAGAAGATTTTGAAAATATGTGATATTGTTAAATGATGGTATAAAAGGACGACATGGTACATATAACAATGTGGAAAGAAAGCTTTGATCAGAAAGCACAAAACTGAACTTTTTATGTCTCACAGAAAAGGACCACAATGTTGTGCCATCTAAGGTCTGTGGTTTATTTTTAGAGGGTTTTTTAAGAAGTTTATTTTATCAAATACACAATCATAATATGGTTTTAGTAAATGCACAATCATGATAGTAAAACATGGCAATGTCTGCATCATCCTGTGAGAAAACCTTTCCTCAGCAAGGACATTTATTTAGAGTTTCTCCCACTGTTGCTCTATCATAAAAAAATCAACACGATGGATTGTATCTTGTGATCATAATGTGGCAAATTGTAATTATAGCTCATAAAAATTTACTTACAATCTTATACTGAAAAATGAATAATGCAATTTTATACTGCATACGTTCCAGCTTTTATGTTCTATAATAGACCACTGTGTTGTTTCAGGTTAAAAATATGTGAATTGTTAACTGCATTTTTTTTCTTAAAGGTCTAACTTTTTAACTCTGTTGATCTTGTAAACTGAAATGTAAAATATTTTCCAAATATCAGTACAAAAGTACCTCAATGCTGCAAACTTGTGCTGGTGAAGCTTTTGTTCTAACTTCTGTCATACCTCGTCATCAGCTCAAATGTTTGATCCATTTTATTTATTCATTTAAAATGGAACTTTGAACAAATCATCTGGACATTTTTGTGAGTTTGTGATAAAAATCTTCTACCTACTTGATATTTAAGTATCTTTCTCTATTTACAAGGAGTCTAACAAGACTCCACAGAGCAATAAGTCATGTTTCATTTCTGCTTTTCTCCAGAGTAGTTTCTGTTTCCCTTTACTCAAGTTCAAGATTAAACTTTCACATCAGCAAGAAAAAGATTAGACATTCACATATTTATATATTTATAAGTTATAAAACTTAAATAACTTTGCATAACTTACACAGATAGTTCTAAACTTTTACTTCATATACCAATGTGGTTGTGTTCAAAACACAAATGTCACTGCATATTTATGACTTTGAACTTGACATTGTCACATGTGTTACTGAGCAACATGGAGAAACTGCCACATATGCAGTTATATTGTAATGAGCTCAAAACACCAAAAGATGGCGCTATGGTGCAACAAAACTGACAGGACTTTGTGAACGTCACCAGAGACATTAAAAGACCTAAACATCTCAAACATCAAAAGCAAATCAGTGCTATTTAAATCTGAGATTGGCTCTGCCAAGAATTCAGCAGAATTTTATTGGGAACTTAAAGTTAGTATTTTATTCCGTCTACGCATGCTTATAATGTACATAATTGTGAAAAAGCATGAGACTCTTTAAAGACTCCATTACAACACTGGTGTTAGTAATCAATCCAATTACAAAAGGTGGCAGCATGCATGACCTTTGACCCCAGCAAGGACTGGAGCAGCAGAAATGTTTGGATTAGGACACAGCATCTCCTCAGCCGCCACCTAGAATGAGATGCAGCTGGTCAAAAACTTACTTTTGGTCAGCACTGATGTAAATAGGTACTTTTGAAAAAAAAAAAATCACAAAATTAAGGTGTGGAAAAAACATATCAACATATAGTAAACAATAGAGTTATATGACGTAATATTCAAAGCCATTTCACATAATTTATTGCAAACTACATATGAATTGAGGTTAATACAAGAGCTAAATCCTCCTGACTACCAGGAAAAAAAATATTGTCCATCACCATTTTTTTTAAATCCCACAGTCTTTGTAAGGTAATAAAAGGTTTTATGCACTTACTTTGTCTCGTCCCAAAAAATGTGTTATTATGCATAAACGCCATTTTTATGAATTAGAAAAAGGTATGTAAAGTCCCACCCCTTCACATGTGGAATCATTGAAAAGCCCTAAATGCCTCCAGATACCAAAAGGAATTAATTCAGTAGAATGCAGGGGGTGGGAAATATTCAAGTTTAGAAATGTCCTCTACAGAGGACAGAAATGATCTACTGGTAGTCAGGAGGACATTACAGTAACCTCAATCCAGTCATTTATCAATAGATAATTTCTTGGAGCAATAAAACTAAAGATTTACATTTCGACAAATACAATGAATAAGAATATCATAAAACGCATCAAAAACTTTTTTTATACTTATATCATGTTATTGCATGTTGGATGCAAACCACGCACAACCACTGGAATGATGTTATATGGACAGTATCCAACGATAGAGATTTAAATTTAAATGGCAGAAAAGTCTGTTACAAAGAAGAAATAAGAAAGAAATAAGAAAAGACCGCAGACTTGAAAGGATTGTTCCCGAACAAATATTGTTCCCTAATAACGTTCTGAATGATGCATCACAGACCATTTTGAAATAGTACCGTTAAACAGGCCCCTGATTATTATTGCTGTAATCTTTTATCTGAGCTTCGTTTCTTTTTAACCCAAATCCATATTTACATTTTGCCAAAATGTCTGATGTAAAAAAAAAGAAGAAGAAATGAACATGAAAGGCTCTCTGGCAAATGCTGTGGCAGCATGTGGTTAACTGTGACGCCATAGGGCTGGTCCGCGGAGCGAAGCGGCGCTTTCCAGCTGCTCAGATGGGAGTGGGTGAGCTGGGATAGGCTGGGAGTTTGGTTGGGAAGTCGTAAGCGGATCCAGAAACGGCACAAGAAGGAAAGAAAGAAAAGAGGAGATCCAGGATTCAAAGACCTTCATGCACAAATCGACTGAATGTTTTACAGGAAATCTGACGCAGTAATTTTGCGGAAAACGGGTTTTGTTACCGCCACAGGTGACGGATTGGAACTGTGTGGATGACAAAGAGAGATCCGCGGTGAAACAGCTAACTTTTCCAACCGGGTGTGATCGCTCGTAGAAAACTTGGAGTTGGATTTCTGCGTTTTGTTGTAACGGTCAGTGGAAGAGGAGGACATCATGCCGCGGCGCACCGTGCAAGAAGTAACCGTGCAAGATGTCCAGAAGCGAAGGAATCCCAACAAACACTATGTAAGCTCCTTTATTTGGAAGATCCCAGCGGCAGGCAACACGCCGAGATTATTCCGCTGCTCTGCCTCTTTTAAAGTCAGGAAAAGTAACAACAAAGAGTGTCAGATTACAGTTTACCAAACCAGCCCAAAGAAACAATTAGACATTCCTGAAATGTGTTGCTGTTTTAAACATTAACCTGACTTGTACTGTTGTTAAGTATGATTTAATCCTGAAAACCAAAAGTGGGGATGTAGGAAAACTTTTTAAAACACTCAGATACCAACAACCACTGGAAGAGACAATAGCCACTGTATGTGATTTATATACTTTGAAACCACCAAATAACTCACTGAGTTTGGACGAGAAGAATCTCTTGTGGGTTTTGGTGTTATTGTGGTTCATGTGTTTTTTTAAAACCTGCCGGTCTTATATATAGAGTAAGTAAATACTTATACAGCTGAATAAAAAGCATTCACACCCTTTGAACTTTTCAACATTTGGGATAATGTAAACATGTGGAAGAAGGTGCTCTGGTCATATGAAACAAAATCCATGTTTTTGCATTCTTGGAAAATTAGTTGTTTGCTTTCCCTACATACAGATGGGGAAAACAGACACCAGGAACACACCATTATGTGAAATATGGTGGCGGAAGCATCATGCTTTGGGGACGTTTGTCTTCTATATGGACAGAGGGAAAGACGATATAATTTTGTACAGCCATTCATCAGTTTGTAATCACAGTAGTACGTTTTGAATGCACCTCAATATTCAATGATTTATAGTAATTCTCTACTTTCTACTCATTTCCTACAAAAGAGAATCTGACTATATGACTCAAATATATGATAACTCCAAGAGAAAAGCCAGATACTTGTTTTTGTGTAAACGTCTGTCAGGTTTTATGAGTCGCTTTGCCCACATACTGATCAGAGCCTAAATAAATGAGAACAGATGGTAACACATAAACATATAATATTTTACTCAGTAATGTTGTACGCAATTTTTTTTTTCAAAACCTCTTTTTTTACAGGTTTTAAAATTCATAAAATTGATATAGAAATGTTTAGATAAAACCTTACACATGGGAATGATCCAATCAGAATCCAAATCTTCATCCATCTGAGGCATGATGTGATTCTTCCAGAGGAAATTTGGTAAAAAGTAGATCCATCCATTTATTTTCTTGCACCCTTGTCCCTTAGTGGGGTCGGGAGGGTTGCTGGTGCCCATCTCCAGCTAACGTTTCGGGCGAGAGGCGGGGTCACCCTGGACAGGTCGCCAGTCTGTCGCAGGGCAACACAGAGGACAAACAACCATGCACACACACTCACACCTAGGGACAATTTGGAGAGGCCAATTAACCTGACAGTCATGTTTTTTTTTTGGACTGTGGGAGGAAACCGGAGTACCCGGAGAAAACCCACACATGCACAGGGAGAACATGCAAACTCCATGCAGAAAGACCGGGGCCGAGAATCGAACCCAGAACCTTCTTGCTGCAAGGCAACAGCTCTACCAACTGCGCCACTGTGCAGCCCGTAAAAAGTAGATGTGCAGAGCTATTAGAAATGTATCTGTTTCAAACTGGTGGAAGGTTGTTATGCACTTTTCACACTTTAGTTTTGTAATAATAAATAGAAAATTATAATTTTCTTCCCACTTCAGAATTATTAGCTGCTTTGCCATTGAAAATATTAAAGTTTGAGGTTTGAAAGTTGTAAAAATGTGGGAAAGATAAAGGGATATGAAGAGTTTCCTTGTATTTCAAATAGTGAAGGCCCCAAGGTAACACTTTAGGCAGTGGCATCTCAAGATTGGTAATGTGTCAAGTCCTTCAATTATCTCTGCAAATCATGCCTTCAGGCATGACAGACAAGGAAGTCACACCAGCGGTGCTAATGCCGTCACAATGATGACAATGTCACTGTGGACAAAAGCCCTAATCATTACAGCATTTAATCATCCAACATTTACAGCCCATTCCATGAACATGTTCATTTTTTTTACTTCTGCAGTAGATTTATGCAAATAAATATTGTTTTTTATTTATTTTCCATTTGTTGACTAACTTAGTGAGGATTAGCATTTTGTTACCATAGATTGTGTAATTTTGCAGAGGAAGGGACAAAATCAAAAATATACAAGCAATTCTTTCTCTCTTCCAACAAGCCTGATAGTTTGATAGGCAGGAATGCAAAAAAAGACAAAGCCCCATTTCTAACTTTTCTGCTTTACTTAAACAAAGAAGCTTCTATTGGTTTTGTGGGAACAGCCCAATGTGGGCGCATTTGCCTGCATATGTACAGTCACTGAAACCGTATGACACCATGTGACCAGAATCCCAATGAGAGCCACCGTAGCAGGCCTTGGTGTTAGTTCAGCGTTCCTGTACACATCCTTCTGTGAATGTTCTGGTTTGCGTCCATGATATACTGTACGTGTGAAAAGTTTGGGACAAGCGGGCGGTAGACTGCTGTGAGTTGGTGGTGGAGGACGTGGCGCGCTTCTGGCCCCGTGTCTTCTCCATCTGTCTGCTTACTTTCCAGTTCAAACCATGCGGTTTCATTGCTTTTTCTGTTGCCCTGACACTAAATCTCATAGAATGCTAACGTGTGCTCATGAGCTCATGTTCATGCTTCTGTTGAGTTCATAGAAGTTAATGTTTTCCTTTAGTGTGGTGATTGCATAATAACCAGACTAAAATATGTAGCCTAAAAACCTTAGCTCTCTTATTATAGTGGATAATTGCTTGGTCTCTCTTGCACAGACATAAACTCAGTGTGAAGCTCTGTATAATCAAATAGGTTCCCCTACATGTCTGTTTAACAATCGCTGACTGCTGCCCTGCAAGCGAGAGCAAGGCCACAGTGGGCCTGGGAGTCAGGCCAGCAGCAGACACAGTGAGCCACCAGGGAGTTTCCAATCACCTCCCTCCTCTCTGCTGTTTTTTTATTAGTTGAGAGCATTTCCTAAAACTGCGTCTGCTTCCTCCAGACCCTGGTGATTAGCTTAGATGTGTTTGTAATATTTCCACATAATAAAGCTAACATTTTAGTTGTTTACATCATATAGTTATAGATTCCCTAGTTTTTGTTTCAAAGATGGTAACCAGAAACTTTTGGCGTCCCAACAATGATTGTCTGTAAGGCTAATCTGCTGCCTATACAGGATAATGTTTCAGTGTTGGAGGAAGCGCTTCAAGCACCACGGGAAGTGAAATAATAGTATATCCTGATGGTAATGACCGATGCTTGATGTTTGTCAGTCAGAGCCGCTTGGCTTTCCTGTTCAGCCCAATGGGAGTCACAACACCTCTATGTAATAAAACCATAAAGGTGGGGTTTGACTCTAAGTTACCTTGGTTCAGAGTTTTGAAGTAACTTGAAATATTGGGATGTTTTAAGTTCACTATGCACTAATATAATTCTCCTCTCTCTTTTTCTTTGCAAGGTTTACATCATCAAAGTGTCCTGGAGTGATGGCAGTACAGAAACCATTTACAGGCGCTACAGCAAGTTCTTTGACCTCCAGGTGGGTGTTTAGTGTGTTAGTATGTATGTGCATGTATTACTACACTGGCCTGTATGACCGGATTGAAAATCCTAAAATAAATGTTTGTTGGAAAAGTGTTAAACATGCAAATCCAAATAGACTCCTTTTATTTGAAAAAAAGGCTTTATTTTTAATGCAAGTTTATGTAGCACTGTTCATACACCTGCCAATTAAAAAAGGAACATTAAAATAATAATAACCTCTTTGGAAAAAAATGCATGAAAAGAAAAAGCAGTAATATTTTCAGACCTTGTTGATAGTAGTAACAGTTTTGGCACATATTATGGTTTCATGAAATTTGTTCCAAATGCTGACTGAACAAGTAACTCAGAAACGAGATTTTGCCCCTGACTCTTTAGTAGTTTTAGTACCAGAAACAACATTTTAAGGTCCATCCTTTTACAAAGGATGAGTTATTTACAGCTGCTGTGATTTCCATTTTTGTGTAGCTACTATATATTAGCACTCTCTTTGTTCCACTAGTGTTGGCTCATGTTAAAAAGGCAGACATACAGAATATTTTATCAGTATATGGACTTCAGACCGAGGGCTAAACAATATCGCCTTTGCAATATCATCTGCAGATTAATAACATTGATAGGACAGATGTCAGGGTTTCCCCCAGAAAACGTACTAAGCCCGGTGGTCGGGGCGCCGAGGCGGTCAACCGGCGGTCCACCGTGTTTTTGTATTAAAAGATGTTAAGTAGACAATAAAAGTAAAACTATCACTGGGTAATTATATGTTATGGGAAAACATCGTCAGTGAACTGCTATAACTAATTAGTAAACTGCAGTTATAATATATTGCTTTTTAGGTTTGCCAGTTAAGCTACTCCCACTGTCCTAGATTTCACTAAATCAAACACAGAAGCTGTTAGAGGTGCTGATGTTTTAAGCAACAAAAGGGGCCCCTAAGTCACATTCTGCTCCAGGCCTCATACAGCCTAGGACCGGTCCTGCATGATGAGTTAACCCCGCTGCACTGCGCAGAGATGCGCAACAAATGGGAGATTTAATTCAATGCTGCTAATGTGGCTTTAGTAGCTCTTTCATTTCGTGTCTGTTGAGTTTTTAACAAGGGGACACAGAAACTATTTTGGTTGGTCGAGTTTCTGGACGAGTTTTTCAGATATCGCGCATTAACTCTGTCTGACTCAGTGGGCAAAACATTTGATACGGTTTGGTGCTTAGTGTAACCGGAAAAATAATACTAGTAATAATAATAAATTAATATAAAATCAGCGTGATGCGTGACTGAGAGGAGAGCGTGAAGCTCCTCACAGGTTAAACCTGCACGATGACTGATTAGCGCTGGGTCGTTAACCACTAACGCACCGGCTAACCGGGAACACAGACCTGAACTTTACAGGGAAAACGGGCCAAACGCTGGGCAGCGTGTTGAGATGTAAACGCCACATAATGTTTTGTTCACAAATATACATCATTCTCACCTCAAAGCACCTCTGAAAGCGCGACTACAAGTTATTCCTGCGGTTCACGTAGAGCTGTGCAACCAGAGCTAACCAGAGCTAACGCGGTGGGTTTAAACTCTTACCTCATAACTAATCATAATTCCTCACAGGGGGTTGATGTAAATATTCATAGCGGTCAGCCTGTGTCCAGTTCGAGTGAAAGGAGGAGCGGGATCCGCGCTGAGGTTAACTTTAGACATCCAGCTGCTGCAGCGCCAGGCAACGACCAGCGGTGTGATTGGTCAGGATTTAAATGCATTAACTATAAACATATCTTTTAGGAATACATCTGCTCTGATAGTGAAACGCTCGGAGCAACAGAAACTCTTGCAATCCGGCTAAAAAAAAAAAAGGCGATTTTTTTTTTCTTATTTTATTTTTCTTTAAAAAAAAAAAAAGAAAGAAAGGCTTAGCCTGGCGGTGGCGCTAGTAAAGCATGGCGGGCCGCCAGGCCTATAATGCACTGGGGGAAACCCTGGATGTAGTTTTCTCTACATACCAAAAGGACATTCAGCTTGTTGGGTGTTTCTGTCCACCTGTGACCCAGACGATGGTGCCCAAGATGTCACAGAAAGTGCTAAAAGCTATATCACGCCAATGGTCCAGTATCATACATTTTTTATTTACTGAAGGCAATTTTAAAGAAGCTCTTTTTTAGGACAGTAGACTGTTTGCGGGAGAGGAACCTGTCTTGCATCACATATCCCTGATCGCAGCTTTGTAGGTACGTTTGGGCTTCTAGTCCAACATGTTGTCCTGGATTAATGGTTAAATATTCCCATAAACACACATATTGATGTTTTAGACCTTTTTTCCAGAAGAGCTAAAGCTGTTGTAAGTCCACTGCCATATGCATTAATAATGGAATCTCATTAAAGTCAATATATTTATGATGGAAAATGACCCAATACATTTGGCAACATTTGACCTTCTGTTTCACAGAAACAGCGTCTGCATTACTCCATCCACATAACATTAGTAATTAAACTGTGTGAGGACTCAGAAAATGTCCCATTGAAGTTAACAGAAGACACTGATGAATGGAACAATCGCACTGATGACCACAGAAATGTCTGAAGTCATTCAAACATCATACTATTGCCAGTGTGTCTCTTGCACAAGGAGGAAATCTCATTAGTATCATAGTTTCCCTTCTTCTTTTGAAGGTAATGGATCTTTGGGGGCTGGGTGCATCAAAGCTTTGAGAGCACCGACCACAAGATACCCAGCAAAGAGCTTTTAATGAGCAAACAGTCAATTTACGCAAAGCACACGGTGAACCCTAACTGAATTCAATTCTTATAATTTCATTAAAATAGTTAAAGCACGAGGAGTGAAATAAAGTCGTGTAATGCATCATCAAAGCTTCCCCGAAGCTGTCAATGCAATGTTAAGCAAAAACGGTATTTCATTACTAATAGCATTCATTTGAGCCTGGAAATATGCCATCACCTTTCTGTCTGTGAGATGTAGTAATATTGTCCTTTTAGTTAAACAAGCTAACAGTCATATTGACTTTGTGAACAGAAGCAGAATGAAAATAATGACTTATTACTCCTATTCTCCTATAACACAAATAGTCATTTCACATTTCCTTCTTAAAGTATTAGACTCTCTGGATATGATAATCCTAACTAAAAACACCACATGATTTAGAGTTAGTTCTGGTTTAAAGTGAGGTAGTGTAAAGTTATTGTCATATCACTGTGAGCTTGTTTAACAAGCACCTACATTGAACGTATCCTTTAACTGGACAGGGTGTTTTTACAAGCAGAATTATTTCCAAACAGTGATCTTTGTTTTGCTTTAAATGTTAGAAAGAGCATAGCTGCATTATTTCAGCCAGCAGACCATCAGTGCTCAGCAACATGTGGGGCAGGGGCAACACTGCACAACCCTTTTCAAACAGGAGAAAACTGATCAGTGCGGCACAGTCCGGCATGATCTCTGCCATTTCATTATGTTGACTTTTATACAGTCTGCTACTTTTTAAAACTGTAAAATAACTTCATAATGGTAACCAGCCCTGCTGAAGTGCGATTCTTTTAACTTTTTACTTTTACTTTCTGCTGTACATTTCTCCTAATCTCCTAATCCAAATCTCTTTGAAGACCTTTGTCTCCAAAGGCTCTTTTACAAAATTGTAGTCAGGCAATAAAAACTCTGTCCAAATATTGAAATGTCCTACATCACTGTACTGCAGAATGAGGAAAATCAGACCACTCTTGCTTGATATAGATACCAAGCTTGGAAATTGTATTTCTTTTAACTATCAACTGAAACACATTCAATCCTTTAGCTATCAGTTTGTGCAGTCCTAACACCCTTTACACTACAGTCTGCAACCAAAGTCCTCAAGTGCTACTGTCCCCCAACACCAAACAAATGGTTAACAACCAGGCATGTCAACATGCCAGGGAGGTAATAAAACCTTTGGATTGAAGTTTGTTGGAGCCGGGATGCATCCAAAAGTTGAAGGACAGTGGAACTCAAGGACTGGATTTAGAGACCTCCGGTTTAAGATTGTTTAAGATATTAATTTGTTTTGGTTGGTAGCTGTTGAAGCTAATAAAAAGCAAAAATGTTATCTCATCAGGGTAGCTCCACTCGTTAACTCTGTCCTCATTTTTATTTACAAGATTACCATTTAATAGCATAGTGCGTTTATTTCTTCATCATGTTTCCAGTTATGATTGGTTTGTCACTACCGCTGTCAGAGAATGTGATGATCATGTCTGACTTATTTTCAGTCGGGACTTTCATATGTGACCTCACCTCCTCCATGCTATTCTGCTTCCTGTTGTGGGGGCAAGTCTGTTGTTGGGCAGAGTAGTGTTTTAAATCAGCTGAGCTGACGTGGGCTGACCAAAATAAATCCCCTTATCAGTTTTGAAATAGTAATCCAGAATTTATGTAAAGGGTTCATTTATTATCATTTATTAGTCCGATGCTTTACGCTGTTCACTGTGAAGCAGACAAAGACATAAGGTTGCTAAGGTCTGATGTCAGTCCAGGTGTCTGGCCAACATGGTGATGAAAGGCTGACAAATTTAACTCTTGTTGCTAATCGCCACTTCATCGTTTCCAGCTACTCTTCTGTTTTTTTCCTTTTTCCTGCCTGGTTTACTGACATGGTGCTGCTGTTGTATGATTCAGCATGAGGTTCTAATAACAAAGACAAGATGGGGCTGAGACTGAATGTGTCACTGAATGCATGCAGTTAACTCATCTGGACCAAACAGCTGATGCTTAAGATAAACCACAGCAACGCATTTTTGTTTTTTATTATTTTTAATGGTATGTGTGCTAGTGAGACCACTGACACACTTAACTTGGTTTTTGTGGCTAGAAGTAAATATTAACACGAAGAGCCTTGGACCTTTTCAGATTTTATTCTATTATAACTATAAACGTCAATGTATTTCATTGAGAATTTATGTAGTAGAGAAATGCAAAGTAGCAAATAATTGTGAAGTGGAATTCCAGTGCCTTAACAGAAGATTGGTGTATTTTTGTTTCTTTTTTTTTAAGAGTTTTACTTTTCATTGAAAAAGCTTCTTCAGGTTCTCAGAACTGAAGAAGCTTTTGTGATCAGGTGTCAAAATGTCTTCAAGAAACAAGATCCAGTTGCCTTCTACTTAAATTACTGACTGTCATTTCCTGTATGACTAAAATCTACACCAGTGTGTCTGAAGAATGTGGTATGAATTTGTATTTAGCTTTTTTTACTCTGATAATGAAATAAAATCCAACTGCCATTTGAACTAATCTAATTAGGAAATAGTCCAACTGTGTCTGTTGTATTCTTGGTATGAATTCAGTTGTGTTCAGTTGCTGTGAAGGTCTCAGGATTACAAGAAAACATTGGTGAACAAACTTCATGGAGCTTCACGAAGACAGAGAAACACAACTGACAGATGGAATTTCTTCGAACCCACGAGGACACGACTATTCACTGGAAAGAGAGCAGTAGTCAGAGAAGCAGCTAAAAGGCCCGTCGAATTTACTGCTCAGGAGGGAGAATGTGTTAGGACAGCTATTAGTTGTGCACTCCACCAAATCGGTCTTTGTGGAGGAGTGGTGGTAGCGATTGTTGAAATAAAGTCGGTAGAGGTATTGTTTGGAAGTTGCCTCAAGCTACGTAGGAAACAAACATGTGGAACAAGCTGTTCTGGTCAGATTAGACAAAATATTGCCTTACACAGGGTTTCCCCCAGTGTATTACAAGCCTGGTGGGCTGCCAGGCTTTACTTGTCCCTCCACCAGACTAAGCTTAGCTTGTTTTCATTTTATCTAGCAGGACTTTTAAAAACCAGTAACCACGGACTGCGTGCGTCTTTGCTGCACTCCGCTGCGTACTTCACCAGCACAGCGCAGACGGATTTATAAACGATGTGTTGAACAGAGTGCAAAGCCGGTTAATGCACCGATCACACCAACTGCCTCTCTGAGTTGGCCGCCTCGCCCTGTTGCAGACACCGCTGTCACGCTCATCTCATGGTCATGCAGAAGACAGTTGTTTTGACACGACACGATGCCTCAAACTGTGCCATATTAAATTCCTTCTCCACCTCTGCTACAATCTAGTCAGGCAGATTTCAGCACGTGGTTGCAGAGGGGGCTTGTAAACATGTGAACAAATGTTAGAGGGCCAGCTGGTGTTGACAATGAAGAGCACAGATTGGAAAAACTGGTCTCATAAAGCCAGAGCCACCAAAACAAACGGAGTCTGTGGCGCTTATTACAAACTCAACAGTCACGAACGGAAAGTCTTGGTCCCTGGTGCCACGTAAATGAAATCTTCCTGATTGCCTCTGGATTCCAGCAGAGATGTGCAATGCACCGGCTGTAGCTCGTCATGCAGGGCCGGCCAAAGGTTGTACAGGGCCTTGAGCAGAATTTGATTCAGGGGCCCCTCTACCTCTTCATATTTTAATTGTGTTTTTTTATTTATTGTTTATAAGACTACATAGTTGTGTGTTTTACTTAAAAGTATTGTCAACAATGTCTTCCAGGAACACCCAGTAATATTTTTACATTTCCTGTCAACACGGTGGGCTGCTGGTGGAACACCTTGCAGGTTTCCTGGGGGAAACCCTGTTTCAGCGTTAATGCAAAACATGTTGGTGATGGCATCATTCTCAGAGGAATCTTTTCTTCAGCAGGGACAGAGAAACTGTTCAGACTTAATAGGAAGCTGCAGTAGAGTTGAGACTAAGGCAGAGGTTTACTTTTTAGCAGGACAACCACCTCAAACACAGCTAGAGCTACAGTAGAATGTTTTACGTCAAACTGTCTTTTTGTTACGGTTACCCAAAATTCAGAAATGTATATTAAAAGACAGTTAAGCCAGTTGACAGTCTGAGCTATTTTGCAAATGAAAACAGGAAGAGATTGTAGATGTGAAGTTTTCCTTCATCCCCTCATTCAACAGTCTTGCACAACCTTTATTATACATCTGCCTAAATGCTGATGTAGTGAAAGCAGATACAGACTTGACTAAATTGAGTCCTTTCAAGTGCAGGTTTCTTTCTGAATCAGCAGAAATAAAAAACTGTTTAAAAGTTTCCAGGATCCTCTATCTGTCGTCGTAAGTTAAAACTATAAATACTTCTCTGACCACATGTTGTCTTTCTGTGAGTTGCTGACATATGTTTTGTTATGTTGATTATTTTGGGTTTAGTTTCCTCATATAGGATCAGTAAATGATGACGGATTAAAAGCCACATGAAGTAACTTAATTGTAGATTCAAAACTCAGCGGTTATTATTATCAAAGTTAGAAGATTTGTGGTTCTTTTGCATGATTTGCAGTTAATGTCCTTATATTTTTAGGTAAGAGTAATTCCACCATTAGAGAGGGGTATACTAATAAATAAGCAAGCAGAGAAGCATATCCAGCAGTTTAATTTGAAAATGTGATTTGTTTAGTCCAGGATAACTTATTGTGTGTATGACACTGGTGTCTGGAATCTGACCTCAAAGCAAGTCTCATGTCACTGCTAACAGGTCCAACAAAACATCCATGGTGCCTGTAGCAGCTGGAGGCGTTCCCGTAGAGCATGAATATTTGATGTTGTTCGCTTGGCGTAAATGGCATTTTGTAGAGATGTTTCTCTCTATCTCCAAATGTTTTTTTTTCTTTTCCTTTGACTGGCTCTGATTACAGAGTAGATACAAGGTTCAGGGGAGACGCTGAGGCTGGGGTGTGTTTGCACTCCCAGCTAAACACATGGGAACAATTACTCTGTGTGGGGCATTGGATCTTCTTTGTCTCTGTCTGGCTGCCTGCCTTTGTGTTTATGGTGGATTCTTAAGGTGGTGCTGTGTCACTGACTCAGTGTCTGATTCTTAAGCAGATTGATGTTTTTAGAGCCAAATATTTTTCCCTCCATACTTTGTTGACATCTTTCTTTTTTCTGACACTATTTTGGTTTTCCGATGCTCTTCATTTATGATGATTAGCTTTAATGTATTTTAATGTTAGTAATAACATGCCAGCTTAAGTTAAATACACAGATAAGTTTAATTAGTTCTACTAGTACCGTTTTTAAAAAGACAGATTTTTTGTATATTTCTCGATAAATAAAAATTAAAACTGTTCTGATTACACATATTTTAGGGTTAGGGAAATAACAGCTTCCAGTGGTGTTGATTTGAGATGAGATGACCTTGAGTTTCTTTTTAATCCAGCATGTGGTTTAGTACGTCTGTCTGCAAATGTCCAATGATTAGAAGAAGGCAGAAAGTGTTTTTGTTGTAGATAGTTGGTAAAATTGGTCTGTAGGAGGGAAATCTCAGTTTGACTGGAGTCCTGCACCGACTATCAGCAACGTCTCATTAGAGACCAGATGCTGTAGGATGGATGTTTGTAGTGTAAACCTGTTCAAAGCTGATTATTACATGTCTGTTGCACCTAAAAACAAAAAAAAAGAAGAAAACTTTTCAGATTTGAGACTTTTCTACATTGTTCCTGTTCTTTATTGTTGCAGCCTTTATTTATCCAGGTACGGAGTCATATTGAGATTAAAACTTGTCTGGCCAATCAGAATTTAAGTTTTATTTGTTCTTTTCTTCAGGGTGTATAACAGATGCATATATTCTACGTTAGACAAATATGATTCAAAACTGAGTACAAAAAACTAAACTAAAGCTACGTAGTTGACCGAGTTTGACAATGTCTGTCACTGAAGGATGTAGAATATACTTTACTCAATTGCATTGTTTTTGTAGTTTTTATTAAACAGTTTCGAAATAAACTTTCATTATGAACGAGTATTAGGAAAACTTTCTTTCTGTATGTAAGTAATAATTTGTTTAACCAAAAAGTGCTTTCTCCTGTGTTTTGGAAGTATTTTTATATCTGTTGCTATAAAACCTATTAAATGATCCAATTTGATGAGACTGTATTGTTATGTCAGAGTCTCTGTTAGAGATCATATTAGGATTTAACACACACTGCAGTTGTCTGGGCCAAAACAACTACTTTGGCTTCATCAGTGTTGGATGCAGATAGGTTTTAATTGCTGAATTACAGTTTTTAAGAAATAGGAGAAGTAAGAAAAAGAGAAGAGATTTAGAGTAACGAAGAATCACAGCTCGTTGGCTTTTTTTCTGAGGAATGATGGAAACAGATATATTCCATTATGTCAGTGGTTCCTGGCTGCTAACAGCACTCAGCTACAGCAACATATGAAGCTCAGAGGGGAAAGAAACATACCATCTGTTCAGTACATTCCTAATCATTGTCAGATCTGCCCCTATTGGCTAAATTCCCTGTCGGAAGTGCTGATTTATAAAAAATCACTTCCTCACCACCTGCAGCTCCCCTGTTTATTCAGCCTATATGTGTATGTGTGAGTGAAAATACTGCATGTGCCAATAACTTTCCAATCATTTTGGGGATTTCAGATGGAATTGCTGGATAAATTCCCTGTGGAGGGAGGCCAGAAGGACCCAAAGCGCAGAATCATTCCATTCTTACCAGGTGAGAGTCCAATAAACTTCAATCTACTTTAGATCTTCACCATTTTATGCAGAAAATGAAACACGTGAATTTGTCTTCTCTACAGTGTCTTTCAACCTTTAAAAAATAACCTTTAAAAACAGAATGCATAAAGCACACATAAACGTCAGTATAACCAGGAGTAGTTGACAATACTTAGTCCTAAAACTGTCTGAAAGGAATTCCTTTTTAATAATAAAAGGGACTGCTGTGTTTTCTGTGTACGTGACTGACTTTTTAAATCCTTCTGAAAGTAATACTTCAAGAGAGGGGAAAAAGGCCTTGTCCATGAGCTCCACCCACATATCCCCCACCACGCAGGCAGGGCTGGCTGGTGGAGCGGGGGAGACTTTTTATGTCCATGCAGGTCTGGAAGTCATTGAGATAAGTTGTACTAAGACAGCAGAAATGTAATGTCTGCATGAGGGAAAAATAGGAGAAAAAAACAGGTTTTCATTCTATGCTTGTCATAAAACAGTCTCTCCTGGATTAAACTGCCATCTTTTTCTCTTGGTCTTAAAATTGAAATTGGAGATTTTCTCTGGAATTCCTGCCTGCTTCCTCTCATTCCTCCTCGTTTTCTCTCCGTTATTTCACTGACTTCTATTTCCATTCTTATTTCTTCAGCTCTTTTCTCCTTCTAAAGAAACACAGAGAGCTCTTGTAGAGCTGTTGACAGAAGGTTAAGGAGTAATCTGAATTAAGTACACTAAAAACTTAAAAAACTAAGTTTTTAGTGAAAAATAGTGACAAAATAGTGAAAAAGCCTAGCTTTATGGTGAGTGGAGATTCTGAAGAATGTCCCCTGTAATCCTAGATCTCATCACACTTTTCTCTCGCTGGGTTCCAAGCTAGCATTTGTCTGAACTGCTGATATTTCCTCACAGCTAGGAAAGTTATTTCCTACAGAGCCTGTATGGAGCGAGGTCAGCATTGCTAAGCACTGATGTGGTTTTTCCTCTTGAGAAAGTTTGTTAAAGTCCTGAAGATGTTTACACTCTTTTGTTTTCTCCACATCAGGAGGGAGTAAGGTTTTTCTGTCTGTGTTGATTACTTTTCCTGATGTTTTTTCCTGCCCCAGTTGTAATAACCAACAGCTTAATTGCATATTGTTTTCTGTTACATTTTACAAATAAACAAACAGAAATTCTCATCAGGATGATTAAAACTTGAATATATTTTTAGATGTGCTCCAATCTATGATTTTGGGGTTCAGATCTGATCCCAGCAACCATCAGAACCAACTTTACTAAAAAAAAAAATCTGCTTTTATCTCCTTCTCTTCAGTTTGCAGAGACAACGTCACAATGTGCATATACTACACTAATTTGAGAGAAGTGACACCAAAGTTCAATATCTTATTGAACATGATGGTCAGTCTTATTGTAGTTTTTTATGAATTAGCACAATTGGTAAAATTAGCATTGCAAAGAGTAATATTAGCTTCTGTGCTTATTATGTCGATTGTAAATATTCACCCCTTTTTTCAAAGTCAGGCTGTCAGTATGTCTTATATGTTCCATGGCTTTTGGAGATTGAAAGATTAAAATAATAAAGTACCAGGCATTGTTTTTTATTATATGGCACATCTCTCATACCGAGTATCGTCCAAAGTGCTTTACAGAGAGACAAAGGAACAGAGGATGTATTAAAACACCCACAAAATTCAAACAACAGTAGTAAATGTTTAATAATCACCTAAAAACAAATAACAGTTAAACAAATGAAAAGCTAAAGTAGGACAGAAATGAGCCAATGAAGCATCCTTCTTCCTGTTGTCTAAAGCTCCTTGTTTCTTCTCTGTAGGACTCTGGGATTATCATTACTGTGACAATCCAACATAACTTTCATCACTTATGTTTGTACAGAACAAATAAGCAACACCTGACTTGTACTTTCTTGATTTTAGCCACAAAATATTGTCATGGCATTCTGTGCATTGGATCAGATTTGGTCCATCTGTATGTAGTTAAATATTTTAGAGTTTAATTGATAATTTCACAGGCAGCAACAGCCAGTCGGTCATTGAAACCTATAAAGCTCCCAGTGGAACGTCGCTCTGCTCTCAAGAGCCTATTGATATCCTCCAGGATGCAGACAATCCATTTGTTATTTTAGTTTGAACATATTTTCTTCCAGTAAAGATAAAATACAGAACAATTCTTTTCATCTACTTCTATCTCTGAAGTTGGAGTAAGAATAACCTTAGATTATGGGCTGGATCAACTTTGGTGGTCCCAAATGTCTCACATTCCATAAACTGTTCTTAATGAAGCAAAACACAAGCAGATCTGAGGAATTAAAGTTACCTCCTTGCTTAAGTTTTGTCTATTGCACATTGATATTTTATCTGCACGGCAGAGAATTCACCGTTTCTTTAGTTATTTGAATAATTTGTACCAGTAGTAGGAATGCCTTAGTAGTAAATTAACTGACATTCTTGACCTTAGTCCATTTTTTTACTTTGATGTTTAATGTCATAGATGAGATTAGGAGCGTAGATCGAGACCTTTGCATTGCCTAATCTGTCCATCGTTCTCCCGCTCCGGTTCCCCTGCCAATCCAGGTGAACTGCCCTCGATATCCACACAGTTTTACTGAGTCGTGTCAACCAGCTCAGCCCAGCAACGTCCAGAGGCTTAAGAAACTGTGCGCGACAGACACCGACAGCCTTGCAGTTGTTACTCTGTCCTGTTCTTTTGAAAATATTTCTGTCACACCAAAACAGAAGAGCTGCTAAAAGATACTGTAATAAATGTTCCAATTCTAGAAACGTTGAAATGCACCAGCTGGTGGTTCCCTAATAAGAATGTGTCGTAAAACAGGAGCTAACTGGGCCAAAGTGTGGTGAGGTGTTGGAGCAGTTAACCCAAATGCAGGCTGTTGATCCTTTGCTGCAGGTCTACCTCCACATCTCTGTGTGAAAATCAGATGGTACTGCCACAAAAATCTAAGAAAAAATCATAATTTTCTAAAACTGCCAAGATGAACAGCCTGGGCTACCAGGCTGTTCTGACACATTCCAGGTCCTCATTCATCATACGCTTCACTCATGTCTGAACTCTAGTTTTTGCTTTGGCCTGTTGACCTAATACTGAGGAGCATTTGTGCCGTTGACTTACATGGCAGGAGTCATAAATCACTGCTTTACTGAAGTTGTTACTGAAACTGCACAATTGTGCTAATTTAACTCAGTTTACTTTAGAGCATTTCTGCATTCCTTGAGTTTGGCGTAGTCCAAAACATAAGACACTCCAGGCCTTTTTTGGCTTTTACTTGCATATTCTGGCGTTTTTCTCCAGAGTTTTGTGACCATGCAGTAAGCATGTATTTGTTGTGATCCAGTTATTCCAGGAACCATCCTAGCGTTAAGACAAGACTTATGGAATTGAAACAAAATTCTGGCAAATACTTGGACCCTTTTGTCATTTGGCAAACGGACCCTACTCTGGCTAATCGTTTTAACACAAAGAATCCACTTTTGTCACATCTAAGCATTAAGCTTCAAATCAAGTCCAAATAACAGGGTTAGAGCTGCAGCTGTGCCACTACAAACAGCTTAAGCAGATTTTGAGTTATATAAAATTATTAACTGAAACAAACAAAAAAAAAAACTCTGTAAAGAAGCATAAAATAGCAGCGAGTCTGCTAATTAAGAGATTAGCGGAGGCACTGCTCTTTGGGTAAGAGGTAAGTAACAGTGGGCCTCTCTGTGTTGGTCTCACTGTAAGTCTTTTCTCTTCAAACTTCAGTCTTCTGAGGGAAACAACAGTTTTTTGATACCTTTGGTCACTGCTGGCACACAGATTAGACCATAATGTCCACCCTGTCCGTCTCTCAGCCGTGGCTCCAGAGCCGTGGCTGCTGCTCCTCCCTCCCTAACAAGCTCTTTTCATCGGTTGCATCCACATGCTGCCTCGCATACAAAGTGAGCAGTGTTGAGTCAGTGCTTCTCTCATGACCCCACTGAGCTTTGGAAAACCGTCAGGAACGTTCTGCTTTTAGAAGGATGATGGGAGGAATGAAAATGAAAAGAAGAAGCAGAAATATTCACCTGAGAGATGACTTTCAAACCTCTTTCAGCTTTTGAAAGCTTTTCGCTTCCATCACTTTTAATACTTTTTGCAACTTTCATTCTATTCTGTACTTAAGCATGTAGGCATTTTGGGGTTTTTCTTGAACTTATAAATAAAACCTATTAAACATATTGTGTTTCTATTACATGGATCTTTAAACATCTGTGTACATGGCTTTGTTGGCTCATTTATCAAAAAATAATCACCTTTGAGTAGAATAGAGTAATTATGCAAGAATGTTTGTCTTAGTCCAATAGAGTCAGTGGCAGAAGGAGACATTTTCCCATACATGGTTCATAATAATAATGACTTTTTGTTTTTAAACCAAGACCAGGAGATAAAGTAATTTCATGATTATAAACTTTGCTCATTTCATCCAAAACGGCATCCTACTTTTTTATATGAGCAGTTAGCAAAGGTATTTGCACAAACTTATCTTTTATTTACATAATGACATATTTAAACAGTCATGTGTAGCCTGTGTCTTTGATATTACACACTGTGGACTAAAACAGCCACTTTAAACTTTATGGACTTTATTTGGCCAGCATTATTATTATTCTTTTTTTCATTTCTAGCCATTTAAAATAAAAATAAATATAAATATATAGTTAATGTAGCAACTCCCTATTTGCATAACACTCCAGAAAAACGTGGATTGCAAATACAGTGAGCCTCAGGTTGAAAACTGCCTTATAACTGCTTATTTTAGTTCAAACACCAAATACACTTTAATATGCATCATTATGCTAAGTGTAAACCATCTTAGGACTACTGCAGAAACTAACATCCATGGGATTTCTTAGCTGACTGCTTTCTGCAGCCAATGCAACTCTTGTATTGGCTGCTCTGTTATAGCCAAGCAGTACAATGTGAAGTACCGTAACACTTCCAACTTGCATTTCTTTCAAATGCTTTTTTAAAAATCTGAGATACAAAAAGAAATCTGTGAATAAGATAATTTCCTATGAATAATTTGGAGTTATAGTCCATAGAAAAATCTCCACAAATAGGACATATGTTCCTTTACTTGCACTGAAAGCCTCCCAACATTGATCAATATGGTATAAAAAATGTTATCAAAGTTTATGCATGAAATGTTTTTACTACACTTATAGCTTACTAGTCTGTTTGGAAATAAAAGCACTAAGCAAAATGAAAAACAACATAAGCATAGAGTAATCACTCAACCAAGACAGGATGGAGATGGCAAGAAGTAAATATCTTACAGAGCAGAGCTCACAGTGATGTCATTTCCTGTGGTTTGGGGCTATTTTTGTCAAGAGTAAAACAGGCAGGTGTGTGAGCAGTTCATAGTTGGTTGGTGAAAACAAAGTGTTACAGTTGATGTCTCAGTATAATTTCCTCTGGGATTTGTTTTTGTTCAGGTTTTCACCAACGTTTAGCCAAGAGAAAAAGTATTTCCTTATTAGAACCATTTCCATTCTTACTTTCACTCTAGTAGAACATTATTGACTTAATCTACTTTTCCTCCACTTTTCTTAAAACCTTTACTTGTTATGGTTAGAGTGACCCAACACTCGGTGCTGTTCATGTGTGGCATAAGATTAAAAACTTGGGAAGAAAAACGTGACCTTTCTTGCAGACATAAATTCTCCTGAAATAATTTCTTCATGTCTGGGAAAGGCCAGCTCTCCATGCGGCTCTTTATTCATCTCATTGTGATGTCAGACCTATTGATTCAGTGTCCGGATGGCTCTGCATGCTAATTCACATGTCATGATCTGCAGAAGCTTTGCTTTGTTTCTGCTTAGTCATCCTTTATTGTCTTTACAGAAGAGCATCAAACCTTTTACTTTTATTATCTATTCACTTTTGAGGTCCAACATTCCCAATCTCAAAGCAAGTGATGAATAAATATACACATTTCACATTCAAACTTTCTTTATCTTTTTTCTCTTTCTTTAGGAAAGATCTTGTTTAGGAGAAGCCATATCAGAGATGTGGCCATGAAGAGACTCAGGCCCATCAACGAGTACTGCAGGGTGAGTTTGATGCTTAATACAACTTCTGATTTCTTATTTTTCAGTAAATGTTTTCTTGAATTAAAATTACAACAAAAGATTGGCAAAGACAGTGGGAGAAGCAATTGTTCATCTAGTATGAGTGGTTAATAGAAACTTTTCTTTTTTCTCCTTTGAACTAGAGATGATATACTGAATCAGAATCATCATTGCAATGTCAATGTTTGCAATAATGACATTTTAAAGAACTGCTACATACTATACTTAATATTGCCATTCATGCACATCTTTGAATGTCAGTGATTCAAATACAGTTGACCTGATTAAAAGAGCTGCAGGAAAATTGTAATGACAGAATGAGTCAGAAAATGAGGGACAATTATGATAGAGATCATCTTTACAATATTCAACAAATCATTGTAAACATGTACTGCAGTTTTTCCAAATGTTCTCCCTTGGCGAAAGAGCATTTTCTCTGTAAAATCAAAATCTAGCTGCGGTAACAAGGACATAAGGAAATTTGGTTGTTTTTTACCCTTAGGGCATTTTTTTATGACCAGACATCTTCTCAGCATTTCTCAGGTTTCAAGCTTGAGCCTTGCTATTCCAGCTGTAGTGAACATGTAGGTTGTGGTGGCTACTTTAAGCAAAACTGAGGTAGAGACAAAAAACATCCTGTTGCTGAGCTTGCTCCAGTCAGCACATGCACAACACGCTGACTGAAACCTTTTCTTTTGGATTCTGTCTGCTTGTTGTAATGCTACAAATCCCCTGAAAGGAGAAATAAACTTTAAACTTGTCTTTTATTTACTGCTTATTGTATGTCTACCTTAAAACAAAGTTAAAAACAATCTCCCGCCTTTTCTATTAAGCATACCTTGATGTTTTCACTCTACAAATTAGTCTCTAATACGCAACTGTTAAACAACTCTAGCCGGACTAAAAGCAGCAAATCGTAGGACCCCTGAGGTGAAGCGACTTTTATGCATGATAAACAATGAGGAGGACTGGAGGCGCTCCTTAGTCAAGCAGTGTTAAAGGAATGCATAGTGGGTGTAGGCTACATCTTTAACCACTTATGACAAATATAAGAGTTGGGGGAGGAATGCATAAAGTTGTTGGTTCTTGTCTTTGGGTGGGGATGTTTTGTAAAAACAACTGAGCCAATTTTACGTTACTTTTTTCTGTCCAAGGCATTAGATTTAACCTTTGAGAGAATTTATTGCATTTTATTTAAATTTGTGTTAGGTTTTAATTAAAAACATCATGTTTTCTTATATAACAAGCTTTTGAGGTTAGCTCTAACGGGGGACAAGGTGAAAATCAGGATTTTCCTGAAACAGCGAAGTCAGCCCTGGTTTTACAGCTGATGCTTCATTCTGACTCATGTGGAACTTCCCGAACTGGGCAGCTTTATGTTTTTATTCAGGTCATGAAACGGTTAGGGATGAAAGCATGAGGGGGAAAAAAAAGGCATGGAGTCAGGGACTGGTTTGCCTAAAATCATTTGTCAGAATAAATAGTAATGTGAATAACCTGCAGTTTTCAACATGTTTGCAAAAGAAATTCATGGCTCAACATTTTAGCTCCAGTTATTCTGAAATCATGTAGAGTATCGTGCAAAAGTATTCATACCTAATGAATCTTTTCTTGCATTAAGATTACTAGAGTGTATTTGTAACTCTAATTAAGGCGAGGCACCTGACTACCGCCATGTATAATAATAGGCAGGCAGAAAGTTTCAGCTATGGAGCCTGTGTGTGAATAAAGAACCATCAGACAGAAAGTAAATTGAAGTTATTGTATTCAATAACTTCAATTGCATATATTTAGGAAAATATACAATAATATTTATAATAAGTGATTTTCTATGAATATAACCAAAGACACAACAAGGAAAAAAAAACAAAACAGCAACAAAACAATAAACCCTGATGACACCCAAGAGTTTTTTTGTTTTTTTTTCCTATTTTAAGTTCATTCGTGAATCCAGGGTGATTAATGGTCCATCAATCAATAATCCGACTGTTTTTAGTCCATGATCCAATGCAAATAGGTCCAGAATGAGAAAGTAGTTTGGTTCAGTGATCCGGTAGCCGCCATCCTGGGTTGAAACAGGGGGTGGAAAAAAAACCTGATCTAAACAAGGTCATAAATAAAAATAAAAACAAATTAGCGTTCACATTTAAACAGGGTTGAACTGTTATCCAAAATAACAAAACATTCAATAATTACAAAAAAAAAGGCTATATGTTCCATAAAGTATTTCTCAGGAATACTTAAAATGAATTTCAAGCTAAAGATCACATTAATGTTAGATTCAAATTAAAGTGCACCTTCAAGTTGTATCCAAGTTTAATTGACAGAGTCAATTAAACTCTGTCAATTAAACAATAAACAATTTCTTCTTTTTTTTTCCTTTTGTTGCGCAACTCCAAGTCCAGATTTCTATAGGCCGTCAACAAAATCAATGAAAAGTAACAAAAACTATCCTAAAAGGACAAATTTACAAAAATCAAAGGCCCAATTTAACATTTTGAGGTTATATCATCTATTCGGCCACAAAATTAACAAAAAGGAGAATTACCTTTTAATCAATAAGACAATTTTTCAATCACTAATACATAGATTGAGTGGGTGTGTCGCCACCGCATTTCTATTTAAAAAAGAAAAAAAAAGTACGTAAAACAAACGACTCACCGTCGAGCGGAAGACAGAAAACACCCAATATAATCCAGCCGTATTCTTCCATAAATTTAGAAGACGCCAAGACAAGCAGCTAGCCACAGCAGCAACAGCAATGGAGATCCGAGTTCACCTGTGACCCGGAACTTAAAGTGTGCCGTCAGTTTGACCCGCCAAAATAAAATACGGGTTGATTATTTTGTGCAGGTTACATATTCTGTTGATATTGTATATAGTACCACAGCACAAAACGGTGCGTGATTGGCCGAGTTTCCTAGATCTAGAATTTTAACATTTAGTTATTGAGAAAGAAAGCACACTTCAATTTGATTTAATGGTTTCAAAAATGATTTTAAAGTGTTGAACATTTAATTTCAAGATTTTAAGGAGCTGGCAAATTTACTTTGTAAAAGTACAAATAGCAGTCTTTATAGTAGTTATGTTATCATAGCTACAATCTGATGCTATGAGTTCAATCTTTGTGTTTGTTCACAAATTAGATGTACTTACCAAATACATGTCAGTAAATTGTAAATTGGTTTTGTGATTGTGATTGGTTTTAAGCTCGGCCAATTAAACTGGGCTCCATCTCCCAGACTCCACTGAATCTATTTCTACTCAAGGCGTCATGCAACCTCTGGTCGGCTCTACATGATGAGCTACAACCACTGCACCGCACATCTCCCCTCTGGATTCCAGATTACGTCAGGAAGGTGTCATTTACGAGGCACCAGTAGGGACCAAGCTTTTCCGTTTTGTGACTGTTGAGTTTGTAATAAGCGCCACAGACTGTTTGTTTTGGTGGCTCTGGCTTTATGAGACCAGTTTTTACAATCTCTGCTCTTCATTGTCAACATCGGCTGGCCTTGTAGCATTTGTTCACGTGTTTGCAGGTCCGCTCTGTGACCACACACCGAAATCTGCCTGACTGGAGCGTAGCAGAGGTAGAAAAGGAATTTGATAAGGCCACGATGCCTCAAAGTGTGAGGAGTGTGGCAGGTCCTCCACAGGCTGAACCACCGGCCCACTAACGCACCAGGGAACACATACATGAACTGTATCAAGCACCAAGTGCTGGTCGAGCATGTGTGAAGTGCAAACACACACACTCTCGACCAACAAGTGTGTGTATGAACTTTGCGTTCACAAAGATATAACATTCTTACAGCATGCTTAATGCACACCTCTAGAAGCACAACATTAGGTCATATTTGCAGTTTGCATTGAGTTTGTGCAAACAGAGCAAGCGCTGTGGCTTTTAAACTTGACACCTACCTTGATGTGGTATTCTCCCAAGAAACATGAGTCCTCACAGGGGTTCATATAAATGCTCATATAGGTGAACTTGCTCCTCAAAACACCTTCCAAGTCATCCGGTTTGGTGGCGCACAAAGGTGCCGACAGTGTTTGAGCAGGCTTTAGGCTTCATGCCCTGTTCAATGGATCAGCTAAAAACCCGTCTGTCAGTAACAGCTGCACTCTGCCGGTGAAGTGCAAAGCACAGCGCAGCACAGCAAAAACGCATGCAGTCCAGGATTATGGTTGTATAAAGAAACCTACTTAAATGATGATGCCAACTCAAAGTTTTATGTTTTATTGATATGTTAAAGGTAATAGAGGCCAAAATGTTAATATTTCCTCATTTGACCAGATGATTTTCTTCCACATGTTCCACATGACTTTCAGAAAACTCCAAGCAGAACTTTCTGTAAACCTTCTTTCAACAATGTTTATTGGTCACTCTACCACATGAGCTAGACTTGAGGAGTGCATGACTAACAGTTGTCTGGTCAAAACATTTCCCAACCTGAACTATGAATCTGCAGCTGCTCTAGTTACCCTGGGCCTCTTGGCTGCCTCTCCAATTAATTCTATCACTAATTCTTACCTACTTTGTGTTGTTTTATCATATTAATAAATAAATATATAATACTTTTGCAAAAAGTTTACATTATCACTTTGCCTTATGTAACAGATTGTAAAAATGAAATTCAAAAAGTTACTGTTCAGCCATACAGCCACATTGCACTGTCCCTCATGAGAAGTAGTTCTTTCAATTTCATTATATTTTTCCTTGGAGAATACGCACATGCTCACTGTCACGTGCACACGCACAGACACAAGCACTCACAATTACCTTAATGGGCCCCCCTGCAAAGAACATCCATAAAGTCCATTTAATGTAATTTACGCTGAGCCGCTCTCCTGTCTCCTCCCTGGGGAGAATCATAATGAGTGGACGGGCCACAGACTGACTCCAGGAGATGAATAAATCCAAAGACAGGACAACTGGTTCACAGTGCACTCTGACCTGAGGCACTGCACCTGCAGGATGTAATGTTATCGCGCTCCCCTGGTGAAAACCTCTTGCAAACTTAAAATGAGATACTTGGCTTTTGTATTTTACAAATAAAGTAATTGCTCAGGGTTATGTGATATGCATTGTGTATAAAAGCGCATGTATGTGCTCATAAGCGTGCTTATATTTCATAAAGAAGAAAAAAGTGCCTTGTCAGTTGCAAGAATTGCAGTCTGTGTTTGAGTCCAAGCCAAACGGCTGCTTTTAACTACGACGAGCGAAATGCAGCAGATGCGACAAGGACACTCGGGTTGGGCCTTCGGCTTTCATTCCACATCAGCCCTGACTTTACGTCAGTGGATGACAGCCGTTGTTAGAGGTGGACGCCGTTCCTCTGAAGGACAAAACTGAAACACTTAGGAGTATTAAAATCAGAGGTGGAGAGCAGCAGGGGAAGCTTGATGGATAGCACTGAGCTCCGGCTTGCCTGCAAATGGAGGAGTTGCCTGGCTTTATCTGAAATCAGAGACAGTCCTCATGCAGCAAGCTGTTGGCAGCAGAACTGTTTCCTCTCTTCGTCTTCATGCTGTTGAGGTGATTATCTGCTTCACCGCTGCCCATCAAACGGTGAAAAAGCGAAAGGTTAGATGATAAAACAGCATTTTGATGTGTGACTGCATGGCTGTGAGAGATGGCAAGAAGGAGACACAGCAGTAAACAGAAACTGAATGGTGTTGGTTTTTCATCTAAAGTTGATTGTCAGAACTAATCGGTCTGCTGTTAGAAATCCTCCACAGATTTGTTGGATGTGGGGGATAGATCAATAGACTTAGAACCAGAGAAGGATAAGTGAAATACAAAACACAAAGTGCTGCTTGATTGCTTATTTTAATAAGCCAGACTCTTGTCTTGTGAAAAAAAGTGAATGAACGTACAACACACTGAACCGTAAAATTAACAAAAATCCCAAAGCAGATGCTAAACAGATCAGAATATGGCAACTGCAAAATATTACAATATAAAGAACCAGTTCAGTCAAGTTCTGTCAACATGTTTTAAAGTGTTAATATTTTAACAGCAATTCAATTCAGTTCAGTTTATTTACATGACACCAATTCACAACATCTCCAGGTACTTTCCAAAAAATAATGAGTAGATCAGCAGCAGAAGCTCTCCTAGCACCATGATTCAGCATAAATCCGTGCTGGAGGGCCAAAACCAAACTGGACCTCCCCCATCATAAGATAACTCTCACCTCCAAAATGTCATAGCTTTAAATGGGAAAGCTATTTTATAAATCTTCAGTCCATCTTCTTGTTTACTTTTAGTGATTCAATTCAAAATAATGTCATCCACAAAGAGTAAAATTATGTTTCATGTCTTTTTCTAATTTTCCTTCCTGTAGGCTTTGATCCAGCTGCCAGTCTACATCTCTCAATGTGAGGAAGTCCGAGTATTTTTTGAGACCAGACCTGAAGACCTCAACCCACCCAAAGAGTAAGCAGCTCAGACATGAACTCATGTACAATGGAAAGAGACTGTTTCTGTGGCTCAGGCCATATCCTGTCTGCATTTGCAACCCATTCTGTTGGTAATGAGCATTCATTACACCCTGTAATGAATGTGATTTCATAATGTCACTCTGCTTCCTGTTGGGTTTTTTCCCTGTAGAAACCCATTTAGTCATTGTTTCAAGTGCTGAGTTAGCACTTTAGCATGTAGCTGCAGCTCCAGCATAATCCAGCTGAGACTGCAGGCTGCTTCCTAACACGCTTTGTCTCTCTAAATCTATCTCAACATTTTTAATCATATTCAGCACTGAATGACTTTAATGGGCTCAAAGTACCAGAACACAACACACATCTGGGTTTCAATAAATTAAAGGTTACCAGCTCCTTCAGAGCAGTGGAGGTCAAGTTCTCATTTCAAACACTGATATGTGTGTTCTCAACAGTTGTCAGCTAAGTTGTTAGTTTTGACCTACATCATCACACATTGATGTGGGTTGTTGAAGTTTCCTCAGCAGGCAGGAAACAGACAAATACTCTTGTGACTTACGTTGATATCCATAGATGATGGACTAGCAGTAAAACCACGAACAGAGTGGAAGGGAATGAATTGTATTGCTTTGTTGTTTTGGTTGTAGAATATGTATAGATTCTCTCTGCCTAGCATTTGGATTACTCTACATTAAACTAGCTTAGAGTTTAAAGTAGATTAGCTGGTCTCTCTAAGAGCAGGATTGTAATATCATTCTGTTTCTCTGTGGGGTACAAAATGGGCATCACTTCTGTATAATTTTATCTTGCAGAAACTATCTGTGTGACATCAACTGTGCAGCAGCAGAAGACACTCAACTTGTGTGTTTATTTCATTAAAAACTTTGACTTAAAGCATGTTGCTTGGTCCTAATTTTATTTCGGAAAGGCGCTCTCCATAATATAGACAATAAACCTTTAAAAGTTTTTGTTTTCAGTAGTGACATGAACGATGGATCACCAGAACACTCGATTTGTGTTCTGGTCCTTGGATATCTGCTGTTTTCCTACCCTCTTAAAACTCATATAAATATATTGTATGATGTAAACGAACAGAAAGCTGCAGAGTTTTTATTTCATGTTTTGGATCTGACTGTCTGCTGTGAACAGCTGGGGGTTGTTGACCAAGGACAATCAATAGGAGTTGCTGTGGGAATGAATGTTAAATGAGCCTGCCGTGTTGCCATCTATAATGTGGAAGTCATTTTGAGGTTTGCTTTCTTCTTTCTCTCTTATTGAAGGAGGCAGAGGAATAACTTCACTTCAGATGTACTGAGCAGAAGGCAAATAAATGCCATGGAAGGGATATTTTTAGAACCACTTGAAGAGGGAATATGTTCTTGACAGTTTTCTGATTTATATCACACATACGTTCTGAATGTGAAGGAATCAAAAACTTGCTAGCAGGTTGTTGATTTGTGTGTTTCTGACACCTCAGACGTCTCGCTCTTTTTTCTCTCGTCTCTCTGAGGAGTTTGCCAAAAACGTTCTGCCTTAGTCTTCATACAAGACCTCCAGTTATTTCTATGGAGGCGAGAAAGGAAACATGGGGAGTGTACTTGAGGAAGACGAATATAGAAAGATCCTTGGTTTGTCTTAATTGAAATTGGATTACAGCCCTGTATTAGTGCAGCCTATTGTCTGGCTTTCTGACAGCAAGGCTGGTGTGCAGACACAGTAGCCAGGCGAAGATTTATCACGGCCTATAAATCCACTCTAGTAAGACATGACATACAAGACTTTTTCCTTAAGTGCAGGAGGGAGGAGAGGAACGGGAGAAGTTGGCTGGAAAGGGGAAGTAGATGGTTATAATGCCAGAAGAGATCACTGAGAAAAGGAGAAATCTAAACAGAAAGGGAAGTGTTGCAAAACAAGTGAGACTACGGCAGAAAAAGTTTAAACTGTGGAGGACTAAAGGATTTAGTGATTTAATAGAGTGATTGTAAAAATGCTGAAGCTTATTTACAGATTTCTCCCGATATATTTGGATTACATTTAAAAAGTAGGTAATTCAATTCAGAAAATGCAACTCTTATATAACACATTACACGGATTAATTTATTTAAAGGACATATTTACATCCGCCACTAAAAGGATGCAACATAAAAGCTGATTCCTAGGTTATATTGTAGTATGGCTGTATATTCCCAGATAGTTGACAATTAAAGTAAAACTGAGTGGAAGAAAGAAGTGTGGAAGGGAAAGGTACTGAAGCATTAGGTTAATTATACTGTGCAGACCATAGACATACATTTCTGTTCTGCTGTTCTTATGTAATATAAAAAATTTAGAAGAAACCAAATGTGGTATTTTGATTTGGTGCAATACTCATCTAAATTAATATAAATAAATGCATTAAATGTAATGCTGCGTAGAATAAATCCATATAATTTGTGAGTTTTACTTCTTAATTCAAATTAAAGAAGTAAATTAACGTTTTAATGATATTCAAATGTATTAGAATATAGTTGTAGCTGAACCTGTTCCTGCCACAACATGGTCATCACTGTTTGAAGATAGACAGAAGCTTTGTAGTGCTAACATAAATGTGTTTTTTATTTCCAGTAACAGCTTCTGACATAAATGATGATTTTGTCTTACTCTGTAAGGAGTTTGTGTTAAGATAGCAGCTGTTTTCTGTGAGCAGCCTGAGCCTGAGTGGTGGAACTGAACCGGGCCTGAACCCTGACTCAGTCCTGACCGGCTCTGTGGAAGCATTTCCTCACTGCCCAATTCGTATATGAGCATAGTGTCACTTTAGTTAAAATAAATGATAAAAATGAAAATGCTGGACAGATTTTCCTATAATAATTATAACCTGTTTCCTGTGTGGTTTTTTTGCCTGCCTTTTTGTTTCTTTTTGTAGTACTTCAATTGGAAGTCTTATGGGTAAAATTGTATTGATCCCAGATAATATGGCAGTTTTACTGATCAAACAATGCTTTGTGTGTGTGTGTATGTGTGTGTGTGTGTGTGTGTGTGTGCGTGCGTGTGTGTGTCCGTGTGTGTGTGTGTGTGTGTGTGTGTGTGCATGTGTGTGTGTGTGTGTGTGTGAGAGAGAGAGAAAGAATTCATATCAATGCAAGAAAATGTGTAAGGAGTGATGCCCAGGAATAATTATAATGGCGATGATGGAGTGAGAGAGGCAGACATGAGAAATGAGAAGTGGAAAAGTTGAAATGATGGAAGGCAATAATAAAGCACTGGAGAACTGTTTAGATAAGAAAGATGGAGAGGTAGACAAAGAGAGAAATGCAAAGCCAGAAGTGATTTTTCTATTGCCTGGTCCCTGAATCAACTCCTGAGTGCTGCTGCGGAGTGATGCCCTATTTATCTGGCTAATGTCTGAAGCAGACACAGCAGATGCTGTATTGAATTTAACATCGAGCCAAATATTAGAGCTCGTCTTTCAAGTGTATCTTTAAACATGTTGGTCTGGTTGTAGATGGAAACATCCTCTGATGTGTCTGCTGCACCAAGTTAAGATAAATCTAGTAACTATTTTATATATAGCACATATTCTTGTAACTGATCTGTCTAGTTTTTAAACATCGGTGTGTTGATCAAAAATAGAATTGTTAGGATTCAGTTTACTCTAGAATAGCTTTAATATAAAACAATGGGATTACACATTATATGAATTTGATATGAAATATTTTTTGTAAAGTTGTTTCATTTTCTTTTCTAAGTAATGCATTGTCTCTGTTCACAGGGAGCCCATTGGAAAGAAGAAGTCAGGTAAGACCCCTTCATGAAAGTTTTATTTGCTTACATGTTTTAAGTGTATGGAATAAAAATCAACCTATCTTACTGAATATTAAGCAATTTTCTTTTATTATAAATAAAAGTAAATGGAATTGTAAAATAGTATTTGGATATAAATAGTTTATGGAAATGAATGGTAAACAGAATTGACTTTAGCACCATCTAGTGACAGTTTCATTCACATAAATGGGTTTAGGGATATTTCTCTTCTTTGGAACAACTTTTCCATCACTAAATTTTCTATCTAAACTTTTTGTGCAGGTCAAAGCACCTGTATCAAAGCAACCATCTTGAATGCTGTTTTTTCTCTACCTTTTCACATTTTTCTATATCCCCTCAGTGACCTACTGTTCTTAAGTTGCATCCATGTTATTTTTTTCAGTTTTCTTCTCCATTCATTTTCCTTTTCATCAGGGTTTGTGGAGAGAGCGACTACTTTCCTAAAGCAAGGTAGTAAACACACTGTCATGCTTTGCCGTGCTGTGTGTGTAACCCGGTGGGTTGCTAGTGGTGTGTTCCCCCTCTCCTTGCCAGGCCTGGGCAGGTGGGATGTGGCTCTGCTGAAGGCTTGTGACTCATTATGTGTCTAAAAAAATAAATCATGTATTTGGTGATTTAAAGAATTGTTGTTTCGTGTTGCAGACTGTAAAAAATCACTATTGTTTGGCCATTTTGAATGTTCGTGATGGGTTATGATGTATTACTAATGTGCCAGATGAATATTGTAGCTTTGCTATGCTTCAATTGGCAAGTATCCAGATGGCAGTTTAGCTAAATAACTTTTCTGTAGGTACTTACTTACCTTCTCATGGTACAATAACGGTACAATAACCTTGTTTTTCAAAAAGCTACGGTATCATTTACACAAAAATTAAACACAATTATCTAAACTCCTTTATTTAAGCATATTGTGCTTTGTTACTGTATGCTCAGGCAGCAAAAACTCCACCTGACTTTTTGTGACATCATATTATAATGATTTTAAACATTTAGAAATGGTGTGATGGTCATTTTTTTAGTAGTTTTGAAATTGTCTGTTTTTGAAATGGTGCTTTTTTTTTTAGCTAATCTTCATTTGGGGAGTTAAAAAAAATTTAAAAACTGTAAGCTATTGTTTTTGTACTTTTTATTCACACATTATTAAATAAATATGTTTGCAATATATTTATTGCAACAAATATATTGTTGCAATAAATATTGTTAGCAGAACAGGTTAGCAGAACTGCTGACAGTTCTGCTAACCTGTCAGCAGAACTGACAGGTTAGCAGCTGTCAGTTCTGCTGTAAAGAAATATTTGGTTTCTATTTGAATTTCTTACTGAGAAAATGACATTTATTAGAATTACATTTACATTTACATTCGCATGTTAAGCTAAGTTGTCACTTTTTCCCAGTTTCAAGCGCTTGTTTGTGGAAGTAGATTTTTCTGATGCTAATTTGTTGCTAACATCGGTGGCGGGTCCTGTGTGTGTTTGGTTGTCTTTACTGAAATCATATCCATGTAATGATTAAAATAACTTCCCACACTGTCTCCAATCACACTGTCCTCCTCCATATGTCCCTTCTGCTCCACTGTTGGCTCAGTATTTTGCTCATTGAATCTTTCTAATCATATACTTCATCCATCTCATGCCAAACAGATATCCATACCATAGATAAGCCTTCGCTCATTTTACCTGAAAGTTTTTGCACTCATAAAACCTGACAGTTATATTTGGCTTTTTATGATTTTTGGCAAATTTTTTTGTGAACCGTTTATAATCTGACATTTTGAAAAGGGCATATAGCAACTGGTCAATGACAGAGAAAACCTTTAAATGTCAAACCCCCCAAAGCACAGAGATGCAATCTTATCTTGACAAGTTCAAGGGCTTTTCTTTAATAGCATATTAACTGACTTTACTAAAGATTGGGGAAGATGAAGAGATTTTGAGCGAAGGCTTTTTTATAGTTTGTCGAGATTTCATGCATATCCTGTTTTAAAAGGATCAAAGAGGAGAAGAAATCAAATGAATATGTTACTCTCTGCTCTTTCAATAGGAGACCCCACCTCTGCAGACGCACTCTTCCTCGAACAGTATGTGGCAGTAACAGACTATGAGAAACAAGAGAGCACCGAAATCAGTCTGCACGTTGGTCAGACAGTGGAAGTCATTGAGAAAAATGAATCTGGCAAGTGCTAAATGTAAACGTTTTGAATTGGGAGTCCTAGTCTTAGGAAATGCATTTGCATGTGAATGTGTTTGTTTTCTGCTGATTTAGGCTGGTGGTTTGTGAGCTCAGAAGATGCTCAGGGCTGGGTTCCCGCCACCTGCCTGGAGGTTCAGGACGACCCTGACGACTTCACAATTCCAGGAGAAGAAGGTACATAAAAGTTCATGTCTGAACGCTGATTTTATGTTCTACTCTGAGCCCCAAAAGCAAACCAGCATCATTTCCAAATGGAGCCACATGTTGAATTTTTTTCTGACTGTTACGATCGTGCTTTATTTATGAGGAGTTGCTATCACGCATTGATGACCAAATAGCAATTGTTTGGTTTAAAAAGTGAATTTAAAGTCTGGTGGAAATGGTCATTTTTAAAAAGTTTGAAGAAAAAAATTAGCAGGGGCATGCAATCTAATACTGTCTCTTTTACGGCTGGATAAAAATCCAGATCTGTAAGCATACAATGAAGAGTTTGTCAGTAAGTCTCTAGATCAGTCTTTCTCAAACTGTTTTCCGGTACCACCTGTGGACCACTATTTGCATGTAAACAGCCATTTATTTGCTGTAATGTGAGCTCAAAGTGCGACGCCACAGTTAGCTTACCAAAGGATTGTCACTCAAAAAATAAGCCTGAAGATACCAGTGGAAAGTTTCTCAGGGTGAGTTGCAGAACTTTCCTTTTTGAACGCTTACGATGCATAGCAAGCTGCAGGCATGCACATGTAGGCCTATGGATGTGCTGAACATACGATGATGATAAGACCATGAACAGAGCTGCGCCCCACACTGACTAACTGCATCTAAAACACCTAAAATAAAATAATTTATATTGAGCTATCTTCTGGCTTGACAATGCAACACAAGTATATTTTTCTTTTTTCATGGTTCTAAATTACAAATAGCCCTAAAAGGGTTACTAGTGAACAGAACATTGGAAGTAAAGAACTTTTGTGGTTAGACAGCTTAGAGTCCATACTTTCAGAATCTGTAAATAACTCAAAATGACTTATTTGTGGTTTTATTGTGGCCAGTCATGTTTACAAAACGTTGCCACTCTTCACATTAGGAAGAACAAATACAAAGAGTTAAGAGACTAGTATTTTCATTTCAGATTGTATATATTAAGATGTGTCAGTGGGGGGGCAATTAAAATTAGGTGGTCCATGAGTGTTTGTTAAATGGGACAGGTGGTCCTCGGCCTGAAAAGGTTTGAGAAACACTGCTCTGGATTTATCAGAACTGATGATACTTATAGTTAAAATGTAAACATCATCGCAAACCATTTGTAATGCTTACTTCCTATTTTGCCCCACTTACCGTGCTGGGATGTCAGTGCCTCGGAGGTTCTGGTCACTGCCAAGGCACGTGGGTCGGCGCAGAACTTTAGGGGATCTATTCAGCACAGGCTTTGGGCAAGGTGGAGCGCACGCCTTTCTTTCAACCCCTCCTCCTCCCTTTTTTAACTGAATGTCTGTGTGTGTGTGTGTGTGTGTGTGTGTGTGTGTGTGTGTGTGTGTGTGTGTGTGTGTGTGTGTGTGTGTGTGTGTGTTTATGTGTGTGTTCTGCCTGCTCAACCATGATTGTTCTTGTGGATGCATGTGTGTTGCATGAGTGATCCTGGCATGCAAAATAAACTCATGCATGTTGGTTTGTTCATTTCTGTATGTTTTAAAAACTGACATGCAGTTCAGAACTGAAATCCATATTTTCAAAATGTACTTATATTAATTAATAGTAAAAACCACTGATAACATCTTGATTTTAGTAGATTAGCAATTACTTATAATTAAAGTAAAATTGGTTGTTGCTCCTCAGTGTGTCCTGTAGCGTAGTTATTTGTGGAATATCTGTGTCTGTTTTGCGTGTTGTGTATTTGTAAGCTTTTCTTTTTTGTCCTTTTTCAAGATGCTCCTCGTGCCTTGCCTCATTACGTTGATTGGAGATTGTACATTCTTTACTTCAATTTTAACAGTTTTATCAGGAAGGGTCTTTTGGTCTTCTCATAATTAAAGCCAGGTTTTAAGTGTTTAGAAATAAGTCAACCAATTTCACAGCAACAGAAACATCAGAGAGATGGTTCTTGTTGCTTTTACTCAGATATGCAAGTGTGTGATTTTCTTTCCAACTTTTAAGATACATTTTCTTGTTTTACTTGATACTAAATGTTTAGTCCACAAAGCATACTGTGTTCTTACATGTAACACTTTGTGCTTTTATTCCAACAGAAGAAAAGTACTCTGTGATCTACCCATACTCGGCCAGGGATCAGGATGAGATCGACCTGGAAAGAGGCATGATAGTCGAGGTTATTCAGAAGAACTTGGAAGGCTGGTGGAAGATCAGGTAATCAAACATAAACATGAACTAATGTTCACATCCAGAAATGTAGAAATCACTCTGGTCCTTAGAGAATTCTGTAAATAAATTCAGAACATGATGTTTACGTACATGCAATATATAGATAATTTATTTTAATTATTTTATGATACGAATGATGATTCCATGAAATCATCATTCATCATACATGAAAATGAGTGAATAAATATTTGACTTTGAAAACAAGCTGCAGGAACATCAATTCATAGATTACAATAGCATACTTGACTAACAATAAAAATCATTCAAATGTTTATATCTCAATGTAATTTACATGAACAAAGCTGATTTATTCTCACATTGTTAAGTTTCATGCCACTGAATGTATATGTTACTCCAATCCAGGTACCAAGGCCGTGAGGGCTGGGCTCCGGCCTCCTACCTGAAAAAGTCTGATATTCAAAGCCAAAGGCAATCAGCAGGCGCTGCAGCTCATGCCAGTACAAATGACCTGGAAGGGGTTTCCAAACAGAACCTGCAGAACAATGCATCAAGAGACAACCAGAAGGAAAACAGGCTCTCTATTTTCTCTGATAACAACAAAATTAGTAAGTAGGTTAAAAACACCCTACCTAGTTGATGACTTTACAGGTTACAATTTTCTTTTTTTTTTTTGTTCAGTAAAATCTGGTTTTGCATAGAGTAATTGTGTTGCCACTTACATACATACATATATCCTTATTCTACACCTTTTCCCTTCACAGAAGTGGGATCAAGACACGGACTTCCTCCACGCAGAGATCTATCCATTGTAAGATGTAACATTTTGATGTCAGAAACTCATAGAATCCATAAGTTTAACAGCCTAATCTTTTTGTGTGTTTCTTCTATTCCACAGCCACGTGGTGCAAACTTACCTAAGCCACCCGTTCCACCAAAGGTCGAGGAAGAGTATTACACCATAGCTGACTTTCAGACGACCATTCCAGATGGGATTAGCTTCCAAGCAGGGGTCAAAGTTGAGGTGGGTCTGATCAAAGCCTGTCTGAGTCAATTTACAATACTATAAACTTTAAAAGTTTTATTGAATTATTAACCGTTTTCCCTAATAGGTGGTTGAGAAGAATACAAGTGGTTGGTGGTACATCCAGATAGATGAGAAAGAAGGCTGGGCCCCAGCCACTTTCATCGACAAGTACAAGAAGACTAGTAATGCCCTGCGACCCAATTTTCTTGCTCCATTACCCAATGAGATGGAGAAACTCAGGCTTGAGGACGGTGGTGCCAATGATGATACCTGGTCTAAGCCTTTACCAGATGAGCCGACCGCAGCTTCTGACTCCTTTGCCCGCCCAAAGCTGAGAGACTGGAAGTCCAATGCCAACAAGACGACTCCGACCTTCGCTGGGCCTCTGCCCCCAGCCCCAGCTGCCCCTCCGGCAGAGGAGAAACCAGCTCTGCCACCTCGACGGGAGTCTATTAATAAAAGCTTTGAGTTGGAGGCGGCAGAGAAGCCAAAACCTGATCATTGCAAGCCGTTGCCTCCAAAACCACCAGCACCTGGAGTCATCGTGCCTCTTGTTACCCCCAAATCTGCCCCTTTCAAGCCAGAGAAGCCACCAGAGATCAAAAAGGAAGATAAGAGCAAAGCTCTTCCTCTTCGCAATGAAATGGGTCTTGAGTGTGGCCACAAAATCTCTGCTAAAGAGGTGAAGAAGTTTAATCTGAAGCCTGTTCCCAAACAGCCACCAAAACCGAAGGCAGAGAACCGGGAAGAGAAACCAGAGCCTGCAGGACCTGCAGCCTTTATGAAGGGTAAGCCGGTGGTCAGACCGAAGCCCGTCCCAGCTGCCAAACCCGATCCACCAGCAGAAAACAAAGTGGACATCACCAACCTTAGGAGCAAGTTGAGGCCATCAAAAGCTGCGGATGTTGGCTCTTCTGAGGGAAACCATCAGAATGATTCTTCAGCAGCAGGAAGCAGCTCACCCTCCAGCTCTCCGCCCATCCACATCCCTGTGCTCAACAACAGCAAATCCTCTGATGAGCCAAAACTCCCTCCCAAACACATAAATGGTCTTAGCCAGGAGAAATCATCCCCCCCTCCAAAACCAGCAGTGCCCCCACATAAGGAGCCTCCTCAGAGACCTCCTGCCATGGCTCCAAAAAGACCTCCTCCTCCAAAGAAGACCGATCCATCCAGCCCGACCGAAAACAAGCCTCCTTCTCTGAAAGAACCGCAAGAGATTCCCAAGCCTGGACCACCACCACAACTCAACAGGCCTCCTCCCCCAAAACCCAAAGCGTTTGTTCAACCACCTCCAAGTAAAGAGAAAGACGATCCCAAGGGGAATAAAGCTCCCATTCCTCCCAAGCCCCAGATGAAACCCGAAAAGTCCGGACCACCCAAGGACAAGCTTCCGCCGTTACTCAAGGAGCCCAGTAAGGATGAGCTCTATCTAGCCGTGGCGGACTTTGAAGGGGATGAGCAAACGTCCAGCTTCAAGGTGGGGACGGTGTTTGAAGTTCTGGAGAAAAACAGCAGCGGTTGGTGGTTCTGTAAAAATGTCGGAGAAGATGTTGAGGCCTGGATCCCCTCGAACTACCTGAGCAAAAAGCCGTAGGTTTTATGATTCATTCAAATGTAACCAGAAAAGAACAAAATAATACACCGATGGTGTAAATGTAAAGAAAAGCAATCTTTCTGCCACTTCACAACTTGCTTTATTTATAGGTACATTTTTTTAATAAATACTTTAAAAATATCCAGCCAATTGAACCAGCAATAATAGACCTTTTTTTGTGGAGGTTTCATGATGTTTACTTATTTTTCTTTTTATCTAGATATTGTAAGAAATCATACTCGCTTTTGTGGCTACGTGTCAATCACAGCCTCTGTATCACGTTCCCGTAACTTGGGCTGAAAACTGGGACGGCATTTAGCCCGAGTTGCAGGTTGTGCCTGATTTACGGGTGTGTTAGCACCCATGCCTTTAAGGATGCAGTGCCTCAAAATATATGCAAAGTATTGGCTTCAGTGCTTACAAAGTATATGCAGCTGTAGGCTTAGTAGGTGTTCATATCTTGCCAGTTTCTATTCTGCAGCAGGGAAAAAAGGATCCTAAATAACTTAAGTATTTCATGAGTGTAGTGGGGACGTTCACTAATTTCATCTGAGCTTTCGTGTATGGTTAACATTTTTCTTTCAAATATATCTTTGCCAAGTATTAATGTTTGTAATTTTAAAAACTTACATTCAGGTGCATCTGAATAACAGAAAAATCAAAATGTTTCTAATTTCAGATCAACAGAGGAAGTTCATATTTTATGTGAATTCATTACTTTTCACTGACAGACTCAGAAAGGCTTTGCTAAAAAAAAGTCAGATGTTCAAAGTTCTTTGTCTAAGTGCATTCGTGGAAAGTTGAGTGGAAAGAAAAAGTGTGGTTAAAAAAAAGAAGGTACACTAGCCACATGAATAATTGCAGGCTTAAAAGAAATAGACTGTGTTGCAGAGAGCCAACGCTTCCTAAGCCACCACACCCTTAACTGATGCATTTCTTGCATTAAGTCATAGTAGAAATAGAGACATTGAAAGTGAGGTTAATTTTGATTTTGGGCCCAGAGACTGGAGGAAGACTAAAGATTCTTGAGGTCCAGTACGATTTCTTTTCAGTCAGTGATCATTTATGGAGCCGTTTCATCTGCTGCTGGTTCCTCGTGGCTCGTCAGGCCGAAGGTCAACACACCATCTACCAGAAACTTTTAGAGCCTTGTGCCTCCTTCTGCAGAAAGTGTTTTGTAGATGAGGAGTTGACAGCTGCTGACACTGCCAATAGCACCATGACCATAGTATGACTGTGTCTCAATGGACAGCAAACTAATCAGACCAGAACCCCATAGAGAATCTAGAAAGCTCTTTATCTCTATGGGGTTTCGGGAGTAAACTGTCAAAGTCACATTTTACATCATTTCATGCTAAAATTCTTGCCTAAGAATCCCAGTCAAGTTACTGAATACATGTTCTGTTCAATATCGGACAGAACAAATATTTCCAAATTAAAATCCTTTTTTACCGGCATTGTGCGCCGTCCTAGATTGAAGTCTGAAAGGCTCAATTTTGGGTTTTGATTAGCTTTAACAAAATCAAAAATTGGAATATATCGCACAGTGTGTAATGAATTTCTATATTTTGTGTGTTTTATGTGGACTTACTTAAAAAACACCCAGTTGCTGATGTTACTTCAGTTTATTAGGATGCACCTGTATTAGCGTTCTTTTATTGTTGACTGAATCAGTGATGATTGTTGTGATTAGTAACAGATGTGCAGCTTCTCAGTTCAGGCAAGTTCAAGTTTTGCACAATTTCAGTGCGGAGAGAAGAACAACTTTTAACGTTACACCAGCTTTGTTTCTTTTCTTTTTTTTTAGCTCACCGTTACAAAGTAGTTACTCCAATCATCTATATGTAAACATAATATCCAAAAGTAAGAGGTTGGTAGGAAGCTTTGTGTCAGAAAACACTTTTTAACATAACTGTTATCTTTCATCCAAACATAAGAGCTGTACAATGTGAAATGCAGAACATTCTGCCCATAAAAAATTGAAGATTTCCATTGGTTTGTGCAATGATTTACAGTGTTGTAAATTTACAGGCTTTTCCTGATGTTCGGTGCTCAAATAAAAAAATGACCATTGTATAAACATAATATTTTACATGCTTGACTGGTTTCAAGCAAGGGTCAGCAGAGCAAATTATTTTTATTGTACAGCGATATCATACTTTAGCAGTTTTTTTAATGGTCCTTGTTGTAGTTCTCTTTTCGGTGTGCAATTTCAAAATACTGGAATTTGCTTTAATGTTAATTACAAATCGTGTAGCTTGGTGGTTAAAATAAAAACTAATTTGCTTTATCCAGTAACTGGCTGCTACTTTTACAGGAAATGGTTCAATAAAGTAACAATAAAATGTTTGTAGACAAGGCTACAAGTTGTAACACTACTTATGTTCTGCTTCTAGCTGCTCAAATGTTTCACAAAATTCAAGCCATATTACAGCACTGACAGTCTGTCATCCAAATAAACATTTCAAAATGATACGTACAACGTCATAAAGGTGTTATGTGGCCAAAGGAGGGCAGAATGCACATTGATGGTCCCCCATATTTCAGTATTGTATTTCTTTCGATGTATTTTGCGTTACACTGTCTCTACCTTTACTTTTAAGTCAATAAAAAAAAATTCAGCTTGGAAAATTCAAATGCCTGAATTCACTCTTCCACTGGATCCTTTACTCTTTTTTGCTGGAACTGTCTTGGCTTACAGAGCGTTGTGATGTAAAAAGTCAATTTTGGAACAAAGATCCAATGTGTTAAAATTAGGTTAATATGATTTAAGTTTCACTTGCAGTAAATAAATGGTTTGTCTCCAGATGCAGCAGACTCTGATGCCAACAGTAAAGGTCAGTCAGAGAGCAGCCAGGACCAAACTGTCTCAAAACGAGTTTATTCAAAAACTATTTTGAAGCTTAAAATCATCACATTTACCCTGGACTGTTAAACTGAAAAGCTAATCACTTATTTTTATGTTCTATATAAATACATTGACATTTGCACATTGCTTTCCTTTCATGTGCTTTGAATAAAAAGAAATCAGCACTTACACTTTTTTCTTTTTTAAAAAAGGATTTTATTGAGTTATTTACACCAGTGGTTCCATCTCATGATTTTCATATATACTCACAACCCCTTTCATACAAATAACATTATGTAAACCAAGAAATACATGGATGAAGCAACGGAAATCACCAATTAAAGAGAGCAGTTAAGCTGTACCTGATTCAGTGAAACTCTGCAGGCCAAATTATATTTTTACACTCATTTAACTTTTTTTGCAAAAGGCTGGAAAATCAATTTTAGGAATTTACGTTTTTATATTATTCCTCTTAGTGCAAAGAAAAGTAAAAAAAGAAAAAAATACTCTGAACTTGGCGACATCCATACAGTATTGCACATTGGTTAGAAGCAGTTCATTAACTGCACTGGATATAATTGCACACCTAACATTTAAATCACCCATGAAAAATAATTAAAAAAAACATTTTGCTTTGGTTTTGTCAGTTCCCATCCAGTGTAACTAGTTATACAGTAAATAAAAGAAAATAAACAACAATATCTGATAGATATGTCTTCCCTTGTTTGATAAAACTGAGCTAAATAATAAACTATATGTTCTTTTTTTAAAGAAAAAATGGTTCAATTCAAATAACTTTGGATTCCACCTCACATCCCACTTGAGAAATGAATTTAAAGCCCTCCTTCAAATCATGGTTGTAGAACAGAAAAGATACAAAAAAACTTTCAATTTACAGTGTTAATTAGGATGATGACCTTTATCAGTAGAAAAATAAATAAGGCGTTGGCAGCTATGTGACAAAAACAAGAGGTTAATGGTTAGAACAGTCAAAACAGCTGGGAAGAATTATATATATATGTATAAAACCATAGTCAGATTGAAAATAATTGTGATTGGTTACTAATTTCCCAGGACTGAATGCATCCCTTCCACTCATCAAACTTTCCTGGCTGGGGAACGTTAAACATGAAGTTTGCCGTTTTCTTTAGATGCACAGTTAAAAACTGAAAATTTGGCATCTTAATTTTCAATTGCATAAAAAAAAACAACAAAAGATAAAATAAAAATTGAGCTACAACATAAATATTTACTAAAGCAACATAGAAATCCAAGGAAAGTTTTGGGTTTTGTCATTCCTAATAAAGCAAATGAAACCAGAAGCAGCAGAACGTCTGTGCAGAACTCGGGTAGATGCAACGTCACCGCCGCTCTGGTCATATGGTGGACGAGTCCAAGTAAGGCACAAACTTGGAGAGTTTGTGAGGAGAGCTGGGGTTTGAATTATCTACGCTCTCTTTCATCATGAAGAAAGCCTCCTGGTCCCTCTTCTTCGCGCTCAGCTCATCCTCAATTTCCTACAAAGTTGAAGTCCAGAGTACACCATGTCAGAATGTCTCCAAAAAATGAAAACTTTAACAACTCAAGCATTCTGCTTTTTAGAGCTACAAAGTTGACTTTACGATGAGATAAAGTGGGAAACACTCGCCTTCTTCCTGACTCTCAGCTGCTCCCTCCACTCCTTCATCAGCTGTGCATGCTGCTCATCCAGATGCTTCAGCCTCTGAGTCTCATTCTCAATCAGCATGTGGCACTTTTCATTCTGAAAGACAGAAAAGATTGTTAGTTTGTAATAGGCACACAATTGAAACCGGAATAAAAATACCCATGACAGAACCCAAAAGATCAGCATGAAAAAAGACACAATCAGAGGAGAGGGAGCCGTTTCCCACCTGCAGCTGCTGCAGCTCCCTGATGTTGCTTTCACACTGGCCCATCATCTCCTTCAGCTGGTTCTCATGTTTTTGCAGCTGATGCTGCCTCTCTGCCTTCTGCCGCTTCTGCTCCTGCTGAGTGAACTGAACAGGGAAGGGAGTGGGTCACTAACAAGCCGACTCATAATGTTCTGCAGGGCAGAAAGGCGGCAGAGGCAGACCAACCTGCTTGACCTTTTCTCTGTCCTCTGAGGCGCTGCCCGTCGAATTGATGCGCAGACTCTTCTTGAACATCGTCATGCGAGTCTTCGCCTCATTGCGCTGGATTTTTGGCATCCGGGTTTTCTCCTGCTGCTGCCTGTTCTTCAGCAGCTCAATCATGCGCTGGTTGTAGGACTGCATTTGTTCTTGCTCCTGTAGACAGAAAACATTTACCCAGACTCAAAACTTGAGGCCCTTCATTTAATTTGGCTCATTAACGGTACATGGGACAGTAGGTGGACATACATCCAGCCCACTAACCTTTTCGTGTTTCTTTAGGAGTAGATGCCTCTGAAGGAAGTACTGGTCTTTCATTTGCTGCTTCAGCAGCTGGTGTTTGTCTAAGAGGTTCTTCTCCTCCATGTCCCATAACGTGGCCTCTCGCTCTAATCATGAAATAATCATCATGCTCATTTGTCCAAAATGCACAGGACTTTGGCTTCACTAGTGTTAGCAGTTTGCTGTACCTCTGATGAGTTCTTGCTTCTTGTTGAGACATTCTCTCTCGGTTTCTGCGATCTCCCTCTTGTTGTTGGAGAGGATCATCTTCAGTGTTGTATCTAGGAAGTTCTTCTGGTCCGCCACGAATTTCTCCTCCTAGAAAAAAAACAAACATCAAGGAAGGTAAGTTTGACAGTTATGAAGCCTTTAAAAAGTTTAAGCAAACATGTTAGGATCCTTCAGCTTACCTGCTTCATCTTTGATTCCTGGAAGAAGCTCATGCGCTGCTTCAAGGTGTCTTTTCGCTCACTCCGAGCCATCTTGTCAACTGAATGTTTAACCTAAGCAACACATACAGAAATCATCCAGCTGCTCCAGGTTTTATGCATTTCACTCCTCCATGTTTAATCCTGAATTTTACACAGTGAAATGACTAAAAGCAGGAATGTGCAGTTGAATCATACCTCCTTCTTCTTCTGTTTCAGCTGATCCATGAATTTGTGGTATTCTCTGTCTTGTTCTGTTTTGATGCGTTTGGTTTCTTCCTTGAGTTTAACGCTGTGTTCCGTCTCTATCTTCTCAATAGTTTGCTTCTGATGTTTCTCCATATTCTCCAGCTCAGTATCAAAATGCTTCTTCTTGGCCTGAGATGTACCAGGAGACAAACACTTCAAAATATGGACAGAGCTACAGCAAAAGAGTTGATTCTGTCTGAGCTTTTCAATTTTTTGTTATATTAAAAAATCAAAATCTATGGATTTTTTTCTGTCACAGACCAACAAGCAGCTGTAAACTGTACCAAGACCAAGTATTTATACTCGGTGCCTGTGAGTTAATGCTTTTTAGATTCACCTATTGGTGCGACTTCATCCATCTTGCTTTATGAAAATAGTTTAAAGTCCGTCAGATTAAGTGGGAAGTATCTGGGAACATTTTTATTTCTTTACTGATGTGTTTTCCAAAACTCTGAGGGTTTCTTATAAGGTGGTCCAGTATTTCACTCCATTTATGTTCAACTCTAACCATTAGCGGTTAGAGTTGAACATACCGTCCCTGCTGAAGAAAGAGTGTTTCCTAAGCATGATGCTGCCACCACCATGCTCTGTTCAAGGGGTCAGCCTAAAGCTAGGTTTGCACTCTCAGCTCTTTCCATTTTCAGAAGATGGACTGCACAGTGATTTATGAGATTCCCAAAATATTTTAAAATGGAACTCTTCTCTAAACTTCTGTTTTCACTTTTCACATTTTTATTTGTAAAATCATTAGAAAACCATGTATCATTTTCCATCTATGTTATATTTATGCTAAATGGTGTTACTTTCTGACATAGATGTGCAATAAAACACCGAATTTTATTGGTACAGCAACAAAATGCTTTTATAAGGCGAGTATGCCAAGTCAAACCTTTTACAGCTGATTTCTGTTAATAAACTAATTTAATATGTGGGTTTAAAAATGATTTCCAGAGAAGATTCTGTGTCAGGTTGTAGTTTAACTATGAACTCACATTTATTTCCTGGTCAAAGCGTTTCTGGATTTGCTCCCTCTGGGATTCCAGCTTTCCATTGAGAACAGCCAGAGCGCGTTGCTCTTCCTTCTGCAGAAAACGGAGCTCACGCAGCTCCTGACGCCTAAACACACACACACACACACACACACACACACACACACACACACACACACACACGCACACACACACACACACACACACACACACACACGCAAACAGGATATGTATTTTTACAAGTCAAAAAGAAAATGCAAAAATTTAAATAAACCTTTGACATCAAGTTGAAAAAATTAAGACAGTCAAAACATGACAATGCATTGTATTTATGTGATTTGTTTCTCCTTTTTTTAAAAGTCCTAAACAGATATATACACTCATCTGCAGTTTTGTGTAATGAACACTAGATGGCCCTATTGTGTCAAAGAGTCATTAAACAGAACACCCACAAAGCTTTAACCAGAGGTGAAACTTGCTCAAATTTCAGGCTAAAAATGTTTTCAAACTGAAAACAAAGAAAGAAGCAACATGGTCGCTTATCAAAGAGAAACCTGCATGCTCAAAAATGAATTCACTTAAAATATATCTGCAGAAGATCACAGAGCAGCAGGACCTACAGCTTTTCATCCATATGATAAGAGCTGAACATGGACACATAAACATGTGTTTACCTCAGAAATCTCATCTCCTCATCTTTCTTCTCGTCGTCCCGGATGATCTTTGAGGTCGTAACGCTCAGCTCCACGCCGTCCACAACAAACCTTCTGGTTCGCCTTAGAGTCTTGCTGGAAAAGTCCTGATGGTGGATAGACATGGAGGATTTATAGACCCTGAGTATGTTAGACAGCTTTTTTTTTTTTTTTTTTTTTTTACATGCTGTTTTTTTAGTAATAATAATAATAATTCTCACAGTCCCAGAAAATCATTTTGCAACATTTTTTTTATTTAGCACCCACTTAAGTCATGAGCTTTGATTTTGTATGAAACTCAGACTTAGTTTACATTTACAATGATCCGGCTGTGTTTGTGTGAATTTTGGTAATTCTTTTAAAGAACCAATAGTGAATCAAATACCAATAGATTTTCAATTGGTATCGAGTTGTTTTTTTTTTTTACACAACTTGACAATTCCATAATTTCCTGAAAAACCAGTCTCTTTTGTATTTATTTTTTTACATGAAACTTTTCTGAAATACTGACACCTCTTGACTTTAAACTGTTTTCTTAACTGAAAAAAACTAAAAATTTAAAATAACATGTGTGTGTAATCTTAACATTATCTTTAAAAACAATGTATTTTGTGTCTTAACGGTGAAAAAGGCCAGTGAAAAAAGTCAAAGTGAGGAGAATTCCTTTGAGTTATGCTTATTAAATCTCATGCAATTTTCTTCAAACTAATTAAAAGCAACAAACACAAACTTCTTTCAGATTAGTGTCATCTTCTGAATGAGTCTCAAGTGTTTGCTGTGTGTGTTTGGTGTGTGTGTGACGACCAAGGCGTCGTTAAAGTTCCTGTTGGTCGGGTTCGTCTACAAGCAGCCAGACTCTCAATCTATCAACAGAGCAGGAAGAAGCTAAAAGGCCTCATCTACTGGATACAAAACCTTTTTATTCTTAGTCTGTGTTTAAATGGAAATGAGGAGTCTCTCGCTGAAAACTAAATACACTTTATAAAAGACATAAGAGAACAACAATATTAATCAAATGACATTGTTTAACATTTTTTAAAAACAAATCAAGTTTCAGTTCAACCACCTCAAGACTAGACAGAAAAGTTATGGGAAAACTAAGAATGTGTTGCTTATGGTGAATCTCACTGAGCCTCTACAGGCGGGTATTAAATTATTAAAATACATTCGTATTTCGGGGTGTGATACACTGCTACAGAACTTTTTGTGAAAGTCATAAAGTCAAAGTCTGAAGTGACTGAGACAGAAGAGACTGTCTGAAGTGAACAGACACTTCAGACAGTCACAGTTTTTACTGTGACTGTCCAGTCAGATGACCATTGGCTATTTTTATAAGCAACTTGTATAAAGGAAAGAGATTAAAGCTCAATATCCTGCTGTGTCTGTTAAAGACTCTTATTTTGAATAAGTGAAGGAAGTAGAATTGCTTTGCTTTGTTAACAGAGTCATATCAGAAACTGTTTGGCTAAAATGCAGTACTAGCTGCTTTTTGTAACAAAGGTTGATATTTTAGGTTACTTTGTAGAAAAACGCTGAATATATGAGGAAAAAACAAGCATGTCAGAGGTTCTGTGATGCCGTTGGAACCTCACTAGAGGAAGTAGAGTCACAAACTCTTTGGAAAACAATGAGGTGAATAAATGTTATACTGCAGTAGCATCAAGTACATCAAGTTATTTTAAGGTTTTTTACACGTTACAATCCAGCAGAGCAAATCCACGTCCAACCGTTTTTCTTATTTTGGTTAATTTGATTTTATTTTTGTTCTCCTCCATCACTGAACGACATCAAGTCTCAGTATTCAAAAAACTAAAGGCCTTAAGAAATGAGAAACAACTTAAGTTTTTCTTGCACAATACTTTTGGGGGAGCAGTTTAAAACTCAGACCAGAGCCACACAGTCCAGATGGAAAGCTTTGGTACATCAGGGCACCCAGCTTTGTATCCATCTGATGAGTTCATTCCTTTTCTAGTGAGAATTTATTCCATATTAGAAAAAGCAAAACATAAAAGAATAATAATCAGGTAATGTGTAGAGCATATTTTCTCTACATTTCAATCACTGTTGATCTTCTCCATTTCCAAATACGAACGCCTCCAGATGCCTCGATGTAGTCATTACCTATATAGCATCAATATTCTGTTCTGGAAAATAAATTATGCAGACAGTAGACTTTGAATCTGTGTCTGTCAGTTAGCCTCCAGAAACAACTATGTGACAATGAGCTCCATAGAAACTTCCACTCACAATAGTGAATGTGGGACTGTGCCCACACAAAGGGCACCATTGGTTCCTGATGACTGTGAATGAATGTGTTATATGGATACTTGGCTTCACCAGCTTCTAGTTTAGTAGCTTCCATCTCTTTGGACAGTCAGTGGCTCATTGTTGAGATAAAATCACTTCACTTTTGACAGACTGAAAATGAAGCTTTAATCTGGACCCGTGTCGTGAGGTGTAACATGTGGCGTAAACCCGATGGGAGACAGACTATCTTCTGTGTCGGACAGTTAACGCCCTCGCCCCAAAACACAACACAGCACTGTTTCAGTTGCTGACGAGGTGCAGAGAAGAAGTTTTTCCAAGGTGGAGTTTTCCTACAGAGGCACTGAGATCCCTCTCTGTAAGCCTTTGACTCCTAAATACAGGTCAGAGTAAACACACAGCTCTAAAACAAGGTGTGTTTTATTGAATCTATTACCATTATGTCCACAGTTTTTCCTCATCTTCTCTAAAACTAAGAGGTTCTCTAAGAAACCGGCTGGTTTTGGAATTGACTTTTAGTGATGCAGACAATCAGCCTTGCTAATAGAAGTTGCTTTCCAGATAAGATACATGTTAAACATATTATTGTGTTATGTTTTAAGTTTTACTGACCCTTCCAGGTATGGTGACGTTCTCCTGTTTAACCGACATGCTGTCCGATCCTAGGCTCCCCGTTAACGAGTTCCGTTTGTGATTCCTTCCGTTGGCTTGCGGCGAGGCCGGCTCCGCGTTCCTTCCTATCGACAGACGATCTGCCTTCCCTTTGCTTATTGTGTCGTTCAGGACATCGTGAGGCTGTGGTACCGGGGAAGCAGCAAAGGATGGGGTGGGAGTGGACCCAGGAGTCCTGTTGGGACTCGAGCTTGGAGTGGGTGAGTCTCTGCTGCCAGTCATCTTTCCCTCAGATATATGGACCCTTGGTATGTGCCAGTTGATCATACTGTCAAGTTTTTCTGTAGTCATCTCAAGTGGGGGTGGCCGTTCATTCTCTGGTGTCTCTAAAGCCGCCTGGGGGATTAACAGTTGTTATTAATACAAACTTCGTCTTAAACTGCTTGAACAAACTACGGGAAATGAAACGGATTTAGCTGAGCACCTTCTCCTCCTCCATTGTGGGGGTAATCTTTCCATCCTCAATGCCAGAGTCTGAGCTGGAGGTCTTTGTTGAGGCCTCGCTCTCAGCTTTCTCAGACTCCAGTACCTCATCAGCCAGCCGGCCCCCCACCTCCTCTGGATCTTTGTGAGAGACGGCGAAGCGTGGCAAGGGCACAGGCACTGAGGGTCGGTGCTCCTCTGCTGGCGTGCCGGGCCGAGCCAGTCTCCTGGGTAAAGGTACAGGTGAGGGTGTGGTGGGGCTTGGAGTGTCCGCCGACTGATCTTCATCCAAACTGGTCTGACTCGTCTGGCATGGCTCCTTTTCTGGTGGCTGGAGGAAACAGAGAGGCATTGTTATGCATCCGTGATACGAATCATTCATGTTTTTTTAGGATTTAAGTTCCTAAATGTTAATGTTTTCAACCTTTGCTTCTAGTCCAAATGCTAATGGATGAAGTTATTCATACTTCCTACATCTAGTCAATTCAACTGAACCTTTGGCTAAAAGGAATGCTGGCCTTCCTCCTTCATGCTCACTTTACCTGCGACAGAGATGGTCATCCAATCTCTCCTGAAAGAACCAACTGGATAAGAGTTTTTACAGTAATTGTTACCCAAGATGTGACTCTAGATAATCACCTCCTTTGTTTTGCATGAAGCAGATTATAAATTAAAATGAACGCCATTTGAAATTCAGGGTAATTATACATCAGTGAATATTTTGACTAAGCATTTTATTAATACCTATTACTATTTATTAAATTATTCAATCTAGATTTATGAAATATCTTCATATTTTTAGGGTCAAGTTATGACTCCTGTGTTTTTGTAATTTGGCAATACTTTCCAGCTCTGAGTGAAATATGGAATAAATGATTGGCTAAATTTCAATCCTTTGGTAAAAAAAACATGTTTTTTTTCTGTTCTTGCTTAAAGAGGAGATCAGCAATAAATACAATAAATATTTATTATGTTATTTGCAGAGATACACTGAGAAATCAGCAAATATCCAGAATCAGGTGGTTTTCTTCTCAAAATGTCCTGATCAAAATTCAAACTTTTTCCCCAGTCAGTCGATTCAACACCAGAAACCAAAAACAGTTCAGTTAGCCAAAACCCATCTTCAGGGTGGAAGTCGGTGCAGAAGGAAGACGGCTTTTTAAGTTGGTTAAACATTTGAGGCACCATTTCAAACTATGTTCTGTCTGCGTTTATCTAAGCGGCTACTTTTAAAGCAGGAGGCGGAGAATGAGCAGAAATCCAGAAGACAGAGCAGAGTGCAGCCAAGTGGCCATGGTTTTCCTTTTGACCTATCACCTTATCCATCATGGAACATGGAGATGGAAATGTTGGCACCGTTTTTGGAAATCTAAAATAGCCAAAGGTTATCCATTTTCTAAAGGAAGTCCACGCAGACATTGTCTTTATTTCTGGAACAAATATTTTCAGTGCTTGAAACTTTTAATATAAAGGAGAATCAATTAAGACTGATATTGGTAGACTCCACTCATGTGTCTGTTAGTTTTTCTAAAATTCAACACATTAACAGTGAGATAATAATATTTGACACAAAGATGAGAACAGCTAAACCCCTGTGTGAAGTCAGAAGCGATCATAACGCAAAACAACTTTTGTAAGCATCTAACTTTAGTGGTGCAAAAACATGTAAAAAAGGAAAACATTTGTTCCCAGGAGACAAACTGGCCAATGGACTCTTTAGAGGCCTGGAAACTGGTTTATTTAAAGGTCAGTATGGCATCAAAACAATGAGAACCCTTACATAAATTTACTTCATCTGGAGTGGTGAGACAACAACAATTTCCATACAGAAGCAAGGTTAAAAGCAGGCGCCTATATTTAAACACATCTGGGTGTGAGGGAATGCCAGTATTCCGGCTTCTGTTCCTTTGTTTGTGCTGCCTGCCCTCTCCTACTCTAACTTTCTAACGGTCTCAGCAAAACCAAACAAAACCCATCGGTGCAGGGACTGTGTTTACCGGAAGGAAAATGTTGCTTGACTGGGATAACCAGTAAAGTAAAACAACAAGCAGGTCTGAAGCATAACTTCTGGGCTTTTTGGGGGAAATGTGCATGTAAGCATGTTCCTAAATCTCATTTATACACTACTGGGTAAATACTTTTTACCTTCGAGGAAACACTCCTCACTTGTTTTGGAAATAAAAAACTGGCAAAGAGTGAAATGACAGAACAGAAGCATGGTACCTCAATGAGATCCATTGTGTCGTCGTCTTCTCCTTCCTCTCTATTGTCTTCAATTTCCTCCATGACCTCAGCTTTGGCCTCGGCCACCAGCTCGATCAGTGGACGGTTGGAGGTCACCGTCTTCACAAAAGGGTGCTGTGGACAGAGAGCAATGAGTGATTATTGATTGAAGGCATTTCTGACAAACAAGCACACTTATGCTGTAATTGTTAATGCCAGTTCAAAGTGACAGAACTCACAAGGCTCCCAGTCACCAAAACAAAGAACAGGACAATCCTCCTGGAGGAAGCTGGACGAGTTATCCATGGAAATACTCTCAAATAACGTCCACCGGGACAATTTTTCCATTTAATAAGCCTTTCCTTTTAGGTCCCAAGTCTTTTAAGTAAACATATTTATTGAGTTGAACTATAATTTTCTAATAAATAGTGTCAGGAGCTGACTGCTTTTTACTGAATTACTTTTAATGTAAAATATTGTTGTGCATACAGCATGAGTTATTACTCCATTTGAAGTTTTCCACATACTTTCTTCTTGTTGAGAAAACTGACTGGTTAATTCAGATGAGTTTAATACAATAAACTGGTTTAAGAATGTTCTTTTATCCATTTTCTAACTTTTGAACATCAACATACATCTGTCCACCTGACACCACATGACCTGTTCTGAGGTCCGAGTCACTTTGAAGAGTGGTAAACAGAAATGCTGCATCATAATCCCCCAGGGATACATGAATTACTAACTAAAGATTCTTGTGCAGTTTGATCAAACTAAAAAACATGTAAAGTAGAAATAAAATACTGTGGTATTCTCAAGAGAATTTGTGTGACTTCATGCAAATTATTTTTTAAAGTTATTCAGCCTGAGATCATGCATGTTCATTTTTAAGGCATGTTTTATAGGGCACTTTATGACACTCATAGGTTTATGTTGTAGCTTAAATATGCATAATTAATATTCAAATCAACTAAAATCAGAAAAGGTCAAACATTACTCGTCTTTACTTGGTAGTGATTCTGGACTTAGCTGGATTTAAAATAAATTCTCCTAATTAGATTAAATCATTTATTTTCTCACCGTTTCAAAGATATAGAATCTGTTTTGAAAAATAATTTCATTCTTTGAGTTTATCATGTGATAATTAAAAATCAACGCTTATTTAACTGAAAACACAACAATTTGAATCATCCTGGACATAAAATGAATAGAAAAATACTTTTAATAGGATGTCACTGCTAAAGGAAGAGACAGCCAACACACACCAGGCAAAGCAACAGAAAACTCTTTCTGCAGGTGAAAAACTTTTCTCCCTGTGAGTTTTATTGTGATGCTACAGCAGGAGCAGCATCACAATAAAACTCTGATGCTGTTGTTCAGAACAAAATACCGCTTAATTGTAGTGCAAAGAAGATAAAAAGTTAAATTAGAAAGGTAAATGCTGCAGGGATAAAACATGGGTCATTCATTATTCAGTGACTTTGCACTTGAGTGTAATTTAACTGGAACAGCTGACAAAGGGGGAAAAGGCTGCAGGCGGTGCTGGACCATGCAGTGTGTAGACGCCTGGTGTTCTTGCGCTTGCTGTGCGCCGTCACGCTTGTTTATGTTCAGGCTTTGTCCTCAAGAAGTGCATTGGGCTTCGGCTCAAATGACAAACAGCAGTCAGCCCCTGTCTAATGTCCAGCTCACACACCGAGTTCGTTCCATCCATGAAACACATCCACACCCATGAAGGCCTGAAGCTGCTGCTGCACGTACCAAGTGGCTGAACAAAATGTAAGTAGGTGAAAATGACATGCAACAATTCTTATTTTATACAACCTGGTTATGCAATATACATGCTTTCAACACACACTCACAGGAAGATTATCTTTATGAGCAATAAACTGTTGCTTAACCTAAAGCAGGTTTTATGCATTTCTTCTGGAGCCGGTTCCGCATGTCAGGACAAAAAGACCTTCACGGTGGGAGCCTTGTCCAAACTTTAAAACAGACCAAGTTTAAACTATTCTACACCTAATAATCTACAGAAGTAAAATACTAGCAATATTTGAATTTAATAGCAGGTTGTGTAATTCATTCTGATCATCTTCAAACAATCAGTGTCAGGCGTTTCTAACCAATACCTGCTGTTAGTCCATCTGTGATTCTGTCACTGTCTGCCAGAAAACTTTAGTCTAAAACAAGGAGTTCATGTTCCTCACTGCTCTCTTCAGCTTCTGTGAACAACATGCAGTCTGCTGGTGAACACCCTCCACCACGCCGTTTCCAGCTTTATAACTACTGTCAATCTGTAAAATAAATGTTTCTCTCCAACTTACAGTTCTGCACCTGCCAGTTGTCTGCCACTACATGATGACTAAAAACTATTAATAAAAAAAAAAAATTCAACTTTTAATAATAAAGTTGCGCAGAACTGCTACGCCAAGACTAGCCATGTTTTCTATTTTTTAAAAACACTGCAGTATAATTTACTTTCCATCTTGTCCTTTTCACGGTGCCAGACTCGAAGCGGATGGAGATTTGACATGCATGGCGTGAAAAGATCAGACATGAACAAGATGGTCCAGTGGGTTACATGCATGCAGCTACCTTTGAATTATTCAGGGAAAAAAAACAGAGTTTCTAGTAGCAAGAAGTCACTCCTCTGGTTTTTGCCCGGTGGCTCGGCTAGGTTCTGGTTTAAGGTTATAATCAGCTTTAGACTGGGGTCAAGAAAATTGTTATTTTAGCCCACGTAAAGAAAACTTTCCTGCCTTTAATTTACCTAAAGTAAAAAGAAAAAAAGTCTGGAGTTTCTGTCAGAGTGCTTCATTTCTTACTACTCTACATAATATTTAGGGACTGTTGTATTTACAATAAAATCTAGACATTAAAAAATAAAAAAAGATTATGCACACTATATAAAATGAGAAACTCTGAGGGAGGAGAAGCTGCTTGCATCGTAGGGAATACTAGTCACCCAGATGGTCTGCAGCCAGCCACACAGTCAAAGTGGCGGATAATGTTTCATGATGTTTTGCATACATTCCTCACAGGAAAACATGTGGGATAGATAAAACAAGACCAGAGTTAAACTGATGATTAATTCCCATTTCCCATGAAAAGCTTCATGACGCCGACTTGAAGCCTTTCATTTGTTTCATAATTTAGTTTCTTTATGTAGCTCAATCTGCACTCCAGACGCTCTTATCTATGATTCATCCCAATTTTCGTGAAATCACTCCAAATCTCTTCTGCTTATGAAAGATGTGGATACCTGAACTGGAGAGCGAAACCTAAAACTTGTCTTAAACTACGGTAATTCCCAACGAGGTGACATCACCGGACAACACCACCTCCACCGTGTAAGCATCTAGCAGCGTTGGGAGCAGCAGGCATGATAAACATCTAAAACTTCCAGCAGCGGACCAAAGAGCTGCACCACACCCGTCTCTTTCCCCTTGCAGGAGAACAGACAGAATTCCCGTCGGGCCTGGGTCTTGGATTTTTCATCTCTTCCTCCCACTAATTGACGTAGAGAAGGTGGTCCTGCCCTGCTGCTGGCTCAGAGTGGGCCTGTAAATAGCTGGCATTCCCCTCCTCAGCTGTGGGGTCCAGCTGGGGAGGGGAACGAATCTCAACAGATGCTACTCCTCCTCCTTTAACCCACACCCATCTTTCTGTTTCTCTGATTTTCTCGGCTTACAATTTTGAAAAGAGGAACTTTGACTAACAGAGAGAATCTGAGTTTGTTTCATAGAAAAAACATTTCCAACCCTTTCTAATTATTAATATAGGCACTTTTATTTGAGTTGCCAGTCACTACAAATAATTTATTTTGTGAAGATTTATAATCTTAAAATTAGTACAACCATTTTTAGTACATAAATAGTATTAATACTCTATTTTTAAGCAGACATATTTGTTGGCACAGCTGATAAACAGATGCCCTAAAAACAAATTTTTCTTTATAACTGCAACATTTATTAGTGCATCTTTGTTCAGTCAGAAAAAAAGAAACAATCATCAGTTTATTCATGTATATTTGGATCATTTCATTTATATTACTCAACTTGACTCTGTTCAACTAGGATAAGAAAAGAACAAGGGTAAAGTTATGTCATGTGCTTACCGGTAAGTGTAACCTTGCACAGATTGTAACTTTGCACACTTTATTGCTCCTTACCTCCAACAGCTGTGCTGCACTGGGGCGACACTCTGGGTTCTTATCCAAAGATTTCCTCAAGAAGTCATTAAAATCCCTCGACCTGGAGCAAATGCATAAAAACAGCTTCGGTTAGTAAGAAGAGGGGAGATGGATGGCAGAAGAAATGTGGTTGCAACACAATAAAAATATGCAGAAGTTGCATGATGTTGATCCAAGCGAATCATCCCGTCACAGATATCCACCAGGCATGATGACTCAGCAACTCGTCACTGATAACCACAATAAATTTAGCTACAACAGAACATTAAGACTCGTAAAGCTGATAGGGATAGATACGGCTTGGCCTCTCTTGTTGTTGTACTTTCATAAAGAGACTGTAGGTGGAGATTTCAGAGATTTCCAAATGAAAACAAACAGGAAGCTCTTATGTTCCAGGCTGTTTACTTACTTTGCACTGTTAGATTAAAACAATTTAGAGGTTTTATATTCAGGCTTTCCACATTTGCCATCATTACCATTTACTAGGCTGGTCCAGGGTTGGGGGTTCTGACTTGGCGACCTTCAGCAGGACCCTCATTGGGTTGAGCTCATGGTGAGGGGGTTCGATTTGTGCGAGCTCGATCAACGTGATTCCAAGAGACCAGATGTCGGCCTTGTAGTCGTAAGGAGCGTCCTTCATCGTCTCACACATCACCACCTCTGGAGCCATCCTGGAGCAAGCAAATCAAACATTCATCACTGGTTTCCTTTCATAGCGCATGAATGTCTAAAAACATAATTCTACTTGGCAAAAAAAGAAGCAATTCTGCAACCGAGCAGCAGATTTGATTAAACTTCATTTATAAGTGAATTATCTGTGGCTTTTATGACAGAGAACAAAGTAAATAAAACTGAAGAGTGAAACGTTTCTCTTCTTAGACAAAGTAGGAACCAAAACTATCATTTCAGTTTATAACAGCACCACTGTACAACATGAATTTCAACTACGTCTTACTATGAACCGCGTCGGTTCTCTTATCAGCCGCCATCAATGAATCATAACCTGCACTAGTCACTGATCAACAGCTGCAACAAATATTCGCCTAGAGGATCACACCGTAGAACAAGGTTCATACAGAAACTGATCCTGGTTCTCAAACAGAGAACTACAGCAGCTCAAAGTGAACTGCTGAGATGAGGTCATGATGCCTCTAAGCTTTTTTTTTTTTTTTTTTTTGCCATTTGTTGTCAACCAAAAATTATTCCAGACATAAAAATGATTATTGACAAACTATTTATTTATGCTTTCTTGTGTACCTCAAACATTTGCATGCACTGTGTAAGTACAACGCAATACACTTTTCAGTACATGCATCTCCTGCTGAAGAGAGCAACAAAACGATCAAACAGGTTTTAATGAGGATAATAAACCCAAAAATGTAAATCTATGGAGATTTACTATCATTTTTTTCTGTTTTGCCGTTGCTGGTTGCCAGATGAACCCTGAATTTTATGAGCTGGTTGTTTAAAATGTGGATGGAGAGAAGCTACAAGAACATCAACACACATCTGGACCATAAACACAAATGTCTTAGTCACTTTGATGAAATTAAAAGATTAAATCATCAGCTACATTTCAGAGGAATTTTTTTTGAGGTGTTATAATTTTAGTGCCAGTAATTCTTTTCAAATATTTGTTTTCTCTTTTTTTTAAGAAATGGTGAAATTTATGCTATTATACTTCCAGGAATAAAGAATTTCTCTTGAACATCTTTCTTTCAGATTTGTGGAACTTTGTTAGAAGAGGCTGTTTTAAAGAAATAAGTTGTAACACATTTGCAAAGCATTTAACATAATGTATGAAACAAGAGCACACAAGCTTCTCAAATGATATTTGATATTCAGAGTTTTCCTGCCCTGTCAAGATGCCGACTGTCTTACCAGTATGGCGTCCCAATGAAAGAATCTCTCCTCTGTAACGTTTTTGTATTTTTTGCAGAGACGCCAAAATCCGCTGCAAAAAGAGAAGAATGAAGGAACAAGTGAGCATAGCTACAGAGAAATAGTAAATCTAAAGCTGTCATGAAATCCTTGGAGGAGAGGGAAAAGCCAAATGATTGAATTTATAGTCTGTTTTCCATACAAAGCCACCCCAATTCCCTGAAAAACCCTAAGATTACAGGGCTACTATGTTCTCTGATTATTGCTGCTTTTCTTCCATTTTTTTGAGTTTGTTCACAAGAATGTGGCACAGTCAGAACAGAAATGTTTGGCAGAGGCCTTTAGAGTCTGCACAACAGGGTTTCTCCTTTAATTACTTACATGTTCTATTATTGGGACTGAAAAAGCTCACTGCATTTTACACAGTGCAGTTTAAAGAGCCATGTCCCTTCCTGCCAAACTAATATTCTGAAGTGCTGCTTTTTCACTCCGTTTCGTAGATCAACAATACTACTGGATGTGTTCCTTTTGTTTTTAAAATAGAGAAAATATATATTTTCATTCATATCACAGGGATTGATTGATGTAAACATGATTCCGACATACAATCCTTCATAATCTATCAAATAAAATCTCAATCAAATCCAACAAAGGTGGTGGTTGTTACAAAACATGAATAGTTTCAACAGGTATAAGTATTTTTGCAAGTGACTATAGATGCAAATCAATTACTGATGAAGACTTTTACCAAAGCCATTTAAAACCTTGAGATCTGCTGCAGAAGTTTAATGTTGTGCTTCACTGGAACATTTTGATGCACTCAGCCGACCTCAGAGACTCTTAATTGCTGGCTTGTTTGAATTAACATGTAGTTAGATAAGTATGGAGACTGTAAATGAGTCCATGTCATGACATAATGAGCCTGCAGAGGCAACTCCCAGTGATTAACTCCAACTGTGGCTGCGCTGGGGAGGAATGTTGGGCACCGAGTCCGGCTCAGTGAGACCAGCACGACTGACAAAATGATTCACTGGTAAGATTTTAAAAAATCTAAACAAAACCAATACTAAAGCTGGTTCCACAAGGAAATGACTTGCATTAGCAGCCCTCACAGCTCCATGTCTTCACTCAGCCCTGCAAAAATAAATCCTGGATTTTAAAACAGCAAATATTTTTGTTGTGAAGTTGGATGCAAATGCTGACCTCCTGAACTCGTACAGCTTTTTGATGCAGCATTTTGTTCTTTTCTGGAAAACCATGTTTTAATCCAAAACACACTGGCCTTTGGGTTGGGTCAACAACCTCTGCTGCGCGATGTGGAGAATGTGAAGAACTCTTCAAAGAGTCAATATAGGAAAAAATGCAACATTCTCAGAATGCAGTTTTCCCACACAATGCTCACTTATGATTGGCTGGCAGTGCTGCAGTAGCGGTGCAGGGACTGCAGCGTAGCATGTGTGTGTGTGTGTGTGCGTGTGTATGCGTGTCTGCGTGGGTGTGTGTGTGTGTGTGTGTGGAGGGCGGGAATCTGAAGATAATAGTCCTTGTGTAGCAAGAATTTGGGGTTTCTGTAGGAATTCCTGTCACACTTGTGTAACTTTGCAAGTGTTCAGCATAAAATACAGCAAAAATAGAATCTTTTTCTAAATAAACTATTAATATAAAAATAAACTTTTGACATCTTTGCCATGTTACAAAACAAACTTCAATGTATTTCATTAGGATTTTATCTGATGGTATAACAACATAATATGAACAAAGAAGCAGCCGAGAGGCCCAGATAACTCTGAAGGAGCTGCAGGGATCCACAGCTCAGGTGGGAGAATCACAACAGGATGGCACTCCACAAATCTGAGCTTTATTTATGTTATGTGCCGTTTGCCAGAAGCCATGCAGGACAAGACAAATGTTTAGACAAATGAGGTGCGATCCAACTCTTACCCAGTTTGATATCCCCTTCCAGGGTGAGGAGGACATTGCCAGCCTTCAGGTCTCTGTGGATGATCTTCATATGGTGGAGGTAGTTTAGAGCCTCTAACATCTGCCGACAGACCACCCTGATCTGTGGCTCAGTTAGTCCACGATCCAACTCTGACAAACAGCAAAGGAGGAGAAGAGATGCACAGCTTCACTATAGAGCAAAGACCAGAAGTAAAAATAAAAGGAAGCAGCTTTTAGACCTGCAGGGAGACCTTCATAGTGTGTATGTAGCCTGCGAAGTATCATGATTGAACCAAGTCTTGAGGACTGAGCTACTGTGTGACTACCATGGGAGAAAACATCACAAGGTAAACCTGTGATTTCAGATCAGATGGCGTTGCTGGATAAGTAATGCCAGATTAGAAAAAAAAATAAAGACGTCACACATAAAGACGTGGAGGCCCACAGACTTTATTCTGCTTTGTCTGTGTTTGGTTAGCCTCACAGAGCTGCACACTGGGGGGTTTCCCACACTCAAGGACCCCCAATAAGTTCGACTGTGTTGAGCTATGCAGAGCCAGAGATTAATTTAAACATTATTATTACAAGGATAAACATGAAGAGTAGCTACAATAAAACATTTCTACTGAGATCAGCACAGGTGAGAAAGCCATAAAAAGAACAGAGGGTTTACCTAGCATGTTAGCATCCACAGCACCTCCAGCGCAGAATTCAATCATGATCTGTGAGAGAAGAGATGAAGTTTGAATAGATGCACGCAAACAGATTTCATACCGCAAAACTAATAGGACAGAGGAAATCCAGACACCCCTGAGGTGACCCATCTATGGGATCATCCCAGGAAAATTGTTTACAGTTTGAGAATATGTCAGGACACTCAAACAGGGAATTAAAGTTGAATACAAAAACATAGACATGAATTAGTTCAGGCCTGTTTGTCTGACCTCCTCCAGCGCTACATGCGGCTTTTGCTTCGGCGTAGTTTGAATTGGTTTTTTACGACTGATGTGTAATGGTGGTATGCTTCACTGCTTTAATGCAACTTTCCTTATTGTTTCATTTCAATTCTTTAATCACTACATTGATTTCATTTGTTTTATTTTTGTCATTTTATGCTAAGCTTAGCAGCAGTTTTTTTTTTTCAAATGTACTTTAGAAATGTTATCATTTAGGGGCAAAATCTAAATTATGAAACACTTTGGATTAATTTTACAGCTGTGTTGTTGCATTTAGAGTGAAGTATGTGATGAAGGTTTTTATAAGAAGCTCATGTTTTAACCAAATAGCAACAAGCAAACAAACTAATATTGTTTTTGCAAAGTATGTCTATCATATATGTACCTGTCGGTGTGTAAGTATAGAATATAACTGATACTTTGATTTCCAGTGTCCAGAGATCAAGCCTAGGTAAATATGAAACATACCTGTGATGTGATCTCATCCTCATATAATTACAGTGTCCCTACCTGCTATGGCAACACTGTCAAAGCATCAGTGTGGCACAAGGAGTGGCGTTTCAGCCAAGCCTAATAAAAGCAACAAAAAGTACGCAGAGATACACCAAAACCAGATACTGGACCCAGAAACTTCGCTGTTCACCCTGGTCACGTCCAAAAACAAATTTACAGGTAGTCAAACACAGCAACTGGTAGAAATGCTTTTATGTGACAAACTACACTAAGATACATGTGTTTTAAAAGAAAGCTCCTCTGTATTACAAAAAGGTTAAATACTAAATGTTTTTTGTAAATACATAATAATAATGTATAAATGTATGTGAAGGTTCCAGTCTAATGGGTCTTTGGATTCCCATCATTTCATCTTGAACCACCTTCAGTGGAACTTCAGAGAAAGTTTTGACATTATTAATTCACAAGGTGAATTATATGAACTGTAATGAGTTGAATGATGGTGAACTAGGAAAGATGAACTTTTCCTGGATTCCAGTTACCTCTAAAGTTTTAGACATGTTTATTCTCTCAACCTCAAATTTTGAAGTGTTAACTTGTAAATGAAATGAAATTAATATTTACATTGTGTCATTAAGATGCTGTACCAATGGATCTATCCTTTAAACCTTTTGTGTTTGTGAGGAAGTGAAAGCATGCGACACAATCAAAGTTATAAAAAGCATGAGAACAACTGTGGTAGAAAAGATTTAAATTCTTAGCTTGCCATACCACCCAAGCTTTAAATCTTCTGTTCCTTCAATGCAAGTAGCAGGAACAAACATTGCTACATATAATTTTTGTTTTGGTCGTCCCCACCCAGAGGAATTCAGGGTGACGTGCTGCTCTCTGGACAAGAATGTGCCCCGACTGGTCAAGCTGCTTCCAAAGCATACCCACTGTGGGTGGAACAGCAACTAAATCTTTCTCTGAGATACAAAGGAAAACCTAAAGTTGAGCAATCGGGGGACTGTATGAAAAATGTTAACTGTATGAATCAGGATTAAATATTAATATGCAGGATTCATTTTTTAGTTGATGATAATCTGCGACTTGCAACAAGTCATTAGATTTACACTAAAAGTTAGTAGAATTTCCGCTAAAGCCATTTCCTCTTTAGTTTTTATCGTTTATGTTTTAAGGCATGTCTGCAGGCTTACAGACATTTAGAGCAGTAAAATAGAAAGAGCAGACTTTGCTGACTCTGTATTGTCCACAATTTCACCACTTAGCAGCTGCACAGTGATTTCCCACCTAATTTTCTCTGAGGTGAAAGGAACATAAAAGGCCATTCAGCGACAAAGACCTTCTTTAAAACTTGCAATCAAGAATAAAAAAAAGATGACAACACAGCACAGAGTAAGTCCAGAAACCCACAGTAACAAAGTAATCCTTTGCTGCAGCGCTGAAACTGTTCAGTGAACCGTGTCTTCTCAAGAGGTCTGGAGCTAAATGTTTCTAAAAGTGCATAAACTGGAGCCACCAATTTGTTCTGAGACCTTCTAAGATAAAACAAATAAAAAATAAAGTGCCAAATTGCAATGCAGACACTCAGTAACTCCGTTTCTTCTTTACATGGCAGCTAACTAAACCAACTTTAAGGATTTAATATTTTCCTTATATGCATATTTCTAATTTGGGAATTTCTTAAAATAACTTGCCATTTTTGAGTAGAAGGGTAAACATGCATCCTGCTGAAAACCTACTTCTACTCACTTTTTTTGCTCAAACTCAAATGTCTAACATTTTTGGAACTTAAAAACAAGCTGATTATTTAGTGCATTAAACAAGTCAGTAGGGAATTATTATGGAGATATTTGAGTAACAGACAACCCATCTAAGTCAGACTGGTGATGTTGTTCCTGACAGAAGACAGAATGTGTTTTTATAGAATTCAAACTGAGCTACTAACATTGCATCTAAACGGCAAAGTGACGAGATTCACATGAGAGGTTATGGTTGGGCAGGGAAGGAAGAGCAGAACGGGGGGATCAGCATCCAGCCTGGCTGCAGCCTACATGCAACCTGTGATTCTTATTCATCAGTCCATGTTCTTCTACCTTTGGAGACTGGGTCATGAAGATAGCAGGTCCAGGAGGGAAACCTAGACATCCCTCTCCCCAACGACATTCTCCAGCTCATTTTACCACCCCAGGCTTTTCCAGGCAGGTTCTGGTTGTGCCTTAGTGTTGCCTCCTGGATGGAAACGCACCCAGAAAACCTCCACGCAAAGATGCCAGGAAGCATCCTGATCAAATGCCAAACCAACTCAGTAATGACTCATTTCAAAACAAAGAAGCTGTTTAGACCTCCTCACCAAATATCTGAAACTGAGCCTAGTCTTCCTGCAGAGGGAGCCGACTTCAGCCTTTTGTGTCCTTGATTCTGAGATACGAATCTTCCTGCTTAGATCCATATCTCATAACCTCAGGTTGGGGTCAGAACACAGACAGAGTGATAAACCAAGGAGGTTTTCTGTTTGACTAGGTTTTTCTTCATCATGCCAGACCAGAGCAGCATCACATGAGGGCAAGCAGGGCCCCAGTCCCTCCATCTAAACATTACTAATACACAAAGTTAATTAACTCCTTCACTCAGGGCAGAGACTGACCTTTGACCTACAGGGTGCAAATCACAATTTCAATCTTGAGAATTGGCATTTGGTACAACAGCTCTTTCTGTAGTAACAGATTATATGGAAGCAATTTTTAACAAGACCGTAAGGAAGTATTGACAACTTTTGCATTGTAAAAGTATCTATTAAAACATTTCTGAAAAGGCTTGAAACCAACAGGGTTAGGCTGTGAGGCTGGACTTCATCTTACAGCAGATGAGAATAGTCTGCGGTAAAAGTGACCACAAGATAAACTAAACTGTTTCCATCCTAGAGTTTGTTAAAACATCAACGGAGGGACAGATCTTTAGAGTTTCAAAATTAAAGCAAAACTCTGGAGACAATTTAAACAATGAGGACTGATGGAGGCTTAATAAAACTTTTATTTGGTTTTGATTGTCTTCAGACTGCATCTTTGTAATTTTGACCTTTTTACACAGCATGTGGTTTACGCTGAACAATCTCACTCAGGCAGCAAAAGGCTGAATTTGTTTTGGTGTCATCAGTGAGTTAACTGATGAGATCTTGTTTGTGGTTCTGCCGTTGTTCTCTTCTCTGCCCTGCTCTTCACCTCCATCCTCCTCTCTCTCTCTCTGTTCGTTCTTCTGCTGATGTCAGCACCATGTTAAAGGCCTTCTTTTTCTCACACTGTTGGGGAACGCCACTTCGCTTGCTTCAAGATCAGATTGTTTCCTGAGGTAGAACAAACTGCTTTTTCTCCTCCTCCTTTCTCTCGACCTTCTCATACGAGGTGGAAAGCAGAACGGGTGGGTCCAGATTAAAGTCCAGCAGTGTACCCTGCCCAGCACACCCAGCTGCAGTTACTAAGGCCTCAACTCAAAATGAACATTTTCACAGATTATAATAAGTTGTCAGACTTTTACTAAATTAGCAATGCTATGTCGTGTTTTGTCTGAAAACAACTTAGAAACAAGTGAAGCAAAAGCTGTAACTCTAATGCAGACACACCAACCCACAGGAAGTGTGTGGTTTAAATGCAACAAAAAGGGGATGTTTGTATATCCGACAGCAGTATAAACTGTCTGATGGGGAGGGTTTACGTTCAATACTCTGGAATTTCAGCTATGACCAAAACTTAGTGCAGCTGTATGTAGAGGTACGGCTCAGGTCGTGTCTAACATCCGGGTCAGCATTGAAACACGTCTCATTTGTGTGGTTTTGAAAGTTGACCTAAAAGTTTTTGATTGTTTTCTTCAGTATTCAGAAATTATTCCAGCGTATGTTTGTAACAACTTTGTCATTACTGTGAATCTGCTGTGAAACAGAAATGTTTTATCTCGCAAAGTTCCTTTAAAAATACTGTCATTTATTGTGCAGTAAACGTGCCTCCAAAAGGAAACTACTGTAAATTCCACCACTTCTGTTCTAGTTATAAACTACAATAAATTATGAAAATCAGGTCATCCAGACACAGAACATATTTACATGTGGGAATTTTGATCTTAAAATGTAATGATGGTTCATCTGCTGACAGCTCCAACGACCGACATCAGGATGGATGCAGGTCTGTATGACCCATATTCAGATGTTCTGCATCAGAATGTGCAGAACATCTGAATTAAAAACACAGCAGCAGCCATAATAATAATTATGCAACAGTGCAAATAATTATAAGGGTTGCAAAATAGGGCGCTGTGTGAGCTGAAAAGGTTTTTGTGTTCTGCGTTGCTGCAGATGTAAGGTTGGGTTGAAATGAGCCTCCATGGCGTCTCAGGCACTGAGATATAGCAACTGCAGGGCAGAATCCACCATGCAGCTTTATTAAAGGAGATAATCTGAAAGTTTAATATCAATTATGTGGACACAAAGACCTGGGTTCTCTGTCATCCACATGGGAACGCATCTCAACATTTATTTTACTTAAAACTTCAAATGATAATATCACTGAATATAGAATCACACACAACCCATTTTGTGTTGCATCTATGAAAACTCATCAGTGAGTATCACACCATTACTGCGTTTAGTGAAATGTTTAATGCTTTAAGAAAAATTTTTTTTTGTTTATTTAGTTCCTCCAAAAAAGGAAATTCTGCTCATTGCTATCTTTAGACTTGACCCTGTAATGCAGTTCCTCAGATAATGCAAGGTTGTGTCCCAACATGAGGTCACCATTGTTTGCTTTGGCCAGCGGGAGGATTACAAGAACGGTTTCATCTGGACTCAACGAGACTGTGGAGATGAGGGAAGACTGAAGAGCAGAAAACACTCGAGTGAAATTGATCTTTCTTGCAGTAACGTCATGGTGAGGGTGGAGTCATCTCGGAAACATTACGTTACCCTGGGGACGGACTGCAACTCCAAATCAGAATTTGAACTGTTCTTATTGTGTTTAGACAGAAATGGACTTAAGGTGAGGTGGAGCAGCAGAAAAAAAACAAAGCTTCCTTTGAGATCATGATTATATGTGAAAGATCAACAACTCAAAAGTTAGAAGTATGGTGCAGCAACTATTCAGCACCTGTAATCTGACTCCCCTAGTTACAATCCAGCGCAACCAGTTGACTTCAGAAATTGCCTAATAAGTCAACAAAGTCTACCTATGTTTAATCTCAGCATGAATTTGGCTGTCCTGTGAAGGCCTCAGAGATTTGTTAGAGAACACTGAAACCTTCAGGACCAGCAGACAGAACTCTAACGTATGGGTATGTTAACAAGAAGCAGCCAAGGCCTTGAAAATCTCCTGAAGCAGTTTTCAATCAATCATCTGAAAATGAAAAACTATGGTATTTCTGCAAACCTAACAAGTGATGGCTGCCCACCAAAATTTAAAAGTCAGTTGGATACAGGATTTATCAGAGAAGAGGTCTAGGGTTACTCTGGAGGAGCTGCAGAGATCCACATGTAAAGTGGGAGAATATTTTGACAGGACAACTATTACACATCTACTCTAAAAATATGGTTATTATGAAAGAAAGTTATTAAATTACACTAAAGGCAAAAGAACACACAGTACTCTAACTCCACCAGTAGGTCACACGCTTTTCAGATTTACTTATGTAAAAAAAAAGAAAGACGAGTGATAGGAATAGTTTTGCAATCAGCAGCATAGAGGGCTTTTTCAAGAATTATTTAAAGCATCCGACATTTTTTCAAATAGTTTTTGCATACAAGAGAAAATGAGTAAGAAAAGTTCTCGTGATCAACTTCATGAATAATCCTCCTGTTTTCCAGAGCACTGCTATAGAGGCACGTCTCACGATTGGGCCGTTTGCAAACAATGGATCCCATTTGCTTCATAATCATACACAGAGGAGGACAATTATAAAACAGATGAAACATCAACATACCCAGAGTTTGTTGTCATAGTAAAACGCATCGAGCAGCTTGACGATGTAGCGGTGGTCACATTTAGCCAGGATGTCAATCTCCACCATGTAGTCCTCCAGCTCCTCCTCACATTTTGTCTCAATCACTTTGGCTGCAGCCAGAACTCCAGTCTCCTTGTTACAGGCCTGCAAAAAACAGACAAAACATTCATTTCAATGAGCACAAGTCACTTCAGACCTTTTAAGCAGAATTATTCCACTTCAGTCAATTCACTTACAGCTACAGTTCTTATTGTTTAAAATCAACTATAAGTTTTCTTCCACTTAATCATGTGAGATCAAGAATTTCAGATGTCTGCAATTGAGTCACTTTTCTTTCATTTCCACAGAAAACATCAAATTATGGAGGCTTCGGGGTGTGGCTGTGACTAAAAGTGAACATATGTTTATGTTCCAAATTAAAGGAATGAAATATCAAAAATCAAATGAATAGTATCATTATCAATATTTCAACATATCAAAAAGAAAAAGAAAAACAAACAGAACTATGATCTTTTTACAGAATAACAAACTCATTGACCTGCTCCTGATTCCTCTGGCATCCAAAGGAAAGAATAAATCGAGTTTCACCAAACGGCAATTAAAATGCGGATTATCATCTAAAGACACAGAACACTTCTCCAGGAAACACAGAGACAGGAACCATAAAAAGAAAGAAATGATAAAAAAAGCATACCAGTAGTTCTTGGTAAACATAAGCAGATAAATCAGTGACTCAGACATACAGAATGAACCGAGATGAGCATCATGTGAAGGACAGTATGTTGTGAATGCAGGCTGATGGGATGTTATGGACAGACGGCCTATTGTGATTCTGCAGTTGGAACTCCATGTTTAGAGCTGCAGCTTTGTTGTTGGCATCTACCACCATCACAAAGCCAAAGAAGAAATATGTGGAACAGAAAAATAGGAATGGGATCATTTTCAGCACCAGCAGGTAACAGAAAGTCTAAACTAAGTAAAATGAAGGAGATTTGTTTTTCCTTCTGGGCTTCCAACTTCTCGTTTAACACAATGGATTTGGAATGTCAGTCATTTACAAATCTCTGGGTTACGCTAAGGATCTATATTCTCTATTAATTGGAGATAATTTGTACATAAGCTGGTCAGCTCTTCAGTAACATATTTGTTTAAAACTGGAGCTGCTCTCTTACAAAATGACATCACTTCTGCTCATAATTTAAATAACAATGACCACTTGTCCCAAAAAGGCTAGAAGAAGATATTTAAAACACAATTCTCACCCGGTTTTCAAAAGCAAAATCTGAATTAACTGAAATGTTAAAGCTTTGATGAACTCCAAACAAAAATTTACAAATAACTTCCCATCAATGGAGCTTTATAAAAAAATATGTTCATTATTCTTTTCACTGCCAAAAAAATAATTCAACTATTTGTCAGCATGTTTATTGGTGTTGACAGAAACTGTAAGAATTTAATAATGCAGGTTTCTGGGTCTACATGTCCAGCCACAGACATGGAGGAATTCCACAGACTAAACAGTCTGGTGTGGCTTAAAGCCTCCATGCTTCGCAGGGTCTGTGGGAAAACATCTGAACAAACAGACTCTCAGCGACACACACTCTTCATGTTATGCCATGACTTTGAGTGCATACAAGTTGTGCACAAAAGTGTAGTAAGCCAGTGTTCCAGAGAAGCCATTCAGCACCTCCTCATCAGAGAGAAACCCGCAGAGTGAGTCAACAGGATGGCAGTCCAACCATCAAACCGTCAGTCAGTTGGTCAGGCCTCAACAGCAGACAAAGAGATGGTGACACTTTCACTGCACTGCTAATACTGCAGCTCTGCGTCTATGCAGTGAGCCTAAGCAAACTGCAGGGGTATATCAGCAGGACCAGACAGTGCTGATGTCCATCCGGTTAAAAGAAGGTCCAGAGCTCAGCTGCTGCCAGGCTCAGTGGACAGTTTCAGAACTAACAAACCAAAGATCCTTTAACTTATGGAAGTTTACAACTTTTTATTCCCAAATCAGAGAAGACTGTTGCTCAACTCCTTGACACATGTTCAAAAGAACCTCAGCACACATGTTAACATCTCAGTGGTAACAAGCCTGAGGAATGTGCCTCTGGCCTTCTGGTGACTGAAGGGCAGTCGGAGCGAAGAGGTTGGGAAGCAGATTCACGACCTCTTGTGTTTAGGTAGCTCCGGGGAATGTGTGACGTCAAACGGGCCACTCGAGAATAAAATATAAAGATGCATGTTTGTATGTGAACCTTAGCAAGTGGCAACACTCAGAGAGAGGAAGGAACGCTTAAACACCTCAGTGCATCTCAAAAGGCGCCTCCTGACTTTCTGACGTCAACACACAAGTGACTTGATGCTGGTTCATTAAGGGCAGAGCAGTAAAAAGGACATGCACTGTAGAATCCGAACTGCTGAAGAAGGATGGAGGCAAGTTATTTAAGATGAACAGCCCTGAGGGAGCAGAGCTCCAGCTGACTGTATGCTGTAGCTGCTTGCAGGCATCCCAGGAGAAAACAACAGTCCCGTTTCAAAGCCACAGACTCTTCACTCCTACAACAACAATCTCTGGCTTTGTTTGAAACCAGTTTCCATGGTTTCTCTTTCTCATCTAACTGACTTACTGTAAGTTGATTTTTGCAAACTGCCATAAGAAAAGATTTGTCTGGGTATCAGATCATTTGTGGCCTTTCTAAATTTCTTTACTTGCTAAACCGAGTCGATCAACAATTCTAGTTGTTTGTTTAAAGTTACTCTAAAAACCACCAAATGTTTTAGAGATTCAGACGTCTGGACTGCAGGCAGACCAGTTTAACACCAATGGTCTTGCAACAGAGAGCTGCTGTTTTAATATGTGCAGAATGCAGTTTGTTTCGCAGAAGGACGTGAAATGCTCCTTTAAAAACTCCACATGCCAATCATTCAGGATCTTATCTGCCAGTTGAGTTCGTCTTTTGGTTGAGAAATGAGATTCTAGATGCTGGCTGTGGGCCAAAAATCAGTTTCCTCTTCTCTTCTGCAGTGAAACATCAATAAATCAGGAACAATAAGGCCATTTAATCCTTAAGTCAATTCTACAGAAAGTGGATCTCATCTCTTTCTTTCTTAAAGGTTAAATATTATTTTGAAAGCGATTAACCATGATCATAGACAATTGCATACAGAAGTGTTTCTTAAACATGCATCCTTTTAGGCATCATCTTGTGTTAAATTGTGCTGGATCATGTCAATATACAACATAGAAAATTTAAATCAGTTTTTGCTCCAAGTTATATTACTCAAAGACAAAGAAAAGGATCATTCGGATTTCTGATCAGCCGTTTATTGCATCAAGGACTGAAGCCTTCTGCGTCCTAAATTAAAAGGTTAGTCATCCGTTTTCTGATCATCTCCATGTCTGTTTCTATACTTTTGGGAAAGAACTCCTTTTAAAATTCTAACCTCTTATTTTATGCCTTTGCAGCACATCAGCCCACAGCAAAGTTTTGTTCAATGTTGTTATGATTTAAATGCAATCGTCTCTTTTCACTACCTGCCCACTGAAATGAAAAGGGTTGGCTGTAAAAGCAGGTGATGCTGGTCCATGTGTCAGCAGACAAATGTACTGCATTTAATGACCAGCTCAGACTCATACAAAAGGCCTCCACCATCACACTCCATGTCTGCCATCTGTTTACACTCTTTGTCAGGCATGATCCTTTTAAATGAATCAAGCTGAGAAACAACACTGAGCCTGTCAGCAGAGTCATTGATAAAAACTGAGGAGGTGTTGAAAGCAGATGGATGGATGAGCCTCCAGCTGAGGCATCAAACATCCCTGACCCAAAATGTACAAAAGTAACATAGTTGAACCACCAGCTTCTCATATAAACCTTCTAATGTCCATATAAACGTCTAAAGAGACAAATCAAACCCCAACACGGCCAAACGCCAACAAAGAGAAAACACAAAGTTCAGGCCCTTCTAGGTTGTACAAGCATACCTCATGCTGATGTGTATTTTCAGTCTGTTTGCTGAGTTATGCTTTGAACAAAACACACAGCTTCCTTCAGGGCGAATAACGTGAGCAAGTTAGACCTTTGCCCCATTATAAACCTGTTAACGGCCCCTCCTCTGGAGGCTCTCACCACATGTTTGAAAGGAGGAATGCAGCTTAGTGCCTTCATCACCTCTGACACCAGGCATCCATAGAGGTAAAGCCTTTGCTTTCAAAAGAGTAACAATGTTAAATGACTGACCTGGATATAGACAACCTGTTTATTTAAAGAGGTAGCTACTTGTCTCAGTCTGTTACAACTGTGTCAAATGCCATATTTGTACAAGAATACAAAGTCCAGGATGAGATTTTTCTGTATCTCTCCAGCTTTGTAATGAAGGTGATCAGTTAATGTTCGTAGTAATGCTTCAGTGTCCCTTCAGCAACTTCAGCACTCTAGATTAAAGAGATAATAAAATAAAATAAACATTTTAATTTTCAGCTTTCTCCAGGTTGGACAATCACCTGCTGACAGTTTTCAGAAACTCCTGCCCGTTTTAACCCCTTATGACTTCTGCAAAGAAGAAACCACAATACTTTACAATAAGTGTGCAAAAAGTTAAATTTTGGCTGTAAGCATCATGCAAGCTTTCCCACCATCGTGTCCCAGTGGAGCAGGAAACACTCCAGGCTGATAACGTTTCCAAAACTGTCCCTCTGCTGCATTCTTCTTCAAATGTGAGTTATCTGCTTGTATTTAGAGAAGATTCTTGAAACAGACTCTGTGGAGCAGGACAGCAGTAAAACAAGAACACACTGCACTTCTTGAATAACACAAATAAAATTTGTTCTAGTTCGTAGAAAAAAAATGTATCTTTAAAACTCACTTCATGGCAAACTAAAAACCTCTAACACATGAAATTGTATTATTTTTGGTTAATGTGAGATTTTTGGTCTGATACACACAACAAGAGTTCTACCACTTTAGTGACTTAATATACCATCCATCCATCCATCCATTTTCTAACACCATTGTCCCTCAGTGGGGTTGGGGGGGTTCCCGGTGCCTCTCCAGCTGACGTTCCGGGCGAGAGGCGGGGTCACCCTGGACAGGTCGCCAGTCTGTCGCAGGGCAACACAGAGACACACAACCATGCACACACACACTCACACCTAGGGGCAATTTGTAGAGGCCAATTAACCTGACAGTCATGTTTTTGGACCGTGGGAGGAAGCCGGAGTACCTGGAGAAAACCCACCATGCACAGGGAGAACATGCAAACTCCATGCAGAAAGACCGGGGCCGGGAATCGAACCCAGAACCTTCTTGCTGCAAGGCAACAGCTCTACCAACTGTGCCACTGTGCAGCCCTGACTTAATATACCCTATATACCAAATATCCACACATGTAAATGACACTTGTAGGCAGAAACCATTCGTATAGCTCAGGACTTAATAACTGAGTTAACATGTAAATTAAAACAGATTTGTGAAAATGTTAAAAATTAATATTTGTTCTAAAACGAAGCCAGCAAATGTAAAAGACTCCCAAAAACTGAAGACTTGGCTTCTTCCAAAGCTTGGTGTTTGTTCATGAACCCAGCAATGTGTTGGTGTTTTCGTTGCTTACATTCACTTCTCAGATTACTTTTGAGTTTCACACTTTACTTCGAAATGAACGCTGGTTTTTCCAAGCAGGGGGAGACTGAGTAGACACTCACGTGGTCAGGCTATGATACCATTGCTCTGACTGCAGCTGTGGGCAAGTAACCATACATTTGTTGCCATTTCCTGACTTAACGCGGCTTATTCTCATCTAAGAAAAAACTGGTCTTTGATAAGTAATATTATTAGAGTTCCTAGCAACACAGAGCAACTTTAAAAAGTAAAGTTACTTACATCACTTCGATAAATAAAGTGATATTTATTTATAGGAGTTGTTAGGCTTCACAATTTTAAAGGCACCAGCAGTTTTTAATTAAATACAATCTTTCCTATAAACACAATCAAATTAATAAATGGATTTTTATGATGGTTCCTTTGTAAAAGTTGTACTGCTGTGCTAAAATATAAAATGTGTTTGCTTTTTTATTTATTTGTCAAAGGGGTATTGTATATCTAAACTTGAATTAAACACAGGTTGTTTTACTCAAGAAGTACTTTACAGAAAACAAATATTGCTTCAAGTCAATCAAACCGCCACTTAACTTTCACCTTGAGATGTAAGAGGAAACACAATCTTAATGCCTGATGTCACGACTAACCCCAACCTGAAACACACTCGGCCCTGTTGCTACGGCTCTTTGAGAAAATGTCACTGTTACTGCTTAAAGTATACAAAAACGGTTTCACATATTTCTTCTTCCTCTCTTAGTCAAGCTGCTGACTACATCTGAACACATATTTTTTGCTTTCACAGGCATCCTGGGCGTGAAGCATGTCACATTGTTAGGCTCAGGCCTACACCAAAGAACACACCCTGAAATGAAGCAATCTGTCTTTAGGATGTGAAAGTTTTGATCGGTGTAGAGAAATGCCCCACAGTGAACCTTAATGCAGCAACTTACAAGAACAAAAAAAATCAGGTCAGCAAAGCGTGGAAACGATGATTTGTTCTCTAGCTTAAAGGAAACTGCAGCCATATTTTAATCTGTCATCACTTCGTGGGGTTCTAAAACCATAAATCTCATGACAGATGAGCAACACTTCCTGCTCACAGCCCACGTAAAGAGCGAAACACTGGAGTAATTACAAGCTCATAGTTAGAGCGTGTAGCAAAGCCTCAAGCTCAGACAGGTAAAGCAAGATTATTCAGCCAAACCATCTGACAGGAAACTGGCGTGACGACAACGTGGGGTGAAAAGAATGCAAAAATATGTCGGAACAAAAACAAGTTGCGTTGAAGCTGATATGAGCTAATCCTCCAACTGTCTAACACCTACAGCTTCCTAGCAAAATGATTAAAGTACCAGACATAGATGGAAAGTTGTTTTTCAAGCACCTTAATAATGTGATCACATGGCCGATGGGGGGCTCCCATCATGTTGACACCCCACCCACACAGCTTGGTTCTTATCAGTCTGTAGAAGTTCAGCTGCTCCACTGAGATTAGACCAAGGGAAGCCCAAACTTTCAAACAGAAATGAAGACCCTCACAAGCACTTAAATGGTACTGCCATGTTCTGAGCTTCTCACAAAGAGGATGTCGAAATCTGACTCCCCCCACTTCTCTCACTCAGTTCGGTTTCTCTTTCACTCTACAGCAGATCCATCAGGAAATGTCCATGTTTTTAAGTTGTTTATGTTGTACTGTCTGTAACAGAAAGATTACCAAAGTTAACAACCACATAATGTCTTGAGGATGACCAGGTTCCCTGCAATATACACATGACAAAACTGAAACATCTGAAGTGTAGCCAACAATCATAGCAATGAAAATGTCATTCCTCTTCTTAAAATATAAGAGTGATGTATATAATGATTCAAGAGATGCATTAGTGGATTTTGTGGTCAACTGGATGTGTTGGGAATATTATTGGGCTACCAGTACAGATTCCTCTTAAAAAGAAGGAACATCCAAAAATGCAAGAACAGCAAACTTGTTTTTTTTTTTTTAGCCTTCCTGTCAAAAGAGGTTTTGACATAATATTTGCATGGCTGACAGGGAGCACCCATCCATCCATCCATCCATTCATCCATTTTCTGTACACCCTTGTCCCTAGTGGGGTCGGGAGGGTTGCTGGTGATAGACTGGTGCTCATCTCCAGCAAGAGAGAAAACAGAATTATTTTATTATTCCAAAGAAAAGACAAAATGGCGATGCTGCTGACAGATTCTGTTTGTTCTTGCTCATGATTTGTGATTAGTGTGGTTAGCACTGCGAACACAGTATCTGAGGTAGGTGGATCTTCTTCAGGCCCAAATACAACAAACTGAAGTGGGATGTGTATTTTGCCACCTTTTAAAAAAAACACACAGTTTGAACTTCTGTAGCAATCTTTAAAAGTGGTTTATTTTTTACAAAGGGGAAATGCAATAAAATCATGACTGTATTGTTATTGTAGCAATGGCCACATGATGTTTTATCCCTGTCATCAACATATACTTTAACACGAGGTATACAAGTTTCATTTTTGTCTTAAAACTGAGTTTTTTTTAAGCGATGAGTGTTTTCATCTAAATTAATAGAGTCTAACTTTTAGTGCCAGCTTGTAGAAACACAGTTAAAGCTCAGATTTGGCGCGCTCTGTTCTTACTCTTCCAAACAAGAGGATCAGTGGGAATTTGACAAGAACGCGTCCTGACATCCTGCAGGCGTGTCTATGGATACGTTTCACCAACAGCAGCAGCAGCAGGGTAGTGTGCTCAGCGGCATGTGGCTCATTAATTAGTGAGAAGAAGAGTACAACTCCTCTGTTTCATGCCTGACTTATTACCATCTTATTTGTTGAGTATGCAGATAATATTTCCAATGTGTCAAATATATAAGACAGGATGTTCACTGCGTAATTCTGCTGGTGTTACTTATGTGAACAGGTTAAACCTGATTTTAGCTGTAAATGTTGCGAAAAAGCACCAGGAAGTTGGTGGGTTGGGTGGGGGAGGGCGTTACTTCACACATTAAGGTACCAAAATAAACATTCGTGTAGTAACAGAAAGTATGAGGAAGAAAAAGTGATAATTGCATCAAAGAATTGGAAAAAATATAATTTTTACATAAGTACACAAAATAACTCAAGAAAGCATACTCAGAAGGAAACGTTCCCTTAGGTGTGAGAACTACGTGTTCCAAAAAGCACAGGGTAGAAAGAGAAACATCCCAAGTAAGTCAGACATCAACCCACAGTGGGGATAGTAGTTGACTTTCCATCACTTTTCAACAAATAAAGGCAAACTTCAGTAATGTTGCTCAGCTGTGGAAACAAAGTACTATCATTATGCTAATGACTGAAGGTACTGCGGTCAGAAGTGTTGGTCTTCTATTTCACAACTCTATTTAAGATATTTAAGTTTGTAAAGGTCATTTTGCAGTTTCCCTTTGCATTAACCTACAGCTTTCCACATTGCTGGACAAAGAGAACACACCATACCTAAGAACCACCAGGTCAGACTGGCATTGATAACCGTCGGTGCAGAAGTTGCTGTAGAGGAAAAATGACTCAGTTGGAAATTTTCCATATCATTTAAGTGTTTAGAAATGAAGTCCACAAAAGTGTCAAAGGTGTGAAGAAGTTTCTTGAACTGAAACAGTTTTTTCTTTGATAGAATGTTAACTTTTATTTTAGGTTGATACTTCTAAGCAAGGAGTGAGACTTAAGCAAATACCAGTGCGGATAGGAAGAAAGTTATAAAGGTTAGAGTCCTTGATAAACAGAGATTTGACTAACGGCTAAAGGGTTAGAGTCCCAGTTGACAGAGTTTCAACTAAAGGCAAAAGGTAAGGGCTCTTAGAGCCCCCTTACTTTGAGGCGACCCCTTAAGGGTAACTCCTCGTGCGGATAGGAAGAATGTTTTTAATTTCTTTTTATGTAAAGCCCCCCGGAAAACGTCCCAGTTAAACGACGTTTAACTAAAGTTCTACAGGGTTTAGAGTCCCAGTTGATGGCGTTCAACTAAACACCTAGAGGTTGGAGTCCTTGTCAAACGGTGTTTTTGACTAAAGTCCCTGAGGGTTAGAATCCCAGTTAAACTGCGTTTAACTGAAGTCCTAAAGGGGTTTTAATGTTTTTTTTTGTTTGTTTTTTTATCTCTTTCTCACTGTTTATTCAATGTCACATGCCGTTTTTATTTTAATTATGTAAAGCACTTTGAAATACCTTGCTGCTGAAATGTGCTATACAAATAAAATTTTATTGATTGATTGATTGATTGATTGATTGATTAATTGATTGATTGATTGATTGATTGAAATACCAGAAACTTACTGCAGCAAAGTTCCTCATTTTTATCCTTTTGGGGACTCTCAGTGTTGTCTTGGATCACATAAGAACAGGAAATATCGGCAATCCTTTGAAAGTCTCTCAGCTAAGCTGAGGGTCTATGTGTTCCTATAAAGAACACAAACTGATGTTTCCAGTTAGCGAGGCTAAGCAAGCTAGCCATGCTAATCACACCTTTTGCCAAGGTACTAAAAATTTATTTTCAGTGACAACTCTAAACGTCTGGCCTTTGTATTTGAATTGATAGCAAAATTTTATTATGTCACTCAGTGCAACACACAGAGTTACGTTATCTCTGGTCCCAATATAAATGATTAAGAATCAAAACTAGCATAACGTCTGCATCAGGGTACTTAGAAGTTGCATTGAATCATTCATTCATTGGGATTTGAATCCATTTTCTCAAATATTACGTTGGTCATTTGTATTTTGAAATGATCTTAAACTACATGGCTGAAATAATTATTGGTTTTGATGATTACCGTGTTAAGATTTGCTAGTAATTCCCTTTTAAATGAAATTACCAATAATCATTTGGGATAATTGACTAAGAGATTAAGACACTAAATTTTGAACGCAAACTCTCAGATGCTCAGGAATATTTCAGAGACTGAAGTATTAAATGTTGCAACTATTTCTTAAACTGTGGAAAGTTGCTTTTTTTTTTAAACATATTAACATTTTTTTCTATTTAACTCATTTCTGTTTCTCCATCATCATCATTGTAATCACAAGTTTATGCTCGACAACACTGGAAACAACATTTCTCAAAAATATTACTCATCATTGAGTGCTTGGTCTGCATAGAAATTTCTGTTTCATTATACTTAATATTAGGCAGTTTTCCAATTTGTTAATATTTAATACATACTCAGTTTTTACCTCAGGGTTAACTAACAGTGAATGCCCTCCAGCCTGTAGAAACACTTTCTGCATATTTCTTAAACACATTTAAATAAAACCATGATGCTATTTATACCCATGATTAATTTTCATGCAATAATCCTGACGCCATGTTTTAATTCATTGTCAGATGGGCTGTATTTTTATTTTGAATAATGAGATGTATTATAACCTTTTCTTAGCTACCAATAGTTTCATTTGTACAGATATTTCTGTCCCAAAGCCAGAATGATTTTACACTCTTCACTACAACTATGAGCTCTTTCTGATGATATGCGTTTTTTATTATTATTATCTTTTGTTATAAACACATGGAAATTGTCAACTTTAATAAAATTTTGCTCTTATTGGGAAATTAGAATCAATTTACTATCGACAGAGCAGACCTTTACACAATCAAAAGCTTTTATTCATATTTAACCAAACACAGATATTGTGCAAAACAGAAATGACTGCAGAAAAAAAGGCCTTCAGATATGAAAATATTGTTGTTGACCTCTGAACTCAGCTACACACATTATAGTGATTCTAAGAAAAGAAAACAGAAGTTGCACTTACGTTTTAAGAAATACTTCTGTGATAACTGATAAACAAGTTCCTGAAGATACTACTTCATTTGTCCTCAACTCTCTTGTTTTTCCAGCTGTGACAATAACTTGTGTCAGGATGACTCTGTACTCTCAACCACGTTATGCTGTTAAACATGTCTGCTTGGTTTCAGTCACAGAAAACATCTCTGCCTTCATCATCACACATTCACAACTAACTTCCACCCCCGACAGTCTGAGGAAACCAGTCCTCAGCCCTGTCACCCAGTCTTCCTCCATCACAGTGTTTAATGGAAAACATAAAATTCACCAACTGAGACCTTCCCTCCCACACATGAGCCGATAATTCTGAGATTTGGGAGCAGCAACAGGAAGTTATCAGTCCTGAGACGACAACAGTCCCACAACTTCCTTCTCTGGTCATCATCTGCTCGGTGACTCTGCCTCCTAACCCTCTGACAGCTGCAGGTGTGAAGATGTTGTCTTGGAAACCCACAGAATGATAGCAAACAGAAGCCAAAGAATAGGATTGTAATGTGAATGGGGAAAGATAAACATATAAGAGAGATTGGATTTCAGGGTGGTACTTTACTCTTCCTTGAGTGGGTTTGTGAACTTTTTGTAAGTTTTAGCACTGAAAACTGAAGAATTGCTCTTAGCTTTACACCGAACTCTAAAGTCTTAAAATGGTTTGTCATCAGTTTTCTCAGTCACCCTAAAACCAGTTCTTGTGTCTAAAGGGTTTTAATAAAAATGATCAACTTTAGAACAGTTAACTTCCTCACACCTTCTCCAATTCATACGCCCGATCCAGCAAAAACTGAATGTCCACGCAGTGTTTCCTTTCTTACAAAAAGTGCCTTTTCTAGTCATTGCAGAATTCCTCCAACACAGCCTCCGCCGTGTCAAAGGCATTCACTGTGCTCCGCTGGGCTGTGCAGACACAGAGGGCCTGTGCCCCGTTTCACAGAGGCGAACTGACATGCCAGCAGGTCAAGATTAAATAAGTTTTCCAAGCCAAAACTCTGCCAGTTGCTGAGGTCTGGAAGGCGGCACAGAACTAATGAAAAGGGCTTTCACTGTCCGGTGAGGCTGACTTGTACCGTGGAGCCGCAGAAAAGACTGAGTGTAGACAGGATGAATACAGGTGCCAGTACAAGTAATGCATTTCAGTAGGTAGATTAAAAAAGCCCCAAACTGATTAAAAACACAGTGATACACTTCAAGCACTTATTTGTTTGTTTTCATAATTAAAGATTGCAGTTGATACAGACCCAAACAGCCTGTGGCCTTGCTGAGGTGTTACAGGAAACCCAGGTTGATTTAATAAGCAGCCTTCGACTCATCTGCACTGCTAGCACTTGGCAAGTTTGCTGGCCAGTCAAGCAGAGTGATACCATGGTCATTAAAGCAGGTATTTACAATTTTTGCAGTGTGGGTTGGTGCCAAGTGCCTGCAGAAAAAAAGTCTAATCAATGAATCCATGAGGTTAGTCAGCAGAAGGAAGGATAAAGTGCCTGGTGTAAGGCAGTGCAGAGCTTAAACTTGGCACAGTGGACACACACCAGCAGTGATGATGGCTCCCCAAATCACTGACTTTGAATTTCACACTAGACCTCAAGCAACTTGAATTTGGTGCTTCTCTACTTGTCATTCAAACTGAAACTGATTTTAAAATAAAATGTCAAATTTGCTAAGATTTTTGGCAACTGGGAATGATTTCACTCATTTTCTTCCTTGCACAGTAAGACACTGCTGACATTTCTTGCCTCTACAGGAGTGGGCTGATGAAAATAATGCAACAGATGAAGACATGTCTTTCTGAATCTCCCCCAAAACTCCCCTAAAACTACCTGACTGTACCACATGTTTTCCTTCCACCCAACCTTCCACTACTATGCAGCACTCTGAACAAACCAGCTCTTCAACAGTCACCTTTTGCTTTTGTGGCCCACATGCTTGGAAAAATATTAAATTAGCATTCTCCCATGCATTCACACTTTTTTTTTTATCTTATGCAATGTTCTACTTAAACTTTAACGAGTTGTTATCCACACTGATCAAAATAAACGGATATAAACACTTAAAATATATCACTCTGTATGCAATGAATCTGTATAGTACAAGCGTTATTTGTGCAATTAAAGTGCTTAAATAAATAAAGTTTTAAAATGATATTGTGACGTAGTGATGCATCGGTACTGTTCATGTGGATAGAGCGACTTAAAAGCTGAGACTGACTACCTGACTAACAACATACTTTACATAACTATCCATTTACAAAAAGAAAAGAAGTTTGGAGGGTGAAACATCTCACATGTGACAGGGAGTAGTCCACCACACCCCACAAACAACTTAAAAATAAATGTGATCAATACTGCTACACCTCACATCATTTTCTCTGTTGAAACTATAAGCTATACTTAAAACGTGGTTGATAGGATATAAAAAGAAAACACTTATGAAGAAAGGTAATAGCAGTCAGGTGTTTTAAATGGTCTTACCTTGTAAACCTTCCCAAACGCGCCGTCTCCCAGCTCTCCAACTATCTCCCATATGTCATTAGGGTTCACGTCTCGGCTGACGTGCTCATACTGCTTCAGCTTCTTCTTTAGGATGATTTTACTAAACTTTGCGAATGCCATAACTAGCACTGTGACGTTTTTTGAATGAAATAAAAATGTAAATGATAAAAGAATAAATCAAAGAATACGTTAGTTGACAACGCTCTCTACACAGAGAGCATTACGCACGCCAATACGCAAAAAAGTGTTGTCTTCACTTTTCGCCTTCTTAAAAAGAAGCAAAAAGAACTGAGTGCTTTTTCAAGAAGTTATTCTGCTCCATCCATTTTACTCCCGAGGATCTGCGACGTCTAAGGAGAAAACATGCCAATAATCCGCCTTACAAACCGGGGCACGCAGTGACCACCTGCCGCTGCAGCGGTGGACACGCTGATGAGGTTCTCTGTCTCACTGTGCGTGTCTAGCTGTCTGGGCAACTTGTTGATTCAAACTGAGACGAAGCCCCACCTTGTTGCGCAACCGCCCTCTCTTTCAGTGGCGTCATGGAAATGTAGTTCTTCTATCCGTCCTCTGAGTGGCACAGATGGAGCAAAAAAACTCCATATCCGGGTTGGCGCACGCAGCCGTCCCCGTTAATGCCTGTAACTCTGTATTTGACAGCTATACACGTGTTTATCTATCTACTAATTAATGGACAACGCGCTGCTGTTTCATAATACAAATGCATAGGCGTATGTTATTTATATATCACATCAATACTATAGCTCAAAAACTCAAATTTAGATTTTGTACTCAAAGAAAAGAAATTAGTCAAATTGGCAGGACAGCTAATCACGTTTATGTTTGATTCAACACTTACATTTCTTGATCTAGTTTCTCATCACTTCTCATTTCACACTGCTGCAGGTCAGCAAACTCGCTTTTTCCTTCCACATATTTTAAAACAGCTCCATCTGGTGGAGCTTTCCACGTAACAAGCATCCAGATTTGTATGTAGTTTAAAAACACTGTGTATTTTAATTTAACATCATAACTGGTATATTTGGGTACTTGGTCAAACTGCACTGTAAATATTTTCAACCAAAGTCACTGAAAAAAGCAAAAAAGAAGTCAGTGAGTGTAGCCCAAATCAGAAACATGTAAGAGGACAAATGTAGATGAAAATTAAACTATAAGCATGAACTATATTTTTTTATGCTTTTGAAACATTACAGCATTTTTAAACCCATTATCTCAGTACACCATGACCATGACAGAGACTCTTTGTCCCAGGCTCTGTCATGTTTTTGAATCATAGCTGTGTTTGGTGAGGCCTGGATGCTTTAGTTCTCCTGTGACCTTCTGGTTGAGTTGAGTCGACTTGTCAATGCAATCGAAAACATTTTGACAGAGCAGCCACACCTGGGAAGATTTAACATTATCCCAGTGATTCCAGTAATCCCAGTTAATTCATGATTTAGCAATGGGGGAGATTACTTGTTCACACATTTGGATACCACTTTCCCTTAGTAAATTAAATCCTCATTTGAATAGTGCATCTTTTATTTACTTAGACTGTTTTTACCTGATACTAAAATTTTATGAAAGCACGACAACAAACAGAGGTATTCTGTACTTTTTCACAGGTCTATAAACACAAAACTTTGTTTTATCTTCCTTTAGTGTTCAGATGCTGCTTTTAACTAAAGTCAGGACAATACATCACAAACCTGATGACGTCAGCACAAGGCTTCTCCTTTGTAATTTTTCACATATGGGTGAGTCCAATCAAACATGGTGTCATACTAACTAAAAACCTGGTTTCATCAGACTTTAACACCCAAGCAGTGTATTTGGTCTAAAAGCTTTTTGTGAATAATGAGAGAAATCGTCTCTCCAACTCAAAGCAGGAATCGTTTAATTAGACTTTTAAATGAAAAGAACTAATAAAACATTTCTTGCTGTTATGACAGCAGGAATATTAGCAATGAATGATTGAGGTCTTGGACACACAAATTATGAAACTATGGCATCACTCAAATAATATGATGGCAACATGATTTTGTTAGGACAGGAACGGCTTTATGTTCGATTTTTTTTGTCTGTTTCATGTCCCAGAGTCTGTCAGCTGTTCTGTCCTCTTTAAGACGAGGCCTGGTGACTTGAAACCAAGTCAGTAGACACAACTATGCATATTACATTTTATCTCATAATTATCCTGAAGAGAGATAGTTTTTTTTATTAATAAAAAAGGTTCATATACTTCCTTTATGATAAAAGAATATTTGTATTATCTAAGATAAAAACACAGTTTTGCTTCATCTGAAGCACTTCCATGTTTTGAGGATACTTCAATATACAATTATTCTAACTACTGTCCTAAAACCTGGTAAAAGAATTAAAAAAATCATACCATGAAATTAAAGGTTTAATTTTTACTTGTTGGGTTCCTAAACATCAGAATCAGATAAAAAGCAGCAGGTTCAGATTGTAGTTTATTTTAGGTATTTAAAGCTTAAATTACTCATAATTCTTGGAAGCTTTCTGCTATTAAGAGTTAAATTATCTGTCATATTGACAGGGATGTTCCTAAAAAACGGGAGGATTTTATGCTGCGTCTGTTTTTCATTTGTGTTCTAAGCAGTTGGAATGGTTTCAGAAACGTAATTCCATTTGTTGAGTGTAAACAGCACCTCTAGTGGTTTACTTTAATCAGACAAGGTTTCATTTCCCTCTTCTAGCTAATGCTTTGAGCTTGCATAAAGTTCCCATAACACAGTCATGTGTCCTCATCTCAGCTGCACTGCTCTGGAGACGATAGCCTGGAGTAAAGAGACAAGCTCATGCAGGTTCAGTCGGCCCTCAGAGGTTTCCACTAATCTGCCCACACTGATGTCTACATGTTTACTTTGTTCAGCTTCTGTGACATCAGCTCGGCCTCACAGGTGCCATCAAATAACCTGGAGATTTTTCACTTCCTAAAAGCATCTTCAGGGATTTTTTTTTTACCTTAATAGCTTTTTTACCTTAATTCACAGTCAAAAAAAAGTCATGAAATATTCATAAATGCCGCATAGCATTTTCAAATTCTGGCAGGTGTTGTGATGATTTAAAACTAAAAAAGGAAAGAAAAAGAAAAGACGTGAAAAACGCAACTTTATTATTTTCCCAGAAACTCTCATTCTCCTTTATTGATAGAAATTATTATAGAAACTGTAATTATAATGCATTGTAGACGTATTAGTACCACATTTCAAATTGTGTCAAGTTACAGTGATAATCTGGCTCTATATTTCAGGAGGTTTTATTTATTTAACTGTGAAGTGGAAAGAAAAGGATGTGAGAAGATTTTCTTTCCTTTTCAATTTTTCATTGTTTTTTTTTTTTTCAAATTAAATCTAAAAATGTGACAAGGATTTTTACTCATCCCTGTTATTTGATATTCCCAAATAAAATCAAATGCAACCATTTTTTCATCTGAATTGCTAAGTCATCTCTCCACCTACAGCTGTGCTGTTAAAGAACACCTGAAGACCATCGAATGCAGAGATGCAGTTTTGGACAAACCTGAAGCCTGGCTAACTTATAACACAATGTCCCTGCTTTACGGGAATCCACAATTAGCTGTAACAGTAGATTTTATTTTAGAAATGTTTATTTTAGATGTAAAACAATACAGCAATAATACCATAGACTGTTGTTTTTATTAAATACATTTTGATAAAATATTGTCACATGGACGTTGTCATGTTATTTACGCTGCAATGCATTCTTGTTAGCTGGGTAAAGGCGCTTTGTAGACAAAAACTGTTGGCACGTAATTTGGTTTTAGCTTGCTAGAGTAACAATCACCTGTCAGAGCCGTCATCAGTTTTGCTCCTACAAATGATTCAAAGTCTCCTGGAGAGAAATGTTGAGGGCACAAATGTAGGTCCTTCAGAAGTTGTATTAAATAAATCCCCGCTAAATCCCACCGCGCTCTTCTTTGTCTCATGTGGGTAGACCCAAACAACCCTGGACACAGTTCAACATGATAATGGTTGCATCACATTGTGTAAATGTTTTCTTCAGCAGGGACAGAAAACCTGGTCAGCATTAATGTGAACTAAATTATGGGCATTCCTGAGAGAAAACATGTGCTTTTAAGCAGAACAATGATCCTACAGATCCATTCAGACCTAATATACACCATCATGTCTCAATGATCCCCTTGAAAATGAGATGCTGTATCCCAAGGGGTTTTCTTTGAAACAAATAAATGAGATGAAAACTGATCTGATGGAACTGAAGTTCAGTTATTGAACAGAAGATCAGAGAAATGCTGGATGTAAATGCAATTTTTAGATTTTCATTGTGAAAAACCATATTGGAAACCATGCATTGAGGTTAGATGTTGCAAGTGACAAAATGCAAAAAAAAGTGTAAAGGATACTGATACATTTTCATGGAACTGCAAAAAGAACATTTAAATAGACTTTGTTAGCTTTATGTTATATTGTGACAGTTAAAAATTTTTACACTTTTTATGTAAAATCCACAGTTTTACAAAAATTCCTTTAAAAAAATCATGTGTTGTGTAATGTAACACAATGTAAAAAGAAATACATAAAAACTTTGACTTTTCCACTTCTTTAAGCTCTTTGGACTTTGGACAGACAAGAATGGTGGACTTTCAGTATCGATAGTTTGGACGCTCCAGCGCAGCACAGTCATAGACGGTAAACACCAGGTCCTGTTAAAACACATAAGAGGTAAGACATATAAATATTAGTTAATAACAACTGTGGGGTCATATAAAGCTTTTAGTAGTGTATTTCTATATATTAAAATAATGATATTCAATATAATAATACATAGCAGTTGGTATAAGGTTCTCCCAGGAGACACTGTGACTCTTACACTCCATTTACTGTATTTCTGTGATTTACCTCAATTACTGCAAACCTTTTTCCACACCATGGCCTAGTCTGCGCAGACTAGGACACTGTCTGCAGACCTAGATGTGTGTGACTCTCCTCATCACGTGAGTGGGATCAAACGTCCCCACAGGACAGCACAGTTCTCATAATCTGCATCAGAAACGTTGCCTAATCCTGTCAGAGCACCCACTGAGTGACCCACTAAACTGCAGACTTTTTTCCATTTTGTGTCACGTCAGGCTGCAGCGACTGGGATTGTTGGCAAACAGATATTCAAAAATGTGCTGTTATTTTTGGCGAACAAAATGTTGTCCCAGAATGTCTCATTTTGCCTTGCACAGATAGAGTATTACCTTATTCCTGCTAATATTTTAGTCATCAATCCTGCAGGAATGCCCTGTCACTGTGTTTGGTGTTCATATATGCCATTAGGCTGTCCTTCAAATTTTACTCAAGTGTATTAAGCTGTAACTTAGATTGATAAGGGTCATTTTTCTTGGGTCTCATTTTACTTTGCAAAATTAAATAAGCAGTTCAGCTCCAATTTTATGCAGTTATATTACTGGTGGAGACAGACTCATTGCTCAGGTAGTTAAATGGCAATCATGCAAAAAATGGGGTGAGTTATGGCTTAGAATAATTAGAAGAGACTGAACTTTCAAAATAAAATAAGCTTCCTGACTACTTGGCTTTGAAGAAAACCTGACTGAAATACCTCTTAAAGCCAGACATTTCATTCAAATCAGTCAATCTCTTCTTATATATAGTTTATCGCCTAAAAACAATCATTCAGTTGGTTTTGCTTTATTATTGTAAAACATAGTTGAATTCCAAAGCGAGCCCACAGAGCGACATGCCCCTGGCATCTGTTCACATCTTTTCAGGACAACCATTTGTATTTTTCTGGTTGTTCATCTCCTCTCTATATGAACCGTTTTCAATTTGCACTCAACCCTGAGCTTATTAAAGCGCCGTTGGGATGATCATATTTTTATTTTATTTTTTTCGTCTTTGAAGCTGTGAAGCTTTAGTTGCCTTACTGCAGCGTACGGGGCTGGATGGGTGCACCAGTGTTGCTGTTCTGGAAGGAATTAGGCATCTGACGTGTCATTAAATGTTATTTTATTATTCATGATCTATTATGGTATATCCATCCATCCATTTTCTGGTCACCCTTGTCCCTAGCGGTTTGCTGGTGCCTGTCTCCAGCAAACATTTTGGGCGAGAGGCGGAGTCACCCTGGACAGGTCGCCAGGCTGTCGCAGGGGATCTATCATAGTACATACTTTAGTTAAATAAGATGCATCTCTGGACAGAATCTGTAATATCTAAATTCAACATTATGGTTGTTACAGTTTATGCCCATTGTGACCTTTCTTACCCCATGGCATTTCTCTCCCATGACGATGAAGAGCTGCCGCAGAGTGACTTCCAGCTTCCTCACTTCTCTGGTGTAACCGCAGCGCCGCCGTCTCAGGTCTTCCACCAGGGAGATGTAGTCCCTCATTTTATACATCACACAGGCATTCTGTCATGAGTAACAATTAAGATTTCCCATATGTGATTTGAAGAAGCTGAGGTTTGCAGTCAAAACGCAACAGAAACAACCAGGGAAGTTTGGGTGAAATCTGCAAAAACAAAGGTTCTAAAGACCTTAATTTAGGGATTTGAGCACATTTTGAAAATGATGAATTTTAAATCACATTTTACAGAATTTGTAAATCATACTTACATGTATATCAAGGTAGAGTTCTGGCATATGCGCCATACAGTGACCCTGGAGGGGAAAAAAAAATAATCCAGCTATGAAGTTAAGAAATAAATTAACAAATGAAAAATCTGCCTCTAGAGGATTAAAAATCAAAGAGTGGTAAAAATCACAGCATCTAACTTACGGTTTCATAGCCGATCTTCAAATCAGCTGCCATCTGGGTGAGCTCCTGTGCCATGCTGAGAGCCTTGGAGTAGCAGGTTGGTGGGAAGAAAGGGTAGCTCAGCGCCATCGGTACCACGGATAAAAGAAGCAACAACTTTTTCAAGATCGACATGATGCACAGAAAACTGCTGGGATGACTGAGTTTCTTTCTGATTCTTTCTGCATATATTTAGCCACGTATGCTGGCAGACACATTTTAACACGCCCTCTTTGTTTTCTCCAAAATATATTCTGCAATAGTATGGCATTTGAAGATCCTTTGTGGAAGACGAGAAAGCGTTCATTTTGGCTTGGAGAATCTGAGTGAGATATTTTTAAACCAGCTTTTTGGCAATGGAAGAGACTTTAACTATAGGTAAACTGTAAACTGTAATTGTCCCAATTAGGGGAACCCACTTCAAAATGCTGCTACAGTCAAAACAAAGTAAGCATTCTTTTGTTAAAATTCTTCTCATCACAATTTGATATGCTGTTGATCCATTATTTTTCATCCCTGATTTTTGTGAGCATTTTATAAAGGAAACTAGTTTAAAAATAACCGACGTCATGCACACTGCTTTGCTTTCTGACATAAACAGATGCATCCATAAAAAGTCTTGTTGGTCCATTTCTGCCTCCTGGCTCAGTGTGATGGTTTGGTTTGCAGCGGTTTAAGGAAGTGGTTCCTCCTCAGGATCATCACATGCTGGAGTCAACATCAAGTCAACAACTTGATGCAGTCAGACCATCTTAAGTGACTTTATATTATGAACTTTATTTGATTGTACAAGTATAATAAATATGATTTGATTGTACTGGAATTCAAACTATTTAAGCTAAATTTGGACAGAGTCTTAGTTGGATTATAATTGCATCAGTCTTATAAAATTGCTTGTGGAATTACATCTGTTGTAATTTGGCACTAAAAACAAACTGTTTTGTATCCGTTTTGTGAAATATTGTATCATGAAGCATAATGTCTATTATATTTACTACATCAAATGCTACGTCTCCTAACATAACACAGCTAACATCAACAGTCCCAAGACCTACGTGCAAAGTGGTATTAAGAAATGTGAATGATAGTTTTGAAAATATTTTACATCATTTCTTTATTGCAACATGTTACATAAATAAAACTCACTGAGCAGAGTTTAGAAAATTCAAATTGTTATGCCTGTTGTGCATTGGAGGTGAAGCTATAAAGAATTTTAGAGGTACATTTTCCCATTTGCAAAATTTGGATTAATATTTAATAATAAAATATTAAAATATATATTTTTCTAATTTATTTTAGAGCCACGCAAAAACCCAATTGCTTTAAATGTATGTTCCAGTATATGTTAAAATATATGTTCTGTTTATCTTGACTGCATTTGCATAACAACACCTGTCCTTTCTAACAATATAGGCTGATACTCTCAAGGCTCTATGCCAAATAAAGCCCAGGCTGCACCGCTGTTATCTTAGACACTTTTTGTTCTGACTTTCATCCACTAGGTGGGGCTGATTTTTAAGAAACTTTCCTGCAGAGCTTCCTTTTGTTCAGTTACAATAGCAGTTAAAAGTTGTTGCCCACATTAAAACAACTAAATCTGATAAACCAATGCTTCACTTTGCAGGCCAAAATTATTTCATGTACTTACAAAAAAGGACAGCAGTGGGACAGGCTGAGGCCTCCCACGTGGTCAGAATCTTTCTTTTGTCTCTGTGCAGGTGTAACATGACACAGTCATCACTCATCCCATCCAAAAGACGAGCACAGCTACTCATGCTGCCAAAAGCCCAATAAGGGATTGGCAAGGTTTTGACTGATGCTCGTCACTTTTCATAGCATGCTGAGATGTTCATTGTATGAAGATGGATGATACACACTCTCACGCACTCATACACACACAGTGTGCTTTGGCTTGACTGAACAGCAAGAAGGGGGAAAAAATGAGCAGTGTGCACCGTCAGCATAATTCATCCCTCAGTCCCACCACTCAGCCGTTCCCCTTCTGACCTTGGGCCACTGAATTAACAGGGGACTGAGGTGAGTGTGCAGTGCTTTTAATGGATGGATGTGTTTTACAGTTTGTAGTTAATGGCAGCACAAGTTAATGGATGATGGTGGGCTAAACAAATGGCCCAAAACTTGCCAAATTATGATGCGGCAAAGGAAAAGTTCTGGCTTCAAAGGTATACAGTAGAAGCATGGCGATGCAAAAATGTTCATGCCGTTTGAAATTTCACACATTATGTCAAAAGCTCAAACCTGCATTTCATTGGGATAATATATTACTGACTCAGCAGAAGATCAGATGAGACTAAAACAGAACCTATTTGACTCGTGCAATACTTAATGTGTGACAGAAAACTAAAGCTACTTTCAAACATCTTTCCATGGATGCTTGTCTATAAAAAATGTCATGAAAAAAGAGGATTTTATCAAGTTTTCTCTTCTGTCAGGATAAGACATTTTACTTTTGCTGAGATGCTTCTGTCCTGTTTCATTTGATTTTTTCCACAAATATGGACCAACAGACCATTTAGCAATGGAATGTCCATGATCTATGACCACCTTCTTAGTGGTTTGGTAATTATTAGTCAAAGTGATGAAAATGTTTGGCATGGTACCAATTTTATTTTCAAATTCAAGCATCCAGAATGCTGAAGTGACAGGAGCATCTGCAATGTTTTGAGTGAAATTAAATAATTTCATTTCTGGGTCATTGCACTAATTTTTGCAGTCCTTGCAGACATGTGGGGTGCATGTAGAAGCTGAGAGACTCATGCAGGATTCCCATATGCATCAAACATCAGTAATAGCCTTGCAAGAGCTGTAATCAGATTGTATGTTCTTGTGCTGCAAACAGTGGTGGATGATCCTGGAATGAAAGACAAATACGGAACAGAACAATGAGGATAAACCTACTGAGCTGCAGAGAAAGGGTTCATTAACACATATCCAGATGTAAATCTTTAGCTTGCCTTATAGAAGGTGGACAGAGAAAGAGACATACCCCAAAAGATTCAAAGCTGCAGCAAAAGATGGTTCCACAAAGTATTGACTCAGGAGGCTGACTTCACCGTTCAAGCTAAAAAAATAACCTGTCTTGATATTAGAATAAAGACAGAAATATCCTTTGTTGTCCCACAAAGGAGAAATTCAGCTGCAACAGCAGCATCAGATGTGGGTTCACACAATAAAAACTCTATATTTATATTCTATATGGAAAATTATTTTTGAAATATAGAGTAACTGTATAGAGTTGCATTGGATTCTTGTTTTTCCTGCATAAATAGTTTTACTGCAGTGTAAATTTACAGGATTTTACCATAGCAAGATTTTTCATCACATTACAAAAGATTTGACTTTCAGCAGAGCACATGTGCGAGGTGGCAACCCGGTATTTGCTGTAGGGGGCGCTGTTCTAAAGGGATCATCAACCTGCGTTGCTCCACATAAACTGAAACAATATTTAGATTTTAGGGTTTCTATCTTTATTAACAATATAAATTAGTGATTTTCATTCTTAAAACCAGATCTAAATACAACCTAGAACTTACTTACTGATGTAAACAAGTTCACATAAGGTCATGTCACATTTATGAATTGTGGCATTTTCAGAATGACATGTTACATCATCACTAGGTGAAATTTACATAACATTTGTGAAGAAGCACATTGGGGGTTCCTCTCATGTTGATGTGTTTGGAGCCCCACGGGGGAACCTCAGCCCCGTGGCCACAGCGGGATCCAGCGGGGAGCCTAATGAAACGTGCCTCCCTGTGGACGCACGGCTGTTGGTGGCCAACCTATTCACTCAGGCTGCGATGTGGAGGTCAGTCGCGCCTCAGAGCAACGTGCGGCGCACTCCTCCTACCGAAAAATCCCGGTTTTTGCAGCCTTTGTCCTTCAGAGACGCTGAACGGGATTTCGCATTGCACTCCAGCGCCGCATCCCGAGAGTCACGTCCCGTTGCGCGGACCCATTTTCCGGGTGACAGGTGTCCCGGTGCAGCAACGTCCGGAATACAACTACTGCTTTCAGCTGGACTGTTGCTTTACGGTTTCTCTGCAGCAAGCTCGGCTGGGAGCGGTGTCATGCTCAACTAACTGTCAGTATTGAGGAGGTAGGTGCACCCCACTGCTGCCACGGGGTACTTTCTATTCAGCGCATGTTCTCAGATCAGATAAGGGGCTCCGAGCACAGTGTCCTCTGCGGGGATCTCAGCACTGCGGCGTCCCGCACGAGTTTTTGAATATTTCATTTAACTCAGAGAGGATGCTCGGACGTGCGGCGGTGACGCATTCTGGATGTGTCAGCTAATAAAGGGTGAATGTAAACAGGCTACATTATTATAAACCCATTCCGTTTAATCCAGTTTTCCTTTTTCAACTTTGTCCCATTGAGATCCCACGTCTTGTTTGGCAGACAGACCGGACAGAGGCAGCTGCAGCTGCAGCTGCAGTTCAGATAAGCAAAAATCACACAGAAGTGAATTATAACAATATGCAACCTGTTCAATATGTCAGTTACTGAGAACCGAAGTTGGAACCTTCATTTTTAAACATTAATATTACCATAAAAGAAAATGTATGTTTTAGTTTTTCTTGACTTACCAGTCTAAATTTGTGAAAAATAGAAAATAATGAGTGTTGATAACAATTGTGATGGTTATTATAACTAATCTGAGTAAGTGATCCATCTCGGTGCCCCATTGTACAGGTTACACTATCCAACCTGGAAAAACTGTAAGCCTATTCGTTCAACGTTTATCTCGGAAAACAACAAGGAAACGTTTGATATTTCCAATTTACATTAAATAAAAACCAGACCTATTTCTGTCATAAAATCTAGAGAACTTAATATTTGCTCAAGAGAGATGAAATGCTAATGTAACATGGCAAGTTAAATATCAGATATTTAAAAATAAACTATACTTCTCTTGACCATTATACAGTTATAAAAACCTGTAAAATAAAATCACAATGGTTCAAATTATAAATTCACAATCCTTAGCTGCTTTTGTATAAAGAAAATGATACTGGACTAAGATCTGAACCTTGTGGAACCCCTGATAGACTTTCAGTAAGTCTTCATCATCTTTAGGTTGTTACTTATCTTAAAGTGAAGCAACAGAAAACCTTTCCCGGGAAAATGTCCAAAGGAGTTTATGGATAAGATGCACTCAGTTATCTAAGATAAAGCATTAAAAGATCTACACTTGGTGCCAGTGGTCCGTCTGGCCAGGAAGCAAAATCTCATTATAACTCCTACAGTTTTGTGAGGACAGCCTGAATTATTTTCGTTCACAGTGCACTAAGTTGTAAATCAAAAGCCTCCAATTGTGCTGTTAATGGGAAAGCTGGTTCTACCATTATTCACACATGCTCTGCAGTCAGTGCTCCTCTGGGATGGGCTTTTGATTAAAATATGGAAGTTAAATAATTGATAGATGGCAGACAAAGGAAAGATGAAGAGTAAAGGGAACGAAACAGAAAGCCCTGTTTCCTCTATAAGTCTGAGCTTTTTAAAACATGATGTCTTAGTGTCTAGAAAATCAGTATTGTACCATTTCCTCATTGCCCTTCTTTGTGTCCCGCCTCCCTCCAATCAGCTGTTAGTTTCAGGTTTTCCCTGTCTCCCCTCACAGGTTAAACTCCCAGTCAAAGGAGGTTCATAGCCACAGACATATCACCCACCCTCCTCCTCTCTGCTGGAAAGAGTTGTCCGTCTGCCTGCAGTTGTCTAAAGCACCATTGAAGACAGACAGCAAGCGTAGGGGGCTCTCCCTGGGAGAGAGTGTGTGTGCGTGTGTGTGTGTGTTGGTGGCTTTATAGTTCAACACCCCCAGCCCTTCTCTTTTTGTGTGTGTTTGTGTTCGTGCGGTGATGTGTGGCCTAAGAGAAGCACTTTAAGTCAGCAAAACGGGATCCAGCCCATGAGTCTGTCAGTGCGCTGAGCCGTTGACCAGGCTATGAAGGAGAGCTGCTCCAAACTAGGCTGAGTTGAGCAAGAGCAGGACGATCTGTGCGAGGAGCAGTCAGCCATGGGACTCGGACAGTCCAGCAAGACCCCTGTCACTGACGACACGGATGAGGGTGAGTGTTAAAACCCAGATGATCCTTTTCAGTGTATTTTTCTTCCTGTTTACTGCCCACAAATGAACTGACAGGTTGTGCATGCAGCATTCAGCATCTTTTCTGCTGCCTCATCAAAGTGTTACTGCTACCTGACAAAATTAAGAACACATAACAGTCAACGGCTGTTTAGCTTAAAGACCAGCATATTGCTACCGTACTAGTGCCTTTTGTGCAATTGCAGTATTTGATAAGTTTGCAAAAAATACTATTTTCATTTAGCACAGTTTAATTTCTTTTATTTTAAACAGAAAAGAAACAATTATTTCTGCGACAAAAAATATTTTACATTTTAAATAGTGAAGTTGTAATACAGTTATCTATACCATATATCCAAAAATATAAAAAATATCGAATTAACACTTGCTGTTATATGTAGATTTAAATGAAGTGTGCTTTTTTTGCATTACTTTATCTCTTTTGGTCAGACTGCTTAGAGTACCACTAAGTACAGTTTTGTGTTTAGGTACAGACTGCAGTCGGCTGTTTAACAGATTTACTGCTTTAGTTCAACAACTTTATTTTTAATGAAATTCAATGCAGGAGATGTTCATTTATATAAATACATCTTAGTCCAAAAAATCTCATGCTATGGATTGATTTAAAGTCACTTGCACAACTTTAAATCAAATTTGACCCCAGTCTCAAATAACGCTGCAAAATCCAATTTATTCCTATTGTTAGAGGTTGTTGTAAGTTTTCTATCTAAGAAAACCCAGCAAATTATGTAGATTCAAAATTCTTATATCCATCAATCAGTCAATCAGTCATCTTTGACTTTAGGATTGGGTCACAGGGACTAAGCAGAGCGACTCAGACTTTCCTGTCTGCAGCCACTTGGGCCGACTCCTCTGGGGGAATCACAAGGTGTTTCTATAGCACCATGTTAAAATCCCTTTAAACTGTAATAAAGGTAAAGGACCTCAGATTTTTGTGGTATATTTTAGTGAATCTTGGAATAGCTGCCTGTGTGCATACAGACTTCCTGTTCTTCATAATTTCTGTTATTTACTAGCTGAATCTTTCCATGTTTCTGCGTTTTAAGCTGGCAGCTTAGTATCAAAAGGACTTTTCATTGGCAGAGCTGCTGGTTTGAATACATTTTTCTATTGTGTGTCCGGCGTAGATAATACATAGAGATTTTATTGATCTAAGTCAAAGTCTGCAACCCAAAGACTTCAAACTAGACTGTTACATTTTTAGTGGATTGGTCAACGGCTTTGAGTTTCACAGTTTTGGTATTTTGATGTGAAAAGCAACAGAGTCAGTTTGTTATTTGTTTATTGACATCAAGTTGCAATTAACTGCACAGTCTAGATAGATATCTATTGGGAAATAAATGGGAAAAGGTAACTCTTATCAAAGAAGTCATTATTTATGACTATGTGACATTTTTGGAAATGTCACATATAGTACTTGCCTTTACTTTTTTTAACTTTGGATTGATGCAGCAGTTAATCTAAACATACAACAGTTCTTTTCTTTACTGAAGGCAGGAGACTCAACCTTTGAATAATAATAAAAGATCTCCACAAATAACAAAGTAATCTCCTTGGTGATGAAAGCTGCATCAGAGACAGGAGAGGGTTTTCCTTTTGAAGTCGTAGGAACCTAATGATTACACTGTACTTTGCTGTTTTTGCTCAACATTGACATGTGCATTTCCTCGTTGATTTACAGCTTATGACTCAGTGGAATTGATATGTAATAGGAATGGAGCATTATTCTTACAGTATGATACTTTTCACTGCATGATCTGATGACATTTATTCAAAATATATTCTTATTTAAGCTATCTATAATGTTCTATAGCATTTTCTATAAATGAATTTTGTCACACCAGTCCTGTTTTATTTATCTTGTTTTATATTGTGTGCTGCTTTTTAATGGGTTTAATAATAATCGTCACACCAGGGATCAGGCTCTGCATAGGTTTATTTCTACAACATGCACAGTTCATTAGCAGGAGGCGACATGCTCTCTCACATTTCCCAGCACAGTGGTCAGACAGCTTACAACAAATGACAAGGAAGGTACAAATAAAACTGTGCACAAATTAACACTATTGAAGTAGATTCATCATTACTCCAAAAACAGTATGAAATAAGAATGATGTACACAATGCAAAACTTAAAGTTCTGCTTAATTTAATTCACCAAGAGAAAATATTAATATCCCTTTATTACCTAAAGTATCTCACAATGTTCACAATGTATTCATTCAATTAAAATATATAAAATCACAACAGATAACAGCCTGTATTTAAATACAGTCGTATTGCATACGACACTGTATTGTGGTATCCTGTCTGCAGCAGATCAAACACAACAGGGAAATATTCAGACAATTTGATGAAAGTAACATTTTTCTTTCTTCAAATTCACAGTAAAGCTTAAAATCAACTTAGCTACAGTTTAACATTATTAAGATAATGAAAATAAATTTCAATATAATTAGTGGACCTGAGGAAGAGGCAGCATTTGAAAGCATCTTACCAGCATGATGATAAAGCCGTTGATTGTTTTTCTCTGCTGAAGCTTCATCATCCAAACATGATTTGTGCCAAACTCATGAAGGTTCCACCAATCACGATATTTGGGAACCAAAGGTAAAAACTGTGTAAAGTGCAATAGTTCTGCTGGAACACAAAATTAAAGTTATAGTTTCAAAACTACTTAAGTGATGCTGTTCTCTTTTTAATGAGATTCAAAAAATTATGCTTGATTGACCAGACATGTTCTCCAGTTTAATGCAGTGTGGAATATTGGAGCGCTCCCTCTACCCAACTGTTGCTGTACACTGCCTATCAGCTGGCTTACTGAATACTGCTACGCTTATGAGTAAAACCATTCAGAAATAATTCCTGTTGTAAAATAAACTGAGAGCTATGGTGTGGAAACTAAACCAACCCAACTGATTTCTGGAGACTTTTAGCCTTCAATGTGTTTGTGAACGTATTGATTATTGATTTGAGCAGGACAGCATCTGTAACAACCTCACTGGTCAAGTAAGATTTTCTGATGAAGGGAGTGATGATGTATGGTTTGTGCAACTTGCCACTCCAGTCAATTCTAACATATATTCTCAAAACATGTTTTGTAGCATTTTGAAATGTTTACTATTAATAAAGTGAAATATCCCAGTTCTTGCAGCCGCCCAGTTTAGTTGTGGAACAAACTGGCTAAACTGGGATATTTTTACAGACGTAACATTTATTGCTTGTTCCATAATTGACTATATTATGTTTGTTTGATGTAAAGCAGTTTGAACTGTCTTTTTGGTGACGTGCTACACAAATGAACTTGACTTGATTCAGCGAAATTTCTGAAATGCCTGGACGCCTTCAGTCCTCGGCAAAACCGTAGCTAAAGTCTGACTCAAATATCCACGTTTATAGTCGTTTTTTTTAAATTGATTGGGAAAAAACTTCCTTCTCATCTCGTCAATTTACAATTCTAATATTTGGATAAGTGTCAGTACTCTGCATGTTAAGCATACATATTAACACCCATCATGCAATCACTGCTTTGAGTAGCAATAAAAATGCTAATTGACTTTTCACTGTCACTCCAAGGTGATATTGGTAACAGTTTCTTGTTGGTTGTTCTGTGAAGCTGTGAATCCATTTGCTGTGGCAAAATGTACATAGTATGTTATTTAATTAACAAATACACAGGACAGAAACACCTAAAGCATTTTAATAAAGTCAAAGAAAAATTGACTAGCAATACACTTTACTCTCCTTTAGTTATTGATACTCATGACACTTTTTTTTTATTATTAAAGCATCTAATTTCTAAAAGAAACATCATATTTTTTGTGTCTGAGACATAATACAACTGGGACAAATTGTATATCACATAAACAGGATAGAAAAATGAACTAAATGTTAACATTTCTGTAGAAATGTCAACATTTAATTACTATAAATGATCAAACCACATCCTGTCATTTGGTGCTGGCTGACTTTTTCAGAGGTGTTTGTATGAAGGTAGACTTTGTCAAGACTTGTTTATCTCCCCAGAGTTTGACGTTTGCACATCATACGTCACCAGGTGTGTGTGTTTCCTTCCCACACTGTGCAGCCATGTGAGGTCCCACTTAATTGATTGGCCACATTTAGTGGCCACCAGAATTTATTCACGGCTGGACACAGACCTTAAATTTCAGGTACCAAAGACAACCGATGTTCTGACACAAAGTGGGCACTCAGATAATTAGCTGGAGTAATAAGACAAAGATTGAGAGACAGACATAAAATGACGTTTACTCCACAATTTAAGACATTAAATTAACTTAATACAAAATGTAATTTAATCCATAGATTCGAATTGTGCTGTTGCAGCTCAGATTTCTGTTGATGTTGTGATGAGATTTTAACCTTATTTGTCCATGACTCAGTATTAAGTTTACTTTTAGTAGATTGTTTTAGAATGATTTATGTTGTCTTAAACATTATTGTTCATAAGGTACATCAGGTGCAGGCAATCTGGTCACAGTTGATGGGGAGATGGAGGGAGTTGGACAATCCTGGAAGGAAATTTGTTCCAACCTTGAACATTTCTGTTCAGAGATGCTTTCTCTGAAACTTTGTGGTTTTATTGCGACTAAACGTGAAAGAGTAGGAAGAGATGATGTGTTTTAAGGTATTGGATGTGCTGATTAAACCACCGCTAGACTCCTGCTCTATCTGTTCGATCACATTAGAAACCCTCTGTCACATCAGATCAGGTTATTCAAGTGAGTGAGAAAGAAGAAAACTGACATTAATGTTTACCTGGAGGCCAAATCCAGTATTTTCACAGTTAATGTGTTCTGTCAGGAGGATTCAGAGAGGATTTCATTTCGTTCAGACTTGGGCCACCACTGACAGAAGGCACATGTTATGGTTGTATATATACAGCATAGAGGTGGAAGTAGCATGATTTGGGGGTGTTTTACTGCTGGAGGACCTGGTCAGCTCTCCATCATGTGAACTCTATCAGAAGGTGTTTGTAAAAAATGTAAGACCATCTATAAAAAAAACATAAACCTAAAGCAAAACTGGAGCCTTAGATATAAAAATATTCAGCAGGAAATGGTTGAGAATTAGGAAATGCAATTTTTTGTAACTTAAGTGCAAGCAAATCATCTTTTTCTAGTTATGAGAAAAAAGACTACAGATTGATATGTGAATGATTCCTGATAAAGATTCAATATTTAATGAATATCCTAAATTCTACACAACTGTTGTTAACAAAATGTATCTCTGAAAATATACTGTGTAGCAAACAAAACAGATAATTAAAAAGGAGATAAATTCTGGTTGTTCTGAGAATTTCAATCTTCTTTTATCCCATTTGTTGAATTGAAGGAGCTAAAAATCTCCAGATTAGTCAGAGACCTCTGATATTCTGGCATGAACCAAAATAATCTTCAGCACAAACGACGTCCACTAAGACTGCTGCATGGTTTCCCTTAAGAGCCATTTCAAAGATTTGAGGGGACATTTCCAGCGCTTTCCTTTTAGCAGCTTCCTAGTGTTTGGTTCATTTTGTTATCAAGTCACTATCTAACAAACACACACATGGGAACACAGCCAGAGCATTTCCCTCTGCCTCACTCCTCTCTATCAGCCACTTTATCGGCTATTGGAAGTGGATGGGGGCTGTTTGTTTCCTGCTGTCATGACAACGAGGACAGACGTTTTTCCCCCTCTGCTGCTGTCCCAGAGGATGGAACAGCTGCTGCCCGTTGTTTGCTTTCATCGGATGACACAGTCAAACGATGCTGCACATACATTGACAATTACCAAAAACACACTCATGCACAGGACATTTAAAACACTACACTGTGCACACACACACACACACGGGAACACACACTCTTACATTTAGCCTGCAGCCACTAGATCAATTGGATGTGACAGCTGATGTTATGCTCCGTTAGTCACGTATCAGTGGCACTTTCCCGTTTCACACTATCTGTGCCGGGGTGTTTACGAAACCTGTCCAGATATAGTCCACATGGGACCAGCTACGTAACACACACATATCACAAACATGCAGATTTAGAGTTGCCACTGTCTAAAGTCAACACAGACCCATAGAGGCTTCTGGTAATTACAGTCATTTCACTGCTTAGCTACGGGGAGATCCTGTCCTGATGATTTCAGAGACGCAGCTGCATTCGTGGATTAGATGTGAGATAATGTGATTACAGGAAGACACACAAGGAAGCAAAGGAAAAGAGAGGGAGGAGGTTTAGATTTTACGTTCAGTGGCTTGATGTGCTGAAGTAAATGATGGACACTCGAGTAACGGCATGAAATAGTCAACATCTGCACAAGAGTGTAATTGGCACTTTGACAGCCTTTCTGCCGTTTAACTCAGCTGAGGAAATCATGAGACCCTGGAACTCATCTGGGAGTCATTTTAAATTTAAGTGACACCTGCTAATCAGTTTAGACTGAACTAATCATATTAGCTGGGCCTGATCCTCACACTCTCTGATGTACAGCGGATTTGACTCTGAAGTCACTGCATAGCCTCATTCTGGCTGTGTTTATGTCTGTCTGTCCATCCGTCCATCCATCTGGTCATGATCTTTAATCTCCTTCCTGTCTAGGTTTGTATACTTGTTCCATATTCAAACCACTTAAAACCATGTATCAACCTTAGATTTACTGTTTCTTCTTATGAAGTAAAACAAAATGTGGGAAAACTCTGAAAATATGAGCCTGAAAGCTTTGACTTGAAAAATGTGTATGAACTCTGACCCTGTTGTACTGGTAGAACTGAACTGGGTTTAATGACAGTAGATTTCAGTAACTTCTATGCAGTAACTCACCATTGATCAGAATCATCAGTTACAATTTCTAAATGTATTTTTTGAGTTTCAGACAATGCATAATCATTTTCTTTCTTTCTTTCTTTTGTTATAGTCAATTTTGACCATTTCCAAATCTTGAGGGCTATCGGAAAAGGGAGTTTTGGAAAGGTAAGTTAAAGTTATTTAGCTTTTTTCCACCATATACATATTTAAATCACTTACCTATATCCCGAATAATGAACTTAAAACACTAGCTTCATGTAAAACACACAGTGTGCCTGCAGGCATGTTTTGCTCTCATCACAAATTGCTGCTGGTGCCTTGTTGGTAGATAACACTGGCACCATTTTTCTACTGCAACAGTCATTTGTTCTGATCTCACACAGGCCAGTAAAACTTTAGATCGTTTGTCTGTTTGTGTCGTTGGGTGCAACACAGTAATATTTTAGCACTTTTCTCATCTGATTTTCATTTCCTTCTCAAATAATCTGATATGTAACTTGTGATTTCTATGAAAATGGTTCATTAAGTGGTTATCTGAATCCATTAATAGATAAAATGTGAATATAAATCAGGCATTGTGATGGCTAAGATGATGAAGGTAACAAAAACTGCATCTGTGTGTCGAGCTGTAAATCCACATAGTGTATTGTGTATGTATTTGGTTCCCAGTGAAGGATGATCAATGTTATAAAACTGTCACTAATTTTAATGTCAATATCAATATTATTCATGAAGCACTTTACAAACAGCTATTAACTGTAAAAATATAGTAAAATACATAGAAATAAAACACAATAAATTAAACAAACAGGACAGGTAGATTATAACGTTGGGCCTTCTGTAAATGCCAAAGAATAAAAATGAGTTTTGAGGAGTGATGTGAAGTTTTCCAGGCTATCAGCAGATCTGAAGTTGTTCCACAAATTAGGAGCAGTGACAGAAAATGCCCCGTCTCCTCTGCTTCTGCTTCTGGGAACACATTAGAGCGGTTTATTATTTGATCGAAGGGTTCTGGAAGTGGAATGGTTGTGAAGAAGGTCCTGGAGATAAAAACCAATAAGTGAATTTTAAAATCAAATCTGGTAAGAAACTGGCAACCAATCCTGAGAATCCAATACTGGGGTTATATGCTGTCGTTTCTGGGTTCCAGTTAAGACAGAGTAATAAACCCAGTTATACAACATTATGATATACATTCCAGTTAAGTTTACTTTTTAGTTTGTTTGAAAAGAACCAGGGACACAAGAGAAACAAGTCTAGGTTTACAGCAGCTGGACTACAACATTTGAAACCACATGATTGAAAGTGATTCCCCTTCCTATCCAGTATGTTGTTTTAAGGACATACTGTATACAAATACACACACTCACAAACACACCACACATCCACACAATGTCAGTGCAAAGTCCAATAACATATAAGCAGCCTAATAACAGTAAAGGTAAGCTGTTGGATGTGAAGCGATCGGGCTTTGGGTGATGAATTGTGCCAGTTGGTGCAGAGATCACTCACTTAGACAGCAGCAATCAGTAGATTATTGATGCTCCCAGCATGAACAAGAACAACTGCAAATAAATTGGTCATAATGCATCACTGAACATTGCAATTATTCTTATCAAAGTCTAAAATGTGTTTCTATCATTTGACATGTAACCAGAAACCATGATTCCACCGGGTTTTACGTGTTTCTGGTTTAAATCAGAAACACCAGAGATACTGCATTTCTCAGTTTTCAGTACTTGTCATGCACCAAGTTTTTTCCAAATTTAAAACTCAAACTTGAAGATAATGTGAAGCGTCTTATATTCATGATCACAAGGAAGAAAACTGTTCTGAGGATTTCTGCAGGCATGATTTTTGGAGGGTTTGTTGTGCCACATTCAATGAAGATTCATGAATCTCATAAGGATGTTGGCATTTATAAACCAATTAGATAACAAAGAGGTGAGAGTCTATTATCGCTGGTTTTGTATTTGTCACCCATGTAAACATGCTCTCTCTTTCACTGGCAGTGCAACACCTCTGTAGTTTTGTTGGATAATTATTAATTGGCAGCTGTTTAAAGATGTTTTAATGACGTGTCACATTGGTATGCATTAACTTTCAGAATGAGTTTCACATTATACATTATATTAATAACATTTCCCAATCATTTACCAGGGCAATAAAGCATTGATGAGAATAAGCATTACCCTCATATGATCTCAACAGGTTTGCATCGTGCAGAAGAAGGACACCAAGAAGATGTACGCCATGAAGTACATGAACAAGCTGAAATGTGTGGAACGCAACGAAGTGAGAAATGTCCTGAAAGAGCTGCAGATCATGCAGAACCTCGAGCATCCCTTCCTGGTCAACTTCTGGTAAGCACAGATCTATCTTTAAAACATGAGTTATGGTAAAGATTAAGACATAAATCCTAATTGTTACAACTTTTTTTCAGTGTTTTTAAATAATAAGGAAAGAGTAAAAAAAAATAATCACGAGAAAGGTGGAACCTCAACATAAAAGGGATGTAAACAGAGAACCAGAGAGTAGCGCAGTGCACAGACTCACCAGACAAACAATACCAGTGCTTGCTTGATTGCATGCTGTTCTTGCCAAAAAAAAGACTGGAAGTTAATTTTGTTGGCAGTGTAAGCCCCCATGGGTGGGGTGATTTCCTCTAGAGATGTGCTTGGGTCAGCGCTGTGCCCACTCGCCCACCCTCTCCTCTTTCTTTCTGCCTCTCTCACTGTGTTGAGCTGGCATAAGGAACGATCATCCTGTGGTAAGCACTCAAGGTCAAAGACAGGGAGAGACCACCTGCAAGTCTACGCACTGCGTTGAGCCAATTACATGCAGAAAAATGTCCTCTGGCCTGTCCCTCTTTTCTCTCATCTGTGTCCTCCCTCATTAGCCTTGTCTTCTCACACTTTTCTTTTTGTCTCTCTTACCATCTGTTCTACTTCTCTTCCCCTTCTCTTGTTGTCACTGATCCTCCTATTGGTTGCCACTAAACGTGACCTAATATTTTGGGCAAAGTTTTCAAAGCAACAATACACTTAGTAAAACAAAAGTTAAAAGGAGCCAGTTACAACATCATCTGTTGTAGTGAAAGATCCTGTTTATTCAGAATCATTGCTTCTTTGACGGTAATGGCAGGAAAACAATTATTTCAAAGATTCACAAGAAGGTATGTAATAATATGGACTTTGTAGACTTAATCTATTTGAAGATGACTTGCTACCTCTGTGCCTGCTGTATTTCTTGCAGATGATCATATTTAGATCATAAAGTGAAAATATTGCGACCTGAAAATGAATCTCAGCTGGTGAACTTTGTGGCAGCATATTTATTATTACAGCTATCTAAATCTAAATCCAGAGCAGAGTTGGGACAGACAGCAGGTGCATTAGATGTGCTGGGAGTATTTGTCATGTATATTAAAGCATAACATAAACAAATATATTCAGAGAAATCCACAGGATACCGTCCCAGCAGCTAATGGAAACAGTAATGATATTTATGATTAAAAACTCATTGTAAGCAAAGTTCTTAGGACTTTATTGCATTAAATCTTTTGTATCTGTGCTGGAGAATGAATGGCTCTTTGACTGAAAAGAAAGCCTTTAAAGCATCACAAAAAGGTTGTACAGTAAAAATTTTACTTGCTTCAGGGAGTTTTTATTATTTATTTTGCTCAGTCTTTATATAATAACACCAGTGCATCATATGTGGACATCTTTCTGAGTTGTACATTGTTCAGTCATGTTCTTGGAAACCACACAGCTGTATCGCCAGATTCCAGGAAAACTGTTTTTCTACTGAAACAAACTGTAAAAAAACACTCATTTATTAAGACATGCAGGTTTAGTGAAGCAGACAGGTACTGTGAAGTCAGTACAGATTTTGACTGCACAGAATAAGTAAAGATAAGCCTGACTCCAGACTTTAGTGTCACAAGTACTGCCAGCAAGCATAATGCCTCCTTTTACTTTTAGTGCTGCAGAATTTGGCGAAAGTTTGAGCGTAGTTTTCCAGCTCGTTGCGTTTTTGGCTTGATCTCAAGGTGACCTGGTGAAATGCAAGATCACCGAATCCAGTCCAGCCAAAGAAAATATAATCAAGTTCTCTCACTGCCAAATTGTGACTGAACTTGGAGTAAAATCAGGCCTTACTTTCTGAAATGAAACATAAAAATGTATTGATTTAGACTACAGAATAAACTTGCTAGTTTTTCAATACTTGTGTCAATTTTCCTGTCGGTAACGGATAAAGGTGAATGTGGTTTTGCATACAGCTGCAGCTCCGTCCCTGTGCTCAGGACACATTGGACACAGACTGATGGGAGCTGTCAGTCAGGGGGAGGCGTGAGGAGAAATGGTGGGAGAAATGTTGGAGGGCTGTTGCTATTGATCCAACATATCACAGTATGCATGGTTGGCTGCCTGAATCCATCTCAGAGAGGTGCTGAGGTCACTGTGTGCTTGTGGGGGTAGTATTAATGTCTAATGACTATAATTGCAAAACTATATTTAATTCTTCTCATTTCTTGCTAAAGGTTATGTATACAAATAAAGGTAAATTAGGTAATTTACAATAATTAAGGTACAGGGCTGTAAAAGTATTTTTTACCTTCAGGTTTCTTCTTTTTTTTGTCCGATGTACTTGTTCAAATCATCAAACTACTTAGAGCCTAACATGAATTCAAAATTGTTTTCTTTTGATGATTTTGATGATTCATTCATATAAAAAAAGAAAAGTAAAATAGTTTATTGTGGCTATACATGAATTTTCTGTGGAGATCTGTGGCGCTTTAGATGTTCTGCTTCTGGTTGAGTCTCCACTGTGTTCTTGGAATAGACTTAGTGGACCAGCCACTTCTGGAAGCTTCTTCCATGTTTGCTCTTTTTGGAGTTTATGACTCTTCACATGAGTCCCAAAGTCTTAGAAATGAATTTGTGGCACATTTACACATCAATGACTTACTGTAGTTGTTCACCTGCTCTTGTATGTTTTTGGTTATTGATTGGTTCAGGATATGTTGCTTTTGAGATTATTTACGCTACTTAGTGGGTGTGGCTTGTGAAATTAAAATTTACTTTCCCAAGAATGTGCTTATCAAAATACATGATTTCATGGTTTAACATTGTCTGGCAGTTATAGACAGCTTTCCTAATTAAATGAAATTATTAATTAAAACCCTGTTATGTATTTTCTGTTCATTTCTTAGTCGTCTGGTGAGAAATTATGTTCTGAAACATTTAAGAGCAACAAAAAAAAGCACAAAATGAAGAACATTTTAAGGGAGCCAATTATTCATAGCAGTGTAAGTCAAATTCAGCCTGAAGTTATTATTTCTGTCATCTGTGTAATATTACAAGACAGAAGTGTTACCTCGGACAGAGGGGACGGTGACGCCTTTTGTAAGGACATGTTCCTATTAACTCTTGAGCCCCTGTGGTTTCCTGAGATGTCCATTACTGAGTTGCCGAGGGGCACCGCTGTCTCTAAAAGCTCTGTGCAGGATTCGCTCCCATAAGACTGAGTGCCTGAAGGCCACCAAGAGGTCACATTGAAATGCATGTGTGGCAGAGCAGAGACAGCGAAAAAATATTAGCTGAAGAGTGTATTGGCACATAGGGGACCAGGAAGAAGCTGTGAAAGGATGCAAGCGAACCCGCACAGTATAAAGCGACCAGGCTCAGTGCCAGGAAGGCTAATGAAACGTCTGCAGCACTTCAATATAATGTACAGGCGCTAATCTGAAGCATAGCTGCTGCTCTCTGTTGAAAAGTTGTTTCAAGAATCAAGCAACAGCTGCTCTTAGCTGTCAAATGTCATATTTCTAGTTTTATTTGACTCTAATAGCTGCAAAATACAAACATGACATATGACATATCATGATGAAAGTATCTGTCTCCACTTTCTTAGAAAATGAAGGCATTTATCTTGATTTTAATATTTACATAAGACTGTTTACATTTCCAATGCCAGCATGTTCCATAGCACAGATTGAAACTAGTTCTTAAATAGGTTAAACTCAATCAATTATCAACCTAACCTGATCAATTGATCTCAGCTGATGTCATTGTGCACAACTTCTCACAAGCCAGACCAATAAAGTGAATAAAGAACAACACAAGCACCAGGTAAATTGATTTAGATTATCCTTGTGTTGGACGCTGAGTACGTTTTATATTAATAAGATGATTTCATGCATTTTCCTGCATTGTATAGATTTTGTAGTTTGAAAATTAAAACCCTCCATAATCCTTTTCGACTTCGGGTGTTTAGTAAATGAAAAGCGACTGCAGCCTCCGTTCAGAGGAGCATGACAGAAAGGAACACAGAAACATGGTGATTGAGTCATTTCAGAGCAGAATGTGTTACTTTTAAATGAAATACTTGAGAGACTGAACCTACAAACTTTGTTACATAAAGAAAGTGGTGTCAGTTTAATTTTATGCTGATACATAACTAAAAGATCCTGTTTCAAACTGAGCATTTTTCACAACATAATAGTTACATAATCAGATAGAATAAATAATCACTTAGTTACAAATACTAAGATTAAACTACCATCTATTTATAAAATAAAAATAAAAAACTTGAATCACATTTTAACCTGATGCACCTCAGTTAACTACACAGCTGTTTTCCTGATAGAAGGCAAGAAAAAGAACAATTAAAGTTCAGTTTGTGTCTCCTAAACACTTGTGACAGCAGCTTCTTGGGTTGTTTCTCAGCCGCAGCCACCTCTGCTGGGTTTGAGGTATTTACTCTGTGCGTGCGTGTGTGTGTGTGTGTGCATGTGCGTGTGTGTGTGAGATGCAGAGGTAGGATGAAGAAAAAAGAAAATAAGGGACTCACTAAAAACAGAGGAGAAAGAGGGAGGATCAAAGGCAAAGGCAGTTAATCAAAAGATTAATCGACAGAGTAAAACAGCTCCGTCCAATAAACACAAACTGTAGTGTAGCTCATGCTTTAGTGTACCAAAAGGCTATTTTGTTATCCTGTTCTAGAGTTTGAAACGTTTTATTTCACGCTGTTACACTCAATGAAACTTCTAAGGAAAAATTATGCAATGCAGGCAGACTGCGAGCAATTACAGTGTTGCTGAGAAGCAGTGAATATTTGCCCTGATATTTGTTGATGCTGTTTAAGGGAATTAACTAGTTTTATAATCTGTAATTGAGTGTCCAATTTATTCTGGATTTTCCCAAAATTCAACATGCATATGTCACTTTGACCAGTGGAGGCTCAGCATTTAAAAGAAGGAATGACAACAAAATTCTTTTTGAGGTGGATTTATTAAGGAACTGCAGATCACATTTGCACCAACACAAAGAAACTGACTTTTATACCCTGGACAATTCACCAGACAATTTCACCAGACATGCCAAGAAGAGAGCTAATCAATATAACAAGGAATAAAGATTATTTACACAAACCTAACACCAAAACAATAAATGGTACCAATATATATTTACATAATTTCAACTAAACTAATCTAAGGTCAACCAAAGAATACATGTAACTTAATATAAACCCTCAAAGCATCAGTCCACGTCAGCATTCAACCTCCCAGTACTTAAGCACCTCTTTCTCAGCCACTCCTTGCTGATTCCTCCTGTTAAATCCTGTCTAATCCTGTTACCTCACTGTTGTTGCTGGTACTTTTGTTCTGCTGTGGTTCCCTGTGTACTCAATGTTTTGTTTTGTTTTTTAGTCTTTGGTTTTTCCTTTTTTATTAAGTCATTGATTTTTTTATTTTCAAAAAGTCTCAGCCTGCTGCATTTGGGTCCATCACCAACACACAACATGACAGTTAATCTTAAAATGTGACATTTAAGATTAGGAAATTGCATTAAATCAATAAAAGTGTAAAACCTTATGTCTGATTTAATGAGGATTGGAAAAAAGTTAGTTTTTTTTAAAGAAATTGTATTTAAAAGGTGTCTGTCGTAAATACAGCTGCAGGAACAATAGTTAAAAATCTCATGATGCATCAATGCATCATGATGTTTAACTTACACAAATTGGAGGGAAAACACACAATGCTGCAGGCGTGTGTGTGTGTGTGTGTGCTCATTGTTTGTTAAATGCGTGTGCTTCCTCTCAGAAGGCATCTCGCAGATAGTCTTTCCACATTCGGAGGCCAACGGCAATCAAATGTTACGTGGTCTCAGCATTATCTGAGCCTTAGCAGACAGTTTGGAGTCAGCTCAATCAATTCCCATCCATCCATCCATCCATCCAGCGCAGAAAAAGCACCACATACACTTTTTTTGCAAATCTCCCAGAGGGGGTGGTGTTTACCAACGTGGCAAAAAAACTCATCCTTGGTTACCGAGTCATGAGTTTGAGCCAAGATGATGGGTTTTGTTGCCAACCTTAACCTCTGTGGACTGAATACAGTGGATATATTGATGGATCTGCAAGAGGAGGCAGTACATTTAATGTGCTGTTTCTTTTTTTTTTTGTCTGAACTCAATTGGATTTTTAAAATCTCAATTTCAATTGTTCTTTCTGCCATCATGGTAACTAGTTCCTGAAGTCTTATTGACTGATATTTAGAGGAAAGGTGACGTAACACAGTCGTAAACACGCTGTCAACTGCTTTGGAATGTGAATATTTGTAAAACTAAAGTTTAGCCACTTGAACATTAAACATCTTGTCAATTGGATATAATACTGATGTGTAAATACTTATATTCTTTTTTTAATTTATGTTCACAAAGTCCAAACATCATTGGAATTGGGGATGTAAAAAATTATGGTTGATCTGAATGGAAATTCACAAAATCCTTCTAACCACGTACATTTCACACACTGGGTATCCGAGCATTAAAAAACAATACAACAGAATAAAAGATTATCTTTTGATCACAGATGTGATCACAAAAGAGATTGTTTTTGTTCCGTTTGACTTTTAAAACTCGAGAAACACAAAGATAATTGTGCTTTCAATTTAGAAAGAAAGTGGTGATGTTGTTTTGAATTACCATAAAATTGGAACATTTTAATCCTGACATAAAACGGCAGATTTTTAAGGATAAACGGCGGCCTTCAAATAAGGTTAAACCATTAGGATTAGAGAAGAGAAAGGGAGCTCACGTGTCTCCTATTAGGTTGTCAGAGATACACTTACTATATATGGATCTGTCGCTCTATATATACATTTCAAAGCTATTTCTTTGTTGGCTTGTTCCTAACTTGCCATTTTATATTTATGGTTCTTACAAAAGCTCTTAGAGCTTTTCCCATGGTCAACCCTGAAGTCTGAGGTTGGTGGTTTTACAGGTTATAGGGTAGGTAAACTCAACCGTTTGTTTTGTCAAACCATTCGTATCCGTTCCTATTGGCTGATTTGATTCAATAGATCAAATACTGAATACTGACATAAAACTAGTTTTTTTCTGGAAGATAACTTTGCAGAATTCTTGAACTAAAGATAAAAACTTTCTGCAAAGTGGAAGGATGTATTCAGTTATGAAATGTGGAATACAGGTTCATCTGAAAACTGTGAATATACTTGAACAGGTCAAAATATGCAGGCAGACTCCGGGCAATTACAGTGTTGCTGAAAAGCAACACTGTCGAGTTATTGCCTGTTTGTGGATTTTGGACCAATGACTTCAGCCTCAGTTCACTCCCTGTTTGTTGTGCACCTTTTTCTATCACACTTTTTTCTTCCACATAACTTTCCATACAGCATTCTGTGAAAAGCCCGTCTCACCAGCAATGAGCTGCCGTGGTTTACCCTTCTTGTTGGGAGTGTCAGTGACTATCTGCTGGTGTCAGCAGTCTTCCCCTTATGACACAAGATTTCTGTTTTAAAATGTTTTTTTTTTTCCCATCTTATGAAATATTTACATTTTCTGAATTTTTGTTTTTCCTTTTATGTCTAGATAACATACAAGTTTCAGTTCTTGGATTAAGTCACTGGAAAAGATGTAATATTTCAGGATATTCTAATTTACTGAGAAGTGTTGATGTTGTTTCTGTACATTAATCTACTGTGCTTTTTCCCCTTTAGCTTCTGTTTTGCACCTTATTTGCTCATAACCTTGTCACTATCTGATCTTATCTTGACCCATGCTTTTGTTCCAACGCAGGTATTCGTTTCAGGATGAAGAGGACATGTTTATGGTGGTGGACCTGCTCCTGGGGGGAGACTTGCGGTATCACCTCCAGCAGAACGTCCATTTTTCAGAAAGCACAGTGAAGCTGTACATCTGTGAACTGGCCTTGGCTTTGGGTTACCTTCGCAGCAAGCACATCATACACAGGTAAGATGGATTTGGGATATTTTTCATTGGATGTCTGATCCCATCAGATTTTTAAATAAATTTTGCCACTGTGCAGATGGTTTAGCATCAAGCTCAAAACTCACTTTATCTTGATCCAAACACCATTGTTATTGTGAAATGTACTAGTTCAGCAGCTGCTGATAGTTTATGCTCCTTTTAATTTATAAGATGCACGTTAAGTGCTCTTTAGGCAAAACTATTTGCTGTCATGGCAAAGTAACGGACCTGTAAAGCCTGTTCCTGCCAAATGTTATTATCTCAGCTTGTTGAAGTGTTTCAAAAACATTGCAATGTGATGCCACTGCAGAGGTATATAAAATGCAATAAAGGTGAAATGTTGAAAGCCTTAACTTCCTCTCTTTCAAAACAACCACTCGTCTTGTTATGAAGGCTTTGCTGCCGCAGCCAGTGATTCTCCTGCTGCTGTAGCTCCAGTTTTAAGTAAAACATGTCAGTAAGATAAATTGGTAAATAGACGACGGTAGCGCTGAAGGCAAATACTTAAACTTAAATGACTATTACCATCCATGTCATATTTGTAAAATGTTTTTATAAGAAAATAGAAATTTTACATGAAAAATCTTAATTATGTAAAAATAATTTCGACAGTTTTTTCAACAAAGTGCTCAAACAGGAATAATGTGAGGAAGTATTTATGGCTTATCAGGAACTCTTGTGCAGCATTTCTGTAATTATATTTACTACTTTGGCTGCAGTGGAGGAAGTGCAGTGCTTTGCTTTAATCTTAAAATAGTATCATAAAGACTTTTGATTCCAGAACCATGCTTAGTATGAATATACATTAGGATTGTTAAGTCCGTCTTTTAAAAGTCAGCATAAAATCTTTGATCTGAAGAATCTAAATTTTTCGCAGACATATTAACTTGTGTTAAATCAAACAGATCAAAGAAACGTTTGAAGTTTTTGTATTTTAGCAATATGACGTCACCAAAACTTTAATATTTATTGACAATTTAGGCAAAATTCTCCATACATGTTAAACTAACTGTGGCCCATTTATGTGTTGTGGGTTTTTATTTCCACTTTCAGTGGAGAAAATACTTTCTTTAATTCAGATTAGGTCATTTTAAATATATACAGGCTGTTATACCTTCTAGCATCGTCACCATTCAAGTGACATCCTGAGTTGAAAGTTTTTCTGAACACTTTAAATGTTTTTTTATGAAACGTTTGTCACAAAGGTGTTGGGAAATTCAGCTTTACTTGTTTTATACAGATCTTAATTGACTTCTTTTTAATGAGAATGTTTACTGAAACGATCCTTGGTGAACATTATACAGAACAAGTGAATGGTTCATTGTTCAGGATGCTGCAGAAGTTAATGAGTGCTCCACTCCATTTAAACAGAGGATTAACTGGAAATCAAAGTTTTGACAGCAGAATCTATTCAATATAATTTAGTTCCCTGACAATGAAGCAGGAATGATTCACTAATTGTTTCTTTTCTTGATTTTAAATTACTTTAAGTAAAACTGAATTCTGTTGTCCTTGAAAAATGTACAGCAAAACTGTATATAAAAAATGTCAGATTTGTGAATTAGCCTTGTAGACTCATTCCTCCACTCCAGTGACTGAGCAAAGAGGTAATCATAGAAATAAAAGCTTTCTCAGATCATGACTAATAGGCAGCATCACTGTAACAGGGAACACTAATTTATCAACACCCACAGATAACAAATTACACCACTTAACGTTAAGCAGGCTGCTTGCTCCTGTCTGTGCTCTTAACCCTCCACAGAAGAGCGGAGAAAGGGAAATAAATAGGACAGATTAATAATTTGGTTATTCATGCACTCCTCTGAGAAAATATGAATATTTAAATCGTGTTTTCTATTTCAGTCCAGGAGAGGACAGACTTTCAGCTTGATGTGCAGGTGCTGGATGTTGTTTGTTTAGACGGCATCAACATCTTTTCCATCTGCATTCATTAGCTTCAGATTGGAAGAGCGGTGGAAAGTAATTCACAGCTCATCTCTATGGAAATGGAATGAATAAGTTCCAGATTGGAGGAGTTTGGTGTGGCAAGTGAAAGATGGATGTCTTCAGAATCTGTTTCTTTATACGCAGCTCCTGGATGTACACATTCCCTATTTGATGCAGTTTGGTGGGTGGACTTCATTTTCATAATTATGAGTGCAATGATGATGATGATGATGATGATGACCTGCCAGTAACTAGCATGGGGTTTGGTAACATAGTAATGTTGTTACCAAGTTCTGAATGGGACAGAGTGTGCTGTTCAAAGTGATGGATTCATATCCACATTATGACACTCTAATTTATTTACTCTGTTGCTCATATGCTTTGCAATTCAGTGATATGGAGATATAACCATATTTCATTAAATAATCTTCCCACATTGCCTCTGTTTGCTTTCTTCCACCTAAAAACATGATGAGCCCAAAGCTCTCAGGTGCTGGACTGGAAGATTCATATTTTGGTTTTACTGCTGTGGCTCAAGGAAAAATAAATCCTAAATGCTTCAACAATGTTTTATTTTGTCCTTTCACCTCTAAAGTCTATCTTTTCATTTAAACTTTAAAAAACAGTTTCTTTAAAAATAAGTCATACTCTGTTTTGCTCAGCATTGACGTCTTTAGTTGGTGGGGGATTATTCCCCCATCAACGTTTTTTGGTGAGCATAACTAGTATATTTATAAAGTTAAAAAATACAAACTCTTTTGCTTTCAGATAAACTTCATATTTCTGGTTTGCTTCCAATGTTTTAACACAACACTCTGTGGGGGGTTTGAATTATTAACAATGGACTGAACCTCAATTAGACAACATCTTCAGAGACTTGACAAGTCTTTCCAAACAAGGGGGAGAAGCAATGGAAAGAGTGTGTGTGAGGGGAAGTGTGTGTGTGCTTTGCGTTTCATTGGTTGAGTGGCTCTTTTACATCAACAGTGATTATCTACGGGTAAATCCTCAGGAGCTTGTTGGTGCCTCCTGGAATCCTTGTAATGGAAAGACTTGGATATTGTCAGTTTGCAGTTTACAAGTCAATATGGCGCTCCAGCTCATTTAGGAATCACTGTGTACTTTGGTTTCTGCATGTGGCGATGGTGGAAAGGAAAGTTTCCCTTTTAACGGGAGGAAACCTCCAGGAGCGGGATCAGTGTGAGGAGCTGTCTGTCACAACCACCTGGGATTCACTGGCAGTAAGAACCGACGGCTCCCTGCAGGAAGGAGACGTGATGGGAGTTAGTGATTTTAGTAATTCATACATGCCTCAGAAAGAAGAGGAGAGGAGAGGAGAGGAGAGGAGAGGAGAGGAGAGGAGAGGAGAGGAGAGGAGAGGAGAGGAGAGGAGAGGAGAGGAGAGGAGAGGAGAGGAGAGGAGAGGAGAGGAGAGGAGAGGAGAGGAGAGGAGAGGAGAGGAGAGGAGAGGAGAGGAGAGGAGAGGAGAGGAGAGGAGAGGAGAGGAGAGGAGAGGAGAGGAGAGGAGAATCACTGTGAGGAGATTCCTTTATTAATCCTGCAGTGGGGAAATTTACATTGTTACAGAGGACAGAGCAGAACCAATATAAAAAATCTGTATAAATAATAATACACAGTTTAGCAGATCTCTACCTGAGATACTGGGTATATTTTTTTTTTTATTTGTCTCCTGGATTTGTCACTACCAGCAACAGAAACAAACCAATAAGCTGTGTTGTGGGTACAAAATGGAAGTGGTGATTAAATGTGTGTGTGAGCGTGTGTGTGTGTGTGTGTGTGTGTGTGTGTACGCGTGTGTGTGTGTGTGTGTGTGTGTTCCCCCTACTAGGATCACTTTAATGTATTTTAAATTAACTGAACTTTACTGTTGAAGCATCATGTCTACTTCAGCCACTTAAACTGCACTCTTCATGCCTCTCTACCTCTCACAAACACACACACACACACGCACGCACGCACGCACACACACACACACACACACACACACACACACACACACACACACACACACAGTTAAAATATTCAGATTTCCTTTCACTGTCTATTTAATTGTAATGATTGCTGTTGCTTTTCCTTGTTTTGTTCCCCCTATTTTAGTGTTACATGTGCAGTTAACTGTTCCTCAGGGTAGCTAATGTTTTTACTCTTTCATTCTCCAAATCCTTTCTGTAGCTGCCAAAACGTTTATAATTTTCTATCTGATTAGGTGAGGACAACTGGATCTGACTCTTCTCACAAATTGTTCATTTGGAAACAGATCACATTTGCAGATTGAATGGTGGAAAGTCGTCGCTCTTATTTTCCATGAGCTGTCATGACTGAGCAGAATTTGTCACGTCTTCAGCAGAGATTTCTTTATTCATGGAGTACGTAAATGTTTTATTTCACAGCAGAAGCAGAAAAGAAAGCCTGGATAGAAAGGAGAGAGAGAGGCAGTGGGAAAAAATGTGAGGGAGAAATTCTATTCACCTCTTTCATAAATGCAGATCAAGGTGCCAGCTGGTGCAAGCTCTCCAATTTCCACCTCGGAAATGGTGAACTGAGCATTATCATTGTCGAAAATCTCCTCTGGCTGAGCCCATCGCACAACAACAGATTAAATAATGGGAGGAGTACAGTGTCCCGAACATGATGGACTGTTGGAAGGGCGAGCCTGCTCCAGAAAGATCACTAATTGCGTGCTTTTGTATTTTTCCCACATGCCTACTCATACGAGAAAAGAAAGAAGGAGAATTTTTGAAGACAGGAGTGTATTCAGAATATCACACAGAGGTACATGAGAGAGAGAGGAAAAGGAAAAGGTAGAGACTCAGAGAGCCAGGAAGAAACGGAAGAGATGACAGCCAGAACACTGAATGTTTCTGACTACCTGAATTATTCATCGCATATAATTGTGAAGTGAGTTTTGGCCTGAACTTTTTCGCTTGCCGTGGCTGCGTTCACCGAGCGCTGTATTAAACCGTCAACCTGTCAAGCTCAACTTTGCTTAGAAGCTATAGTCTGCAGCAACACTCTGTTTGTTAATGAATAAAGGATAAGCAAAAAGAGAGTTTTATATGCATAAATGTAAACTCAGTGATGTGCAAAACGACATGTACATGCACATCAGTTCCAATCTCCAACTTCTCACAGCTTCTCTCAGCAGAAGGAAGAGAGACAGAGTTAAAAATGCAGCAGTTTATTGGATCGGACCGGTTAGTCCCTGTCTGTGGAGTGGAGCTTTCAGTTGAAAGAAAGCTGCTGCCTGACTGGCCCCTAAGTGGCTGGTGGGCGTCAGCTCTCAGAGCAGAGTGATTCAGACAGCATGTGCACCACATATTTCTCTGCATGGGCTGCATGTTGCACAGGCAGCTGTGGTTTCCTGCCTTAGTGGCACCTGAAAACGAAGATGTGTGAAACTCTTCAATTGATCTGCAGTGTAACCTTCAACTTTTGGGGGTGAAACTGACGTAATTGAACAAATATAATAAAATATACCATGAACCTTATCCACACCCATTCCTTCCTGCACATTCTTTCAGTAATAGGTTCTTTCTCATCTACTTTTCCCTTTTCTCCCCATGGAAACAGGTAATAGATTAATAACTTTTATAGTAATAGTAAAGAACAGAGTAGTAAAGTGTAAATGAGAAACATTTAATTACACTTAAGATGTGAGATTATGCTGCTGCAGTAAAAGCTGTGCTTTTCACACACGGTCCAGTTGCTGGTCAGTTTGACCATTTAACTCTTTTACTCTCCTCTCTGATATATTAACAAAGTCAAAGAGTGATAAAAACATTTTAAAATCATTTTGAGGAAAATAGATTTGATAAGTTCTACAGCAGGACAAGAAACAATGTAATGAATCCCTATATTTTGTTAGTTTGAAGGCCTGAACTCCTGGCTGTACGAACCTATAAACGTCCAGTTCAGCACCAGCTGCTGAGGTCAGTATTTGATTTGAGAAAACGGCTTTGCTGTTCCAGGACTTGTGTATGTGAGTGTATAAAGCCTCAACTCTCAGGTGTGTCGGCAGCTCCAGTGACAGTTCCGCATCATATGGCCAGGTAGAGGATTAGCTTACCCTTCGTCCTCTCATAGCAGCTGTAATGAGGTCATTAGATCCTGCTAATAGCTTGTAAGGCCAGTCAACCAAAAGAAAAGCCAGAGGGATCAGCTTGCACTGAGTAAACCTGGCCCTTCGTCATGGACTTTAAAAAGGAACACCAACATTTTAGCACGTATGATATCAGAACTTTTCTACGCCACACTCAGCACCAGGAGATATTCTTATTTTGCTTTAGACTTCCAAACTCTTTTCTGCTGTTCCTACTTGGTTGATAGAAAATGCAGATTTTCCACGTCTGGGCGCCACACAAAGTTACAAAGCGCTAAACATTTAGCTCTTCCTTCCTTTGGCTTCTTTAATTCATCTAAATGATAATGTGGATCCTTGGAACTGTTTTTGTCATAATGCTGTTGTTCACCCCTGAAATATTCTTAGTCACAGTTTTAATTGCTGCAGATGGCGGAGGTTTCACCTCATCTAGCAATCCATTCTTCACATAACCCTGCTGTGACCGGAGCTGCTGCAGACCCATCTGTTCCTCAGAACCAATAGATGCTGCGCTTCAGTTGTCCCAGGATACCAACACATGACAAACTGCTGGAGGAAACGAACAGCTGCTAGTTTCTTACTTTAATCCTTTTTTTCTTATACAGTTGTGATGAAAAATGAAGAGTACTTCTTTGTTGCAAAATTTTGCTTACATGCATTGTTTCAGTTTTTTTTATATCTTTATTAAATTGATTGCAACGGAGGAACCAGGATAATTGATTATGATTGTTTCTAGAGGCTTCAGAGTCTCCAAGGCTTATAAAATATTTATTATTTTAATGGGAATGCATAAAATGCAGAGCCATGCCTAAAGAAGCTGAGTATTCCAATTATCTCCATTTCTTACTCTGTTTAATCATAGTTGCAGAATTATTACTTAAGTAGCAAAACAATGAATGAGGTTGCATTAATAAATAGATCTTTCTAAAAGTAGACTTTAACAATATAATGTCACCCAAACTGCAATATTTGGGTGACAGACTACATCTGGGTTTAAAACAAGATAAAAATGGGAAAGAAATGTTGGACCCAAAGTCAAGTGGGAGGAAAGCCAACTATAATTTACACATTGGAGAACCGTGCTATAGTGTACATTCAAAAACTTCTGCAGAACAAAGGAGATGAATCCATTTTTAACAGGAATTGGTGTTGGGGGGGAAAGAATCCATCCATCCATCCATCCATCCATCCATCCATCCATCCATCCATCCATCCATCCATCCATCCATCCATCCATCCATCCATCCATCCATTTTCTAACACCCTTGTCCCTCAGTGGGGTCAGGAGGTGCTGGTGCCTCTCCAGCTAAAGTTCCAGGCGAGAGGCGGGTCACCTGGACGGGTCACCTGGACGGGTCACCTGGACGGGTCACCTGGACGGGTCACCTGTCCGTCACAGGGCAACACGGAGACAGACAGCCATGCACACACACTCACACCTAGGGACAATTTAGAGAAACCAATTTAGGAAGAAACAATCATGTTTAATAAACTGTGGCTGGGTTTATTTGACTTTTTGGTGCCCTGGCCCTTTCTGGCCCCTGTGGCTTCGTTGTGACAGTTTGGCCTTTAGCAGTGAAAGAGCCATTCTCGTTTCCTTGCAGCTTGCTTTTGTAGCAGCGACACTTCCCTTCCCTTCGCTCCCTTACTGCCATCCTTTGAGGGAAATGTCAGCTAATTAAGGGTTACATGGTCGACCTTTCTCAACCCCACTTGGGCCCATTTCAGTCGATGTGCCACAGCGTCCAACAGTCTGGCTTCATGCTACAGGTTGTCCTTCTGTGCAGGAGTGTACCACAGAAACACAAAGATGCATGCGCAGGTGTTTTTTTTTTTTTCTGTTGCCTTTAATGTGCTAAATATTGCTACATTCCTATAGAACAGAGGATTTAAATTGAGGGAATGCTAGTACAGAGATTGCAAGTGTTAAAAATACAAAATCAAGAATGTAATTCCAGTTGCAATAAAGTACAAACAGTTTATGAACATCTCCGGATTTTTCTTTTTTTAATACTGTGAGGAGAAGCAGAGAACACACTGTACCTTTCCACTCATTTAGTTTTTGCCTGAAGTCACATAAGTGCATCACTAAACTTTACACTGAAGAGAAGCATTTTATCAGAACACGTCAGTCTGCAGGTTTTAGGTGCATTTACAAACTCTGTCTCCATGGTTTCACCTTTCACTCTTGTTGCAAGAAAAAAAAGTTTAAAAAATATTACAATTATTTTCTACTGTTTCACTCATTATTTGCTCTCTCAAGTTTTTGCGAGATGGTCCAGATGTGACTTCTTGTTCTTCTTCGGTGTTTCAGTGTTACTCCCACAACCAGGCCTGCAGCTCTCTTCTCTCTCCCGAATGTCATTTATCACATTTTCATTTGTTTTCACCTGGAGAACGCCGTTATAATAAATCTTCAGTTTGATTTATTATGTGTCCATTTTCTACTTTAATGAAATAATGACTCAACTAACTCCAAAAATTCAACTCTTGGAAAGGAAGTGAACATTTGAGATCTGAGTCCAATTAAGAGTCTTTTTTTTCTCATTGTTTGTTTGTGATGCTTGTAAATATGGAATTTATTTAAACTAAGAAATAAAAGTGAGGAAGTTATTTCTCCATGAAGTCAACTTTCTCACTGGTTGGTGAAAACTTGTGCTTTTCCAGGTTTGTTTGACAAGCATTTATTGATTCAATTAAATTCAAAAATACTTCATTAAATTCAATAAAAGTTTTAGAAACACAATCTATACAAATGAGAAAAAATACATATAATAATGTATAATTAGTCTCATATCCTCACATAATAATTCATCAATGATACTGTTAGCTACTATCATAATAACAATTTTACTTACATTTGTAAATGTGCTGTTAGAAATTCTAAATAATTATCAAAAGGTTTTGATAATACAGCGAGAAAACAATGCTAAGCATCCAGAAAAATAAATTACATTTTAAAACAAGACATGAATCATGAACAAAGTACTTGTTTTTCAATTCAGAAGAAAATAATTTAATCTGGTGTGATAATCTTAACCTAAAGTGACAATAAACAACTATGGAAGAAAAGTTTTTTCTATACAATTTTTTCTTTGAAACTAATTTTTAAATTAACTGAACATGACAACGGATAATGAGGGTTAAGTTGTCCCCTGTTCTATATTTTCAAATCTTATTATGAAGTTAAAAAAAAGTCAATGCCACTAATTTCTGGGTTTAAGATTTTTTTAAGGATTGTTTTCTTATGATTCAAATGTTTTTATGACTAAAATATATATATTTTGCCAGACGGCTTTGTTGGACAATCTTTAATTCTGACCAAAAACACAAAGACAGTTAAAGGTAATTGTGTTTTACAAACCTCAAAAGTCAACAGCTGCTTTTGTAGTTGGAGCTAAAACCCATTTTGATGTTAACACATTCTAATCTCACGGCACTTTGTGTTTTCCATTTCAGAGACATCAAACCTGACAACATACTTCTGGATGAGCACGGTAAGATGCTTTATTAAATCAGCTTTTACCACAAAGTTTAAAAGAGCTTTATCTGTCTCATGTTATAGTTTATCTTTGGAAAAATGACATAGAGAATGTCAGTCTGAGTTTAAGGAGGCTCTGTGCCATTTCTATTCCAAACTATGACTTTCCATGAGCTGGTTGGTTGGTGTGTGAGGAACATGGATGAAACGGTGAACGTCACGTCTCGTGTCTGCTTAACGGGAAAATTCTGCTCAAAATCAGAATTTTGAGCTGCTGGGAGAAAAGAGGCAGAAACAGAAGTGTATGTGTGGTCGTGTGTGTGTTTGTGTAAAAGATGTTGAACGGAACAATAGTAAATCAAAGGAGTGTTAATATAGACTATAAAATGTTTCATCAAAATGCTAATGAAGAGGAATATAAAGCAGTTCCAGTTACGGCTCCCTGTACGCAGGTCCAACACAAACTTTTTAAGATGTGGTGCACTATGTAGATTTATTTATGCACTCTGGAAAAAAGGATTTAAGATGCGATGAGATGCCTTCATCAGGTGAATAATACAATGAAATTGCAGATGTGTGTCACAGCAGTATAAATGGAGAATTACTTTTTCTGTTTAGTTTTCAACTGTTTCTACTTGTACATGAACTGCAGCACTTAAACAATTGACTGATGGTCATTATTAGGGGAAAAGAGTCAAATGTGATGTTGAATTTACTCCTTTGGCTTCAGTTTGATTGAATATCTGAGACACCTGATCTGTGTATAACCAAAAAGATCCCAAAAGAGAAGAGTGGCTCCCAAAAGTATGTACACCCCTGTAGAAATGTCTAGATTTTCCGATTTCCATGATTTAAAAAAGAATAATACAAGTTTATTGGAGGAAAGAAATATAAAGAATTTACAGATGCAAACACCTGGTTGCAATACACATCCTTAAACGTATACTTTATTGAACCTCGTTTAATTTAATTTTAGCATTAAATTAATCAATCAGATTGAACTAAAATAAATTTACTATCCTTTGTGTGATTTTCCTTCCTTTATTGCTTCATTTTAGCTCAACAAAGAAGTTAAAAATATTTATAAGCATATAGTTGTTGATAAAAAATCCACCACATCATGTTAGACTCATGGCACAGTAAGACATGTAATAATTGTAAAATATTTGAAACAACAAAGGTGAAATCTAAACTGGTCAGAAATTTTATAAGAAATTATTGGTTATGTTCTGATTGTGACAGCAGTCTGCTGTGTCTCCATGTGTTGGAACTATGTTGTCTTTTTTGCACGGTGGAATTATTTTCTTTAAATAAAACATCTGCACCTGGTTTAAAACAACCAAACTTTGTGAGAGAATTACAAATGAACAGGAAATTTGGACAAAAGAGTTTAGATTTGATAATCGTTTGCAAGCTGCAGTGGGTAAATATTGTCAGGTTACGAGGCGCTCACTCACTCACTCCTACCAAAGGAGACTGACTGACTGCTGAATTTTAATCAAAAGGCTAAACAAAAAAGTGTTACATTGCTGATGGAAACACTTAATTCATCTTTCTCAACTTTTTTATTTTTCATTCAACGTGTTTTTACAGCTAGTTTCCTCCCACAGTCCAAAAACATGACTGTCAGGTTAACTGGCCTCTCCAAATTGTCCCTAGGTGTGAGTGTGTGTGTGCATGGTTGTTTGTCCTGTGTGTCTCTGTTGCCCTGCAACAGACTGGCGACCTGTCCAGGGTGACCCGTCCAGGTGACCCCGCCTCTCGCCCGGAACGTTAGCTGGAGAGGCAGCAGCACCTCCTGACCCCATTAAGGGACAAGGGTGTAAGAAAATGGATGGATGGATGTTTTTACGGTTGGATTGCAGAGCATTATTACACTATAATGTGAAGAAGTAGAAGTTTAGACATTATTCATAAGCGTCTCGTTTTTTACATCACCAAACTTTGATAAAGTGACTTTTGAGAGTGATTTTATCTGAAGCCTCAAAGGAAAATTATGCAAGTTTTGTATTTATTTGAATTTTTAAAGCAGTCCATAAGGAATAAAAACGTAAAAACTAACAGCCTGAACACTGGCCAGGAAATGTAGTGGAGTGACATATGAGCACTTGGACAGAGACAGAAGTCCTGAGATCTCAGGGGACAGTGGACATCTGCTCAGGGAGCTTAGGGGACATGTAGGATCAACGTCCTGCTGTCAAAATGGAAAGGAGGCAAAGTAGAGAGAAACAAAGAAGGCAGGGAGCTGAGAGGGAGAGAGGCAGATGAGATGAGATGAGCCGCTCAACAAGAAGAGGAAAAGTGATGAGCAAACATTTCTGAAAGGATTTGTCAAAGAAAGGACAAACATCAGAGATATGAGAAGATTAGGAGGGAAAAAAGACAGTTTTATCAGATTTAGTCGGATTAATTCAGCAGAACAACAAATGCTCACCTGTAATCTCTCTCTTTGTCTGCTTACGCTCTTACAAACTCAGTGCACTTTTATCTGTTTATGCACTCCAGCATGTTTTTTTAACACAGAGCTGGAGTTTGTCTCCTCACTGAACTCTTACACACAACATGAGCCATCAGAGGGGGAAGTGAGCTGCTTTCTCCTCCACATGGGGAAATTTGAAAGCACAAATTGACCTGTGATCCTTTTATTCCACAGGGAGCTGCTTCATATAGGGGAAAAACAATTTACTCATGCCCAAGTGATGGCGCTTTGTTAGGCAACATAGCCCGGGGATGCAGGGACGAGGACCTGGGGTGCCGTTGTCTAGGTTATCCACTGTGAGCTGCTGTTCATGTTTCCTACAAAAACAGACACAGTCCATGACGAGAATGTTGTGACGTCAGCTGCAGATCATTTCTCCACCCCAAACAAACAACTGGAGACATGAAGAACGGTTATTAATTCCCAACTGAGTCCTTAAAGTTACAAGTTTTAATTGCTGCGAAGCAGAGCAGCTTTGACTAGGATGAGCTCATCAATCCACAGATCACCAATGATATTGATATTCATACAGGTGGGGAGGGAAAGACCACGGCTGTCGATACGTTTATTAAAGTACTTGGATATATTTTTTTTGTTTCATCTTTTTATATTTTGTCGTTTTCTTGTCATTTTTGTCTCAAACCCACGTTATACTTTTCACAAATTTAAATAATGAATTTATCTCTTATTTTTAGTAGTTTTTGCTACTTAGAGCCTATAATAAGTACTCAACCCCTTGAATGTTTTACACTTTTTATTGCTTTTATAAGATCAACAATATTTGACTGTTTTAAGCAAAAAAAAAGGAAAAACATCAAACATAATGTCATAGTAAAGACTGATTTCTGCAGAATGACAATAAAAGATATGTTACATAAATGAGTGATTCCTTCATGGTCGTAGATGGACCTTTGACTGAAATCACAGCGTGGCGTCTCTGTGGAAACGTTTCAATCAGGCTGCACATCTGGACACGGCAATTTTATTCCATTCTTCCATGAAAACCTGTTCAATCTCCGTCGGGCTGCGTGGGGAACAGCTGTGAAGAGCCGGGTTCAAGTCCGGCCACAAATTCTACCTTTCCACATGTAAAACAGAAATGCTTCTTGGAAATAATCAAAAATAACAGCTTTGGGTTTTACGTTTACCAACTGCGTGGTAAAATTCAAGAAAGATACACACCAACATGTTGATGATGGATTTATATGATAAACAGAGAACTGTTAACTTCTGCAAACTGTGGCAGGTTGTAAGATAAGGGGATATTGTAATGTGTGCTTTACACAAAGCTTCATATTTAATTAATTGAATAGAAAGCATGTTTGGGAATTTCTGTTGTTGGTTTTCCTTCAGACTGCAGGAGTGAAACTTTAGGTGCTGTTGAGTGTGAGGGAACGTGTTAAATGTCTGCAATGTTGTGTTTTATGTGGATGTTTGTCATGTTGATTTTTTAAATAATTCTGCAATAAGCATGTCTAATTCAACAAAAGAAAAGTTTAAAGCGAGAGAGACAAAGTGAGCTAGATGGTTCTGACAGCATTTCTCTACTTAAACTCTCATGTCTGCTTCATTTGTGTATTTCTTTTTAACTAAAGTCATTTTTTATGTATAAAGGGTCAGGAGGGACACCCATTCATCCGAGTAATCACTGCTCTGCATACACGGCTGCACTCTAACTGCCCAAGGTATAGAAAGATGTAGCGTATGCAGGCACATATCCCACATTCAGCTCATTAGTGTGTGATCAGTGAGCATAGTAATGACTAGGCCTTCTCGCTCTCACCATGTTAAGGCTCAGGTCAAAGCTGTGACTTTGAAAACCACCGACGTTGCTACTGCCTCCCTCACAGAATCAAAGAATAATCAATAAGGAGTAATTTAATTGGTTGTACAATGGATGTCTTCTTCTTTGATAAAAAAAAAAACTAAGATTTAGGATAAACCTGCCTGAAAACTCCACTGATTGTAGAAGTAATAATGTGATTCATCTCATCTGCAGGCCATGTCCATCTGACGGACTTCAACATTGCAGCCATTGTAAAAGAAGACCTGAAGGCAACATCAATCGCTGGAACCAAACCATACATGGGTAAGATCAGAACGTTTTTCTCAAGTCTTCAAAGTCCAGTTGGATCTGGGCTGAATCCAACTCACTGAACAAACTGCAGTGAGGATTCCTCCCCTTTTGGTTTGAAACTCAGTTTGACTTGTTAGTTGTTGGTGAGTAAAAAGACAAGTTCTGACATTTCTCATAGAAAGATTTATACATGCACTTATAAATCATCCTTGATTTATATCATCTTTGATGTTTTTACATGAAAATATCAAACACTGACCAGAGAATTTTACTTATTTATTTAAAGAGGAGCAGTCTTTTGTCAAAGGTGAAAGATGGAATAAAAAAGACTGTTTCTGTTTTAGAGAAAAAAAAAAAAGCTTCTTTTGTAATTTCACCTTTTTATTTTTTTATACTACCTAAATATTTCAGATTATTACATTTTAATGTAAGGCAATAATAACTCAAGTAAAGAAAATTGTATTTATTATATAACTTTTAACAGAAGGTTTTCATTTCAGTTTATGCTTTAGTTCGATCAGGTAAATGCAGCAGCTCATTAAAATCCACCAGCACTAATTTGCTCTGGATTTGTAAAAATACTGTTTTAGGTGAAATTACTTAGTGCTTGATATTTCTGTATTTTAATTTTTATTGACTCTAGAAGAAAACTAATGAAAGGCTTTATAGTTATTAGACATTTTTGTATGTTTATAAAAAAACCTGTATAATTTGAAGCACTACTGTCTCTAAAAAAAGAGAAAGTTGATCCCTTTAGGCACAGATGTGCTTCTCCTCACTGTGACTCCTAAATGCATCACTTTGATGTGGATTCAGCCTCTGTGAGATTAGATGGGAGTTAATAGGATTTCAGGGGGATATAAATGATGAGGTAGAACATTTATTTTTCTGTTTTTCAAGGTTTGAGGTTTTGTTTTTGCTCCAAACAGACATTTTTTTTTGTAAATGTGAAAAGTTGGAATCCTGTAAAGTGAGTGATTCTTCCTCAGATTGATATTAGAATCCTGTGTGACAAGCTTAAAGTGGAAAATCAAGCATGATGGCAACTCTGGTCAAAATATACACAGAAATCTTAAAATCAATTAACCTTCATCTCACAATAAAAAAAGACAAAAATACAAGTTTTAGTGTGAGTTGGACAAATATCCCCAAAAGGATTTAGTTTGAGTTGATCAATGTTTTAGTAATATGTGATATCACAGGACAAATAAACCTATTTCTCTATGTGCTACCATCTGCTTGGTGAAATGTGGTGGCAGCATCATGCTGCTGGGATTCTTTCATTAGCAGGAAGGGAAACTGGTAAGAGTTGATGGGGAAATGAGACGGGCTAAATACTGGAAGAATAAAAAACATTTGAGGTTTCAAAAGACTTTTCTGTGAGCATAATCCTGTGAAAGTAAAAGTTTAAGAAAAACAACAAAGCATTAACACAATGAAATGTATTAGTCAGTGCCTCTGCAGCATCATAAAAAGCATGGAGGTTTGTTAGATGATGTGTGAGCAAACAAGCAGAACACAGTTTACCCCAGAATAGATGATTCTCTTCTATTAGAGGAAAAAATAACCAACCATTAGTCACAGCCTGACTGCGCTGTCTGCTATGTGAAATATTTAAAACATAAGCAATCAGACTTGAAGTCTGTTTGATCGTCTCTCCTGTCAAAAAGGATGAAATTCATCATTTTATGCCCAGAACCAACAGGCCAGCAATGTCCCTGAAGTCTCCACATGTATTTTTGAGCCTGATGCGTCACCATGTGTGATCTAGTGCAGAATAAAACAGATTAGAACATGTATAAAAAAATTCATTGTGAAAGGGGGAACAAAATGTCTTATGCATTTTCAACAGTCACAAAATTTTCAAGCTAAATTTTTAAAAGCTGTCACTACGTCAGGCTTAATAACGTTCAACATCTTAATTTCTTTTTATTTCTTGTAACTCTGTATTTTTGTGTTTATTGCTGTAAAGCACTTTGAAATGCCTTGCTGCTGAAATGTGCTTTACAAATAAAATTTGATTGATTTGATTGATGTTTCTGTAATATTTCTGTGTTTTGACAGAGTATTCAGCTAAGCCAAATACATCCATCCATTTTCTTACACCATTGTCCCGCAGTGGGGTCAGGGGGGTTGCTGGTTCCTCTCCAGCTAGCATACTGGGCGAGAGGCGGGGTCACCCTGGACAGGTCACCAGTCTGTCGCAGGGCAACACAGAGACACACAGGACACACAGCCATGCACACACACTCACACCTAGGGACAATTTGGAGAGGCCAATTAACCTGACAGTCATGTTTTTGGACTGTGGGAGGAAACCGGAGTACCCAGAGAAAACCCACCATGCACAGGGAGAACATGGAGACTCCATGCAGAAAGACCGGGGCCGGGAATCGAACCCAGAACCTTCTTGCTGCAAGGCAACAGCTCTACCAACTGCGCCACTGTGCAGCCCTAAGCCAAATACAATCTAAATAAATAAAAAAATGTCTCAAAGTTTTTTCCTATGTTAAGTAACCTGGAATGTTGTGATGTTTTAATAATATTGTGTTTTATTCTGTTCAGCTCCTGAGCTGTTCCAGAGCTTCGAAGGATCCCACCCTGGATACTCCTTCTCTGTTGACTGGTGGTCTCTGGGGATTGCAGCCTATGAACTACTGAGAGGACAGGTAACAAACACAAATGGCTGACCTCTGTGTGACCTTGGGCCTGTCTGTCTGTAGTCAGTAGTACATATGATTCTTGCAAGGAGGTGCTGAACAAATCAGTAATCAGCATTTCGCAAAGTTAAGGGAGGTCAATCATTTAAAAAAATCACTTTCTTGCATAAAATGTCTCTGTTCCATCATGGATGAGAAATGAGTTTTCACTTATTTTCCTTTCTGTTCTATTTAAATTTAAAAAAGCTGGAACTCTCTCAACACTTGAAATGGCAATCAAAGCTGACCTAAGATGTAGAGAAGTGTTTTTTTTCTCCTAGTCTAACCAAACTATTTGTCAGACAATGCATTATTTTTCTTTCTATTATTTGAAACATCTTATCCACTGTACAGACTGCAAGAACTTCAGTCTGTTACTGACTTTAAATATGCTAAAATCATTTATTTTACATATACTGTAGCTAAAACATTTAAAAAGGCAACTTGAGTACAGAGTAATTGATCATACTGGACACAATATCTTACCTACTATTTCAAAATATGTATTTATGTATGTAAAATAAATATTAGAGCAGGGCAAAGTGCTTCTAGTGACAAACTAAAATGTTTACTGTACCTTCTTGACCTCTAAATGGGTCGACAGCCTCGTCAGATTATATTAACATTAATTTATTAATTAACATAATTTCTTGTACATACAAGAAGTTTTGTTTTAAATAAAGTTTAAGTTTCTTTCTCTGCATTTTTGGTTAAAACATTTTTCTTCTTCACTCAGTGAAGTTACACACTGTAATTTTATTCAGACTTTATCATTATTACACAAATAAAAGTAAATCTTGTCATAAAAGTGCTTTTTTTTAAGTTATTGAAGTAAATGTAACTAGTTACTCTGTAATGAGCTACTTTTAGTCTTCAGGTCCTGGTATCTGTGAGGAAATGCTATGAAGAAACATTTTTTGTGGCACTTTAAGGAACACAGGAGGGTCTTGAACAAGAACCTTCTGAGAACAGGGCCGTCTTAATCAAAATGAACAGGCCGTGAGGGCAGCTATTTTCACAAGACTTTAAATCTTATCATGACTTCTACTTAAACTATCTTTCTTAAGCTGCTCTGCCACATTGCACCACATTAATGCCTCGCTTTATTTCACCTTTGCCTGACCATTAGCTGCAATGTGCTGAGCTCTGCAGAGGAACAAATCAATTCTTGTCAATTTGTTTTATTCCTTCCAACCTCCTGAACTGTTTTAACTGCACAGTTGAGTTAGAATAATGGGAACTGGATTGTTAGGACTGTCATGCGTTCAGTTACAGGTAAATGAAAGTGGGGAGGTATCGCGACACCTGGGGTATTAAATTATGACACGGAAAAATACGAAACGTATCCATTTTGTCTTGCACTGTCTTTTCACCTCTCCATCTTGAATCACTTTGTTTCATCCAAAGACAAAACTTCATCCCTTATTCCCCTTGTCCTCAATGCTGTCATTTGTCTTTATCAGAGCAGAAAATGAGACCATAAAAGGTGTGAGCAAGGGGAATATCTCTTCTCTTCTCCTCCCATCTCCACTCTTTGTTGCTATTTCAGAGACCATATGTGATGAGATCCAACACACCATCTAATGAGATTCTACAAATGTTCCACAAAGTCCATCCAACTTACCCAGCAGCCTGGTCTCTGGAAATGAAGTCTCTACTCAGAAAGGTACATTTCTATTAATGTCTACAAGGTTATTAAGATCAGATTAGAGTAATATCAGCATGAGTTGGTTAAAATCGGAGGAGTCTTGTTGTTATAGTTTGGTCACATGAGGGCAGTGTTAGAGCATTTCAGCCTAACTTGCATCCAAAGATGCCCAGTTGATTTCAAAGCATAGAAGAAAATATGACAAAGTTAAAAGTTACTAACTTCACCCTGAAGCAGAAGCAGATTGTACAGTTTGGTTTCAATACATTTACATATGTATACAAACAGCTCTGGAAAAAATCAAGAGACCACTTAAAGTGATCTGTTTCTCAGATTTTACTTTTTGTTTGAGTGAAATGAATATTGTTCTTTTATTCAATGAACTACTGACAACATGTCTCTGAAATTCCAAGCAAAACTGTAGCATTTATTTGCAGAAAATAAGAAATGCTGAAAGCAATGAAGAAGATGCAGTGCTTTCAGATCTCAAATAATGCAAATAAAAAAAGGTCATATTCATCTAGAAGCAACAATACTAATGTTTTAACTCAAGAAGAGTTCAGAAATTTGGTGGAATGACCATGAGGCTTTCAATGGGGTTGACTGCAGTAGTCGCTGTGTATACTTCAATACATATAAACTGTTCAAAATGTAGTTTGCTATGAGCAACAGACATTCTTCATAGAGCAAACAGGTCATGCTTCACAGAGTAAACATGGGTAGATGTTCTGCACAGACTAGGCAAGCTGTGCTGAACAATAATAACTTTTAATGTTCATAATCTCTAAAAGGTTCTCGTCATTGAGATGCATTTGTAAAACTGAAGGACTTTCTCTTGTTTGATCATCTTCTCTTGCCAGCAATTCACTGCAGTCTAACTGTTGCATTGCTTCGTGCTCAGACTCCTCTGAGCTCATTGGCATTCCTGTTGCATGTGAAAGTGTGTGAGTTTGTGTGCGTGTGCGTGTGTGTGTGTGTGTGTTTGCAAGGGGGAAGAAAAGAGCGGAGAGAAGGGAAAGTGAGAATGAAAAGAAAATTCCATGCTCAATTCATTTGTCCTTCATCTTCCAGGCTTCTCAGGACGACTGTTTTCTCTGCACTATCATTTGCTACCTGAATTCATTTCATTTCATTTCCCTCTCTTTCTATTCCTCCTTGTTTTGGAATCTATCTCCCTCTCCTTCCAGCCTGCCTGACTTCTGAAAGGTGTCTTCTTCCCGTCAGTTTTCTGCCTCATCCTTCAGGCGAAGCACATCCACCTGTCAGTGTCTCACTGAGACTCTGATCCCAACTTGTACACAATGATTCTGTCTAAAATCTTTTTCTCTGCTTCAGTTGCTGTGCATAGATGTCCAGAAGCGCATCTCGTGTCTCGCAGAGCTCCAAGATCTGGATTACATGTCTGACGTCAACTGGGATGCAGTTCTCAACAAACAGCTTCCTCCAGGCTTTATTCCTAATGTGAGGATAAAAAATAGGAAAACTGACTGACTCTTTGTATTAGACAGCAAAATATTCATACAAATGCTGCTGAATTTTTATTCTACTATTCTAATACCAGAATAATCATATTATGACTACATCAATCTTCTTTGTACTTTTACTTATACAGTACCTTAAAAAGTTTTTGTCTCGTTTTTTTTTTTTTTTTTTGTTTTGTCTTCAACATTTCAGATCATCAAATAATTTTTGATACTGGACAAAAATGACCTTCATAAATACAAAATGCAGTTTTTAAATTCTTATGGTAGAATTTTGACCCACTGGTCTTTGCAGATTTTTTTTATTCTCTCATATTAAAGAATTTTTAGGAATCAATTTCTTGTTTCAAATCATACTGCAGTGTATCATTTGGATTCATGTCCAGACTTTTACCGATTCCAATCCAGACTTTCATTTTTATTTTTTATTTTTATTTTTACCCTTGAAGAGGTTGACTTCCTGATGTGCTTTGGATTATTTCCTGCTGCATAACCCTCATATGATGAGGTTAAATGTCACAAACTGTTGCCCAGATGTTCTCCGTATGGGATTTTCTGCTAAAGATCAGAATTGATGGTTTCAGTAATAGTATCAAGTCGTCCTGGTCCTGAATTAGCAGAGAAAACCATCACACTTCAACCTCTATGTTCGCTGCCATGATGACGTTCTTCTTTAAATGCTGTTCTGCTTTTACATATAGTGTAGGATAAGTACCTTCTAGAAGAAGATATTAAAAGTCTTAAGGATCATCATAACCTTTTCTCAAAATTATGAGTTGGACGACGGTGTTCTGTTAGATCGGTAGTTGTTCCTGCCTTGGATGCATTTTTTTCTCCAATTCCTTTTGTCTTTTAGTAAATGTACATCATAAATGTTGACCTGTAAGACTTTAGATGTTGTTTTAGTTCTTTTCTGACCTCCTGGATGAGTAATCAAATCACTACTGGAGTCATTTTCTTCAGTCAGTCACTCCTTTAAAGGTTAATCTCTTCCACGTTTACTCCATTTGTGGAAAATATTTCTCACTGCGGTTCACTAGAAGCCCATTAGGAATGACTTTGTAACATTTTCCAACATGTGGCCAGTCAATTAATATCTAATTACCAAAGCAAGCAATGCTACTATATTTACACCTCAATAAATCTTAATTTTAAAACTGTTTTCTGAAATCTGGCAGCTAGATGATGGTTTTAATGGCAGCTGCAGTTATTTATGCAGATTGTAGCTGAAGGTTTGTAATGAAGTCCAACAATAAATATGACTTCAATACAAAAGTCTTTAATAAGGAGTAACTCCTTTGAATGTTTTCATACATTGTGACAAAGTAGCACAACTGTGTAGTCGATGTCTGTCCAGAGAATAAAAAAGGAAAAGTCCGATGGAAAATTAAATTAGTGCACATTAATTTAACTCTTTGGTTTGGAAAAATCTGAACGATTCAGGTTTTTTTCCACTTGTTTTATGTAAACCTGTAACGTCTAACATGGAATCTTCCTTCAATCTCCTTAAAAGTCTTTTTTTGTTTGTTTTTAAAGAGACGGAGACTAAACTGTGACCCCACCTTTGAGCTGGAGGAAATGATCCTGGAGTCCAAACCACTTCATAAGAAGAAGAAAAGACTGGCCAGAAAGACCAGGGAACAGGGATCCGACGGATCCCCGCAGGTAAACGTGTTCTGATGAATGGAGTCCATTGTCCAGAATGAATCCAAACTGCTGGACACACTTCTGTCTGACTTCCCATTTTCCAACATTTGCTGATATTTGTTTCTATCAATCAAAGATGATACTGTCTATAAATATCTGCTGTGTTTGTGCAACGCTTTAACATATCCATTTACCAAAGGCCTTTGGGGCCACTTATGAAGGATGGAACTCAAGTCAGAAACAAAAGAAAGAGAGTGTGTGTGTTGTCTGTGTGTGAAGAGCGAGCGAGATGCCGGCTGAAGCCTGGTGGATCAATACGGAATAAAAAAGTTGCCCTTATGCCTGTCCCAGCATGCTTTTTGCGCATTGCCCTGCAGCTGCTCTATATTCTGTCTAGATCTCTCTTGTTCCTTCTCATCTTCATCGTCTTCCTTTCATCCTTTCTTCTTTCTCTGTCTTGAGACTCCCTCAACAATTCTGTCAACTATTGGCCCCTTGTGCTTTTCAGTTCCAGTAAGTGTTCGTTCCTCGTGTTGTTTTCATTTCCGAAACTAATGCGCTGTGTGAAACTTCAACATTTTTATTATGCTACATCTGCGCTGCTTGTGTTGCCTCACCTGATTGACAAAAATAAGAGAATTCAGCAGTTTTGCTGTCATTTCACAAAATGGCACATTTTTACCTTTTCTAAAAATGTACTTTCAACAAATAATTCAGACATATATGGAGTTTTACATTGGTTAAAATAAATGCCAAGCTTTTTACTGTATAATTTGTTTTCAGTGCTTTTTTTCTGTCCACCTTGAATTTTCCAGCTTGTTTTGCTCATTTATTTGAAATGAATTTATTACACAAAGCAGTATAAATAATATTAATATCCGTGAAATAATTCCAGCAGTGAGAACTATTCTTTATAATTTAGACAAAAAACTGTTAGCCCAAGAATGTCCCTCTTGGGCTTCCATCCAGCAGACCACTCCTCAGTAAGGTTGTCACACTAAGTGGACAGTTTAATCCAGTATTTGGAGCTTTTAGCCTCTAAATTGTCTGTTTAAAAGCATCAGTGTCAAAAGAGTGAAAAACAAGTAGGGAATCATCAGCACTTAGGCTTATATTTGGGTTTTAAGCAGGGCCAGTGTTTTTTTTATTTATTTTTTTATTACTCTATCTCGTCAGTCTATAATAGATATTAAGGCAACATCCTTCTTCTGGTGAGTCCTTAAATAATTATAAGAGAGACAAAAAAAGCACAGTTTAGTCAGCTACAACATAAGCTTTGGTTAACAGCACAAAACAAGTGTTTCTCTAAAACACTTGTTTTAGAGAAACGATGCACATTTGGACAATTTGTCACAATAAAAACTGTTTAAGTTCCGTGAGAAATGTATTTTCTTTTGAATGGATATCTGTTCAACCCTACAAATGATCAACATGTTAGGCTTTAACATGCGTAAAGAGTATTTTAAAAGTCCTGTTTCCCACTGCTGTTTGCAGACATGCATGCAGGATGTTTGGGAAGCTCCATTTATTTACCATCTCTCCTTATACTCAATAACAGTGCAGCTGAAGTCTTTGCTACAGTTTCACATCTGAATACCACTGTATCAAAAACCTGACTGAAGGCAGGTTTCAAGCTAACAAATGACTGTGCAGATGCTGAACATTAAGTCTAGTCATGTCTGTAAAGTATGTGAGCCTGTCATGTCCTCTCTGTATCACATCTATTCTTTTGTTTTGCCACATGTGCCGTTATTCCTATTTGTTGATTTTCTTTTGCCGCTTTTGTTTGTTTCTTTATCCTTTCTGCATTCACATCACAAGTACACTCTGTCCTCAAGGCCAGCATCAGGCTCTTTTTGTCCTGTCACATTTTGTGTCCCATGAAATTATTTTCTTCCTGATAGCAGGTGTAGCTCTCTGAAAAACACATTTGTCTGTTTGTCTTCTTTGTAATTTTTTTCTCTTTGTTGCTTTCCTGTGTAATATTATTATAAAATTCCCTCACTAGTCCTTTTGGCTCTTTTCTTCCTCCTTCTCCTCTGCCTATCTTCATAATCATTTAGCTGTTATTTGCCCAAAGCTTTTCCCATACCTGTCCTCTTTTCATTGTTGGACTTAAACCCTTGGAGCTGACATTAATAATTTCCTAGATTTAATACCTGGTTAAAATAAGCTTAAACAGAAAGTTGCTGCTTGCACAAGTGGGACTCCATGTTTGATCATTTAAATGAGGATAAGAGCAGACTTCCTTAGATACACTAATAATCTCCACGCTTAGTAAATTCAATAAAGTCCAGACCTTTTCCAAATCCTCAGATGGCGACTTTGGCATTTCTTAAAGGTTAATTATCGAAATAACGTTTAATGAGATTCCAGATTATATTAGGAAAACTTTCTTTTTCCCTTCATGTTTCTGTCTGGGATCATTTCTCTTTCATGTTCACTTGGAGTAAAGTGAGTCAGCGATTATATATTTTTATGATCTCCTTCCTCTCTGCCTCTTTGAGAGCATGAGAAAGCACCTGTCTGCTAGTCTTGGTGCTGCCTGATCTCACATGATGGAGTGGGACACATTACAGGAAAAGCAGGTGGAAACATCTGAACATACGTTTCCTCCAAAGATGCAAGACCTGCCTATAAAACTTACACATCTTTTGTCAAGTTAAATAACTGCGTTAATAATTAATGTCTCCTGAAGGCAATTTGTTGTCCTGGTTTTAATGTATTCCATGAAATTTAAAAGGAAATTATTAGATTGGTAGGTATAAAGTGACAAAATGTGAATTAGTTAAAGGGATATGAGTGTTTTTGCAAAGCAAAGGAGCAAACTGTACACTACAGTGAAATATTATAAAAACAAAATCAAATCAAGAATTAATCAAGCAGTTATTACAAAACCTAATTCTCATAACTAATGGGGTTTTTCCTTTGACATAGTAGCCATTATTGATTTGATTAGTGATTCTGCTTTTATCTGTTGTCCCCAGAACGGACAGCTGCAGCAGCGTTTGGACAACGTCCAGAGGGACTTCATTGTCTTCAACAGAGAAAAGTAAGGAAGCTACCAGACCTCCTCAGGTCAAAGAAATCACACTAGCGGCATTTACTCTGAAAATATATTACTGGTAAATAATTAAATACATTTGAGACCAAGGGTAAAGATTGAAATTCTACAATTTGTAGACTTGGGTGAAGCATATTAAATTAAATCAAAAGTGTTCCTTGGTGGCTGATAAAATCATACGGGATGCTGTGAAAGAAAAGTAAAGCAGATTTTTTATGGTATGTTTGTGGCTGTATGATCAAGGCAAAAACACAGCAACTGATATCAACAGGAGCCTTCCTGTTGGCTGCCAGGTGGAGGAAAAGCACTGCAGACAAGAAATAACATTTTTACTGCCTCTTTCTAAGTATATAAATGTGGAAGGCAAATTAGAAAACTTCAAAGTATTGACAGAAAGGTGGACTTGAGCAAATTCTTCATTCTTTCTGCTTTTATAAATATCACCCTCCAAAAAAAAAAAAACGCTTTGGATGCAAAGCGTATTTGCATCCAAGAAAGACTGAAACAAGAAAGACCAAATAATAAGGTTACATTAACCAACACAATGTTTCCTTTAACTGTAGCTGAAAGAAAAACGCTAATAAAAATATAAAATCAGCATAAAAATTGTTAAAAACATTAGCATTAGGGATTTGCAACTTTGATGAAAATCAACTATTAGAAACAACTTAGTGAGGAATTCTTAAATTACCAACTAAAAATCATGTCATATGGACTCAGTGGCGCAAAAAGTGGGTATGCAGGGTATGCAACGCATAGGGGTGCAGCACCAGAGGGGGCGCCAAAACCCCGTCTGGAGGGGGCGGCGCGGCAATGATGTTTTCCCATACACTTCATCGCGCGGCTTCCGCTCCTTCACCTCGCGCACATAACGAGGTAAATGTAACGAGTTTTACCCTTCGCGTATCGTAGCCTCGAGGGGAACGAGGACGAGGGGGCATCGCTCCTTAACCCTGACGTTCCTTCCCTGGGGGGGGGTGCCGATCTATGTTTTCTCATCCACCTGAATAATGTGTAGTTGCGCCAGTGCATGGACACATGGATGCATTTTAGAGATATACAGCTTTAGGGTGGAACTATGATGAATAAATATGCTCATTAAAATGTGACAGGAGTGAAAAATCATCTGCTCAACATTAGATTTTTGTTCTTATCTCAACAGGTCAAGGAAAGTCGTAGTGGATTCTTCTGAACTATCCACAAGCGAGAAGAACAAGGCAATAGAGGACGGACAGAACAACAACGTTGAACCAGCTGCCTATTTATCAGGATAGGCCTCCTGCTCCCACCTCATCACTTGCACTTGCCTCCAGCTTGCAGTTCAGCAACTTACAAGCAAAACCTGTCGTACTGTCAGCACATGCACTCCCACCTGGTCCTCTATGTTCCTGCACTCCTTCATAGTCTGTAAAATCTCAAGAACAGCACTGTGCACACTTGTTTCACGCCATTAGACCTAAAAAGCAGCTATGCGTCAAAAGATGGTGTCCCTGGGAGGCAGCCATGTCAGAGACTGACTGACGGACTGCTTTGCTGTCACCGAACGGATGGGCTCCCAGCAGAGTCTCGTATCATTTTCCCTTCCGTCACCCTGGTGCTCTTACGTCTGCTCAGCCTCGGTTCTGAGCAGAGTGCTGTAGCAAGAAGCCAGATCATTTCCAAAACCAAGACAACAGAGCACCTCCACCTGAATGTACTGACACTGGTTTTATTATGAGAGGTTTTCTAGGTAACTATGGTCATTTAATTATAATATTGCAGTTGGTAGTGCAACATAATAGAGCTGTAATTTCACAGAAGGTAAATTTTTATGGAAGGAAGACGTTTCTTTCTGAAAATGTACCTAAACTTACCAGGTACTTTCCATAATGAAGTGGGTTTTTTTTTTTCTGTAGCCTTTTTTGGTACCTTCCATGAAGATTTTACAGAACTTATCAGACACTTTCTGGAACATACCAGTTGATTTCCTGAAACTCAAAGCTGTATTTGGAACCTTTCGGGTATTCTAGTGAGTTCTGAATGGTAAAGTTTAGGAAAGTATCCTCTAAATTAAAGTAGCTGGTAAGTTCAGGAGAAAAACCTGTAATTTCCAGATACTATCTGATGCAGCACATTGAGAAAGTATTCACCCCTCTTGGCATTTCTTGTGTTTTCTAGCTCACAACCTGGAAAAGGGGATTATTTTAGGATTTGCTTCATTTCATTTAAAGAACATGCAACTTTCAACATTTAATTGTCTTTTTATTGTGAAACAAACACATTACATCTGCAAGTCACACTGGATAAATCTCTAAGAGCTCGCCTCGTCTTGATCTGGGATTGTTGCCCATTCCTTAACATAAACCTTCTCCAGCTCCAGATGGTTTCCGGTGGTGAACAGCAATCTTTAAGTCTGACTACTGATTGCCAATTGAATTGAGCTTTGGCCTTTGATTAGATCTTGCCAATACATTTAAAATTCCCATTAAACCACTTGAGTGGTGCTTCAGCAGTATGCTTTGGGTCATTGTCTTTTGAAAGGTGAACCTCCGTCCCAGTCTCACATCCCTGACAGACTGAAGCAGGTTTTACTTCAGAATATTCCTGTGTTTAGCTCCATTCATCTTCCTCTCTGTCTGTTCTTGCGGTGCTGAGATGAGTTGATTATGAGCCGGACATAATGGTTTCCTTGGTGACTGAAAAGTGAAGTTTTATTTCTTCCATAAAGTCCGGCTCTATGAAGTTGGTCATATGAACAGATACTCCAGTCTCTGCTTAACACAAAAAATATCAAGATTGGTGAATAGTTTTACTGCAGGTTCAGGAAAGAACATGGTATTTCTTGCAATGTAACCTAGAGGTCATGGAAAACTATCTAACCCTAACCCTATGAGTAATCTAGGTACTTGTCAGACAGTTTTCCAGAAAGTGCCAGATATGTTCTGGAAAGAGTCTGGTAAGTTTTGGAAGGTGACATCCAAGTCCCAGGATAGTAACGTGTTAGTTCTAGGAAATATTCAGTTCGGTGGAATAATCTCTGCATTCCAGAGAATAACCTGAAAGGTCTGCAAAAGCATGAGCTGTGTCATGTAGCGCCGCCAACTTTAAAGTGATTCTTCATCCTGTGTATGAAAGCCTAAGGAGCTGAGCCTGAAACATTTAATAATAATAAACCATTGCTTAGAAAATGTTTCCTCTATGATCCATATAACTTTGGATACAAGCATGACAGAAGTAGCATTATTAAACTGCTAGTCTTATTAGACAAAACCAAACTTTGATTTTATCGATGTAAGAATGATTCGAACTGAACTAGAGGCTTGAAAATGAATGGCTTGCTTTTTCAGGGCAATATTTAAATAAATTAGTGATCCTGATGCTTAGCTTGGCTAATTAAGCTAACAGTGATGATAGGTTTTCAACATTTAGTGTCATGCAGCATTTCAGACTGTCAGAGAAAAAAGTAAAATTTTCGTGATTTACTCACAGTTGAGGTTTTTATTTGTTTGTGGAATCAAACAAGAAGATAAAACATCATTTAATCTTGAGGGAAACTAGGAAACTAAATGTTACCATAATTGATCACCCTTGACCAAAAGAATTTAAAAAATGGCCTACTAGGGAAGCAAAGAGAAAACAATTACTGTTTACTCTTTTTGCACATGTTTTCATTATTGGTAGCATTTATGCAACTAATGCTGTGAATGAATAAATCTTAGGGATGGACAGATGAATTTTATCAGTTAGCATCTGCACTGTCTGTCAGATGTGTGTTGATCCATTTCCTCTTTTGAGTTGATTTTAATCAGTTATGTATCATTTGAAATGCTCAGTCAGTTTGTCTCTGCAAACTGTTTATACGATATTCAGATCCAGGATTCTGCGCCTGGCTCACATGTGAGGCAACAAAACATTGTTTAATTATTAGAATAAACATTTCTCATCAGCTCATCCCCTCAAAATATTTGCCTGCTTGCACAAAGAGGGATGCCTTATAGATATCACACTAAGCTAACTCCTGTATGTAAAAGTGATGAAATCCCCACCTTCTTTAAAGCTACTAAATAAAAATATACATTTTAGCGACGACTCGTTGCTCCACTGACTCGGCTGTTATCTAGCTGTAACGTGAGTCGGTCCTTTCAATCTTCTTCATTATTCTTTATCAACTTTAAAATATATTTAGTTATTTAAATTCATTAGAAATGGCACTTTTCTATTTAAGATTGGTACAATGTTTTGACTTACCTTTGTGTTCTTCTTGTTCTTGTTTAGATAACTTTATAGATCTAAAGATGGTACCTTGTGTGAGTTGTAGGAAGAACTTGGGATAGCTAAAGGATTAGTCTGAGCTTGTTTTACTGTGTAAATAATATTTGTGGAATAATTATTCAAACTTGTAAATTTAAAGTAGCATTTGACCACTAAAAATGGGGATTGAATGAGTGATAATCAACCAAAATGACATTGACATTAGAATAACATTTACAAATAGTATTTATGCCTGGTAAATCAAATTAAAAGGGAGGATTCTTTATCCTAAGCATAATTCTAGTCTATTATTTGATAAGAGAATTGTACAACTGTGAAATTTACCCTTGTTCTGTTGTCCTTCAGTTGTCACTGTGTATTTACTGTGAGCAATTGTGATGAAGTTTAAACTTTTAATGTGTGCCTTAAATAATATATTTCTTTTTTGGAAACAATACACCTATGTTGTTTGCTTTGTTCTAGTGTATTGAATTATTTCATTATGTGTTTCATCAAAGTGCAGGCTGCCCTCTAGTGTCGTTTGACTGGTGTTACAACAAATGGCTCAAATGTGAGGGGTCTTGGTATGACTGCTGAGAATATTTCACAAAAAGACAACATTTTAAATGAATAGTTCAGTAAAAAGTGCATTTACTAACACGAGGCACCAAAAAGACTTCCTCTTTAGCTGCAGTTGACAAGCTTTATGAGCTGTTCTCTCCCTCTTACACTCATCCACTGTTTACGATTTGAGCTAACTGCTCCCTGAGGTCATCTGGAGGGTACAGCCCATTCCTTCCTCCACTGCAGACTTCGCTGAGGCAGCACTTTCCACAATATTGGCTCAACTAAAGAGGGGATTTTCGGTTGATAAATGCTTCCACTTCTGTCTGGCACTGCAGCAGATAAGCAGGCCACCTCAGCATATAAATTAGGCTTTAAGATGTTTAAAGTAAAATACGAGATAAAAATTTTGAAAAGAAATGTATTCTGAGATTCGCTGCCATATTCCTGTTTAAAAAATGGTTGCTACATTGTCTTAGACACAAAATTTGGTGTTTTCATCCATTTTCCATTCATGATCTTAACTTGAAACCGGAAGTTTACATACATTAATTAAAAAAAACACAAGCACATTTTTTCTCACTGCCTCAAGTCAGACCAAATTTCTTTAGTTTTAGTTTAGATTTACGTAAATTAATTTGTTTGCTTGAGTGCGGAGGCGGCTAATAATATTCAAATTTTGAAGACATTAACAAAAACTTTTGTGACACATTCTCTCATTATTGTGGCATTTTGCAAGTAGAAATAATTGTGGTAATTTTTACCCAAAACAAGAGAAGTTTGGTCTGATTTTTAAGTTCAGACAGAGGAAAATAAATGTATGATTCACTTCACCGAGTGTATTTAAACTTCTGGTTAACTTTATGTGAAACGCTACATTGACTAATGTTCAAGGCATAAATGGGATGTTTGTGATTCGCTTAAACTTTCAGTGAAAATAAATACAGAAGTAAAATGTAGAAGTATGGAGTGCAAGTTTTCTTAATAGTAATGTCAAAACAATGGGTTTTTTTCCAAATAAATTCATCCCATGAACCAATCTTGTAACCATGTTTTATCCATTCTAGATTGTTTCTCTTTGTAGAAAACTGGTGGATTATGTAGACAAACCAAAAATAAATCAAATCTGTCATGTCATTTAGTTTGAGAGTATGTTGTTTTCTTAATATTTTATGTTATAGCCTGATTACATTGACAGTGGCTCGGATTACCTTAACCTTAAAGTAAACCAAAACAACAACAAGGAACATCCAGGGAAAGACCAAAGAAATGAAATAAAGAGATAACACCAGCTGCAACTCATGTTTATTCAGGAAACATTTCATACCAGCACACCTTTAAGTGACCTGCCATCTCAGAGTTCTGACACAATAGTAAAAAAAAAAAGAAATGTAACAGTAAAACAAAGGTTGTCATCCTAACATAAATACAAAAAGACCCACATCTCATCTCAGCCTTAGTGTGCAGAATAATAAGAGCATCTTGTTTCAATTGTCGCCTAATAAAGAGCAACTTAAAGAGAATGGATTCCCTGACGGCACCGTCATCCTCTGCCTCATCAGAAAACAGGCTGGCTAATTTTCAGGCTGCTGCTGAATGTGTTGAGGATTTTATTAAAGGGTTAAGGTGGATCTTAAGTGAATGATGGTCTTCCACTTGAGAGCCACGCTAGTTAAAAATTAAAAATAAATCAGTAAAGAGCAGTAATAAGAGAGCCAAGTTTAGAGTTTGTACTTTTTGTTAGCACCTTTCTGTTCCATCGTTCAGTTTTGTAGAAATGGTCACAGCGTCACAGAGGCAGCCAGTTTACATGAAGCAAAAGCAAAGGACTGTTTCTTGCCATGTTCTTTACGCAAGAAAATGAAGGAACGCAAAATAATAAAATCTGACAAACCTTTAGGGAATGAAGAATAATAAAAACACTAATATTTCCTCTTTCTTTGTGTTTTCTCAAACGCTGATCTTATGGTCTTTTTTAACATCAATACAGTACGTAATGAGGACGGTAAGTATGGCCTTACAGGAGGAGGTGGGAAAGGATCATGGATCACGTCGCCCATGTTAATGTGGCCCATGCAGCTCCATGTCCAGCAGCCCTCCTGTGTTTAGAGGTGATAAAAGTATTTTAATTGGTCCGGTAAACCCAAACAGGCTGCAACCACATCATTCACAAAGCTACATTACATCTACCATATGTACATTGCCAACTAGAGCTAATCAATGGTACTGCATGACAAAACATGGCTATTGTGGGATCTATTGTTCAGTCTTGCTGACTATGGAGAAAGCGCGCTACTGAAAGGGGGTGATATTAAAAGCCAAGCAGGGTAAAAGGAGAATCCCTAGAAAATCAGTATCCATTTTCCTTTGAAAAACTTTATTTCCTTCTCAGGGTTAAATGCGATGATGTAAAGTTTTACTGCTACCAAAGCAGCATTAGAACATGGCTGTATGGTTGGTATGAAGTATTCTGCACTGACATGAACCGAGGCTGACATTGTTCATGTGAAATGTGCTTTGTTGGCAACTTCTAACCGTTTCTGTTCTGTCCAGGAAAACGGATACAATTCTCATCTGAGCATAGTAGCAGTGTGACAGGTAAGGCATGAGGATTCAGTGTTTTGCTCTTCAAATTTTGACTAACTCTGGTCCTCTGTCCCTCTTTCCCTCCCCTCCCTCATCCCCTCCCTCCATCATCCGCTCTGTTCTTCTAGTGTTGTCCTGCTGTTTAACTGAGAGATGTGATGTTGGACCGGCCACCAGGGGGCACTACAATACGGCGACCAGGTGGCCTGATGGGAGCGTCCTCTGGGGCGGGAGGACCTACACAGAAAGGGAGAGTTAAAACGTTACGTGACAAAGAAGAGGCAGTGATTGATGGTATGTTAAATATATATTTAAGTAAATTACCACAAGCTTTAGTAACTAGTTAGTCTCTTGCATTAAAATCAATAAAAAGATTATATTAAAGACCCTGGGAGCCTAAAAGGTTAGGAAAAAATATTCTCCACACCCAATATGTTGGCTGTAACATGACGAAATGTGAAAAAGTATATGAAATAATGAATAAATGTTTATTGCCATCTCTGACAATGTTATTCTTTACATTCTCCACAAATCTGTAAATTAAACCTCTGAGGTGAACTTGCACCGATTTAAGCCTCTTTAATATTTGATTAAAAGATCCGAGATGAGTAAATCAGTTTTAGTCAGTGTTTCAGTAGAATTTATTTCTTAAACACTAAACAAATGGTCTGCAAAATCAAGAGTTGACAAAGAAGACATATACTTTTATGACTTAATTATATATTTTGCAATTATACTGTACATGGGAATAGGGAATGAAATCATCCAATCTTGACATTGTGTTTTGGAAAACTTCTGGTTAATGAACTGAGAAAATACTTTGCAAAACTTTAACACACAAACATCAGTGATTAAATGGGTGAAACCAACTTAGTTCACCCCCTTGCTGTGAAAATTACACTAACCTACATAACCAGAAGAATTTGTCAATTTGATTTATTTGCTTACCTAATCAAATCTGATTGAAAACAATCAAGTCTGTGAATGATAAATACAGCATTTTACCAACATTTTGCAGCAGTGTGAATGGAGTGCTGCGGTGATTTATAGACTGACGCAGGCCTGCAGAACCATTACAGTTAAACTGCAGCCAAAATCAGAATCTGGCACCCTCCTCTGGAAACCAGCGACACCATTTGTCAAACTGTTTAGATTTATGTGCCATTTAAAAGCTCTTTCTAAGTTGGCACAAAAATAATTGTTACTGAAAATATTTATTTCTCAGTTTGTTTCCCTGGATATTTAAACTGTTACATTTTGCAGCACCAGTTCTATAGAAGCTACAACATTCAAAGTCTGACATTGTAGTATAGTTTCCACAGGATGAGCCAGAGGCCGAATCGAATAATCTGCAAACACAACAATGGAAAGCAGAATGATGTCAGACCATGAGACACTGTGACTAATCAAACAATCCTCTCCATCTCCTTCCAAGCAAGTAAATCAGCTCTGCAGGTGGTAGCTTCACAAAAACTAAAATAGAAGAGGAGTGGGACTCATTCTCAAAATATGCATACACACACACACACATGCTTACACAAGATCACGCAAACTGTTGCAAAACCTGGGAAACCAGGAGCCTCAGATATATGTAATCAAAGTTGGAATTCTTTCCAGCAAAGGTCACATTTCTCCAGCGAGGTCTCACTCGTTAGCTTTGCTTGTAAAGACAAGCTATGCATTCAGCTAAACATCTTTCAAAGTGACTTATTACCTATAAAAAAAATACAAGATTTACTTTCAAAAACTGAAATGATTTCTCATCTAATTAAAGACCTTTCTATCATCATTTTACCAACTATTTTTCCAAGTCCAAAGATTGTCACAATTTGGCAGTTTGGATGAAACAATTACTAACGTTTCTTGTCTCAATCCAAGTCTGTTCTGTGCTAACCTGACATATGGGCACAATCATGCTGTCACACTGGAGCTCTGTATGATGGAACAGATGCCAAACGGTGATATTACTGTGACCTCACACATCAGGACGACCTTTCCAACAGAACAGGTCAAGATGTTTGGAATGGAAAAGCAATGTTTCAGCCTGGACGCTAAACGTATCCAGAATCACTTCAAATGCAGTTAGAGCATCAATCAGGAAAACTTCTCTTCACTGTAACTTACTCAGTTTGAAGAAGTTGTAGTTAAATTATGCTGATCTGATCTTACTAAATTTAATAAGCAGGCATCAGGAAACAAAAGATATTTTGTGCTTTTACTCATTGGTCAGTTTCTGATCTACAGACAACAAGAGCAGAAGATGGCCTTTGAAAAGAGAAGTTGGGCCTGAACTTTTGCTTATAGTTTGCCAAAACGTGAAGGCTGACATTTAGCATATTACCCAGAAGTCCTCAAACACTCTGATTACACATTAAGGCACATAATTAAGTAAATTAAACCTTGGTAATCTTACTACTTACTTACTATCAGTACTATTGCTATCAGGAACAAAAGATCCTGATCAGGAAATCCTTGTTTTAGTTTTTAGGATAGACCAAGACACTCCATGTGAATAATTAATACAATGTCTAAAATGGAAAAACAAAACCAGTTTGAGTTTAGAAATTAATTTAACAAATAATGTACGAGAACAATATAATAAAAGTGATCATGAATGCCACTAATGCTTCAAATTACAGCTAACGTCAATATTAGGAGAAACTGAAGCGCATGTATTCTCTTACATAAACTGCAAAGCAAAGAGGAAAGAGAAAAGAGATGTTTTTTTTTTCTTTTAGGATGCGTTGGTATGGCGTTACCTGCTAGACTGAATCCGGACTGGTGCAGGTTTCTGACCGGCTGCTTGGTGGGCGAGGTGCGTGCCGAGGCGGAGGGGGTGCCGCCGCGGGACATGGAGAATTCAGACACGGGCCCGTCGTACATTCCTCTGGGCACTGCCCTCAGCACAGCCAGCTGCAGGACAGACACGTGTTAGACATGGAGGAGAAAAAACCTGACGAACATGAAGATTCACAACAGTTTCAACGGGTTAATGTTGCTGGACTCCTCTGACAAATTACAAATGTAGATTCACAGAATCTCCTGGAAAACAGAGACTCACACAGATTAACTGTGCAGTAAAAACTAAATACGCACACAGCATGTATGTGTTCAAATGAAGTGAATGTAAATGAAAAAGCTATCGTTTTGTACGTCTACCCGCCGGTGTGGTGACTCAGTGGAATCTTGGAAGTCTGTTAAAAGTTAAAATGAGACATCTGTGATCCATAAAGCCCAAACAGTAACTGCTACCAAGATAAACAGCACACTGTTACTGCAGCTCCATTTTCTCATCAACAGTCAGCTGCAAATTAGGAAACGTCTGCAAATGCGAATCCCCTGGCAGAGTATGGGAGCGGAAAACCGGCACCGCTTGGTATTATTCAAATTAAGTTGTTTTAATGTTGATAAGTTTTATTTATTGTTATTGCTTTTCTTCCACTATCCTTCGATTGGTTTCCAGCTATTCAACAAAAATGTATATAAATTTTACTTCACTGCTGAAACTGACAACAGAAGACTACTGCACACGATAAACATAAGCTGCCATAATATGTTTCTGGATGATTCAAGTGATTTACTAGTCAGCAAAACATTGTTCAATAAACTCCCTCTAAAGCACTCATTGTCCTCCTGGCCTTTCCTGTGATGAAAGTGAGATTGCTAAAAAGCTTTTGGAAAACAGTCAGGAGAAAACTCCAGACGTTACACCGAGAGCTCAGCTGGCCACCAGTCGGTTGGTTTCCAGCTCGACTGGCCGACAGGCAGAGGTCTGGCTTCAAACCCAAAAATCACATCTTTTTTCAATCAGTGAACACAAACATAAGCAATACCAGCTTGTGCTCAGATCAACAATCTTCAATGTGCATGTTGTAAATGCAGGAAGAAGACTCAGCTGCTGTCATGGAGGTGAAGTTAAAAGAAGAACAAAAAGTCTAAGATACTATTTAAAAGAAAAAATACATTTCAGCAGGAGCATGTCAGCTGTTCATTCAGGCTCCGCTGCTCGTTTTGCTCTTTTGAATTCATATTTCTGCAGATTTGGAAAGTTGTTTGGTAGAAAACCTTGTCAGGATTTCTACAGGTACTGTTTTTTATTGTCCTAATGTAATCTACAATTTTCTGAGACAGAAATTTGGGTTTTATTATCTGTAAACAAAAATCATCAAAAATTAATTAAGGCCTCAAATATAAATATAAAATATCCGTTTTATATACACGAGTTTTCCTTTCTTGTACCAATATTTATTTGTTCCTGACTTTAGGACATTTGATTGAGTTGAGAAAAAAGAAAACTGACCAGGAGTCAAAATCACAGAAAACAGAAGTTATGTCAACTATAAATCACATTTTTTTTTGTTTCTTTGTTCTTTCAGACACACATGGTTTGACTTTTCCTCACCTGTTCTCCAGAAATAAACAAATGACTGATTAAGGATTAAATAATACCGTTTAGCACTAAATGCAGTTCTCCAAGAGAAATGTGAATTGACTTTGACCAAAAATCGCAGAATACGGCATTAAAAAAATTGTTTGAGTAAATGTTAGTAAATGTTGAGTGATTTTAGAAAGAGAGAATTGTCTGTTCATCATTCCTTTTGTAAGGTTTTACCAGACCTGGAGGTGTAATATTACTTAATTTAATTACTGTCACTAATTAACCAAGTTGTTGAGTTAAATTGCAAATTGTTGTAGTTTTGTAGCCTCAAAAATGTATTTGTATCCAGCTGAAGTAGTAACCAAGTTATTCACCTGCTTCCTGGCTTTGATGCGCTTGTAGGCAAAGTCTGGGAAGGGGGAGCAGGGAATGAAACGTCCCACTCCGGGGGTGACATGAAGGTTTCCGTCTTCCAGAACAATCTTTCCTTGGCATATCACCACCAGGGGCGCACCGCGCAGCTCCATGCCCTCAAACACATTGTACTCAGCAGCCTGAAACACAAAGGAAAGGATTTTAATGAGAAATTAGCTGTGAACTTATGGACATCTTTAAAAACGTTGAGACATTCTGGAGGAACAAACTCTTCCTCTAAACCTTTACTGGCCCTTCCTCCCAAAATACCACCTTGTTCCTATATCTACCTTTGTTAAGTTTGATGTTTATTATCATTATTCACCCTTTGCTCCCTTTTTCCAGCCTTGTGTATTTTCTATCTCCTCCAGACTCTCCTTTCTCAGCGTATCTGTGATCTCTGATGGCCCCCTCCTCCTGTTCCATTGTTCCATATTTCCTCCAGTTTTTTTCCCCCCTTTTATTTGCTGCTGTCCATATTCGGGCCAGAACAGGACATATCTAAGGCTCACTGCATGCCAAATATGATGTCATGACTAAGCCAAGTGTGCTGGACTGTTTGTGTTGATGCCTGTTCTTGTGTACGTTTCCAAAAATCCCCTTTTCACATTGACAACAGCAATCAATTCAAACCAGATGCAGGCTAACCGGTAAACACACAGCCTGATAAAAGTTCTTTCCCGATACAATGGACTACTAACTAAGGACATTCGCATTTTGCCAAGTTATAAAGGTCATTTTAGCAGTGAGAACTGCAGTGTTCTTGTTTTGTACTTGTAGATGCTTCTTTAACCGACGGGACAACGAGCAGGAAATGGAAAGGTGACATCACCCTGTAAGAACCCACAAATCCTCAGGGTACGGACTCAGTTTATTTGCACAAAGGAAAGTCTTTTAGTTTCACCATGAGGAGGAAAGTGTTCTTTCACACCAATAAAACCCATTAAATAAGAACCTATTTGATTAAGCTAAAGATCAACCTAACAGAATTTTAATAAATATGTTTAACCCCAGGATTTGTTCTTGGCTGCCAAAGTTTAATTTCCTGCACTGCTGAGCCACCAGTTTGCAACCTTCATACGTCTATGTGTGAATCAGAAACTGACAAAAAGCTCTAAGATGCAAAAGTAAATAAAACATTTCGGAGCTCATACGAATCAAATTAAGACTGCCCTGTTGCTTAGACATGTTCTGTTCTTGAGTTAAATTTAGGAACATCTCAATCATTAAACAGCTGGTATTTTTAAACAACTGATGTCAGAGTCTCCAGCCAAACATAACTCACAATGTCTATTTTCGATGCACTGTGTAATTTCAGATCAGAGTACACAAGTCACACTGCAATTCATGAAGGTAATTTTAAAAAGGCATTGCTTTTTTCATGCAAAACTCCATTTTAAGGGCGTGCACATTATTTTAATAATCTAAAAAAATCTTCTTAGAATCACCTTTGAAGTGTAAAAGAGATTGGCTGTTGGAGTTTATAGAGGGAGGAGAATCATTTTGAGCTGAATAATCAACAAGTCACATGAAAACATATTAGCACATTGAGCAGCATGTAAACAAGCTTGATTGACAGCAGGAAGCCACTCCTCCAGATTCAGGTTGTTTTTGACAGCATTTCTGCAGATGGTCATAGTAGCTCATGGAGGACTTTGATCTTTTCACAGACTGTCTCTTGCTGCCAATACCTGATAACAGTTTTCACAAATATGTAAAAAAAAAAAAAAAAAAAAAAACATTTTTGTAAAAGTTTGTCAAGTTTTTTGCTCTCTTTAAACCACCTCAGCTTCTGCCCAAACTTGAAAAAGGCTAGCTCCCATCTTTTCTTTATCTTTTCTTTTTGTCTTTGGATTCTTCCAACTGAGTGCAAAACCACCATGACTTTACATGGAGTAGTTAAGATAGTTACCGAGGTCATAGAGCAGGTTGAAAACCAGATGAAACAAAGTCAATTACAGATCACAATGAACTAATTAACTAGTTTTCCAGGAAATGTTCATTTACTTTTAAGTTATCAGTGAATAACAAACAAATAAACTACATTCCAAATACATAAACCCATTTCATCACTAAGGCTGATTAGGTCTTCTGAATGCAGATTAAATTATATAATGTCCAGGTCCTACCAGTGGTGTCTCTGTGGAAGCTTGAAGCTGAGGCTCTTAGTCTGAAGAGATCATTCAGGGCACAGGTGTGCCAAGGTACCGAACCCATCAGTTTCATATGCGCATTCACTGACCCCTTCTTTCGTGATAAAATGCTTTTTTTTTTCAAAATTCAAGACATATGGGTGACTTATCTTTAAGAAGATCACTCAGTCTTCTTAAAAGGTAGAGTCTCTGAGAACAGTTCTTCAAAATATAGTCAGTGTTTTCAGCAAAGTTGCACTGACTGTCCAGGAACGACCCAAGGTATTTAAAATTTGCCACAGTTTCAACAGGTTGGCCATCGAGAGAAACTGGAACCACTTTCTCTCGATAAGAACCTATTTGATTAAGCTAAAGATTAACCTAAAAGAATTTTAATAAATATGTTTAACCCCAGGGTTTGTTCTTGGCTGCCAACGCTTTAATTTCCTTGTTACCACTTTAAGTTCTTGTTTAGATTATATAATTAGCTCTACATTCTTAAAAGAATGAAAAATTTATAATAAATAACAAAGACTTTGCGGTATTCTGATTTAGTAATGTAATTATTGTGTTACCACCTCCACACCACTAGAGGCAGTACCAACCCCGAAAAGATGTGACTAAGGAGCAGATTTAGACTATAGAATTTGGTAAAAACTGTGAGCTTTGCTAAAGTAATTAAAGACACAAGTTCAAATCCATGCTGAGAGTGGAGCTCCTTCAATCAGGGCTCCTCCGCAGCTCTGATTGGCTAAGCAATGTAACGTGATCCTCTGATTGGCTAAGCAATGTAACGTGATCCTCTGATTGGCTAAGCAATGTAACGTGATCCTCTGCAGCAAGTGATGGCAAAGCGGGGCGTCATCACGACTTTACACAAGTGTGTCTTTACCTCCGCGGCAGAGGCTCCGCTGAACCCCTGAGACCGACTCACCGAACCCCTGGGGTTCGATCCAACCCAGGTTAAGAACCACTGCCTTGTAGGCTTTGTGAGAGAGACGGGTGCGCTTGATTCTCTCTGATGCATCTGCTAGTTGGGTGGAGATAGCAAATGCACCCACAAATGCACCATTTGCTGTTTTAACTTGACAGTGACATACTGCAGCTTTAACGGTACTGAGTTTTCTAGCATTTGCCTAGTATTTTTTGAATAACAAGAATCCCCATTTGAGCTGAAATCTCAGAAAAATATTGCAATAAATCTGAATGTATAACATTCTATCTTTTTTTATGTTAGCTTATTTTGATGATCCAGTGAGATTAGAAGATCTAGCTGGAGAAAAAAATCCCTAGGTAAAATATGCACCATATGACTGATGTTCACCCACAGAAGAGATTTTGGAACATGCATTTAAAAAAATCCATTTTTTCAGTCGTTAGTCTGTCACGGCTGAGCCGTTTTGGATTTACTGAGGCTCGACTTTACACTAAAAGCTGATCACGTGACAAGTTCAGTGTGAGTGGAATTAGTCATGAACATCCACTGAGACTTCATTTCCGTTCAGGGGAACTGAGAGCTCCCTGGAAGCGGTTCAAAAATGTGCTTTTCTCTCCCGAACATTCTCTCCTGCACACACAGATGTAGACCAATGTCACATAAAAAAGCTGGTCTTTTATCCAAATTTCTCAGCCTCTGAAACCACAGATCTGATGTTTCTGTGTTTGGTTATTTTCATTTTTGTCTCTGCAAGAGTTCACATTTTTCAGGGAACTTGTTGAAATAAATCAGCTACACTTTTTGAACATACTCACTTGAAAACATGGTTAACGGAAAAGCAGGAGAAAAAAAGAAAACCAGAATCTGGATGGATCCATTTGTTTAGAACCTGGAAAAAGAGCAAACACAGCTTCGACCTGTGTACATACCGAGTTGTGAGTCTTGGCAGTGATGGTGCGAACAGCGTCTGTGTCCCAGATGACGAGGTCGGCATCAGAACCCACCGCGATCCGACCCTTCCGGGGGTAAAGGTTCAGGATCTTAGCGGCGTTGGTGCTGGTCACGGCCACAAACATGTTCTCATCCATCTTCCCTGTAGTCTGAAAGCAAAAAAACCACAGACATGCAGATCACTGGTGCTGTCACGGACGAATCCAGGTCAATGCAGACCTTTGTAACTTTGGTCTCTAGAGATAAATGCATATATTTAGATCTCATTGTTCTGCTTATAGAGGAGTTGAAGAACAGAAAGTAGCACACAGATTCACGTGCTGCCTTTAAAAGGAACCGTATCAATACGAAAGATAAAAACTATAAATGAATGACATGTTTTAGAATAAATAGTTTTTTTTAAAGCGTGCAGTGTGGGAACTCTATCTATTAAAACATAACACTGTGATCCTTAATATTCTCAAGGCATTGCTGTAATTTCATGAACATTGCATGATTGATGTCTAGTGAGCTGGATCTATAGTTTTGTCAATGGGAGTGACTGGTATTAGTTTGCTATCAGCTATCGGAAGGAAACAGATTCACAGATATAGAAGCTTTTGGGTTCAAACTCATCTTGAAGCTTTGATTCAGAGCAGCTAACCCAGACAAGTGTCTACTCAAATTTTATAGCCTGCTTTTAATTCCAGAACAAAGCTAAACATGGCCACGGTCCAGTCAAATCCTGATGCAGCGATAACAAGGACAGAAGGACACACTGAAAATGGATAGCAGTTTGTTTGGAAGAGACCAATGAGGAATGCATTAAAGATGGATTGAGGATAGTAAAGAACGGTTTCAGATGTAGGGAACATTTAAAGCCAGAAAAAACATGTGAAAAAACATTTCCTTATAAGACAACAGTAAAAACGGAGAGAAATGTACATTTTAAAGGTGAGGAGTTTTTAACACCAAATGACGTATATGAAATCTTGTCAGGCATAATTATAAAAGTTATCATATATCATAATTTGCATGTGCTATATTACATTTAATCTATATTTTTCAAAGTTTAAAACCCTAGAAAGTAGGCCTCACCACAGCCTTATCCCAGATGAGCACCATCCGTTCCTCCACTCCGTTCACGCCTTCTGGGATCTGGGTGAAGTCGTCCTTGCCGATGGCCTTCTGCGCCACGCTGAAGGTACAGTGAGCGCTGCCAGTCACACTGAGATCTCCGCTGTGACAAAATGACAAATGATGGGGAAATATTACCAGCAGAGAGACGCCTGCTCTCAAAAGCAGGGCTTTGCAAACACAAGGAAATGTCATTACTTAGTTTAGCAGATTTAGTGAGCAGAGAGCCAAAGTTTTGCTCCAACAGAAAAAAAAATATGAGTAACATTTCCTGTTTCTGTAGAAGTCTTATAGCAACAGTTATAAACAAGTCAAGAACAATTAAGTTTTATTTAAAGGTAGAGTATTCATACAATATGTGTACTATAGCTGGAGTCAGTGCTACACCAAGCAGACATATCCAGAACAACCAGGGAGAACATCAGAACCGTTCAGATTGGACTCTTACTCAGTATTTTCTCTAAGCCATAAACATGAGCAGAAATAAACTCTTGAAATATTTTACTTTGCCTGTAGTTAATCTTTATATCATTCAAGGAAATAAATTATTGAAATAAATGAACATGTGTTGATATCTGAATTTTTTAAATGCACTTGTAAAGCAGCGCTGTGCGCCTCACCTTGCCAGCAGTGTGTTCAGGTAGTCTGGAGTGGTGGGATCAGGGCTGAGAGGAGGGGATGTAACAAAAGAAGCAGCTTTGGCCCAGTTCTTGCTCCAGTAATGTGTCCCATCCGTCCCCAGACTGGCTGTGATTGGCTCCCCAAACACCACATTTCCTGAGAAGGAGATAACAGTGATTAAAATACCATGTCCACAGTCATGAGCAGAATAATCATATTTATTTACAGCATCTTGTTTGAAAGCTGTTTGTGTTTGTAGTGAGATTTTGGTGATGATGGGGGTTTAATTCCTGTCAGGAACTCGTCTTTTCTCCTGCTTTTGTTTCCAGTCATTTGCTCTTACATGTCAGGGATTCATGTTTTCCAGATTTGTAAGGAAGGAACTTGGGAACGGATCCAATCGAAAGGTCTCCAGCTTATAAAGTCATTCAGGGAGTGCATATAAACATAACAGAAGGTGATCTGAGGTTAGCACAGTTTTGTCTAATGTAGTTTTTATAACCAGACAAACAAACACATTTTCTTCTCTTGTGCTCATTTATTTTTGCATCCATGTGTTATTTTACAGTTTACATTCACATCCCTCAGTTCAGGCCTTGAACAAACGAGACGAGTTAAACGCCTTTTTGTCAGTAACCTGGTGCTCATTTTTAAAAACTCTTCTCAGTACCTTTTTTTCGGGCCTGTGAGATGATGTCCGCGGCACTCTTGCTCATGACTCGGGTTACGTAGAGTGGACAGTTGGTTTGGCTTGCGATGGTTACGGCCCGAAACACAGCCTCAGCCTCCAGCTGCAGAGGAGGCACAAGCACCATGTTTCATGTGGTTAAACGGAAATGTTATTCCCATTAGCATTTACATAAAAATATCAAATTATGAGCTGTCAGGGCTGAATGACGGCATGTGGTGGCTTTCAAATGCCCTTAACTTTTTCATATTTTCTCACAAAACAACCTGAACATTTAATTAGAATTAGATCTAATTAGCTCCTTGGTATAAATCTGTTATTTTCCCCTTCATAATTACATAATACTTTGTGCCCAACACAGACGATTCAAACAGCCGAACTGGCCCCTCAGCACGGCTCTGCAGGAGCTGCTGATGAACTATTCATTTGATTCAGGTGAGTTGAACCAGACTGGATCAGCCTGAACCCTGAACTACACAATATTAACTGGAAACATTGAGGATTCTCTTTGTGGTATCAAATAAAACTGGTTAGAAAGTAATTTAATAAAAGCAGCACACAGATGTTGAGATGAATCTAAATAGGATCAGATGATGCAGCACATGATTTCCCTTTGTGTTACATCAAAGAGTGTGAGATTTTCAGAAGAAATATTTGAGGAAGTGTCTTCAATTTAATGTTTGTATCAGTTTGACACAATAAGTAACCTTAAGTCCAGGATGGTAAAATATCCTGCAGTTATTTCACACTTTAAAATGTGATGCAAACACTTCAGCTGCTTACTGAGTCAGCATGTCCAGTTTGGATGTCCGAAAAATTACAACTAAATATGAACAATGTTGACAGATATAATGCAGCTTGACCTCTGCTTGCCAAAAATTATGTTTACCAAGATTTGAAATAATGAGATTAAATAAATAGTCAAGATAAAAGACGAAACTTTGCCGAGTTGGACCTGTTATCTTTCATTTTGCTGATTTTTTCTAGAGCAACAACTGGTGGAATGAGAAAACTTTCTCCTGAAACCTCATGTGTGTAAAAAAAATCAATATACATGAAGTCAAACCATGAGACACAATGTTGTAGAGAAATAGTTTCATCAAAACGTCTTTTTTCCCCCTTTCCTTTAATATTTCAGTTTTTTCATGCAGCTAAGTAAAGTGTGAGGGTTGAACCTCCTCTGGCCTGCTCAGCACATGCCCCTCCGGTCCAGTGATGCCCATCTGCAGCATCCGGCCTTGCTCCTGTTAAACACACACACAAAAGCTGTTAGAGTCAAGGACGTGCTCCATTGCGTGTAGAAATCTCTCTTAGTTTTCTTTGGTGTGAACGCTTCAGCAGATGCAAAGATGTGGTCACACTCATGAATAAAAATCTGTTTTATATTGTTTTGCTCTTTCTGATGTTCATGAGCGCTGCTCTGTGCTTTCTCTCCGTCAGGCCACACGCATGTAAGTAGGAGCCTGCTTCAGAGGATCTGCACACGTGCAAATGTTGGCTCTTCATGGAGGCAGACCAACTGGCTTAGATTAGCCCTGAGACTCACTGCACCTGGGAATGAAAGTCCCATGTCTAAATACGTTTTAGCAACACTGGGCTAAAACCAAACCATGAACAAATTCATATTAGTTTCACTTCTTTACTGCTGACTTAGCACAATGTGCAGTCAGAATGGCTTCATAGGAATTCAGGGGCAAAAGATGTTGGAAATACATGTGTTTTTAATGGAGTGGTATTTTTTTTAAATACCAAAGAGCTGCATACTTGTCATGAAAAGTATTAAGTAAATGCAGGAAAATGTTCAAAACTACTGGAGGAACATTGACTGTAAGCATTTTGGTTCTAACACTTATATAGAGTTTGACTTTTGTAGTTTAAAAGGTGATAGTATAAATCTGCCTGATCAGCAGACTGTGAGTGAACCAGAATTATTTTACATAGAAAGAAAAGACAGAGAAAAGCAGAGGAACTTTCCATCTTCAATGCAACTCACAAATGATTCCACAATCCAAAGGTTTATCCCTGGCAGACTCAGGGATCTTCACTGTACAGCAAACTAATGATTTACATACATGACCTACCTATACGGCAAGTCATTAGTGCCAAAAATGAAATATTTCCACTAGGTCTAGTGAAGAAAAACAAACAAAAATGCAGATATATCCCATAAAGATGAGCATTATCATTTTAAGTTTTTTTAAATAATAGAAAATTAAAAATGGGGTAAGAGGTTCATCTCTCTAACTGCTCTGAGGATTTCCTCCTAAAGCTTCTTTCTGCTGTAAGGAAAATATTAAACTGGCAACAAAAAATGTATCAGTCCCAAAAGGATTTGTCCTGTTCCAGCAGCAGGTCGAGCTGTGTATGTTCTTATGGGTCAAAAGCAAGGCTATGATATATTTTCTGAGTTCAAACAAATCTGCGTCTTACAGCTGATAAAAATCAGACTCCGTCCAAGTCCAAGTTTCAAACTGGAGCTGAGATTTATAATGAATCAGATCCAAAATGCACTCAGTGATAGAATCCAGGCACATCTTGGAGTTCTGACTAATAGCAACTACTTGATTCCATCCAGTATTACAGTTGATTCACTTTCATTTGACCTCATGCAGGACAGCCTTGTATAAACTACACCCACACATTACTATCCAGCAGGAAATACAGCCATTACAGATGGTGCGTTTAGTCTGACGATGCAGTGTGATAAGGTGAAAGACGTAGCTGAACTCAACTAAAAAGGAATAAATCTCTTTAAACACAAACAGCTGAAGATCTCTCAAGCTTTGAAAGAAAAGGGAAAGTTTTTTATTGTTACCTTAGCAATGATCTCGCCGTTTTCAGCGTGGATCTGGGCAATGCCCCCCCTCTCTGCCAAAAAGGTAAAGACCTCATAGAGCTGCAAGGAAAAGAGAACACAATTTTTTAATGTTGAGATCAAGCCAAGCCATTAAGACAAGAAAAAGACAGTACTCTGTAGCTCACAGGTCACTCATACGCCCCAATTTCAAAGAGGCCCACAATTTAGTTGAAGTTTACCAGGACACACTGCAATTACCACGTGTGGTCTCCAGAAATGGAGAAACTGGTGGGGGATGAGCTGCAGTTGTTTTTGCGCTGCTGTGCCTCACTTCCTCAGAGGTTCATGACATCAGTTTTTCAAAGCCACTATTCTGGTTTCCTCATGTGCTCTTCCCAAAACCAAATGATCTCTGACTGCCTGAGAAACCGTCCAGCCTCACACCGTCTGAACGTGAACTATTTTACAGTTACTGCACACATCACAGACCAGGGGATACACACATAAAAATGTTTCCTGTGGAAAATATATCAATTATTGCAAGATTAGCATTCCTCGTTTCACACTTATTCCACTTAAAATGTGGATATTACCATTTTTAGTTGCTGCTGTATATGATTATGTTGCCACAACCCTTTTTAAGTGTGTGTGTGTGTGTGTGTGTGTGCGTGCGTGCGTGCGTGCGTGCGTGTGTGTGTGCATGTTAGGAATAAAAACATGTGCAGAAGAACATAATGAGTCAGTCTCTGATTATCCTTCATGTCATGCCAAAAACATTGCATAACAGTTATTATCCATTTCATGGCTCTGATGCAGATTTTATGAATACTGAAAGTTTTTTTTTTTTTTTTACCTCACTGTTGCTCATCTGATAATAATCCTTGTAGGCCATGTAGACCTGGAACGAGTTCACACCTGCACAAAATAAGAACATCAGCATCCAGATAAGTTCTTCACCACCAGCTTCATCATTTTGCTGTTATCCAGTATCAGCACCATGTGACTTTATTTAAAATGTCCAATTTGGAAAATCACAAGCATGTTCCCATCACATGATCCATTGTTCTTTCATTTTGCTCACTAACAACCACACATTTCTCTTTGGCATTAGATTCCTGCCAACTTCTGGTCAACTAGACACAGAGATTTCAATTAGATTTGAAAGGGAATGTCAATAAAAATTTAAATTAAGTGTTACCACAAATTCACAATTCGATTTAGGTCCAGACTTTGACTGGACCATAAATACATTTTCTTCAAGAACATTTTATTGTACGTTTAGTGTTGCTGTCCTGCTGGAAGGTGAACTTCCAGTTTCTAGGTTTCTCCATCTTCCCCTCAACTCCAACCACCTTCCATACTAGACAGAGCTTCCACACAGTGATGCTGCCATGTGTTCAGGATGATGTGCAGTATTCATTTTCTTACTGTGTTTTGCATGTCGGTGCAAGAAGTTTAATTTTGTTTCCATCACCTTGTCGTGTGATCCTTGGTTTTTGTGATACTCATTTTGCTAAAACTACTGGGGCCTTCAAAAAGCTCCAGCTGTTCACACATCAGCTGGACTGACTCATGCACACAGGTGAACACTTGGAGCATCAGAGTAAAGAGAACTGGGTACATATGCATTCCACACTTTTTTGTCCAAAAAAATCCCTCATAATTATGCATTATTTTACTTCCACTTCACAATAATACACCACTTTGAGTTGTGATCCTGATGAAGTACATTGAAGTCTGTGGTTGAACAAAAAGGAATCACAAGTCCCACTGTCGTGTTGCGCCACCACGGCCTACCTTTCTCCTTAATGAGGTTGTCCAGCTCCTGCTTGACGCTGTCGTCCCAGTGGGTGACGTCCACATGCAGAGAGTAGTCACAGCAGGTCTTCTCGTCGGCCCACTGCCTCCACTGGTCGTAGGCCTCTAACAGGCTGCTGCCGGGCTCCGGGATCACATGATCCACTGTTGAATGAAGAGAGAGGCAGAGGGGTTGAAATGAGAGTTTTGTACACAGAATAAGGTGATGAAGACAGAGAGGACAGACAAAAGAGCAGCCAGACAGAGGGATGGGAGCAGGTTTTGCTACTTTCTGTGTGAGTTGTTTATCTTGCGTAATCAGCTGGTTCCTGCAGCACTCAGACAGGGTCAGCAGGGATAAACAGACGTCACATTGAATGTTGCCTATCTGGGTGAACATGTCCTTGAAAAAGTTGAGGCCTGTTGTTACTTGTTTATGTCAACACGATCAATGTTTTCTGCAGAATTTTTGAATGCACAGACTCAACTGTCAAAAGAAAATCTTTGTTTTTTATATTTTATAGATCCTTCAGGAAGTTGGCAGTTGACCAAAATCAGACAAATTTCAGTTTGACTGGCTGGTTAGACAGAAGCATATTATTCTGATCAGTTAATGCACCAATTCTAGTATTGGTAAACTATTTGTCTCACATTTTTCATGGTTACGTGACATAAACTCAGCTGTGTGGAAAGTAGCGGCTTGAAAACTTAAAGAACGGTTCTGACTGAGGTTATCAAGGTCATGTTTTTGAAAGTTCAGTTGACATGTTATCCAGCATGTCTGTCAAGCAGCCAACTGTAGGTTGGCTTCTTAAGCTGCTAACCTATTTCAGCTGGCAGTGGTTTGTTCTGTAAAATTAAAAGAGAAGCCATGAAACTGCGGTAAGCACCTTTAGATGAAAACTTCTAGTTAAATTCAATTGTTGTGTATCCTTTTTATGTTCCAGTAATCCATGTAAATATAATCCGTGTAAATGTTCCAGTAATCCACCTCACTGTAAATTTATAACCTGACTTTAAAATTATGTCACAACTTGAGTCTGTAGCAGTCGATCCCTGACTTTTCATCTGTTTTATCACTGAAGCAGGATGTTTGTAAGAGTTATGATCATCTGAAACAGCTGACTCGGATTTTAAACAGTAGCACAAAATAAATGTCTTGGGTGGGATTATCTTAATCCTAATGTTAAAAATGTGTTACATAGTTTTAGAAGCAGGAAGGAATCATTTCTGTGTTTCTGTTTTAAAACAATGGCATTATGTTTTACACATTTGTGTTAATCTTGTAATAACATACTTTTAGACATTTTGTTTTTGTGTTAAAATAGTAAAACCCAGTTATACATGCATGCTGTCTTGCATTACCTCTTCTCATAGTAATAATTATTATATGCATGCAGAAAGACTAGATTTTGAGCCCTCAGGATTTCAGTTCTTGATGATTTTCCATATCTGGTTAAAATTGTTGGCAGGACAAAACTTGAAAAACAAGAAATTTAAATATACCACAAAACAAACAGTGAAATATTTGGTAAATATAGAGTTTGGATGTTCATATGCATAATTGTAAAATAAATCATTTTTTGCATGTTTTTCAATGAGAAGCAGAATACAACTTTATACATTAGTGAATATTATTTTGTACGTGCTTTAACTAAAATAACATTTCTGTTCTTTACTGTATCACTGAGCACCAACTCATCCTGTTCATCCATCATTAAAGAAGCCCTCCTGCTGGCTCACCACCTGACTACTTTTATATCTCATTATAGACGCTCCAATCTGCTTATGGTAATACAGCTAACACTGTCAGCCACTAATACACACAACATAGTAAACAACAGATTAACAACACTGACAACAACATACTGTCCCCTTTACGAACATTTTTATAACTAATCAAAACATAATATTTTATAAATGAAGCTTATAAAGGAGGACACAAACACACACTGAGTCACACATCTCGACATGGAATATAATCCCTCTGTGAATGAAGCTCATGAATAGAGCTCACTACGCCTGTCGCCGTTTGAACCCACAGACTCGCTGGCAGACAGGCAGCAAAGCAGAGTCCTGCAGAAAAGTAGGACACTGTTACACTGTTATCATAGTCAAAAAAATCTGGTTTTTACTATGATAGCATTTCTAAGCATGCACTGAGAGACCGTTTCCATGAGAAGAGTTCTACTGTGCGACCCAACAGCCTCGCCCCCTGCTCAGTCTTTTGTATTTTTTGTTTTTTTGGAGGGTTGCCCAGCGTTCCCCTATCCCTCCCTTTTCTCTTGTCTTCTGTTTGGGCTCCCTCACCCACACCATAACCTCTTCTCTGGCTTCACTCTCTGTGAATAATAATTAAGGCTTCGCCTGTCATCAGCGTCGCAGTGTGCAGATGGCTTTTCCTAAAACTCTCACCAATCATGGTTGTGCCACCAGCAAGAGCAGCTTTAGATCCTTGTGCAAAGTCGTCCACGGTTGTGGTTCCACGATACGGCATCTGGAAATGGGTGTGGATATCGATACCTCCGGGGATCACCATCTTTCCGTTGGCCTCGATGGTTTTAACTCCTCCTGGGACAATCAGGTTGTCTCCAATCTGCCTGTGAAGAGGACGTGTTAAAGGCACACAGGAGACGAGCTGCTTCACTATATTCAACATTCTTAACATTTACTATCAGCTTCATAACTAAAACTCTCTGTCATTCAATAAAAGAAATAACTTTAAAAAAATAATTAAACCAAACTCTGTAAATCAACCCAAAGGAAAGTAGACTGATTTCAGAGTAGCACCTTTTTGCTTTGTCAACATTTTATGAAACCAGCTTTTGAAAAGCCGCTGTGGTTCAGACGTTACAGACAGACAGACAGACAGACAGACAGACAGACAGACAGACAGACAGAAGCCAGGGTGTCCTTGCCAGCAGCTAACTGGTGCTAGAGGCAACCAGCAGTTTATTATGCAACACCAGGCTTTCCAAGTGTTTCTAAACTGCCTCACTCAGGAGCAAAGAGGGCAAAAACTTTACAGGGTAGAAAAACACAAGACTAAAATGTCTTTGTCCAACCATCTTCTTCTCTTGTTGTCAAAACTGAAGGTTTCTAAATGTTATTGATAGTATAAAATTCAATAGTATTGAGGCACACAAAAATAAAGAGCTGCCATGTTTTGCTCTCTTTTATCACCTTAATCATCTTTCTGCTTCGCAGAATAACAAAATAAGTTTGAGTATTTATCTCACCTTGTTTGTAGATTTACAGAGAGCATTCAAAGTATTTTAGACAGCTACACCAACTTACCATCTACTTTACTTAGATGGTATGTACTCTTGTGTTTCCCATTAGAACTGAAAATGTATATTTTTCTAAAATATTCTCAAATATTATGATATTTTCACATCTATTTATAAGAAATCTTCATAGTTAAACCTTTCTATTCTCATACAAAGGAAGGAAAATTGAAAGGACAGGAAACATGTATTTTAAACTTAAAAAAATAAAAATAAAACCTGAATAGGAAGATGAAGGTAGATGGGAAATAAAGTACAGGGGACTTACTTAATAAGCCCATCTTCCATGTAGATATCAGCATGGAAGGACTGGTCATCATTCACAATCCTCCCACCTTTGATCAAAAGCCGGTCGCTCTGCAAAGGAAAAGGATGAGAGAGAGACAGGGAGAAGGGAGGAGAGAATATCTGAATTTAGTGTATTTCCTTTCCAAGAAAGACATAGTTTAGCTTCCAACACTGTCAAGCAAACATCAACAAGAGAAACTGTCTCTGTACGAGTTCATTCCAGTGCTATTTTTAGTTAAACAGAGCTTCTCTTTTTCTCTGTTGCTGCATTTTGTCTCTTTTTTTTCCACCCAGAGGAGATGAACAATGTTTCATTCACTCATTCATTCATTACTGGGAAGAGACGGACATGTCTGTGACGCCGTTTCCATACAAACGCATCATGTCTCGATAAAAACCAACATGAAACAACCCACATCTCTGAAGACCAAACAGCAAGCAGGCATTAGCTCTTACTGAAAGTGTTTTTCTTGCCAATTACAGATTAACATTTAAGTCAACAGAGTACGCTCTGGAACTTCTATTTTCAATATAATATAAAATCCCACAAATTGAATCCAATGCCAAGCAAACAATACTGTAATGAACTGCACTACAATTAAAAAAAAGCTGAAAATCCACCCAAATGTATCAAATGTATTCATGTGTCCTGCAGTGTAAAGTCAGTGCATTGGTACAGAGAAACCTGCAGCCGATGCACCTCGTCATCTCCAGCAGGTTGTCATCATGCAAGCGGATCGCTACAAAGGACAGGCACTGGGCAGGAAGGAAGACTGAGTCTCAGGGTTTGGCTGATTTACTGAATGTCTGCTTTAGTTTACAGCTGCCTGTGGAACCGGGCGCGGCGCTTCGGGGGCAGATCGAGATGTTAGCTGGCAGAGGGGCAACTGGACAGCTGCTAGGGAGGCCTCTGAGCAAACCGTCCAGTTAAGCTGATGCCTAATCCATTGGCCACAGCAAGACGTGGAAAAAAATACGTCACTGATGAAAAGTGAAAAAGGTTCTTCAAAAAAGTCCCTTTGATCGTTTATAATCCATCTAACAGCTACAGATGGAATCCACAGTCTTGGATTTATTATTTACAATTCTGAAGTCAGAAGGAAACAGAAGAAAATATGACTAAAAACATTCCTTATAAACTTGTCCAACTCTTGAGCTAAATAACAGCTAAATCGTCCATTAGGTTGTGGGTTTGGTTAACGATTTATTGCATGTCAATGGCAGAGGATCATTCAGTCTCATTGTTCTTTGCTCATAAAGGACTGACTAACCACAAGCTGTTATGGATGCCAGAGTTGGTATCAGCTTCAAAACCTCCTGTTGAACCAGAATAAAAAGCCTTCGGTGCTTTTAAGCAATCTGGATTAGAACTGGGCACCACTACTTCAAATCTAAAACACAGAGTGACCCAACCTGAACTGGATAATTCTGCACTGAACAGAGGTTCTTTAAAATACAGTTTGATATTTAAATTAACTTATTCTTTTATTTTTTAAATAAAAGGGTACAAATAAACTACTAATAACTGTCTAAAGTATCGTAATTCCAAATAAATCATCTAATCATAAGACAATCATTTAATGCTGAATGATCTTTGAGGCAGAAAAGTTTTGGAAACTAAAGGTTTCATTTGAATAAAAGGTAGATGCAGGTTTGCAGAGAAGGTGAAACTTCACTATTATTCTGCAAGCCAATTTACACTGTTGGCAGAAAACCAACAGTTTCATCACAGTAATAAACTGCAGTCAAAGCTGCATGAATAAAAAAATATAATATATAATTTTGTTCAAAGGACATGCACAGTGTGCTGAGCTCACACATAAGCACAAGGCGAATGGTGTGTGCATGCATGTGTGCATGTGTGTGTGTGTGTGCTGGAAATGAATGGATGATGTATTTGGTGATCGAATAGTGTGAAGCTGAGCTCAGAGCCTGCAGGCAGCCACACCCTGTTCCAGCATTAACAGCACACAGAAATCATCAGCAGCATTCATCAGCTCCCTGCTCTAAAACTGTGGCTCCAACACTTCTCCATCCAATAATCTCAGCATCTATAGTGATGGAGGTTCAACAGCATCTAATTGTATTTTAGCTCTTTATGTAGAACTATAAAAGTTCAACATTCCTCAAAAAGCTATATATTTTTCCCTATTTACTGCAGATATACAGAAAGAACATTTAATAAAGAACTCAGTGTGGAGCAATAGTGCTTTCAGTTTCCTGGACTGGAAATGGAGGATGAAGGTGGTCAGATAGATAACATGTCATAGATGCTTCAGACAGCATTATCAGCACTTATCAGAGTTTTATAGAATTAATAAAATGGTTTTGGAAAAGAGGGCTGCACAGTGACGCAGTTGGTAGAGCTGTTGCCTTGCAGCAAGAAGGTTCTGGGTTCAATTCCCAGCCTGGGGTCTTTCTGCATGGAGTTTGCATGTTCTCCCTGTGCATGGTGGGTTTTCTCCGGGTACTCCGGTTTCCTCCCACAGTCCAAAAATATGACTGTCAGGTTAATTGGCCTCTCCAAATTGCCCCTAGGTGTGAGTGTGTGTGTGCATGGTTGTGTGTCCTGTGTGTCTCTGTGTTGCCCTGCGACAGACTGGCGACCTGTCCAGGGTGACCCCGCCTCTCGCCCGAAACGTTGGCTGGAGATGGGCACCAGTAACCCTCCCGACCCCACTGAGGGAAAAAGGGTGCAAGAAAATGGATGGATGGATGGATGGTTTTGGAAAAGGCTGAGTGACAAGACTCAATGTTTGAACCAATAATAATGAGAGGACTCCCTCACAAATCCTGTCATCTGAAGCAAAATGTCCAGTACACCTGGAAGTGAAGACATGTTGAAAAAAGTACATTAAAGAGTCACAAAGTGTTTGAAGAAGTTTCTGATGGTCATTTTTAAATGTCTACTTTTCTAACTTCCTGTAGTGAATGTCTGTGTTTGAGACTAACTTTTATGTAAACTGGCACAAAAACTAGAGATTCAAATTAACCTGTTACATATTTTACATTTATTACTGCCTTCCTCTCTAATATCCATCCATCCATCCATTTTCTTTACACCCTTGTCCCTTAGTGGGTCGGGGGGGGGGGGTTACTGGTGCCTACCTCTCTAATATGGCTGTTTATTATAATAAAATATTTTTTGCTGTTTGTGAATAAATATTTGTCAGCTGAACTGTTCATCCATCCAGTTCAATGTTCAATGGAAAGTGACTCATATGACCTCAACACCAATTACCTTAATTAGTTCAATTGTTTTGATGGCAAGTTGTGGTAAATAGGCTGTACTGGTTTAGAGTTTTATGTAATCTAAAGCATTTTACTACATTTAGCTAGCTAGCTAAGTTACTTGGATTTTTAATGAATTCTGGAAAAGCAGGAAGTCTGTCATTTCTCAAGCAAAAACGTCAAGAAATCTGAGACTTTGTGGGTTTTCCGTTTTATTACTTTTCACTGAATTGTTTCTGAATTTTGTGCAGTTTATGTAATCAAGCAAAATTTTGTTTCCCGTTTTTCTTTGCAGTTATATGATCTGCTTACTAATTTGAAACAAGTCAGCAATATGAGCAGCTCTCTACTGCGTGAGTTATGGGTTTACATCTGATTATGGGTGTGCCCTTTTACTGAAGAACTCATTCAATCTCTCTACGTACATTCATTACTTCATTTCTACCCACTGGCTCAGAACAGCATAGAGGAATCCATAATCACTTTGAAATCAATAGTTTTCCATTAACCAACTACCTTTCTAGGCTGAAAAGTCCTGCATTTAATACTTGACGTATATCCAGTCAGTAGATCGGCTGGATGGCATAAATTCTTGATTCAAGAACCCAAAACCCAAATAAAAGTGAAGCAGAACAACAGCAGTAAACGAGCATTCAGAACATTACAAAGATCCAAGTGGTACTGAAGCTAAATCTGTGAGTCGACTGTCAGAGCTGGTTAAAAACTCGCCCCTGACACCACCTTCACTGACATTTCTAAATCTCAGCTTATAAATCTTAAAAGCAGATTCTACGTTTACTGTAGAAGCTACTATAAAGAGCGTCAAGCTACTCAACCAACTGAGGATCATGTTGTCCAACCACAAGCACCAACCAGATCATATTTTCACACAGATGATAAATGAGAGCTGTGAAGTTCTGCTGTTTCCGTACATCAACACAGCTATGCTGAAACGTTGTTGCCAGAAACCTATTTAACAAGTGATTCATAATTTTGCCAATTATTTCATGCACAGGATTTCTGTATTATTTTTCATTTTATATGAGCAGAATAATGGACATTGGACAACTTTTCCGTCCCTATGTAATGTGAATACTGCGGTTTTGCAGCACATGTTGTTGGAGTTAAACCATCTGCGCTGTTATGTGGTCATGGGAATATCCCTAACCATTTGTTGCAACATTAACGAGACAGCACTATCCTCATTATCAGCACATGCCTTGGTCTGAATTTTTACTACAACCCAGTTTTGACATTTAAAGTCTTTGACTTGCTGATGTGCTGCTCTATCTGCAAGTCTGAAGTTTGAGGCTGGAGCACAGCTGTCTGAGGGAGATGGGTTTAGCTATGCATATTACAACCCATGACAAACTTTGATCTAATAAAATATTGTAGCAAAACATGAGTTAAAATGTGTAAAGAGAGTTTGAAGCTGCTAAAACATCTCTGCCTCCTAATAATGCTAACATTTACTTTGACAGAATAGATGTATGGACATGTTTCTGACTTCTGTGATCCTTATAGAAACACTTTCTGTGGTTTGAGTTTTTGTGCTGCCTGGCTACCACTTGCAATTCAGGCATTTCTCAAGATATCATAAGTCAATGGGGTGTGATGAGATGTCACAATGTTCTCAGTCAACTTGGACTCGGTCAAAACAAAAGCAGCATTTCAGCTTGATGGGGACAGACAGACGACTGGCCAGTCAGAAACTCAAAGGTCAGACCTTTTCTCATAGTGAAAACATCTAGTAACTTCTACCAGACTCTGTTAACAATAACCTTCCTCAGTGTGGAAGGTATTTCTGAGTGAAGACGACTCAACGTTAGCTGTTTCAGCATAGAAGAAACACAAGGATGTAACAAGTTGCTTCAAAAGTTGCTATTTGGTTTACATGCAAAGGCATGTGGAGGTTTATTCAGACTGAGAGTGAAAGAGCAAAATGTTGAGCAGATAATAGGAAGGCAGGATGGGGAGCCTGCAAATGTTGGCAGCCTTTTCAAAATCTCAGTAAAGTAAAAGATCCATATCCTTTAGAATATATCTGCTGTTTAAAATATTTTTAGTCACTTTTAGTTCACATGTTCCCTTTGCACCGAAATGAAGTCTTCACTTATTGAAGAATCACCACAGCCACTTTTCCTTGACTTTGTAATTGCAAAACCATTAGGACTCTCCCAATTTGACTTTTTAACATTTTTTGAGAGGTCAATGCTCTTATTATATAAAAACATTGCAAACATAAAATCACAGACAAGTCAAAATTACAAGATTATAGAGCAGAAAAAATGCAAAGACTACAACTGCCTTTTATTAAAAAAAGAAGACAAGTATATATTTTTTCCTTTTGTTGCCAATAGGTTTCCTCCCGTCTGTTGTTCTCTTTTAATGTATGTTAATGTTTGAAGTCTATGTTCAAACTCTTCTTCTGCCACCTCACACAAGTGCTGACAAGCTTATCTGTTCAATTTCTGGCAACAAAGTGGAGCAAGGTTCAGCTGGAAAAACTTCTTGTCATTCAACTCCTAAAACAAACAAAGTTCCTAAAATAAAGCGCCTCTCATAGCACAGGAAATTGTCATTTTCTGTTACACAAGCCAGCTGCAATCAAAAATAGACGGCAGGATGTTGTTCTTGTATCATGACGCTGATGCCCAGTGACAACGTTTTTCCACTTTCACCAGACTGGAGAGGAAAACGGTCATAAAACCTGGATGCAAATTACTAAATGGTCACTCTGCTGTGGTTAATTAGCAGGAGCAGTCCTGGAAAACTCCAAGGCCACAAAACAGGTCAAGGAGGGGGAGGGAGTTTTCTGAGAGGATATGCAAGAGAAGACCTCTATTAGCTGTGACAGAGAGAGAAAGAGAGAGGCAGAGATGAGAGAGAGAAAGAGAGAGAGAGAAAGAGAGAGGCAGAGATGAGAGAGAGAGAGAGAGAGAAAGAGAGAGGCAGAGATGAGAGAGAGAGAGAGAAACAGAAAGAGAGAGAGAGACCCTGAGTGGGTGGAGGGAGCTGCGCCGAGGCAGGCAGGCTGGGACCAGTGGAAGAGGGAAGTCATCTTGAATATGCACCATGCCTCTGCTCCAGGCCCGTTGCCTAGCAATCAAAAATATTTACTTCTTACCCAAAACTGCACACCATTTTTTTACATTCTGGAAAAGCGAAAACAAGACGTTATCCGTCCAAATTAATTACGGAGGCCTCCATCAGCCACGGTCAGGGAAAGATCGTGCTTGTCTGGAATGCTGATGGGCTGATAGGACGGTGTAATGTAACCTTGTAACGACGGCAATGAGAAGAAAAAAATGATCTGCACCATGAAACTGAACTCAACGGGTTGGGAATGTGAGAATGGGTCTCTGGGCAGCATAAAAAGGCCCGGCATGCTTCTGCTGCTATCGCAAGTGAGTGTACGTCTGTTGCCATGGTAACTTGCGCTGCATTTTCTGGGTGGCCGTGGGGTATTGTGTCTGCTCTATGAGCAGCAGCCTGCGCAGGGACAGTATGAGGCTGATCTGGGGTTCTTCAGCAGGAGCAGCGGGTCGCAGCGGCCGCTCCAGCCGGCTGGGGTTACTGGTGAGGTGTACCAGCCTGGAACAACACTGAGACTGTTGTGATTGGCAGTGAGAGGGAAGGAAGAGCCACACCTAGAAATGTGACGGAGCTGCAGCAGCAGAGTCCTGACACATGAAAACAGCTGGAACAGAACGGAAAGAAGAGGAAATGAAGAGAGAAAGTCCGGGTGGACAGTTTGGGTTACAGGCAACCCAAACAGGGTCACCGATAGCAGAACTGACAGAAAAAAAGTCTAAACTGAGAAGTGAAAAAATATTAGACAGATGTAAGTCCACCATCTCTTCTAATAAAGTATTTGGCCATTATTTGGCATTGCGGTACATTTAGAAGTGAGTTTGTCTTTTATCTATTTTCCTTATTGTGTGACAAATCCCACTATGAAATGTATTTCACAACAGAGCTTTTCTAATACAAAATACACAAAATGTGGTTTGGCATTGTCTTGCTGAATTACACAAGATCTTTTCTCCGAGTTACAGTCGTGTCAGCTGTGATTTACATTGGAGTGTAAGCTGCAAAGAACAAACTTTCATAAAAAATAAAAACTTTTGCCATGAAATGTGATCTGTCAGTGTGACCAACATAGAAATCAAGTAAATAGTCTAAACATTTTTTCTGTTGGTAGTTAGGCATTTTATCTACTTCTAAAGGATAAGAACATAAAGATGTTCTAGCATCACTAATGCTGTATTCATTGTACATTGTGTTTATGTTTCTGGTGTTTCTGGTGCTGACCTCCAGATGAGGTGCAGGTCATGTCCCTGAACCTTTTCATGCATTTTTCACATCTTTTTGTGTAATAAAAGAAGAGAACTGCCGGGACACTTTCTGGAATGATAGGTCTTGTTGACCTTTCATTCCAGCTTTGACAACTTATTAAAATATTTTTCTATAATCTACACATCAAGTTCTACAGGAAGGTTATGTGGGTATTTGACTACAATAAATATCAGCCACAAGTTAACGGCTGCTTAAGCTTGGTTTGGTTCAATCTGAGATTATTATTTATCACCGTTAAATTCAGAACATAATCAAAATTTACACAAATAAAGCAATGGAAAAAAGCTAATAAAACAGTATAGAATTACCTTCCATCCATCCATTGTCTATTTCTCTTTATCCTTGCAGGTTGCTGGTAACTATCTTCTGTCATGAGGCGGTGTGGTGGTAGGTGAGGAGATGACGCTTAGGCCCAGATATGGTGAAAAATGATGAATTTAATGACAATAATCCACACGAGGAACAACAGAGAGCAGCACGGGGAAACAGGCATCTACGGGAACAGACGACATAGATTGACAAGGACCCGACGAAGAACACAGACAACAGGGGAGACTAAATACACACGGGGCAATCACGGGAACGAGACACACCTGGGAGACAATCAACGGGGAAAGACGCAGAGACAGGACTAACAGGGAACAGGATCACATAGAAACTAGAAAATAAACACATAGAAACACGGATCATGACAGTACCCCCTCCTCAAGGGGCGACTACCAGGCGCCCAACAGAAAAAGTCCAACGAAAAACAACAAAAAACAACCCAACAGGGTGGGCGGAGGGGCGACGGCAGGAGGGCCAGAGTCCAGAAAACAAAACCAGATCCCAACAGGGTGGGCGGAGGGGCGACGGTAGGAGGGCCAGAGTCCAGAAAAACAAAAAACAAATCCAAAACGAAATAAGCACCGCAAAACCCTCCGGGGGCCGACCACGGCACAGGAGGCAGACCTCTCGTGGGAGGTCCGGCGGGCGGCGACGCAGGAGGCGGAGCTTGAGCCGCGGTGGGCGGCGACGCAGGAGGCGGAGCTTGAGCCGCGGTGGGCGGCGACGCAGGAGGCGGAGCTTGAGCCGCGGTGGGCGGCGACGCAGGAGGCGGAGCTTGAGCCGCGGTGGGTGGCGACGCAGGAGGCGGAGCTTGAGCCGCGGTGGGCGGCGACGCAGGAGGCGGAGCTTGAGCCGCGGTGGGCGGCGACGCTGGAGGCGGAGCTTGAGCCGCGGTGGGCGGCGACGCTGGAGGCGGAGCTTGAGCCGCGGTGGGCGGCGACGCTGGAGGCGGAGCTTGAGCCGCGGTGGGCGGCGACGCTGGAGGCGGAGCTTGTGCCGCGGTGGGCCGGTCGGAGCGCCGGCTGCTGCAGGCGCTGGAGACTGGGGTCCGGGCGGAGCAGAGGCCGTGGGCTCGGGCGGAGCAGAGGCCGTGGGCTCGGGCGGAGCAGAGGCCGGGGAACCGGCAGGACGGCCGGGCGGAGCAGAGGCCGGGAAACCGGCAGGACGGCCGGGCGGAGTCTCGGGCGGAGCGCCGGGGAGCTGCGCACCGGCAGCGGACTCAGGGAGCTCTGGCGGAGCGCCGGCTGCTGCAGGCGCTGGGAGCTCGGGCGGAGCCGAGGCTGTGGAACCGGCAGGACGGCCGGCTGGATTCTCGGGAGGTTCACCGGGGAGCTGCTCACCGGCAGCGGACTCGGAGAGCTCAGGCGGAGCGCCGGCTGCTCCGGGCGCTGGGAGCTCTGGCGGAGCGCCATCTGCTGCGGGCGCTGGGAGCTCTGGCGGAGCGCCGGCTGCTGCGGGCGCTGGGAGCTCTGGAGCTGGGAGCTCTGGCGGAGCGCCGGCTGCTGCGGGCGCTGGGAGCTCGGGAAGGACACTAGGGAACTCGGGAAGGACACTAGGAAGCTCTGGGAGGACGCTAGGGGACTCGGGAAGGGCGCTAGGGGACTCTGGAGGGACGCTAGGGGACTCTGGAGGGACGCTAGGGGACTCTGGAGGGACGCTAGGGGACTCTGGAGGGACGCTAGGGGACTCTGGAGGGACGCTAGGGGACTCTGGAGGGACGCTAGGGGACTCTGGAGGGACGCTAGGGGACTCTGGAGGGACGCTAGGGGACTCTGGAGGGACGCTAGGGGACTCTGGAGGGACGCTAGGGGACTCTGGAGGGACGCTAGGGGACTCTGGAGGGACGCTAGGGGACTCTGGAGGGACGCTAGGGGACTCTGGAGGGACACTAGGGGACTCTGGAGGGACACTAGGGGACTCTGGAGGGACACTAGGGGACTCTGGAGGGACACTAGGGGACTCTGGAGGGACACTAGGGGACTCTGGAGGGACACTAGGGGACTCTGGAGGGACACTAGGGGACTCTGGAGGGACACTAGGGGACTCTGGAGGGACACTAGGGGACTCTGGAGGGACACTAGGGGACTCTGGAGGGACACTAGGGGACTCTGGAGGGACACTAGGGACTCTGGAGGGACACTAGGGGACTCTGGAGGGACACTAGGGGACTCTGGAGGGACACTAGGGGACTCTGGAGGGACACTAGGGACTCTGGAGGGACACTAGGGGACTCTGGCGGCTGCTCACCGGCAGCGGGCACGGGAAACTCCGGTGGTCGAGGGCGGCGGCGACGTCGATGCCCCGGGGCCGGGACCTCCGGCGGCTCAGAGCGATGGTATCGCCGTGGCCCGACACCTGGTGGGCAGATCGCCATACGAGTCCCCCACCAGGGACTCATCCGGTCGTCGGCAGCGGGCGCAGGAAACTCGGGGAGCTGCACGCCGGCAGTGGGTGCAGGAAGCTCGGGGAGCTGCACGCCGGCAGCGGGTGCAGGACAGGGTGACCAGGCTGTGGCGGCTGGAGACGGGTAGGCTGGGCGAAGAGACGGAGCTGGCTTGGGTCTCGCTGCCAGCACAGCCTTTACCGTCTCCAGCTCCCGTTTTACCTCCTGGTAAAAATCCTCCAAGCCCAACCCAGGAAGGAGCTGGATCCACCTGTCTAGGTGGATCACCATCCGAATGGCGGCGTTGAGGCGGGTGAACGGAGAATATGGTTTCTTACATTCCTCGTCGTATCTCCTGATCTCCCTAAACAGGGAACGACGGTCTGCTGGGTCCATGATGAAAGGTAGCGTTCCTCACCGTTAGTGGTCGTGGTCGGGTCCTTCTGTCATGAGGCGGTGTGGTGGTAGGTGAGGAGATGACGCTTAGGCCCAGATATGGTGAAAAATGATGAATTTAATGACAATAATCCACACGAGGAACAACAGAGAGCAGCACGGGGAAACAGGCATCTACGGGAACAGACGACATAGATTGACAAGGACCCGACGAAGAACACAGACAACAGGGGAGACTAAATACACACGGGGCAATCACGGGAACGAGACACACCTGGGAGACAATCAACGGGGAAAGACGCAGAGACAGGACTAACAGGGAACAGGATCACATAGAAACTAGAAAATAAACACATAGAAACACGGATCATGACATCTTCAGTGGCCAATGGGTAAAAACAAGGCAAACTTGTTTAAATTATTCATAACTATGCATTTTTATGATTATCTCCTTGCTTTATAAACATATTTGGCTAACAGTTTAGGCCAAAATTATTCATTCAGCAGCAAGCTTTAGGTGCTGCTTGTTACCACTGTGGGGCTGCAGGAAGACGGTTCCAGGTCCAAATCCAGACCCGGGTTCATCCTGCAGGGAGTTTCTAGATTCTCTCCAAGAACTCCAGCTTCACTCACAAAGTGTGTGCATCATCTGTGCTGTGTGTCTTAGTGATGTCTGGTGAGAGACTGGCAACCTGTCCAGGTGAACCCCGTGTCTGTGGACTGCTACAGACAGGCAGTGAGCCAAGGCCAGCCTCAAACTAACGTCTTGGTTGAATTGTATAATTCTGAAGAAATAAATGTGAGCATTACTTAAAGTCCAGTTCTTTTCTGTGTATCAGACATGGCCGTGCTTTCATTGTGACTCTGTCTCTGATGTGTGCTGTCAGCAGTCCATCAGGTCTGTCACATGAGCATCTTTGTACCGAGGTGTCGCGTCTGTGAGACTGCAGCAGTAGGAAGTAGTCATTATTGCTGCGCTGCTACCAGGGCTGCACCGATTGCAGTTTTCTGGCTGATCACCAATCTTTCAAAAGCCTGATCTGGTGATTCCGATTTTGGCTGATACTGATTTTCTTTCTGAAATGTTGCTAAATATAGTAAGAAAGTTGCTGAGTTGGTGACAGTAAACGTGACCTGGTGGGTCGGTCCGTCGGTCAAACCTTCACAGCAGAGCAGAGGACAGAGGTTGACTTTTAGACCTTCCTCATTGTAGATTACATCAGTGGGTTAGATCGGCAGATCACTGATCCCCAAAAATGTAAGAAATTGAGCCAATTTATCGGTTGATCAATTTATCAGTGCAAACCTTCCTGTCACATTTCTTTGTTTCTGGTGATATGGATAAATATTTTTTCAAGTTCAGAGACATTTACAATTTTCAAGATTAAATTGCACATTCTTTAAATGCACTAATAAAAATTGACAAATATTTAAATAACTCATCATATTATCAATTAACATTTAAATAATTTTCTGCTAGATAAACAGAAATATTGTCATTTGTATTACCAAACTATTGCAATAAAAAGGATGACGTTATTTTACTGAGACCAAATCAAATAGAAACCTTTGTATTTCAGCGTTTTTATCTTTTCTGGTTTAAAATCTAAAATAGTAAATTTGGCTACATCCTGACTGAATCATTCTGTGCTGAGCAGAAGCTTTCTAAGACGGATAAAAAAATAAAATGTTTACTGAACCTAATATTGTCTCACGTTGTGAGCAGGATGTATCGTCACACCCTTACTTTAAAATGTAAGATTCTTTTTTCAAACTGAGAGAGGAAAAACATTTTCTCAGGAAGAGTTATTCTATTTACTGCATTATTCTGCAGCATCTTTATATGACTGGATTTCTGCGCTTTGATACGATGAGTAGAGACCATTTTAAAGAAAACCCCTCGTATGCCAGCAGTAAGTGAACTATAAATCATCCCAGTGCTTATTTTTTCAGATGAAAGAGAAACACTCTGCCTGAAGTGCAGCATTAAAAGGAATATGACAGAACCTGAGTGTAGATCTGATAAGTTCTGCACACAGAGCATGCATGTGGTGTAAAATCAGCTGAGCAGCTCAGACAAAGGCAGAGCAAACACACCCCTGACTGCAGCCTGAGCTGCAACAATGAAAACTGGGAGGCAGACATTTCACACACACACACACACATGAACATAAAGACGGGAGGCAGTGGGAGAGGCTGCTTTGCTGCTGCTACACCCCACCAGCACCCAGCTGCCTTGCTGAGCAACGCCAGCCTTCCCCTGAATTCAACCCCCACCCCATCCGCCGTGACAGGAGCCTGAATCCTTCTCCTCTTCGGGGACGCAGAAAAACAAGGGCCACACCACAAGGCCGACTAATCACAGCTCATCACAAATGGGTGTGCATGCACCCCTCCTCCTCCTCCTCCTCCTCTTCTGCCCTCTCACTTTCTCTGCAGCACCAGCCTGCAACACAAGCCCTGTCTGTGTCAGCGTGCAGAAGGGGAGGTGGGCAGGCGGGTGGGGTTATTTCATCCCTAAAGTAGGGTTTTCCAAATAAAGAGCACAGGACATACAAACTCACCTTTGTCCATGCATTTCCCGTAAACATATGGTAAACTGGATTAAATTGGGAAATAGGCCCGACATTCCGGATCAATATCCTCCCACACAGAAATCAATAAGTGTAAACCAGAAAAATCTCCATCAGGGATGAGCACATTATGGTGAAAATGATTAAAATGAAATGAAATTGGTTTCAGTTTAATCTTTACAAAACAATTTCTATGAATTTATAACATATTTAAAATAATATCAACCATGTTAAAGGATTAGCATAATGCTGAGCTAAGAAAGTATAGATTTTTAAAAAATTAACCACTGTCGTAAAACCATATACATCAAAAGAAATCTCCCGCACAAAGAGATAAGTCAGTGAATTTGACTGACCAGCCGCTTCAGCACAAGCCATGTTTCCCTTCAACAAAGAAGATGCAGGACACCTTTAAGAAAACGCCTCATCTCCCTCTGCCTGCCTGTCACTATGGCAGCCAGTCATTTAACTGTGCACATAACCTCATTCTTTCTTTTCCTCCAGTTGCTTCCTGCACTCACATCAGGCCGAAGCTGTTCATTTTTTCCACTTCGAGTTTTAATGAAATCTAACGCACTGATTTGCAGCGGCGCGCATCAAAGTTCTTGCAGCCATTGAAGCAGAAATAACTCTTGACTCTATTATTATTTTACTCACTGTGATCTTTGGGATGTTCTTTTTGCCTTGATAAGACATGTTCTGTCCGATTCCACCTTTTTGTCAAACAAAAACGAGCCTAACTAAGCGGTATTTCCCCTCTGTGCGGATGCTGCAGCAGCCGTTTCGCCCGGATGGGAGCTTCAAGGAATGGTCGCCCTTCTTGACAGTGCGCTGTTCAGTCAGTGCCTTAGCTGAGCGCTATAGGAGCGTCTGTACCCGCTAACAGCGGCCCCTCCCTCTGGAGACTCAGCTGGAGAGACGGCAGTGTCTCAATCTTTCCACCTGAGGGCGCGCTAGAGGCGCTTATTTGACATGAAGTTCATAAAACGTCAAATTCTCAGGATTGAAGAGTTTTTCCTAACAAAGTGCAACCAGTAATCAACCTAATCTTATTATTGTCATCTTTATCTTATTAAAACTGCTTTCAAAATGTCCTACATTTGAGCTTAGATAAAATATCTACACTGAAATGCTTCAATCTCCACTTATTATTAAGTAATGTGACGTGGCAGCTGTCAGAGCCTGGTCACACACTCACATCCATGCTCCCCCTCCCTCTCTGCATGTCCCCACCCAGTCCTCTGTCTCTATTGTTTGAACATTCAGTCACCATTCCCTTCATCAGCACTTATGCAGCTATAATGAGGTTCTGATATGAGAACAGGTATGTCATACAAAACCTCCTGGCTTTCACATGTGTCACAAACATAAACTGGTTTGCAAAATAACTTATTTTTTAAACTTGTGCATATTTTGTCAAATTACATGTCTAATAAAAATAAGTGAACATCAGTTTTATGAACTGCTCTTTACTGTGATGCTCCTAAATCAAGACGAATGTAACCAATTGGCTTAACAAGTTCCTTAACTACTAAAAAGAGCAAATGGAGCATCATGAGGACGAAACACAGGAAACAGCTCAGGGATAACAATATGGAGAAGCTTAAAGCAGCGTTTGGACTAAAAGCCTGTTTCCCAGGCTTTGGAGATCTAACTAAGCCCCATTTGAGCCGTCATCAAAAATATAGAGCGTGGCAGAACTGCAAGCCACAAAAAACCAAAACAGAAACACATCAAGCGGGCAAAAAGAGCATAATTAGGAAACTAGTGAGAATCTGTTAACACTACAAACACAAATCTGGCCTTAAAGGAACAAGAAGTTTTAGAAGAAAGTTGTAAGAACTGTGGAAGAATCGCTCTGCTCAGACAAGACCAAAATCAAATGCTGTTTTTTTTTTACCATAAATAGGGAAATTGCTATATGTGGATGCAAACTAACCTAAAGGTGTGAACATCATGCTGCAGGAGGGACATGGAGGGAGCTAAACACAGGACAATCCTCCAAAAATAAACCTGCTAGACACTGTTCAATACTTTAGTCTAATATAAATAATATTAGTCTCTAGGTGTGTAAAGTTGGCAGAGGCATAGAGAACCACATTAGTGATGTTTTACATAAGATCTCAATAAAATACATTGCATTCTATGTTTCTAATGCAACAAAATCATGAAAAGTTAAAGAGATATAAACACTTTTTGTAAAGCACTTTAAAACTAAATTCACTAAGCATTTATTGTTACCCCTGAGAGCAAATAGTCACTGATTACCTTCCTCCTCATTTGGATCCAGGAAAACACATCACCTGATGCTGACACACTCTTTGACGGCAGTAAGGCCGGAAAGGCACTACATCAGCATCCATACACCCTGGAGATGCATTAGCCATGCGCTGCTCTGTCCGCAGGTCAGCTGCCTCTGCAGACCACATGAAGCAGCTGACGCCGACTGACAGACAGGAGGCAGGCAGGTCAAGGATGCAGAAAAAAAAGAGACTGGACTTGCTGAGTCTCCTCCAACAAACTTCCAGTCATTTCTTTCTGCTCCACATGAAACAACAAACATAATAAATTGCTTTATTCATTTTTTACAGTGAGACTTACAATGCCTCGTAAAAGTATTCATACAATGTTAATTTTCTAACATTTTGTTTTTAAGTTGATTAATAAAACACATGACACAGCGAGAAAAAACCATTTGAATCTGGATTGCATATATTAAAACAGTTATAACTAATGTTAAGTAAAGATTTTAGGGTTATTTCAATAACAGGTTAGGCATAAAGCAAATAACACTTTCAGCATTTCAAAGTTTACATTTTAAATAAATTCATAACTATCGTTTATGTACCAACTGTTAGAAACAACGTTGTGCCTGCAGGGTCGAATCCTGACCCCAGTTTGAAAACTGCAGTCCTGTTTGGTTAAAATATCTCCAAATAAATCAGCAACAATGTCTTATGTGTTAACGTCTGCTGGATCATCTGGTCCTTTATGAAGCTCATGTATGCTTTGATTCAACACTAAAATGAACTGTGAAGACTGATAAAGATTGGTTGTAATGTTATGGTTGATATGTAGCATGAAGCAGAAAGATGCAGATTTATGAAGTCGAAAAGTAATTTAACCTTAAACAAGAATTAAAAACCAGTCCTCAAATAGTCATTTTTTTGTCATCAGTCAGATTCTTAGGAATAACTTCATTCCAGGTTTTGCAGTTTTAATTATTGCAGCTAATGTTGGAGATCAACAAGAGAGGCAGAATGAATCTGTCACAACATAAAATAAACTCAAATGGTTTGTTCCTTATGCTTATAAAATATCAGGATGTAGTCATTCTACTAAATGCTCAAATAAAGATGTCTACCTTCAGAAAATAAAGTTTTGTAGAAGAAAATACTCTTAACAGAGTCCAAACCTAATACATGCAGTTTTTTTAGCTGAATCTGGACACAAAAGATAGTGTCAACTGACCGCTGACTCAATAAAAATGGAAGTGAGGGTGGAGGGTGAAATACATCAGATGCAAAAAATTATTTAGAGAGTTTTATTTTATAAATGTAAAACATCATATCTATTGGAAATAATAAAATTAAAGCATTCAATTAGTGATAAAAAAGGGCAACAAACAACCAAAAGACTGGACAACCGTATACATAAAACTAAAATAAATATTAAAGGGCTTTGTAAACATAAAACATGTTTTAAAAAATTAAGATAAAACTAAAATAAAAAGTTTCTTTAATTTAAAAAAAAGATTATTTTGCCAGTGGAATAGAAATATATGATTAAAATAATTTCTGACAATTAGATTCTAAATGTACTTTTAAGCATCCCCTTCATGACTTTCCATTAGAAATTTAAACCTTCACTTGGATTGAAGTGGCTTGATTAGTCATGTGATCCAACGGTGGACACAGATCCAAATCCAAGGGATTTCAGATCATGAAACTAAAATCTGCTTAAACTAGAGGAGTCATATGATGCCAACAGCCAATGAAAACTAGAGGGATACGACCCCATGACCGTTCCATGTGTGTGAATGTCATAAATGTCATGAATTAGACATGTGAGATGACAGAAAAACAACAGTGTGCACTTCAGTTAATAGTCTAACTTCTCAAAGCCAAATGATGGATTCTTTCAGAGTATGTATGTGTGTATGTATGTATGTGTGTGTGTGTGTGTGTGTGTGTGTGTGTGCGTGCGTGCGTGCGTGCGTGCGTGCGTGCGTGCGTGCGTGCGTGCGTGCGTGTGTGTGTGTGTGTGTGTGTGTGTGTGTGTGTGTGTGTGTTTGCATGAGCCAATCAGGAAAAGAGAGAGAGAAACATGAATCGTCAGATTTTGTGCCAACAGTGATCTCAACCTGACATGAGAAGGACAAAGTAAGTAAGTAAATAGTGTAGACTGTAAATATGTGGAGTAACATATAGAAACATTAATAGTTTTTACTTCCTCTCCTTTGAAATGTAATAAAGCTGTTAAAAGTAACAGTGATTCTGATGCAAAGACTATGCAGTTGCAAATGATAAACTTTTATAAATTTAAAGTTATATCTCAAGGCCATTTATGCAAACTCATTAAACATTTTGTAAGCCATTATTGTCCACCTGTGAAGCTTCTTCCTCATTCTAAAGGCTCGTTGCATGTTATGCTCAGTCTGAACCCAGGAGGCCTGAAAACATTGAGCAGTTTGCACAAAATACGTTTGTAAGAATCACATCAGGATTTCATTTTGTGAGAGAAATCTTTCTCTCTTTCTGTTATAGTACAAACATTTCATGACCGATCCGTCTCTGTGTCTCTGTCCGTGGTGCTGAAGAGTTACACCTTCACCTTAATTTTATTTTCTTTTAATTTTGTATTAGTCCTGACATAAGTTTAACATCTTCACTGTAGTTCAGTACAAATATCTAAAGACTGAAAGAAGTTTCTGATCATTTAATTCAGTTTTCTGTATAATGCCACAACCGCCACAAGAATATTTTTTAATATTCAAAGTGACACAGAAACACAACTATTAAACAAATTCATCTAGAACAACAACAAAAAAAAAACACTAATTACTCTGGCAGGTAAAAAAACAAACAAACTTGAAACAGTTTCAGGTTTTATTCACACATAATTTGATCCCCATGTTTGAATATGAACCCAAGCTCTTATTGTTTTAAACTTTTTCCCATTTTCTTTGTAAAAGAATATTTTGGATTTAAAATTCTTCCAAGCAAAGACAAGTGTGTGTTACGACATTTTTGGACTCCAGTGTAACCGCTGTGTGTTACAATAAGATATTTCAAAAGTGTTTGAGATTTAGTTGACAAGTCAAACCTTTTATGAATATGTAAAAAAAATGTCCCTGCAACAACCAGAGTTGATTAAGAAGAAATTGGCTGGTTTGTGGTTTGTGATGCGGCTGATTGGTGCATTTCTAGCTGCACAGATGCTGCAGCTTCATTAAGACAGAAATGAACGGCCTCTGTGGAAGTGGTGTCAGATAACCTGGACATGAGACAGAATACTACAGATGAATGTTTAATGGACATCCTCATGGCATGAACCCAAACTTAAAATGTTTAAAATTTTTAGTTATCGAGAATTTGTCATAACAGCACAAAATAAATACCTTTTCTATAATTTAATGCCTTATTTTCCCATTCTTATAATATAATGGGCCTGTCAGCAAAGATTTTTTTTTGTTTTTTTAGTTTTTTGCATATATTTCTAACTTTTCTTGTTCTGTTCAAAGTTCCATTGTTCTCACCTTTTCATCCTCCAGGTTCTGCAGCGTTTCCTTCCCTCCGCTGCTGCAGATCTGCACTTTCTGAGCGGAGCTCTCAGCACCTGCTGGGCTCCCTGTGTCCCCCTGACCGGCCTCTCGCTTAACGGTCCTCGGGGTGCGACAACCCCTCTGTCCGACGCTGAGCGCATCGAAATCAATAGTTTTACTGTCAAACGCGTCCTCCACGCTGCAGAACAAGCCGCCGCGTTTCTGCCGGGGGATCTGATCGGCCGTTCCAGGACGGGCGAGATAAACCGGCAGCTCCTCCTCCGCTTTCAGCCGCTGTGCCCTGCGCTCTGCCATCACTGGAGCTCCAGTCCGAGGAGGAGGAGGAGGAGGAGGAGGAGGATGTCGGGGAAACTAGTGCCGAAGTGATGCGTGGATGCGCTTGTGTGAGGAAGCAGCGGAGGAGACACGAGTTGAAGTGAGGTAAAGAGGTGGCGCTGTGGGGGAGCTGGCGGGACTTTAAGATGTGACCTTATATTCTACTTTTGTGTCATTTTGTTCAATTAAAAGCAGCACAACTTCGGTAGAGGAAGCATTTTGTTGTCGTTATGATAGTGGTGGGTGATATGGCTCCTTGCCCAGGGCAGCATGGCCAAGGGGCGTCAGCATTGAATTCAGCATTTTTTTATGTTTCTTGTTTACTGTTTATGAACATATCCAGTGTTTCAGAATGGAGTAGGCCCAGCAGGTAAACGACGTACAGCTGCTGATAAAGTTAGCATCTGGCTGACCGGGAAGCTGCAGTTTGGGCTAAATGAAAGAGCTTTTTCAGATGGATTATTAGAACGGCAATAACAGAGAACAAGACTCTTCACAACACATCTTGTGTTTAATAAGGTTCTTCTTACTAAACACAAATATTTAATACATTTTAGATGAATTAAACATTTGTCCTCTGTTGTCAAAACACAAAAAGTCAATTTTCAGAGCTTTGTTAGCATTACAACTACTTTAGACAGTGAGAGTGAAACAACTATATCGACTAAATAGATTGTTTGTATTTGTTTAATATAATAAAGTTGCAGTTAACACAGACATTAGAATAGGCAGCATTTAAAAACATCTTACTGACATTCATGTTAGATGCCAATAATAGTTCTGGGGTGACTAAAACTAAAACCAAAACTTGGGACAAAAATGTAGTTTTATTATTCTGCTACCACATATTGGGGGTCAGGGTAGGGATGTGTCCAATTGGGTCTGTTGAAGTTGAATTGGGGGAAATTTGTCAACAATGACATTTAACTACATCACATGCAGTTCTCACACATTTGTTCAAATCATCGCTGTCCTTTCAGCACCTCTTCAGCTACTTTGAATATAAGTCAAAGTAAAAAGTTGATGATTTTTTTGATGCATGTCTGACCTCCAGCGGTGCTGATTGCTGATGTCAGCACAACTGTGACAAGACTGCATCAGCAACATGGGTGACGAGCAGATCCTGGACGGAGAGGCTGCTGAGGCCAGGAGTCGGACCGGACGGCTGAGCAGGGCAGGAATGATGCAACAACTGCTTTAGAGAACAAATAAAGCTTGATTCTGAAAATTTACCTGCTTCATTGTTTGATTTCTGATAAACAATGAAAAAAAACAAATTAAAAAGCTATACTGTTATTTAAAAAGATAGTTTACCCTGACAAGCTCCTCCATCTGCTGAGCTACAAAAAAAACAACAGAAAAAACTGTTTTTTCTACGGAGCCTGTTTGGTGACATGGGAGAAAAAATGTGGCCATGACTTAAAAACTTGTGGGAACAACTTTAATGGAAATTATAACAAGTCATGTCTACCCGTTATTAAGTCATAGCCATAATCAATTAAGTTGTGACCACAAGTTATTAAGTCCTAGTCATTAAGTTCAGTTATTAAGTTTTAGGCATGACTTCATAACTCATTTTCTTTTTTCTCCCATGTCAACAGACTGACTCCATATTTTGCTGCCTTCACAAACAGGAAGATGTTCCATAACTGAACTGTGTTAGAAATGATCTTTGTTCACTGTGAAACACTAGAGGTAATCAACTGCAGCCCAGATTCTTCAAGAAACATTTAAAACACTTGTTTAGGATTATGGATGTCTGCGAATGTGAAAGCTAATGAACCTAACACGTGTTACGGACTTCATCAGGTCATCTGGGGCTTTGAAAAGCATTTATGGTGGTTTGATGTCATAATGACAGCTGGGGTGAAAAACAAACATCACCCAGAGTGTTGAGGAACTGAAAAAATCTCAAAAACAAAACATCCTCAGGTCTCATCTCACAGGATTTTATATCTGAGCTGAAAAGCCAAGACCCTCTATTAAGTGTCCTTTTCTCCAGTAGTGCTCCCAGCCTTTACACAGTAAACAGATAGAGCTCACACACTTACATGTTGACACTATCCAACTCAGCTGTTAGAAAGAATCAGCATGATGTGAAAGAACAATGACAGGGCTGGAAGGTCGTACAGAGTGTGTGTATCCGACAGCGCAGTTTGTTTTTCTGCTGCGAGGGCAGAGCTGTTTGACTGCAGGGACGCTAAACCAGACCACACTGACTTCACAGATTTTGGAGACATCATGACAGAGACAGTAGTTTATTTCCTTTATGTAGGACACTGTCAGAGTAAATCCCCTTTCATAAACAGACAGAAACTTTCCCAGCTGTGGACATTTTGACAAGCGCAGCCCTGCTGCACAAAGTTTTGCTCTCTGCGTCGAAAAGTTCCTTAACCACATCTTGCTCTGACCTAATGAGGCTTTTAAATCAGCAACAGAGCAGGAAACCATCGCCATCTTCATTTTAAAATGGATGCAAGACGGCCAGCAAGTAAAACTGATGTCCCATAAACAAAAGCTCTCATGTTCCTCTGGATTAAGTGCATGTTCATTCAGGCACAATGGATTGAAGGCAGATAGGACAGAGTTTGGCAAATTCACGGCCACTGGTCTTCATGGATTTGGCACGAGAAGCCTCACGGCGGCTGGGACCTTTAAGGAAGGAGGTATGTAGGCCACCGTTCGTCAGACAAGTCGATGGAATTAAATTCCAATGGAAGGCAGGAATAAAGGAGGACTGACAAGCAGCAAGTGGGCCTGGATCACTGAAGGAAGGACAAGACATAAGGATGACAATCACCAAGTTTGACAGATTTTACAGATTTGAACTCTCTTTGAAAATTATAGGTTTTAAAAAGATGTATCTGGTGATATAGGGTGATATTCTAAACCTCAATTGTTAAGTCTTGGATTTCACTTTGGCTCCATAATTTTATTGCTTCCATATATTTTTTGTTTATTTCTACATCTTGATAATTATGTAAAATGTTTTTGCTGCCTGCTGTTGACAAAACCTCAGTGATTAATTGAAAACAATCTTTAAAATAAAGTATTTAAAGTAAAACTAAAGAATATGTAATGTTAGTGATTCTGCAGAAATTCTGATCTTTATTATTTGAAAAAAAGGCATGAAAACACAGATTTATTTTTTTCATATTTCCTTTCCTTTGCTCATACTTTACAGGCCAGAAAACAAGAAGTACAATATCAATGTGTTATGCTAAAACAAAAATACTCATGTTGACTGCTTTTTTAATTCTTCATACGGTCTTGACTTCTTGTGGATCTCAGCCTTCAGTGTAAAATCGGATCACACCAGGGCTGCTGCGCCCGGCGGCTGACCTGTGGCTGGGCAGCTGCCTCCGCCTGGGATGGTTTGGCTCCTGACCAGCTGCTCCTCAAATTAAGTTAAACTGCCTCCCAGGATGTACATGATGTAATTTCAGTCTGAACCCCCCACTCACACTAACAAAGACTCCTACTGGAAGTCATTTACAACGGCCCACCATCTACAAATGTATGTTTTCACAAAGTTTTGGGAAGGAGGAGAACCAAACGCCTTCTCACTGTGAAGAGACGACGCTGAACACTTTGTTTCTGTGCAGCACAAAAACAGATACATCAACAGTAATTACCGTAATATGTTCAGAAGAAAACTATGCAGGAAAAAATGATGCCTCACACATGAGATTCACTTCAAACTTTATTTCCCTTTTTGAACTAGTTGTAGAAGGCAGTTGTTTAGTCAGTCCATGTATTGCCCTCTGCAGGAGTGGTGAAATGATGCAAAGACAGAATGATGTCATTTTTTAATGACAGACATCCTCTGGCAGGAGAAAACTCCAGCACAAAACCAGTTTCAAACTTCCTGTTCTTGTCTTGCTTGGCTGGCAAGGACAGTAAGTGGAAAGACAGACTGTTATCCTGGAACCACTCGGCCTTTTAGAGGCCACAATGTGGAAAAGCACAATGTTTAACAAGCTTGTTTGACAAAGGAGGCCCCCAGAGCACATTTTAATGTATTTCTAGAACAAACCACAAGTCTTAAAACAGTTAAACATCCAGCCTTTGTATGACAGAGCTGCAGTGAAAGAAATGTATCACAGAAATATTATTTGTGTGAAAAGGCAACAGGATGAGTGGACACATGATATCAGTGAAGCAGAAGATGGAGGGAATCTGGACCTTTATGAGCTGAACAGAGCAGAACTCTGTAAACCGGGACACAGTGATGATGGCAGTTAAAGGGCAATAATGACAACAATAAAGTGTGATGTGAAAAAAATATCATTTCTGAATAAAGCCACGGAAAATGGTATGCATAAATGGAAAAAGTAATCAAACTTTTTTCCAACCTACACAACATGTGGAATTAAAAACTTCTAAGTCTAGTTTATTAAATAAATATATTCTTGCAAAGGAAATAAATAAAACATAAGTGTGCTTTTGAAAACAATATTAGAAAACATCACCTTTGTAAAATATGTCATTTTTGGCCAAAAGTGATTTCTGCAAAAAAAAAAAGAAAGAATCACCCCTTTGTGTTGCAAAACAGATCATTTTTAGCAAAAAAAAAAAAAAACTAAGAAAGAAAAAAACTTGAGGCATTGTTTTAGGAAAGTGACGATAATTTTCATCACATCTTAGCCCTAATATGCAGCAGTTATAAAATGCCTTGCAAAAGTATTTATACCCTTTGAACATTTCTGCATTTTTTCAGAACCCCAAACCTCGATGCACTTTTTTTTTATTCTGGTAGAGAAACATAAACAATGATCACCGGATGTGGCAATGACATAAACATGAAGCACCGCTCAGCCCTTCATCCAGAGGTGGAAACGCATGAGCATCACCTGCAAAGCCACCTGGGAAAGGAGATCATTAGTCAGGGAAGATCTGGAGAACCGGTGGTGGTGAAGAGTTTTGGACAAAGTGAAAATGTGGAAGTGAGAATTATTTCCTTCAGAGGGCAAGATGGTAGGATCTAAACACAAGGTTTCTTTATTTGTATGTTTAAAAAAATGTTTAAAAAATTTAAATTTTTCTTCTAATTCCCAGTTATATGCTTTACTTTCTAAAAATGAAATAGATTTTTTTGGTTGTAACATGAACTCATGCAAAAGCTCAAAGGGTATAAATGCATTTACAAGGTAGATTAAACATAATTCATCTGTTTATATGACAAATGTTGCATAAAAACATAATAGTATTTAAAATGCTCACTTTCAGCATAAAACAAGGAAACAAGTTTTAGGTATATTATAAGTCTATAAGTGTATTTGACTTATGTTTTTCTTTGCTACTTCAAAGAAAATCTAAAGTTTTTTCATTATTATTGGAAGACACCCAAGAGACAAAAACATAAAAAATGTAAAGTATATTAAATGTGATGTAATAATGAAAAATAACTAACATTTATGAGTAGAAAAGGGAGAATACATCCAGGGCGACTGTCAGCAGAGTTAGCACAACAAGTTTGAGTGAAGTGAGTGGAGTGGCTGTAGCTGCTGCTCTGCATTGTAATGGGATCCCAGTGTGAAGCGTGGCCTGTGAATGGAGCCCAAGGTCGAATGAAGGCAGATTCCTTTCGTCCCGCTCAGGAACACGGAGAACAGGAACCTGCTAGCTAGTGAATATTTCAGCCTCTGGGCAGAGTTGGCTTCAGGGAAGGGAAATCGGTGTAACGTTGCGCTCACTTTCTCCTGTTTCACCCTGCAGAAGCAGAACTCTGCATGGCTGTTTGGGTTCAGTTCAAGAAAGCTGTTAGTATCAAAGAACTTTTGGTTAGTATAACAAGAACAAAGCAAGAAAACCTGCAGTATTCTTAGGCTGGGGAGTTTTAGACTTTTTTCATAAAAAAGTCATTTAAATTAGATAAATAATTTTAAGATAGTGAATAAATAACTAGGTTTGAATTTGAACTAAATTTGATGTATAATATTGTAAAGTGGTATTAAAATATTTACAACTTTAAAACATGGGTTGGGTAAACTAGCGCCCCTACTGGCTTAGTGATGCAACAGATTTTCGGTAAATAAAAACAATGCTGGTCATTTCATCCCTTCGCCATTTCGTACTTTGACTCAGTTCATTAAATCAAAATTCAAATGAATTTAATTGTGGATTCAATTAATACAAACTTTGCAAAAACACTTTTAACTGCCTATTTTAATAGTTCAAATACCAAATATACTTTGAAATGCTTCAACACACATAAACCGTCTCAGCACTGCTGCAGAAGCTAATATCTACTCTCCCTTATCGCCGATTCTGGGGTTACAGCCAATCAGCACCAGGGACAATAAATGGTGCACCTGGATTGGCTGCTTTGACAGTGTATCAAGTCGCATTAATCTCAGGAATTGTCTTTCCAAAAAATGCAGACAAGCTCTTTGAAAGAAATTGAGGAATGAATGGATTTTCCACAAATAATTTGGAGTTATGCTGCACAGAAAAATCCACAAATAGGTGAATCTGTGAATACTGAACTGGAAACATCCAGTGTGTTTCATGCACTGAAAGAATTTGAGAAAGTTTCACGAGTGTCTAACATAAATTCAGGCCTTTCAGGGTTTCCCCGTTTGGAAGTCCCTCATTCATCCAGCACATTGCTCAAGTGAATGCTGAGTTTCAAGCCAGGCCCCTTTGGGTCTGCAACCTCTGAGCAGGCTGCCTAAACACACAGCGTCCAGCATCAATGTCTGATGTCAAAGGAGGATTTGGACACCACTGGTTTAGACTGACGGAAGCTGAATTATACTTTAGCATGACCCACAGTCTCAGATTTCATTTGAGAAAAGACAAAAAGGGACAATTCCCTAATTCTAATCCTGTTTGTGACAGAATTAGAATTAGACTTACACAAAAACCACAATTCATGATGTCAAACCTGGACTGTGATGTTCAACACCATTTTCAGATTCTTAAACTGAAAATGGTAAAAAAATAGCATAATGCCATAAAAGAGTTTTCTAAGTGTTTTTACAAATTTTAAAATCTCATATTGTCTCCTGAGCTGGTTGTATTTTTACACCCCAATTAATTATGAAAGGGAATACAGTAATATACGACGCATAGCTGTGCTTGTGGGTACGAAACGGAAAGGATGGTACGACATGACGAAGGGGGAAACTGACCCAGAGCCTGATTCATCCAGTAAAATGTGAGCAGTACAGTGTAGAAAAGGGGAAGGAAAAACGATACATTTGTTTTTGTTTTTTATCCACATTCATTCAGCTTTTCAGTTATAACTCTACAGGGCATAAAATTCATCTTTGCAGCCATCACCACAATAAACCAGAGCAGTTTATACTCTTTGTAAGTCATTTATAAACTGCCAAGTACATTAACTGTTCAAGCTGCTTTAGAGAGTAAAAAAAAGTACAGCTTATCACAAAAAATAATAAGGGAGACTACGGAAAATAATTAAGACCCATGTACATATCAACAGCATATATATATATTTTACATTACAGGTTTTTTGGGGATCTTCTGAACTGTTGTTTAAGTGGTTGGAACAGTAAAAAAAAGAAATCCAGAGAGTTGCATCTTTTCAGTCTTCTGGCTTTTAAAAATTGCTAAGAAGCAGTTCCACAATGTGCAGCTTTCCTCCTGGAAATCCATGCTGAGAGGAGCTGCACCAGAGGCCGTCATCTCCTTCTGCTTTTCACCTTTCCTCACCTTTTTTCCAGTGATGGACCTGAGTGTTCGTGATTCCTCTACAGAGTCTGTACACGCCACTGTCTGCAGCACAGCCTCGTCCATCTGCAGGAATAACTTTCTGGAGAGTGCGAGCAGTCTGGGTCAGCACCATTCTGAGAGCAGGGACGGCAGGCCAGAAGGTGAGGCAGCGAGTCCCAAATGTTCCTTATTTTAATCTGGCCTGAGGTCAGAACCGCTCCCACTGCTTCTGCACGTATGGGCCCTGAGTTGGCTCACTTTTACTCATCAATGACTTGCATCCCAAAAGGACGTTCTTACAGCTTTGGGCAGCAGATGAAAGAGAGGAAAAAAGAGGGAAGGCTGTGGTTCTGTGGTTTGTATTCTTTCACTGTTTGAGTTTTTTGTCTGTTTATGTTCCGTTGTGGCTGTGGACACGTTATGACCCTGCATGGCAGAGAGAACATCTTCCAGGCTTTGGTTTTCAACTGACAAAGCATGTGTGTGTGTGTGTGTTTGTGTGTGCATTACATATGCATGCATGTGTGTGTAAACTGTGTACTATGTCAGTATTTGTGTGTATAGATTTCATTGCAAGCCTTTGACTGTCTCTTCAGACATTTGGGGAGATGCTTAATGTCCAAACTTTGCTAAAAAAATAAACAGTCCTGGGCAGAATCCTGAAGATCTCAACTTCACGTGGAAAACAACAAAACATAAAAGAAATGTGCGAAGTGTGCACTGGCTTAATCCACCAACAACATCTGGAATCACTGATGTCACGACGGCACAATGTTTTCAGCTTGTCCAACACATAAACAACACTGCAGTCCCACAGAAGATCTCTGAGGCGAAACGCGACCTGGAGAGTGAAACAAGTGAAAACAGTTCAGATGTTCCTTTTTCTAAAGAAAAACAATATAACATAAAACAAATATTTATTTTTTTGTTTGTCTTTTAGAAGAGTTTTGTTTATTATTTTTCTCTCTGTCAAGCCCACTATGGGACGAGAGGCAAAGGTTGTAAGAGTCTAATAACTGACTTTAGTTTATCGCACGGATTGACTTCAAACATCATTTACAGCAATGCATCAGTGTTTTGGTTCAGTGAAGCTGGAAAAATGGATAAATTCTTATTCTTCCTCTTACTGTGGGTCATTTTCTATTTCCTTTACATTTCATTTCATTTGGAGGGATGGCAAAAAGTCACATTTTCAAATGCAACAACAAATTCACCAAAACATTTAGCATAGATGAGGCCAGATGGCATTTTCCTAAGTGTGTTTGTTGCTTCAGAAATCTACTCTGACTGAATGATGTCAGAATTTTCCTGTGGCTGCAGAGCTGAAGCCACAACCTGTTAAAGGTTCCCGTCACACAGAGAGGTTTCAGAAAGACTGAGAAAACAGATGTTGGCAGAGAGCAGGACTCACCTCAGCCACAGCACGACAAAGACTTCAAGGCCAAAGGATAAAGGCAAGAGAAAAGAACAAGAAGAGAAAGAGAAACTGTAGAAAGAAAGAACAAGAGAAAGAGAGAAAAAGTTTGAGGATTAGAGGAAAACTTGACATGTTAGTACCAGAGACAAAAAAACTGAGGTTACTTTATAAAACCATATATCTGCATATTACTAACATTGTTTGTTTGACTGTATGACATCCTTTTTATACTCGGAGGTAAAAATTGTTTTTAATTTAACAGTCACTATTATAACTAATATTTTGTACTGTTTTTTTTTTCTCTGTGTGTTTATATATGTATGCCAATGTTGAGTTTATTTGCAAATTTATACATTTTTGCAGATGCTGGTTTCTCATATATGCAAGACAGATCTATCAAAGTGAACTTACCTTATAGTTTACTGTTTGATTTAACAATATCTTTAAATTAGATCTTAAACTTTTATCAAGTGTGTAATTAAACAGGTACAGATTAGAATAAAAGACAGGTTTATCGCCTTAAGAGGTGCGTCATAAAGGAGCACTAAGGGTGTTGGGAATCGTATTTTCCTGTAAGATTCTCTTCTTAAGGTTTTCTCAGATTGTTGTTCTGGAGTTTTTGTGGCTCAGACTGATTTTTAGTCATTTGTTTAGTACAGTGGTCCTCAAACTACGGCACAGATGTTTTTTCATATATTGTATTTTCCGGTTTATATGTGGATTTTTCTTCAACCACCAGGGGGCTCTTTAGCAGGAAGTGTGTCCTATAAACTGTGGGTGTTTTGTTTTGCATGGCGCATTGCTGCCATCTGTTGGACTTTTAGGGAACTGCTTGACTTTTATGTTATTTAATCAGTACGATTGTTTGCTAGCGGTACAGCAGATGAACACACGTGTTTGTTATGAACGCCGCATTCCAGGTTGAATTCTTCCTGTAAGTAGCAGCTTATACTTCAAAACGAGCCTTTATGTTAACATATGAGGAATTCTTATGTTAAATTTACTTTCCCTTAATGGAATACATACTAGTCAGTCCCAGTGACCGTTTCACTAACGGTTTTTGCCCATGCGCTTTCTGGGTAAGAATCAATGAGAAACCAGTGAGAAGTGGAGACATAACATGTTGACTCCAGCAGAAAGCTGTATGGAGATTTATCAGTTATGTGGTTGATATGCAGAGTATGTGCTGCATAAAAACAGAAAAAGTCAAACATTTCAATCCCAGATTGAGAATAGTCTGTATCACGTTCTGTCACCAGATCTGCCAATAATTCAAACATAAAGGAAGTCATTTCTTATGGGTGTTATACCCAGCTTGACCACTAGATGTCAACATCTGTGGAACTTTTTTACTCTGACTGTTTGATAAGGGAACTAAAATTACTCATCTTTTTTGTCAGATTATGATTTGTTAGCAACATCATTACATATTTACTGATTTTAAACATCAGTAGTTACCTTTTCTTCCAGATCTTTAATCTGCCTTCTCTGGATTTCTGTCTTGTCTTCAAGATCCCGAATTCTCTGTGGTTCGTTAGAGAAAGCAGAAATACAAATCAAACCACAGACCTAAAAAATTCCTCTCCTTTCAAAGTTTCTCAGTAATATGAATGGATGTAGAAGAACCTGGTGGGCCTGGTGCAGCAGCTCCATCCGCTCCTGGAGGATCTGGCAGTCGTACTCTCGACTCTTCCTCAGCATCTGCCTCCTCAGCTTTTCCACCGCCATCCTCAGCTCGTCCTTCTGAAGCTCATTCAGGGGTTCGCCGTACTTTATCACCTGATGAAACAGAGACGGCGGGTATTATAATGATCATGGTGAATTCAAGAACTTGGCTGTTTGTGCTAGATGAGGTTCTGTTCAGGGCTGCACAGTGGTGCAGTTGGTAGAACTGTTGCCTTGCAGCAAGAAGGTTCTGGGTTCGATTCCCAGCCCCGGTCTTTCTGCATGGAGTCTCCATGTTCTCCCTGTGCATGGTGGGTTTTCTCCAGGTACTCCGGTTTCCTCCCACAGTCCAAAAACATGACTGTCAGGTTAATTGGTCTGTCTAAATTGCCCCTAGGTGTGTGTGTGCATGGTTGTTTGTCCTGTGTGTCTCTGTGTTGCCCTGCGACAGACTGGCGACCTGTCCAGGTGACCCCGCCTCTCGCCCAGAACATTAGCTGGAGAGGCACCAGCAACCCTCCTGACCCCACTGAGGGACAAGGGTGTAAGAAAATGGATGGATGGATGTTCTGTTCAATCAAAAGGAGCTTCAAGGAATCACAAGATTCTAAGAACGTCAGTGAGCCTTTCAGGGATTGAGCCTTGAAGAAATTTATTTTTAGTATTAATTGAAGTGATTAAAAGTTTCTACAGTGATAGCATTTATTTTCATGGAACTGCACAAGAAAACCGTTTGAAACATCTTTGATTTTCCACACTGAGAAGAGAGGGAGGTATGCGTTCAGAATTGAATTAGTGACCGTGTTTAGTGATGCATGCTTTGACATGCAACACTTTCAAAATGTTTACACTTAAAAAAAAAGAAAAAAAGATGTGATGCAACATAAGATGTAAAGCCAACCTTGTCCTGCTGCAGGGCGTTGTAAAGCGTCGCTTCCAACTCCTGGATTTGCTGTTAAAAATGAGAAAATGTCAACAGTTTAACCATCACAAGAATACAAATCATATCTGAAATACTCAAACCTCATGCTTCATTTTACAATAAAACATTTCTGTGACAAAAGTATTCAAAACAAGCCAAATGAACAGATGTATAGAGAATGAAAATGGATGGAAGCATGTTTGAATGTGGGGACAGAATATGTTTTCATATTCCATTCATTGCTTTTTATTATTTAACCAAACTTGAAAGAAGACATAAATCCAGCTCCAAATTATTCCAGTTAGTGGAAAATGGTGAAAACCATCTTTAATCACAGATGATTAATCATTAGGGAAGTTTGGAATAAAGTTAAAATAATACAAAAACGTTTGTCTGTCTGTATGTATGCAAAGTATGAGAAAAAAACATGTTTACACAGCAAAGTGTCAGAGTGTTTACCATGTAGGCCTGGTCCAGGGCCTGCTTCCTGTAGTCCAGCTCTTCTTCTAGATAGCCTTTCTGTTTGCAGAACATTTCCTGTAACACAGAGGAGGTTGTTCACATAAATTAAGTTGTAAACATCTAATGTGATCACACAGCTCAATAAATTTGGTTTAAGTCTAAAAATCAATGAACAATAAAAATTTTTTGATTAAATATGAGTTCATTTCATGTTGCTGAATCGTATTGTTAGATATGATATTTAAGATTATAATTGAAAATCTTTTAATTGAATTGAAAATTTTTATTTTTTGTGAAAATCTTCAAAGAATTTAGCTTAGCAATTCCCCATGACCCACCATTTCTATCTCCAGGTCCATCATCTTCTGATGCAGTGCTGCTTCTGTCCCTTCTATCTGCTGGATCCACTAGAGGGCGACATTCGTCCAAATTTAAGTCAGTTTAACAGAAAGTGCAGAATGTACAGGAAGTTGCTTCTCAATCAAGATAAAGTTGCCTTTTACCTTTTCTGCCAGTGACAAAACAGTGCTAGCCTGAATTATTGCCACTTGCTCCTCATTCCTCAAGTTCTGCACATAAAAAAGGAAAGACTGTGATAAATTTCTTGCTTTAGGAATGCATGCCTAACAGCTGAATTAATTATAAATTACCCCGTTGTCTCCAAGAATGTCTAGCAGTTTAATGAGATCTGGTATGCACACATCCTGTGAAGAAAAGCAGAATCAATAGCAGGAATGCAAAAATATGTTCAATTTGTAATAAATCTTTATCCTTTTTGGTCACACAAGTTCTTCTTAACAAGCACCTTGACTCCTTCCTTCATGCAGTAGATCTGAAGAGCACTGACTCCCTCGGAGAACGGGTGCATTCTCAAATGGTTAAAAGGTGGAGACCTCCTTTCCCGCTCCTACCACAGAAACACACATTTTAAGCTCATAATGGGACTAAGACACATTTTCTTATCGTAAAACCACAAACATCAATGTATTGAATTTTATGACCAAACTCAAAGTAGAGCAGAATTGTAAAGAGGAAGGAAAAGTAAGCATGGTGTTGCAGCCCATTTTTCTTTGCAAAGCCCCTCAAGCTCAATCTGACTGGGTGAAGAATGTCGTCAGGATCAATTTTCAAGTCAAGTCATATATTCTCTGAATTTTGGTCGTGTTTTTGTCAGCCTAGATCAGAAAATGATGTAATCAAAACCATTCCATTCAGTGGTTTCCATCTTGCAACTCTTACACAGAAGCCAGATTTGTGGGATGCACAGCTCATAATGATCCTGTCAAGACCTCCTCCTACCTGAGCTGTGGCTCTCTGCAGCTCCTCCAGAGTGACCCTGCACCTCTTTCCTGCTGCTTTTATTAAGGTGCTACTTAATAATGACCCCGAATGACCCCACAGGTCATTCGCGGTGGACGATCCTGCTTGCATTTGAATCATATTCTTTCCATTTGCAGATGATGAACTGAACAGAACGTCATGATGTAACTTACTTACCGTGTTTCTGGGCCTTCATGATGCCGTTTGGGCACTAATGTTTTCTAACAAACCTCTGAGCTCTTCACAGAACTGCTTGAGAATAAAACATGTACTATGTTTACTGACTGAGTGATTTCTGATGGCAATAAGTAGCCATGGATTTTATTTAGGAGCATCAGAGGTTGAATGCAAATGGTCACCATGTTTCTCTGGATCTCAATAAAATAAATATTGAGCAAAATATGAAAGAGAAACATTCCAGCAGTATGAAAGTTAAAAGAAGAAGTTGGCCTGGTTTTAATAATGAATTTCATCATGTTGATAATTCGCACCAACTTGATTTTGCTTTCCTGAACGTGCTTGTGATGCTTGGTAATAAACACACAACCTTTTGTTTTATTACATTCCCACAGGAAAAGATACTCTTGTAAAATACAGTATTACTGTTTTGAGCACATAAATCAGATTCTTTCCCCCTCAATCATGAAACCTCACAAGTCGTAGTCAGAACAAACAAAGAAAAAAAACTTGTGTTTTTTTTTTGTCTGACTGACAAAATCTACTACAAAAAAATGAAACAAATATTACAGCTGACAGGTAACAAGCTATGCTACCTGATATCCAACAGATCGAGTGTCTGTGAATCCCTGTTTTCCCTGTTAGTGGCAAAATATAACTCTGTGGTCAATTGGTTTGTATGGAAATTAACTAAATTAACTCTTGATAACTGAATACATAGTAGTTCATCCAAGTAGAAGCAACAAAGCTTATGCCAGGAAGAATAAAAAATAGCACCATCTAAAAAACAATCATCTGCAGCACAAAAAATCTGGATGTTAGATATGCTCACCGGACTTCAGAGAACAGTAAGAATAGGAGTTTGACCATGACAGCCTCATGTGCAAAAATTATCGGACGCACTCCAGAAAGCAGTGCAGTATTTTTCTGAGCTGTGCTCACATCCGTGGCTCAAAAACGTCCTGCGACTGACAGACTTACCCAGTTTGAGCTTGTAATATTTATTTATTGGGTAATAAATGTGTAAGATCCTTCAGGCTAAACTCTGGGGAACTTTGCAGGCAGGGAACTATGGGGGGTTGGTGGGGCGGCTGCCCCCGGCCCGGGCCCAGATGGGTGCCCATGGGGGCCCAGGTCTGGAGGTGCTCAAGTCGCTTAAATGTCTAATTATAAATGGAAAAAGTGCGCCCTCGCCTGTTCAGAAAGGTGTATGTAATGTTAAAGTTACTGTCCCTCAATGGAATATATAGTAGTCAGTCCCAGTGGCTGTTTGACTCACGGTTTAGCCAATATGCTTCCTGTGTAAAAATCCAACGAGACACAAGGCCCAAACCGCACCACAATCCCTCCCCCCCAACAGTTTCCAGCAGCGCAGGCGATACACGTGAGGGGCCCGGTCATTGGCCCCGGTCATTGGCCCCGCCCCCTGGCCCGACGCTGACTTGTTCCGCCAGTGGAACTTCAAATATGCTAATGTGGGAAAAACCTCCATCTGGAATACGAACTGACTCACCTCCAGTTCCAGTATCCTGAACTCCAGGAGCTCGTTTTGGTCTCTGGAGTCCTGAAGCTCCTGCTGCAGTCGACTGCATTCCGACTCCAACTTCTCCACCTAGAAAAAGACAAGCTTATAAATTAAAGACCAACAAAGTTGAAACAGTTCTTCACATAGTTACATTACAAATCCAATGTTAGGACTTAAAATGTATTTTAAAGTAAGAACCAAAAGCAAGAAAAGTGCTAAATATTGTTTTTAGAACATAAAAAGGTTCAAGTCCAACCTTTTCCAGCAACTCCTGATTTCTTCGTAAGAAGAGTTGCTTCTCCTCGACCCATTTGGAGTCCTAAAACAAATAGACATAAATCTGCTTGAAGGAGGTCAAAACTACTTGCAAAACTTAAATTTTTTAGCCAGAACAAAAAAATAAAAGGTAAAGCTGAATAGAAAATCCAACGACTTTGACAGTATTGCTGTTTTTTTTCACACTAAAAAAGCTCAAAGCCAACCTAAAGGACACATGTTGAAACATACCTCGTTCCTTTCAGCGATTTGCAGATCTTTACTCCAATATGAAGTTGAGAAATCACATTGAGTCGCACCATATAAGTTCATTATTCAAACGGTTGGAAGTCGTTCTGTTTAACCCCCAACTTCCCTGGAGTTATAGCCTGGAGTGGCTGATGATTTTCCAAGGCAGCTTTTTTATAGCCACATAACCAGATATGGAAAGAAGACTTTAATTTTTTATAGTCTATTAGTGTTTCAAGAAGCACTGAGCATGTTTTAGTTGGCTTGGGCTGACAGTAATTTAAGTTTGTGCAAGTCTTTAAAGTCTTTGTTCATGTTGTATTCCTGAAATGTTTACAGCGTTTCACTTTTTCCACATGTTGTTACAGCCAAGTTAACCTATTTCCTCAAAATCCTACACACAAATACCCCATTATGACAATGTAGATTTTTTTTTGTATTTTCCAAATGTATTAATTGTTTTAACAATTACTTAATTAATTGTGTCTCTTGATTTGTAAAGACACACATCTGTCTATTTAAAGTCCTGCAGTTGACAGTGCAGGTCAGAGGTCAAACACCAAGCATGAAATCAAAGGAGTTGAAGGCGTCAGTGAGCTCAGTGGAAGAAATTGGAGCCATCAGGACTCTTTGTAAAGTCTAAACTGAGCAATTGGGTTGAAAGGTTTTAGTTGGATGTCTTGCAGCAGAAGGAACCAGAGAGGACAGATGGAGAGATGAATGCAGCAGAGACATCCTGGGTGAAAAACTGCTCCAGCGCTCTCTTGACCTCAGACTGGGGCACCCAGCCAGAGTCCAGACTGGAATCTGACTGAAGATCTCAGGATAGACCTGAAAATGGCTGCACAGATGTCACCATCCACCGTCCATGAATTTGCAAAACAACAAATGCAATTTGGTTTAAAGCTGCAACATAACAAAACGTGGAAAAAGTGAAGCACTGTAGATACTTTCCAGATGAGCTGTGGACAAGCAGCCAAGAGGCCCAGAGTAAATCTGGAAACGTTACAGAGATCTGAAGATGGCAAGTTAATCTGATAACAGTTTTAATCGTCACCAATGTAGCCATAATGCCAGTGGACAGAAGAAAGCCAGTTTGTTTTGTAGTCTCTAACATTCAGAATGAAGGGGAGCTGTGGTGGATGTTAAGCACAACCCCTGTCGAGGACTGAGGCCTGCTGTCACAAGTTCGATTCCCGGCCTGGTGACCTTTCATGCACGTCTTCCCCCGTCTCTCATTGCCCACTTTCCTGTCAATTCACTATCAAATAAAAGCCACTAGAGCCAATAAAACCTTAAAAACAAAACATTCAGAATGAAGATGCTTTGGTCCAATAAAACCAAAATACATCTATTTCTCTGTACATCATCCTAAACACATGGTGAAAGTAAGACACTCTGGACCGGTTATCCAATATTAGAGAGAGGAAAACTGGTCAGAGACAGTTGGAAAGTAGGTAGAGCTAAAAACGGATGAAAGTGTGGAAAAGATGACCTGACATGTGACCTGAATGGGTGGAGGTTCATCTTCCAGCTGGACACAAACATGTTCATGCAATCCTGGAAGCTTCCCATTTATGACAAAGCATATTCTGACAGTAAGATCTAAATGAAATTGAAAATCTATGGGAACAAGTGTAAGAGACTCTATTCTTCCTCCCAGACTTAGCATGAATGAATGCACGAAAAACATCAGGCAATCATTTTAGTCCCTAGATGTGCCGTTAAAAGGGATTAATAAATACACATGCCACACTTTTCAGATTTGTATTTCTATAAAACATTGGAGAACCACATATTGTTTTTTATGTTATTGTTTTTTTATGCATAAAAAGTACGCACTGCTTTATGTTAGTCTGTTCAGTGGATGATTAGGTGTATTTCACTAAGACGAAAGTCTGAACTAATAAAACACAAGTTTCCTTTTTGGTATGAAGGCCGCTTCTGTCTTTGCACAAATTAAAAAAATTACAAAAATAAAATAAAACAGATAGCTGCCAGGAGAAATTACTCTATGGTCCAACTCACTGTGACTTGGCTTCAGAAAACTCATGAGCATTAATGTATAGATTCTGCTGCAAGGCAAATGCATGTATGCCAGTAACATTAATTATGTGGTTCTCACCTGTCCCTTCAAGGTTAGTTCCTTCTCCAGGTCTTCTATCTTGGCTTTATACCGCAGCACGTCTGATTGCAGTTGCTCATGAGCCTGAAACATTAGCAAAGCCAAACTCTTTTATGTAGTAAATTAAGCTTTCCAAGAAAATTGTTTTGTGTGTCATCTTTCCTCATGTTCAGATCTGTTAGAATCTGGGGCCATGCCTCTGGGCACCACATGTCTTTTGTGCACACAAGTGTTTTAACACCTATTAACATTTTTCTATTAGGTATGTGCAGAAGTCAGAAAAAGAAAAAAAGACATACAGTATATACAGCACATGAATAATGTACTGAAACAATGTTGATTTTTATGCAAGGTTTGTTCTCCCATATTGCAAATCCACAACAAGATCACAAAATACTTTCCTCATTTTAAACACCCACTGTAATATAAGAATAAAAAGACTTTCACAAGTTCAAGGCTAGAATACCTTATTTCCATAATAATACCCAATCCTAATTATTATCTAAAAGCTGCCACCTCATTAAAGAACATGACTGCAAAAGTCATGATAAGAATTTGCCAGTTGAGCAAATCTATAAATCCTCCAACTTTAGCTTTACTTCACTGATCCTAATGATTAAGACCTTTTATATCTACAGACTTTGATCTTCATGTATTTTCACTGAACCTTTCACATTTGGACTCCAGTTTTCTTCTGGCTTTAAAGTTTCAGAAAGCTGAAGCGGAAGTAGAGTTGTCAAGTTTATAAGGAAAAAAAACCCTCTGGTTTGGGTTCAAAAGAACCAAAAGCTTGAATTATTTCCAACTGCTGCCTTTTGTGATGCACCTGACTCTGATAAATTCACCTTTTCATGCAGTAAAAAGGCAAATTTAGCAGACATTAATAACACTATGGATGGACTAAACTATGAGTTATGCCTCTGAATGAAACTGGTGGATAATACTCCTGACCACAAGTGAGCACATAAAGAAGTTAATACAAACTACACTATGGCACTAGAAGTAATCTTTTTGTCAACTTAATATACTGAAATGTTTTCACAAGACTTCTGCATTCCACCTTTAGGAGAATGAATGTAAGGTCACAATAAAAGAAAAGGCAAGTTATAATATTAGATTAATATAACCATAACATCTCAATAGTGTGAAATATAAATAAACCAGAATCAGACATCCTGCTGTTTTTCGAGGTGAAAATGTTATTTTAAAACATGTTTTTTCTGATTTAAGAAAAATAAAAGAACCATTTGAATCCTGCATCCGGCTGCTTTTCACCTCACCCACCAAAAAACAATCTTTCTACTGGAAACACTTTCTGACGCATGAATGAAACACCTGGAAGCTTGGATTTAAAGGAAGAAACCAGCTGAAGTTGAGGGAAGATGACAAAAAATAGGACTCAAACTGCGGCAGGTGTTTTTACTTATCGTTTCCTCCTTTCATAAAACAAATTTGCTCATTTTGTCAGATTGTATTAAATCAATATCCATCTCTCTAAACATTCTTGCTCTAAAGGGTTCCTGTTTTCTTTTACACTTTTTGATATATTTTGAACATGAAAATAAATATAACTATTGCAAACTAAAAGTAATGAAAAATATGTTCCTTTAGGAATTGAAGAGAGGGTGATTTGCCTTTTCACAACAACTAAACACAGAATTAGACAAGTTACATTACAAATCTGGTCAATAGTAAAGTGACCATGGCCATCAGGTGCAGTATGTGGTACCTTGGCCTCCATCTCTGCATCCAGAATGCCTCCCTTCTGCTCCTGCAGCAGGGCGTAGGCTCGTTGAAGGGCCTGGTATTCCCTGGTCAGCTGGCGAAAACGTAACTCAGATTCTTCATTTGCAAGCCCCTGGTTTGACACACATGGAAGAGAATTATAATTTTAAGGATTAATATCTCAGGGTTTTGCTAATGTTCACAATAATTACGTTCATTTGTGAACACAAGGTCTTACATCGGCCATGTCTTCATCAGGAGTAGCTGGGGTTCTGTCCATCCGAAACGACGCCACTGAGGAAGACTCAGAGTCCATCGACTCTTCATCATAGCCAAAGAAGGTGTCTACTACGATGTGTCTCTGCACAGAAACACAGCTGTGGTTTTCCAACAGTATGCTTTGCTGTCAATGTTTCAGAGGAATTCCCAATAGCTGATTGAAACATTTAGCATGAAAAGACCAATATGCTAAAAATACTGATATATTATCCTTTTTGATTAAAAAATAATAATAATTTGCAACCTTCACTGGTCTTGAACTTCTTTTATGCCTCTTCTTTCGCAGCAGTTTTTCACGATCCTGGAAACAGGACACGGATGACAGAACAGATAAAGTTACATCAAAGCTGAACACTGAATGATTGATATCAATATAATCAATATAAAAAATGCTTCATCACTCATGAACTGCTCTGCTATACTTTATGAAGTTTGTTTGTATTATGGACAGTTGCAGGGAAACATTTAAGCTGGAAAAACTCCAGAGAATTTTATAAAATTTGGCAGCCAGTTCATCAGACCGATTCTATGTCAATAAAAAATAAAAAAGGATTTTTAGCAGACTTTTTTGAATAAATCCTGAGATGAAAATTATATTTAATTACTCAGCTGTATTTTTGTTCTCAGCGTACATTTTGGTTTGTGTAAAAAAGACACTTAGACAGACAGACAGAGTAAACATACTCTCGTTAGTTCATCAATCATGCTTTGTTGCTCCAGCACTTGAAGTTTGAGGAAGGCTATTTCCTGGTCATCATGCGCTTGGTCCAGGTCATTAAGGGACTTCAGCTTCTTCAGAGGAGGATGGGATCCTATCCTCTCCTTCTGCACACACAGCAACAACAAAGGTCACCTGGTGTGACTGCTGATCAGCCGTTATAAACACTCTGACCCTGCTGACCATCTCAAGGTTCTCCTTTGTCAGGCTCTTCAGCTTCTCCTCCAGTTTCTGAATGTTCTGAGTCAAGTCGTCGTTCCTCTTATTCAGCAGCTTGTTCTTGTCCAGTAGGGGTTTGCACTGCTTTTCAGACTCTCTGACTCGCTTTAGCTGTTGGAAAAGAAAATGGTGGTCAGACATGTGGCACAGCAAACAGGTTAGTCTAAGCTTTCCGTGTTCAATGTCATTTAAAATGACTAAAATCTGTTCAATTTGCTAATTGCCAGCATATTAGAATTATTATTAAAGACACATTGATACTTCAGCTTTGACTTCCTGGTTGACTGAATAAGTTTCCTCTGCATTTTCACATATTTTTCTTTATTAATGATCCCATTATTTTTATGAAGTGATCCCGCCTTGATGATATAACAGATGAATGTGAAATCCTTAATCCTCACATTAGTCAAGTCTAAATCTTGACTTATTTTGAGTTTTCTAAAATATTACACAAGAAAGCTGTGTGAGAAGCTACCTTAAAAGAAATTCACATTTCTGCCTCAAATGCTGTGAACTGATCCATCATAAGTTTAAACTGCCATAACATACTTATGAAGGAAAGTAATAAAAATATACATGTATAGTTTTATGGCATATAATAAATATGAACGACTTTGGTTACCATCCCTTACCAAAATGATGAAAAGTTTAGAGTAATGTGTTAGTGAGAAGAAAACTCTATACGTTATGTTTTAAAACAAAATTGACTGTTTCTTCATACTAGTTCATTTCTCTCATCCACCAGCAGCGAGTTGCGATCCTCCAACTTGCGTATGGTTGAATTAAGTTCAGCAATTCGCCGCTGATTTCTTCGCAGGTCCTGAAGAAAAAGAAAAGCACAGATTTAATATGTGAAGGATCGATTTTTTCATAATTTTAATTTAATTCTATTGGAGCAAAACCACCTGATCAGATTCTACTGAAGTTCAAACTGATGTGTTGAAGAAACAGGGATTTGCAGAAATTTTCAAAACTTCACATTTGCTGCTATGCAACGTAAAAATGTAATGTATTTTATCAAGGCTTCATGTTACAGATCATTTCAATGTTGTGTGAAATGGTGATTTAAGGTAGAAAGAGACACATGAGAAAAATTATTTTTAAAATGAATGTGTGAAAAGTAGATTCATATTCAGCACCTCCATCCTTATACCCCAAAAATAAAAATCTGCTGAATTTTCATCCTCAAGATGTGAGGAACTGGTAGCAATATCCAAAAAGATTTACAGCTGTTATTGCAGTAATGACCCAGGTGGGGTGAATACACACATACTAGAAACATTTTTCAGATATTCATGTGTAGAAGAAGAAGAGGAAAAGTCATAAGCCATTTTCTTCCACTTCACATCTACACTCTGTGTTATTTTTGCACAGATGACCCTGATTAAACACAGACGTTTCAGGCAGGAATGTAAAACATAAAATAATCCCTAAAAACTGCCTCATATTTAAAATCTAAGTGATAGATTTAACTGAAAAATAACCTACAAACAGTTTTTACTGTCTGTTTTCACTAAGGAGTTTAAGCAGCTAAAGAAGAGGATACAATCAGAAAACACCACAGATCCTTAAAATTGAGGAAACATTATTAAAATCTTCCATGTGTTTGTTTAATGCTGAAACTTTATACTGGTCACTGATGTCCAGCACTTATCTTTCATGGTCATAGCACAAGAGTACAGAAGAATGAAAAGTATTTTTCTAACAGTCATAATCAAGGTTGAAAATTCTGACATTGTGCCAATTGTACACATCAGTCAAAATGTAGAGTTTTATAACAGTTAGGCTTAAAATTAGACATACAGCTGCCAGGCTTAGTTTTAACATTATCATCAAAAGATTTAAACTGACAAGAGAGCAGTCTTCTCATTAAAGGTAAGGAAAAAAAGTGAAAGCAATATCAGTTCATAAAATCTGTTTTTATTTACACCATAAACTGTTAAATACTTAATAATAAATTGGAAATCTTATTTCTAGTATTACAGCAATCAAATCACATTTACAGAGCAGCGTTTTGCATGTTTTCACTGGTATTTGGTGAATTTATTTTGGTGATGAAATCCACGTGTTGAAAGGTTTTATTGTCCTCACTCTAAACCTTTGGCTCCTTCTCAGAGTCTCCATCAGAGTCAGGTTTCCAAATGTTAATATTACTTCCTGTCAGAAGACCACAGAGGCTAAATTAAAAGATTATACTAAACCTAAATATGCCAGGGATATAAATTCCTTTGGGTTTAATGTGTTTAGATATGAACGGATGTTCAGCCTGGACTCTGCGGGAGCTTCATGCCTTCTTTCTCATATTTTGCTCCACAGCCTTGGATGCTAAAATCCTGTGGATTCCCTATAATCTTTTAAAAATCTGCACTGTATAGAGTGTTTTGTTTCAGTCAATCTTTTTCACTAGAACATTTTCTAACTGACATAAACTAGGAGATTTAATCTTAAAAATTACTTCCTCCCTTTGTCCAGAAGACTACGGTATTCTTGTGTTTTCTTTGTGGTATTACATAATTGAATCTTTTGTTTCCAGAAAACCAATTGAGATCAGTTTGGTTTTGATTATGCTTACAGTAAGTCAGCTTTTTATTAAAATTCTAAAAGTGAACTTTTCTGCTTACTGGGCTTCCACAGTGCTCTGCGCCATCGCCAGCTCTTCCTGGGATTTCCCTTTTTGGACTTCCCAGGCCGCACTCTGCCTCTTTGACGAGGAACAGTTGTTCATCCAGGGCGTCTTTCTGCAGCTGCAGCCTCTGCAGGCAGCCAGCAGTGGACTCCATCTCCTTCTCCAGGGAGAAAATGGTGCGGTCTTTAGATTTGATTTCATCCACCTTTTGTGACAGAGAAGGAAATTATTGAGTGAAAGGAGTCTTATCTGACATATGAATAATGTTGTTATTGAAAACATCATTGTTCAGCTGTTTTGAAACATTAAAATACTGCCTCATATTTAAAATCTAAGTGATAGATTTAACTGAAAAATAACCTACAAACAGTTTTTACTGTCTGTTTTCACTAAGGAGTGTGAAAACAGACTCCTTGATGTAAATCAATGCAACACATTGTTATACAAAATGCTTCAACAGTTTGTCCAAAGATAAGTAGGAATCCCATAAACCTGGAGAAGATCATTCTGGGAAACGCCAGACTCAGAGCTACATAACTGGACTGGCTCACATGAACGGATGGAAACTGAATCACTTTTCTCATTTCTGGGTTTGTTTAGCTCCCTATTTACTAAATCACTGTCAGTGCATACCAGCCTGCGGATGTCCCTCTCACAGTCCCACTTGATTTTAGAGATTTGCTCCTGATGCTGCTGGTGTTCGACTCGCAGGTCTCCAGCCTTCATCTTGTCTGCCTGGATCATGTTGCTCAGAGCCTCGTCGGTCTGCTTCTTGGTGTTCTTCAGCTCGATTATCTCCTGCAGGAGCTTCACTCTCTCCTGGTCGAAGAAACGCCGTGCCTCCTCTCTGGCTTCCAGGGTCAGCGCTGTGCGCACCTGAAGAGGAGTAAAACATGTTTTACTAAAAAAGGATTGGATTTTTGTTCTGTAATGACTGCCATTTTTATTTCTTTTTACTTTAGGTGAGATTTGCAAAATCAGACAAGTGAGGAAGATGGATTTTTCTTCATTTCCAATAAAACAATCTTGTAAAAAAAGAGTTTTACATCAAAGGAGCAAGCCAGAGTATGGGAATACAACAACACTCCACGCCATGTACAACAGACACCTTGAGCAGTGAGTCTGCAGAGAGAACCCTATAGCAACCATAGGGGTTGTTTGTGAGCATAAAGTTGCTAACATTGGAAAATATTTTGTTTTACTGTGATTTTTACTAATTCGCCAACTTTACTAAATATGCTTTCTCAATTTGTTAAACAGAAAACGAAACATTACTTTCACATGTTCACACATTTAACTGCAGCGTTAACGTTTCTGTGTTTGAGTCCTGTGACGTTCACTGTCCTAGTTAAAACATGTAGCTGATACAAGTCTTAACAAGTAAAACAATGGCTGATTACGTGAAAAAAGTAAGACTTGCACTGCATGGCTAATGTAAAGCATGCTTTCCTAGAGACGCAGTCATATGAAATGTTCTGGCTGCAGAATTTTATTTTTGATTTATTACAACTTTTGTCACAAGTGGTCACTTAGGGAACTGCCCTCTATAGGCCATGAAAAGTGCTCTTCATGTCCTTGGGAGGGTCAGAGCACTTCTCTTTCTCCCTCGATAAATCACAGTAGGTCTATGAAGCCTTTATTTATTATTCTTTCACATAAGATCCACAAACTTGGGCACCATTAAGAAGGAAAACTTGAAGAATGTTGGTATATGAACTCACTTTTTCTCCACTGCCATCTCGAATGGCGTTCAGTGCGGTTTTGAGCCGCTGGTTCTCTTGGTCCTTGATCTTGGCATGCCGTGCCAGCTCCTGCTCATGCTGCCGCGTCAGGTTTTCCCTGAGAGCCTGCAGCTCTTTCTGCTTCTCCTCGTGCCATTTGGCCCGCTGCTCCGTCAACATGGCAGTGTGGCGGTGCTGCTCCTGCTCTCGCGCCCGCTTTACCTCTTGCACCTTGTCTCGTTCCAGCTTGCTTACCTGAAGCAGGAAAAGAGGAATTTATTGGACAATTTTTACATTTTCCTTTCCTTTAGAATTTGCTAAGTAAAACAGGTCACATTAAGGTGTAGAGTCTGGTGTATTTTTGACTGTACCTTGCATTTCTCTTGGTGCAGCTCTATCTGGATGTCAGTTAGTTTGGACCTGAGATCTTCATTGGCTGCTTGTAAGGCAGAAATCAGGGCTTCAGGCTTCTCGCCCTTCGTACGACCTTTCTTAGCCATCAGTAACAGTCTAGAGAACAGCTCCTGTAGCTTTCATCGAGACTCTAGAGAAACCTTTCAAGTTGTTCCTGAGATTTCCAGTTCCTCCTCCTCCTCATTCTCCTGTTAGACTTTAGGGCTGGGGGGTCGAGGGGAAGCAGAGGGGGCAAAGAGTAAGTCACTTAGTCTACTTAGATATTCTTGTGTCAAAATGGTCCAATGAATGTACAGACCAGAGACCAAATGGAAATGAGGATTAGTAATAAAAAACAGTTCTTGAAAGAAGCTTTCAATTTAATCTGAGATTGAGCTTTATTAAAAATACGAATGAAAGATCATTCCCTTCTGCAGAGATGGTTAGAGATGAGACAGCCTAAAACACTGGGAGCCATAATTTCATCAAAAGGTGGTTGTACAAATTACAACAATGTTTAATACAAACATGCACAGCACAAATCTTTTGAAATCTTCCAGTCACTCCATGAATACACACGTTTGTGTGTGTATTCATCACAATCAACACTATAATCAAAGTTTATTGAAGTTTGTGGTGTTGCTATGACAACATGTGGGCAAGTTTAAGAGTTATGTGTAACTAATCTAGTACCAATCCACCGTGATACAATCTCCATTTCATGTTCACCATGTGTGAGTGAACAGAGAAGATATTTGAAGATCTCATCCTTCATGATCAACATTAAAGATTCTGATGTCAGCAAACTTACAAAGAACAGACAAGCTAAAGATGAGATTACAAAACGACATCTAGAGGGCAGAAAGGTGAGAAAACATTGACTCATCCACGAAACATCCGACAGCCTGTGAGAGTCAGAGTCACAGAGAAACGTGAAAATCATTCAAAACCAACCTTGAAGCAAATGGGTGACATTGATTGATGTGTAAATAAGCTCTGGGTTTCTGTGGGACCGTTTCAAATTGGAGAATTGGCACAGAACTTTATGAAGAGGACCAGACTGGCGCCTTGCATTGAGGAGATTTGCTCATGCAGTTATCCTGATAGGTGTTGAACCGTTTCTTGAGTCAATTTTGATTCCGCTCCATTTCCTGGCAGTCTTGCTCACATATCCAGTGTGACTTTTTAAATCATGCTGTCATTTACTCATTCAATGTAAATTGAAAATTTCAGGTTTTTCAGTTGTTTTCAGCTTTGTTTTTCTAGCTTTGGAACATTTGGCTTGTTCATTCTGCTCCTGTCACAAAAGAGTCGTATAGCTTTGAACAGCGATAACCTATCCACTCTCCTCTTATGTAACACAGAAAAGTAAAGGTGAACCATTTCACTTTCAGCATTCGGTATAAAAGCACCAAAAAGTAACGCTGCAATGTTCGTGATGGGAAAAACTTACATTCCTGACTTTCATCTGAGTGATACATTAGTCTTTGCAAACAAACCAAAATTAAAAACTAATGACTGAGGTGTTCATTTGTTCTTTAAACTGCTTTAATTTGACAGCATGTTTGATCACATTGCCTGTGTGGGCAATGTTATGCATTTATTGTTTGTATATTCAAACAATTTTTCCATCCCTTATACCGAGTTGAATGATTTAAATTTTGACAATGTTTCAATTAACGCTCAATTAACATTTAAAAATTCAAGACCATTTCTATCCTTGTAACCATGGTAACTTCACACAAAGTACAGACATCGTCTGTATTGGTGCTGGTGAGCCGTCCCACTGGACTTTATCACTAATGACAGTCAGGACATTCTCTCTTATTAGTTTTTCAGACAGAAACACACACAGTACCTCGTCTGAACAGGAGGTTCTGTAGGTTCTGTTCTACAGAACAGTTTGAATATCAGCATACAGGTTAACTCAGCAGAGAAAACAGATTAAATCAGGCATGGAGACCAAGACCAGGACCAGGACATGGACCAAGAACAAGACCAAGACCAGGACCAGGACCAAGACCAAGACCAGGATCATAACCAGGATCAGAACCAAGACCAAGACCAAGATCAAGACCAGGACCAGAACCAGGACCAAGACCAGGATCAGAACCAGGACCAGGACCAAGACCAAGACCAGAACCAGGACCAAGACCAGGATCAGAACCAGGACCAAGACCAAGACCAGGATCAGAACCAAGACAAGGACCAGGACAAAGACCAAGATCAGGATCAGGATCAGGATCAGAACCAGGACCAAGACCAAGACCAAGACCAAGACCAAGACCAGTACCAGGCCCAGGCCCAGGACCAGGCCCAGGATGGCTCCCTCACAGACCACCTCCATTCAATTTCTCAACAATTATCATCAGAAGCAGCGACAAACCAGGAGTAAATGTACAAGAACAGCACTTTGTTTTGAGTTTAGTACAAATCTGATTCAGGTTGGGACGCATTTTGATGGATAAATGGAATTCATTATGAATCCAGTATGTCCTGTTTGAGGTCTAAAATGGATCCTGTCAGCCAAGAGTTGGTTAAACCTTAAGTTTACAATTTCAAACATGTTACTAGATCCTTACATTAAAACTCGACTTGTAGCTAAAGTACAACTCATTAAACACACGCTTAATAAATATGGAGCTTTTGTGAAGAAAAATAGCCTTAAATTATTTTAACAATTATCAATTATTGTATCACCAACAAATATAATGTAAAATACTGAAAGACAGTTGGTAAAAATGAAAGACGATAAAAGATAAGCAGTAATCAGTGAGCGCTAATTTGAGACTACAAACTTTAATTTAATACAATATTTTTGACTTGACTAAGTTTTTTTGTTTAGAAGGAGATTTGGAAAAGATCATTTCCAAATTAGCTTTGGAAATTTGCTAATTTTCAAAGCTAAAATGACTCTGACTATCTGCCATGTGATTCGTTTGGTTTCTGTCTGTGTTGAAAATCAATTAAACATTTGTCCCTAATAAAGTGGCTCTAAATACACACAAACTCTGAGAAAACTGAGCAAGATAAATGATCTTCTCATTTATCTTGGACAAGATACTTATCTTCTCCAAGATAAATGAAATTATGCATATCGATATGCATAAATTATGCTCAATACAAACAACACCAAAATTATTTTAATTTTACTGTTTAATTTGGTTATACGGTGTTGTGGAAAAAAATAATTACCGAGCACTGTTAGATGAAATCACTCAGTCAGGTTTATTTTGCATATAAAGCACAATACAGAGTTTTGAAGTCAATCAATAATGAATCTGTTCTGAGTGACAGCGATACCAGGCAGAGTGAACACAATGGTTTTATACCAAGGATCCAAAACAGAGACAGTCTGGTTCCCCTGCAGCTGCAGAAAAACAACTTTCAACCTTGTGTATTTATGTGTGCGTGCGTGCGTGCGTGCGTGCGTGCGTGCGTGCGTGCGTGCGTGCGTGCGTGCGTGCGTGCGTGTGTGCGTGCGTGCCTCTGTAACCCAAACAGGTTCTTTTGGTGAGAGTTCACAAGCACATAACATGATCAGCAGATGTTAACTTATAGTATTTTTCAACCACAATGGTCTTTATTCCTGCTTCAACTTTAATATTTGTCAGCTCATCCTGAACTAAATGTGCAAAAATAGTTGTGGTTTTGAAAAATAACATAGCTGAAAAAAATAAGCCATATTCCGCCCAGACCTGATGATTACACCACAATCATGCAAAGCCAATCATAATTTACCATAACCACTAATGCTGTATTAACCTACATTTTACCCAATGAATTCAGACTCTACTCTGAGAGCATGGCTGGATATAAATATGCCAGAAGCCACAGTCAATCTGATTATCGTCACAGTCAGTTTTCTGACTGGACTGTGAATCCATATGCTGGTTAGTAAAATGAACAAATTCATCCCACACAGGCGTAATCTGAGCAAACTGCATAATGTAGCCTCACTTTAACAGTTTCAGCTTCAGCCTTTTCTCAGATTTATCTTTATTTATTTAAATCATTTGTTTTGTGGCCCTTTTTGACAAAATGAAGGAAACAACTGGAATTGTTCACTGCTCAGTTTGTGTGTATTTAGAGCCATTTATTAGGGACAAATGTTGAATTGCTTTTCAACACAGACAGAAACCAAACGAATCACATGGCAGATAGTCAGAGTCATTTTAGGCATTTGGTGAAGATCAAACCGAGTTTGGATTTTAATCTAAGTGACTCAGGTGGAAGGATTGTTGGTAACAGATGGGCTGGTCTGAATATTTCACAACCTGCAGAGAGTTTCATCAACAACCATCTCAGGTTTGTAGAGAACAGACTGAACCCAATCAAAATGGGCAGGTTGGTTTCGATACAACAGAAAAGCAGCTGTGGCTCAGAAAAGACTTCATTACAACCAGAGCGTGAAGAGTAACATTTCTGATCAGACAACATGCTAAACATGAAGAAGATGAGCTACAGCAGCAGGAGGCTGACACTACAAGTCAACAACAGAAAACTGAGGATAAAATCTACCAAAAACTTTGGAAAAGATTCAGAAGCAGCTTATTGGATATGGATCAACTTTTAATGGGAACTCTTAGCATTCGACAGGCTCTGCTCCTTTCCTTCAGACATTTTTTCTCAAAACATTGATCATCTTGATATCCCATCACTTTTTATTGATCTGTCTATCACTAGCCCCTTATTGATCTTTAATTTGTCAACTCCAAAGCTAAGTACAGTATATAACCACCTCTAGTTTATCCATCTAAGATTGTCATCATAGATTCAGTTGGTCAAGATGTTCTACGCAAACATGAGCCCAAACTCGTGATGTTTGGGCTGTTTCTTGACATTTTGTGGACAAAATGCATTTTAGTAGAAGAGCACTGGACCAAAAAGAATATCTTTAACTAGAAGATTTGTATTTTGAACAGATTCAGTCAAAGGACCAGATTCTGTTTAATTTTTAATTCTGCAGGAAGCTTGCCTCCCCCCCCCTCCACACACACCCACTCAACATCCTCCTAAAATAGACAAATCCACATGTGATCATCACAAGGTTGGACCTAAATTCAAATATTACACATTGGTCTTATGATCGTTACATAACTAATTGTAAATAGCTCATTGTAAAAAAACAAAACAAAACATTAAGTTCAAAGGATGGACCAAATTTGATTGGAATGAGAGGAAATACTAAATATCACAAGGTGACATTTTCTCAATTTGTCATGAAACAACCAGATATTTTAATGTTTCTTGTGAGACATCGATTGTGACAAATCAACAATAACTAATGGATGTGAATTGGAGGAAAAATTGTACAATTCCAGCTTTTTTCAAAAATGGAAATCTGAAAAGTGCAGCATGCAGATGTATTAACTGTTTTTACTCCGTCACTCCTAAAAAAATAACTTAATATAGACTATTAGTGTACAGTTTTATCTTAATATACACACAGCTGGTCGGTGAAGACCTCAGATTACCTTTAGAGAACAAACAATGAGGTGAAAATCAAGAACCACACCAGTTAACCCATCATAACTTAATCCATCGCCTAAAATTGTAAAGATTGCAGCACAATTCCAAACCTGCCAAGAGCCGCCTGGCCGTCTGCCTACACTGACCGCCAGGCAAGGAGCAAATTAATCAGAGAAGTTTCAAACAGACTTGATAACTCTGAAGGAACTGAACACATATACTGGCAAACCTAAACTATGCAATTATTATTTGTGAACTCTTGAGAGAATTGCCAAAATATTCACTGCCACAAACCATTTAAAGCTACTAAAAACTGTTTTGATCAAGGATTTTAAACCTAGATCTATTTGGTAATTTGTGGCAGAGGTTGAAAGCCTACTGAGTCAGGGGTGAACATCAACACCACATTTAAGATTTGTATTTGTGACCCCAGTCTTCACCCATCTGTTCATAATCCCAGTCCAAACCTGCAGACTGACCACAGGAACAGACTTTCCCTGACTGTGAGTCATGTAGAGCATCCCAGGTTCACTGCTTCCCCGGGGGTCAAGAAGCAGTTATACAAATTACACTATATGTTAGATATCTGTTGTATTTTTACAAGCTGTTCTTTTAGTTACTCTGTTCACATTACTATATTGTCCAGAAAGTCAAAGAAAAAAAAATTATGAAGAACACTTGAATAGTGAATGAGAACACCCACTGATTGCTGTCTTGGATGAGAGGATAAGTACAGTAACCAGGTCAGTTCTGGAATATCAGTCTGTGGCTCAGGAGGCTCATTAGATTCAGGGACAAGAGAGGACAGGCAGTTCTGACCCACCTCTTTCTCTCTGGACTCCGACTGTGAGCGTACATGTGATGCTCTGCAGCAGCTGTATATCAGCATGAATCTGTGCATCTGAAATAATGCAGCATGAAGCACACTGACACCATGACCCACTTCTCACTACACATACCAAAGGAAGTGTTGGTGCAGGATTATCAATACAGAATGGGTAATGGGTCAGTCGCAGAGCAATGCCACCATCTGTAATGACGGCGCCAACAGCAAATCCATAACAAAACAGACTTGAATATAGTTACTGAGGTTCATATTGTTTTGTTCTGTGTAAGATATGAAGTAAACAAGAGATTTAGGAAATGTTTTAATACAGAAACGTTATGACTTTCACAGTCAGTCATGGCAGTCACTGACGCTCCATGAGCAGTGGACTACAGAATGAATCTGACTGCTCAGAGTCCTGCATATTAATGATGTCCAACCCTCCGTGATAAGTGCAGCTAGGAGAGGATTGTGAAGTAAAAACCCAATCAGGGATTCTGGTAGAATTCACATGACAAGGCCTGCAGCTGCTTCAACACTCTGGTGTTTCCAGAATATCTGGCTCTAACTGGCCTTTACTGCTGGAATCCTTCTGTTCAGCTGCAACCTTTACAAAGTGCATCATAATGTCTGGTTACATACATTATGATGTCAATATATTAGTTCATCTCTTTCCAACAAACAAAGCTTTCAGATACGGCAATCTGGATTCTCTAATGGTAATATCTATTTATGTGTTGATATCACAAATGTATAAATATGTTTTTTTATTTTATTTTAAACTTCAAACACATTCTTTCATCTAATGTTTCTATAATAATGTGTTAATTTTTCAACATTTCAGTAAAAAAAATTATGCTGATTATTACAATAACTATTAAGTTATTTAAAATCTTTGCAAAAGATCTTAAAAATAAATGTCAATCTTTAAATGTTTTAAAATGTACCACTCAGAAACACCTCATCAGCAAGTATTTGGTCTAAAACAGTTTTGTGATTGCAGTACAGTTATTTATTTTTAAATTATTGTGGATATATTACCAGTATTTGTCTTGTCACTTTATAAACATATTTGGCCTGGGCAGCAGTTACAGTTTCCAGCACTGCTGCCAGCCAAGCTGCAGGATGTGAACTTTTCATAGAAAAACGGTTGAAATGTGGCTCTAAGTGAAATGAAATATATTCAGCAGGGCAGGATACTAACTGTTTACACAATACAAAAAGGCAATATCATTTTTCTAAGATGGACTGAGTATGTCTGTAACTTATGTTGGGCAGCCGTCTCATTATTACCCAACCACAGACCCAGACAGAAAGGTCTCTTCAGTAATCGGATGTCCATGAGGCTGTAACTGCTCAACAAGCTCATCTTTCCAGCTTCCCCTTTTTATTTCAGCCAAACCAACTCTTACAGCACAACTTAGCTTCCTGCTAATCCTGGTTATGCAACTGAATCAGCAAATGTTCTGCAAACTAATAGAACCAGCTTCCCTAAAGTAAATGAGCAATTTAAGTTTAATCAGTCTGGGTGTTATGATGTAACATGGTTCAAAGTCTTATCACATTCGCTTGATTTTTGAATTACAATTCATCTTGAGCCAAAGAGTTTTGTAATAATTTTCACTGCAGCCACAATCTCTAGCTGTCTAGAAGCAAACGGAGCATGAAAATACCAAAGGCTGAAATCTGCTGCAATGTTCGAAGAGGTCATAAGGTCATCATTTCTGACATGCTGTGTCTCTTACCCAACTGAATGTATTTTTAATCTGTAATGTAAATTCTCCATGAATGATGGTGGACAAATAATGAAGTAGTGGTTAAAATCCTTTGGCTCATTTGTCTCCAACTTGTCTGAGAACTTCTGAAATACTGGGACTTATTTTATGTACATTTTTCATGTTAACCTTTTCAAACAACTGATTACATATATTAATTAGTTCAACCATTGTGCTGTATTTGTCTTTTACAACAATCATGGTACAGCTGGAACATTTTTTTATTTGACATCAGATTCACTAGAAGCCATGAAAACGGTAGGAAACATATCGCCTGGTTTCCCTGATGCTTAAAACTGTGAAGATTCTCAAAACAACTTCAAGATTCTTTCTAGAAAATACTTTTATGTTCACAGGAAGCCAGATACTAACATTTTAATCAGCTACAGTTTCAAAACAGTTTAAATTTTATATTATTGTTCCTGCTGTGTTAATTAACTAAGGACTTAATTCCTGAATGAAAAACATGTGTAGTGGTTATATTGTCAATCTGGTGAATAAACCTTAAAAATAAACAGAAAAGTTTGGGAAAAAATGGTTGGCAGAAGGGAAAATGACTTAAAACCTACAGACCATGACACTATATATCATATTGTTGGAAGGTTTTGATCTGATGTGTGGCACTGCCATGGATCAGGCCTACTGTCAGAATTTCAATAAGATCTATAAACAATTAACATCTGTCCCACATCTGTGATGACCCTGAACCAGACTGATCTGCTGCAGCTCCGTGATGCTGCTGCAGGCTACAGCTGACGGTGAAGGCCCTGCCAGCATCCTGCCATCGTCTTGCAGCATCACTGCAGCATCCTCTGAAATGATGGTCAGTAATGTGTGCTAATTCACGGCGCAGGAGGAACCACCATGCAGGACTGTACACATTACAGCCGATATTTACTTGCATCCGGGTTCATTTAAGGCCCAGGCAGCTGGTGACAGCTACTACAGCCTGCATTTACAGATATTGTTACTGAAAACACGCGAACATGGAAAGAGCATCGATGCCGTGTGTGGAAACCCCCAGGACCAGAGGCAGGACGGTCCCCAGCATCGTTAACGGGTCTGCCGGTGTAGGCCAGCCTCCGATGTGCACAACAAATCACCGCTACGCAGATAAATAACACACGAATCTGAGGTCGTGTTGCCATGCATGTCGCTGGAAGCTACCTAAATATTTTCTGTCGAAGCACACTCAGTCAAAAAATAACATTTCCGGTGGTAACAGTGAATCAGTCTCCAACCAGCAGGCCCGCTAGTCCGACTAACTCCCACTTCCGACCGACGATGATAAAACAAACAACACGCAGAAAAACGCGCCGCTTCCACCGACTCACCTCAGAGGGAATCCTCAGTGTGAAATCCTAATACATATGAAACAACGTCCACGCCATCTTCATTTTTCACTAATGTGATAATCTGAAACGGCCTTCCACGGCGGCGGTGTGTGGATGAGCAGCAGCCTACAATGAAGCGGTGATGGCCGGTGGTGATGATGCTGGAGCCCCGCCCTCCTCCGCATGCAGCCAGAATGAGCTCAGTGCTTCTCAGCTTCTCCAGCTGGTGGATTTAACAAGTCCAGTCCTGCTTCAGGGCATCATCACTCTGAAAAAAACATTCAGACTTTTGGCTCAATAGAAACAAAATGACAGATTCAATTTTCTTTGTCTGTCTTTTTAAGAACAGAGTATGATCATTTGACTTTATTTCAGCAAATTCAGAAAGTGAAACTCATATATTAATTTATTTATTTATTTATTATGAGCGAAATACAAAATTCAGTTTCCCAGAATATTAGAAAATACATTAAACTCATGCTGCATCCAAACATACAAATGGAAAGTTTAGTGGAAGGTAAAAGTAGTCGAAATTATGCCCCTAGCTTATAAGTGTTTTGAAACCATGTTTTTTTTAAAAAACATATTTTTATTTTAAAAAGAAATTATACAAATGTTGGGTCAGGGATCGACCAGCCCAGGTGGGCCCCATATCACCACACCACTTACAGAACAAGCATGACAGTTATTATGCATAGAAATTTATTTCAGAACTAATTTGCCTGGATTATTAAAAACAAGCCAAACTGTTAAGAGGAGGAACAGAATAATATTTCCTGTGTAGAAAAGTTTTGAAACTTACTGAAATCCGTACCCTGGATTTAGATTTATTATTAAATAAAATGATGTTGCTTCCAGTCAGAAGAGACATGTTGGTCATATTAAAATCAAACTAAATCGGTCAGAGGGATGAATAATTCTTAGACTTCACTTCAGGCAATATTTAATGAAAATGAATAAAAGGAAAGTGGCTTTAATGGAGCAGACGAAGCATCAATTCATTTCCTGCTCTTGTTGTTTCAGGAATTATTTTAATTAAAGCCAAAAAATGTAATGATGTCTAATAGTGATAGTTTTTCTTTTCTCCCTCTTTGCCTCAGGTTAACTGAACATTTGTTTTCTATTCTTTTCCTCCTTGTGATGAAGCCCAGAGTTAGAGCGGCTCAGGCTGAGCTAAGCTCTCTCTGTGCTCATGATGCTTCCAGCTTATATATATATATATATATATATATATATATATATATATATATATATATATATATATATATATATATATATATATATATATATATATATATATATATATACTGGGGCTACATACCCAGAGCTCAGATGAACGAACCATCTGAGCTGAACGAGGCAGCAACTGATGTAGTTGCTGCCTCGTTCCCTCTGACTAGGATTACTTGAGTAAGTAGCCCCTCTGACTAGGATTACTTACTCAAGTAATCCTAGTCAGAGGGGCTACATGCAAAGACTGTGGGAGGAATGGTTAGCTCGACATCCCCAGTCAACACTAACTGCCAAACAACTAGTAGCTCATCCGCAAACGGCAACTGCTGTCACAACTTGAGATTGACGAGGTACGACACAAGTGCTACGGGAAGGAGCCAGGATGCCAGGTCAGAAGGGAGTCAACTACAACTCCCCAGAGACTGGGTATGTAGCCCCAGTAATGAACGAACCATCTGAGCTGAACGAGGCAGCAACTGACCTGAGAGAGAGAATCATGGCCCGAATACTCAATACCCACCATGGAAAAGACGGTTAGAGGCTAAGATCAAGATCACAAAGTAGGGTACCAGGACTACTGGCTTAAGAAACTCACTACCCTCCATGAGCGACTGGCAGCTCAACTGAACCAGCTGCTACAAAATGGGACTCACCCTGAATGGTTAACTGAAGGGCGCACAATCCTGATACAGAAGGATCCCTCGAAGGGTTCAGTCCCATCCAACTATCGGCCAATAACCTGTCTCTCTACAACATGGAAGCTCATGTCAGGCATCATAGCGGCTAAGATAAACGGGCACATGGATAAATACATGAGCAAGGCACAGAAGGGCATAGGCATAAATAGCAGAGGAGCCAAACACCAACTCCTTGTAGACCACACAGTCGCCCGAGACTGCAAAACCCGACTCACCAACCTGTGTACCGCTTGGATTGATTACAAGAAAGCCTATGACTCAATGCCACACACTTGGATCATTGAATGCTTAGAGATGTACAACATCAATAGGACTCTAAGAGCCTTCATTGCAAACTCGATGGGGCTGTGGAAAACCACCCTTGAAGCCAACTGCAAACCACTTGCACAAGTGTCCATCAAATGTGGCATATACCAAGGAGATGCTCTGTCCCCACTGCTGTTCTGCATAGGCCTGAACCCTCTCAGCCAAATCATCAACAAGACTGGCTACGGATACCGACTCAAGAATGGGGCCACGATCAGTCACCTCCTCTACATGGATGACATCAAGCTGTACGCCAAGAGCGAGCGAGACATCGACTCACTGATCCACACCACCAGGATCTACAGCACTGACCGCAGCCTTCTCGCCTCCATCCGCCGCAGTCTTCTCGCCTCTGTCCGCCGCCTCCGGTCGCTGTTCACCTGTGCTGCCTGGACTTGGTGTTTTTGTCATGGGTCCACTATGTCAACCTCATGACCTACAAACCGCAATTCATGACGATCTGTCCAAGTCATTCTCCATGGGCTCTGGGAACTTCCTCTACACCCGAGTTTCTCCCTTAGCGACCACCCGAGCTGCATGCTATTTGGATTGCCAGTATCCATTAGCTACTTCCAGGGTGTCAGTCCAAAAAGACCTGATAGTTCTCTATCTTTGGTTTGAGAGTATACCTCCCTTCTGGTGCCTACGAGCTGATTTTAGGGTTGTCCCGAAAACAGGCACAGAAAATCTTGTGGCCACATCTCCGATAAGCCGCATTGACAATGGGGCGATGTTCTATCCACTTTCTCCAAAATGTGTTCAAAGTTCTTCCAGAGGTGAAATTTGAAGCTCTGTTTCACAGATGACTCTGCCAGGATCCTCACAACACTTTTGGGCCTCTCTGGTTTGACTGGCATCCTCCCCCATCATCAGTCAACTTACAACCAGGGAGTGGTCAGTGGACAGCTCTGCCTGTCTTCACCCAAGAGTCCAAGACATACAGCCACAGATCAGATGGGAAACAACAAAGTCTACCATAGAACTGTGGCTATGGTGTCCTTGTGCTATGAGCACATATGGACACCCGTATGCTTGAACAAGGTGTACATTATGGACAGTCCATGATGAGCACAGAAGTCACATAACAGTACACTACTCGGGTTTAGATCAGGGTGGCCGATCCTCTCAACCACAAGCCTCCAGGTCTCACTGTGAGTGCCCATGTGAGTGTTGAAATCCCCCAGCAGAACAAGAAGTCTCTTGGAGGGACACTCTCCAGCACCCCTCCAACAACTCCAAAAAAGGTGCCCAATGTGAACTGCTACTTGTTGGCTTTTCTCCTTGGTAGGAGATTTGCCAACCTACTGCCTTGCTGGCGAAGCCACTTGGAAACTCGTGACCTTAAATTTCCGGCATTTCTTCTTTCAGAAGGGACGTCCTCAAAAGAAACATCCACTTCTTCAACATCAATGCTTTCATGATGTTGTGGCTCAATTTGAACATGTTTTGAGCGTTCATCTGAATCCATTTCTTCTGATGTAGAACACTCAGAAATTCTGTCAAAAGGTGGCACGTAATTCTCCAAATTTAAATACCCCAGGATGGATGATTGCCTAGAGGAAAACACCCTCCTGTTATAATTTTCAGAGAATTCAATGTCATCTTCTGTGAGAATTTCTGAAGAAGATGGTTTTTCTGAAGAAGGCTCAGAAACTTCTTCAAAATGTGCCACATTATCAGCAGCTGTGTTAGAAGAAGGGATTTCCTTTGAGGCGACGTCCGTATCTGCAGCGTCCATGCCATCAAAATGGTCTGCGTAATTTTGAACTCTGTCTTCTGAGTTTCCATCAACAGAAGAAGCCTCTTCTACCAATGGATCCTCGTAGACTGGTTCTAAATTTATCGCATCTTCCTGGCCGTCACAGCTCGTTTCAACGGCCAGGTCCATTTTGTCAAGGGGAACATCGACACTTGTACAGACATCAGTGTCTGCGTCCCCTGGACAAGTTTCCAAATGGAGTCCACAGATGTTTTCCAAAGTCACAGGATCTTCATCAGTAAAAGTTGCCAAACTTGTCAAGACACCTGAAGTGCCCCTGACAAGGTTGGCAGAAGCGTCCATGTCACTTTGTACTTCATCTGCGTCCCCAGGGCATGTTTCCAAGTCCAGTTCACATCTGCTTTCAAAAGCCACGCTATCTTCAGGGGTAAAATCGTTTAGAGGTGTCAATACCCCTGAAGCGGCACTGACAAGGTTGGTGGAAGCGTCCATGTCATCTTTTTCTTCATCTGTGTCCTCAGAGCAAGTTTCCCAATTCATTGCACAGATGGTCTCCAAAGCCACGGCATCTTCAGGGGTGAAACTTGTTAATCTCGTCACAACACCTGAAATGCCACTGGCGATGTTGGCGGAAACGTCCGTGTGGCTTTGGTCCTCTGGAATTAACTCCTCAAACCCAAAATATCTCCACCTGATATTTTCTTCGCGGTCTTCGACAACATCTTCCTTATGTTGTCCTAGAAGTTTTTCCACTCCTTTAGAGGCTAAGTAGCCCAGGCCCCAACCGATCGATAGCATCATTTTTAAATTGAAAGGGTGTGAAATTCTCTGAAAGTGGATTCTAAGGCAGCTGGAGAGCAAACTGAAAATTCTTGTATTCCAAATGATAATAATAATCTTTTGAACCTTTATGACATCATAGATGAGAACATTGGTGGCATGATGATGTCAAACAACCTGTGTCAGGTTCTTGTTTGTTTTAGTTGCTATGGAAACACAAGGAGCTATGTGTAAGGTGGGACAACTGTCAATAAAAAACTCATGGTAGACATTTAAATCCGTGAATGCAAGTCAATAAATTTAAGTTTTGTATTTGTCCTGTTTTTCAACTCATACATACGTGTAAAAATCAAAGATTTTACCTATGACAATACCCATAAACAAACAAATTAGTACAAGTGTTTTATAGAGTATTTTTCCAGAGGTTAGACACACATCAGTCACATTTAGAAACTGTCTCTAAGCCTCTGCTGATCTATTTTGAACCGTCAGTGAGGAGGATCCCCTTAAACATGTCATATCTTGCCTTAATTGCTTGTTTTGTTCATAAGGAAAATATTTAACATCTAACAATTAGATTTTATTTTTACATTTGAATCAGTGATAAGGATGATCCACCAAGCAGATCAGCCAAATAATTTTATGTTTAATCTGACCTTCTTTATTTATTTTTGTACCTTTTCTCATTGTCTAACATCTCAGCCTCTTCACTGTGTGTTTATGAATCGCCCCTTTGTGAGATCTCCTGTTTACTCTTAGTACCGCAGCATAAAGTGACAGTCCACCCAAAACATTTTGCTTCTCTGATTGCACTGCAAGACCAGTTAATGTTGTTCTGTATGTTTAGTTGAGTTTTGTTGCCCTCTCCTAGTCATTTTTGAGTAAATGAGTTTTGTTACGGAATTTAAGCGCCTGGACTCCGCCGTCCGTTTAACACGGGTATTATCCAGGTATTTTCCAGGTATTATCCAGGTATTATCCAGGCCCCGTCGCCTAACAGGACAAGGTCTCCAAGCTTTGCAGCACCAGGCTCCGTCCACCTAACAGGCGAATTTTTGTGCTAGGACTTCTCCGTCCTACACTGATTTTTGTGCACTATTTTTACCTGTTAGAGTCTAGAATTTGCAGGGTTTCTCTGTTACTTTTGTTACGGAATTAAAAGCGGCCGGGATGATGATCAGTGCCTCATCGTGGTCTTGAGCCAGAAAAGGAAGCAGTCCTGGAGGAGTTTAAGGATCTCCGGATCAAAAATGGAGCAGATTTATAGGTTGATTGGTACTGCCCGAAGAGGAGCTGTCCCTGGATGTGACCTCCAATTATGACAATAGCCTACCTTATATCAAGTATAATTAGCAACTAAAACAATTCAGGTTAGTCATCATTCATTATGCAACTAAAGAGTTAACTAGTCAAAAATGTGATGATAAACCAAAGAAACATCACAGATCTTGATAATGCCATGATGTAGAGATTCCTTACACTGCCTTCAGTAATGGAGACAATTTATCCTGGATTATTTTTTTAAATCAACAGCCAATCCTTCCAGTCCAGGAGTTTTATGAGTTTTCATGCCCTCATAGCAGCAGTAACTTCTTAGGATATTGGTTATGTCCCGTAGGAAGCTGTGGGTCCTCAAAAAGTAGTATTTGTTGGAAATATGGGAAAAATAGGTGCTTAATGGTTAATTCTAAAACACACACAAACACACACTTTCAAAGAATAAAGCCAAATAATTCTCCTCCTCCGGTCCTCAATACACTTTTTACCCTCTCAAGTAACGCCCTCCACTGATTCCTCTAATTTAAATAGTTTCAACCCCCACTGATGAGAAAGGTCCATTCACACCGCTGCCCCCCCCACCTCACCCCATCACTCACACACGCACCGTGGCATTTATATACTACTACTGCTCAGATCGCTCAGCATTTAGGCATGTCTCTTCAGAGGAACTTTTTTCTTCTATCAAACTAAAGATCAGAAGACTGAAGATGACAACGAACAGGATAAAAAGCAGCGCAGCGGTTTGCGTACCAAACGGACTCACTCAGAAGTCTAAAGAAGTGGAGGAACGGGGCCGCTGGGGGACCAAGGCGGAGTTCATCCTCACGGTGATGGGGGCAATTATCGGCCCTGGAAATATTTGGAGGTTTCCATACTTGTGCTACAGGAACGGAGGGGGTGAGCGCTTTTACGCACAAGTGGCGCTCCGGCTTTCTTACCCGGTCTCCTTACTGCTGTCACTTTTTTTCTTCTGTTTTGTTTTTTACAGGTGTGTTTTTCATCCCATACATCGTGTTCATACTTACGTGTGGAATACCCCTGTTCTTTCTTGAGACTGCGTTAGGGCAGTACACCAGCCAGGGCGGAACCACATGCTGGAGGAAGATTTGTCCGCTTTTTCAAGGTGAAACACGGAACTATGTTCATGTTTCTTTACTGAAATGTTGAAACTTAGACTGTTTAACGCGTACAGACATCATGGAGACAGCAAGGCTTTACTTTCCAGAAAGATCAGTCTTTGATTAATTTTTAGACTTTTCATAGCAATTGCAGTGAATTATCAGAAAATATGAGCGAAACGTTAGATCATCAAATCTCTCATGGCGTGGTGGTTCTTGGCTGTAAGGACAGTTGTCAGGGCGACATTGGAAAACTTTTTTTTAATGTCTTATCTTTTTATTGTGCCTTGAATAAGTTTGCATTGAAGTTTCTCTTGCTTGCTGGTGACTGGAAGAGTTGGCTGTCTGATTTGTGCTGAAAAAAATCTGATAATTACTTGAATTTTATTTGCAAAACAAAAATCTTACTTCCTTAAACAAATGTTAAATATTTTGAAGGAGAATGCTGATAGTTTGACCACATTTTAAAGTATCTCAATAAATAAACTATTGTTTGATGTCTCCAACAGACAGACAGTGAAAGGCTGGAACTAATACTGTACAAATTTTAGAAACTGCTGTAACAAAGGCATATTGGAACATTTTCAGTTTTAATGGAGATTGTTGTTTGACATGATTACGTGTTTTATTTAAATGATATTAAAAGGCTGAGAAAACTTTAATTGAACCAGAATCATTTCTTGTCTTTCCCTCCTCAGGCATCGGTTATGCCAGTCACCTTATCATCGCATTCAGCGCCACTTCATACATCATAATTCTTGCTTGGGCGTTTTTTTACCTGTTCTCCTCCTTCAGCTCAGACCTGCCATGGGCTTCATGTGGGAATTACTGGAACTCAGGTAGCTCCTGTGATGCTGCTTATATCCAGATAAAAGTATGAAATGCTGTAAAACCTATTTTGTATTAAAAGTGTAAAGCTTCATGTAGTTTTTTGTGTAAAATTAGCATTCTGTTGTGTTTTTATGTTTTCACATTAGACTCATGCTTCGACAGCCGTCTGAATCTGAGCCTGGAATCACGACTGAACACTACGCTCCCCGTTGTAGAGTTCTGGCAGTAAGCATGAGTTCACAGTTTATTTTATATTTCACTCATTTATATTGTCTGGTTTATCTCTTTACTCAGTAATCCCCATCTCCCATTGTCCTGTTTCCTGCAGCTCCTTCCGTCTTTCAACTTTTATTTTATTCATAAACCCTTTTTGTCCTTGAACTTTTCCATAGTTTGTTACAACTACGAGCTTCAAAGTCTGTTGTTGGAGATTAAAGGGGGGTTTTACGTAAAATCAACTTTTCTGAGCTGAGCCATATGTATCATGTTATAATGTTGTTTCAAAACTATACAGTTGTGTTGAATTTTAAAGCCTAATTCAGTCATAGAGACAGATTAAAAGTCAATGACTTGCTGAACTCAGTTTATAATGACATCTGGTATAAAGTTGTCTATCTATTCAAGCTCATTGGATTGTATCACATTAACTTCGCAGCAATCCCACCTACTGATCAAGCACATGGTGACAGTGGAGAGGAAGGTTGGAGGACAGTTGGTGTCCTCCAGCCGAACCAGGCTCACTAAGAACAGATAAAACGGACTAGCACTGACAGAACAGACAGCAGGAACAAAGAAAAAGTTATTTTTGTTTTCGTTCTCTTCAACATTTGTCCTAATCTTTCATTCTCACCCCATCCGCCACCTCTCTGACCAGACATCGAGTTCTAAAGATCTCTGGTGGGATCGAGGAGGTGGGCGGCCTGAGGTGGGAACTGGCGCTGTGCCTCATCCTGAGCTGGATCATCTGCTACTTCTGTGTCTGGAAAGGAATCAAGTCAACGGGAAAGGTCTGACACTTCAGAGAGCAACATTATGTTTTACATATCAGTGTGTGCGTGTGTGTGTGTGTGTGTGTGTGCGTGTACTTAATATGACAGAAACAAGCAGGTCGTGTCCTTGTTACTTTCTTTGATCTATATTGTACAACAGTTCCTGTTTGATATTTGATTTCATATAATTTTTGTTTTCTGTGATCTGTAAAATATATGAAACATCTTTTCTTTCTTTTCCCTCACAGGCAGCGTACTTCACAGCCACCTTTCCTTATGTCATGCTGTTTATTCTGCTGATACGAGGCGTGACCCTCCCAGGAGCTCTGGATGGGATCATTTATTATCTCTACCCTGACATCTCTCGCCTCTCAGATCCCCAGGTAAAATATATATCCAAAGCTTATGTCACACTTATTGAGAGCGATGTTCAAAGAAGGCACAGATTAATGTTTGTGCACTTTCTTCAGGTCTGGATGGATGCTGGTACTCAGATCTTCTTCTCCTACGCAATCGGCCTTGGTTTCCTCACTTCTCTTGGGAGTTATAACTCCTTCAACAATAACTGTTACAGGTAAGTTCAATAAGTGTGTCTTAAAACTGTATTCAACTCCTCTGAACATTCACACATTAATATGAACCACAAATGTGGGATTTCATCAAATCACACACAACAGTGTGTGATTGGGAACCTGAATGAAAACGATACATGAAACATCAGTGAAGAAGCAGCTGCAGCATCAAGAATAATAAATTCCCCAGTCATATCAGAGGTAATGTTTGGTAGAGGTTAAAAGCAATATGCCAATATTTGAAGATTATATAAAGTCTTGTTTGATCCATCATGCAGTAAAATGTAAAAATGTAGAATCTGATATAACTGCAAAACTACCAAGACATTTCCATCCAGTTCATCTGACCAGCTAAGCTAAGAGCAGCCATGATGGAGGAATACTGAGCTCAGGTGGAGGAACACACAACTATTACCCAGGTGCTCCATGAATTTAGTCTTTTATGAAGGAGATGGTAGAAGGAAAGATATCAACATTTTGCCACAAGTCACAAAGCACAAACTTGAAAAACATTAATACATGAACCAAAATGTTAACTTTATGCCCTGCATGAAAATGACCTGAAGCAGAGAATTATCACTGGCCCCCTGAACACACCGTCGCCATGGTTATTTGAAGATCGTTAATTATCTTTGACAATAGAGCCCAACAGTGAGGAGCAATTTACAGAATTAGGAAGTCAGAAAAAATGTCTGCTTTTCAGGTTGATTTGCTGTGAACAAAAATGGTTAAGTTTTACTTTTGACTGAGTTTGACAAGAAGCAATTAGTGATGTCTAGACTGCAGGGTCACTGCATCCCTACGGATGGGGCACCTTTGGTATGTTAACTGGCTGCAAATGTCAGGATGTGTCCAGATCTGGTCAAAATCGGCAAAACCAGTGAACAATGGCTGCTTTGTCTTTTTGTTAGTATGTTAGGGTTGTGCAAACTGTGTGGCTTTATGTTAAACTCCCAGACCGACTAGTTTACAAAGCAAAACAGAGGTGAACAATGTAAACAAGAACAGGTTATGGGTTGGTGTACAGAATTAAAGTTTGGTTTCATTGTGTTACTGTTAGTGTTTTGTTACCAACATATTTTACATAAAAACTTTAATGTACATCTTTTTCTCCATGCAGGGACTGTTTCTACTTGTGCCTGCTGAACAGCGCCACCAGCGTTGTGGCTGGCTTTGCCATTTTCTCCGTTTTGGGCTTCATGACGTTCGAACAAGGCGTGAACATTTCTGAAGTAGCAACGTCAGGTTCTTACTTTGAATTATATTAAATATACACTGCTCAAAAAAATAAAGGGAACACTTAAACAACACAATATAACTCCAAGTAAATCAAACTTCTGTGAAATCAAACTGTCCACTCAGGAAGCAACACTGATTGACAACGGGGACCCTGGTCGGGTCAATCAGTGTAGCTTCCTAAGTGGACAGTTTGATTTCACAGAAGTTTGATTTACTTGGAGTTATATTGTGTTGTTTAAGTGTTCCCTTTATTTTTTTGAGCAGTATACTTTTCACACACAGTTCTTAAATAAATGTAGCATACAAATAACATTCTGCTAATTTTGGCAAATTGTTTTGTTTTGTTGGATTGAGTCACCGATGCAGTTTATTTAAATTGGCATGTTTAAAAAACTGAAGATGCTTTTTAAATGCCTTGTTTAAATATAGTTTTGAATAGACTCTGTTATCCATTTTCTTCAACCATTTTGCATATTTAAAATGTTATTTATTTTTAAAATAACATTTCTAGGCCCTGGGTTGGCCTTCATTGTGTATCCGCGCGCTGTGGCCATGATGCCCATGCCTCAGGTGTGGTCCGTGTGTTTCTTCCTCATGATTATTCTGCTTGGACTAGACAGCCAGGTAACAAGACTCAAGTCATATAAATAAATGAATGAATAAATCGATAAGTGTAATAATTTTTTTCCTCTAATCATTTCATTCCAGTTTGTTGGTATAGAGTGTGTGATGACATCTCTGGTCGATCATTTCCCTTCTTACCTGCATGAAGGCTACAGGCGGGAGCTGCTTCTGCTTCTTATGTCCTGCATCTTCTGCATGTTTGGATTCCTACTCGTTACTGAGGTTTGGGCATATTAATAAGGACAGGGCGGGAGAGAATATCAAGCATTAAAATGCTTTACATTTTTATTCTGACTTTGTACATTTACATGTTTGTGTTAATTAAAATGTTATTTTTAACCAAAAGCCTCATGACATTTCATGTGCAGGGTGGGATTTACCTGCTGCAGCTGTTGGACCACCACGTCTGCAGCGGCTCCACCCTGCTGATCCTCTCGTTCTGCCAGTCGGTCAGCATTGGCTGGGTCTATGGTGAGTCACCTGGATTTATTTTACTGTTCTTGATTTTGGCAAATGCATACTCACAATTATGTCAAGAAGCTTTTATCATCATCATCATCATCATCATCATCATCATCATCATCTTGTCATGATTTGTGGTTGATTGGGGTGAGAAAGAACACTGAGACCCAGGTTGAAGAAGACAAAGATGAAGGTTTAATGTTGAAACAGTCCAGATGCTGCTAAAGCTGCTGCCCCCGCGACCCGACCCCAGATAAGCGGAAGAAAATGGATGGATGGATGGATGGATGGATGGATGGATGGATGGATGGATGGATGGATGGATGGATGGATGGATGGATGGATGGATGGATGGATGGATGGATGGATGGATGGATGGATGGATGGATGGACAGTCCAGATGCAAGCAGCTCAGGGGAAACAGACAGGCGCCGTGACACTAGGGAGACTAACACTTGATGAGGATCCGACAAGAGACAAAGACAACAGGTGGACTTAAATACACAGGGAGGGTAATCAGGGAATGAGACACACCGGGGAAGCAATCAACAGGAAGACAGGACTAAACACAGAACACAGCACATCTGAACTGTGTCAATCACTGCATCACTGAGTCCCACATGCCTTTAACCAACAGGTGCAGATCGTTTCAACGATAACATCAAGGAGATGATTGGCTATCATCCATTTCCTTTCATGAAGTACTGCTGGCAGTACATCACTCCTCTGGTTTGCTTTGTAAGTAAAACAAATCACTGACATCATGTCTGACATTGTGTATGTTCATTAAAATAAAGATGCCAACAGGCTGTTATGTCAATTTGTCAATCATTTTCAATCATCAATCAAGTTTATTTGTATAGAACATTTCAGTAACAAGGCAGTTCAAAGTGCTTTACATCATGAAAACATAAAGACACCATAAACGCATCATACTGTCAACAAACATCTTTTACTAATTGTAGGCTTCAGTTTGTGGTATTTGATGTTTTCATGAATCTCATCTGTCTTGTGTCTTCACAGGGAACCTTCATCTTCTCGATTATCAAATATACTCCACTGAAGTTCAGTAACTCCTACGTTTATCCGCTATGGGCAAATGTCCTGGGATGGTTTTTTGCCACAGTTTCTCTTTCGCTCATCCCTCTGTTTGTGCTTTTCAAATTGATCAAAGGCCGAGGCACACTCCGACAGGTGAGCATGAGTTCAGCAAAAGCATAAGAGATAAAAGCACATATGAAATAAACTATGCTTGACATGTTCATACATCACCCCAAAAAGACTCTGAAGACAGAACTTCACGTTTCACGTTTCTTTCCTCAGCGTTTCCTATCGCTCTGTAAGCCCGTCGCTACCTTGGACCAAATACACAGTACTTCCACACCGGAGAGCGACAGCAGCGCTCCGTACACAGAGCTCAAACCTCTGACCCAGACGGCCGGACTCACTCAGTTAGAACCAACAAACTGACCGTCTACTAGCAGAGAGATCCAGGTCTGAATCACTGAATGTTCAGACAACATAATCCTTCGAACCGAAGCCGGAGAATGACCCATCCAGGTCCACCATCTACCTTCAGCCACCTCTCAAACAAAGTCTATTTTCTGTATATATTTTCATACATCTATTTTTACATCATTGGAGCTCCTGGGTTTGCTGTAGATGAACATGAAGAATAAAGATGTAACCAAACAAAGCAAATTATAAAGCACATTAGGTGTAAATATCCAGTCAAATATGGATTATGAATTTTACTGTTTTAATTATGATTATGCATATCAGCTTTGAACACTGAATACTTCATTTAAACAGCTTTATTAGATGTTTAAGACAAACCTGTATAATCTGACCTCATCCAATGTCAGAATCTCTTCATCGTTTTCACATTTCGTCACAAAATTGTTTCTCTTTCTTTTCAAAGACTCAACCTGTCGGATCGGTTGGATCACATCTGTGAGCATCAAGTCTTGCACAAATATCCAAATGCATTTAGTTCCAAACTTTGACTGGGCCATTCTCAGACATAAAAATGAGCATAATAAGAGAGAGAAAAGTGCCTAAACTTGTAATATTAATATTCTAACCCTGCTAACTTTATCTTATTTTATCTCAGAGCTGTCTGCTGTGCTTTTGGTCTTTGTGAGGTTTTTTTGTTCACTAAAGTTGTCTAACAAACGTCTGAAAACTTCACAGATTAACATTTCATTTACTAATTAGAGAAGTCCTGAATGCAGTCAGGTGCTCTGGAGTTTATTTTGGGGTCTCAGAGTAAAGATTAAATACAAAAGTATTTTCAAAATTAATCAAATTTCCTTTTACCTCAGACTGACTCTGTCTTGGTTTGTAGTGATGACAAAATGTGAAAAACCTCAACAGGTGTGAATATGTTTGTAAGGACCTGACTGAAGTTGCCCCCCCACCACCTTCTTCAAATCAGACAAAATTGGTGTCAAACGTTTGTGCAGCAAAAATTTTTGTTTGTGCAGCTATCATTTTAAAGATATAAAGAAATGTTTCTAGAAGTCATCCAAGGTCAACCAGCCCCCCCACCTTCTGGTTTGTGCAGCAACAATTTTTGTTTGTGCTGCTTTGGCTTTGAAGATGTTAATGAAAGTGTAAAGGTCAAAAGGTCAACCAGCCCCCCTACTTTTATGAAATCAAACAAAATTAGTGTCAAACATTAGTGCTACTTTTGTGCTGCAAAAATTTTCGTTTGTGCCGCTATCATTTTAAAGATATAAAGAAAGTTGGATTTTATAAATGTTGAGGGGCTGGTTGACCCTTTACACTTTCATTAATATCTTCAAAGCCAAAGCAGCACAAACAAAAATTTTTGCTGCACAAACCAGCACAAACATAGCCGAGTTGATTGACACCCATTTTGTCTGATTTGAAGAAGGTGAGGTGGGGGGGGGGGTTGACCTTGGATGACCTCCAAAAACATTTCTTTATATCTTTAAAATGATAGCGGCACAAACGAGATTTTTTGCTGCACAAACGTTTGACACCAATTTTGTCTGATTTGAAGAAGGTGGGGGGGGCAACTTCACTCAGGTATAGCAAGGCACTGTGCAGGTGTTTTTTTTTTTTCTAGAATCGCTCATGTCAAAGCATCATTATTACGTGATTGCATTCCGCAGCAGCAAACCTTAAGACTATCCAACCAATTGTTAGAATGCATCAGCGCCTTAATGCGCTCACACTTTGATCTGTGTCAGTCAGACACCAGGTTAATAAAATATCTCTTTCATCTGCCCCACGCTGGAGCCATTTTGCCTCAGAGCAGAACGCTGCAGAAGCTCGGTCCCATCTCTGATCCGGTGGACCACATCGAGTCACGAAGGCTGAGTCACATTCCAGGTTTAGATCAGCCCCAACATGTTCAAGGCCTATTAGCAAGGGTGTGAAGAAATTATATTGATGTTGGAAATAAAACTGACAAATATAAATGAGATTAACTCAGCAGGTGTTCGTCATTTACTCTGCGCCATTCCTGGAGAAACCCAGCAAAACGCTGAGCTGGGAGCGTTTTCACACATTGCACACCAACATCTCTTATAAAGACTGTTCAGAATCAACATGTTCAAAGCTGATCGTTTTGTAACTGGGTGTGTGGTTTAATATAACTTTTTAATAAGGGGTTTTGTTAATTGTTATTAATCTTAAGAGTTTTTTTGTGTGCTGCCCTGACCAACTTTTGTCACTTTGTGTCTGTTGTTCATTCTAACTTTGGATCAAATGGTTTCAGATGAACTCTTTGGTTCTGCAAGGCTACAATAAAACATGTATTCAAAAAAGTATCAATACTGTAATAAACAGAAATGGGATTTAGTTTAGCTCTTTATTTATTATCACCAGATGAATTTCAAATAGGTGAAGATTCAAGATTCAACTCTGCCCAGTGATGGGCTGCTTCTGCTGACAATGGAAAAGGAACATTATAAAATAGAAAAAGATAGATATCCATTTACATAACTTATTTATGTTTTTTTAACAAGTTATGATCATAGTTTGTGGACAGGATCCATCCATCTTCCACCTATTTTGATCTGAATCTAAAGAATCCTGGTACCACCACCAGGAATGGCCTCTTCAGAGTAATTTGTACAATAATAATAAGAATTGATTACACTTGGTGATCAATAAAGAACATCAATTGCAAGGAAATCTAATAAAACATTGTTTATTGACCTTTTGATTGACAACTTGGGGAATGAAAATGCAAAAATGTCATAATTTAAGCAAACTATAAATAAAAATAAAATGCATATAATTTGTAGACAGTGTTTTGCTGCAAGTTTTGAAGAAGAACCAATATAATTCTGTTCCAAATTACAGTGAGAATAAACAAACAGCTGTTATTCACACTACACCATAATGCATCAGACAGTGTGGGAATATTTAGTAAAACATAAACGCAGCACATCTACCGTACAAACAAATCACATCAATAAGACTTTGGTTCCTCTGTAGCTTTAATGCTACTTAACTTGAACAAGTAGTGAAAATTTTTCACCAAAGAGCTTAAATTGCACTTATGGTGCTTTAAGGAAACCTTGTCTGCCACCTCAGACACGTGGCAGGCAAAACTAAAAGAGATGTGAATTTCTGAAAATAAAAATGTTGATCATGATATTCATTAGGGTTAAATTCAGAAATGTTGTCTTTTAATCGTCTGATCAGATGAACCAGGGTAGTGAAAATAATGACTGAGACACTGAGCAGGTGGATGTTGGTTCCCCTGCAAACCACTTTTAGTCATACAGACATGTTGAAAGGTTTTGCACAATGTGTCTGTGTTGCAACATTTAGCCTGAAACAGGCACTAAGGAGGGTAAACACAGGCATGGAGCGAGCTTCAGTCCACTTCCGTCAGGCCGCATGGTCTCCTGAACTCTTGTCCGCGCTCATGTATCCACTTGTTCGACACTATTCGCACACACAAAAAGTAAAAGTGGTTTAAATCTTCTGTGATCAAGAGAAAATTGAAAAACAGTCATCCTCTGAATGGTTCTGATTTGTACAGAAAAAATTAAAACACCTCTTATCATAGAAACCTTTACACAATGAGGAAATGTCACACCTCGTTGAATTTGTAGGTTTACTTGAAGTACAAAGAAATTAAAAGTTTAGAATTAATTTGGCCTGTTTAGAAAAAGAGAGCTAAATTGATTTGCACTTGAAATAATCAGGAAGAATCCAGATTTGCTCAGACCAGTTATGTGTCCATGATACATACATATTTCACACAATGTTCCTTTAAGAAGGTTCTGAACTCAACTCAGAAAATTTCAAATTAAACTTCTCCCTCCAGAACTTAATCACACAGAAAACCTGTGGAGGGAGGAAACTTTGAGTTGCGAAGCTAAATTCTACATAAACCCAGGATTTAGAAATGATATGTAAAAAGAAGGAAAGCAAAGTCCCTGCTTTGACGTGCGCACACCTGGAGACCAACGTAAAACACACCTGGAGACCAACGTAAAAAAATATCTGACCTCTTGCCAACAATTTTTTGCAACCAAGTATTAAACCACATTTTGCTGAGTAACAGAAAGCTTGATTTTAGATTTCTGTTGATCTCACTCTCTTTCAAGTTCATCAGGTGACTCAACAGCTTTACTGTCAACTTCCAAATAGTCTTAGAAATTTGTGCTTAAATAACCACTTCAGCGGGCTGCACAGTGGTGCAGTGGGTAGAGCTGTTGCCTTGCAGCAAGAAGGTTCTGGGTTCGATTCCCGGCCCCGGTCTTTCTGCATGGAGTCTCCATGTTCTCCCTGTGCATGGTGGGTTTTCTCCAGGTACTCCGGTTTCCTCCCACAGTCCAAAAACATGACTGTCAGGTTAATTGGTCTCTCCAAATTGTCCCTAGGTGTGAGTGTGTGTGTGCATGGTTGGGTGTCCTGTGTGTCTCTGTGTTGCCCTGCGACAGACTGGCGACCTGTCCAGGTGACCCCGCCTCTCGCCCGGTACGCTAGCTGGATATAGGCACCCGCGCCCCTCCCAACCCAACCGAGGGACCAGGGTGTAAGAAAATGGATGGATGGATGGATGGATGGATGGATGGATAACCACTTCAGCACCTGGCTTATAATGACGAGCCTCTAAGACATATCAGCAGTAATTACTCATGGCCAAATTGTACATCAGAGAAAAATATAAAAATCTGAAGGTAAAATGTGTTGGACTGAAAGCAGCTTTTTGAGTCAGTAAGTGTGAACTGTCAAACTGGATAATGTAAATTCTCTTCAAGGGTTGGGATTAGAGTAATTGGTGTGTAAGCATTAACATCTAAAAATACATGACCAGAGGCGCAGGAGTGGAGTCAGGTGTGTAGGTTATGTAGAACTAGTGTAACTCTGTTGCACTGTCATTTCAACAATATACGTAATATACAGTAAAACAAAATGATCATTTTCAGAGCCATATTGTTATAGACTGAGGTTCAGACAACATAAACTAAGAAACTAAACTGGGTTGTCTAATTTTCTTAATTTTATGAAGAAGCTTTGTTTGCAGAGCAGAACCAGCCTTTTTAAAGTCACGGCTGTGATGATGGAAAATAAAACACACTCTCCATAAGATTTCAATCTGACATGCTACTGATAAGAAAATCAAGCTATGATGTTTCCTCCACAGCAAAGCTGGAACTGATGGTGGATGTGCAGAAACTTCCAATATGTAGGTGAAATAAAAATCCTTGTGCTGGACTGCAGTGCAGAGTTGTGCAATATATTTACGAGGTTCCCGTCAAGCTGGAGCTGGGTTGTTTCGCTATGACAGGAATATACTGTGTGGTCGTTATGGGAATGTCTTGTAGAGTATAGAGCATCTCCAGGAAATTAGCAGTGAAAATCCATTTTAAACAACCAACACTGTAGCAGCATCCCTGACTCCTTTCACAATTAAAGAGCTTTTCTCAAATTTGTCACGATCCAGTCATATTTGAATGAGTTGCAGAGATCTTTGAACGGTCCTAATCAGTTGTGGAGTCAGCTTAATGTGCGTCAAACACATTTTAATACGTCCTCAGGAAACCAGCTGTTACATGAAGAGATCTGAACATGCTGTGTTTTAGTGTCTAAGAGCAAAAACCAAACTTTAATCAGGCAATCCTTTATTTATTGGCAGTGATCTGCTGCGAGACCACTAAAAATATTATTTCCCCTTTTTACTTTATTATATATAAATTAAGTTCAATTTAGTCATTTATAATTTTCTCACAAATCTAAACTCCCCGACTTACCCCATTTACTCCCTACAAGAACTGGACAGGCTGCATGTCTGGTCCTGTAGTCTCCTTCTCCACTTCTGAAGAGATTATACCAGAACACTGCTGTTCCCTGTAGATACATTTGTTTCAGTTTTATATTTATTTCTTTATTCAGTTCAGTTTTATAAGTCTCAAAAACAAAGTGAAGTCATGACAGATTCAAAGTTAAGTTAAGAAGATACATTCAAATTGATCCTTGTGATAAAATAATGCAGTAAAGTTCAGTTTTTATTCAACAAAGAAAGGAACAAATATTGTAAAATGTTCTGTTTATAGTAGAGATTAGAACAAGTTTCATTATTAGAATAATTTGGAAAGAAAGAAAACATTCAGTAAAACAACAACAACAAAGAGATTTCAGGTTTTATCACCTTTCTTGGCCAGATTGCAGCTCCAAAGTCAGGGAAGACTGTCGCTCCTCCGGCCTCGACGTCACTCATCTGAGAACCAACACAATTACAAATGAGGACGTAGAAAACTTTACCACCACAATAACAACACTGTGAAGCTTATACCCCTAATTTAGGGTATTTGTAACTTTTTTGTCCTCTCAGACTGATAAACATCCGTAGTTAAAGACAATGGAAGAATTAAATAGATTGTCACATGGATAAAATTCAGGTTGAAAAAGATTTAGACCTCGTCTGCTTTTGCTGAGATAGAACGTTTGTAATAACTGGTGTTTTCTGTTTTCTAAGGGTTTGTTTGCTGTGTTACAACAGTGTTACTATCAGAAAATGTGTTCACTTCAACCGAGAGTGAAGTTGACATTTATGTCAAATGAGGACAGGAAGGATTCCTGCTCAGACTGAACTGTAACTTATAAATATTTGTCCCTGAGATCAGTCACAGAACAATTTTATCTGAAGTTTTTACAAACAAATATGATCATATTTCTCTCATTGAGAGATAATCTTTACAAAGCAACTCAAATTGCTCCAAATCCCCTGGCACAGTAGAAATTAGCTGTTCTGAAAGGAAATTTTGAAAACTGCTACACCAGTTTTCAAAACATTTAACTCACATACAATGTAAAAATCTGCAGTCTGGGCTTGCTGCCATTGGAGTGCAACATAAAGTTATGATACTTCCGGACCAACAACTCCATGTTATAATCTTGCTGTAAAGTTTTATACTTAATGGAAGATACACATATTTAATGAAATACAGTGGGCCTGGAAGTGAAACCTCCCTGAGTGCCAAACAGTTTTTCTGTCATCAGATCATTTATAGTGTAGATTTTAAATAAAATCAGCATTTGTTTTCATTCAAACCACTTTTTGTGTGGAGGAACTCCTGACTCCAGTCTGCAGCGGCTCTCTGCACAGCAGCAGAGTTCTGTGCCAGTCATTGATTGATTGGTTGTTTGTGTTTTACTTTATGATATGATTTTGGTTGTAACAGGTACATAGAGCCTTGTATGTTTACAACAAGATTCCCCGCTTATTGCTGTCACTCAATTTATCCTAAGTATGAAGTTTAGATCTGTACTTTGTTTTCACAGAGGCAACGACAGAAAAGCCATTCTCAGAGGAACGAAGTGGCAAAAAGGACTCAGGCAGCCTGAAGTGACCCAGAGCAGATTTTTCTTTTGCCCTTATGTGACCTAAATCTCATCTTTTCATAACAGTCTGAAACCATAAATCAGATTCTATAAATGTGATCCAGACATTGTTTCAATCAGCAGGTACAGCGATCAGTGAGCTCCTCTGCTACGGTATGTTTTGTTGGACAGAGACGGTTTACTAATGCCGTCTCTCTGAAGGATTTCTTGCTTTCAGTAATTATCAATTCTTTTCTTAAAAAACAGATATCTTGTGCAGAGATCGTGGTGTAATGTTTCGGTTTTTCTTTTTCACTCAGAGTTTCCTTCTGTCCACTGACAGAATTTTAAGACATAAGACCAACCCATCTGCCTTCATTTATTATGATGTATAGTGGGGTGAAAAAAGTGGTCAACCTTTACCGATTTCATTTTATTTTTTAGCATGTCTTTCATACTTCAGTGTTTTAGAACATTAAACCAATTCAAATGCTAGTCAATCCCGAAATACAGTTTTTAAAAGATGATGTTTATTATTAAGGGAGAAGAAAATCCAAATCTAAATGACCCTGTGTGAAAGTGTGATTCCTCCCCAAATCTTACAACTGGGTGGGCAACTCTTGGCAGCAACAACTGGCAATAATTTGCAATGAGTCTTCTACAGCTGTGGAAGAATTTTGGCCAACTCATTTGTGCAGAAATGTTGTAATTCATTCACATTGGAGGATTTTCCAACAGTTTATGGTCAAGCCTCATCGTTGTTTTTCACTAATATTCATATGGTTTGATGTTCTGACACACCAAGTGTGACAAACATGCAAAAAAAAGGGAAATCAGGAAGAAGGCAAACACTTTTTCAGACCACTGTATCCTGTAAATACAAACATACCATAATATTGTTCATCATATGTTGGATTTTGGTGTTTTATGGAGGACGACCTCTCATTTCTGTCTTTTCTTAACCTTAAACACCCCCTAACCTTTCTTTTTTTTTTGACTCCAGTCAAAAGCAGGTTTCTATTCCTGTGTCCCGCAAATAACACCTCCTGTGAGAATAACATGGACTGATTTGGGAGTTTCTGACACAAGGGAAACCACAACCAGTTAGAAAATAATAAGAAATGATATGGAAAACGGATAAAGACCCACAAATACAAAACGGGGCACATGAAATGCAAGTGATATTTGACTAAATGTGATTTGGAATGCAATAGGTGTAGTAGAATAAGGATCTAATGAAAAAAAGCTGTTGTCTATAATGACAAATGTCTTGTGCAAGAAAAACACTGGAAGAAGTCCTAGTTATGAGGAGCAGAGAAAACGTAATGGAATAAAGCTGTGATGAGACGGTATGATCCAGAGAGCAACCTGGGGATTGTAAAATTATTCCTTTTCCGGTCACTGGTTGGGAACGTTCTGTTTAGTCTGGAGCCATTTGAAAAACATCAAGTCTGTTCTGCTTCTTATTAGTTCAACTAAAAAGAACATGCAGCAAAAACCGGGAGTCACTTTTAACACCGTCAACAATCAGCCGGTCAACAATCAGCGGCGACTGAATGCTTGTACTTACGTAGTTTAAAAATGTCGCCAATCGATTTCCAGTGCCTAACCTTTTGAAAGCATCAGGTTCCTCTTTCTATAACGATAAAATTTAAGAGAAAATTCAAGATAAAAACAAGACACATCATTACTTACATAATTTAGGAAGGTAGCAAGTCTATTTCCATCGACCTTGAGACTGATGTCAAAGGGGCGCTGCAACAGATGTTTATACGTTTAACTTATTATCTGAAAGTCTCACACTGGGAGCCTGCCGCTTAGGGCACACACTGCACTCAAATTAAAGGTCAGATTTCATATTCAAACGTTTCAATTTCGACCAGATAAACTGTCCTCATCACACAGTTTTCTTATAGAAGCATACCTTGCACATTATTTACTAAAATAATGGGGAAAAAAAATTAATTAAAATCCTAATGAATTTTAAGTTTTCCATGATGCAAATATTTTCAGTTGTTGACTGAAAATTTTTTTATATTTATCATAGTTGAATTAAAAATCTATCAGATCTTTTAGATGTCTAATGAGGTTTCATATTTAATAAGTTCAAATGTACTAAAAGTAACTGTTTAGCATGCTTTTAAATGATCATTTTAGAGTTTTGCAAAAGTATTCACTACTTTTGAACCACATTTCATCACATAACAACCAAAAATGTATCTTATCTGATTTTTTTAGCAGTATATAATACAGTGGAGATTAGTCTAAATCTGAAATTAATTATTAGAGGAATTTTCAGATTCCACCAAACATCAAAATATCACTAAAAATGAAACTCACCCTTGAGAAATCAAAATGTGGCTCATATTGTCCTCCAACTCCATAGTTTGCAACCTGACAAGCCATTTATAGAAAGTTAATTAACAGAAAATAAGAAGTGATAAGTGATAATAAAGGTCAATTACCTGGAGTAACTCTGCAGTTTGTACGGTGAGTCCAGTGATGTCTTCTATTCTCTGATTAACTCTTTCGATTACAGGGTCCTCCTCTGCCTCCAACCATGCACTGAATACAGAAACACAAAATGCATGCAGACACACTAAGTGCTCAGTTAAACGTAGTGGACAGCTTATTCAACTGTTAACCTTTGTAAACAAATAATATGGATAAATGCATGTCTGAATCAATCTTTACCTTGTTAAGTAGAACTGGTAAAGACTCTTATAACTCTGGTCTAAATAAATGACAATCCGCTTATTAAAACAGATTGAAAGTTTTAAATACAGGTTATTGGTAAAGTTAGTTATTCTGTGTCTGTATTCTAACTCTGTTTGCTGTTGGACAAAGCGAAGCAGCTTATGTTTCATAGCTATGGAGTAGGAGGGTTTGCAACACTGTTCAGAACCCATCTCTGGTTCTGGACCAGAAAAAAACACAAGCCTGACAAACCACATTACATGGTTTTATGATGGCAGAAAATTATCTGGTGTAACCAAACCGAGACATTTACATCAAAATGGCTTAACAAGCACAATTTATTTGATTTATAAATAACCCCAGATGTTGATTCAGCCATTAAATTAATTACACTCCTATATTTAACTGATGTTTCTTTGCCACATACATTTTTTTTTTTCACTTCTTTCAAAATGCTCTGTGTTTCACCTGCTTCTCAAAGAATCTGGTTTTCCTCTGCAAATTATCCATCACCATCTATTAACATTCAGCAGTTCATGCTGGTGATAAATATTCATGACTCTCACATAAATTATCAATACTTTTTGGTGTCAGTCTTATTAAAAACTAGAACACAAACGAGCATGAAATCACATTAATTACTATTGAAGTAAGTTAATCTGAACCACGATGAAACAGTTGTTTGTTTGCTACATAAAAGGTTGCATTTTATAGTGGCCACAAGCAGATATGCAGTAACAGTGAGTAAGAGCATAATGCCTACCAGACATGACATTTTAGAGAGTAAAACCAGCATAAGGGAGCACATTGATTCTACATCTTTATTACTGACCTTTTGGACACTCTGTAGTTGGCTGTGGTCAGAACTCCTGTTTTGGGATCACGAACAGTAGCTCTGGCAAGCTTAAAAAACAACACAAAGCACGAAATAAACATTATAATAGAGGAACTCATCTACTAGTTCATTTGTTTCCACAGTGGTTTTAGGTTGCATGTTGATTTTCAGCTCATTCACATGACAATGAATCCACCCAACTCTTAAACAATTAAATTACTTTTAGGAAAAGTAACGTAACATAATTGCCAGTGTGATTTGACAATGTAAAGAAATACAAATAGGTAATTAATACAAATAGGTAATTAATGTTGTTTTTCTATCTTCCACACTCAGAAACTTCGTTCAGAAGTGCATCTCTATGCTTTTGTTAAAGCAGGATGATTGTGCTCTGGATCAGGGGCACAAAGACATTGTTTGGTTGAGGTGAAGGACTCGTGCATCACTATAGATCACATGTGTCAAACTCAAGGCCCGCGGGCCACATGTGGCCCGCCGTGTCATTTTATGTGGCCCCCCAGCGTTTTATAGGATCATGATTGACTTAAAATAGGTTTTCAGCACGAATTGACTACAAACTACATCTCCCATAATGCATTCCGATTGTTACCAGCCAACATTACGGCTTCTCGCCACTAGAGAGCAGCAGAGTCACCTTGAGCTGCTTATTGATTTTCCCAGCGAATAAAACTGAGACGTCGACAAGCTAACATCAAAATGTCCAAGAAAAGAAACATCGATTTACAAGACTGTAAATGAAGATGTGTGTGAGTTGGTGTCAGGGCGGCAGCTAGAACTTTTTTTTGTTATCCGTTATCTTGACCGACAACATAAAAAAAAATCGTTCATGTACTATTTTTATCCGTGAAATTACAACCATATTAACATCGGCTATTTAGCCGCATTTTATGCGGTTTAGTTGATATTCACCGTGAATCCAGATCCCACATTTCTCTCCGTAGTGACAAAAACTTCTGACTGAGGCCTCAGTAACTTTTAATAAAATAAATTAAGCGACTTCACTTAGCATCACTTCACCCGCTGGGGTCTGAACGCATTTCCTCCTCTGCAGAAAAATCTGCGCTAATTCATCAGTCAGTTGGATCTGTCTGGTCCAAACAGATCAACTGAACTCTGAGTGTTTTGCCCTGTGCGCGGTCCGGTTTGCGCTTTTACCAGGATTTTTTGTTGTTGTTTTGCGTGTTTTCGCTTCTCCGAAACGGACAGATGTTCCGTCTGCAGCTCCTCCAGAACTCCCCTCTCCTGGGTAATGTGCACCAAGAAGGCTCCATTTGTTAAATCTTCTGGATGAGTTACTTCCAGCGGTTTTTAATTCTTCGCAGCGGCGTCCGCAGTGGTTGAGCAGCGGACTGCGCATGTTACGTCTAACTAACTTCTGCGTCGTCATTTATTTCCTCAAGATAAATTACCGGCTCCTCAAATGGATTAACACAACGTTGCATTCTCTTTAGTTTTATCTAGTCTGTAATGGAGACTTGAATTTAACGCGCCATTTCAACCAAAGGTTTTGAATGCGCTTCCTAACCAGACGCTCCAAAGCGTTATTTAACAATATAAGGTGTTTAATCTATTTTTAACATTGTATTTTCATACATTAATGCTAGGGCTGCCCAAGTCTAGTTTTCCAGAGCTACCATCTGCAACTTTAGATGCGTTCTTTCTCCATCACACCTGATTCATTGACTCATTATAAGCCTCTACAGAACTGAGTTGCTGCTGATGAGGGAAGTCAACCTTTTGTCTGGGGTGTTTTAGCATGGATGCATGTAAAAGTTGCAGTCTGGAGAACTGGACCTGGGCACTCCTGATTTGTACCGTCAATGTGGCCCGTTGAGGGAGGCCAATATGCTGCATGGCTTCATAGCGAGCGCTGACGCACAGAGAAGAGAGACTGGGACGGCCATTTAGACCTCAACTGCAAAGTGTTAAAGTTAAAATGTTTCTTTTGATCTGAGGCATGTAAACACTTGTTCTCCTGAAGAACAAAACAGAGCTTTTTATTAATCTGAATGAGGTATAATCTGTAAAGTAAAGTTCCCAAATAATTTATATTTATCTATTTCCTGTTTACAGAAAAGGCTGTAGTGATTTAAACAATTCCTTCAACAGATAAGATCCACATCTGCAAGTCGCCTTTCCAGGCAACTATAAGGTGAAACGCTGACAAATGATCTGTAGTTTTAATTCATTATTGTTCATCTCACCCTGGGTTTAGCCAGCTCTTTAATTTTTTCAATTTCTTCATCTGACAGCATCTCCAGGTAGCGAACAATGTGGGGGCTGTCCCACTCGTCCTCTTCCTTCATCGGCTTCAGCAGGAGGCGAGGGTTCCCACGGCCATCTTGGTGGCGACAAAACAAACGACTCCTCCTCGCTTCAGTCTGAGAGAAATGCAAAAAAATAAGTCTAACCATATAAAATCACTAGTAATGACATGCTGAGGAATATCATTTAACTGCCTTTCTGCACTTTACTGAAAATATTCCAGTAAAACGTTTATTTTGTCATGATTTGTCTTTATTTTTCAGACAAAACGTGCAAACAATCTTGCATAATTGATGCGTGTGATTATGAAACCGTTTAAAATGCGTAAGTTAGTATGATATCACTTTAGCAGGTTTGGAAAGTGAATTTTACTAATAATTTTTAGCATTTTAATTTGGGATTCCCATCTATACTGTGCAGCTAATTTTACCTGAATATTTAAAAACATACTCATACTTCTTTATTCTCTCTTAATTTTAAACTTCACCATGACTCAGAAGAGGCACAAAGACTGAGAATTGGGGATGTGATTACACCAGACAGCAGGTAAATGAGACGTCTGTTCACACGGCAACATGCTGATATCTGGCAAATAGGAGTAGGTTTAATATTTTCAATATATAAATAACTGAATCCACAGTTAATTATAAGAAATCAAAGAATTTTGCAGTTCTCCTCTCTGTCAACAAAACAGAGAAAAATATTAGTTGGCACAAATCAGGAAGTTATTTAGTGTTCACAAACCTTTTCAGTCAGTCAAAACACTGAAAAAAACCTTTCAGTTCAGGACTTATTTGAAGAAAATGGCAAACAGGAAATACTGGAGCACACTGGTGCTTGTCTTAATGTGGTGTGAGTAGAAACATAAGAGACTTCAAGACCTCGTATGTCTTCAAAGTCATAATTAACCACAGTTAACCTGAAACAGGTGTAAAAAAAATCACTGAAACTATAGTAAAGTCATGTCACAACCTCACTGGATGATGAACAAAAAAACTGGAGCTCATCCATGTGTTGACAGTTATTTTATCCTTAGAATAATGTTTTCTTTAAACGGTTAGGAATGAGTTATTCTCCATTTCTATTGCATGAAGTTTGTTGGGATTGCATAGACTGAACACATAGGTGAGCTCCACTCTTATTTTGTTAAACCAGTAGGTTCACTGAGAGGACTGTTCTGTCCTATCAGTGATTCTTGGACACCTGTTTTCTCTGATAAAGACATCATGAAAAGTCCAAATCTCACCATCTGGAGCCCCTCTCCTCTGCACAAAGCCTCGTAGGACTCCCTCTCTGGCAGATGGTCTTTCGGTCGGGTGTAAGTCCCCAGCTGGATGGGCTCCTCAGAGGCCGGCTGATAGGCCTGGTTCATCTCATTGAGCTGTTTGGACAGCAGCCGCTCAAAGTAACGCAGGTTTCCTCCTGCCCTCTCATGGCTGGGGTCTGTCAGTGGAGAAAGGATGCATTGTTAGCATCTCAATAAGCAATCAGAAAACCTGCCAATCTGACTAATTTAGGTTTCCCAACTTCTATTATGTCTTCTGAAACAAAGCGAAGCCATGAATCTGACACTGTGAAATGCAAGATTTAATTAAAAAAAAGGGGACAAAGGTTATTTTCATATTTTTTGTGAAGTGAGTTTATTTCATTAAGCGCTGTATGGTGCAGATGATCAAAAATGAAACTTAATCTCTTTAGATGTAATTCTCTTCAGATTACTATTTAACAAAACGGATGTTCATATCAAGAGAGAAATAATAATAATAAAATCTGCACAGATTATGAGAACTTCTCATACATTCAGGGACTATAAAATATAAAGCAAGCAGAAAAATGGTCAGATCTTACAATCAGGCTAACAACTAGATTACTTTAATCATTTTGGTCAACTTTAAAATATATTGAAGAATACTTCATTAAACTTTACTACTTTTTTATCTGCAGATTTGACTTGAAGGACTGGTCTGCCGCACAGTGATGCAGCTGGTAGAGCTGTTGCCTTGCAGCAAGAAGGTTCTGGGTCTTTCTGCATGGAGTTTGCATGTTCTCCCTGTGCATGCGTGAGTTTTCTCCGGGTACTCCGGTTTCCTCACACAGTCCAAAAACATGACTGTCAGGTTAATTGGTCTGTCTAAATTGCCCCTAGGTGTGAGTGTGTGTGTGCATGGTTGTTTGTCCTGTGTGTCTCTGTGTTGCCCTGCGACAGACCGGCGACCTGTCCAGGGTGACCCCGCCTCTCGCCCGGTACGTTAGCTGGAGATGGGCACCAGCAACCCTCCCGACCCCATTAAGGGACAAGGGTGTAAAGAAAATAGATGGATGGATGGACTGGTCTGCCCTCTAGTGGTATTTATGGAAAATACATTAATTCTGTATTAAATTAAAAGGTGAGCAAACGGTGGAACGGCAATCTGGAAGACCCTTGTACATAAGGCTGGGTATTATATAGCAAAATAGAACAATAGTGACCTAAACAGAAAGTTCATTTATGTCCGAATAACCAAATAACTTCTCAAAAAGGTTAAAGTTAATTTCATGTACAATTATTGCTGTTATGACCTGGGGCTAGATGATGTCAAGGTAAATCCATTACAATTCTTGGTAGAGTTTAAATAAGTATTTTTACAGAAACATCAGCTTCATTAAGACCAGAAGCAGTTTCCTGTGTTCAGGGTTCATGATGGGGCAAAGGAAACGACAAAAAAAAGGATTTACTTCCAGCACGTGAAACATTATTCATCTAAATATTTCAAACTTTTCCATACTAAACTTTTCACGTCCCCATCATTTATGTTCACCTTAAAGCATAAAATAATTAAGCTTACCATGAGTATCTGGCCCACTGTATGCCTACAGTAAAACATGGTAAAAGTTTTTGTAAAGTGCTCCAATGGCCAGCAGGGGGAAGTAAACATCCATTTATTGTTTATATTTGCCTGTCCATGTAGAGTCCAGCTGTCATTCTGATGACTTTTGGTTTCTTTCCTTTACATATGAAATGTTTAAAAACAAAACATTATTAATTCACAGTCCCATATGTTGGAGTGTTTGTTTTCATGTGTATATGGATTTATATGGTCTCCTAATAAAATGTTTGGCAGAAAGAACCAATTAGTCAGTTTAGAGATGAATGGTTAACTCCCAATAATGCAGAAATTAACATAATTATCTAACTGATTATGCATCAATAATGAGGGTAAGAAAAGAGACTGGAGTCCCTCACCACCAGATCTGGCCTAATTTTTATTAACAATAAAACTGCAATGTTTTACTTTCTGCTAATCGGAATGAAATGCACTGAAAGCAAAAGCTGAGGGGAAAAACTGACAGTTTTCTGTGTGTGAGCTGTCCTGGGAAATTAAATGTTCATCGAGTTATTTTTGCTCTAGTTTCTGGCCGAAAGTACGTCTGCTGAAAGTACTCTAGTCAATTCTTTTCACCCAACGCGTAACCCAGGACACCACAGCTCTAAGTGAGTGGCCTGCAGCTGTCCAAAGAGCCTACACAGCAGAAATAACAATTTAAAACCACAAAGCCTGGACAACACCCTTCTGCACTAGCATGAAGCTAAACCCCCACTCTGATCACAGGGCGGTTTGTGACTTAAGGATTAAAACTCCCCATCTTTTCGTCAGGGTGGCTGAATCGGTTTATTGTTCTCACGACTTACCGACGGCCACAAGGCGGCGCGTGAGCTCGATGGCCCGAGGTATGTCACCCATTTGGTAAACAGAGTAACTGAGGTAGTCCAGGATCTCTGCCTTGGTGACCACAGCTTCCTCTCCGTCATCCAGCTGTTTCAGCGCCTGCTGAAACCACAGAACGGCATGGTAATAGTCCGCGTCGTTGTAGGCCGTCTTTCCCATGTCGAAGCAATCATCCACGGTCAGGACAGCGTTGGAGTGAACACCTGGAGGAGAATTCATTAAAACTGTCAACATGTCAAGGTATTTTTTAGCAATACTTAGAATAACAGTTTATTCCGGCCTGTTTTCATCTACATTCCTGACTTCTCTAACTTCATGGTGTCTCTGAAGTGGTTTTATTTGTGTTGAATAAGAAAGAGAGGGATTATCAGTCCCTCTGATAAGATGGCAAGAAAACATGATTATATTCTATTTAAACTATTTACAATTAGCCTAATAAAATCATTTACAACTCGCTGTCAGAACAGATAACCTCTCTCCACCAGCCGCTACTCCCACATGCAGCTTTAGAGCATCTGCAGATGTCAGAGGTTTGATTTTTAGCTCTGTGTCTTTGTACTTCATACTACCTCTGGTTCAACCTGCTGCACTTTTAATTTCAGCTAATGGCTGCACTAAATATGAATTCTGTTTTGCTTGTTTTGAAAACTTACATTTTAGGAGAACTCTTTTTCACCATGGATATGTTTGTCTCATTAAGGTGGGACTCTACCTTCCCTGATAAACTTACCAACAACAAAACTGTTTTAACTGCTGCTGAGTGATATCTGGCCCCTGAAGCTTTGAGACATTTTCTTATTGTTTATCCACTCACCTGCATGTAACGCCTTTGACTCATTAATGGGTCACTAATGTCAGTTTGGTAGCATAACTTTTTTTTATCATGCTGTGACTAACAGTTGTAGTACTCTCTCAATATTCTAGGTAATATTAAAACCATGGCAACAAGTGAGCATTCAAAGGCCGGTCTCCTCTTTCTGCAGTCAAATTGCCTGCATCTACTGTGTTTATATCCCAATAATCCTCTACAGAAAAGTTTTTAAATAAAAATAATTTGTTTTAGTTGGTCAGCTTTTGTTTCTGTGTCCTCCTTGCAAAATTGTTTCTACCTCAAACTGTTCTGCATTATCCGGCTATAGCTCATCTTCAAAGCATCAGTAACTAATAAGAGACTGAGGAAATATGGACGGTGAAAACACCAATAAAGAATCATCCTTTATAGACATAAATACACTGTTACACAACCGTTTTCAGCTATTTAATTACCAGGCAGTTTTCCTTTGGAGAACGCTTCTGAATCCAGTTGATACGTGTCCTGAAGACGCATCAGAGCCTTGGCAGCACCGGTCTCATCCTCTGCATCAGGAAAGTACTGCCTGTGTACGGAGATGTTGCCGATGAAACCTGGGAAAACAGCAAGATTGTAAAAAATCACAACTTAGTGAAAAGAAAAAAAAAGAAAACAATAACTTAAAATGAGCCCATAAAAGCAGTAGTACTTCTTGTTTGCCTCCTGCAGCTCAGGGTTTATGAAGCCACTATGTAATGGGAGAAGTGTGATGCCACTCCTGCATTAACTTTCCCAGCTGGCTTTTATATCGTTCAGCTCAGCTGTGGAGCAGCGAGTTCATAACCAGAGCTACACATGAATCTTGAGAAGATTGAACCCAACTGAAATCATTTTCACCTCTTAGACATTCCTCTAACACACACAGTGTGGAACAGATCTGTGTCCAGTTCTACCTGCTGTGATGAAACACACATGTGGGTGAATAATAAAAGGAGGTTAACAGCAAACTAAATTATCTACAACTTATTTGTGGAACTATTAGCAGAAGCCTAAAGTATTTAGAGGGTTTAGTCCAGCTATGCTCCACAATGACTGTTTCATTACTGTCCAAGTGAATCTGAATGACTAAGAATCATCAAGGTTCATTTATTCCAGAGGTTTGAGTCAACAGGGAAAATTGCTCAGATGAATTACAAATTTATTGACATATTAAGAGCATGTATTTTTGTTATGGACCACAGCTACTGAAAAAACAAAATCACAGTAGGACGGATCAATAAAAAGTTACTTTCATACATGAATGGGGAACCACAGGGAGGACACAACATCAAAGCTGAAGGAGCTAGCTGCTCACAGAGAGCAGTATCCAAGCAAATAAACAGAAAGTTGAGCGGAAGGAAAAAGCAGGAATAACCACAGCCTCAGTGCTGGGGATTGTGAAACAAAACCAACTGAAATGTTTGAGGCTGATCCTCAACACATGGACTGCAGCTGGACTCGGTACAGTCACCACATACAGATGTTTCTACGACATGGACCAAAGTGGTCATGTGACTAAACACTGTGTTTTTACTCAGTGAGAATCTCATAAGGCTTATACCTGAGAGAAAAAGGCCTGGAAGGTTGCTCAGTGACCAAAAGTCCTCTTTTCATATGGAGGAAGAGTGAAGAACATAATGCAAGTTGCTAGAGGTCTGGTAATATTTACATTTTCTAAGAAATCACATTCTGGACTGTTAATAGTTGGAAGGCATTCTCAAAATCAGCAGAAACCTATATATATTAGACTTACCGTATTTTCCACACCACAAGGCGCACCTTCAATAAATGGCCTATTTTAAAACTTTTTTCATATATAAGGCAGAACAGACGCTGCAGTTCGACCAACACGCTGCCGCCGCGGTCTCTGTCTCTCTTCCACCGCTCCTCCGCCCCCCTGGCTTTAAATGTATTATCATACTTTATTAAGTATGATAATACTAATACTAATAATACATTCTGACAACTATCCCAGCATGCACTGCACGCTTCTTCTTCTACGGGGGAAAATGAAGTCGGCGGCTGCTTACCGTAGTTGCTAGACCTGTTGTGGCTCAATATTAGTCCATATATAAGGCGCCCGGGATTATTAGGCACACTGTCGGCTTTTGAGGAAATTGAAGGTTTTTAGGTGCCTTATAGAGCGGAAAATACGGTACTTTCAATTCCAATTGAATTCTAATGTATTAAAATGCAGCTCTCCATTTATAACTAGATCTGGTTGCGTTTATTTTTCCTTTACCTAACTTGCTTTTCAACTAGTAAGTAAAATTTACATACATGCATGTGTTTTGCTCAGGACAAAACATGGATGTTTTAACTTAAAAGATCACATGCCGAACTAAAAGACATTTGGTACCAAGTGGTGACATTTCCAGGATTTGCATTAAGCCTATTTGCTGCACAGCCACGTCAACAGATTCCTTTTTAAGCTCTGTTTCAGTGTCTCACACAGATAAAGGCCTGTGTCCTAACACGCACACACACCCAATGTGAGAACACGGCCAAAGTATGCTCAGATGAGGAACAGCTGCAGTCAAAACATGACAACTTCTACTGTTCATTGGGGAAAGGAACTTTTGAACAAAGCTGCACAGCAGATATTTCCAGTCTGCAGCCAAGGCTGGGATGGCTCTGCTTACATCCTTCTGGATTTTTCCAGTTTGCAGCTCCAATCTCTCTCTATCAGGCAACATCAAAGGGAGCAAATGCTGCTTTGCACATGAAAAGGAAGAAATTATGTCAAAAAGTAGAAAAACTGGATTCAGATGTGGCTCCAATAAATTAAAGATGATTAAGTCTAATAATCTAAAGAAGAATTGTTGGTTAGTTAGTTACTGTGTCACATCAGCAGAGGCAGCTCCTTACCATCGGAGGGATTCTGGAGCACCAGGCTCTCCAGTTCAGACCACTCAGTGTTGAGCCTCTTCATCAGTTTGTAGGCGTTCACTGGGTGGGCCAGGTAGCCCTCAGGGTCCGAAGTGGATAATCTTGTGAGAGCATCGAGTTTGCTAGCCCAGCTAGTAAACAGAAATAGAAACACTCTCTACTTCAACAAACACAAAGGCAAGAAACCTTTCACAACTGTGACTCCTATGTTCATAGGTTTGTTCAATAACTCTGTGGGTCCAGATAATATATGATTGTTTCTGACTCATTTTAATTTTACCTTTATACTGCCCGGTAAAAACGCTTTTTCATCACAACCATAACTATGAATGAAAAGTTATTTTTGATAATCTAGAGATATAGTGCTTGTGTATTTGATGCCAAGTCACATAAAAACATAAAATCCAAGTTGGAAAAAACTTTTATTTTCTCACTGTAAAACTCACAGACATGTGAGTATGGGCACAAATCACTTCCATAGTTTAAAATGGCAATGCATTCTGTAAACTGTCTAAAACATGTCTACAAATATAGCAAACAACACAATTGTATAAGTTTATTTCTAAGAAAATTAAGGGACAAAAACATATGTACATTTCTTCCACTTCTATGTGTCTCTTCCCTAATAACTTGTCTTTAATGCCTTTTTCCTGGCTTTTAGAATGAATACCTGGACTCATCCCAGGATCCCAGGTGTTCACCGTAGCTGGAAACTGTTTGTTTTTGTTACTGCCACACTGTTAGCATGTTCCAGGCTGCACAGCGGCGCCGCTGCCTGACCCAGTGGTGATCTGGACCCGACAGCCACCTGCACCCGTACAAGAGCCTCATCTTCCTCTTCATGCTTCTATTTCTTACTTTCTAAAATAAATGATTGATCCGCCATTTCGTCGTCAAATTCCTCACCGTCTCCCTCTTCACATTCCAGCTCAAAATGGAGCCAGAATATGAACTACACCTGCTGTAATTCAGTCTGTGCATCATTTCTAACATCCAAAACAAAAAGCAGTGAGCTACACCCAAATTACACACTGAATGTCACAAACGTGTTGAGTATGAATGCTGTCTCCCGACATCAGGTTCATTTTGCTTTGTTACTCTCTGTTACTTACACAACTTTCCTTCATAACTTAGCAAGAAAATGCTCTTTCCTATTGGGTGAATATGGAATATTTCCATCAATAACAGAGGAGGCCTCATGCTGTTGGGAATGCCCCCAGTGTTCACAGAATCAACATGACAATATTAGTGAGAAAAAAATTGTTTAATTAATTTAGAGTAACTGTTTTTACTTCATCTGTTAAAACAATTTTAAAAAGTTACAAATCTGCACTTTAAACATGAAGTGCAACTCACTCAGAGAAGTGGCGTCTTGCTGCCATATCATCTTTAATCTTTAATGTAAAAACGACACAAATATGCCGCCATAGACTGAAACCTTCACAGGACAGCAGTTAGATTAGATTAAGTTATTTAAAACCTTGGAGGTTTTGTAAAGGTAGCTGGTTGGGCTAAATTCCTTTAATTGGTATCAAAGTAAAGAGGATGCAAATACAAATGGTTTTATGTTTCATTTTATGTTTTTCTTTACAATTAAGCTCTATGTTGGTCTACCCAGGAAAAGCTTTATTACAGTAAATTGATGTCTGTGGTTGGATCTAGGGCTGAAACGATTCCTCGAGTGATTCGAGTACCTCGATTATTAAAATTCTTCGAGGAAAATTGACCTGCCTCGAAGCTTCGTTAATTTATGTTTTATCATTTAGCGCACCGTGTTTCAGCCGGAACATTATTTGCGTTGCGCGGAGCTCTGACTTCCGCCTCTGAGTTGTTGACGGAAGCTACGTGTTAGCGGCATAACGTCCAATCTTCAAGTTCGGCCCGCGGGGATTTTACTGATTGGTGATAATTCCGGGTTTTCATCGTTTTTGTGGGACCAATAAACATCCTTAAAATGACCGGCGCGATGCCGGGAGTCCGGCAGCCTTTCTGCTCCGGAGCTGCTGGTTGAACGGCGGGAAGAAGCTGAGGAGGATTTCTACAGGTGAGCGGAGAGACTGAACACGGCGGGCGGCTGAGGGTTGATGCTTACAGGGTAAGAGCAGCTTTACGGACGAACCGCACAATAAACTTATATCATCCCGGTCTGAACAAACGGGAGGCGGAACATGGCTGGTAGATGAGTTTCTGAACGGAGGAGCCGTAAATATCCCGTATTGCTCCCCCGGTCTACAAAAACGTAACTGGTAGGGAAGCTCAAATGTGGAAAAAATAGACTGATGTTGATATCCGATAGTAACACTGGTGTTATGGAAGATTTACCAATAATTTATTTCATAATTGTTTTTATCCGATTACTCGATCAATCGTAAGAAAAATCTATAGATTACTCGATTACTAAAATAATCGTTTACAACAGCCCTAACATGGATCATAAACAATGTGGTGAAGTTTAAGGGTTGTGAACTTAAACAAAACTGTACATCATTTCAAAATAGTGACCATTTAAAGTCACAGGGTTTATAAAGTACCTTTTGACAGCAGCCAGTTTAGACTCCTCTGCTTTGATGTATTCCCTCAGAGACTGGACCAGCTCCTTTTCTGTGTGGATTAGATCAGTCATTTGTCCTGCAGAGACAAAAATGTATACATAATCTTGATTTGTAAAGTCAGATAAAGGTGCCATCATTACTCTGTTTTTATTAAAGCTTTACTTTATCTTTTAGCATGCATATCTCCATGTACATCTGACTGGAATAAAATAAATCCTCAGTTCCATACTGTGGAGCAGTGACCAAACCACAACCGAAAACTAATCCATAAAGCGTTGAGGAATACAGAGTGCATTTCATTTATAAAGGCAGAACAAGAAATCAATCAGGATAGTGCAAATGTAATGCACAATGTACAAGATTTTTTTTACATGACTCCATTATAAACAAACAGTGCAGATCAAGGTAATCTCACATAAGAGCAGGGACGTGTGAACCAAGAAGCCTGTTCTCTAATGAAGCAGATATCACCATTTTATTGATTAAAGCGTTTTGTAGTAGGCATAATATTCAATCTTTAAGAATGGCTTTAATATTTGTTTAGTTCTACAGAAACATTCATAAAGACAGTAATCATGCACAGACATTTCACATGAATGCATCTGATTTATGTTTATATCTAAGGTTTATCCACAGATAACTGACCGACTTGAAGCTGTAGGCGTTGATGACCGGTGAATATTAAGACAGCATTTAAGACATAATAAATAGAAATAAATGTTTAAATATTCAGATATGCATGAATAACCTGAGCCTAAAAGTTACCAAGCCAAAGATTGCAAATAGCAGTAAGCAGAAACAAAATGCCTGTTTGCATGATGTAACTCAGAAATGATACACCATAAAGAGTTTGATAAGGTATTTGCAAGCAAACCAAGGAAAAAATAAATAAACAGCATTTTAAAACAAAGAAATAAGTTCCTTTTTAACCTACCAATGGAGGTAAAGATCTCCCCATGTGTAGACCAGCAGCAGCACAGCAAAACCCAGGAGATACAAAACACACGGTTCCTCATTTTGTCCAGTTCAGTAACCTTTAGCAACAGAAACAGATTATATTATATTGAGAAGACTGAAAAAAATAAGACGTTATAGTTCAAAATTACACAGGGAGATTTTAACATTTTTAAAATGTTACAATTAAGTTTTTAAAATACAAGTTAAGCATATTGTGTTTCTGTATCAACACTGCTGTGTTTAACACAGTTTGTATGTCCAGTTCTGCATTAAATTATAACCAGAAACAAAGTAACTCTTAAAAATATTTCCAAATAAAAACTTGTTTAATCTGCAGGAGAGTTGAACATGAAACGTGTTAGTACATTTTCTCATTTCATTTTTCACCTGGATCATGAACAGAAAGGTCTGTGGAAGTTTTTTTGTTATTTCTTTCTTAATATGGCCGCCAGATGGCTGCTGATAATGTTCATGATAAAATCCAAATTTTGCAATAAACTAGAACAGGCCATAAAAAAGGTCCAACCTCATTCCAAGTTCCATATCTGAAATATAGATGAAAACTGATAAGAGGAGGGAGGCTTAAACCAAGTAAAAAGTTGAGTTTCAGGACAAAAAGCTGAGTTTCAGGACAAAAAGCTGCAAAAAAAAAAAATCCTTTCTGTGTTTTAAATGTTTTTAGAAGCTTAAACTGTTTTCTGGGCCAAAAGGAAAATGATCTGTGTGAACTCTTTGTTCACGGAGCAGAAGACAGAGAAGTTTTCCTTGTGAAAGTCACTTCAAGTGTCTTTGTTTTCGCCTCACCATGGATCTCAGCAAAGACTGTAACAACCATACAAACACGTACACACTGTTACTGCCAAACACCGCCACGCATACTTCTGTCTGCACAACTCTATAATCAAGAAAAACAGAAAACAACAAGAAGTGGAATAATGTTCATCCTTTCTTTTAACATGAACAGAAGCTATTTTACAAACAATTAATCTGCTAAGAAAACATGAAGAGACTAAATTTTGCAGCCAGAATGTTGCAAGTTAATCCATAAAGAAAAAAACAGTGATTTGAGGAACACATTTTTAAAAAGACAGCACATATAAGATGCTTCCTGAATGAAATTGCAGGGTACACACTTGTAGAGGTCTGCCAAGGATACTATCAGTTATTTTGTAAAAGGAAACAACTTTTCATTCCTTTTCACAGGGTGACAAAAATAAGCATTTTCCTGAAAGCCACACTAAGGAACGATAGTGAACACTGGAAGTAGATCAAAAAAGTTCTCTGATAGACTTAAATAAAGGCTAACATAAACTCTATTTATGCCGGTGCAAAGAAAGAGTTTATTACTGCCTTTTTAACTTTAAATGTCTCTACAATTATAGTTATTACAATAGAATGTGCCAGAGCCTGTTGGTGCCAATGAAGGACTAAAACTCTAATATCTAGACCAATTTTACTCTCTTTTAAAAGACCCCATCTTCTCCAGCATGAAGAGCTGCACATGTGCTTTAAATCAAGTTTCTAAATCCAATGGATTTAACTTGTTTGACTTCTAAAACTTTATTTGCTTTGTGCATTTTGCAACAACACAAAAATAAAACCTGAGTGCAAACAGATCAGTTTCACCAACAGAATTTCACTAATTCAGAGATTAATTCATTACACAATGTTGTTTTTATTATAGCTTACAGCTAACGCAAATCATAAATGTGTCATATTCTACAAATATTGCTGCAGTTTACACATAAGTGACTGATGTGCTTTATAACAGCTTAGATGATTTTATGAAATGTATGCAATTAGAGCTAAAACAGATTCTCCATCTCTGTTAAATGCATTTAAAAACTTGACTGGTTCATCTAAATAGTGCTGGCCCACATCATTATTGCCACAGTCCTAAAATGGAAAAGAAGCGACCAAACCCCCCTCCCGTCAGTAATTTACACCCAGAATGATTACTCAGCTCAAACATAGTCTCGCCTGTTGCTGCACGCAGCAACACCCATGGTCACATTCCTGAAGGAAAGTGGCGTTCCAGATATTTCTGGGTTCCAACTCCAACATTTCTGCAAATTCTCAGGAATAGCAATAAGTAGTGAGGTAGATATGATAAACAGACACAGTTGGCCGTTTTCAACCAGCTGTACTTGGCCTCTATTTTTAACAATGAGTCACACACTAAGAAAATGTTTTTCCATCTCGTAAGTCTGAGTGGAGGTTAATGTTTCACATGTGTTCCTTAAAGAATAAACCGAGAAAAGGTCTGAGTATAAAAACAGTGATTTCCCTGAACAACCTGCTGGATTCCTGCTTTTTCAGGACGACATGGGTGAACTGGCTGACATAAGGGCCGAGTAGACAGAATCTGAGGCGGCAGCAGGGTTCAAGGATCCTGAAGAACAAATATTTATTCCAACAGTAAACGTTTTAACATCTGCAGCAAACACAGAAAGAAGAACATGACCTGTCTCTGTAACAGCTGGAATATAAACCCCGAATGCACTGCCTCCCAGTTCTGAGAACATTCAACAGATCTAATGTCTGAGATAAGAGGACACCAAGCAAACACTTCCTTCACCTTCCTGCAATTTTAGGAATTTACATTACACTCAATAATTCAATAGTTGAAATTGAAGACAAGAATTCATCCTCCAAGGGAGAAATGATGCTACTTCCCATCACTGTGTGTAAACACAGAGCGATAAAGAGCAGCTTCTCTCCTGACTGATGGAAATCACACCTCCACCTCCTGCACACACACACACACACACACACACACACACACACACGCACACACACACACACACACATGCTTAGAATCCTGTGTAAAATGAATGCATGTACTGCAGGACAGCAGACATGTTGATACTGTAAACATGATGACAGTTTCAGATTTAAACCTTTCTTATCATTTCATTTTCACCATGATTATAATAAAAGAAACAATCCTACTGAATTTAGATTAGTTTTAACGATCTTGATTTATTCTTCAGACTTCCAAAGTGTGTAATTCTGTCTATGTTATGTTATGCCAGACTGCAAAGGGAAATAACTGTACGAAACTATGTCTGATTTGTTCCCTTTTTTTGACGCCAAAATCATATTTTTCAATGGTATTTTACTTGATTCGATGTCCAATGGTGGGTTTTTTCTGCCACCATTGGACATCAAATTATTCCTACTTACAGCTTTTCAGCTTCAGGTTTAGAAAGAACTAGAAAACTATATTGAGTATGAAAAAATGAGTGTATGGAAAATGCACAAAATGAAGGGAACAAATCAGGGAAGGTGTCAACTGATCATTAAAACCTAATCAAAATACATTATAAATAACAAAATAAAACAAACAAAAACTCAGTCAAAAATCAGGCAAACATACACGAATGTCCAGAGAAAACAAACAACTGCTGTGATTTTCACCTCCACTAAACTTTTGCATGAATATCTACTCAGTTATAAGGTCATCTTGCAATGAACCTTCCAGAAACACTGCACTTGTCCAGAAAGGAAGTGAGCATTTCCTGACCAACGGACGCAGTAAGGCAAGAAAAAAAAGTGGATTACATCATTGGCTGTACTTTGATGCAAATGGCATTCAGATCAGTGTTTCAGATCTGTTAACCTCATTTCAGTTTACAGAATGTTCTTAAAGTCAAAATGTTAAATCAGAGACTCAAACCTTGTTTAATTTTATGTTTAGGCACCAAACTGGACATGAGCACAGCCATGTTGTTCCAAACACTTTCCTGTGTCATGGCAACACTGATAACAAGATGCAGCAGTAAATATAAATCAAGCAGAAAAACATTTGATGCTGTGCTTGAATATTTTTAAGGTTAGCAGGAGCATTTCATTCCCACTGTAGGCTGTATTTCTAACGTCATCCCTCTATGACTGTGCATGTCATCGGCCTTTCAGCCTAATCCCTGCTGACAGATTGATGCCATCTTTCCTTTTGTTGCCTCTATATAATGTGTGTCTTCTAATGGTTGCCACAGTCAATTAAAATCATTGTAATTGGCTGGAGGAGAAGGGACACCATCACTTACCTGAACACACAGACCTTTATACTGAAACTGGGCTCTGATGGCATTAAGCCGTGCACTCAAAGTGAACAAAGCCTGGGCTTTTTATCAAGCTTTTTATTCTCTACAACACTTTGTTCAGACAGAGACAGTTTGATCTACGACTGGGGGACTATCTGAGCAAAAACTGTTAGAACTTTGACATTTTACTGGTTTGCTGGATTATTTTGTTCAGATATTAAAAACTCAATAAACTTGAAACATGTTTAATAGAAAGGGAAAATCCAATTGTATAACATTTTTAACTCTATTTTTTCTTCAGTCATCCTGTAAAACATTTGACTAATCAGCTGACTGTGCCAATGACATTTTCTGAATAACTGTTTTAAAGAAACAGAAGCTTTCGGCGGAAGATATGAAAACTGTGTGGGGGTTTTCATAGAAAACATGGCGTCCTCATCCATGCCTAACTGTCAGTATCTTACCTCTTAATGCTACCTGGTACCTTATTTGACTTATACAAAAACTGATCTACAAGCTATTCAGGTTCTTATATCCAACATGTCTTTTTTTAGTCGTCTTCCCTTCATTCAACTTTCAATCAGTCTGCAAAGTCATAGCACTGAGTGAACAGGAATAACCTTTTGTAATTTCTCGAGACCCGAATTGCATTTCATTTCCCAACCTGGGAAATAAAAAAAAAATATCATCAAGGTGTAAGAATGTTTAATTCCCAATAATGCAGTTTAGAATACAAACTGCATTCAGCACATCTTAAGGATGACACTGAATGAATGTGAGCTCTGATTTTATCAATAATTCACTCTGCACATTCGCTCGGCATGTTGACCTGCTGCATCAGTAAAAATTACATAAATTTCAATTTTTGTGGTTAATGAAACATGTTCAAACATATCAGATTTTTGTGGTATTTCCATAAACCGGTTCCTGAAAAGTCAAACTAACAACAGTGGGTTGTTAAAAATACCTCCAATAATGTTTTGGTTTTGATGAGCCACACCAGGCTCATCAGTTCGACCTCCTCCTCCTCCAGAACATTACGAAATGTTCTGGCCCTGTTGAAAAAGGTTCTGCTATCATTTCTCAGGAGAATTCATCTGGCATGTAAGAATAACCTGAGTGTTTACTTAATTACACATTTAAAGTTTGCTGGAGTATATTGGATCTTCTTCTTCATCATCTCTTCACCTGGGTCCGAGCAGACCGGTGACGTCAGTCCTGGTCAGTCGCTTCTAGAAAAATCTTACAACTCTTGTCGCTCTGTAAGCCTCCAGTTTGTCTGCTTGTACTCGCATCTTATGCACTAAATAAAACATGTGCTAATGTTTCACATTAAAGCGTGTGTGTAAGAGACGGTGTGAAACGGTCCCCCCTCTACGAGAAAAGAGGGGGACTATCAGAACTATCAGAAAGTTCGCGCAAAGTTTTGAAAGTTTCCTCCAGTCCGCTGAGATATAATGTAACGCAACAGTCTCACTGGTTCATATAATGACGCAAAACACACCTCCGAAGTAAACACATACATCACTACATATTAAGTATTCGTTTAACTTGAACTACATAACGTTTTTGGTCTGAAATGTTCAGAAATAATCCGAAACATCGCTTGTTGTACAACAACCATCACAGCATGTTCTGGAGGCAGAACACGCTCAGCGATTCAAATGATGTAAAGAGAAACTTGTATGGCAGCAAATAAGCTAATAGTGTCGGCTTACCTTCTGTACACCTCTGGTGTCTTTAAAAGAAGACTGTCACGCTTCCTTGTGTGGACGAAAATCCACTTGGCACCCCCGGGGTTATGAATAGTGCAGCGGGAAAGCGTTTGGATCCGCTGCCACGTACAGAACAGACTGGAGGATTGGGCCGTAAGTACAGGAAGAGATGCGCAGGGACATTGTGGACCGAGAGTTTCCCCCTTGTGGTGCGTTTGGGTGCAGCTCCTGAAGTAAGTAATGTGATATTGAAGTTCAACTTACAAATTAACATATAAAATTAACATTCAGAACAAAGTCAATGATTTTTTTTTCTTCCATAAAATTATTGCAATAGTTTGCCTCTTGTTTTTAAATACAGACATTGTCATATACTAAAATTATATTTAGTTTTTAGATACTTAATGTGGAATAAATAGGCTGCTCTGCTATCAAAGCAGCACAATCAACCCTTTTGTTGGTTTAGATAACTGGATGTTCCAATCAAAAAACAGTAATTCAAAACAGATATAGCCATGTTTATAATAATCTGATATATGTTTATTTTCCATGTTGGTTTGGTGCTGCAGAAGAAACAGCGCCTCCTGCAGTCAATGTTGTTTTAAGTTATTTGAACAATAAGTCACTGTTGTCACTTTTCGCTGCCTGTAAATTTTTCCTATTATTTTGCACATAATATAAACCCCCTCAACCCAAAGTACTTGAAACAAGATCTGTGATAGCATTTCAGATCCTTAAATTATTTACTTTATTTAATTAAATTACTGAAGATGTAGTGTTAACAAAATACCATTCAATAATTTAACCCTCACATTTGGAACGACCTCTATATGGTCTTGATTGTAGCTCATATGTTCTTAAATGTTAAAAATATATATTTTAGCTCGGTTTCCATGTAACTTTAGTTCTAATTTATTATTTCAATGATCTGTCAAAACATTTTAGTAAGACTTCTCTTTATTTGATTCCATGGCATGTCTAACTTGATCTCAATGTCTGATATTCTTTTGATGTAGTTTTTAACTAATCAAAAGAATGTTTTCATCATAAATGATGAAATCCTTATGTTCATCCATTTCTTTTAATTTATTTATTCAAATAGGATTCGTTTCTTAAATTTATAGTTTTTTCTTTCGTTGTAAAAATTAGTTATTTTAAGGCACTTTACTAAACAAACAGCCCCAATTTATTTATACTCGATATATGCTCCGTTATTTCCTCCAAGAGCCTATAAAAATGGGTTGCGATGCTTTCTCAAGCAAGTTTTTATTTTTCTTATTACAGTTCATCGTTTATGTTCGTTACGGTAATGTAATCCATGCAAGCCGTCACGTTTGCAGTTTGGATTCTGGTTTCCGAGGCTTGTTTTTGGGTGGACTGAGCGCCAGATGGAGAAAAAGAAATGGCTTTAATTATGGCCTGTTGTTGAAGGTCCTACTCATTTCTGCTGTGCTATTTAAATCTCTATAATCTGCATTCTGTGCTAGTGGAACCAATAGGAGACAAGACCACCACGAATAAAGAAGATTTGATATAAAAAGGCCTATAATTTAAAGTACCTTGATTACAAGGCAATGGATAACGTTGCTTTGCTAAAGCATTTTATTGTGACTTGGGGGAGGGTGAGATATCCTCTGAATATGAATAATTTTAGCTGTAATTACACAAAAGCAACACCGTTTTCAAAAGCAACATTTTCAATTTAACCTTCCACTAATCTTAGCTTACTTTCCATGGATTTTATAGTGTTATGGTCTGGCTCTTAAACCATAACAAATGAAAGGGAAGCAACACAAGGGATAATTTAAAATGGAATTTATTTAACAAAAATCAGAATTGGTTGGGAAAGAAAGGGAGAGAGTGGCAGGGAGACAGAAAGAATGAGCTGCTCAGTCAGAGGAAGTGGTGCGTCTTAAGGTGGATCTGGAGACACTGGCCAGCTGCCTCCACTTCCAATCAGCACCAATTAGAGAATCCAAAGACATGGATGTTGGAGACCCAGAGGAAAAGGCCTTGGGCCGTAACACCCCCCTCTTCCAGACAGGGTCCCCACTGGAACCCTGGGCAACCTGTGCATTAACATCTGGAAATATGGAAAAACAAAATTAAGTGCACCAATATCTCAGACCAGCTGAAATGAAACAAAACTTAGATCCTCTCCGATCCCATCCAAAACTCAACGACCGGTACCTTGAAGTGACTATTAGACAGGCAAGAAGAGAAGGAAAGAAAAGGTTACTGACTTGGTGCTCTTGACAAAGCATCCGTGATGACATTATCCTTCCCCTTGATATAATATCTAATGGAAAAGATTGCAGAAACAATGACCATCTCACAAGTCTTTGATTTGGGCAGCAAAAAGAATTCAAGAAGGTCAAAGGATTGTGATCTGTGAAGACAGTCAGAGGCCCTGAACCCACACAGAACCTCAAAATGCTGTAAAGACCAAATAAGAGCAAGGGTCTCTTTTTCAATGACTGAATAATTCAGCTGGTGTTTGTTAAATTTCTTAGAAAAAAAACCTCACAGGTCTTTCAATTGAAAAGTCATCCAGTTGCAAAAGGAATCCCCCTGCACCAACATGACTGGCAACCTGGAGCTGAAAAGGCTTATTCATATCAGGAGCCAACAAGACAGGAGAATTGCACAGCATCATCTTCACATCTTCAAAAGCCTGCTGACAGACAGAGGACCAAATGTATTTCACATTGCTTTTCAGAAGGTCTGTCAGAGGTGCAACCACAGCGGAAACGTTTCTGCAGAAAGCTCTATAATATCCCACTAAACCCAAGAATTTCATGAGTTCCTTTTTTTAGTCGTTGGTAGTGGATATTTTCCAATCGCTTCAACCTTTGCACTAACTGGACGTACTTTACCTTGACCCACTTGATGACCAAGATAAGCAACAGTCGCTCGAGCAAAGTCACATTTGGCCGGATTTACTGTCAAAAGCGCGTCCCGCAAACGGTCAAACAAAGCAGTGAGTCGTTCCATGTGAGATGACCAACTATCAGAATAGACAACAACGTCATCCAAATACACAGAACAGCCTTCTAAACACCCAACAACTTTATTCGTCAAGCGCTGAAAAGTTGCTGGCGCATTTCTCAAGCCAAAAGGCATAACATTGTATGAATATAAGCCACTTGGTGTAATAAAGGCAGAGATTTCTTGTGCCCTTTTATTTAAAGGGACCTGCCAATAACCTTTTAGTAGGTCTATTTTACTGATGAATTTAGCATTACCAATCTGGTCAATGCAGTCATCCATACGAGGTAAAGGATATGAATCAGGCTTAGTTATGCCATTGACTTTTCTGAAATCGGAACAAAATCTATAGGTTTTGTCTGATTTTGGTACTAGCAAGCAAGGTGAAGACCAGGTTGAACATGATGCTTGAGCGATGCCATTTTTTAACATGTAGTCAACCTCAGCATCCAGATGTTTACGTTTTTCTGGGTTAACCCTGTAAAACTGTTATGGGTTGTGCATTACCCACCTCAATATCATGTTTGATCAGGTGCGTGCAGGATGGGACATCTGCAAATAAATCAGAATGGGATTTTATCAACTGAATCAACTCAAAGCGTTGAGATTCTGGCAAATAACTTAGCACAGTATCTATGCTTTCCAATACTTCAGAATTCTTGAGTCGACCAGTTAACATGGCTGAATCTGGAACAGGCAACCCATCACCATTCCCTTCATCGCCAGCAGACGTCACCGTTTCAGCAATGCACACAGGGTGAACTTCATCCACCAAGACATTATCAGCACGAACATGATAAGGTTTCATTAGGTTGACATGAACTATTCGCCGTTTCTTCCGCCTTTCTGGAGTCGCAATGAGAGTTTTAGTCAGACAGCTGTTTCAAAACTGTGTGCGGACCAGAAAATTTGGCCTGAAATGGTGAAGTCACAACAAGAAGTAAAGCCAGTACTTGGTCACCTGAAAGAAAAACACGACGTTCAGTTTTATCATACAAACGCTTCATTTTTTCCTGTGCAGATGATAGGTTCTCTTTTAACAACTGAGTAGCAGTAAAGAGTTGGATTATGTTAAACCCATTAACATAATCCAACAGGTTTTGTGGTGGTTCAGCATCCTGACACTCATCTCTCAAAACTTTTAACAGACCACACACAGTATGACCAAACACCAATTCATTAGGGCTAAAGCCTGTACCCTCTTGTGTTACTTCTCTTGCTGCAAGTAACAACCAGGGTAGACCATCCTCCCAATCAGCATTCATCTGAACACAATGAGCACGGAGCAAAGATTTTAATGTTTGATGAAATCGTTCCAGTGCTCCTTGGCTCTGCGCATGGTATGCTGTGGATTGGTTTGCTTAATGTGCAGCTGCTGCAAAACCTGTGCAAACAAATGAGGAGAAATTAGATCCTTGGTCACTCTGAATGACTTTAGGTATCCCAAAAATACCAATAAACTGCACCAGAGCCCGCACCACAGACTTTGCAGTAAGTGTGTGCAATAGATATGCTGCTGGATACCTGGTACTTTGGCACATAATAGTCAACAGGTACTTTGTACCTGAATGTGAAGGGGGAAGAGGACCCACACAATCAATTACTAAATGCGCAAACGGTTTACCAATAGCTGGAATAGGATGCAGTGGTGCCCGGTTTAGGACTTGATTGGGTTTACCAGTAAGCTGACAGGTGTGACAAGTTTTAATATAAGAAACAACATCTTTTTTCAGTCGTGGCCAAAAGAAATTCCTCAAAATGCGGTCATAGGTTTTCCTAACTCCCATGTGTCCCGATTCATCATGGGACACCTGCAAGACTAAGTCACACCATTTTAAAGGCACCACAACCTGATAAACTGGCTCCCCAATAGCATTCTCACCACAAGGCATCCACTTCCTTAACAATATCTTGTTTTCGACAAAGTATCCATGAGCACGGCTCTGCATCTCCTCAGCAGGTAATGCAGACTGAAATAAATGCTGCATGGTGGGGTCAGATCTTTGCTCCTGTCCCAGATCATTCTGTGAAATAGACAGAGGAATATTAGATAAACAAGAGGAAAAGCATTCATCTTTTCCAAAGTCTTCATCCTGATGTACATCATTGGATGCCTTCATTGCCTGTGGTATAGCACATGCTTGAAAAATGTCAGGGTGTGATTTTTCATTTTCATCAGGACCACTGATGATTAAAGGTACTGAAACCACAACTGGAGACCCTGGTTGATCAGGCCAGACTTTCCCTCCAGCTATATTGTTCCCCAGTATAACTGTAACACCCCTCACAGGCAGCGCTGGTCTCACACCCATCCTTACTTCTTCAAACAACGCTGAATGGAGCATGAGTTTATGTACTGGAACACAAAACACAGACATGCCCATACCCAACATAGGTATAGATAATCCAGTGTCAGACTCATCTGAAAAAGGTAAAACAGATGCCAAAATGAATTAATCGTATGCACCAGTATCTCTTAAGATAGTAGCTGGCACCTTAACGTCACTCCCAACCAAAGAAACTTGTCCTTCCAACAGAAATGGTTTGTAAGAACTCAAGTCAGGTTTTCCAGAAGATGACACTTCAGCCATTTTGTGAGGAACCTTTACAGAAACTGATGCAGCAAACGCTGCTGGTTTAACCTGAGTTCCATTTTTATTTCTGGATTTCAACAAAGCACAGTCTTTCTTCCAATAACCTTTTCTGTGACAATAATTACAAATTTTGTCAAGATCATGATTACTGCGATCCAAAAAAGAACCTCCAGAATGTGTTGAATGTCAGTTTGGAACTCTCTTTCCAACTGCGTGCTCTCCAATATCTTTATGTGCACTTCCTCTGAGATTAAAACACTTGGTGATCTCTGTAATTTAATGGTTTTGGAACAATTTAAAAACTGTTTCTCATAGTATTGCAGTGTACATTAATGAACAGAAGGTTGAAACGGTGTCAGAAGTTGCAGTCTTGGCTGACGATTTTGTCTTGACACCATCAGTTGAAATGAATTTCCAACTCTTGCAAACTCCACATAAGTTTTGTCACCTTTTTTTCCAATTTCTAAACTTTTGTCTGTATGCTTCAGGGACTAATTCATATGCTTTCAGTATTGTAGCTTTAACCTTAGCATAATCTTGGTCATCATTCAAGCTCAACATAGAAAAAGTTTCCCAAGCACGACCAACCAAAACACACTGAAGCAAAATGATGCGGTCTGAATCAGACCAATCTCTTGTGTCTGCAACTCTTTAAACAAAGTGAAAAACGTGTCAACATCCTTTTCACTGAACTTAGGCACCAAACGCAAGTCATTTAATATATCAGTGGGTTTGCATTTTGAGTCCCCAACACAAGATTCCACAGACAATTTGCAATCTTTCACCAGATTTCTCACTTTCCAAATTTATTCTGGCTAATTCAACTTTTCCAAAGCAAGAGCCTTATCCAAATCAGCCTGCTGTCGTAAATTCTCTAAAGCCAACTCCTTTTCTTTCTCCAGTTGCATTCTCAACCTTAACATCTCTTTGTTGTTTAAAATCCAAAAGGTCAGACTTTACAACCTGAGTACCCAAATCTTCAGGTCTGGAAGGTGAAGAAAAAACACCCATCTCAATTAATTTCTCCCTTAAAATTGCTTTAACATTGTCTTTCAACCTTTTGTCACCAACACTTATTTTATAGTGTTCAGCAATTTTTACTAATTATTCTCTAGAACACTTCTCCAAAAACCCTGCTGATGGACATTTATTAAAGTCTTCCACAGACATGACTAAAGTCTTAAGCACAAAACAGCGGTCAAAAATTTTAATTGCTGACAATCTGTGCAACACAAAATCAACCAACCCGAACCTCCCCTCTAATTGCCCATCAAAAACTTTCTAGCTCAACCCTAGTCTTCAGAGATCAGGGACGGTGGGTATTTATGCACTTAATACCAATAGAGTGGAAAAGGCGACAAAAAAAATCGGCAACCCCACTCCACTTCCAATCAGCACCAATTAGAGCACAGGTGTCAAACTCAAGGCCCGGGGGCCAAATCTGGCCCGCCGTAGCTTTTTATGTGGCCCTCTGGACTCCAAATTACATCAATGAGTCCTTCCAGTTTTTCACAAATCTGCAAAGATCACACAAAGTCAACACATTTCCACATTTTTGTCCTGATTTTACTGCTAATTTTCTCAAAATTGGTCAAAAACATTGAATTCGTAACTGATGCAGCAAGTGATAAAGAGTCACATTTAACATCATACATTAGCATAAATACTGTAAAAAAAAACAATTATAAATATTTCTTAATTTTCACCACAAAGTCATTTTGATTGCAAAAATAAACACTAAAATAATCACAAATCCTGGAGGAACAGTTATTTATTGATATTTTAACAGTTTTATTGGTTTTATCAATAGATTCTGGTGCAACCTGCCCTTTAAGAACATTCAGATTTTTGATTCGGCCCAAAATAAAAATGAGTTTGACACCACTGAATTAGAGAGTCCAAAGACATGGATGTTAGAAACCCAGAGGAAAAGACCTTGGGCCGTAACAAAGCTCCATTTCTAATTAATGGGTATGGAAAGAGAGAGAGAACAAGTATAATTGAATGTAATTGAACTGAGGTCCAACAGCAGCTCCTACATCATGATCCTCTTCTCCTGGAACATTGTGACCAGCATGGGACCTTCGCAGCTCTTCTTCGGTTTAATTTCTTCTTGAACACGAGGCAAGCGAATTTTCTCAGTCTTGGACTCAACCTCGCTGTAGGGACAAACTTTGAGATGCTCCGAGATGGACGGGACGTCTCTGAAGCTCCAGGCGTCCACAGGAGAGAACAGGGAGCTAAACTGCCACACCTGAAGGACAGAGGGGAAAACGGTCTGTGTCTTATTTTCAAAGGTCAGTATTTTCACTGAAGGTCCAATGTGTAAATTTATTAAAAAGTATATTTTTTATGTATATGTTAAAACTGTCAGTCACCATGTCATAAGACACATAATCTGTGAAAACATAAATCTCCTCCATGGTTATGATGAAGAAACGCTTCACTTTCAACCAAAAATGATTTGGAAAAAATTTATTTTGCCTGATTTTGTTTTTTTTTTTTTTTTTGCTTATATGAATTATTGTCATGTTGGTTATTAAAATATCGACGTTTCCACTTTACTTTACATTTTGGTCCATCTGATTATGTAATTTTTAAACATTGATAATTTGATCAGTTACTCGGTACTTGAGTAGACGTTTTACCAAATACTGTTTTACTTGAGTAATTTCTCGGACGGATACTTTTTACTTCTACTTGAGTAAAAATATGTTTTAGTAGTGCTACTCTTACTTTAGTACAATTGCTGGATACTCTACCCACCTCTGGTCGTGACAGTTTGTTAGCATCTCCATTGGTGGCTTTGCTAACTAGCTTTAGCATTCACGACAGTTTATGCTAGCAGCAGCGTAGCAGAGACCAAAGAGGAAGGCAGCGCTAAGTCCCGCCTCCTGGCTCTGATTGGTTGTTCTAGTTGGCACTGGGAGAGGGATTGTCTGTCCACAGGAATAGCTTCGTCCTGGGTTTGCTTTTAACTCTTTGGATGTTTGGGTTACAGCTCACCCTGTGTGTCACCCTCCACTTGGCTCTCCCATGTGAGGAGCTGGTCTTCTCCCAGCGGAGCGTCACCATCCCTCTGTCCTGCAGCAGGGAGGAGCAGACCTGCCTCATGAGGCTGGACACCAGGGCCAGCTGGGACAGGGACTGGCTGTCCAGGAAGCTGGCCATGTGGCACAGCACCTCATAGGGCAGCGAGCTCAGACTGTCCTCCCCTCCTTTGGCGTGACCTCCACCCGCAGGCGGAGAAAACGGGGTGGACGGATGCAGGCCAAAGCAGCCCAGCTCCTCACTGGAAGCAGATGAAACAGTTTGGTGTATCTGCATGTTGAAGTCTGGTCGAAGAAATGATAGCTTCAGGATTATCCTGCATGTTTTAGAAACAAGCGGGGTCAGATAGTGACTTGAAATTATTAATTTGCAAATTTTGATGAGATTTTAAAAAAATGAAATTTTTGGTGGGTCACCTTGGTCACTAAAATGTTTCTATCAAATGGTATAATTAATAATAATGCTCAAAACAAAGAAAAGCTAATTACTTCAACAGTAACAGAGCTAAAATGTTTAATGGGGCAGTATTATTTAAGAGTGACTTTTTAGCTTTACACCATGTTACAATGTTAAAAAAAAAAACTTGGTGTTGCTTTGTTTTTCAGTGTTTTAGTATCTTTACTTCTAGTTATGTTCACTGTCATGTTCATTTTAATCATCTCAGGAACTGATTTCTACCAGTTTGAGTTCGTCAATTTCCACTTTTATCTCTCTGTCTGTTCACATTTCTATAATCATAATGTTGCATAAACTTGTCTGAAAACATGTTTTTCTCTCACTTGAAGTTGACGGTGGCTTCATATGTGGGAGGCCGAAACCTCCTCTGGCTGTAGGTACATCCCATGTACGCTAGGGGGCACCGCTGTTCAAAGCAGCCGTTCACACACAGCTGAATGTAGCTGAGGATGTTCCTGCACCGGCCATTTCCATCAACAAAGGCAAATAGACAGAATGCATCAGAGCTGGGTAGTAACTAGTCAGATAATTACATTTACTTGAGTAACTGTTTTGGGAAAATGTAGTTTTGCTACTTTAAATCTGCTGAAAAGTCATGTAGTAATTTTATTTTGGAGTATTACTCTTACTTGAGTAAAATTTCTGGATTTTCTACCCGTTAAAAAATCAAACAAAAGTATTTTAATTAAAATTCACCAGACACACCTGCAGTTTCTGTTAAATTTTCAGATTTTTTTTTATTGAAAGAAACTGATTTGGAAAGTTGTGTTTTGACAAATGTTATTTTTTGTTACCTTTGATCATTAAAATACCAAAATTTCCACTTGACTTAATATGATTATGTCATTTTAAATATTAAACGATTAATAATTAGATCAGTTACTCAGTACTTGAGTAGACTTTTTACCAAATTCTTTTTACTCTTGAATAATTACTTGGATGGATACTTTTTACTTCAGTGAAAATATGTTGAAGTACTTCTACTCCTACTAGAGTACAGTTTTGTGTGCTCTAAACCTATAGAAGTGCTGGTAAATCTGCTTAAATTTTTATTTTTAGGAGGGATTTATTATAATATATTTAAATGATGAGCTGATGAGGAAGACTCGCTTGAAGTGTTTTCCGTATTCCGTGCGCTGGAAGGTGTGTCCGCAGAGGACGGTGAAGGCGGAGCTGGCCTTGTTGTGCCGGCTGGTGACGCTCTCCACCTGCAGGTGCAGCTGCAGGTGCAGCTCCAGCGGTTTTCCAGCTGTCAGGTCAGCCAGCGACGTGTTCCTGTGGAAAAAGCGGACAGGAAGTTGTAGGTCTGCGTGCCTTCATCCATCCGCAGGCTGTCCGAGGACGTGCTCTCAGCGAGGAGGTGACCCCTCCGCTCCCTCTCCAGGGAGCACAGCAGGGAGGCCTGCGAGGGAAGTCAAACCCAAAGGAGAAATTTTTTAAAAAGTCAACCACACCTGCCTTTAATTTAGTTTACTGACGTCGCACTTCCGTGAACTTTGTAACGGACACCGAACTTGGTAGGTTGTTGCAATGGAGTTGCTTTGGAGACAACAATAAACTAGCCAAAGTTTAGAACTAACCACATTGCGAACTAACTTACGAACAATATAAGTATATTACAAATATTACTTGATCACAATTTTTTAGTACTCTACGTGTAATACTCAGATAAATATGTAGTATTTACCTACTGGCTGCCGAACTAGTAAAATTAGCCTGGCTATAGCTTTCATCTGCTAGCATAGACGGACATGCAAAATACTGTAATGACGCCAGCACACCACAGATGGGTTTATTAGTGAACAGAAACGAGCCACCATTTCTGAGGTCACAGCTTACACCTCTAACCAACCGTGGGCTCCCCGAACTAGCTTCCTGCTAACACACCCGAACTCCCTCCTCTTCCGGTCCTGTCCCTGCTGCTCCTCGGATCCCCCGCCCACATGACAGGTCTATCACATGTGATTGGGAGATAGCAGAGTCAGACAGGGGAAAGCTATAACTTTATACACATAACAATAAAGATCACAATGTAACATACAACAAATACACATAACCATATGGGCACCAGCCGAACTAAAACACAGAATCGTTACAATGCTTTAGTGTGTTTACAATCTTCTACGCTGCAAAACCACAAAATCTTACCAAGTATTTTTGTCTACTTTCTAGTGCAGATAGTACACTCGAAATAAGACAAAACTAACTCAGAAGTAATTTTTCAGCAATTAATCTGCTGATGGAACAAGTACTTTTTCATCATTATTAAGTTTACTTAAAACAAGCTCATATTTCTGGCTGACATGTTACTTATAAGTTTGTTTTTCTTATCTCAAGTGAACTAAGATATTTAAAAAAAAAAGAACTTTTAAAGATTTTGTGGTTTTGCAGTGTATCAGATTGTAATCATATGGGCTTCCTAAATAATTTTGCATGTTTAAAAGACCTTTCCTATCAGAAGATGACATGGAGGTCAACTCACCTGAACCTCCTCCCACACTGGCATGTCGCCTGGCGCCACACCCAGGTTGCTGGTGTCCACTGCTTGGTTTTCTCTCTTGTAGAAGCCCGGGTTACAGATGCGACGCTGTCTGGCTGTGAAGCTGGTCGGGATTTTAAACGTGCGCACAGTGATGATTTTCATCGGCTCTAGTTTTCCATACACAAAGCTCTTCTTTTTGGGTTTCCCAGTAAGAGAGGAGGAGCACGCACTGCTGGTGGATGCTGCTGCACCAGCACAGGTTGCCTCCTCCTCCTCCTTCATTGAACCAAGGCTTTTCCCTCTTCCTTTTCCTCTCGCCTGATGTCTCTACCTGCTGCAGCCGTGCCCTCGGATTCCCTGCAGCCTCCCATCTCCATGCTGAACATGCGCTCCCAGGCGTTGTAGTTCTCCAACAGACCAGCATCCACTTCTGATGCTCTGGCTACGGCCTCCCTCTCTGCTTGAGACAACACCGGCTGATTTTCTTCAAATTCCTTCTCATCCACATCTTGTTTTTCATCAGGGAAATTCACATTAACCATGTTAACTGCTTCCCATATTTTGTCCCTTGCTTCTTTTGCAGCTGCTCTCTCTGCTGCCTCCTTCTCCATGAGAGCCTGTTTCTTCTTCTCCTCCTCCTTCTTCATCTCCTCCTCCAGCCTCTGTTCTTCCCTCGCCTCCTCCTCCGCGGTCTGGATCAGCTCCGGGAACAGTTTCTTCATCTTGATGGAGTGAAACAGAGCATCCTGGTCTTGCAGAGCCATGGCCAGGTCCAAACATCCGAACCTCTCTCGTTCCCTGAGCAGGTTTTCAAACAGCTCGGTGTGCGGCTGAGAACAGGCGATGTTGGAAGGCCAGCGGTTTCACTCCATGGAGCAGCAAACCACGCTGACCGGACACACCTGCAGGTGAGCCGCCCTCGAGGAGCGGGGCAGCTGGACCGGGCAGCCGTACTCAGCGTTGAGGCACGGCACCCTCACGTTGGGGCACAGCAGCATGTGATCCTCCTCTTTGCACAGGTGAAAAACAGCTCCGCAAAGCAGACGGCAGGGAAGGAGAGCGCAGCTGCCAGAAGGCTCCACCAGAGCCCTGCAGCGCCGGCTGTAGCAGGAGTCACAGTGGAGATGCTACTGGAGAACGGTGACTCTGAGAAACAATGACACAGCAGACTGTTAGCAGCAGAGCAGGGAGTTACTAGTCACTTTTATTCATTTACATTTACTTGAGTAATTTTATTATAAAGTATCGCTCCTCTTATTTTAGTAACATTTCTGGATTTTCTACCCACTGAATGAAAAACAAACAGGTTTTAACCAAAATTCACCACACACAGACACACACTTGCAGTTTTTCTTAAAGTTTCTTAGTTTTTCTATGGAAAGAAACTGATTTGGAAACATTTCTTTGCCAATTTGTTATTTTTTTTGTTACTTGTATAAAATTGTCATTTCATCCTTTCACTTTTCCTGCCTGAAGTCTTAGATAATATTTAGATTTTTACAGATTCAAAACGAGATGTCCTTAAAAAATCTTGCATGGCTTCATCTAAAGTCAAACTTTTCTGATGCAATAACTACAAACATAAAACATTCTGTATGTGAGGGCAATGATGAATACGGACAGTTTTAAACTTAAAAACAAACAGAAGACAACATCATGGTGACCATGTGCTCTTCATTCAAATCATTTTAGATTATCAGAAGGCCAGATTATTTTAATTAAAGGAAATTCGTAGCATGCAAGTAATTCAAGTTTTAAAAATGTCTGCTGTAGTGGAATCAAAGTCATAGATTAGTGTATTATTAAGCGTTAATACCATCTTTAAAATGTGGCGTCTGCAGGTTTCTGTATCTGAAGCTGCAGATCTGTGGAAACAAGAAGACTCCATTACTCACCGTCTTTCAGTGCATCTGTCTCAAAATAAATATGAACCAAATCATTTTAAATAATGTTTCTGCAGAAAAAGAATAAAAAGAAATGATTAAATTGAGCTTTCAGCCTACCTACTGAATGAGCTGAGAAGAAGCTTATGCTTTTAAAAAGTGTGTCTTCACGCGTGTGTGTGTGTGCGCGTGTATGCGTGTGTGTGTGCGTGTGTTGCCCTGTGATGGACTACTGAACTGGATGGTACCAGCAACTCTTCAAGGATAACTGGGTGTAGACAATGGATGGATTTTTTTTTAAAAAAACATTAATCAAAGAAGAAAATCTATTTTTATGCACCTCTTTGGAATTGGACCCAAAAGTGCATCAGAGTGTCAAATTGCTACACAAGAACCACATATCTTCTTCCACATATTTATTTAGCCAGGGTTAAAAAGTTCCAGATGTTCCAACTGCTCGTTTTGGTTAAATGCATCCCACACTTTGCTTTGGGTGCTAAACTGGCCAATTCAGGGGTCACAGGGTGAACGATGGCCCCCGCCCCCGTTGGGGCAGCAATGATTTAGTGAGGACGCACATATGGACAGACGGTGTTACACATGTGTGTCGTCATGCATGCTTTTACTCTGGTGGTCGTCTGCTTGTGCTTTGGCCTTAAGAGTTGAAAGTGAACACACAGGGAGCGAGGTTTGGATTTCAGTTGCTTTAATCAAAACCTCATCAGCTGAGTTCAGAAGCATGACAGGAAGACCAGTCTCTGATTTTAATTCCTCCCTGGTGGGAGTCCAACAAACACTGTACGACACAGAGAAAACACACTTGTGTCTTAGTCAGTAACTGCTGCAAAATAATGAGGTCGAAAAAAAGACAAAGTGCAGAAAGATTTAGAATTCCCACGACTGTCTTTCTGTCTGGTTTCTATCCTATCTGTGCCAAAGAAAGATTTGCTGTAATCTATGTCAACCTTTTATTTATCAGACACATTTTTCTTCTGTACACACAGTATTTAAGTTTTGTATAGAACCAGTGCCAAACAGTGATTCACGGCTGATTGGGATCCACAATCCGTCTTTGAGCGCTGACAAGGACAAGGAGCAACAGGGTGCCGTTCACACAACACTGATGTCAAATGCTGTTTGGAAGTGATCCATAACATTTGTTGGAGCGATGCAGATGTCCCAGATGGGTGATGCCTGGCCCACAGAAATTACAGGAGGCTAAAAGTGAAGTTTGCTTACAGGCAGCTTTGTGATGTGAATCCATCCACTTGAGTGTTTGAGGTTTCAAGAATCCTCCCTGGATGAGACTTGCACGCAGATCAAATTAGTATAAACAATAAACTTTTAGATTCACAGTTTATCTTCACTTTTCTTCTGTTTGTCTGCATTTAGCTGCTATGTAACTGCAAAACACAATCTGAGTTTAGTCTCAAATTGAGGAATGTAGTAGCTACAAGAGTATGTCCAACAAAATGAATAAATATGCAGCTATGACTACGACATTGTTGGTAATGTGAGTAGTAAAATAAAATTACATCTGGTGCTTAATTTTAAAAGCACACAAAATAATAACAGTCATTAAAAAGACAAACTCTAAGGTCTGGCAGTTCGCTTTATAGTGATGCTTATAAAGGCTTGAAATTAAAACAAATATATTGGAAAAGCATGATAAAACTGAACTGCAAAAAAATATTTTGGTTCTGATTTAAAGAAGCCAACAGTCGAGGAAATCTTATTTATTCCCTGACATTATGGAAACAGTCACTCAGTGACTGTAAGGGAATGTTTTCACTTGTGGTCATGTGGTGGCTCAAGAATAGAAAGCTTTGTCATCAACACACATATGGAAAATAATTTGAATATTTTATAGTCTGAGCTGGGGGAAGCATATGGATGTTGAATAAACAGTGTCTGAAAATTGAGCCCTGAGGAACCCCACAAGCTACTTTATTGGTTCTCTCAGAATAATCCAAACTAGGAGGAATAGCAAGTAATCCTGTGAAATCAAAGAGTTTGGAAGTTTAAAGGTTCATTTATTATAACTGGGGTTTCTGGTTACTCCAGGTTATTTGACTGCTTAACAATGATAAAAGCACTTTGTGATGTTTTGTGCAGCTGAACAAATAAAATCCTTCATTTCCACATTTGCCAGTGTTCCCCACTTTGCTTCCTTCTTCCCTCTTAACCGTCTTTATGGCGGCGCTCCTGTTTGAGCCTGTAAACACATGCGCTTATTTGTGATTGAGTGGAAGACTTCAATCACGCCTAAAAAAATCCTTTCACCAAAGCGTTATTGGGCGCTTGCCCTGTGAATCAGTGAGTTACGACTTGACAAATATTGACACAGCTCCTCTTGGTGACGAAACAAGCAGCTCCAGCAGATGCACAAACAAGTCATAGCCCATTATGGGTGTGAAATGCAGAAGGAGGGGTGAGGATGAGTGAGCTCACACTTCGACCTTCCTAAGACCCACCGCAGAGCCAGCACAACGTACAAGCAAGCCAGGTCACAGCTGAGGGCCCTCAAAGTGTCAGGGGCCTTCCAAGAACACTTGACAACCAATGAAAGCTAGATTCTTCTTTCAGCTTAACTTAAATCTATATTATTAGTGGTTGCAGGAGGGAGATAAGCTTAACTGGATGTGACCACAAAATGAAATTCAGCTGAAGGCTCTTTACAGTTTGGGCCTTGCTCTGTCACAGCTGGTTATTCATTTGGAAAACACCAGAATTCAATATTAACAATCAGTATCCATTAAGAAGATTGTATTTATTTACCACTTGCTCCTTAAATCTATTTCTGAATTATTTCATCTTTATATAGTTGGTTATAATGCTTTAATTTAAACATTGCTGTAACTTGGTTTCACTCATTATCCCAGGTTTGTTTGTGCTAGCGTTATGTTGCTAACACACTTTAAATAAAGTGTTAGCTTCATTTAAAGCTAACACTTCCAAACAATTAGATGGATATAAATGTTTCTGTTGTTTCAAGGCACATTTCTGGTGAATTATTTGTTTCTTTTTACTCACCATAGTTTGTCCTTGATGCATGGGCATGGCCGCCCCAGCACTTCCTGTTTAAATGGCTGTATGACGTCACTGATTACATCACAGGGTTCTACCAAATGGGAGAGGGAAAGGGTTTTTTTTTGTATTGTATTGTTCGTTTTCTTTGAAGTAACCTTTTGAGTCGTCATATATTAGATGTTTTATTTTGCAGACTATTTATTTATGTAAATGAATTTGAAAATTAGAGTCATAATCTTATTCCTGTTTCTTTGTTTAGATTTTGTTGTTTGATTTCATCTGTTTTATCGTTGTATGCTTTATGAAGTGCAGGTATGTTGCTGATTTGAAGTAAAACCAGTAAGATTTTGGCTACTGGAGCTGGATGTCACAAATTAAAGGTGCTAAGCAATAAGATCCACCAGCAGAATGTGGAGCTGGCTGCTGATCCTGCTTTCTTTGCTGCACTATCTCACACGTCATAAAATGTGTTCTTTTATAGACAGAGTACAAGTTTTACCTAAAAATTTTTTTTTAATTTATAAAAAATAAATAGGGGTCTTTCTGTGCATGTGCATGTGTGGGTTCTCTCTGGGTATCCCAGCTTCCACAGTCCAAACACACGACTGTTGGGTCAATCGGTGTGTTTATGCTTCTCATAAATAAGAATAAGGGATAAGTGGTAAACTCACTTAACCACGTTGTCACACTTAATCGTCTGTGTTGTCTGGTAATAAACTTGCAATCTTGCCAGTTTTTAATTTGATCTTTTTTAAACTTTAGCTCTAAATTTAGGCAAATATAGCAATTATTACCAAATAAAATAATTCACTTCCTTCTTTTTAAATGGAAGTTCTTTATGTGCACCGCAAATATGCTGCGTCACTGGCAATGTCACCATGCCTGTATTCATCATGCATTGTGTTCTGCTGACACAAACCAACACACCCTTCTCTTTACAAACTGGTGCCAAGTTGGTTTATAACATAAACAGAACAACCGTCACCCCAGGGAACACCAAGAGGAGCTCCAAACATGACCTGAAGGTTGGGTCTCCAGAGAGCAGCAGCCCTGGTGCACAGAGGGGCTGGACTGCGGGTGGACTTCATACCGTAGAGGGATTGGAAACCTCCCCTCTGTCTGCTTTGCTAAAAGTTCCCACAGCAATAAAACAAGTAAATGAGAAAGGCAGATTAACAGATGCTGGTGGGCAGTTTGTGTTTTAGCCTCTTGTGCTGGAAGAGTTGGCGCTCCATGACCCAGTTGGCTGCATTGCTTTGTCTTACCTGAGCAGACAGCCATTATTGTCTGTAATTTTCATTTAAGTATAAAGTATTATCTGTTTGCCTGCATTGCATGACTCATTGAAGAGTGTGTTGTGAGATTGACTCTGTGATTTAAGACTAAACATCCTGAACCTGAACCTGGCTGCTCACAGGTTTCTTGCTAGGAGGAAGTCAGATCATCTTTGCCGTGTAAGTTATGAGTGCACTAAATCTTTAGAAATCCCCTTTACGCATGGCCCCAAATTTTCTGCCCATCACATTACACCGACATGCAGAAAGCACTCCGCAGTCACTCCAGAAGGGTGGTAGAATGATAACAACATAGGGAGGAATAAAAGAAAAAAACTCCCTCACACATGTGGTGAAGCTATATAAGAGTGAGGGAAGGATAGCAACTTTTCAACTGAAATATATGGAGCAGGGCCACAGGTTACTATAGCATTTTATTACACAACTGATCACTTTAGTTCTGCTTCCTGCTGGGAGATGTGAGACAGATCCCGCTAAAGGTACCAGTGCCAGGAAGAGACAGACGAACAGCTCTTACTGTGCCAATCAGATATCTCAGACTAGTTTCAGTCTGAAATATCTTAGGTGCTTTCCTCTAATCTAATTTTCCCAATCTCAATCATTTAAAACAAAACTGAAACTCATCCCTGGTAAGAATCTAAAAATTTTCAGAACTATCATAATTTGTAAAAACATCACCATCTTTAGAACAGCAGAAAACCCAAAACTCTGGGTCACTTTTAACTAAAGTTCTGATGCCAGAAGGAAAACGCATTTAGTTATAATGATAACATCAAACTGGAAGTCTGTAATGGCGTGTCAGCTCCTGACAGGCTTTCTAAATCTTCTCAGTCTGTGTCATTTGTTTTGTGATTCTGTCACTGCTGTTTGTATAGACAAGTGACAAATTAAAGGGAAAAGCTGAACATTTCCCTCACTATGAGGTAAAGTTAGCTGGAGTCACAGTTATGCTGAGCAACACTCACTCTGCCAACACCAGAACATGTCAATCATGAGAGACAAACAAGCTGGAAGCAGGTAAATGACGATGAAAAGGTTTTCTTATAACCACAAAACTCCAAGCAGACAAAGTCCAGAGCAGAAGAAGGAAAATGAGAAAAGCAGGGATCCTACACTGCAAAAAGCAAACTGCCAAGTATTTTTGACCTAGTTTCTAGTGCATAATATTTTCGTACACTTGAAATAAAACAAAGCAAACAAGTTACTGTTCAGTTAGATAGCAACTTGTTTTAAGCCAATAATTTATTAATATTGATGAAAACATACTAGTTCCACTGGCAGATTATTTCCCCTACGACATGGGAAAAATGTCTTGGTGTTGAATTATTTATAGTTTATTGGCCTTAAACATTTTATGATCAGTATTTTATGTCCTCAAAATCAGTCATCTTTTCTGTGATTATTTATTTACTAATAACTGGTGGTTAAAACATATGGATTTATTCTTTGCTTCTTAAGATGACAGTTAGAGTCTTCATAAAACTACTGTCTTGTTCCTCTAGCTAAAAGTTCAGATGTAGCCGTTGTTAGCAGTGCTAGGCTAACACTTTGGTTAGATATGATTCTTTGATAATTCCACTTGTATTTTATTGCAGCTCCAGTTAATCACGTGGTTCTGCTTCTTAGACATACGCATGTATAGTGAATTTAATGTCAGATTTTTTTATTCACACTCCACCACTGAGCAATTTGTACATTTAAGCACAGTAGATCACATGACATAAACAGGAAGGTGCAGCAGTCAGGACTGTCTCTCTTGTACAGTAAATGTCATGAAAAGGGTTAAACAGACTGTGAATGTTTAGGGAAACTCCAAATTCTTGTGAATTAAAATGACATTTTTTCATGTCCAACACTTAAGTGAATAACACTATGATTGGGACAGACACAAAATTAAAGACAAGATCCCAACAACATCCAGGAATTGAGTTCAATTCAGGGCTCTAAAAGCGACCAGTCTGGACCCTGATCCCGTCCTGAGAACCACACTGGGACATTGGCATCAACACATTTACATATCATTTAAAAAAATAAATAAAAACTCTGCACCTCACACACCTGTATGATGAGAACATTTTTGGGATTTTCTTGCTGCTACCTTCAGTTGCAAACACAAGTTACTTTTGTTGTAGACGTGGCTCCAAAAAGCAAAAAAAGAGTCACATTTCCCAGTTTAGCTGTTATCTTCCTAATCTTCCTTGAAACTGTACATGATTATGTTTCTCTTCATCTGAAGTTGTAGATACCAGTTCCATTAAGAGGAGGATGATTTTTTTTTACTATCAACTGGAGGCTGTGTTAACATTTTATTTGTAAATCTTGGTTTGAATTGAGGTTAAAGATTCTAAACACATAAAATTCTCCTATATTATCCCCACTGAGACAAATCTTGTAGAAGTTTGAGATTTATCTTCAGATTTCCAGAGCTAATTTCATTTTTACGTGTAGCGATTTGCAAATGTCTAATTCTCAAATATGCACAGCCTTAGAGAAGATTGTTGTTTTTATTGCTTAAATCTATCACTGACTGTCAGTGTTCTTGATCCACTACGAAAATATCAGCAATAAAAGTTGCAAAGGGATCTGTGAGACCTTGCGCTTTACTGGGCCAAGTACATCTGACGTATAAATCAGTCAAACCTTAAATCGGTGCCATAAAACGTTTGTCTCGCAGTGGGATCAACTCAGTGATGGACCCTGACAGGAGTATGTGGAATAAAAGGGAAGCAACACGCGATAGCCTGGAAATCATTATGCAAAAGAGGATTCTCTCTCTCTGCTCCAGTTTCCTTAAAGCGATGTAGTCCCAGCAGCCCCAGAAGGCCATAAACAGGTTTGGAGAGCATTTTTCAGGGATGTCTGAGATTTGTGTGTCCAAACAGAGGACACACAAACACACATTCAGAGCACATCCACCAAAACCTTTAAAATGATTAGAAGAGGAGATATTTTAAAGATCTGGTGATTCCTAAATTGTAATATTCTTCTTCAAGTGGTTGCCATGGGTGAGGTAAAGTTGGCTACATAGTCAGAACATAAGGCAAACAATTTTTTCCCCTTAATCCCAGGTTCCTCAGTGTGACATACATTTGTCTCCATACTGCAGCCTGTCTTGGTTCAGCCAATGCCTGAGCTGGAAATAAAAGAAAGCAGGTAAACAAGCTTTCAAGGAATAAAATGAAACAAAGGCCAGACACCTGGTTACTTCCTGTTTGAAAAGATCTGTGGCAGAAAGATGAAAGTTCTGCATGGTGGGCCTCTCGGAGTTTCTTTTCCACAGCTGCTGTTTGACATTTCAGTTCAGGATAAGCTTATAAACTTGTCCTGAGATTAATTTTGTTTTGAGCTTGGTATTTTATAAATAAACTCTATAAATAAACTGGATTGAATTACATTTTCTAAAAAAGGGGGGAGATAAGAAGGCAACAGCATGAGGAGTGGTTTGGATAGTTATCTGCATGTAATCCAATTTTTGTCCTCAAACCCCCACAGATTCTTTCTTTTATCTCCTCACATTTTCATCTGGATGTTCTGAACCTCATCTAAACAAAAACGCCCTCAGGTTGGCTTCAACATTTTTGTTTTTCTGTGTGTTGTGAAGCTGACCAGTAGCTGTAATTCTTCCCATGTTTCAGATAATGATTGCTAAACCTCATATTTGGAGAAGTTGTTAGTCAGCGTGTGGGAACCACGCATACAGAATCCTACTGAAGGACCACAAAAGGTCATAGGACACAGCAGCAGCAAGTATAAAAAAGGAGATGATGATGATTATAAGTGATCTGTAAAAACATGCAATAATCCTAAAACCCTAAGCAAACTTTCTCTAAATGAGCCCATGAACTTGCAGCAGGAAGCAGGTGACAACAGGTGGATTCTGACCTGATGTTTGGATGAAAGCCTCTTCACAAACTCCCCTCAGATTGTGTTGTTTATGCAGCTCCTTTAAAAGTTCAGCTGTCTGAAACTGTTTCTACCTCTTCGGTCTAAATCTATTGATTGGTTTGATGTTTGCCTTTGTTTTCAGGTTCTTAGGTTCAATGGGTTCGTTGGTTTTTATTATCACAAAGTCTTTTTGGTTTGTTGTTCAAATTTACTACAAACATATTGGGGTATTTTTAAAGTGTACACAGACTGATAATCTGATATGTTTGAACCTAATCACCTCTGTTGTTTATAAAAAAACTTGACATATTTCACTTAGAATCAAAACATTGAGATCAATGTTTCGGGATGTGTTTGGATGTTGGAGGCTGGCAACAGTTATGAGATGAATAATTTAGACAAGAAGATAGACAAATGAACCATCAATGTTGATGCTGAAAGTGTTAAGAATGTTCCCAGTAATTTTAATGAAGCCTAGGCGAAAATTCAGCCTGGAAGACTATTATATTCATCCCACCTGCCCAAACAAGATGTCGTCCTGCACCTCGATTCCAACCAATCGACGATGGTCTCCTCCTCCAATCATCAAGCGTCACTCCCTTGATAAGGTCCAGCTGTTCTCAATGTCCATTCAGTCTCCACCATCCTCTCCACCACCAGTATCCGGGCCCAGGGGGGAAGACGTCTCTAATTTTCATACACAGCGGTTCATTCTCTCTGACAGCAGTTTTCAGCGCAACATCTTCCTCCTGGGTCCGAGCGCCAAAGACTTTCATTTGTCAATTAAACTTTCTAATACCACTCTCTCTCTCTCTCTCTCTCTCTCTCTCTCTCTGTGCGTGAGTCTCTCCAGGTTGAATTACCCTTATACTCGACACTGAGAAAAATGCATTTAGTTCCTGCTGGTATTTTTGTTCTGCGTCTCAAATTTAGCCTAAACTCACTCAACCTGTGATGCTAATGGCTTCATGCTGCATGTATTGTTGGAACCTTTTTGTTTTAGTTGATGGTATGGGATTTGGTGCTTTTGTCTGCATCCAAACCTCTATGATGCGAGTAGCAGTAAGTTACCTTTGGTGACACTGAGGCATTGAAAGCCCTCAGAGAAGCACAGGCAAGATTGAAAGTTCAAAATAACTTGAAATATTTCAAGTCCTTCACATGTAATGTAAGGCTAAGAAGACAGCTGTGGAACATTTAAAGGGGCAGTATTATGTAAAATTAACTTTGTTATGATGTTATCCCCTCATTAATCATACCTAGTTTTCAATCCAGGTATGATTAAGTGTTGCTTTGACTCTTTCATACATGTTTGAGAAATCCTTTAATCTCCATGGCAACCATTCAGCTGTGCCAAACACCTGGGTGAACTTAGCTCCACCTTTGAGTCACAGCTCCTCCTCTGATCTTCAGTTTTACGTAAAAAACAATCAAAAAACAAACTGCAAGGCCTGCCTCACAGAGCAACCCCCCCTGCAACTCTCCCATCCATCTCCTTCAGACTAGCCTGCAGCTTTTAGCAAACACCTGGTAGAAATGCACATTTGCTGAGCTCATTATATGAGCTACTTCTCAGAGTAAAGCTGATAAAAATGTCATTAAAGGGTAGAGGAGCCATGTTGTGATGATTTCCTGAAGGAGGAGTTTCAGAAAGAGCAGGAGTTTTTAAAGAGACCAAGGCCCAATTTCATGGGGTTAAATTCAAAAGTCTAAATTTTTCAAGTCATATTTGATAGTATTTTTATAACAACTGAAGGTAACATGGTTACTTGATTCTGCTATAAAAAGGCACTATGTGCCTGGAAAACACATAATGCTGCCTCTTCAAAAAATACTTGCACCAAAATTGACAGAGGAAGATCACAGAGAGTTGAGGTTGTAAACTTGCTTAAGAATCATTTACAAGAACACACAGAAACTGGTAAGTACCTTAAATAGTTCCCTCCACTGTGTAAATAACCTAAAATGTTGTATTTTGTCTGTTGGAAAACAGAAGTGAAACATTAAACTCTTTAATGTTCAATGCTCAGAAAAGCAAAAAATGACTAAATCTGTGCACAAAGTCTACTGAAAGTAAGAAGCAGGATGTATTTGTGCTCAATCTTGAGGGGATTTTTATGTTTACATCACATACACACGTATCCCTTATGTGTTTGTATAGGACAGATCGCCAAACACAGATAAATGCTAACAGGCAGCCACTTTGGCAGGTTTACCAGCTGGCATCATCGGTGGTGGCCTTCAGCTCGCTCTGCGGCTCTGAACAACCGTAAACACAAACAAAGAAGTGAATGTGCTGAGATCAGTTGTCAACAGTTGGTTGCACGTGGGAAACATTTGTGTGTTTTTCCCAGGTCACAAAAGCCTCCCTCAGAGGACAAAGGATGTATTGTTCCGCTTTAGAATCTGTGTGCTGCCATTTGAGGCTGATGGTTTGATCTGCATCCTGACCAGGTCTTTCATTGCAAACCTCAACGCTTACAGCCCAACGTTCCTCACTTTATCACAACCACTGGGGCTCAAAATCTTTCTTCCTTACATCTTATTTCAGTCAACTCAGGCAAACCTCAAAGACCTGAAATGGCATCTCAAGTACAAGAAATAAAGAAATATTGTGTGGCTGGGTAGTTCCTAACCAGCTAAAGCAAACTTTTTTGAAGAGCTTTTTATTCTACTAACCAAACAGCCAAATTGAAACCGCCTTGTATACATCTTTATTTATAGGCTGATAAATTGGTAGATATTTGTATTATAAGCAAGACTTTGCAAATAAAACTGACGTTCTGTTGTAAAAAAAGAACTGCAAACTTATCTTAAAAACTAAAATATTGGGGTGTGCTGTGGTGGTGCAGGGATTGAGCACAACCCATGTATGGAGGCCTTAGTCCTTGACGCAGCTGTCGCAGGTTCGATTCCCGGCCTTGACAACCCTTGCTGCATGTCTTCCCCCTTCTCTCGTTACCCACCTTCCTGTCAATTAACTATCAAATAAAGGCCACTAGAGCCAAAAAAACTAAAATATAAATTTCATATAAAATATGGCATGTTTTTATTCATACTGCAAGTTTCCAACATTAATAAACTATTTACTTACTAGCGTAACATATTTTAATACTGAAAAATAAATACCAAAAAATTCATGTTAAATCCTAATTTAAAAAGTCATATCAAATATCCAAAAAATTGCAATTTGTTTATATTAAAATTAAGTAAAGTTTTCAAGTTTAGAGTTTGTTAAAAATATCTCATAATTTGTTTTAAAAATCTTTTATTTTGAAAATCTCAAATTCTGCCTCCATTTTACTTGTTTCCTGTAAAAGATCCTGCACACATGTCTGGATTCTTTTGTGAAGCAATTGAAAACCAACAGAATCCCAACTTGTGAACCTAAAATAAAAATTGTTTAGTGTAACATCATGCTGACATTTCTAAACTGACCTTGTTTATGTTCTCCTGGATCCTGTTTTAAAATGTTCTGTTTGAGAACAAAATTTCCTCACTGTTTTCTCGTAGACAGCAGCTTGATTGCATATTTAGCAACAAAAATAAAAAAAAAGTTTTGCTTTCAAGGCTCCAAGATGCATAAACACAAACAAAGACATAAGGGGGAGCAGGGTGTTTTATAGCCCTTCATACGTCTGACTGATTTGTTTTGACTTGAGAGTATAAAATCTTCTATACAGCTCAATTTTGACAAAATAAAACCTCCTAAAAGTAAATGTCCTCACTTTGATGCAAACCAGCTGCCCTATTGAGAATCTGCTGCAATTCTGTATACATTCCTAGAAAATCCTTGAGGTTAACATACAATTCAAAAAGGCTCATGATCCTTGGTTTACTTCACAAAGTGCCAACTTTAATTACTTCTGCCAGTCTTTTCTGTTTGTTGTTTTCTCTCATTTTGGGACCTTGATTATTTACAAGAAAGCAGGACGTCTGAGAAGCAGCCTGAAACCGAATCTGATTGGCTGCTTTAGGTATAACGTGGAGACTATCTGAGATTTAGACATTTTCTTTGTAGCACTGGTGGATGGTTGGAGGAGCGTTATGTCTTTGTTCAGAAAGCAGGGTGACCTGCTGAGAGAATCAGCTTAAACTATCACAGAGAAAAAGTATCAGACGTCTCAATTCGAATACAAGACCTTCATGAAGGTACATGGAAACCTTGACTCCAGTGGCTGTTGGAAAAACTAATAGACTTTTATTAAATAAATTTAAATAGGGGGAAATCATTAGAAGATTAAGGTTGTATGCGCAATAAACAAAATCAGAACTGCTGCAGCCTGTAGGCTGTAAAAAAGGTTTTATGTCTGTTTTTACGGCTTTCTAATGACGGGATTCTCACGCTTGTATGAGATTCAGCAAAAATAGCATGCTGCTTTATTTATGCAACAATTCAAAATTAAACAACATGATTTTATCCCCTTTACTTAAAGCAGAGAAGCAACAGTTATTCATTATGATCCATCCTGGCTGATAAAACTTCAGTTTCTCAGTCGGTGAATTAACTGGAACAACGTTAGACTGATGAGTCTAACTGACATCAGAGCGCATACGCTTTCAGTTACCCACAAAGTAAGATTCATTGCTGATATCTGAACAGCTGAATACTGAAAGTGGTTCCATAATTTCTTCACATGACTGTAAGTCACATCACCGCACACACACTCACATTATAAAAAAATCTTTTTACCACAATGATAATGTCTTTACTACCAGCTGCTACTCGAAATGCTGCATTACCACAGTCTATTTTCAGACCATTCTTAGTTTGTGATCAATTACAAATAATAATTGTGTTATTTGCCAACCTGTGACCAAAGAAGCAATTGGTTACCATGGATACCGACTAGAGGAAACGCATTACCGCACATATAGCCGCATATAAATCTAAAGAAACTCTGTCTGTTTCATTCATGTGCTGCTTCTTTCTTTGGAGCTCCTCAATCCTGAAGAAGACATTACTTTCAGCATTCTACAATTTCAGTTTCGCATCCGTTTTAATTTATAGGAAAACAAGAACTAAAACATTCAACTTGCTACTTTAGCTTTCCTAAAATGTCACTTCTGCACGTTGCTCCGACATAAAATAATTTTTACACTTCTCAGCTGTGTCTTCCTTATAAACACCAAAAGACTGCTTCACATCTATTAGTTACTCTGACAACAGTTGGGAAGCACCAGCACATTAAATAATAATGACTAACAGCTGGTGGATGTGCATGTGTAGTTAGGCTCATAATGCCACAAACCATTTGCAACACATGATAACTCAGTACGTTTTCTCTATACTCCATCATCAGTGTAGAGTTTTTGCAAGTAAATAAGACATGCAAAAACTATGCATGTCTTATTTACTTTGGTTAAAAATTATTTAAAAGTAACTATTCAAAAGCAATCAAATATAAAGAAAATGCTTTGTGCTTCAAATTAAGATTATTTCCAATTTTAAAGGATTTTCCTATTAAACAGCAAGAACGATTGTTCATATTAAATGTGCATGTATTTGTTTTAGCTCTGGTTTTCTTGAGAACTTGAATTATATTTGTCTGTTTTCCATTTCTGAATATTGCAACCACATGAATTAAGCTTTATGATTTCCCTTCAATTATTTGCTTCCCCACATGCAGCTTCAGGCTCAGCAGTACACATGGCAGCATTGTTTTCAGCATGTGCCGTTTGAACTAGGGGGGATACGTTTGAGGGTTTTTCTTGTTTTTGCAATAAAGCTGTTACTAATCAAAAAAATGTCTGCAAGATTTGTCTTCTGCATCTTAACTTTGTCATAGTAAAACCATTCTTTGTCAAATAGCTTTGCTGCTATACCTGTTCACCTGAAGTATTTGTAGAACATTTTGATAAATCTGACTATTTCACCAAAAGTATGAAATAGTCAAGGTTATCATTTGTAACTTCTTAAGAAGTGATATTACAATTTATGCTGATACTTTGCAGTTTAAACCTCATGGGGTTTGGTTTTCTTGAATGCATCATATCAGCTATTTCTTGGTGGTTATTTTATTTTATTTAATTTTAAATATCATGCTTTTAAGCATTATTACACGTTTTAAAGATGGCAATAACTGATGGAAAGGGTATGACACGACTGCTGATCTGCCATCTCAGCTGAGCGGTCGTGTAATGAGAGTTTTATTGAGAAAACTTTCTTCCACCAGTTTCCTTTGTGTAAGAAGGACTAACAGAAACCAGTTCTTGTAAAAACAAGCAACAAAAAAGACAGTTAAAGTTTAATTTGCAGCTTTCTAAAAGTGGGGAACAGAACAAACATTTGAGAGTAAAATTTAAATTTTTGGTTTGTGTTCAAAATACTTCATGCTAAGAAACTAACACTGGACATCACAACAGTCTCCTGGTTAAACAGAGACGACACAATGGTCCAGTCAAAGTCCAGAGGAATCTAACTGAAAATTTGGGGCAAAACTAGAAAAAAATGTGTTAACAGTTCCTCTCCACCCAAAATGTCTGAGCTTAAGCGATTTAGAAATTGTATACAAACGTAAAATGTAAACACCAGTCATTTCATATTTTAATAGCTAAACTCTTCATAAAATATCACATTGGTGAAGAACAGGTCCCGAATACAGAGAGGAGGCAAAGAGTTAAACAATGAACTGGACCATCAGGAGGCAGGATGGAGAGATGATTACTGAACAAGGAGCAGGAGGTTGATTAGAAACTGGGTGCAGCTGTGAGGGAAGGCAAGTCACTGAAACTGAAGAGAGGAAATGGAAGAAATGTCTGATAGAAAACACAGAAGAGGGAGCAGAAAATAAACCCCAAACTAAACCCCGAAAATCATGACAGACATATTTTTTCAATCTCTTAACGTATCAGTTAAAAATGAAAAGCAATTTTTGGTTTTAACATCCGTAGTGGTAGTTAGAACAAATTTTGGAATGATTTCCAGTTGAGGAACATTTGTGTCATTAAAAAAGTTGTTTCAGATTTCCTTGACAGCTTGTCAGAAGCACAGCTTGTGTCTGCCTTGCGTTTGGCAGTGGGCACAGTGGACATATTTTTATCTAGAAAACAGCTGTATCCTGCTGGAATCATATGTTTATGAGAAAGGAGAAACTGAGCCAAAACAACTGACTTACACTGACAGAGTGAAATCTAATAAAATCAAACTTTAATTGTGGTTCAAAATTACAATAATTTCAACGTGGTAATAATTAGAGCTCTGATTGTTTATAAACATGAAGTTTTTAAGAAAAAACATTGTTTTTGTTTCACATAATTTTTAGTACTGTATTATTTACAAAACTTATGTATTTGCCTGTTTGGTTGAATTAAATTAATTAATTAGAAATTAATTATATTTTGTTTGATACATGACTGTATTAAACAAAATATAAACTTTTCTGGCTGGTTTGATGTCAGGATTTGTGCAACTGAAAGGATGACATAATTCTTTCCAACAAGCAAAACAAACCCAGACAGGCAGACAGCTCATGATTACAACATTGTGTCTTACCTGCTTCCGCTCGCATTCTTCAAGTCTGTGCAACACGGAGGTAAAACCAGACTAAGTAGATTTGCCGTGCATTAAAAGAACCTCAGTTTCTGTGGAAGGTCCGCTAAATTATGATCATCAAGAAAAAGAGAACAGAACAGAAATAAGGAGAGGTTCAACTAGATTTACTGCAAACAGGCTTTTGAAGAAGATGTTGATGTTCCCAATAAATCTTCAACACAGACAGCTGTCCTCAAAGGCTTTCTTCTTCTATGGTTACTCATCCTTTGATGAAGCCAGGGCTGCAAGCAGATGAGCCGTCTGTTCAAAACAGTCTGAGGACAATCTCTGGTGATGTAACTGCTTTATTTACAGGCCTGTAAAAAATTGTGCACATATTGTTTTTACTACTTTTGCTTTGCTTAGATGAAACTCAAAATCCAAAGGAACATGACAAGATTTCTCTCTTTGGATGATTGGATATTCCAAAAGGATTCGTGTACAAAGTTAAGTATCTACACCTGCAGACTGTTTCTACAGATCTTTGTGATACAGAGTCTTCCTCTTAGGAGGTCAATGAGTTTCAGCGTCGTACTGAGAGAGGATATTACACAAACTGTTAGGGACATCATAACAAAAAGAAACGAATGACAGCACTATGTAAAGTGACAGAGCAGATCAGCAGGTGTTGAGATGCATGATGTAAACAGGTCAACAACTTTCTCTAGAGTAAAAATCAACAGATCTCCAAACCTCATGGCGCTTTAATTAGCTCAAGAACATTTTCATTACAGATGTGTGCAGATCTGTCTGTATTCTGCTAATGTCAGAAAAACACAATTTTGCAACTGCGGTGTTACAATGAATAAGAAATTAAATTAAAATCACGCGTGAACAGGAAGTAGTCATTAAAAAAGTACTTCCTGTCTTCTTCCTGGTTTTTGCCAGTACAGATGACGTTGATTACGTATAAAAATAACTTTTCTTTTTTAATTGGCATGTTTCCATTAAGTGAGTGGAGTAAAACTTTTTAGAAATTATATCTGTCTAAACACAAAGCAAAACATTTAGAAAACACATCAGTTTTGTCGGTGCTGCTGCACCTCTTCAGATCATTTTCTATTTTAAAAGCAAATCTGGTGGCTGCACAGTGGCGCAGTTGGTAGAGCTGTTGCCTTGCAGCGCGAAGGTTCTGGGTTTGATTCCCGGCCCCGATCTTTCTGCATGGAGTCTCCATGTTCTCCCTGTGCATGTGTGGGTTTTTTCCGGGTACTCCGGTTTCCTCCCACAGTCCAAAAACATGACTGTCAGGTTAATTGGCCTTTCCAAATTGCCCCTAGGTGTGAGTGTGTGTGTGCATGGTTGTGTGTCTCTGTGTTGCCCTGCGACAGACTGGTGACCTGTCCAGGGTGACCCCGCCTCTCGCCCGGAACGTTAGCTGGAGATGGGCACCAGCAACCCTCCTGACCCCACTGAGGGACAAGGGTGAAAGAAAATGGATGGATGGATGAAAAGCAAATCTGCTCATTGTGAAACATGAGCTACTTTTTGTTCTGCTGTATAAAACTGTACAGTCTACAGTTTGACCAGAAATGTCAGCATATATATTTTATATTGCTTGAATCCTGCTTCTTTCATTACGCATTGTGCTCTGTACATTTCTCATTAGCTGCCCATTGTGGATTGAGAGGCTGGCATTAATTCAGTGCTGATTCACCCAATGTTGACGTCCAGCTTAAATGGAAGCACACCCTCTTAACTTCACAGATGCATTTGTTGGTGAGTGTCTGACTCAACCTGACTCAGATATCAAGACAGGACTCCACATGTGTGCCGTCTACTAAAGGTCACACACTGGGGTAATGCCTATGAGGTCATTCAATCTGCATTAGAGGAAAAAAAGAAAAAGAAATCTGCTCAAACCCACTGACTCACTCCGCAACTGGCTGGATCAAATAAAGGAATCAGGCAGTGAGGATAATAGGATAACCACTAACAAAATGGGAGAGGCGTCCTCTGCTACTGGGAATCCTTATTACAGCACTAATACATGATCATTTCTCTCTCTTATTCATCATGGCTTTAAACTTAAGATCCGATCAGTGAATAATGTGCTGGATTTAGGTTTAAAACACCAGATTGTTGTCTGAAAGGTTAGAACATTTCCATCATTTTGCAGATAGTCTGTTAAATATTTGTGGGCATGAATGTCAACGGCAAAACTGTGCTATGCACTTCAATGAAAAACAAAAGCACTCCAAGACTAAATATTACTAAATATTACTTCAGTGTTTTCTGAAATTAACTTAATACTCAATATTACCAACATCATAATATGCACTCAGAATATTAATTTGGTGGCGTTCCAAAATGCCTCCATTAACTTGCCAAGACATCTCAACGTTCAGCTTGTGTCTTAATTGACTGCAGCTGGAAGCTTTTATGCGCCAGCCTGACAGCGTTTGTTTGACAGCACTCATCTGATAGAGTACCACACAGTAAACGTATCCAAGAACGTCTGGTCGCTCTAAGTGTCAGTGTTATTTATGTGGATGGCCAAGTTGAACCCAGCGATATCCAGGACAACAACAACAAAGAAACAATCACCTGCTAAACCACCACTATTACTAAAGGTGACATTCCTGAGGATGAAGAGGCTTTGACTCTGATGCCAGAATGTTTTAATCAGACACAGGGATGACTGATTTATCTCTTCTTAATGATCAGCATTTACTGGAAGTGGTCAGGTCTGAGGACATTAATAGGGTCACCTTTTTAATCAAATTTGCTGATAAAAAAATCAATAAAGCTACCTTATTCTTCAAACAGAACTGGACTTTAGCTCTTAAACAAAGCAGTTTGGCTGATGAATAGAAAAAATGTATGATGGACTTTAAAACATTGTGTTGTTCTTAAACCACATCTTAACTAATTTGTCTGCATTTGTAAGAGTCAGCAGCCACTTGAAAGACTCATTTAACTTTAACTTCTTGGTTTTTAAGATGCTGTTTTGATATTTCGCAAAAATGTTCTTTCCTTTGTATGCCCTCATTTTATGACGTGCACAAATCACCCATCCATCCATCCATCCATCCATCCATCCATCCATCCATCCATCCATCCATCCATCCATCCATCCATCCATCCATCCATCCATCCATCCATCCATCCATCCATCCATCCATCCATCCATCCATCCATCCATCCATCCATCCGTTGCCAATTCGTCAACACAAGATACACACAGGACAAACAATCATTCAAACTTATGGAGAGCCTAATTAAGCTCCTGTAAATATTTTTGGACTCCTGAAGTGAGCAGGAGAGCCTGGATGCCAGAGGAGATTATGTAAACTCCAGGACCCAAGAACTGCAGGAGCTTTTTTTGCAGCAAGGCAGCAGAGTTTACAGCAGCACAGCCCTGCAGCCTGCACCACTCTGCTCCACAGCAAAACCCCCAAACAACCTGATGATGCAAGTTTACCCCTTTTTCCAGAAAATGTAATGACTGTCATGTTACATTTAGGAAAATAATCAAAATCCCTTTCGCTTTCTCAAAATAACTAGAATAGAAATAACTTCACAGTGAGGAAATTCAGATAGAATAGCAGCAATGTGAAGATCCACAAAATATAAATAAAATATAAAGTAGAATAACGGATGCTTTCCTTGCATTTTTAATGTTGGCAACCCTAGGCTACCTAAAACAGGACCAGTATATTGATTTTAAAAAAGTGAGGAAAAAACAAACAGGTCATTCTTATGCTTATACAAAAATAGTTCTAATTGTATGTCGGTATTTTAATCAAATATGATAGAGAGGGGGGGGAATGTTTTTATTGCCCTGTATTTGAATTAAGACTGGTAGGATCAGGGTCCGGTGGGTCTCCTCCCACTCTCACGCTTTCAGTCCGGGTGGAGGCGGGCGGGACAGCCCGTCCAGCGACGTCAGAGGCGGCTTCTTTACTTAAACTTGAATCAGGAGCGGAGCAGCAAAGTTTTCAGAGCCAGGACGGCGTTGCCTAGCAGCTGCGGGAGGACTCTGACTACTTCACGGTCGCCTTTTTACCGGACTTTCCCCTGTCCTCCTCCTATCATCTGACATTTTAAAAGTCTCGATACCAAACATGTCCTACACGGTGACACTGAAGGGACCCTCTCCGTGGGGTTTTCGCCTGGTGGGAGGACGGGATTTTAGCACACCGTTAACCATCTCCAGGGTATGTAGCGACTTTTCCTGCTTATGCGTCCATTCATTGAATTGTGAGAAAAAAGGGGGAGACGCACAGCCGCGTTGACCCCATACGTTTGATATGCAGACATATTGGGATTGTAAGCAAATATTGTTGATTGGATAAAAGTTTTCAAAGTTTTATTAGTCCTTAGAAAGCTGTGAGTTCATTACTGTCTATTTTCTGGCAGGTGAAGTCACTATGAGCGATCATTGGTTCTCAAAGTCTGCAGTCTAAACAGAAAAGGGATGATAATCTCAGTAATATTTTTAGCGTAGGGGAATAGTACCTAATTAGCGTTGGCGAATTATAAAAAAGCATAATGGGGATATGGCTTATGATGAAATAACTGTAGGTAACAATTGCAGATCAAAATAGAATATATGTAAAGTTTATTAATACGATACTTCTTGTAAATTAGTGCTATGAAAATACTGAATTGGTAGCTTTACTTCACAGGTAGTGTGCAGGTGGTAGAGAGGAAAGAGTTCAAACACCCATCACTGCTATCATTACATTTTATTATTCAAAATATTTTTTCTAAAGGTTTATTTAGATACACACACACATCACACTCATTTGAAGTTTTTGATGTGGTAAACATGGCTCATCACACAGGGCGGCATAGTGTAGGGGATGACATGAATGCAGGTCAAATAAGAAGTACCTACTGCTGAAGTAAGGGATTGTCCAGCTGTTAGCTGTGAGTCTCTAAAGTACAATTTGAGATTTACAATATTTTAACCAAGCATTTGGTTAAAATGTTTTTTTGTATTAATGCACAATATTTACTAGCCTGCCTAGATAAAATTATGCCAGACTCAATACTGATTCTTTTAAGCATAGTTTGTGATTTATGATATAATTTCACTTGTGAAAATAGGAAAAAAAAGTCCAAAATGTGTCACTTAAAATTGTAGCAGTTAAAATAAACTTTTTGAAATCATAATATGCCTTGAAACTAGTAACCAGCCCATGGTTAATGCTAGTTTTGCTATCTTGATGAGTGACTCCACATTCCATGTGCTTGAATCCTTATCTTGCAAGTCCACATAATTATGTTAATTCGTCATTGTTTGAAATATTGACAAAAGTAGATGAAGCTGTACTTTCAAAGCCTCATGAACTTCCCTGACCCTCACAATTTAGGTCAAGAGTCACGGTGCTTGCAGTGGATCTGGCAGTAGCCATTAGTTCATCTTAGCCAGGGAAAACACAGCCTGGTGCTGCAGGGCTTACAGGAGGGACAGAGTAAGTGAGAAGAAGGGGGACGGGGGACGGGGGGGTGCTGACATTTGTTTTTCATCAGTGCTTATTCGTGCTGCTGAGGGATTCCAGGTGTTGTCCTCAGCTGTATCACCAGCCCCTAACCTTCCATGTAACTGCAGGCTGCAAGCATTTCAAACTAGAGGTGTAATTTTTACATTTACAAGCTCAGATTAACAACTTTGAAAGGACAAGCAGGAGAGCCTCTGGGTCAGTTCAAGTGCTCAGCTCCATTAGCACCAAAAGGAGGAAAAAAAATGTTTGATGCCACAATGTAGCTGGTTTGAGTCAAACAGTGTGTGCAAAAGTCTTGACAAATGTAAACCATCAGGTTTGTGGGTCTGTCATTCTCACATCAGTGAGACTCGCTTGCAGACTTGGTGAATTCAGTTCTCTTAAATCACAGTGATAGTTAACTGAATTTGACATCCCAAAATCAAAGCTATAAACAAAGTGCCTATTTCATGAAATGTTGACTTTGGGAATTGTTGAAGTGGGTTTCTGTTGGTATAAAGCTTCCAATCTTTGGAAAATATTTGTAAAGTGAAGATTTTTCTCAGTGCAGCCTCAGGGCATCTTAGATATCCTTTGGTTTCAATGCAATAAATCACTTCATTTCTCACCAGTTGAATTTGTGCGTTCTTGCATGATTGCCAAAATAAAAAGCATGACATTCACTGCATTCCTTCTGATGCAGCAGGTGTTGCAAAACCTTTTCCTCTTGGCAACATTACAGTTAATTACAGGTTACACTTCGCAGATTGTTACAGAGGAGAAATGCACAATAAAAACCCCATAGCTGACATGGAAGAGCTACTTGCAGGAATGAATGGAGGATGTTTGGGTAATTCCAAAATCTTGGATTGAAAGTTGGACAAGGAAGCAGCTGTTGAAAAGGAAGCATATCTAACAAAATGTGTAATGTAAGAGGCTTAGATATACGCAGAGTATTTGCAACCAAATCCCTGGATACCACTGAACCAACCATTACACATCAATTCATTGACCATGTGACATAATAACTAACAACTTAAACTTTATTTTGCTTTTGGAAAATATGTTTAACAGTTAGAAAAAAATGAAGATACCCATGATCCTTAAAATGCATTATTTGTGTTAATAGACATGCATTGAGATCATCGTTTGGGTTTTTTCCTGTTGTCCAGTGCTTTCCTGTTGTTGAGTTTGCTGATTTTGATAAGAAAATTACTTACAACTAGGTCTATGTTTCATTTAGGGGTTTATACCCACCTAAAGAGATGAAATGACTGATAATATTTTAGGTAAAAAAGGAATCAGTTTCTTGGGTTTATGCATTTTTTTTATCAAGCATATTCTCTGTTTTAAAGACACAGAGTGTATAATAATTCAGTTGAGGTTGGACTAATTCAAATGTACATTTTTATGCTTGTTCTTAAGATGTTTCTTTTTGTTTTCTCACCTACTAGAAGACAGGGGCCTGTAACTCCAGTCCTCAAGAGCCACTGTGTTGTCACTTTTAGCAACATGTACTCCATCACTCCTGAGTCAAATGGCTGAATTACCTCTCAGCATGTCTTCATGTTCTATGGAAGCAGAAACTCCAGTTACTAGGAAAAATAAAATCCACTATTTCCATCTCAGTAAAAATCAAATTGGTTTTATTGCAAAAGTTGGTTCTGGCTGACCTTTGCTGTGTTGGCAAATTAAATGTAGTTTCTTTTTGATGACTTTTCTACCTTACCACCTCTTTGTTTTCTAAAACTTTGTGTGCTGCATCTAGCAAGTGTCACCAAATACATTAGCAGCATACAGAGCCTTAAACATCTAGGTAACATTTATTGCAGTTCTTTACCACATGAATGTTGGCTGCTGGGTTATCGTGATTAGGATGAATTTTCAATATGTTGCACAGTCCTATATAGACTTTAAGCTCAAAGATGAGCATGTCTGTGACTATTCATCTGGACACCAATCGAATGGCATTTGCAAGAGACAGACCCCACTTTGACCAGTAATATAACGTTTTAATATAAGATTTCATGCAGTGAGTAAAGATTTATTGCTTTTTTGCTGAGCATTAACTTAGCATAAATGAAAGTAAGTACCTAATTTCTCATGTGCTAAAGTGAATGACTGGAAACAACCCCACACTGAGAAAGGGAAAGTTGTAAATACCAGAAAACAAGTTCTGATGGCATTCTCTGGTTCTTAAGCTAAGGTGTTAATGTTTCCAAAAAAGACTTAGCCCCCTGCCAAGCCATTAGAAATTATTCCAGTTCATGGTTAGCACATTTGACTGGAAGCATTTGTCCCAACGGTGTGTTTATGTGTGTGGTGTTGTGAGTTATGAAATGTTTGTGGATAAATGAGAAGTATTGAGAGGCAGAGGAAGGTAAACACGTAGAAATCCCTGAAATAACTGAATAGGTATTTTGTGTGGATTTGCTGAATGTGACACATGTAGGATAAACGCTTTGTACATCAGTGTCACACCAACATCCAGACAGACGGTGACGCAGGAAACTTATCCGCTCTACCAGGTGGCAAACATTCAAACACTGAACAGGAATTCAGATGTGGGTGTTGGGTAAATATGGGGCAGATTTCCCCTCTAACACCCCATGGTGTTACGGCAGACGATGTTTGCATATTTCAGTATCCTGTTTTGTCTAACGTTAAGGTGGTGTTTTTATATCGTGGTTTAATCAAGGTTTTGTTTAAATGGACACCAGCAACATCTCTTGACACCTTATTTTTTTTAAAATCAGTTTGACCAAGCACCAGCAATCTGCAAAAATAATTAGATATTATTTGATTAAAAAACAAAGGAAAAACACACATTTAAATTAAATAAATTTAATGGAAAACATGCTGAATTCTGGCTGATAAATTCAGTAACTGACATGTTTGGCTGCAGTTTCACAAAATACAAAGTTGTGAAAATGATTATTGTCAGTATTTAAACAAAATTCCTCAATAGATTAGTGTTGCATCTATTTCATACATGAGCTGTTTATTTAAATAGTGTTTAATTTTAACAAACACTATTTGAGGAAGTGTATTACAGGATTATTTTGTCAAGATGTATTGTTAATGGTCGATTTATTTTTCATCACGGACACAGTTTAGTTTGCAATATAACTTTTCTTTCTGTCATCATTGAAACTTTGTGTTTGTTTGCTTTTAAATCTAAAATGATACCAAAGTTAATTTTCTTGATTGCTGATAGTAAATTAAGATCAACTTTAAAGTTGTCCAGTAATGTCTTGTGTCTTAAGATGTTGGCAAAATGTAAAACAGAAAACCTGCTGGGTCTGGACCTCACTGACCTTAAGCCTCTGATCATGCAAGCTGTCTCATTTTAGGTCTTCAGTGCTTAGATTTTAGACTTTCAGATAGATTGCAATATGAGGTCAAACAGAAACTGGTGGGTTCATGTCTGTAAAATGGTTACGTGTTTAACAATGCTTCTCTGTTCCAAAATAAGAGAACATGACTTAAGTACAAATGCAACCATGAGATATTTTGCAGTTGCATATCTTGGAGCTCAGTGTCCTTTGTACCTTGTAATCTCTCAAAGTATGTTTTTTCATATCTGCCACATACCAGAGATATAACCACTGAAGCCTTGTGGGTTCTTTTGGACAGCGATGACTACAATAATTGTCTTCAAGAGTCAAAGCAGGTGATAATTTCAGATGTTGCATCTCAACAACAAATAATGGATAACATGGGTGTTCATGTGGGTATTCTTGTCATTAACTATATGAAACAATGTCACGTGTTTGGAATGATGCAAATTTTCTTCTGATCACTGGATAAGTGAAGAATGTGAATAATTACTGGATTTTATTATCAGAGTTTAAAGTAGGACAATGAAGTCGCGGCACAATGTAAGGCATAAGAGAGACTAAGTAAAATATATTCTGATGTAGATTTAGTAAAAAGTGCTTTAAAAGATTGCCTTTGCTCCCTTTCTTTAATTATGAAATAATGTAACTGTAAATGGATTAAATGTTTGCTTCCCTGCATCCAGTAGTCAACATGTTCAACTAATTGTGGATCCCTTTTTAAGAAAAGTAGGCATCCAAAAGCAGTTGTTCCAAACTGGTCATAATTATTGTTTATCTCATTACAAATCTAATTCACAAGTTGAGTCAAGGCTTAAGTTTTAAAGAAGCAAATGCAAGTCAGTTCTCAAGTCTTTCACCCAAAAGTCAAGTCTATGACTGAAATTAACATTCTCAGACTGTTTAAGTGCTGAGTAGTTGTTACCTGATAGCTACTCAGATTGTCTCCATTTACCAGTTACCTGTCCTTCTTCATCGCAAGATAAAGATAGTCCATGAAACACAAGCCCCATAGCTGGAGTCCTTGTCAAGTCCGGAGTCTTTAGAGCACAAAGTCAAGTTTAAAATCTTTATTTTTGCGAATTAAGTGTGATTGGATTTGTAGCTGCAGTCTCTTTTTGTCTACTATGGACTTAGCAAGGACTCCTCATATCTACACAAGCTAACTTTCACCCCTGCTTGCAAGATGAAGATTGTTCATGAGACACAAGTCCCCACAGCTCCAGTCTTTTATTCCTCTTGGCAGTTCCAGTCTCTTTGTTTTAGTGTGATTAACCCACTCCAGTCAGAACCTCACACCCAAGGCTCTGTCTTTGCTATTAAAAATGTTGCCAAGGTCATAACCATGGTTTTTATCACACAGCCAGCAAGCAAACAAAGGCGTTGGACGCTTTGTCACTGAGAAGTGCAACTTAGCCCTCCCACCCAGTCAAAAACATCTCCAAGTGACATTTATTGAAATGGAGTTCATGTGTCAGAGAAATATTTATACAGGTAATTTACTGTTAAGTTTCTCTTTATGAACACGTCACATCGAGATGCTGGACTGCCAGTTTTTACTTATGTTTAAATAAAGTATCGCTGCTGTTTCAGGAGTTGGGTTGGCACATTTTAGCGATTAGCAGGAACATGTTTGATCCATCAAGTCGAACACGTTCAACGGTTTAGATCTTGATCTTGATAAAAGAGACAGGAAAGACGCATGGTAAAAAGTGATAGTGGCAAGACTTTGCCCCCAGAAAGATGACACACCAGGGTGAAAGTTCTCATCCAGTTTTATTACATGCTCTGTGCAGTGTAAAAGTACAAAAACATTCATGAGCTTTCAGCATTTTTCTTTTCTGGGCTCAAAGCCTGTAATTTACTCTGACATATTTAAAGTGGAACCACATATATTCACATGATGACACTGGATGACATAAGGTTTGCATTTGCTTACCAGACTTTCTGTTTGTATTTAACTAAGTATAGCTTTACTTTAGGCACATGTTGGTTATGAATATGGTTTTTCAAATAAATTTGGTGTTGCATCAGAACCTGAGCGGCGTGTCTTAACACCTGAAGTGAGAAATGTACCTCTTATCTTTAATGTGACGCACTTACTGTTGCTTTGTTTGGAAAAGAGATATCTTTAGTGATATAACTGAGGTTGTAAAATATTAACAAAATTCTATTGTATTTATTTATGTTTTAGCCTTTCAAAAAAATAATATCGGATAAGATAAACTGGATACATACAAAAAACACGTATTGAGTGATGGCTGGACATTTTCCTTCAGGACAATCTGTTACAGAACAGACTTTGTGGGTCCATCAATCACAGCAAGTCGTCCTGAAGCAACAAAAGAGAAAAACTATCTAATTCCACCACAATGTTGACTGTAAATATAAAGCCATATTGAAACGCTCTGTTAGTTTTACGCCACATTTTACCTTCCAAGATGGAAACCCTCCAAAAAATTCCACTTTTGTCTCATCGGTTCTCAGAATATTTTTCAAAAAGTCTTGAGATTTATCAGGATGTTTTTTGGCAAATATGAGTCTAGGACTTTGTTCTTTTTCCCAGCCATTGTTTTGGCCGTACAACCCTCCCATGGATAAGATTTTAGCCCCGTCTCTTTATTGAATCATGAACACTGACCCAACTGAGGCAAGTGAAGCCGGCGGTGCTTTGCTGTGGTTTGGGTTCTCTCAGGACCTCCTTCACAAGTCTTTGATGTGCTCTTGAAGTAATTTTGGTAGACTGGCTTGTCCTGTGAAGGTTCATTAACTTTCCATGTTTGCTTCATTTGCGAATAATGGCTGTCACAGAATAGTGCACAGTGTTGTTTTTGTTTTGTTTTCTAGATGCTTGAGTCTACTTCAAGATGTCAGGCACATTCTATGTAAGGGACTCTATAGTCCTGGAAGTAATCTTCCTGGGTGTAGCAAGTGAAATTCACCTAAGAAAAACTAATATATTCTTGTTAACTAATGATTTAGTAACTTTTCCACGTAGGGCCTGGTTTGTTCAAACAGCTTTTTGTTCTGAGTAAATGAACAAAGGATTTGAAAACTGGTTAATTTACTCTAGTTACCAGAAAAAACCCCCACAACAAACATTTGAGAGAAAACAACTTGTAATTGAAACTGCTTCGACATATGCAATTACTTAACATGGAATGAAAAGTGTACACATAGCAAACTATAATTTTGTATGAACTGTGTGTTTACATCACCTTTAGGGCTCTTTGGGCTCTTTGTCTATTTTTGCCATACTATTGTGGTATTTGGCGTACCATTGTGTGTGTGAGAGTGTGTCTGTGAATCATGCTGTGCTGTTCAGGGTCCCAGCCTAAAGATATAACCCGCTGCGTGTGTGTGTGTTTTGTGGGTGAATGAGCTTTGTTCCACTGTGACACAATCCTGGCCCGGATCCAACGCTCACACAAATGTTTAAAGGGAATTCTTTCTTGGGAAGCCACCATGATGGAGCAACGTAAACTCTGCCCTCCAACGCTACCCTCAGGTTAGCGTCTCGTCAGCCAACGCTCTACAAACAAAAAAAAAAGCCCTGTCACATTTCCCACCCTAAGAGACGTTTGTGCATACGCCTTTTGCAAAGACTCAATCTTTAATTAACAAGTTTATAGTCATGCAGTTGTTTATGCCAAATTTCTGCAAGTGCAGGTTTCCCAGAATTGCCCTTGCATATACAAATTTATGCAATCTCCCCCGACTGCCCTCTGTGTTTACCGGAGCTGAGTTGGTGACATCGATGCGGTTGTAGGCTGTAAATTCACAATTCCTCATCTGAACCACACAATCCAGCTATTAGTGCTTCATGGAGCGTGAACTTGTATGTCTTTTCCACAACTGCGAGCCAAATCCTTTTCTTCCAGACTTCTGCTCATTACTGCAGCTCCTTACGTATTATTTACACTGGATTAAATTACTATATCTGTTTTTCAAAGTCAGGTTTTTACTGATCCAGAAGCAACATGTCTCAGAGCAGCTGTCAGAATAAAAACATTAGAGTTGGTGTGGAGCTGAGCAGTGGGGGCTCTGCTATGGAGATCAATGAGTTCAGCTTAAAAACTTGCACCAAGTGACAAAGATGGATAACCGACACAAGGAGTTGATTTAGAAAACGTGTGTGTAGCTCGGAGACAATTAGCTGGTTTCAGCTTTCTGTGTTTAAATTTTATCCAACCTTTTTGAATGTAATACTAACTTTGTGATCAAATTACTATAAATTTAGTTAAATTGTGCAAACATTCCTCAGATATTGATGATCTGCTCTCTTAAGTGGAACTAAATTGATCATCTCAAAGCAGAAAAAAATTGTTTTTGTACAGTGTTAAAAAGAACTAAAAGTAAAAAAAATTAAGAAAAACAAAATGAAAAGGGGACAGGCAGATGTTATTTCTCGGCAGCTTATTTCTGGTGCAGAAAGTAAATGAATAAATTGAATCCATTATTTTTAACTGTAATCACATCCTGTACCACTCCTTATAGCAGCAGAGCTGTACAAGTTTTGAATAACGGCCGTCTTTCCCCTGGTTAATTAGGAGATGTGAATATTTTCAGGAATGTTCAGCAGCCTGTAAAAGATTTCTCTTAAGGAATCATGTCTTGGTTATAAAAATCAATGTTCATATACTGACTAACCAGCTAAATGTCATGGTCTTTTCAGTTTCAAACAAATCTTTCGTCACATTAGCAAAGTATCATAACTTGTAAAGTGGAATCACAGTATTCTTCATATCTCTCTACATCCTGTATTTGCTATTTTCTTTGAAATGTATCATTTTTTATTTCATCAAGGCCTTGACCTTAAATCTTAGCTGTTCCATTTCTGCGTGGAAGAAAAGTGGGGCTATTGCTAAACCTACTGTTTCCCTCACAGTTGATAAGAGATTCTAGGTGTGAACGTGTGCATGAATGGCAGTTTGTCTCATTGAACCTTTGTGTTTGCGTTGTGATGAACTGGTGACCTGTACAGATGACACCCGCCTCTCACCCTCTGACCGCAGGAGATGGGCACCAGCCTGACGCGACTCTGAATAGACACAAGTCAATATTTACAACGATCTTCAGTTAGCTTAGCTTGAAGAGAGCTGGTCCTGCTTTGATTTATCTCAGTTGGAACCGTTTATGTAGAGCTGGGAACTCTGCATCATTTTTCAATAAACTTCAGACCCTCTGGTGATATTAGCATTATTAATTTTTCAAGTAGTGAAACTGTAGGCTTTTCACATTTAACTTTAGGTAAATTACTAACTGAAACATGTAATTTTCTAATATTTGGAACATGGAAAAAGACTGGAGACGCAACAACACCTTACCTCATGTCATTGTTTTTCTTTCCTTCCTATAACAATAATGATTGGCTCAGATTCATGTGATATAACTGGTTCCATTTCATTATGGAGGAAATGATTAGCAGGGTTTTTCCTCCACAGACAGGCTTGGGAATATAAGTAATATGTGAGCATATTGGTAATCATACAAATTGACCTCATATGTTACTGTGTGTATGTGAAGGTGAAACACACACACACTGGTTCACTGACCCTCCCCTTTAGTCCGCTCTTTCTCACCCCTCTGCCTCCCAGTGAGCCTCAAATGTCCTCAGATATGCAGGTTTCAGGAATGTGGGCTCGCAGTGAAAAATCTGCTCTGATGACCTGCTGAAAGAAAATCTTCTAAACTAGAGGAACGTGGAAATATGTCATATACAAGACCACAGAAAGGCCAAGAAGAAAGAACTCGCTGAGCAGATATTTTCAAATCAGTTGCATATGTTAAGGTTACTGGGTCAGATGGAATTTGCATCCTACCTTGAAAATCATTCACTGATGGTTTAAAGCAATTTTGTGGCTGATCAGTTTTGATAGGCTGAATGTTCTGACTGACATATTGGATTTTAAAGCCAACTTTGTTGTTATTTTTCATTTCCTGATAAAATATCACAATTGTTTGTTTTTTTTAAACTGCACTATTCTTTTGTCTTCAGTTCCTAAATAACCTGTTTATGTTTGTCTGTCTGTTCATTGGCGTTTTTAGATAACATCTGGCAGCAAGGCGGCCCAGGGTGACCTGTGTCCGGGTGACACCATTTTGGCCATCAATGGTGACAGCACAGAGTTCATGACGCATATGGAGGCTCAGAACAAGATCAAAACATGCACTCAGGAGCTCACGCTTGTCATCAGCAGGTATGGCCCTGTTGAACACTCTGCTCTGCCACATGTAGCCTTTTTTGAAACCTTTCTAGAACCTAATTTAGAGTCTGGTTGCCTCTCTGTGGCTTGGATTTGCAAATTCTGCCTGCAGTTCAGATTAATCTGTTTTTTTGGAGTCCCATGAAGATGTCATGGAAGGGATGTCATCTGGTGACTTTTGAAATGCAGAGTAATCTGAACCGCCAGTCAGAACCTCATCAAAGTCTCGTCTGATTGTGATGCCCAAGGAGGCAATGATGGTCTAGCAGCCACTCCATTTTACTTTTGTTTGCATTTTTTGTGAGGCATGGTCAGTGTAACATGACCAACATGTTCAAGCAAAAGGTGCTTCAGAAGTATATAATTCTGCATTTTACCAATGACCAGGGAGTTATTTTAATTATGAAACTGGTGATGGTATTTCTATTTCTGCTCAGCCTGTTGAGTCTGGGTCTGGTACAGTTGAGTCACAGTGAAAGATGATGGCTTTACAACAGCTTAAAATGATCTGGTCGGTGTGCCTGTAGAGCACTATCGGATTAAATTAGGCTTCTGCATGCAGTGAGTCAGACTCCTGGCCTTTACAAATACATTTCAGAAGTGATATTTTCCATTTTAATGAGCTAAAGCTAAAGATCTTTGGTTCTTCTAGCCGTTGAACCACTAAAGCTAGGATTTAGTGATGTAAGGTTGGATAAAAAACAAAGTAAAGCTGTTTAATTCTAAGCTATGGATATGGAAAAATTACTTTCCACATGGTATAAAGTCATTAGGTTGTCATCTTGTCTTGGTGAAATTTTTGTTTGCTTAGCTTTAATACTTTATGCACAGTTTTTTAAATATCTTACACCGATAGCGGTAGATTTCATGTTTGTTTTGGATCAAACATTCAGTGTGGGTGAAGCTTCTGCTTTCAGACACATTCCCACATATTCCACTCAATAATATTTTGGTATAAACAGCAGTTTATGGTCAACCTAATGACCGGAGGTACTCGAACCCTGTGTCTGCAATACAAGCCCAAACCTTGAACCTTGACCAAACTCGGCAGTCGGTGTGAGATGTTGGTGCTGATTGGTTTTCATCAAACCTGAAGACAGAGATCTCTGCCCTGGTTCCTTCAGTTCATGCGTCATACTTACAGACATAAAGCAGATTGCTTGAATGCAGAAGTTGTAAAGTTATGCTATGCTGTGTTTTGTTTTGTTTTTTTGTAAGAAGTTTTTCTGTTGGCGTACAGCTAAAACACAACTGGGTGGCGATCAGTAGCCTTCCAATCAGTATTTATCCAGTAAATTCACCGTACGGGGAAATCATACGGTGCTCAAAGAACCTGGAATTACACATCAGTTTCTCACAGGATGGTAAGAAAAAGACTGAGGATTGTTTTTTAAATGGCTTGTTTTGAACAAATGCTATGTAGCATTTCTATTCATTGTCCTCTTCTTGTGAAAAGACATTTGCAGCTCATCTGCAGCTGAGAGAAACTGATTGGATAGTCAGGACGTCCAGCTCTGTGCTCGGATTCCCCGTTAACCTGCTGCAGGTGGAGGGAGATAAAATAACATCACTGATGCACATCGTCTTTCATCTAATTCCTCAAGTTGTTGCTGAAATGGAAAAAAAAACGATTGTGATTTATTTTTTACTTGTTAAGAAATGATCAAGTATCTACAAACTTTTAATTAGTAATTGATTTTCTAATGAGGATTAGTAAATCCATATTTACTATTTGGATTAGTAACTGTCATATTTTCACAGGGTAAAAATATGACACAGGTTCTTTTAGCCATCTTTTCAAAATAGGAACGTTTATTTGGACAACACATGCAGTTAGAAAGCGTTTAAAATGTTACTTCAATAACAACTAGTTGTTTGACAGTGAAGAAACCTCATTCTTATTGGTATGGACCTGTTTGTTTTTCAAAGGCTTCCTGAGATGTGGAACCCTTAAAATGTTGAATGGAAGGATGAATGTGTTGACCTGTCGGCAAAAGACGGTTGTTGCATTTTACCACATCAGCATTACTCATATATTTGAAGCACAACTTTATCTAAATAAAATTATTTCAAACTGTATTTACTGGAGAAGCAATATTTAAACACTTCAAATCAAATTGGTCACCAACTATGACACAATGTATGAGGTCATGTTTTTTTCTCTTTTGATGTTTTTAACTGCAGTTTCCACCTTTAAATAGCCCAGATAGGATTTTCATTGCACCCTAATTCAGATCCTTATAATTAAAAGAGGTGTTGTTACCATGGCGCCCTGGTTTGAACTTTAGAGGAGGACAGAGGCAACATGTTTCTGGAATTAAAATCATCAGTCTAAACGGTTAATGACATAGGGGGGTGAAGGTGGTTTGAAGGTTGCAACCAAGGAAAAACTGAAATGTCAGTTGCTTCCCACATTTCTATTAGATGGTTACTTGGGCTGCCGGAGTACTGGAAAGTGCGGAGTGATTCTGGCAACCTATGAACGTCTTAGATGAAGAACATAATGTGGTTTCAGCCTTAGTTACGAGTGACATCTGCCAAGCTGGTTCTCTGGCTCTCTCTTTTTACTGCCGCAGAGAACAAAGTTTTCCTCCGTTTGCCAAAGAAAGCTCAAAATATAAAGTTGACACAGTCATGAGGGCAATCAGATGGGAAGAAGTTTATATGGTCAGAAAAATGTTTTCCTTTTTTTTTTTTCTTTCTATCGTATGCAGTGCAAAATGCGACTACCTCCACTGCTTCACTTGGGAATACTCCAGCCATATATCAGGCTGAAGCTGTGGAGCATTAAGTGGTTTTTCACATGGGGATTGTAAATTTATCGAAGCATACATGAAGTAAGTCAGTGGATTGACCAGAGAAGCTCCTTTACAGTTGCTAAGGAAAACGAACATTCCAACATTTCACTGCTTAGACATCAGAATCTGGTAATTTTATCACTACAGGAAACTGAAAAGCGTCTTGCAGTATGTCAGCAATGCTCATATACCTATACTAGAGAAGCATGGTTTGCTTAAAGCCTGTCCATATAGACGTACAAGTAACCTCACCTTTAAATAGTATAGCAGAAAACAAAGTATTTGTCTAAGTACTAAATAAGAGTTTAAATAAATCCACAAGAAATAACCATAGTATTCACCATTTCTCCTGATATCCCTTCCAAAATGTTAGGCTAAGTAACAAGAGGTAGGACAGGAAGAGCTTCTGGAATGTGACCTTTCTGCACAATGTTGGTTAAATAATTACAGAGTGAACTGCCCTGTTCTGCTGGACAGAAAAAGGATAAACCACCTCTGAAAGATACGCATGCACATTTGGCTTGGTGCATGTTACTTAATTGGGCAGGCGATAAAGTGGAGGAAAAGAAAGGGAGACGCACATGATTGGAAAAACATGTTTTAACATTCATTTGAAGAAATACTTGCAGATAATATTAAGAGAGCAGGAGTGTCAAAACATTAGAGAGTGGAATTATGAGAAAGAACAACAGGACAGAAAGTAACACCAAGGAGCCATGAATCACTGAGACAAAAGAGAACATGGGATCTTCCAGGCTCAAATTATGGTTTGAATACTTTGTTTCTGGAAATTTAATTCAGAAGACAACACAGTGAAACTCAGACAGAGTAGACACATAATCATAATACAAAGAAAGAAGAGTGAGGAGGAAAAAGTCTCATGTAAGAACACTACATCTCATTCAGCAGCCAGGTATTGGCTCATTTCTCAGATAATTCCTCACAGCAAATATACTCAACCAAAACTTTTCAATGCAAACATCATGTAATATTATAACTATCAAATTTCAGGCTAACAATGTTGGGTGGTCCCAAAGCCAAAACAGCCTTGATAAGGCTAGTTGAGTGTTTTCAAAAACGGTCAGTTTTCTAAATCATGTGCTCTGATTTAAAATCAGTTCAGTGTAAAATTATCCAGACAAAGTGAGAGCGGTCTAGGTATGCAGCACAGTCTCATTTAAAAACATGACATAGATGTTTTGTTTGGGTTTACAGTAGGCTCCAAAACAGATGCTAACAGCAGCTAATGATTAGTTAGCTGCTAATAACAGTTGCTATATTCTGACCCTGACTATAGGTGAGTTTGCTGGTTCAGAGGACCTAAAGTGGTTTCAGATGAATCATTGTAAAGCGGCGGAGGCTTCCTCAATGCTTTTGGACTTAAGGATTAACACATGGCCTCATAAGAAGTACTTATTGGCCAAATCAAGACTGATACATGGGTACAATCCTACACCGCTCAAACTGCAACCCATGTTTGAGAGTATAAGGGATTTAAGGTATAAGAAACTAAAGTGGGGATGTGGTAGGAGTTCAGTCGTTGGGCAAGACATTTTACCTGCCTCACCTGCCTGACGTCTGGCAGACTGCCCCAGAGCAGCTGTGGCTACCATCCAGTAGCTCACCACTATCACCGTGTGAATGTGTGCATGAATGGGTGAATGGCTGAATGTAGCAGTTTATCAAATCCGCTGGACTTGATAAACTGCTATACAAGTCCAGACCATTTACCATACAGGATGTCAGAGTTAAACACCTTCATATTTTAGTAGCACACAGTTACTTCATGGTGCCAAAATCAAATGTTGGCACCATGTTTTCTTCTGCTCTCACTACATCCCTACTGAAAAATCAACCATGTCACGCATGTCCTCATGCTGCTGAGGCTTGAAGGTATTGTTCTTCCTGTTAGTATCTTTATCATGATGGAAAGAGGGAAAAAAAACAACAAATGAATTATCCATTCTATAGATGTGACGTTTGGGACTTAAATGATTGGAAATAGTCCTCAACTGTGGGCCACAGAAGTAAGTATTTAACTGCAACCATTGATTCCAAAGTCAAATAAAATGGAAGTGACTGAAGGAGGACATGCTGACTCACTAGAAAATAATATTTTAAGGACAAGCAGTTCTCAGTCCTTATTAAAAGACCATGTCATGAAATACTGCAAAGAGTCACAAGAAATAGGAGACCTGTAATTTTGTGCAGCAGCTCATCGACAAAATATATGAGTCTACACGTCTGCTGGGAACCAAAATTACAGTACACTGGGTGCAGCTGAACTTGAGGTCTTGAGTAACTTAAGAATGTTTCTTTGTAATGGGTTCACATGTTTAACTTTCATAACCCACATTTTTTTTATGTCTTTTATGGGGCTTTTTTAAGAGTGTCCAGCATCGTGAGGTTTCTGCCTAGATGCTCCAGGAAACAGGAAGGCTAGAAAAAACATAAAGAGGCAACATGGATGATGTGATGGCAGTTATAGTTATTAATTTGGTTTTTAAATACTTAAAAAATAATAATATGCCATGATTAACTGCTTTGCCGAGTCTACTTTTATTAGATTGACACTTTTTAAGTTTCCCAAACCATATAAAACAATAAGTCTCAAGTGCTATCAAAGTCTGCGTGGTATTTGTTTTGCTCTCATGGTAACATTATGCAACACAGACTCACGGAAATGAATTGGCACTACTTTGGTCTGCAAAACAAAAAAAGTAGAATAAAGAAATGGAAAAATGGGATTTAAAGTTTCTTACAGGGTCTATAGAAACCCAGCTCCATGCAGCAATTAATTAAATCCATTTTTTTAAATAAAAATGTATTTTTTAAAATAAATTATATCAGGTAAGTAAACAGCCACTGGAAATAAAAAGGAGTCTACAATAATTCTGGATATAACAGACATCAGCATTCTTAATGTCCTGCTGTTTTTTTTTTTTTGTTTGGTATTTTTTGGTCACACTTTAATTTTTCAGGTTATCAAACACATTTTAATAGAAAAAATATTGGCACACTAGGTTTTCCAGGACCTTCACCATTTATTTCTTCTTTATCCACTCAGGGGTGGTGTGCTGTTTGTGACTGGCCTGCTGCACACCCCTTCACTTTAACGTCACAAAACACTCAGTATTTTCTGAACATCCATCAATTATGGCAAGTCACCAAAGCAGCTCAGACCATCACCCTTCATCCATCCATTTTCTTGCACCCTTGTCCCTTAGTGGGGTCGGGAGGGTTGCTGCTGCCCATATCCAGCTAACATTTCGGGCGAGAGGCCGGGTCACCCTGGACCGGTCGCCAGTCTGTCGCAGGGCAACACAGAGACACACAACCATGCACACACACTCACACCTAGGGGCAATTTGGAGAGGCCAATTAACCTGACAGTCATGTTTTTGGACTGTGGGAGGAAACCGGAGTACCTGGAGAAAACCCACCATGCACAGGGAGAACATGGAGACTCCATGCAGAAAGACCCCAGGCCGGGAATCAAACCCAGAACCTTCTTGTTGCAAGGCAACAGCTCTACCAACTGCGCCACTGTGCAGCCATCACTCTTCCACCACCATATATAACCATATGTGACATTGTTTTTCTGACATGCTTTTAGTTTTAACCATATAAAACATTCACACATTAGTCCACAAATTTTCCCTAAAGGCCTTTGGGACCATCAGGATGATGTTTGTCTTCAGTTTTCTGGACTTGGAACATTTCCAGGAATGCCATTTTTGCTCATTGTCTATTTTTATTGTTGACATATGAACACTAGTCTTTATTTATTTTTCTGGGTTCATTTGTGGCCTGCATGAGTCGTCAGCAGTCTTATTTCAAGAGTCACACCACTTCTAGGAATAAAAGGTAAAAAACTGTATACTGGAAGGAGGCAAATGATTTTATGGCATAGTGTATTTTAGAAATATTAGGAAGTAAAACAATTAGCTTATAGAATTCATTTAGTTATAATTTGCAAAACAATGACCCTAAAAATTATGTATCTTTTCCAAAAATCTTATGATCTGAATGTATTTTAGCAACCCTGATTAAAAATGCTAACCTCATTAGCCTCTGTCAAAATTCTGTGCCCAATTTAAAGAGATACTGCAAAAATACTCTAAACATTAACCTTAGTTTAGCTCAACTTTGTTTTTTAACAGGTCACTGGTTGGGCTATGCTTAGAAATCCCTTAGGGGAAAGAAGAATCAAGGATCATTTTGATTGAAAGAATGGAAAAACAGGGAAGAGAATGAAAAAATAATTCTGGCATCAACAATGAACGACATCTTTCCGTTTTTCATCATACTTTCCTGCTGACGCATGCCTGACTCTCTCTCTCTCTGTTACTTCATGACCTCAGTCTTTAAATCCGCCTTGTCATTTTGCAAAGGAAAAATGGAAGAATCCCTCTTCACACGTGTTGTGCCTAAATTTAGTGTGGCTTTGTAGGACGTGGACAGACTCGTATTCTCAGACATTTACTCATCTGACCCAGCTGGAGAGGAAAACCTTTCCTCGCTTTAATCCTCCCTCCTTGTCCTCCACAACCTTAACGTGTCCTACCGCGGTTTCCCCCTCCAAACCCAAATCCCATCCGACTCAGTTCTTTCTATCTTTTCTTCATTTCTTTCGTGGTGCCTTCACCTCATTGCAGTCCCTGTCATTCTGCCAGAGCTTGTTGAAGAAAACCTTTGTCTGAAGAGCATGACAGACAGATTATGGTGGTTGGGATGCATGTTTCCACCGCTGGTCAACGTCTTTGGAAAGAGACGTGTGTGGCCAGTTAATGCGATGAAAAATGAGTCATCATTTCCGCACTGCGTGTGAAACAGTGTCGTGTTCATGTCATCTAAGTAGTTATTGTGAAACATGAAGAATCATCTGTTCTCATTAAAATTCTACTTGGTGGTTTGGAAGTTTAAACAAAGGTTTGCACCAAATGGCACAAACCCGCTTTATTTTTCAGCGTTGCAATCAGTGGGGTTTGGCTTCTGCAGAGCTGGATTGAAGGAGATTTTGTGTTTGGTCTTCAAAACTTTAAAAACTCCCATTTACAAAAAAGCACTGAAGAGTCGCTTTCCAAACCAAAGTCCATAACATTTAGAATCATCAGGAGGTTTCAGTGAAACCGTTTAACAGAAATATAGCAACACAAATGAAATTCTAGTCGCCTCTTTTTTATTGAGAGCAGATGATCCCAGTCGAGGGTAATTATAGTTTAAAAATATGCCATTCATATTTGTTTTGACTAGGATATAAACTTGCTGGTAAAGTATTACAAATTACCACAAGTAGCCATTAGGTCAACTGGTTCACTTGGTGAATGTTACTGTGTTTGGGCGTCCATACCCTTTAAGCATTTTCACAGTGTAACCACACACCTCAACGTATTTTATTTGGATTTTAACTTCCTTGCTGCTGCTAAAGAAAAGCATCCCCACCTCACGTCGCTGTCGCTGTAGTTGGAATGTGTTTATTGTGATGTAAAGTGCTAATTTTCCACCTAACATAGCCACAAAGCAGACGTCTTTATTCTGAGATTAAATTACACATAAGGGGAACTCGATGTACTAATTAGTGGTGCAGAGAAGAGTAAATAGGGCTGAACGCAAGATTTTGTTTGTAAACAAAAAATGAAAACCCTGGATCCTGTTTAGTCCTTTTCACAAGTATGCTCTGTTCTGCGTTGGTCTATTTTATATTTTACTGAAATACATTTAAAGTTTATGGTTGTAGCCTAATGGGTTAAAAGGGTAAGACATTTTTGGAAGGTTGTATAATCAGAAGGGTTTTCTGTTGCCGTAATACTTGAGTTACATAAACATGAGTTTAAACAAAAACATCCAGGATCAGAAGGTTTTAAATGAGGAGAACATATTAAGTATTACTACATATTAAAAATAAATCCCATCATCTCCAGATAGAAGGTATTAAGGATTTGGAAAGAATCATAGAAATTAGAGATAGAGTTAAAGTTCCCCTTGGTGGAGGATTTGCCCTTCATGTCTCACCCTTACTTTGTGACCTGTGAGTCACAGCTGAGGAATTGAGCATGAAAACGGCATGAGAGCAAAGGAATCAACGGACTCCTGCTGGGGCAAAACAAAAAGCAAACCTCCAAAGGAACCAGCTTACTCACAGGTCTGCTCCCTGCCTCTGCTGCCCCCCCGTCTCATCTGTCCTCTTACGTTTCTCTCTTTTATGTGGTTTTGATTTCAGCATTTAAAGCACTGGGGGAGTCATTGGATAATTTGATCTCATCATCAACCGCAACCAGATTTTGTCCAGGAATGCCTGAAACGGTGCTTTTAAATGTTTTTCACCCAGGGGAGAGAACAATGAAATTCTTTCAGCTGAGAAAGTAGCAGCTTTGGTCGTATCCCATAGAGAGCAGGAGGTTCTTTCTCCTAAACGCTTTTGATTAGAGACAAATACAACCATGAATCTAGTAGAAGCTTGGAATGATCATTGATCACCAATATTGTTATTTGAGCACAGTTGGCTGTCAGCTGTTTTCTCTATATTTTTATTGTCTGTGATTGTGGTATAGTGGATTTGTTTTTTTTTAACGATTTTTGAGTTCATGTAGATTTTCCCTTCTCTGACACCCATTTTGTAAATACTCCAACCAGAGGATGTGTAATTTAACTTCAGCATAAATACAGCTGGAATACTATTGGTTGTACGAATTGTTGACAAATGAATATCACACTTTCCATTTGTGCAGTCCATTGTGTGTAACTGAATACACATTTATTTACTGATCTGCTGCTACATATATTTTGCTGTCATTTAGAAAAAGAACTGAGTATATTTGACTGGATGAAGTAACCAGCTTATCGAGTTCAGCTGTCTTCCAGCTGGACTTTTTTATTTTTTTTATTTCAAAAGATAAACAACATGTGTCTTCAGAGTAATTCTGGGTTTGGTGGAGCCGACAATGTGAGGTTCAAACCGGTCAGCCTGTGATACTTTCCACTTTAGCCTGTTTTTGTTTGACTCTTTAAAAATGTCGGTCCGGCCAGCAGGCTTGAGTTTGAACTTTCATATCTGAATAGGCTGCTTGTGTGGTAACCACTGCAACCAAACAAACTGGGGAAAGAATTATGACTTTCTGCTTCTGAATCATGGAGGTCTTAGTCCAAGGGCGGGAGCGTTCTTCCTACGCAGTTCTGGAGCTGCTGCTCATCCGGCAGACACTCGGCGCCTCATAAGAGCATCCTTGATAGCAACACCTCCGTGGCTCATATCTGGAGCATTGCCTCAGCCTGAGCAATGCTGTGCCAGCTTGCAACCCAGTGATCTCATCTAGTTTGACAAAACCTCACCCCTCTGTGGTGTCAGCAACTACAGGCAGACACTCACATTTGTGTTTTTTGTGGGTATATATGCTGTTCTTTAGCACATTGGCCCGGTGTTACCCTTAAGAAAGCTTCATGCGTTCCCTTCTTCACATTCAACACTGCAGTTCATCTGGATTCATGTTACTTAAAGAACCCCTCTTCAATCTTCTCTGTGACATTTACACATAAGTTGACGGTGAAACGGAACTGAAGAGAGCTCTGAATGAATTACAATGTTTTATCTGGAAAAGGTGACACATTTTTGGTTTCACTGAAGCATTTTTCTGTATGTTTTCTAAAGGAAGAGGTGAATCATGTGAACACCTGCTTATATATATGCAGTAGGCCCATTGAGAAGTGCAATAAATAATCCATCTTACTATAGCAATCATTCAGTATGTTGTGCACTTTTTCATAAGTGTTTTCAGCTGCAGTTAGTTATTATGCATACAAACAAAAGAACAATCTAACAATGCTAGATAGCAGTAATAGAGTTATCTCTACTTCTGTACATTAGTAGTAAGAACTGGCTGTGATCCAAACTATAAATCTAATTGAAGTGTTGGGTGTTACTTTACTATGTCGCTCTGTGTCTGGAGGGATGAGAAGTAATTGTACTCATTTCCAGAGGTAAAACCTGCCAAATGTACAAATCAGCTGCTCTTAGAGTTCCTTCCAATAATACAACCAGCACTTTTTCATAGTTTGTAATGCAGCAACCACAACATTTTTATGAAAAACTACTAGTTTTACTAATAAAGCATGATCACAACAAACTTGCTGTCGCCACCATCTTTTGCTCTTTGGATATCTGCAGTCATTTTTTCCCCACATGCAGCAAAAATGTTGTTTTTCATTTGACCTGAGCAGCTTCCATTCTGTGGGTTGTGGTTAACTGCAGCGGTCACGCTGCCAGATTGGGAAGTTCATGACTCCTGGTTGTCCTGTTGATTTGTGCAGCTCCTCCAGAGCGGCCATCTTGCTTCTGATCAGTGCTCTCCTTCTGGCTGGTCACATCAAGTAGACGGACGTATCTTAACATGTCTGTCGTTGTGCAACGCTCTTTCCAAGAGTAAGAGACTCTACTTGGCAAATGTATCTTCTGACTGCAATTTATTTCAATGGATTTTATTAATGGGTATAAGAGTACAGGGGGTTGATTACAGAAACTTAATGTACTTCTTAAATATTTGTAAAAAAAATTAAAAAAAACATTTTTTCTAACACTTCCAACAATTACACTATGTGTTGATGGTTTTTTCCTGGCTTAGTCATGCCAGAAAAACGAATAGGAACAGTGTCTACTTTCACTTTTTCTTTGTTAGTTTTTAGTAATTCACTCTCGGAAAAAATGACACTTAATACAGAAGGAATATTGTCAGCAACAAAAAGGAAAAAATCCATCAGTCTCAGCAGAAATTTTCAGACGCTTGAGCACTACAGTGTACGTTGGCAGTATTTAACGCCGCCTCTCATGGGGATTGTGTTTCAGGTCGGGATCTGGAGAGAGAGTGTGGTCACCAACTGTCAGCGAAGATGGAAAGATAAGTCCGTTCGTCGAGCTTGATGCACAGGTAACCACCGTCTTCTCTGGATTTCCCAAATAACAAGTCTGAGGGTGTTTTGTCAGAATGAAATTTGCATAAAATTTGGAAGCGGTCACAACTCATCTCTCAGTTTCACTATAATCAGGCCTTACTAGGAGACTATTCATTCATTAGGAAAGACATTTAAATAGTGGAGGTAAGTATATGGCAGCATAAAAGAGAAAGTGACTGATTTTTACTACCCAACATCAAATCTTTAATCTAGTGAAGCTAAATTTGAGTTATGCTCTAACATCAGCTGTCAATAATAGTGTCTTTTACAGCCCTTTGCATCTCCCACAGGAGAAGGTAAGTCATGCCTGCGGCCATAACTGTGACCTTTACAACATAGTGGCTGAGTGGTTCCAGTTTGTTTTGACAGCAAACAGAATCTATGGAAACGAGCGCAAAACTCGATCCACAAGCTGCATGTACATGGTCATTAACTCGGTTATAAATGGGAGAATGCGTCCCACTGTTCGCTGGAACCGTGTTGAAATAGTGTCTCGATTGTTCTCCAAATGATCAGCTGCCAAAAGGAGATTCACGGCATGATGAACTCCACCAGATGAGCTTTTTCCATTTTTTTTTCTCCCCCCCAATTTCTGGCACGGCTGCTTGTTTCTGAGCACATAGAGAATGAGACGTGTGTTGGGTGTAAGCATGTGTGTACATATGTTGTGCGTGAAGAGTTTGTAGGATGGAAACAGACAATGAGAGTATTGTATACGTGAGAGATGTTCAGTTGTCAAGGACTGTTGTGGTAGAATTGAGCCTGACCTGCATTTGTAACAAAATATACAGAAGGTTAGCACTATTGCTCTGTTAAAAAATATTCACTTTCACTTCTAGTATCAATTTTAAAGGTTACTTCTTATCTACATCAGCTGATTTCTCAACAGGGGAGTTTCCCTACACCAGGCTGTGATATTTTTAGTATTTGTCAACCATTTCCAGCCAGCAGTGATTTTCTCAGTAATAAGTAATACAGCTGTGAAACAGATCACCGTAGTGACTTCAGTCATTCGTATTTTAAAAGAAACATTTACAAAGCATGCATTAATTCTTTCACATCATTTTGCAGAAGTTACCAGACAGAGCTTAGTGTTATTAATTCAGGATAAATAAATACTGTAAACGAGATGATACTGTTTATTTTTTAAATTCTTTGTGCATTTCTTCATATACGTATCAGGTGTGAGTATCAACTGGAGTGAGATTCCAGCTGACCAAAGATACTATTTCTATGGAAAGTGTGAAGCTATGAGCAGCAAATATTACACAGCATATAATCCTTTAAGATATTTGATTTTAATAAAACTATATTTAATCTATTGTGTAGTCCTGTTCATTTAGTTCTCTTTTTCAGAGATAATGAAAATTGTCCAAATCTGTTTCTGTAAAACCGGCGGCCCTTCAGCCTTCCTGACTCAAAGTCAGTCCAATCTGAGGTCCTGGTTTAACATGCAAAAGCTACAGCAAATCCCAGACCAAAGTGAGGCAGACCATCAGCATCAGTTTATACAAACACAGACGAGCGTGACAGGAGCGCTCTGCCTGGTGGAAACATGAGAGCAGCTCTCCCCGTTTCCTTTTTCTCTATCTCTGTATCATCTCATCCAGTCCTTCCTTTGTCCTTCAGCAAACTCTAAAAATGCTCTGTGGCGTCTCTTTCAGTAAAGTGAACCTGAGCAGCTCAGGGCCACTTCAGTGTCGCACTCAGGTGGAATCTTCTTAGCATGAACAGAGGAAACATCCGCTCCCCGAGCCACAGCTGTCTCTTTCTTTGTTTCCGGCTGTTTTTTGAACGGATCACAATGCTGATTGTTCCTGAGTCTCAGTGGAAATGATATACACATCGTGACCTTGCTCACACAGGCTGACTCAAACCTTGTGCCGTGTGATATTTTTGGCTCTGGTTTTTATATCAGAGCAGTGAGGAGCTGCTGTAGAAACGGCCAACAGAGATTGACTGGGCATGACAATTGAGTTAAACATTTTGTTTTCAGTAAAAAAAGGTCTGCCATTCAAAACTTGTATTTACAATTCACTTGTAAAAATCTGGCTTCATGCTAAGGGTAACAGTACTTTGTTAGCCGACAGCATTTGAAAATGGTGCGTTTATTCTTGCAGTCCCAGATTAACAGATGGGATATTTCTTAAATAGTTGGAAATTCCAGTCTGATTTATGGGAATATTCTACTGAGCAGGAAGTGACACATGGAAGGTGTGAGATGTTTCCTTTCACCTTGAGAGCCCTGGAGACTCTCGTAAAAGTTTTGGAGGAAATGCTGTAGTTTTTGGCTACCAACCAAGCAGCGATGTGACTGTTTATATAAAACAGTAGAACCATATGATGCAGGGTTTTGTCTTAGGAACTGTGCTCATATTTTGGAAAGAGTGACCACAGGATGGCCAATGTAACTTCTTAAAATAGAAATGATTGTGATAAAGGCGAGGGGTAAGGGTTAGGTCATGATGAGGTGTCATCAGTAGGTCGTCGTAAATTGCTTTCGTTTTAAGTGTATTATTCTTTTTGTTTTGTCATCAATCTTTTCTTGCAGTACGTTCTTCTTTCCTGCAGCTTTTTAAACGGCCAATCGTTTGCCTTTACTTCTCTGTGTCAACATGAATCCAAATTACATGTTTGCCATCCGGTGGGAATTTTTGAGAAGCACTTATAAAGCATCACTGAAAAGTAGAGAGTACAAGTTAATACAAAATGTATTTAGTGGAAACCGTAGCCCAATGAGGGGATACACAGTTCCTCCAATGAAATCTGGGTTTCCTCCTTCTGGGATGTCACTAGAAAACCTCCCAAACCTGGAGCTTCCTGACCAAACCCCCAAACATCCTCACCTGGCTCTCCATGGTACAGACCAGCAGAGAATCCACTCTAAGCTCCCAGCAGATGACAAAATTCACCATAATTCCTAATCTCATGTTTTAAAGACCTCCTAAGGAGGTTTCAGAAAACGTTTTCTTCCTCTTCATGGACATTGAGAAATGCACCACAGTTCCTCCCCCACCAGTTGCTCAGCATTGCTAATCACGCAGTGGAAAAACTGCAGGACGCAAAGTACCTGCAGTTTTTCCACACTTACAAGAAAAACACATTTGGCTGATTGGAAATATTTCCACCAGTAGTCATGGTGTAGAATTTAAAGTATGACCATCTTTAAGTGCTACCTTATGAGGGTGACGTCAATTTACAATTGGCAAAAAGAATCTGCTTGTCTGTCCAGCAGCAGCGTGGAGGCTAGCGGCCCCAACAGATTGACCCGCTTATTGACCAGCTAAAATCAATTTCTAATAGCGCAGCAGTTCTGAATGCAAAGTCTGAATCCGTTATGAGTGAGAGTCTGTTTAATGGATAAAAAAAAAAAAGACCTTTACAAAATATGCGTCAGATTTTTTTATAAATGGCTTTAACTGCGTGGTTATCAGCTTTTCTCCTTAAACATTTTCACACACCAGTATGGTTACACTACTCTATCAGTTACTCGTGTTTTAAAGTGTCTTCACTGAAGTTATAAAGTGGCAGCTTCAAGTAAGTGGGAAATTCCTGCTGTCAATGTTTAAGTCAAACAGCAGTTCTTCTGGCTCACAGTCCCTCAGTGTCATTCATGGCAGCTAACCTATCATTATACTGTTAGCTATTGTGGTCGAGAACTATGGTCCTGTGGAAAGAATGGGGCCTCACAATGATGAAGCCGAGAGGTCTGGATCACACGTCACTGGAAGCTTCCAGTCTCAGCTCAGGCGTTGGCAGCAGAAAGCAAATTCTCCAAGCTAACATTAATAGGAGCTGACAGATAAACTCCTTGCATGACTTGCAGGCCATAATTCCCCCACTGCCTGGAACTGAATTATGCTTTTAAAACAAAAAGTGTGCACATAAAGCACATTTGTTTTGTCAAAGGAACAATGCCGTTGTTTTGAAGTATTTGCTGTTAAAGCTGCTGTTCCTTTCAAGATGGGATGTCCAATTATTTAATGGTCTATTGACCTTAGCAAGCCTGACTGTTTGGTGTACCGAATGCTTCAGTAATTCACAAAATATTCTTCTTTGACATCCCACCTGCAAATCATCTTGCTTTTATATGAGTGTTTGTGTTCACTACCTAACCACTAATCCCCTGAAATGTCCACATCGGTTTCAGGTGCGTAGCTCTCGGCATGTTGTGAAGTAGATGGAGTCGTTAAAACGTTTTTTTGTTCATGAGGCTCCACCTGTCTGGAATCATTTAGATGCATTTGATTTACACATCTTTCATTTTCATGTGTGTGCAGATTAAAAGGGTTCCATTTTGGACTCATTTTGACCTTCTTTCTAATGGCAAACCCACCTGAGAGTATTTAACTCTGATTTAGCCGTGATACAGCTTTGATTTAAAGCTTCTTTAGTGAAAAATGGGAACACTACATGTGGATTAAGAGTGGATTACTGGCCTTTCAGCGACCACAAAACTCCTTGGTCCAGGCAGTAACACTGGAACAAGCTTTAAAAATATTATACCAGTTTTTTTCATAAACAAAAAAACATTTATTGAGGTTCTACTACACACATCTTTACAGGCTGTGCTTGACTTTTGCCAGACATTTTGCTGTACATTATTGGCAGATATCTCTGCTTTTGTCTCTTCTTCAGTGAATGAATTATTGTCAATGTGCAGAGAATCAGTACAGGGAAATTAAGAATGACTCACTTCTAAGGTACGAACAGTAAAGTAATAAGTACAAACAAACACACACTTTTATGTCCAAAGAAGATTGGAGACTTGAAGTTGGAGTTGCCTTCAGATGCAGCCAACCAACCCTGAATATATAAGCTAAAAAACCTTTCATAGAAGCATTCAAATCAAACTAAACACATCTTAAGTCTCTTTTGATTGTAATGCTGAGGCCTGTAGATTCTAAGATGGAGCATTGTCACTTTCTTTCCTGTCCTCTCATTGAAAAATTGGCATGTGAAAAATGTTTCTTACTGCACAATGACCTTGACCCTTCTATTAATTTGCAGCAACAGTTGTTTTTCTACAGTCATTGGTTTTTCTTGGTATGTGTTTATCTACAACTGTATGCTGCAGAACAACAAACTTCCAGAACTCCTGTTAGTTAATCTACTTTACTGGTCAGCAGCTCCTGGCTGCTACTTTCTATTTTAACTGTATGGTCAGTAAAACTGTTACTAAAGCATAAATCCATATGTGTGATTAGGTCATTTACAAATTTATTAGAATTAACTTTTTCTTTATTGCATAATGTTTGTAAAACATTTAACATTTTCAGACCAACTTTTCTGCAGCACTTGATACTCTTTGTTGTCGTCAGGCCTTTTCAAACAGGGGTCAGGCCCAGGGAACCGTGAAGCCCCGGTTTGTGTTTGGTTAGTAGTGCAGGCTGCTATCTGAAAAGCTTGAATTAAACTATGCAGGAGGCAGCAAAGACAGGAAGTGGGTGCATGTTTCAGCATTGTCATGAACTTGTATGTGTGCCTGGTGAAGGATTTGGGTTTAAGTCTTAGTCTCCAGTTATAAACAAACATGTGCTTTCATTTAAGCTCCTCCACCTTTCAACCCCCAACATCTGTCCTCTGGTCCCGGATCACCGCTCTGCCACAGTCTGACCCGCTTGTAGCTGCGCATTGAGACATTGGACTTTCTTTCAGTGTATTGAGTGGACATGTTTGTGGCTTAAAATGATCCCAGTAACACATTTTGAAGTGTGTAAGTACAGTCAAAAGTAAACACATGCTTTTCTCTCTTTGCCCTCACTCTTCATGGTCCTTCCTGTGTGTACACACTCCCTTACACTGCAAGTCTTCCTGAAACATTAGCCATGCTTGGTTACGAGTGAAAAGCACGCTGGTGGAATCACGTGGATTCCTCGATTTATGGGAATTGGACAATGCTGGGCCTCATAGAGTAGTTCAGTCTGTTTTTGTTTGGAAAAGCAGATTGCACCAAATTTGACTGAATTGTAAGAGTAATAAAGGGCTATTTTATCTTTAGATAAAAGCCAACATCAACATCTCTAAACTTTTAAAATGAAAATATGCATCTTTATTGATGAAGATTTGGCACAAGTAACTTAAAGACTGCAAACTGCTACACCGTTCCTACACCTCAAAGGCACTAACAGGTTCTGAATGTAACCATACTGGCATTTTTATAAGGCATGCACCAGATGTGCTGCCTTATAAATCTACCATCCATCTAAAGAAAATATCTGTGGAACGGGCGTGGACAGGGAGAGCGGAGCGAGCGCTGCAAGAATGAAAAGACAAAAGGAAAGGCTGACAGGTTTGGCTTGGCTGGGTTCAGTCAAAACACATGAAGTCACCTCATTTCAGTCAGGTGTGTTCGGTTGAAACTGTCCCAGGTTTTTCTGCAGGAAATGCAGAATACAGGTGTATATCGTAGCTGGAAGATCAGAGCACATCCGTCACCTTTATTCATTTTATTCTAAGGATAATAGCATCTAATCTTTAGCACATTTACAACCAGGGGCTGAGCAAACAAACTTTGTGTAGCTCTTCTTGGTCACTTACCTCTAGGTCTGTAAAACAAAAATCGATTCTTCGACTTTTATCTTTCTTTTGAACATGTCATTATATATGTTAACAAAGGATTACCTGTCGTTCTCCACTCATGTTTGCATAGATCGGTATCATAAATCAAATGTCTATTAAGTTTCAACTGGAACGTGTAACAAAATCCACTCTCAAGGATTTTCCTTCCCACTTTTCTAAGAGCACAGGCATGACTAAACTCGCCCGATTGTATCAGTTATTCTTCTGATTGTTATCTGGAGATTTAACCTTGTCTAAGAATGAGAAACGAATAATGAAGACTAAAAACATGTAGGGACAGCCATTTGTTTTTGAAGTAATTCTGCCTCAGTTATGGATATATTCTCAGGAAATTGAAAGATTAAAGAGGATGAAGAAAAAGTGCACATGAGGACAGCAGTCAGAAACAGAAATCTTAAAAGTTGAATATTATCAAAATGTTTTGTTAGAGGGGGAAAAGGAGACAACAGGAGGGAAAAGGGTTTGGCACAAACTAGTAATAGTAACTTCAAAAATCCTGCCAATGCTACATTTTTGGTGGATCTTTTCATTTTAAAACAAAAGTTGATTTCAGAATTTAATTTATTCAAAACTCCTAAACTGTTAGGTTAAACCAAAGGACTTACCAAAACACTGAGGCCTTAATGTGGTTGTCATGCGGTCAGCAGTGTAAGAATAAGAAGCTAAAGACAACAAGCAGGATCTTGACTCACCTGTTTGGTTGTCATTACTCAGAATTAGTGTTTCTTTTCTTCTAAACTGCCTCTCAAAAGTAATTCACATTTAACTTTTGTGTTAAGAACTTAGCCTTTTTCCACTGTTGGACTAAAACCACAAAATTAAATGTGTTTTAGTAGAATTATATGTAATACCACAATAAAAAAAGCCCTATGCTTAACAAATGTTAGACTTTTTTGTAACAAATTAACATTAAAAACATGTGAATTTTCAGTCCTTCATTACAAATACTATTCAGTGAAGGCTTCAGGTTCTGTTTTCCCATTAGTAATGGTTCATTAGTGAATAAACGGCAACATGAAGACCCAGAAACTCACCAGACGGGTCAAACTGTGGAGCTTAAACGTCTACCATCACTTTTCAACCTACTATCCTAAAACAGGAAGTGAGTGGCTCACCTAATCCGACTGCTGCAGAGATCCACGACTGAGGCGGCATGAACAATACAACAATCCAGGTGATGATGGGATAAGTATTAGTTATGAACTCCACTCTGGCTTTTGTGGAAAAATAGCAAGAAGAAAATGATTGTTGAGATAAGCCATGAAGGCTTGTTGCAGCTTGTAACAACCAAACAGGAGACATTAAAAAGAAAGTGCTTTGGTTAAATGAGACCAAAATAAATCGTTTCACTCTGCACCCAAAACGCTAAGTCTGGGGAAAACATCATTCTGCACGCACACACCAGTCAGGCTGGGTAACATGGTGGTGCCAGCATCATACTGCTGCAACACGGAAGCTGATTAGAGTTGATATGAAGTTAGAAGTTGGGTACATTGACATCATGGAATAACCTGTTAGCGTCTGTAAAACACTTTATACTGACAGGGAGGTAGGATTTCTTGTAGGACAACGACCGGTCAGATCTACGCTGGAATTCCAGTGTGGAATGGCCCAGTCAAAGTTCACACCCAAATCCATTGTTGGAATCTTTGGAAGGACTTGAAGTGCATCCTTCATATGTTCTCCATCTATCCTGACTTGGCTTGAGCTTTATTGCAAAGCAGATCAGGCGAAAATGTCTCCAGATGTATGAAGCTGTTAGAGGCAAAACCCCAAAGGACCTACAGATGGAACTGCAGCCAAACTGGTTTCACCTAAATACAAATTCACAACACGATTTTCAAATATTATAAAAGAAAAATAAGAACTATCTTGTGTTGGTCTGTCGCATAAAATAATAAAATTCCTGATGTTTATGGTTGCAACATGAAAAAGTGGAGAAAACTTTATTGTAGTTGCTGTAACTCTGACTGTAAACTCTTCATTGAATTTTTAAGGAGTGTTTGTGGTTTAGATTTTCTTTAAATAGCATGGGACTTATGGAGGACCAACACTGACATAATAATAAATATGTATTTATGCTTTTATTTTTTATTATGTCAGTGTTGGTCCTCCATATAGACTGGACAATGGTGGGAAATTTCAAAGCTAAGGCTTGCTGCTGTAGAGGGAAATCCTACTACACTTTGAAAAGCTTTGATTGCATGATTACCATAGACCTGTTTGTGTGTGTGTATGTGTGTGTGTGTGTGTGTGGGGTGTGTGTGTGTCTGGGGGGTGTGTGTGTGGGGGGGGGTGTGTGGTCCAGGGGAAAGCTGAGAACAGGAGGACATCCAGCAGATCCATCTGTTGAAATAACAGGGGTTCTGGCTGCAGAGGCGCTGAACCTCCAACACCTGTGACTGAGGCACTTTAAACCACCCAGAACACACACACACACACACACACGCACACACACGCACACACACACACACACACACACACACACACACACACACACACACACGCAAGCACCCATTCCACTGGCTCAGAATTACAGAAATCTGTTTTTCATGCTGTTTCTCGGTCGAACTTGTAAACAAGTTTCTCCATCTCAGCTAAAATGTTTAAAAACTGAAGCTGTGATAATGTGCAGCCTTGTTTAGTCAGTAAAGCTGCTGGCTATCTTAGAGATTCAAAGGCCTGAAGCGGTATCAGAAGTGGTGACATAAGCGCGAGCGTTGCAGTAAAACCTTATCTGGAAAATTCTGTCTGTGAGACATCCGAGCCCGGCTGCAAAGCGAGCATTATCTCTTAAGTGCGCTGATAGCTGCAGTAAACACAGAGCAGCTCGATGATGTCACCATTGCGTTTGTGCAAATGCATGAGGAGGGTGTTGACCTCTGCACAAACTCCAAGGATACAGCAGAGTTGTGTAGGTGTCGAGGCAAAGCAAACTAAATGCAAATGTAACAAAAAATAGACAAGATATCATAAAAACTAATATTTGACTCCTATTGGAAAGCAGTAGCAAACAGAAAGTGGAATCTTTTCTAAACGTTTTCAAGTTTCTTTTCCATAAAAATCTCCAAGCATCATCTCCACTATTATGTTTGATTTTAATCTATTTTCCATTTAAATATTAAAGTCACCCCTTCTGACATGCCTTTCTTCCTCTTCTTTTTCTCTTTTGCAGAATTTCCGTCCCATCAGCAGCAGTTCTGGCAGCTACGGTCGTAAACCTTCGTACACCTCTGACCCGCAGTCCCCTCTCACTCCTCAGCCCACTCACCTGAATAATGGACACACCAGACCCAACAACGGCCACAGCTATGGACATGGGAACGGAACTGGGCATGCCCAGTACAACAACCCAGCAGGGCTTTATGCTCACAATGGCAGCAACGGGGACAGATCCCTGCCAGGCAAGATGGGGGGTCTCAGCCTGAGCGCCACACACAGGTGAGACAATAAACGCGATTTTCAAACGACATAAGTACCGACAATGAGCCATAATTTGCAGAATCAATAGCTCTTGTGGATTAGCTGTGTGAGGTTGTTTTTGTGTTCTAATTTGCACCTTATTTCTGCTGTTTTAATTAGTCTTGTTCTGCCTTTCTGAGCTTTTCTGTAGAGCTGCCATCAAAATAAGCCCTCATTTTAATGTGTTTGTTCCATATAAACCCAGATTAAAGAAAGAACAAAGAGATCCATGTTGTTCTCCTGCTGCAACCTGTACGAGTGGAGAACAGTGAACCATGTCCGTGCAAGCTGTTAAGGCTTGTTGGCTTTCAGAATATCTCTCCGTGAGATTTCCCAGATCAGCCTCATTGCACACCACGGCTGTGAGAAAACCACACAAGGAAGTAGGAGCCCGTCTCCAGCGACGGGCTCTGAAATCCATCAAGTTAAAACAAAGTAGGATTTCATTTAAAAACAGAGCTGCAGTATGTCATACATGGCAGATGTCGGTATGTGCGGATCCTAACAGAGACACAGTTTGGATATCCTGTGACACACCTGCGCGGCTCGCCCCCGATGGCCTGGAAAAGCCATTTGCTGTTGTGTGTTCCCTTCAGCGGGTTATAAACCTGTGTCTCCTGTTCCCTGGTGAACATCCTCTGAAAAACTCCCAGAGTTCCCTGCAACTGGACTGTTAATCCCATCCAGGTCTCCACCCCAAGCCCAACGGAAAACCCAGTATTTAAAACTATTTTCATGGCACCCATTGACTTCTGTCGTTCTGCTTCTCCAGCTGAGCTCATTACTGCCATTTTACTCGATCACTGAGCTTCACTTCAAACAGAGCTGAGCGTTCGTTTTTTCTGTCATGTAACTTCCTGGTGCTCCTGAAAAGGAGTCTGGAGACAAAGTGTGTCTGCTCTGCACACATCTGTCAGCAGCTCAGCTCGTCATCTTCCTAAAGCTTGAAGCTTTCAATCTGGATGAATGAGCAAGCACAGGCGTGGCCTGGAGCGGCTGATAATCCCAGACTAATCCCAGCATAAGGAATCACATCTAGAGAAAAGGAAACAGCTGGTTCTGGTGCCTCCATTCTGATTTTATAAAAACGTTTTTCCACTCTTGCACTTTTGATTTTTTTTCCCTTTTATATTCTTTGGTTTTTCTTAGTTCATTGTTGTTTATTTAACCTAAATCCAGTGTTAAAAATATTTGTTCGGACCGGATTATTCAGAGCATAAACAGGAGCGTGGCTGGTGACCACGTCAGTTTGTACTGCCGCTGACGTTTCCAGCCCTGTGACTAAAGTTGATTATAAAGAATCAATGTGACCCAAACAAGGATCAAAACTTCAATTAATAGATAAGGTTATAATATAGAATCTTATGTAAAAGAGATAAATCAATTTAGTTATTGATGATTGTTTGTCAATCACCTAATTTTACCAAAACATTTTGCTTTGTAGAAAAACAGCCCAATAAGTTTTAAGTTCCCAAGAAATGATTTAAATATCAAAACATATTATTCCTGGCTGATACAGTTATAGACTTATTTATTTAAATATTACCTCCAAATGCAGATTGAATGTAAGAGACAGTAACCATTAAACAATAATGTGCTGCTGTTTCTTTGGAAGTAGTAAACATTTGCATCTACCTTTTATCTGATTTTAACAAAACTCAAAATAAATTTTTTCAAACAGCATTCTGTTTCTTTATGCGTTTACAGACTCAGTGCAGTGTTGGTGCATTTAAGTCGATAAAGATTTTCAGCTCATGACAACCTGGCTGATTGGTTGGTGCATCACTAACCAGGCTCTTCAAAACAACATTACACACATTTGATGTAACTGCAGGTTGTGCAGCATGTGACTCAGGTTGACCACTGGATAATGTTGGATCTACACTTTAAGTAAATTGTTTCTTTATTAGCTGTGTTTTGTTCATATAAAAATAATGCTGCATAATCAGCATTTGTGTGGGTAAACCGGAATCAATCCGTTGCCAAACACATGCTGTTCTTCACCCTTCTTCGCTCCTAATCGTCATCTGTTGGCTGCTTTGCAAAAACTTTTACCGAGTCATGCTTCTTATGTGGTTTTCAGTCCAGAGCCTCCTCCGCAGTCCCCAGTGAGCCGTAATGGTTTCGACCCCCAGTCAGATGTCTACAAGATGCTCCAGGACTACGAAGAGCCTGTCTCTGCGCCCAAACAGTCTGGCTCCTTCAAATACCTCCAGGAGATCCTGGACGCTGAGGACGGAGGTACGGCCTCCTGTGTTTCTGTCTGATACTTAAACAACAAATGGAATCGATCCAAAGCTTTTTAGAAATATCAGCATAATTCAAATATGTACAAAGTCTTCTGATTGTTGAATAGTGGGATTGTAGGTTGAGTTATTCTCCGTTGAAGTGTTTTACTCTCAATGCAGAAGTGAAAGGAAATGGTTCAGAATGACAAACAGAATTAGAAAGTTTTACATTTTAATTTGTGGCTTTGTCAAGCTTAAAAAGATACATGTAAAAAAAACTCGGCACAACTTTACCACCAGCTGTCACAATACAGGTATGTTTACTTCAAAGCAGGCATGAAATAAGCATCGAGTTCTGCTCACATACATCAATGCATTTCTTCCAAACAGTCACATAAACACAAGGCGTTTGGGAATAAATAGTTCCTGCTTTGCAGATGTGGCTTGTGATTCTCGCTCAGGCAACCTCTGACCGAAGCTCCTCTATCTAGTGGCATAGTTTTCCTTTTATAGAAAAACACTGACAACCGAGTTAAAAGACAGATCGGAAGGGGGAGAGACGGATAGAATAACCGAAAGAAAAGCAAAGACAAAAGGACAGAGAAAGCCTAAGTGTTTTAAAATAGAACTTGACTAGAAGAAAATCCGGGGGAGGGAAGTTTTGTTAAAGCAATTTAGAGCAAAAACAACTTCACAGAAGACAATAAAAGTAAGAAATACGGCTTTCCTGTCCGACTACTTGGCATTCCTTCATTTGAGGAGGAGTCATGTGATGCTGACAGCAGCAGCAGAAAGTTAATCCCTGGAACTAAAACCTTCTCTTCATGTTTACCACTGAAGCTGGACAAAAGTTTAGGGAGTGGGAGAGGTAATTATAACTTAGTGTGTATTTATACACCAATAACAAAAGATATTCATCATTAATGTTCCTCTTACAATCTAACATAAAAGGAGCCTTTATAAAAGTGTTTGGACTGAGTGGAGTTTACAGCTTTAAACTGCATCAGTAAACTTTTCACTTTTCTAAGTAAATATCATTTTTATATGTTCTAGTAGAAAGTATTACAAAAACCTTTTGATTTTGTTTTAAAGATGAGAATCTAAATCATACCCTGAACTCAAGACTATTTTTTTTTTATTTTGAGTAGGATTTTCGATTTTGTTGTAAGTTAAATAAAATATTTATTGAAGTTGCAGCTTGCAAAACAAAACAAACTATTTTGCTAATTAAAATACATAAAGAAGAAAACACTGTAAAAGAGCAGAAAACGTTTATGGTACAGATTTCATACCTGAGATGAACATCAACGCGTTACTTGTCTTTCCCATTTTGGGGAGTAGAGAAGTAAACGACGCTCCTTCTCACATCGTTACTGTTTAGCAGGACATCGTGCATTATATTTACTGGTTCCTCTACATTCTGATCAACGGTCACTTTCTGTTGAACCAAAACACAAGCAGGAAGCAGGTAATATGATAAATGTTTACTGATAATGAAAGATAATGACTCTTCAAGACATGAGGTGATGGTAACAGAGGAGCGGTTACTGAACAGGAAATACTGCAAGGAGAAACATGGAAAACACAACGATCAGTGGAACTGCAGCTGAATACAAGGAAGAAATACTTCAGAAAATGACAAAACTGAACCAAAACACTCATGACTTAAACATAAAAGTATAAATTATAAACATGCTTCACTTGCATTTATTTGAGATACTTTTGAAGAGTACATTTGTTTACATTTAAAAAATATATTTTTTATTCTAATGCATGTTTTGTTCAGTCTTTTTCCCACAAGTTTAGTATAAAGCAATCTTTGTTTTTTGTTTTTTTCTCTTCTGTATTAGATTCTGTCACAACATTTCAGGCTGTAGCTTTGAAGTGAGAGTTGACAGGATAATTCAAAGCACCAGAAACAAAGTAAAGTGCTCCCGCAGTGAGGCCCGGGGCAAAGCCAAACCACACAGCTTCTCTAATTTATCACCTTCATAACACTTGGTGGAGCACAAAAAACAAGAGCCGAAGAAGGAGACAAATGCTAACGACAGATGAAAGCGACTGGAGGCAGAGAGAATCCAACACCACTGATGAACTTTACAGATTAAAAGCCGCCTCTCTTGTCTGCTGTCAGTTGTCTTTCAGCTTGGGGACTGAAGGGTTGACTGACACTTAAAGCCTTTGTTGAAACGGAAAGATGCTTCAAGTTTACAGAGACCCTTTTAAAAGCTGCATGTCTCTTTGTTACTTCTGTGCCTTTAAATCTGAAATCTAACCACAGATGTTTCACATCTTTGTTGTTTTTAAAACAGAAATGGTTCCCCTCATCCAGAAACAAACTGTGTTGACATGTGACTCTAGTTGAGCAGCGCCTTACTTTATTATCGAGCTTTTAAATCTCTCTAGCTGGTTGCCGTCTGAAGGCGTGAGCTCCTGCAGAGGTCATGTTGTGTTTAAGGGGCTTTTAGAGGTAAAGCAAACAACAGTGACAGTTGGCCAGAAATCCTCCAGGCTCTGACCCGGTTTACTAGAAATAATAGTCGAGTTGCTGTTATAATAAATATTCTGTGTCGTTAAAGCCGACATGGAATTTTTACAATAAGAAAACAGTTGAACAGAAACTCGTGTTTTTGCGATAAAATTCTTTTTCCTGAAATGTATCTTGGTTTTCTGTAACATTTTAGAAAATCACTTGCAAACTAAATGATTTCTGCATTATTATTTTTTTTTACAAATTCATCTTACTATTGCTGTAATGCAGTAACATATTTATATTTCCTAGACATTGAGAAGGAAAGCCATCAGGCTATATTTACACTAATCAATCAATCAATCAAAATTTATTTGTATAGCACATTTCAGCAGCAAGGCATTTCAAGGTGCTTGTGACATTGAATAAACAGTGAGAAACGGAGAGATTTTGAAAAAGATTTTAAAAAAAGATAAAAACATTAAAACCCCTTTTAGGACTTCAGTTAAACATTGTTTAACTGGGACTCTAACCCTCTGGGACTTTAGTCAAAAACACCATTTGACAAGGACTCCAACCTCTAGGATTTTAGTTGAAACGCCGTCAACTGGGACTCTAAACCCCGTAGGACTTTAGTTAAACGCTGTTTAACTAGGACTCTAACCCTCTGGGACTTTAGTCAAAAACACCGTTTGACAAGGACTCCAACCTCTAGGTTTTTAGTTGAAACGCCGTCAACTGGGACTCTAAACCCCGTAGGACTTTAGTTAAACGTCGTTTAACTGGGACGTTTTCCAGAGGGCTTTACATCACTAAATGGAAACGGTGAGAATAAATAGATGAAGATAAAAACATTAAAAACATCAAAGACATCAAAACCTGCACTCTAACCCTAATTTAGCCATAAGCAACTGTAAACAAGTGGGTTTTAAGTTGAGATGTAAAGACACCCAGTGTTTCAGCTGTTTTACAGTTTTCTGGAAGTTTGTTCCAAATTTGTGGTGCATAGAAGCTGAATGCTAATATTACATTGTAACCATTAATGGCATATATTTAAGCCCAAGATTCTTTGTACACCTGGTATATTTATCTAAAAATGAATCTTTTAATTTTGCCAACATATTTCTACTGACTGTCAGTAATAATAACGTTTTGGAGCGGTGCAGTCCAGACTTCAATCCAACGGAGACTCTGCAAAGATCAGGGTGACGGCAAGGAGAGCTCAAATACTCTCAGATTTTATTTTGCCAAATTGCCTTTAGAAACTTGCAGAAAGCTGGTCAGCAATTATAAGCAGAGTTCAGTATTAATAAGTACATTATTTCAATGTTTATTGTTTATAACTAGCTTTGCTGTAAAATAAGAACAAAAGTTGTTTAACCACTTTGATACATAAAGCCATACATGGTGACAAGATGTATTCATGAATGCATCTATTGTTGTCTTGATGTGGTTGAAAAGTGGCTGGGATTGTTTACACGAGCTGAATAAGCTTTAATTTCAACGTCTTTATGTGTCCTAAATTTGGATATCAAAATTTAGTTTCAAATATTTTGCAAAATATTTGGTTGACTTAACCAAACTATTGGACAAACTGTGCAACTCAAGTGTTAAAGAAAGAGATGTGTGTGTTGCGAGCAGAGCAAATCAGATTCTGTGAATCGGGCTACTGTATACGGTTCCACCATTGGAATATAAAACTCAAGCAAGACTAAACAAGCCCTCACTAATTGCACTTTCTGCATTTGTGTGTGTGTGTGTGGTTGGAAACCCTTTATTAGTCAGCCTACTTAATAGAAAGTCACTCTATAGTTGTGCAGCACATTCATTTTTTTCCATTCCAGTTCTTCATTACATTATAGAGATACTAAAGCCACATTTAATAGTGAATGTGTCTCAGTCAGGAGTTCAGTCACATGTCTGCAGTTAGTGAGGAATAAAAGCTGCTTGAAGCCCAGCTCCAGATGATTAAACTGTGGTTAGTGTTCATCATACCAGCCTGGTTGGCTTGAATATCCTGTCCTGGCACATCATCAGTGATGTTGATCAGTCATACTGTGAACTCCTCTGATCTGCTTTACTGCTCTTTAAACGACCAAAGTAGCTGAGACATCCAGCGTAAGGCACGCCACATTCATACCCACTAAGCAGGCATAACTAAACACCTGATGATCTAAGCTGACAGCTCTTCATAAAACTCACCATCTGTGGGAACTCGTCTACACCCACCATGATTATCACCCCTATCGCTCATGCGTCATTACTTTAACAGATTGTAACAAGATTTGGATTTGAAGTCTATAAAAACGTGAAGAAGCCGACTCCGGCTGCTCCTGCCAGTACAACAAATGTAATTACAAATCATGTGATTGTTGCATAATGATATGATGATTAAATTGTGGATTTTGTAGTATTGGATGTTTTCCCTTCATCAGTCGGCTTTGACTGGTGAAATCTCACCAGGAAATGCTGCTGCAGAAACATGAGCAGAGAACACAGGAAAGTCATGGAGAGGAAAAAAATTAGTAAGAGGAAGAAAAGGAAAATTCAAGACAGTGATGTAAGCTGAAGACGAAAGCAGAGAACAAGGAATGTTTATTTATTTCAACACTTTTCTTTTATTGTGCTGTGAAAAGGAGCGCAGCGCTGTGCCTACACTTGCAGTGGCAGCACGTCATCCTGGTCTCATGTTTCAACTTGCCAAGGATCAAAACCAAACTGCATTCAGTGGCTTTACGTTTTTAGAAAAAGAACTGTAAGGCTTTATTATTTAGCGATCCAGGTTAATCTGACGTCATTAACGTCTAAGTGGTTTGTTTGAATGAAAAAGCTTAACCTATTCCTAAAACTTGACTCTTATTTTCATGCTGAAAGATCCACTTTCACCACTCCTCCACTAAACCAAACAAATCATAGATATTACTCTTCTAAAAGCTCTCATATAAATGTTTTTGCACATTTTTCCAACATTTGCAGAGGGCATCGGTTCTTATTAGGAGGATTTATCTGTTGGTCATTTTGCAGCAAATCTCCATAAAGAACAAAAAAGTCTCACCGAAAAACAAATCAACTCATCAGTGAATTGTAATTTTTGACAATTCCAGTTTCTGATGTTTATTATAGGATATTCATGACAATCAATTCCACCAGATAATAAGATGATGCCGTTCAGTTTAGTCAGTAGCATGTCAGCAGGAGTTGGAGGTTACAACAACACCTGAAAGTAATGTTGAAACATCATTTTTAGTTTAATGCATTTATCACATATCTTGTATAGACTGCAATAGTGATTTATGGTACCAAAGTAATAATTTGTGAAATCTTAATCTCCTGTTATACCTCATCTGTTTCCAAGTTTCTGTTGCTACAGATGCAGTCAAGTAAAAAAATATTCATCTTGCCAAGTTGCACAATATTTGTAGCAACTTGTTATAGAGAAACCTGTATCCTTTCTTACAGTAATTAACTCGTTTTCAAATGTTATTTATTACCTGACGGCATGAGAAATTACTCTAAAATCTTCTTTCATCACATGGAACTGATGGTCACAATTTTCAGTTCGTTTTGAGAAGTTTCCGTCTAGTTCAAACATGCATGGAGAATATTTGAATGAATGTCTGAAAGCCATTCATCTTACTGATAAAATAAGCAGAATCAGAAATCTATTTATCATCAAATCACATTAAGCAAAGCAAACACAACCTGTGTGTAAGATAAACATTTAGCAGAGACCAACAGAGAAAGTGCTGATGTTGGAAAACTGTTCCATGTTTATGTATGAGAGTCTTGCTTGTAAGATGTCCGACGGCTGAATATTTTTGGGTTAAAGTTACGTTTATTGTTTTGTTGCAACAGGTTTGTCACCAACAGAAAGAATGAGAAGCTTGAGATCTCCGGTCAGGTCTCCCATACCGAAGCTGGGCAGCCCGATCCCCAGCCCCATGCCTGGTCTGCAGAAGCTCCCGCAGTGCTCACGCTGCTGTAACGGCATCGTGTAAGTACTTTAAGTTCAACACGCAAAGACATTGTAATACTTTTTCCAACTCAACAGAAAAAATGTGTAATGAACTGCATGGTTTAGATATAAGCGTATGACTGCTGAAATGCTTAAACTGCATCTGGAAATCATATATCTTCTGCCTGTTTTGTCACGTCGCCTACGGTCGTAAAGTTTTAAGACCCACACCATGCTAGGTGAGTCAAGGTTTTACTCTGGCTGGAGTCAGAGAGGTTAACTCGCACCATTCAACCTGCACCAACCAGCCATCATTTCCCAGAAACCTTATTTTAATGATTAATCAAAGACACACTCCACACCCAGCGTCACATAACTGCATGGTTAGACGTAGGTGCACAGATGCAGACAGTCTGTTGGCCAAAGTTACCACCAGCACCGGTAACCCGCTGCCACAGGTAGGCAGTGATGTCATACGCTTTACACTGACAGGAACACATTGGGGGGCTTGCAGGCAGGAACAGCCTGTTATGACCTCTGAGCATTTTACAGCTTTTTGGAGCATGTATAGAGCTTTGTGACAAGAGGTTTTACAGTCAAGCATGAGTGGTTTCATTGTGGTTAAAAAAGAAGCAGGTTTAGTTTTAATGATCACTGTGCTGCAGTCCAGGACTAAAACATTAAGCTGCTGTCACAGTCTTTCTCATTTTGGCATTTCTCTATGCTCATCTGAAAGTAAGGGGATTATTTTGTGAAAAATTAGGTCTTGTCGTTTTTATAAAGTACATGTGCTGCATGTGATTTGGCCACATTCTGCATGTTGCCGTGTGCTTTGACAGCACCATGTTGTCGAGAAAAGTCGAGCTCATCCCACTTCCCCATGCTGGAGATTTTAGTTTAATAGTAATAATAAATAAAATTACCTTAAAATTAATGACATAGGTGACATCAAGACCCAACAATAGAGTCAGACTGTAATAAAATGAATCTGGTTGTGTGTGTTGTTATTGTGTCCTGCAAACTTTGCTTTAATTCTACTTTTTTATATTTAATCATAAAAAATCATAGTCAGGCAGAAAGAAAGTCATGAAACAGGAAGAGCTGGTTTTCTGAAGAAAAGGGGAAGTTTCTGTCTTGCATCAGGCTAAAAATAGTTCAGACCATTCCTTATTTTAAAGCATTAAAGGTTTTTAAAGAATAAAATCTAAACATTTTGAGAGATTGGATAAAACCCACAGTAAAATACTTAAAATAATGACTTATAATTATGCCAATAATTAATATTGGTTTAACCAGTGGTTGATGTTGGTTTGATTATAAGAATATTTACACTTACTTGTGGAAGTACTTAAAGGTGAAACAAGTAACTGTAATTTGGTATCAGATAATTACAATAATGGATTATTATTGGGTTCTTTTCAGAAATGTCTGTAATAACTCACCTTATGATTATAATAAGAGTAACTAATAAGTTATGGTTATTATAACATTATAAATGAATGTTGAATCAGATAAACTAAAAGGTTATAAATGTGATTTTGACATTGAACTTGAAAAGGTGTAAAATGTTGTAACTGTAATTAAAGGTCACTGATGTTGTGTTGAAGGTAGATGGTAGGTGGAAGGTCAGGGGAAAAGGGGAACTGATAGGATAGCGGAGGTGACTAAGGCCTTATTGCTAAACTTCAACTTGCCTAAAAAAAGGTTGGGCAGGAAACAGAGGTAGGAGGAACTGTTGAGCAACTTGGGGACATTAGAACAGAGATCCGGTCATAAGGTCTCCAGGGTGATGGAGATGAGATCATCTGTCCAAGCAGTCAGCCAATGAGACAGGCACAGCAACAAAGCTAGCCAATGCAAACGCACCAAAAGGTGGATAAACCCTTTATAAGGTGGGTGCAACAGAGGAAACTTTGGTTGGATCCTTCAGGCAGCTTCGAGCCAAGACGGAGATGGACAAAGAACTGCAGCTGAAGAAGAGCCGGGGCCACAGAACCGAAGACTGTTCTGCACATGGGGACCAACCCGTTAGCCCCGCAACATGTGGCTTCAAATCGCACTTCTCTCAACAGCTGGGTTTAGACCCCCAAAGACAAAGACCAAGGCAAAGATGAAGATAAAGACAAAGATAAAGACAAAGGCAAAGAACAAAGGCAAAGAGGAAGAACTGGTGTGTTCCTTCCGTGGGACCAGAAAGATCGTGAGACGAGGAGAAGGGAGCTACAGAGCTGCAAGACAAGAAGCTGAGGACCGCTACGCGCATGAGGAAGTCACCCTGATGCCCGAGACCTGCTGCTCTAAGTCAGTACTCTTCCTGTACTGGGAACCTCCTGCTGCTGCAACACCTTCTTCATCATCAGGCCAGTTCTGGGGTTCAAAATGCCAAACTCTGTCCGTCTCTCTCAAAGTTTCCCTTTTTTAGTTCTCAGTGTCAGCATTAGGGAAAGATAGGCTAGATTATTGATTTTACTTATTTGATTATTTCTGCTAGTGAATTAAGCTGTACTGACCCTTGCAAAATTGCCTTACTAATAAAATAATTAGCATTTAAGAAAATCTAAAAGATGTTGTGGACATTCAATTAATGAGTCACCTTAAAGTTCTTTGATGGTTGTAAAATAGCTATGAAGTTTGATTCTGGGAGGAAAAAGTAGAAATGTTTTATAGGTTGCTTTTAGCCAAAACTAAAATAATGACCTTGGGACTTAAATCTAAGTCACTAAATTTAATCTAGCCGTTAACAAGTGCCGTTATTTTAGGAAAGGAGCTACCGTTAACAGGAGTGGTTGTAGGGGTTATGTCGCTGTGAGGGCTACTCAGCGGATTGCCCCCCAACTGTAAAAGGTCATAACTTCTGGATCGAAGGTAGTCAGAGCTAGACGAGTCCTTTCCGACCCCAGTTTAAACAGATAATTCTCCACAAACTATCGCTAGGGTAAGACCCGAGTTTCTGGGGGTTTTCCGGACCTGTTAGACAGAGAACTGGGCCGTAGTGAGTCCAAAGAGTTGTGAGGAGTGGGCGGGACTTACTATTGGGTAGTAACATACAATGTGTTTTAATTCTGCTTCCTGCCTAGTGATTGCCTCACCGTCTTCTCTGTCTAAACATTTATGGTCTGTGAGGATGAATCTCGATATATTACACTACCATGGCAACGTATTAAACTTACTACTGCACTTTTTCCTGCTACCGAAGTTTTTATTGATAGACTTGGATAGAGCAATCTATGAACAGCTTTATTCTTTAGCAATGGTTTATTGTTACAGTGGATGATAATAATGACGTTAAAGTCTGCATTCTTTCACATGACTGAGTGGGTCACCCCACAGTCTTTCTGCATTAACATCATTTTGTGGTCTTGGTTTTATGAAAATCCAAATTCTCTGAAAAACTGACAGGATTTGCATTAGTTTTAGGCCATAACAAATTTTACAGAAAAACTCTAAAAACATGTTACAAGCATACAGGATTTTCCCTTTTTAACCGAATTACTGAAACTTGGTGGTATTCTGATATATTGATATGTACTTGTGCATATCAGTAAATGTGTAGTAGTTAATCAGAAAATTGGCTGGACGGCAAACATGTTGCAGATCTGTCAAGCATCTGGCGTGTAGGAGTGAAGGAATCTTCATAAGTGCAGATGGAGTGTCTGCAGAAGTTAGCATGAGAGTTACTAACATTAATATTGAGACAGGATTTTTCAATTTATCCTTAACATCTGAAGTGGAGAAAGTCAAGTTATTTTTTTACTTAGAACTACATGAGTTCTAAGTAACAGGGCTTGTTTTTAAAGTTCTGTGACTCTTAAATAGAAAACTCTGCTCTTGTGTGGTACCACAGACCTCTGTAATATCTCAGTCAGTAAATAGTGTGACTAGAGTTTTATTCAGAGCAGCACATGAACTATTTGGGCAGCCAGTTTTCTCGTTAATAGTTTGCCACAAGAATCTGTTTTGCTACATTCCATTTGAGCTGTAAAGTTGGATTTCCTGTTGCATCTCTTATAAACAAAGTTTTATTAGAGATGAAATGCATAAAAGTCACAGAAACCCATGTTAATGAGCTTCTTTGCCTAATAAGAGTTAGTCCTTTGTTGAACACAACAATTAGCCTGATGAAGTCGGCTTTAATTTAATCACTGTGATCCCAGCTGCGACTTTCAGGCGTGACAGCTCTGGACCTTCTGCCTCTAAACACACTCATAATGTGTCCTTTGATACGTGATAACATGTGGGACACATATATTCAAATAAGCAAACGGCTATAAGTGGCTGTATGTCTGATTTGCATAGATATCGTTTAAATAAACAGCTGTGTCACTGGACAGTTCATCATAACTCGTTACCTTTTAAAGTGTTAATGTGAGGATGTCAGCTCCCCGAAGCAACTCAAGCTTTTTGAAAACTTTTTTGTTTTCATGAATTGCACCACTCCACAATTATGACTGCATTTAAAAAAGCAAAACTGTAATATTCTGAAATTAAAGATGTAGATGTGGCACAATGAGACTCAAGGTGAGTAAAGTCTGAAATGAATTTCTATTGTGCTTACATAATTATCAAAGCATCAGCACACACCCATAGACACTGAGGCTCTCAGAAGGTGCACACACACACCCTTGGAAAAAAAGAGAACTATGATAAATCATTTTGAAACTGTTTCCACGTATGACATCACATTTAAATCCTGTGCAATTCAACCGAAAAACAAACACATCTGTCTAAAAAAGAAAAAACCTGCTCACATAAGAGTGCACACCTTTAAATGAATCATCTTGTGATTTATTTTAACATTCAGTCTTGTTCGGTAAAATTCTGTCAGCATTTTTCACTCTGAGTAATTAGTTGAGCCCCAGATTCTCTTGTTGGCTCCAAAACATCATTTTCCCTCTTATGAAGTTAGAATTATGTGTATTTCTGTGCATGTTTGGACTCAGTGATGCTGCAAATGAAATCTCTCCTTATCTTCAGCTTTCTAGCAGAGGCTTAAAGGTTTCGGGTCAACAAACAAAGCTTACATCCGACTCTGGGAAAAGTAATATGAAAGCATGATGCTGCCACCGCCATGTTTGGCAGTTTCCAAAAACATTTTTGTTTCATTATACCTTAAAAAATATTTTGTCAAGATTTTGTACCCTTTTCCTGACTGGTACAGTTTTTCAAACACTTTACAAAGTGTTTGAAAAAGATTGAAAATGTGGAAGATTCAGAAAAATCCAACTAACAAAGATCAACTTTATTTAAGGTAATTCAGACGGCAGGTGTGACGTTTACCAGACTGATGAGTCACATGCTTTAGTTCATGGTGCACCCAGATCATTGCACCTTCTTCTTTCTTCTTTAATTTTTTATATTAAGAGATTGTTTTCAGTTCAGTGGTGCAAAATAAACATCTCATCATATTCAGAAAAGGTTTTTAAACTATCAGTTCTACTTAAAACCTGGTGAAATTCAGCAGATCAAATGTGAACATTTGATCAGGATTTATCTTCACTATGTAGGTTTCAGATACTAAACACTGACAGACTTCATGCTGTAATTAAATGAGTTAGCATGAGCTACGCATGTTTGATGGAAAGAAAAGCATCTCAGCCGATGTGGTTATATTTCTACAAAGTAAACAAAATGCTCCAACCATTTTTGTATTTTTTGCGCAGTGGCACCATCGTAAAAGCCCGGGACAAACTCTACCACCCAGACTGCTTCATGTGTGACGACTGCGGCATCAACCTGAAGCAGAGAGGCTACTTCTTTATCGAGGACAGTCTGTACTGCGAGACCCACGCCAAGGCCCGCGTCCAGCCGCCCGAGGGCTACGACGTGGTCGCCGTGTATCCTAACTCCAAGGTGGAGCTGGTCTAAGAGGAGGAGACTGGCTTCAGCTGCAGCAGAAACGGGGAAACCAAATTCTAGTGGGGTGAGGAGCTGAGCGTCGTCGCCAGCTGTGATCAGGCTCTGTCGCGTAGGGCTGCTGATCTTGGATCAGTTTTGCCTCCCTTGGTGGGGGGGGAGTGGTGTGAAATTTCCATGATCCCAGATCAGTGCTCTCACTCTGACAGGTTTGATTAATGCTGTGCTTATTGAGCAGATTGAAATTTGTAAGTTGAGGCCTGGAACTGAAGAATCTCCAAAAACCCTTAATTTGGAAACTCCATTATTCATCATTCATTGAATCGTGTTTTAACCTAATCCAAGAAAACAAAATCACCTGCGCTCATATGCAAAGAACTGTGTTCACATGCTTCCAGATCTAATATTTAATGGCATTTATAAAACTCACAATGCACATTTAAAAGATGAGACAAAAACTAAAACTGATTTCAAGAAATACTTCCGTTTTCTGCTTATAACAATTTTCACTTTGCGGATCTTTGTGGCCTGCAGTGATCTGTGGTTAAAGTTTTGGTTAAAGGGGTTAAAACATCATTTAACAGTACTACAGCTAAATATTGTTCTTGTTCTGTTTCTGACTTACTGGCAGTTCACTTTTCACTTTTTAATGCTGCAAATACGACTTTTTTCCTCCTGTTGGTAAACTTTACCACAGCATCTCACGGTGTGTCAGAAACTCAGAGCTCAGATTCAGAGGAAAGTACTTTGTAGAAAATGCCTCTGTATGCAGAGTGAACTATGTTACTCTGCACTTATTTTCACATTAAAATAAACATATTTTTATACAGCTTTACATCCACATGTCCATCAACTTTATGGTCACTTTGCAGTGGATTTGTTTGTTTTGTGGGTCAGGAGAAGAACTGGATCAATAAGGTTAAATACTTTTATACCGAATAGATGAAAGGCGTACATGCAATATCAGATATGTACGTTCATCCCTCCTAGTATTTGGTTAGATATCTCTTAAGTTGTACTTTAACTACATGTTTTTTTTTTTGCTATAATCAAAAATCCTATTGGATGTTAAACCTCACTGGTTCCTAACCCTGAACCGTCTGCGTAGCGAAGACCAGAGAAACGTTTCAGTTTCATTTGAAAACAGGTTTTGATTAGAGATTCAGATTATTAACCTGAATGGTATCAATGTTTCTCACAGTTGTCCTTCCACCACTGTGCCGATCACATTGAACCCTATCATCTTATCTTATCACCAGTGTTTGTCTTTACCTGATCATAAAACTTTTCTCCAGGACATATTTGGCCTTTAATGTGAGGTTATGTAACTGCAGCAAAAGAAGAATTTATTTTAAAGCTTTCTAAGTTGTTTAGTTATTAAATAACCAGTTTAAACTTGTTAAAGAACAACTTAAAATGATACTTCCAGTGACTTTAAAATGTGACATAAAAATGTCAATAAATCTGAGCTTAAAACAAATGAACTCTTTGTCCTGAAGCTTGGAATCCGGCCATTTGGAGCACGGATCTTTTTCTGAGGATGTTTTCTTACTTTTGCACCTGACTGGGAGAGGAATTTCAGCTATTGCTCTGAAGCATTCCTGCTCACATAAACAAGACTCCCTGGGTGTTTTTAAAGCCTCCTCAGGCTGAAACCAGAACCCCCTTCTTCTCCTGACAGTTTTAAATATGACGTTATGCATTTGAGACTAGAGGCAACACAATGGAAACGGTTTCAAATAAAATTAAAAACTAGTAAACTTGGACTTTACAACATGTGGGAGTAAAACCTGCTGCTTTCGGGTTTTCTTGGTGCCAAACCGTCTCATTGTGAGAGGAAAAAAAGAGAGAAATTGAGAATATGGATGTATGTGCATCTATTTGTACCCTTGATATTAAGAATCCATGAGTCCGCTTGGAGCTAAGGTCATGAAGCCAATAACATTTATTTCTCCATTTCCTCTGAGGAGACGGGAAAGTGTCAGGAGGGAGAAGGCTGGAGATGATGTGTAACTTCCTTTCCTGGAATAATAAAAAACAGCGTCAATTTGTGACCATCAGTCTTATCTTATTATGAATAGTGAAGTGAACTGGAGGAGAATGATATTATTCTTAATTTTAGGAAAATATCTAACAAAGCTATATTTTTTAATCTGAAAGAAGAGTGAATTCTGCAGTAGTTCCTCCTTTGTTTTTAGCTTCTTTGCTTGTATTTTGTTTAAATTATGTGAAAACCTTTAACACCACCACATGCTGTCTTTGATCTTGTACATATTTTTGTTTCATTGGGATTGGTTTAGTATAACATCTCACTTATAGACCATTTGCATTTTATGTATCTTTAAACATTTTCTTTGAAAAAAGTTTGTATTTTTTCCTCTGTTGTTTAACTTATTGTACTGCCAACACATTTTTCCTGTTTATGTTTTTTTGTATTCATTGTCATTTACTGTTCTTTCTTGGTTTAAATAAAATGAAAACTGTAATTGCCTGATGTGATTTCATTCTGGATCTCTCTACAGCTTTTTCCACCACAAAGATTTCTCCAAAGAGAGTTTATCTCAGTTTCACACAACAGTTGTGACATGTTTTTTCTCTGTGTACTCTTCCGTGTAAAGATCACTGGGCTGCAAAATTGCTGCACGGATGCCATAAATATGGTTATATAAATATAGCGGTCTTGCTTTTGAATAGTTACTTTTTGTTTTTAAAGAGATATTCTAAAATGGTGAGTGTCGTAAACTGGATTTTTAGCTGTGGAGATTCAGGAAAAGTTGTTTTTAATAAGGAAAATAATAAAAAAACAAGTCATCAAGCTTGGAAACTAGAAAAACAAAATGGATGTCAAAAGCAGAATCTATGATTGACCCGACAGTTACGTAGTTTCATTTAAAATCACCTTCACTTATGGGCTCAATCCCCATACTGGCCAATTGAAACAAAAGCTTTCAGAAAATCAATACTTCAATATAGTAGAAGGCTTAAATTAAACCATCATGAATATAGATTTTGAAAAACATTGGAATATGAGCACTTTTCTTAAATCTTAAGATCATATAAGTTCTTAAATCCATGGAAACTCAACATGTATGGCTGGTTAGCTCAGCTGGTCAGAGTGTGATGCTAATAATGCTAAGGTCATGGGTTCAATCCCCATACAGGCCAGTTGAAACATACTGTCTCTCAGACAGTGAACACTTCAAAATAGCAGAAGGCTTATAATTATTCCACTATGCATATCGATTTTGAAAAGTATTAGAATATTACCAAGTTTGTCAAATCTTCAGTGTTAAGATCATGTAAGTTGTTCTTAAATCCATGCAAACCCAATATTAGATAAGGTAGGTTAGCTCAGCTGGTAAGGTGCCAACATCCTGAAAGGTTTTTAATTTATGTGCTGCTGTGTTTGGAAGATTGTCCATTTTTTCAGGTGTTAAAATGTCGGAGCCAGCACAAGCCGGCCTGATTAAAATGCTCAAACATGCAGCGTTCCTGCTAACGCACAGCACCTTCCAAAAGTAATAACACTTGAATAGTCCCACATGTTGTTGTGTTTTAAGCACTAAGATGAATTTATTTTATTGAGGTTTTATGTGACAAATCAACAAAAAGTTGTGCACAGTTGTAAAATGTAACTTATATAATTGGTGTAAGTTTTTATATTACTTGAAAAGCACTCAGTCCCGCTGAGTCAATATTTTTTAAAACCACCTAAGACCAGGGTTTTTTTTTCCATCTTCTTTTTTGAAAAACGACCTTGCCTCAGTAAGATTGGTGGACAACGTCTGTGATATTTAACTCTTGCTACACGTTCTTCCTAATGAGATTTAGGTCTGGACATTCACTGGGCCCCTCTGTCAAATATAAACGCCTTGGTTTAAACCGGTTTATTGTCACTGGTTGTATGTTTAGGATCACAGACCAGCTGGGATGTCTAGACATTTGCAGGTATTCCTCCAGGACTGCTTTGTGTCTAGCTTTAATGATTTTCAGAACTCCGCCTTTTCTTTTACAAAGGTGGAGGTGGGTACACCAGGTTTCACATAAGTGTTTTTCTTTTTGAACAAGTAATCTGCATTATCATTTGTTAGAAAAGAAAAGCTTTCTCTGTTTTTTGCAGGTAACAGAATTTCTTGGGATGATCAGATGCACCATGTTTAATTTTATCATGCTACTTTCAATCCTTCAGCATTAAACAACAAATTAACCCCACAAAAACAAAACATCTGAGAAGTGCTACTTTTTCAGACAAACAGAAGAAAAGGAAAATGTTACTTCCTGAATCCTGTAGTTTACGTCCAGATGTCCAGAACAGTGAGAGCGTTTTTTACATCCTTAAACATTTCTTTGTTTTTGTCTTTATTGTGTAACCTGCAGAAGGTTGAGGTGCCGACCAAAGCACAACTCTCTGACTCCTACATTGTCACAAACTGATGTTGTGTCGGACCTTTGGCACAGAAATAGACCCGACAGATTCGCTGATATCTATAAACTTTGAGTCCAGTTTGAAGATGAACACTTGAGGTTTTTTAAGAGACGAGATTTTGCTCTGCAAGATGTAACATCACTCACTCACAACTTGCGAAGTTTGTCAGTTGGGGTCAAATTCAAATGTAATCATCTTGAATGCTTTCCAACATTAGCAAAATGTTGTTGTTTTTTTTTTACTTATATTGCATATCATTATTTCTAAGTGAATTTATATTTTACTTATGAACTTTAAAGAATACATCAGAGAATAAAACAGTTCTTCCTTCGGGTTTCATGTGAAACAGCTCGTGAAATTTCTGTTGGTTTTTTCTGTACCTCATTCTAGTTTTCATTCCAGGTTTGAAGCTCCATTTGGTCCCAATTTGCTGCCATGACTGATTTATGAAGTCCAGGTCAAAGAGTTTGCACATGCAGCTTTCTGACCCATCTCAGATATAAATGTAATCTACAAACAAAGGGTCACAAAAAACCTGAATTCATTAGTTTCTTATCAGACTAAAATTATCCAGACCTCTGTCATCACATGTTTAGATTGACTAATTTCATGTTGAAGTGATTTGAATTATTTTTGTGATATTTTCATACAAGCCATTTGATCTTGTTGAACTGACGAGGTTCTAATCGTCATTCTTCGTGTTGTTTACCGGTGTGTTGGATAACGGATGGTTCTGTTTGTGTGTTTGTCTCAAACTGGGACTTGGCCAATACTGATCAGCTTGTTTATCTGTAACAAATAATACAATCTTAAATGCTGACTCTCTTGATCAAAGAGAGACACAGCGATGTGTCAAAAGAAAAAACCCTCATGACAGAGGATTCTGGAACTTTTCCGTGTTTCCATGCAGATGCAGAATGAGTGTTTGGAGGATAAAATTGGGCTTTTAAGCAATAAACAGTCTGGATTGTTCTGGCATGAAAGAGAGGATGAATATGTGGAAAAACAGCATCCTCTGTTTGACATGGTGGAGGAACAGTGATGCTGTGGGCCAAAAACGTTGCAATGAGAAATCAATGGGTCATTCTGTATGGTGGCAGAATGCACACCAACTCAGGAGGGATTCCATCCATCCATCCATCCATCCATCCATCCATCCATCCATCCATCCATTATCCGGGGTCGGGTCGCGGGGTAGCATCTTCAGAAGGGAGGCCCAGACTTCCCTCCCCAGCCACTTCTTCCAGCTCCTCCGGGGGAACCCCAAGGTGTTCCCAGGCCATAGAGAGACATCGTCCCTCCAGCGTGTCCTGGGTCTCCCCTCCTCCCGGTGGGACATGAACACCTCACCAGGGAGGCGTCCAGGAGGCATCCTGACCAGATGCCCGAGCCTCAACTGGCTCCTCTCGACGTGGAGGAGCAGCGGCTCTACTCTGAGTCCCTCCCGGATGACCGAGCTTCTCTCTCTAAGGGAGAGCCCAGCCACCCTGCGGAGGAGGAAACCCATTTCGGCCGCTTGTATCAGGAGGGATTCATCAGACGTTAAATAAATCTACTTTCATGACCGCCTCTGCTTTTAGAAACACTCAGGGCAATAAAAAGAGAGTTTAAAGAAGAAATTGTCAAATATTTCTTTGCTCCACTTCTGCACAATCCTAAGTAGCATCATATTAAAATGTAAAACTGAATACTTGTGTAAACAGTCATAGATTTGTAAAGAAAAAGCAGAACATTTTGAGTCGTTTTCAGGTAGTTTGTAAGATAATCCTTCTGATAGATTACCAGGCCTTCACTTTGTTTCCATGGAGTCTTACATACATCTCTGTGGCTCCTTTCAGCCACTTTCACGGTCCAGTTGGCTCTTTGAAGGGATAACGCTCAGACTGATTCTACACTCACAGCCAGCAGACCTTAAATTATCTGCAGCCCAACACTTATGGTGGCAGACTCTGCAGGGCACTCGGTGTCCCTGCCCTGGTGACTCATGGCTGCAATGGCAGGATCAACTAAACAACATTTGACACTTTAATGTTGTGGCTGATGAATTTACTGTTTTGTGCTGCAGTAAAAATGAATTTCTCAACCAAATGAGATTTTCTTTCACTCTAAAGCAGACTTCAACCATGCAGCAGTTTAACGTCATTCATGACAAGTTAATCCTGACTGGGTTGTATTTCTTGTTCCTGAAGAACTTTCAAGTCTTACCTAAAAGAGCTTTTCCATTTCTGATCATAAATTTGACGAGTCATTTGCAAGTTATTATTTGGACAGAAAGCGACTGAGAATCCATTCTGTGGACATCATCGTTGTTTCATGCTGCATGACTAAATCTATCAGAGTGCTTACAGTGCAACTGTGACAGGATTATTTCCCAATGTTCCCATCTGACCGCGCTTCGAACTGAATTCATTTACGCTCAACTATCAGCCTGAAAAAGAAACAAAAATGGCAACTCTATAAAAATGACGTGTTTGGAAACCGTCCTGACGACTTGTCTTTTAGGTTATTTAACAGATTTTGCACTACTGAAAATGCACAAACATTGGAGGAGATTTCTAAAACAAATCTGGGAGAAGATTAATTTGGTTTTGGAGACTGTGTTTGTTCATTAGGCAGTGAGGATATATATTTATCTTTGAGGGAAATCTGTGGAGGTTTTCCATTTACCTTAAAGTATATAAATATCCAGAGTGACTCGCTTCAGGTCAGCAGACTGACCAGACTAAATTATCTGCTGGAATTCAAACATATGCAACACATCTCTGCTCTCTCACGTCTGTTTAAACAAAAGGAGAAAGAATGTGAAACCCAAACAGATGGCTCACTCTGAGCAAAGACCGGCTCAGGATGGACATTTATTTCTCTCATTTCTGTTAACAGTGATTCTGGTTAATCTGTTTTATTTATACAAGGTTTGAGAAATAATCAAAATAAATAATTATTTCTTCATGTTGATATTGTTTGACCAAAGTGATTTTTCTTTTGTCTGAGTTTAGCTCCAGAGTGACCAAAAGACAAATTCAACCAGAATGTTTGAGGAATTACAAGGTTTAGAAGAAATACATTCTAATTCTGTTTTTATTTCTTTTATTTTATTTTCTTTTTGCTCCTTTGATAATTTTCTTAAATCTGACCAACTAAGAAGTCTTTGACTGTGAAATCCGGTCATAGCCTTGGATCAGTTTCAATAATTCAGTGGGATGACCAGAGTTATAAAAACACAACAGGAAGTGACAGATTTTTAACTAACTGAAACTCTTTTTTGTTTTTATGAGCAACTCTTCAGCGGAGTCGGCTAAAGTTTTCTGATGTTTTCTTTCTCTTCCTGCATCGTTAACCTCTTGTCTTCTACTACTACTACTAGTTGAAATTTAATGGCGGTTGGCAAGAAACGTTAGGTAAGCGTTACCGCCACCAACTGATGAGTGTGGACCACATGACAAAAAAAACCCCAAACAAACAAAAAAACCTATATCCTATTAAACAACTTACACTGTTTAAGAAAATAAAATAAGGCCTCATATCCTCTACTTCCTGAATCTTTTTGCAATAAATTAACAATATCAAATTTAATTTTCATACTACTAAGGTTTCTAATTAATTTATTTCTTTGCATCAAATAATTCCTACAGCTCAAAATAGCATGTTCCACTGTCTCATCTTCCCCGCAGTCACATTTCCCTGTCTGATGTTTCCCTATCAAAAATAATGACCTATTTAGTCCAGTATGTCCGATTCTAAACCGTGAAATAATTATCTCTTCTCTCCTTATTCTTTCTGTTCTTCTCATTTGACCAATATTCTTTGAATTTATATAACCACCTTCCTTTCTTTTCTTCTTCCCATAACTTTTGCCACCTCTCTCTTGTTTTTTGTTTAATTATACTCTTTATTTCTGTTATATTAAAACTAACATTAATATCTATCCTCACCCGATTAGTACTCTCTTTAGCCATTCTGTCTGCCATTTCATTCCCCTTAACCCCATGATGAGCTGGAACCCAAACAAAATTTACCGTTAGCCCCATCATATTGATTCTATAAAGTGTTTGTCGTATTTCAATTAATATATCTGGTCTACTATCTGATTTATTATTTTGCAGACTGAATAACGAAGAACTAGAATCTGAGCAAATAATTGATTTTACTGGTCTTACCTCTTCCACCCATTGAACTGCTAATAGCAAGGCAAGCATTTCTCCTGTATACACCGAGACGCCATCACTGATCCTTTTTCCTACTTTAATTTGAAACTGTGGCACAATAAATGCTATCCCTACCTTATTAGCTGTATTTTTGATGCATCTGTGTAGATTTGTATATAGTTATAATATTCATTTAAGTGTTCTTGTATTATATATCTATTCATATTGTTAAATTTATCTTTGTTGTTCTTTTCTAAAAAAGAAAAATCAACCTCAGCATCAGGAAGTATCCAAGGTGGAACCGCAGATAATGGAACTGCCTGACATGTATCTAACTGATTTAAATTAATTTCATTAACTTTAGAGTTTATTATCCATCCAAAGCTCTTTAATTGTTTCTTTTCCTTTTCCCAGCCATGTTTAAGTACTTCTAATGTTGGATGATCATTTCTTTGTCCCTGTAGATTTGACCAATAATTTAAGGATAATTGATCCCTTCTAAGTTTAAGAGGCATTTCTCCCATTTCAACCTGTAAAGCTGCTGTTGAAGATGTTTTAAAAGCACCGGTACATAATCTTAAAGCCTGATGTTGAATAATATTCAACTTATGGAGGTTTGAATCTGCTGCTGAATTATAAACTATACATCCATAATCCAAGACTGACCTAATTAACCCAGTGTAAATTGCTTTTAATGATTTTCTATCAGCTCCCCACTCCGTTCCAACTAAACACCTCATTATATTTAATACTTTCCTACATTTATCAATTATTTTCTTAATATGCACTCCCCATGTCATTCTTCATCAAACCACATTCCAAGAAATTTAAATTGTTTAACTCTTTCTAAATCCTGACCATATAATTTAATTTAGTTTTTCCATAAACTCTTTTCCTTGTAAAAACCATTATTTTAGTTTTCTCTACAGAAAGTTTAAAACCCCATTTATACGACCATTTTTCTACAGCTAAAATTGCTCCCTGAAGCTTTTTAACAATAAATTCTAAATTTCTTCCTCTTTTCCACATTGCTCCATCATCAGCAAAAAGTGAAAATCCCATTCCACCCTCTACTTCTTTAAACATATCATTAACTACCACTGAAAACAATAACGGACTTACTATACTACCCTGTGGTGTCCCATTTTCTATATTCATACTCTGAGAATAATCCTTCCCTATCCTCACTTGTATTTGTCTTCCTTCTAGAAAATTTTGATCCATCTAAACATATGGCCATTTATACCCATTATTCTAATTTTAATGAATAATCCTTCCCTCCACATCATATCATATGCTCGCTCAATATCAAAAAATATTGCCACAACACTCTCTTTGTTCACTTGAGCCTTTCTAATTTCATGCTCTAAACATAAAACTGGATCCATTGTACTTCTCCCTCTCCTGAAACCACTCTGATAAGACGACATAAGTCCCTTCTTTTCTATATAATATGTTAATCTTTCATTTATCATTCTCTCCATTATCTTACATAAGTTGGATGTTAACGCTATCGGCCGATAATTTCTGGTTTGGATTCATCTTTCCCTGGTTTCGGATTGGAATAATCACTGCTTCCTTCCAACTTTTTGGTAGTTCCCCGTCCTCCCATATCTTGTTATACATTTCTAATAAAATATTTTTAGAAGACTCACTTAAATTACTAACCATAACATAACAAATTTGATCTTTTCCTGGAGCTGATAGCTTAAATTTTTGAGTGCCCTATTTAGTTCATTTATTGTAAAAGACATATTCAATGGATCATTTGCATCTTCCATTTGTTGCAATAAATTCTTGTTCTCCAATATTGTCTTTTGCCTTCCTTATTTTCCTTCTTCACTAATATTTTCAGAACTATGGATTTTAACAAAAGTATTTACTAACATTTTGCCTTTTCTCTGTCAGTAACTGCTGTTATGTCTCCATCATTTAGTATTGGATATCCACTTACTCTCCATCCATCCATCCATCCATCTTATCCGGGGTCGGGTAGCGGGGTAGCATCTTCAGAAGGGAGGCCCAGACTTCCCTCTCCCCAGCCGCTTCTTCCAGCTCCTCCGGGGGAACCCCAAGGTGTTCCCAGGCCATAGAGAGACATCGTCCCTCCAGCGTGTCCTGGGTCTCCCCTCCTCCCGGTGGGACATGAACACCTCACCAGGGAGGCGTCCAGGAGGCATCCTGACCAGATGCCCCAGCCTCAACTGGCTCCTCTCGACGTGGAGGAGCAGCGGCTCTACTCTGAGTCCCTCCGGATGACCGAGCTTCTCTCTCTAAGGGAGAGCCCAGCCACCCTGCGGAGGAGGAAACCCATTTCGGCCGCTTGTATCAGGAGGGATTCATCAGACGTTAAATAAATCTACTTTCATGACCGCCTCTGCTTTTAGAAACACTCGGGGCAATAAAAAGAGAGTTTAAAGAAGAAATTGTCAAATATTTCTTTGCTCCACTTCTGCACAATCCTAAGTAGCATCATATTAAAATGTAAAACTGAATACTTGTGTAAACAGTCATAGATTTGTAAAGAAAAAGCAGAACATTTTGAGTCGTTTTCAGGTAGTTTGTAAGATAATCCTTCTGATAGATTACCAGGCCTTCACTTTGTTTCCATGGAGTCTTACATACATCTCTGTGGCTCCTTTCAGCCACTTTCACGGTCCAGTTGGCTCTTTGAAGGGATAACGCTCAGACTGATTCTACACTCACAGCCAGCAGACCTTAAATTATCTGCAGCCCAACACTTATGGTGGCAGACTCTGCAGGGCACTCGGTGTCCCTGCCCTGGTGACTCATGGCTGCAATGGCAGGATCAACTAAACAACATTTGACACTTTAATGTTGTGGCTGATGAATTTACTGTTTTGTGCTGCAGTAAAAATGAATTTCTCAACCAAATGAGATTTTCTTTCACTCTAAAGCAGACTTCAACCATGCAGCAGTTTAACGTCATTCATGACAAGTTAATCCTGACTGGGTTGTATTTCTTGTTCCTGAAGAACTTTCAAGTCTTACCTAAAAGAGCTTTTCCATTTCTGATCATAAATTTGACGAGTCATTTGCAAGTTATTATTTGGACAGAAAGCGACTGAGAATCCATTCTGTGGACATCATCGTTGTTTCATGCTGCATGACTAAATCTATCAGAGTGCTTACAGTGCAACTGTGACAGGATTATTTCCCAATGTTCCCATCTGACCGCGCTTCGAACTGAATTCATTTACGCTCAACTATCAGCCTGAAAAAGAAACAAAAATGGCAACTCTATAAAAATGACGTGTTTGGAAACCGTCCTGACGACTTGTCTTTTAGGTTATTTAACAGATTTTGCACTACTGAAAATGCACAAACATTGGAGGAGATTTCTAAAACAAATCTGGGAGAAGATTAATTTGGTTTTGGAGATTGTGTTTGTTCATTAGGCAGTGAGGATATATATTTATCTTTGAGGGAAATCTGTGGAGGTTTTCCATTTACCTTAAAGTATATAAATATCCAGAGTGACTCGCTTCAGGTCAGCAGACTGACCAGACTAAATTATCTGCTGGAATTCAAACATATGCAACACATCTCTGCTCTCTCACGTCTGTTTAAACAAAAGGAGAAAGAATGTGAAACCCAAACAGATGGCTCACTCTGAGCAAAGACCGGCTCAGGATGGACATTTATTTTCTCTCATTTCTGTTAACAGTGATTCTGGTTAATCTGTTTTATTTATACAAGGTTTGAGAAATAATCAAAATAAATAATTATTTCTTCATGTTGATATTGTTTGACCAAAGTGATTTTTCTTTTGTCTGAGTTTAGCTCCAGAGTGACCAAAAGACAAATTCAACCAGAATGTTTGAGGAATTACAAGGTTTAGAAGAAATACATTCTAATTCTGTTTTTATTTTCTTTTATTTTATTTTCTTTTTGCTCCTTTGATAATTTTCTTAAATCTGACCAACTAAGAAGTCTTTGACTGTGAAATCCGGTCATAGCCTTGGATCAGTTTCAATAATTCAGTGGGATGACCAGAGTTATAAAAACACAACAGGAAGTGACAGATTTTTAACTAACTGAAACTCTTTTTTGTTTTTATGAGCAACTCTTCAGCGGAGTCGGCTAAAGTTTTCTGATGTTTTCTTTCTCTTCCTGCATCGTTAACCTCTTGTCTTCTACTACTACTACTAGTTGAAATTTAATGGCGGTTGGCAAGAAACTTTAGGTAAGCATTACCGCCACCAACTGGTAAGGAGTGTGGACCACATGACAAAAAAAAAAAAAAAAAAAAAAACTATATCCTATTAAACAACTACACTGTTTAAGAAATAAAATAAGGCCTCATATCCTCTACTTCCTGAATCTTTTTGTAATAAATCAACAATATCAAATTAATTTCATACTACTAAGGTTTCTAATTAATTTATCTTTGCATCAAATAATTCCTACAGCTCAAAATAGCATGTTCCACTGTCTCATCTTCCCGCAGTCACATTTCCCTGTCTGATGTTTCCCTATCAAAAATAATGACCTATTTAGTCCAGTATGTCCGATTCTAAACCGTGAAATAATTATCTCTTCTCTCCTTATTCTTTCTGTTCTTCTCATTTGACCAATATTCTTTTGAATTTATATAACCACCTTCCTTTCTTTCTTCTTCCCATAACTTTGCCACCTCTCTCTTGTTTTTGTTTAATTATACTCTTTATTTCTGTATATTTAAAACTAACATTAATATCTATCCTCACCCGATTAGTACTCTCTTTAGCCATTCTGTCGCCATTTCATTCCCCTTAACCCCATGATGAGCTGGAACCCAAACAAATTTACCGTTAGCCCCATCATATTGATTCTATAAAGTGTTGTCGTATTTCAATTAATATATCTGGTCTACTATCTGATTTATTATTTTGCAGACTGAATAACGAAGAACTAGAATCTGAGCAAATAATGATTTTACTGGTCTTACCTCTTCCACCCATTGAACTGCTAATAGCAAGGCAAGCATTTCTCCTGTATACACCGAGACGCCATCACTGATCCTTTTTCCTACTTTAATTTGAAACTGTGGCACAATAAATGCTATCCCTACCTTATTAGCTGTATTTTTTGATGCATCTGTGTAGATTGTATATAGTTATAATATTCATTTAAGTGTTCTTGTATTATATATCTATTCATATTGTTAAATTTATCTTTGTTGTTCTTTTCTAAAAAGAAAAATCAACCTCAGCATCAGGAAGTATCCAAGGTGGAACCGCAGATAATGGAACTGCCTGACATGTATCTAACTGATTTAAATAATTTCATTACTTTAGAGTTTATTATCCATCCAAAGCTCTTTAATTGTTTCTTTCCTTTCCCAGCCATGTTTAAGTACTTCTAATGTTGGATGATCATTTCTTTGTCCCTGTAGATTTGACCAATAATTTAAGGATAATTGATCCCTTCTAAGTTTAAGAGGCATTTCTCCCATTTCAACCTGTAAAGCTGCTGTTGAAGATGTTTTAAAAGCACCGGTACATAATCTTAAAGCCTGATGTTGAATAATATTCAACTTATGGAGGTTTGAATCTGCTGCTGATTATAAACTATACATCCATAATCCAAGACTGACCTAATTAACCCAGTGTAAATGCTTTAATGATTTTCTATCAGCTCCCCACTCCGTTCCAACTAAACACCTCATTATATTTAATACTTTCCTACATTTATCATTATTTTCTTAATATGCACTCCCCATGTCATTCTTCATCAAACCACATTCCAAGAAATTTAAATGTTTAACTCTTCTAAATCCTGACCATATAATTTTAATTTAGTTTTTCCATAAACCTTTTCCTGTAAAAACCATTATTTAGTTTTCTCTACAGAAAGTTTAAAACCCCATTTATACGACCATTTTCTACAGCTAAAATTGCTCCCTGAAGCTTTTTAACAATAAATTCTAAATTTCTTCCTCTTTTCCACATTGCTCCATCATCAGCAAAAGTGAAAATCCATTCCACCCTCTACTTCTTTAAACATATCATTAACTACCACTGAAAACATAACGGACTTACTATACTACCCCTGTGGTGTCCCATTTTCTATATTCATACTCTGAGAATAATCCTTCCCTATCCTCACTTGTATTGTCTTCCTTCTAGAAATTTTTGATCCATCTAAACATATGACCATTTATACCCATTATTCTAATTTTAATTAATAATCCTTCCCTCCAATCATATCATATGCTCGCTCAATATCAAAAAATATTGCCACAACACTCTCTTTGTTCACTTGAGCCTTTCTAATTCATGCTCTAAACATAAAACTGGATCCATTGTACTTCTCCCTCTCCTGAAACCACTCTGATAAGACGACATAAGTCCCTTCTTTTCTATATAATATGTTAATCTTTCATTTATCATTCTCTCCATTATCTTACATAAGTTGGATGTTAACGCTATCGGCCGATAATTTCTGGTTTGGATTCATCTTTCCCTGGTTTCGGATTGGAATAATCACTGCTTCCTTCCAACTTTTTGGTAGTTCCCCGTCCTCCCATATCCTGTTATACATTTCTAATAAAATATTTTAGAAGACTCACTTAAATTACTAACCATAACATAACAAATTTGATCTTTTCCTGGAGCTGATAGCTTAAATTTTTTGAGTGCCCTATTTAGCTCATTTATTGTAAAAGACATATTCAATGGATCATTTGTATCTTCCATTTGTTGCAATAAATTCTTGTTCTCCAATATTGTCTTTTGCCTTCCTTTTTTTTCCTTCTTCACTAATATTTTCAGAACTATGGATTTAACAAAAGTATTTACTAACATTTTGCCTTTCTCTGTCAGTAACTGCTGTTATGTCTCCATCATTTAGTATTGGATATCCACTTACTCTCTTAACCTCTTACCCCCTAAGGGGTATAAATAAATTTCCGCCTGACAAAAACACACAAAAATAAATCACTATAGCCTCACAGCTATTAGATTTAATAAGAAACTTTTGGTACCTCTGTAAAGGTAAGATGTCATAGAATGGTTTTCTGGTGTCAGCACCATTGTAGCTTTGACCCTGCCTGAAATATTAGGGACAAAATACAAAATATTTTGCATTTTTTTTAACCTCGCCAAAATTTTCTTTGAAATAACATTGAAAACACTACCAAAATAGTATTTGTAACACAAAAAAGTAGTACAGACTTTTAAATCTAAATGTTGTGTAAAAGTATACCAAATTTGGACTCAATCAGATGAATCATATTTATTTTAGAATGGTATTAGTGAGAAATTTCTTAGGCGGAGAGGCCATTTTGGCACATTTATCCAAAATGTCACCAAACTGTGCCAAATGTGTTTTTTACATCAATACTGGGGGTTTGTTAAAATTAAATAGCTTATTACCACCTAATGACACTTTCTACATATAATATAACCATTGGTCATGACATTTACCCCATTTATATGCAAATGTACCATTGTGCACAGTGTAATATGTATAATAATGATGACCTGAAAGCTCTTTCTTTGACTCCAAATAGAAAACTTTTATTGAAACAAGATAAAACAGTCAAAATACTTTTTGAATAATTTAAAAGAGCAAATAAACAATTTTGAAAATCCACCACCACCATCACCACCAAAAAATGGACATCTTACCTCAAAGAAGGTGAAGAATCATGAGAGGTGGGGGAGGTTCAGCGTCACCTGAGCTTGATGGTTCGGCTTCCACTCGACTATAAATAAAAATAAAGTATTTGAAGAATTAGAGGTTTATTACAAAGTAATGAACCAAAGTAAACATGAAATCCTTACTAGTAAAATAAAACATATTTTAGTAAAACATAAATAAACAAATAACCACATGGTTTTACTTCCTGCCGTTATTACAAGCATATAATCACTGAAATTAATAAATAAATAGAACCAAAACATCAAATATTTTGTGTGAAATTGCGGCGGAAAACTTACACATCACCGAGATCAAGTCTGTCAGCTGTGTCCTGCTCTTCCTCTTCCTCTTCCTCTTCATCCGAATCCCACCAGCTATCAGAAGATTTAGCTCCACTCGTAGCAAATCGAAAAACTGTTGTTGTTCAAAAGCCTTCAAAAGCCTCTAAATCGTCCAGTTTCTGCTGCTATGATCGATTTATCATAAATAAATCAAAACTGAACTCACGGAACCGAGATAACTCCACGTGCTCAGACTCCCGTGTACCACACGTGCTTATGCACGGAGAGCGCACAGAGATGAATGAATTACGCATACATTACGCATACATTTAGATCGGGTTCCGGAAAATACGTCATGATTTTTCATAGCCGACATCTTGTGCCATACTCTGAGAGTCTTTCCACTGTCTCGTGAAGCCATAAAATGGCCGTGATGATCAGCTGATCGGGGGTTTTCCGGGCAGTTGCGTCATCGCCCGAGGACCTTTAAATCTCATCAGCTGTTTTTAAATAGCTCTAAAATCTTAACATTTTGGGCAAAACCTTTATGCGGAATAGTTTTTGAAAGATTAAAGCCTCTTTTAGCGGATAATAATAAAAAAAAAAATTTAAAGGCACACGGAGCCTTTGTTTACAGAGCGAGTCGAGGTCACATGGCAGCTGGAACCCTCGGAGGGTCCGTCGGGCTTAACAGGTTAATCCCATTCATCCTTTTAATTGTTGCCCAGACCTTAGAAATATCTGTCTCTTTCCCTATTGAATTACAAAAACTCCTCCAATAATCTCTTTTTGCATTTTAATAACCCTTCTTACATTTGCTTGCAATTTCTTGTATTCATTCAGATTCTGAAAATTATGATTTCTTTTTAATAATTTGAATGCTTTATTTCGTTTCTTTATAACTTTAGTACATTCTGATGTCCACCAGGGCACCAACCTTCTGTCTCTTCCCCCGCCTTCCTTCCTTATAACCTGATCAGCTGATTCAAAGATAGCATTACATATAGAAGAATTTAAATCATCAATGCTACTGTTCATGTCTACTTTTAACATTTTATTTCACTACTTTTCCTAAATTTTCCCCAGTCTGCGGACCTAAAAGACCACTTCTTTATCCCTTTTATACAATACCTCTCTATATTTAACTTTACTTCAGTCCTAATAGGATAATGATCACTTCCTATAGTTGTTTTATTTAAAACTTGCCACAAACAAACACTTGCTAACGAATTTGAAACTAATGTTAAATCAATTGCTGACTCTTTATCTCTAAAATTAATTCTGGTCCCACTTCCATCATTTAAACATACCAAATTTTTAACATCCATCATTTCTTCTATTATATCCCATTTTGATCATTATGATGACTCCACAGGAGCTGTGCCCATTAAAGTCCCCACACCAAATAACTTTACCCTCTAGAATACCCCAATTTCCTCCATTAAATCTAATGATAGTCTTTTACATGGATTATAAAAGTTGATTATTTTAAATCGTCCATTTACTGTCCAAATTTCAATAACTATATATTCTAACTCTCTTCCTTTAGCTAATAATCTAAACTGAATTCCTTGTTTAATAAATGTTATACACCCTCCTCCAGATCCTCCCTCTCTGTCTCTTCTAATGCTTCATATCCTTTTATAACAAATCAAGATTTGGTTTAAGCCATGTTTCTGAATACATATAATATCTAGATCATCTTTACAATCTCTAATAAATCCTTTAAACTCCTGTCCATTTGCAATAAGGCTTCTAGCATTCCATTGTAAGATGATCAGTTTTTATCTTCCTGACCTCCTACCTTTCCTTCTGCCCCTAACCTCGTATTTATGTGTTCCCAAGATATGTCCTTAATACCAAAAACCTCTCTGCCCCTTTCACAATTATTTTGATTTTTTCTGTTTTGTGCTTAACTTGATCTGTACAATTAATTACATATGCAATGAACAACAGAATCTTTTCAACTGTTAAACTAGTTTCAGTTCCACTCTGTTCTGATCTGTTGTTGGATTCGGTTGAACTTTCCTTATAACTTCCTTAGTTCACTTTTTAACAGCTTCAGCATAACTTATATTATTAGTAGCTTTGACTTGTTCGATTTCCATTGCTTTCCTTCTGACTTCACATCCTCCATAAGTCACCCTATGTTGCCCTCCACAATTACAACACTTATCCTTCCCATTTTTACATTCATCATAATTATGCTCTCCTCCACACTTTGGACATCTTTGTTTTCCCCTACATGCCGCTGCAATGTGTCCATATCTCTGACATTTATAACACCTGAGAGGAGGAGGGATATATGGCCTAATGGGAAAGCACATACAGCCTACTCTTACCCTTTCAGGAAGAACTGTGTTTGAAACTCCAACATTACTGAGAGACTTTCCACTCTTTCACCTTCAACTGTTCTCATCAATCTTTTGATTTTACTTACTTCACCTCCATTCATACTGTGTCTGAGTTTTTCTAGATCTTCTCCCACTGGGATACCTGTGATCACCCCTCTTACTACTTTATTTTCTCCCAAAATCTTTACCTCAGTAATCAGTTTTTTACAAATACTGTGGGCGTTCATCACCTTGTTTTTCTGTTCTTCGTTCCTCACTGTGATCAACAGATTCCCATCTCTCAGAGTCTTAGCAAGTGTCAGTTCTCCAAACTTCTTTTTTAATTCTCTTGATAGAGCTAGCGGACTAAGATGTATTCCTTCATCCTCCTTCCTAAACTTTATGATCAATTTAGTTTCCTGCCCGACAGTCCTCTTGCAAACTGCGTTATTTTCATCTGAACTATTTTCTTCTAGACTCCTTTTGCTACTTTGTGTCTCCAACAACCTTTCTTCTTTTCTACTTCGTTCTCTTCCTGATCCTCTACTACCACGTACTGGAGTCCAGTCACCAAAATCCATTTCATCATCTCCCTCATCCTCAACTTGAGTCGCCATAGCAGTCCAGTCACAAACCAGTTTATGCCAACCGCCAAGATCAGCTATCTTTGTGTCAATTCTGCTCTGTCAACTCCGCGAGCTTCTCGCTTCCGGAATCCAGGTGTGCGTCCAACCTCTTGTCTTGTCCTGCCACACAGCCGTTGTAATGATCACACCTGAATCAGTTTAGTCATTATCTTCCTCTATGACTATATATAGTCCAGTTGGCTGCTCCCCTGATGCTGTTTTTATCCCCGTCTTCCTGACCCGTTGTGGTTTTAAGCATGTTTTATGGTTCTTTTCCCATCATTTTTTGGTCGTTTGCCGTTTAATCTGCCAGTGCAGCACTTTCATTTACTGTTTTGCAGGAGATAGCCTGAATTCCTGCTTTACAAACAAACAGCCAGAGCCTAAAAGATGGATAAAAGGCTCAATAAATTTAAAAAAAATTAGGTCCGTCTGGTGCGCTCAGGACTGGATCCAGGAGGATTTGGCTGAATGGGCTGGAGCCAGTTTGGGCTTCCTACCCACACAAGGTTTTATGGATGGAAATTACCAGGGATTTATAGATTCCAGATGAAAGTAGTTGTGTTTTTCTTGCTTTTTCAGAAGTTTTTCAATGAACATAATGATTTTTAAAAGAATATGACCCTGTATGAAAAATAAATGCAGAATTACAGTAACTCTGCCAGTTCTGGATCTGGGGAAGTGAGTCTCTCTGTAATGCACCAAAACTAATATAAAAGGTGCAAAGCTGATATCTAGCATACATGGGGTCAAAGTTAACTATTTTTTAAATGGTTAAAAACATTTTCAGCCAACATTTTAAAGTTTACACAAGATGCTTACAGCACTTGTGTTTAAATCCACTTGTGATGAATTTCAGTGTAAAACTCTAAGGAAGAGCTGGACCTGGGAGGATCCAGGGGAAAATGTTTGCTGACTGATGGTGCAGCCAAACCACAGCGGTTCTTGACAATCGTCCACAATTCTCAGGACGCTTCAGCTTTTATTGAATTGAGGTGAAACCAAACTAAAAGATTATTGAAACGTGAAATCAGGATGGCAAGGCTCCAACACATTTTCATCATTTCAGTGCATTAACTGCATCATTAAAGCTTGATAGTATCTTGCCTGAACTCAGTCATTTTGTACAGCTTGCTGGGAATGTACAGTCAATTAATCTTTAAATGACCATTTCAGCACAGGCTAATGCACAACTTGATGTTTGATTAATGTGAAGTAGTGGCTATTATTCTATTTTCTTTTAAACTCCAGACTTTGTTTCCTTGTTTAAATCAAGCATGAGGTTGAGCTTCTCTGGAGCTGCATGAACAAAGAGTCCAAAACCCCTGAGGCTCGTCGTTCTGCTTTTGTTTGTGCTTCAATGTGAATATTTCACTAAATGAAGAGAAATGAGGATCCCTCCCACACAGTTTACAGCTATCAATCTGCATGTAAATGTTGTGGATTTTATAATTGTAGTTGTTTTAGGATGACATAATGTTGAATGAACTCAGACTTGTGGGAAATAGACTGCATGAAGCCACAGAGCTACATCATTTCACCCGAAACCATGAGCTCATTTTCATATTTAGTCTTATGACTTAAATTTACAACTTTCAGTCTGATTTATGTGCATTCTAGAGTCCAAATTTTCTGCTGGCTTTCCAATTCAGCAAATCAAATCTAGACTTGCAGCTGGGAAACTCTGCTAACCTACTTGGAGCAAAACATGAGACTCACAAAACCACAGGCCAGATTGTGTCACACATGAAAAAGTGGAACAAATCATTGTTATATTTAAGCCTCTTTTCACATTTCATTATTGTATTAAAGGTTTTGTTTGTTTCCAAAGTTATCACAAGTTCTGCATGGCTGTGCAGCGAACACTGAGGTGTGATAGAAGGAGCCCCAAGGAATCAGTACCAGATCTTCAGCCAAGACTATCAGATTTACATTCATTAGTAGAAGTTTAAGATAATGTTATGTTTCACCTGTGTAATCACGAAAAATATCTCTGGGGCCTGGCAGCAGTTCATAAACTGTCTTTGTTGGCAATCTTGTTAAAACCTGTACAAGCAAAATCACTTAATTTACAACAAGAATCAAAGCATGAAAAAAGTAAAGGATGGTTTAAAGATGTAAAAGTGACAGAAATGCCAAGAGGCTCAGTACCGATCAGCCAAATCACAACGTTAAACACTTTACCAGATGTGGATAAACTCCAGGACAGGAAAGGTGTCTGCATTCAGGCCACTGATTTTACAGTCCGCAGCTGTTTTCTGAAGCTCAACGCTTCCACAGTGAGAGCAGCGATTCACTGTTGTGATGTCAAATCATCAAGGTCCTTGATGTTGAAAGGGAGATCCTAGAGCAGCAGAGGGAACAACGACTGACCATCCTGCTCTCATGTTAAAGCTAAAATGTCATCACAGCATGGCGGCGCTCTGCGATGCCTTCACTGTCTGAGTGAAGGCATCGTGGTCATGCTGTTCTGTGACTGACTGCAGGAAAATACGCCACACTCAACCCTCATGGCACCGCTTCCAGACAAGAAAAAACGGATACACCTCCAAGTTGTGCATGTATTTAAGGGAAAACAGAAAGCTGAGTTCTGAATTTGAAATAGAAAATGTGCGTTTTGCTGTCAACCTCTGGTGTTGCATTCTGGTTATGAGTCGGAGGAGAAAGAGAGGAAAAGCCGTCATAAAATTTATTCTGATTTTATTTCCAGTAGTTACATGATGACATATAAAATACATCTTTGGATGATTTGAAAAATGATTTTGGATTTATGAAGATGATTTTATTGCTAAATTGAGACATATTATGAAAAACAAGTTTTAAAATCATCACATTGTTTTGAATTGACAAAGTATCTTGAATCAAACTGTTTGCATAAAGACATAATACTGCAAAAGCTAAAAATGTTCAGAAACGAGCGACTACATTCAGAACATTTTTATAGAGGCCCGTTAAAGCCCAGCCTTCAAAGTCTTACAGGTTTTCACTTTTGGTCAGGAGTAAATTCTGGCAGTAAATGTTGGTGAATAAAGCAGGATCTGCAGCCCAGATGATTCAGCTCATTCTCCTGCTGATTGATGGCCTGAAAAATAAGAACAGAAACTTTAACTGTGGTCTTGTCTCTCCTTTTCAAGTCAAACTCAGCTGAACAGACGATTTATTTGCATTCTAAAACTTCCAATTTCCAGTTTAAAGATGATGTTTTGGGAAATATTAGAACTAAGTTAAAATGCTGTGCATTAAAGCAGAGTAGTGATTAGTATGTAGATGGTATAGATATAAATCATTCCTCTAAAAGTCCTCTTGTGGTCATGTTGACCCAAACTGCATCTGTTGTCCTCTCACATGGACATCCATTAACTGCTTTTTTCTATATTTTATCTGCTATAGTTTGTTCTGGCTGGGTGAAACCGCTGAGTGGTGTAGAACTGAAAATATTAAAAAAGATTTTTTTATTATTGTACATTAGAGCAGAAAAATAAAGAAAAAAAAATCAAGTTTATACCCAGTTTTTGATCAGGGTTTTGTCTACTCTATGTATTTGCCTGGGCTGCACAGTGGCACAGTTGGTAGAGCTGCTGCCTTGCAGCAAGAAGGTTCTGGGTTCGATTCTCAGCCTGGGGTCTTTCTGCATGGAGTTTGCATGTTCTCCCTGTGCATGTGTGGGTTTTCTCCGGGTACCCTGGTTTCCTCCTACAGTCCAAAAACATGACTGTCAGGTTAATTGGCCTCTCTAAATTGTCCCTAGGTGTGAGTGTGTGTGTGCATGGTTGTGTGTCTCTGTGTTGCCCTGCGACAGACTGGCGACCTGTCCAGGGTGACCCGACCTCTCGCCTGGAACGTTAGCTGGAGAGGCACCAGCAACCCTCCCGACCCCACTGAGGGACAAGGGTGAAAGAAAATGGATGGATGGATGTATTTGCCCTTTTCTTTTCCCTGTTAGCAATCAGCCACCTGCTTCTTGTTTACTAATCACCTCCCAAGCAAACAGCTTTCAGTTCCCTGGGCTCATTGCCAGATCAATGCCGGTTCTTTGCTGACTATCAGTCATTTTATCAGCACTCAGTGGGTTCATCTGGTGTTATTTGTCCGTTTCATGTTTCTGAGTTTACCCACTTTTTCCTGTAATGACAAAAATCTAAATTACGAGACTGACCTACTACTTTCTGGACTTGGATTCAAATTGAAAACAATTTTTCAGAAGATAATGGAGTTCAATAAAAAGTTATTTCAAATGTCCTAGGTTTTTATTTTCTAACACCTTTGCCTTTACTAAAAACCAAAAAAGATTCTTTAACTCTGGAGAATTGCTGTAGAGTTCTATTTGTCTTTTTCACAAACGATGAGAAAATCAGCCATTTTGTTGCAGCCAAGAACATCTGATCAGAAACAAACTGAAGCAGATGACGGCCAGTGAAATACTTCAGATCCCCGACAAGCTTTCCAGCCAAACCAAGTATTATTACGTTCTCCACTACGCAGTAATGTTAGCAGTTGCTAACAACATGCTAACATGTTAGCATGCTGGAGTTAGAATCAGGGATGGTTTGTGCTTTGGAAACTTCTCGTAGGAGCAAAGATTTAAGAGATCAGCATCATTCCACACTTTACTTCATCCATCCATCTTCTTGCACCCTTTTTCCCTTGGTGGGGTCGGGAGGGGTGCTGGTGCCCATCTCCAGCCAACGTTTTGGGTGAGAGGTGGGGTACACCCTGGACAGGTCGCCAGTCTGTCGCAGGGCAACACAGAGACACAACACAGAGACACACAGGACACACAACCATGCACACACACACACCTAGGGGCAATTTGGAGAGGCCAATAAACCTGACAGTCATGTTTTTGGACTGTGGGAGGAAACCGGAGTACCTGGAGAAAACCCACCATGCACAGGGAGAACATGGAGACTCCATGCAGAGAGACCCCAGGCCGGGAATTGAACCCAGAACCTTCTTGCTGCAAGGCAACAGCTCTACCAACTGCGCCACTGTGCAGCCCCACTTTACTTCAGTTAATGTTAAATACATCCATTTTTATTCAACATCAGTGTAAACTACAGAGAGGCAGTAAAGCAAAATAAGTGAAGCTGCCCTACAGCTCACATTTATTTGCTTAGTACGTTTTTCCCTATTTGTTATTTTATAAAACTTTCATATTTGTAACTGTTTTTAGTTTTGCTTTTTGACAATGTGATGTAACTTCTTCTCTTTATCAATATAACAGGAGTGTGTGTCACATCACAGGCTGCAACATGCTGGTCAGGATTTATTTTAGCTTGAATTGCCAGGAAAATATAAGGCATTTAAGCGTTAATTTCTTATTTTTATCTGTTGTGTACTTGTTTTTTTTCTTTTTTAGCTTTTTTCATTGGTAAATTTTGCTGAAACTTTATCAGATTAAGTCAGTAAACCTGATGCATTGTAAGAGTTGTTTAGTAACAATAGTATTTCTCACTAATGTGTGCTAAACTACATTTGTCTCCCAGAAATTCTTTGCTGCAACTTCACTGCACAGAAAACATCCTGAAACATTTATATACCATCATAAGCTGAACTAATTACGTCACGCTGAACACCGGGCTCACTGACCTCAAACGCTCTTTAATCTTATTTCCAGCTGCCGTCGATTAAACAGCTTCTGTGCTGCAAAAGGGAAACGGGAGGAAGCCTGGGAGGGGCTCAGCTTGTTTTAATTGGTAGAAACATTTCCGGTTAGGAAGATGGATGGCAGAAGGAAGCTCTCTGCCTCAGCCTTGGCTCATGAAGAGCTCATTGTTGCGGGACGTGCAGAATGAAGCTGGGGGATCTGGTGATCTTACCACAGATTGACCTCTGATGTCATAAATGTGGAAAGAGATGGTCAGCTGGTAGGGTGTGTTATAATATCACCATAAAGACAAAAAGGCAAGGAAGGACACAAGATAAAAACGACCTTTTTGAAATATTGACGTGGAACGAAGGTTATCTGGTACATCACCTTTTGTTCTCAGCGCCTATAAGGAAATATTGCAATCCCTCATGAAAGAACATTATGTTGGCAAAGTAAAAATGATTTATTATTTTTCTAACGCATAACAGATTAAAAGTGGGAAAAGTTGTTTTATTACAGCATAAAATGTGGAATTTAAAGTTGTGCATGTTTCCACTTTAGAGAGTTCGTACTAGCATATTGTGGTTGGTTTCTTTTTCAAGACAAAAATATAAAAAATTACAAAAGGCCTGTTTTTAATCTGCAGACTAGTGAAAAAGAGAAGTCATATTTGCTATTTAACAACAAATCAACACATGTTTAGTTTATTTCAGTAACAGTTTTTTTACACTGCACCCTTTTAAACTAACATGGTCTGATTTTAGTTTTCACAGGAAACTGCCAAACAAGTCTGCCTTCTGTGTGAACATTGACCTTAAAGTAAATTTGATTATTTAAAAACTCACGAACTGCAGAGCTTTTAAAACCTGCTTTAATGTTCACTTGAATGTGTTTAATTTCAGCTGTTCAGTCAGAACATTTTACGTCAAACTGTGTTCACTCTTCATGAAACAGGACAGTTAAAACAATTCTCTTTACTCTAGTCTTGCTTTCAGTACTGAGATTAGGAATGTTTTGATGCCGTTAGAAGAGCTTATGCTACAGAAACACATGATGTTGTTTGAACTGTCTGTTGTTATAGGAGACAAAAAACTGAAACACTCATTTTTAAATGTCAAGTATTTTAAGTGGTTCCCACAGGAGGGCAGGTATGGTGTCGTGTATTTTTCAGGTCATTTTATATCAAGTAACTGTTTTACCTCCAGTTGTTAAAAATGCTCAACATATCGTCCATCTTCTTGACACCCTGGTCCCTCGGTGGGGTTGGGAGGGTTGCTGGTGCTAATCTCCAGCTAACGTTCTGGGCGAGAGGTGGGGTCACCTGGACAGGTCGCCAGTCTGTCACAGGGCAACACAGAGACACACAGGACAAACAACCATGTACACACACACTCACACCTAGGGACAATTCGGAGAGACCAGTTAACCTGACAGTCATGTTTTTGGACTGTGGGAGGAAACCGGAGTACCTGGAGAAAACCCACCATGCACAGGGAGAACATGGAGACTCCATGCAGAAAGACCGGGGCTGGGAATCAAACCCAGAACCTTCTTGCTGCAAGGCAACAGCTCTACCAACTGCCCCACTGTGCAGCCCGCTCAACATATCAGACATGACTTAAATTTGACTTTGTAATTTGATGTCTTGAAATTGGGCCTCTGTTTCTTTAAGATGCTCCTCCTCTTTACGACACTGTTCATCATATAAGGCTCAAAAATGTGTTTTGATACTTATGATTAGCAATAACTTTAAATCTTTAAATCTGTAAAGCATGATTTCCAAATTAACTGGATCCATTTGGCACTAGATTACAATGCGCCATGTGTTATATAATGTTTTATAATAATGGCCTATTCCATTCTGTCGCCATATTTGCTGAATGTGGGGATTTGTTTTAAAGCAGGACTCTGTTCCACTCTCTCACCTGGACTTCTTCCACTTCTAAACAGTAAAAGTCCAAATGTCAAAGCAGGATAAAAGCTGTGGTAGAAGCAGACTGTTAGACAAAAGTAAATGGAGTCATTCTCCAAATCAAGGCCAGATCACTGGACGGCTGCAGTTGTAACCCAATTACTCCCAGGCCACATGTTTCCAGAGCTGGGACGTCCTGCAGCAGAGGGAAGCCCTTCCTCTTCTCTGCAGTCACCCTATAAAAACACAGCAGGCAGAGAGAAAGAGTGGCAAGGAGAGAACGAAGAAAACCTGCAGGCGCTGCTCCTCATGACTTCAGTGTAAAGATATCTTCAAATATTTTGGTCTTGAGTGAAAACTGGCTCGTTTTGTGCACATGGAAAAATGATTGACGATTCAAGCAATCAATCGCAGCCAGATTCATAAAAGAGGTGTGACTAAATGATTTACTTAAATGTATATTATTTTTTGAAACATATTGAAATGATCTGATGAATAGGATGTAAAAACTACTATTTTATAAAGAGAAGAAAGAAGAAAAGCACAGAGTAAAATATATAGCACCAATTAAACTAAAGCAGGGCAGCTCCAGAGAACATGAACCATGTGGTTTGCAGTGGAGTTTGTTGTGTGGGATAATTAATGATGTGAGGATGAGGTCTTGTTCCACGGATGTGTGTGGGTGACTTTACAGTCTTTGCAAATGAAACCACCCCAGTCCATCTTCCACAGTTACTCTCTGAGCTGACAGACAGTATTTATCCCTAAAGGTCAGAGGAAATGTTATTAAATAAATGTGGTGAGATGGCATTCTAGTTTTCATTAACACGTTTAATTAAAAGGGCGATCCAAATTGACCAGAAAAATGTTGTTAATTACCAGTGGGAGGCCCTGCTGTGAGTTTTGTTTTACAAGCCCTTATATAAATGAACAGGATTTGTTAAAGTTAAGTTACAGTTTAATCTGTTGTCTCATTTCCAAAAGTCTTTAAGCATCTAATCTGTTGCTAATTTGGAGATTCTGTGTAGTTCTCCTTCACAGAATAACATTTTCTAATTGGGTCACAGGTGGATTCGTTCCACGGTAAAATGACTCCTGATGGCAACAGGACAAGATTTTCCAGGGTGAGATGAAACTCCAAAATGCACTGTTCAGAGTTTTATATGTAAAAAATAAAGCTGAACATGTCATTTTCCTTTCACTTCAAAATTATGCACGACTTTGATGAGCTACCAGTTGAAAAATACTTTAAAAAATTTGGATTGTATTATGGAAAAACGTAAAAACGTTTAGCGGTATCAAGGCTGTTTGAAGATATCAGTGTGAAATACTCAATGTTACAGAACATTTTCCTCCATGCAAAAACATATTCTAAATGTTTTCAATATAAATAAATAGTCTTACTTCAATTTTAGTTCAGCACATTATAAATATGTGTAAAACCTGAAACTTAACAAAGGTGAGGTGAAAAAGCAGTGATGAAAATAGATTGATAACCAAAACTGCAGGTTTCTCTCTGATTACCTATGATGATCTCTGTCGCCACCACGTGGTCAAACATGATTATTTAAACAGAACTAAGTATAGAAATGGGCAGAGGCAGGAAACTTTATTTTAATTTCAAATATAAAATGCAATAAAAGAAAATCCAATGATTCTTGTTCGTCAACATCCAAACAGCTGCTCTTCACTAAGTGAACAGAGAATAAGAAGGAGTACAGAACCTGGCAGATGGCTGACGGAGTCACTACCGCCATCTACTGTTGGCCTTCGGCATGACAACAAAGACCACAAAAAAAAACTATCAGTTATTTATTTATGTGCTTTAGAAGATTAGATTTATATAATACACGATGCACAAAAGAAAAATATTATGAACAGGTGAATCTTAACAAATCAGAATAAGTGATTTTTTTTAAAAGTAATTAAGTTCAAAAAGTGATATTTGCATGAAATCTGATGTCCCTGTTTTTTAACAAAATCCAAAATGTTTAAAATACATATTTTGTATCTATCTGTATCTGTATCTATGCATAAAACATAGATGGAATCCTATTTGAAAATCCAAAAAAGATGATTTTTAAAATACTGTCCTTGTACTGTAAGAGAGAAAGCAAAATATATGTCTGATTATTGATCTATACACAAGTATTTGTTTCATTTCTTTGTAGCTCTGTTCATGAACTGAACATGAAAGGCTTCATGCTCCTTCCTCTTCATGGTCCTCAGCATCCTAACCATCCCTCTTTCTGGCAGCCTGATTCACTCTGACATCTGAGTAAACTATTTCCTCCTCAGCATCACCTGAAAGAAGCAAAATACACACAACATATGGGATGTGCATTACTATTAATGCTCTACAAAAGATTTCAGCTGTATTATTTTCTCACCTTCTGTGATATCTGTGGGGTTTCTTCTTATTTTCAGTTTAAACAGTTTGATGCCAAGAAACAAAACCAAAAGAAGAAGCAGAACGGCTGCACTTGCTGAGACGATCACAGCTGGAAAATGAGCCTCTAGAAAAAAACAGACATCAAGTCATCAGAAATATCTATGTACCATGAAGACTTTGTCATATGGAAATGGAAGAATAAATTATGCAGAGCATTTTATTTGGAAAAAATTGCACAATTTGGAAAAAGAATTAGGGCTGCACAGTGGTGCAGTTGGTAGAGCTGTTGCCTTGCAGCAGGAAGGTTCTGGGTTCGATTCCCGGCCCCGGTCTTTCTGCATGGAGTCTCCATGTTCTCCCTGTGCATGGTGGGTTTTCTCCAGGTACTCCGGTTTCCTCCCACAGTCCAAAAACATGACTGTCAGGTTAATTGGTCTCTCCAAATTGCCCCTAGGTGTGAGTGTGTGTGTGCATGGTTGTGTGTCTCTGTGTTGCCCTGCGACAGACTGGCGACCTGTCCAGGGTGACCCCGCCTCTCGCCTGACACGCTAGCTGGATATAGGCACCAGCAACCCTCCCGACCCCACTGAGGGACAAGGGTGAAAGAAAATGGATGGATGGATGGAAGTTTTATCTTTTCCAACCACAAAGTGCCATTTTATAGATTTTAATAGAAATTTGACATTGCAGTTTAACTCCTTGTAATTGGGCCTCTGTCTCTTTAAGAAACTCCTGATCTTTCTAAAGCTCGGCCTGTTCAGGAAGTCTTCACAACATGGCTCCTCGATTAACTCTGCAAAGGAGCTGCACTTTGAAAGCATTGTGAAGCTAAATGGTTGCCATGGAGATTAAAGGATTTCTCAAACATGCATGAAAGAATCAGTTGATTTTACATAACACTGCCCCTTTAAAGAAAATGGAAACAAAATGTAAAGTAATCAAACTAAATATAAGAATAAAACACATTACCTTCACAACTTGAAAGGTGGACGGTGATCTGTTTACTGCTGACCTTGTTCTGAACTTTACACTCCAGGTTTCCTTCCAGTCGACCATTTAAACTGATGGTGATGCTTCCATTATTTCCACTGGCAGGTTTAGTGTGTAGTAACGGATTATAATCCAGAGAAAAAGAGAACTGTGTGTGTTCTCCCTCTGCTGAGCAGCTGACTGTCCTCTGCTCTGGTGACAAACATTTATGAAACATGGCAGGTTGTGAAACTGGAGCTGGAAGACAAACACAGTTAAGATTATTAACTTTGTTTTTCTGTGCATCATTTAAGAAAAGTAATTATTTTCCTGCATTATTTAATATTCCATGGGTCAAACTGTAAATCACAATCATTCTTATAAAATGCAGTTAAATTTATCCTTGTCTTTTAAGGCAAAATAAATTAAATACAGCATAAAACTATGAATATTGTTCCTACCTATGATCTGAAGACTGATGTTGATTGCTTTGATGATTTTACCATCATTACCATGTAGCTCCATCTGATAAACTCCAGAATCATTCTCTGTGGTGTTTTCACACTTCAGTGTTTTATTTATGACGAATTGACATGATTTAATGTTCTTCAAAGTTGTTTTCGTACATGTGTTGTTTCCACACCTGAAAATTACTTCTTTATTTTTTATCAACGTAATCCTTGTATGAACTGGAAGGTAAAATATCAGAGGTTCTCCAGGTGCTGCATAACACTGACATTCTTTATCACACTGAGTTATATCACATGTCAATATCTCTAGAAAAGATTAAAAACAAGCAAACCACAAAGTTACAAGATAATACAAAACATTTCAATGTCTTTATTGTCACTGATGTTTTTTTTAATGCAAAAAGATCTGTTGCCATAGCAATTAACTGGTAACATTATTAAATATGTAATATATAAATACAAGTATTGCCAAATAATATTAAACAACAACTAATATCAGTAGGATAAGAAAATAAGATCCCTCAAAGTAAATTTTTTAAATATCTTGGTTCAGCGCTAAATGATCTAGTCTGAATAATAATAATAATAATAATAATAATAATAATAATAATAATAATAATAATAATAATAATAATAATAATAATAATAATTAATAAAAACTTGATAAATTAAGTTAAATGTACCTGTTGCTAAGATCACTGGAGCCAGAAATGTCATTACCATGTACATGAAAATCATTGTCTGTGAAAATAAGAAAAATTATAATCAAATAATTATGCATAACATGTTTTTTTATCCAAATACAAACCACTGACATTTAAACAGATTAATTTGTTGCCATATTAGTTCAGGTAGAATCATCAACATTATTTGTAGAGTAGATAAACATTTATAAAATCATTTTAAATATATTTTAAAAACTCAAATTCAGAAGTTTTCATAAAGCCAATATGATGTCATGACTTTAGAAACTTTACCTGCCACTAACAAGTACTGTAAGTTTCTGTTCAAAACGGTTTTATTGGAGAAAAACAAGAGATTTGGAAAAACGAGTTTATTTTATGTGATTTATTTCTAAGTTTTTTGTGTTTAATTCTTGCACCTGCGCATAATTTCAACTTTTGTTTGTATAATTACATCCCAAATTAAATTTGATCAAAATGTTCTACTCAAGTTCTCTGTACTTAAGTTGCTTTTTAATATTTACTCTTGCTTGAATAATTTTGTGGATGACTACATTTTGTTTCTTTTTGTATCAAAATATATTAAATTTATTGTAAATATTAAAGCAACTTAAGTACAGAGAACTTGAGTAGAACATTTGATCAAATTTGGTTTGAGTGAAGATGAACAAAGTTTTCTCTTCTTTTTTAATCAATCTCTTGTTTTACAGAGGCTCATAAAGTGTTAATAGTGGTTGCTTGATTTGAATTAAATGTTTTCTAGACAGAAACAAGTTGTTTTGTGTTCTGATTTTAATTCCCATGTCATTAAAAAGCTTTTAAAACATAAACCTGTTAATGCCATCATCTCAGACAAAGAGGTTTTTCATATTCATAAGTATCTCTGCAGACTGTAATATATGATAGTGTGTCATCTATACCCTCATATCTCACAATAATTATCTTGTTTTTCAATTTAAGCCCTCAGTGCCATGACTTTCTGCAATCGGCCGTCTCAGATCTCACACTTTCCAAAACTGCTTTACTTTATGAGACATTAGATGAATGTTAAGAACGCTGATAAAGATGACTTTCAAATTAAATGTGTCATCTTTAAAAAATATATATGCCGTGTTTATTGTGTTTTATTTCTTTAATGTCAGATAATAAAAATTAATAATCACTTTATTGGTGCAGAAAAGATTTGAAAGTGTATCAAAATACATTCACTTCTGTTGTTTGACTTAGAAATGTGACAATAAAAGATCAGCTTCTAGAAAACAAAACATGAACGTGAGTGAAGATGAATAAAGTTCATCTTCATATTAAAAGACTTTCTCTTTCTAACTGTTTATTCACTGTCACATGCTGTTTTTATTTTAATTATGTAAAGCTCTTTGAAATGCCTTGCTGCTGAAATGTGCTATATAAATAAAATTTTATTGATTTGATTGAACGTCTTCTCATGGATTAAATATTAGTATAGTAAATATGATTGAAACTAAAAATTATTATAAATAAGATAAATAAAATCTTAAAATTTTTTTACAGATTTTTAGCCAAAAATATATTGGCTGCACAAATGAAGAGAGAAACTAAATGTATAACAATTAAATCAGCCGTGTAAAACAGAGCCTCCAAAACAAAAGCTAAATTAATAAATGAAACAATAAAAATATTTAAGTCTTTTTTAGTTTGATAAGAAGATAATTTCATTCAGCTGGTTTCCATCTGCATAGCCGTAGTAATCTTAGTAAGTAGTTTAAAAAAGGTTTCAACCAAGCTACTTATAAAATATGTGTTATCTTTTGGAAAATAAAAGTAATGCACTCAACAAGATGTGGTTGGGCTATAATGGTCACATTGGCTGTAGATTTTTAATAAAAAGTGAAACTCACCTGAGTAGAAATGATATTTTTCACACTTGCATGTGATAGAAGATGGTCGTCTGTGAAGAGGCTGGTTAGTTTCCACTCACTGCAGGGAGGTTCAGCAGAAACCTTTATCTGGTCTGCAGGGAAGTGAAACAGCTGCTCAGTTAATGACGACTGAGTGGCAACATGATTATCGCTGATATTAACGCATCAGACAGGGCCGGACAATTGTTATTACCTAGAATTAAATATTTATATCAAAATATTGTGCATTTCATTATTTTTTTGTAGATATTTGAGGATTACAGCAACATCAAAATGTGTTTGAAAAAAATTATAATGCTTTTCTCTCATGGAGGTTTGGTGAAAGGCAGTAACAATACATAGCAACTGACCCACTTTACTGAAAAACGCTTCACACTAACATCATGTTTAATGTCAGAAACAGAAGTTTTTCACAAAGAATTACCTGAGCAGGTAAAACTCTGATGATAACGTCTCATCAGATATGAAATACATTAAAAGAACATGAACATGCCGAGTTTAGACAAAGTTTTATGCTCATGAAATAACAGAGAAAATATTAAAATTGGTAATAATTGGTTACGAGTAATTAATTCTCATTTTTGTTTGTTGTCTATCTATAATTTACTGTATTGTAGAAATGTAACAGAAACAAAAATTTTTCCTACTGACAAGATTAAATCCAGTTCATAAGACTGTTCTTTTAACACCTCATTATACTGTCAGATTATTTATTTTTTCAGAAACTTAATCAAGTATGTAGCAGTCATTAAATGCAATTTTGTTCAAATTAACATGCATTTGTACAATTAATAATGTTTGTCACACCATGAGAAAACTTTCATTCATTTCAATCGACTGTAACAGTTTAACATTCATCTTTTTAGCTTCATTTCCTCTTAATTAAAAGGTTTTAGTTTGCTTAAAGGAAGTGCAACCTCAAACCTGAAAAGCTATTTTGATACTTGTTAAAACCACAACATTTTCCATTCTCTGTTTGTGTTCTAACTGCTAATGTATCACGCTAGCACGTTTATATTTGGGTGTTAAGAAGAGTGAAGGCTTTTATTTGAATCAACATCACTGTAAAGCTAGAGAGGAAGGGCGTTGCTGTTGTTATTGTTAGCAAATGTAAAAACTGAGATCTGATAACATCAAACCTTCATTTGCACAACATAAGAAAAGAGTCCAAACCTCCTGAAGCTTTTCACATTTTGTCACCTTAGAATCACAAACCTCGTGTGTTTAATTTGGTTTTGATACGACAAAACAGAAGATAAAAGAAGAAAACACCTCAGATGACAAACACAAACACTTTAGGGAGGAAGATTTGAAGACATTTAACCTTTAGACATTAAACCAAAACCCCGACCTTCAAACATCTCACTGAGCACCGTTCAATCCAACATCAAAAATAAAAATAGCATAAGATAATAAACTGACAGTTTGGACAAGGAAAGCATTAGCTCTCCTAGTGAAAGGGGGTGAGCGTCGCTCCTCCACCCTGACGTTCCTTCCCTCGGGGGGCCCATTTATGTTTTTGCATCCACCTGAATAATGTGTAGTTACGCCACTGTTCATATATTTATTAAAATTTATTTCAAACATCTATTTGTGTTAGCATTTATGATTACTGCATACATCTGATGAAAACCCAAAATTAGGTTTCTCATAAAATCTGCAGAAAATGCCAATAAATAGAAACTACATGTTCATACCCGGGCTGCACAGTGGCACAGTTGGTAGAGCTGTTGCCTTGCAGCAAGAAGGTTCTGGGTTCGATTCCCGGCCCCGGTCTTTCTGCATGGAGTCTCCATGTTCTCCCTGTGCATGCGTGGGTTTTCTTCAGGTACTCCGGTTTCCTCCCACAGTCCAAAAACATGACTGTCAGGTTAATTGGCCTCTCCAAATTGCCCCTAGGTGTGAGTGTGTGTGTGCATGGTTGTGTGTCTCTGTGTTGCCCTGTGACAGACTGGTGACCTGTCCAGGGTGACCCCGCCTCTCGCCCGAAATGATAGCTGGAGATGGGCACCAGCAACCCTCCCGACCCCACTGAGGGACAAGGGTGCAAGAAAATGGATGGATGTTCATACCCTGTGCTCTATGCACTCAATACTTAGCTGGGTTGGGGTTTGTATGATTTACTGCATCAATGCAGCAAAGCATGGAGATCATCATCCTGTAGGTCTGCTAAGGTGCTAAAGAAGCTAATGTTTTACTAGTGGTCTGCAGCTCACATGTCACGTCACGGTGTATTCTGCAAGTAGAGGAAGCAAAAGTTTAATTAGCTCAGTGCTTTGAAAAACATTGGGTATGTAGGACGACACATGGTTTAGAAATATTGGATTTGAGTTTTTTAGACAGGTAAAATATTTTAAACCTAGCTAACTCTTCACTTCTGTGTCTGTTACGACTGGCTCAAGGTCATAACAAAACGGGAGACCATGCAGGGGTTAAAGTGTAGAAAAATGAATATTTATTAACAAAAACAACAATGGATTGTGGATATCAGCATCAGTGGTGTAATGCAAATGCTTGGATGTGTTGTATGAGTGCATATGGAAGTGTTGAAGTGCAAAAACAAAGACAAACTCAAATGTGCAAAAAAGGAGGGGAGCTGAGGCCTGGCAACAAAACACCACAAGCGTCAAGCGGCAGAGTGGACGCTGAAGGCGACCAGAAGATGGAGACAGCCAGGTTTAAGTACTCTGCGTTCCCAATCAACCTGATCAGCAGCACCTGTAAAGGGGAGGAGCACAAGGACAGACAAAAGCAACACCTGCAGCCCAGCCCTTAAGGCCCAGGGCCGTAACAGTGTCAACAATGGCCAACTGGTTTCATCATTAGTCCATCTGAACTCGTTGGAGTTTAAGTATTTACTCAGGTTTGGTATAACAGGTTCTGGGAGGCTGGCATCAGCTGCAATCACCACTAGATGGCGTTGTGGCTTTAGATTATTTAACTGAAATAATTATGAAGACAAGAAGGATCAACACCTCTGATTAGTCGCATCAACAATTCACATGTCGGTTATATAAGGAAACAGATGTAAAGTCAGATCTCCACACTGAGAAAATATGTTGAAGGGGTTTTATCTGTAAGCATGAAACAGGATAATTTCACACCAAATCAAACACTTGTACAAAAAGTGTTGCATTTATTTTCCCGTTTCATTTGTTTAACAGTTCAACATTCAAACATGGTAGTCAGACTTTCAGTCACTGTGGTTAACACCCAAACATCCACCCTGCAGGCAGGTTGAGTCACACGGACATCTGAGTACACAACTTCGACTGAAAGAAGTAAAAATAGAAACACGTCAGTTTATCAAACACTCACATGAAAGCTCACATACATGCAGTAATTTGATCTCTTACCTTCTCTAAGAGCTGCAGTACATTATTGACGCACGAGAAACCAAGAAACAAGAAGCAGCAGAACAGAGAACACACTTGATGTTGCTGCGACAATCACATAATTTGTTTCCAAAAAAATATTATAATTCTTTATTAAAATAGTCCTTTACAGGCTTAGGCATAACCAGATCAGATAAATATATTTACTCAACAAATAGCATTGTAAAGACAAGGATTAATAGGAAGAACTAACTATCTATACAGCGTGTTAGGTGGATAACTCTTTTCACGGCCTTGTTCTAAACCCAACAGTTTTCCTCAGCTGACCATGCAGACTGATATTAACATTGGAAAAACTCATTTTTCCACTCAACTTTGGTCTGTATTACTAAGTTGCTGTTCAAAGCAAAGTGAACTCCACGTCGTCGCCCTTCGCTGAGCAGCTCACTGACAGACGTGTTTGACACACAGCGAGATGTGACACAGGAGCCGACAGACAAACACAAAGTCACATTTAGTCAGTCAGCACAGTGTACGTTTAGTTAATAAATACAATATCTGAACACAACACCAACACTTTATATGCAAAAAGTTTTATGTTTTTCTTACCAAGAATGTGAAGATTGAGTATATTTGTCCTCATGTTTGCCAGAAGTGGATGAACATACTTTCATTTTTGTTTTGACAGTCTTTAATGTCCCATTTTTGAAGTATTTTGAAGTTTTTTCATCATTGATCAAATTAAAAAGTCCGACCTCATTTCTTTTAAGAGTCGTTCTCTCTTCAGGTCCGATAGAAAGTCCTGAAACAGGACAGATCACCAGTTTGGTTTGTTAAATTACATCTAATTGGTCCTGACAAGGGAACAATAAAAACCAAAAACCAATAAAAACCACAGAAAATAATTTGAAATCATCTTAAATTAATTCATTCATTGTTTGATTGAATACATTTAATTTAATAAGTTCAATTTCATGATATTTAATTGTATTAATTGAAACTTGATAACTGCTTAAAATATTAAATGCACCTTTTGCCAAAGCTGATGTTCCCAGGACTGTGATTATTATTCAGATCAACATAATCACTCCAGCCATAAACAGTTGGAGTCCATCATATGCATTTTTAGAGGTATGGAAAAAAAACACATTTGCCATCAGTCTTTAGTTCTTCAAACTTTCAGAGCGATTCGGTGTCATAGCAATGAGGGCAAAAAAAGACAAACAAACCCATAGCAACATTTTTATCATTATTTTAGTTGAACTGTGTTCTCACTTCTGCCTACAAGATAGAAAAAGAGAAGTGACGTACGTCCGTGCTGTAGGAGGAAGAGTCACCAGTTGGTATAGAGACGTGTTTCCACTGCAGCTGAGTGCACATCAATATTTTAACATTGTTTATAGGAGTTTATAAAGTTTTTGTAAAATGGCTGCAGATGCTTTCAGTCAATCCCTAACATGAAAAATTATATTAAGATATTAAACCAAATACTAGAAGTAGATAAAGACTTCAAACCTGATGTAATTCCACATAAAATGACAGAGATATAACATTTATTTACACTTTGATGGGGAAAATCCAAAACTATGTTGATGTAGTTAAATGCATTTATTTACACATAACTCAGCTTAGTTAAGTAAATTTAAATTTAGTTTAATATGTTGTCAGTCAAATTTTATGGAAGCATGCATTCAGGATTTAAAGACTTTTAGCCATTCAAGCTAAAGCCTTCAAGCATTTTTTGCGTTTTTATTCCGTGCAGTGCTGACAGCAATGGCAGCATTGTTAGCAGAACTGCAATACATTTTTTAAAAAATGGAAGATAATCGATCTTCTTTATTCCCCTTTTAACAAATGTGCTTGAAGGAGATGAATTTTGCTTACATTTGTTTTTTTTTGACTGAACCTATAAGATTAATCTTTAAAACTAGATATTATAATACTATAATATCACTTTATTCCCTTGTCCCCCAAAATCTAATTTCTTTGGTCTCAGTTAACGCTCTTTCTTCTATATGTATGCATTTTGAAAGACAATCAAATGTCTACTGAATCTACTATGGTAAAAATAACTCTAAACCTGAATCTAAAATTTAATTGAAACATATAATAATAACATATTTTCAATGAGTGTGAGATAATACATTCTTAATTGTCAGATGAAATTGAGATCAAATACTCACAGTCCATAACATGAAGTGAAAATGCTGATATTTAGGTTTATATTTTGCTAAATGGGATGAAACAGAAATTCTACACCTCATGTAGCTTCAGCAGGTGTAAACAACACCTGGGGCATGTGGTCAGCTATGACCAGATGTCCATGTGACTCAGTAACTCTTTCTGCAAACTGGATGGTTTGGGTTTTAACCACAGTGACTGAAAGTCATGGCTAGTCTGAATAGTGGCCTGTAAAAATAAAATACTGCATTTCTTTCCCCCATTTCATTTGTTTGTCTACGTAAAATATATGAAACACACGTGTGTTTGATTTGGGGTAAGATTCTTCTGTTGCACACTGAACACTGAAAACAATGGTGAAAAACACCTGAAAAACTTGCATTTTGCCTCCAATTATACCACAAGATTAAACCCCTACTCTTCTCTACAACATACTTTGTTCAGTATGGAGATCAAAGTTCTGTATTTACATCTGTTTCCTTACACTGGTAATTATTCTCCCCAAACGCAGAATATCTGAAGTGTTTTTGTCGTCTTTCTGCTGAGATGCAGAAATATCCTGTTTCTTCCCACTTCTTCAATTTTTGTTTCTTTGTTGCCATGAAGGAAATTATCAGGAGGCAACAAGAAATAGATCTCAATATTACTTGTAGCCCATAATAAATATTTTAATATTTTCTCTGTATTATTTCATGAACATAAACTTGTCTAATCTCGACATGTTCATGTTCTTTTAATGTACTTCAAATATGGTGAGAGACTAACATCAGTTTTACCTGGTCAGGTTCTGAAAAGCTCTTGTGAGGATTTAATTTCTTGTGTTTATTTTGGTGTTAATTGAGTCTGTTGTCATGGCTACCCCTTGATTGTGTCTCGTTCCCTCACACAATAACAAAAAGCTAACAAAATGCCCAATATTTTGATGTAAATATTAAACTCTAAGTACTGACGTTTGGCTCCATCTGATGAGAAAAGATGTACCTGCTCAGGTAATTCTTTGTGAAAAACTTCTGTTTCTGACATTAAACATGATGTTAGTGTGAAGCGATTTTCTGTAAAGTGGGTCAGTTGCTATGTATTTTTACTGCCTTTCACCAAACCTCCATGAGAGAAAAGCCTTATCATTTTTTTCAAACACATTTTGATGTTGCTGTAATCCTCAAACATCTACAAAAAATAATGAAATGCACAATATTTTGATATAAATATTTAATTCTAGGTAATAACACTTGTCCGGCCCTGTCTGATGCGTAAATATCAGCGATAATCATGTTGCCACTCAGTCGTCATTAACTGAGCAGCTGTTTCACTTCCCTGCAGACCAGATAAAGGTTTCTGCTGAACCTCCCTGCAGTGAGTGGAAACTAACCAGCCTCTTCACAGACGACCATCTTCCATCACATGCAAGTCTGAAAAATATCATTTCTACTCAGGTGAGTTTCACTTTTTATTAAAAATCTACAGCCAATGTGACCATTATAGCCCAACCACATCTTGTTGAGGGCTTTACTTTTATTTTCCAAAAGTTAGCACATATTTTATAAGTAGCTTGGTTGAAACATTTTTTAAACCACTTACTAAGATTATTATGGTTATGCAGATGGAAACCAGCTGAATGAAATTATCTTCTTATCAAACCAAAAAAGACTTAAATATTTTTATTGTTTCATTTATTAATTTAGCTTTTGTTTTGGAGGCTCTGTTTTACACGGCTGATTTAATTGTTATACATTTAGTTTCCCTCTTCATTTGTGCAGCCAATATATTTTTGGCTAAAAAATTTTTAAAAAATGGTAAGATTTTATTTATCTTATTTATAATAATTTTTAGTTTCAATCATATTTACTATACTAATATTTAATCCATGAGAAGACATTCAATCAAATCAATAAAATTTTATTTATATAGCACATTTCAGCAGCAAGGCATTTCAAAGAGCTTTACATAATTAAAATAAAAACAGCATGTGACAGTGAATAAACAGTTAGAAAGAGAAAGTCTTTTAATATGAAGATGAACTTTATTCATCTTTACTCACGTTCATGTTTTGTTTTCTAGAAGCTGATCTTTTATTGTCACATTTCTAAGTCAAACAACAGAAGTGAATGTATTTTGATACACTTTCAAATCTTTTCTGCACCAATAAAGTGATTATTAATTTTTATTATCTGATATTAAAGAAATAAAACAATAAACACTGCATTTAAAATTTTAAAGATGACACATTTAATTTGAAAGTCATCTTTATCAGCGTTCTGAACATTCAGCTTCTGTCTCGCAAAGTAAAGCAGTTTTGGAAAGTGTGAGATCTGAGACGGCCGATGGCAGAAAGTCATGGCACTGAGGGTTTAAATTGAAAAACAAGATAATTATTGTGAGATATGAGGGTATAGATGACACACTATCATATATTACAGTCTGCAGAGATACTTATGAATATGAAAAACCTCTTTGTCTGAGATGATGGCATTAACAGGTGTATGTTTTAAAAGCTTTTTAATGACATGGGAATTAAAATCAGAACACAAAACAACTTGTTTCTGTCTAAAAAACATTAAATTCAAATCAAGCAACCACTATTAACACTTTATGAGCCTCTGTAAAACAAGAGATTGATTAAAAAAGAAGAGAAAACTTTGTTCATCTTCACTCAAACCAGATGTGGGTCGATTTGCTGAAAACTGTGTTGAAGCTGAAAGAGTAATAATTTAATATATTTTGATACAAAAAGAAACAAAATGTAGTCATCCACAAAATTATTCAAGCAAGAGTAAATATTAAAAAGCAACTTAAGTACAGAGAACTTGAGTAGAACATTTTGATCAAATTTAATTTGGGATGTAATTATACAAACAAAAGTTGAAATTATGTGCAGGTGCAAGAATTAAACACAAAAAACTTAGAAATAAATCACATAAAATAAACTAATATTTCCAAATCTCTTGTTTTTCTCCAATAAAACCGTTTTGAACAGAAACTTACAGTACTTGTTAGTGGCAGGTAAAGTTTCCAAAGTCATGACATCATATTGGCTTTATGAAAACTTCTGAATTTGAGTTTTTAAAATATATTTAAAATGATTTTATAAATGTTTATCTACTCTACAAATAATGTTGATGATTCTACCTGAACTAATATGGCAACAAATTAATCTGTTTAAATGTCAGTGGTTTGTATTTGGATAAAAAAAACATGTTATGCATAATTATTTCATCATAATTTTTCTTGTCTTCAGACGATGATTTTCATGTACATGGTAATGACATTTCTGGCTCCAGTGATCTTAGCAACAGGTACATTTAACTTAATAATTAATAAAAACTTGATAAATTATTATTATTATTATTATTATTATTATTATTATTATTATTATTATTATTATTATTATTATTATTATTATTATTATTATTCAAACTAGATCATTTAGAGCTGAACCAAGATATATAAAAAATTACTTTGAGGGATCTTATTTTCTTATCCTACTGATATTAGTTGTTGTTTAATATTATTTGGCAACACTTGTATTTATATATTACATATTTAATAATGTTACCAGTTAATTGCTATAGCAACAGATCTTTTTGCATTTAAAAAAACATCAGTGACAATAAAGACATTGAAATGTTTTGTATTATCTTGTAACTTTGTGGTTTGCTTGTTTTTAATCTTTTCTAGAGATATTGACATGTGATATAACTCAGTGTGATAAAGAATGTCAGTGTTATGCAGCACCTGGAGAACCTCTGATATTTTACCTTCCAGTTCATGCACAGATTAAGTTGAAAAAAAATAAAACTACACTTTTTAAGTGTGTAAACGCATGTAAGGAAGAAAATTCAAAGTACATTAAATCCTGCAAATTCGTCGTAAATGGAACACTGAAGTGTGAGAACACCATAGAGAAAGACTCTGGAGTTTATCTGCTGGAGCTATATGATGAGAAGGGTAAAAACATCAAGCAAGTCAACATCAATCTTCAGATCATAGGTAGGAACAATACTCATAGTTTTGTGCTGTGCATAACTTATTTTATCTCCAACAGTATATAAATGCATTTTATAAGAATGATTGTGATTTACAGTTTAACCCATGGAATATTAAATAATGCAGGAAAATAATTACTTTTCTTAAATGATGCACAGAAAAGCAAACAAAGTTAATAATCTTAACTGTGTTTGTCTTCCAGCTCCAGTTTCACAACCTGCCATGTTTCATAAATGTTTGTCACCAGAGCAGAGGACAGTCAGCTGCTCAGCAGAGGGAGAACACACACAGTTCTCTTTTTCTCTGGATTATAATCCGTCACTACACACTAAACCTGTCAGTGGAAATAATGGAAGCATCACCATCAGTTTAAATGGTCGACTGGAAGGAAACCTGGAGTGTAAAGTTCAGAACAAGGTCAGCAGTAAACAGATCACCGTCCACCTTTCAAGTTGTGAAGGTAATGTGTTTTATTCTTATATTTAGTTTGATTACTTTACATTTTGTTTCCATTTTCTTTAAAGGGGCAGTGTTATGTAAAATCAACTAATCAAAAATAAAAACTCTTAGTGTTGCTTTGGTTTTTTCATGCATGCTTGAGAAATACTTTTAGCTGAATGTGTTGAACCATTCAGCTTCAACACACCTGAATGGACCTAGCCCCGCCTTCCAGGTGCAGCTCCTCCTGCAGCTCCCCCACTCAGCTCCTAAAGACTAGCCAGCAGCAATTAGCAAACACCTGGAGGAACTGCTGAGCTCATTTTAGGAGCTACTTCTCAGAGCAATACTGGTAAAAATGTTGTTAAAGGGTTAATAGAGGAGCCATGTTGGGAAGACTTCCTGAAGACGGAGATTTAGAAAAACAGGAGTTTCTTAAAGAGACAGAGGCCCGATTACAAGGAGTTAAACTACAAAGTCAAATTACTTTGAAGTTATATTTGATATACGCCGCACATTTTACAACTGAAGGAACTTTTAAAATACATAATTCCCCTTTAATTCTTTCCACAAATTGTGCAATTTTTCAAAAATAAAATGCTGAGCATAATTTATTTTTCCATTTCCATACAAAAGTCTTCATGGTACATAAATATTTCTCATGACTTGACATCTGTTTTTTTTCTAGAGGCTCATTTTCCAGCTGTGATCGTCTCAGCAAGTGCAGCCGTTCTGCTTCTTCTTTTGGTTTTTCTTGGCATCAAACTGTTTAAACTGAAAATAAGAAGAAGCCCCACAACCATCACAGAAGGTGAGAAAATAATATAGCTGAAATCTTTTTCATCCTGAAGAGCATTAAGAGTAAAGTACATGGACTGACAAGGTTTTATTGAATAACCTTAATATTTTAAATCAATATTAAACTTGGCCCTCATTCCTTATTTTGCATCTATTTTGCTTCTTTCAGGTGATGCTGAGGAGGAAATAGTTTACTCAGATGTCAGAGTGACTCGGGATGCCAGAAAGAGGGATGGTTAGGATGCTGCTGACCAGAGTGAAGAAGGAATGGATAAGTGTCACCTGTGAACATGAAGCCTTTCATTTCAAGTTTAAACATGACAGCAGCTCATGAACAGAGCTACAAAGAAATGAAATATACCTTTCAAAAATAATTAAAGTCCATGGTTTCCAAAAAGTTACATACTGCAGCTTTAACTAGCCAATATTCTGGGTTGTTGTACTTTTTTGTGTTGACATATCTGTTAATGTTTCCAAAAATGCACTGCACATTATGTATAGGTTGTGAAAACTTCCTATTTATACACAAATCTTCACTTCCTCACTAGTTATATGCAGTGACGTTCTTAAAGTATCGCTGACTCGGTAAATCCACTTACATGATTTAACAAGATAAACGACTCTGCTTTCATTCTGTGTACAAAAAAGTTTTTAATAATACACAGCAGTTCATCTTTTTAAATCGTGTAAGTGGTTTTATTGTCAGTGACACTTTAAGATATATTAGACTTTCTCTAAATCAAATGAGCAAATGTTTAAAGATGTCAGGTAAAACTTAGCAGAAGAGTCAAAACATAAAGATGCTGTACGATGGAGTGAGCTAAAACCGCAGGGGTATTTTCTGTTTGTCAGCTTCCTGCTTCAGTAGCAGACAGGAGGGTTTAATTTTAGCTGAGAGAAAGTTATTCACCCATACAAAGTAACAGCTTTAGGCACTAAACATTTTGATACCAGAGTCTGAAAAGTGAAACGAAGGCCTAAACATGTATGCAGTTGTCAACACAGTTACCAGCAGTGTTAGCAGTTCACCTGTAAAGAGATACTAAAGCTCATATATTGTGGCAAAACCCTCTCACCAACACAGACATGACAGATCTTAAATGTTTACTTCTATTCATTTCATAAAGCTGTTACTGCATAGTCTTGATATTACTCCATTCAAAATGAAGATTAACTGGATTAGATTTGACATTTCTGCCTTACTAGATTATAAATGAGCCAATGCAAGTTGTGGTTCTTGCATGAATACTTATTCTTTAAAATAAAGATTTTAAAAAATTTAATTCAAAATGTTTTGATGATAGGATTTAGTAGTCCATCTTAAAGACTCGCACCTCCACAGAAACATCCCCCCACACAAAGGGGGAGAGGAAATCCACTCTAGCCCTTTATGAGAGTGGGCCAGAGTGCCACTCTCATAAAGGGCAAGTGGCAAAAAAAGCATTTCTTTGCATTTTCTCACTTTTATATTAATTATTTTATCTGATGGTGAAACCTTATATTGAGGACACCCTGGGAAATTGTGTTATCCTTATAAAAGAACAATGACCATTACTTTTTAATTATGCATTTGTTAGTTGTATGCCAGAAGTGTCAAAAGTCTAGTTTTTTGGCTAAATACCAAAATATACCAATACTGATTTGAATCTAAGCTTGGCAGAGCTTAGAGCTAACAGGAAATACTGCATTTCAATATCATGTACACATAAAAATTAGTTTTTAAAATAAAAACTTTGTGTTTTGTTTACAAGTGATGGTAGGATGGAACAGGAGTAATGCCTGTGTTACTCCTGTTTATTGCAGTACAGAAAGAGTTGAGCCAAAAAGCAAAGCTCCTGATTTACTAATTCATCCACATTCTGACCTTCACCTGTGACCATCAGCCATGGATCATAACCAAAAGAAAGAGATCCCAGGTACAAGAAGCGGATAAAAAGAGTTTCCTCTGGAGAGTGGCTGAACTCAGCCTTAGAGGTACATTCAGGAGTTACATCATCCCGGGAAAAGTCCAGTAGAACTATTGCTTCTCCACGTTGAAAGGGGTCCATTGATGTGGTTCAGGCATCTGATCAGGATGAACCCTGAGTGTCTCCATCTGGAGCTCTTGTGAACATGTCTCACTGGAAGGAGAACCCAGCAAAGACCCAGAACCTGCTGGAGGGATTATGTATCAAATCTGATATGGAGAAGCTTTAGGATCCGCCAGAATGAGGAACATAAATGTGTTTGCATTTACATTCAGGCTGCTCTACAAAGCCATGCAAAAATTTCATCTGTATTTAATCAGATTTACAATGAACAAGAAAGACGCAGCACTGTAACATAACACTTAAAAAACTGATTCAAATGCAGTTGATTTGGCCTCTTCTCTGTATGGCTGCCTGACTGATGACACCATGTTAATGAAGGAACTTCTATTTCTGAGCCAGCCTGTTGTGCATAGAGTGAATAGAGTAAACCAGCTCAGAGGAGCAGGAGGTTTTAAATACATTTTTGCAGCTACTGGTAATATCTTTTTGCTTGCAAGCTGGAAAAAAAACCCATGCAAAATAAGAACAAGCAAAAATGCTTACAGAGAGTGGACAAATAAGTTAAACTAGCTATTTAAGTTTTATTCTGTAATTGTTCTTAGTATATTTTCGACATGTCCGTTATTTGACATCCACAAGGGGGCGCTGCACAACCCTCAGTACAATTGCGTCTTACGAAAAGAATGTATTTAGCAGAATTGAGCCAGGCAAATCTAGCAATGTTCTCCAGTAATAACTTGATTTTGCCTTTTATATGCAAAAATCAGTGGTGGGAAGTAACGAAGTACAATTTTCGTGTAACTGTACTTTACTTAAGTAGATTTAATAATGGATACTTTCTACTTTTACTCCACTACATTTTACAGTAAGTATCTGTACTTTCTACTTCACTACATTTCTACAAAACTGTCTCGTTACTCGTTACATCCAAGTCGCGTTGCTCTTTTTTTCCGTTAAAATGTGAAGTTCAGGGATTTAAGATGGCGCCGTAAAATCCAAGCAATAACGTGACTTAGTGTCTGTTGTCACCCATCGCCTCCACCATTACTCGCACGTGGAGCTCCAGACATGCGCAGTGGTTTCCTCTGAGCGGGAGGAGATCGCTTTCATAGACGGTGGGACTTCGTCCAACTTTTAGCATCACTTTGAAGGAAAGCTTAAAGAAAGGTAAGATCTGTGGACGTGTTGCTAGCAAAGCTAGCTGTACTGAGACACATGTTGCATGCTGAATTATTGTGTGGCGGTGTTGACTGAGGTGTCGCATATATGGGACGACGCTGGTACCAAAGTGCAATAAAGTGGTATGCAATAAAGTGGTATGATATTCAGGAACGATCCGATTCTTCTGGACTGATCTTTACTGATTAAATTTATTTCAGCTCTAAGTATTTAATATCTAGGTGTTTTATGGGAATGTGGATCTTTCAGATCAATTTGAGGAGCAATTTTGATAGGTAAAAGCTAATTTTTTTGTGTCACATAGCGTGGGGTGCTGGTCTTGACTACAACTCTGCTACTGGCTCCTTGGTTGCCTGTCCTCTCCCACTCACCTTCTTTCCATCCCCCTTCTGTTGGATTTCTTTAAAAATAAATGCCACTAGTGGCAAAAAAAGTGAAGTTCATGCTATGTTAGGACAGGAGACAAGATGCTTCCATCCCTGAAATTATGATTTATAGAATTATATAAGTCTAAATTATGTTACAGAGTAAACACAATAAAAACATGCTTCATGTGGCATTGTTCATTAAAATGGCACATTTCTAATGTATTAAAATTAAATACGATCGGTACACTTAATGATATTAGCGATTAGGTATTATTCAGCAAGTACTTTTACCTTTAATACTCAAGTATTTTTAAAAGCCAGTACGTTTGTACTTTTACTTAAGTACAAATGTTAATGTGGTAGTTTTACTTTTACTTGAGTACATTTTTGTCTGTGTATTTGTACTTCTACTTAAGTAAATTTTTTGAGTACTTTCTCCACCACTGGCAAAAATCGTGGAGTTTCAATTAAAGAGATTTATTTTCAGAATTAAAAAATTTAACATTTGTCTTTCTCATATTTATTTGGAGGAAACCAAAGTAACTCAAAAATGTCCAAAATATTCAAAAGCTAAACAATTAAAAATAACCTTAGAATATTATTATTTAGAATATTTTGTTTGACCTCATTTTCATTCATTTCAAGATAAGAGGAAGAAAAACAGGTTTATTTCAAATAAAGAAAAGTATACAAGTCAAATAACATTTGTTTTACAGTGCTCTGCAAATCTGGATTTGAAATAATCAAGTAAAAATATGTTTACACAGAAAATATATAATTTTTTAAAAACAAAAAATGTGTGAGCTAATATCAAATTTCTTACTGTATAAGGACTCCAAAGCAAAATACATGTTCTAACTTAAAGCAGCACTTCATGCAGCCTTGACCAACGTTGATGTCGTGTTGAGCAGCAGTTATTCTGCTTAGACTTGGATGTTTGGTTCAGTTCTTCTTGTATCGTTTTTCACTTTAACATCTGCATAGATAATTTCCTCTTCTGCATGATCTAAAAAAAGTAAACATAAAAATTATAACTGATAAATAAATAGATGTTATGTAGAGCAACAATTTTTATACGTTTCAAAATATTTTATTTACCTCTATTTGGTGGCATTGGTCGTCTTTTTTTACAAAACTTGATTACAATGAAACCCAAAACCACAAAAAGAACAGCTGAGGAAGCGGCTAACACTGGTACAATAAAGCTCCTAGAACCTGAACAAGACATGAAAAATAATGTTAGATCAACGATAAATGTATTGATGCCAATTTGGAAGTTTTAAAGAAACTGGTAAGGATTTTTTTTTTGCCTTTGAACTGTTTGCATTTTCTTCTTTGTACAGTTTTTGTTTTTTTTCTTGTAATATAAGACGAGATGGCACGGCATGTTTGACAATACAAAAAAATAATTGTGAAATCTGATGCTAACATCTTCTGTTTAGAATATGAAAAGTTTAAACAAATTTAAAAGATGTTAATAAAAACATGGAACATCTTTTTACCTTCACATGCTGTTAAATGAATTTCTGAATCTTCTCTGCTGACATTGTTCCAGACTTGGCACCTGAGGCCTCCTGTCAGCTGGCCATATATGCTGATGCAAACATTTGTGGCATAAAATGTTTCACCTGTGCAGTTGGTCCCTCTGCTTTGTATAAGTGAGTGACCATCTAAAGTCAGAAGGAACTCCACTTCATCTCCATGAGAAGAACATGTGACTGTCTTCTGATCAGGTGAAGAACATTTTTGAGACACTGCTGGCTTCGACACTGGCTCTGCAAACGCAACGTAAAGTCATGAAGAACAAACAAGCATTAAATCATTCTAATTATTTTTTATCATTTTCTTTACCTATGTAGCATTGAAATTTAAATGATTTCTATAATATAAAAAATTTATTTGATTGTATAACTTGTATATTACAATTTTTTAAATTAATATTAACGTAATACATATTGTTTTTTGAATTATCAATGTTCTAATTTGTTAATCTTGTTTTTCTTTTGTTTATACACATTAACTCTGTTTATTGAACACGTGTAAGTTCAGTCTGTCAGATTTTAAAGGCTCTTAATTGTATGTAAAATGTTGCATTAATAAAATAAGTATCCAATTTTTTAGAACAAAAAAAGGGAAGTTATAATAAAATTAAGCAAAAATAAAATGGGTTAATATGGTAGAAATTTACAAATAAAAATCTTAAATCAACTAAATAATTATATATTTTGTAGTAAAATGGATACAAACTATATATTCTTGACCAAACTGTTATTGTACATCACAATAATCACCAACAGGAAAGATGTAAGCACAACATTTATTCAGGATAATCATAATTAACCTACTTTGTATTTTTATGTGGACCTGAACTCTTCTGATGTTCCGTCCTGCAGCGTCGTATTCCTCCAGGGAGTAACGTCCAGAATGTTTCTTCACGGCGTTTCCCAGACTGAATATTCCAGGTTGGATTTCCTCAAACTGACCGACATGGTGCCCCTTGAGGTCCAGTTTTCCTTTACTGTATGTTATTAAAAATACGTACTCGCCATCTTTTGTCAATCTAAAATCTGCCATTTTTGTCTCTGAAAGGTGAAAAATAAGTTTCTGTCCTTCTGATCCGTAACACTGCTGAGTTCCAGGGGAGTCATAAAATTTGCACTCGATAGATTCTGTAAGAAACAAAGAAAAGCTTCATGTCAGATTAAAGTACTTTTGAAAATAATTATGTTTAACAAATATTAAACACACTTTTCATTAACCCACATTTAAAATGTCTTTCCCAATTATTCTAATCATATTTCTCACATTTTCATTTCCTGTAACTTAAAATTAGTCACTCAATAGAACTAGGACTCAGTTATTCACAGGATGATATTTTCTAACTAATCCGTAAGTGTTTTAATTACTTTACCAAGTTACTGAAATAAATGGACTTCCATTATAATTCTAATTTATTGAAAATATTTCGATACAAATGGTCAAATTAGAGAAACAAAATTGGAAGCATAATTCCATGTGAGCATGCAAAGTTAAAAGTTTTTATTCTTTATCCAAGAATTATTTTAATTGAAAAAAAATCAATTACCAAATGCTATGCTTACACTATAGTTAAGAACTGAAAAATACCTTTTGCCAGAGCAGATGCAACAAAAGCAGCAAAAATTATGAAGACGATTTTCATTGTTCCTGTGAAAAACACATAAATATTTGAAAGTCATCACACATCATCAATCTGAAGAAATTCTCTAAATATGAGCATAAATGAAGCAGAGCCTAAGGGTCAAACGAAAGAAGAAGAAGATTAGGCTTCTGTAATTTGACAAAGAAAACCCGGCAATTCGATTATTGGTTTTAAATATTTAGCAAAATAAAGTTCAGTGAGATCTCCTCAGATTCTGCAATATGTCTGAGTTTTTTAAAATGCTTACCAGCCTCATGGGGATTTGATGCTGACCGTTGTGGTTGAGATGGACCTGCAGACAGATGGTTGGCTTTATGTTCTCCTTCCTTTTAAGTGGAGCCATCTGAGTCAAGGAAGCAGCAACACCTTATGGTGTTGAGTGCAACTCAAAGTTACAGTTTAGCTTTATTTTTGGCTGCAGTCAGACAAAAAAAGCTCAAATTATGTGTAACTTTATGTTGTTCAATACTCACTTTCAGAAAAATGTGGAGCACAACACAGAAATAGCGAGAGTATTTAACTTCTGCAGAGCAAAGGTGCACATATTTTATATCACTAAATGTCCACATTAGACAGAAACATAAATGTCTAATGAAGAATGACCAGAAATGCCCTTTGTAAGTTGTTACATCACTTCATTCATAGTATTTTTATATGGATTCGTCTTCCTTCAGTTATAGAAAATCCACATCTCTTGGTTGGATTGGCAGTAAACAGATTTTCCCAGCAGATTAAACAAGTTTCTCCACCAGCTTTAGCATCCAGGATCTCACTGTGCACTTCTACCAAACTGTGAAACACAAATCCATGTTGCTGTGTAGCACAGATCCGCACCATGCCGTCAGGATGCTGGGTTTGCAGCAGGTTGCTTTTTGCCACAAAGTATAATCTTAGCTATTTGTAAACATTTATCACAGAATACGGAGATATCATACCTGGTCTGGTACAATCCAGGCCTATGTTGTCTGTTATTGTCTGAAATGTCCTACACTATTTGCTTCATACAGAAGAACTGGACTCTTAACTATTGAAAAATGATGTCTTCCTGAAGGAGTGGACTCTCCTGAAGTTTTAAATTTTACTCTTTAAATGTAAATAATCCATTCTGTTATCCAGGTCAGACATATGAGCAGTTTAGTTTCATTCAGGTATAACTTGTGCTGGGAAATGGCTTCAAAACCTTCATCCTTCTCCAAGCTGACTCATTTTGAGTCCTCACTCAGGTCAGGTTATTCAGTTGACCACCAAGTTAAGTTAGCTCTTCACCCTAAATCATCTGTTATAAATCATGTAAGTTGATTTAATCTATCAAAAACACTCCTGACATGACTGTGAATGGCTCTAAAAGTAAGCAGACTTTTCCCAACAAGAGTGCAAACTTGTGCTTCTTTAAACACATTTTATTCAGGTTATCAGTTTAGGTTTTAACGAGTGGTTGTGTGTGCATCTGCCCAGTTAAAAACCTTAAATTAATCATGCATTAATGTTTTTGGTGCTGGAGGTGCTCACTCACAAAGAAAACTGCAAGAACAAAGATGGTGGAAAACATCAGTTCTCTACTCAGACAGGATAGTTTCCATTTGGGGCTTTGTTTCTTTTCAAAGGTCCCACAAAATGACTGAAACGTAGAGGTGGTGGTTAATATTTCATACCCTGACAAAGGGATGGACTGTTTCATTACAGCGTCAGGAGGGAAAGTTTCTCCAGATCTGAAACATAGAATATTATGAAACATGGCAGCAGTTCTTTTAAAAACTAACTGATAAAATCACCAGGCTTCTAGACACCATAACTTTTTGAGTATTGTTGCTGATGATGCTATCATATATTTGTGGGCAAAATTCTCTGAGTAAAAATGAGGAGAGTTCCTAAAGCAAGCAGGGGTCCAGTTCAGGACTCATGGGATTTTTTTTATTATTTATGGAGGTCGCTCCATAAATATTCTGTATCTGCAGTAGAATGACTCACAGATGAACATTTTATTAAATGTGTTTGGATGCTGCTTGTAAAAGTAACTAAATTAAAATAGGTTCATTTGGCTTTCTCCCCAATATTCTCCTACTTTACATCAGAGAAAAATATTTTATATTCCAAATAATTCAAATCTGAACCATTTTATTGTAAAGAAAATTTTCCCAAACACTAAAAACTCTTCATTGTACCAGGCTGCAGTGCAGAGGGCAGGAAGGAGCAGCTCTGCTGCTTTTACCGCGGAGCTGCAGCTGCATTGAGCTGAAGTCACCGTTGGTTATTTGGTATATTTTATTGAAGATGAAAAGATGTTTTTAACTTGTCAAGCACCTTCATCTTTTCACTCATATCTCCAGGAAGTCCAGTGCAGACTGCAACAGAAACGTCTTCAGCATTTTATTCAGTTTGTCACTGACTTTGATGCTGCTACCCTGGAATGAAAAGCTTTTCATTAAAGAAAATTATTAAAACACCAGATATTTATAGATTATTCGGAACACAATTTTAATGTTAAAGGTTTTTAATGTGATGCAAATTTTGCAGTCTTAAATAAATGAAAAAAAAAAAATTGTTTTCCAAACTATGTGCAGAGAGATGAGCGACTTCTAGACGATTGACTTCATGTTTCCTGTGTCTCTGACTGACAGCATGTCTGAATGTTCTCACAGGAACAGAAACGAAACAAATTTAAACTGAGTGGCAGTTAAAAAAACCACAGGTACTTTTGGTCACCTCAGCTAAATGTTTGTTACAGGATGTGAAGAGAGAAGCTTGCATTTCAATCGTGCAACAAACCACTCGTAGTATTAGAATCTTCTCGACAATTGTGGATATTTTTTATACAGTACCACAACCATCATTTTTTCAGTCCTAAATCTAACTTTTAAGAAATCTTTGTGGTTTTTTTTTTCTTTTTGTGTATATTTATTTAAATGACAGTTGAGCCACATGAAGCGTACCAACATCTAGAGAAAGGTGTTACTTTAGTTAGTCGTAGTATGAGCATTGTACATTGAAACCAAAAGTTTCCTGAGTAAATAAACTCTTCTTCGCCAACCATGTAAATGATTAACTATTTATGCTGTAGTTCTAGAACTGCTGGTCATAAAAAAGCACATTGAGTGAGTGATTTAAAGGTTAGTGGACCAATACTGAAAGTCTGCATGTTTCTCACAGTTAGTTTGTTTCTTTGTTCTACTTTCCTCCTTGTGTTTTAATATCCAACTACTAGGATTACACCATGTCCCAAATTATTATGCAAGTGTTATTTTCTCAGATTTTCCTTAATGGTCAATGCAAATGATGGTCAGTATAATTTTCAAGTCATAAACTATTACAGTATAAATCAAATATTACTGAACAAACCTCCCAATGAGAACAGTATTTTTTTTAAATAAAAAACTCAAAATGTTCCAAATTATTATGCACAGCAGATTTTCTAAACATTTTATGGATTATAAAGAACTGCAAACAGTCATTCTTTGAATGTGCAGCATTAAGTGGTCACGTACTAAAATCAAAAACATCTTAACAGAGTTACGTGTTAACTTAGGACCCTTCTTTATATCACCTGCACAATTCTTGCATCCATTGAACTTGTGAGTTTGTGGATAGTTTCTGCTTGAATGTCTGCAGGATGTCAGAAAACCTCCCAGAGCTGCTGTCTGATATGAACTCCATCCCACCTTCAGATCTTCTGCTGGAGGAAACTCCAAAGGTTTTCAATAGGTCAGAGGTCAGAGGAGGATGGTGACCACACCATAGCAGCCAATGACACAGTGGCATCTTTCATTGTCATGCATGAATATGATTTTGCTCCTGAAGGTACGGCTCTTCTTTTTGAACCATGAAAGAAAGTGATCAGTCAGAAAGTCCATCTACTTTGCTGAGGTCATTTTCACACCTTCGGGGACCCTGAAGGGGCTGACCAGCTCTCTCCCCATGATTTCAGCCCACAGCATGACTCCACCACCTCCTTGCTGACGTCACAGCCATGTTGTGACGTGGTGGCCATCCACCACCCATCCACCACTGTGTCCATCAGGACCGTCCAGGGTTGCACAGCAATCATCAGTGAACTGTTTGAAAATGAATCTTCATGTACGGCTGGGCCCACTGCGGCCGTTTCTGCTTGTGAGCTCTGATTAGGGGAGGCCAAATAGTTGGTTCATGCACCGCAAGCCTCTGGAGGATCCGACATCAGCAGCTTCAAATTGATGCTTTGTAAGGGCATTTTAGCAGCTGCTCTCTTAATCCGATGAATTTGTCTAACAGAAACCTTCCTCATCATGACTTTATCTTCACAAACCCATCTTTGTTCTGAATCAGCCACAGTACGATATCGCTTCAGTTTTCGTTAAATATCTAATGTTTTCATACCTTGTCATATGGCACTACACTATCTGATGATTTTCGTCAGAGGAGAGATTCGTTCTCTTTCCAATAATACTTGAAACCTGTGGCCTGCTTAATAATGTGGAACATCCTTCTTAAGTAGATTTCCTTTAACTGAGTTCACCAGACAAACTAATCAACCCAGGTCTCTGAAATTATAGTTAATTTATAGTTATAGTGGTGCAGTGGGTAGAGCTGTTGCCTTGCAGCAAGAAGGTTCTGGGTTCGATTCCCAGCCTGGGTCTTTCTGCATGGAGTTTGCATGTTCTCCCTGTGCATGCGTGGTTCTCTCTGGGTACTCCGGTTTCCTCCGACAGTCCAAAAACATGACTGTGTGTGTGCATGGTTGTTTGTCCTGTGTGTCTCTGTGTTGCCCTGTGACAGACTGGCGACCTGTCCAGGTGACCCCGCCTCTCGCCCAGAACGTTAGCTGGAGAGGCACCAGCAACCCTCCTGACCCCACTAAGGGACAAGGGTGTATAGAAAATGGATGAATTCAAAGACCCCTGACACACAACACCATCTATAAATTTAACAGCACAACAAAAAAGTTAATCTTTATGACACTTACATCCAATTTGCATAATAATTTGGAACACGGTGTATATTGTTTTCTTTGGTTTATTTGGCCTTCATCAGTCTCTGGAGATTTCTCGTTCTCCTTCCATTCTCCTCTTATAGTGGCGTCTGGCCCGTCGTTTCTCCTTAGACACTCTAGAATACCATATTATCATCAGCAAACAGAAAAATGCACCAAAATCCAATTTTGTCAGGTATTATTAAGGGGATATCTACCGCTGATTTGTCCACACCAAAGAGTCATCCTGGTAATGAGGTCATCCATTGGCTGCAGTGAAGTGAGCCAAATAGGAAGAAAATTCCAGTTCTGCAGTTTTGGCGGCAAAAACCCAGGTTTCCGTGATTGGAGGAAGTTTATCATTGCTACAGATATAATCAATATTATGATTGGTACGCCAGTTCCAGTCAACACCTTCCAGCCAGCCATGGAGAGAACAAACACCACCAGAGGGAACAGCAGGAAAAACAGGACGAGGTAGAGGACAGCAAACCAGCGGTACCTATGAAGGTTTCATTTGTTTAGCATTTCTTTTAGTTCGTGTGTTGGTTTTTGGTTAGCTTTTAATGAAATATAAGATATTTAAAAGTATACCTGGCAGCGTACCTTCCGAGTCCCAATGCCATTTGTATGGGTAAACGAGTGGCTGGTATCGGATACCAAAGCATGATACCAAAGAGGTTAAAGAAAAAGTGGCATAAGGCAACCTAAAAGAAAGCATAGAATAGAATAGAATAGAATAGAATAGAATATTAATGAGGATGGTTCAGATTGATTTTGTAAAATACATAACATGAACTCTGCAATGCAGTTTATACTTATTAATTTTCAACTATTGTCCATAGTTGAGATTCTTCATTATCAGCACAATGATATTTGACTAACCAACTAGCTTAAACTATACATAAAACATGTATACAGTGTCATAAAAATACTAAGAATGGATAGAACAAAACAAAAACTTTAAAAAACAGAAAAGCAACATTCCTGTTCTAAAACATGAAAATAATTTCTGAAAGATGAAACCTGGCTGAATGAAGACAAAAACAGATTTTTTTTTTTTTTACCTGTGTGGTAGCAGCTATCTTTTCTGCACGGCTAGCCAGGGCTGCTAACAGAGCTGTACCTGTGGTTCCAAGGTTGGAGCCCAGGGTCAAAGGGTAAGTCCTTTCCAGACTAATCACACCAACCCCTGTCAAACCACAATGCAATATTTAACACCATATTTCATAAAATCTTTAACCAACTAAAATATAATCACCAACAAACACACAGCGTTCCACAAAGCTACTGTCAGTTTGTCACGACTGAAGGATGACTGTATATTTTGATGGATGAGAATGATAAAAAGACTTTCTGTTTTGTACCTACGAGTGGTGTAAGGGCAGATGTAAAGACAGAACTACTCTGAACCAAAAATGTCATGCCAGCCCCAGCTATCAGAGCCAGATAACCTGTCACCCAGGTAAAAGGGGGAGGGAAATCTGAAAAGCAAGACAGCACACAATAAGAGAAAGAAATCAGAAATGTTCACTTTTAACTATGTCATAACATGTTTGATTGAGCTCTCAAACTTTTCACAAAACTATTTTAATAAGTTCTGTGTGTAAGGACTCATTGATTAGCAACAAACCTTGGTGGTTTACCTGTGTTAAGGATTTTGTTTATAACATTTGACACTTGGCCCTTTAGCATGGAGTTCAACAGTTTGACCAGCAGGATGAGGCAGCCGCAGAGGACTAACAAGGAGCAGATGAGCAGGATGAGACCGATGGCCAAGTCTGACAGAGAGGAGTTTGCGAACAGATGCTTACCTGACAGAGAGACGGAGACATGGGATTTAAAGCTGTACACAGTTACGAGATGTAGAGATATTTTCTAAGAAATCTTTGTAAAAGTTAAAAAAAAAAGACTCCTCTCATTGTTTCTTTTGTAGTGCAGGTTCATGCTTGATTGTTTCATGAAAAATTATGAAAAACACTGAAACTCATATTTGTGCAGACGTACATTTATATTTTTTTTCTGAAAGGCTCTGTGCTCCCCACAATGTCTGGTTCTCCTGTTAACAAGAACAGAGTTAGGCAAGTAATAATGGGACAAAGGAATACAACGTCCTGTTCTCACACAGTATTAAAACAATATTATCATAAGCTTTTACATATTTATGGACAAACAAAGAAACTTATTGTAAAAGATTTTACCAAACAAAACAGAAGATCAGAAAGTCGACTGTCTACCTTCATAACAGCAGATTTACACCAACGCTTCACCAGACTCTTGTTCATCTGAACTTGGTCCTCTGTGGCCATTGCTGTAAGCACTTTTTTGTCCAACTAAATCAAAGAAAATAACATTGTGTTTTAGCTATGGCTGGAACTTTCAGGGCTGAAAATAATTAAGGTAAAGATTTTTGCATTTAATCACAGTGTGCAATGTAAACCCCTGAGTAAATGCCAGAAGTCCTGGTGCAGTTCATAAATACGCTGATGAACTAAATTAAATCACGTTTTGCTCTGTTCATCTAAAGCAGGGGTCCCCAAACTTCTTCCTGTGAGGGCCACATAACCTTTCCCTTCTCTGACGGGGGGCCGGAGTCAGTTTGTAACAAAAAATAGGACTGCCTAAATGTCAAAATATATTGTTTTCCAGAAAGCACAATCACATAACTCTCTCTAGGTTCTTCACAGAACAAGTCAGGAAATAAATAACACTATTAATGAAATAAATAATAACCAAATAACCCTCTCTGGGTTCTTCACAGAAAAAATCCAGGAAGGATTATAGTCCGTATTTTCCGAACTATGAGCCACAACCCCAAAGTTTAGTTTTTTGGTTTTTTTTAAACCAGTAAATATACACATAAAAGCCTCAGATATCTCTGCCGCTCCAGGTTTTCCACAGCGATGCAGCAGCAGTAGAGGGGGGCTGACAGCCAACATTTCAGTCATAACAGGTCAACTGAATATCACATTTATTAGGGTTGAAAAATAAAAAGTTGCCAAGTTTAGATTTAACAGGACTGATTACGGTAGTTTCCGAACGGTAACTGTAACAAAGTGCTGATCCTTCTATCAGCTACTAGCATGTGCTAAATCAGTCAGTGGTCCCCAACCTTTTTATTACCGTGGACCGGTCAAGACTTGGAAATGTTGTTACGCCCGGGAAAGGGGGAGGGGTTGAACAGTCAGATAAGGTTTCTGCATGTTGGTGTTGCCGCTAAAGCCTGAATATACCCAATTTGGGTTGTCTTGGCCCTTTTATCGCAGCCTGTGGGTTTTTCCCTGACTTGGAACGAGAATACAACCTGCTGAATGTGACAGGTAGCCAATCAGAAAGCGCGGTGACGTCAGAACATAGGACAATCCCAAACAGCCGACATATGAGCAACTGAGAGTCCGGTGGATATCGGAAATGATATGTAGAAATGTTTATCTAAAGGTCATTATTATGTTTATTCAGTTAAAAATGTTAACTAGGAAAAAACATATTCACCTCCAAATCATAGTGCAGCAAATAGAGCGGCTGCTCCGGTCGTCTTTTATCCACTGCCTTTTCTTTTTGTTACGTCTTTTATCTCTTAAAATGACTCCACAAACTATCACTAATGCTTCTACATCGTCATCCATGTTTGGTTATTCTAAATTCCCGCTATGTTGGGGGTTTTACTGGATTATCCTCTGGAATCGGGATGTTCGTGACTGGAATCGGATTTCTGTTGCTCCTGCCTTGGACACACGAACCGATCGAACCTGTTGGACTTTTATCAGCTCTGTGGTCACAGAGGTTTGGAGAATCGGCCGACAATAACAAGCTCTACTCATCTCCTCTCGACCGCAGCCCAAACGCTCTGACTCTGGTCGCTATGGCAACGTTTACATATCCCTTCAAAATAAAAGAAGCGCCACAAAAACGAACATTTTACTTTAGTGAAAATTTTAACTCACAATAATGACTAACGGAGCCCTGAGCTTGTTTCTCTGCAACAAGACGGTCCCATCTGGGAGTGATGAGAGACAATAACACCCCAGCTGTGTTGCTTGAGCACAGCCTGCTTGAGTGGCAAAGCATTTGTTTCTTAATTTTGGTGCTTGTGCACCAAAATTGCACAAACACCAAGGTGCAATGTTTGATTCCTGCTAAAGAGCCCCCTGGTGGTTGAAGAAAAATCCACATATAAACGGCTTACAGTCAGGAAAATACAGTAAATGAAAAAAAAAAATCTGAATGCTCTCTGGTATTGTTCAGGGGGCCGGACCAAATGTGGAGGCGGGCCGGATCCGGCCCGCGGGCCGTAGTTTGGGGACCCCTGATCTAAAGCATAGCACAAAATAAATTTCATTGAGTGTTCTAAATAACAAGCAAATAATGGTTTTGTCTGAACAAAAAGTTATTTTTCTTCTGCTTAAACCAGCATTCAAACCAAACTTGGTGTAAAGTGCGTCAGAGAAAAAGAAACATGGTGAGAAATGAGTTTCCACTCTAACCAGTTTCTTTCTGTTCAGCCTGGAGTATCAGATGGATATTATGTCTCTATTGTTGGGACAAGTTTCTACTGCAGCACAAAGTCTTGATGCTTTGTGCTGCAAAGCACAAAGTCCCACAGCTGCTGGATGATTATGCAGAATCAGTTTAAAAGGTAAGCCTTTCTCTACAGGAAAATGCTAAATCTCCTAGTGAGTGATGTTTTAAAAGGACACTTTTTTCACTTTGTGAGAATGCTCTGGCTTCATTTTGTTGCCAAGACATAGTTGAAGTTGCAGAGCAGCAGGATTATGTAGAAATAAAAGAGAGTGTGAGTCACGTTATTAAACATGGCGGAAAGGAATGTGACCTTCACATTACCTGGACTACCAATTTAGTCAGCGGCTTAGTGATAACTTTCAGAAGTTCAGGTGGATTATCTCTGCTGCTCAGCTGAAGGGTTTTGACTACACCATGTGACAGGTGTCTCAACGCTCCAGTAACGACTTCCAGAGGGAGAAGCAGCAGAACTGACAGCCAGTTAAAGCAGTCATGAACTGTTGCTCCAGCAAATGCCCTGCAAATAAGGAAAATGTCAGCATTTGACATAAACAAATATAAGTCAATCAAAAAAACATAATATCAAACATGCAGGACACTGGGACTTAAGAACATAATACAGCTGCTGAGTGATTTCAGTAGGACATCAGCTAACTTCCTGTCCACTAATCTGGACGACATCCAGAACACAAGAACATACAGAAACAACTTACAGGAAGGTAACACAATGTGTTTTCCATTTATTGAGCTCTTTGTCCTATTTTAAACTGTGGCGATCAGAAACAATGAGAGTAGATAGGTTTTTATCATTTAGGGTTCATAACCACACACCTGGAAGAGATGAACGGGGTTATCAAAGCAGGACAACAGAGTTGATCCAGGATGATAATTATTTTATGGACCCAAAAGAGACATCCGCTTCGAAGATTTTAACTGCTTGAAAACAATGCCTTGGTTTAAGCTAATTTAATTATATATATATATATATATATGAACTGACCATGTAAAAATTACATTTATATGCTCTATTAGTGCCACCAAGTGGTGAGATTATAATCCAAATGAATCAGACAGCAAGGAAAAGTTTAAAGTTCACTTTAATTTTCAAACCATCAGGATAACTTAGTGTGACATCATTGCTGTGATTTTGGGTGGCAGCTGCTTTGACTCGGTTTCAACAGAACAAACATTTTCCAAAATAGTTCTGCGGTTGGTTGGTATGTTGTCGGCTATCAGGAAAGGTAAAGCTGTTGCTGATTGTTGATGCCGTTTTCCTCATGTTTACTTCCTTTGCTAATGAAGCTTGGCTGTAATAAAATAAGTGTTTTTCTTCGTGTAGGCTGCTGTGACACGTTTTTCCCTGAACAAACATTCTTCCAACTACATCACATTTCTATAGCCTCCATTATGGTTCAAGTTGAGCAGTTTAAATGTTTTTCTATCTTCACTCAACGACTGTTTGAAAACTTGTTTGTCTGCCGCTGTGAATTATGGGTAATTTTGTTACGCTGTTGAAAACACACAGTACCTTTCAAACTCGTCTCTGTCTCCAGGGTGCATTAAAGCAACAATAGTGTTGGTGACTGATGTCCCGATGTTGGCTCCCATGATAATGGGAATGGCTGACTGCACATCCATCACTGAAGAGACAATTAGACCAGAATGAATGGTGTAAACTGACATAAACACTCTTAATGCTGACATGTGGTGATTATTTCCAGAGTTTTGCTAAGTGCTGCTGTTTCTGTAGATAGCTATTTGCTGATATTAGTAAAGTAATATTCTTACTCACAACCAGAGGACACAAAGCTGACTGTGATGGAGGTTGATGTGGAAGAGCTCTGGACTAAGACTGTCACCAGAATCCCCACCATCACACCACCCACTGGGTTCGACAGGACAATATTTTTCTGGAAGATTTCCCGAGCTGTCCTGCCTGTAATCAGACATTAATGGCAAACAGAAGAAAACTTTGCATTTTTAAAAATCAATTCCTTTTCTGTCCTTTAGCAAATGAAGCCATGTGCTTAACTTACCTCCTACAAGTTGAAAGGCAGAGCTCAAAATGTCAAGTGAGCAAATAAAGATGTAGAGCAGCAGAAAGAGGAGGGGGATTTTTAGGAGAGTAAGTGCAGTTTCTTTCACTCTGGGCAGTCGTGACTGAGTCTCCATGGTCTGAACCTTCAGGAACTGTAAAATTACAAACTTTGTAGTGAATCCTAAGCAGACCACACAGGTTCTGTTCATAGTGTCAGTGGCATTTTGCATACATTAACTTTAAGCAAAACTGATCCATTCTCTAACTTCCAGAAGAACGTAGAGCAGTTTATAGAGACGCCATATTTAACAAACCTGGAGCTCATGAAGAAGGTTTAAAAATACACAAAGAAGCTAATTTCATATGGTCAGAAAAACGATTAAAGTATGTTAGGAAAGGCAAAGGGAGGTGCGACTGAGAGGTGTGGATTACCAAAGTTAGTAAAGTATGAGCGTATGGTGCAAAGGAAAACTAGGATTTAACCTTCTTATTCTCCATTTCTTTGTTTCTTATAAACTATCTCTGAGTTTCTGAAGGTGAAATCCTGGTTCAAACTCTTCAACTGTCAGGATCTCAATCTGTTATTAAATAGAGCTGAAGTTGAGAAAAGCTTCATGTTAAGCTTTTGTCTTTTTTTTAAGGAAGCATCTCTTCTCAGATTTGAGGGCTGGGTCTGAAAGCTTACTGTGCTTTTTATTAGCAGTGAACAAATGTTGGTAGGTGTAAATCATTTAAATATTATTTAATGGCATGTTATGGTAACATTAATATCACCTTTAAGTGTCTGAAAGTATTGATTGTCTTAAAAGAAAGTTAATTTGATACATCTGGGAAAAATAAATATAAAATTAATAAATGACTATTTATTAATAGTTGACCTGACCCCGATGGGATAAGGGTGTAAGAAAATGGAACAATGAATTTATTATAGTTGCCGAGCTTTCACTCACTTTTTATTTTTTTCAATTTTAATCAATTTACCTGAATAGAACAATTTCCTAATGAAAAGGATCCCACGTTGTCTGATTTCTCCTTTTTTGGAGAACAGAAACAAGTTGTTAATGTTATGCAGATATGTGTTTTTTAACACGCTGCTTAAAATTGCTTCATACTCTTGTTACCCAAATTTAAAATATTTAAATTAACTTTTTATCTCTGAAGAAAAAAAAAAAGTTAAGTTGTGATTTTCTTAGAAATTGCTGGTGTTTTTTAATCTTTGGTTTAATCTCCTGGTTTAATTTTTGTTGTTGTCGTTGCTAGTGGATATCCTTCCTGGTGTTTCTCATTAATTAATGCTGGTCAAACTATTTCTGAAACCAAGAATAAGGAGGGAAAGAGGAAAAGCCTGATGCTGTGTTTATTGTGGGGTTGTAATTCAACAGTGACTCAGCATGTGTCTGCACTACTGCAATGCATTGTTCAATAACAGCAGACAGGCTAAAACAGGCTAATGCAGAGCTGGGAGCAAACAAGACATGGCAGCCACACAAAGGGACTTAAAACTGGTGGTAATCAGCATCAGATTATATGGAAATTGATGTGACATGTTACTGTATATATGATCTCCTTTTACGGATGAGTGACTATGCTTGATGATGTCTCAGTCTTAAACGTTTAATGAATATCACCTTACACAGACCTAACGTTGCAGAATTTGGTTTTTAACTTTTATTGTTTCAAAATCAGCTTCACATAGCACTGAGGATATGGCGGAGTTATCTTTTTACGTCTTTCATACTACTGCCAAAATTGATATTACTTGCTTGAAACAGCGCCTGTTAGCCGCTGTGGTGATGAACCATTGAGTCATGTCCACAAAACCGTACGAACAGAAACCTGTCACAAAAATATTAGTAGCGCCATATTATCCGATATATCGAATAAATACGCCTTTTAAAATGAAGCTGAGAAAATTCGTGTTTCATACATAAATACTCCCCGGATACAAATCTATAAACAGTTTGGTTTCTGTTAGTTCTGTCAAGATGCGAGAAAGAGCGAATTTCTCTTATATTGGTCAATCATTTTATTGCGCCGCTGTAGGAGCCACAGAACCCGTTCTCAAACTGTGCCGTGGTCAGAGAAAACATTCTATACGTTCATGTAAATGCACAGTAAAAACACAGCAAAACTCTTCAATTTTCACCAGAAATTGTTGTCGTTTAAACAGTTGGGATGACTGTTATAAATATCGCGACGTTCTACGAACAAAAGAGGAATTTTTTTCAGTTTTTGTCGCTTGTTTCACTTTTATAAATCGCAGCGGCTACAGTGCGCCACAGCAGAGGTACAATAACGCCGATAAACAGGTGAAGAATAAAACCAAACAAAATCACTTCTATTCTGCTTTTTCTCGCTCTGCGTCTTACCCTACGCGCTGATCCGTTGCCATGGCGATCGACAGACAACAGCCCGACGAGCTGACAGAGCAGAGATACGTTCAAGTCCGTCAGGGGGAATCACCACCAAAAAACAAACGTTTCCCACACAAAAAAATACGTGAAAATACCAAAAGAGAACATTCAGCCCGTTACATCATGTTGTCAGGCTTGACGTTCATATTGCTATTATTTCGTCTGAGCACATCAGTGGTTGATTAGCTGTTTAAAAACACCTGCTCTACTCATTAGTTAGTGTGTGGGTCGAATTATTTTAGTGCTACGACGGAACCAAAACACACCGAACTGCACACAACGTGTTAAGGAGGTCAGTAGCAAGCTAGCAGCAGTTAGGCTATCTTAACTGACCCACTCCTAACTTTCTCAATATATTCTTTAAATAATTTTTTTTCCTCACTTGTTAAATGTGAAACAATTGGGCCTTGTTATCTGTGGCTGTCATAATGTTGAATTAACAGCAAAACAATTGCGTACTTTTTTCAGATTCTTTGCATGACAGCTGCATTAGCTCCTCCGATCACCGATATTCCCGACTCAGTGACCCGTGTGGCGCACGATAAATCACGTAATGTCCAATCCGGTACAATATATCCATCGATATAAATCAATGCCTCCGCTTTGCCCTCTGTCTTGCAGCTTCTCTCATACTTCCTGCTACTCAGAAGTAGGTACCAGTTTACATTGAGTTGCATTCAATGTTGCCGGAAAAAAAAGAGCTTCATGCTCTCAATGTCCGATTTGCCATAACTATTTTTTTGCCACAGACTAAAACAAACTTTATCCCGGTGGTTTTATGTGTTACCAACTGCAGGGACGTTAGTTGTGAGTTGGAAAAAGACCAAGCAGAAATACAACAAGTAGAAAAAGGAGAAGCAAAAAAGACAAAGCAAAATATCTATTTTTCTTGACAAAACGCATGTTTAGGGGAAATGAAAAAGAAAATATATATTTACGGAAACTCATGTGTAAGGAAAAGGAAAAACTAGATATATATCTATGCTTTTATTTCTTATCAAAATATATATTTATGCTTTTATTTATTCATTTATTTATATATTTATTCTTTTATTTATATATTTATAATTTTATTTCTTATTATGTCATTTTTGGTCCTCCAAAAATATACTTTTATTTCTTATCAAAATACATATTTATTCTTTTATTTATACATTTATTCTTTTATTTATACATTTATTCTTTTATTTATATATTTATTCTTTTATTTTTTATTATGTCATTTTTGGTCCTCCAAAAATATACTTTTATTTCTTATCAAAATACATATTTATTCTTTTATTTATACATTTATTCTTTTATTTATACATTTATTCTTTTATTTATATATTTATTCTTTTATTTTTTATTATGTCGGTTTTGGTCCTCCATAGCTGAACGCATTACATAAAATTTGATAGTATTGTCATTCTCAATAAATGACTGATAAAGTTTTAGGCCAATGGTCTGTCTTACAATTGAACCATTTCATCACTGTCAGCAGCAGAAACACCCACACTGTACCTGTCAGGGAAAACATGGACTAAATTTGCTTTGCATTGCCCCCACATGGTGACAATAATCACTCAGTTAAATATTGGATTCTTGATTAATATGGGTTGTTGCTATGTTGTTGTACAGTGTTTTAAGATACTACAATCTTTTTAACTTTCAGCCTCTGCCCCTCCAATTGTCTCTCAAAGTCCTGCCAAAGTTCTTGTTTTGCTGTCATTATTTGAGTATTTGTTGTAATGATTAATAACCAATCAATCAATAACATTTGAGTAATAAGACATACCAGAACATCACAGAACGTTCTGAAACACTTCTCCATCAAGCAATTATCCCCCAACAAATCAAAAATGAAAGTTTTTTTTAAAAGTATCAGTCTGTACCTTGTTTGTGTCATTTTAATGACTCAAAGGAACGTTTGTCTCTTTTCACAGATGTAGTGCCAATGGTGATTTGTGTGAGCTGCATGCCAGTGAGCGAGGTGCAGCACACAGTGAGCGTGACGTCCGGCACTTCGGATTCCACAACCCGTATCAATAACTGTAAGCATTTCAGCCTTTGCTTTGATGCTCCAGTGCATGTGATTTTTACCACCTGTTCTTAAAATTATTTAGCAAATTGAACGTGGTCATTTTTACTGACTTGATACGATTTATAATTAAACATCCAGTTGCATATCAGAGCAAAAACTGAGCAGTGAAGTTAAGGGAATTACTACAGGTGTAGTTGTTTAACACTGGATGGTGTCAAGACCCGAATCTGGAAACTGATACAAGAAAGGTTTTGTCTTAAACTCTGGTGACAATCATTCAGAATCAGAATAAGTCGGAATGACTAGAACCTGGATTAATAAGCTCTTGCCAATAATTAATATTATAATTCTATAATGTGTGTCGATATCAACGATGTAATGAAATGTGAAAAGATGCAAGGGTGTGAATACTTTTCAGTCATACTAAAGTTGTTTCCTCTGTTAGAGAGCTCTGTCAGTGGGATTATGTAACTTTCAGGAAAATGTGTCAAGAGTCAAACACGAGGCAGTTGGCATTTCAAATGGGTTTTAATCCATAGTTTACATGGCACAGCCAACATTTTTCTATTTCTATTGCTAGAATCTTGGTTTCAGAGCCAGACCTGGTAACAGATCCACCCATACGCTTCTCTTCCAGTCAGCTTCCTGTCTGCTTCCTGTTGCTCTGCGTAACTCTTACCTGGATGTTTTCCACCAGTCTTAACTGCAGGTTTTCCAATCGATGTTTTAGGCACTGCCCACTAAGCACGTCTGCATCACGTGTTGTCAGATCAGAATTGTCTTTCTCGTTCTAATCGAGACAAAAGGTCTAATCCTTCTCTGCAAAGGCTTACAGCTCCTTACACTGGATCCTTGTTTGAACTGGTACAACTAGCTATGCATGATTTTACAAGAGCTTGCATGTTCATTTACAAGGTAGTTCAATTGAACTTCCACATTATTCATGACATGCACAATTTTTACCTGTCGCCTGCTTGATTATGTAGCATTTAGCCTTTGTGGTGAGAACAGACTGGCAGAAGGCTGATGGAACGGATCAGTTAAGAATGAAAGATTATGAGGAGATTGTTGCTTTTTTGGATCAGTGGGGATGTTTTCAAAAAGCCGTCTTTTTTTTGCTCTGTGCGAGTATTATCCCCAATGGATTCGGTGCTTTCAATCTTGTTTTTCTGACTGATGTACCAGATCACCACTGCTTCGTACCGGACCTCAATCTCTCAGAGGAGTGGAGGAAAAGCATTATACCAAAAACAGTAAGTCACCTCATCCAGGTTCCTGGAATATACAATATTTAATTTTATTGCAGTAATTTGCCTCCCATGAAGGAAACTGTACTGTTGCTGTAACAAAAAATGTTTGTTCCTTTACAAGTTTCTTGTGTTTTGTGTTGATTTAAAGCATATATGTTTTAGATAAATCATATGAAAGAAAATTGATCACAAGGAGCAGTTTTCAGATAATGATTTTATTCAAAAACGGAGAAACGGCACCAAACCAACCTCATCCTATGTGAAAAAGTATTTGTTCCACTTATTAAAATATGAATTTCCTGTGTTTAACCTCACCAGCCAGACCTATAGCCCTGATTACTCCTACAGTCTGCTTGGTGACATGAAGTAGACTAAATTATCTTAGCAAATTATTGTAAGGATCCCGGGTTGTTACACAGTAAAAAGCCAGTGTTGAATTAACACTCAAAAGTGTCTTTATGTGTCCAAGTCAGCTGGTGTTAAATTTAACAATACAGAGCGTCACATTAACATTTACAACGGTGCTGGTGTTAAAATATATTAAAAGTAACACCAGTGTAGTGTTGATCACGAAACATAATATGGTGTTAAAAAGGTAAATAATTGACCCACAAGGTGTCAATATCAATCAAATCCAGTGGAAAATATTTAAAACAATACACAGAAATGAAATGTTTTACTCTTCTTTAACCCATATCAGTATTATAGACCAATGTTAATTTAACAAAACAATGAGTCAATCTTTTTAACACTTTCAAAAGTGTTACTGTAACACCTGCTGACTTAGACACATATAGACACTTTAGGGTGTTAATTCAACACTGGCATTGTTACTGTGTAGGTTGTTTTGTAGTTTGATGTGATTCTAGTTTTGTTATTATTTTGTTTTAGTTTAGTATTTTGTTTTTATTTTTGATAAGATGTGTCTTGTTCCTGTTTTCCTTTAGTTCAGTGTTTCTTAGAGTTTCTAGTTACATTTATTTCTTGTTTCTAGTCATTCTTAGTTACTCTAGTTTAGTGAAGTTTTTTTTTAGTGTTTGGTTTATGTTCTGTTCCCTTGTGCCTTCACTCACACCTGTAACCTGTTAGCTCATCTTGTTTATGTTCCTGTTTATGTTTTGTCTCTGGTTCCCTGTGGTTTTGTTTGCAAGTTTTTTCTCCTGTTTGCATTTTAGGTCCTCCAACAAACACTCCATGACAATTATTTATTTTTTAACGAATCCCTTTAGGCACACTATTACTGTGTAAAGGTTAAAATAACATTTTAAGGCTTCATTTCAATAGCAAACCACAAAGAGAGCCAATATCCATAAATGGTAAAGTGGGGAAATCTTCTTAAAAGGGGCGGCCATACCAAAATTACTCATTCTCAACTCATTAAGGTCACAAAAGCATTCAAGACGACATCTGAAACACTGCAGAATTATTATCAGCATTAATAATAATTCTAATAATAATAATAATTAATAATAATGCTGATTTCTTAATCAGCATTAAGAAATATACTTAGGGAATGCACAAGAAGCAGTTCCAACTGCAAATGGCCCCAGTGTGGAAAAATGTCTTAAGGACGCTGCAGTAAGTCACAATCAGGTTCACATCATTTCTGCTCACAAGGACAATGTGAACTTCAAAAATATATAGATGTCAAACGCAACTAATTTTTCAGCTACATACTGGCATAGAGTGAAGTTTGGATAGCTGTTTATTACCAGTCGAAAGTGTTATTGTAAACATGCTTCAAATGATTTCTGAGGTGCTAATCTTTGTCTGATATAAAATTTCTTTTTCATAATTTGGCACATTTACATGCAACAAAAACAGAAGACATTGGTGGTGATGGAGTCTACAAGCTTTAATTGCAGTAGTAATAAAACCTGTTTATTTTGCCTTGTTTTTGTGGATAAGGAAGACTTTTTACACATCATGTAGTTGATCGTCTGTGTTTTTAAGGTTATTTTAAAGTTCTGTTTAAGTTTTCAAAGGTAATTTAATGTGACACCTCTGGATGTCTGTGTTCCTAAGGTGCTGAATGGAAAACAGGAACTAAGCAGATGCAGCAGATACAGACTTGATGTCGTCCAGAATCTCTCTGATGGAGGATTTATTCCTGGCAGAGACATCAACCTCACCGACCTGGAGGAGGAGCGATGTGTGGACGGCTGGAGCTACAGCACAGATACTTACCTCTCCAATGTAGTGACAGAGGTGAATGCAATTTATTTTCTGGTTTTTGTCTTACCTACTTGCTTCCTGATGAATCTGAACTTCAGACAGAGCTTATTACCTTTGCCTCCTATCTTTCTTGTTTGTCATGCTGTGTTCTGTAACATGAAACATGTTTAAATATCCGACCGTACTGGGCCCTTTCAGTTCTCTCAGCTTGAGATCAGAAATCTGTTATCACAAGCATAGTCTTTAATCTCAGTATTTATGGAAAGATAGCAATATTCAACCTCAAAATCTACCTCCAAACTGAAGGAGATACAAACTATTGTTCATGAGATGTTCCTTGCCTTTCTTATAGTGTGCTCAAGCAGAGATTGCATAAATAGAAAAGCAAGCAGCAGGAATATTTCACCAGTCCTGACAAAGCAGGAAGGAACAACAAGTTCTTTACTGGGTTACTGAAATTATGTATCTCACTGACAGGACAGCTGCAGGGCAAATGCTGCTTGTAACAATCTAAGATGTAAGAAAACGTAATAAATCTTCAATGTTATTCCTTCCTATTACTGCCAGGCTGCCCCGCTGTGGGCAGATGTGGCTACAGTCCAGTAGCTTCATCAGCGTGTGAATGTGTGCATGACAGGAAATGACTGATTTGATGTCAAGCATCTTTGAGTGTCAAAATAAAACGCTATGTTATCTTCTTGAGAAATAAAAGGAAAACTACATAACTAAGTTATTTTTCATAATCACAGGCAAGAGTTTAACTGGTGTTCACCAATCAGATGTTAGCTTAAATATGAAGGAAAACCTTCAAAATTGATCTTAGCAAAGCAACTTTTGTGCATCAGGCTGAGATAACCTCTGTCTCTCTTGTGTTTGTTGCTCTCTTTCACCTGTTTATGACGACTCCTGGGAAGCTGTGCAAACACAAAGAGTTAGGGACACACTTTACCTGATGGTTTCACAAAGTTCACTCTTTTTTAGTTAGAATGTTTCATAGTATGAAGCATAATGATAATAATGATGTTTCCTAGGATTTCTAAACTAAATTTTAAGATATAAACTACATCGGTCTTCTTGTAAAGCATTGTTTGTAAATCTGAGTGAACTTTAATGCTTCACTAGAACCTCATTAGGAAACGAGCAACAGAGAAAACAGACGTGAATATCATGGGTAAACGTCCAATAGAGCCAAAGAAATGGGAAGAAATATGTGAAGCTTTACTGAGCAGAGATTATACCATTTGTTCAATGTTGGGATTGAAATAAATGACATCTTCCAGTTTGACTTGGTCTGCAGTAACCAGTGGGCGCAGCCGTTTACCACTTCAGTTTTCTTTATCGGAGTTCTTGTTGGATCCTTCTTCTCGGGACAGCTGTCGGACAGGTAGAGCAACTTTTGTTTTTAACTTAAAAGCAGATTTGCATATCCAGTTTAGTGATTGTTTCTGAAATATGTTTTAAAAAGCTTGTTTTAATCTTCCCGGTTTCTGAGGCTTTCTGACTCTGACACCTAAAACAGTTCAGTGGGTTTTATTACAATATATGTCAAAAAGATTCATACTTCTTTTTCATTTTGTCAGATGAAACCCATAAACACATCAGTTTGTTTTCTTGGGATTATATGTGGTTAGACTAATACAAAATTGTGCATACATATTTCACAACAAAAGTAAAAAGTATATTTTTAAAAAAGTGTGGCATGTGTCTTTATCTCCTTTGAGTAGATAAGCAATGAGAGTTGGTAGATATGAGGCTAAATACAGAGACGGGTGGAAGCGAAGTACTTTTATTCAGTGACAGCTAAACTTTGGGGGAAAAGTTTATAGTTTTGCTGTACTTTATTTATTACTTTTACTTGAGTAATATAACTATGAAGTGGCATTACTCTAATTTAACAAAAAATCTGCACAATTTACTTTACTAGAATAAAAATATTTTAACCAAAAATGTAACAGATAAAGACACTCATGTGAATTTTATTCTTGTTTATTCACAAGCTTCATTTTCGGATGTTAATTTATATCTGTTGAGACATTTGAAGGTCAAAAAGATTCAGTAAACATAATTATCACAGAAGTATTCTGTTCTAAAAGATATAGAAATCACCTACTGTGTTAAAGATGCTTTATGCTCAAAAAGTTATTTGAAAAGTGTTTATTTTTATTTTTGCATTAGGACCTAAAATAAAGTATTTATTTCCTTCTTCCTCTAGGTACGGACGAAAACCTATTCTATTTGCAACGATGGCTGCACAAACAATATTTACCTTTGCTCAAGTCTTTTCTACCTCATGGACCATGTTTGTCATTCTCCTCTTCTTCAACGGACTGGGACAAATATCCAACTTTGTTGCAGCTTTAGTTCTTGGTACAGAATATGATTTTAAAACATAAACGATTCTCTATATACTCTATCATGTTCCAAATAGTTTTCCTGCTTCCGGTTTGTAGGTGCTGAGCTTTTGACTGGTAACGTGCGTATCCTTTATTCATCTATGGGCACATGCTTAGGCTTTGCTGTTGGATACATACTGCTTCCTGTCGTCGCTTACTTTTTGAGGGATTGGAAATCTCTCCTCATGGCTCTCTCGCTCCCTTGTCTGGCCTACATCCCCCTCTGGTGGTAGGTTACAAGAAAACTCCTTAAAATTGTATTTAAAACAAGTTACTTGAAAATCTTGAAAACCATATTGCATTTAAGTGAAATTATCCCGTCTAATCTTGTTTGTGGATTGCTTAATTTTGAGCAGGCTTCTCCCAGAGTCTCCTCGGTGGCTTCTGTCTCAAGGCAGAGTAAAGGAAGCCGAGGCTGTAATCAGAAAAGCTGCTCGATGGAACAAAGTTCAAGCTCCAACAGGCATCTTTGAAACTTACAGTGTAAGTTGCCGTTCAAACTTTAAAACATAGCCTGTGTGGTTCAAATCAGAAATCCTTTCTTTCAAGGAGTTCAGCATTTAACTTTACATGAACAAAAAAATAAAAGCGCTGAAATTTGGCAATGATGCAGCAAATAAAAAAATAAAACCTACAAACCTTGACTGGAGGTGAAACAGGAATAGAAAAAAATAACTAGTTTCTTTATTTAAATTTTTAATTAAACAAGTGGGAGTTTCTTTTTCCTCTTTTAAAGTTTGTACCCCTATTATTGGTATTTTTGCAATAATTATCAAGTTGTTTAGTATGTAAATGGATGAGTTATAAATGTGTGAAGTATAGCGACGGGTCAAAAATGACCAGTACTCAATCTTTGTTTTTTTCTTAGACGCTTTCTGAGGTTTGAAACTGCTAAAACTAAATATTGTAACAAAGTCAAGAAATCTACACTGACAAATAAAATGCAGGATTCTAATTCTGTTGACAATTCATTCTAAATTTGAATGAATGTTTCAGAAACCGAACACTCATGATGAAATCTTGCCAAGATGTGTAAACATCATCACAAGTTGAAAATGTTTACAGAAGCTGAATTTAAAATCTCTTCCATAACTTATGTTTTCTGCCTCTGCAGGTTAAAGAGACAAAATCTGACAAGGAACCAAGCAGCGTGTTGGACCTTTTCAGGAACAGCAGCATCAGAATCACAACTCTCGTCCTCTGCTTGGTGTCGTGAGTACCTACCATAACTCTCGGACTATAAGGCGCACTTTAAAGCCTTTAACTTGGTGAAAAAACGATAGCGCACCTTTATATAGTTCTGGGGCAAAACAGCGCCCTCTAGTGAAATAAAATGGATTAATTCTAGTTGTGCTTAATGGCCTTGAAATGATTTTATGTGGTACACCGCGCTCAGTCAAAATGTTTTAGCTACATTACGGCTACAGTAGTCAGGAGCGGAGTAATACTGCTTTGACTCACTGAGTTATCTGTTTTGTTTCGCTTAATGCGCCTTATTGTGCGGTGCGCTTTATAAATGAAAAAAGATAGAAAATAGACAATTCATAGACCGTCCGCCTCATAATCCAGTGGACCTTATAGTGTGGAAAATACGGTAGACACCTTTACGTCATGGAGAATAATAAATAAGAGGTTCTTTAGAGACATTGGACTTGTTGCTGAAATATGCAACATAAATAATCCACTTGACTTTATCAATATGTTTGAATAATAATAATAATAATAATAATAATAATAATAATAATAATAATAATAATAATAATAATAATACAATTTGAACTATTTGGTTAATTTTCCATGTATAAATATACCCCCTTTAAATATATATATATATATAAAGGGGGTATTATGTTCTTTCCAGACACATAGTGTCATTTTATAGCCTTTAAACCATCTCTTTACTCTTTATCAGTAAATGGAACATTGATCAATATGTTATTGATTATTTCATAATCCGTTAGTGTACAACGTTTTTATGACGTAAAGCACTTTGAACTGCTTTGCTGCTTAAACGTGATATAAAAATAAATCAGTATTTGGTTTTTCACAGCTTCGCCATGACGACTGGCTACTACAGTCTGTCGTTTAACACGGCTCAGCTCCACGCTGACCCCTACGTGAGCTGCTTCATCGCCGCAGTGGTGGAGATCCCTGCATACGTCTCCAGCTGGATCGCACTCAGATTCCTTCCCCGACGACTTTCTGTCTCTGGGACGTTGATCCTTGGATCTCTGCCGCTGTTCGTATTACTGCTGGTGCCAGAAGGTAAGTAAAAAGTTGAGGTTGGGGTTATGGTTGTCTAAAGCACTGTTTAAGAAATGTTTTGTAAAAGTTAGAATTAGTAGTTTCATATTTTAAAGTAAGAAACATTCATGCCTAAAATGTGTTTTATTCCACAAACGTAACACCATTTATCTGTGTTAGAGCTGTTTGGTGTTTCTCTTGCGCTGGAGATGGTGGGTAAGTTCGCTTTCACGACCGGGGCCTCCCTGATGTTCGCCTACACCACAGAGCTTTACCCAACATCCCTGAGGAACACCGCGACAGGGACAACCACCACAGTTTCCAGGACTGGAAGTTGCATCAGTCCTTTTCTGTTAAGTCTTGGTGAGGAAATGAGAGTTTGAACCCTTAGAAATACCTGAATCGAAAGAATCTATGAGTGCCAACTCTTCTCTCTTGTTCTTCTCAGGTGGATACTTCAGCTATTTGCCTTATGTGACTATTGGCTCCCTGGGAGCTGCTACTGCCTTTGTTGCTCTTTTGCTTCCAGAGACTTTTAAGCAACCGCTGCCTGAAACCCTTCAACAAATGCATGAAAGACAAAGGTATGTATGTAGTCAGGTTTTTTCCTAATTTAAACTGTTTCTAAATTATTTAGTAAGTATTTAAGAAGTGATGTAACTCTATCAGGTTTGCACGTTACACTGACAGTTTTTTTTAATTGAAATGTTGAATTTTAAACCAAAATAATACAAAACACAAAGGCAACATTTTCATTTCTTTAGATTCAAAAGTTGACATGACCTTATTATTTGTAGATCTGCCTTTAAACTGCATGACTTGGGTTTGCTTCTAGCAGACAATAGTTTGATGGAAAGTTGTGCACTTCCTTGTTGTGAATTTACCTTTTGGACATATAAAAAAGCTGTGACTTCATCTCAGCTTTAATAAACTGATTACAAGCGAACCGGACTAACCGCCTTAAACGTAGTTACTTAATGTCAAAAGGAAGAAAAATATGCAAATATCTGGTTTCAACTGTATTTCAGTCAGTTCTTCCACACAAGAATACAGTGCAGCTTACAGCTTACTGTAACGTGCAGGATCTATAATCCTCAAACCAAACTGACAGGCAAGCAGATGCATAAACACACACTGAAAAAAAATAACAAAATTGCTTTTTTATTTAGATATTTGTAACTTAACAAATTTGCATCACACTCAGTCGATAATATGTAATGATGACAATCAACCAGTGGATGGCGCTGGAGCACAGGGTGTGATGTAAACAACTATTGGCTGCTCCACCTCTAAATGTTGGCTGCAATTTTGTCTGCAAACTTTCACAGAAACGTGTGTGTGTGTGTGTGTGTAGGTGTGTGTGTGTGCGTGTGTGCGTGCGTGCGTGCGTGCGTGCGGGTGTGTGTGTGTGTGCGTGTGTGTGTAGGTGTGTGTGTGTGTGTGTGCGTGCGTGCGTATGCGTGCGTTTGTTTGTAATTCCTTGTGGGGACGATTTTCATGACACATACTACGTTGTGGGAACCAATTGCTCCTTGTGGGGACCCAAGCCTGGTCCCCACAAGGGGGTCAGGGGTTAGAGTTAGGACTAAGTTGTGAATGGAGTACGGTGAATTCAGCTTGCTTTTGCTCACTTGTCTTGTTTTTCCACCACAGGTCCAAATGTCCCTGCATCCAAAAAACTGAAGCCTCAGAACCAGTCGTGTTACCAGACAGTCCTCTGTGACTGAGTGTTGCTGGTTCAGCTTTAAATTCAGGTTGTTTTTTTTTACATTTCCTTCCTCAATAGTTTTATTGCTGTTTATGTTAAACAAAAGTTTCTGTGTCTTAAAATTTGTGAACTTAAGGAAACGTCATCCTCAGTTCTCCCTGAGTTCATCACTACAACATATTCAGTTGGGTTCTCTATGTATGTGAAGAAAGAGAGGAGAAAGGGTTTAGAAAGGACTGTTCTTTTGTCTTTTTTAACAAAAGTGTCTAGTGCAACCTCAGAATTAGAAGACTCTTTAAGTAAACCCATTGTTTATGTATAGAACAGCAGATTTCCGTAACCTGAATCTGTTATTTTACATCTTTTCTGTGCAGTTTTTACTCCACAGAATTTACAGCTGTCTGGCTGGAGACTTTTCTTCAGCAGCGTTTTCCTCTGCCTCAGTGTTGGTGAGGACGTAAGGTCTTTTCCGGCAACATCTGGAAGATAAAATGAATGCGTGTTTGTTCAGTCAGATTACTGACACTGATATTTAAATAATAATAGTTACAAAAGACCTGCTGGAAACTTAAATCAGCATTTCGTAAAACCTCTCTATGAAGCTTGAATTGCAATAAAATGGTGGACAATGTAACTTTTTGAGTTACAGTTGTCTCAAACCTGAAGTCATCCCTGGTGCTTATGCATGTTTCTCTGTCACACCTCTTCCTTCCACTTAACTTTCTGGACAAGCTGCTTTTTCAGAGCAAAGATTTTTTTGTTTCTGATCTTCCAAAGAGGTGTAAAAGTGCCACCTCTAACATTGTTTGTTTTCCAGTTCCTTTTCTACATCATTAAACTTTCTGCAGTCTGTCTGGACTGCCTCAAGTTGTTAGTAATCTGAATGCTTGTAAATAAATGATTTACCTTCTTCATGCATAGTTTTAGGATGTCTTATACAGAGCAATACAGAGAACTGATCTTTTCTTATTCCTTTCTGTAATAAATATTTTTGTGTCTTTATTTTTGGCCTGTTTAAAAAACAAGAAACTGCAAGACATGTCAAAAATGTGACAGTATTCTTTCAAACTCATTTGAGTTTTTATTGTTTTGTATTATTATACCATACTGAGAGCTGAGTGCTAAACATTTCCCTGAGGCATGGATGGGTGGATATGTTTAAGAATGTTTCAAGTTTCACTTGAACACTTGTTAAGCAAGTAGAAGCAGTTTTAGTTCCTGCTACTTCCCAACACCTAAAGTGTTTGTGCATGTGAAATTTAAAGCTCATAGCTTTATACACAAAAATAAAACAAATATTTTAGTAAAGAAAAATCTGCTTTTTTAAATTGATTTAGCATCTAAATGTAGAGTCATAGATGTACAGGAGGATTTTTTACCCAGGAAACCTTTGCATTTGGCTGATGGTGTCAGGCAGCGGCATCCCAAAGCTCTCAGGGAGGAGCAGACTCAGCAGTCCAGTCAAAACTGTGAGGCTTCCCACTATGATGTATGGCAGAGACACAGAGTAGGTTCCTGTGGTGTAACATCAGAGGAGAGAATATTTAAAAACTAATGTAAAACAGCATATCTCTACTAACATAAAGTGTGTCAGCTCAGGTACTTTTATTTCTCGCAGGGCTTTTTTTTTAAACTAAATGTGTAATTTTTCTTCCAGGTTGCAAAGAAACACAGTTTAGATTAAGACAAAATGGACCAAAAATGTGTCTGTGAAGGTCGATCTGCCTTCACAGACACATTTTATTCACAGCCAACCTGGAGGTTTGAATGAAACAGTTACACATCTGATTAAAAGTAACTGTTATGAAGGGATGAAGCTGAACTCCAGCTTTAATGTTGAAGTTGAAGCAGCTCACACACCTTCTGCAGGTGCAGCCCCAGAATTTGTCTGATGAGTTACAGCTGTGGGCCTCATAAGTCATAAATTCAGAGGAAAGCTGCAGGAGAAAGACAGTGAACGAACACAGCCTTCTGAATGAAACCACGTTATTAAAACAACTGATTTAGTTTTCCACTCAATAGAGCGATGCATGAATCTGATGGAGGACTGAGATGACAGCCGTCTTCCATTCAGTGAAACAGCAGGTGAGCAAGACATGTCAATGTGTCTTTTTCCAAAAGAACCAACTGAGCTTTGAGTATTCTGCTCTTCTTGTCCAGTTTGTCACTTTCACTACAATCTTATTTAAGTTTAATGCTAAATATGTGAGGCACATAACTAGCATTAAATTAGTTATGTGGCTCTAATGTAATGCTAGTTAAATTAGAGCCACATAACATTAATATTAATTATATTAATAAGATATTATTAATGTTGTTCATTAATATTATCTTAAAAATCTCTGACACCTTCACAGAACAGCTGGAAATGTGTAAATAGGTGAACTCTGTTTACAATTAAATGAATTATTAGATTTTATTCAGGACTTAAGATCAAAGAAGGTTGAATCCACATGTACACTTAAAAATGTGATGAATAAAATATTTTTAAGCCCCATAGTTTTGACCTTCCATAATAAGGCAAAGTTCGAGGCATCTTAACTCAAGGATTAGTTATTTTGTTTTGCTCAAAGGCTCAGGGAATATGATAGTACTTACGTAAGTAAATGAAGTATGGAGCAATAATGCTGCCAATTCTGGAGGCCGTGGAGCAGGCGCCCACAGCCGTGTTCCTCAGCACAGTGGGGTACAGCTCTGCTGTGTAGGCGTACGCAACGGCAAAGGCAGTGGACACCGCAAACTTCCCCAACATCTCAAACGTTATGGACAGAGCAGCCAGGTCTGCAGGAAATTAAATATAAATTAAATATAAAACTGGTCAAACCCTGACGCAGTAAGCTTAATGTAGATGTACACGCTGTGACGTCGTACGTCCTGGTATGAACTGTATGATGAATATAAAGAATCCTCCTATAAAAAGTGCAGAGAAATGGCTGAGTCGTCTGGAACACCAGCGGAACATGACCCACGACAAAGTGTAGGCTGGGATCTCGATCACAGCAGACAGGAAACAGTTGAGGAACGGATTTCCATGGAGGTTCGCCGTGTTCAGGGAGAGAGTGTAGTAGGCGATGGTGAGGGTGTTCCTGTTGGAAGCACAAATCATTTAGGTTTTTAACTACAAAATAAAGTAATGATGAAAAATGTCTGTACTTTGGGATTGGAAGTATTGTGAGGTGTGCCAGGAATTGAGAATTCAGTGAAGAGGGACACAATGGATGAAAATGTTTAGGAAAGCAAAGTATTAAGAAAGGTTGGGAAAACTCAAAGATGATATTTGAGGATGAGGATTTATGTTTTAGCAAGAATTATCAAGAACGCTGCAGATTTTACTAACTGTTTTTAAAGAAAGGTTGGGTCCTGAATGGATCTCAAAGTTGTGGCCCGTTGGGGCCCGGGGTCTTTTAATGACAACTAATCTATACATGCAGAGAAATAAAAGCAAATCTCTGCCATATTAACACTTTTTAATCATCTGGAACCAGCGATGATAACTGGTAATAACTGTGTGGATTATGTTGTAAATATGGAGATTTCAGGTTTTTTGCACCTGACTTTGTCTCATTTCCTTTTAATTTCCTACACATAGTTTAGTTTAAATACTTTTATTGTCTTTGTAGGATTACTTGGGTAACAAAGTAACTGAGTGTTGAGAACTAGAGTTTATGACTAAATGAAGAATTAAATAACTAACAAAAGCAAAGTTCTACATGTATGTTTTTTATGATTCGCAAGTTTTAAGGGTAAAAGGATTAAATGTAGACCAACAGGTTTGAAGGTTTGACGGTCTGGTTATTTATGCTCAACGTTGGAAAAAGGAAATGGTGTTGAGAAACAAAATGGTGATGGGAGTCGAGCTGTTTCCTGTCGTTATTGTGCAGGATATTATATCTTGTTGACAATTTGCCTGACTTGTAACTGAAGGAAAACTATAGCAGCTTCACTACAGTTGAGCCGCAACAGGTGGAGAACGTCCAGAAGTACCACTGTGTTCATTTATTTGCTAGCAGCCAGAAAAAAAGAAGCTAAGGGACTTTATAATGCCTATTCAAAGTTCTGTAACTTCAAAAAGTCCTGGTTACTATTTAGACTGAAGCAGAGAAACATCTAAAGGTTTCAGGACTGAATTAGCTGAAGACGCCTAAAGTTCTGTCTTACAAGATGGTGAAGGAATATTGTGAAAGAAGAGCACACGCCGCTGAGGCTGCTGTCGGTTCATAAAAGTATAAAACAACGAGCCGTTCCAGGATCAAACGCGTAAAAGCTTGTTGTGTTATGAGTCAAAACCAGATTTGCATCTTTGCCACAGGCATCAAGACAATTAGGTGTGTTTATTTTCAACTGACTGAGGTGCATTGAGTTTAACGCTTTAAGAGACAAACTGGTTCTGTGCATGCAAGACTGAGTTTAGTTTTAATTTTTGTCTGTTTAAAGGAATCATGTCAAACTCCTTTAAGATGAGGAGTTTGAGATGCAGGACAAGGCCTGCATCTAAACGTTGCACTTTTAGATGTTTCTCTGCTTCAGCGCCTGGCTCCATCATTAGCTCTGCAGAGGCTGACTGCATGCTAGTGAAGCAATTCAGACATTTAATTCAAGTGTGTAGAACAACAGACACAAATACAAGTCGCAGGACTTCTGCCTTCAAGCAGTGCAGTTTGAGATGACAGGTGTAAAGTGTACTAGGTCTACATGTGTAGTTGCTAAGCAACATGTCAGCTGAGAAAATGTGAGACTAACCAGACCAGCCACAGCGTGACGGAGAGCCATCGGATGTTTGGAGAACGAAGAAGGTCACAGATGTTGTGCACTCTCGTCTCTACAGTCCTGCTTTCATTCTGTGAGAAAGCAGGAACAACAAATGTTTGGAAAGTAGCAATGACATTAATTAGAGTGATTGATTAGCAGTCTTGGCAACTTTCATACCTCCACATTTGGCACACCTGCAGTAGTTGCAGGTTGGACTTTTTACAAGTCTGTTTTTCCCACAGCTTGAACAATCAGAAGCAATTCTACAACATCTTGTTTTTGCATCTTCCTTAAGAACAAAAAGTACTTAGAATATGCACTAACTAATTTTTATCAAACAAACTCCTGGAACCTGCTGAGTATTTTTATAAGAAGGAAAATGCAGGCCCAGTGTCTGCACAGATAATATTATATATAATATTCATTATTTACTAATTATTCCTTTTTCAGCTTTAGACACGATGCTGAGACCAGGCAGGAAATATTTTCTAACGGCAAAGTTTCTCAGCTACAAAAATAATTTCCTTCTTAACATGCAGTGACTAATAAACTATTGGTTTGCTTTAAAACTTGTAAAGAACTGTGTTGTTGCTGTGGGTTCACCTGTAAACATTTTAAAAATATTGCAATATTCCAAATTGCAACCTGTGTCCTACATTTAATTTTTTCCAATTTCCCCATTATAACCAAAACATTCATATGTTTTAATTGGATTTTATGTAATAAACAAATAAAGTATCATGTGTGAATTAGAAGAAAAAGGAGGCATGGTTAACGCATTTTTAAATCTATTTTTTTTTTAATTATCTGAAAATTTTAATTTGCTTTCTTTCCTTCTTCATTTAAACAGATTATAACCTAAAACTTCAGTTACAACCATGTGTGGACTGGTCATCAGGCGTACTGGACAAATGTCTGGTGGGCGTTAAAGGGTCAAACTCATAACGTCACAACAAAAATAAGATGAATCATTTTCATCAGCCATGACAGCATTGGTTGATTTTTCTTGAAGGACATCTTATAGTCCTCAGCTTGTTCTGCATGTCTCCTCTGACAGAGGTTATAAACTTTGCAATCTGAGCTGATGAGTTGGAGAGATAAAGAGTGATGGGTGGTCAGGTGGAAGTAGGAAAGCTACAGGAAAAAAGCTTAAAACGTGTCTGAGGCAGAGACCAGCAACCAGCAGCTCCGGAGCTGCAAATGACTCTTTGGACTTTTCACAACGGCTCTTTGTTACTCCAAACCAACTGACAGCATTCAGCCGGGTGTCAAACCTTCACATTTTGTATAAATAACCATGATGTGCTGGCATGGCTACAAAGGGCAGTGCCAGTCCAGCTTGGGTTACAAAGTATTCACTTTGAGTGAATAAAGTAACATGTGGCTGTAACTGGACAAAATGTCTGCAGTACTGTATATACAGGAATACAAAAGCCAAATATTACAGCTTACCTACAAAATGTAGCAGGACTTATCCAGAGGGATTGAACTCTAAAGCTGTTTGGTTGTGGAGTTCACATAGTGCAGGTGTTGGTGGGTGTTTAATGCTCTGACCTTTAGAGGTCTAAAGATGACAGGAGGAGATTCAACCCTGTTCATCTTGGCAGCGTTCCGGATGATGACCTCGGCTTCCTTGACTCTGCCCTGGGAAAGCAACCAGCGAGGCGACTCTGGGATGAACCTGACTCGTTTTGCAACATGGTGGACAGAAGATGAGAGAAAATGAAGACTTCAGTGATGATGCACAGCTGTTATGGTAGGAAGCATCATATACAAACACTAGCAGAAAACATTCATTTAGGAATCGGTCATGTTTCTGTTCCAAGCAGCCATTTTAACCTTTGAATAATAGAAAATACATTTAATATTTTTCCAATTACTGCACCTTGGTATTTGCATTTGTTGAGGTGACTGAGTTTTTGTGAATGATGCAGTTCCACATCACAGTTAAAGTATTTTATGTTTATGCTGCACTTTTGCTCAACACTGATAGTTTAAACATGTTTAATTGTATCAATAATTGAAATGAAAATCACACCTGTTCATGTGATAACTCATTAAATATCGTGGCAGAGACGGATGTAAACAGTTACATGAAACATATTCATAATTCAGCCTTCAAATGATTATGAACATGGATGGACTAGAAAACGGGAAGCTTCGCATTTAGACTTCTTTGTTTCGCTACAACAAATTAATGAAACATTTATTTTTCCAACCTTTCCTCCAACCAGCTGCTATATTTCTTAAACATGACACATCTAGCTTTAGTTGTTGTCCCATACCTCCAAATCCTACAAACATGTTCTCGTATAGTTTCTGCCATAAAAGTATCGTTAAAAAGTTGCCAACCTGGTTTTTAATTGTCTATCATTCAGAGGTTAAAACAGAAAAAACCTTTTGTTAAACAAGCAGTAGAACTGGATTGAGGGGGAAATCCCTGAAGGAAATCTAGAAATCATATTTTAGAATGAGCTGCAACTGCCAAATAACATCCAAGACAGAAAGAAATCTGAAACAAATCTTCCATGAAAAGAAAATCGACTTGATACGTACCAGAAGAGGGGCAAACAAACGCAGCCGGTCAACATGAAGCCCACCTGAAGCATCCTCCAGTCTCTCACAAAGAATGCAAACAAGGGTAGGAGTGTGTAGCCCACCGCGAACGAAAGACACACACCAGCAGTGGAGAAAAAAGTTCGGACCTGGGGACCTAAAATTTCTGCTCCTGAACACAAAAATATTTATAAGAAGGTTAAGTTTAAATCTGTTTGGGGGATTGTTGTGCACACAGGAACTGACATACCTAGAACAAATGCAACCAGGTAATTGGAAATTTGTGCCACTGCAAGAAGAAAATACAAAACGACAAACATGATCCAGCTTGAAGAGAAAACCTGAATCAGTGTTGTGACTACTTGCAGTCCTATGGTACCAAACATCACCATTTTCCTCCCAAATCTGAAATTAACACAAAGCAGAGAGAGGTTAGTGAACAATTAGTTACATCCTGTTGCATTACTGTAGTGAAAGCCAAACCCTTGTTCTACGTTTTGTTCTGGACCCTCGACTACTGAGAAATGATTACTTGCTGTAGGGATGAAATCTGTTGAAATTTTAAATGATTAGATCTGATTTTATCCAATAGCTAACATAATGAGCCAGCTTGACCAGAGATCTGAAGCTTACTGGAAATGGGATATCACCACAGACATGCCGAGGCAAACATCATCTTTCTCACCCATAAAATGTCAGACTTCAATTACTTTCTCCACTGCTGTTGCTGAATTACAACCATAAGCAGACTACAACTCCAAAACCGAAAACTGACGCCATTATTCTACTCTCACTCTGTTCGCTGATTGTCCTGGTTGAAATTCCACCAAAGAAATCAAATTCAATGGGAGAAATCAAAGATGAAGCTCTGAAGGGGGATGAGAAGTAATGGTTTCATAGAACTTTTGACTTGCATGAAGTTTACCTAAATATTTTCTAGAGTATACATTTTAAAAAACTGTATTTTTTAAATGTAAAAAACCAGAACAGAGATTGCCTCGGGTTAAGTTCAGTTCTTGTAACAAAATATTTAGTCTGCAACCTGTCGGAGAGCTGTCCTGAAACGAAGGAGCCAGCAAGAATGCCAGCGAAAAACAAAGAAGAAGTGAGAGGCTTCTTCCAGCTTTGGTCACACACCAGGTTCCACTGTCAAATAAACACAAATAAGTTCAATTCAGGTCAGTAATTTACAAAAAGGACGAAACAGTAGCATTACCAAATCAGTTAATGGAGTTAATATTGGCCTTTACCCAATTTTATGATAACTTTAAGTGCCCTAATGTACTTTTGGTTTATCCATTTGTGGACCAAAACTGTTGGTCCACAAATTTCCCAGGAAATGTTGGTCATAGATTTGATAGGAGGGGTATCAACTTTTTTATTATTTTTTAGAACTTGACTTGTTGTCACAGCTGAGTGCAAATATCTTCATTAACAATTTCTTTGTTGCATGTTTGGTCGTTCTTATCCTTCACAGAATGGGACTTTTGGGTGTTCATGATACAGACTCGTTCTCATGCAAAGAAAATTATAATTAATTGGTTATAAATATATAAAAACTGTCAACCTTGCATAATGGATTTGGTTGTGTTTTGCAGGGGATCTTTATAACCAAAATTTAAAAGTCTTCCTGTATGTGAACCTGGACAAAATCCAGCATCCCTTAATCCACCCACCTCAGAGACGATGGTATTAGTATACACACTGTGGTCAAACTCCCATCCGTCCAGGCAGCCTTCTTTCGGCACATTGGACAGATTAACGTCCAATCCGGGCAGAAAGCCTCTCTCCGAGTAATTTAATAAATTCTCCACTTTGTATCTGGAGCACTTGCTGGGCACCAAAGCGCCGTCGCGGCTCGCATCCTCCTCCAGCGGGATGCTGCTGTTCCTCCACGCCGCGCTGAGGTTCAGGTGCGCGGGCAGCGCGCAGCGGTGGTCCGGCGTGTCGGCCAGAAACACCATAGACAGCGCAGTGAGTCCATTAGGGATGAAGCTCAGGCACAGGAGGAAAAAGATCCGCCGCTGGAAACGTCCCCATTCTCCCAGGAAAGATGTTGCCGCCTCATAGTCAGTGATTTTGCTGGTGTCAGAAGCTGCAGCGGGCATTTCGAGGCAGAATCCGGCGCATGGATGAATGTGCAGGTTGGGGATTTCTCTGGTTGTGGTTCATTTCCTGCTGTGAATCCGTCCAACCCACAACTCGCTGTGACAAGATTTGAGGTGTTTTTTGTTTTGTGCTTTTCCTTTGAAAACAACTAATTAGCTTCTGATGGGAGTAATTTGTCCTTGATTACGGTGTATCCATAAACTGACACGAAAAGCATTTCATTTGTTGCGTCCCTGGAAATTAAGTTTTAGAGTTTTGCTTTTTAATCAACACCCAAAATTTCTCCAACTTTAACCTAAATAACTTTTTTTTATAGAATTCATTTTCTACCAGACAGCAAATATATGTATCTGCTTTCCCACACTGGCTTTTGAAGAATGTGTGACTTTAAGACCTGGTGCAGTGTGACCTTTTTTTAAACTCTTCTGACTGAATGGAAGAATCGTTTAGATTTGTTTTCCACCATAGAAGATGCCATTAAATTATATTTAATGATTTATGGTCCAGGCTGGGTTAATCTGGGTATAATGCAGCCTGTTTCAGATCAGGTGTTTCTACTCTGGGCAGTGGATGTTTACCCAGGTGCCATTCATTAACATAACTTGACAGCAAATCTAAAATGAGCTTTTCTTCTCTAATCATAGTATATTTCAAACGGTGTGAGACTTCCATGCTCTTGCATGTTTTTTAAATTAGGACAACCTAGAAAAATAGAGCATCCACAGAACTGCTGCTGCCTATAGAAAGTGACATCTTCATCACCAGGTTTGTAAGACTTACTGAGGGTTTTGTTACAAAATTAATATTTTTGTGTAAACAGACCTAAAAGGAGTCCCAATGTGCCTTCATGCTGCTACTTTCCTCTTTTATTTATGTTTTGTTAGAGTATGTAGGTGGAGGTGATTCATCTGGGAACCATAAGCTTTGGAAATGCAATTGTTTAACTCGGCTCCTATTTTAATTTCTCCTTCTTTTCTCTATTCAAGTTACATTTCTGTCCATTTAATTTCTGTTTTATTTCAAGTAAGTTTAAACTTGCAACTGATAAAAGAAACACACCCAACATCAGTAAATTCATGAACAAGTTGTACAGTGGGGCTTCGGTGCAATCTTCACATTATCTTTAAATGAAATAAAAACACAGATAAACATACTTTTATCTTAGAAAGAAATCCAAAATATGTGAAAAAAATGTCAGCGTGACATACTGCTAGAAATCCATTAATGGAGCTTCATTAGTGGTGTGGTGGTACTCTTATTACGTTTAGTTTCAGCAACCAGTCACTGGCTTAAAGGTCAGCTTTTCTAATGCCATGATAATTATCTGAAGGAGGAAAGAATCACAACTACTAGGTCACCTGAAACTTAACAGACCTCAGCAAGTTAAAGTTTAACTGCAAATCCAATCACACAACGGGCCAGCTGTATGGTTTGGGATATAAATGTTACTTAGTAAAGGGTTTAATGTCTTTGCACAAAGAGGAGTGTCTTTTAGTTGGATTCAAAAAAGAGCCTAAACAAAAGACCAAGGAGCCGTGGCTTACACGTTGTTCAATAACAGAAGCTGTGTGGTGACCCTGAACAGAAGATACAGTAGGCATTCAGTCTGAAATACTGTGTCAAGGCTGCTAAAATAGGTCAGGAGTAAAAGTCTGCTTTATTTTTTTCATGTTTAAAAATGTCTGTAATTTTACACCCAAAAGGTTTGTTGTAGTTAGACACATATTTAAACTTTATTTGTCTCTCTCTGGGCTGCACAGTGGCGCAGTTGGTAGAGCTGTTGCCTTGCAGCAAGAAGGTTCTGGGTTCAATTCCCGGCCTGGGGTCTTTCTGCATGGAGTTTGCATGTTCTCCCTGTGCATGGTGGGTTTTGTCCGGGTACTCCGGTTTCCTCCCACAATCCAAAAACGTGACTGTCAGGTTAATTGGTCTCTCCAAATTGCCCCTAGGTGTGAGTGTGTGTGTGCATGGTTGTGTGTCTCTGTGTTGCCCTGCGAAAGACTGGCGACCTGTCCAGGGTGACCCTGCCTCTCGCCCGGAACGTTAGCTGGAGAGGCACCAGCAACCCTCCCGAACCCACTGAGGGACAAGGCTGTAAGAAAATGGATGGATGTCTCTCTCTGCTCCTTGTAGATTCTTCTGATGCTTGAGTTGAAGGCCAACTTGCAGCTACTCTGCAAGAGCAACAAGTTGGCTACAATGGCACATTTCTGTCCCTGAGCTTTTAGCACCCTCTGGTGGAATCTAGAGGAAATGTTTTTAATCTGGTGAAACGCCATTAACAGACCGGAGACTCTGATGCTGTGAAAAGTAATATAAACTAGTTTGTAACTCTAATGTTTCTCTTATTTACTTGGTACATAATGACTTCTACTTCAAACTTTATATTTGCATCTATCCTTCTGAATAAAATAAACTGTCCAGCAGCACATCTGAGATATTCTTACTTTAAGCTACAATTTAAAGAGGTGTAACTAGGAAATGTGTAGCAGGCCAGTTGGAATCTGACGTTCATGGTTGAAAGTCAGCTGTGAAGGAAAAGCTTAGCAGTTACAAGTAGAGATTGATTGCATTAAGATCTTTTCTATGAATATTATCAAATTTGTTTGGGTGAAAATAAGGTCTTTTACGTTTCAACATACATGCATTTTTATTTTTTGCATCTGCTCAATATTTGAAATTTTAGCAAAATATTTCAAAAACAATGTCCATGCTTTAATAATTCAGAAATTCAAACTATTGACAAGAATATAAATTTAAACGTGGAAACTAACGCTGAAAAAAACCCAGCTGCCTTTTCACTGTCACTGCATGGAGCCTCTATGATGCATTGCTTAAGATTTCTTTACCTTAAACCAGTTTAAATGATTGGTGCAGTGTTGAACTGTTTTGGAAAGTCTTCCTGTTAAAGGGAAGTTTTGCTTTTTGGAAAGTCTGCCCTGTATTGATGTGGCCCAAATGAAAATGAGTTTGACACTCCTGCTCTAGGGAGCAGAAATCGGGTTCTCATCGTTTCGTCCACATATGTTTGCTAACCTGCATCGCCCTCTGACGGTAGCGTAGATTAAAGCCTTTCTGTCTTAAAATAATTCTCTGCCTTTAAAATCAGGTGAAGAGCAGACCCAAGGTTTTAAAATGAGAAATGCAAATGTTATTGTCTTGGAGTAATTTTAGTGCTCAGCATGGATCCAGCAGCAATGGGTCGCCTTCACTCCCCACTGGGATTCTCCTTCTCCCTGTTTGGACCATTTCCGACGGCCCACAGCAACCGCGCTGATCCCAGTCTTCATCTAATCATCACTATTAGATTCTCGTCAAATTCTCACATTTTTACATTTTATCACCTGGACTTAAGACCAATTTGATGACCTGCTTACCTAAAAAAAATGACAAAGAGCATTTTGACCTGTCAGTGGTCAAAATGCTTCACCACCCATACTCACAGGTCAATATGTAACTTTAAAGCACAGTCATAATCAAACTAACATCAAAAATAAGGAAAGTCATTACAACTCAGTCAAATGTACATTTTTGAATCAGTTTCAAAAATGCATGATTTATTAGAGAACCGCTAAAAAGGACAGGTTCATGTGACTCTGTTATCAAATCAGAAATTATTTAGACAATCTGACAATTTCACAGTGTTGTATGTAAAACCAAAATTTAAGGTAAAAACTGTAACTTGTATTTGAGTAACTTTACTTTCTAAACTGTTTATTCTGCTACATCATTTTCAGTTTATCAACTATGAAGTTGTATTAATGTAGAGAAATGGTAACAATGACGCACAGCAGAGAACGGTGCAGGTATGTTAATGGTGTTCATGGAAATGTTGGACAAAGAATCATTCAAAAATGTTTTTTTCTGTTTGGTTCCCAGATCAGATGGATTTTCTCATTTCTGCACTTCATGGCTGCTGATTGATTTGAGGGCGGCTCTTCTTGACCAGAGACCTTCCTTCCCCAGCTTTTTCCTCATCTTTAGTGTTTGGTGTCTTCTGACAACATCTGGAGAAACATAAACAGGTAAGTGGTCATTTCACCCATGACTCTCTTTAACCGGTTTCAGCACATCTGCATCCATCACACACATGCTGCCAATTAATCTACATGAAGGACTGACTCATTATCTGAGCTTTCTTTGAAGGCATAGTTCTACTAGCATACGTACATTTCCGAAATCAAAGTAAATAAAAGAAATACTGCACCAAGTACTCTGGTGTTTACCAGGGTAAAGCAATTTTTTAATGAGCCTAACTGACCTAAAACACAAAACTCATAAAAAAAGAAAAACAAACATTTATTTTCAGAGTGTGTAAATGTCTGGTTTTAACTGTCGATGGGAAGAGAGCTGCAGTTCTCTCATTAGCTTCATGTTGACAGCTAATGCTATGATCAATTTATATGTATATTGACAAAACTAATTAAAAAAACATACTTTACAGCACGAAAACACTTTCAAAATCACAAATGAGCTTTTTGCTGAGGGGCCTCGCTTGATTATTCATTATTCTAAAGTCAGTTTCTGTTGCTGGTCTAGTTTTACAGGAAGAGCTCCAACATGATGAGTGTCAGGTTGACAAGATCAGGCCTGGAGGCCTGGAGGGTCAGTCTTACCCGGGGAACTGCTGCATGTGGCTGATTGTGTCCGGCAGCGGCATTCCAAAGCTCTCAGGCAGCAGGAGGCTCAGCAACCCCGCCACAGCGGTCAGGCTTCCCATTAGGATGTAAGGCAGGGAGACCGAATAGGTTCCTGTGTTGCAACATCAAACGGAGGAGAAAGGATGGTGAAAAACAGCCTTGTCTACAATCAATGGACTGTTCAGCTGCTGTAAACAACAAGACAAACAAGTCAGACAGTTACACAGAGCTTTTGTCTGCAAGTGACTGGTTGATGGTGTATTTCTGCCTTGGGCTCCTCTTGGATGTAATATGTGGTTTCCTCCTGGATTACAAAGATTTTAAAGCACAGCAGGTGGCGTTACACAGATACGTCCTCAATTCTAGCGCCCTGCATTTATCTCCATCCATTATCTACAGCTGCTTATCCCTGTAGGGTCAGTAAAGCTGGTGGCCACATCCAGAGACAGACACACACACTCACCCCTATCGGCATCTAACATGTTTGTGGACTGTGGGCTAAAGCGTTAGCATCCTATAAAAACCAAAACATAAACGTGAAGAAAATGTAAATTCCCCACAGAAACCAAACCACAATCTGAGCTTCCGACCTTCTTTCTGCAAGTCGGTAACGACGAGCTCTGGAGGTTTAGTTCTGCCGTTCTTACCGTTCTGCTGACTGAATGGTGATGAGTGTCAGGATCTTGGGTTGTTTTTGGATTTTGGGCTCATAGTTTTGATTATTATCCGTTTGCTTCAGCTTCCTTGTGTCTTTGTTTTCAGTCTTAGTTGATCCAGTTATATTTCGTTTATTTATTTCTTGTGCTTTAGTTATTCTTTGCTTTCGTTAGATTTGTTTTCCATGTTCTCCTGTTTGTTTACTCTCCCTCGTCCCTTGTGCCTTTCTCTCTCTCTCCCTTCAGCCTGCGTTCTGCACTGCAAAAATACAAAAAGTAATATAATCCAGTTTCTAGTGTACATATCTTAGTACACTTGAAATAAAACAAAACTTACTTACAAGTAACTTTTAAACAAGTTATAAGAGCTTGTTTTAAGTCAATATTCCCTTAATATTTTTGAAAGATCTCCAGTTCCATTGCAGATTATGTCACTTAATTCATTTTTCCCCTGTTACAAGTGAAATAATCTACCAATGGAACTAGAACTTTTTTGTTATATTAAGGAATTATTTACTTACAAGTGCCTAAATCTTGCTTGTTATTTGAAAGTTAGTTTTGTCTTTTTTTCAAGTGCACTAAGATATTTGAAGTAAAAATACTTGATAAGATGTAGTTTTTTGCAGTGTGCTCTCTCCCCTCACACCTGACACCTGTTAGCCAATCAGCTCAGGTCTATTGCTCCAGCATTCACCCTCCCAGTATTTAGCTGCCTCTCTTCCACCTCCTCTTCCTCCTCCTCCTCCTTGTTCTTCTTCTTCTTCTTCATTTGCATCATGTTCCCTGGATCCCTGCAGCCTCCTCCCAGTTTTTTGTAAGTTTTTTTGTATTTTCAATTAAAACTCTTTTTCTTTATCTCCTGGTTGTTGACCTGCATTTTGGTTCCTTCCATCATAATAAGATAAACTTTGTCATCCAGTCTTTTTGTTTGAACTATTTCTGACTGCAGATGTAGGAAAGTTCGATCACCCAGGTTTTCACTTGCTCTCATTTCAAGACTGATGAACATAAACACACATTTGGTTTACATGAATGCCAAGTTTTTATTTTCCCAGTTTGAAGAATGCCTTTGTGCCACATAGTCATTCCCCAGAAACACAAATTTGGAAGTTGCTACTTAAAATTACAGCTAAAAACATATTTATTCAAAGGTCTTTTAACATGTTGACACCTGAAAATACTAATAAAAACTGGAAGGGTGTTTTAAGAAGGCAAGAGAGATCAGGAGAAAATCATAAAAACTTGGTGTGATCACGTGAACTGACCATTATGTGGATACATGTATTAGTTCTTAACTGATTAACCTAACAAAGCAAAAGAAGATGGCAGACTTACGTAAATAGATGAAAAATGGAGCAATAATGCTGCCAATTCTGGAGGCCATGGAGCAGGTGCCGACAGCCGTGTTCCTCAGCACAGTGGGGTACAGCTCTGCTGTGTAGGCGTACGCAACGGCAAAGGCAGTGGACACCGCAAACTTCCCCAACATCTCAAACGTTATGGACAGAGCAGCCAGGTCTGCAGCGAATAAAACATGAATTTAATCAGAGTTTATACAACAAAACATGATAAAACTGTGTAAACGGTGATGTCATACGTGCTGGTACGAGCTGTATGATGAGTAGAAACAACCCTCCTGAGGAGAGTGATGAGAAAACACTCAGCCGTCTGGAACACCAGCGAAACATAACCCAGGACAGAACGTAGGCTGGCATCTCCATCAGGGCGGACAGGAAGCAGTTGAAGTAGGCGTTTCCGTTCAGGTTTGCCGTGTTCAGGGAAAGGGCAAAGTAGGCGATGGTGATGGTGTTCCTGAAGCATAAATACAAAAATATTAAATCTTTTATGTGTTAGAATATTTTAGTATTTGTTGAATGCATAATTGCATTTTAAACCAGCTGTAATGTTTCCACTGCAAGTTGCTTTTTTATTTTCTACCTTAGAAATATTCATCCATTCCAACAAATGTGGTTTGTAACTGTCACTCACAACCACATCTTATACATTATTATGTGATATTTACAAAGTTGGGCTGCACAGTGGCGCAGTTGGTAGAGTTGTTGCCTTGCAGCAAGAAGGTTCTGGGTTCGATTCCCGGCCCCGGTCTTTATGCATGGAGTTTGCATGTTCTCCCTGTGCATGGTGGGTTTTCTCCTGGTACTCCAGTTTCCTCCCACAGTCCAAAAACATGACTGTCAGGTTAATTGGCCTCTCCAAATTGCCCTTAGGTGTGAGTGTGTGTGTGCATGGTTGTGTGTCTCTGTGTTGCCCTGCGACAGACTGGCGACCTGTCCAGGGTGACCCCCGCCTCTCGCCCGGCACGCCAGCTGGAGATAGGCACCAGCACCTCCCGTCCCCACTGAGGGACAAGGGTGTAAGAAAATGGATGGATGGATAGATTTACAAAGTTCTACTTAAACCATTTCATATTTTGACAAATCCTAAACATGAAAAATCTTTTGTTATGCTCTATGTTAGGTAAAAAGTCTTGTATTTGTACAAATTATTCCATGAAAACTTGTAGTTTGAAACATGGTTCCTAGTAACACTGTGTGTCCTGTTGATCCACTCGGGACACACACTGCATCCATGCTGTGTAATTGCATAAATCCTGGTTTTCATCATGGCGGCTGCTGCACAGGACTTGACGTGTCTTTGATGTTCACAAAAAGGCTCTGAAGTTTACTTTAGACGACACATGAACAAAAGGCGACACATGGAAGGACTGTGTGCATGTGCAGAACTGTATCTAATCGAAGTGTGTGTGTGTCTATCTAACTGTAGTGTGTGTGTGTGTGTGTGTGAGTGTGTGTGCGTGCGTGTTCCTTGTGTGTGTGTGGAATGTGGAGGCCCACTGGGACTGCATGGACTCACCAGATCACCCACAGCGTGATCGAGATCCAGCGGATGTTTGGAGAACGGAGCAGGTCACAGATGTTGCAGGGCCTCCTCTCCTCGGCCTTCACTCTGTTCTGTGGAGCAGCGGAGCATGAAGAACAACAACAGACATCTAATTAACAAGCTGAGACATCAGCCCAGAGGTACTGTAGCGACGCTGAGGCTTTTGAGTTCGCTGCCACTTGCTGAGGGAACTTGTAGTTTCTACCAGCTTTGTACATCCAGAGGCCAAAACCTTTTTTTCTTCAGTCAGTTGTGAAAAGCAGGCTTCAATCCTTGCCAGTGATTCTCCAGTTAATTTTAATCTGGGCTTTGACTGGGCCCTTTTGCTACTATATAATGCAGTGATCGGCATCTTTACATTGTTGTTCTGCCTGTAATTGTCAGCCCATTGTTCTCCTGACAGGTAAACCTCTAACCTGCTTCGTTAGGTTGGGAAATTGTCTCCTATTCAGCTTCATCTGTCAAAGAATAAAATCTGATCAATTAAATAAAAGTATCCCCACAGGATGATGTTGCCATTACCGTGTTTCCAGTGGGGATGGTTTTTGTTTGTTTCCAGTTTATCATTTCTTTGCTTTCCAGATTGTTTTGTTCCACACATTTCAATGTTCCTTCAGGTTTCTTACTCTTCACATTTATCCACTGGATTTTGTGGTTATAATGTTTTCAAGGCAAGTTGAACATTTTATGCTGCATGTATTTTTGCAAGACAGAAATCCAAATGTAGAGGATAAAAACTGCAACAAAGGGAACAATGTTCCCTTATTGTTTAAAGAACATTGTTGTTTATGTTCCTTTAATAAGAAGAAGCTAATTCCTGAATACATTTTGCTTCCAAGAACACATAAAAACTGAAAATATATTTATATATATTTACATCCATATAACTAATCTAAGTAGTTTCATTCTTGATACTCCAGAGGCTGTTGAGAAATTGACAAATGTGTCTTTACAAAATATTTAGGCTGTAGGAAACTGCAGTAGATGTTTTAATTTCTCTAATGAAGGATGTTCTCACCTGTAAAGAGCTAAAGATGACTGTTGGAGGCTCAATATTGTTCATTTTAGCTGCATTTCTGAGTATGGCCTCGGCTTCTTCTGTTCTCCCTTGAGAGAGCAGCCATCGAGGAGACTCTGGAATGAACCTGCAACAGAGTCAACAAGACAAAGGCTAAATTATTTTAGAGATTAGTGATGAATCTAAATCAATCTGAGCACAAAATTAAATGCAAGAGAATGTATTTCAGAGCCTGATGCAGCAGAACGGCTCTGCAGACACAGTGACAGCAGCTTCATAGACTTCCGTTGTGGAGATATTTTTGTTCAACATTAAAAAATCACATTGATGTCCTTTCTTTCTTTTTTCAAAGTTATTCCAACAGATGACTGTAGTAATATTTGCAATATAACTGGCCAGTTTGTCAAATGTTTTCATAAACACTGAAATAATGTTTTCATAACCCATATGCCCCCATACAGAATGACCTCTTTTAGAAATGAGACTCTAAACCTACCAACTTTGGATGCTTTGCTTTCTTAATCCAACAAGTAAAAACACTTGAAAGTACAAATCCAACATGGAAAAACATCCTGAAAATTCATTCATACTTTTACAGATACTTGTAAATGTATTCTGACCCCTTGAATCTCTTTTTGCATTTTGATGATGCAACCCCAAACCAAAACCATCTTCAAATAAAAGTCTAAAGTGCTGAATGCATTTTCATACCTCTTTTCATCTGACACCCCTGCAGCTAATTGATTTCAGAAGTGAAATAACTAGCAAATGTAGCAACTCTGTCATTTAGTTCAGTATAAATGATGCTGAAATTATTATTTATTCCACAAATGGTAGACCAGCTGAAAATTGTTGACGTGTTCAGTACTTATTTTACCCACCGTCACGTTTGAACAGCACCTGGTGTACTGGTCCATTAATGATCTGAAACGGAGAATGGTGCAACCACAAACACGCCAAGACCTGTTGCTTATCTGAACTGAAATCTGTACCTCAGGGGATTAATCTTATTAAGGCATAACAGAAAATGTTATGCCTTCTAAAAATGTCTTTTGAAGTGTGCAAAAAAGCTAAAATATGTTAAATTGGCAGTCAGTAACAAACCATGCAGATGACACGGCAAACGCATAAAAAACGTTGCGTTGGCCAGATAATAAGGAATTCTTCTGGTAAACATTTAAAATGGTAAAAAACCAGCAATCCACATCACTAAAAGAGCATTCCTGAAACATGGTGGAAGTGGCATCATGCTGCGGGGATGCTGGTCAGAGTTGATTGAAAGATGGATTGCAAAAGACTTGAAACTGGAGCAGATATTCACATAGCAGTAACTATACAGCTTGAGCAGCAAAACATGTGTATGAGTTAAAGCATTGCTTCTCAATTCCAGTCCTCAGGCCCCCCTACCCTGCATGTTTTAGGTGTTTCCCTTCTGCTACACACCAGAATTGTATCTCTGGGTGATTAACAGGCTTCTGCAGTACTTGATGGTCAGGCAATCATCTGAATCAGCTGTTCTGGAATAGAGGCTCATCTAAAACATGCAGAGCAGGAGGGCAGTGAGGACCGGAATGGAGAAGCACTGAGTTAAAGTAACCCAGTCAATGTGCCAAAAGTTGAAAACTGATATCCACAAATGCTCTGCTGATGGAGTGGCTTTTTTTTTTTTTACAAAGAATAATGCAGAAGGACGTCAGTCACTAGACATACAAACCTACTAGAGGCATAACAAAGAGACTCATGGCTGCAGAAACTGGTTCTACAAGGTGTTCACTTAGTGCGGCTGAGTACATGAACACGGCACATTTTACGATTCTTTTTTAGAAAGAAAATCCCAAAAGAACAAACTGACACTTGTTGAAAAAAGTTTAGGGATATAAAAACAATTGAGACCACTGTAAATGCATAAAAGGTTCAAAAATATTTTTTTAGTTTTAAGTATTCACAATTAATTCAATGGTAATGCAATAACCTTTACTAACTACATAATTTATTTCAAAAGGAAAATCTGAACATAAAACATTGTAAAAAACTAATAGATAATTGAATGTAGGACGGATCCAGTAGATTGTCATAATCAGATCGTGAATGGAAATGACAGATTTCATGTAAAGCATCTTTGATTGTCCTAATAAAGCCTCATTTCAGAAAAACCTAAAGGTATTGTAAGTAAATTGTCAAACTCAAACTTCGTAAGAAAGCGGACACAGACATGGCAACATACACCCACCTACCACCAGAGAGGCATACACAGGCAGCTGGGTATCACCAGGGCCAGCAGCAGCTTCCTCCAGTCGGTGATGAAGAACGCAAACAGCGGCAGAAGCATGTAGCCCACACCAAAGAACAGGCAGACCGCAGCCGTGGAGAAAACTGTTCGGGTACGAGGGCCCAGAACCTCCATCCCTCAAAGCAAGGTCATTACACACAAATCTCAGTCACATTCGTTAAACTGGGTTTAAGTAATAATGAGTCATTTGGAAACATTTGAGCTGATTTACCTAAAACAAATGCAACAATATAATTTGAAACTTGGCCCATGCCCACAATAAAATACAAAGCACAGAAAACGATCCAGCTTGGAGAGAACACTTGAATGAACCTGGAGACCGCCTGCAGGGCGATGGTGGCAAACATCACAATCTTCCTCCCAAACCTGAAATTAACATTCAGCATTAATTAATTGGGAAGTAAACAGATTGAATAAAGTGAGGACATGACAAAAAGTCAGTCAATAGACAAATTGACTCTCAAAACACATATTTTCAGCTGTAGACATGAAAACTTGGTGAAAATAAAGTTACATTTATACTAACTGCACAAAGATTTTCTTCTAAGGTGCATTTTTGGGAAGCTAAATAAACTTTACAATATTTACAATATTGTGAGGATATTATAAATATCCTCTCAATAAGAAGATTGACTTTTAAACTGTGATTTGGGTTGAACACTTTATGTATCCTGTTCTAAGCCTCCTACAGTAGATGAATGGATTTTGCTCCATTCATCCAAATAAAACTGGTATAGCTCAGTTTGTACACACCGCCTTGATCACATATTTGCAAAATGTCTCTTGGCTCTTCCCACTTTCCTGAAATCTTTCAACATTTGTCAGGGATGGATTTTTGCTTTCTGTTAGTTACACTTGACTGAACGAGTTAGTTACACTTCAAGTTGCTCGTTTTACTGTGAAAAATACTCTAACAGTTTCAGACAGCAACTTCACGATGTGTCCTGCTGCTGTTTGTAGATTTATCTTCAACACCTATCATGCTCATCTCTGGGACAGGAACCCATTGTTTTCTGAATTTCCCCTCTGTGGGACAATAAGGAATATTTCTAATTTCCTGAACTGAATGATTTCAGTTCAGAAAATCGTTCAGTTCAAAGAATAGAACTGAACGATTCTATTCTTTTACATCAAAAGATCTGGACTTGTGGAGGTTCACTCTTCTCTTGGTGATAACTTATTTGTCTTGTGTGTGTTTAGTCTTAGCTCATGTTGAGCTAAGACTTGACTCGGGTGTTTCATTGTTGAAAGTTTGTGACTGATTGACAGAACAGCATCTTGTCTTGTCAAACAGAAGATATTGTCTTGAGTGTTGGGTAAAGTTCTGTACAATGATTCTCTTAGTCAAAGGTTAAAGATGCAGTGATCAGGTTTTCCTGAGAACTGAGGATTTTTCCTTAAAATCTAACCTGATGGGTCCAATTTTGACAACTTCCACAATTTTGTAAAACATAAGAGGGAAAAAATAAGCTTCAGGTAATTTAATAGTCAAAAAAATGTTATTGTATGTAGTGAGTTAATGCATTTATAGACCAAATATGGGCATTAAGATTTCCTGCATTTAACGAACAGGACTGACCAGTCAAAGAAATCTTGCCTGCTTCAGGATTTTTTAGTTATTTATGTGAGTGCATCACCCTAAGCTTCCCTTCTGTATTCATGGAGAACCAATAGGATACAAAATGATTCATGATTCATCTTTCTCTAAAACTACAAACAGGTCCACCACCTGTCAGAGAGTTGTCCAGAAATTAATGAGCCAGTGAAAACACCACAGAAGAAGATGGAAGACGTCAGTGGGCTCTTCCAACTTTCACCACACACCAGGTTCCACTGCACAGGAAAATAAAAAAATGTGGAAACAAGCAGGATAGATTAGATCAGGAAATCATGCACAGATAAAATACACATTAAGAAAAAAAATTAAATAGGTTTAATAAAAATGATAGTTTGAAAATGCATAACACACAAATATTTGTCAAATGTAGCTAAAAAGGTCTAACTTTTGAGAATATTTGAACAACTACCATATTTTTTAACTATACTAATAAAATTGGATTTCCATAAGTAACCTCATTATAAGATGAAGTAATCTGGTAGGTTTCTATTGCACTGTATTTCCACTGGCATCAGTAGCATCATCCGATGAGTCGGAAGCTGAACCCACCTCAGAGACGATGGTATTAGTATACATGCTGCGGTCAAACTCCCATCCGTCCAGGCAGCCTTCTTTGGGCACATTAGACAGATTAACGTCCGCTCCAGGCAGCAAACCTCTCTCCGAGTAATTTAATAAATTCTCCACTTTGTATCTGGAGCACTTGCTGGGCACCAAAGCGCCGTCGCGGCTCGCATCCTCCTCCAGCGGGATGCTGCTGTTCCTCCACGCCGCGCTGAGGTTCAGGTGCGCGGGCAGCGCGCAGCGGTGGTCCGGCGTGTCGGCCAGAAACACGATGGAGAAGGCGGTGAGTCCATTAGGGACGACGCTCAGGCTGAGGAGGAAAAAGACCCGCCGCTGGAAACGTCCCCATTCTCCCAGGAAGGCGGTCGCCGCCTCGTAAGCAGTGGCTTTGTTGGCGGCGGAAGACTCCGGCAGCATGTTGGATTTGGGAAACGGCGGAATGAATGAAGTCCGGGGTTTTCTGAGGCTGTTCTGCTTCAGCTACAATCCATCCCGCCCTCTTAGGTTTCAGGAGAGTCTTTAGCTCTTTCATTGTAGGTCAAACCACAATTTACAACTGTAAATCCTACAATAATTAACTGACCTCACAAATACAGACTTCTCACAGACTTGAAGAGAGAAAATTTGTACATAGTTCAGTCATTTACTTTTGCTTTTTGCTCATTAACATGTAAGTAGAAAAAAATCTACTATGTTATATTACAACTTGCAGGAGCTTTTCAATGTAGAAATGTACATTCTGTCCCAAAAACCAAATTCAAACAAAAATTTCTAAGTAACATTTGTATTTTTGATAATTATAGAGGATTCAGAGATATCCGAAAATGAATTTCAGGAAGGGAAAGCAGAACATTCCCATCTCTGTCCAGTTGCTGACCAGTAGGAATTGCTTCTAAAAGTCAGAAAATCCCATTAAGTTTGTCAATAACATCAATTAAACTTACATCAACACTCCAGTATAAATGCACACAATTAGATTCACTCAAAGTGTTGATTCTTCTGAGATTTCATAAAACTGATCCTTAAGTTCACTTTTTGGTATTTTTGTTTGGAATTTAATTTTCAGCATCAAAGTCCAGTTTCCAGTTTTCCAATGACACATCATAGCTTCAAAATAAAAATGCTTATTCCTCTTCCCCTCTAATAAATTTAGCAACATTGCCAAATTTATAATAAAAAAGAAACCACACAGGCAGCTCAGCCAGCATGGTTGAACCTCACTTGGCTTAAACAGATCATATAGGAGTAAAACAGAAATTAAATGTTTTATAGCATGCAGTGTTTTTCAGAGTCTAGGAGCCAGAGCGTTTAACTCAGAGGTTACTGGTCCCAACTAAGAGAAACTTTGACATTCAGTCAACAATAACAGCAAATTAATATTTTAACAGCTTGCATTTTGCAATCATTACACAAATAAAAACGGTGACCTCATGTTGGCTCACAAAAGGGGCAAAGTGTTATTGAACCCAAGAGATTCCAGGAAAACCGTCCTGAGTAATAAATGCCCACTGTAAAATGAGCAGAGCTGTATTTAAGATAAGTATGAACAATACATATTTATGTCTAAATAAATAAGAAGACTGTTTCAGCTCCTCGCTTTATCTTCAAGGTTAACCCAGAAACCGTTGTGAAGAAACCTCCTGTGCCCATTTTCTCACAGCTTGTTTCATAGTTGATCAGATGAGCTTTTATTTATTCTGTTTATTTTTCTCCATCCCAGACATGTGGATTACTCCTGTTCACCAAAGACAAAACACAATCTCTCACTTGAAGATATATGAGACAACTAACCTCAAACAAACACAACAACCGAAGGGAAGAACCCGACCCCGACCCCGACCCCATCCCCATCCCCGACCCCGCGGGGGGAACATGCTGCTGTTTGGTCTTCAGCTATTTGTAGATTTGGAGTCATCACCTGTCAAGCACAAGCTGAAACAGGCTTCGTTTCTCTGCCTGTGGATGGCTGAGAGTTTACTCTAAAGTCCCTGAGGTCAACTTATTCTCAATACTCAGATCCAGTATTCCAGTTCAGTGTCCACTATCATTAAAAGCTGCAGAGTGTCAGCTATCTTACTCTTTAAACGTTTGAGTAAGTGAAGTTTGGAGGTCATGTCAAACAGAAAAATAGTCATTTGTCCTAATCAAAACCAACCCAGAAGCCTCATTCTTGTCTAAGTGAATGTTAAGGTATCTTGGGAAAACTACAACTTAGCAACTTAAAGGAATTGACTGAATTGTTCAATGACTCTAGAAAAATCAGTTCAATTTAAACTGTGAAGAGAAATGTTCTGCATGTAGGATTATTATAAGTAAGTCCCCACTCCCATTTGCAACCAAACTCCAAAACCACCCAAAACCTTAAAGGTGGCAGGTCCAGAAGGAAAAATGTTCTCGTGGTTTTTTGTTGCTTGTGTTTTACTTTACTTGGGTGAACAACATTTAGTTTTCAAAGATGGATGCTGTATTTAAATAAAGAAAACATTTGGGGGCAACACATGCTACCAAGGCAGCAGGAGGCAGGGTTCCAGTCGTCCACAAGGGGGTGCTGTGGACACAAAGACATTTACAAACAAATCAGTTATAAATTAAAAAATAAGACTTGGCAAGTTTTTAAATATGCTCTGTTTTCATTTGATGTTGCACACGATGTAATACAACTGCAGTAAGGTAATTTTATGTCGCGCATTTTCAGCAGCAAGGCAGTTCAAAAAGTGCAGAAGATCTGGCTAAGCAGAACCTAATTTCTGGAATATTTTTCCAAGTCCATTAAAACACAAACATACACAGTTTATCCCCAAATTATTGTCAGATTGATAATTAAAGTCCATCCAGTATTTAACATGCTTATCCTTGCATGGTCAGCTGGTGCCCATCTCAAGCTGTCTGATAATTAAAGTAACAGTTTAATTTTACCAACATTTTGTAAGCTCTAAAATAAGCTCTAAAATAAACCAGACCCTTAATGGTTTGACTGAATCCTTGTGCTTGTATATTGTGTCACGTGCACACAGTCGAGCCTCTGACTGTGTGCACTATGATCCTCAGTATCAGGCTAGTAACATCTGGTATTAAAGCACATGTTAATGATTACACACACTGCAACAGACTTCATCACACACAAAATAAACTCAGCAGGAACTGATGCTGATCCTCACAGACTGTCGATGGTATCAATTATTTTATAGTGAGAAACATGTTAAAAACAAAAATACATTTTCCAGTGGACAAAAAAATACATAATTCTCTGGAGGGAAATGAATTTAAAGGCAAAATGTAAGTAAACATGTCAGCAAATTAAATTCTGCCATGAAACTTGACGGTAATCCAAAGAACATTGTGTTGCCAGCCTGCGTATCTGAAACAGGAGACTCTTAAAATATTTTTTGTTTTAGTTTTATGCAATTGGACCGTTAGATATTTAATATTAATCTCAAGAATTTCCCAAAATGCACATAAGAAATCTAAAAAGCTGAAGGAAAAAAACTTTCAGTAAAATTTAATAGCAAACATTCCCGGATCTAACTGTCCAAATAAATTCACAATGAAATCACATCACATTATCCCCAAAATCCCTAAAATGACATCATGAGACCTAAACTAGACTATTGCAAATGATGATATGGAACTATGTACCTCTGCAATCACAAGTTTACCAGAGAGAAGTCGGGCAAAGACCAGCAGTCCTGGTAAATATTATTTGGGCAGATTAATCCAAACTTGAGCGATCTGGACATCAAAACAGAGGAAGCGCTCGTCTTTAACCTAATCCTAATCCAGCATACCAGGAGAGGAACTGTGAAGTCAGTTTGCTGCAGCTGAACCCAGCCAGCTCAGCATCATAAACTTTACCATAAACTTTACTTTGCATCATGGGGTTTGAGGAAAGAAATAAAGCTGTTGCAGAGGTTGGAAAGAGCAACATGACAAATCTAACAAAAACAACCTGAGAATAAAAAATGGAAAACCAGGTGCTGGTATAAACAGGAAGCTCTATATATCTATTAACAATGCACAATATATTGCCCATTTGTCATGTTTTAACATGTCTTTATGGATCGGGTGTGTAAAACTGGGCCGATATTACAAACCGATGTTTGCTTCTGTTTGGTTTCAGGAAACTGTTAGCATGTGGTATTTGCAGGTTCATGTAACGGTGATGGTGGTACAAGATTGTACGAGTGTTTAACTAAAGCAAAGAAGCAACATAGGTGGTGTGTTTGCTTTTACACTATCAAAAGTGTAAGAAAATCTAACCTAGATATCAGTTATTGGCCTTATTGGTGCTACATCTGTGCTTTCCTAGAGGAATGCAGGAGACCTGCAGACAAGAAGCACCTTATGGAAGTACTTTTAACCAGTAATGGGATAAGATGTCCTAACTTTTTCCTCAGCTGCATATTTGTTTTATGTCATTTATATTATAATTTTATAGAGAAACTTTTCCCCCCGTAGTTTAAAATGTCAGAATACACAATAGTATCTAAAAAAATAATTTCAAAAGACCAGAAAACTGAACAGGGGTCATGTTTTCACAACTAAACCATTTCTAAACTTTGAAGTCGGCTGACAACTGAGATCAGATTCAAAGGTTTGATTATCTGTCTATGCAGGATAAAAGACTCAAATAAGCATGTTCTAATCTTATTAAGGAACAAAGAGCTGGAAACTGCTGAGCACAAAATGTCACATTACTAAATGTAACATTTAGTAATCAGAGTGGAAATAATGCAAACAATCTGGAGACTCTGAGCTCTATTGTTACCACACAGTCTGATGATTAATAATCAATGCACTGATTAAACTAATTGATTTTAAAAGGAGTGTAGAAATTCCTTAAAATCATGTTGACACATTAATTCATTTGTAATCCAGAGGTTGTTCTTCACATCTGTTGGCTGTTTTCTAAATGTTTGCGTCTAGAATGCTAAAGTCCATGAAGCGGTGCAGCCCTCAGTCCAGTCCTGCAGCAGAAGGCACAGACGTTTTCTCTGTGAAGTTTATTGAATTATTTCTGAGGAAAACAGAAAAACCTGCAGTTGGACGTCTTGAACACGACACACAGCAAAAACCTGACTTCATTGGGAACATCTGTTCCCTAATTTTGCGGGTAAGCCACCAACACAGAAAGCTTTATTTAGTTAAAACTGATTATATAATCCGTTAGCAGTGGCTGCTGTGCAGGCAGAATTTAACGTCTCCCTCTAGAGTTACAGTCTTTCACTGCAGAAATGAAGATCTACACATACAGTAGGTCTACTTTTCTTGTTTTCCAAAGACACAGTTGTAAAAACATCAATGCACATTCTGACCCAACAGATTCCACAAACGCTGCTCTGCAAAATATGTGTGGTTTCTCAGGGACCATGTGAGTTAAGAGTTTATCTTTAAGATAGCAAAGCAAACATCCAATTGATACAGTTTCAGTAGGACTTTCTATAAAGGCAGGTTTTCCCCCCAACAGTCTGTTTTAACACAGTCCAACAAGAGTCTTAGCGCTACTTAGCAACATTTAGAGTACAGTCATGTGGACGACTTGGAGTATTTAAAAGTGAGGAATGCTGTTTAGAGAAAATACCACAGCAGGAACTTTTTCATGGCCGTGTAGGTTGCAGGGTTCGTACAGTAGAATAACGACTCTGGAGCTTTAATTTACTTTACTTCCAGCAAATCAAATCACTTAGTGAAGGCTCCGAGTGGGTCAACTGGCCTTAGAGAAGATTTTGATTTGGGATAGAAACTTGCGCTGCACACAGCTGGTTTAATACTCACAGGACTTGGAAATGGAAATTTTTCAATTCTGACTCCGGCCCACCGAGGGACCCAGTCCACTCTACCCCACAGAGAGCTCAACCCTATAACTCTGGCACTGAGCTGAGGAGGGACACCACACTTCACTGTGAACAAGGAAGGGGGGAGATGGGAGACTACGATGAGGAAACTGCATTTCTTGGACAAATCGGTCCTTACTTCTGGCTCACTTTCTTCCTCTTGAACACAGTTTTTGTATCAACCGGATTCAACGGACTTTACATCATCTTTGCAGGAGCAGCTCCAAAACACAGCTGTCTGGTTCCAGATGTCAACCTGACGGAGGAATGGAGAAATGCCATCATTCCCTCCACAACAGTGGGTGATGAAGCAGTTCGCAGCCAGTGCAGCAGATATAATCTGGCTGCGGTTAAAAATCTCTCTGACCAGGGTTATATTCCTGGGAGGGACGTTAATCTCACTAATCTGCCACTAGAAGGATGTTTAGATGGATGGAACTACAGCAAAGAAGTTTACCAGTCCACAATAGTCACTGAGGTCAGTACGAAGGTCCATTTCATGTTGGTTTTCTCATGTCCTGCTGGGTTTTTTAGTTTTGTTTCTAATCTTTGTGTGTCCGCAGTGGAACCTCGTCTGTGACAACCAATGGAAAGTTCCTTTTGCATCTTCAACCCTGTTTGTGGGATATCTGTTTGGCTCTCTAATCTCAGGACAACTTTCTGACAGGTATTTCATCCAATTCAAGAAATCTGTACAACTTTTAACTCTGCAGAGCGTGATTTTCTGTTCAGAACCATTTTATACGTTGTGGCATCAGACACGTGTTAATGGCTGTTGCTTTAAGAAAACTGAGTTCTGATTAAACCACCTAGTGAAGTCTGCTGAAGGTTTCAGATCCGCTGCTGACAAAGACAACAGCGCCATCTTCTGTTGTGGTAAATGCATTTTTAGTCGGGTTATTTGGAGCAATTTTTTTCTTCACGTCACAGAAGAAAAAAATACTACCACATATAATGTGGTAGTATTATATTCATAGGGCCTTCATTTTTTAATATGCTGCCTCCCTATAAAGTAGCAGAGTTAATTTATTTCATTAACTGAGAAACTTGTACATTTTTATTTATCATTACGCACATAGTGATATATTTTAAGATTTTATTTAGTTCATTTTCATCATTTTTACAGGTAATGAAAACTAAAACTGTTCCACAGACAATTGGAATATTTCATAAAACCAATTAAAATGTCTCAACCCAGAAAAATCAGCCAGCTGAGGTACTAAAGAAGCCCAGATTTTGTTCTCAAGAAGAGGGTTGACCCTTATTTAACCCTCAGAGATCTGGCTGCAAGGGTCAAGAGGTCAGCAACCCATGACCTTCCTATTGCAAATACAAAAAGCTGATCATGAGCAATAAAATGGTTCAGGGTTCCAGACAATTTACCAGGTAACAAGCCCAAGTGTTGACATCACAGTTACAATCAGAAACACACACATTGTTTAACAGATTCGTGTTTTATAAGATTGAAGAGTTCAACTCGCGCTAGAAACTAAATTACTTGATGTTGTATTTTCAGTGTGAAAATGTCAGTTTAGCGCTGATGCAGTCCACACCTCTAATTCTTCACTCATGCTACTTGTTTAAATTTTCAACCAGACTTTTTCCTACCACTAAACTTTAACATGGTTTCAAACTGCTCTTTACATAAAGCCAGTTGCTTCAGTCATTACTTGATGGTACATACACTCCTTCAGAAAACTGCCTGCTGAGAAACTGTCATGTTAGCAGTTCTCTCCAGAATTATCTTTCAGAATAGGAAATAGTTTTTCTTTGTAAACACCTGTTCAAAATGTATTTATTTTAATGTATCTCCAAAATATTTCTATATGAACATAACTCTATATGTAGTGTCTTCAAAGAATTTGTATGAACTTTTGGAAATGTAAATCTACTTTCAACTGCATGTCTAGTTTGATAATCATGTACATTAGTGGTTAAAAAAAATAAAAAATGTAGAATATAAACTGGCTTTTTTGAATTTATGCTTCTTATGAGTAATAATTTAACCTTTAACCAGGATAATCCAATAAACATCATGCTGACATTACTTCAAAAAAGACATTTAGTGCAAACTTAGCTTCTTTATTTTGAATTATTGTAGTTGATCTAATTGCTGCAATATGTTTTAAATTCAAAGCTAATGAGATGAACCTGTTGTTGTCCTCCAGGTTTGGAAGGAAGAAAGTTGTCTTCATCTCTCTGGGGGCTCAGTCTCTCTCGGTTCTGCTTCAGTCTTTCTCCCAGTCATGGAGGATTTTCTGTGTCATGTTCCTGTTTGTTGGAGCCTCTCAGATATCCATCTATATCTCTGCATTCGTACTGGGTAAGTAAATATGAACCTATAATACTTGTTTTTCAGTGCATTTTATGCTTTTTCTTTAATCCTCTGATAGGTACGGAGTTGTTGAGTAAAACCATGCGAGTCCTCTTTACAACCCTCGGGGCCTTCCTCTTTTACTGCATCGGCTACATGACTCTTCCTTGGATCGCGTTCGGCATCAGAGACTGGAGAACCCTGCTGGCCGTTCTGTCGGCAACCTCTGTGGTTTACATCCCTTTGTGGTGGTAGGTTTGTCACGGAACGCATCGATTTCTAGAATGATGCTCAAAATGTGATGAATGTTTTAAACTATTTGTTCAGGTTCATCCCAGAGTCGCCTCGGTGGCTGATTACTCAAGGAAGAGTGATGGAGGCAGAGGTCATAGTGAGAGACGCAGCAAGGAGAAACAAAGTTCAGGCACCGTCAGTCATCTTCAAAGAATCAGAGGTGAGATTCGGCTCAGTCCGGTTACAGATGCTGTGAAACCGCAGTGTGTTCTGGTCACGTCCATGTTTAGGGTCGGGGTCAAAGGCCTCTCACATGAAGCCTCATCTCTGGTGTGCTTTTCACAGAAAGAGATTTAAACACAGAGGAAATCACTGAATGAGCGACAAGCCGGGCTGAATTAATAAAATTGTTTGTCACATTAATTTCTTTATTGTTTTGTTGTTTTCTGCTAGTTTAAATGAAAATGGTTCAACTATTCTCCACCAGCTCTAAGAAGGATGTTCACGGATTCCAAAGTTATTTTTAAAGTCAAGTTTTAGGATTTTTATGACCTTCCTGGATACTTCTGCACAGGTAGAATGTGATTCAGGATGTATTTATCTATTATGCTTAGATTCAGTTGGTGCATTTGTAGCAGGACTTGAAAATGTTTGTTCACAGATTTTCTACATCCTGTCAGGTTGAGCCATTGCAGAACAACGGACAAAATATGTGCAAAACATACAAAAGAACTGCGGTGCAAGGGAATATAGATTTAGGGTGAAAAATACACACCATTTTCTATATTAATTTTAAAAACATATATAAATACAGTATTCAAAACTCTTATGTTTGTTGTTAATTAAATTTTTGTGAGTATTATTTCAAAACTAAACGATGTCATCGTTGCCTCACTGCGGGACAAACAAAAACATGCATGATGAATTGGAGATATTTCTTTGCACATGTGTTTAATTTTAGGTTGAGGAAATTCCACCTGGGAAGAAATACACCATGCTGGATGTCCTGAAGTCCAGCAAACTCAGATGCATCACACTGATGTGTCTCCTTTTGTGGTGAGAATAAAAGTTTTTAATTTAAACATTTGATTCTCTGGGGATCAGAAAATGATCATTTATGGATAAATGAGCGAACAATTGTTGTACATAATGAGAAAAATATACATAAATATAGCTATCTGTCCCTTAAAATCTGGATATAACCTTAAATGTAATACTCTCTTTGTCTTTTCAGGATGGCGATAAACATTGGGTATTTTGGTTTATCCCTGAACACTTCTAACCTGAGTGGAAATCCTTTTCTAAACTGTTTTTTATCAGCAATTACTGAAGTACCCGCCTATATAGTTTCTACCTGTCTGCTGAGGAAATGTCCAAGAAGAGTAATTCTGTCAGCCTTCCTGGTTATCGGAGGAGGCGTTCTTCTGCTCATCCAGTTCATCCCTGACAGTAAGACTTCTTAATCTGATTACATTATAGAACATTTTAGGAATAGGAACACTTTGGCTAGATGGTAAAGTTACCAAAAAACTTTCCTTTCAATGTTTAAGATATCGTTCTAATGCTTAAAAGGGGTGTAAAAAGAAAAAAAATATTGTTTTATAAGCTATTTAATCTTTGAAAAGTTGGGTTTTAATTAAAAAAATCACTATTTTATGAAATTTGCATATTCTCTCAAACATCAGATGAAGAATGTGTAAAAATAACTTTCTTCCATCAGCACAGCGATCATGTACTTCAGATTATTTACTCATGTTTAACCTGGGCAACGTTTAGCTTGTTATAACTGACTGTTTTCAAGGTGAAGACCTGTAAAGTTGTGCTGGCTGTGCACATGTGCACGATAAACAGCTGTGTCAGGTAAAACGCTCAGACATTGCGTTCAAACTGATACCTGACTGCTGACTCTGCAACTCAAAGTTTACCAGAAGACGAGAAACGGGTTGATTATGTAAGCGACTCACATTCTGTGTTTAAGGTGATTTCAGCTGAAGTAAAAGTGGCAGCAAACGTAAAATACAAAGTAAAAACTGTAAAGCATGGTTAAAAATGTCCTTTCAACTGTAAAACACAAAAGTTTTCTCCAAAATAGATTGAGTTTATGACCCCAAACACATCTGTTTTCAGAACTTGCTCTCAACAGTTAGTCTTTTTGAGCACCGGATTCATTCTGTGCTCAACTGCATCAGCATAAACTAAACTATTAATCTGTCTTATTCCTCGTAAGCTCTACATTATGTTGCTCTGGCTCTGGAAATGACTGGGAAGTTTGGCTTCACCATGGCCTTCACCATAGTTTACATCTACACTGCTGAGATCTACCCCACTGTGCTCAGGAACGTTGGCATGGGAATGTGCTCCTCTGCAGCTCGCATCGGCAGCATCACCGCTCCGTATGTCGTCTACTTAGGTACTGCCTGCCTCTGGTGATTTCACAAGGCAAAAAGCATCTGACGTACGCCAAATGTTCAATGTCTGACTTATATCCTCATATCTACAGGCACATATAACAAAGTTCTGCCTTACATTCTGATGGGAAGCCTCACCATCGCCTCTTCTGTGGTTAACTTCTTCCTCCCAGAGACGTTCAACAAAGATCTACCAGAAACAGTGGAGCAGATGCAAGAATGCCAGGGGTATTCATTCATTCATTCATTTATTCATTCATTCTGGAGTTTGAATAGAAACTGCAACCAGTTTCATACTTTGTGGGATTTTTTCATTTCTCTGCAAAAATATGTTACGTATAGCTACAATTAAATACAAATAATCTGAAAATTAAACATAAACAATTGTAAAAAACCTTGATTTTTACAGTGTGCCCGTTCTGAGCTTACCTAACGTCTAGATAAGGTGATTGAAGTTATGAGTTATTTCAGAACTTGACCTTGAAGTTGGTTTGCAGTGAAAACAGACAGACTTTCAGATAAGACTTCAAACGGCTTCTCTGTGATAAGAAGACGTCGCTTTGATAACCTAAACCTGGAAATAAAAACAGCACATCGCTGTAACAACATGTTAAAATGTATAAAAAACACAAAATTTAGGGGTTTTTTCTCACTGTCTGACAATAAAATAGTTTTAAATGTTGTCATTTTACATAAGTTAGGATTGTCTTTTTGTTTATCTAAATCCAGAACCTTGAAAGACATTTCCCCATCTTTTTTAAGTTTGAGCGCATTAAACTGATGTACATTTTTTCAACTAATTTTAAAAATATACTCCATGCAGGAAGTACACAGTGTCCAGAACATGATATGAAATGTTTGTACAAATTGGCAAAATACCAGAGAAATGTATGTGCACTTATGAGATTACTGACTTTAATTCTGTCAAATGGCAAGAAATCAGACATAAGAAATATTAATTTTCACTTTGATTTTGAACTGTTACTAATTTTGTATTTCTAAAATACATTTTAGGTTCTGTGGACGATCTGAAAAGAAGAAATATTTTCAAAATGGAGAATCACGCAATCGACCATTTCTACAAGAAAAACCTGAAGTGCAAACATTAAGCCTTTAGATTTAGTTTTATCTTAAGGAAATAAAACTTGCCTTCGTCTCTCAACAGAGATTTGTAAATGAATCTTATAAAATGTCTGCTGGGGATAAAAAAAAGGCAAATACTGATGGTGTGTTTGGTTTATTTTCACTTTTTTTGTCTTTCAGGTGTAATTTCCATATTGTACACATGAATTTTCTCCACTCAAAACCTGATAACTTGACTGGATATTATGAGAGAACAATGTTGTTAATGTTATTTCTTTAGTCCTCCAAGCTCAAATGTTGTTTAATTATTTAGAAAAGTGTATTGTGATCTATGTATTATTTTTGAGATCATCTGAATATTCAAGTCAGATATGACTAAATAGCATAACTTTGTTTTATGGTGGATTTACCAATTTACTTCTTTAAAGCCGTTAGTGTCGCCTGCCTGTTTGTGCTTCTCCTTTTGCTTCCTGCTCTTTTTTGCAGAAGATTTGATAATTTAAATTGTTAATGACACTCTTTCCCCAACATTTCAGTCTTTTAAATACATCCCGAGTCTTTGGACAGAATTCCACGGCCTCTCCAAACCCTCCAGGAGTTTTGCAGGAAACTATAAATTCTGAAGCTGCAGATGAACTGACATTTTTTCTAAAACATTTTTTGGTCACCAAGGTCATTTATGGCAGTATTTGCACAAATCCTGTATCGAAGCAACATTGTTACATTTATTTTTGGGTTGGTAGGTTCCCAACAGGGCTGCACAGTGGTGCAGCTGGTAGAGCTGTTGCCTTGCAGCAAGAAGGTTCTGGGTTCGATTCCCGGCCCCGGTCTTTCTGCATGGAGTCTCCATGTTCTCCCTGTGCATGGTGGGTTTTCTCCAGGTACTCCGGTTTCCTCCCACAGTCCGAAAACATGACTGTCAGGTTAATTGGCCTCTCTAAATTGCCCCTAGGTGTGAGTGTGTGTGTGTGCATGGTTGTGTGTCTCTGTGTTGCCCTGTGACAGACTGGCGACCTGTCCAGGGTGACCCCACCTCTCGCCCAGAACGTTAGCTGGAGAGGCAGCAGCAACCCTCCTGACCCCACTGAGGGACAAGGGTGTATAGAAAATGGATGGATGGATGGATGGATGGATGTTCCCAACATTACAGTAAACCAGCATGAAGGAGAATAAAGATTAAAATAATCGCATTTAGAGGTGAGGAATAATATGAATTTCTATGCATTGGAAACAATTCAGTGCCTTGTTTTGCTTTCCAGGCTTTCCTGGAATGATGTGGATTATCATTTCAGCACAATAAATAACCTGGACTTTGCTCCACTAAAATTCTCAAGATTATTCTAACAAATTACCCTATTTATCAAAGCTGTAACTTAGAATACTTTTCACAATAAATCTGTGCCTTAAGTAAAAGGCATCAGGTTTGTTGTGTTTAATCTTCTTTATGGCTTACTATCCTTTAGGACTTTGGTCCTTAAACCAGTTTATGAACAACCACAACAAAGCCTTGTGCAAACGTCCTGATCTCATCATTGTTTAACTTGCTGCAATGAAAAAACAAGTATCCATGGAAACGGATAGTTTTCATCACTGTTTTACATTCATATGAGAATTATTTACGTTTCTTCGAAGAATTCTTCAAAGGATAAGTTTAAATAATGAATTTGTAATGTTTTTAGCCATACGAAGTAAATTGAACCGAAGATAAATCAGATAATCATGTTTTACAGTGCTGTATGTCCCAGTGTGACCTCCCACATTTCAATGGAGGAATCAGAAAATGAGCCCAGCTTTAAGGTCCAAACCACACTGCATGACACAGAGCTGTGCAGAAAAACACGCTGTGCATATCAGCCTAAAGGACTTTATTATCTTCCTTTTTCTCTTAAAAATGACGGAAATCAGTCAGGAAAAAGACGACCAAAACATCCGGGACTATGACACCATCACGTCTTTCCTGGGATCCTGGGGACGCTTTCAGATGAGGATTTTTTTGGCGTTGGGCATCAGCATCCTCCCAAACGGATTTACTGGGATCTACATCGTTTTTGTAGGTGCCACCCCGCCTCATGAATGCCAGATTCCTGAGAACAGCAGCATCAGTGAGATGTGGATGAATGTGTCAATCCCACTGGAAACAGTGGATGGAGTCACAAAGCGCAGCTCCTGCTGGAGGCTTAACCTGGAAACAGTCAGGAACTACTCTCAAAAGAACTTTATCCCAAATGTGGATGTGAATGTGAGTGAAATTCCCCTGGAGACGTGTCTGGATGGATGGACGTACAGCACAGAAGTCTACCAGTCGACTATCGTTACAGATGTAAGATTGTTTTATTCTGAAATATTCAGAGTGGATTTTACAGTCTTTTTCCTTGAGGGTTTTTTCAAAGCTTGGTTTAAAAGTTTTAAATGTAAATGAGTATTGTACTTTAGTTAGATTGACGCAGAAATTATGCATATTGAAAAACTACTCTAATTTCACTGAAGTCTTTAAGTTTCAAATGTCTTTTTCCAACAAATAAATATTTTAAAATAGTTTTGGCAAAGTCCTGTCCTGCAGCTTTCAGAGGCAATGAAATGGTTAATCAGCATGTCATTCAGCTCTGCAGAGGCTTGATAATTAGCTATTCATCTTATTTTGGTGTTTTGGGAAAACGAGGCATCTAAAAGTTTACAGAATCTGCTGAGGAATGGATCAGGCTCTCCTGCTTTCAAATGTTCCTGTAATATTTCAGTGATTTAAACGTCAAGTCCAGTTCAAGTTCTTGCAGGAACAATGTCCTGCTGGTGCCAAGCTGTTTTGGTTGGAGGTTTTAAAAATCAAGCTCAAACACAAATGTTTTTTCTTACATAGTTATTAATAAAGAAACTTGTAGAATAAGAAAACATTTCTGTGTTTACAGTGGGACTTGGTGTGTGAAAATGCTTATAAATCTCCACTGACCACCTCTATTCATTATGTTGGGGTGCTGGTGGGAACCATGGCATCAGGCCAGATGTCTGACAGGTATGTATCTTTTCAGGATTTCTCTTTAAGCAAACAAATTTTCCCATCAGAGGAAACTAAAATGCCATCTTGCTGATCCAACCAGTCGTGTTCCACAGGTTTGGAAGGAAACCGATTCTTTTTGTCATGATGGCTCTTCAAACTTTAGCAACGACAGCACAGATCTTCTCACCCAGCTGGGAGATCTTCACCTTCATTTTTTGTTTTGTGGGAGCTGGAGGATATTCCAACTACACTATAGCATTTGTTCTGGGTATGTTGTTTAAGAAAAACAAATCGGCTAATAATATTGTTCAATGTTAGGAGCGTTTCTACGTATAATAAGTTAGGACAAACGAATTGTGCACATTATTAAGGGTCAACTAAAATGTATTCACGACTGCGCAGAAAATGTGCAGTTTAGCATTTTCTGCTAGCAAAGTTTTCAATTAGACTTGACCAAATAAGAAGAAAATCTGTTATTGGTTTGTTTGGTAGATTTATGTCAATAAATAGAGGAAAAGTCTCTTTTTCTGACAGGAAACAAAATGAGACTTTTTGTTTTTGTAAGATAATTTATTACTAAATTATCTTAGTTATAATCTCTCTTGCCAAGAGATTATAACTAAGATAATTTTGCAAACTTGTCAGTCATACAAACAGAAACATTAATCTGAAAGCATTAATACCTCAACAGAAAATAATTTATAAACAGACCAATGTGAACTGGACGGTTCACATTGTCGCTATCAACTGATGGAATATGAAACCAGTTGATAAAATGTGTTTGCTAACTTTTGTACACAGCGTTGTAAAACATTAAATAGTTTTGATTTTTAGGATGTTTACAGCAAATGTTCTTATTTTTAAAGATTCTCTGTATGAAACCTGCAGGATCTGAAATTCTCAGCCCCAAAACTCGGGTTGTTTTCTGCTCCCTTGGCGTTTTTATGGGCTCAGCTGTTGGCTACATGCTAATGCCTGCTGTGGCCTACTTCATCCGTGACTGGAGAATGCTGCTGATAGCAATGGCTGCATCTGGACTCATCTACATCCCTCTGTGGTGGTAAGAGAAGGAAAATATAATAATTATATTGTTTTATATATTTTCTTTTTTGTACTTTTGTCTTCACTCCCTGCACTTCAACATTTGCTTATGTCAATTAGACTATATGGGCCATCGTGCTCAAAAAATAGCCTTAGGATGTTGGATGCTAATTTGTTTATAAATTAGTTTTTTTTATCATATTTGGATTAAATAAACAAAAATAAAAAGCTGTTACAAATTGATGTTTGATCATATTTGGAGGATAAAACATTTGCGTGAGAATGCATTTCTAAACCTTTAAAATGTGCAGTTAATGTGGTAAAACCAGTACATGATGTGAAGTGAATCATTGTCCAGAACCTCAGGCTTAACTAAAACTACTTTGGTTTATTTATTATTTCTACATGATATATGTAAAATCTACTTTTACCTTTGTTTTTCTGTTGTGACCTCTTGAGTGAGTTTTTCTGTTAAACTAGGTTTTAAAAGCATTCATTTTCTGTGTCAAATCTTAGTTTATCTTCTTATTATTGTCCACAGAAGAAAAAATATTTTCATGTTAGTTTCCAAAAAACAACCTTTAATAGTTTTGACACTTGTGTGCTAAAACCACAAACAACCAAAGATGCATTTGGGAACATTTATAAGAACTTCGTCAGGAACTGATGTGCGGCTGATGTTGTGTGTTCAGGTTGCTCACAGAGTCGCCTCGCTGGCTGCTTTCTCAGGGGAGAATAAAAGACGCTGAAGAAATTATTATAAAAGCTGCAAAAATGAATAAAGTAGAAATCCCTCAGGATATTTTTAGACCAGCTGAGGTAAGTTTACCCTGAGCTACATTACTACAAAGACACAAAAATACCACTAAACCTTTGTAGCGGTTTTGCGTTGAGCTTGAAATCAGTGACCATTGTGACAAAATTGTGACCATTTTTTCTTTTAGTGCATCTTCAACAGCTGATATATTGGAGTCTATTTTAATTGCAGTCACTATTTCCTCTTATTTTACATAGGTTGAAGATGCTTTGTCTAAAAGTGATGAGAAAACAAATGTGTTTGTCATCCTGAAAAGTTGCAATATAGCATCTATTACATTGCTGTGTGCCAGTCTGTGGTATGTATTCAACTGTCTAGCTTTGCATGTGGATTTCTGCTCTTGTAATCTTCCACTAACGGGGGTTTTGTGAATCTCTTTGCAGGGTAATCATCACCCTGAGCTACTATGGTTTGCTCCTCAACACTTCAAATCTGAATGGTGACCCCTACCTGAACTGCTTCCTGTCTGCTGTGACAGAAGTCCCAGCTTATATAATAGCCCTGTTGCTGCTGCGGTTCTGCTCCAGGCACCTGTGTCAGTCCTCCACTCTGCTGCTAGGAGGCGTCATGATCCTCTGTGTCCAACTCATTCCCAAACGTAATGCTCCAAGCATTGTTAATTAACAAAACTTGAAAAATAATGAATATCAACGCAAATCTAACAAGATTATCAGGGCATTTTTAAGGCTAATCTGCTATTCTCTTTGCTTACAGTGAATTTAGCATAAGCAGGACAAATATAGCAGATGATGCCTTTTTGGTGCAATAAAAAAGTCTATGTTTTTATCAGTCGTTAAATGTGAAACTTAATTTTTCTTCTTTGATTGTGCAGATCTGCCCACTGTGGCTGTGCTGCTCGAGATGTTAGGAAAGTTCGGAGTGACTGCAGCGTTCTGTGTGGTGTATTCAGTCACAACCGAGCTCTTCCCCACCGTCATCAGAAACACAGCGATGGGTTGCTGCTCCATGGCCGCCCGAATCGCCACCATCATCTCTCCTTTCATCATCTATCTGGGTAGACAAACAAAATCAACTAAAAGCACCGAGCCAATCTTCTGTTTTCTGGAAAACATTTAAAAATGTAATGCATAGATGTCATTTTGTGGTTTCAAAAATCTCTTTGTTTGCATTTTAAATACATACTGGCACATGTTGTCTAAGGTATAAAACAGAGAAAAAACCACAGAAGTTAAACAATATTGTATGTTGACTATAGTTTGAAAAATTACTTAATGTATGCACATCACGCATTTTAGATTTGATTTTTATTTTAAAAAATATTTTTTGATTTAATCTATATGCTACTTTGCATTGGTTTCGTTTGTAATATCCTGATAAAAAGACTGAAGTTTGGGGTTGTAATATGACAAATAAGTGTCAATAAGGCAAAATGTATAAACAAAAAAAAATTTAAAAAACTAAGAATCAATCAGGTGTGAGGATTTAGTGTGATGTGCATTGATTTCTAGCTTATCCTTAATAAAGAATGTAAGTTTTGATTAAGTTTGCTACAAAACAGCAACATTGCTAACAACAAAAAATCAGTTTTTAAATTTGATTTCTTTTAGGTTACTTCCTTTTTTGTGAGGAAATAATTACAAGTTAAATGCTTGAAAGAAATGTTGATAAATTCCTGAAGCCAAAAAATAGTTCCTGTAAAACAATTATTACAAAAATTAAACGTATAGTCAGATAAAAAGGTTCGCAATAAAGCATTGACCTAAAATCTTATGTCAAACTTCTCCATCTAGTGGCTGTCTGTGGTAATTACAATAAGCTTCAACATGCTCTGCTTGTTCAAATATTTATTTTAGATATTATATAAATAACTGGTAAGTCCAATTATGACTTTTTTATGAAATAATAACTTTTGACTCGATAACAAAGCAAAATGTTTCCATGGCAGTTATCACGAATGAATTGGGACAGTTACCAAAAGACTTTTAAAAACTGTCGGCATAAAATTTGTACTAAAAGTTCCTTTGCCCTCTCACAGCATGTTTATCTTCGTTGATTTGCAGGGAAATACTACAAGGTGCTCCCTTACATTGTGATGGGTGTCTTAGCCATATGTGGTGGGATTGTCTGCTTCATGCTGCCAGAGACGTTTGGGAGAGCGCTGCCAGAGACTTTACCTCAAATACAGCAGATCTGCAGGTGAGTTTACGTTGTCTAAAAAAATGCTGCTTTAAATAGTATTAATATGGAGCCAAATCTATTGAACTGCTACTTGTGTTGCTCAAAACTTAATGATTTTAATGAAGAAAAAATCCTGTTTTATTCAAACAGGAGAAGAAAAGAGATGGAAGATGAAACTATGGAGAAAGAGAACATTCCCCAATCTAAAGAAACCAAGTTATAGTTCTACATATATTTACTGCGTTGGTCTTTCTGTTGACATAGCTCCCCCTCCTTAATTGTATTATATATTTTTAATATGCAACATCATCATGACAGCTGAGAGAGGGGAGTAAAAGTTTGTCCTCACAACTGCTGATTCTTTTATTTACTTATTTGCTTGTAACTTAAATGTCAAACATGTTGACAGAAAAATGTTATTTTCCTGATCTCACCGGCCAGATGAAGAGTGCACATCCAGCTATTGTGACAGGGTTCAGAGGTCATGTCTCAAAGTCAGCGTTTTGGTTGCAAAGTTGGGTTTGTGTCTGAATTATGAAGCAGAGAACATCTAAATACTAACTTTTGAACATTAAAATAATTTAAAGCCTGTCAAACTCAAATCTTCCTGTGTCCTTACAACCTTCTACACCAGGGGTCCCCAAACTTTTTCCTGTGAGGGCCACATAACTTTTCCCTTCTCTGGTCGGGGGCCGGAGTCAGTTTGTAACAGAAAAAATGTTACACGGTTATCACCTGCGCTGCCGGAAATTGTTGTGCGTTACTTGATTGATTTTTACCAAAAAACCGTTAGTGAAACGGTCACTGGGACTGACTAGTATATATTCCATTGAGGGAAAGTAACTTTAAACTTTCACATAAAGGCTCGTTTTGAAGTATAAGCTGCTACTTACAGGCATTGCTTCAAAGAAGCACTGGAATGCGGCGTTCATAACAAACACGTGTGTTCATCTGCTCTACCGCTAGCAAACAACCGTACTGATTAATTAACATAAAAGTCAAGCAGTTCCCTAAAAGTCCAACAGATGGCAGCAATGCGCCATGCAAAACAAAACACCCACAGTTTACAGGACACACTTCCTGCTAAAGAGCCCCCTGGTGGTTGAAGAAAAATCCACATATAAACCGGAAAATACAATATATGAAAAAAAATCTGAACGCTCTTTGGTATTGTTCAGGGGGCCGGACCAAATGTGGAGGCTGGCCGGATGCGGCCCGCGGGCCGTAGTTTGGGGACCACTGTTCTACACCTTCATACTTGAAGAAAAGCACAAACTTCTTCGTTAAGTCATTTGTTCTGTGACATAATAATTATTCATACTTGGCATTTTTAATGCTTTTTTATGCTTCAAAATTCAAAGAGTCAAAATCTGCAAGGGAAATATTACAACATCCAACTTTATTTCTTATCAGTAAAAAAAGGATGGATGAGGAAATACTTCAAACTGGCAACATAGTTTTGTTTCCTTTTTCTTGGTCTTAGAGCATAAAGGAAACCAGATTTCTAAAAGAAAAAAGTCACCATATAATTTACAAAAAGTTGTCATAATTTTAAAATGCAAGTCAGAAAAATGTTGCAGATATAAACTTTGAAATTAAGATCTGCCGCCTTACAGCTCAGTGCTATGCTCTCTTGTTTTTCCCATTTTAAACAGTGACAGAGAAATAAACCTTTGTGTCTCATCTTATTTATGTCTCATGGATGTCATGGCTCATTAATCCAAACAATTTTAAAAATACTGACAACAACAAATCAAAATTCTGATAGGTTTATCGTTTTCGGACCGAGTTCGTCTCAGAGAGCCGTTTGTAAGTACAGATAAAACGTGTTGAGACGATTTACATCCCACCAGGTCTGGTCATTGGGGGAAAGCGACACGTGTAAATTTAGCTTTGGATGCTCTATGATTCTGGCAGCTGTAGACAGAGAGCGCTGGTTCTTCCTTCGTATTTATGGTTACGGACGGAACCAACAACTTTCCACCAGAGCAGTTATATCAGTTGTTGACCTGAGGATTCTTCTGCACTGAATAAAAGTTGCCCCCACTAATACATTATCTCCAGGACATTGCCCCACTGCAACTCAAACTTGGTAAGTTACGTTTTTTTTCTTCTTCTTCTTTACCACATACCACATGTCTGGTCAGTCAAGCCCCTTCGGTCTAACAAATGGTTACTTTTTGAATGAAAAGAGGTGGACGGACGCAGCTAAACCGATCTCTATGCTGTGCACTCAGTGAACATGCAGTAAATTATCAAACAGTGAAAAATAATTCTGAATAAATGTCTGCTTTTTGCATTGCTTTGAGACCCTTTAACACATGTGGTTGGTTCCTCTGAAGAGCTGATGTGAAGCTAACATCCCTGCTGTGCACCAGCTCGTTAACATGACTGACTGCAGCAGCTCACATTTCTGCACACACACATGCACAAGTATTATTTTGGGGCTAATATGTCAGCCATTTATAATTTGAACCCAGGGAAATTCTTGTGGATAGACATTTCAACATTTCTATCTCTAATCCAATGACTTTATCATAAGCATAACAAACTTGTCTGACCTCACTGGGTTCACACTGAGGAATACAATCTATTGTCATGACACCTGCAAAAAATAAAAAAGATAAACTAATCTACTTAGATTGTCTTCTTTTAAAATATACGCATTCATTTTCTAGTAGACTAATGTTCATTCCTTAAACATGAACTTCATGTCAAAGGCGTAAGCATTTATTTGACAGGACGCCGGCAAAAGAGGTGCAAACCTCCAACAAACAGACGGTGTAATAATGGCAGAGGTAGTGGAACTCAAGGCGTTAATCTGTGTAATACACCTTTAGCATCCCCATCCACACTCCGTTCCAGTAGATGGCGCTAATGCTCGTCTAAACGTTGCTCACCGACTGCCATAAAAAAGAAGAGGAAGAAGAACTCGAAGCATTAGCCGAAACATGTTTTGAGTCGGGGCTGCACAGTGGCGCAGTTGGTAGAGCTGTTGCCTTGCAGCAAGAAGGTTCTGGGTTCGATTCCCGGCCCCGGTCTTTCTGCATGGAGTCTCCATGTTCTCCCTGCATGGTGGGTTTTCTCCAGGTACTCCGGTTTCCTCCCACAGTCCAAAAACATGATTGTCAGGCAGTGGCGCAACTACACATTATTCAGGTGGATGCGAAAACATAGATCTGTGCTACCTAACAATGTCCTACCATGTTTCAAGGCGCATGCGCACACCGATGTTACGTCACAGGTTACTTACGCAGTAGATTTCTACAAAACACCATCAATGTTGACGGAGGCTCAACATTGCAGGTGGGGTTTTTACTTCAAGTCAAATGGCGACCACAGCTGGTCAATTGCTGACAAACCTCCAACCATTGCCGTGATATCAATTATTATCAATATGCTGCTGGATTCTACCAGTAGCTAAAGTTGGCATTTAAATTTGACCCACACTTTACATTTTTTAAAAATCTCAAGAAGATAACAGCTGAATGAACCAAACATCTGCTTGTGTTTTTGTGCCGTCTGTTAAAAGAATGGATACCCCAAAAGTCAGGGACTATGACACCTTCACCTCTTTCCTGGGATCCTGGGGACGCTTTCAGATGAGGATTTTTTTAGCGCTTTCCATCAGCATAATTCCAAATGGATTTGTTGGCGTCTACATCGTTTTTGTAGGTGACACTCCACCTCATGAATGCCAGATTCCTGAGAATATCAGCATCAGTGAGATGTGGATGAATGTGTCAATCCCACTGGAAACAGTGGATGGAGTCACAAAGCGCAGCTCCTGCTGGAGGCTTAACCTGGAAACAGTCAGGAACTACTCTCAAAAGAACTTTATCCCAAATGTGGATGTGAATGTGAGTGAAATTCCCCTGGAGACGTGTCTGGATGGATGGACATACAGCACAGAAGTCTACCAGTCGACTATCGTTACAGAGGTGTGCAAAAAGCTTATCTTTATTTCAAAAAGGGCAATAAAGATATTAACAAATTACTTTAATAGAAAATGTAGACGTTTTAGTTTTTTGTAATATTTCTGTATTTACTTGTTTTAAGATTATCAAGAATTTCAGACAACAGTGAGAAATGGGCGAAAAGGTTTTTGTATGTCTATTTCTGAACCCTTGATAACAAGGTCTTTATATTTAAATCATATTACAAGCTAATTAAATAAAGTGTGCATAGACATAAGCTGGCTATAATGTAAAAAAAATGTGGTTTCTAGTTTCATAGTCTCATCATGAATGATAAAAAGGTAAAATATGCTCATTTTTATAAAGGTCCAACCTTACCAGCTTTCAGCAGACGGTATTTTTTCTACAGAATCTGTGCAATGCTAACAGTTATGTGAAAGTGTGAAGGCGTTGGCTCTGACTGTAGTTTATGAAAATATGGTGAAATACAGTTCTGTTTAGTTTTTTTGAGAAATTGCTATGCTTGTTACAAATGGCTGATAAATTATTAAAGTTGCAACATTTATAAAAAATTATTTTCCTACGTATTTGTTGAAGTTGTCACTCTGTTGTGACAGTATGGTATGAGACAGATAATCTGTGAACAACCAGTCAGGGAGGCGGGTCTTAGTGCTGTCAGTCACAATCTTGTGTGGTGCTGCTCAGCCTCCCTCTCCCCTTAGCTTTGTGCTATGCTAGAGCTAGCATAGCCTGTTGAGAATGCTAGGCTAGTTAGCATGTCCACCATTGATAACAGATTAACAGATTTCCTGTAGTGGTGAGCTGTTTATTTGCCATTAGCACCTTTAGCAGTGAGTACATGAGGTTGATTGACAGCGCTAAGACCCGCCTCCTGGCTCTGGTTGATTATTTTTGGTGCATTTCTTCTGCTATTGTAGCTCAGGCAGGAGGTAAAACAGATTGATAATTTCACATGTCTGTCTCATCACAAGCTGTCACGACATGGTGACAATTTCAACAAATATCTGAAATATATATATTTTTTAAAATCTTATTTTATTTTCAAAGTTACATACTTGCGCTTTAAGACGATGTATCTGATTTTTCAGTGGAACTTGGTGTGTGAGGATCAATACAAAAACCCACTGACTACCTCCATTCATTACATCGGAGTTCTGTTCGGAGTTCTGTTCTCAGGCCAGCTGTCTGACAGGTACGAGCTGCAAATCGGTTTAATTTCTCAGTAAGGAACACATGGAGTCAAATCAAACGTATTTCTTGCGCAGGTTTGGAAGGAAGCCCATCCTGTTTGTCATGATGGCTGTTCAAACTGTGGGGCTCACAGCACAGATCTTCTCTCCGAGCTGGGAGGTCTTTCTCCTACTTTTCTTTATAGTTGGTGCTGGGGGATACTCCAACTATGTCATTGCATTTGTTCTGGGTATGTGTTTTTAAAGTGAACTTGATAATATTGCTAATTTACATATATATAGTTATTATGTTTGTTTTTTTATCCTTTCTGACCTCCCAAGTCAGGCCTTATTGGGTACAACAAAAGTTCCCAAGTTTCTCAGAATGTGACATTATTAATGTCAACAGTTCTCCATATAAAAATATGGCATTCACCAACAGGAGCTGAAGTTCTGAGCCCCAAAACCAGAGTGGTTTTCTGCTCACTCGGAGTATTCATGAGCTCGGCGTTGGGCTACATGGCGATGCCTGTAGTGGCCTTCTTTCTCCGTGAATGGAGGCTGCTGCTGATCGCCATGGCTGCCTCTGGCCTCATCTACGTCCCTCTGTGGTGGTAAGAAAATCTACACATGCTAGCTTTTAGTTCGTAATGCTTTTTTAATATTGACTTAAATTACTTTTTCATACTTAAATCAGGCCATCTTTGTGCAGAAGGTTGTCATTATAACTGTTTTTTCTTTGTCTCTATGCTAAAAGGTAACGAATTAGCCAAGTTTAAAAGAGAAATTGCAAATTAATTAACTGGATTGTGACTTCTGGGACCTGCTGTGCTCCAAATGTTAGAGCAGAAGAATTTTAGAAACTTAATTATGTTAAATTTTAAGTTTATCTGCTATGGACAGGAGCTTTAATACCTGGAGAAATAATTATTTGATGACTTGGGGGCACTGTGTATAAAACACTGAACTTTCATCTTTAGTTCTAAAATATGGTAAAAATAAAAAATAAAACTAATATACCTGATTCTGATTAAATAGAAAACTGCCAAAGGTAACAGACATACGTCAACATGACGTCCCACAAGATTAGTTTACTGTTCTCACATTTTGACCTACATAACTGCGTGCAAGGTAAGATGCACTGTGGCAGCAATTTAATAAAAAAATCTAAATATCTTAGAACCTGCTTATATCTGTTTAAAAATGTTCATGTGTTTGTTTGGGATAATGAGGTTATATTAGTTAATTTTTAAAGTAGTTCAAACTCCATGCAGTTGAAACGTTTTTACCTGAGCAGGTTTATCCCAGAGTCTCCTCGCTGGCTGCTGGCTCAGGGGAGAGCGGCCGAAGCTGAAGCCGTTCTTAAAGATGCAGCGAAGCTGAATAAAGTCGAGGCTCCAGACGCCATTTTTACACAACCAGAGGTACGTTTCAAAGTCTGTACTTTAATATTGTCTCGTTTTGTGTAGTTGCAAAAGTTCCCACATTTTTTATGGGAGCCTGTTTTTTCTTGCTATGTTTGACCTGCCTTTGTTTTGGTGTTTCTTTTGTCACAGATTGAAAAAATATTGGTGATGCGAGACAAGAAATTCAACATTTTGGTCCTTCTGAAAAGCTGCAACATTTTCACCACAGCGCTGCTTTCTTCAAGCCTGTGGTATGTGTGCAGTAGAATTATATTATTAGTGTCACCTGTGCTGAAGATTTGTCCTGAATTGTTTGGCAGGATGATCGTCGCCATGAACTATTTTGCTTTAATCCTCAACACTTCCAACCTGCACGGCGACCCGTACCTGAACTGCTTCCTGTCTGCTGCTACAGAGGTTCCGGCGTACATCATTGTCCTGTTGCTGCTGCGCTTCTCCTCCAGACGCCTCTGTCAGTCTGCCACACTCTTACTTGGAGGCATTATGATCATTTGTGTTAACCTCATTCCGAAAGGTAAGATCCATCTAAAGAGGAGCGAACTAGAATCAATGCACAGCTTCAGTTATTACAACTAAACACCAGCGATCAGCCCGAAACCTGGGAGTAGTGATGACCTCTGACCTGAACCTTCAGAGCCACATTAAGACAGTCACAAAGTCGGCCTTCTATCACCTGAAGAACATCTCCAGGATTAGAGGACTGATGTCTCAGATCTAGAGAAACTCATCCATGTGTTTATCTTTAGCCGCATTGATTCCTGCAACAGCGTCTTCACAGGTCTGACTAATAAATCAAACAGCTGCAGCTGATCCAGAAGCTGCTGCTGCTGCTGTTCTGACTAAAACCAGGAAGATGGAGACATAACACCAGTTTTAAAGTCCCTCCTCTGGCTCCCTGTAGCTCAGAGAATAGACTTTAAAATACTGATGTTAGTTTATAAATCACTGAACGGTTTAGCACCACAATACATTAAAGATCTGCTATTGCTGTACCAACCGTCTAGACCCCTCAGGTCTTCTGGTTCTGGTTCTGCTCTGCATCCCCAGAACCAAACAAGGAGAAGCAGCATTCAGCTTCTATGCACCACAGATCTGGAACAAACTTCCAGAAAACTGTAAAACAGCTGAAACACTGGGTGCCTTTAAAAATCAACTTAAACCCACCTGGTTAGAGTTGCTTATGGCTACATTAGGGTTAGAGTGAGTTTTGATGTCTTTGATGTTTTTAATGTTTTTATCTTTACTTTTTATCTATTTATTAACTTCTTTTTATTTCTCTTTCACACTGTCTATGTAAAGCCCCTCCTCCCACCCGGAAAATGTACCAGTTAAACGAATCTATATCTAGGGGTGTGAGAATCCTTGTTAAACGGCGTTTTAACTAAAACTCTGAGGTGTGAGACGTTTAACTGAAGTCCTACAAGTAAAATATTTGACATTTATTTGTAGTTACAGTTTGTATGAAATGTGATGCAAAAATAAGCAGCGGAAATTATTCAATGCTTTAAATTATGCTTCCATAAATGTGAAATTGTGAAGATTGTCTTTTGTTTTATGAGTAGATTTATTTTACTATATTATATTCCCTTTAAATTCCAAACAAAAATCTAGGATTTTTAATTTTAAAAATACAATATTTACAAACCTAATAGTTTAAGTGCAAACTATTTTTTGTTAACTTTAACTACAAATTAAACATTTGGACATTTTTGTTCTATTTTGAGACTATTTTCTTTTTCCTTGTAAAGAAAAAGTACTTTAGCAAAGAACAAAAATGAGAAAAGTTGCTGATTCTAAATAAAATGTGGACAATCTGTGTTTATTTACTCACCTGTCTGAGGAACTGAAAAGTCTTAAAGCTCAAGTCAAGACCAGAGTTCAGAAATACACAAATCAGAACAAATAAAAAATCTTATTTTTCACAATATTAAAGATTTTCATCCATCCATTATCTAAACATGTTTATTCCTGCAAAGAATTGGGTGAGAATTTAAACAACTGATTTAAAAGATGTTCATTTATTCAAGAAGTTTTAAACTGTGTGTCTGGATAAGATCCATCCGCCCATCTAGGGAAAAACTCCTGGTGGGAATATTGAGCCCAGAGGTAAAACTGCAGCATCGTCCAGACATTGCATAAAATTAAACAATGAGTTTCATAAATATGCATGAAATAAGAAAACTCTTGCAGTGACACATCTCACCAGCACTTTGCTTTAAATCAGAATCTTACGGCATACTTTAATAAAACGTGTTAATTTTGCATTTGGGATGTTTTGGTCAGCTTGAATCTAAATGTGTGTCTAAACCTGAAGCTTGTATTTTAATCTGTAATTAAATTATTTTTTTTCATCTTTCTCGCACATTACATGACAATCTACGTACAGTTGTTTTATGTAAATTGATCAAAATAACCTATTTTTGTCAAAGGTGGTTTCAGTTTGCAGGAGAGTCTAATTTTAAATTAAATCAGTTGATCTGATTCTTTTCTCCGGTTTTGTGGCCCGGTCCAGATTTACCCGGTGTGTCTGTGCTGCTGGAGATGGTGGGAAAATTCGGCATCACGTCGGCCTTCTGTGTTTTGTACGCCTTCACGGCGGAGCTCTTCCCGACCGTAATCAGGAATACAGCCATGGGATGTTGCTCCACTGCCGCACGGATCGGAACCATCATCTCCCCATTCATCGTTTATCTGGGTAAGTGTAGAACTGGTTTGTGAAATCTGTCACAACTTAAGATACAAATACTTTCATTCTTTTTCAGTGAGAGTTACTGTAATGTCTCACGTTTTATCTTGTTATTATTCACTAAACAAGCATTTTGTTTGGTTTAGAAAGAATGTGATGTTTCTCTCAGGGCTGGGTCGGTTAAATTAAAACCCTTTTGTCTCAGGGTTTTACTTCAGGGCTCTTCCATACATAGTGATGGGTGTTATGGCCGTCTGTGGTTCTGGTTTCTGCTTCATGCTGCCAGAAACTCATGGAAAAGCTTTACCAGAGGCGCTAGCAGACATGCAACAGCTACATGGGTGAGTTGTTTGCAATTATCCAAAAAGTTACACTTATTTTTGGTAAAAAAAAAAAAAAAGGTCTCCTTCATTCTGCTTAGTCATCTCTGATTGGCTTTTTCTGATTCTGTGTACTTTATCAATGAGCATTTGTGCAGAATAGTTTTTTCTGATATTTTTGTTCCTTTGTTCAAACAGGAACTGTGTGAATAAGAAAAAGGAAGCAGAACATGAAGAGGACACACAGATGTAGAGGGTAAATGTTATTACAAATCTGCTGCATCTGCCAAAGACTTCATCTATTTATAAGAGTTCATCTATAAAGACTGACTGAAAATAACTGATTTAAATATTCAGAAGGTATTTTATTATTTTTTTATGCCATTACTTTCTTATGATTTTATGAACAGTAAAATGATACAAATTGTCTTCAAATTGTATAAGAAACAAAAATCTGACTAGTCGTGCATTTGTATTCACCGTCTTTACTTTGATGCCCCTAAATGAAATCTAGTGCAACCAATTGCCCTCAGCAGTCACCTAATTAATAAACTAAATATTAGTTTAGACCAGTGGTTCTTAACCTGGGTTCAATCGAACCCCAGGGGTTCAGTGAGTCGGTCTCTGGGGTTCGGTGGAGCCTCTGCCGCGGAGATAAAGACACACTTGTGTAAAATTGTGATGTGATGCAAGTGATGCTTTGCCATCACTTGCTGCAGAGGATCACGTTACATTGCTTAGCCAATCAGAGGATCACGTTACATTGCTTAGCCAATCAGAGGATCACATTACATTGCTTAGCCAATCAGAGGATCACGTTACATTGCTTAGCCAATCAGAGCTGCAGAGGAGCACTGATTGAAGGAGTTCCACTCTCAGCATGGATTTTAACTTGTCTTTAATTACTTCAGCATCTAAAAAAAAAAAAACATCTACCAAAGACACATAGCAACGACATAGACCAACTATATATGATTTCTACTTATTTTTGACACAAATGGAACCTCATATCCATGAGGCGTCTATTCTTTTATTATGTCTACGGGCTCATCGGTATCAGTAAAATCTGAAGGTGTTTCGTACCTATACGGTGTAAGACGGTCGTCGGTATCCGGGTGAAATCCAGCGGTCTGCGCAGATCCTCCATCTCTTCTTCAATCTTGAAGTTGATTTCTTTCAACTCTGTGAATGTTTCTTCATCAGGAGTTTCCTGCTCTTTGATAAACTTTCTCTCAGACATTTTTATTAAAAACATTCACATATTTAGCTAAACTTCGAACCCGTTTTCAGACAACCCTCCAACAAAAGAAAAGCTAAAAGTATCCCGTGTTCTCTGTTTTTATCTTTTGTGCGTTTCACTTCAGTGGCTTTACTGAAGAAACAGGAAATTATTTGTAGTTCCGCTTTGGATTTTCTGCTGCGAGTCTCCTCTTTTATTGATGGGTTTATTGTTAATGGAAATTTAGAAAATAGTTTCATTAGTTATATGTGTAACCTGGGTTGTGACTCTTTTTGTATGGTGGTAAAACATAATGCTTGCAAACTGCCAAGTACAAGTAGGGAGGGAGTGTTTAGTTAGAACCACAGGTGTCGGGCTCCAGTCCTCAAGGGCCGCTGTCCTCCAGTTTTTAGATGTGCCAGAGGTACAAAACGCTTGAATGAAATGGCTTAATTACCTCCTCCTAGTGTAGTTCGGTTCTCCAGAGCCTTAATGACCTGATTATTCTATTCAGGTGTGGTGCAGCAGAGAGGCACGTCTGGGGGTTGCAGGGCACCAGCCCTTGAGGACTGGAGTTTGACACCCAGTCTGGGAAAAAAAAAGGAAAAGAAAAAACACTGATAATATTGTTTGGTTGTTCTTGCAATATTGAATAAAGTGCTGTTTGAATGAAAAAAAAAATACTTCAGCATCTTTTCGGGGTGGCTACTGCCTCTAGTGGCGTGGGGGTGGTAACACAGCTAATATAATTACATTACTAAATCAGAATACCGCAAAGTATTTTGTGTGTGTGTGTGTGGGGGGGGATAAGAAGGGTTCGGTGAATGCGCATATGAAACTGGAGGGTTCGGTACCTCAAAAAAGGTTAAGAGCCACTGGTTTAAAACAAGGTTTGTTTGTTTTCTCAAAGACCAACAGCTGAGCTCAGAGAATCCATGACAGCAACAATAATTAGTTGTTCATTTTCCACATTTGGCCTTAATGAAAGAATGAAAAACAGAAAACAGAAAAGTCCAGTTTAAAGTTTGAAACAAGCCACCAATTCAATGATCTTAGAGTATTACTGAAAAGTCCATTTATTTCAGTAACCAAGTGAAATGCAGATATAGAATATTTTTTAACACCTTTATTTCTGCTGACAGCTAAAAACACAACATTCAAAATTTGAATATTACATCAGACCAAAGAAATGATAGAAAAGTATATTTACTATCTGCATAAAGATTATTTCCAAGAGGTATTTTTAATCTAACAAACGTGACTCATTGGGACATTTATTCTCATTTTTTTGAATAAATAAAGAACACGGAAAAGATGGAGAAAGTATTTTTGGACAAATTTGGACTTAACTGAACTTTTGGACCTTAATCCAAATGCTGGAGCTGTAAAATGAAAACTGCACCTCCTTGTGAACACACCGTCTCCACCGGTGGAGCACGGTCAGCAGCCGCAGCATCCTGATGATTTTCCTCACCAGAAGTTCATTTGCGTTGATGTGAGATTGATGGAGAAAATGTGTTAAGAGCTGCAAATGACTTTAAAGTGGAGAAGCAGAATATCAGTGTTAATAATCAGAACTACACTGAAACAGATTAGATACGTTCAAATTGTCCAAAACTTGAAAACTGACGTTCACATTTAAATGACCAAATTTGATCTGTTTAGCAAAAGAAAATGAAGATGTTTTTAACTGACAGAAAATAAATTAACACCACACTTCCAGTTGATTATCTTTAACATGCTGAGTACTACAGACCTTAATTTACCACACATGGGTTGGTTTATCATAAACTCCAGGCAGAATCAATTTTGTATAAAGATTTAATGTAAAAGTGACTGGGTTTTAATCAAGTTTTTTTATTGTGTCACCTATCCATTTAATTAAAAAAAATACATTTAGTATGGATAAATAACATTTACACTTATAATAAACTAGTATATTTTGTCCTTTGCCCCACAGATTAAAAATATATACATTTCCACTGTAGATGAGAAATATCTCAGCCACATTTTAGGTATTTTTGTTTAGTTTAGCTTCTTTTCTTTAAAAGTGGGACCGTGTTCAGCTGTGGAGAACCTTGCAGACATTTCCTTTGTGTGACATTTATCAGGGTATTTCAGTGGAAGCCGTGAAGGCGTCACCTGTTACCGTGGAAAGACCGCCGTCTTTTCACTTTCACTTCAGCTCCAACACGATGCACAACATCGGCTGTGGAAAGACCGTTTTAAATGCTCTCTTCTTGGATTTTATTTTCCTTTTTTTAAATCATCTCTACTAAGCTGTAGATGTTGGCATTTCGTTGTGTTGGATTATAATTGGCTTGGATCTGCTGGGCTGATCGACACGACAACAGCTGCTGGAAATTTAAAGCAACTGCAGATTAAATTAGGTAAAAGTAAAAGTGAAACCGACTGGTTTTCTTCAACGGTCTGAATCTTTGTTCGGCTCTGTGGCTTGGATGGATTTTAATTCACTAAAACCGAAGGCTGTGATGGATTTAAGGTAAGTTTTATGTTTCTAATAGAATTTATGTGGCGACAGCTGCTACTCTCAACGACGACGACGATGATGATGATGATATCATTTGTTTTTCTTCAGCTGTCTTGAGGCTTTTTTTAAATAATCCTTGATATTTTATAATACACAAAGCCGTCTTCTTTTTGTTACACACAAATATAGCTTCGGTATAATAATGTAGTGCATTGCTGTTCAGTGTTTTTTCCCATCCTGTTTTTTTTATCGTTCAGTTCTCTGGTTGCATTTTGCGAAATTGCTCCGATGACGGATAGTAAAAATAATATTAGTTTAATACGTAAGCAACTTAAAATAAATAAATATTACTCATTCTGTTCAATTTCAAAATAATTTTTAGTTGATCCTATAAGGAAAGGCTTTTTATGAGCATAATGTATCAGAAATGACCACTTGATGGCGCCAAACTACTTCGTTGGTGACGTCAATTTCTGAGTGACCGCTCAGAAATAAGATTTATTTTCTTTGTAAATTGAGCTGGTGTGAGGCATAAGCAATAAATAGTCATGTTCAACAGCGTGGGTTGAAGCTGGAATAAAACGCCATGATTTATTGATATTCATAATGTCAATAATTTTACAATATGAACATGTGTTTTGGTTTTCGTCTCAACTTTGTCCCAGTAAAGTTGCGCAATCCAAACCCAATAAGCCAGTACAAGATCTTGTATTGCATCTATTTCACAAAGAAGTTTCAAACTTTACTGCTTTTTATCATTTTTTGTCCCGTTGGGTGTTTTCGTGGTATAGCTACTGAAATTTGCCACTTCAAAAACTTCGAAACGTTTTAAGAACTAGATCAGGGGTGGGCAACTCCAGGTCTCCTGCAACTTTTAGATGTCTCTACTTCAACACACCTGAGTCAAATAATGAGGTCGTTAGCAGGACTCTGGAGAACCTGGCTGCACTGAGGAGGTGATTCAGCTGTTGGATCAGGGAGACATCTAAGAGTTGCAGGACACCGGCCCTCCAGGACCAGGATCGCCCACCCCTGAACTAGATCAAGCTCTAACAAACTGCTTAAAGCAGGGGTGTCAAACTCCAGTCCTCGAGGGCCGGTGTCCTGCAACTTTTAGAATTGCCTCTGCTGCACCACACCTGAATAGAATAATTAGGTCATTAGCAAGGCTCTGGAGAACTGAGGAGGTAATTAAGCCATTTGATTCAGGTGTTTTGTACCTGTGGCACATCTAAAAACTGCAGGACAGCGGCCCTTCAGGACTGGAGTTTGACACCCCTGGCTTAAAGGATTACGATCGGGGGAGTTTTGTGGCTGATCCCTGAGAGACTATCGCCTTTCCTAATAAAACAGTTTATTACGACGATGCTTTTGGATCGCTGCTCTTGGATTAGTTCTGATCTCAGTTTATGTTAATAGTGGATACACTGTAAGTGATCCCACTCCGCTGGACTCAACCCGACTCATGAAAAGCTTCAGGATGTTTTGCTGTCATCATGATATTAGTCGTAGTATTGAATGCTGCTCTTTCCAGCTGTACTAAGCAGCCTGCAGTGGTGTGAGAAAATAACCTGCAGCCATGTTGCTGCCCTCCTATGCACATGTCCAGAAGTCCTGGCCTCGCTGAGTCCAGAAACCCTCACACCTACTGCTGCAGTTTCTGAGCAAACTCTTCACAGATCTGAAGAAAGCCCCTGTACCTCACTGTGATTTTGGGTGGTCTGTGTTTTGTCTCGTTTGCAGCAATAATCCACCTTGCAGTCCTTCCCTTACAAAGGGACAGTATGGATTTTTCCAGCACAATTTCTGTTTAAAGCAACTGTTCTGATGTTTCAATGTAATCAGACTTAAGTCAGCTGCCTCGTCTTCCTCTGTGATGCAGACAATCGGTTCCTGCAGCTGCATCATGTTGAAACTGTACAGTGCTCTCCATTAAAGTATTATAAAACATATTTCTGGTTTAGGGCTGAAAAAAACTGAATGTGATAAAAAAATGTTAATATTATACTAATTTCAATCCGTTTTTAAATCATCAGGGTCACCACTGGTTTCCTTGAGCTTTTTGGTCTTGTGTGCTTGAATTTAACTGTTAATGTGAAGGACTGATGTATTTTGCACTTCTACCCTGATTGATGCAAGTAATATAATTTAAATGGATACTGGAATCTAAATCTACAATCTCCTGATTGTATATTTGAGTGAACTGCACCACATGTTTTTTTTTTTATTGAACATAGTTTCTCATTTTGATGCAAAAGTCGCTTTAATCTATTGTTGTTTGGAAAAACTGAGTATATTGGTGCAAATGGATAAATGTTTAAGTGCATGTTAAACTTTTATTTAAGCTTGTTGCCAATTTAATCCAATGTGTATGTTGAACATAAGCCAACTTTGCGGTAAAATATTAAAATAAAACAATGTTGTTGCTCTGCAGACTACCAAATAAGAATAAAAGTCATGTCAAATAAACTAGTTTCTTATAGGACATACTTCATTATTTTTATAAATAACTTGGTTATCAAAGACCATAATAGACTGATTGCACTAAAACACATTTAAACACTGACAATAATATCTTCAAACCTCGCCTTCATTTTGACAAGTAACCTCTTGGACATAAAGCTTCTGTTACATTTTTGGAAATAAATGCATTTTATTAATTTTTTTATTTCTTAAAATAAACAAAAGTTGTCATGTTTTTGTGGGTCATGTGGAACTGTAGTTTAATTACATAACATTAAATGACTTTTCACATTCTAAAAACCATAACGCATCTCAAAATATGACAAGTTGGCAACCACTGTTACCATAAACAGCTTTATCTCTAGTGAGATAAAACTTTACAGATTCCTGAATCAAAATTTTACAGTTTACCAGATGTGTCGTCATCCAGGTTTACCAGCAGCGGCAATAAAGTCATAAAGTGACACAAGAAAATGTTAATAATTCTATATCACTTAAGCAGAGTTGAACTCCATTACGCTACTGGAGGATATTTTGAAACACTGGTCATGTCGTCAAGACTAACAAATGAAGAAAAATTCAAAGTGTGCTGGTAATATTTTGCACCAGCTAAATATAAGATTACATTTGCTTTTTGCAGCATTTACTTTGCTTTGCTTGTCAGCACCTACAAGAGAAAATTAAAATTGATCACTAGATGGCACCAAATTACTTTAAATGACTAACAGTTGCCTTATACTCATGTCGTGAGAAAAATACAGTAATATAGTTTATAGAGTTGATAGCAGACAGGTTTGTTGGTTTCTTACCATTTTATTGTTTTGAAATATAAAAATAAACCATGAAAAAAAATGTAACCTTTGATATGACAAGGAGCCTGCAGAACAAATAAAACGTTTACTATTGAACCAGGAAGTGGATCGTAGCGCGAGTCTGACTACTTCATGTCCGACTCGATTTTTACATAACTGCTTTGTAGAAATGTTAACACGAAAGATGACAAGCCTCATGTCGCCACCTGCTCAAACCACAACTTTGGAGACTTTCATGAGCAAAAATAAACGCAGGACTTCAAACCCGTATCCTCCAAAGGCCATGAATGTAGTGTTTATGTTACAGTGAGTGAACACATGAAGCCGCGGTATGTCTGCGTCTGGCTTCCTCAGAATCTGCTTGGCAGCTGAATGCTTCCTTTATCAGTCATCAGAGAGAGGATGACATCTAGAGATGGTGAGGCGGAGGGAAGATAACAGGCTGCCACAGATACCTCCATAAATCTGGGGGAAGAAAAACAACAGAAAAAAAAAACAGCAATGTCCTTCTACTTAAATAGAATTAAGTCTCGGGTCATTACATGAACCAAGAACTGCTTCTGTTTGAAATGCGTTGCAGCTAATTTAAGTTTGTAGAGTGTGTGGTTACACATTATCTTTTGAGGCACGCCTCAAGTGCACTTCAAACCCTTCAAGAAGAAATTACCGGCAGTTAGACAGTGGACATTACCCAGGTAGTCTGGATAAGATGAACTACAAAGATGACCGGTTTCGTCTGATCCATATTTGTTAACCATCACTTCTAAGCTTTGCAGTAATGAGAAACTGCAAAGTACTTATTAACTGCAACAAAATGACCATTTTATGTGGCTACCAATAGGAAAAGGTCACCAGGTGTGACACATCAATGGATTTGGATTGTACATTGTTCTGATCCTGTTAAATATACTAAAACATAGGTCGAGGGGTATGCATAATCCAGTAAATCGGGTCTAGTTGTGCACGACTCTTAAGTCTTCATAAATTGGCAACTATCTGTAATTTAACCTTGCAGCGTCAATGTTTTATTTTGGACTCCTTTGCAAAGTTAAGGACTTCATGATGAGGGTCCCAGGAGTCCAACATTTTGGAGGAATCGCATGTGCGTGTGCAATTTAAGCTAACTGGGTTTTTGTCTTTGTAGCTTCATAGAGAGCAGGTACTTAAAAAAAAAATCCTGCTTTATGAAAGCGTTGTATTTCCCAACTCCAAAGGCATTTCCTATAAATGGCTCAGCTCGCACCTGGCAGCAACAGCACCACCTTTTGGCTACAACCCAATACTGCATCAGTTGATTCTTTCAAGTCACGTGATTTAAAGGAAATCGAGGCTTCAGCTTGGAGCAGGTTAGGCTATACAGACAGTGAGACTTTTCAGTCAGCAGTTTCCTTTTTTTTCTAGAAATTTGCTTCAGGTGTTTTTAGTTTGACATGTCTTTACAGTGAAGTGTGTAACATGAGCTGCTCTGTCAGTTTAAGTTTCAAGCTGGTGGTTTTGGGTTAAGCATCATGTGACTGCAGCATCATTCAGAGGGTTAACACATAAGGGGAATATCTTGTCAGCTGCTTATGTTGGATTTTTTGTGGATCACATGAAATAAGAGACACTCTTGGCAGAAAGCAGACTTTAACAGATATATTTTAAAATTTGCATGCATTAATGACTAATAATTTGAATAAGCTGCAGTTGCTCCAAGTTGGTGCCTTTATCCTTAATTTCAGATTACTTGCTGTGCGTTTAGAGCTTTGTGGTTGGCGGCCCGTATAGCCTCCAGCACCGTGTTTACTTCCTGCTGCTGTTGCTATGACCTCGATCCACCTCACCTGTGGCCACACCCTCTGCAGATGGCAGTATCAGCGCAAACATGCTGTCACTGAAGGGTGATTTCATGTAAATGGGGCCTTTCGGCTCATACAAAGGCTCTCACGCATACGGGCCAGTTTCTGCCTTTTTAACTGAATTTTTATCATCAATATAATCTGCATCTTCAAACTGCAACTTGACTCCAGACTGAAGACTTACGTCATTCTGTTTTTGTTAGAAAATTTATCATGCGATCGATTTTATTTATTGCTTATTTCAACAGAGTTATGAAAGCAGCCAAGAGGCCTTTGCTAGCTCTGGAGGAGCTGCAGATATTTACAGCTCAGGTTTTGATAGTGCATTCCACTAATCTACTAAAGTGGCAGGAAGAAAGCTATTGTTTGATAGGAAAATCTAAATAAAATAAAAGGTTATCACAGTTCAAATGAGGGATACAGCAATATGGAAATAAGTTTGGTTTGATGAAAACAAAAAGTACCTTCTTTACCAACAGAAATACCCACTGTAATGCCTGGTGGTGGTAGCATCATGCTGTGAAAAAGCTTTTCATTTGCAGAAACTAGTCAGAATTGGTGTTAAGATGGATGATGCCAAAGAAAGAGGCAACTTGGTGGCGTCTCCAGGAGATTTTGGACTGGAGTTGAAGTTGTTTTCCAGCCGGGTAAAGACACTGAACATACAGCCAGAACTACAACCGACTGGGTTTATTCATGTTGAAATCAAAACATCACTTTAAATCTGATGAATCCACCTAACATTTATAAACTGCTTTATTTTGACCTATTACAACCAATTAAAAAAAAAAAGTTATTTTTGGATACAAAGAGACAAATTGTGGATACTTTTATCAAACCACTGTATTTCCTGTAAACAGAGTTGCAAAACCTGGCTGCACTACATGACATACTTTGAACATTAACAGTTGAAAAGAAACGTTTGGTGGGGGCAGAGTACGGAGTGGGAGTTGACGCTTCCTGTCTTGGAGGACAAGGACGGTGTCCACTGTAAGGCGAGAGCGATGCGGTCTCAGTGTAGGAGAGACTGTAAGCATCCTGACTGACATTAGCAGTTATCAGTCCTTCAGGGTCATCGGACAACCGTGTGCTAATTTACACCTACTGCATCCATTTTAAACGGATTCAGAAATGCATGTCAGTTGTCTTTACAACATCCACATTTACTTGTTTTTTTTTCTTTGTGTAGTCTGTTCACTTCATTACATGGCAACGGAAATAAAGCCTCACGTTCCTGTAAATGTGACGGGTGTATTCAAAGAAGTTCTCTGGAAATGAGCCGACATTTTTACCTGGTCCACACGCTAAAATTATACCTCGACTGTGACTGTGACACGCTGCATTGTTGGCGATGGCATGCCCGTGCAGCACCAAGCTAGTGTTACAGAAAGCTAGACGATAAAAATCACCTGAGAGTTGCTCATGTTAAAACTGACCTGCTCTTGTTTTCATCCAAAGGAAATCCTAGAAAGAAGACATTCATAATCATCTGTTCGATCTAATAAACTGTTATTTTCAATCTGTCATTTGGAGAAGTACATGCATTTATTTACCTTTTATGGATCGCTTGTTGTACCTGAAGTTGCCTGGTTAGATAACAGCTGGTTTGACCTACATTTTGTCTATAGATATTCTCTGACCCATGCAGATCCGCCCTGCTTTATGCATGCCGGTTTTATAATCCTAGAAACAAAACGGCAAAGTTCAGATCTTTCCATTAAACGAGCTTTCTTATTTGTTTGCACATGAACAAGAATAAAACGAAGCATAACACACACTTCATTTCTTTATTTGTTTAATGGACTGAACTTGTATAACAGTCAAAGCACTTTGCACTAGAACCATGTTGACTCACACATATTTTTACACCGATTCACAGACCTGGGCTTAAGTTTCTTGCCCAGAGGCACAACAACGTGTGACAAGAGAAAGGAGGAAATCGAACCTAAAACCTTCTGATTGTAAGACGGCTCTACTGAGCTGCAGTTTCTCTTGTTTAATGAACATTTAGAACAACACAGCCGATTCTATGGAGGCTGACTTCCAGTGTGTTAAGGTACTGCCTGGATCGCCAACAGTTTAAGTAAAAAAACAAATCAGAGACAGACGGAAAGCATAAGCAAAGCCTCTTTACTGATTTGCATCTTGGTTCTCTGACAGCCTTCAGAATCCTTTCATTACAGCAATCTAATTTATTGTCTCGCCTTATCTGCCCCTTTCCCCTTGCATACCTTTCTGCAACCTCCAGCATGCACCGCATTATCCCTCATCAGCAAGCACAAGTGAATATATTCACACAAACTTGTTGTCCATGTTTGTCAAGAAAACGATGGCACAGGAATCACAGGTGTCTGATGGAATCGGCTGTCCTCAAAACAAAATGCAGGATCATGAATGTTAACTGTGGAAAAAAAAAAAGCCACTTAGAGATTAATAAGCTGCAAAATCAGACCCAAAAATATCCCACTGGTCTCCAGTGGATCTAATTAGATCGACTTGCAGAGATAAACTCGTCAGTTTGGGAAATTTTAGTTTTTTTTGGAAAAATCATAACTCTAATCTTCTAATTGGTTTTCTAAACTAAGACAAAGGATCAGAAAAAGTTCCACCTGGAGGTTTGCTGTGGGAGGATTTAAGATGCTGGTTTTATAATCCCAGAAATAAAACGGCAAAGTTCAAATCTTCCTATTAAATTAACTTTCTTAATTGTTTTTTTTTATTTTTTACTTTGCATGCAAAGTATGGGGAAGAAGGAAATCGAACCTAAAACCTTCAAATTCCAAGACGGCTCTACGGAAACACAGCTTCCTTTCTTTAATGAACATTTTCATATTTGGTGTTGAAAATGTTGAACCTCAGAAGTAAAAGATGGCCTCAGTCATCTTGTTTCTTCCTCCCTTTCACTCCAAATCTCTCTATTTCTCTGCAACACAATCAAATCCTTCCAGGTTTAAAACGTTTGTCCAAACTGTAAATTATTTATTCACATACTAGGGACCCAAAGAAATAGCCGGCCCAAGACATAAGGGAACTAAGCAGCGACTTAGGCTCCCAGACCTTCAGGGCCGCCTGGATAAATGTTTGGGCTATAGATCTAGATTAAAATGTTTCAGGTTAACATTTAAGATGTTGTTTGAAAGTTTCCTTTCTAAAAGTTTTTCAAAGTGTTTCATAGTTGCAATCTGATGATACAAGTTTAATCTTTGGTTTGTTCACAAAAACTACTGATTGCTTTTAATTAATGGGCTCACCAGCTTTACTATTCTTCATTAGCGAGAAAAAAGAATAATATTTAAATCATTTTCATTTCTAAAACCAGATGAATAACTGAGTTATTTCTACTGCAGCAGCACAAGAGAAAACAATCTTAATCTAGACCCTGAACTTCCAGCCTCAGAACAAGCAGCAGCAGGATTTAAGATTGTGTGGCTTATGTTGTCACAGATGGAGCGTTGCTGATGAAACGGAGTCCTGCTATAATTAAAAGCAAGTTTATTGCTTCAATGTGTAGGCTTGTTCTTGCTTGATATGCTAAAATGAAGATTATCATTCAAAGGAAAGTCATTCGGTTCCATCCACTTAATAAAATAAGTATTGTTGAAGAAATATAACTGTCTAGAAAACGGTTTCACAGGTGTGGCTGTAGCCTGCAGGGTGGCTCATGCAAATGTTTTATTTGGTTTCTGCAACTATTTTTACTTGTGGATGATGAGACGTATCGTAAAAAAAGCCCTATGTTTTTTTTTTCTAATCCAGTAAATGCCATGAGCTACATAAAACTTAGTGTTTAAAGATGCAACCATAAGAGGACATGAGAGAAACGTAACTTTTATCCATAAGCTAGATTTGGTTTGGAGGAAACGGAGGGGATGCCGGATGTGGTCCACTGTAACGTTACATCATCTCGGTTTGATTTGAACTCCTCCAGTCCACTCTGGTGTTTCCTGGAAGTCAGCAGACTCGGACTAATGTCTGCTCTCCCTCTATCTGTGATGTGCCCTCACACACCAAGTATGTCTACTTCACACAACCTCACAAACATCCAACACTTCAACAAACCCTGACCCGTGAACTTAAAAACATTACCGTCGCTCCCTAGTATAAACAGTCAAGTTGACCTGAGGACATCACTGTTAGTCACTCAACCACTAAAGGGATTTATTAAGGGCATTTTGTAAATGTGATTTCTAAGCGCTGAGTTCAAAAAGCTGTTTTTCCATTAGTTGTTTTCAACCTTGTGTGGTTGTTTGTTTTTCATCTCTGACGCAGGCTTTGGCAACCCGCCAAATTCTTTAGGTCTATGCAGAATAATTTCCTTTCAACTCGTTAAAAAGACACACCTTTTCATGTAATCCAGTCTGTATGTTCCTGCGTCTGTGTTCAGCCGTTGCATTAAAAGCCAAACTTTACTGTGGTGATCATTTATGAAGACCTTGCATGTGCCGTGGTCAGTGCAGTTTCACAGAAACCAGACTGTAAAGGGCAAAATGCTCCAGATTGTGGAAGTGGTTGTGACGGCTGGAGTTCCCGACTCCAGAGGCATTTCATATAAACGCTTTGGATTTCACCTGCCTCTAGCATTGAAGCGCAACATCAAGAGCCCTGTAAAAACATCCCAGAACATCTGTCACAGGGCGACAGCCGGTGAAATGTAAAGCAGTTGCACTGCTATGAGGAACCATGGGATGAAAATCCTGAAACGTTGTGCAGACAGAGGCAGAACCAAGTCTGTGTTTAAGCCTCAAGTCCAAAGTTGAGTCTAAAGTCAAGTCCCAAGTCTGACACTTGGAATTTCGAGTCTTTATTTTTTAAAAACGTTACAATTATATGTTAAATGTACCGAATGCACTGACTGCAGTAAACTACGTATTGTCGATATAAAAGATGTAGACGTCTTCAAATACACCATCCGTCCTCCGATGGAACTGGACCCGGTTCAGCTTTATGATGGGGACAGAGAGAAGCTCTTTTCCCTGAGTTCAGGTCCAGAACCTGTTTCTGATCCGGATCTCTGCTCTCTATCCATCAGCAATCCTGAGCCAACATGCTGCACATCGCGTGGAGGCGTTTGAAGGACCAGATCTATACAACATAACTAAACATAACATACCAATGAAACCGAGGTGGAATCATCAGTGTAGCCTGGAGAACACCTGCTAATAACACCGTTAGCTAAAGTTAGCTTTCTCACAGCAAAAGATGACCAACTTGTACAACTTCAAATGTCAAACAAAGTTGGAAGTTGTTGCATCTTCCTCTTCTTGAAGGTTTTGCATGTTGCACTCAGTTTTTTGTTGGATATTTCAAAAGAAGTTACTCATGGGAGCAAATCTGCTTGGAGGGTTTTTTTCATCTCTTTTTTTTAGATATATATCTTGTTAATTTGATTGGTTGTGCTGCAGTTTATGCACACATGCTTACAAAGTGTGGAGAACCAGAGGGACGGTCTGAGCCTTTTGGTACGGAATGAGTGAAATCAATTACGGGGCCCACCTCATAAATATGCTTTAAACTTTAGATTTTGGGTAAAATATCAAGTCTTTTCAAGTAAACGGGTTCAAATCCCAAGTTATTGGTGTAAAAGTCAAGTCCGAGTCTCTGAACATTTTTTTCCAAGTAAAGTTTTAATATTAATGACGTGAGTCCAAGTCATGTGACTCGTGTCTCCACCTCTGCTGCTTCGATCATCGACAGCCGTCTGTCACTGCTGTTTGTTCTGCACTGCTCGGCTGTTTGCACCCATCAGTCACTGCGTGTTTAAAAAGTAATGCGCATCACTGTGATCATCTCTGGCGACGTCTGCTGCTCACGGTTGTCCATTTGAAGCTCATTTGGATGAAACTCGTCGTCGTTTCCCCCAAACGTCGGACAGCAAGCAACATTTAAAAAAAAAAAAACTTCCTGCATTTAAATGTTTCTGCACCTTTTTCTCAAATGTAAGTTTTAACCACAAGAAAAATGTTATGAACCACAACAGAGAATGCAGACTGACCTTTCACCTCACAGATCCTCTACAAAACCAGATGCTTTTTGTTCCTGTGATGAGTTTTTTCACATTAACTGTTTATTAGATCTTTCAAGGGCTGCACAGTGGTGCAGTTGGTAGAGCTGTTGCCTTGCAGCAAGAAGGTTCTGGGTTCGATTCCCGGCCCCGGTCTTTCTGCATGGAGTCTCCATGTTCTCCCTGTGCATGGTGGGTTTTCTCCCACCATCCGGTTTCCTCCCACAATCCAAAACCATGACTGTCAGGTTAATTGGTCTCTCCTAATTGCCCCTAGGTGTGAGTGTGTGTGTGTGCATGGTTGTGTGTCTCTGTGTTGCCCTGCGACAGACTGGTGACCTGTCCAGGGTGACCCTGCCTCTCGCCCGGAACGTTAGCTGGAGATGGGCACCAGCAACCCTCCCGACCCCACTGAGGTACAAGGGTGAAAGAAAATGGATGGATAGATCTTTCAAGCTTAAAGAAATTTGGAAATTAAAACAAAGGATTCACAGGATGCTGTGTTTTCCCCACCGTCTGGTTAAATTTGTGTGTGTGTGTGTGTGTGTGACTTCTTCGTCTTATTCTTGCGACATCTGAGGAGCCTGTGCTAACACTTTGAAAACCTTGTTGATTTAGAGATGAATGAATGCGTTCACACACTTCTAAAGATAAATGTACCCAGACTTGTGTACTTTTTTTTTTTTGCCTGACGATAAGATTTTTATCACGTTGGTTTTCTTTCTTTTAAACTAGCCTAAAGTTAGACCACACACTAACCCGTCTCTCCTTCACCTCCTGTAAATGTGGTTGAAAAGTGAAAGACATTTAAGTGTAAATCAGGTTTTAGCTAAAGACTCTGGACTCAGTTTGATCATATAGTTATTTTACTCTTTCACTGCGAAGAGATTCAGTAAATATTTAGTCTTTTATTGGCATCAAGGCAGCCATTTGTGTTGGTGAAATTTGATTTCCTCCTAAAAGAAAAAAAAGCCTAAATATCTTGATACAGAATGAGGCTATCGCCCAGGGCGGCATTCATGCAGATAAAAAGGATATCCAGTGTCTGGAGAGCAAGTTTGAAGCTGAGTCTGGAAGATTCACCTTGATGGTGGAAATTTTGTACAAATTTCTCTAAATCTGTAGGCTGCACAGGTCGCAGCATACACTGAATGATGATGGTAGAGTAACATTTTTTTGTTTCTTTTGCTGCAAGAACATGTGGTGATCCAGAGAATAATGGGAGCAAAACGACTCTGGATTGCATAAATGCTATGAGATCAGTGGTCTGAGGGTCACGGAGGGCTTTGCCATGTGGGGAGGGGAGTGGAAGTCATTCGTCCTACTTGGCAGCTATAAGTGTTGCTTATTTGAGACATGACAACAGGCCTCCTGCTGCAGCGGCGGCTGCTTGGTTTGCATCGACACAGACAGTCTTCAAGGCTACATCTGAGTTTAAGGAGCTGTTTGCAGAAGCTGACCGTAAGCTTTGTCACTTACTAGTATAAAGACATTAAACATGGTCAAAAACTCGTTAAAAAGCCTTTTTTAAAGTGGAGGTTGCGTTCTTTTTCTGAGGTACAGAGATAAGGCTTCCAGTTGGCCAGCTGCTCTGTTCTGCTTCCTGCTATTGTTTTCAGCTATCTTGTAATGAAAGTTATAACTTCTGCCAAACCAGCTTACAGACGGAAGACTTGAGCGAACGTGAGGCTGCGGTTCCTCCAGACTACTGTTTGCAACAGATTATAGTCACGCATGCTTTGGGGGGGGGGGAAGAAATGCATCCAAAACTGTCGCCGTTTAACTTTTATTTATTAGCTTAAAATGATCCTGACCTATTTTTGTCCCAGGAATGACTCGGATGTAACTTTCAGAATGTGATTCTAATTGCTGCATGAATCCATGCATGTGTTTTAATGAGTCACTATGAAACTTGGGCATAATGTGGCTGACAGTTGAAGTGTTTTCAGTGGTTTGTTTGGACCCTCCAGTCATAATCGGTTGAGTCAGAACTTGTAGAGTTTCTGGCAGGAGGTTCACCGTCTCCCAAACGAAACTAACCAGATTCATCGAAAGCTGGTTCAACTGGGACTTCCTTACCTGGGTTTTTAAAAAACGTCAACAGTTTTCAGCTCTACCATCAGTTTTTAAATTAACTACATGTTGTCGCAGAGGGTGTTCTCCTTGCAGCCATCTTCTCTGGAATGTCGTTTCATAAGGAAAAGTAGCATAAGAAGAATATTTTCAACATTTTCACTTTTAAGGCTCCTCCACACAACTCTCGATTTTTGTGCAAGTGATGCAAAGCAGAATTCGGCTGCACAGTCGGTGTGGTTAGAGGTGTTATTTGCTCTGCAGCTCTTGAAGACTTTTTTTTCCTGTTTTCTGACTCATATCTGCTTCATAAAAGTGAAGTTTTATGTCTGCAATAAGAGCTACGAATATTGGTCTCAAAGCGGCATAAATATCATACCCAGATTAAGATTTAAAATCTTTCTCATCAAACCAAGAAGCTTTTTTTTCTGGTAAAATATGAGAAATGCATTTCTTAAACAATAAAACAATATTAAAAACATACAGAGTAATTCATTTTTGTTTGCAGATTAATTTGTTAGAATTGGTATGTCGCATGACTTGTACCCTTCATGATATTCAATAAAGGTCTTTATTGATATTGCAGCAATTAAAGCAACATAAAGACCAAAATGGACCCAGACAGGTCAGAGATGAAGCTGTGGACTGGTTAAAAACCGAGTTAGGGTTCAGTCAACTTCTGAATCTAGAAGTATGGCACGCCAACAATGAACAGTTCACTCAATCTGCCAGGCGGGATGAGAACGGGTTTAATGCGAGAAGCAGTGAAGAGGCGATTTGTGACTTTGGAGGAGCTGCAGAGATCTGTTGGAAAACGCGATCACGCTTTCTATAAATCTGACTTATAGAAGAGTTTAAAAAAGAAAGTCTTTGAATGAAAGGTGTAATAAGTGTCGAGTAAACGACAAACGAGGAATTCTGTCTGCATCCTGGCTGGAAAATGTGACTGAAGAACAACACGGCTCATAACCCTGAACTCATCATTCACATTGGGAAAAATAATAATGGATTATGTTCAATCCTGTAGAAAACATGTTGGACATGCAATCTAAGGTAGAGGTTCATTTTCTAACAGGAAAATTAAAGTTCAAATATCTAACAGTCCAGATCAGCATATGACTGAGAATGTTAAATATTGATGAAACTCTCCAAACTGACTGAACATTGGCTTTTTGCCAATAAGACCATGTAAATTGGACTCTACATGCTACAAGTCATTCCCCAAATCACAAGCTTCAAAAGTTGATTCTACAAAGAGCCGGCTTAGGCAGACTAAATATAAGTGTACGCCACACTTTTCAGATTTTTCATCCATCCATCCATTTTCTTCCGCTTATCCGGGGTCGGGTCGCGGGGGCAGCAGCTTCAGAAGGGAGGCCCAGACTTCCCTCTCCCCAGCCACTTCTTCCAGCTCCTCCGGGGGAACCCCAAGGCGTTCCCAGGCCAGCCGAGAGACGTAATCCCTCCAGCGTGTCCTGGGTCTTCCCCAAGGCCTCCTCCTGGTGGGACGTGCCCGGAACACCTCACCAGGGACGCGTCCAGGAAGCATCCTTACCAGATGCCCGAGCCTCAACTGGCTCCCCTCGACGTGGAGGAGCAGCGGCTCTACTCTGAGTCCCTCCCGGATAACCGAGCTTCTCTCTCTAAGGGAGAGCCCAGCCACCCTGCGGAGGAAACCCATTTCGGCCACTTGTACCCGTGATCTCGTTCTTTCGGTCATGACCCAAAGCTCATGACCATAGATGAGGGTGGGAACGTAGATCGACCGGTAAATCGAGAGCTTCGCTTTTTGGCTCAGCTCTCTCTTCACCACGACGGACCGGTACAGCGCCCGCTTCACAGTAGACGCTGCCCCAATCCGCCTGTCGATCTCCCGCTCCCTTCTTCCCTCATTCGATTTCAGATTTTCATTATTAAAAATCGTGTACCGTTTCCCTTTTTTGTGCCTCTCATTAAAAGATATAGAGCAGTTATCATTAACATTTAAATCAACAGGTCAAGCTGTGCAGTGTGTTAAATTTCCTCTGCAGCTCAGCCTGAAGCGTCGACGGCTCAGTTCAGGAATGAACTGAACTATGAACATATTGAAGACGTCCTTGGATTCCTTGGCATTGACGGTTTAATTACCCCTCAGTAAAACATCACTCACAACCGCCGGTGTGTTGCCAAGGTGCTGAGCCACACAACCGTCCGCCGCCACCCATGCATGTCTTTCATGAGCCTGAAAGTTTGGTATGTGCTAAGCAGTAATTATGACAGCTGGAGTTACTTTAAATCATAGCTGGCATTTCAAACCTGAATCTCTACTCATCATTCATCTGTCTGTTTTTTTTCCTTTGGCTCTTCTGCTCACCTGAACGTCTACTATTTAATCCAAACGTGCTCTTGATGTGCTTCAGGCAGAGCCTAACATCGTCTACACCCATGTTTGCTTTGGCTTTCTATTCAATCTTTTACAAGAGCGACAAACGTGCATGACTGGTTTTTAATTCTACTGTCTGTTTAATCCTACAGGAATAATCTGTAAATTAGATTTTAGTAAGCAGACTAAAGCTTGTGTGTTTCTTTATGATCATGAAGATTAAACCAGATTATTGTCAGTTTTATGCTCGGTTAGCTGCAACCTAAAACACGGATGGATGGAGTTTTATTCTGCAAACAGAGTAAAGAATGAATTGTTTAAGCCGACTGTTCCAGATTGGGACGTTCTCATTCAGTTGTAACTTTTTACATTTGTTTATATGAGCAGCAGCATAAGAAACAACTTAATCTTTCTTGAAAAAAAGCTTTTATAGGCACGTAATCTCTATTTATTTGTGGTGAATTTTTTTAAAACTCTTTTAAAAAGTTTACAAGAGATATAGGAAGTCTAAACGACTGGTTGGATTAACGAAGATTCACTCCAGCGACTGAAAGTTAATGAAATATAATTCTTACAGTGTCTGAAGTGATGATTTTGTGTTGGTTTGTTCCATTTTCTGCAAGCATTGCAAAAACTGTAATTTTTTCATAATATTTAACATAAATTGAATATTAAAATGTTAATCTATCAGCTGTAAAAACATGAGTTTACGTTAAATCTGATCAACATATTTTCAAAGTGCTGAATAAATACAAAACTATTAGATGCACAAAACAATTTATCATCAAAATCTGAAACCACAGAATTTCAAATGAACTGTTTAGTTTCCAAGCAAGAATAAAATGCAAACTAAATAAAACGAATATTAAATTAATGGTATTTATTGCTGTGGTGGGGAAATCTCCAAAGATTTCCATAAACTAATCATGGCTGTGGGACATTATGGGTTAAAAATGTCAAAATGTAAATATATTAGTAGATATATTTGTTGCAAGCAAAATAAATGTCAATATTTCTTGTAATTTCTTAACAAGTGCATCCCCACATACGACCTGATGGGTCACATGTATTATATCTTTTTAAAACATAACTTTGTCGTCGTTATCAATTTGTTTTCGTCGGTGAATAAGATTGATTGTTTTAGAGCTGCACTGATTAGGAAAATATGTGGCGCTATTGATAATGGTTTGATCTGTAATAAATAAATACTTACGTGTTTTTTTTTCTGCATGGGCTTAAAGCAAAGATCAACCTTAGATATTTAGTTTTCTGCCAGGGAAAAAGTTTTAATTCATTATTTCCATCTAAAACAAAAGGATTTTTTTGCTTTTGTCGTTGGTTAATCCAACATCTACATAGTTTCTGTCCTGGTTTCTGTACGGTTTTTTGTTAGTGATCAAAATTGTACATTTTTCTCAATCATGTGAAAAGTTAATTTCATTTAAGGAGACAGAATTAGGATTTTAGATCTCAGATGCAACCAGAAAGTTAATAAAAATCAGACGTCTAATTAATTACAAATTAGAGCCTAAAACTCGAGATTGATGGATTCAACAAATTGATCCTTTATTTCCGATCTGCTGGTAAAAATGTTGAAAAAAATCATTTAAAAAAAACAAGCGTAACCTAAATTGATATAACAATCAATCTAACTTCATTCAAGCACATTTTGCAGTGCATCCGTTGAACGAATGCGAACTTGAAACATCAGTAACCGTTAAATATTTTAATTATTGACATGACTTTCAGGAAGCCCAATAAAACCCTTTTTGCAGACGTGCATCTTTTTGTTTCACTAAAAGTCTGAAAACCTGGCAGGCGCTCGAGTTTTTAGTGACGTGAGTTTAATTAAAAATGTATTGAAAATCAGGCCTTGTAATCAATCACAACTAAAATAACTTTAAATCAAATAACATTTGACAAAATAAAGTTTTTCTAATGCAATATTTTTTTTCAATAGACACAACCATTTTTGTATATTTTTAAGTGTAAAGTAAAATTGTATTTTAATCTGTATAATTTAATAAAAAAACTTTTATGTTGGGTGAAGTGCAGAATGGACCAGGTGGGTCGTGGAGGGCCGGCGTCCTGCATGTTCTAGTTCCTCCCTGCAGGTGAGGACGACCTTTTCAGCAGGTCATGGTTCTCTAACGAGCCGTCAGCTGGAGGGCCGGCGTCAGATGCAGGGCGCCGGCCCTCCATGTCCCACTCTGGGCACCACTGGACTTCAGACTGATCCTCTGCTGCGTAGGCCGAAGTCGACTAACACCCAAATTTGCCTGTTTAATTTGCATATAATTTCCACACATTTGCCTCCATTTACTGCAGGAGTTGAGCTTCGTTTTGAACGTCTTTAAGAAGAACAGGGACGTTTGTGACCTGCTGAAGACACAAACTGTTTTATTCATGTTTCTAAAGCAAATGGTCTGGAAGAGTAAATGTTGTCACCTTGTATGTCCTACAGGAAGCAAAACCCTACTTTTAAATTATGCTCATTTGATCTAATTTAAGATAAAAATATACAGATACATTTTTTTAAAAATATTTAGCTTCTTTGTTTACAAAAAGTAAATATTCGACACTTTCTATAAACGTCTTTTTTACAACTATACAGTTTACACAACAAATCTATATACCTTAGTCGGTCAAAATACACATTAAAATTTTTAAAATCCAATATAATTATTGAATAAAATGTAGAAACAAGTAGCTTCATATAGATTTTAAATAAAAGCGCCGGTCCTTACGTCAGGTTGCTGCAGGTACAGGCGATTTCTCCACATCTGTAAATGTTTAATTCAACTAAACCAAAAACGTGAAGTGAACACAGAAAGGCAACAGAGTCACTCAGACATCTTTTAATGCCGTCACATTTTTAAAGCTCTTCATAATCATAAACGGCTCAGTCATAGTCGTAGCTTTGAAACGACGAGTGAATAGTTATTATCACATGGCTGTAATTTATAACGTCTGCAGTCAGAAGCTGTTTTTGCCCGTTTTTATCCGTTTGTACCCGTTTTTACCTGTTTTTATCCGTTTGTACCCCTGTTTTTACCTGTTTTTAGCCGTTTGTACCCCTGTTTTTAGCCATTTGTATCCCTGTTTTTGCCCGTTTTTACCCGTTTTTATCAGTTTTTACCTGTTTTTAGCCATTTGTATCCCTGTTTTTGCCCGTTTTTAGCCATTTGTATCCCTGTTTTTGCCCGTTTTTACCCGTTTTTATCCGTTTTTACCCCTGTTTTTACCTGTTTTTAGCCGTTTTTACCTGTTTTTAGCCATTTGTATCCCTGTTTTTGCCCGTTTTTACCCGTTTTTATCAGTTTTTACCTGTTTTTAGCCATTTGTATCCCTGTTTTTGCCCGTTTTTAGCCATTTGTATCCCTGTTTTTGCCCGTTTTTACCCGTTTTTATCCGTTTTTACCCCTGTTTTTACCTGTTTTTAGCCGTTTGTACCCCTGTTTTTACCTGTTTTTAGCCGTTTGTACCCCTGTTTTTGCCCGTTTGTACCCCCGTTTTACCCCTGGATCAGATGTGACCCGCCTGAAAACGGCAGTGGCTTCAACCAGCTTCATTCGTTTTATCTGCAAGGCGTTGATCAGAAAGCAAAATGGCTTCTCCAGTTTAGGTAAAGCTATTGTGAAGGGATTAGGTTGTAATGAAGGAATGGGGGGAAAAGGCCAGGTGTCGTCTCACGGTGCCAGCATCTCACTCACCCGGCTGTCATGAGACGTTGGGGAGGAATGTTGACATCCACTCCATCAAATGCTTTAATGTAAATACAAGAACATTTCTTCTTCTTCCTATTGTCTCCTATGTTGCATGCTGCAGAACTTGGAGTTAAAAAAATAAATAATTCACATTTAGTTGATGACAAATAGCACATTGGTGCTTTTCTAGAGGCATAAAAAAAGTTTCTGAGGGCATCGCTTTGACTTGGGAATTGTTAATTGCGGCGTTTGAGTGAAATGAAAAAGCTTCTGAAAACTCCGACTCGTTGGGATTATGTTGTGCTCCTCAGGTTTCCTCTGCCAGGTCGTCGTGCCAAGTCAAACAAGCTCAGGGATGTTTCTAAAGATGCTGACAGCTGATAAATGGACATGCATCATGTGCAGCAAAAAGAAGCTCCCAAACTGGAAGGACAGAGACAAACATACAGGGGAACTGCAGTTATTTAACATAAGGTCGTTTATTATGTGCAATTCCTCATTATTGAGGAATACAAAATGCCTTTTCATGGGTTGATTGTAGAAGACAAAAGGCACTAAAGTCTGTTGATTTTTTTATTTACTTGTTGTAACATGCTCCATCACATGGGTAAGGGCCACAAAAACGTACAAATACGCAGCAGGAAATAAAAAAAAATGTAAGGTTTTAAAGTTACCCTGCCTTTTCTCTTCATTCAAAACTTTGAAAAAGTCCAATTCATTTCTGTTAATCCTGCAGCGTTTTGTAAGGAATGCAACAGAAACACAAACAGTCTGACTGGTGTTGCTGATGTAAACAGGTAATGTGCTATAAACAGCACATTGTCCCTCTGATTGTTTATGGTTTGCACCCTCATCTGGCTGACCTCATTTTTGACCCTGACAAAGGTTTTCATGTAACGCTGTTTTTTTTGTTTGTTGTTTTTTGTTTGACGTCTCACTTGAACCCGTTTTCACTTCTGAAGCATGCTTCATTTTGCTTTTCAATTTTTGTGCTTTTATTAGCAAAATCTGGCCAGATTCCACTAAATACACTAAGGTTTTGATCCACAAAATAATTATATATATTGAACCCAAAAAAGACAAAACTTTATAAATGTTTACCTGGAAGAATCCCTGTTTTTTACCACTAATTAAGAAAAAAAAATTCTATTTTGTCCACATTAATAAGGAAACCATAACTATTTTGACTTGGATAATAAATACTTTTGTATAAATGGAAACATTAGCAATTACAATAAGTCGTACAGATGAACTGATAAATTTATTTAGAAACAAGAGTTGGTAAAATCACCTGATGATTAATACAAATCAGTGCACATATTCATTTTTGCTGTATGCTCATACAGTTAAAAAACTCGCATATTTCTTTCTAATTCTAATTTAACTGGTTCAAACTTTGAAAAAATTGATCATCTACATTTTATTGGGCCTGCAGTGACTGAACATTCTCCAAACCTTTAAAAGTCGTATATCGTGATGTTTACAACTTTTCCTCCTTCACTTCTGCCCAGGCTTGTAGCTCATAGTGATGTATGATTATATAGAAATAAATATATATATATTAAAAAAGAACTGGGAGAAAGTGAGAAAACAACCAGGAGTTGCTGTAGCGACATGTTGCATGTGCAGCCCTGACCTGGCCGCTGATGTTCAAAGTATGCTGACATTTATTTGAACCACTGACTTTTATAAGCTCTCTGTAAAACTTTTCACAGCTCTGCTCAGTTAGCCGTTTACGTCTGAAACCAGACCTGATGACGGGATTAAGAAGTGACTCTGTAATAAACCAGAAAACTCTGGCGTCACACATGGACTGAATGTATTTGCAGGCATATTCATGCACTTTTCTTGCTTAGTTGACGTCTTTACTGAGCTGCAGGATGGCAGGAGTTTTATTTTGAGTCTTTTTTTATGTTTTATTTTGCCTGATTTTATTTTTTTCTTATTTACGTGAATTATTGTCATTTTGGTCCTTAAAATACCCAAATTTCCACTGAAATTTATAGTTTTTTTCCGTCTGATGTAGTTTTTAAATATCAAAAAATTGGTAATTTGATCAATAACTTAATACTTGAGTAGACGTTTTACTAAATACTTTTTGCTTGAGTAAAAATATGCTGAATTTGTGCTACTCTTGGATACTGTACAGCCTCTGGTCATACAGCAGCATGCATTAATTAATATTACATGTTGGGAGTCTTTAAAAAGACAATATTTAAGCTCATTTTGTGCAGATCAAATGTTTGTGTATGTTTTAATATCCAGCTTAGCCAAAAACATTGGTAAATAAAAAAGACATAACAGAATTCGATTTTTAAAATTTTTTTTTTCTTTTGTTGTTTAATAAAAATTGCAAATGCAAAGAGTCTCCAAACTTTTCTATGCACGTTTTTCTTTTAACTTGTGATTTTTAATTTCCTTTGTTTTCAAAATATAAATAAATAGATGACTTAAAGAGAAACTGGACACAGCGATGAGTTTCATCTTATCTCATTCTTAAGGTTCTTGTAGACGTTTCTAAACTGTCTATTTTTCTCTCACTTCTTCTGCACATTTTTTATCCCTCTTTGGAAAAGAGTCTGAATAAAAAGTTCTCTTAATTTGCGAAAATAATCTAAGAAAAACTGAAATGACACAGTTTACTGCTCATAAAAATCTCCAAAAATCTGAGCTTTTACCTAAATGCTAAGTAATGGGTGATACAGTTTCAGTGTCACGAGTGAAAAACCTGGGGAAATACCAGCCGCGTTAATTTTAATGGCTTTATTGTGCATCTTTGAGGCTGGAAGGGAAATAACGTTGCATGTGCTTTTCTTTCATGGCACTGAACACAAAACTTTGCTGCACTGTGAAGTAATTCAGAGAAGCTTTATTAAAATTAGAACAGATTGTGAAAAAAAAAAAAGTTTACGTTTGAAGTGGAAAGCACCAGACTGTTCTGCCTTCATTTGCATTTTTGTTCTCAAACACGTTTCCAACAAACACTCATTTAATTTACCATCTATTTTAACTGTTTTCTCCTGTGGTTTTACAAGTGGAGCTGTTTCTGTTTCTGACACCAGATCTCGTCTTTTCACACGAGTTCTGCAGCTTTTCCTGTGGCGTTCGCACATGCACAGCTTTCTGTCTGATGGGAGTTCAACGAGTGTAACTTTGTCCTTTTTAGATGCATATGTTTCATAAATATAAAATGCATCAGCTGCACTTTTTAACAGCTGTTTTATCTTTCAAGTGATTTGGATATTTAAGGCATAAATGAGCAGATTAGCTACTCCGTTTAGTTTTATTTATTATTAAACATTCACCAAAAACGTATTTAGACAAGCAAATGGTGGAATATTTGTCTTTCTGGTGAAATTTAAAAAGCTTCACTACAGAGTTAAACACCATCAGAGTAGATTTATTAATGCAGAGACTGGATCACTGAGATCTTCAACCCTCAGACAACGATACAAAATACGTAAAGAAACATTTTCCCATTTTTTATTCACTCTTCAATAATTATACACTGCTCAAAAAAATAAAGGGAACACTTAAACAACACAATATAACTCCAAGTAAATCAAACTTCTGTGAAATCAAACCGTCCACTTAGGAAGCAACACTGATTGACAACGGGGACCCTGGTCGGGTCAATCAGTGTTGCTTCCTAAGTGGACAGTTTGATTTCACAGAAGTTTGATTTACTTGGAGTTATATTGTGTTGTTTAAGTGTTCCCTTTATTTTTTTGACCAATGTACATTCATTTAGCATAAATGCTGCCACATGCCTTCAGATTTTAGTTTGCAATGTGGTGGAAAATCCACCCAAGTATGTTATGAATTTATTAATCTGATGTTGGGAATATTATGTTAAAATGTTCCTCTGTATTTAATCTGATCAGTTTTTGTTTTCTGCAGCAGTGTCCTTCGTTTTCTTATCAAACTTTTTCATTTCCAGCCTCAGGATGAAAACAGCTTGATGTGTTTGACTGGCAGCCAATCAGAAAGATGGGAATGGAAATCTGGAAAACAACAATTTATTAAATTAAAAGCTACTTCTATCTTCTTTTCTTCATCTTCAGTAACACATTTTAACTTATCTTTCATAATAATGAAATCAAATTTATGATTAAAAATGTATTTGATTCCATTTTTTCTCATTTTCTCTCCAACTTTTTGAGCTTCTGGCTCCCTTAAATCTGACTTGTGTCATTAACTTCCTCTTCAGAGAAAAACTAGTAGTGAAACATTTAGTCGTGTGTATTACAGGTTTAGAGGAGGTTACACCAGGTTCAGCATCTCACCAGGAGATTTCACACCAGGTGGTTTCCTGTTTTAAATTGCTGATGTATCTTACTGTGATGCAGTTTTTGTTCTATAAACTCCTCAGTGACTGATGTTGTGCTCCAGAAGCAACTCTACATGGTTATAAAAGTATAACTCATGAGGAGAGAGAAGCTGTGCAGCTGCATAACGCTGTAAAATATAGGAACCAGAGTCAAACATCCACTGTGCTCCGTCTCTCATGCGCTGAGATATGCATCAGCTTGTTGATAGGAAAATGAGCAGCGGCAGAAACAAAACCTCCTAAGAGCTTCAATTTCTCCTGTCTCCATCTCCCGTCATGCAACAGAGTGTTGCTATGGCAGACGCACTTTAAACACTATAAAAGGGAAAACCAAGACGAGCAAACTGTTTAAAAATACTTCCTACTGATGCATATGAAATATTTGTTTCTTTATATAAAGCTCAAAGTTTTCCAGTTGTTTTTAAATGGACATTTCAGTTACTTTTTGCAGCTCTAAGGTCATACCAGGTCACGTATTTATCCAAATTAATTACTTTTTTGCACCTGTAGTATATAAGTACTAAGTGTTATAACTGAGGTACATATGACCTTTTGTTAACCTCAGTTTGAATTCATAAAAATACATTAATTATAGAATCTCTTCAACTCAAAATTTCAACAAGTTATTCAATTTCTTCTTTTAAACATTTAAAGAATTTTTGCTTTTTTACACAGAAACCAGTAATATTTACAAAAATAACATTTCATAATGCCAAACAAAACGTGTAATATCTGTAGAAAGTAATGAACTTTTTCACATTTTTAGTAACTGCTTTTATAATCTGCTTGTTGTGAGACAAATGAAGTTGCTTTGTGGTTGAAAAGATGACGGCATTTTATACCTGCAACAAACTAAAGATCATTTTTCTATCATATTAACTTAAGTTTGATTTCTTTTTATTAACCTGATGTACACCAATTATGATTCTAAACCTGTTGGAGCCTTTTAAGAATTAATTTTTTGCTAAATTATACATTTCCTCATATTTAAAACCACATGAATGGTAGATCTATTGTTGTATATTTGTGTATTTATGTGTTTGTTTTGCTTAGACTCTCCTCCTCCTGCAGTGATTAACAGCAGAATCGGCTGCTGGGCTGATCTGATTGTTTGGTGAAGGAGTGAAAAGGTTTTTGTACCGCAAATTAACGTTTTATTTGAAGTCAACTCGAAGATTATTTGTTATTTGTGTAAGTAAAAGAAACTCCTTTGAAACAGGAAAAGTCTCCGAGTGTTTTTATTGTTTTTGAGTGAGTCAAACCTCCTGAGGGACTCTGGCAATTTTTGGTTTTCTGGACCTTTTGTGATGCAAGAGTGGCCATAACAAAACCAATTTATTTATTTTTGCCAGATGACAGGGAGCTTTTAGATAACATACTGTTTACTACAACGTCGTATAAAAGCGGAGGAGGAGGGAAGGAATGCATGCTTGTTGTTTCTTGTTGTGAAATTCATCTGGCCCACAGGGTGACTTGGCAGGAATGAAATCCACATGACTTATTCTCTTCTCTTTTCAAAGGATACCAGTCTGTAAAGCATCAGATCGCTGGAGAAAAAAGGAAGAAGAGGAGACGGAGACGGATTGTGGGCGTCTTGCATCTCTGGCATTATGTGTGATCAGCAGAAATAACAGACCTTTTGGACATATAGAAAGTTTCACATGTTTTTTTTGTGGTTCTTCTTTTTCATTGTGGATTTTTGTGTCACGGTTGTTTAGTCCAAGTATTCATACATTTTAAACTTTTTTTTTTTTACGTCTCTTTACACAGACTGTAGCATAAAATGCCTCATATTTGTGAAGTGGAAGGAATATAGTTCATTGTTTTGATTTTTTTTTTTGTTTATCAATTTAGTTATTTATTTATTGCACTTTTAATTTATTTTTAATTCTTCCTGGTCAGCCTCCCCAGTCGATGTTTTGTAAAAACGCCGTTTACTGGGATCACAGCTCCTGGTCTGTTGGAGTAAATCTCTGAAAACTTTCACATCCAGTGACTTAAAAATATTCCTGTTTGGGGAAAAAACAGCATCTGTGATCAACTGTCTTCACGTAGCTCCATTAATTGATTTAATTGTTCTCAGCCAGGTGTGGCCAGCTCCTGTTCCTTTGTGTCCTGTGTGCTTTGGACCTTCCTCTGATTCAACACACCTGAATTAAACGAAAGTTTCTCCAGGATTCCTCAGTAATTGATCCTTTCAGTAAACTGCGCTGTAAAACATGCAGCTTTCATGGGCTGAACGTGGCCAACCAGAGAAGAACCCCTCAGCATAATGCTGCCAACAATCTGAACAGATTCTCCAAATTGACACAAACAGTTATGCTGGTCTATCAATAGATCTAATGTTATGTTATGTAAGCTGACCTGGTGTTTGAATAAAGGACTTCACCCTCATTGGAACCGATTCACACTTGTTCCTTAATTGGTTAATGATTGAACTGGTTACACCTTTACTACAAATAAAATGGTTCTGACTTTTATTAAGGTGCAAACTTCAAAATGTGATCTGCGTCACGTACGGCTGTTTATTTCTTACTCAATGGTTACTGCAGCAGCTAATATCTAAAATAATTTTTCATTAAATGTTTGTCACAGCAACATATTAAAGTTGTTCTTTATCCTGAAAGATGTTATCATTTTGCACCTAATAAAAACAATACTAGAAAAATGGGCCAATAAAAAAATGTAATGCACAAAGAAAAGTATGCTTAATATCTACTTAGTCATGTATTTTTAATTTAATAAGCCTCATTGACACACATGCTAAATTACTGCATAATTACAGTAATTACTCTTTGTCCATAAAAGAAAATTAATGTGGACATTAGACTTTGTCTAAACAAGTAACTTTATAAGTTTTGCATCATTCTTTCAGTAAAATGGTGAAACTTTCCATGTCAGTAACTTCTGCAGATTAATTGTAAAAACGGGCTGCATGCTGATTATCTTCACTCATCTGGGATCGAGTTTGCAAGTTTCCAGGAAGCTGGCTGGTCGAAGCCTCCATTCACTGCACTGAAAGACTTGTACAATAATTTATAATCTGTTATCGTAACGTAATAATGGTCTCAATTCCAGTGGGATATTTCAGTGTTTCAACTAAAACCTTTACAAATAGCACTGCACTCAGAAATGAACCTCAACCCAGAGATATAAACTCAATGTTTTCATGTTGGATTATGCATCTCTATAAATAAACAATATACTAAAGTGCTTCCAGATGGCATAAAACTGAATTTATTTTAATTGAATAAAATCTCACCAAGTATTTTTTTAAATGTTTTAGAGCAAATTTCTTAATACTCTTGGAATAAGACAGAACTGACTTTCAGGTAACTTGTCAGAATGAAATGGGAGCTTATTTTAAGACAATAATTCCTGATTGATTAAAAAATTTTAGTTCTGTATCACTTATAATATGAGGAAAATGTTTTAAGTTAAATAATCTGCCAATGAAACCAGAATTTTTCATCACTATTAAGAAATTATTGACTTTAAAAAAGTAATACGTGTTTTACTGAAAAGTTCCTTTTAAGTTAATTTAGTCTTATTTCAAGTGTATTACGACATTTGCACTAAATAATAGACAGAAATACTTGGTGAGATTGTGTGTTTTTGCAGTGCCCTGTACTCTTCTCACTGTCAGCTGAGAGATTTTTGAAGGGTTCCTACAGCTTGCAAGCTTTTAATTTTGTCTTATCCAAATGAAATGGACGTGGAGTGTGTTAGTCTCCCCCTTCCTGTGAACTCATCTGAGGAACGAGCTGACCTGGTGTGTGTTGCACTAAAGCCTCTGGAGAGCCCAGTTTCTGAAACTTCTGAGGAAAAGCGTTTCCCGGAGTGAGATGGTGTCTTTTTATCGGAGCGTCTGACATGGATGTGACGCAGCAGCTCAACAATGGCCAGAGGAAACGGCACAGAAGGACGCTGGTCGCTCTTCACGTCGCTGGAGAAGCTGCTCCCTGTAGACCAGAGACGTCAAACTCATTTTCGTTATTAAAAATCTGAGTGTTCTTAAAGGGCCGGTTGTGCCACAATGTATTGATGAAACCCATTTAACTGTTAAAATATTAATAAAAAGCTGTGATTGGATTTTTTGTGATGCTAATTTAGAAATGTTTGTAATGAATTTTTATGATAAGCTAATGGATGATGTTAAATGTAACTTTTTATTACACGGACTAGAACTTGACATCAAGTAAGGCTGAGGCAGCAGTCAATTAAACTCGATGTTTTTCTCCAATTTTGAGAAACGTTTTCAGTAAAATCAGAAAACATGAGGAGATCTGTTCATTTTGTGTGAATTTTGCAGATATGTGAAAAAAATGGGGGACTTGTTGATGTCATTTGGAGTAGGTGGCCACATAAAAAGCTACGGCGGGCCAGATTTGGCCCCCGGGCCTCGAGTTTGACACACGTTATAGACGTTCATCATAAAGGACATTTCCACCTCTTCACTGTAAAACATTTGAGCCGTTTGAGTTGTGTCTACTATCTTTTACTCTTTAAGTCAAATAAATGTATCAAGTTTTAGATTTTGAACCTAAATGTGAGTTTGTGAAAGATAAACTTACAGTAATAAGTTGTGTTCTTATTAACTAGTTTATTCAACTCTAAGAGTTGAATAACTGCAGAATTCAATGAGATGTTTAATAAAATGTATTATGGGATCAGAAGTTTTGTTCACGCAATTTGAAACAAGAATTTTAATTATTCTAAAATTAAAAAAAATAATGTAATTTGATATTGTGAGTGAAAATAATAGTGAAATGTATCATGAAATAATTATTTGGTTTAAATTGCAGCATTAAGTCGAAACTCAATTCAAGATTAACAAACTTAACTGTTTAAACGTTTTTTATCGCTTGCTAATTCGACTTCATGAACTTTAATTTCTGAGTTAAAAACAATAAAAGTTTCTTGCATTTCTGTGGCAGCAGGTGGATTCAAGTTAAACCAGCTTCACATGTTTTACAGTGTTTGAACTGCTCACATCAGGGTACAGAATTAAAAACAAAGATAAACTAAAAAACTACTTTTTCACACAGCATTGACATCTTAAAACCTGCTTCTTTAGCTTTTTTTAATTCACTGAATAAGTGACATTTTAACTTTTACAGTAACAAAAATGTTGATTCTGAATTAAAATGCCGAATAGGAATGTTCTTATCCTGCATACTGGATGTGAGAAACCTTTGCATGATTTTAAAAATATAATAAAAGTGGGTCTTGCCCCATTCTATTCATTACCTGCAGCTTTGGAAAACATTTAACATGCTCAATATTTCTGAATGGCTGAATTTTACAGGATTTAAATGAAGCTTCGTTTCTCCAAATATGTTGAAAAAACTGTGGCTTTCGCTGGGCGTCCTAATTTTGAATTAAAATAATCTTGAACAGTGGTGTAAAAACCACACACAGTTTGCCTTGGTTTAGTTTTATGACTTTGAACCACAGTCAGGTCAGCGCACTGATAAAAATAGAATTATTTGCAAAATGCAAATGGACCAGAAAGCAATGCAGGTCCAAAACAGAAGTTTATGCATCAAACAAACGTCTGCGGGTGAATTAACACTTTGGTATCCGTTCATATGAACCTACATTTATTTTAGGGTCTCTGAATTAAAATGTTTTCTTGTTGTTGTTTCTGTTTTGCTTCAAAATATGTGAAAAGATTGAATCTGATTTATTTACTCAAAATTTGTACCTGTGGTTTAGTTCGCACAGTAAGTTCAGAAACTAAAACTCTGCAGAGTTTTAGTCCATTACAGCCAGGATCAGGCAGAGTTCATCAGCAGTCCTTCCATGTGGGATTCTTATCTCCGTTTCTTCGACCTCGCCGTGAGTTACGACCCGGGAGAGAAGTTCTGATTTCACACTCTGGACATGCACAGCTTCAAATCCCAGATATAAAGATGTTTTATTCTTCAGCTTCCTTAGAAGTGTGAATATTTTTGGATTTGTGGCTTTATGTCCAAGGGAGTCTGCTTGGGAGGTCCATAATTCACTGCCTGTCAGGAGGTCAAAGGTCATTCCAAGGTCCATGCTGAAAGAGGGTCTAACTTAGATTTGCTGAAAGAATACGGTATTCATTTCTTAGGTTTTCTCCTGTAGTGTGCGATATTTAACTAAACTTTAGAGGAAATAAAACAGGCTAACAGGAACAGTGTGTACGTTTAAATGCAGCCTCTTTATAAAAGGGAAAACAGGAAGGCAGGTTGTGACAGTGTGCAAATGAGGCTCATGGTGTTCTTCAGAGATTCAGCCTGGGGGCAGAAACTGCCTCAAAAATCTTTATAGGTAGCACTGACCTGAAAGGAAAAGTCTGTATGGTTTGTGTCCAGGATGTGTGGGGTCTGCAGAGATGTTAGCTGACTTAGGTGACTTGCATAGAAACATGAATTTCAGTGTAATCAACTACTTTACAGGCCAGTCATGGCTGTAGGTCTCAGGACAGGCAGCGTTTTGCAGAAGAACCTCAGATTTGCTGCTTGAATTTATCGATTGCATCACTTATACCATCTGCTGATTCTGGAGATGTCGCTCTGCAGGACAGCTGGGGAAAATGATCACTTGGTGTGCAGAGAGAGACAAACCAGGAAATAAAAAACATAGAAATAAAAGTATAAAACATCAAACCAAGCAGACTTTAAAATACAACATATGAAAAAAGTTGAAAACCTTCATAGTTTGTAACCCTGTGATCATTTTGTAGTGCAAAATTCAAAAACATTCAACAGACAACATTTGTTATGAAAAACAACAGCAAACCATCCATCCATCCATCTTCTTTACACCCTTGTCCCTTAGTGGGGTCAGGAGGGTTGCTGGTGCATATCTCCAGCTAACGTCCCGGGCGAGAGGCGGGGTCACCCTGGACAGGTCATCAGTCTGTCACAGGGCAACACAGAGACACACAGGACAAACAACCACACACACTCACACACACACCTAGGGGCAATTTAGACAGACCAATTAACATGACTTTGGACTGTGGGAGGAAACTGGAGTACCTGGAGAAACATGCAAACTCCATGAAGAATCGAATCGGCCGGGAATCGAACCCAGAACCTTCTTACTGCAAGGTAACAGCTCTACCAACTGCGCCACTGTGCAGCAGACAGCAAAACATGTACAAACCAAATGTATGAAGATAGTACCACCACCTCCGTTTGGGACAGAGCAGCTTTTGTTAGAGGAAAATATCTATAAATACTCTGAGCTCCGATTTGCATTTTGCATGTCAAGATAGAATATAGTGGCTGTGTTCTGACATTTAGCCCATTGTGTGCTATTATTTATAGATTTTAAGGAACATTATTCAGATTTGGTTACATTTGAGTTAATTTCTGAAAACCCTTCAGTTTTAGTCCAAACTTTTGATCAGACGGCTTCCAGGAAATGCCCTGCTTCCCCTCCTTCAGCCTCAATGAAAAGCTGCAATGAAGTCACATGACTTATAATAAGTTGTGTTTACGCCGAAAGCAATCCAAGAAAACCAGCTTCCTGCTTTTCAGCCATTTAGGGATCAAAACTGAGAGGCTGAGAAGACGAGTATGAAGACTCCACCAAACGCAGCTGGCGCTCATCCACAAACATCCAGACAAACTTGAAAAACTCTTTAACACGAATGAAAAGAATGTATTCTCTAGATGAGGAAGTATATCTGGCCAGGCATAAATAAACCTTTTTTCTTCAGCTGTCATTCATTCCCCTTAAATGTTGCATGTTTGTCACCTTATTATGCAACAGCAGTTTTTCTTCAACAGCTCAGGGGTTTACAGGGGAACCCCAGAGGAGGAAGAGAAAATACATGGAGGAACTGCGTTTGTGCTGCATGTTAGCTGATAATGAGAATTTAATTCTTACATACCAAGTCCTACTTGGTATGTAATTAGTAACAAATAGCAAAGCTGTCATTTTAAATGCGATTGAAGATTCCTCCTGTTTTAGAATACCTCTGTTTTATTTAAACAAATGCTACTATTATTATTTTGAGTGCTATTCTACATTATGTTCTTCATCAGTAAAACATACAATACAAACCAAAACACTATAAATCAGGGAAATTATTATAATTTTATGTTATATATAAAAAAACTTAAGTCATTCATATTTTAAAACATTTTTTATTTTGTAAAAAACACACAAACACAAATATATACACTTTTTACAAATGCTTTGAGGAAACAAAAAGAAGTGCTTTCACATGAAGTTAATAGACTTGTCAAGAGTTGAGATGTAAGAATGCTTTTACCCCATTAGCAAAAGGTCACTTATAAGTCTAACGGAAAAATATGTATGTGATCAAATAAAAGGCACTTCAACCTAAGTTAAATATTTATATCAGTGTGTAGTTTTCTTTTGGAGGTATCTCCAAATTACTGACTTTTGTGGATTATGATGTAATGCCCGGTCTTAACAAAATCTGTATGGTAAAAAGTAAAAACATAAGTGCTTTGAACCAGCCAAAACCATATGCACACATCATCTGAGCTTCTGTAACACAGACGAGTTCTTCATAACTTCACATCGGCGGATAGGAGAGATGAGGACACCTGTCCACACATGACAGGGTGGGTTGCATGATAGCTTAATGTGGCGAGGTTGACTCTGATAGGGGTGGAGCTTGTCAACAGGAAGCGCTTTAAAAACAGTCCAAAATTTTAAAGAGTCCTCCTGTCCGGTCATGGAGATTCACATCAAGGAAAAGTTGTTCCAGAATTCGTACGAGTTGCTCTGGAAGTTTGTGTCCAGTGTTGTGTACTGTGGTGGGTCTTCTAACTCTGCAAAACAAACACAACATTCCAGCATAAATTAAGGTTACAATTAGGTATGCATTTTCAAAATCTATTTTAATAATCTCTTCTTCCAAGAGTTATCCACAGCTACATGCAAAATGTGTTGAATTTAACCTCCCAAATTGCAAATATACAATCAAAGGTTTAAAACTGCTGCAGAGTACATTTCCTCTTTGGTTGTCAGTATTTACCTGAGGAAGACTCACTCCAATTACTCCCAGGACTGGTGCGTGCTTCATTGTCAAGGAATCCCCTGCTGTCTGTATTGCTCATCCACTGTGATTCTTTCTCCAGTATCTTGCAAATCTGTAAGAGTAACACCAGACTGAGTACAAACTGGAGATTTCTCATATCGTTTTTTTATGATTAGCTTAATTGTTGTATCATTAATGATGTCAAACAGACAGAACAAGACAAACAGGGGTATTCCTGCCAATGAAAAATGCATGCAGTTAAGAGTGAGAGTTGCAGGAAATGCTTACCTCAATGACGTCTTGTTGATAGTCGTATTCTGGAAGAGCACAGCGAAGAAGCAGGGAGAGAAAAGGAAAATACTATAAGTATACTGATAGAATACATTTCCATCCATCTAATTCTCTTGCAGTTAGTAAAATTTGTCCTGTCTTACCAAGGTTGTGTTCTGGAGAAACCTCAAATCTGTGGGAAAAGTGGTTCTGCAGAGGATCCGTCTCAATCTCCACTAAGAGGGACAACTCTGGAACTTCAGCTGTGCAGTCGAATCCTGCAACAAGGAAACTGCATTCAGAACAACATCTATCACTGGCATATTGCATAGTTTGTTTGTTTTTTTGTTTGTTTTTTTGCTAAGTTTCTCACTCACCTCCATGCTCCATGTTCACTGTGCTGTCTACTGTGTTTTCCTGAGTGGACATGGTTTCCTCGGGCGGACACATGTTTACAGGAGACTGAGTGTCGCTGTAGTCTGACTCCATCTCTTCCTTAACTGCTTGCCTCTGCAGAGATTAAAAAAAAAGTCAAAATCAGTTAATTTCTTTTCCAAATCATAAGAAAATAAAAGCGTTGTGATTGCATTTACATAGCCTTATCTAAATCTGTGCGAGAGTCATGATTTGAATAAAACTAAGTAGATCCTGCAGCACATTGACAGTGTTTACCTTCTTCCTCGACTTGGTGTCCCTCGATTTGCTCCTTTTGTCTGTGCAGAGAAAAGAAAAAAATTAATCACTTTACAGCTCAAACTTTTAATATCATGTCAGCAACAAAAAAATCTACTGTGAAAATCTTGAAATATGCCAAGAAATGTTTCTCACCTTTGTTTTTTGAGACAGCAGGCAGCATTCTGAAGACCCGCATGGCTTGGTGGCCTTTGTTGATGCTTTTGTCTTTCACCTCCTCAATGTCAGGCAGGGAGTTCATGGCACATCGGAAGTTGGCTTTCCAAGTTTTGGGATCGCAATTCTGTCCCTTCGTGTATTTACCTGTAAAAACCATTTAAACATTTGAGTTTTTTCATAACAAAACTCAAATGTTTTGTTATGTATTTGCATATTCATTACAAATACAGCTGAAGTGCCTGTTCCTGTTTGCTCACCTGTATGGATGGCCCATTCTTTGAACAGACAGGCGTCTTTGTCAAGCTCCCAACCATGTCGAGCAGCGTGCTTCCAAGGAATAGAGAACATTGTCTTCTCCTGCAACATGAATACAAAACATGTTTTAGCTAAGCAGACATTTTACAGCATATTTACTTTGATTCCAAGCTCCATCTCAACAACTTACTGACCTTATCCACCCATTGCAGCCCGCTGATGGAGTTTGACTCGATCATCTTCTCCAGCCACGGCCTCATTCTCATTCTAGACACAGGCATGTTTGCGCCTAAAATACGAAGCAACACACAAAAAACAAGACATTCGTTAGATAAAGGCGGAATCCGAGTTGATAGACAGTAGAGAGAGCAACTGAAACCCCCACATCCGCCTCGGCTTAGATTTATAGCTGCGGGTTGGCCGCGTTAAAAGGAGGTGAGGAGGAGTTCATCTGAAGCCTGCAGGGCGCGCAAGGAGGAGAGGTTTGGGGGCGTTTACATGAGGAAGTCAGCCGAATGTGTGATATCCTTAGACCCCAAAACACAACCAGCTCTTCTGAGATTATTGTTTTCCGAATTGATTCGTTTAGTGGCCAAACAAAGTAAAAATAAAAATAAAAAAAAGTAACACAACTCCTTCTGGAGGCGCACGGTGCGCGATATTCCCATCCATAAATTAGAGCCGATTTCAATTCAATGAGTTAAAAATGCACAAAACCTGAAAAACGCGTCCAAACTGTATTCACAGAATATTTAAAATGTTGCTACTCAGGCGTAAATCCTTGACATAAATTCTTACTAGATATAAAACTCGAAACCACTTACAGTGTTTGCTCCTTTTATAATCCGAGAGGAAAAAAGGGAGAAGTGTGAAAATCAGTGATGCGAAAGTTCCGAGTTCGCTGTAGGTTCGTTTCTTCTCGTTCCTTAGTTATCCTGCTGGATAGCTTTCTTGAACTGAGGTGTACAGCGTGGTAAAGGTTCGCTTATATTGGTGCTGAGCTGGTATTCCCCCCGTCAGCCCAGAGGGCGGGGCGAACTGTAAGAAACATCCGCCATGAAAACATGCAACTCCGGCTTTGACTCTGATGTCCGTTTTTATCAAATATTTGAAGATGTCGCCGTTTCTTTATGCCGGACTTTTTTTTTTTTTTTTTAGCTTTAACACAAAACCTTTTTATCCAAGTCTTGTCAGTTTTCCCCTAAAAGTCTTCATGCATAACTTTGTAATAGAGGAATGAAGGAATGTATAGTTAAATAATTTTAAAATAAATGTTTAATTAGCAAAGACGTCTGTTATTAACATTTCATCAATAAGCATGTATGTATGCACATGTTGCAAAAAAAAATGCATTAAGCTGAAAATAGTGTTTACTTGATCTGTTTGGCGATGTTTTTTACAGTGGCGCGCATGCGCTTTGTGAGCCTCTCGTTCAGCAGTGGAGCCGTTTCCGAGAAATCACGTTGTTAAGAGCAAGAGGGAAGTTAATAACAACACGGGCTGATTACAGTAGCCCGCTGCACGTAGTCCGCTGCATAAAACTATGACCTGACCTGGACGGAGTTTTGTAATCCAGCATGCAGAACAGTGCAGGGAACTTTGCAGACGTTTAGCAACATATGCACATGTATTTAAAACGTTTAAAACAGTGAACAACAACAACGCCATGTTGTATTAGTGTTCATATTGTTAAATAGAGTAAATTAACTCATGTTGTGCCTTTCTACTCAAACCGACTCAAACGCATATTATTATTGTCATTATTATCATTATTAAAAAGAGGTTGCATTAAATGAGGTCAAACAATTGATTCCTTACTCTGTTTTTCATCAGCCAGTCAGTGAATACCGGCCCACACACTGGCATGACAAACGTGCACATGATACCAGACCAGCCCTTCAGTATAAACAGCGGGGCTGTGAGAAGTGGAGCATTTACAAGAAATGATGTAGTAATTTTTTTCCACCACTAGAGGCAGACTGGTACAAGCGTTCCTGCACTGAATCCGCTCACAGAGAGGAGACATGAGGAAGCTGCTCGACACACACACTCACACACACACACACACCCTATCAGATCCTCACACTGGGCCATGCGCTCATGAAAGTCTTGGGAACAAAGCAAAAAGCGCTAAAAAATAATAAGAATAATGAATGAATACAAGTAATTAAGAAAAGGATGAAATACTCATATTAATGAAAATGCAATCGTTTTTAGTGTGCTTTGATTATTACCAACGGTTAGGTGTGTGTGTGTGTGTGTGTGTGTGTGTGTGTGTGTGTGTGTGTGTGTGTGTGTGTGTGTGTGTGTCAAAGAAAGGCTTGCTATTTAAAACCGTGAGCGCACGGTTAAAACTCTTGGGAAGCCCCTCAAATGCCTTGTCACATCTCCCCCTCCTGCTGTCCTCACACTGGGGCTTCCCGTGCGGCGCGGCTCGGGGCCGCGCGCATGCGCCGCGGCTGCGCGTCTTCGCTGCGCACACTCCGCCCGCCGCCTGGCAGGGAACGGCAGGGAGTTTTCCTACGGAGTTTTTCACCGGCAATAAATGTGCGGGATTTCCCGATGAAGGCAGAAAAACAGAAATCCATGCGGGGGGCGGGCCGGGGCTGGATCCTCCAGAGTTTCCGCCCTTCTGCTCTTGGAACGTTGTCAGCTGTCAGGCAGCGCGGTGGAGAGAAATAGGTGAATTATAGGAAATCACTCCAGCTGATATTCACTTTTAGTTTTTGTTTATTAGATTTTGGAGCTGTTCCGCGAAAGCTGCAGGAGTTTGTTGGAGAACATTAGTTAAGAAAAAGCACCAGGAATAATAAAAGTTATAAATATATAATCTGCAGGTGGAAATTGTCTGCAAAGCTCATACATGGACATCCACTTAGTGGGGCAGTAATAGTTTGCAAACTTTTTACTTCCTGATTTAATGCCTTGAAATTGGGCCTCTGTCTTTTAAAAAACTCCTGCTTGAGCTAAGTCATCACAACATCGTTCCTCTCTTCATGCTTTAACAATATTTTTACCAGCATTGCACTGAGAAGTAGCTTATATAATGAGGTCAGCAGATGTAGTTTCACCAGGTGTTTGCTAATTGCTCTTAGCTAGTCTGAAGGAGCTGAATGGGGGAGGATCTGATCCAATTAGATAAAAACTGAACTTTTTGGCCTGCATGCAAAATGCTTTGTTAGCTGGAAAAGTAGCACCCTGCATCCAATCCCCTACCACAGAACATGGAGTTGGCAGCATCATGCTGTGTCCGGGAAGCTAAACATATTTATGTTAAAATGGTCTAGTGAAAGTCCAGATCAAAATTCAAATGAGTGTGTAGCAAAGATTAAGCTTAAAGACAATCTCCACTTAGTCTGACTAAACTTGAATAATCCTTTTATAATAAGCAATAAATCAATAAATCACTTAAATTAAAATAAGTCAATCATTTTTGGTTTCATGATTTATTGTTTTTCTTTTTTCTTTCTACCAAAAACTGGATGATAAAAGTCTTCAGTCTGTTGCTTTGGTGTCAAAAGGTCAATTTTTTACACATAGACTTTATAATTAATTTTATTTGTTTTTCTGTTGTTTTATTTATTTTTTAAAATGTCTTCCAGTTCCAGTGTTAAATATTCAATAGAATGTAAAGTTTATTGATCTTTGAGAATGTGTTCTTGCATTATTATTTTTGCTATTACCATTATATTACTGGGAAATGGTCTCAAAACCACAATATTATTGTTTATTGCAATAACTTGGGACAATTTATCATGCAGCGATATTTGTAATCATGACAGGACTATTTTTAACTATTTTGCAAAGTAGAATAAATAAGATTCAGTCGTTTTTCTTTTCCATTAACATTAACTTTGCTCGTCAGTCCTGAGTCTCCAACCATTATTTCTTAGCATGGTTCTGTCATTCTGGCAGTTTGCTCTGCATGTGGTGCCACCTGAAGGAATAAAACAGTAATTTGAAGCTTTGGCATGAGACAAGCTGCTTGAGCATTCGGTCTCTATCCCCACTGGACCATCTGCTTTGACAGCTCAGTGACTCTGGATCAGGCCAAAGCCCTCATGCGTCAGCCGCACTGTTACAGCACATCGTACAGGTGGGAGGTTGCAAGCTGGGATTACAAAAAGAAACACTTGAATTTTAGCATAGCTCTGCGCTACTGCGCTATTCCGTGACAACGTTTGCTGAAAAGCAATTCAAGTAATCTCGTTTGAAGACGGCATACCAGCCCAAAGGACTGTTTTGCAATCCGACGTGAATGCCATTCCTGAGCTGAACTTCCTGATGCCATCTTGTCAAATTCTGATCTTTTTAATTCACGCTAAGAGTTTAACTTCCTCAAAGTGAGCTAGAAATAAATTCCAATCACTTATAAAAGTTCTCATTAAACACCAGCTCAATAATCAGAGTCTTTCCATTTGTATTAATGAAATCTTGTCCATTACTCAGCTTTTAAAGGAAATAGTAGTGGAAGATTTCACTTCCTTTAACATCAGTAGCTATTCCCAGGTCTAGAGGTCGCAGCATTAATGCAGGAAGATCCGTTATTATCTCTGAGATGTCAAACATGTCCAATCCTGCATCAGGCTGGCTGAAGAGGATTTTTATAGGCTTTGGAGTCAAATATTTTACACCAAATGCCCGTTAATTAAGAGCAGAAGCAAAAAGTAGGAGACAATCTTGATGTTCTGTCACAACGAGACAGAGGGGCAGATCTCATGCAACCTGACTTTAGGATAATCCAAATAATGAATCATTTTAAATTGCATAAGTTGGTTTCTACTGTTTACTGAACAGACTCAGGCAATTCCACACTTAATCCCTTCATCCAACTGACTCTAATTCTCACTGTGTTTATTGTTATGCAATCATCAAACAAATGCACTATTTTAGAAATTAATAGTTTGGAGTAAAAACCTCTTCTCCAAGTGTCTGTCTTTAATTTTCTTATGCATTAAGAGTGTTTATTCTATATTTTTGACATCTAAATCAAAACAACATCCACTTTATAACCATAGATAGTAAAGAGGACGAGAGGGAGCATCTGGATTAAAAACGGTGAAATGTGTAAGGAAACGAAAAGGGAAACTGAATCAGTTTCCTTGGCTTCTTCCTATGAAAAGTCACGTGATGTTTTAGAAACTTCCTGAAAGTTTAGCACCCTCATCAGGTCACTCACTGTATTGTTTTAGAGAGCTGAATCATCACAAGTCTGACTGTTTTTGCAAGTTTAAACAGAAAAATTCTGATAACTTTTCTATACTGCAATGTTTTTGTTCTAAAAATCTAAGATTCTTGTGTTTGTTTGTTTTTGTTTGATCTTGTAATAAGAATTTTGATTTTTGTGTGACCCGGAAAGGGTTGCTTCTTGGTTGAATTGAAAGAATACAGAATAATGACTAGAAAGTATGAAAAAAATAAAACAAATCATCCCAACTGCTTCATCTGTCTTCCTTTTGGCTGTTAAATGTTGTACTTTCACCGTTTGGCAGCAACATCTGCAGCTCAGGCTGCGGTTTGCTCTCTGCAAACTTCCTCCTCAGTGTCAGATGTTAATACAATGGACAGTAAATAACTCTTTAAAAATGTCAAACTGAGGTGCACCACTTTTATGTCCTTGCTTTAATACGTGTTAAATATAATTTTATTTCATTTGGACTTTAGGACGTCTGGCAGCTGAAGGAATGTGGTTAATGGTTAAAGAGAAGGTAATAACATATTAGTGCCACATGGAGGTGATTTTCTTTACATGGTGATTTTATCTTCTGTGTTGGTAAAACTAACCAACAAATTACACAAGCAGAGACACATCTGTCATGCCATTCATTCTGCAAACACAATGATTTCATATTTTCTTGTTTTTAATTGATAATTCTCTCACTGTTCTGTAAAATATTTTTGACACCAAGAACATACAGGAAATATCGACTAAGGGAAACTTTATGCAAGCATTAACTTGGTTAGAAATGTGATTTTGAAGCATCAGTAATCATGTTTTACACACATCATGCATCAGTAATTTATATAGAATATGAGAATTTCAGTGTAACAAGTTCTAAAACATCTGAAAGTAAATCAAATAATCCTTTATTTTGACCTCTGGCCTCAGTTTTAGGGGCCTAAAATGCCTGTCATCATTACAGTTGTTAGAAAATGTCACAATAAACTATAAAAATAAAATACTTGACATCTATTTGGGTGGGTTTGCCTTAATTGGAATTAAACTTAAAACAGGTAAATATGCTATTAAATGGAAAACTACTCACATTTAAAACAAAAGTACATTTTATAAATTGCGTTTAGGATATAAATGATGTGGTCTGTAGTGAGAGTTTTCACACTTCATTTCAGAAATCATGCAATAAAAATATATTTTTTTAAGATTCTCACCCTGTATGTAAAAAGCTGTTGCTTTAAATATTTTTAAAATGTTGTGTTTGTGTTGGTCTGTTTGTTCTCGGTGAGTTTAGATCTCTTTTTCATCAGCTTGCAGGTTTTTACCTGAAGCTTTGCTAAATTATGTTTTTGCTTTCATTTTTGCACAGAATTTTGCACATAGTGATTTTGGGGGGATTTTTTTTTTATTCTGATGGGGAAACACAAAACTTTTTTATTCATTCTTGTTGAATGTCTCACTTTGAGTTTGGTGTAAAAGTTTGATCTTATATCCAACTTTCTCTAAACAGATTCAGAGTCATAGATGCTGATTTGGTTTAGTTTAATACTTCAGGTTTTGTTTAGGTTGTAGTCTCTGCTTCCTTTTTCATTTGTAAACCTTAGTTCATGTTTTATTTCTGTCTTTTTTTTATGTTTTATTTGCTTCCTGTTTTTCTTTTTTCTCATCTTTGCATCTCTTTGCCACATTTTGGTTTTGCATTTATGTTGTTTTTTTTTTTTAGTTTCCTGGGTTTTATGTTATAGCTTCTGTTCATCTTCTATGTCTTCAGTTTACCTGCAGGCAGCAGCTCATTGTCAGCTGCTCTGGTAATTAATTTCACCTGTTTCTGATCATTTTCCCAGTGTAAGTTTCTCTCTGCTTCAGTAATAATTTCTTCCATCTTGTTCCATCTGAACCCAACTGGTTCTGTTTTTGCTGCCTTTGTTTTGGATTTTTATCTCTACATCTGTTCAGGTGAGTTTTTGTTGCTACAATCCTTTATTACCTGCCTTTTCACAGCCTCGACACACTAAAACTGGCATATACAGACTCAATATATCAATATGCCCCATTAATATTTGTTTTAATTCAGTGGTTCTTAACCTGGGTTCGATCGAACCCCAGGGGTTCGATGTGTCGGTCTCAGGGGTTCGGCGGAGCCTCTGCCGCGGAGGTAAAGACACACTTGTGTAAAGTCGTGATGACGCCCCGCTTTGCCATCACTTGCTGCAGAGGATCACGTTACATTGCTTAGCCAATCAGAGGATCACGTTACATTGCTTAGCCAATCAGAGGATCACGTTACATTGCTTAGCCAATCAGAGGATCACGTTACATTGCTTAGCCAATCAGAGGATCACGTTACATTGCTTAGCCAATCAGAGGATCACGTTACATTGCTTAGCCAATCAGAGGATCACGTTACATTGCTTAGCCAATCAGAGGATCACGTTACATTGCTGAGCCAATCAGAGGATCACGTTACATTGCTTAGCCAATCAGAGGATCACGTTACATTGCTTAGCCAATCAGAGGATCACGTTACATTGCTTAGCCAATCAGAGGATCACGTTACATTGGTTTGCCAATCAGCACTGAGCTCCACTCTCAGCATGGATTTGAACTTGTGTCTTTATTTACTTCAGCAAAGCTCAGTTTTTACCAAATTCTGTAGCTTTTGGTGAACTTCTAAATTTGCTCCTTAGTCGCATCTTTTCGGGCTTGCTACTGCCTCTAGTGGCGTGGGGGTGGTAGCACAACTAATATAATTACATTACTAAACCAGAATACCGAAAAGTCTTTATTAGTTATTATCAATATTTCATTATCTTAAGAATGTAGAGCTAATTATATAATCTAAACAAAACCTTAAAGTGGTTCCAGTTTCTCTTGATGGCCAACCTATTGAAACTGTGGCACATTTTAAGTACCTTGGGTCGTTCATGGACAGTCAGCTCAACTTTGCTGAAAACACTGACTATATTTTGAAGAACTGATCTCAGAGACTCTTCCTTTTAAGAAGACTGAGTGATCTTGCAGTGACCCAAGACTCTAGTTGGGTCACCCCTATGTCTTGAATTTGGTGGGGGGGGAAATCATATTTTATTTATCACTACAGAAGGGTTCAGTGAGTGCGCATATGAAACTGGTGGGTTCGGTACCTCAAAAAAGGTTAAGAACCACTGTTTTAATGTCTCTCAGTGATCATTTTAGCTTGATACTATGTCTCTCTCTCTCTTCTTTTTTAAACTGAGCTCATTTAAACAGTTTTAGATCATCAAATACATTTTTAATATATGAAAAATTAGCATGAATAAATATCAATTTTGTTTTTTAAAGGATAAAGCTGCTAAAAAATGAATTCATTTCCACCAGCCAGTCTCATTTATTATTAGAAACTCCTGTAGAATGAAATAATCTGACAAAATCAACTAAACAATCAAACATCCGCCCCAGTTAAAATAAATTTAAAAGTTTAAAATTGATTAATAAGAAAGATTCATGTTCTGTCGCTACTGGAAATAAACTATTATTTTGATTTTACTGATTTGTTGACTTTGGTGGTTTTTATTTTAGTCTCATAGCATGATAAAAGACACACACTGGATCTCATACTGCCTATGAACTCTATGCTTATCAAAAACACGTGAAAGACACGGGAAGAACATTATAAAGCTCCAAAAAGTTGACTTTTACATAATACCCCTTTAAATTCACAAGTGAGTGTCAATATAAACTGTTTTCACCCACAATGTAAAGTTTAATTTTAAGAAAATGGATGGATGGATGGATTTTGGAAATGTTTGTCCATGTTTTCATATCACTTTTCATGGATAATTATCATTTATGCTGCTTCAGTTTAGATCAGCCATCTCTTCATTGTTTGCAGCTTGAACAAAACGCTGCTCATCGTCTGTTAAGGGGAACTAAAAAAAGGAACGTTTAACCAGAACGTTCCAGCTTCGCTTCACCGGCTTCCCTTTGTTACAGGTTTGGTTTTAAATTGTTACTAGATTGCTACAGGTTTTTAGATTTGATCATATTTTAAAAAGGATCTTATAAAATGTCAAACATCCATAAAAACACCAGTGTTGCTGCTGTAACCCAAAAACTGTGGAATAATCTATTAATCCACATAAGAGAGCTCATAATCTGGAGACTTAATGTGTCTATAAAAACTCATCTCTCTTTAGCTTTTGAATTCAATAACTATTACCTATTTTTATTTTTATGTTATCTTTATTTAGTGTGCTTTTCTTAACTGTTCTTATCAATTATTTTTGTTCTTGCTGTGCTGCACTTTGGTTCAACCTGTTTGTAAAATGATGCTTAAATAAACTTGATCGTGATTTTAAGCTTCGGTTATCCAGGACAATAAACCGCAGTCACACGTTCTCCTCTGAATGCCTGAAAACAAAGTTTTGGAGTGGCTGACTCAAATCTGCTCAACATGTTGTGGCGTAACCTTAAACAGACAGTACTTTGTTAAAACAATATGGCTATTATTAAGCAATTCTGTAAAGACGAATAATTTCAAAGATGGATTACATGATGCTACAACAGCCTGATGACTGTTGGCACAACCATCTCTGAGGCTTAGAGGGAATTTATCTTTAGACCAGGTTGGTTTTGATTAACTTTTCCCTTGGAGTCAGAATTTGAAACTTGCTCTTTGTTTTTTATTTGGCTTTAACAAAAAAAAAATGAAAAATCGAGGTTTGGTGTCTCTGCTTCACAGCTGAATTAAATGATTGGGTCGAGTACTGCAGAGATCCAGGTGACTGAATATTTAATATGTTTAATATTTATCTCCAGCCATCTTCCAACCAGTTTCTTTGGACCATTGATTCTGGAGCTGAGGATAAAGAGTCTCACTGAACTCATTTTGGATGAGAAGTTGTAAAAAAATGCTATACTTTAAACTAAAAAATGTAATCTTATGCATGTTTGCGATTACAATGAGAATGTAATTTCTTCATCCTGCTTCATTTTCACTCATGTAGAGTAAATGTTATCAGATACATTTGTTAAATCAAGTGAATAAACTTATTTGATTTGTAATCAAAGAAATTTAAAACATCTTAGCTAAAATGCTCCACTTTGTTGAAAAGTGTTTGTTTACCAAGTAAAATCAGGTTTGCTGTTGTCCTAATTTATCAATAACAACTGAATAATCAATGTGGTGTCCTGATCTTTTCTTTTTTATCCAGATGACAAGATGTTAGGAAACAATAATGTGTCTGAATTCCTGTATTTTTTTGTTCAAAATAGTGAGTAGGATTTTTTTAAATGAAACTTTTAACCCAGAGTTGTGTGTGTACTTTGATCCCAGTGCAAAATAAATAAACTCAGCCATCAAATATGTGTCTTTACCTCGCCCACTTTCATTCAGCTTTTCTCCTGACGTGAAATATCAGGTAACCTGATAAACATTTACAAACTTAATGAAGATAAAAAGAGGATTGCTTGTAACTTCATTGGCTACTCTGCTTGTAAATTTGCTTGACATTGTGCATGAATGAACGGCTTAGCTCTCTGTTTTTTTTTCATTGAGCTTTGAGTCTTTTTTTTCCTGCCTGCAGATGTAAAAGAACAGGTCTTTACCAGTGACCCATTTAAAAAGGTGAGTCAGCAGAAGCAGAATAAGACATCAACTGAGGGAAGACATCTGGATGGAACTGGTCAGATAAAGGCGCATCGTAACGCATTGATACGTGAATTATGTGGTCGTGTAGTTATTTTTATGTAATTCTTACTTCCTCCCCTCCATCTGTGTTTAACCCACCCTCTGTGTCTGTGTCAGCCTTTCTCAAGGTTACTTTAGTTCAGTGGGCGTGTCTTTCTGAACCACGTGACTCTGATGCAAAGTTACTCCGTGTCACAGCGTGCTGAGCTGCAGGGATGGCGTGATGTGGCGGCGCATCCCCTTCAAACAAATCAATCAAATTAACAAAAATAAATCAACACTCAGATACAAAAAGTTGTATTCCTTAACATTTTCCAGATAAAAACATAAAATAAAATAATTTTCCAGGATGAACCAGGGGTAACCAGTATTGGATGACTTTTTAAATTTGTGGTTGATCATTAATTGACATAGAAAACAAACTTCATTAGAGGCTCAACCTGACCTACAAGCCGTTTATTGTCATCAGGAGAGTCTGCCATTGCGCAGCGTCCAACTAGGTGAAGGTGGACGGCGCTGGAGGAGGGATGCTGCCCGCTTCTTCTTCTTCCTCCTCAGCTACACGTGTTGTCGTTTATTTTAAAGCAGATTCTGCACGCTGAGACCCCCTCCTGCCCGGAACGACCCCTTCCCTTCAATTGCCGGTCCCAGATATTTCCCCCCCTTCCAACCCACGCAGCCCCCTCCCCCTCTCCCCACCGTCCCTCCTTAATCTCCTAGATTGTCGGCGACTTGCTGCAGTCGATGCTGCAGTTGTGAGCCGCTCCCGACCCGCACCGGGACACCTGACTCCATGAGAGAGACATGCTCGCATTCGTCCTGGTCTCTGGGTCTCTCTGGATTATATTAGGTGAGTTCCATCTCTGCTGGTGGTTTTTTAGCATTCATCCTGGTTCTCCTTTAGCCGATAGCCGCTGCACCTGCTTCTGTGTCTCGCAGGGGCAGAGCTTCATTGTGTGCCATTCATTGCCGGTGTTCCGGCTTTTTTGCTTCACAGATGTAGAGATCCGTCTGTTTTTAACCGGAGTTGATTTGATTTGTGTAAACCTTGACACGTTTTGGCTGCTGGCGCGTTGCCTGCGCTGTAATAACGCCATTATGTATTTTTTTAAATGATGCTCAGGAAACACGAGTAGCCTCCAAAAGCAGCATCGCTGCAAACATTAAAGTAGCAAAATCTAAAAATGTGCTTTATAATCCGAGAAATAAAGCTTCGGTCAGATTGGCTACCTTTAATCAGGTATCTGTTCATGTTGGACCTGATGCCATGCGCCGTAAAACAAAACGCGGACATCCTTTCACTTAACCAGACAAAACAACGTAACCCTCCAGATATTAAATTATCGCTCTTATTATGAGCGAAATGGGATAAACTCGTGCTTTTATGGCCTGCCAGCTGCTATAAGGTCGTGTGACATTGTGCTTGGAAACCGGACACACGTCATTTTCAAGCCTCCCCACCATCTCCAGCTCATATCTCTTGTCTTTTGGGCTGATTTGCCGCAGTGAGCCTCATCCGAAATGAGGAAGCGTTCAGAACGAGCCCCGCGCCGTTTCCTCTGTTTACAGTCAGTGCGCCGTTTCACACGTATGCAGGCCGTGAAAGTCAGCATTTTGTCTGAGATGTCCTCCGCCATGCATGTTCCGATGATGGAGGGAGGGAGGATGAGGAGGATGAGGAAGGATGACGCGGTGCAGAAGAGCGCCGCTGATTGGCGGGAGCTGTCCAGGAGCGAGGTGGTGCTGAATCCTGCGGCCTACCGGCAAAAACATGGCGAGAGCGGCGTGCTCCTACCTACACCCCAACCCCCACCCGGACAGAGGCAGACAGGCTTTTACTACAAGGTGCTATGAAGATAAGCTGCGGGAAATCTCTAATAACCCTGATGAGATTTGTTTTCCCCATCATTACGCTTTTAGGTTGCTTTATTTCAGTGTAAAGAGTTGAATCAGAGGCTAGTTACTTTTAATGCTAATTCCTCCTAATCAGGAATGATTTTAGAGATGCTCCAATCAGGGAGGTCACCAGGGTTCAAAGGGGAATTATCCTCAAGGTCACAGGGGAAACTGCAGTGCACATAATGAAGAATATTATATTTAATGTATTCCCAAACATGTTTTAGACATTTGTGCTCACCTGATTTAAATCATCAGCTCATTTGCTGCAAACATTAAACATTCAGTTTCCAGCTGAATGGAAACTTTACAATAAAAGGGAAATGACTCAGATAATTATAATAATTTTATGCCATTCATTTAGATGAGCAGACCTGCTTCTTCATCTAAACTGAAAGAAAAAGAATTATTATTAATATTACTATAACTACATGTGGAGCTCAAACATTGTATTTTTAAGCTTTGTGTTTAATGTAAATTGACTCAAGTAATGATTTTTGGTATTTGATCTAATTCTGATGTCTGTATTTAATTATTTTTCTGAAACAGAGCTCTACTACTTTAACATTTAGTGCTTAGTTTGTCCAAACATTTGTAAAACTAATGGTGAATAATCCACATCCTTTCACTGCATTTATATTTGCAAGATTAGTAATTGCACAGTAATTTTCTTGTTGGCTGTAGAGCAGCTGAACCTGCTTTCAGATCTGTGTCTGCATTGATGCATGACATTTTGGTAAAATGCTTCCTGCAAATGTAATTTACAGTTTTGAACTGATTCCTTTCACACTAGCAAATTTAGCCTGAGATGATTCCCTTTAGGTCTGATTGCGCTGGCTGGAGGCGTTCCTCAGGGAGAGGTTCTCGACATCTTTTACCTGCCCTGTCATCCAGACACCCTGCTGCTCCTCACTTTAAATAATTCAATGTAATCTTCATCCAGTGTAGCCCTGCGCAGCATGTAATCCAAGTCTTTTCCTTCCTCAATATTTCATTGAAGTAGTAAAGGTAGCTTCACCACACCCATTATGCAGGAAGCAGCTAACACAACATCTTCTTGCTTTTAATTTGGCATCAGAAACTTTCTGACTCCTTTTGGGTGATTGCTTAAACAGCTTTCCTGGTGCAAAATATCTAGTTCACTTCTGCAATGGGTGAGAACTGCCAAGCAAACTTCTTTACCTGTACATCTAAAGGAATTGTAAAATCCCTTGTAATCAATCTTTTGCAGCAGCTTGGTCAGACAGGATGCTGGGATATGGCAGCGCTCCGTCTGAGAGCCTCACTGCTGGTTCAGCATTCAGGCCCGACTCTTTCCTGTGTGGGACGACGGGCACCAGCTCAGCCTAAAGTGCTAAAGCTGAAGACATAACAATACTAGATCTAGATTTGATTTATTTATTTCTCATAAAGTAGACAATGCATATTAATTAACATGAATATGTCACATAAATATGGCAGGTTTAGCCAAAGAGGTTAATTTTCTACTAGCAAGTTGATGGAAGAGATTAAAGATAAAAAGTCATAAGCCTCAGAAAAAAAATGTAAAAACTATTCATTAAAACATTTATTTGCAATTTACTATAACAAAACAAGTGTTTTTTTTTCCACCACTGTGATTGAATTGTTCATCAGAATGACATAAAAATTAGAGATGCGTTCAGATTAAATGGGAACTTTCAGATTTAAGATTTTAAAGTCGTCATTTGTTCTGATTTGGCAGTCAAATGAAAAAGAGAACCACCTCCCACGAGTCTCTGCCCTTTGTCTGAATGTCCGGCTGCAGTTTGGACAGGAGCGTTTTATTTGCATGCTAGTTCTTTGTCACTATGTGCAACCTAACATATGGCTGAGTATCATTTTCATGTAGTGAGGGACAAGGTGAGCCTGTATTCAGTGTCAGAGATGGAGAGAGTGGTGAGAGAAAGGAGGCAGGAGAAGGGAGGGGTGTGGCAAGAGCGTGCAGCGTCTGTCGAGCTCAGAGTGGTGTGATACGGAAGCCAGCGAGGGCCAAGCTGATCCGAAGCGCTCCTCTTGCTTGCCTCAGCTTAATCTAGCTGGTGCAGTTCTGCAGGTAATCACCAGTCTGCAGAGCATGATGTGATGTCCGCCTGTTTGCCTTTGAGACATCACACACATTTATGCACTTACACACACACACACACACACACACACACAACACCACCCACACACCCACACAACCAGGCACGCACATCAGGCTCCTGGACACCCCTGTAAGTCCTGCTGCTTAGACCACAACCTCTTTAAAGCTTCTAGAAATCTTATTTGCTTGTCATCTTTTATACTTTTACTTGTTTTCCTTATTCAGAAATTCCTGCTGCTGCTGCTTAATTTTCTGTTTGTTGTGTCATTGTTTTATTATTTCACTGCACATGCGATGATGGCAGTCACCAGCTGTGCTGCATCAATGAAGCAGAAGGATACGTGTGTGTGTTAGTGTGTGTGTGTGTATCTGGATGCTGGTGACTGACCTTCATAGAGATCGACAGGAACAAGTTGAGATCAGTGTTGCAGCAAAAGTAAGTGGTGACAGAGCAGGACTGAGTGTTAAAAAGGAAAAACACTGAGACAACACTGAGGCAAAGTAAAACCGTAAATCAAAGATGAATTGCATTTTAAAGGAGAAAGCTGAGACACTTCTTTTAAGATGAATAATGTATAAATCGAGTACAGCAGTGAGGTTACTACTGGTCATCTGCCTTTGTGCTAATAGGCTGTAATCTCCCCACACTGGACTATAATCATTGGTGATGGATCTCGGATGAGGCGATGGGGCGGGACTTAAGGACGAGAAGTCGACTTCACTTCCCTCTAAGCCTGATTCGCTGTAAGAAGTGTGTCTGTCCCATTCACCAGCGCTGAACCATTGTGAAACTTCTGGGTGCTAAAAATGTTTTGCTAAGTCAAAACGACAAAAAGAGTGGATGTAAAAATAGCTGAACTTATTATTTTAAGCATCAGTTTCCGGTACTCTGGCTTTAGACTGTGCTACAGCAACGCTTTAAGTTATAAAAATGAACAGCACAGCATGCGAGTCATTCTATGTGAAGATTTCTATCCTCTTTGAATGCAAACCCTTTATATTCTACCATTTTTTATCCCAAATTAACTGTGGCTGAATTTGTTAATTTTTACGGTTTGATTCTGATTTTTGGCAGCTGTATTTCCACTGTTTAAATCCACTCATGTATGTATGGAAAGGTCAATTGTTTATTTTTGTTTACTCAGCTGTTCGTCCACAGCATGTGTGCTAAACGTTTCTGTTTTAAATCTGCATCTGTTCGGTTTTTCAGCCAAACTTCCTCCTAACTGGAAATGTTGACGTCTACCTCCTGACATCTACTCAATATTAATCATGATTTATTAAATAAATCTGGCATCTTACTATATTGACAGTACATTTATCATTAAATTTTAAAGTTGGCAAGGATGTTTATGTCCTGATTCTGGTTTGTTTGGTGCTGAAGACCAATTTTATTCAGTCATGATAACTTCCTGAATCGTTTTCTATATTTAAACATTTGGTATTGAGCAAGACAGAGTAATGCAAGAAGACTGCAGTTACTTCACTTTGCTAACTTTTTCCCGTTTTGAGAAATTTAAATCCCATCTTTAGCAAAAAGGTGTATTTCTCTGCTTATCTCGCCATTTGTCTATGCAACTGTGTGTGTGTAATATGTCCACACAACATCTGAGTGGACGGGATGTAGAAGTTTGATTATTGCATCATAAAAATTGCCTCATAGGCAAAGACATTATTCTTTGCAGTTCTGCTGCGTTTGCAGTCTAAGTTATTTCCGTCTTTAAATCAACACTGACCAGCTTCCATATCTCTGTGGAGAAAAGGAATTTACACAGCATGATACTGCCACCACCATTATTTTATAAGGAAGGTCTGTTCAGGGGGATGTGCAGCGTCCATTTCTGCCACATGAAGGCCATAAACTTACATTGTGTTCTCATCTGAGTAAAACACCTTCCTCCTTATGTTTGATGTGTGGAAAACTGCTGAACTTCTTATGGCTTTTCTACTTGCTAATATTCTATAAAACCCAAATTTATGGGGAGTAAAGTTAATAATCTCAAAAGCCTGAGCTTTAATTTGTTGCATCTCCTCTTGATTTTTGTTTTTAAACTGCAAATCATATACTAAATTTTTCATCTTCGGAATTTTTTGTGTCTTTTTAGGAGCAGAAAATTTATTTTGACAAGTTTATGAAATAGGTGTACATAAGACTGCATTAAAGCCTCTGAATGCTTTGGTCCCTATTACTAATAAATGAAATTAAAAGTAAAATCCTGGATGAATACTTTGTGTTGCACCTTATATTTTCCATTTTAAGTAAAACGTCACCTCAACATCCTTTTTAAATCTGCATCAAATGCATGAACTGTGATCAAGGGCCAACCAGAATCATTCAGAGGGCCATAAATGGCCCCTGGACCTCACTTTGGACACTTTAGGACTAAATCATATCCATCTGCATTACAATAGGTGAACATATTTGCCCTCCTGTTAAATTTGATTGAGAACAACTTCAGTCAGACTTCTCTGTTTGCATATTTTTTAAAGTCCTATCTTAATAAAAGCATTGCTGTTTTATTATATGAAGGATATTCCATCAGATTTCAATTATCTCAGGTTAATTTAATGTCAGTGTTTATCAAGAGTGTTTGTTCTAACCTAATTTCCGGTGAACAGCAGTGGCAGCTTGCCACGACATGTCTCACTGACTCTCAATAGCCAAAGTCACCAGAGAAAGCAGCTTTTCAGCCACACAAGAATATGAGTGCAGGAAGGGAAGGGGCTATAAATAAATGGCACCATTCAGGTTATAGTTTGCTTAATTTGTGAGTGGAGCGCCTTGCCACAGTTCCAGAGATGTGATCCCAATGGCTCTCTCCAAACTTTAACGTTTTTCATATGGGGACACAATGAAAGCAAAGCCAGGTCTTAGGAATATAGTATTTCACTTTTTTATTATTTTGAAAGCAAGGTCTTAAAGTTCTCCTCCTTACGGAGGTCATTGATGTTACTGATGGGGATTCTGCAGGCCTGCTGTTACTTTGTCCCTCCAGCTGAAGCAACAGTCCTTGCAGAGGGCAGCAGGGACAGGTTTCAAACCCTGTGTGTGGATGTATGTATTTATTTGGATGTGTGTGTGTGTCACTGGGGTGCCTTATTGAGGTTACTGTGGGACAAAAATGGCTTTCAGATATTTCAAGAAACTACTTTGTTTATTCAAATTTATGATCTCCTGAATAAAGGCATTCTGTACATTTGGATGGTACATCAATTTTTATCTTGTCTCTTCGTGTTTTTCTGTTTCAGAGATTGAGATGTTATAATTGTTTCCTTTTATGATTTGTATCTCTGCTGTATCTACTGGAGGGTTTTAACCTCTGATCCTTGCAGGATTTAGTTTCCTCATGAGATCTTCAGTTGTCTTTGGTCATTTCTGAGTCCCAGCTTCTTCCTGATCTGCGCTGAATGCGTTTAATTTTATTCCCTAAATTATTGGATTTGTTGTATCATCACTTTGTTTATAGTGAAAGTTTTTTTTTTGTTTATATTACCTTCATTTGAGTTTTTTTTTAGTTTTTGTTACCTGCATCTGGGTCGTCATTACATTCAACACGTATGTGTTATTATAAGAGACTTTAGCAAAGACTTTGGTTATGTCATAACAGATGTAGTCGCAACCAATTAACTATCAACGCGCCGCAGAGGCGATGTCTTCCGGACGCCATTGCTATGGCAGATGTCGTAAAGCACTGGGTTGCTATGGTGATACAGTCGCTCGATGGCGTCGACGGAAGTGGAGGGAAAGCTCAGACCGTGAATCCACCTTCAATAACAATGCAGAGGATTTTTAAAATATTCGGTAAGTTTCTGTTCTTTGGTGTTTTATTAGTTTTCGTTGCCGTATTTTTCTTTTCTTTTCTTTTTTATTGTTTTTCTGTTCATCAGCTGCTATGATTTATTCTTTGCTGATAATTAGACACGAACGTTGCTCTGGTTAGCATAATGCTAAAACTACTCTGGATAAATGTTAATATTTACTTTTGAAGTTGTTTATTAATGAGTTTCTGCTGCTGTTAGGTTGATACCATAATGATTGTTGTGTCAAATGGCCATGTAGTGTAGTGTAGTCCTGTTTGCTGACTCAGAGCCACGAACATTTATATCTGGAAAATGTTTAATCAGTTTGTTGGATAAATCCAGGGATTATGCTTGTAGTTTCAGTAGAACCTGGAATCTGGAATAGATTGAGCCGTGATTATTTCATCAGTGTGTTTTAGGTATATCTGCAAAGGTTTTTTATCGTTAGGCTGTGCATCCACACAGATTCAGCATCTGGAGAGACCAGAACCATTTTTGAAACCGGATTCAGAATGGATAATTCTCAGAATATCGACTCCACATGGCTTTACAAGCCTCACCTTTACTTTATTTTATTTTATTTTTTAAACGTTAATGTAAGCTCCATCTCTCCATCCACATTCTCCTAATGAGAACAAACATGGCGCCATTCTTAAATCTAAGAATTATTTAAATATTTGTTCTTCTTGCCTCAGTGCAGTTTGCTTGCATGTCCAGCCAACAGTAGAGTTTATAAAACAATGGAGGGGAAGCAGAAATAATGAGGACCAGTTCAGTTAGAGGTCTGGATTGGCTGTGTGTCTCCTGCTGCTGTCAGGCTAATTCCAGGTAGGAATACAGGCATGTCGGTTCTGGATTATTTGCAGATTTATGTCCACACTGTGCATCAGATCTGCATCAGATTTTGTGACTTGTTTAGACAGGTATTGGGTGACAAAGAATGATCAGCAGATGTACATTTATTTGTGACGTACAAATAAATCTAGAGATTGGTGCTGGTCAGTCAGATTTCCCATTTTAAAAAGTGGATGTCTGATGTTTTGTGTATAAATCCTCTTCACTGTGTCCAGTTTGAGGTGAAGCATTTGTAAGCATCTGTATTTGTGTACGAGGATGCTTTTGTAACCACCCGCACTCTATTTTTTTCCGGCTATCTGCACAGTGGTGTCAGTGGGTTACAGAGTCTGTCTATATTTAGAGCAGGTCCATTTCTCTTCATCAGCTTCTCTCTTCAGACACGCCACTCCACTGTCCAATCCTCGTTTAACGCAAATAAATAATCTACATCTTGCAAGCTTTGTAATGCAGATTTAGCCAAGTTATTTATTTGGTAAGATAAGCTAAAACATTTTCACTCTCAAATTTAATTTATTTTCCACTGGACAATCAGATAAGTTGGGAACATTCTTATTCTCTTATTCTTCGTTTTTTGGACACAATATTATATGTGACATTTATTTCTTTCTATATTTATGGTCAATTTTGACAAGATCTATCCTCAATATTGATTCTTCATTTTGCTCTGCTAATCACGGCTAATTCCGAGAGCGGAGAAATTAATTTTCCAAAAAATATAACTAAAATCACAATTAAACAATAAATGCGTACTTAAGAATGGAATAAGAGTTATTCCATTAGTTTTATTGTTATTTTAGAAGTATTCCATTGATAAAGTGTGAGAATTTAGCTACATCTTTTAAAAAATTACATTTATCACCTAAAGCTATAACTTTATGAATTTATTTCACCTTATAGTACATGATATTTAGTTTCAGTAGGATATAAAAACAACATTTTAAAGGACTAGCTCATGTTTTTATGCATATCTTCACACTTTGTAGCTAACTCACTGGACTCAAGCTACTGGCTCAATTTTGCTTTGCAGCATATTTGATATTTTATTCCACTTTTAAAGCTCGTCTTAAAACCCATCTATTTTACTTGGCTTTCAACTCCAGCGGGATCTAGTTTTAAATTGTAAGAGTTTTTATTTTTTATTGTTGTGTTGTGTTTTAATGTACAGCAATTTGTATCAGCTGTGGTTGTTTAAAGTGCTTTATGTATGGTAAGGGATTGAACTTTAAACAATATTTAGACGTTTTAGATCTTCAGGCTGTAATACAATGTCCTCATCTCAAATGTTTTAGTTCACTCTGTATTCCAAACTCTTGAAACTTTGCCAGATTTTTGCTTCTTGTGACATTTTGTGGAACACATTCCAGCTGTACGCACCGGGACGCTTGAACTGAACATTATTTAACCAGAATAAACTCTGGCACATAGCTTCTTCTCTATCCTTACACATGTCCGCAAACTTTTGTGAAATTTACGTACTTAAGATGGGAACACAAGTTGGGAAAAAAAAAACATCCCTGACTCTTAAGGAGCTCTTAATCCCTATTATTTTTACAATAACTGCATATATAGAAAAAGTAACGACAAATATAGAAGGGATTTCTGTCCAGCAGTGCTGTTATGGTAAACATGCGTCTGGTGTTTATGGATCTGTTGTCAGACATATTCGAGGGTTGTTGTGGTTTTCCAGGCACTCGTGTTTTCTGTCACAACACAGACTCAACTGAATTAAACGGACGAATGCCCAGTGTGTGTTTGGTAAATTAAATTTGAGGAATCTACAGCTGAACACATGCAGAGAAAACATGATGAGTTATTGCTACAACATACAACATAATGTTAGTCCGGTGCCACGTTCTGTGTATTTGGTAGCATAGAAGAAAGCCTGCTCTTTTATTGTTTAAAAAATATGTTTTTCTCTGATTTATGGCACTGTTATCAGTGGCATTTCTGTAAAGAAGAAATTTCAGATGGTGATAAATCATAGAAGTGATGTTTCTAAATATTTATGACGATTATCATGCAGTGGTCGGCAGAATTTTGTACAAATTTAGCAAGCTATCAAAATATGTATTTAGGCTTTGCAGCTGTTTGGTAAAAAGGATCTCAATCTTTTAAAATGCCATCAAAATTATTATTATTATTATTTTTTACTAATAGGCCTGTCACAATAAGCAATAAATCAATTAATTGCATGATAAATTAAAACGTGCTCAATAATTTCTATTTGCATCATTTATTGTTTTTCTCTTTTCTCTCTTTCTACCAAAAATTGGATAAAAAATTCACTTTGGTCTCAACTAAACCTTTTTTAAAGGATAATTTTGTTTTCAGAGACTCCTTAATTCATTTTATTTGTTGTTTCTGTTTTGTCTGTTTATTTGGGTATTTAAAATGTCTTCCAGTTCCAGTGTTAAATGTTCATTAATAATAATAATCACATTACCATTGTATTACTTGAAAATGGTCTCAAACAACAATATTATCATTTATCACAATAACCTTTTGGACTATTTATCATCCTGCAAAATGTGTTGTTATGATTCAGCTTCCCTTATATGTAGTAGTTGTAAAAAATAAAAGTAGCCTTTTGCCAAATATGTGAAAGAGGAAGCCAGCCAGTGCTTGCGTAGCTTTGGATATTTTTGTTATTTATCTGTAAAGTTTGAATATAAGTGATTCGGTGTGGCTTTCTGTATGTCGGAGTGATGGAGGAAGTGACACTGATTGGCTGTACTATTTTCTCAGCAATGCATGTGTGATCAGGTGATACTATCTCTGACTCATTTCAAGGGGATGGACGGAAACCGTTTAGTCATTGTTGGAAACTGACTCCCCCTTGGCTAAATTATGCATGTTGCAATGTGTGTGTGTTTCTCTGTACACGTGTATGTGGCAGAAACTGAACAATAAGAATGGTAGGTGTAGATATTACTGTAGTACTCAGGAGATGTTTTATGCAGTCAAATTAGAAATCTGTGGGAAGACCCCTTATTTAGGCATTTGCAACCATAATTTGTTGGCACAAAAGTTTGATTTTTAGTGAATCAATTTAAGACGATGTCTGAAAATGTGCTTGAAACTGTGCGTGTGTTTAACTCAAACTGGTACGGAATAAGGTTGGGTGATTGGACGAACTTATTGACCATCAATCAATAGGCTGAGCCCTTCACCAATTGTTTTTTAAGAACATTTTCTTTATTAAAAAAAGTTTTGTTTTTTAAAAAAATACACATCTTACACAAGTGACTTTTAGAAGGTCCCCACCAATCGTACTTCCTGTCTGAGTCGTGACGCTTTTATTTTGAAGGGACAATTTCCTGTTTAACTGCTTAACGAAAAGACGTAACGGAGCTTATAATGTATTTTATTAGCCGCCTTGATAGAGGCACAAGTTGTTTCTGATGTAATAAGTACACGTTTTAAACATTGTGCGACTTAAACTGTGCTTTTTATTATTAGTTATTTTAAGTTGCAAACAAACTTTTAAGATTACTTTTAAGTTGAGGATTTATTGCCATTAAACCTAAAAATGCATCAGTAAGTTGCCGTCCTTCATTGAATCCCCTCAAAACAATAAAACTTAACGGTAGTATACTCAGAAACACAGGCAAGTAGCGCCTACATAGATGATTACGAAATTGGTAATAGGCTACCATCGTAATGTTAAAATAATAATAAAACTTAAATGCCGGTTTGTTAATGCAGGCTGGTTTAAAAAAGACCAAATGAGAGATAATAAAACGGAATCATTGATAAACACATTGGCTCAGGACTAGCTTAGCCTGCCCTGGAACAAGGCTAGCTGTACGGAATAAATCGTCATGGCAACTGCTTTTGCGAAATCGAGTCGAGACTTAATTCATCCCGAGTATCTGAAACATCCAGTCTTGATTCTGTTTTCTGGAGTTGGGTCAGTAATTTTTACCAGGCGGTTCCGAAAATGAGCTCCGAAGGTGTGCTTATGGCCGGTAGGTATATTTTTCTGCCATTTGTGGCGCCATTGGGAAACGTTTTTCCTGTATTTCTCTCTGAGAGATGTTTACAACCAGGGTGCGCCGTCGCCATCTGGGGCTGCTGTCCTTTTCGTAACCGTATTTCTGCTGGTGAAAAGCTTTTTTATCTCAAGCTTTTCAGTTGGAGCTTGTTGATGGAGTTACGTCTGGTGATTGCGGAGCGTAATCAACCAGAAGGCGAACATTTAAGTTTGTCATGATTGTCGTTTGCTGGGGCAGTAGGGGGGGGGGGGATTAGTACTTAATTGATTTGAGTTTTTGGGAAATTGCTGCAGCTGAAATTATGTCTAGGTTTTTAATCATAGTATTGTTTTGTTTTTTTTAAACCAATTTTATAATTAATTTTATTATTATTATTTATTAAATTAATAAAAAAATGTCTGTTTGATCATCTACCCATGATGTTTTGGTTGTTGTAAACATGCGATACAAATAAACTGACTTTTACTTAACTTGGTTATAACTTTAACATATTTATAAGTTCTGAAGTAAAATATTGGTAACGAAGAAATTTCTTAAAGCTATGAGAATAACAAATTCTTATTTTGATTAGTGGTGACTGCTGCACAGTGGTGCAGCAGGTAGAGCTGTTGCCTTGCAGCAAGAAGGTTCTGGGTTCAATTCCCGGCCTGGGGTCTTTCTGCATGGAGTCTCCATGTTCTCCCTGTGCATGTGTGGGTTTTCTCCGGGTACTCCGGTTTCCTCCCACAGTCCAAAAACATGACTGTCAGGTTAATTGGTCTGTCTAAATTGCCCCTAGGTGTGAGTGTGTGTGTGCATGGTTGTGTGTCCTGTGTGTCTCTATGTTGCCCTGCGACAGACCGGCGACCTGTCCAGGGTGACCCCGCCTTTCGCCCGGAACGTTAGCTGGAGATGGGCACCAGCAACCCTCCCGACCCCACTGAGGGACAAGGGTGAAAGAAAATGGATGGATGGATGGATTAGTGCTGACAGCTCAAAACATCACACTGTCAAAATTTATTGAACACTTTACTTTTTCTACTGTTGCCACATTTGTGTATATAAACTAGATGTTATGTAAAGTGCCTTAAGATGGCATTTCCTGTCAATTGATGTAACATCATAAACTGCGTTAATTAGAAAATTATTTTTAAACTTTTAGATGTGAACCTAAGATAAAAAAAAACATTAAATAATATTTTATTGTACAGATAGTTCAAAAGAATCAACTTATGCACATTTTTTCAGTCTTTATGTCGAGACGAACATTGAAAGAAACATGTATTTGGCATTCAGAAGTAGGAACAATTTGCCACTTTTCTCACATGATTTATTTTGTGCTTATGCCAGCAGTCCACTGTCAGGTGTCAGTGGTTTTGTGTTTTAATCCCTTGTCTACTTCTACTTCTTCTTTTTTCATGGCTCCAAAGAAATATACATTCATGTGTAGAAGCCTCATGTTTGGTTTTCCTGCTGCACAAGCAAAAAATTATCAAAATGATGCAATCTAAGCTGCAAAAGCAGCTCCGTTTGTATTCCAAACAGTGTTTAAAATCTCTGATTCCTCTGCAGAATTGAGTTCCACCCTAATGGAGAAGATGCAGGTCCAGGAAATGATGAGTGGCCTGAGGATACCAGAGATGGACGAGCTGGGCCAGTTCTTTCGCTCCCTGCCGACCTCCACCTTGGTGGGCATCGGCGCCCTGACAGCTGTGTTGGCGTACTGGTTTGCCACCAGGCCTCGACCCATCAAACCTCCCTGTAGTCTTCATCACCAGTCCGAGGAAGTGCCGGTGAGAGATCCCACAAATGTGGAATACAAACTAAACAGCTAGAAAAGATCCAGAACATTATTAAGGAAATGGGCTTGGAATGAAACATACAAGACATTTTTAAACTAGAGGTGTCAATGTTAACTCGTTAATGAATGTGATTAATCAGAAAATTTGAGGGCGTTAATATTACATATTAACACAGAGGGTTAGCTAGTTCACAGCAGCTCGTTATGGAAAGTTTTATGTCAGTTGCTTGTCTGGATAAGAACAAGCGACTGTCGTCTCATCGCACAAATTCCCTAAGAAATGAGTGGAGAGAAACATTCCTAAATTAACATTTAAAACAAAATGACTTCTATTAAAACTTCCTGGATATAAAATCCCATAATTTCTGGTATTTTAATTGTTTGACGTGCGACAGAAGGCTAGCATAGAGAGCCATTCTTGTAAGAACCAAAACTGCACGCACATTTATATTTCAAGCTTACAAAGTTAAACTTAGTGATTAACCTCAGCGCCAGAGTGCGTTTAATATGATCCATTGTTTAAATCGGTTAACATTTCCTAGTTTTTCTACTTCTGCCTTTTATCACAAAAATGTTTCACTGTTATCACGCTGCAAACTAGTAGTGCCATTACCTTTCTCTGTAAACCCACATACCTGGGCTGTCTTGTTTTATGTCATGATCTCCAGTTGAAATATTTCCACCCACTCTTGGTTCACCAAAACCAACATCTGTTCTTACACCGACACACCACAGACCTCTCACTGACAGAATTTCATCCTGATGGCAAAAACTGTCAACCTCACCTGTGGCTTCGAAGTGTTTTTCTTGTTCCCTTTGTCAAGGTGTTTGAAGCAGCAACGAGCCACAGAGTAACAGGCCGACAGGGCGGGGCCAAGCTACGTTTCAGATGCTGAGTTTAAGGACGGTTGGAAGTTTCATAACCTCCCATCCTCTGCAGTCTTATCAACCTGAATGAGTCATTTAAACATAAGATATTTTTTTTCTCTATTTGTTCCTCATGAGAATGAAGTCTCAAGACGAATAAAGATGTGTCAGCAGTATGACTCTGGGTGTCACACACATCTCTGATAATATCAGGGGCTTTTTAAAGACGAAGACATCAATAAGCTTAGAGAGGATCTAAGTTTAGTTTTATGTGTTTTCCTGCTTCTCCTCTATCTGCCAGCATGAAGACGGAGGTCGAAGATCCATGATGGGCGACCCGACCAGGCTGCTCACTCATTACCATGACGACGCCAGGACCATGTATGAGGTCTTTCAGAGAGGCCTGCATATATCTGGTGGGTGTTGTGTAACTCAACGGGTTCAGAAATGAAGTCTGGGTACTTTTCTTATCCACATGGAAACCCTTCATCTTATTCAATGACACATTTATGTTTCTGTCTTTTTTAATGCCTTAAAGCGAATTAAGCAACAGATTAGCCACTTAACAAATTATTTTTATCATTAATTTCCAATGTCGCCAGATCTTGATCAGTGTGAGTCAGAAATTTTAATGGTGAAAATCAACTTTACGCCTCTGCAGGTGCAAAAAGAAAACACTAATTCACCAAAAATAAAGTTTTATTTTCTGAAACGGATAGCTGAGGTTTGCTGGAGATGTTTTCTTTCTGGTCTAAATAAAAATGACAAAAACAGGCAATGCAAAGAAAAGCAAAATATTAGTTTGCTACATTTTATTTATTTACATTATTTTTATAAAGCTCAGCAATTCCAGCATTTGGAAACGTGCAGCTTGATGTCAGGGACTGCACATACAAATTTAAAAACATTTTAAAGTCATTTACAAAAAGGTTTAAATAATAGGTTGGTCCCAAAACAGAAGTCAACACAACAAACTTTAACTCATGATATAACCCAAGAAACACGAGCACAAGCTGACCTGGCATGAGGAAAACTTATGCCCTGATCAGGTTGATACAGAAGGATTAATACCAACTAACAAAAACTCAACTGATAAACAAATACTGGTCAGAATGGTGGTAATAAGAAACTTATAAAATGCGGGTCAGAGCCATCTGCCTGAAGTAGAAATAAAACTAAACAATAATAAAAGGCAAATTCCCAGTCAGAGTGGAATGAGCCAGCTGGGGGTTTAACGAGAACTGCTGCAGCTGAGACACAGTAATCTATAGATTTTTATAAAATTTCAAAGTATAGCAGATTGATAAATGAAGTTGGCTAAATATGTGCACTCCAAAGAGGCAACTGAAGAGTCGGGCTAATAAACAATGATAAAGGTTAGGGCGAAAATGCAAACTAAAGTTTCTCGTGATCAACTATCTGTTTAGGAATTAAAAATAATCAGTAAATAAAAACTAATAATTACTGTTTGGCCACTTGGCTGCTGTCACAGTGGAATAAAAAAATATTTAATTTAATTTGTGTTTATTCCTCAGGCGATGGACCCTGCCTGGGCTCTCGACTCCCAAACCAGCCCTACAGATGGCTGTCCTACAAAGAGGTGAGTAATTCTACAGCTGCCTTCAGTAGATCATTTTTATTGATGGTATTAAATGATTTAAAATATGTTCAGACTGTCTGATGGGCTATAAACTGGGCTGTCAAGTAGTTGCGACAGTCATTTGTAGCTTAAACAGGGGGAATTACCTGGTGTGTCTTTCAGGATTCTTAAATTGAGGCCAAACATATTTTAGGTGTGACTAAGCCGAGTCAGTTACTAATGACTTGGTAACCAGATTAGTACCCCCTTTTACTGATTTCACTCCATGAATGTTGCTGTCAAGCCTCAGTGATGCTAGTGGTGAGAGGAGATTTCAGTTCTTGGCTTTGCTTCAGCTGCTGCAGACTTCACCTACATAAAACATTTTAGTTCTGTTAAGAATATATATTATATTACTGGCTCCAGTGGGAGGAAGCAGAACCTGCCAACACACATTCCTCCTTCCATTTTTGTGCTGAAATATGCATGAAGTTTCCTCCACATTTATTGAGAACCCAATAATTAGACGTTTAAAAGCCTTAAAATAGTCTCTGCATTTATTGTAGTAGCAGAAACTTTTTCACTTTGCTCCACTGGGTTTTCTTGTTGCCACACATCTAGCTTAGCTGACTGGGATGTTGTTCTGTCTCCCTGATTTTGAAGATTTGTGAAGAAAAATGGGTAACACTATTTGAAGGGGTGTGCATAAGACTGACATGTCATAAACATGACATAACACATGTAATGAACATAAAGAAGTCTTTATGAATGTTTATGACAGTCGTCATGAAGTGTCATTCGGTAAATAATGACACTTTTAATGCAAAGTTGCTCTAAAAGTTGCATTGAAAGTCCATTAAAAATGCCAACTTTGCATTAAATTATCATAATTTACAAAATCATGCAAAGTTGACACTTTTAATGGACTTTCAATGCAACTTTTAGAGCAACTTTGCATTAAAAGTGTCATTATTTACCGAATGACACTTCATGACGACTGTCATAAACATTCATAAAGACTCCTTCATGTTCATTACATGTGTTATGTCATGTTTATGACATGTCAGTCTTATGCACACCCTTCAAATAAAGTGTTACAGAAAAATGGGTCTCAATGTGAACCATATTTTTATTTTTACTTCAGTGTAAAGCATATTTTATAGAAATTGTTAAATGGCCTTCAAATACTTCAATTTTGTTCTTCTTAGGACGGGACATTTTAGCTGCAGGCCTGCTAGTCAGCCTGGTTCATATGAAACTATTTTACTGTAACAAACCTAATTTATTTTAAAATCAGTGTCTGCACAAATATTGAGGCGCTATTTCTCATTTTATACAGATTTTTTTAGACTAAATAAATCAAATCTAATTGCATAAAAAAATGAAGATACCTTTTGAATAACACTGAATAAAGAAAATGTAATATCCAGTTTGTTTGTACCAGCTTACAGCTATTATTAAATGGGATATTTGTCTGTTTTAAAGAAATACTTTTTATCTTTTTTTTTTTTACCAGAGTTTTATTGAGTCAATCAGTGCAGCTGGAAAAATGGAAAAGAAATATGATTTTTTTCATTCCCAATTTATTAGAAAGATTTAAATAGTCTGTAGATCCTTTTTCTTTTCTTTTTTTTTTACCAGCAGTTGATCTTTTCCTGTTTTGCCTTTGTGAAGTAAGAGACATGTATTAAAGGGAGTTTCACATGTGATCACTAAAGTTTCCTCAATTTCAGAAGTTGAAAATTAGTCTGGTTTTCACGCTTTTCTGACTGCTGCAAGTATCCCACATGTGATTTGTTGTTTAGGTCAAAGCACAGCTGAAAACTTTCAGCATCTTGTTAAATGCGCTCAGGAGATTACCTCATGTTTTATGAAGTCAGCAAAGTGGACATGATGATGATGACTCCAGGGAAGGAAGTTTGATTTAGAGAAAGAAGGTAGAAATCTACAGTGAACATAAGAATTACGCCACCTCCAGCGTTCGTCTGTGACATCATGCTTCACAGGAGCATGATGGGTGGAAATGTATTTTCTTTCCCAGAAATTCCCAGAGCAGCAAAACAAATCCAGACTTGCCTGCGCTCACGTTTTGGAAGAAGCCGCTCTGTAATGGAATCAATAAGTAATTAATTCAAGGTGGAAAATAGCTCGTGGGGTTTTGTCAAACGGTGACACGTCTGATCTAATTTTGCTTTTACAGTAACACAAGCCTTTTTTCCCCCGAGTTTCAAAGTCATGGTTACTTTAGGACAGTCTGTTTTTTTACATAACAGAATAAACCTTGCTGAGTGCCACCATATTAAATAGCAGTTAATAAAGACGATATAATCCGTCACTTTTCAGGTTTCTGCCCGGGCCGAGCATCTGGGCTCAGGCCTTCTGCACCAGGGCTGCCAACCCAACCCCGACCAGTTCATTGGGGTGTTTGCACAGAACAGACCCGAGGTGAATACTCCTCCATACTTTTATTTTTATATATATATCTTTTGTGAAGAATCTCCTTTGGTTTGTTTGAGTTTAACTCTAAATGTTTTCTTTCAGTGGATCATCTCAGAGCTGGCTTGTTACACCTACTCCATGGTGGTGGTTCCCCTCTACGACACGCTTGGTGCAGACGCTATACGGTTCATCATTAACACTGGTAACAACACACACCCTTCAGTCTTAGAAACACACCGGTGTTGGTGCTAAGCCTGCTGAGCGTCTAGTTATCAAATGCTGCTATTTTTCCATCAGATGGTGAATGAAACAACTTAACGGGAATCTCACAGATTCTATATAGGTTCAGATTTTGAGACACCAACTGAAACCAAAGCAGGATTTAGACTGAGACATGGCAGCCATTACACATAAAACCTACCAGGCGATAACCTTTAAATCACAAAGGACTGAATAACTTGTTTATTTGATAAGATAAAATCCGATATGATCAAAGCATGTAGCAAAAGTTCAATATTTTTCCAACACAGAATTAAGTTTTGACTCTTGTAATATTTATAAGTAAAAAGGAGGTATACCCTCTTGACTCCGTATTTTGTTCATATTTGTTATTCACAGCCTTCCAGTTTGACTTTATATAAATAGCATGTTGTGATGCATTAGGTTTGCTTTTGAAATCAGTTTAGAAGCTGATAAAGATTTTTGCTGTTAAAGTCATACAACTTAAATCAGCTGATTTAACGTTACACTCGATGCTCAATGAAAACAAACCACAACATGAACGCAGTTGCCACCACATTCCTGTCACTTTTTTTCTGTTAAACTGTATCCTCACAACCCAGAGTTTTACATCTACGATGCTGTAGATATACATCTATAGAAACCTTCAATTTGCTAGTGGTTACCAAGTTTATGTCCATTTAAGTTCACTGTTGTCTTGACTGGGATGCCACAACTTAAAGGATTATCATAAACTGTAAACAAAGGCGGAAGCAGTGAGATTGATGATTCAAACTTTTAAAAAAGAGTTTTGCAGTGTTGCTCAAATTAAAAAACATAAGCATTGAGCTTCTATGCTAAAACTTTCTAGCATCACGCTTCTGATCAATTACCAATCAATTCTGCATGTATTTCTTGTCCTTTTTTTGTTTCTCATTTGGTTAAATTCACACAAGGCTTTGTTTGCACTTGTGTGCTTGTTTCGTTGCAGCTGACATCTCCACGGTAATCTGTGACAAAGTCGAAAAAGCTCAGGTTCTGTTGGTCAACGTGGAGCGAAAGAAAACACCAAAGCTGCGAAGAATCATTCTGATGGACGCCTTTGACTCTGAGCTCGAGACGCGTGGCAAAGCCTGTGGTGTCCATGTTCAGGCCCTGCAGGAAGTCGAGGTATGACAAACAGGAAGTAGCTGTAAACTGAGGCTCTGCAATGAAAATTAGAGGCCTACAACATTTTTGGTTCTTACAGGGAGATTCAACCAAGATAGAAAATGATCAGTGTTTGATTTACACCTCTTCTCAAAACAGAAATCCTCTGGTGGTTTTAGTGATACTTGATGTTTATCTATTTATCAGTTTTAGCAAATACTTCACAGGTTTGCCAAAAAAATCAACCTTACAGCTGCAGCTGATCCAGAACGCTGCTGCTGGCAGGAAGATGGAGAACATAACCCAGTTCTACAGTCCTTCCACTGAGAGAACAGACTTTAAACTACTGCTGGTAGTTTATAAATCACTGAATTAAAGACTCAGCTGTATCAACCTTCCAGACATCCCAGGTCTACTTTGCTTCCCCAGTCAGAATCAAACACATTGGGAGGATTCAGGTTTTATGCTCCACTAATCTGAAACAAACTTCCAGAAAACTGCGAAAATGCTGAAATCCTGAATTACGTCAACTTGAGGCTTAAAACCATTTCCTTAAAGTTGCCTTTGATTAATAACTGGAACATAGATTCAATTTTAGTCTTTATTACAGTTTTATGTTGATACATTTTGATGGTGACATTTGAAAAAAATGTAATGTTTGTTTCTTGTTTGCTGGTTTATATTTTCACGTGAAGCACTTTGAATTCTCTGTTACTGAAATGCACTACAGGTAATATATTAACTCTTCATAATGTCTCAGCACAAAGGTCAAAATGTTTTTGTTTGTTTTGACAAAGATCAAAACTCAAAAGCTATCCCACAAAACAAAACAAACACATAAACTCCAAAACGTGAAAGATTTTTATGGCCAGGTGCCTTAACCTTATTTACCTTTTGCGCATTTCAGCTTGGCAGAAATAGCTGATTTTCTTAAGTTTTTAATCACTCTTTTCAGAGAATGTCAGAATATTCTCTTGTTTGTGTTCTGAATTGAAACGTCTCATTTAATTCAGCTTAAATCCGAGTCGGTTTATGTATATTGAGTTGTTTCACGTCACTGAGACTGGTCTAATGCAGATGTGATATGCTGGTGAAATACTGAGTTGTTCCCCCTGTTGAAAGAGTGCAGCTTTTTGAGGTCGTGAAAAAACTTAACAAACTGCTAATTTGAAAAGGGGGAATGTTTGTCCATCCATCCATCCATCCATCCATCTTCTTACACCCTTGTCCCTCAGTGGGGTCGGGAGGGTTGCTGCTGCCTCTCCAGCTGGCGTACCGGGCGAGAGGCGGGGTCACCCTGGACAGGTCGCCAGTCTGTCGCAGGGCAACACAGAGACACACAACCATGCACACACACACTCACACCTAGGGGCAATTTGGAGAGGCCAATTAACCTGACAGTCATGTTTTTGGACTGTGGGAGGAAACCGGAGTACCTGGAGAAAACCCACCATGCACAGGGAGAACATGCAAACTCCATGCAGAAAGACCGGGGCTGGGAATCGAACCCAGAACCTTCTTGCTGCAAGGCAACAGCTCTACCAACTGCACCACTGTGCAGCCCGGTTAATGTTTGCAATCAGTTAAATTAACAGCAGAGCGTCTGGGCACATGTAGTTTTAAGAAGCCCTGATGTTTTCAGTCTGTCATGTAACATCGCGGGCTGAGTAAACATTTGGATGCCTTCCCACAATAATGCCTGCAGCGAGATCATACCTTTTACAGTCGAGTTACAGTCAAAAGTCTTTAGAAAACACAGATACATGCCAAGAGAGGCAGACAAAACAATCAGATGTTACGATTCCCTGCTGCTGGACATGAATAAACAAGATAGGCTTCTGCTTCGAGGGGTTTATCAGCACCATTCCTTGCGCTACAGAATCTGATGAATGCAGGGCTCTTACGTTACCAGAACCGACCGAGTCAACAGACGCGTTGCCATGGTTGCGTGTTTATGGGAATTTGTCGGCTCTGTTCATTCCTAAGAGCTAAAACGATCCGTTGGTTCAGATATAGCAGACAGGTCGGACTGGATGGAGTCAGAACATTTACATAATGTTTGACTCAAATCGCATTTTCATGTTTTTGTAAGGAAAAACCTAGAAAACCATATGTTCAGGTGACAATGAGCCTCCAACTTCATAAAAAAATAAAAAATGCTTAGACAAAGGAGGCCTGCATGTTTGCTGACAATTTGCCCACAAATGTTCGGCTCATAGCGACTAACAGAAGATAATAAAGTATATTATTATAAAACTGACGTGAAGCCATCAGAGGAAACGACTCTAATGGGTTTTTGTTGTACAGCATACATTTATGTAACTTTTGGCATTTTATTTGTTCTGTGTAACCGTTTTTATTTATTTATTTATTCTTTCCGACAGGCTCTGGGCCGGGAGCACTACAGAACACCTATAGTAAGTCCAAATTGAAAGAGCTGCTAAACCTAAACCATGTATGTCATCAGGGTTTGTATGCATGTTGGGTTTTTCTTGGAGGTGAAGAAAAAAGACAAATGTAACTTTGAGCGAGTTGTATAATGTTTTATTTTGCATTGTCCTTTAGCTAATACTGCTAGAAAGCTGCTGTATAAGTCTGTTTTGACAGCTGTTACACCTGCACAGGCAGGCTGTGTTGACAAGCCAACAATGAGCGGTTAATACCGAGCGTTAACCGGCCTCTGCAGCTTTTGCTGCCGTTTTAAAATGAGACAAAAGGAAAAGCAATACATCCTGGGTGTTCTTTCATAAATTTTCTCAATCTTGAACATGCAGACTGAATGTAAACAGTATAATGGAAACTATACAATGTTTTATTGTTTTGTTTTTTCTCAACAGCCGCCGGCCCCCGATGATCTGTCCATTGTGTGCTTCACCAGTGGAACAACAGGTAATATTTGGTGCAGCATGTGTTGTATGCCTTTTCTTTGCTATCCTGGGAGGATTTTCTGTATATAACTGTTGCTATGTTAGCAAAATAAGTAAGTAGGTACAGCACCACCACTACTGATTACATAGAACAATTTGTGTAAAATCCAACTTTTAGTCAAGTTTATCTATTCAGACAGAAAAGTCATATTTCATTTAGTTAAAAGGTGTAAAGATCTGCAGTGTTTTGTTGCCCTAAACCTCAGAAACCTTTCGAACTACTAGAGGATTTTCTATATTTGTGCTTCTGCGTGCCGTAAAGTGTTCTGCCTCTGAGCTTGTCTTGGCAAACCAACAAGCTGGAAGATAAAACAGAAACGGGAAAGTGTCCAAAAAGAGTCTGCACATTTTTGTCCTTAAATAAATAGATTTTCTTATTGGCTCCAGTCGATTCCTGATCACTTACGTTGCTTTCTTCTGGGTGCTTTTGTGTTCATATCCCTTTTTTTTTTTTAAGTTTAGCCAAGTAAGCCATTTTGTTTTTCTTTTCACAAAATAGCTAAAGCTCAGTCAGATAGGATAGAAAATGTCTGTGAAATTGAATTAGTTGGATTTAGATCTGGACTTTGACTGGGCCATTCTAGAATTAGAACTAATGAGTTACAACTTTTAATTTTCCTTTGGGATCAATAAAGTATTTAAAATTTTGAATTGAATTTGAACAATATATTTTGACGTAAGCATTTACCCTCTGCTTCACAATTTGACATACTGTGTGTGAGTGTATCACCTAAAATCCAAATAAAATACACAAAAACATTGTATTTTCTTGAGTCAGAACAGAAATATTGACATTTCTAATTTAAAAACACGGTAATATGTTAGTAACTTGAGGCGCTTATGACTGGCGTTGCATGGGACAGAGAGGAGGAAGCTGCCTGAGACGCCAGCTGCCCTTTGTTTTCTACTTGTTGACACTTTGCCACTTACTGAAAAGCGCATGTCACCAACCCTGCTGAACAACAGGCGGTGTGCATAAACAAAACGACAGAAGAGAAAAGCGCTTATTTGCGTGATCACATGCAGTTTATGAAACATTTATATGGCGTCTGTTGAATTAAGTTTTCATTGTCGGTGTCTTAGGTGGGGGTTTCCTGTGCCCTCAGGAGAAACCGGAACACTGACTCATACATTGACATTTTTTGTGCATTTACTTGACTGCAGTTCCAGCAACAGATCTCTGAAATAATGACAAAATAATAAGATTTAAAGAGAAGAGAATCCCCTACTTCACATGGTATCTGTAACACTGGCATTTACTGTAAGTCCAGCCTGTTCACAGCAGCAGAATGAGATGGTAATGACAGCTCGAGTTGCCCTCCCTTTTTAAATAAAAACGTAGACTCTGGATCAACCGCCTACATGTTTTATCATGTCAGACGGCGGGAAAATCATGTGAGGAAAAAAAAAAGTGCTTCTGCTCTTTAGGGAGGTCTTGGCCCGCAGCGGCTCCTCCCGCTCAAACCAACAAAGAGTTCATGTGAGGACCCACTGCTATCAGTTTACAACAGACTTTGACCACCGCAAGCCTCCTCTGTTGCAAACGTCGCCATCTACTGGTAAAACTGCATCTGTCTCAGCCTTAAGTTTTGTTTTCCAACATCATCCAGCGTTTCCCACAAATGCTTTCCGGCTGTGTTGCGACATCGGCTCTTTTCTTTGCAGGATATTGCAAGTGGTTACAGCTGCAGGGCACAGCTTTAGGAAAGGGGAACGGTTTATTTAAAACTCTGCTTTCTTGAATGTGAGGCGGGGGGATGAACTGTGTGATTACAGAATTAGGAGCAAAGTTGTCTTTAAGAGTCGGTAAAAAGTTCAGGGAGAAAGTTTGTGGCCTTTTCCGACTATTTCCCTGCTAAAACGAATTTTAATGTGTCACTTAACTGTGAAGTGGAAAGAAGATAATACATGTTGGTTACGTTTCTGTATAAAATCTTAAAAGTGTGGCGTGCATTTATTTTCGATCTCCTGAAATAAATTCCCCCAGAAACACAGAATGAGGAGGAAACGATGAAACGAATGTAATCAAGTGAACGCTGACCAGCTGCTCTTACCTTCAGGTGATATCGGTGAAAACATGGTTGCACTGAAACATGTCTCCAGGTTGTTTCTGGGCTGCTGGTTGAATTCCCACCAATGATAATCTCTATCCAAAAGAAGCTACGTTGATATTATTTGAAAATTTGGCTAGTCGCTTTTATATTTTATGTATTGTGGATTAAATTTTTCAATAATTTGCACAGTATTGATTTCAACAATGCTTTCTCCTGCTGCAGTAATCCATGCTAGTTAAAGTGTCACATTTATTCAGTTTATTTTATACTCGGGAGTATAATATCATAAAAATTCAATACCTGAAACTTGGCCCAGAAAGTCCCAGAAAAACAATGTCAGTGTTTAGTTTCCACATCTTTGTAATGGCTCAGAAACGTTTTACCTCGTATCAGTTTTGGATGGTGGCCACTACACATTGCGCTGCTAGTCAAATATTATAAGTTCAGGTTACTGTAAAGTGTTTTCTGATATGAAATATGGATAAAGCTCCAGTGAATTTCCTTGAATAGCTTCTTGTTCTCTTATAAACCATGTGCTTTCTTGCTCAGGAAACCCCAAGGGAGTTATGCTCACCCATGGAAACGTGGTGGCAGATTTTGCAGGATTTCTTAAAGTCACAGATGTGAGTTATCCTCTTTCTTCTTTCCTTTGGTGTCAGTCCAGTCTAATGTGTCCAAAATGTGTTTGTTAAATACAGGTGAATCATTTTCTTTTCAAAGACATTTATTTATTTTTTTTACTTGAGATTTCTTGGGAGTATCATAGGAAAATCATCTAAGCGCTTCCTTCCTTCCTTCCTTCCTTGTGTGTCCTGCAGACAGTCATTTTTCCAAACCAAGACGATTGCCTCATCTCCTTCCTGCCGCTGGCTCACATGTTTGAGAGACTAATTGAGGTAAATGGGCCGACCCGAGGTCTGTGGGAGCAGGAATGTAATGGCTGTGTGTAGGAGTTTCAGGATGTTAGCGTGGGCGTAGGAAGAATGTTTTTATGGAAGGTGGGTGTCAGTAACTGCATGCCGGGGTGGGACTAAGAAGCTACATCCCCTTATCTTCTCCTCCCACTCATGTTTCGCTTTCCAGCTTCCAAAGTAAATGACCTTTCCTGTAGTTTGTCCCCAGTGGAGGGCAGGTTACATTATTTTGATGTCTGCAGAAGAGCATACACACACACACACCAGTCCACAAACATGGCTGCCTCTGTATGTTGTCCTTAGCTGTGGGTAAAACCTGATGCTGAGTGGCTGAAGGAGCCAGTTAGTTTTCAGTTTCAGATTTAGTCACCGTTTTTGACAAACTATTGTGGCTTGGAAAAAGGAGAACATTTTCCAGTGCTTCCACTGTTTGGAGATTTGTCATACTCGTGGGATCCAAACAGTGAACAGTGGATGCCTTTTATTCTTCAGTACACTTCAAAGGACAACATGCCTGAGAAACGTATCGCATCACGTTTCATGTCAGTTGATATTAGTTATTTGTTACTGGTGAAGTGACCTTTCCTGTTTTATCCAGTTTCCTCTCAAGCTTTTGTCTAATTTTCTCTCTTCACTTTAAGCAGTTATGAGAAACATTAAGCTGCTGCTGCGCAAGTTAACGGTGCGTTCACCCCCAACACGTTTAGCGCGTCAGGCGTGCCTGGTTCACCTTCGTCGTCTATGTGGAGGCGCTTCGTTGGACACATCAGGCGCATCCAACACGCCCGACAAATGGGCCGGCAACAAAAAAACAACAGCTAGAGCGATTTTGACACGCCCTCAACTTTGAATATAAACCAGATGCGCAAAATGCGTTTGATGTGAACGCACCGTCGTCTGCATTCAAAGTGCACGCGCATCGAACTTGAAGCGACGGGTGCGTGTAGAATCTGACACCTGCTCACCCAGTCCTCTAGTTTTCCCATAAATAACGTGACCATGAACGCACCCCAATGTTTCCATCCCAGTCTTCAGGTTTTTGCAGCTTCCTAACAAGTTCCTAACTCTATCCAGGTTTTACATGTTTGATGAAAAGTTCCACTTTGTTTTCACTTGATATACGAGTCAAAGTATCTTGTTCCATGTATTTGGTGTTTTCTCTACATGCTGTGTGGGACTTCTTATAGTTTTGTTCTTGCTCATTTTAAATAAAAGAAAGGTCTTAGGAGTAGTTTTCTACAGATTTTCCCACCTGATCTGTGGATTTCTGCTGCTTCTCCAGAGTTTATTTGACCTGGTAAATTTGCAGTTGTACCTTCCTCTTTTCATTTTTGGCTGGTGAATTAAATGGATCTCTGTTGGATAGCAAAAGCTTGAACAAGCTTGTTATGTAAACCAACTCTCCTCAACACTTCTCCACAACTTTACTCCTCACCAGTCTGCTGTGTTCCTTCATGATGTTATTTGTTTAAAATGTTTCCCAAGAAACCTCTGAGGTTTTCACTGAACTGTGTTCATGGATCGCAGTGGTTTTAGCTGGGTACAGAAGGCTGACATGCATTTTCTGAGGCGTGAATGCAGTTTGAGCTCTTGCTCTCTTATAAGAACCCTTAACAAATGACCCACATCCTGTACAGAGCACATGTTGCTGCTTTGTTCAGCTGTCATCTCACTTAATGCATTGTTATTAGCTGGTAGAAAAAAACTAGCTGGTTTAGCAGAGTTGTTTTGAAAAGCTCTGCTGATTACAGTAAGCCGACCTGTTCCAGACAGAAAATGTCTTTTACTTAGTGCTGCTTAGTTTTGACGTTTTTATCTGAGATGTTGACACGACTGGTGACGGCAAACAGACAGACCTCAAAAACAGACAAAACAGGCTTTAAGAGACGTGAGGCTGCTTGCCAGTCCACATTTGTGAATTTGCATATAGACCGTGTTTGTTGCATCACATCTGAGTAACCGGCTGCACACCCAGACATGAACCATTTACATCAACAGCTTAAATCTGTGTTGCATTACCTTTCCTTTAATTTTGTCTGGAGATTAAGGGAATTTGCTTTTATCCTGTGTCAAATCCAAGATGCCATTTTTGTTAGATAAAGGTGTGTGTGTGTGTTATTTATGATTATGTCAATTTGTGTTGCATGTGGCAGAGGTTAGTTTGCAGGCAGGCAGGCAGGCAGGCTGCACATGAGTGTTGTCAGAGGCGTGAGACCCAGACACAGGAAACCACCTAACTTCCCCAGAGATCTGCATTTCGGGTCACACGATAAAGCAACTTCAGCAATGTCGCACAAACATGCAGCGTTGAGCAGTTCTATGGCCTCAGACGTCCTGAGAAACCGGATGAAAGCCTTTTTATTATTATCATTTGACAGAAACCAAACTTTAAATTGTTAGTCAATAGAATAAGTATTTCAATTAAACCTGTATTCTTGTGTGTTAGGGGTTAACTTTGTGTGCATGAAGTTGGAAATAAAAAGCATCAACTGGAAATGTCCTCAGCTGATACTGACTGACTTCCTACGCTGCTAATTTGAGTTGCAGCCTGTCAGAGTTTGTTTCCCATACTATTTTAAAATGGCTTGAGAAGTTATGCAACACAACGGTATTGTTGTGTTGTTGCAGAGAAAAGTGTATTATTTCATGTTCAACCAATCAAAGGGAAAGTCCCCTTCGTTTGGTTGACGGTTCTTAAAGGTTACAATGACAAACACACCTGAATTAAAGGGGCGGGGCATAGTGCCATTTTATAGCACAAGCAAATAACTGTGTTGCTTTCAGTTGTGGTAAAAATGCTGTGGAAATCCAACATCTTAATTTGACACCTTGAAATTAGGCCTCTGTCTCTTTAAGAACCTCTCGCTCTTTCATAATTAGTGCCTGTGTAATGTCTTTGTATTGTAAACCACTTTGAATTGCATTGTTGCTGAAATGTGCTGTAAACTTAAAGTTGTAACTTGTAATTTTTATTTTAAAAAATGATTACATATTTGTTGAAATGGTCACTGTGTGGTGACAGAATGGTATGAGACAGATAAACTGAAAACAGAGATCTCCACTGCCTGCCACTGGGAGCAGGCACTGGTGCTCCCAGTGCTAACTAGAAGCAACCAATCAGAGCCAGGAGGCGGGTCTTAGCACTGTTAGTCATAATCTCATGTAGCACTGCTCATCCCCCACAGTAGCAGCTAATGTTCTGATGCTCAGGCTAGTTAGCTTAGCAAGCGACGTCGGTGGATAAACAGTTCTTGGCGCTTTTAGCAGTGAGTAGATGAGAATGATTGACGGCTCTAAGACCCTCCTCCTGCCTTTCATTGGTTGTTTTTGGTGCATTTCTTCAGACGGTAACACTAGCTCAGGGAGAAAGTGGATTAAATTGATTTTTTTCACAGATTATCACGACATGCTAACAGTTTCAACAAATATGTTAAAAGCATATTCTTAATAAAAGTTACATACTGCAGCTTTAGCATCACAACCATTTTTGTCCATTAAGCAGTTTAAACCACATTGGACTGAGAAGCAGTTCTTATGATGAGACTCGCTTCCACCTGGTGTTTGCTAATTGCTGCTGCCGCTAGTCTTGAGGAGCTGAGTGGGGCGAGGCGCAGTGGATGGGTTCTCTGTGAGGCTGGAGGCGCTTTGTGGGAACAAGCATTTAGAAAACCCTAAATGGTTGCAACAACAGATTCAGTGATTCCTCAAACACGCATGACGGAATCACAGCGACTCTCTGGGTTTGGTTTAGAGGAGGGAATAACATGACAACATGATGTGAAGCTGAAAAAAAACTTGATTTTACATAACAAAAAGTGGGCTCTGAGAACTGGGACACTTGGTTTTCAGTAAAAAATACTCATAAAAATTCCAAGTGTACAAAGGTTCCTCCCTGTGACTTAGATTTACAATAATAATTACATTAACGCAGCAGCGTCCTTAACCTCGTGAAGTGATAACACAACTGAAACGGCATGTTTAGCTTCCTCTTTTGACAAAATGCCATGAAACTTGTGAGTGTGGTAATCAAAGCCATGACATTTACAACGACTGTGATGACATTAGCACAAACTGGCAGCCGTGAGAATGTCCAAGTAGGTTTATCAGAAGTAGAGAGGTCCTTTTGGGTTTTCTTAAAGTTCTCGCATTACAGACACAAAATAAAAGCTTTTAATGTTATATTATGTGATGGACCCAACACAAAGAAGCAAATTATTTTAAATTGGAAGGGAAATACTTTTTTTTTTCTTCAAATGTTTTACTAAATTTGTAGTTTTACATGGTTTGTACTGCTAAATGAAATCCAGTACAAATTAAAATCCAAACCTAATATAAAAGCTTTAAAGTAATTTGGTCTTATTTTATGTGATATAATGAACACAAAGAAGTAAGTTGTACTGTACAGCTGAATAAAATTCATTGCAGCCAAGATTTTTCAGAAGTAACTGAACCTGTAAATTGTGTGAATACTCTAAATTTATCTGATCTTCTTTTTCTCTTATATTTGTTTTACACTTCTTGCACTACAGGATTTGAATAATAATCCTGAGCTTTAGGATAACTGTGTTTGCCTTGCCCACCGGTGCAGAACGTGGTCTACTGCCACGGAGGACGGATCGGCTTCTACCAGGGAGACATCCGGCTTCTTCCCGAGGACATGAAGGCCCTGCGGCCAACCATTTTCCCCGTGGTGCCTCGGCTGCTCAACCGCATGTACGACAAGGTGAGGTGAACAAACACGGAGAGGCTTTTTTAAAAGCAAATAAGCTCTCACAGTTCTATGCAAATCTTTTTTTTTTTTCAATCTGTTATATTTTATTCCAATTCTGTCGCCATGCTTTATCTGTTAAGTTTAGTAAGTTGGAAAAAATATAAGCAGTTAACCCTCTGTTAACTGTTAAGCCATTAGTATTGCCTTATGTAGTATAATGTTTCTGTAGCACAACCTGAACTTTGTGAATTTCATCTTATTTTTTCCTTTTTGTATACTTTGATTGCGGGCTGCACAGTGGCGCAGTTGGTAGAGCTGTTGCCTTGCAGCAAGAAGGTTCTGGGTTCGATTCCCGGCCCCGGTCTTTCTGCATGGAGTTTGCATGTTCTCCCTGTGCATGGTGGGTTTTCTCCAGGTACTCTGGTTTCCTCCCACAGTCCAAAAACATGACTGTCAGGTTAATTGGTCTCTCTAAATTGCCCCTAGGTGTGAGTGTGTGTGTGTGTGCATGGTTGTGTGTCCTGTGTGTCTCTGTGTTGCCCTGTGACAGACTGGCGACCTGTCCAGGGTGACCCCGCCCCTCGCCCGGCACGCTAGCTGGAGATGGGCACCAGCAACCCTCCCGACCCCACTGAGGGACAAGGGTGAAAGAAAATGGATGGATGGATGGATGGATACTTTGATTGCATGTTAGAGCTCGAGTCACATAAAAACATAAAATCCGAGTTGGAAATTTTTTTTTTTTTCATTGTGAAACCCACAAACATGTTTTTTGTTATTTAGAATGATCATGTATACTGCAGTGCAGATTTCTTAAACTGCTGTAAAAATGTTTCAAGGAAAACAATTTTGTAAAATTCTTAGCATGGAAATGAAGGCAATTTCTTTGCTGCGATGTCATCACAAATCAGACATGTTAAAAAGTTCAGGGACTCCTAAGGGTTAAAAACCTAAACTTATACCTAGAGCAGTGGTTCTTAACCTTTTTTGAGGTACCGAACCCCCCAGTTTCATAAGCGCATTCAACGAACCCTTCTTATCTTCTTCCCCCCCGGCCGACACACAAAATACTTTGCGGTATTCTGATTTAGTAATGTAATTCTATTAGTTGTGTTACCACCCCCACGCCACTGGAGGCAGTACCAACCCCGAAAAGATGCGACTAAGGAGCAGATTTAGACTATAGAATTTGGTAAAAACTGTGAGTTTTGCTGAAGTAATTATGACACAAGTTCAAATCCATGCTGAGAGTGGAGCTCCTTCAATCAGGGCTCCTCAGCAGCACTGATTGGCTAAGCAATGTAACGTGATTCTCTGATTGGCTAAGCAATGTAACGTGATCCTCTGATTGGCTAAGCAATGTAACATGATCCTCTGCAGCAAGTGATGGCAAAGCAGGGCGTCATCACGACTTTACACAAGTGTGTCTTTACCTCCGCAGCAGAGGCTCCACCGAACCCCTGAGACCAACTCACCGAACCCCTGGGGTTCGATCGAACCCAGGTTAAGAACCACTGACCTAGAGGGATGAAAACACACCTAAAAGCTTGTGTCTGTCATAATGTGTGGTTTTAAAGTTAATCAAAATGCAGCAGGTGGAAAAATTAAGACCAAAAAACTTCAAACAAAAATAATGGGGAACACAGGGAACCAGAGCAGAGCAAAAAACAAACAAACCCAGGAATCCAGAAGAGAAGATGACAGGAAGTTACAGGAGGAACCAGTGAGAGGAGCACAGGGACAGTGAATGCTGGAATAATGGACCTGGGCTGATTGGACACCTGCCTGCAGGTGTGAGGGAAGAGAGAGAAAGTGGCACATGGGGCTAGGAAATGAATCTAACTCTAACTAATGGCTAGAGGAACTTTAAATAACTAGACAATAGAAAGAAACACAATAATCAACTAGAATTACAGAAAGGGCTGAACTAAAGTAGAACAGAAATATGGCTGATCTAATCAAAGAAAGAGATTAAGGAACACAGAATAATAATGAAACTAGAATCAATAAATCAACGTTGGCCATAACAGTGTCTGTCTTTAGTAACTCTGTTAGTGCCGTTTGAACCAGTGGAGAAACAAACAGCCAGGCTGCGCCCATCTGAAGACATGTGTTTTCTATTTTCAGATTTTTAGCCAGGCAAACACCCCGGTGAAGCGCTGGCTGCTCAACTTTGCTGCCAAGAGAAAAGGGGCCGAAGTCAGCAGAGGCATCATTCGCAACGACAGCGTCTGGGACAAAATCTTCTTCAGTAAGATTCAGGTAAATAATCTGATTAGGACGAGATGAACTCAGACATCCCCAGTCACTCTCACCCCAAACATAGTTTGATTCTCCTAAACACAATGCCTCAGTCCCAGCATGTGGCTGTTCTCGTCCAGGGAGTAAGAATGAAACCAGCATAAAAAACACAGATTCTTCCTGGCTCTGCAGCCCACAAACCGTTCCCTGAAACCGTTCCCTGAAACAGTTCCCTGAAGTTGTTTCAGTTTTGGAGCGGCATCCAGAAAGGAAACATGGTTGAACTGTACCCTCCATATTTACTGTCTGGGACAGTTGGTTTCAGAAATTGTAAAATTAAATTAATCTCTTATCCAATTAACTTCATTTCAAAATGGAACCTTTTTGAAAAGCTCCTGTTTTGTTTATATGTGGAAAGTGCCTCAATTAGTGACTTAATTTTACTTTCTAAAGTTAAACATAAACATCTAATTAGTTATTGAGGACATTCAGTTTTCCATCAGCACTGTAAAACATTCAAATTCAAAGATACTTTATTCATCAAAAAGGGAAATTAAATGTTGTAACTCATATTAATTCAGATTCTTCTAAGAGTTATTGTACATCGTGATGGCTGTTGTAGCAGTCTGTATTACAGTGGATTTAAAGAAGCCTCTGACTGAAGACACTCTGGCAGTGGCAGCATCATGCTGTGGGATTCTTGGTCGGAATTGAAGCAAATAAAGGCAGATGGAGCTAAATGCAGTTCAGTCATTGAATAAAACCTGTTAGAAAAGGCCTGTGACCTGATCCGAGGCTGACATTATCTATTAAAAATGGGAAAGACATGAGAACATGCCATTCGAATTAGGCATACCTTCTAGAAATGGCTAGCATGGAGGGTACTGATGCTGTATTAAATAATTTGGTTTTGAAAGTTGAATCTGTTTTGTTAAAACAACTGAGGTTGTAGCTAGTATCAAAATTTCTGCCTAAAAATTATATTACACACTGCAAAAACACAAAATCTCAAGTATTTTTATCTCGTTTTTACAGCAAATACACTTGAAATGAGACAAAACCAACTTACAAGTAACTTTTCAGCAAGAAATAAACTTTATTTGAAGTCAATAATTCCTTAATATTGACGAAAACGTTCCAGTTCCATTGTCAGATTATTTAATTTATAATCTGGGGAAAGTGTTTTATCATGAGTGAAATAATCTGTCAATATTAAGGAACTATTTAATTAAGACAAGCTCCTATATCTCACTGAAAAGTTGCCTGTACGTTAGTTTTGACTTATTTCAAGTGCATTTGCGGTAAAAACTAGATACTTTTGTGTTTTTGCAGTGCAAACACGGCTGAGCTTCCTTGGTCTCATTAACATTCTCCGTTTTGGTTCAGGCCAGCTTGGGAGGACGGCTCAGGATGATTATAACTGGAGCGGCTCCTACCTCACCCAGCGTCCTGAGTTTCCTCAGAGCAGCTCTGGGTTGCCAGGTCAGACACACCCTCACAAACAACACATGCCATGCATATTTACATTAACTGAAGCAGCATAGTTAAAAGACTATGGAGGACATAAAGGCGCAGAAAGTGGTCACATTTATCAAAAGGAAGAAGACAGAAGAAGTCCTCAGTCTGGGTTCTGCAACACAAACTGACCCAAACTGTTTACCATGATGACGTCGATCATCCACAGACACTTTATTCTAAACTGTAGGACAACAGGAAGACAGTTCCCACTTCCCTTCTCTCTGCATCTCCCATGCTCCCGTGTAGGTATACGAGGCATACGGACAAACGGAGTGCACAGCTGGCTGTACCTACACCACACCTGGAGACTGGACCTCAGGTGAGGCCTCATCTCTAATCTCAAACCAACGAACTGTTTCCTCCAACCAGAGGTCGAAAGGTGATGACAGTGACGAGTGATCAATGTCAAAAGCTGGATGAAGGTCATTGTATGAACTCTGCTGTGGCTCTGTGAGCTGCTTTGATTTCCACTCTGACAGCGAGGATTGCGTGGGCGTCACTGTGGCGTAACATCTCAGACGCTCAGCTGTACCTCCTCTTCTCCAACAAGATGATTTATGGATGGGGGAAAAAATGAGAGGGAGTGAGTGTGGGAGAGCAAGGAGGTCTATATCCGTTTTTCTAAAGAGGGGAGAAGGGAGAGGCCTGATGAATCCAGTGGAGATGAAAGCTGCTCAGCCTGCTCGCCCAGGTGGTTTCCCACATCTACAGGCAGGTGCAGAGGAGCAGAAGCGGCTATGATTGCCTCCATTATGCTCTATTGTTGTACATAAATTATCTTTTGTCATATTAACGCAATTAACTGCTTTGAAGTTGCATATACAGCTAAAACCAGCCAACATTTCTTTTACTGTTTTGATTGCATTCTACTACATAGTAAATACATTGGCCTTAATGATGCTGCATATAATGAGACATTTTAAATTATAATATTTCTGAGCTGGAAAAGAAATATTGAGTTTGTCATTAATTTTCAATTTCTAAATTATGATTTTAAAACTCTTTTTAGACGTTCTGTGTTGCTGAAATATATATAAACTGTGTGACAGGTGAGACTCAGTGCACAGCATCTACATGTGATGTTCTGTCACAACATCCAATTTATATATTTATCTAATAAATATACAACTTCTTCTTTTGGGGGGGAAGCTGAAAAAAAATTGTTGCTGCAACAGGTTGTCTGAACAATTGAAACATTTTATACAAGAACCTGTAGCTCCTTTAAGGTATAATTTAATTAAAGGTTTGTGCAGAGTCATGCCATCAAAGGGATTATATAACTTTTACAAACCTCTATGCTTCAACATGTTTTGAGTCAAACGCTGCACAAACCAGTCATGAAGGCAGTGTAACATCGCCCCCTGCTGTTCAGTTTTCAAATATATATTTTTTTAGTTTTTAATAGTAGGCAGAAATAGTTTGCTAAAACGGTTTAAAAAATTCACCTAACATTGTTTTCTTCTAGGTCATGTTGGCGCTCCCCTGCCATGTAACCTCATTAAACTGGTGGATGTTCCTGAAAAGAACTACTTTGCATCTAAAGGAGAGGGAGAAGTAAGCAAAGTATTATTTTCCTGCCAGAATAATAACATAACAAACTGCTTATTTGAATGGTATATAAGGTTTTATTCAAATTACTGTAACGTCTACCAGGTCACTGACTTTCTTTTTAAGTTTATTAAGTTTTCCATCCGAACTCTTTCAGGTCTGCGTGAAGGGACCAAACGTGTTCAAAGGCTACCTCAAAGACCCAGAGAGAACGGCCGAGACGCTGGACGCAGACCGTTGGCTCCACACCGGAGACATCGGCAAATGGTTACCAGTACGTTACATAAAGCTAACACCAGCTGTGTCATGCAGAGACGTTCCGAAAGGCGCTGAGGTTCTGTTCGCTTTGTCGTCTGGTGTAGAACGGCACGCTGAAGATCATCGACAGGAAAAAACACATCTTCAAGCTGGCGCAGGGCGAGTACATCTCCCCTGAGAAGATCGAGAACATCTACATCAGGAGCGAACCGGTGGCGCAGCTCTACGTTCACGGCGACAGTCTGCAGGTACGACGTCAAACCTTTCTATCAAATTCACAGAGTTTCATTTGTAGCTTCTCCTCTAGAATCCTTAGGCTATTTTTTATTCTTGGATTGACGTTGTGACTGCTTCCTCCAGTCCTGCTTGGTGGGAATCGTGGTTCCTGACCCTGAAGTGATGCCTGAGTGGGCCAAGAAGAAAGGTATTCAGGGAACTTACAAGGACCTTTGTAAAAACACGGTGGGTAAAACTTCTGCAAACATTCATTCTAAATGATTCCACAACTAATCTAAAGTTAACACTTATACATTCTGTTAACAGGAATTGAAGAAGGCTATCCTGGAGGATTTGGTGCGTCTGGGCAAAGCTAATGGCCTCCTGTCGTTTGAGCAGGTAAAGCATTTCCACGCGTTACCAATAACCAAATGAACTCCAAAATTCTTTGAAACCTGCAAAGATTTTTCTCTGCAAAAAGCCAGATTAAAGTTTGCAAATGCAAAAACTCATTAATATTTTTTTTCTGGAAGCTGTTAATTTACGTTGAGCATGAAGATGTTGATATTGGAACTGTTTTTTTTTTCTTTTTTTTTTCTTGGTCTGCACTATTTCAGTCCATGTTGAAGTCAAACTGGGTCCAGTGACACTGGTACTCCACCAGTTACCAGCAGGCTTGCTTCTTGGTTAACAAATTCCTAACAAATTCCATTTTTTCTGAGGGAAAAAGATTGAGTATTGGGTCATAAATCAATCTCACACCGGTCGTTGTTTCCATTTTCCAAAGGTGAAGAACATCTACATCCACAATGAGATGTTCTCCATCGAGAACGGCCTCCTGACCCCGACGCTAAAGGCCAGGCGACCCGAGCTGAAGGAGTTCTTCAAGAAGAAGATCGACGACCTCTACAGCAGCATCTCCATGTGAAGGCCACCATGAGCGCGTTTTCCTTTGAGCATCCCGACACAAAGATCTGTTTCTACCTGCAGTGGGACAATACTGCATCTCATGAGCCAGAACATGCTTTGGGAAAGTAAACCACAACTGTCTCAAACGTGGAAGATTTAAAATGGCTGTTCAGAACAACCTAAAAAAAAAACTGAATAAAGGGAAGACGGTGCACATTGTCATATTTATTTCTCATATTTATGCATTTACTGTATAGATAAACTCAGCTATATGCTCAAGAAGCTGTTTAACTTTTATTCTGGGATAATTGGTTGTAGTTTCCCTTGCAGCATGAATTTGTCACGTGAAAAACCAATCAAAACTAAAGAAGCAAGTCAGTGTTTAACATGGCGCCGTCCACTAGAGGGCAGCATAGAACAGCATATTTAATCTAAAACAGTAAATGGAAAATAAATATTTATGACAATGTGTGTTTTTACATATGTTTCATGCTGTCTTTTGTTATATTGGCTTTAAATTAGGCACATTAAACTTACCAACACTGCTACCTGCTACTGATCCAAACAAATCACTGCTAGGATCCCAGAGGCAGAAAGAAACGCCTCAACATTGACCTGATCATCACTTCCTGTCACTCTGCTCCCCTCCGTCCAGCTTCAATCAGCCAGACAAACAAGTGTGTGACCACAAGTTTGACGTAATTGTGTGTAGAGTAGCTGCAAGAGATTTCTAAAAGTGGGAAACGAGACTAATGTGAATCCACCTTTCTGCAAACCTCTGCTCTGCTTAGTGCGGAGCATTTACCCAAATGAAAATCTGTTTTTAACTCATTCATTGCAGGGAGAGTCATCACTACACGACTGTGGCCAGACATTCAGCATGCATGCACTTTGTTCAATGTAAGGAACCGGCCAGATGAAGCTGTCGCCTCAGCTGGTCCAGTCGCTGCTTTATTTTCCATTCTTTTCTGCACAAAGAATAGGTCTGGTAAAAACTAAACAAAAAAAAAAAATCAATGAATGAATGAATGAATGCAAAACCAGGGATTAGGGCAAAGCATGCAGTTTGCCATGCAATGCTGAGACCATTTGGCTTTCAACGCAACATGAGGCTGGGTTACGAAACTCGGCTCAGAGCGATGGAGGGTTAACAGAACAAACAACTTTTAAACATGGGGTACATGTGTTTTGTTTGAAGGGTTTACAAATAGTAGTAATGCATTTGCTTTTAAAGTTGATTACCGTCCCAAAGCATAAACAATGTGGATGTACATAAACGAGGGCAGGTAGATGTAAGCATATTTATTAAAATCAACCGTTTTGAATGACTTTTTGTTTTTGTTCTCTCTTTTTTGCGTGTTGTAGGAAAATTGTACTTAATTTATTTATGTATTCTGATGTACAATGGAATCAGCACCATATCCTTGTAATGATTCATCGCTGCAAAAGGGATGAGGGAGGGCGGGGCGACAGGAGCAGGGCAGTGAAATTAAAGATATTCTGGAATGATTTTAAACGAGTCTGTTGTTTTTTGCTGCTATGAAATGTCAGCGTTTTGTCTGTCAGGGAAACAAACAATGATCATTTAATATGAAGTTATGTGGAAATTTTGGCAATTTGAGGATCAAAATGAAATTAATTCATATAAATAAAATTGAGGCAAAAGAAGCATTTTTTCAAATCAATTTCTTTCTGTATACCGTACAACTTATGAAACATAAAACCTGAACTTTTGGTTAAAACAGCTTGTTCTTCATTCAGTGAAGTCACGTTGAGTAAAGTATCCTGAGATTTTACTCAAGAGAAGCGATACTTTGTAATATTCAAGTAAAAGTCAAAAAGGAAACGTACGTAAAAATACTCCTAAAAGAAAAATTTTCCCCCAAAAGTTACTCAAGTAAATATAACTAGTTACTACCCATCTCTGATTTACTCGGATATACTTAGTTTGATCACTTGTAACAAATTAAGTTGGATCACCTGTTTTTCCCCGTGGTGATAAATTACACCTGTCAGTTCATATGATGTTTTCATAATTGAGTTGCCAACACATTTAATTCCCTTAATGGAATATTTTTAATCGAATTGGATTTTATATTTCATACTATTTCTTTTTTTTTTTTTTTTTTATCATTAGCCTAAAACTATTCACAATTCGCACGGAACCAAACCTCGGAACAGAAAACACGTCAAACAGTCAGCAGGTGTGCATGGTTGCTAGGCAACGCCCGGACCGTGGCGAGCGGCTGTTGACAAAAACTATTTAATTAACTGGTGATCTGAGAAAACGTTTAAAAGGAAATGGAGCGACTCAAGCGCACTCAAGTTAAAGTTCGCCGTGACAGCGGGATCCCTTACAAAGGAGGAACACCCGTAAGGTTGGCGACCCGGAGGCGAGAGAGTAAGAAACAGGAAACGGTTTAAGCTAACTTTGACACTAGTTATGTACTTCAATAAAGCCTCTTTTACTGCTTTTTGGGAAGATGATCAGCTGCAGATAATGTTATTATTTAAACTTAATTAGTATGTCTGAACACTACGGAAGAAGACACGGGGAAATAAACATTAATTCTGACCTTTTTTTCAGAATTTTTTATTTTAATTTGAGAATAGTGTTGGTTTTTTTTCTTCTTTTTTTTCTTAGAATTCTGACTTTTTCTCAGATTTACGGAATTATTTTTGTCTGAATTCTGACTTTAATCTCAGGATTCAGAATTTTCAGGTTCCAAAAATGATATAAATTCTAGATTTGGTTTCCCAAATCAGGGCTGCACAGTGGCGCAGTTGGTAGAGCTGTTGCCTTGCAGCAAGAAGGTTCTGGGTTCGATTCCCGGCCCTGGTCTTTCTGCACCTGTGCATGGTGGGTTTTCTCCGGGTACTCCGGTTTCCTCCCACAGTCCAAAAACATGACTGGTCTCTCCAAATTGTCCCTAGGTGTGTGTGTGTGCATGGCTGTGTGTCCTGCGTGTCTCTGTGTTGCCCTGCGACAGACTGGCGACCGGTCCAGGTTACCCCACCTCTCACCCGGCATGCTAGCTGGAGATGGGCACCAGCACCCCTTCCAACCCCACTAAGGGACAAGGGTGTAAGAAAATGGATGGATGGATGGATGGATGGATGGTTTCCCAAATCATTTTGGTTTCAAGATCTAGACTTATGTAAATGCCACAAAAAAAAGCAGCAAAGCACAATTGTGGGTATTATCACCAAACCAAAATTAGGATTGAAATTGTCCTTTTTTTTATGTTTTAAAATCTGAGAAGGCACTTATTGTTTTTTAACTCAATGCTTCACCAGTCTTCATTTGATTTTTGAGCTACAGCTGATCAAAATATAATCCAGAGTCCTGAAAATCAGGCATAAAGCTCCCTTTAGGGTAATCAGAGTATGATAAATTATACTTTGTTCTAAATTTTCAGGATATAAGCGACTTCTGACCAGAAAATGCTATGACACATTACCAGAAAGGATAGAGGAAGAAGAAATAAATGAACCCAAACTCAAACCAGTGAGCCCTGTACGGGTAACGCTTTTATTTTTTTTAACTAAACCTTCAAATTAGTTTTAATGATAAACATTTAATATATATTTGACTGTTTTAAATCAACCTCTGCCTCTCAAGCCTGATTCATTTTGCTTGTGCATTCCCAGGTTAGTGCTTCTGCGCCGCTTACTAAAAACAGACGAAGCCAACCAGCTTCATGCGTCGCATCGGTTGTTAAAGCGTCTGGCCAACAAAACGTGTCAGGAAAAGTTTCCCCAACAGTTACAGACCAACTCATCCCAGAGGTTAAACGATGTGGTGGGACTCCAGAGAGTGGGACGTCTTGCGTCATGGAAGCAGAGTCAACTTTAAACTCAGAGGAGGACGATGACGACGATGATAATTACGACTCTGATGACGACGATGACTATGATGAGGCTGATGCCTCAACAACCATTAGCAACTCATCCTCCCCAGAGATCTTCAGAAAGGAAAGGAGTGGTATGTTCGTCCATCCAGGGTTTGTGGTTTGGTAAAGAACATCATGAATATTTTAACATTTTGGTCACCAAACCTCAATGTATATTTTTGGACAAACCAACAGAAAGAAGTGCAAGTGATGCGAAAGTAAAGTGATCTATTATTTTCACTTTTTTGTTTTGCTTTTGGGCTGCACAGTGGCGCAGTTGGTAGAGCTGTTGCCTTACAGCAAGAAGGTTCTGGGTTTGATTCCCGGCCCCGGTCTTTCTGCATGGAGTCTCCATGTTCTCCCTGTGCATGGTGGGTTTTCTCCGGGTACTCCGGTTTCCTCCCACAGTCCAAAAACATGACTGTCAGGTTAATTGGCCTCTCCAGATTGCCCCTAGGTGTGAGTGTGTGTGTATGGTTGTGTGTCTCTGTGTTGCCCTGCGACAGTCTGGCGACCTGTCCAGGTGACCCCGCCTCTCGCCCAGAACGTTAGCTGGAGATGGGCACCAGCAACCCTCCCGACCCCACTGAGGGACAAGGGTTAAAGAAAATGGATGGATGGATGTTTTGCTTTCAAAAATAGTCTGAAAAGTGTGGAGTGGGTTTGTATTCACCCCAAATAAAATCCAGAACAACCAAGTTATCTCCAGAAGTTCCCCAATTAATAAACAGACTAAACATGGATAAAGAACATGAACGAACCAACAGATGCAGACAGATTTTGGATAAGCTTGTAGAGAACTTTAGACACGACTTTGGGTTTAAAACTGGGATTTTTTACTCGTTTCAAATGGAAAATGTAAAGTGAAGCACAAGGTATTCAGGTTTTTTTGCTTTTAATTATATTTATTAATAATAGAGGCCAAAACCATTAGAGACTTTAGCTAAACTGCCATCTTGGGCACAAATGTTTAAGAAACCTGTCAAAATAAAGCAAGAGTGAGCCATGCTTTATTTTTGTTGCTAAGACAAAAAATGCCAAAAGATGAAAATTTTAGTAAACGGTTTGCTGGGTTTTTTTTCTAAGCAGGCAAATCTGCAGGACTGTTTTTGTTTTGAATCTATAATTTACACTATTTTGCTTATTTCATTAAAATATTATGTTATTTATTTAGCAAATAAAAAATAAACTGGTTTTGCTATTAAAATTTTAATAGGAGCCTGAATACAAATGTGTACCAGATTTTTATTATTTTCATTTCACAGGTATGTGCTACTTAATAGGCTGAATTTTAAAATGAATACAGTCGAATACTTTCACAAGTATTCAACATCATGATAAAAACTTTTTCTTTTTCTTTTCTTGTCAAAACAGTGGACACAATGACTTTTCCCAGTAGGGATGATTTGCTTCAAGTGAAAAATTCCACCTTGTTGGAAGACAGCCGTGCGGAGAATATTCACTCTCATCATCAACCCAACCTGTCTACCATCATCGGTGATTCTACAAAGACGAGTGTTCACACAACAACGCAGAAAGCTTTAGTCACAGTTCTGAAATCAGAAATAATTCCCAGCTTTGCTTTTGCAGATGCTTCTTTGAGTTTAGCTGAGGAAAAGTGTGAGATCAGGTAAATGTTTGTTTATTTTCCAACTAGATGGTTAATAATTGATCTTTACTTGGCCAATACTAATTAATGTTCTTCTTTAATAATTGAAATTATTTATAATTATGTGAGGTAGTAATTTTGAATCCAGCAGAAAATAGATGGAGTAAAATATTATTCCAGTTTATGCATTAAATCATAAAATTCATCACAATACATTCTGGTTTTAAATTAATTTATAGATTTATAGTAAAGATTCTTAGTTTCAGTACATTTAGTAATTATTTTAAAACCTCAAATTATTATAATTTTTGTTTGATCTGCCTATAAGACTGAAAAAATGTCCAATAACAATCTAATGTATTTTTCTTTTCTTGGTACATCTCTTTAGAAAAGTCACTTAAAGTAAACTGATCATGTTGAGGATTAACAATTGTTTAATCTTTTATTTTTTATCAAGCTACCACAAAACTCCTGAAGATGAAGGAAAACTGAACATAAGTGCAAGTCACTCAGGTAATACACCAACTTTAACAAGACATACTGTTATCTAAGAGTACATTTTTATTTTCTTATTTTTAATTTGCAGATCAAGCCTTTAAGAAGGAAACCTCTCCAAAAGTAAGTTTCACTTCTTTTTTTTTTTCTTCTCCCCATTTAAAATGAATAATATTCGTAGTCATGTTCGAATATAAATTCACTCTAGCGCTCAGAGAGGAAGCCAATTACCTTTAGGAAGAAAGTTAGGTTCAAAAGCCTTGATGCAACTGAGATTCAAAATGAGAAAGAAATCAAATCCCCTGCAACGAGTGGAAAAAACACCAGCAGTTCCTCAAGACCTCTGCAGAAAATAAAACCTGATCCCATGACCTCCAGAAGAAGTGAGACCAGCTTTAAAGCTCAACCATTACCGCTGGCTGTGAAGAGGCCTGGAAGAACATGCTCAGAAAAAGCATCGTTCTTTCGCTTTGTGAATGATGACGAAACAAGAGCCTTTCTTCACAAAATGAAAGAAACATCTGTCAAACTTAGAAGTGCTGTTTTCTTTCCCTTCAAATCAGGTGTGCAAACCAGTGAATGATACGGAGATGAATAGATGTTGTGCAAAGCAGATACAACCTTCAGTGTGTAATATTTAAAGGGAACAGGTAGAGGTTTCAAACTACATGATCCAAGTAAAAGTTTGACTTTCTTTAAATATTTTTCTTTGTATTACACCTTACTTTAATTTAACACCATCTGTTCTAATCATTTTATGTTTTTCTTTCTTTCTGACAATTGTAAACGGTGTCTCAAACGCTATATTTTCATTTTGTCTGCTGATTTAAATGCTTTGCTGATACTTTTAATTTTTGCTAAAATACATTTAAAATGTACTTACCAAAAATGGCCACTAGATGGCAGATATGTATTTAATAACCCTTGATAAATATACATGTAACAATAACTTTCTTGTGTTAAAAGAAAAAAATATGTTTGTATTTGTTGTGTTCTGTGTTTCTCTCTATTTATATGTATACTTGTGATGTTTTGCGTTTTCAATGGATTTAGTTTAACTTAAAACATAATAAAAATTAAATGTGTAATATATGCATGTTAGATTTTTCATTATTCATGTCTATAAGTGTCGGTTTGAAGATTTTTGCTGATTTAGGAGTTTGCATGAATAAAGATTTTGCGACATAAGGTGAAATATTTTTGTTCACACATTTATTTATTTGCTTACTTATCATCTTTCAATGTGCACGTATTTAATGGATGACTGCTCGTGTGTTGCCAGCTGGTTAAAAGCCGAATTTAAATCATTTCTGCGAATACATTTCACGCAGACGCGATTCCCAACAAAACATCAACACAGCGAACACACTTACCACGTGGTTACTTCACCAAAAATACCAGCCAATCACGTAAATCCGTCTCAATAGCCGCGTACGTCCCTGGCCAATCAGAATGAAGTAGCAGGTTACCAAGCAGCCCCTGTGACTAATGCCCGTCATATGACTGTGACACCCATGGAGATCGTTACAAGGAACGAGATTCGCTCCTGGATGTGAAAACAAAAGAAAGCGTGTACCGAATTTATTTTTGGTACAAAATGCCTCCGACCCTTTTTCAGAAACTTTTTAACAAGAGAAATGCGCTGTCGTCGCCGCCACCGAGATGTAGCAAGGAGGACCCAGCTTTCAGGTACCTTTGTGTGTGTGTGTCAATGTTTGTATGCAACGTTGGCTACGCTAACGTTAATTCTGATATTGGCTTTGTTGTATTGCTGTCTTAACACTTTCCAGGAGATACTTGTTTTAAATTGAGAGCGGACTGTCCGCAAACAGCCTGTATAATTTTGTTATTTCAACTTGACTGAGGCAAAACTCCACGAAGACGTGAGAGACGTGTTGTGCCTGCTGGTACTGTTAGCTAACACGCTAATGCTAGCGCACAAGGTTGCTGCTGCACGCGCTGTGATGGTTTCCTCATCCCTTAGCAACCACTTTTCGCTCATTCACTGAACCATTTCTGCTGTTTATCAGAATTTACCGATAAATACTTCACATTTAAGGTTTGGTCTGAGCAGTTTATGGTGTTGGCAGTTCCAGAAGCAGCGTCCTCGTCTTTGTTATCGTGTTTCCTTAATGAGTTATCCCCCCGCTCCTTTGTTTTTGGTTACAGCTTTTAGAGGTCCATTATTGTGATGAGAAATTATCAATTTACGTCTCAACAGCTGCTTGATTTTAGTTCTTATGGAGCAAAGTGCCAGTGGTTTCTCTTGGTTTTGTTCTCCCTGATAGTGCAGTCAGTCAGCGGAGGACACTGTGTGCTGTGGTGAGCATGGAGAGCATGTGATTGCTTCAGTTGGCCTCTTTAGATCAGTCCCAGATCATGCATTTGTCTCCTCAAGCGTTTATATCGTTAATGAGTGATTGCAAATATATTTTCTAATAATCTCTCAGGGGCTATTTATATTTAATTTCTGAGTTTGCAGCCGTATGTCTGCAAAACACCTGGTTTTAAACTCGGTTCTGTCAATAAGCTACTTTTTATCTTGCAGATTTCTGGTGTTTTAGTTTTTTGTCTCACCAATATTTCAAATACTAATGTTGGAAAAAGCTATGTTAGCCAACTTGCATGTGTGTGAAGGTAATTGCCCTCCTGTTAAATCAAAACATAATTTTTAAAGCTGATTTTGGCCACACCTGAAAAATTATTAAAAACTTGCATTTGTCTGATATAAAGTAGGAAATTCAGAAACAAACCGTTATAAAGCCAATACTTAGAAATGTAGTAAACAAAATGATGAACTTTCCCTTGATTTGCCGTCCTACCAAAATTACTTGGCATTCATACAATATCTAATGGTGATAATTCAGCTATAAGAATGGCAAAAAATGCAGCCATGAGAGCTTTGAGGCATATTTTTCCCCAAAAGTCACATTTATTGTGTTGTGGTGCTCTGTGGCTAATTTGCTGCTTCTGTACCTGGATGATGTGTGTTTTAGTCAAACTCCAAACTTAAATCTCATTGAGATGCATTGGCATGACTGTATTATGGTTTGAGTGATGGAAATTAATCTTTGGCAGTTATCACAAATGCTTGATAGCAGTTGTTTCCTCCAAAGGTGAAACAAGCAGCTCTTAGATTTAGGAGACAATTACATTTTTACACTAACCCTATTTTTGCATAAGTATCAAAATGGGGAAAAAAAGACTCGATAATCTTTATATTGGCTAAAGTAGGAATAATTGTTGTTTTTTAAATTTGTATATTTTTGTTTTTCACGATGGCGTGAAACATATTTAATCACAAATGTCACATCAGCACCAGTTTTCATGTCCATTCCTTGACTCTTTAAAAAATAATGTAGGTTTTTGTTCATAAAATCATTACATTGAATAGAAAAATCTGTTATTGTTGGGAAATTATTTTGAGTAAAAATAAAAGGTGAATACTCTGTTGGAGTACGAACAAATTTTACTTGAAGAAAAATGTCTGTCTTAATTAAGCAAAAGTAAAAAGTTGCCATTCAAGAAATGGCTGCTTGCGTAAAAAAAGTATTAGGTGAAAAGTCTACTCAAGTATGGAGTAACTGATTAAATGATCAATTATTTAATATTTAAAAATTACATCATCAAATGGACCAAATTATAAAGTTTTAAAGTGCACATTTTGGTATTTTAAGGACCAAAATGACAAATCCAAATAAGTAACAAAAAGTAAATAATGCAAAAAAAAAAAAAAGAAGTTCAAATCAGTTTCTTTCAATATAAAACTTTAATAAAAACTGCTGTGTCTGGTGAATCTTTGGTTAAAACATGTCCGTTTTTCATTCAGTGGGCGGAAAATCCAGACATTTTACTCAAGTAAAAGTAAAAAACACTCCTAAAAGTACATTTTATCAGAAAAGTTATTCTTTTCTGATAAAAGAATAACTTTTATCAGAATAACTGATAAAAGTTACTCTTTTATCAGTTATTCTGATAAAAGAATCACTTCTTTTATCAGAATAAAATAAGTTATTCTTTTATTTATTCCTTAGAATAAATAAGAACTTTATTCTAAGGAATAAGAATAAAGTTCTTATTCCTTAGAACTTTATTTCTAAGGAATAAAGTTCCTTAGAAACATCAGCGTGAGAACTTTATTAAGGTGATAGAGAAGTGCACAGAGCGACGCGTCACAGACCTGGTTAGCATGGTACCCGATACTCCCGGGTTGATTTCTGGCTCCGTGCCAGCATGGTGTGTTCTTGTGCACATTCCTGTTCAGGGTCAGGCATGCCAGTCAGGGGAAAGTGCTCTTTTTAGTTGTAAATACCTGGTGAGTGAAAGAAACTGCTCCCACCGTGTGCCTGCCGCTGGATTAAACTACCAGCAGACCTCAAAGCTCACCTCCGTGTGGTGCTGCTTGCACTTTGGCCCGAGTCTGTGCCTGAGCACGTTCCGTGGCCGCAGAGGTGCCATGGTCTGCAGCAACATTATAAACGGTGTGTGTGTGTGTGTGTGTGTGTGTGTGTGCGCTAAAGGGGGCTGGGTGCCTGGCATCAGTCCTAGAACAAACAGACAGTCAGCAGGCGTTTCTGTTAACTCCGTGGTCAGCTGTGCTCTCCATACCTCTGGCATAGGCTGTCCATTCATCAAGCATGAAGCGGCTCAGGAGGGGGGAAATCTGTGAGACGAGATGTTTGGAGGGGACACTTTGATAGTCGGACCAAAATAGAGGTGCTTCTTAAAGTCATAAATTAGATAAATTGGAGTACAAATAAAAAAAAGAATTGAATAGAGTTGTTCCTTTAAGTCACGATAACAAATTTTTCCAGGCAAAAAAATTGTCTGCCTGAAGTTATTGCAATAAATATTGTTTTGAGAAAATTTTGAGTAATATAATGGTAATGGCATAATAATGCAAGAATATTCTCAAAGATCAATAAACTTTAAATTTGAATGAACATTTAACACTGGAACTGGAAGATATTTTAATATCCAAAATAAATAAAACAATAGAAACAACAAATAAAATGAATTATGAAGCCTCTAAGAAAATTATCCTTAAAAATGGTTAGTCGAGACCAAAGCACCGTTCTGAAGACTTTTATCATCCAGTTTTTGGTAGAGAGAAATTATTGTGCTTGCTTAATTTATTATGTGATTTTATTGCTGCAGGTCTAATAGGGGTGATTCTTAAATTAGATTTGTTGGCGTAGATATAAAAAGAAGCAATTGATGGTGTAGTATTTAGAGTTTTACAGCGTTTCTGGCCTAAGACGTGACTATTAATGTAAAAATAAGGTTGGATAAACGTGTCTGTGCACAGAAATGGACTACAGAGATGAGGAGGTGGATTTTAAATAGATATTTCAGTTCTAACTTAAAAATCCCCTCTGACTTAATATCTTAATCCCACTGGGTTTGCAAACCCATTGCACTCTGCATGTCTTGCCACCCACCAGAAGCACTGTCACACCGCATCGCTGTGGCTTCCAGAATACCGCGGCGGGCAGCAGGTTGGATGACCCCCGCAGGAAAGCCTAAAAAGCCTCTCCTCTTTCCCTGGCCGCAGCACATGACCAGAGACGCATACTGTACATTACACCAAGAGCCTTTGGCTTATCCTTTCGCCAGTCACATCTCTCACCAGCCTCCGCTCTCTCCTCTGCCCAGCTTCACGTTGGTTGATTTCGGTTGGCAGTGGGAAACCTGCCTCTTCGACTTGATTAGTGAATTACAGCTGCTTATAAATTAGATTTTGCCGTCATACTTAGTTCCATAAGTATATTAATAGCTTAGTTCCCACAAGTCTGAATCAGAAGTGACCAGCGCCATCTTGGTAGGCAAGCGAATCCCAAAGGGTAGATGAACCATGACTTCCACATCAACATAAAGAAACTATATAGACACTCTTGACCAATCAAGAGGAGTGCAAACAAAATGGCTGCTGTTAGGATGGAAACATGTCGGATGATGTGGACAAGCTGCCTCTGATCTCGAGATCAGAGGCTTGAAGCACCTGGAATTTTGCTAGTTAATTTTAGGGTAAATGTTGGGATATTTTCCCGATGGTAAATATCACTGATATTTATGTTGGTATACAGAGGTGGGTAGAGTACTCAAATTGTAATCAAGTAATGATTGTAATGTGCTTATATTGTTTATAAGGTAGGAATGAGGTGAGGGATATTTCTAAGCCTGTGGCTTGTTTATTGTTGTCATAGCAACTGTCATAAGTTGCTTGGTATCTGCCAAGATGGCCGTCGGCTACAAAATTCCCGGAAGTGTAACGACTGTATTAAATTCTTGTCAGTAGCTGTTTAATTTTGTGGGGTTTTCCTTAAAAAGTCTTGTTCAGTCACAATTAATGCAGAATATTTCTATTTATGTTGATTTCATATTTAGAACAGGATGACGAACCGGGTCTGACTTATTTATTTATAGAAGTCTTTTTGGTTTTCGATGGTTCGGGAGAAGTTCCGTCTCAGGTTGCTGATTGTCACGGTATCCTTCCTCCACTGCATAGTTTCATAACTGTGTGTGTGTGTCATGTGAGGCTTTCGTCAATCTCTGTCTGTCATGGTTGTGGAACGATCACATGGCTGCATGTTCAGTCACTGGCACAAAGCTCAGTGGGATGGGATGAGTCATCTGGACCTGTTTAAGAACATGCATTTTAATGATATCAAAACTCTGCTGGAGGCAAGAAAATGATTTGTTGCAATCTGCTGTGCATCTGCACTTCAACTCATCTACATTTTTTTAGCAACGGGGAAAATTACCATGTGCGTTTTCATGCGACTTGTTCAAAAGATGTGATTGTCTCTTTTTCTTGTCATGTGAAATGCTTGAAGTCACATAAGATCTTTGCTACGTACCTGTTCCGGTGACCACTCCCCTTTGCTGCACCTTTCTGCAGCTCCTCTCTACCTGTTGGTGAGGAGAACCAGGTGGACTCAATCTCCTAGCAATCAGAGTGCAGCTACTTTTGGTGTGACTGACCTGTCACTCCTGTTTGAGAGCATGAGAAGCAAACGGTGCTGGTAGCATGTGAATTCAGAACTGTGTAAAAGTTTCTACAAACTGTGAAAGGCGGCCAGTAAGCCTCACAATGCTGCTGCTGCTCATCGCTGAATTTCATTGGAGCAAGTTAACTCTGATTGATGTATTAAATTGTTTAATCTTATTGAAGTCAAGTTAGTAAGTTGAAGAAAAAAAAATACACTTGGTGTTTATTGGTTAAAGTAGAAAGAAAAAAAAGAAATGTTGGACAGAATGTTAGTGAAAATAACAAAATGTTGATAAAAATGCTAATTTATTGCTGTTGAATTTTGCTATTTATACTTTTTAAATAATTGGTTTAAAGGGGTAGAAATCTGATTATTCACAATGTATTCATCTTGTTAATTTCAGAATGTGATAGATGTGTTTCTGTTTCTTTTGAGGTTTTTCACCTGTGTGCTATGTGGCTCATCATACAAAAAAATAAAGTTGAGTCGACTAAATTAAAGGCTCTTTGAGTGAAATCCAGTTCAGACTTCACAGTAGGAACTATCCCTTTCAAGTGGGGAATTGCACCACAGCAAACCAAAGTGTGGTACCTGTGCTCATCTTTCTCTACTCAAGGTTCTTTAAGACTCGACTATATAAAGTTAACTGTGAAAAACTTGACTTGAAGCACGTGGAACACCTGTAGAGACGGACGACTGCAGGTAAGCAGACAAAATGTTGGGAATAAGGAAGGAATAAAAGCAACACTTGTCTACTTCCACAGTCTTTAAAAATGAGATGAAATTGTGCAAAATGTCTTCAATGTTCCCCACTTTGCTAATCAGGTAATTTCTCACTCTTGATGTAAGATTATAAGAAGTTCATTTCCTTTTCAAACCAAGTCATTAATGGGTTTCTATGACGACTCGCCAGTCGTTCAACCATTGTGGTGTAGTGGCTTTCTGACACCCTATGAACCAATAACCAAGAGAGCAGCATGTAATCGTTCTTTAGCTTCTCGGATGTAAGCTGTTCAGCTTTTTGCAGGAAAATGCACGATTCAGACTCATACATTTCTTACTAATTAGGCTTAATGATCCAGTTCCATAGCCGAGTTGTAGATCTGGTTTCACTTGTCCTGCTGCTGGTAGGGTGACTCAAGTTTTCAAGTTATAGCCCACATGAACACCGATATGCCTTCGGTGGCTTTCTCAGGATTTATTGTTAATGTGTAAATTTACAGCCTATTAGGAGGATGCATTCATATGCACGGTCTGGCTTCACATTGCAGGCCTGCCGAGGCTCTAGGAAGACGGCGGCTGTCATCGAGTTCCTATCGACACTATTTCGAGTGGCCATACTTATGCTTCTAAGAAGTGCAGGGGACACAATAAAGATATACTTTTACGAAAATCAAAGGCCACAAATCACTCATGGCTACTCACAGTTATGGAAACGGATTTAAATTAAAATTATTTTTAGAAAGAACAGTAAGCGCAGCTATGCGAGAAGTTTTGAAGGTAGCAAACTTGCCCACTTTCTCAATTCCCAAAATAAGAATTTTAACTTCAACTCCACAGTTTCCCCTTTTTTTATTTTGTAGAAATGCTGCTGATATTTTATGGTAAAGGAAGAAGAGGACAATAAACTTTGTGCAGATTGGCTGGTACACATTGTGTTCTGTCTCTGTCATAATTTAAGAATTTTTAGCATTTAGTTTTTGTATTCATGTTCTTTTCTGTCACACAGTGATTTGTCTGAGGACAAAACCACCAGTGCCAAAAGTCAAATGAAATACTCATTACCTAATTAACCTACTTTCATTTGCCTGATGAGTTTTAGAGGCAGTTTTTTCCCACCTCACTGCAAATTCAAATCCTTATACTTCCTATTAGGATACTTTTGTTACTAAAATCTTAATTTTCCAATGTTTAACACTACTTTTATTGGGAATTGCGTTTTGACTCGCCTTCCAGCTCTTCTGTTTATGTGTCTTCCATGTGATTCTGTGGGAGAAACAGTCAGGAACTCATTATCGGTGCCGATTCAGCTAAATGTTTATTCCGCCGTTAAGTAAGGAGTACTTGGAGTTTATTAATGTTTGTTTTGCAGTTTTTTTTACTGGGTAATACTAAAATCAAAACCACCCAGGTAGCAGATGATGTAAACTTTCATATAGAAATTGCCAAAAAAATGCAGAGCATAAAGTAACTGACTGCAGTAACTTTTTAATCATCAGCTGCTTGGCATCGTATGGCTGCAGGCCATTTATTACTCGACATGCTGCTGCTCATCCCCGTCTTTTTTCAAGACGGATAAGGCAGTCCCTGTGGCAGTTTTGGTGTGTTTGAAGCCTCATTTTCAAACTAAATGTTTGTTTTTTTCAGTTGCTCTAGCAACCGTTTTGGTGATGAAATATCTAAAATTCAAACCCCTTCAAGACTTTCTTGAGAGATGTAAAAACATCAACACCTGAGAAACTGGATATGTAAGTATTTACACCTTTGCATGAAGATCTAAATGGTATCGTGCCTGCATGCATTTTAAAGTACCACACGCTGCGTTCTGCTCTGGGAGTTGCTTGTGCTGCTACATGTAGGTTAAACCCATGATGCATCTGGCAGGTTTCCAAAGCAAAGGGGCCCAGTTGGTTACTAATTGCAACATCGGTGTGAAGTTGGAGCAAGATGGCTGATGGATTTTCTAGGAAACCTGATGGTTTGCTTTAAATATGCGTCAAATTTGAATGACTCCAGAATGTTTTATGGTTTGTGTATTAAATCTTGCAGTAATCCAAATATTTCTGCCCAGTCTTGTTTTGAGACTTTAGAAATTTTACTAATGAAGGCAACGCTGCTGGACCCAACGGTGTCCTCTGCAGCACACAACCGGAAGAACGTCACACAGCCTGGGCTGTAGGGATGTTTATGTAACTCTCAGAGTGTGTGTGTGTGTGTGTGTGTGAGACACACACACATGCACAGATGTTCCAGTGGCAATCGAGAGGGAGAGCTGGGGCTCTTTGAGGTCAGTATAGGCTGATGTCAGACTCAAAACAGTCTAGGAAACTAGACTGCTTTGTTATAACAAAGGGAGGGTATTGTTTGGATTGTAACAGTACTGAGACTCTTATTGATCCTGTTGATGCACCTAAAATTACTCTCCACTTTTCTTTCTTTTTACGAACGTATACTGAAATGCATAAAAGCATTGCAATGCATGTTGCTAAGGTGCATTTATGCCATTTAACTTGTGCTTCGGGTGAAGAGAAGAGCCTGATTCCTGTCTGCAGATTAAATTACTTTGAATAAGCTGTAGATTTGGTATGCAGCATACTTCCTCAGATATGCAATTTGAAAAAAAAGATTTAATTAAAATTTATTTTTATGCAAAACTGAAGATGGTTAGTTGAAAATGATCAATTATACATTGCCAGTGTGTCAAAGGTATAAACTGGGAATCCACAGCTTTTTAGTTGCCGTTTAAGCAAATTATTAAAACTAACATGTGGAACACGTCAGATTAAGAGTCCTGTCTTAGCATTGTTTTAAAACCCAGTAATTGCTCATTTACATTTATTGGATGAAGACGGAACGAAAGGGAAGAGGAAGCGCAAGCGAGTGAAGAACAAAAAGAGTCGGATTAGAAAACAATACACAAACAAATCCCCTCTGTCACTGTCTTGTAGCGGCGCTTTCTGGCTGTCAGCAGTCCAGGCTGGCTGCTGTTGCTGGCTCTGTACTGTCCAGCACACACAGTGTTGCCTGGATCACCTGATAGTCTCATGTTGTTGTGTGAATTTAGTCCACCGCTATTCTTAGACCACCACTTTGGCTGGCAGAGGAGAAGCGGAGAGGAGAGAAATAAAGAGTGGGAGAGAGGGCTGGGGAAAGACTGGCGGACCCGCAATGATGCTCAGGTAGGAGTGGGTAACGTTTGACCCGGCGTGCGTTGGTCCCACAGGGCTGCATTGGTTATGGTTTCAGAACTAGATATGCAAACATTTAGTTTGGTTTTTTTTGTAGCGTTTGCAGCCTCACCCATCCAATCGATCGGTGTTGATAGTTTGAACGCTTTTATGGAGCAAACCTTATGATGTGGGTTACGAGGATTTTTGATTGTGCTGCTTTGTTTTTAAATTGAATGTTTAACATACCAAGAGGGTTTTTTCTTTTTTTTTAGTTTGCCAGTATCTCCAGGAAGTGTCTACCTCTTTATACCTGTCTCCTTGAGAAACTTTGAGTCAGAACCGGTTTAAACAATCAGGTCAGAGACAGAACAAGAATGTAGGAGTCACATAGTCATGTGCTGCTTCTATGAATGACTCCTCTCTGCTCCATCAGTGCTGTGACTGTCACATGGTCACTGACGGATGCTTCTTCCTCTGCTCGTTTTCCAGCTTCAGCTCAAAGGTTTCTGCATTTATCAGATGTTAAAATTTGCTTACAAGTTTCATTTTCATTGGGAAGTTTGAACTGCTGAAGTTAATCTTGAAAAATGTTTGGTCATGAGTCCCTTTTGTGACGTAGGAATATAGATTATATCATTTTGGATTTGAAAAATTGTATAGTTTTTCTTCTACAAATAAGTTGTTTTTGGTTTGGTGGTTGAAGGAACAGATAATCAATCAGTCTCAGATGGGAATTTGCAATTTCAATCAGCAGGTCAAATACAGAAATTTTTTATTTATTTATTTTTTTGGTCTATGATTAGCTATTTCAGTGCATTTTTGTAAAGTAACAATAATAATCACAATATTAAAGTGTTTTTTTTTAATTCTTGCATTTAAAAACTAAAGTAAAATAATAAACTTAAACTTTTTGTTCTGTTTCCTGGAAGCGTCGCCCCATTTTACCTGTACAGAGGCCAAATTCATGACTAAAACCTTCATCAGCAGCAGCAGTTGCCCAGCTGCTAACATGCATGTTGTAGACTTGGACAACACCCCGAGTCATCTTACGCTGGAGTCTGTGAGGTCTATATTGACCCAGCCCCCATAGAAAGCAATTTGAGCCCATTATGCAAGCGAGGCACGGTTTACGTCACACAGTAAGCACTCAGACTGGGTGAGAGGTCAGGCCTTCCCTTGGATTCAAGCCAAAAAGGGAAAACTGAAGAAAGATGGCTTTGGTTTTGGCAAAGGTGCCAAACATTAACGTGAAACGGCTGCATGAGCGGAAAACACCAGCAGAGCCAGCTGAGTGTCTGTCTGGTGAGACGATGGGTAGCGTCTTGATGTTTTTGGAGCGGTGCGCTGAAGATTCTTGACGGTAAATCCCTGTAGCTTGGACAAACTGAATTGACGAACCCAACTGTTTGTTTTTGGATCATAGAAACTGATATTCAGCATCAACAGAATTATTTGGGTTCGTTTGAGAGACTTTGTGAAATGCAGCCTATGGCGCAATATAAGCAGATGGAGGTCTGAGATGTCAGCCTGTTGCATTCCTAATAAAAAAACTTATTTATGTTCAGCGCTTGTCAAAGTTGCCGTTTTTCTTCCTTTTGCTACACATTACCTGTCAGCTGGCTGAAAAAAGGCTCCTATACTTTTATCATTGCTTAAAGGCTTTTTTGTTTTGAATTTGAGCAAATGTCAGTAATATACATTTGCTTGGTTTTATTCAGTATTTTGTATGGATGAGGCAACAAATAATCAATGCAGCTGTGGAAGCAGATGAGTAAATACTGTCGTCTCCATCGATCGCCTTCTTGATTGGATGACTTTGCCTCTTCTGGGGTTCACCACTTGGACGCCATTGTTTGGTAAACAGAGTTGAGATGTATGGGAATGATTCACACATGCCTGCATCTTCCTTGACCTTTCAGAGCTCCCTAACAAAAACTGAGCAGCTGCTTTAGGTGTGAAATTGTGTGTTGGTTTGGTGAAAACAATTGTTCCTCCACTGCCGTTCCTAATCAATCAATGATTTCAGCACTTGTGTTTAGAGAGAGTCACTGCTTCCAGTTAATGAGCTATATTTGGGTCCAGCTCTGTCTGCTGTCAGTTTTATAGCTCATGGTAAATCATTCACGTCAAAGGGGTCTTTCAGAGTTCGCTGAAGGGTCACAAATATCCACAAATGTAGTTATAATTGGTAAGACGAGCTAAAGGGTGAGAAAGTTCATGTTTATCTCCCATTTTTTACACATATTCTGAGGAAGTTGGGGTATCATGTCAGCAGCTTTTCAAATAGACTTTATTCACAAGATATCTGCTTGCATTGGCAGATCTGAATGTATCACAAGGTTTTCTTTCACTCAGCTGGTCAGTGAATCCAATCCCATGACTGGAAGTCACTCTGCAGTTTCGGCTGTAAATGACTGCCTTCAGGCTTAATAATGACTCAGATAATCTGATGGATTTGTAGGCAGGTGATAATGACTCGTGTTTTAATTGGTACAGAAATATAGATTTGGCTTTGTGTTTGAATAGATCTGTGGAGGTTTTGTAGGAGCAGGTTTTGCTGCCCGCCCTTTGACCCCTCCGCCCCCCTGTTCCTGCAGGTTGAGGTATGAGATGGATTTGGCTGGATCAGCCGTGCCCGTATGCAAACGTTGGAAGCTTAAACTGTGTTTATTACCAGCTTACCAGTAACCCATATTTACATCTACATGGATGATTCTCAGTCGTTCAGAGGATTAAACTGTTTCCGTCTCAAAGGAAGGAAGCTGGAATTGCATTTTCCTTCCTTTAATTTTTTTTCTTTGAACTCAGAGCAGGGCTGCTTGATATTAGAAAATCTTGCAATGGCAATAATTTTGGTAGATATTAGAAAATGAATTATTCCTACCCGCACTTCTTCCAAATCCAAACCTTTATGTGAAAAATGTTTTTAAAAATGTGATGCATCTTTCCTTTTACTATACATAGTTTCATTTTTCTAGGTTTTAGGTTAATAACTTCTAATTTTTTTTTATCATTTTGTCCCCTTCCCCATCTTCCATCCTCTTGTTTCCAATCTTCATCTTCCTTTGCCGTTGTTCTTTTTCCTTTTGGTCCCTCTTTCCTGTATCCATCAATCCCCCCCATTTAGCTGGCCTCTTCCCCAGCTGGAGCCCAGTCAGATCAGACTCATCGTGTACCAGGACTGTGAGAGGCGCGGCAGAAATGTCCTCTTTGACTCCAATGCCAAGAAAAAGGGCACAGAGGAAACCCCAATCACCGTGAGTCACATGTTTACTTTGTTTCTGTCCAGCATCCTTCCGAGGTCCAGCGTTGTTTTCTGTAGCAGCAGGCAATTAAAATCTCCACCTGTTCTTCTTTCACACTTTAAATTAAACTAAAATCACGACTTGGGTTGGCTTGTTTTGACTCTGCAAAACCTGGAGAACCGACACAGAACGGAGACGAGCAGAGAGAGAATTTGTCAGGAAATTTCACTTTACTGTGAAAAATGTTTTTTAGACTTTAAGTCATCTGGTTGGACTGAGAGCAAAGCAAATTAGTTGAGATGCTTTTGGTCTTAATCAAGCTTCTTCCTTCACCAGAACAGAGTGGTAGCCGTCTTTTCAGTTTTGATTTATTATATCAAATGAAGATCCACTGATCATTTTCCTATAACAATTAAAATATGTTTTTGTTTTCACTGTGATGAACAAGCAGAGGTGATGTGAGAGGCCAGTCCTGTTGAAGCAAAGTTTATTACTGACACTTTACTTTTTAAACAGTCTTTAGCATTTGTATTACAGATTAGTAATGTCAGGATCTGGCATTAAGCCTTCCTCACTCAGTAGCGGCATCAGTACTGAAGAGTGTTGTCAGGGTATTGTTTTGTTATGCTGCATTCATGGATCAGAAACCAAGTTTAGATTTTTTTTTTTCTTGATTTTTGAACATCCAAGCTGGGAATCATCTGTTTCTGGTCACCAACCAGTTACTCGGCGCACGTCCAGTATCAGATGACAGAAACCAGTAGAGTTATCTGCTGTTTTGCTGACTTGTTTAAAGCATTTTGAAGTCTTGTGATCAGTTGTTGAGGGCATGTCCTTCTAGGCAGATCTTATCGTTTGTGTGCTGGTTTGCTAGTGTTGCAATACTTATCAACACACATGTAATTTTGTGTGTGTCGATGTATAAATCTTCAAACAAAAACGCCTCTTTGGCCACTTTTTGTGCAAATGGCAGCATGCAGTGGCTCTTCTTACTTTTAAATGAAACGCGCAGTGTTTTTGTAACCATGTGGCGTTCTGCCATCTGACACTGACTGGTTTGTTCTGGTGCTCTTATCTCCAATAATAATACAATCAGGTGACGGGGTGTGTGTAAGCAGCATTCTTTCGTTTTCACATGACATCGTGTCATTCACTGGTTCTGTTTGGTTTTTGATTGGTCTTAATCTGTTTGTTTTTTTTTTGTTTTTTTTGCTCTTGCATTTTGATTCCTCTGTTTTGTTTTTCAGATTATTATGTTTTTCTGTCTTCGGTTGCTCCACCTCTCATCCATGTTAAAATGGTAAAGCACTGGTGGCTCTCATTTCTTTGGGAGAACTACGTCTTTCATATTTTACTGAATGTCTTGTGATGTTCACTTCTCTGAAACGTCAAACAATGAAACATGTTCTGTTAGATGCCACCACCTTATCGCCTTCCCCTGTGGTTTGCATATTCTCTTCCATATCAACTCTGTATTGTTGCACCATATTTTGCTAGATTATATTCTTTATCGTGTCTCTAGCCCAGGGGTATCAAACTCCAGTCCTCGAGGGCCGGTGTCCTGCAACTTTTAGAAGTGCCTCTGCTGCACCACACCTGAATAGAATAATTAGGTCATTAGCAAGGCTCTGGAGAACTGAGGAGGTAATTAAGCCATTTGATTCAGGTGTTTTGTACCTGTGGCACATCTAAAAACTGCAGGACAACGGCCCTTCAGGACTGGAGTTTGACACCCCTGCTCTAGCCTTTCATGCTAGTTTTTATGCAGCTTACGAAGTAACAGAAATCTGTTTTACTCAGATTGTTCCCTTGTATTTACTCAGGTAGTTCATTTCAGCTAAAAAAAAGAAAAAAAGAAATCCTGAAAGAGTTATACTAACATATTAATGCTTGAAGCTGTTAATACCTGTCTTGCATTCTGCAAAGCTAAAGCTTTGCAAGGTATTTGAGTTTTCTTTTTCTCCTTTTCTTCCTTTCGTAGTTTATTTGGCCAAACCAGCAGCTCAAACATGGGTAATGTTTCTCCATAATAAAGGAATTTGCAGTAAAAAAGTGACGCATTTAAAAAAAAGATTATGCAGGTTCATTAAACGATTGTGCATGAAAAGGGAAATAAACTAACAGGAATTGAAGAAGGATGTGGAGCTGGAATGGTGGAGGGTGAGGAGGAAGAGAGTGATTGCAGCCCTGCTCAGTCACGAGTTCTCAAAGAGTCATATGACTGCCAGTCACATGCTGCTGGACTCTGTATACACCTCACACTGCACTGCAGCAGACAAGCGCGCGCGCACACACACACACACACACACACACACACACCCATGTGCATACTCCAACACAAGCTCCCTGAGTCAGTACAGCCTCGCCGTCATGTAGGTGCGCTTCAGAATCCTGTGAAATTTATTGCACAATTATTTTTGGCCTCCACTTGATTACAGGAGATGAAGCAACTATTATCTTTCCCCAACCATCTGTTTATTTTCTCTCTGCACTTTTTCTTTCTTTCTCTCTTTTACATGGGCTACAACTCTGGTTTCAGCTGGGCTATTAGAGCTCTCACACACACACACACACACACACACACACATACACACACGCCCTCTCCCTCCCGAATGCATTCCTCCTGAATAGGCTGCCAAGTTGAGAAGGCACATGACTCGGGCTGATTGGGCTCACATTGCTGTTAGTTAGCTGTTTACCCAAGTGCCTGTAGGTTAGGTTTCTGTGGTTTTGACCAACAGTTTGACTTTATTTCCACAAAAAAGTCACTTTTAGCTTCAGAAGTTTGGCCATTTTAATGCAAAATAACAGCTTTTTTCCCCAACGTTGTGCTGTAGCAGCTGCCTGAGAGAGGGTTTTATAAAGTTATAATAAAAGATGAGATGTTTCTGACTGAAACATAAAAGTTTCAGGGTGTACTTTTATTCTGCACTCAAGTTCTAAACCTCTTAAGCAACTTTAGGTCTTGTAAGGTTACTCTGGTGCAAGGCTGGATGTTTAAAATGTAAATTTTTTGTTGTTTGTAACTCTCAGAGCACCGACGCCCCGGTGAAGGTGTTTGGGAAATGCTGCCAGCTGCGTCCAACACGAGGCAGCAGCAGCTCCCTGGACAGCTCCTCCTCATGCACGTCTGACAGGGAGTCCAAGGAGCACGGCCATCGCTTCCAGGTGAGGCTTGGAGACATGAATAAAAATTAAATGCACCCTTCAGAAATTTGTGTTTCGTCACCTTTTGTCCTGCCTCTCCATCTCTCATTAAATGGGCATTTAGAAAAGTATATATTTGGGATTTTAGTCAGTTTAAAGCATCTTATGTTGACACTTAGCAGAACTTCTAACACAAGTAGTGCAGTTGGATCCATATTCATAACTTGTTACTGGTTTTTAGTTTTATCAGGAGAACTGTATTGAATGATGGCCTTCCTTTACAGGGCTCGAGGTGTTCGTCTGATGTGGTAATGTTGGGAGAGATGATGTTTGGCTCTGTAGCCATGAGCTACAAAGGATCAACTCTCAAAATCCATCAGATCAGGTCAGAAAACTACAATTTCTACATTTGAGCTTTGATCCGATATTAAAGTTGATATTAAAGTTCTTAATTTGTCTCACTTTGAACAGATAAACATATTTTTACATTCAGTTGTATTTATTTAAAACTAGCCCGTCCCTTAGAGCTGGCGTGTCCAAACGTTTTGCCACGTGGGTCAAAATTCTCTTCTCAAAAGTAGAGAATTTTAGTAGAGAATTCGCAAGCAAATAAAGTGCCCCGATATTTACTGTAGGTCCAAAACTTGAAAGGAATAATAATTAAAAAAAAGTAAGTACATTTTTGGCAAAACTCAGAAACTTTGATTAATCTCAAAAATTTTCTAGAAAATATGTATTTGATTTTTTGCAACAACAAAAAAAGGATAAAAATTCTGGCAATTTCAAAATTTAAACCTTTTTTTCCTCAAAAATCTTCACTTTTGAAACTAGAATTTGCCATTTTTCTTAAACTTCTGAAGTCACTATATATATATATATATATATATATATATATATACACACCTTGCTTAGACGTTAAACGGCTAATTAAAGAGAGAATAAATGCAGTCAAGGTAAAAGAGAGATAATAAGGATAACTGCTGCACACACGTGAATATTTCTGAGCCGACATGTTGATGACCTTTGCCCTGTGCTATCGTCGTATCAGGTCGCCACCTCAGCTGATGCTGAGTAAGGTCTTCACTGCCCGGACTGGAGGCAGCGCGTACGGCAGTCTCAACACGTAAGCACACACCTGTCTCCCTTTCATTGCCATGGCAGTCACTTCAGTAAACAAAAAACAGTCAGACGTGTTCCTCGTTGTGTCGGTCATCATGGAAGGTTTTAGTTTTCATAGTTTACATGTTTCATATGGAAGTTTTTTAATACATGAATCATTTTTACAGATTGCAGGACAGCCTGGAGTTCATTGGACCAGAAAGCAACACCTTGAGGCCAGACCAACACATGGGGCCCAACAGTCTTTTAGGGAGCATAGGTAACCACGGTGACATGTTATTCATGTTTCTCACTGCACAGATGATTTCAGCTGTTTAAAACACAAACATCTCGATGCCTTTGGTTAGTTCACCACCTGACTTATTTGGCGTTCTCACTTTAAGACGACTCAGTGTTCCAGTTTACATGAAATCCTGCCAGAAAGCTCTACCAGCATTTCCTTATTGCGTTTCATCTCGCCTTATGAACAGTTAGAAACTGCATCACATGATATTTGAGCGAGTAATCATCTCCTCATCAAACAAATGCTTTTAGTGCCTTCCTGACTCTTTGATCTCTGTACTCGCCGCTGATTGTGAAACTATCAGCTTTCTGCAGAAACTGAGTCAGTTCAGGTTGTAGATGCTCCTATTAGTATCAAAGTATTTCTTAAATAAGTTGGCAGCTTCTATCCTTTTGTGTACTTCCTTTTTCTTATCCTCACAGAAAACACTAAATGTGCAGTTTTACGCCTTGACTGATTTGATTTGATGATAAATTATGACTTATAAAGTTGTGTTTCCTGTGAATGATACCAGCTGCCTTGTTTGTCCAGTTATCTGTTTATTTCCAGACTAAAAATCTTAACTAACGAGACGGTTCATCAGCGGGAGACCTCCGGCTTTCCTCCTTATCCATTCACTAATCATGGTTCATGTGTTTGTCTGCTCTTCCTCTTTCTTTTTTTTTAAATATTTCTCCTCCATGTTTTGTTTGTTTGCTGCCCAGGATTTTCTCAGCTCTGCAGCCCTCGACGGGCCTTCTCTGAACAGGGCCCGCTGCGCCTCATCAAGAGCGCCTCTTTCTTTTCAGGTTGGCGCTCAAAAACTGGCCACGAATGCCGTGTGCCAGTTGCATGTGTGCGTAGCAGCTGTAGTCGGCGTAGTGGCGGTTGCTCAGGACGTGACTGTCGGTGTAGCATGCATGTGTGGTTAATCCTGCAAGTAGAGATGATGAAGGTTGTTGTCGCATGCCGTAATAAAACACGTCTGCAAAGAACCTGGGTTGTAACTTTCAGGCTGAAATTAATATAATGGTTTTCTGCTTGTTTCTGTAACGAAGGTGTCCAAACTTCTCGGCATGGGGGCCAAAAATGTCCATTTGAAAGAGCAATTATCATTTTTTTAAATATAATTGCAAAAACCATTTTGTTATTGGATGTTTACCAGCTAAATAAATAATCAAATAAGTCATGGTTTCTGTAGAGAAGCGATTTGTGAGACGTTGATTTGAAACAAAAAAGGTTTTTCAAATTTGCCAGATTAAAAAAATAATAAAAAATAAATACAGGTTGATCATCTTTTATAGATTATTTTGTTTCTTGCGACAGGAGCAGAATTTTACTCACTCCTAATTCATTTTTATTTATTCAAACAAGTTTTAACAAGCAAGCCAACAGTATGACAGAGAAAAACATTTATTTCTTTAATTTATTGCTAATATAAGTTAATATAAGTTAAACCTGGATGAATACTTTGTGTTGCGCCTACATTTTCCACTTTTACATTTCATTTCTTCTCAAAAGCCTGGCATCAGTGAAAAACCCCAACAGGACTTCTTAAATGCGGATCAAATCAAATTTGGGCTATTCCTGAATTGGGCCGCCCAAAATAGTTGCAAGGGCTCTAAATGAACCCCGCGCCGCACTTTGGACACCCCTGTTCCTGATTTCTAGTTAAATCGGTAAATTTAACTAGAAATGCTATCATTTCTAGTTAAATTCTCCTGCAGCTCCTCTTCTGACGGTCGTGAAGTTTTACTGAGACGTTGTAAAAACATCAGCCTGCAGTTTCTGACCAGGTGCATTGCAGACTTATTAATGCATGGTGGGCTCATGGGTGTTGGCTACTGTAGTATTAGTCATCACTTTAGTTTCTTTTCCTCCTCTTCTATTCTATTATTCACCCACTTGCTTTTACTGTATCTGCAAAGCTTTTTAGACTTTATGTGAACTGGGCAGTTGCATTTTCTCCTTTTTTTTTCCCTTAATAAACTTCTAAACAAGCCTGTGAAAACGACCGGCGCATGCTTACTGCAGGGGTATTCCTGCTGGTATCCATGTTGTTAAACACAAGGCAGTTTTTTCAAGACGCAGTCCAAAGGAGAAATCTACATCACACATTAGCTCTCCTATTGCTGAATATTTTAAACCTCTGTGGTGATGATGTCTTTATCAGTGCATTATTTAATGTTCTAAACAGTTTAGACTTTTCACCTAATAATATTGAGGAAAAATTCAAGATATTGGCGTAGAATGGACAGTTTGGGATTTTTTCAAGTTCGATCCTGTCTCATTTCTTTCATTTTTAGATTAATTTGCCTTCAGTATCGGCGGTTAAATCCTCCTCCCTTCAACAAAAGCTTTTGTTCGTGCTGTAAAGTGGGAAGGCTACACATCCACCAGCATCTCTACCCACACTGCATGATCTGCGGCTCTTTCATTCACGTTGTCTTTGTGGTTTCACACCTCAGTCTTGTGAGAAGAATCACTTAGTTTTTTTTCCCCCCTCAACGTGTTTCAAAACACTGAGTCTCTGAGTGGCATCAGCTGCTGTTGAGAAAGCTGATCATCAGCATATTACGGCAGCGGTGGTTTGTTGCTTTATTTACTCTTTGGGACACTTCCTCATTGAGCTGCAGAACCTCCGAGTGCAGCAACAGTTCAGAGGTCGGCTGTAACCGTCCCTTTTTGTAGCCTGAGTTTGGGGTGTTTTTTAAAATTGTTCTCCAATCTATTAATCACATTTGAGTGGTTTTTCCATCTAAGCCCAGGGAGTCAAACTCATTTCCATTTTGGGCCAAATCAAGATCATGAATGCTCTTAAAGAGCCGTTTGTGCCAGAATATATTGATAAAACCTGTCCACAAAATGCTAAAATAAATAAATAAAGTAAATTTGAAATGGTGTTGTTGAAAATCTTTTCAGTCCAGAATTTTTTGATTCTTTGGATTTTATTTTTGATTTTTATTTTGCAATAAAAATGAAAGTGTTTATGGTAATAATTTGGAAATATTTGCACTTATTAAATTTTTATTACTGACTGTGGAGATCTGACATCAATGCTCAGGCAGCTGTTTAGTACAAGAATATTTCTGAAAATTTTTTAGAACATTTTTTTCCCCCAGTTATATATTAGTGCAAAAAAGTGTGGGGTTTTGTTCATTTTGCATTAATTTCCACGGAAATTCTCAAAAAACTGGAGGGACTAAATAATATAATTTGGCAGTAAAATATTTTTACTCAAACTGCATTGACTTGATTGCCATCATAATATTTAAGCACAATTATTGTTTAGAAACTAGAAGGCCACATAAAGAGCTTTGGCGGGCCAGATTTGGCCCACGCGCCTCGAGTTTGACACGTACGATCTAAGCCAACTCGTTGCTTTCTCTGCTTCTTTCGTCCAGGCCACAGTCACCCGATGGACATGCCGGGCCGAGGTCCACATGACGAGCGGGACAGCGGCATCGCCAGGTCAGGTAGGTTAATGAGACTATCAGGAAAAGCCCGGATTGACCTACAATCGGAAAGCCTCACCAAACAGACTCCAAATGGGGCTTAAAGTTCATTCTGACTGGGAGAACCAGCATGTTTACATCACCTTTTTCTTGGCAAATCAATTACAGAGTTAAAATGTATTTTTAGTCCGTTTGTGTTGGTGTGAACTTCCTCGAGCGTGTGTGTTGCGCAGCAAATGTTTTGTTTTTGTTTCTCTCCCCGAGCGCTTCCTGTGTCGATGCGGTCGACTCGCTCTAACGTCTCATCAGGGTCACAAGACTAAGAACTGGAGAACAGGCTGTTATTCATTATCAAGCGGCTTTTCAGTTGCAGTTTCACTTGTTATCACGCCAAGCGAGAAACAAATGACTGAAATGAGGATTTCTTTATGAAAAATATTTAAATCCACGAGGAAAAGGAGGGATAATGACCCCCAGAAGGGAGTTGGAAACTTTTTCCAGTGGAAACTGACCTCTGCCCCCCCCCCCACCACCACCTCCCCCTCCACAAACATAACATCCAGTTGGCATGGCTGGCATTGGGCCTGGTGCTCAAACAGAAGTCACATGCTGCCGATTAAATATAGCGGCTCTCAAAACCAGCATCGAGTAAATGATCTTCTAAATCGAGCCGCATTCTGTCATCTTCGTTTTGTCGCTGGCCTCCGCCTCCCACTGCCGCCGGGATGGAGGGTTCCTGTCCAGCTCCGACACGCGCATGCAGACATGCTTATCCGCTAAACGCTTCTCCATTAGTTTTTTGTTTCTCATATCGTACATAACTCTGATCAGCAGTATCAGGCACGCTGTGATTATTAGGCTTGGCTGCTAAAATCTGAACATTTTAACGTGCAATTAATCAAACTACAGTGTTGATCGAAACGCCTCTCTCTCTCTTTTAGCTCACACAGGTGTTATGGAAGACTAATGATGGCAAAATTGTTCCACAAAAAATGCGACTGCTCCACAGGAAGTGAAGGGAGAGAAACATTTCTAAATTAATGTTTAAAACAAAATTGCTTCCTTAAAACCTTTCTGAATATAAAAGCCTTGAAAAACAGAGAATTTTGAGACAACAAAACTTTTTTTGAGAACGTGCAAGCAGTGCGTGTTTCTTACATGGGCAGGGTGTCAGAAAGGGGTTGGGCACCAAGAACTAGAAAATAAAATGTATGTTATCTGTCAGTTGTCCCCTGAAAACGTTTGTATGCCTGTGAATTGGAGTGAGTTAGTTGATGTTGAGGTAGTATGACCTGCTTTCTGCCGTGAAAACATCTATTTCTTGCATTTTAATTGGTTGTAGTGCAGCAGAAGGAGCTTTCACATATTTATATGCATATTTATATTTCAGACTTACAAAGTTAGGCACAGTGATTAATCTGATTAAAGTTTTTAATCGATTGACTGCACTATTATAAAGCTTGACACAGCCACATCGCATTTCCATTTTTGAACTTATGAGGGTCTTTTTGAAGGTTTTTTTATTTCTGTTAAATATTAAAATGAGTAAAAATAATTTTTAAAAAATGAATAAGGATTTTACTAATAAATGATGGTGGCAATGAAAGTATTTGAGTGATTGATTGCATGCTGTTTTTTTCTTTCCTTTTTTAGTGTGTGTGTGTGTGTGTGTGTGTGTGTGTGTGTGTGTGTGTGTGTGTGTGTGTGTCACCAGAACCATTTATTTTACTTCAGTTTCTCCAGAACTGTATAGAAGCCGTGTGTCATTGTGAATCAGTAACCCTTCATGCCTGCTGTCTGACTCACACTCGTCCTTTTTGCTTTCGTCTCCCACCATCCTCTGTATCTATTCTCTGTTCTCCTCCGTCGATCTCCTACTGCATTCCTGCCGTCTCGATTCATCTCCATTAACCTCCTTTTCTCTCCGTCCCTCCTCGTGTCCCCGCAGCGTCGCTCAGCAGCCTGTTGATCACTCCCTTCCCGTCCCCCGGCTCCTCGTTGACCAGCAGCTGCGCCTCCAGCTACCAGCGCAGATGGCTGCGCAGTCAGACCACCAGCCTGGAGAACGGCGTTTTCCCTCGATGGTGAGGCGCAACGAGCAGCTGCATCGGCTCTAAAACGGCCTTAATGCCCACGGCAGATCGTAAACCGAATAAATGGATTAGATTTATCCAAAAATGAACAGCAGTCATGTTAGTTTTGCGACATAAACCTTTTTATAGAACATGTTTTAACTTGTTCCAGTTTGAGCAAGGCAAAGCAACTATTTTATCACCTCCAACTTTATTCTAATAAACAATAATATTGTTTTTAGACTGTTTTCAAGTAATATAATAATGAGATGATGACGCAAGAACACATTCTTAAAGATCAGTAAACTTTAAAGTCTGATAAATATTTAACACTGGAACTGGAAGACATTTTAAATAAACGAATACAATTAATTACGAAGCAAAATTATCCTTAAAAAATGTTAGTTCAGACCAAAACACCAGAATGAAGAGTTTTGTCATCCAGTTTTTGTTGGAGAAGAAATAGAAAAACGATAAATCATCCAAATAGAAATTATTGAGCTGCTTTTAATTTATCGTGCAATTAATAACTGTATTGTTTATTGCCACAGGGATATGCTGCTGTGGTGAACAGACTGATGGACATAAAACACCTAAACTGTGAATTAACTAATGAAAATAATGTATAAATACAAACATAATCTAAACAAATTCAATTATAGAGAATGATGAACTAAAAAAAATACAGTGAAAAGAATTATATAAAACTCAAAATCAGCCAAATCAAGACAGAACATTTGTAATACTTAGTAGTAACTCGTACAGCATAATTAAATACAAATATAGAAGTTAACTCTTTTAAATGAAGAAATAAATGCCTAATGAATTCAGGTTGTTTCGACCTGAATGCATTATTCAAACGCTCAGCTTTTCTCAGGTTTTCAGGAGAGTTGTTGCAAATAATGAGGCATTTGTTAAAAACTATTAATCCTAGAAAGTTGGTTTTAGTATTTAGTTTTTTAATTTGCCGCCAGATAAAGTTCTGTTTACTGAATCGTTCCGTCTTTCTGCTCAGTCTGGCTTTTGTAAAGTTTATCGTTGGAGGATTTCCTCTGAGCCAGGAGGCAGCTGGGAAAATGGCAAACGCCACTGCTATGCGCTAATGATCGCTCACAATCACACAGTCCTGTGACGAGACAGGATGTGAACGTAAACCCAGCTGTCGGCCTGCTAATCTCCCAGCACTCCCAGTCTGCCAGCACCAGTTGTAACACTCAAACATGTCAGAATCGGAAAAGTAGCAGATTTTAGATTAGCATTTTTATTTCGGGCTCGTTTTGTTGTCTGAAGTCGACTTCCTGTGAACTCTGCTCTTGTTTAGGTCAGTGGAGGAGAGCTTCAACATGTCGGATGAAAGCGGCGGCCAAAGCCTCGGCGTGATGAGGAAGAAGAAGATCGCCATCGGAGTCATCTTCACGCTGTCGCCAAACCCTGAAGAGAGCAGCCGCTTCCAGGATTTCTTCTTCTCCCACTTCCCGCTCTTTGAAAGCCACATGAACAAATTAAAGAGTGCCATTGAGCAGGTACGTGTCCGCCTGTCTATTTTAAAACAAACTGCTTGGTCGTCTTAACCTTCATGTTAACAATTTTATTTATAAGATTCACAGCTTAATCGACTTTTGCACTTTTGCTTTCTAGAATTCATTCAGCTTATCTTCTGTCCCACTTTCTGTCATTTATTTCCCCACAAATTTCTCTGTTTAACAACTTCAGTGCCAATATTAAAAGTGTGTGTGTGTGTGTGTGTCACTGTCAAGGCCATGAAGATAAGTCGGCGGTCAGCAGATGCCAGTCAGAGAGCTCTGGCTTACAACCGAATGGTCGATGGGCTCAACGAATTCAGGTTAGGCTGCAGCCCACATTCTCCCATCTTCACACTCAAATTATTTTATTTTATTCTTTTTCTACAGCCTGATTTTTTTTTTTATTTTAGCATGCAGCGTTGGAAACAATCTAATTTTCAATGCTTGAATCGCTCAGTTTCATGTCGGTGTTGTATGTTGCCAGGATTAAATGCAGATAAATGGGTGTTATTTTGAGTTGGCAATAAAATCTGTCAATATTGACCAAGTGGCTGCTGCACTGGAGACCAAGAGTGGAAAAACAAGCATGAAAATAATGTCATAGTGCACCATAAAAGACTCCAGACATCACATCTTCCACATTATTTATTTATTTTTTTACATTCAAAACAAAGTATATTTTAGATTCAGAAAACCAAACATCTTAAACTTCAAGTACAATTTGTCTCGTTTTTAAACGAATAAGTAATTATAAACCACACATCATTTAGATGTGGGTGAAGTTACTGGCTGTGAAATGGAGGAAGGAATAGATTTCTGGTTCTGTTCATCAAAGTAACTGTTACATCCATCTGACATTATTTATGTGATGTTTTTGACTTACGGATTCATTTGCAACAGTGATGAATTGCAGGGAGACGAGATTTTCCATGCAGTACTTTTCAATCTCTGGGTAGAGTTCAATTTTCTTGACTTTACCTTTTACATGGCAATATAAGTCTTATGCTTGTATGACTCTTCTGCAACTTTTGGCGTTATTCTCTGCTGCCAAAAGGACTAAATGTTGATTATTGCAACACTTCAGTCTGTTGCAATAATGATTTTTCTTTTTACCAAAAACTGCCTGCTGATCTGGTCTCAGCTGTCCTTTTTTATAAGGACAATTTTGTCTGTTTATGTTATTATTTCTGTTGTTTTTGTTTATTTATTTGGCCATTTAAAATGAAATGCTCTTTAAATTTTAAAGTTTATTCATCTTTGAGAAAGTGTTCTTGCACTATTGTTCTATTACATCATTTGAAAATGGTCGCAAAGCAACAATATGATCTTTTATCGCGATAACTTCTGGGACAATAATTAGTTGTTATTGTGGAAGGTCTATTCACATTTAAATGTTCGATTAGCTAAATGCCTCAAAGCAATTATCACTAAATGTCACCTTAAAGTTTCTTTTTCTGTTTTTTTTTTTTTTTTTTTCAGTCAACCCGTTATGAAATGTTACCACATTTTGTAGTAAAAAAAAATAAACATTCTCCCCCATGTTACGTTGTAGCCATGATATAGGATAGATGACGGCATCGGATAACAAAGTTGTTTTTATTTCGAGCTGTGTGAAACGCCAGTTCCAGGAAGGCTTTAGGCTGTATTTATGTTGACATTAATTACATACTTGTACATGTTGGGCTGCATCTGCGCGTACGTGGACCTCTGCATTTGTAGGACGTGCTGCCACTGTTCCATGACTGCTTGTTTGCTTGTCATAAAACACACAGTTCACTGTTTGTTCACGCATATCCCTTTCTTTCTCAAGCTCTGCACAACTTTCACTTGCTGCATGCGTGCTGGCAGTTCCTCGTGTGAGGTCTCCGCATTGCTGCGGTCATGTGGCTGCTGACACCTGGCATCAGCAACCCAAGCTGCCTGAGCGGCAACCCTACCTTCCCCAGAACCTGGTCACAAGCGAGCACCAGAATAGTAAATACCGAGTGCCAGCAGGAGAAACACTTGCAGCCCGTTCTGGAGAAGTATCTGCAAAATTTCACCTCTAGACTTGGGGGGGGCCACCTTTGCCATTAAGGGGCTTTGACTTCATGGAACATTAAAGAAAGAAACTGGAAGACATTCCCGCCCGCAGTGCTGATGTGGCTTTGACGTCGTAGGAGGGCGGACACGCACGCATGCCGGCAAAGATAAGCTGCGCACTTAGCAGAGGCACGGGTACATAAAAGTTACAGCAGCAGAAATGTCGCGACACAACAGTAACGTCTGTTGCAGTTCTTTTATTTTCCTCTGCCGCGATAACAAATGATCCCAGAAGTTATTGTGATAAAGAATAATGTTGTTCTATTGAGACCGCGAGGCATAAAAAACGCCAGAGCATCTTTTTGCAGATCAATACATTTTACATTCTAACAAACACTTCACTGCAACGTAAAACAATCTGCCAATGGAACTAGAACTGGGTTGCTAGGTAACGGGCTGGGCTTGGCTGGCGTTGCTAGGTAACGGGCTGGGCTTGGCTGGGGTTGCTAGGTAACGGCACAGCTCTCTGCAAAAATCTGCCAATGGAACCAGAACAGTTTACTTAAAACAAGCTTGCATTTCTTGCTGAAAAGTTACTTATGTGATTTTTGTCTTATTTCAAGTGTGTGAATATATCTGCAAAAATAAGAGCCTGTTTTAAGTCAATAATCCCTTAATATTGATTATTTCACTACAAATATGGGGGAATATCTTATAAGAATTAATCTGCCAATGGAACAAGTATGTTTTCATCAATATTATTAAAACAAGTTCCCACATCTTGCACTAAGATAATTTCACTAGAACATAAACCAAAATACTTAGTAATATTTTGTTTTTTTTTCCAGTGTTAACACTGCAACTAGAAGACATTTTGAATTATCTATAATAAACAAAACGTACAATTTAATATGAAGTCATTCATATTCCAAAAGGACAAGCTGAAACCAAAACACTAGACTGAAGATTTTATCAGTACCAGTATTTTGTAGAAAGAGAAAAGAGGAAGGTTGTTTTTTAATTTATCAAGTGATTAATTGATTTGATTTTGGGGACTGTTTTGTTACTGTAGTGCGCATCATTTTTATTTATTTATTTTTAGTAATGAAGGCTCCATCCGAATGAAAATGAACCGTTGGAATAATTCGTTTCTGGCCTCTAGAAATGGCATCGTGACGCCAGTCGGTGTCTCCTGGTCAGTGTTGACCTCCATAGTGAGGTAATAAAAATCTGGCCTCCCACCGACCCGTCGGTTTCATTCCCCCGATCCGAGGCCAGCTCTTTTTAAGTTCACCTGAACAGCTGCAGCAGGGATACTGAAACTAGATTTCCCTGCTCATGTAGCGCTGGCTGGCTCTCAGACCTCCATACAATCGCAAACACTCAGCGAACAAACACACAACAGACGGCGAAGGGTCAGCAGAGCTGAGGGAACATTAAGCCGTTCATAACAGGAATGTCTGACACATTATTGGGTCATTTGATGCCGATGGTGACGCGTTGCCTCTGGTGACGAACAGAAAGTCTGGAGATGTTTTTTTGAAATGTGAGGAGTTGCTTCTTAGTTTCCTACGAGTTTCTGCTTCTCCTCTGTTTTCTAATACTTATTTTTTTATTTATTTTTTATTTTTTTAAACTTGCTGGACTCTCAAATGTCACTTGTAGAAATTTGTATTGGAGGGCAGGTTAAAGTTGCTTCGCTAAACCTTTTAATCACAAACAAATTAGTCGTACAATACATTAAAATTAGCTCAGTATTTTCCATTTGCATGATTTATTGTTTTTCTCTTACTACAAAAAGCTTCAGTTTGGTGTTTTGGTCTCAACTAGCTCTTGTTTTTGAAGGATAACTTTGTTTACATGGACTTTATAATTCATTTTATTAGTCGTGTCTGTTTTGTTTATTTATTTTGCATATTTAACATATCTTCCAGTTCTGTTCATTGATCTTTAGGAATGTGTTCTTGCATTTTTCATGAAAATAGTCTCAAAACAACCATGTTATTTATCACAATAATTTCTGGGACAATTTATCATCCAGTAAAATCTGTTGTTGTGACAGACCGTAGGTCTTTGAATCAATTGAGTATATGTATAAATGCTGCTTTGGAAATATTTTTTCTTCGTAAATATGTTGAACTTTTTGCCGTTTGACACCTGGTCGATTCACTGAACTCTCTACAGGTCAGAGGTCAGGAGTTGAATCTGTTTCCAGATGTCGATCTCCAGAGATCAGTTGCTCGAGTTGTTTTCATCCCTTATCAGCATCTCTTTGACGCCATGTGACCCGGTTGATTGCTGCTGATGAGCTTTGTTACACCGAGCCAAACTATTTCAAGCTCATCAGACGGCGGGTGAATTTGCATCTTTAAGATTTTTCCAGAGCGTGAAATCTTGGCCCGAGGCCGAGACGCGCTCGCCAACGCCCCACGTTCAACGGAGAACGCTGGTTGTTCTCAGTGGACAAATGCCCAAAGAGCTGCGCAACATACATGCTACACACACACACACACACACACACACACACAGTGAGGGTCTCCCATAGCCTCAGTGCAGACAGTGAAGCTCTGTGAACTAAGATCTCCTTTGTTTCCCATGAGACAATAATGTGTCTGTTTTCTCCTCCCTCATTCCCCTTTCTCCCCTCGCCATACCTCGTCTCCAGGATGACCATCTGTGACCTCTACACGATGCCCCGCGTGGCCGAGCCCGTCTGGCTCACCATGATGTCCGGCGCGTCGGAGAAGAACCAGCTCTGCAGCCACTTCATGAGGGAGCTGGCCGTACTGATGGAGCAGGCCTCCAAAAACCAGTTGAGTGTCGTCTTTTGTCAAACACTGGAAAATCTAAGCTATTATTTAAACAAAACAAAAAAAAAACTAAATCCTTCCTCAAATCGCAACAAGAAAGGACGCCCGTTGTCTAAAATGTTTCACATTTCTGCATCTGTGCTGGTTTGTTACTTCAGGGTGCAGAGAAATGCTTGCAGATCGACACACACTGTTCATTCTCTTCCCAACAAAACTTACACACACACTGTGACAGCTTCAGCTTTACTCTGTTTCTGTCTTGGAAACAAAAAAACCAAATGAAGGGATCCCTGCCAGACTCGAGCTCCTTATTGTCACAGTGGCAAAGTCGAGTCGAGCTGCAGAGCATTTTGCGTGCATGAATCAGTGATTTGTTGAACATGTTCAAGACTTTTTAAATGATTTTTCCTGCCTGATCTAAATATACTTAAGTAAACTTCTTAATTAGAGGCAGTAATTTCTTGATTTTTACCCAGAGAAAATTCAGAACGTGCTTTATTCATCAAGATTGTGAGCAGAAATGAAGGAATTTTACAAGTATATGCAGCCAATTTCATTTTTTGTATAAGAAAAATCCAGTTTTTCAATCATTTTTTTCCTTATAAAAAGGATTTTAAACCACAAATTAACATTATAGTTCAGAATTTTAGTGCTTTATAAAAGTCCATGCATATTTATTTATAATCATTTACCTTTTCTTTACAAAAACAATGTAATTCATAAAGACTTCAGCTTAAGCTGATTAAAATCAAGTTAAAAAGAATATTTATTGTTTTTTGCAGAGGTTTATCTGGTTCCAGCTAACATTACTGAAAGATGAAACATAACAGGAAAGAGAACAGAGAGGATTTATTGTTCATTTTTAAAAGTAGTGTATTGACACTACATTTAGATGTTTTTAAACTCCTTCTATGTATCAAAGTATACACATTTAAGCTCAAAGTGTTAGAATTGCACCCTGTTGGGGGGGATGCATCTGCAGACTGAAGAAGGTGAGAAATCTTAGTTTTGACTCCATTAATCAACAGAAAAAACATCAGATTTATCAGCAGATCACCAATCAGAAGATGATCTGATTCAAAGTGAGTTTGTTTGACTCGCTTTGCGTTGGTGCAAACTAAGATTCCAAACCCCCACAGACTCATTAACTAAAATCCTAAAACGGCGTCTGGTCAGTAGCAGCTTATTTCCTAACAAGCATGACTTCATAGCCAGAGTTTCCATTTCTGCTGGTTACCGTGACATTCTCCAGGCTGCATCTTCATGCTGTTGACTGCAGGTTGCCATGGGAACTTGTGGTTGTACTCATCGTGCGGGATTCTGTCGGTAAGCCCTGTGACTGACGTGGCTGACGGCCGCCGCTTTTGTTCTGGCACGTGATGGAACCGGGCTTCCATTATTGTTATTAGTGTTGCAGCTTTGAGTCATGAGACAGGAAGGGAAGTAGACGCTCCGCTGTGAGGTAGAAATGAGAAGTGAATCACGAGAATCGAGTGTGTTCATGTGTGTTTCTGCTCTGACAAGGTGGTTTGCTCGGAAAGGGAAAAGTGCGGTCAAATGTAGCAACAGGAAATTTGGTTTTACCCGAATAAGGTCGGGAGGAAACATCCTTTCTGAACGCTCTTTTGTGCCGTTTCCCAGGTTCCTTCCTGCGTTACTAACAGCCATCCTGACCAATCATCTGGCCTGGGTGCCCACCGTCATGCCCAATGGGCAGCCGCCAATTAAGATCTTCCTGGAGAAGCACTCCTCACAGAGCGTAGACATGCTGGCAAAGACGCATCCCTACAACCCCCTCTGGGCACAGCTTGGTGAGACTGACACACACACTCACACACACACACAGAGATATCTAAAGAGAGAGATAATAACTTTATTCTGTCAAGGCTCTATATGTCAACTTCCATAAAGTTCATAAACTTGAATTAAGATCATCTTCCCCACATAAAGACATTTTAAAATTGTGTAGCCATATTTAATGTTTTATAAAAGCATACAAACACTGGAATACATCAACAATTTTAAATTAAGGCTGCAATCATCCAGTTGTTTAACAATAATAATAATAATAATATGTGGATCTTTAGATGTGTTTTAATAATTAATGTGGAAGATTCTTATGTTGTTTTAAAGCAGTTTTTGTTAAATTTCCTTAAAGCAGCAGCAAATCCATTTGGGTTTTCAAAACGTGACAATGCTGACACCTACTGCCGAACTGTAGAAACTGCAGCTTAGTTAATTTAATTTCCATCTTTAAGAAAGAGCCCAAGTCGAGGCAAATACTTTTTTGCACATAATAACATCTGGAGTTATCCAGAATAAGGTTAAACAATAAAATAAGTTTAAAAAAAAAGTCAATCAAGTTTATTTTTATAGCACATTTCAGCAGCAAGGCAGTTCAAGGATTAAAAAACCCATCGAGATTAAAAACCTCTTTTTCAAGGAAATCCTTTCCAACAAATGCAAGACAGAAAAATAAACAGTTTTAAAAAGGTGTTTTATAAGATAAAACAGAAAAATAAAAAGTCACAAAAACAACATGCAGTCACCGATTGCAAAACCAGAAACAAACATTACATTTTGACAAGTGACTTCATCAAATATGTTGATCAATGTTTCATTTATTATGTTTCAAAACCCACTATAACCAGTCTAGATTTAAATGAACTCGGTGTTTCGGCTGTTTTTCAGTTTTCTGAAGTTTATTCCAGATTCATGGTGCATAGAAGCTGAATGCTTCTTCTCTGTTTGGAGCCGAGAGATCTGGAACATTGGTCCAACAGCAGCAGATCTTTAATCTATAATTCAGTGATTTATAAACTACTAGCAGTTTAAAGTCTCTCAGTGATGGACTGAAGAACTTGGTGGTGTAGAACTAGATAGTGTAGAACCGGGTGGTGTTTCTACCCTCCTGGTACTGAACTCCAGCTGCAGCTTCTGGATCGTTGGTTTGTCTCTCTGACCTGCTGCAGGAACCAAAGTTTCTCTGGTCTCAGACTTTAGTCCTCTGGTCCTGAAATGTTCTGCAGCTGCTAGAAGGTCCACTGTGGAACCAAAGGGTCAGGGCAGAGGTCAGCCTGATGTCTGGTTTGCAGCTGTAACAGCTGAAGCTGTGCGTTATCTCTAGATCTATAGCTCTAGATCGTTCCTCTTCCCTCCATTTTGTTCAGTTAATCAACGTGGCTAAAGATAAACACCTGGATGAGTTTCTCTGGATCTTATCCTGGACGAGTTGGTTGATTGAATCTGTAAGCAAAGCATTCTTGATGCTGTTTTGAAGTAGTCCCTCTCTTATTTTGTAGGGGACCTATACGGGGCCATCGGGTCTCCGGTGCGGCTGTCGAGGACGGTGGTAGTCGGGCGCAGACAGGATCTGGTCCAGAGGCTCCTCTACGTTCTCACGTACTTCATCCGCTGCTCGGAGCTGCTGGAGACCCACATGCTGGACAGCGCCGAGGACGAGGCCATCGTCATGCCCGGCTCGCTTATCACCACTTCCCTTAGAAAAGGGGAGGTGGAGGAGTCGGACTACGTTCTGGTTACCGTCCACAAGCCCAGCGGGGACTACCTGTCCCAAGGAGCCCACAGCCAGCAGACGGAGGCCGAGGACAGCAGCTACCGCTCAGACAACAGCCTGCAGAGCAGCACGTACACCGACATGGAGGTGGAGCACAGCGACCCGCCCAAAGAGGAAGACGAGGAGGAAGAGGACGAGGAGGACAGCAATGTGAGCCAAGGGTCCAGGAGTAGTGTGCTTCAGTCGAGAACCATCGAGGCCACGATTTCCCAAATCAGAGCCGCGGCGGTCGCAGAGGCCGGAGAGCTGCAGAGGGAATCGTGCGACGTCCCGGTGGAAACGGTGCTGCGACTCGGCGCCGCCTCCCCCAGGAAGCAGGCCTCTGTCCTGGAGGCTCGCACCAAGGGAGACCTCAAACTTCCTGATTCAGCCTCACCCACAGAGCTTGCATCAAGTTTGTCTCTCTCTTCTGTCACTGCAGACTGTAGAAACTCAGCTGAAGCTGAGACGGAAGGAGTCCTGGCCAGCAAAATGCAGGGTCTCTGGCCTTCAGGGGCCACTTATGAGAAGAAGCCCCCTGATAAGACCTCTGCTGTTCCAGTACCTGTATTACCTGGAAGTACTATGACATTACCAATGGTCCTGGCTGAGGAAGAGGGGCCAGCAAACAAAGTGACTTTCCTTATCGGAGACTCCTTGTCTCCCGAGTCGGACACAGAGAGTCAGAGGCGGAAGATGAAGGCGGAAATCAAAAAACACAAGCAATACCTGCATTCGAAGACCATCGGCACCGGTGCAGTTGAGGACCAAACCAATCAGACCAAGGCAACTCCAGCTCTGCAGCGGGTGTCCAGCACCATCCCCCAGTGGAGCAGCAAATGCTCAGACTATTGCAGCGAGTATTTTGGTTCGGAGAACGAGGAGACGAGGACGTTGCGCAACCAGGAGGCAACCACGGACAATATGCACAAACATTTACTGAATCCGTCTGGGATTCCTCCGCTTCATGAACTCAGTTTTCAAAATGCACTAAGTAGTCGGAGTTTGGACACGACTTTGGGCTCCAGCAGGAAGCGGGACACTTCTTCTTCTTCTTCTGCCTCTGCTCAGAGGAGGTGCAGGTGTAGTTCCACAGACTCGTCCGACGCCTGCTGCTGCAGAAGCTGTCCTGCAGAACACGACAAAGATCCACCGCCGTGTGCCGCTCTCCGCCAGGAGGGAAACGACGGCAACAGGGACCAAAAGTACCAGGCGGCCTCCGTCAACGACTGGGAGATACCGCGCAACGAGAGCTCGGACAGCGCGCTCGGAGACAGCGAGAGCGAAGAGACGGAGGACTGGCAGGAGGAGGTGCTGGTTCCCTTCCCGGGGTGAGTCCGACAAACTCCTTCTGTTTTCGCTCCAATCAGCTCAAACAGAAGCATAGATTTACATTCTTACTGTATATTTTGGTTTCTGCAGGGCAAAATTAGTGGAGAACTACTCCAAGCCGACCATTGCCAATTTCGGTCGGTCTCTGTTCGGAGGGTACTGCCCCGCCTACGTTCCAGACTTTGTTCTGCACGGCATCCCGAGCGACGAGAAGCTGCGGCAAAACCTCGTGTCAGAGTTGAACCACGCTGTTCAGGTAAACGTCAAAAAAAAAAAAAAAAATCGTTTCCATAAATCTGTGCAGATGTTTCTCCTGAAAAACCGCGACAATAAATTGTCCCAGAAGAACAAACCCAGTTGTATTTGTTTAGCTAATTATTTTTATACATTTATTGGTTATTGTGACGGTCTACATGACTGCATGGATGTTTAAAGAAATGCTGCAAATTAAGAATGAATGTTTCTTTCTTTAGTTAACTATTGAAGGATCTCGTTGTAGCCTTTTGATAAAATCCTGTTTGTCCTGTGCAGCATCCTGTGTTGGACGAGCCTATTGCCGAGGCCGTCTGCATTATCGCAGACACGGACAAGTGGACGGTCCAGGTGGCCAGCAGCCAGAGGAGAGTCACCGACGTTACCAAGCTGGGAAAAGAGGTTCTGGTGTCCAGCCTGGTTTCCAACATCCTGCAGTCCACCCACCAGCTCTACAAGCTCAACCTTTCGCCTAACTTTGTACGTCACAACATTCAGGTTTCCTTTTATCGAATATTACTCCTGTTTTCTAATTGCTGCGTTCCTCCTCCAGTGTATAATGCATCTTGAAGATCGCCTGCAGGAGATTTATTTCAAGAGTAAAATGCTTGCGGAGTATTTGAAGGGCCAGACGAGAGTCCATGTGAAAGAGCTGGGCATGGTGTTGGGGTAAGCACTGGTTTCCCGCTTCCCTCCACTGCAGAGTTCCCAAAAATTATACAACTACTTCAACATATTTCACTTAAAAGTAAAACGTGGCAAGAAATCACTCAAGTAAGAGTAAAATGGTATTTGGGAAAAAGTTTACTTCTTCCCAAATCAAAAAAACTGCACCCAAAATATAAAGTTTAAAATTGTGTATAAATGTTTCCAAATCAGTTTCTTTCAATAAAAAAACTTTAATTAAAAACTGCAGGTGTGTCTGCATCTGGAAAACTTTTGGTTAAAACATGTTTGTTTTTCATCCAGTGGATAGAAAATCCATAAATTTACTCAAGTAAGAGTAGAGATGCTTCATAACAAAATTACTCCAGTAAAAGTAGAAAGTATCCGTCCAAGAAATTACTCAAGAGTAAAAAAGTATTTGGTAAAAAGACTTCTCAAGTACTGATCATTTAATATTTAAAAAATACATCATTAGACTGAGCAAAATGTAAAGTTGTGTGAAAATGGTGGTGTTTTAAGGATGAAATGCATATAAGTAGTAAAAAAATAAAATTTGGTGCAGCTTTGCATTAAAAGTGTCATTATTTACCGACTGGCTCTTCGTTTGTCTCATATTTTGCCTCCTGTTTGCAGGATTGAGTCCAGCGACCTGCCCCTGCTGGCGGCCGTGGCCAGCACTCACTCCCCTTACGTCGCCCAGATCTTACTATGAGACTTCTTCTGGATTTGGGTGAACGGAACAGTCAGCTGGACAAACTTCGGTCCTCAAACAGCCGTCCATGCCCGCCCGCTAACCCGGTCAGCTCTGCTGCACGTCACGTCGCCACAAACGCGGGACGACGACGCAGTGTGGATGTTTGACCACGTGGCGGCGGCAGAGAGTTAAAATGGAGCAGGTGACTGAATGTTCATTTTAAAACTCTTAACTGTTTTGGAAGCAAAAGCCAAAGACTACAAATTTATCCAAGTGAAATCTAAATTTGAAGACGCCTACACCGTGCTTTGAAATCATTTTTAATTAACTCCACTGCTTTCATTTCCTGTACAATCTTAAACGTGGCACTATGAAGTTGAACTTAAAGCTAATTTTCCCTGGTTGCCATGTTTGTCTCATTTTCATGTTTTTGTTTACAAGTTCTTCATTTGAATGATTTTAATGGTTTTGCAACAAGAGATGCCCCCTCTGCCTTAAAATAACCCCACTTTTTTTTCTTTTAGTCATATTCAAGTAAATCAGTTTATTATTATTATTATTATTATTATTATTATTACAAAGAAGTAAAACGTATATTTGAATTTGCTAAAAGTGCTTTGATGCTATTATCCAAGGTACATCACTACCTCAGATCTTATGGGCAGTGGCTGATTTACAGTTGCCCCACAGAAAACCGTGAGGTAAACTTTATTATAAATTTTAATCAAAGGAATGTTGACTGTGTAGACTATATGCTGTGTTCTTTAAAATAAAAAGGGAAGGCTGAATAAATGTATTTTTGCATCTCAAAGTGACTGAGAAGGGGCCCTTTATACTGTGGAAAAGCGAAAACCTCCATTGTCTGTTTTCCAACCAAAATGCTGAAGTATTTTCAAACTTTTCTATATACGTCACCTTTTATTTCTTATGTTTACTACTTTAGGACAGGACTAGTGTATAACGAGTGTATATGGACTGGTTCACACTATTTTCAGTTTTCTTTTCTTAACAGTTTTACACAGAATAAGAAAAACTACAGCAGGATTTAGTGGCAGATTTGCACTACTGTCAGTTGCACCTCTGCTTGCACATAAAGTAAAACCTGCTGCAGGAAAAACAGAAGTTTCCTAATTTGCAACATTTTCTGTTCCTTTTGACTCTAAAAATGCAGAAATGGAAGGTTTTGCCATCGTCCTGTGCTGCTTTTAAAACGGCTTCTTCTGGATCATGTCATAAATCAACTTTAATACAAAACTTCTTATTGCCTTTTTTTTTTTTAGAGATAAAGCAGCTGTGATCCTGAATAGTGGACAGTGGTTCTCAGTTTGCTCATCCAAGTTGCACCCTGAATATAATCCAAGTCTTAATGGAGAAAGGGCACGAATGTTTCTTTTTGCTGTTGGTTAATAAATGCTTCTGTGTATTAAAGATGCTTCACTATATCAGCCGACCTTAAACAAGATGGCTATCGTAGATTTATATCTCTGCTTTTCCTTCTTTGTACATGAGTAAGTTATTTAGTTGCCCCTATGTGTAATGGGTTGTGTAAACTGTACATTCTTGTTTTTGTTTTTTTCATGTATTTGTACAGAATGTCTTTTATGAATCGTCACCTTCAACAATTTTTTTTTTTTTCCCAATTTTCTGGGAATGTTGTGCAATAAAAATGCTGAGAATTTCAGATTCTGAAAGTTTTTTTCTTTCACCAAGAAAGTTGGTTTCATTTCTGGAACAACGAAGGAGACAAACAAAAAATTTTAAACAGATTTTATTATATATATTTGTTTTGTTAATATTGTTTCTACACGTTTACAATAATTGAGAAAAGAGTTGCATAATTTTAGAATTATTAGAATTGGAAATGTTTTTATTCATCTGTCCCACCACTTTGGTCAGTCTTTTACTTTTTAACCATCCATCAGTCCATCATTTTCCCCTCGTTATTTAAATTTTCTCTTCTTCCATCAGTTTATCCATAAATCTGATTGGTCATGCATTAATTTCCTCCAGTCATTTGTTATTTCATCCAATTTTTTCTTTCTGTCCAGTTTCCATACCACCTTTTCCTTTCTGCTTCTGTATGCGCTTTTATATTTAAAAAAAATAACTAAACCTGGACTGCCAACTTTAAAAAATTCAGCCCAGAAATTTAAAACATGAAACATGTGAGAGAGCCTAAAAGAAAAGAAACTCTTGTTCTCTTGATAGGCGGCAGCTAAACCACATCTGGACCACACATTTTTACTTTTCCCCACCTTTAAATTCATCACTGGTCCTCAGCTCCACCCGACGGAAAGAAAAACGAACACAAACACACTTATGCAATAAAAGAAGAAAGAAAGGGAGGAAAGTTCAAGGCTCAGAGTAACAGAAGAGCAGCTGTGGGTCAACTGCCTTCAGGCTTTGTGGTAAAATCAAGCTGTTATTCTGCTAAACTTTAAAATAAATGTACAGTTTCTTGTTTTTTTTATTTTATTTGTATTTTGTTTATAAAAGAAACTTTTTAATCAGTTTAATTTGATGTATTATGCTGAAAAGTAATGCTACATTTATTAACGGACATACGTTTATATAAAAAAATATTCATCAATAAAACTGTGTGACACTTAAAATCTGTAATTTTGAAACCACCATTATAGTAGCAATCTGATTTTAAAACTTTTAATTTGTCTATTTTGTTTTTCCTTATAAAACACTTAACAGCAGCATTGAGAGTTGCTTACAAGAAACATTTAGGTTTCCATTTATTTATATTTATTCCGAACTGGCTTTTAAAAACAAGAAAACAAGTAATAAAGTAGGAGAAGAAAAAACGTGCTTACGTAACCAAGAACAAAATAATTAGCTTACCACTACTTTTGTATTTCAAACGGAGTCGGAATTGAACAATTATTTAATCTTTAATTAAATGCATCACGTACCGGCTCAGCATTTAACAATAGGACATAAAATATTAAGTTATGTATTTTTCGTAGAAGTAGTGAACTGAGAATTGAAATTACAATAATAGATGGAAGTTATTTTAATCATAGATTTAATTCAGCCAAACTAACCAGGAATACGCTGAGAGTTTTGCTGCCTTCCATGACATTCCACAAACTGTGTATTTTCCAGTTTTTGTGCTGACGTCTGTGTTAGAAATGTAAGCTAGTTAGGGACACGTTTTAAACACATTGTGGAGGGCTGTATTTATTTCCACTAACAAATACACAATGACAATAAAACCAGCTTTGAAGTGTGGAATTTAACTGTAGGATTTTATAAGATCCAACATTTTATAAGACGAAACTCAAATCGGGCTCTGAATGTTCTACAATCACCCGGGTGTTTATTTTCCGACCGCCGTGAACGCAGCACCACTAACAGATGTCGTCAACTCTTGGCTCTGCTGGAGGAGGGATCAAAAAAAAAAAAAAAAAAAAAATCTGAACTCCTGGATATGACTGACGCTGGCTTCCGAAGTGGAGTTTACTTTTTTACCCAAAATGTGCCGAAAACAAGCGAACAGGTCACACACACGTTAGTTCCTGTCACACTTTAATGGCGTTTTCTAGTTTTCGTACGCGTGGGGACAGCGAGTTAGCTGAAAGTGAAGTTTTTTTCCTTCTCTTCAGGAGAAGAAGGAGTTCCCGGTCGGTTCGTTTGGATTAAACTCCATCCACGCTCGGCTGGACGACCACGATATCCATGAGGATGTGATTTATTTTTTGTTCGGTTCGGCTAAGGAGCAGCCAGGAGGCAAGAAGTGATATCATAAAGGAGTAAAGAAATAAGACAAAACCTGAAGAGGGTTTGAACCGAAGTTATGAAAATGACCGGAGCCATGGAAACTTCTTTTAAGCTGGCTTTAAAGAAGCCGCCCCCCTTCCGGACGGCAGAGGTAAATAAAACCATCCTATCTTCTTTTTTTTTTAGGGGAAAATTAGCAATTCCTTGCTAAAGTTAGTTAAAATGACATATATTAGCCCCACTTTAGAGGGGGAATAAGGGGAAACCCTTCCTTATTTCTGCTTTCTGTGGAGTTTCACTGAACCGAGTCGATAATGAGTTTCTTGCGGCTTAAATTACCCGTTTAATTAGAACTTATCACCAGAATCAAATGCTAATAGGTGAGGGGACAACATACGGTACACCATGCAGAACCACGAGTCTGTAAAACAGAAAGGCGTGGAAACGGTGCGTGTTTTTCTGACACCCTTTGAGTTGTTTGTACTTTAAATTCAGTGCAGAAATGGCAAAAGGAAAAAGGCATGTGACCAGAGAATAAGAGGGTCCAATCTAAATAAATTTTCTGTAAAACAATTCATCTTTGAAATTGTGTCTTTTAAAAAAAAAGTTCATATTAATTAATAAAGTTACTATTATTTATGTTGCCAGAAAATTATTGACATTTCATCTATTTCAGTACCTCAGTTAATAACACTAAAAACTTTTTTAAACACAGATATGTGTTATATAAAACGATATATTGTCTCAGAAGTTATTGCAATAAATGATAATATTGTTGTTTTGTTACCATTTCAGGTAATATAATGACATAATGATGCAAGAACACATTATCAAAGATAAATAATGTTTACATTTAACGCTGGGACTAGAAGATGTTTCAAATATTCAAAATAAACAAAACAACAAAAATAATTATAGAGTCTTTGTAAACAACATTTTCCTCCAAAAAATGGTCTAGTTGAGATTAGACTTGTCACAATAATTAATAAATCAATTAATTGCATGATAAATTAAGCTCAATAATTTACAATTGCATGATTTATCGTTTTTGTCTTTTCAATTTTTCTAAAACAAAACTGGATGATTAAACAAAACTAATTCATTTTAATTGGTGTTTCTGTTTATTTATGTATTCAAAATGTCTTCCAGCTCCAGTGGTAAATGCTCATTAGAATTTATGCCATTAAACTATTTAAAAATGGTTCTAAAACAACAACATTATCGTTTATCAAATTAATGAGCTTTGGAACATTTAGGGAAAAGTATTTTTTGTTAAACAGATGAAGGACATATTCCACGTTTAAATTAGCAGAACGGACTTTTGTTCAGGTCTATTTCAGAGGATTTGGTTGTTTGGGAAAATCCGTCTTTATTACACGTCTGCCTTGCTGAAGCCCAACCTGACGTCACAGCTTCTCCTCTCAGGCTCCTGCTTTACCCTCAGGATGCAGTTTGTGTAAACCCTAAGCAAGGGTGACGCCAGTAAAATGTGCTCATTTCTTCGTTCCCATCCTCCTCTTCGTCCTCCTCCTCCTCCTCCCTTTCATGAAGCTGGGGAAACACAGCTGGCCTGTCAGTTCTTCGGTTACACTCCCTGCCCCAAAAATAGCTCCCGCTGTACTCCCATCCATGTTCGACTGCTGGCAGCCGTTTTGGGCGCGCACTTTTTCAGTCGGCTACCAGAAAAAGGAAAACCGTTTCTGAGAAGTTTTCCTTGTCTGATGTTTGTTTGGGTGTAAATTGGCTCCTTTAGCACCTTTACAGAGAGGCTTTTGTGCAAATCATAACAGCCATGTTTTGTTCACAAACATGAGACACACAGAAGATTGTAGACCACATCATCAGAGTCTAGAGGGTCACATCTATGTATAAACATAGATGTGGCCCTATGTTTACATATTTTACTCAGATTTATCAAAATTTCCATCCATCCATCCATTTTCTTCCACTTATCCGGGGTCGGGTCGCGGGGGCAGCAGCTTCAGAAGGGAGGCCCAGACTTCCCTCTCCCCAGCCACTTCTTCCAGCTCCTCCGGGGGAATCCCAAGGCGTTCCCAGGCCAGCCGAGAGACATCGTCCCTCCAGCGTGTCCTGGGTCTCCCCTCCTCCCGGTGGGACCTGAACTCCTCACCAGGGAGGCGTCCAGGAGGCGTCCTGACCAGATGCCCGAGCCTCAACTGGCTCCTCTCGACGTGGAGGAGCAGCGGCTCTACTCTGAGTGCCTCCCGGATGACCGAGCTTCTCTCTCTAAGGGAGAGCCCAGCCACCCTGCGGAGGAAACCCATCTCGGCCGCTTGTACCCGTGATCTCGTTCTTTCGGTCATGACCCAAAGCTCATGACCATAGATGAGGGTGGGAACGTAGATCGACCGGTAAATCGAGAGCTTTGCTTTTTGGCTCAGCTCTCTCTTCACCATGACGGACCGGTACAGCGCCCGCTTCACGGCAGACGCTGCCCCAATCCGCCTGTCGATCTCCCGCTCCCTTCTTCCCTCATTTGTGAACAAGATCCCCAGATACTTAAACTCCTTCACTTGAGGCAGGACGACCCCCCTGACCCGGAGAAGTCAAAATTTCTCTTCAGTAATTTTGTTATAATTGGCAGCTGACGAGGAACTGTAATCTGTAATCAATCTGCGTACATTTACTTTAAAATGTATTTTTCCCCCAATTCAAAAAGACTAAGGTGTGTTACCGTTAACTATGTTCTCTTGAAGCCTAAATTACATCAATAAGTTCCTCCAGTTTTCCACAAACTCACACAAAATCAACAAATCTCCACATTTTTTCTGATTTTACTGCAGTTTTCTTTCTCAAAATTGGTCAAAAGCTTTGTGTTGAATTGGCTGCTGACTCAGCCTCAGTTACAGTCCGTGATCGATACGGCGAGTGATAAAAAGTCAGAGCAACTATTGGTGAAATTTGGTCAAAATGTCCAGATCTTTTGTAACAAAGTCATTCATTCCTCAAATAGCCACTTCACTCAGTGACAGCACCCACACTGAGGAGTGTTGTTATCAGATCGGCCTGATTTGGTGGATCTATTGATCAGATAAAGATTGACTAATCACCACTTTGCTTCAGTACATCTGGAACTGGAAACCGTGGATTTCTTGGTGTTTGTTTGGTTCACACTCTTGCAAAAAAATAAAAAATAAAATGAACATTTAACTTAGGTCTGCATAATGTAACATATTGCTATTACTGTATCTCTGTGTGCATTACTGATTGATGTGTGTTACCTCTTTAAAATAATGTTGGATGAAGTTTTACTGCATCCAAGAAAGTATTGATTGAAAGTATCGTACAACATGCACTCCAAGTCTATTTCATAATACAATATTAATGATTTGCATGATCTGTTTTCCTGGAAAAGTCCAGAGTTGTTCTTATTTTCTCCTGTGTTTTTGAACCAACCGCTGTGCAGTTTGGTACGTCACAGGATATTTGTAAAGAGCTTGAAGTAGAAGCTAAAAAATACTTTTTTCTAAAGTTTCTACATGCATTATGTCAACTTAACAGACGTCAGTCTGCTGTTATTTAAAGTTTCTCTTCAGTAATTTTGTTATAATTGGCAGCTGACGAGTAACTGTAATCTGTAATCAATCTGCGTACATTTACTTTAAAATATATTTTTCCCCCAATTCAATTAGACTAAAGGTGTGTCACCATTAACTATGTGGAGGTCAAGTGTGCAGGATGTGAACCGGTGGAAAACGACAGAAAGCCAAGCTGGAATGGACAAGCCTTACATTTTATTTAGCAGAAGATACTTGAGATGGACGGGATCAAAGTACATCAGCTTTATGTTGACAGGAAGAAAACTGGAGCTCTGACAGAAAATATGAAACATGGAGGAGGGAGCGTTGGGTTTATTTCTGGGTTTCTTTGCTGCATTTGAAAGCATCGTCATCAGGTTAATGATTCAGTTCAGATCCAGACTCTAGGATGGCTGAGAGGAAAATTATTGACCTCTTTATGAAACAATGCACAGTTTTATAGTTCAAACACCAAATGCATCTTAATATTCATGGGTAGTTAATATCCTTGGATCTTCAGCGCCAGTGAAAACAAATGGTGCTCCTGGATTGGCTGTTTTGCAAATAGCATGTGTAACATTTTATTCTTATTTTATACAGAATATTTAGAATGTCTTCCAGTTTTCCAGGATTTAAAATGTATTGATCTTTGATTATGTGTTCCTTCATTATTATGCAGTTACTATTATACTACCTGAAAATGGCCTCAAATCATCAGCATTATCATTTGTAGCAATAACTTCAAGCAGAATTTGTTATCGTGACATTACTGGTTGTATTTCTTTGGGAAAAGTTGGAAAGAAAACTGAAAATAGGTGTAACTTAATTAAAATAAAGAGCAATTAAAATACTAGTCACGCCTTTGTTCCTGATTGGACCAGAGCGGTTGGTTCTGCGTCATGTGGCGCTTTTGGAAACTTTGTGCTGCAGGAAGTTGAGTCCGTCTCCCGCGCAGATGTTGAGCTCGGCGGGAAACCCGCCCTCATTTAGTGCTTCGTCAACTTTTCCCCGTCTCGCCCGGCCCTTCGCTCCCTGCTCAGCGTCCCCGTTGCCGTCCAGACGGCGTGGTGGTAACGGACGACGAATCTTGCCGGGGTGATTTACGGCGGTTTTCGACTGCGCCCAGCTGAGATTGGACTTTATGGGAATTCCAGCCATCTTGAAGCCGCAGGCTCTCCAGGGAAAGTGCGAGTGAAGGGGAGAGAGAGGGACTCTTAAGTGGCGACTTGCTGCTTTCGGAGCCAGAAGAAGAAGAAGAAGCGGACCAGTGTGATTATCTGCAGCGGCCAAAAACCGCATGCTGGCTTATCGGCAAATAACGAGATGCTGAAAGATGTTAGAGGGCAATGTTTGTTTGTCTGGTCTGTTTTTAAGAAAAACACACACACCTCTATGTGGAGAGGCAAAGAAAATACTAACAGGCCAATGAAAACCCAATGGGGCGACTCCAGTAAAATCCAACGACTCTTTATAAGTGTTTGAAAAATTATTTTATCCCAAAAGTTATTGTGATCAACACTTTCCTAAATGTCAATAAGCTTTAAATTCTAATGCACATGTAACACTGGAACTGGAAGACATTTTAAATATCCAAAATAAATAAACAAAACAACGGAAAATAAATTAAAAGTGAATTATGAAGCCTCTAAAAATAATTTAGAGCTAGTTGAGACAAAAACAGACTGAGGAGAGAAAACATAAATAAATAAATGATTCAAATGGAAATTATTGAGCTTGTTGTAATTTATCACCTGATTAATTGATATATTATACATCATCTTATTGTAACAGGCCTATTTGAGCATCACTTTGATTTTAAAGGAATGAACTGTACAACTAGCCAAAATATTTACATTTATATGTGGATTATATCTATATCGGTTTATATCGCTCAAACCTTATAATGTGATAAAAGTGGCTTTTATTACTGCAACTGAAATCCACTGAAATAATTTAATTTCTCTAATCTGCCTCGGCTATAATTAAGCAACTTGACGTTTGGTTGGTCACATTAATTGTCTGGTTTGTCTGTTTTTCTTGTTGCCAACTTGTAAAAAATGATAAACTGTACCAGCAGTTTAGTCGTTTGGTTTTCTTACACTTGATGAAACTTTTTAAATTACAACATAGAAGATAAACTCAGATTTAAAAAGAAGACACAACTTGGTTTTAAATCTTCATAACTCAACTTCAGTTGCTATTTTTTTAAATTTACGTCTCAAGTTTAGATTTAGTAACATATTTTCATATTAATAAAAATATGTTTCTTGCATTTAAATACTTCAGAAACATAAATTTTCTGTTGAAATATTAAACTGCAGCAACATAATTAGATGATTGAACATATGTTTGTTAAATAGCAAAACCAGAACATTATTAGTGAAGAAACACTTTAACACCTGGTTATTCTTTCGGCATCGTTTTTGTCTTTATTTAATCTGTAAAATAGGAATTATTAAATAAAAATGTTATGAAATGAAGTTGCACCGTTTCACTGTTCAAATGAAACCTGAAGGGAATTATTTCCTCCAGTTGGGTTCATACTAAAAACATTGTCACATGTTGGATTTTGCATATTTGGAAAACAATATTTGTTCACGTTGATGACGTAATTTCTCACCAACATTTGTAAAATCCTGAAAACGTAGCGGAGCAGTGAGTCGTTTTTTCAGGTTTAGTGTAATTTAGCTTTGATCCATGTGTTGAGACACATTTCCTTTCCTTGGGTTGAGCTGAACTGTCCTTTCTTGTTGTTGACTGCTTGAGTCAGAGGAAGCGGCTCTAAAAGGCACCGAAATCCTGTTTCATTTGCGTTTCCAACTGAATTATGCAGACATGGAGGATCACATTTTATGTGCAGCTCATTTTGTTGTCTGCTTTCTTTACATTTTACTTTGATTTATGCCTAACTGGGTTTAATGTGGCTCAGGGGCATTTTCTGTACAGAGTAGCAGCTGTACCTCTGCTGTGATTTATTAGCGACGAGAGCAACTGTAGGTGTTTGAATACTAGAAGCCAGTGGGAGAAAAGTGCCTCCCACTAGCAATTATGAAACTGGTATCTTCGTTTGTAGTTGTATTAGTCACGCAGGCTTTCCAGCTAATTTCCTTAAAACTTTGGTGGCTGCAGTGGCTTGTTGTTGTTGACTTTGTGGTTAACGTCACTGCTAATCTTTTAGCAGAAGAGCTAAACCTGCCGGTGTTTGTGATGGTAAACCCGGATGCATACAGAAAGCTGGTACTGCTAACTAATAAGAGAATCTCTCAACCAGGAAGTTGTTTGTCCAACAGAAGTGGTGCATTTCCAATACTTGGTGTTACCTAAAGCTGCCAATAATTAGGCAATAAAAGTAACGTATCCTTGATTTAAAAAAAGAAAAGTCTTCCTTTTAAAATGTAAGCAAACATGCATGTTCAAGCACAGTCAAGAAAAAACCAGTTAGTAGACCAGAAACACCAGACACAGCCCTCCAGGCTGCTCTCCTAAACTCGTTTTAGGTTACAGCTCACTCTACATTTAGGGCAGTTAGTGACACACAACCTATCCATCCATCCATCCATTTTCTTGCACCCTTTTTCCCTCAGTGGGGTCGGGAGGGGTGCTGGTGCCCATCTCCAGCTAACGTTCCGGGCGAGAGGCGGGGTCACCCTGGACAGGTCGCCAGTCTGTCGCAGGGCAACACAGAGACACACAACCATGCACACACACTCTCACACCTAGGGGCAATTTAGAGAGGCCAATTAACCTGACAGTCATGTTTTTGGACTGTGGGAGGAAACCGGAGTACCTGGAGAAAACCCACCATGCACAGGGAGAACATGCAAACTCCATGCAGAAAGACCGGGGCCGGGAATCGATCCCAGAACCTTCTTGCTGCAAGGCAACAGCTCTACCAACTGCGCCACTGTGCAGCCCGACACAGAACCTAATCTTTCACTATTAAAAAAGGCTCAATAATGGTGCAGATTGAGGTAGAGCAATGCATTAGAAGTCTGGAAAAGTCTTTAAACATGTTTTAAATTCTGGATACGTTTGGGAAAAGATGGACATCACAGAAAGCATTTTAAATATTCCTGGTTCCAAGTTATTCATCCTTACTACCTTTTACTCGCAAGTCTTGAAGTCAAAGTCCCCCATTTTGGGGCTTTGAAAATGAGAAAACATATTGTTTCATTTCCAAACACTAATAATACTAACTATATTCATTTAAAATTTTCTTACTTTTCTTACAGAATCTCTTTTCTGTAGTGTAAAAAATTAACCTGTAACAATAATAGCTAAATTTTTAAGGTAACTGGGACAAAACTTGTGCAAAGATGGGAAAAGATATTCAGTTTAATAATAAAGCAGTTGGCTCACAAAGACACTTATAAAAAGTGTCTATTATCCAGTTTTTAGTTCATGTATTCGTCTACCGTTAATTTACTGGATGAACTCTCACTTTGTCCAGCCTTTTATAGCTTTTGTGTCCATGTTGGCGATGGGATTTGGCTCCTTCATCGTACATTAACCCCAGCTATCTACCGCCACAATTACACTAAAGAACATTGATCCGCCGAAAAACGATAAAAACCCAGACATTATCATCAACCAATAAAATCTCCCCGGAATAAACTTAAAAATTGGATTATCCTGCTACTTAGCGCTTAGCAACAACTCACAGGTGCAACATAATCAATCACCTGGCTGGAACACATATGATTTAAGGAAGCTTCGAGGCAGATAATCGAGGTACTCGAATCGTTCAGGGAATCGTTACAGTTCAAACATCAAAACTTCAGCCGCCGCATCATTGACCTTTGTCTTGTTTTCTGACATCCATGAAATTAAGTTTGTGATTGTTGCTGCATGATTGCTGCTCACTCGCAGCATGTGAGAGCGTTGTGGTTGACGGTTTGAGAGATGTAAGTTAGTTTCCCATGTGACGGTGTTATTATTGGCAGTGTGAAGGTAACCCATTGTGGTGTCCCCAACAACTGTTGGTTCAAGTGACGATACAGACGAATTACTCTGCAAGTCAAGTACCCAACAGTGGCTTTTCATAAAAATAAAGACAATCTTAAGGAGCAACAAATGTAGGATGTTTTATATGAAAGTAAAAAGTTTGTTTTTAGTTCATCACCTGGTTGGAGCCCCAGTGGTTTCAACATATGTTGATGTGAAACTGAACTGGTGACACATCCTGCCACAGTGGCACACTGTTAACCTCATGACACTGCTGGGAACAGACAAAAACATCGAATATGGTTCATGTTGTGGGGGAAGTAATCAGCTTCATCTCTGCAAAGGTGTAGAAAAAGTCCAAAGACGCAAAATAGAAATGATACATCATACAGAACCTGCAAGAGAGACGTGTAACTATTGGTGCACAAAACCAGATCAGAAGCTGAAAAAAGGTTGTGCGGTAGAGATAAATGGTTTCATAATGAAGCAGGCTGTCGTAAAAATCCTTCCACCCCGTAAAACAAATGGTTGCTGCACGGGGAAATGAGTCGGCAACAAGTTGCTGCTTTTCCAGAGCTGATTCAGAGCAACACAGATGACGGGCTTGAAAACTCGAAGGCTGAGAGCACGAGGGTGTGTTTTTACAGAAACCTGTGGTGATATGTAACCTGACCCTGGAAGTGTAGTTGGAGTAAGACGTCGTATTTCCAGAAGAATTTGTGTTGCAGCAAAATCACAATATTATACGTACGCCCACTTACCCTCAGAAACAATCCAATTAGTTGAAGATCATAAAAACTCAGGTTAATATTCAGTTTTTCCGATGTCGTTGTTTTATCCATAAGGTTGATGGAAATTGTAACATTTTGCAAAAAAAAAAAAAAAAAGTTTTAAGTCTTGTTTGTGGTAGTTTTTGACTTTTCAGAAAAATTTAATGTGCAAAATGTCAGACGGAAACACGTAATATGTTCTGACGTAGCAAACTTTACCATCCACCGGTGAACTCTCCGTTTTTCTGAGATGTGTGGTCCATGCTAGTTTGAAAAGTAATTACACTTTATGATTTAACGTCACATATTTGGCTTATTCGTGGACTAGTTTATGGTTCAAGGCGATAGTCAGTTACTTATGAGGCAGGATCTGAACTCGGTATCATAAAATCAAAACCTTGACTTGAGCAGCATGCGTGACAGCAGTTGTTAAAAAAAAATTAGCTAATAATTAACCAGACCGAAGGCATGATGTCCTTCCTTCAACTTCTGTGGCTTCGGCCCAACAAAAGTCGGATTAGTATGGATAGAAACTGATTTCCAGTTTTCTTCAAAGTCTGTTGATTAAAGAAAAGTCAATTGTTCAAAGCTATAAACGGTTTTAAACACTTCTTAACTCATTTGCGTGAACTTGGGTGTAATTCAAATCCATCATCGATCATCAAAGAAAACATGAGTCCATCAAAAAGTGAAATAATTACAAGTTTATTTACGCATTAAAGCATATTTTCTAACCCTCAAGTATTTCACCTGTTGGCCATCAATCAGAGGAAATTGCCCAACAGATTGGCTCATCATTGGTCAATGTACTTTACAGTGGAGTCAGAAAAATGAGTCACTTTAAGGGGAGTAGCAGCCAGACGAGCATCTGGTTCTGCGTTTGATTATTTTCATACACACAGTATGAGTGTTTTTAATTTTAGCTCTTGTGAACAGTTGCTGCCAACAAGCACTGCAGATGTTAATAAAAAGCACATCTGCACCTTGTGCCAGCACATTTCTCAGTGTCTGAGCCAAAGCAGCAGATAGCTACAAACATCGTCAGGTTGAGGCTTATTCTCTAAAGCATGGTGTAAATGTAGCGCAACCGAACGCACCCACGCTGAAAACATGCGCAGATACGCCAGAAAAAACATCAACAACGAAAAGCGTGCCGAAAACTGGGAGCAAAAGACATCAGAGTCTGAAATTAATGGGAACAATAAAGTGTGTGTGTAAGAGGGAAAGCCTGTGTGTTTGTGTTTGACTCGGGGAGTAAACGTAGCCTTCTCCTGACCCGGCTCTCTGAAAGCTTCAGTCTGGGATCCAATAAAGATCCTTCCCGACTCGAGGAGCGGGGCTGGAGAGGCTGAAGGACTGGGGAGGCTTGGGGAGTTTGTTCTCAGTCATTTCTGCTAAATGAGAGTTGAGCGCTTCATAGATCTGCGCACCTTTTTCTCCCCATTATTGCAGTCAATTTAAGCCTTCAAGTAATGCGTAGAAATCTGCACCAATGCATAGAAATAGCATCCTAAGACCCTTAAAGGGTCTATATTATTAAAAAAGTCATATTTTGCATGTTTTTGTACTTCCATTTTGGCTTCTGCTTCTTCTAAAAATGTCAGTTTTTCAGTAATTTGTTAATGTTTTTGGTGTATGGAAAACGAGCCCTTTCAAAAACATCCAGAATGTAACCTAACCGCCCGTTTCCCACTGCATGCACTGTACAATGGCTGCTGGAAAAGACAAGTGATTTGTCACTTATGCAGGAGGCTCCACTTCTACTTTTCAAAGATGTACAATTGTGTAACTGACAGGTTAAACTTTCTAGAATCTGATACAAACATAAGCGCTTCCAGCTGAACCTGCAGTCATATTTGGTTCTATGAAGCATACACGCCTGGTCAATTCAGATTTTTTTTCCTAATCAGGTTTAATTTTCCTTCTGTCCTCACAAATATCCTCTACTTTATAATCATCCATCAGGTAAAATCCCACTGAAACAGGCGATTGTAACGTGAAAAAGCTCAATGTCTGCTTTTGCAAGATATTCGGATTCATATCTCTGCCACGTCACGAACAAAAGTACAAGGTGAAGTTCAGACGTTCTGTTGAAACCCGTTTTCTAGACCCTCATTTACAGCAGCTGAGCTTTGTTTCCGCTGGGCATTGTTGAAGGTAAACACACGAGCCTTTCCTGTGGGGACAGCAGACCGGCCAGGCTTCCAGGCTGCACGCATGTTTGCCCTGTGCATGGATCTGCAGCTGGTGTTGTATGTCACTCCTGCTGTGCGTGTGTGTGTGTGTGTGTTTTATTATGAGGTGGAAACTGCATTCCTGTCATGGCAGCAGGTGAGAACAGGCAGATGATATTAGCTCTGACCTGTTTGCTTCGACAGGAATGAGGATGAGGACTGCTGAGAAATGATTGGATTATTTTTATTGCAAACTAACTGGTGTCAAAAAGTTTGAACCCTTTTTTTCTGCAAAGGCCCTAATCCACCTTGTTTGCTCTATTAAAAGAAAGACATTTAGTTTTGAGTTGTTTTTTTTGACTTGACTGAAGAAATTTATTTTCAGAAATAAGAACAGGATTTGGGTAAAACTTTTTCAAAACGCTTGTTGAGTTTAGCCAAATTTAATAAAGAATAAAAGATGATTTGGGTTTCTGTGTAAAGTTGGTTTTACCTTTTGTTAAAACTTGTTTTTTTTACATTTTCTTTTGTTGGAAAATTGTGCTGGTCATAATTTTACCCTGATTACAAATTCAAAGTCTCCATCTGCATCTGCAGGCCAAATTTATAGTCCAGTCCAAGGGCCACAAATGGCTCCTGAACCGCACTTTGGACCCCTCTGGCTTAAAGCTTTTGATACAAGGGATGAACATTTTCAGCAGTTAGTAAACACAAAAATGCAGACAAATCAACAAAAGCGGATAAAAATGAAGTTGCTGTATCAACTCCCAGAGATTTTAAATGTTTTCACATTTTGGATGCAGATAATTTTCATTCACTGAGCAAAAAACACAGGAAGAGGAAAAGTTAGAGGAGTTAAACTTATGAATGACTTATCAAATCTTTTCATCCACTCTCTGTTAGATCCTGGTTTTGCTTCGAGGGACTGGTTTGGTTAGATTTGGCGCTTCTTTTTTTGCAGCGTAGGTAGTTGTGTGTACGAACCTGTCGCTGCCGTGTTCCCATCCAGACAGTTTTATGAGCTTGTTTGCATAACGTGTCTGGAATGTGTGTCAGAAAAGGGAAACGGCAGATCCTTCCAGCCAAGTGTTTGAATATGTTGCAGAGATTTTGTTTGGATAATGTCTCGTTCTGTTTTCCATCCTGGTTTTCTTTATGACAGAGTTTGAAAACAAATCTGGTATCTTGAATCTGTTAGCAGCTCATATATTTGATATATTTTCCTGATAAGAAAAGCACATATTTAAAGACCTAATGAAGTGATCTTTATTGCTCCAGCCCCCTTGATTTTCAAAGACTTTCAGCACAATCTGGCTCAGATATCTCAGATATTGTTTATTTACTGGACATCCTGCTTTTGTCTGCTGGTCACATGATCCCGGTTTTCCATGATACACGCTCCGTAACTTGGTATTAAGCAGTGATTGTAGTATTTTTGTTTTAACCACCTCGGTATTTGCTAAGATTTTGTCGCTCTCATTTGGAAGCTTCATCACATCCAAAGCAAATGAAACAGGCGGTTTACATGAGGCAGCGCTTCCTTTTCACTGACAGATTTGGGCTTTTTGTTGTTTTTCGCCTTCTGATTTTCTTGCCAATGAAATAAATCTGGCTCTCCGTGTGTGGCGCTTTCAGCGGAGCACGGGCCACATATTGGTTTGAGCTTTTCTTTCCAGTAAATCCCTCTGAAACTGGACCGTAGTCAACAACAAGAGCATTCCAGGCAGCACCGATTCACAGAGGGACAGAAAGTCAGCTTGTTTACTTCTGGAAGATATCTGAATATCTCCCAGTCGTCTAAGTGGCCTGACTCTGACTTGCTCTGTCTGTCGTGTTTGTTAAAATGAATTGAGTGAATGTTCATTTAAACTGAATGTGATTCAGTCTGGATTCAACGTTCTTCTTTTTTCCTGCTGCCTTTAATCTTCTTCATGGACTTTTTGGAAACAGTCTTGTAGCTGTTGGCAAACATTTTTGGTAGAAGGTTTTTAAAAGAAAAGCCTTTTACCTGCTGCACACCTGCTGCGCATCTCTTCAGCTCTGCAGGCCTGGAAAGGCCACAGCGTGGCTTCGTTCACTTCACTTACTATTATTACAGATATTTAACTTTTGCTTTTACTCTCATCCACAATGTAAAAACTCTGATCTGAATTTGTCTTCAATTAAGAAAAACTACAAATAATTGATCAAACATGAACAATTTGTAGAGCTCCCTGCTTTCTGAGGACAGGAAGATAATTTCCCGCCCAGCTGCCTCAGAGCATCGACTCTCTAATTACGTCTGTCCGACTCTGACTGGATGCCAGCTGTTCCCATTCAGCTCGGTTCGGTCTGAACGCTGACAGCAGCGGTGTTGTGGGAGGGAGGCCTCTTGTTCAGCAGATCCCATTGTGGAAACACTGAGTCACAACAGAACCCAAACCGCTCGCCGCTGGCTACCTCTGGCCTCATCCAACAGCGCTGATCTCCAAACGACGCTTCATTTAGTCACACGTTTACGGCCAATTAGCTTTCTACGACAGGGCTTTCATTTATGGGATTACAGCTACAGGTCTGCAGCGATAAACTGAAATTATTGTAATAAATAATAATATTGTAATTTTGAGACCATTTTCAATATTAATAATGGGTCAATAAAGCTATCACACCCACTCTGTCTCTAAAAAACATTTTTACATTTTTTTTGCCAAAGGTGTTGAAATATAAATAACACTGGTAAATATTGGTTATCGGCTGTCACAGCAATATTAATATCGGATATTAATATCGGCAATATTTCTCTATCGGAGCATCCCTGCACCTGTCAGTTTTGAGACCATTTTCATAAATCAATAAATCAAAGTTTATTTGATTTAAGTGATTTACATCATAAAAACACAAAGTCACAGAAATCACAGTCAGCAGCTGAAGCGTCATCATTTGTGTTACCCATCAGATTGTTGATTAATGTTTCATTTATGATGCTTCAAAAGCAGCTCTGAGCAGGCGCGTTTTGGCCTGAAAGGAAGTCAGGGTTTCAGCTGTTTTGCAGTTTTCTAGGAGTTTTTTTTCCAGATTTGTGGTGCTTGGACTCAGACTTATTTTATTGAGACGCAGATGTCCAGTACAAAGTATTTATAGGTCTAGTGTTTGCAGTGTTTCTCAAAATGTTGACTTTTCAATAATATTAAAGAGGAGAAACAGTCCAGAAACTCATTTTAATTGATCTACTGCTTATTTTGACAACATATTTTCAAGTTCTTGCCACATTTTAGTGTAATTTTTTAGTCTTTTAGTTTTTTCTCTTGCCTGCCACATGATGACCTCCTCAGAGATCCGCTGATGTTTTTGAAGGTGGAGTTGACTTTCAGTTTGATTGTTGATCATGTGCATTAGGTGAAAACAGGCAGCATGTTGCATCGACTTGGACGGACAGCATTCCTGTCTCGGAGACAAATACCATTTCTCCTTCTGGGAATGAAGTCGAACCAGATTTTCTTCTCATGAAAAATCACCTTTAGAAACAGTTTTTTGTTTCACCTCTAAAAATAACTGAACTGTGTTTGTTCGCAGTTTTTCAACACTTTTGTCATTTCTTTAGGCTTGCAGTGCATCTACTTTATGCAGCTTATTAATAACAGCAAGAGAAACTTAAATTATATTATATTACATTCAGATGTCCTGAAGGGAGCAGATATTTCAGTATGTTAGGGAAACAGAGGCACAAAAAATACTGAGAGCGATGAGACTGAGGTTGTGTATTTGTAAATATTGACCTTTATACTTTTTCTTTTTTTTAAAGTGCCTTGAGTCGACTTTTATTATGAATTGGTTTAGAAATATCACTGCATTTACATAAAAACCTAACTCAAAACTTATATTAAGATCTAATTGTTGGTTTTTTTAAAATCCCAATAAAACTAGTTTAAAAAAAAAATAATTCTTTGGCCCATATTTAAAAACGTTTTGACACCCCTGCAGGATCTATTATTAATAAAGTAATAGAGAGGCATATTTTAGTATTCTGTTTCATTTTAATTGGTTGTTTTAAAACCCAAATGCATCCTTAAAAAAATAATTATGAGATAAAATCAGTTTTTATTTCATTGTCTGCTTTCCAGGGGAGGGAATCTGTTTTTCAAAGCGTGGGAAAGTTTCAAGTTCAGAGTCGGAGAAAGTGTTTCCCTCCGCCTCTGTGGGCGAATCTCTGAGTCACTGACCGAGTTTCAGACGGACTCTGTGTTGGTTGTGTGTGTTCACATCAGAAGCCCTTCACCGGCAGGTCTGTGTGTGTTTGGTGTGTCATGACATGGCAGCGTAAAGTTTGAATGCATTTGAATGGAAAATCTAGCACAGTGTCGAGCTGAATCCCACTTGAAACCCGTCAGAGTGTATTTGAGTTCTGGCACACGCCACATATTCATCTGCTGGGCTGCTTTGTAATTATCCCACTCAGACCAGAATGTTTTTAGTGAGATTAAAGTAAGTTTTTGTAGTGCAAAAATCAACCAAGAACACAACATCGTTTCTTTTTTGTTGAAATATCTTGATGATGGATCAGAAACAGCTGGTTCTCTCACAGCATAAACTAAATGCTTTATAGCCAGCAGTGGAGATCCAGAGCTGTTAGCTTTCATGCTTCTTCATGGTTTCTGTTTGTGTTCTTGTCTAAACTTCCCAGTCCTCCCAGTGTGGGCTGCAGAGCAGCTCAGTGTTGTGTGTTTTGTGTCCAACCTGCTGCTTTGAACAGACCTCAAACATCTGTGGCTGCTGCGCCGGCGGCCATCACAACATCCAGCAGAAACGGAGAAGACGTTTAATTTTTTACTTTTTGCATTCATTGGCAAACATGTTTTTTTTTCTTTTTCTGGAGCTTAAAGAGGCAGTATTGTGTGTTTTCCAGACATTTTATAGGATAATCAAGTAACCGTGATGACTGCAGTTAATATAAAAATCCATCCATCCATCTTCTTACACCCTTGTTACTCAGTGGGGTCGGGAGAGTTGCTGCTGCCTCTCCAGCTAACGTTCCGGGCGAGAGGCGGGGTCACCTGGACAGGTCGCCAGTCTGTCGCAGGGCAACACAGAGACACACAGGACAACAACCACACACACACACACTCACACACACACACACACACCTAGGGGCAATTTGGAAAGATAGTCATGTTTTTGGACTGTGGGAGGAAACCGGAGTACCTGGAGAAAACCCACCATGCACAGGGAGAACATGGAGACTCCATGCAGAAAGACCGGGAATCAAACCCAGAGCCTTCTTGCTGCAAGGCAACAGCTCTACCAACTGCGCCACTGTGCAGCCCTAATATAAAAATGTTATATCAAATATAACTGAAAGTAAATTTTCTTTGTAATTTATCGACTTGGGCTTGTGTCTCTTTAAAAACTCCCTCTCTTTCTGAAACGACATGGCTCCTTTATTAACCCTTTAGCAACGTTTTCACCAGTGTTGCTCTTAGAATCGGCCCCCTGTAATGAGCTCTGCAGCTCCACCAGGTGTTTGCTATTTTCTGCTGGCTAGTCTGAAGGAGCTGAGAGGGGCAGAGCTGATCTGAGAGGCAGAAACTTTGAAACTGCAGGTCTGAGGAGGAGCTGTGCCCCGAAGGCGGAGCTAAGTCCAGCCAGGCGTTTTGCACAGCTGAATGGTTGCCATGTTTGTGATGAGGGAATAGCATTATTGAATGATGGGAAGCTAAAAAAAAAAGTTGATTTTACATGATTCCCTGCTGCCATATTTCATGCAAAGCAAAAACAACTTGAGGCGGAAAAAAAATCAGATAAAACCAGCCGACTTACAGCAGCCCTCCTATGTGCCGGATTCATGTCTGCAGAAAGAGCTGGAGCTTGGGTTTCATATAGCGTCAGAGTTTCCATTTCTGTGTGTGGCGGCGTTTTTGTGCGCATGTGTGTGGATATTTGGTTTGGCTGGTGAAAACATGGCAGCTGGTGTTGTGCTTTCTGAGCACGGCTCGCTCCTCACCCTCTTTGTGTGCAAGTTCAGCGGTCATAAGCTGTTCTAATGAGACCTACAAACGCCAGTGCAGCGCTCCAAATGCAAACCTTTTTGATGCAAACCTCTCTTCTACCATTATGTAAGAAATTCCTTGAGCTCTACCTGCTTGGCTGGTGGCTTCACAGTCACGGTTTTTCTCCTTTCTGTCCTGACTTGCTCTCCTTCCTCCTCTCCACCGCCAGCGCCACAACTGTCGTCACTGGGCCTTTTCTGAACCCAGCTCCAAAGTTTTTATAGTGTGGGAAATCTCCGGGGCTTTCTCTTTACACAATCTGGTTTTGGTGTTTCTGCCGGCTCATGCTTGACGTGATTTGCACCAGATTTGTGTTTGTTTAAATCTGAACAAACCTTTGAGGATTTCTGTGCGTGCTTACTGAATTGGATTTGCTGCTTGGGGGGGAAAAAAGGCTGTTTTCCAGTAGAGAAGAGGCTGAGGAAGCCTAATTGCTCCAAGTCCTCTTGAAACTTCTCAGTGATGCTGACAGTGATGAGGTTTTACAGCGCAGGGAAGCAACAAAGCAAGAAATTCTCAGTGGGTTTGTTTGTGCAACAATCATGTCAGGAGTTTGACTGTAATTGGATCAAAACTAACTTATTTGTTGTTAAACTTAGAGCTTTGGGAAGACGAATGTAACATTTGGCCTCATAATTGTTATTGTGAGCGTTGATCTGTTGTCCTGCTTTGAAGTTTTAGTAAAACTTACTTGGAAGTTCAGTTATTGAACTAGAAATAGTGAAGAAAGAAAAACTAACAAATGAACATTTTTAAACTTTGAACCCCAAGAAAAATGATCTGGCAAAAGAAACGTCCTCCAAAATATAACGGAGGATCTCCTCTTTTTACCTAAAGCTTTTGCATTAATAATTAAGATCATTATTTGACTTAAATTCAGGTGTCACGATTATTTCCACGTCTATAAAATCAAGCTCCTAGACATGCAAATCATTTCTAATTGTTGTTGTAATTTGTCATGCAATTAATTGATTTATTAATTATTGTGCAGTAGCTCTACTTCAACATACTTTTACTAAATTAAAAGTAAAACTTAGCCGTCCAAGAAATTACTCAAGTAAAAGTAAAACAGTATTTGGTAGAAAGTGTCCAAATACTGAGTTACTGATCAAATTATCAATCATTTAATATTTAAAATCCAGAAATTTACTGGTGTAAAAGTGGAGATACTTCATAATATAATTACTCAAGTAAAAGCAAAAGGAACAATGTAGTAAAAATACTCCTAAAAGTACCTTTTTTCAAATAAAGTTACTTGGGTAGATGTAACTGACCACAGGTTCTGGTGCGGCACCAATAAACCGGTTCCGTCTCTGAGTGCTCTAAGATTGAGAAGGCTTAGTCGGATTAGCATCTGAAATACCAAATATTTGTTTGAGTTTGCTGTCAATCCGATGTTATGATGTTTCTGCAGAATGTGTTACTCATGCCTAAAGAAGCTCTGGTAGCCAAAGCTGTGATTAGTCATGGAAAAGCAAGTTTATCTCAAAACCTTTCTGCTTTTGTGCCTCTTCCTATCAGAAGCCAGCACAGCCAGTCAGACTTTGAAACAAATACAGGAGCATTTAGGAGAAACACTGCAAAAAACATTACCGAGTAACATTGGTCTAGTTTCTAGTGTAAATATTCGCACACAGTTGAAATAAAGCAAAACTAACTTACAAGTAACCTTTCAGTAAGGAACTGGAGTTTAAGTCAATAATTCCCTAATGTTAGTGAAAAAGGTCCAGCTCCAATGGCCGATTGTTTCAAAAAGAGACCTGTTCCGTTACCTAGCAACCCATGGTAAGCCCAGCCCGTTACCTAGCAACCAGTTCTAGGTCCATTCGCAGATCATTTCACTTATAAGACAATGGTACGTTTTCTTTGAAGTTAAAAGAATTATTTACTCAAAACAGGCTCCTAAAAGTTACTTTGTTTTTTTCCCGTAGTTTTTGCAGTGAAAATAGAAAAAGTAAATCATTTACGTTAAAGAAATCGGTGACACTTTATTTGAAGGGGGGTGAAAAAGACTGTCATGACACTGTAATAAACATGACATAACACTGTAATAAACATGACATGACACTGTCATAAACAGGATATAACACTGTAATAAACATGACACTGTAATAAACATGACATAACACTGTAAAAAACATGACATGACACTGTCATAAACAGGATATAACACTGTCATGACATAACACTGTCATAAACATGACATAACACTGTCATAAACATGACATAACACTGTCATAAACATGACATAACACTGTCATAAACATGACATAACACTGTAATAAACATGACACTGTAATAAACATGACATAACACTGTAAAAAACATGACATGACACTGTCATAAACATGACATAACACTGTCATAAACATGACATAACACTGTCATAAACATGACATAACACTGTCATAAACATGACATAACACTGTCATAAACATGACATAACACTGTCATAAACATGACATAACACTGTCATAAACATGACATAACACTGTCATAAACATGACATAACACTGTCATAAACATGACATAACACTGTCATAAACATGACATAACACTGTCATAAACATGACATAACACTGTCATAAACATGACACTGTCATAAACATGACATAACACTGTCATAAACATGACACTGTAATAAACATGACATAACACTGTCATAAACATGACATAACACTGTCATAAACATGACATAACACTGTCATAAACATGACACTGTAATAAACATGACATAACACTGTCATAAACATGACATAACACTGTCATAAACATGACACTGTAATAAACATGACATAACACTGTAAAAAACATGACATGACACTGTCATAAACATGACATAACACTGTCATAAACATGACACTGTAATAAACATGACATAACACTGTCATAAACATGACATAACACTGTCATAAACATGACATAACACTGTCATAAACATGACACTGTAATAAACATGACATAACACTGTAAAAACATGACATGACACTGTCATAAACATGACATAACACTGTCATAAACATGACATAACACTGTCATAAACATGACACTGTAATAAACATGACATAACACTGTCATAAACATGACATAACACTGTCATAAACATGACACTGTAATAAACATGACATAACACTGTCATAAACATGACATAACACTGTCATAAACATGACACTGTCATAAACATAACACTGTCATAAACATGACATAACACTGTCATAAACATGACATAACACTGTCATAAACATGACATAACACTGTCATAAACATGACATAACACTGTCATAAACATGACATAACACCTGTCATGAACATGAATAAGCCTTCATGAATATTTGACTTGTCATAAAGCGTAATTCTGTAAATTATGACACGTTTAATACAAAGTTGACTTTATTCAAAATGTCTGTTATGACAACTTTACATTAACCAAGAAATCATTACTGATATAAATTTGTTATAAAAGTATTACTGATTGCACTTTAAAAATTAGGTAACTTTGTTATTAAAGGTAAAGTTTAAACAGTAATGATTTCTTGGTTAACGTCAGGTTGTCATAACAAAGACATTTTGAATAATGTTGAATTTTTACTAAAAGTGTCATAATTTACCGAAGACACTTTATGACAACGGTCATAAATATTCATGAAGGCTTATTCATGTTCATGTCAGGTGTTATGTCATGTTTATTACAGTCTTATGACAGTCTTATTCCCCCTCTTTCAAATAAAGTGTTACCAAGGTATCATACTTTTTAATGACTCTGTGTTCATGTAACACTAGGGCCCGTTCCCAAGCCAACAGGATTTTATTCAGTAATAATATCAGTCATTCTAGCCGTTATTCTGGTCGTTCATGTTTAGTTTTTGTTGGTTTTCTTGAGCTGATCTTCCTGTCTATAACTTGCTTGCTTCAGCTGCGGCTCTAAGTGCTGCTTCCACCCACCAGTACGCTCAGATTTATGGCGCATTAGTGAGCACTCAGGCCTCTTTTGTTACCCACCTGCAGGCAAGCTTTCATTTCTGTTTACTGTTCTGTAAGCTGCAGAAACCGAAATGAGATACTTTCAGTTCTCACATTCCAGGTAGAAACAAAAACACCAGCTCTTCTGTTGTCTTATGTAGAAACTTTTATGTTGTCCTTCAATTTAGCCTTTTTTCTAGCGTGTAAGTCACGTTGATTGTTCATTAATGACCCTACATTAGTACTATGTTGATAAAATCAGCCGCTTTAGTTCACTGAGGCATCTTAGTGGCTGCCTTTAAGGCTTTTACGCCGTATCCTAACTTGGTGTTGACACAGACTCTTGGGAACCTGGCGGTCAATTGGATCTGAAAGTTATGAAGGCAGGACGTCAGCCAAGCTGTTTGTTCTTGCAGCTTGTGGCCGTGAGCGGCTGGCTCATGTACGGTCCGTGGAGCTGGGAACAGAACCGGGTCATTCCTCAAAAGAGAACATTTGTTTTCCCAACACAGCAAAAGGAAAACCTATTGTGTTACAAACATGGAGTAACTGAGGAGTTTAGATCAAGCTTTTAGTGACATGGATCAAAATCAGCAGCTAAAAAACACTCGCAGGCCAAAACTTTTGTCCTGCTCAACAAGAAACAAAGCATGAAATATTTCATTTAGACAAATAAAATGGTTTCTTTATAGGAAATGAATGTGCAGTGGTGTCCACACTTTTTGGCATGATGGCTAAAAATGTCAAGTTGGAAGAACAAAAATTAATTCAACTTGACATCGTTAAAAACTGTTAATTTTTTTAATTTTTACCTACTAAGTGTACACTGGAGATTTAAAACAAAAAAATGGTCATTCAGGTTTGCCAGGAAAAACACTGAAACAACTTCAAAACAATTTTTTTTCATCTTATTTTTTAAAAAATTCATGTTTTTTTAAGCAACAAGAACAGAATATGACTTACTTTTGCTTTATTTTAAGTTTATTAAATAGGTGTGTCCAAAACTGCATTTTAGTCAAAGGATCTGAACGTTTTAGGCCCCCACTACTAATAAATACATTTAAAAGCAAAAAACAACCACTTAAAAATTTAAATTGAAGAAAACTGAAAACATGTAGTTTGTTCTTAGCAAATAAAACATGATTTAGGTCACTGTTTATTTCTATTTTCTATCAAATTGATCCTAATTCTAATCCTAGTTGCAATTAAAGTTTACATCTGCATTGACCACAAATGGCCCTCGGACCGCACTTTGGACCTCCCTGCTTTAGATATACTCTGCTTTCTTCTTAAATTTGTTTTCATCTGGTAAAAATCAGCATATGGGAGCGAAAGCTTGACAGTGAGTCCCTGCTGCCTGTCATAACATCAATATCCTGTCAGATTTAGAGGAACATCTGGTGGATAAATAAAGATTCAAACTTCTTCTGCATGTCCAGCTCTACATGCAGCATCTGGGGGTGCAATTCTTCCCTCCTCCAGTAGGTGGCAGCAGCAGTATGTGTGACCGACTCAGCAGGAGGAATGTAATGATCATTTCTCTGCATTGATATTATTTCTGATTATTATGGGGTATTTGCCCGTCCTGTTATTTAGATATTTGCTGAGTTTGCCTCAAACCTTCTCCTTCTGATTCGGTGGACTTCAGTTGTTCATCTAGACTCTAGAGCATCCATCCATCCATCCATTTTCCTGCACCCTTTTCCCTCAGTGGGGTCGGGAGGGTTGCTGGTGCCCATCTCCAGCCAACGTTTCGGGCGAGAGGCGGGGTCACCCTGGACAGGTCGCCAGTCTGTCGCAGGGCAACACAGAGACACACAGGACACACAACCATGCACACACACACTCAAACCTAGGGGCAATTTGGAGAGGCCAATTAACCTGACAGTCATGTTTTTGGACTGTGGGAGGAAACCGGAGTACCCGGAGAAAACCCACGCATACACAGGGAGAACATGCAAACTCCATGCAGAAAGACCCCAGGCCGGGAATCGAACCCAGAACCTTCTTGCTGCAAGGCAACAGCTCTACCAACTGCGCCACTGTGCAGCCCGACTCTAGAGCAGTGGTTCCCAAACTATTTCTGGGCCCCCCTATACAAATAGCTGGCTGAACGACGTGTGTGAGCGAAGGGGGGGTGGATTCTTAGAGACTCGGCTCCAGACGATCAAGAGGGGGGCGTCAACTTTTTGGGGGGCAAAGCGAATCGTAGCTGAACACAGACAACAACACCAGTAGCCTACAAGCTACTTGTTAACAAGCTGAGGGTGATGTATTGATATTAGCTAGTCATCGTTTAGCTTTCCACCCATCCAGCATCTTTTACTCATCTCAGTCGGTCAGTTTGGGGGAAAAAACTGTAAAAAGTTCTTTGCGTTTTGCTGGTTTGCTGCCATGATCCTAACACACCTGCGTAGCTCCGCACCTGCCAGCAGGTCTCATTCACTGCTGCACAGGTGTAAACCCAGCGCGAGCGTCGTAGCGCTCATGTTGCGTTTAAAGGCGGCTCGGAAAAACAGGTTACGACGTGTTGACAACGGATTAAACAGTTTTAACTGCTGATAAAAGTGACAGAGGACACAGATATGAGAAGAGTTGAAGCCCCTACTGTATCAAATTGACAGAGGAATAACAGAGAGTTGGCCATTCTAAGGTAAAAAGCCAGCGCATACAGCGTTCATGTTTTTTTTTTTTCATCCAGACGGCTTCCCGCGCCCCGCCCCCTGCAATGGCACGGCGCCCCCCCTCGGGGGCGCGCCCCACAGTTTGGGAACCTCTGATCTAGAGACTTTTAAAGCACGTTTACCTTTTATTTTTTGGCTTTTGAATTTTTATTGTACCCCATTTATAGTGTTTATATTATCCATTTAGTTTAAAAGTCTTTACTTCTCATATAATATCACTCTTATTATTCTTACTGTTATAAAGGTCATATAAATAACGTTTAGTTTGATATATTCCCACTGTAATAATGTAATGCGTCTGTCTGCAGTTATGATCGGATGTGGGGAAAATATGCTGGTTTCAGTCAACTTTTATAAATAATGTTAAGCTTCATAAAAGCCCAGTGAACTCAGCCACATTTTCTATATATAGTAATAATTAGATTGTTTATATTGATTTACTTTGTATTTTCACATCATTGTTTACACATTGTGTTTGCAGACAGGCAGGCCTAATAGATTTGTAGAAAACATTTGAGCTGGAATAACTGTCTTGTTTTTCAAACTGGCGTCTGTAAATGTTTATTTGTGAACGTTGAGTCATAACCACTGGCGTACTGCAAGTATTGATGGCTGTTCTCATGTTACCCTCCCATCCTGGGGCAAACACTCGAACAAATACCCCATCCTCTGATCATGACCTGCTTCAGGCGGATCGATCCCTGCAACGGGGACAGTTGGTGTCCCTGGTGTCTCCAGTTGTAACCATTCTAACAGAGGCTGTAATGCCCATCCTGTCCAGAGTTGGATAATCCTCTTGCCTCTAATATTTTGGGTGTCATCGCCCACCTGGCTGCAGTAAACATCATGCACAGAGCTTTATCTTATTTTATTTAACATTTATTGTGCAACAGAAATCCAATTGAGATAAATAAAATCTAGTTTGCAGGAGAATCTTTACAGAACATTCACGGCAAAACCAGAAAAAGTTAATTACCGTATTTTCCGGAGTATAAGGCGCACTTAAAATCCTTGAGTTTTATCAAAAGGCAACTGTGCGCCTTATATATTGTTCTGGAGTGAAACAGCGCCCTCTAGGGTAGATTGTTCCTCTGGTAAAACATCTACAGACAGCAGTGACAACAACCCCACCAGGTTCTGCAACAGAGAACTGAAAAGGTTTCTTTAAAAGTTCAGTTCGGACGCAGCGAAGAGAGAATCCACTGGTGGACTTTCTGTTTATAAAAACCAACAAATATGAAGGATGAAGTCCTAGACTGGCCCTACAAATAAAAATACACCAATGATGGAGTCTAATGGTGGCCAACGCCGACCAGCAAACCTGGTTAAAACTTTTAAACGTGTTATAAATCTTAAAACAATAATGACATTTCAGAGAAGTATCCATGCTTCAACCAGTCACTTTGTGTCCTCAAAACATGAACAGGGTCTGAAATAAAATGCCAATCAGAACTTTTGGTAAAACGTGATGTTTATTTTTCAACCAGGCGACGTATTAGTAGGCCTAAGAAGCTGGGGTCTGTGTGAGCCCGGCCCGCACCGCCCTCCGCCTCAGGCTGCGCGGCGTAGCGTGAGCGCTCTGCAGCTCCACAGGACTGCTTACCGCAGCAGATTGTTGAGCTCACTAACCCAGTTTACGCAGATTTAAAGTCAACATGCTTTCGCTTTCTCACTGCTCTGGTCTCTGCTCACGTCTCTCTGCCTTTCTGTCAGTAACAGGAAGGAGGTTTTAAAAAAACAAAGTGGGCCTATCACAATAAACCAAGCATGATAAAGTGAAACAAACTCAGTGATTTTTATTTGCTTGAAAACTGAACCAAAGCTGGTCTTCAGTTTGGCGTTTTGGCTTCAACCAGCCCAGAACAGAGACTTTATAATTCATTTTATTTGTGCTTTGTTTATTTATTTTTGGATATTTCAAATGTCTTCCAGTTCCAGTGTTTAAATATTCACTAGACTTTACATCTTATTGATCTTTGAGAATCTGTTTCTGCATTATTTTGCCATTATTACCATTGTATTACTTGAATGATGTATCATCTTCAAACAAACTTATTCATTAGATTGTCTTTTCAAAAGTATTGATCTTTTAAATCTTCATCAATCAATCAATCAATCAATCAAATTTTATTTGTATAGCACATTTCAGCAGCAAGGCATTTCAAAGTGCTTTACATAATTAAAATAAAAACAGAAATAAACAGTAAAAGAAAGAAGAAAAAAAATTAAAAACATTAAAGACATAAAAACATGGAAGACATCAAAACCTGCACTCTAACCCTAATTTAGCCATAAGCAACTCTAAACAGGTGGGTTTTAAGTTGAGATTTAAAGGCACCCAGTGTTTCAGCTGTTTTACAGTTTTCTGGAAGTTTGTTCCAAATCTGTGGTGCGTAGAAACTGAATGCTGCTTCTCCTCGTCTGGTTCTGGTTCTGGGGATGCAGAGCAGACCAGAACCAGAAGATCTGAGGGGTCTAGATGGTTGGTACAGTAATAACAGATCTTTAAGGTATTGTGGTGCTAAACCGTTCAGAGATTTATAAACTAACATCAGTATTTTAAAGTCTATTCTCTGAGCTACAGGGAGCCAGTGTAGGGACCTTAAAACTGGTGTTATGTCTCCATCTTCCTGGTTTTAGTGAGAACCCGAGCAGCAGCGTTCTGGATCAGCTGCAGCTGTTTGATTGATTTATTAGTCAGACCTGTGAAGACGCTGTTGCAATAATCAATGCGGCTAAAGATAAATGCATGGATGAGTTTCTCTAGATCGTGCTGAGACATAAGTCCTCTAATCCTAGAGATGTTCTTCAGGTGATAGAAGGCCGACTTTGTGACTGTCTTAATGTGGCTCTGAAGGTTCAGGTCAGAGTCCATCACTACTCCCAGGTTTCGGGCCTGATCGCTGGTTTTCAGTTGTAATAACTGAAGCTGTGCATTGACTCTAGTTCGCTCATCTTTAGGTCCAAAGATAATAACTTCAGTTTTGTTTCTGTTCAGCTGGAGAAAGTTTTGGCACATCCACACATTGATCTGTTCTAAGCATCTATTCAGTGATTGGATGGGTTCAGAGTCACCTGGTGACATCGTGATGTAGAGCTGTGTATCATCCGCATAATTGTGGTAGCTAATCCTATGTCCTGTTATAATCTTTGCCAGTGGGAGCATATAAATATTGAAAAGAAGGGGTCCTAGGATTGAACCTTGGGGTACCCCACATGTGACCTTTGACCTCTCTGATGAGAAGTTTCCGATTGAAACAAAGAAATCCCTGTTCTTTATGTAAGATTCAAACCAGTTGAGCACTGGACCGGAGAGTCCGATCCAACTCTCCAGTCGATTCAGTAAAATGTCGTGGTCAACAGTGTCGAAAGCTGCACTGAGGTCCAACAGAACCAGCACTGTGGTTCTCCCACAGTCCGTATTTATATGGATGTCATTGAACACTTTTACAAGGGCGGTCTCCGTGCTGTGGTGAGCACGAAAACCAGACTGGAAGGAGTCAAAGCAGTTTGTTATTGTTAGGAAGTTATTTAATTGCTTAAAAACAGCTTTTTCAATAATTTTGCTGATGAATGGGAGGTTGGAGATCGGCCTGTAATTCTGCAGTAGGGATTTGTCTAGATTGTTCTTTTTTATAAGTGGTTTGATAACTGCTGTTTTCAAAGCCTGGGGGAAAACACCTGAAGAGAGCGATAAGTTTACTATTTGGATCAGATCATTAGCAACAACAGGCAGGACTTTCTTAAAGAAATGTGTGGGTAGGACATCCAGACAGCAGGAACTGGAGCTTAATTGACTTATAATTTCTTCTAGGGTTTTATAATTTAGTAGTAGAAATTGGGTCATTTTTCCTGCATTTGTTGTGTTTGGGCCCAGCATTAGTACTGTCTTTGGAGTGGATGAGCAGATTAATCCTCTGATCTTTTGAATTTTCTCTGAAAAGAAACTAGAAAACTTGTTGCAGGCGGCAATAGATTGAAGTTCAGGTGGTAACGTCATTGGAGGATTTGTGAGCCTGTCAACAGTGGCAAATAAAGCTCGAGCATTGTTAATGTTTTTGTTTATGACATCTGCAAAGAAAGCTTCTCTCGCATGTTTCAGTGTTGTGTGATAGTTACGTAGTCTTTCCTTGTAGATGTCATAATAAACGTGCAGTTGACCTTTACGCCATTTCCGTTCGGCCCTACGGCAGAGTTGTCTTGCAGATTGAACTACTTGTGCATTTCTCCATGGAGATTTCTTCCTACCAGTCACAACCTTCACTTTAATGGGGGCAATGTAATCAATGATATCTGAAAGTTTGCACTGAAAATCATCCACCAACTTATCTACGTCACTATAACTTAAGAGTGAGGAAGAAGAGTAGATTTGATTAAATGTTTCTGCTGTGTTTTCTGTGAAAGTACGTTTTGTGATAGTAGCTGTTTGTTCAAGTGGGTTAACGGATAAAGAACTGTCAAAGAAAACAGCAAAATGATCCGACAGGGCAATATCAGTTACAGAGACATTGGAAATATTCACACCCTTACTGATAACCAGGTCCAGTGTGTGTCCATGAGTGTGTGTTGCTTGTTTGACATGTTGTGTTAAACCAAAACTCTCTAATATATTACAGAGCTTTTTAGCCCCTCGGTCTTGGGGGTTGTCAACATGAATGTTGAAATCACCGACAATTATCAAACAATCGTAATCAATACATATGAGAGATAGAAGCTCATTCAAGTCCGCAAAGAAATTTTCCACATATGTTGGTGTTTTGTATAGAGTTAGTGTCAAAGTTCGTTTGTGGCCTTTTACCTCGATTCCAAGATATTCAAAAGACATAAAATTACCCAAAGAGATTTTACTACAGTTTATGGTATTCTTAAATATTGAAGCTACGCCTCCTCCTTTTTTGTGTTTTCTATTTTCACTTAAAAAATTGTACGTAGGAGGCGTTGATTCAATTAGTACGATTGCTTCATTATTGTCATTCAGCCATGTTTCTGTCAGAAATAAAACATCAATATTATGCTCAGTGATGAAATCATTAATTAATAGAGCTTTAGAACAGAGAGATCTGGTATTTAAAAGAGCCAGTTTAAGTGACTCGGAGGCTGAAAGCTCTTCAGTCTGAGGTTCCTTTAGACAGGGGATCAGTCTGAGGTTTGAATTAAGACCACTGTTTTTTGTATTTCTGTTTTTTGTAACTGTTCTTGTAGTGATCCGGACAGGTATTGTCCTGCTACGCAATGTTGGGGGGCCAGACACATTCTGGAGGAAGACGGGTGTAAGGATAATATCTGGACCCCGGTCTCAGACCTCAGAAATGCGGAGTGCTGGATCTTCAGGGAGGTCAGAGGCAGGTGGCTTAGATGAAGTGAGAGTTGTGCCGAGGCGAACCTGTAGATCCATACTATCCAACTGGGACGAGAAAGAGTCCGTCCGTCTTTCTCTCTGACCTGAATTCTCCACCAGCATTTTCAAGCGGCTCAGGTGAAGCCCGACTCTCTGTAGTGGGTCACTTTCTAATAAGTGTGAGTGAGTGTAGGAGCAGAGAGGGAGGGGGGAAGGAGAAGGGAGGGTGGTAGGAGAAGGGCGGGGGGAAAGATGTGGGATGGGGGAAGGAGGAGGGGAACCAGTCATTCTGTTCACAGTCGATGTTTTATCAGTTTGATTTGGAATAGTTTGTTCTTGATATGCGGAGGGCTCCATCCTAATCAGACATCCTTGAGCCTGTTCTTCTGAAGCGATGGTCACATTGTTGTTCTTGTTGATAAAATGAAAAATGTTTGCAGTGAGCAGCCTTATTCCGTGTTTGTTAAGATTGCGTCCTCCTCTTCCAAAGAGGTGAAAGCGCTGCCAGTAGATCCAGAGGTTATCGATGAAGGTCACTGAGCTGGCAGAGCAGGTTTTAATCAGCCATTTGTTTATCATAAGCAGCCTGGAATGTTTTTCGTCTCCCCATTGAGGCGATGGAATTGGACCACTGAGAAATAACTTCATTTTTAATTTTCCCATAGTGTCCAGAAGAATATTAAAGTCCTTTTTCAGAATCTCGGATTTTTGCTTTGCCAGATCGTTGGCTCCAACATGCACAACCAAAGTCTCCATGTTTGGCTGATCAGTGGTTAGAGAGAGCACTTTGCGGGTCAGATCAGATACAGTGTCACCAAGAAAAGAAACCACTCTCGTTTTCTTGGGATTGCAAACATGACTGATTCCATTTACTGCCTCATCTCCAACAATAAGCACTCTTGGCATACCTTTCATTTTCCTGGTGGTCACTTTGTCCTTCGGAGCTTTGTGCGGTGGATGCGTTGGTTTAGCCTCATTGCTGATGTTTGAAGGTGGATTTTCACTCAGAGGCTCGTGCTGAAGTGCAGAAAATCTGTTTTTCAGTGGGATTCCCACGGAGTCAGGTTGTTTTGAGGCTCGGGCTGGTCGCTTTGTCCTTGGGAGTGGGCTCGGTGTAGTCGTTTTGGTTCCAGCTGCTTGTTTGTTATTCTTTGGCGGAGCAGGTGTTGAGGTTGAAGGTGGGTTTCTGCTCAGAGCTGGCCACGCTGATTCATCCAGGTGAGGGGTTCTCCCCGTTAGTCGTCTCATGGGATCCGCAGTGTGAGACTTTTGTTTTGGCTTGGCTCCCTGAGCGATCCAGGGTGAGCTGCTTGGTGCGGGGTGTACAACCTCTCCGCTGATTTGAGGAAGAGTTGCTTCATATCCACAGGTAGCGTTGATCTCAAAGTTCACCTCCAGCCGTTGAATCTTTGTTTCTAAAAACTGAAGTCGTTGTAGAATACTGCTAATGTCCTTGGGGTCGAACGGGGGCATTTTGCCCTAGTTCAACTTGGAGGTGAAGAAAAGTGAGGTAAAAATAAAAGTGAGAAAATCTCCTGGTCTTTAGGTTTGAAGTAATCCAGTTATGATGTCGATAATGTGAATAAAACCATAAAAATTGTGACTTTAAGAATAATCCACAAGCAGAGTTATCAGTAAGGACGGGAGAGAGCAGGACAAGCTGTTCCTCCTTCAGCTGCCAGCTCCCTAGCCATCCATCCATCCATTTTCTTCCGCTTATCCGGGGTCGGGTCGCGGGGGCAGCAGCAGCTTCAGAAGGGAGGCCCAGACTTCCCTCTCCAGCCACTTCTTCCGGCTGCTCCAGGAATCCCAAGGCGTTCCCAGGCCAGCTGAGAGACATCGTCCCTCCAGGTGTCCTGGGTCTCCCCTCCTCCCGGTGGGACCTGAACTCCTCACCAGGGAGGCGTCCAGGAGGCATCCTGACCAGATGCCCGAGCCTCAACTGGCTCCTCTCGACGTGGAGGAGCAGCGGCTCTACTCTGAGTCCCTCCCGGATGACCGAGCTTCTCTCTCTAAGGGAGAGCCCAGCCACCCTGCGGAGGAGGAAACCCATTTCGGCCGCTTGTACCCGTGATCTCGTTCTTTCGGTCATGACCCAAAGCTCATGACCATAGATGAGGGTGGGAACGTAGATCGACCGGTAAATCGAGAGCTTTGCTTTTTGGCTCAGCTCTCTCTTCACCACGACGGACCGGTACAGCGCCCGCTTCACAGTAGACGCTGCCCCAATCCGCCTGTCGATCTCCCGCTCCCTTCTTCCCTCATTCGTGAACAAGATCCCCAGATACTTAAACTCGTACACTTTTAAATCTTCATCTTCATCTAAATTGCTCTCTGGAGTTTCCACTGCATTTCATGCCATAAGAACATCAAGTATTTGGACATGCAGTTAGTATTTCCTTAAAAACAAACTAAAGCATCTAAATCTCCATCTTGCTGCTTTTAATGTCTTCATGTGAATTTAATCACTTACTTTTTACACTTGTACACATTCTGACTTGCATCTTGGGAGGTTTCAGGTCCAGCATTGGTGCTGTGAGTTCAGAGAAGGAAAAATGAGTTTATGAAGAAGCCAGTTCAGCTGTATCATCATCTAACCAGTTAAACTTCAAACAGCTTGTAATGACTCCAGCAGCTGCTAGTTTCTGTATTTTTACACTGAATTATAGTTGCGTCAGGCGTGTTGCAGCATGGGTGTTAAAACCTTTTGATGTCTAAAGTGTTGTAGTGTCAAATCGCACCGTCTGGATCTGATGGCAAATGAGAAATCTTCTTTCTTTCTTTTTTTTTTTTTGCCATGCTTTGAGCATCTTCAAGCTTGGATAACTGTCACAAAATCTTTCACGTCTCTCTCAAGTTTGCATTGCTGCTTCAACTGTTTTTTGTCTTTAAGACTTTCTACAGAGAAAAGAATCGGATGTTTTCTTTTTAAACCAGTCTCTTCTCATTTTTTGCGTTTTCTGTTCAGTCCACCTGTTAAAACTGAACGTCTTGCAGCCACAGTTTGATCACATGTGAAGCTGTTCCTGCCGCCCTCTGTTGTCCTCTAAATGTTTTGACAGCTGTCCCTGATAGAGCTCTATTTTAAGTCCATCAGTGGGTATATCACTGCGTGTGTGTGTGTGTGTGTGTGTGTGTCATGTGGGTGCATAAGTGGTTTGGCCGTCTGTCTGCTTTGAGGATGTCAACTTGATAGTCGGTGTTTGACTCGGGCCAAGTGGCTGCTGATGTGATTTTTACAGTGCAGAGACGTTCCTCTGAAAAATGAGACAATATTTTGAGAAGCTTTAGGTTAACAGGAAACAAGCAGGTTGACATTTAAAGAAGCACTAATCGGTGTATTTTATGTGAATGTTTTTTGAGTTTGCATGCGTTTGTTATAAATGTGGAGGGGATGTCCAAAGTGCGGCCCCGGGGGCCATTTACTGAAGGATTATTTCTGAAGGATTTTTTGTGGCCCTGACCTCAATTCTAGAATGGAGCAAAGTGTAGGCGTTTTCATCTTTTACTTTTTTTTTTTTTTGCAGATAAATGATTCCCATTCCCAGTAATTAAGAATGTTTCTGCTTTTGTCTCATCTTTAGAGAAACTGTAACCACGAACATCGACCCACTTTTACTCAAACACAAATCATCAAATAAAACGACAATCAAAAAGTTTGAAACTGTCTAACATTAACACTGTTAGTTCATCGAAACCTTTTAATGTTTTGCCTCTACAATTATTCACTGATCCATTTTGTTGATTTAAATTGTATATTTTTTTGTTCATTATCACCTAGCAGATAAAATTGAGCAGACAGAAAAAGTTTGTTTTAAATTATGTTGTCAGAGTAGGAGCTTCTTAAAGAGACAGAGACCCTTTAAGTCATGTTTGATGTACCATTTGTATAACAACTGAAGGTAAAATAATTACTGGATCGCACTATAAAATGTGCCTTGGGAATAATTTTTGTGGCTCTGAAGTGATTTTAACTTTAACTTAACTCGGCCTGAATGGCAAAAAGTTTTGCCACCGTTGCTCTTTTCCTAAAAATAGTTTCCTTCTGTTTCTGTTTGGCAGGATCTACACATCATCTACTGCCACCTCTACCAGATGGACGTCCTGTCGCACCTCAGGGAACATCAGCTCAGGTACTTTAATATTGATCCCACTCTTTAACAGCTTCTACTTTATTTTGACTTTCCCAAACTCTCTTTTTTAATATTTAGGGTAAATTAGATGGTGGCGTCCAAGAAAACTAAGCTAAAAGATAACGAAACAAAATTATCAGTGTCTTTTCTCTTTGAACAAACTAATTGGTCAAACAAAAGGTTTGATAAATTTTAAAGCTGTTTAAACATAATAATACAATTAATTTGGCTCTAATAATCGTGTCACAATAACAAATTTGCTGGATGATTAATTGTCCCAGAACTTATTGCAATAAACGATAATATTGATGATTTGATTTTCAAGTAATATGACGGTAATGGCATATTAGTAATGCAGTGACACATTCTCAAAGATCAATAAACTTTAGTTTCTATTGAATATTTAAGAAAATTGTCCTTTTAAAAAAGTTTAGTTGAGACCAAAACACCAGACTGAAGACTTTTATCATCCAGTTTTTGGTAGAAACAGAGAAACGATAAATCATGCAAATGGAAATTTTAATTAATTTTTTCCTTACACATCGATGCACTGAAGACGTGTGCAGATTGCAAACAGATGTTTAAAGGTTAGCAGGAGATGCGTTTTCTTTCCATATGAAGATGATCCAGGGGCCAGATGTCTTTATTTTTTGTGAAAAGTTACTCCATCCTCCGAAATGTACTAAGAAAATTTGAGAATATATTTGGTCAGTTTGTCCAAATCAAATATTTTTAAAAATGTATTAGTCTTCCTTGACTGTCTTTTGTCCTTGGATTAGTCATTTATTTTGAAAAACAGTTCAGTTAGCCTCTGTAAAAGTTCAGAAATCCTCTAACAGGTAGACTTGGTGTAAAAATCTGTTAAATTGGAATTTAATTAACTTTATTTTGAATTTATTTTGCCTGATAAGAGGCAATATGTCACAGAAACATACAGAAAATATTCGTTTGTTTTGGTTTTTATAATTCTGTGTATAAAAAAGTTGAGGAATAAACTTTACCCTTTCTGTGGAAACCAGGACTGTAAATATTATTTCTCCGTTTCTGTTTTAGTTTTGTTAAATTTTGTCTTTTCCAGCCTTGAGTTTGTTTTTGACTTGTGCTTTAAAAATGACTTTGTTAAATTTAAACCCATGTCTGTGTATATTTAAGGCCTTTCACTGATGCATTTGTCTGATGAATTGCATGGACTTTATGTCAGACCGTTAAAGTTTCGCATCTTTCCAATCCTACTGTCTTCTATAGGAATTCAGCTTCATTTCAGTGCGTTTTATTGGATAAATGTGAAAGCACAGTAAAAAAAAGCCCTGCAGTTGGGTCGGTAGTGCTGTGCACACAGAAGGGAAAAGCCATCCGTCTTTCTGCAGCAAGCTGCCATGCAGTTAAGGCGTTCTCTTAGCTCGGTGCCTCCGGGGAAAACATGATGGATCTGTGATGGTTTTCATGAGCGAGAAGTGAACTGATGGCTTCTGGGAGAAAAAGCTAACATGTTTGCGTGTGTCTCTCAGGTCGATGTGCACCTCCGCCAGGTATGAGAGGCATGAGGCTAACCACTACCTGTTTTAGTAAGTACAAGCTCACAATAAATGAAACTGCTCCTGCTGCATTTACTGCCTTTTATATTCTGATTATCAAAACTTCCTCTGAAGTACAGTCCCTTCTTGTGAAGGTTTTATTGTTCCTCTAGTCCAGTCTGTTGTCCTGGTGAACACTGAGGTTTTTCTGCTTCTCCTCCACTATTTCTTCTACGATGGAAATAGTTTGATATAATCCAGTTTCTATTGAAATCTCCAATCCTGCAGACTTTCCATGATAAGAACATTTTGTCCCAGAAGTTACTGCGATAAACAATAATATTGTCGTTTTGAGATCATTTTCCATGAATATAATGCCGTAATGCCGTAATAATGCACATTCTCTCACACCTTCTGGACTTGGATAATCCATCCATCCATCCCATCCCATCCTATCCTATCCTATCCTATCCGGGGTCGGGTAGCGGGGTCAGCAGCTTCAGAAGGGAGGCCCAGACTTCCCTCCCCAGCCACTTCCAGCTCCTCCAGGAATCCCAAGGCGTTCCCAGGCCATAGAGAGACATCGTCCCTCCAGCGTGTCCTGGGTCTCCCCTCCTCCCGGTGGGACCTGAACTCCTCACCAGGGAGGCGTCCAGGAGGCATCCTGACCAGATGCCCGAGCCTCAACTGGCTCCTCTCGACGTGGAGGAGCAGCGGCTCTACTCTGAGTCCCTCCCGGATGACCGAGCTTCTCTCTCTAAGGGAGAGCCCAGCCACCCTGCGGAGGAGGAAACCCATTTCGGCCGCTTGTACCCGTGATCTCGTTCTTTCGGTCATGACCCAAAGCTCATGACCATAGATGAGGGTGGGAACGTAGATCGACCGGTAAATCGAGAGCTTCGCTTTTTGGCTCAGCTCTCTCTTCACCACGACGGACCGGTACAGCGCCCGCTTCACAGTAGACGCTGCCCCAACCCGCCTGTCGATCTCCCGCTCCCTTCTTCCCTCATTCGTGAACAAGATCCCCAGATACTTAAACTCCTCCACTTGAGGCAGGACGACCCCCCTGACCCAGAGAAGGCACTCTACCCTTTTCCGGCTCAAGACCATGGCCTCGGATTTGGAGGCACTGAGCCTCATCCCGGCCGCTTCACACTCGGCTGCGAACCGCTCCAGTGAGAGCTGCAGATCACGTTCCGATGAAGCCAACAGGACCACATCATCCGCAAAATATTAAATGATTAATACTTCCCCTATTGACAGATTCTGAGCCTTTTCGCTGCTTTTTGAATAATCCTCCTCTTCCTGCAGTGTCCTGGCTCTTTGTGGGGGTGTCATTAAAGGTTTTGCATCATCAGAAGCAAATTTTGCATCATAAGCTGTTCAAAGTCAGACAGAACCATGATTAATGACCAGCAGGATGGAGCAAGATAAGAAGCGTGGCAGCAAGAGTTAGCAAAATGTTGATAGGAGCCGGTATGAAATAAGAAGCTGCGAAGGAGTTTTATTCAAAATATGAGGAGAGGATGCAGAGGAGGAAAGAAAACAAGATGTGAATATGCTAAACAGGTAGAGGGAGGAGAGAATAGCTGTGTCAAGATGGAGGGAAGGTGACAAATGATTCGAGCGGAGGAATGAGGAGGGATGAAGGCGTCCGAGATGTGGAGGGAATGAGGGCGACACGGGGCGGACAGCACCAGATGAAAGGATGAGACAGAAGCTCCTCATGCTGCTGATGCATTATCATCCTCACTAGAATCACATTAGACTCTCCGTAGTTTAATTTACCACCAAATAAACACACACGCCCGCTCTCTCTCCCTTCCTGTGATGTATACTCTCCCACGTCTCCACCGGCGGCAAGTCTTAAGTACCTTAACCCCGACCACAGCGCCCGCCATGTCCAATTACTCTTGAGCTGCACACACAAAAACAGCGATGAAAGCGATCAAAGTCTGTTCAATAAAGCTGCACTGATAGCTAATCGAGTTTCCCTCACTTAAATCCAACAAGTCGAGTAAAACGCAAATCTTTTTTACCTTTTAAATGGGATTGCGTGGGGAGCTTTGCTATCTTACAGAGCATGTAATGTAACATATACGTTTCTACTTTTGGTGCAATTAAAAATCAGTTTTCTAATATCTGATTTACACTGAATTAATTAGCTTTATGTAAAAATATAATTGCCCTCTTTCACTAGCCACCCCACAGCTACTGGCAGACCTGCAGAGTTAGGAAATCATCTAAAAGGTCTGAAAAGCAATTTATCACGTTTCAAACTGAAGAAATGTAAAAACCACGAGAAGCAAAGTCACGACAGAAGACGGATGCTGTGAACACCGGTGCTAACCAAAACAACAAAGTCCTGAAAAAACACGAATCTTACCAAGATTTTTTTTCATCCAGTTTAGCGCAAATATCTTAGTAAACTTGAAATAAGACAAAACTAACTTCTTAACAAAACTAATTCCTTAATATTACATAAAAATAGTTACTTATGAGTTAGTTTTGTGTTATTTCAAGTGTAGTAAGATATTTGCTCTAGAAACTAGACCAAAAATACTTATGGTTTTGTGTTTTTACAGTGTGTATAACTTACACAAACATCAAGATGAGACATTTTTCCGCAACAAATTCGGTCAGTTGGTGAGAAAAAAGCTGAACTTTCTGAAACGTAGAGCTGGACGGTATGGCCAAATGAAAAACATATTTTATATCAGATAAATTATTATTTAGGGTTTTTTAAATATTTGAAATGCTGCTAAAGTGGTGGTGTGACATTTCCTGTTTTAGTCACACACCATTGTTTTTTTATTCTTATGCGTGAAATGCTGCAGCTCAGGTCACCCAGCAGGTTGTTGCTAGGTAACCAAAGTTGGAGGTGGGGGGCGGGACTTCTTTTTACCCAGCAGGTTGTTGCTAGGTAACCAAAGAGCGAGTGAGTTAGTTGATTCCTCCAATCTTTCTCCCAGAATGCTGTGCGGTTCTGTATTTTTGTTCAGTGAATATTCTACATTATGAATATTGAATATTTGATCAGTTATTGATTTATTCTCCTGAAACGGCACATTTGTCATAAAACTAACAGAGTTTCAGAAAGAGATTAGTCTCTGCTGCTTTTGGACCTGGATTGATGACTCTAAATGACGGAATCAAGAATTCACCTCTTCACCAGAAAATGCGCTTGAAATGGCCTAATCAAAGGCTGGAACTCAGTCTGATTGTACATGCAGTGCTAAATTATGATATTTTATTTAATTTTTTCTTTACTTTCAAATGCAAAAGCTGTTGCATATTTACTTTATGCTGCAGTTTGAGTCAATAATGTGTGGTGTTTTTGAGTTTTGTGTCTCTTATTGTATACATTGTACAGATCTTCAGGAATATGGAAACATTTTGTATTTGCTGTCACTTTGTAAAAGCGTCTGTCTGTCTGTCCGTCCGTCTGTTCCACATTCAAAGCCTGAAAGTTTAGAAATACCAGAATGAATTCAGAGTGAACTTTTGTATTAACGCTTCAACATTTTTGACATGAAAATGTGCAGGAACCCTGAGAAACGTCATAAATCTTTCGGTCTTTTCCAGTCCAGACACCCTGGCAACCTGTTGGTACATCCTGCTCTCCGGATCTGTCTTCGTCAAGGAGGACATGTACCTGGCTAGGTGCTGGTATGTACCCACACACACACACACACACGCACGCACGCACGCACACACACACACACACAAGGGTGAAAAACCAGGAAAACAGCAGTATGATAGTGTGTCATATAGTGAGAGAAGCAGGATTTATCTGACATGACACGTGAAGCTGCACTATCTTGACAGCTTGTCATGAGTTTTGTGTGTGTGTGTGTGTGTGTGTGCGTGTGTGTGTGTGTGTGTGTGCGCGCGTGTGTGTGCGTGTGTGTGCTCATCTGTTGGATGATAAGAGAGATGGCACGTCACAGAGCTGTAAAGCATGAAAATGTTGCTTTTGCTGCTGTGAGGAAACATCTACACACGTTTGTCGTCTCATGTTCATGTTGGCTGCAAAGAACAAATTTATTCTAACATTCATCAAGTGTTGTCTAATCCACAATCTGAAACTCTGATATTTTTAATTCCAGTTAGTTAAACTGGAAAATACCGACAACTTTGTGAAGTTTTTGTAGCTTCGACCGGGAGCCTTTTGTGGCTCTTGGTTTTGTGCGGCCCCCCAACTGCAGATTTGACCAGGAGATGCAGATGGAGATGTTTAATTTGTAATCGGATTAAAATTATTATCAAAATAATGTTATTACAAAGGAAAATGTGAAGAACAACACAAAGTATTTTATAATCGAGTTTTAACAAAAGGTCAAAGCAAGAGACTCTTCTTTTTGTTTTCTGAGATTAGTTAGAGTTTTGTTTTTGTGTTTTTTTTAAGTGTGGACACCCCTGGCTTAGACCAAATTGTTAAACTCAGCTTGTTTATCCAAATTCATAAGTATTGTTTTGCAGTTTTAACCCCAGCTGGACTTTCACGCTAAGAAACTAAATTTCTTAGCGTGAAAGTGACAGTACTTATGAGTGTTTCTGTCACAAGAACAGAAATAAAAGTTGATGTTATGCCTGCTTGAGCAGGTCAAAGGTCGAATGAGGTTCTTTGTTGCAGAGGATTAGCAGAGTTGACACTACAGCACTAATTGAGGCCTCAACATGTCTGTGAGCTTTGCCAAGCTACACACTCCTTCAGTTCTCTCTTCTTTCTTTCTGATTGTGGGTTTGCTTCGTCACACTGCCTGACTCAGACACTCCAACTGAACAGTTCATGTCTATTTTGCTCTCTAAGTTTTAATTTATTGGCTGAAATTTTAAGTAGTTTAGCCAGAGATTGGAACATGGAAGTTTCTCCTCCGTCTGTTTGGTGATTGATGGGCTAATTACTGAACAAACAAGACTTTTTTTTAACCTGTTTATTAAATAAATCAACTCAGAACTTAATAGGAAACTATTTTGGTCTTATAGTTGGACTGAAAAAGAGGAAATCAATGCCAAAAACCGTAAGGAGGAGACGGCGGCTACTCTGATGGTATCTTCAAAAACAGGCTGCGGTTTTTGGCCTGCTGTGTTGCTCCCATCGGAAAAGGAAAAGATACTTTAGATAATCGTTTCTGGATGTCAGCAGAAGGTTCACCGCTTCTGCTGAAGTTTCTTATTCTGTGATTATGATTTTATTCATATTTTATTCACACAATGAAAGAAGCTAGCTTTTTATTCAGACGATGACAAAAGCCTATTCATGACTAGCTGCGTTTCAGTGTGAAGGGCGCTGTAACGGCCCAGCCTGTTGCTTTTGTTTTCAGTATCAGAGAGTGCAGTGTGTAATCAGTCCTGGGTCAAATGATCGCTTGGTAGTTATGGCTAATTTATCGGCTAATCACCCATCAGAAGCGGTTTGAAATCGCTGAAACAATGCAGGTTTTGACGCCATCAGTTCCCCCGTTTTGGCGGCACCGACCAACGTTGTCATTAATTAATTAAAAGATTGCAACATGATTTCCATTTCCAGATTTTTAATTTGTACAACCCAAAGTATTCGTCTTTTCATAACCAAGTTTTAACAAAAGGTAACACCAAGTTAATCCGAAGACTTTCACTGAAAAGCCAACTTTGCTGCACCCAGTTCAGCTTTTATTCTGTCGTTAATGTGGCTAAATACAGGAAACATTTTAAAAGAAAGTGACGAATCATGTTCTTGTTACTGAAAATAAATGTATTCATTCATCTATGACTTTTATTTAATATAGCAAACATAAAAAACATACGACAGCATGTCGGCGCCAAAAAACTGAAAAAGAAGGAAGTTTCTCAGATCTAGAAATCAAAGATTTGCAAGGGAAAAAAAACATAAAAATTTTGAGTTTGTCATACATTTTATGAAAACAGTGATTCTGATTGACAACAGGCTGCAGCGTAGCAGAGACTAGAACAGTGATTATCAGCGCTAAAATTAAACTTAAAATGAAAATTACAAATAACTTTTAATTAGATTGAAATTTAATTTAAAATTAATCCATTTTGTATCAGTTTATGGGATAATCTGTAGAATGATAAATCTTATTCACCTCCTCCTTCAGCTGCTATTGGTATCTGAAGTAAAAACAACCAATCAGAGCCAGGAGGCGGGGCTTAGCGCTGTGAGTCACCCTTATGTACTCGCTGCTAAACATGCTAATGGCAGAGAAACAACTTGAAGGAAAACCGTTTATCCACTGTCATCTGTAGCTATGCTAAGTAGCGGTAGCATTCACATCAGATTTCCAACATATTAGGGCTATATTTTGCGATATATATCGATATTTTCTTTCCTAGAAAAAAATCGATATTCATCTGCAAGTATCGTAACATCCAACTGTCACCTTGTTCACTCACTGCTTGCTTCGCTGGGAGAGTGATTCGGTCATCAGGCTTAGAGATTCCTTCAGATGTAAAGTGTTAAAAAGGTATCAAACTATTCAGAGCAGGTACTTTGTGACTTTATTTACTTTACAAATGCATGAAAGCTACAGTTTGTACTGTTTCAATTAAAAGAAACGTGTTTTCTCACCACTTCTCTGATTCATTTTGTCCAGCTAAAATCTTTCAGAAAATCGCAAAAGTGTATCGAATTGTATCGTTTGCTGAATATCGCAATATATATCATATCGCGAGCAGAATATTATTGTATCACTACAGCCCTACAACGTGTGTGTGTATATATTTAATATACGATACTGCTAAAAAAAATACACTTTCTAACTTGGAAGAAGTGAAGCGACCACAGCTGTTCTGCAGCCTGCGGAGACGAGTTGTTTTTGGTTCTGTAGAGGTTCTGTAGAGGTTCTGTAGCCGGTCCACTAACAGTCCCCCCAGGCTGCTTAGGACCGCCTGTCAGTCCGGCACGGGTCAGTTGATAAACGAGTCAGGGGTGGGAATGTTGGTGCCATGCAGAGGCCCAGAGGCACAGTGTGTGTGTGTGTGTGTGTGTGTGTGTGTGTGTGTGTGTGTGTGTGTGTGTGTGTGTGTGTGTGTGTGTGTGTGTGTGTGTGTGCAAAAGAGAGAGAGAGAGGAATGCGGAACCCCTGGCAGAGCAGAGGATGGCCATGTGTTCCTGAGCAGCCTGCCCAGAAGCACATCCAGGCAGGAAATGAGACTACACACACTCTCTCTCACACACACACACACACACTTTCTCTCTCTCTCTCTCTATCTCACACACACACTCATACACAGACACACACCTTGTTGAAGCAAGCGGACGGACAGAAGTGAACAGAAAGAGAACACACTCGTTCCTCTGTTAAAGACGAACCAGAAGGCTAACAGCTTCTTACTTCTGCTTTCTGGGAAAACATCTGTGTTGGACGTTCAGGAGCTCGACATGACCGCACTCGGATCTGATTTTGGATTATTTGGTCGATGAACTTTCACCCCTCCTTGTTGTGGATAATATGCTTCATATCAGAGGGAGCACAGAGAGCTGGATCCATAGCGTTTCTGTTGCTGGTTGGTAACTTTGAATTATTTGCGTTTCTTTCTTTTATCTGGTTTATTTTCCTTTCTTTATTCGTTCTTTCGCCCAGCATGTTTCATTTCCTGCCTGCCATCGTCCAAACTGCTGGAAAGCCAGGAAACTCCCTGCGGTACGCTGCAGGATAACTTCAAACCGCCGGGCCTCTTAAAAACGCGCCACCAACTCCTGTGTTTTTGTCTTTCTTTATCTGCACTGATTATCAGCAAGAGAAGTAGTTCTCCTTTTTCTGCCACTTTACAACCAGCAGTAAACACATTTATAGTTGGTGGCTACTGTTAGTGAAGTGCTGATGAAAAATGGGAACTAGACGAGTTTCTGTCAGGAACATATCTGGTTAACCGTTTTTTTTATAGACGCATGCAGTAAATTAAAAACAAGAGCAAACATAGAAATGGTTTCTCATAACCATTTCAGTTTGCTTTTTGATACCACGTATCAAAAAGCAAACTGCTGTAGAAAGAAGCAATGTGGGTCAGTCAGTCAGTCAGTCAGTCAGTCAGTCAGTCAGTCAGTCAGTCAGTCAGTCAGTCAGTCAGTCAGTCAGTCAGTCAGTCAGTCAGTTTAAATTGCTTTGCATCAAAGAAACACAAAAATCAACCACTGAAACTTTACATTTTACTCAGAATGTTGGTTTAATTATTTTGGCGTTTAGATGATTATCATGTAGAATAAATTTCTCTGGTCGATGAGACAAAACGCTAATTCTGCTGATCATCGTGACAACGTCCAAAGTAAAACACGGTGGTGACGGCATCATGCTGTGAGAATGCAGTGGCTTTAAAAACTGATTTCCACAGACGGCTTGAACATTTTTTTTTGCAATAATTTCACACACTAGTCGTATAAAGCGGCTATTTTTGCTTCCTTTGTTCTACTTTTTGTTGATTTATCTCACAAAACCCTCCTTATAGACGGACTAAAGTTTTTGTGTGTGACAAAATAGAATGTAAAAAAAGTATACGGTACTTTTGCAACTGTTTGTTTCACTGTTTCACTTCCTAAAGCCCCCAGTTTTTATCTGAATCTTTTGGTTTCATTTAAACTTGCTCTTCTACAACTTAATAGCGATCATGGCAAGAGAATTTGAAACCTGGACTTGTTTTGGGGTTGAGAAGCAGCTGTTGGTGCGTTTTCTTCAGTGTCTCTTTAAAACAAAATGTCTGCCAGTTTGTCTGTGTAAAAACTGAAGAGCAGAAATGCATTTATTATTCTAGTGGCGTCAAACTGTTGGGTCAAAACTGTCGACTCAAAATCAAGCAAATGAAGTTGTCTGAAATTTAATGTTGACTGCATTTATGCTAAAAACTTTTCTAGAAAAGTTGGACATTTTCTCAAAAACTTGACATTTTGAAAATCAGAAATATCAATGTTTTTTGTAGAAGTTATCTATTATTAATCAGTTTTTCGTAGCAAATTTGTGACTTTTCAAACTCAGAAATTTCCAATTATTTTGTAGAAAATTTCAGACAATCTCAAGATTTTTTTGTTGAGTTTTTTTTTGAGAGAAATGTACTACTTTTTAAAATGTATTACTTTTTTTTCCTCCCATAGACAGTTTTCAGTGTCTCTTGGTGATCGAATACATTTATACTCAGTAATAAGAACATGATTTGGGTCACTTTTTTTCAAAATTCTTGCTATATTTACCAAGTTTAAGAAAGAATAAAAGCTGACTTGGTGCAGAAAAGTTGGCTTTTCAGTGAAAGTATTTGGATAAACTTGGTGTTACCTTTTGTTTGGTCATAAAAAAAGACGAATACTTTGTGTTGTACAAATGAAAAGTCTGCGTTCGGCACGTCAGCCCTGCAGTGTTGACAAAGTAACAGTAGTTTCGGTCACTTCAGGACTCTTCAAATGCTCAGAATTTGAAGAATGTGGATGGTTCACTGATAGCGGTTTAGCATGAAGAAAATGTTCTCATTCATTTCAGTGACGGCTGAACAGACACGCCGGCCTTTTCGTAAAACAATAAAGAGTTTAAACTTTGCCCTACTTTCTGTAGAGTAAAGTTTGAAGCAAAAGCGGCTTTTAACGTTTATAATTCACATATTATTGTGGTTTTAATAAGAAAAATACTACTTATTAGACTAATTTCTCTTCTTTTGAGTGACAAAGTTATGTGGCGCTGCATAGTTTCAGCAGAGTTGGGAATAAACCAATGGGAAATAATGTGAAGTTCCTAATACCATTAGCCAAAATGGAGCTGCATTATGTTTATAATCAACAAGTGAATTTATTTTAGAGATTTAAAAACTCACTGACTGACATGTTTCAAGCACTTATCTCTGTTAATTTTATTTTTTTTAAGGTTTTGTTGACTCTAGTGGCCTTTATTTGAAAGTAGTTTGACAGGAAAGAAGGTTATGAGAGGGTTACATGCGGCAAATGTCACCAGGCCGGGAATCGAACCTGCAACCACCGGCATGAGGACTAAAGCCTCGATACATAGGGTGTGCTTTGCCCCTGGACCACCACAGCACCCCTTATCTCTCTTCTTTTTGATGGTTTTGCCCTACAGCTAATGAAAACTCAAAATTTAGTCTTAAACCTGGAAGATTTCATAACGTTAAGAAAAAGCCACGATGTCAGAAGCTCTGACGCTCTGCCAATAGGGCAAACCGGCCGAAGTGGTAGGAAAAATGTGCACAAATAAAGCTGCACTCTTTTTTCCCCCAATAATAATATTTATTGTGGATGCAAAACTTCAAAGGGATTTTAGCAACAGTAAATTATGGCCATTGTAGATATAAAATAGGCAGAGTCTCAGAAAATGTCTAGAAAAAAACAGAGAAAATGTGAAAATAAACCAACAAAACATATTTAAATTTTTGTCTGTTTGGAAAAGTTGTTTAATAATGTCTGAGACTTGGTGGACACATCGGTGGTGGCCTCAAGCTTTAGTGTGTGTGTGTGTGTGTGTGTATATGTGTGTGTGTGTACGTGGGTGTGTGTGTGTGTGTGTGGCCGCAGTGAGTCGCTGGCTGTCATGGTTTGTTGCCCAAAGCCCAGCAGCTGCCACTGGACCAAATCTGAACCTGTTCCTCCGTCTGCCAGCAGCTTGTTTCTTCAGGGAGGGAGGAGAGGCGAATCATCACCTGCTGAAAGGCGACAGACAAATTCTCACCGATGTGGGGAGAGATTTTCATCACCCAGATGATGATTGATAAAATAATAATCACAGTGATGTTGATTGATTTTGAAATTGGCTTGAAGAACAAAATATTCCTCGCAAAGCATCAGGTCAGGTTCTTCCACAGTCGGTCAACATGGCTTGAATATTTTCAAGGTAGAGTGAAAGAAATGTTTTGTTTTTTATAGATGATGAAAGTAGCTAAATGCTAGCTGCCACATTTTCATAAAATGCAGGTTCTGTGTCTGTATATGATGGCGCAAAGATGGATTTTACATAAAATAAAAATTACGGACAAACTCAACCATTTTCTTCATGAGAATAATATTAAAAAAATGTCTTTAGTCAGAGGCTTCTTCCTATTTGCTGTAATACAGACTGCTACAGAAGAGCCATTTATAATCAGAAGAAAAAAGTGACTTATTTGAAGTAGCTTAAGTTGCCTTTTTTAAGTTCACTTTTGCTTTAATATAGATTTTACCAAACAAAGACCTGACCAAGACGCATAAATCTTTTTTTAATCTCAATAATGTCAGGTTGTGTTCAACTGGCATCCAAAAACATTAAGCTGTATAAACTTCAACTTACTAAATTGAGCAAACAAAAATGGTTGTGCTTTAATGTTTTGTCATCAAAATGACCTAAAAGAGAAACTTTGTGTCCTTTTCTTGTTCAAATGTGTGTCATTCAGTGCATGAAGCTTTAAATTATGTTTTTTTTCCCTCATGTTGCTTAAGACTGAAGTTTGGTGATTTTCTGGATGTAGACGTTCAACTACAGACAAATTTGGACAAGCTGACAGGAGACGGGAGTCATGTTTCAGTTCAGGCATGGCAGTAGCTTTGGTTATGGGGCAAACTCATGTGTATACACACACACACACACACACACACACACACACACACACACACACACACACACACACACACACACACACACACACACACTGTCTGTCACCAATATTTGGCTTAAATGTGTTTATTCTTCTACCACCATGGGCATGCAGTAACTCGAGGAAAAATGAGAAATGATTGAGCAAACAGTGGTTACACAGAAAGTAAAGAAGCCTGAAAATTGCAGCTCTTCAGGGTTTCCCTTTATTGTAGCTGGCTGTGCTTCTGTCTCATTCACACACAGACAGAGGGAAAGTGAAGAGACTGCCTTGGCAGGCTTTGTTTAGGCCAGACGGGAACCAGGCGTCTCGCCTCACTGGAGGGTAGAGAGATCTGTCAGAGTTGGGCTGACCTGCCTGAGAGCTTTCACTGCCTCCCGGCTACTGAATTTGGATATTTTTACACTTTTTTCCCCATTATATTTCTTTAAAATATGCTTTAAACGTCTTTTTCGCAAAACCCAAATTAACATAGAGACAGACCAGTCTGCTGTGTTTTTTCTTGATCAGCTTTGATCTATTATTGACAGATCAAACTGAACTTTATTATTATTTTTAGCAAAACAAAATGTCGCCAAACTGCCTAAGATTTTTGTAAGATTTGCACCATGTGCTTTGAACGTTAACCTTAAATTTGGTAAAGTTGCAGAGCTCCACTGGACTTCCTTATCAAACAGGAAGTCAGCCATCTTGGATCCAATTTTTACCCCATTTTGGACTTTTATTAATTCCTCAAAATTGAGAATTCACGCCAATTTTCAATAATCATTGGTCATTACCTTGTTTTTTTTTTTAGAATGAAATAAAAAATTTATTTTTTATAAAGAAATGTCATATTTTCTGTCCCTGCGTAAGAAAGTAATTGAATTGCACTAAACCAGAACCAAATAACTCGAATAATGTTTATTGTTTTCCTCTTTTCCCTCTTTTCTCCCATAAACTGGATGATTAAAGCTTTCAGTCTGGTGCAAACCTTTTTTTGAAGAGCATTTTTTTACAGAGACTTCAGAATTAATTAATTTGTTCTTTTCTTTCTTTATCTGGGACATTAAAATGTCTTCCAGTTCCAGTGTTAAACATCATTTATAAAAATTTTTCTTGTCTTGTGCACCTGGTGCGACATGCCCGTTTTTATTAAGTGGTAATAAATGCGGGGCTTTCCTGATTTACTCCTGACCAGAATTACATTTTTAATACACACTGAAAAAAGAAAACAGGTGATCCAACTTAAAAAGAAATGTGGTTAATTTGCTGCTAGTAAGTTTATTAAGTTGTCATGTTAAACAAACGTAAATAAATAAAGTTTGACTAAAGTAATTGGATTTCATGTAACATAAGTTGGGTTTCTGTTCTCTTTTTTTCAGTGATTTTCACTTGTGTCCATTTTGCACCATAGAATAAAAAGTTGTACCTTATAAGCATAAGTTTATGTGTCATCTGAGCAGCTTTGAGAGTTTCTGAGGAATGAGCTCATCTTCTCTGTTTGGTGACGGCGCTGCAGCCTTGGTGCCCTGAGGGCCTCGATGCTGGACGCCAGCGAACCCTTTGCACCTTCAGGAACGTTTTCTGCAGCCGACATGTGAGCCCAGAGGAGGGAGGCAAGAGCAGCTGATTAAAGCATCACCAAGATAAATGGGCTGGAAGCAAAGGGGGAAAAAAAAAACGCTCATTTTAAAGCTGCAGGATGTAACTTTTAGAAAAGCAAAATGATTTTTACACATTAATGTAAAAATGTTACTTTATTTAAAATTTTTATTAATATTTAATTATTTTTAATTAAATATTAATTTAATATTATTAAAATGTAATTAAAAACTATTTTAAAATATTTTTTTCCATTAAAATTAATTAGTTTGTGTGTAGGAGGCAGCAGAACATCAATAAGGGCCTCGCTTAGGTCAAAGGTCAGCTTCCCAAAGCTTTAATTTCAGCTTTAGCAAAGCACAGTAGAGACCGATTTCTTTATTCCTCCTTTATTTTGACGCTTTAATTATTTTGACATTGAAAATTGTGTCCAAGTAAAACGCCTCTCTTAGTTCAGGATTTTTCTGATTCTCTATTTTAATGAGGACAGATTAGTCTTTGAATCAAGATCGTGACTTTGAGCAAAGTCTCTGCTGTTCAGAAGCTGCGGTTCAGGATGAGAGGAAATGTTGTTTTTCCACTCGGAATGAAAGAGAATGCAAAATGAGATGCGGCAAAAGGGAACCAAAGCCAGAAATATAACGGGAGAAGGGAGACGTCTAGTGGATTCACTGTTTCCAAAGAAGAGCCAGTTAGAGGTTTTAGTCAGTTGGACTGGAAACGGTGATCACCAGTAGGATGGTCAAAGCAGAGGTTTGAAACGCGGAGAGATCCGCTGACTTATCTTTAAGAGTTTAGTTAAGCATTAAGAGATCTGACGCGAGTTTCTACGATGAGATCCAAACCGCAGGCGATGCTGAATCAGCGCTTCTCCAATCCCAGAGGAGCGAGATACTCGCAGAGGATCATCTTTCAATCTGCACGTTTTTACATGAAGCAGATTAAAAATGGCTGTATGTTTTTGTTTGCTAGCATTTATGTAGAGCAGGCGTTCACTTCCTTTTTCTGAGAAAAGACTGAAACTGTGTTTCTTGCTGTAAAACAATAGGAGTTCTGGTGGATCAATATGCATTTGCGTGGTCTTAAAAAGGTCAAACTCTGTTTTCACATGATTTATTTTTGAAAAAATTGATTTAGAAAGACTGGTTGGTGGAATGCATTTTCTGGTGTACAATGCAAACGTATTCATGCACCTTTAATTAGTGCAAAACAATTGAATGTTGGATTGTTTTTTATATCTTGCTTTGGCAGTAGATCTCTGAATGAGTCTTATATTTATGTGCGTGCTTATCTGGCTTATTTTGTCTGTTTGGTCTTTTTCCAGACTTCTTGTCTGCAGTTGGTCACACGCAGCACTAAATGTTCTCCATAAATGTCCTTAGTCCACATTCCTGTTGCAGCAAACATGCATAACATAAAAACCATAACAATGGCAACGAGGCGGCAGAACAATAAATTCACTTCATCTTTTTCAGTACGACTTGGTCTCAAAAATGACATCAGAATCTAAAACCTGGTCTAATTTACCCCTCAGCTGTTGTTAAATCTGAGCTCAGATAAACCAGGGATGTCAAACGCAGTTTGGTTTTGGGCCGTATTAAAAATCTGAATGCTCTTCAAAGGCCGGCTGTGCCACAATATATTGATAAAACCAATTAAACTGTTAAAATAAACAGCTTTTCCTCCAGAATTTTGTGATTTTTTATTTTTTTTTTTCTCTCCCGCGTTCCAAAAAAGCGTCTGACGCTTCCAGTTCGACACGTTTGCACTTTGAAGTCAGATGCTCGACGTTTTTCTCTAGAAGCATGTCGGACTGTTTCTGCAGATTTGTGAAAAGCTGAAGGGACTTATTGAAGTAATTTGGGGCACGTAAAAAGCTACGGCGGGCCAGATTTGGCCTCGAGTTTGACACAAACACATGTACTTTACTCCCAACAAATGCACCATGTTTAGTTGAAGATATCCAGCAGGTATATATCAGGATCATTTACGCTTAAAGCTGCCTCAGCGTAACGATTTGGTAATGACGGTAATTTAAGGGCCCTAATGTTGGCGCAGGTCTGTGGGTGGGCGCCTGCGATTGAACGCATCTGGCCTCTGGTCAGCGTGAGCAGATCGTCTGGTTTTATTTTATGCTTACGTATTTCTGTGTGTCTCTGTTCTCTGCAGCTTTGGCAAGCAGCTGGGGGGCAGGCGGGGCTGTGAATGCATCACTTTGGAGCCATCAGAAATGATTGTGGTGGGTATCGATGCCGCTCGCTCTCTTTCATCCCTCCTGTCCTGCTCTTTGATATCAGTCCGGGTTTTCATCTTTATTTGATGTTTGCATTTTTTCTCTCTTGAATCCTTCTGTTTTATCTCTCTCTGTTTCTCCATCTGCCTCCCCCATCTTGCTACAATATATAAGGATAGTGCTTCACGTTTTCAGACTGTTGTTGTTCAAATATGCTTGTATAGACTTGCAATTTGCAGGCTTTCCTGTCAGATCTACGGCATTTAGTTGTGTCTACTGTCTTCTAATGTTTAAGTCAAATAAAAGTAGCGAGGTTTAGATTTTGAACCTAAATGTGTGAGTTTGTGAAAGATAAACTTACAGCAGTAAGTTGTTTTAACTTTTTATTCATTTTGTCAAATATCCAAGAGTTGATTAAGCTACAGGTTTTTAGATTAGTGCTTAAAAATCTGCAAGAAGAAAAACACAGGAGTGGGAATCATTTCCCAGAATGCTTAGTTTCCATTAAAGCTCATTTGAAATCGTCCTTTAACCGTCAGAACAAAGAGCTCTGTGACGTTTGAAAGTAAATGGAGGCTTTAATTTTTAGGAAGTCGTCGTTGATGTTATGTCTGAGGATTAAGTCATGGGAAACATGATGAAACCGTTCTTATTACGACGTCATTCTGTTTATTTAAATCTGAGGTAATCATTTGCAACATTTTCATTGTCCCTTTTACAGCCCTGCTGCTTTATTTCATAAAACCGTTTGTGTCGACTGGGAAAACTCCCCCTTGTTACTGGAAAACACTTTCACTGAAAATGAAACAAATAGAGTTAGACTATCTGACACAGACTTGGACAATTTTAGCCAAATGTTTCAAAAACATTGTGAGTTTAATACTTAGTGCCAAAGGTACAGCTTGAGATTTTCAGAAATGTGCTGAAGCAGCACTCTGCAAAAGTGTTTTAGCATAAAAACAAAACATCACCTGACTAATTACACTTATGTAATGATAAAAACAAACAATCCAAATATTCAGATATTTAAAATACAGAATGTAATAAAGGATCTGGTTGAAATAAACCAAATAATGAATGTACTGTACATTAAAGTTGAATAAATCTACTCATCTTAAATGTTTAAAGCTACAATAATTAACTTTTATAAAGATTTTTTTACATATTTGTTAAAACCATCACCATATCGTGATACTTTATGAGGCAGATGATCTGTGAAAAGCTACTATCACCATCTGAAGAAATGCACCAGAGAACCAGTTAGAGCCAGGAGGCGGGTCTTAGTGCTGTCAATCATCCTTGTGTATGCGCTGTTAAAAGTACTAATCGGGTAGAAACAACTCATCGTTACAGGAAAACCATTTAACCAGCAGCAAAACTTAGAAGTTTGTTTTATTTTCCATATATATTTTATTTCCCTCGAATATTTTCTCAGATTGTCTTTAAAATGAAAGGAAATCTTCTTTTTAAAAACGCTCAACGCCAAAATATGTCACAGACTCAGTGTTTTGACTTTTAGCTTTCAGGTTCAATTAAATGAGATCTTCAAATAAAATCGCATTATTAAAAAAATCTGGCAGTGTTTCTGTAAACGAGGCGATAAGTTACACCGCTACCGAGAACTGGGCTAAATAAAAATAAAACATTTTCACCTGCTCACATAAAAAACAGAAACACTTCCTGCAAAAACCCGGGAGAGAAGAACCAAAGTTGAAAACAGAGATTTGTTTTTACCTTTGGTTGACCTTCCACTGCATTTACCCCACGACCCGCTGCCGTCCATCCATCCATCCGTCTGTTTGTCCGTCCGTCCATCCATCCATCCGTCTGTACATCCCTCCATCCATCCATCCGTTCGTCCGTCCATCCATCCGTCCGTCCATCCATCCATCCATCCGTTTGTCCGTCCATCTGTCCATCCATCCATCCATCCGTCTGTACATCCATCTATAATTCCATCCATCCGTCTGTACATCCATCTATAATTCCATCCATCCGTCCGTCCATCCATCCGTTTGTCCGTCCATCCATCCATCCATCCATCCGTCTGTACATCCATCTATAATTCCATCCATCCGTCCGTCCGTCCATCCATCCGTCCGTCCATCCATCCATCCATCCATCCATCCGTTTGTCCGTCCATCTATAATTCCATCCATCCGTCCATCCATCCATCCGTTTGTCCGTCCATCCATCCATCCGTTTGTCCGTCCATCTATAATTCCATCCATCCATCCATCCATCCATCCATCCATCCATCCGTTTGTCCGTCCATCCATCCATCCGTCTGTACATCCATCTATAATTCCATCCGTTCGTCCGTCCATCCATCCATCCATCCGTTTGTCCGTCCATCCATCCATCCGTCCGTCTGTTCATCCGTCCATCCGTCCGTCTGTTCATACGTCCATCCATCCATCCATCCACCTGTCCATCCATCTGTCCGTCCATCTATCATTCCTTCCGTCCATCCATCCATCTATCCATCCGTCCGTCCATCCGTCCGTCCATCCATCCACCTGTCCGTCCATCTATCCTTCCATCTGTCCAGCCATCCGTCCGTCCATCCATCCTTCTGTATGTCCATCCATTCATCCATTCTTCCGTCCGTCCGTCCATCCATCCATCCATTCTTCCGTCCGTACGTCCGTCCATCCATCCATCCCTCCGTATGTCCTTTCATCCGTCTGTCCATCCATCCTTCCATCCATCCTCCGTCCGTCCGTCCGGCCATCCATCTGTCCGTTCAAACGTCCGTCCACCCATCCGTCCGAGGCAGACGGACGGATGGGTGGCAGGTGTCCAGTCTGTCGCAGGGCTCCGCTTCTGTCTAATGACAGCAAATCTCAGAGGCTGATTGGTGGGAATAAAAGTCGCTGGTTCGCTGAAGAAACCTTGAGGCTTTTTAAAACCAAAATCGGCTTTGAAGGCTCACCTTGATCCACAGATGCAGGAACCCGACTTTCCTTGAAATGTCTCATTATTGAGAGAGTTTTATAGGAGAGAGGTTGCTCTTGCAACAACATATTTAGTCTGAAACGACCCCCCAGGGTGCGCTTAGCGACTGTCGCGGCTGTAAAAACGGCAGCAGTGGTGCTGACTGCATCACCGAGGGGATTTATGGTCAGAGCAAAAAAAAAGAGCTCAATTAAAAAACTAAATATTGTTTGGGAATAAAACCACTCTGCTCTTCTTCCTTTTCTTGCGTCATAAAGAACATTTGCCCAAATCCTCGTCTTGTTCATCGTTTTTTAATGTTTTCATGAATAAATAACTACAATCAAACAGAAGTTACGACTCCTGTAGCAAACTGTAAAAAACTAGAAAACATCTTAGACGTGTGTAATTTCAAGTTTTAATGCATCACTTCAACATTATTCAACTTAATGTTAACATTATTTAACATAATGTTAATGTTTTGTCTGTACAAAAAGGTTGTACAAACCTTTTGCCAAGTGGGCCAAAGTTTTAGATTGAAAAGTAATCACAGGCTAAAAGAACAACCTCAAACTGAGCAAATAAAGTAGCCAGATATTTATTATAAATGGAAAAAAGAAAAGCTATTTTTACGAGGGTTTATTATCACCATTGTAGATAAAAAAAGGATAAAATTTCAGAAATGTTGTGAATATTACTGTTATTATTCTACAATTTCCCTTTATTAATCCCAAAGGGATTAATAAAGTTTCTATCTCTCTAATCTATGAACATTTTTACAATTTTCTAGAATATTTTTCAAGAGAAAATTTTTGACATTTTAAATTTAGAAATTTTCGGGTTTTTTATGTGGAAAATTTCTGATATTAATCTAAAATATTTATTTATTTTTTCTAGCAAATTTCTGATAATTTTTGCAGAAATGTCCGACTTACTGCTACTTTAATTTGCATGTTTGTTGTATTGAAAGAGTTTCGTTTGGGCTCGATTGAATACATTTATTTTCAGTAATAATAAACGGATTTGCGTCGCTTTCTTTCAAACCGTTTAAGAATAAAAGCTGATTTGGGTGCAGCTTCTCAGCGACAGTCTCTGGACTTGGAGCCATTATTTTAGACGGTTCTGGTTAAAAATGGGACCAGAACTAAGATTAGTGAATCGTTTTCCTCTGTAATAATGAAGGGTTATAAATGCGTCGCTGTTTCATGTTTACACAGCGTCTCGTCTCAAACGCTGCCTGAATGTCTGACTGGTGAAGACCCATTATGCCCCCCCACCTCCACTGGTCCCATGATCGTACGCTTGAAAAATGACCACACTTCCTGCTTCCTCTGAAAACTCACAAAAATAAAACATGATGTGACGAGCTTCACGTCGGCTCATCTTCTGGTTTACATTCCTGCTCTATCTGATCTTGCGCTTTTTCCTCTTCGGTTGTTCATTTCCCGGCTCATAGACCCAGACGTAGTGAGCGCTGTGAATGTAACTCCTGTCTATCATGTGACCAGAGTCATGACAAGAGCCACAGATCACATTCCCTGGTCTATTCCCATGGCCCCAATTAACTGATTGGCCGCAGTGCGGTGTGACTGCTGCAGCCCGCCTCTTTTCTCTTGCGCATGGAAAGAAGAATGCTCCTGCATGCCTCTTTTTGTGAGTTTTCTTTATTTTCTCTTTCTCAGGAAGCAAAAATGATAATATTCAATCCCTGGTGCTTTTGTTTCGTGCAAGTCTAAACTCGTTGCAGAGGTTTATCTTTATTTTATCTGAATAAAAACACGACAAAACTCGTTCAGAGAAAAGTTATCCCAAGTTGGCTTTTTGAGCCAGAAGTGCTTGTGATCGAAATCTGATGGAAACTTTAAGCTTCTGCTCACTGGGTTTTAGCTGCCCAGAGGGATTTTATACATTTTCACTGAAGATTTCCTGCAGTTACGTGGCAGCTATTGTTCATAATCGCTTCCCCAAAATGTAAAAATCAAAGGATACCAGCTTAGCCAGCTTTATGGGGGTCACACCGATCCTGCGTGCGCGTTTACCCTGTGCTGGCCGACCGTGACATCTGCTGCGCTCCTCCTGAGCGTCGCGTTAAGACCGCCAGACTTTAAACCCGAACCAGGTGTAGATAATTTACATTTTGCATCTGCCTTTTCTACACTCTGCTTCCCACTTGCTCTGCATTGATGCCGGCTGATTACGGTTAGACTTCAGATCTTTATCGCAGGCCAAATTTCTATAATTTCCACCGTATACCACAATATATAGCGCATTCGTAATTCCTGACCCCCCAGAAGTTACTATTTATTATTGCTATATCTACTTTTAGTAACAAGATTGATAAAATCTGGTTTGATCTCAAATTTAACTCAGTTATTCTTTTAAAGATGATAAAAATCCATTTGTTTTTCATGAAAACAGAAGGAATATTGATATTTTAGCCCTCCTCTCTGGCTGTTGTGGGTCGTCATGAGTTTTTATGTACAAGATGTCTGTCAATTCACATGATTAACCCGAGTACAGCACACTGAGGTCGCTAACAAAGGCACCGCTTCATCCAGTCTTGGCTCTAATCTCCTCAGCACAGTTTGATCTTAATGAAGAAATCAGAATCATATTTATGCTTCTTGTCAAGTGTTTTATGCATTTCTTTCAGGCAAAACAAAACATGTAATTTATGGTTCTTGGACACAAAAAAGCAAATTACAAAGCAACAAATAAGTCATTTAATTAATTAATGGGCAGCAGCAGCAGCTGTAAAAAGCTGTGAGGAAAAGTTGTAATTCACCCAGTTTTTCTCCATGTAATGCAGAATTAATGTTCAAGCTATTTTAAAACAATAAACTGCGAGAGTAAACAAAACAGAATGCAAGAAAGGAAAAAGTAAGTGAAAAATAACATTAAAAAATCAAAGCAGTATTGTTCAATAGGTTCTGTAACATGATTTCCTGATAAACAATGTGGTTCTAACTGACATAATAAGGCTATTGAGTTACTATTATGCAACGGAGAACGAAAACAAATTCTTCCTTCAACAAACTGACCAGCACAAAACGCCTGTGGGGACTGAATTGAATGGCCGGATTCTGTGAACTGTGCTGTTTTTTTCTGCCTGCTGAGGATATTTGTGTATTTACGGCTTCCTGGAGGAAACTGTGGGCCGACTTTATGCTCTGTGCGTGTGTCAGAGGGCGGCACAGTGAGCAAGAAGACATGCGAGTAAGTTTGTCACTATGCATCTGGTTGAGCTGCTAAACTCCTCGCTGAAACCTTTGGAGTGATTTATTTGGTTTTTCAACCTTTCCTGGATGATTTCTTGGCGAAGGATTTGGGATTTAAACTTTTGGACACCTTGGCGCAATCGTTTTGGTTTTTACCCTCTCCTGTGGCGTTTCCTGCTTTTATGTGTTTTTCTGATCCCGTCCTTGAATCCGGATGAGTGTGCTGCGCTGGCACCGGCTCTCTGCGCTCTGGAGGAACTGGATGTTCAACCAGGAGCCTGCAGAAGAGCAGGGCCAGATTCCCGAAGCTCCGGGAGACGAAGAGGAACCGCAGCAGAAAGAACGCAGCAAGTTCACAGATTCCAGCCCGGATTGTTTGAATCTGACGGGAGCTGACACCCAAGACTCGGAATTCGAGGAACAGAGTCTGGATTTTATAAATCAGAATGTTGTTCCAAAGGTCCGGAGGTCTGAACTGCTGAAGCGGAGCTGCTCCGAGCCGTGCTCTCAGCCGTCGAACCACGTGGATCGGTCAAACAGCTGTGGCTACGTGGCTGAGGGCTGTGACCTTACGTTACAGGTGGATAACGGCACCGAGGGGGATGACAGCTTCCTGCAGAGAGACGGGTCCCAGCGGCGCTCCAGGCGGCGCTTCAGGAGGGTCAACCCGAAAGGAGAGCGGGAACTCATCACTGATGGCCAAGAACCCGCCAGCTACAACAACACGGTAAGACGACGCTACTGCTAATGGGTTTGTTTAGAAACCTTTAAAGATTTAAAGGTCCAGTTTACATCTATTGAAAACTTATACTTGGTTTTTTTAGACCATCAGTGTATTTGTATGAAAATATATTAAACGCTTGTCACCAACTAAAGCTTAACTGGCCTGTTGCAATAAGCAACAAATCAATTAATCGCATGAGAAACTAAAGCAAGCTCAATAATTTCAATTATCCTCTTTCTGTTTTCGCTCACCAAGACTTTTTGTTTTTGTAGTTTGCGGCAGAACTGCCATGTTTTTCTGCGTTGCTTCTGCACCAGCTTCATGTTTTTCCATTTGCATGATTTGTTGTTTTTCCTGTTTTTTCTCTTTCTACCAAAAACTGAACGATAAAAGTTTTTGGTGCTTTGGTCTCAACTTTCCCCTTTTTTGAAGGATAATTCTGTTTACAAAGACTTTATCTGTTGTTTTGTGTAAATATTTTGGATATTTAAATCTTAAATGAATTTCACTGCAAAAACACAAAATCCTACCAGTAATTTTGGTCTATTTTCTAATGAAAAGACCTTAGTACATTTCAAATAAGATTACTTACAGATAACTTTTCAGCAAGAAACTGGAGATTGTTTTAAGCCAATAATTCCTTATAATTGCAGAACAAGTTCTACTTCCACTGGCAGATTATTTTCCCATGTCATCTGCAGTTTTTTAATCAATACTAAGAAATTATTGCTTGAAAACAAGCTCAAAAGTTAGTTAAAAGTTATTTTTAAGAAACTGGACCAGAAATACTTGGTAATTACAATATGTTATCACATTAACTCCTGGGACAAAATGTGTTACTGTGACAGGCCTCGCTGTAGTACCACTACGCCTTACTGTTGTTTTATGACTGACGTTTGAGTCACCACTTCGCTCTGAAGATTTAAACGTTTCTCTGCAGAGTGGTTAACTCTGGTAGCTCTGTTTTCTCTTTGACCTTTTCGGCATTGAGGCTGTGTACGGTCATGTGCGCCCAGCGGCTTCCCCTCCCTCTGATAGGATCACCGGGTTCGGCGTTGTGTCAGTTACAGTTGCAGCTAATCATCTGCAGACACACAAGCAGCTGCAGGCGGCTGCAGTGTGTTGGCGCGCACACCTGGGGCTCCCCGGGGGGCCGCAAAGGGCCTTAATGGAGAGTTTAAACGGGTTCTCTGTCGACCCTAGAAGCCTCCTGGTGATTGTTCCTTTTTTTATTATTATATATAAAGTTCTCAGATACCACAATACCCTCACACCCATCTTTAAAAAGCAACCCCTTTATATTTTTTGCAGTAACATCAGAGCAAATGTGGAGATCTGTTGATTTTGTGTGAATTTTGAGGATTTGTGAAAACCTGGAGGAATTTATTGATGTTAATTGGCGTCTAGAGGGCCAGATAAAAAGCTACGGCGGGCCAGATTTGGCCCCCGGGCCTCGAGTTTGACACGTGATCTAAACCATGTCTGAATGTTGTCCTACTAATTTGTGTCCCTTTTTGAGGTCAACCAGATTTGCACATACAGAGGCAAAAATCTGCTAACCCAAATTTCAAGTTTGACACAATTGGATTTAGGTCTGTACTTTGACTAGGTCACTGTAGCAGAATAGGCTTTCATCTAAACCTGGTGTGCCAAATTACAGTCCTTGTGGGTTGATGTTGTGCAACTTTCTGGATTTGTCCCGAGTCCAACACACCTCCTGAGTTCTACAGACTTTTCCTAATTGCGTTTTCACACAGACAGATGTTAAAGTCACAGGGCTCCGACCAAGTTTGACATCAGTTGTTCTTTACTAAACCTTTCCACTAACTCTGGCTGCTTCCACCAAGTTGTCTTTGCTCTATGTTTAACTTACTCCACATTCCCATCATCTCTGAAAACCATGCCACCACCATGGGTTTGTAAACATGGTTGGTTTCCAGCACAGGAAATGTTTCTAATTGCTTTGCTTCCAGTCTGACCCAACTGTATAAGGAGGACTTCCTACGACTTTCTTTCAACAATTGGAAATATTTTATTCAGGTGTAGATTTTATGAGGCTGTTTACGAATCCATTTTGGAAATTTAAATCTTAAATATCCAACATATTGTCTGATTTTTTTCTTAGAAAAATTAGATGTCTGAAAAAATATTTCACTAACCTTTGATTCAAAACCGCACAGCATTCTGGGGGATCTAGGGAAAGATAAGCTCAGAAATGTTGGTGGAATCAACTGACTCACTCTTTGGTTGCTTAGCAACTCGCTCATTCTTTGGTTGCTTAGCAACGATCAGTAACTGCCACAGCTGCAGTTTAAGTTCTAACTTGTTCTTTATAAATGTTTAAAAATAAATAAAAAAAAAACAAGGGCATGGAGTGAAAACTGTGGATAAAAAAGGAACCAGTTTGGTGGTATTTCAGATATTTAAAACAAAAAACTAATCAATTATCGTCTATATCGACTAATACGTATTTCAGCCACCAGCTAGTGAAAACTTTATAAAGCAGCCCTTTAAAGCCGTGTATCCCTTTTCCATCTTTGAAATTGGTCTTTCACATAAAATCCCAATAAAATGAAATGATTTGATGAGATGTTAAAGTCAAACATCTCAACTTTTGACAAAAAAAATTAAAAAAATCAAAGCCTTTCCACCCCAGTAAATAAGCTGGCAGAGCAGAAAATCAGGACAAAAACAAAGTCCTGCAAACACATGGAATTAGAGAAGGACTTTGGGATTAAATTCAAGCTGAGCAGAAGAGCAGGAGGAGCTAGTAGCACATAAAAAAAACAACAGTATCACAAGAGATTACTGTGCCGTGACACGTGTAAGGCTCTCGGCATGCTTTTTAAATCTCATTTCTTTTCTTTTTCCACATGTTTTCTGCTGTGTTCAACCTCAGGATTATGTCAACAACAAGGTAGGAAGTAACTCATCAACATTTCACACGTTCATCTTGACACGTTGGGTTATTTTTCTGTTGGTTTGTGTGTGTGCTGATGACTGCGTAGATAGTGCCCACCTGAATCAGACACCTGTTGTTTGGAAGCAGGCCGTGTTGTGAAAAGCAGGTCGTTTTGATGTCGCCACACACATGCGCACGCCGCTGTCTGCTGACGCTGTGGGTGGCTGATAGGAATGTGGCGAACAGACGGATCACGAGGTGCATGTTGGGAACCACAACATGCTGATTTACACAGGGGTTAAGGTAAAGTTTACAGGACAGAGACAGGTTTACGAGACGTTTTCACTCAAGTTTAGGCTACAATACAACCACATATGCCTTAAAGTGACAGTATTAGTGAACAGTAAACACATTTTTACAATAAATTGTCCCAACAGTTACTGCGATAAACAATAATGCTTTGACGCCATTTTCATGTGATATGATAGTAATTATGCTAGCTGCGAGCTAGCATAGCCTGTCATGAATGCTAAGGCTAGTTAGAATGGAGAACAATGATGAACTGGTTTTCTTGTAATGGTGGTTGTTTCTCCGCCATTAGCACATTTCGCAGCGAGTATTTGATGTTGATTGACAGCGCTAAGCCCCTCCTCTTGACTTTGATTGGTTGTTTTTGGCGCATTTCTTCAAACGACAATAGTAGCTCATGTGAAGGTGAAGATCCATCTTTTCACAGATTATTTGTCGTATTTTAAAATATCACAACATGGTGACAGTTAAATATTTTTTAAATAAAAGTTACGTACTGCAACTTTAACCTTCTTATTTTTAGTAGCATAACTTTAAAAGTACACATCACACTCATAAATGCATCCACTGTGCAGAAGTGAAGTGTAGTTCTGGCATTAGATCAGAAGATGTTTGCAGCTCTTACTGAACCATAATAACATCAGTAATCCATTATCACTGTTCTGTTCTGCACTGCGTCTGGTGTCTCTCCTCTCTTAATGCTTCGAATTGGAGTCAATGGAGTCTCTGAATATATGAATTAAAAAGAACGCGCGCACACACACACACACACACACACACTACCACCAGTAAACCATCATCATCATCAGGAAGTCTGTGATTGGCGGGAAATGTGTAAACATGCTTAAAACTTGCACATTTTGCTATTTTTTTGTTTCGTTTAAGAATAATTAAATGAAACAAAATTTTCACTGGTCCATTTTGGACCAGTGAGGCAGAAGATTCTGCTCATTCTGCAGCAGCAGACCACTGGGATTTACTAACGACTCAGACTACACACATACACACTCATACATTTTGAAATAAGCAAAAAAAGGCACTTCATTAAGACATCAGAAACCTCAGAGTGACTGTCTGTCCTGTGCTGGAGAGGTTGGATAAGAAGCCATCACCTCATTTGCCTTGCGGGGGAAACCCACGCTGAGGGGCTTTTTACAGCCAGGCTGCTCCCTGTCACCTCTGGATCATTAATCCAGAACAGGCTCAGCCCTCGGCACACAATGCTTCAACAAAACACTGAATAAAACCTGCAAACAATGAGTTTCCCATACGGACTTATTGGTATTTGTATCAGTTTGCCATCTGAATAACCTGGTTTTTAGCTTTTGTTTCCGGGTTGCTAAGTGTCTGTCTTGAACGTGCCTGTGGACAGTGAGGCATTTTTCTCGGTTCTCTGAAGGAAGTGACTTTCTTTAACGTTCAGCGGAAGACACAGACGTCTCATGCGGAGTTTGTGGTTTGCTACCTTCCTGTGTCAGAGGCTGAGATGTCTGACATGTTGTGTTGTTTTTTCTCCCAGAAACTAATCAAGCATTTAGTTTATGGTAACGGGTAACCTGATATATGCTAATTGGGTTACCAGCGAAAACCAACTCCACTACTGAGCACAAAATAACTTTGAGGTGACAGATGCTGAGATTGTTGATCTGCTCATATTCATATTATTTTAGTGATAGATAAAAAACAAACCCCTAAAAATCATGAACACACTCTGAACTGATGTACTCACTCCTTTTTATATATTTTGATATGATACTTCCAATTAAAATCTAGTGCAATCAATTATTTTCGAAGGTCACATAATTAGTATCTACAGTTTATCTGTGTGTAATTTAACTTCAACAAACATCAGGAAGACTGCAGCCGTTTAAACGACAACCTTTTTAGAAACGCAGTTCAAAATGGGTTTAAAGGTGAACCGAAAACATTTGGAAGTCAGTCCAGATTTGCCATTTTAAAGCCAAATCTGAAATATTTATAAAACAAGATCACATGTGATTATTTGCACAAGCCAAAAGTTGCAAAAATAGTCTGCTGGATCAGAGAGTCCACAGATTTTCACCGCCCCCTTTGGGCCTGGCATGCTCACTACATCGTTTACGGTTTGATTTGTGTTTTTAAACAGGATAGAAAAACACACCAGGTGAGAGTATTTTGGAGAGGGTTGAAGCAAAGATGACATATAAAACAATATAATGAAGAAACAACAAAGCCTTGTTCAAACCTGAAACAAATGGGACAAATCTGCACACCTTCCAAGTCATTTTAATCAATTAATATGTGCATCTGGCCTGTGGTCTAGTCAAAGTTCAGACCTTAATGCAGTCTCTGGATGGGAAAATTGGTTGACTAATATCTCAAAAGCACAAAAAAACAAAACTTTTCAGATTTGTATTTGTAAAAAAACCCCAACTTTTTTACAAACCGAAAAAACAAAAAGAATTTTGTTGCTGTAAAATAATAGATTGTGAAAAAGTTCAAGGTTTAAATAATTGAGTAGATCTAAAACCCTACCTAATTTTTATGAAGTCATACAATGATGCTTCAGCTTTTAACACTTTAGTCAAAACAAAATGGACTCTGATGCACCGATCTTTGAGCTGTTTCTGTTTGGGATTACATTACCATGACGCTGTTTTGTTGTATCATTTTACTCGTTTTGATGAGCTTCTGCTCGTCATGCAGGCCCATTAGAGACTGAAGTCACCGTTTACAGGCAGGTGAAATCTAAAGTTGCACTCTTCATGTGGTTGACAAGTCATTGCTGTGACTCAGCAGGGTGCCTTGTCATAACACAGTCAGCCTGGTGGAAACATAAATATCTGAACATTTAGAAGTCAAGGAAAGGGTGAAGAAGACCGAGTCTGACGTATTTTTGATAACTTTTCATTGACTGGTTAAAAGTACCTGTAGTTGTAGAAGCAGTTTTTAAATAATGTAAATGTTTGAGACATTTCAACAGCTTTGAGCTTCTACGTATTATAAAAAGTGAATTTTCAGCACAAAATTATTTGTGTGATTTGGCATCAAAAGGAAATATAAAGGCTGTCAGGATTTTGCTAATATATTCTCCATCAATGCTATTGTCATTAGTGTCATTAAAGCGTTACGCATATTATTTATGAGTGTTTCCTTCTTGACGTGGTTCTCATGCTGAGCTGAAATATCCTGGAAGGCTTGTGTCTGAAATCTGCCTGCTGCCTTAATGCATCCAGTTCTCATCTTGTCTCTTCCTATCTGGACACACATGGAACCAGTTCAGCCCTGGGGGATTTTTCTACCCCTGCTAAGGTCGGTAAAGCCCCAGGGAAAGATGGAGAGTCAGAAACCAAGAGAACAGGAAAGTCTAATCAGAGCCAGAAGATCAAAATGAATGTGTTGCCTCAGAAAAGAGTATGACTTACATTTTCAGTAAGTCCTTTGCATTGCCTTACTGAAAATGTGCTATATACATAAAATTACCTTACCTTACTTGGTAAATGTTAGTATTCAGTTGAAAATTATGACCAATACCTGGTTCTGGTTTTCTAAACCAGCTGACATGAATGACAGCTGCTCTTCTTTTTTACAGATATGTTGCATTTTATTGCAAGATTCACACATGCGCACAACGCTGGACGGCAATAAGTTGATTTTTTTACTTGTCATCCGTAACGGCGGTGTCGCGGTTGAACAATTTAGTGAACAAAATCAAATCTCAAGATGTAGGGATTATTAATTTGGTGCAGTGCGCCACAGCAAAGAGGAAATAAGTCAGAAAAACTGTTGAGAAATAGCTTAAAACCACTCGTATTGTTCTTTATTCTTGCTCTCTGTGCCGGCTATGCTGCACACACAGACCCACTGCCAGCACATCGTCAAGATGGCATAACTGACTTACTTCCCTCTTATGTTGACAACAATGCCAGTCTTCGTCTTGCACACGTGATTTCTCCTTCCAACGTCTCTATAACAAACTAAAAGGTAAATATTAAAGTTTTTCAGTTATTTTGTTAATGGTGGCATCAAGTTTTCTGTGCAGGGAAATCTATCCCAGGTTAGAAAACCAACAAATGAGCTGAAAAGATCACGCTTTAAAATGTGGCACTTTCTACTCCTTCAGTTGGGACATTTTGTTCGCTTTTTGGTGGTAAGTAGCTCTTAAAATAGAAGGTATTGGGTATGAAGCAAATGGAGAAATTTACTGTAGAAACCACTGTTAAACTAAAGTTCTTTGCTTTTGTTCTGACTTAATTCTTTGTGCGACCACAAATCATTGCCAGCAAGTGAAACATACGCATAAGCCATTACCCCTGGAACTGGCAACCAGACCCAAACCTCATGTTCTAATCTGTGGGTTGTTTACTTCCTCAAATTGTTACCAAGGCTCAAAAATACTCAAACTGTTCCTGAGCTGGCACATTCAGCCAGCCTCACACACCCAAACCCACTAAAGTACTCAGACTCCTTTAACTTTTACACTTTTTTTAATGTAATAGAGGAATTCAAAGTAGTGCAAAGTGAAAAAAAATGACACATTTTTACAAATCACTTGCAGTCATTTGTATTTTGAAGAATGTTGTTACCATCTGCTGCAGGGCTGGATTTGACTGCTCATTTTTGTTTTGGGCCGAATCAAGACCATGAAAGCTCTTAAAGGGCCGGTTGTGCCAGAATGTATTGATAAAACTTGATCACAGAAATATCAATGAATTTATAAAAAGCTATGGCGGGACTTGGGTTTGACACGCTATCGTGACTTTTTCTTTGCATTACTTAAAATATAATTGAGAAATAATTTTTTTGCGATCGCTTTACTAATTTGGAAGATTCCTATTAACACATTTTTTGTTTATCTGAATTAATAAGTGGTTTAAAAGCTTGATTGTTTGACTTCTGGCCCACATTAGCCTCATGTTTTGACTCTATTAATCGTGTGGACAGCAGGCATGATTGCATGTGCAGTGGCGTACAGCCCAAGCTGGGCAGCACGGCGCACCACTGTTGCTGCTAATTTTAGGGATTACATCACCAGCACTAACATGACAACCTTGTTGATCTCCCACTCTATATTCTCTCCTCTGCCTCCTCCCTCTCAGCTGCTGAACCTTTATCTCCCCGTCTCTTTTTGGGCTTTCATTAGAAAGTATTTCATTAGATTAAGTTGAAAACCAGGGAGCCGTTGGAGCTTCAGAACAGAAGCAGATTTAATAGTTGTCAGGAAAAGCTGAGGTGAGCCTCTGTCAGATATAACATGTGTCCTGCAGAAAAACAAAGCCTTTAATCCTCCTGTCTTACCTCTTTTTCACCTTGTGAATTCCCGCTGGCAGTTTTTATTCCAGCCCTCTTTTTCTCCTCGTTTCTGAATTTTTTTATCCTCTCATCACTTGCTTGTCTTCTCGTTCATCTTTCTTTGGATAAAAATGGGGATTTGTATCCGTTATGTTCATCATATCAATTTTTTTTTTACAGTTTTTTTTTTTAGGGAAATTGCAATAAAACTACCTATTGCATTCACAGCAGGGCTAACAGTGTTGGCTCAATGGAGTTGTTTTTGTTTCTCCATCTCCTTCAGGCTTGAACCTCTCTGAAGGCAGTCTCTGTGGAGACCAGTCGGAAAGGGAAGGGTTGATTTTAAATGGCAGGAAGTCCTGAACTCATTCCCACTGAAACGCACCGAAGGAATAAACACGCATATACCTACGATGGCGGCAGACTGTCACCAGATCTACATGAAGTGACTGTATTCTTCTTATTCATAAAATACATGGAGCAAATGAGACAAATGTAAAGAGGGTTATATCATAGTTTCTCAACCATAAACCAAACCACTGTTAAAGTGGTGAGACATAGACATACCCCAAGGCTCAGTACTTGTTCCACTTATTTTTAATTTATTTCTGAAGGATTTTGTTAGGACATTGCACCGGTTTTAACTGAACTCGGCGTGAGCAGCGCTGCGCCCCACACTGACTAACTGCATCTTAACGCCTAAAATAAAATTATTTGCGTTGGACTCTCTACCGGCTCAAAGAAAATGTTTTTCACCAAAGCAACTCAAGTCTGTTTTTCTTTTATTATGTTTCTGAATTATAAATAGCCCTAAAACGTTATTAGTGCACACAAAACTTGTAGTGAAGAACTTTTTTGATTTGAAATACAGGAAATCTATAAATTCAGAATCACAATAACTCGAACCAGGTCGACGTGTTCGTGGTTTTATTGTGGAGTCAGAAGAATAAAGACAATGAGTTAAGAGACTAATATTTTAATTTCAGGTTGTGTATATTAAGAAGTTATTAGTGCAGGGGGCAGCTTAAGGTTAGGTGGTCTGTGAGTGTTTGTTAAACGGGATAAGTTTGAGAAACGCTGCTTTAGCTGGATGGTTGGTTGCATCAGTGAGCTGCAGAGCTTCAGTCAGACCTGACAGAACTGATTAGATGTGAGCTGCATTTAAAAGCTGCCTCTGGCCACATGCTGCATGCAGGTGGCAGCAGACTGGTTAACCTGGCCTACTGATTCCCAGTAGACCTCTGGTCTCAGCAGCCTCAGGGTGAAAGACATCCCTAAATATTCACACAACACCCCGACTGTACACACAGGATGCCTCGTGTCTGGCTCCTCCTGCACGCTGCACAGCATGTGTGGTTGTCTGCCGGCTGTTTCCTGTCGTTTGTTGCCTGGTTAAATTAGTAATATTTTCTAAAAAAAAAAAAATGTCTAAATCACAATTCAGCCTCCCAGTGTGCTCTTTTTACTTTCCTATTTGCATGATTGCCTTGCTGCTTTTGCTCTCTTTTTCTGCCTTTCTATGCATTTAAAATATTCACCTGACGTTACCCGACTCGTGTTCACAAACACACAGGGCTGCAGACTGAATGTTCCAGGAAGCGTTTCCTGTGTGACGTCTATCCTGCTCGGTGTTTTGCTCACACATGTTCACTTATGCCTGAACGTCCTGAAAGTTCGTTTTCATTTTGTGTTCGGGTCAGACGAAGCGTCAGAGGCGACTGTCTCTTTAAAAACCAAAACATGTTTGGTTTGTGCTGAATCCTGCATTTCAAATCTACAGACCTACTCAGTTTACTTCAGTTACTTCGGTTTTTGGAAAGATGTACTTTGAGGTGTATTTTATTTTTACTTTTACTAGAGTCATTTTCTTATGAAGTATTTCTACTCTTACTTGAGTAAAATTTCTGGATTTTCTACCCACTGTATAAAAAACAAATCAAAATTTAACCAAAAATTTACCAGACGGACACAGAAAACAGTTTTTATTAAAATTTCTTACGTTTTTTATTGTGAGAAACTGATTTGGAAACATTTTCTTGTTGTTTTTATTACTTATATGAATTATTGTCATTTATGTCCTAAAAAATATCAAAGATCTTTATATTTTGGTCCATCTGATGTTATAATTTTTTAAAAATTAAATGATCGGTGAATTGATCAGTTAGACTATTTACCAAATAGTTTTTTTTACTCCTGAGTAATTTCTTGGACGGCTTCCTTTAGCAGTGGTGCCTCCCTCTTTCAGATCGGATGGATTTAGCAGAGCGAGGTGAGTTTTTCAGAGCTTTGATTGTGTTTTGTAACCTAAACCAGCTTTGAAGTTCTTCCCAGATTTATCCCTGAAGTGTTTCCACATCTCTGCGATGCTGTTTGCTCTTCAACAAAGGTTTTCACAGAACAGCTGGATTTATACTAACAGTAAATTACACACAAATGGTCTCTATTTGGTATTTAGGTTACTTTTGAAGGAAATCAGCTGCACTTGATTTTATTTGGTAGCATCAAACTAAAGTCAATTGTCATGTTTTTATTTTTTAAAAATATTACTGTTCACAATGATGCGCTATTTTCTATCAGATAAAACTGTAACAAAACACACTGAGGTTTTTAATGGTAGCCTGACAAACTTTTACCTTCAGAAAAGTCCTGTTCTTCTGTTTATAATGGAAATGTTTGTTTCAGTTTTTGTTTTGAAAGTAGCCTAGTTAATATCTCTTGAAATGTGGATATAAATGCATCCGGCTTGATGGATTGGACAGATGGCACTAATGGTGTTTCCATGTTGGCCTATAATATCATAATGCATATTTCACAGCTTTTCGTTCTCCTAATTGGTTTGTGTTTTCAGTTTTGCATCATTTACATGTTCAGAGATCCCATAAATAAAATATCCATTAAGCAGAGTCACTTTTAATGAGGAAAAACCAAAAGCAACGTTGAATCGTTTTGAAATATATTAACAATCTTTCTACATTTTTCTCTTCTGTATTTATCCAAACATGTTAAATTGATTCAATAATCAATATTTCAGGTTTCAGTTGATTCACTCTGACCTGCTACCTATACATAGTTCTCATGTGACGTCACACTTCCAGGAACTTTGTAATCGGCGGCCATCTTGCTAGGTGCCGGAGGTACGGAGTTGCTATGACAACAATAAACAGAACTAGCTCTCACCTCATTCCTATCCAAGTACGTTACAACTATTACTAGATTACACTTCGAGTCGTCCACCCACGTCTGTGTATTACTAAAGTAAATATCAGTGATGTACACTGCAGTACTTACTGCAAAATTAGCTTAGCTAACGTAGCTTTTACCTGCTAGCTAAGGCAGACATGTAGCCTAGGTGTTTGTTGCTACATGTATTTACATCTTACTTTACATTAAGAGTTCGTGCGTCCTTTAGAAAGTCTGTTAAACATTGTGAACTCTTTATGTTCACTAAGCAGTGAACTAGTGAACTTTATCGTAGTAGTAGATCGGAAGCAGCTTCTCCACATCGTCTGACATGTTTCGATCCCAACAGCAGCCATTTTGTTTGTCCATATCCGTTCTTTTGTTGGTCTTGGCGCTGCGCTTGCCTACCAAGATGGCGCTGATCACTTCCAGTTCAGACTTTGGAAACTATATACAAACTAAACATTGAACAATAATTTCTTAGATGCATCTGAACTGAAAACATGTATTTTTGGGGAGAAATCTACGGCACCCTGTAGATGTTTTCTTACTGAATCACACTAATTTGTTTGTGTGGGTGGAAAGTATAATAAAAGTATGAGTGCGTTAGGAAGGCCAGATTGGCTTTAAAGGTAATCTTCTGTGCAATGTGTCCATTTGTGTCATCTTTCAGTTACACATTGACTTCATCTGAGAAAACACAGCAGAAACTGCTTCTATCTGAGGCTTATTTATAAAGACCAGGCTTTGAAGCAGAGCAGACATGTATGCAAAAAGGAGGAAAGCTGCAGCTAGTGCACACTTACACACTTCTTTTTAATGCAAGCACAGATATACTGCATGCACTCACTTGACAGGCCCCATCCATTAAGCCGAGAGTCTTTAATCCATTCAGTGATCTGTAATTTCATTCATATGAACTGGTGGGGCTTAATGGCTGAGTCTCTGCAGGTCTGTGTGTGTTTGATTCATCCTTTCATCCCAGTAACTATCTGCTCTGTCCACCGGCCTCCCATTTTGGTTTTCTGCCTCTCTCCCTGCGTTCCTCTCCGTCTCTCTTGTGTACATAGCGCTCCTCTGAAGGCTGGACTCCATGTGCTCGCCTCCGATTGGCTGCTGAGGGGAGAGATGATGTCATTCCTAGTCGGGAGGTGTATTTCTCCTCGTTGGCACAGAACGCAGAGGAAAAAGATCCTGATTCAGAGCAGCTGGCTGAAACTGTAAAAACAGTAGCATGGAGCCAGAATGAGATGGTTAAAATAAAATATCAAACAATTTGAGGAAATAATTTCAGTCCTGTTTCTGGCGTCTCTTCCTGTTCGGCTAATAATTAGCGTTTCTAATTGACAGACGGCTTCCATTGTCTCTGGTTGGAGATCCTCCCCCACTCTTTCATCTTTATTGTCCTGGTGTCATGAGCACAGTGCACTCTGGGTAATGCATGAAGAGCAGGGAAAAGGGAAATGGAAACACTTACTGATGCATTTTGTTAAAATAATTATCATTGGAATAAAAGCCGCTTGTCAGGAGATAACAGCCAAGTTTCAAGAAATTACAAGTTACTTGAATCACAGTTTGAGTTTATTAAAATCACTTCAGCATACTTAAAGAAGGGCGGTGATAAAATATTGCGATATTTTTTAAATTTTTATTGAAAAAGAACATTTAGCTGTTTGTTTTGATGATGCTTTTCGCTTTTCTCAGTTTTCTGTAGGAAGTTGCATCGACCTGTGTTGCTTTTCTACTAAGAAAATTTAAATGAAGGTGAAAAACGCTGGTGCAGACATGCAGCCGGCTGGCGAGTTTTTCTAATCCGTCATGATTTTTACCACTTTCGCATGTTCTGTCGTTTAAAAATCACAAATCAAGAAGAACCACCAAGAAGCTGCTCTTACAAACAGCAGCTCATGTTTTACAAAGAAAAGCTCTCGACTTCATGGCAAAATTTAATTAAATTCAAAGTGGATTAAAGACTTTCAGATGCTTCTGATTGTTTATTTTCAGAATAATGTGGTCAAAATGAGAAACATGCCTTTATTAGGGTTTTGTGATGAAATTTCTTGATTATGAACTTCTGAGGATTTCAAAAGGTTGCTAAGCTTGGTAGAGTTGGATCTATTGTCTTAACATAAGTTGCTTGAATTTCTTCCTCATTTTTGTCTATTAAAATGTGGGAGCAGATGCAGGTTTTGTCCTGAAAGGTAAAAATAAGTGTCAGGTTGCTTTTCTTCTTGTTGGATAGACGTCGCTGGGATTTTTTAAAGTTATTGTGTCTTTGTTAGCTTGAGATTTGTCAAGGTTTTTTCTGCATCTGTGTTTGCGTAAGTCTTAGACGTCAGATTCTGTTGCAAATCTTCCTGAGCCGTTTGTTCGGCTGCAGAGTCTGTCCTTGTATCTCTCTGGGATTTATCCCCCCTCCTCTCCTCTCCTCCGCCCCTTTCCCTTTCTCGTTTTTTTGTAATTTATGCTCACAGAGGGGAGGGGATTGCCTCCATATACTCGGCTTTATGTTACCGGCAGATCAATAAACATGTTCCCTTGCTGTCCTCTCGATCTCCATCTCTTTCTATCTCTCCTTCTCCCATCCACATCTGCTCAGTGGTCAATCCATTTAATGCAGTCCCCGCTGCTGCGCTGCTCTCGCTCGCCTCGTTTCAGCCGCCTCCCCTGCCCCGTCTCTCTTCCCGCCCTCTCCCGCTGCACAGGTGATGTCATTCTTTTTCAGCTGGATTCCCCTCCCTTCCCCTGCCTCTCCTAGCTCCTACTCTCTCCTCCGCTTCCCATTAGCGGCTGACTCTTCTCCGTGCAGCATCCGTCCGCGGCGGCTTCTCTCTCCAAGGCTGGGGAGGGGGAGGAGGAACACCGGCGTGAGGTGCGAGCGTTGGCCACTGGATGGTTGGGGTTTACCGGAGTGGAATCGCTGGGATCTGGCATGGAGCTGCACGCCGCCGCTCACGTTTACATCGCTGGAGCTTTATAGAGTTGCAAAGAGACGGAGGAAGGAGTTTGTCAGATGCAGATGATTCAAGCCTTGTGGACTTGAACCTTGGCATGAAGTTTTTTCCAGCTTTTTGCTGGATCTGTAACAGGACAAAACCGACTTAATAGCCTTTTGATAAAAGTTTGCCAGGTTTAACAAATCTTTGTTTTCCTACTAGAACTTTCTTGCTTAAGTCGACGTTTGCAAACTTTGGTTCTGCCTTGACTTGAACTACCTAATTAATACGGACGTCTTTTTTTTTAAACGCATCTGGACGGTTCTGTTGCAGCAGGAAGAGAGAGAAAGAGTGGCGTCAGCCGTCCCCCTCTTCTGTTACTTATTTATTTCTTTCCTCATCCTTTCGCCGAATAAGAGGGGAAACTTCCCCCTCTCCGGCTCCCTCCCGCTCGTGGAAATGGCTTTCCTGGTCCGTTGCTATGCCAACTGCTTGCAGCCGTGGTCCTCCAAAGTAAGCGATGTCGTAATCCCTTTTCTGGCCCGTTCCTCCGGCGTGTGCGCCGCCGATAGGGGGAATCGGAGATGAAGATCTCAATTAATTAGCATGTTACACAGATGAATGTTGTCTGCTTGGAGATGCATGACTGCTCCGCTTTGCATTTGATTTCCAAACATGTAGGAGGGGGTTTGGTGGGATGAGAGATGCACCAATCAAACCGAAACGTCGGAATCGACCAATTTTTCTGATTGATGATTGAAAAATTGGCTCCAAAAAGCAACAGAAATGCTGTTTCTGTGCATTAAATGCAGCAACAGTAGAAATTCCCACTATTTTCAGATAAAAGTGGGAAATTGGCTGCTACCTCGATCCAGTAGCCTGTTGCATGTCACTTTTTCCTCTTTTCTAATTTTGGAATCAGTCAAAGTGGTTCATCTGGAAAACTCTGATTGGTGGATCTCTAAAATAAATATTTTTTAGGAGGTTAATGTGCATTAAAAAGCATTTTTCTCAGTGTTTGTTTATAAATCCAGTCATTGAGTAGCTGGGATGTTTTGGAGATTTTTTTGTCTCTTCCACCAACATCTCATTATTCTGAGCAGCTGCAGCTGCAACTCTGATTTAAGGGTTTCCAAAAATAATATTCGGAAACTCACCGCTCTGTTCCTCCGGCTTTAAATTCGGCTTTTTTCCCCTCTTATTAACAACATAGGGATTTAGTCTATTGAAGCTGTGCAGATGAAGTCGCAGGCCACAGAGGAGCTGTTTGTCTGTACATTTACTGAGTCTGAACCCAAATAGCTGCATTGTAGCTGAGTTTATAATTAACAATTCCTTGGCCTAGTTTCAGTTTCTGAAAATAATCTGCCGGCGTTATCCTCTGCTGAACTTCTGATGATGTAAGGAAAGCAGCGGCAGGGATCGAAGCTTTCCTCGTTTTTATCGTTCGCTCTGTTTAAAGCAGCTGATTTATGGGAACATGAGCGCCCCGGTTGTCCTAATAGAAGGAGTTTTGTGGATCTCCGTTTGTCGGTCGCCGAGGGAGCGTCGACCTGGGCGCTGAAAGCCTCAGAGATGTTTGTCTTCAGCGTCTGTGATTCTTCTTGTGGGATCGGGACTAATTAGGTCCCTGGAGATTAAAAAAGGAAGATGTTCAGTGTGAGGTGAAGCATCGTTGTTTGGTGGCTTGTTACCTTTCATTCTTGCAACCCAAAACAAGCTTCAGTTGGAGATGTGTTGGGACTCAAACATTATGCTTCTAAAGTGATCGATTATCTATTGGATTCTATAGATTTAGCTAGAAATTATTGCAATAAACGATAAAATTGTTGTAATTCAAGTGATATAATTAATGCAAGAGCGGATTCTCAAAGACCAATAAACTTTAAATTCTAGTAAATATTTAACACTGGAACTAGAAGACATTTTAAATATTAAAAACTAATTAAAACAACAGAAAAAACTAATAAAATGAATTATAAAGTCTCTGCAAACACAATTGTCCTTCAAAAAAAGGTTTAGTTGAGACCCAAACACCGGACTGAATAGTTTAGCCGTAGAAAGAGAGAAAAATCAATAAATCATTAGTTTAATTTATCCTGCAATTAATTGATTTACTGCTTATTGTATCATTGATGTTTATTAAATTTGATGAAAACTTACTGATTACTTTTGACATATTGAGAGTAGAAATACATATTTATACCCACGTAAAAGTAAAAAGTAGCAGGAAATTACTCAAATAAGAGTAAAAAAGTAAAAAGTCTACTGAAGTTCTGAGTAACTGATTTAAAAATTACGTCATCAGACCAAAATATAAAGTTAAGTGGAAATGTTGGTATTTTAAATTACACTAATTCATGTCAGTAAAACAAAATAATAAAATCAGGCAAAATAATTTATTTCCAAATTAGTTTCTTTTAATACAAAATGTATAAAACTTTAACAGAAACTGCAGGTGTGTCTGAGTCCGGTGAGTTTTTGGGTTGTTTTTCATTCAGTGGGTAGAAAATCCAGAAATTTTACTCCAGTAGCAGTAGAAATACTTCATAACAGAATTACCCAAGTAAAAGTAAAAAGTACAGCGTAGTAAATTTTATCAATAAAGTCACTGAAGTAAATGTAATTGAGTAAATGTAACTAGTTACTACCCAACTCTGTCGTCATGAGGGTGTTGAATTAAAAAGTGGAAACTTTTCCACCGTCACATGGTTTTCAGTCATTCTTCTTCATGTGTTTAAACTGCGCAGGCGGCCATATTTACTTCTAAAAGTTAGTTTCAGTTATTTAGAGATTCCAGACGCTTGGTGCGCCTCTGCCCCGCCGGCCCGGTCCTGCCCGGCGTTAAATCCATCAGCCACGCGAAGGTCCCTCCACCCCATTGCTATGCAACACAGACAAACTGATAATGCCAATGTTGTGCATGGATTATTGATTACTGACAGAAGCAAAGGCAAAACCCTGAGAAGTGCTAAAGATGGAGTCATGCAACTCTTCTAAACATCGAGCCAAAAAACTTAGAAAGAAGGTGTTAAAAAAGCTGCTACACACAAACCCAAAGCTAAACTGGTTTCAGAAGGAGTCGGTTTGGTTCAGGAGACAGGAAGGAGCAGATGAGTGAGGATGCAGCTGTCTAAAATAACAACAACTGCAGCCGCAGCAGTAACGGCAGGCTGGCGACAACAGCAACAGGCCCCATTATTGATGCTTAAATAATAGATGGAGATGGAGAGATGGAAAGGTAAAGGAAGGAGCGAACAAGTAGAAAATGGCAGAGAGTCGGCCTGAATACTAATTGGAAAAGAAGGGAGGGAAGAAAAGATGGAAAAGGTTAGAAAATGCCAGTTTTTTCTACCACCACAGTTCCAAATACGAGTCCAAATTTAATGGTTTAATACCAAAAACCAAGGTGGGACCTAAATTTAAACATTGCAATGGACAGAGACAGAGTTTCGTCCAGTACATAAACTGGGGGTTGTACTGGTGTCTTTACTGGTCTGGATAGAAAAATCGATCAGACAGAGACGACTAGAAACATCCAGCTCTATTATCTGTTAAACAACATATTTTAACATTTCATTATTTTATAAAGCAGTGGCAGAACTAAACCAGGGAGGGAGAATCCGACCAACTTCAAATCAGGACTGAACTCATTTTTATCATGTTTTTCCAATTTATTTGTTTTAATACAGCTAAAAATAGCTGAAGAATGAGCCTTCCTGTAGGAAAACAACCCAGCTCCACTGGCCTGCGTTTTAATTTCCATCATCTGATGCCAAATTTCCAGTTAATTCTTCAATAACTTTCCTCAGGCATTAGAAATCAGAGCAGGAGAAAATTTATTCTGCTACCAAATACAAACTTAAAGGGATTAAAGGTTGCAGAAATACCTACCTGCTTTAAAAATTAAAAATATATATTTGAATTATTTTTTACATTTTATTCATTTATTTATGCATCTTTGTTTTTGATATTGGTGTTGCTGAAATTCTTGCAATAACAGAGTAAAGTTTTAAAAAGAAAGTCATAATTATCTGTTGTGTTTGTGGTGTTTAATACGCAGCACTTCTCTCTTTTTTTAGATTTTTTTGTGTTTTCGGGTCATAAAGGAGCAGCTTTAGAAATAAATACATTAACAGATGAAAACAAGCCATGGATGCATTGGTAATCAGCAGTTTTCTTTATAAAATAAAGAAAATGAGTTAATAATTACTAACCTCAGGCTTATATATGACTGGAAAATGTATCATAAGGGTTTTATGTCAGTCGACCATTTTTTGTTTTAAATATCAGACCAATCCAAAACGCTCGAAATGCTTCAACGCGCCATCGACGCGCGTCCATATAGACTTTGAGTGTAAACCAGACTCTCCTGACGCTCAAATCGTGTTCGGTTTGAGCGAACACGCTAACGCTGCGGTGTGAACGCAGCGCTAGCTGATTCCACTAGCCTAGCTTAGCTAGCTGTCAGAGGCGCGATATATATATCGTTATTGATTTATTGTCCAACCCTACGTCCCCCTACAACGTATTTATACTAAATTGGTCAAATTTAACAAGACTGTCCGTCATGTAAAGTATATTTATATGATAGTTTTCTTGGCTTCATGGTTCCCTGACAACATGAATGAGTTGAGTGAACCGTTTTCTGTGCTGTGCGGGTTCGACCTTCGTCAGGTGAGGTGGTTTCTGCCCCTGCCTCTTCTCGTCAGACTCGGCTGCTTTCCTTCGACCTCGGCCCCGCGTGCTGGGAGGCAGTGGGACTGACAGGATCCACGCCGAGTCCAAACCCGCTGTGGCCTTTGAGCTTAAAAGGCGGCGAGTGCCTGAGCCGCTCCACAACAACACAAGCAGAGAGATGTGGGATTTTGAACATGAACCACGCAGAGAGCTTTCAGCATGCCGAGGGAGCGCTGGGATATCATATGCACGGGAAGTGGGGGTGATAAGGATCAATATGGATTGCATTTAGCCAGGCCATGCTCCACTCGCCTCCCATAAGTCATAAATTACCATTCAGTCCTAACAATAACAGACACCATTACTAATTTTCTCCTCAAAACGTGTGACTCTCTCTCCTCTTGTTTGCTTCATCTCAGAGTTTATAATCACATATTCAAGGGTTTTGCAGCTCTCTTGAAAGTTGTGAGCTGAAAAATTGTGTCGGGATTTAAATGGCCTCTTGGTTAAACTTTTTTTTTTTTTGTCTCTTTCTCATGTTGAGAGATAATTGCAAAAGCTGTTCAATAAAACAGGAGCGCTGCAGCAGCTCTATTTGACTCCTTTGTTGTGAGCATGAAGCTGTCATGCTTTTTACACTGAATAGACTGAAAGCACCGATTTTTCATTCTGAAAGTAGTATTTATTCATTTTTACTGTAGAGAAGTGCGCTCTTTGCCCAGTATGCAAACATTTTATGTTTTTATAGCTGCACTCGTGTAATAAAACTAACACAAATGGCTTGTTTTTACACACTTAAACTTATGGAGGTTTTGGGAAAAGATGAATTATCTCACTTCTTTTTCTGATATAAATCTGCAAAATGTTGCTCTGGTGCGACTAAATAAAATCTGCTAATCAAGTAAAAGTATAAAGTAGCCGTCCAAGACATATACTCAAGTAAGAATCAGGAACTGATCAAATTATTATTTCATATTTAAAAATCACTTCCAAAATGTAAAGTTAAGTGAAAATTTTGGTATTTTAAGGATCAGAATTACAATAATTCATATAAGGAACAAAAAATAGCAAAGCATTTTTTCCAAATCAGTTTCTTTTATCAAAAAACTTCTGAAACTTTAACAGAAATTGCAGGTGTGTATCTGAATCTGATGAGTTTTTAGTTAAAACATGTCCATAATTTATACACTGATTTCTGGATCTTAAGTTTGTTCTGGAATAGAGAGGCATAAAACTAAATGTTGGTTCCAGTTGTTCTGGGGTTAGTTCTAGATTTGTACAGTATAAAGCTAAATGTTCTCCATGTTTAATTATAAAGCTAAATGTTGGTTCTCTGTTTGATTATAAAGCTAAATGTTGGTTCTCTGTTTGATTATAAAGCTAAATGTTGGTTCTCTGTTTGATTATAAAGCTATATGTTGGTTCTTTCTGTTTGATTATAAAGCTAAATGTTGGTTCTCTGTTTAATTATAAAGCTAAATGTTGGTTCTCCATGTTTAATTATAAAGCTAAATGTTGGTTCTCCATGTTTAATTATAAAGCTAAATGTTGGTTCTCTGTTTAATTATAAAGCTAAATGTTGGTTCTCCAAGTTTGATTATAAAGCTAAATGTTTGTTTTCCATGTTTGATTATAAAGCTAAATGTTGGTTCTTTATGTTTGATTATAAAGCTAAATGTTGGTTCTCTGATTATTAAGCTAAATGTTGGTTCTCTGATTATAAAGCTAAATGTTGGTTCTCTGATTCTAAAGCTAAATGTGGGTTCTCCATGTTTGATTATAAAGCTAAATGTTGGTTCCAGTTGGTCCAGTAGACGGTGCTGCCCAGGCTTGTTCTAGAATTGTAAAGTATAAAGCTAAATGTAGCATTACTTAGCCAAACCCGCTACGTAATTTGTGACTCTCCAGCTGCGATAGGCTTGAATGTGGACAGTGAAAAGGTTTTTACATATTACAATCGTTGTCATAAACCCATTCATTCTGCTGATGATGCTTGAACTTGAACTGTTCAAATCCACACAGTGGTTAAAATCATGCAAAATGTCCAGCATTTATGGATGCTAGCACATGTTACGCAAACTCCAGCTACTACCCCCCATCCATCCTTCAAAACACACACGCATACACTCATCCATGTGCTAATAGCCCCACCACTTAGTGCCCCCAGCCCACATTATCTCACTGCTATTGATCCACATCCTCTCGTCAACCAGAGAGCCTTTACTGGATAATTTTCAAGGGCATTTATAAATACAAGATTGGGTGGCTGGGTTGATTTCTCTGCGGCTCTTGGTGAATTGCTGAGTTAAACAGAGAGCAGCGTAGTGACCGTGTTTTGGTGCTTCAGCATTTACAGCAAAGGCGGTTATTATTTTCTGACAAATTGGAGGATTTTCGCAAAAAACTTTTTGTTTTTGCCTAATCCAGAAGTAGAGGAAGCTCTGAGCGTCCAATAAAACGCTGCAGTTCAGGTCTGGTTGAAAAAGTTAATTTCCCGTCCTGACTCTTGTTGCTGTGCCAGAATCACAGCCAGCCTCGTCTGCGCCAAACTATGTTGGCCGACAGAGCAGAAACTCGGTCCAACGCTAACAAAAGCTCCCCAGGAGAACCGCGGGGTGGAGCTGGCCCTCCAGCCGCGCCCCGGGTCGGCCGCGCCGCTGCCAGGGACGCGCTGCGCGACTGCGGCTCGGTTGCATGGAGAAGCATTACGGATTGGGCCACCGGGCAGGAAGCATCTGCTAGCGGAGGGAAGCTTTGAGGTGCTAAGTTTTATGTAACGCTGGGTATTTTCTGTGTAATATTTTATGTTTGTGTTGGTGGGAAGTATTTTCCTGTATCCGGGAGACCCGACCGTGGCCCATCTTCCTCTGGATCCCAGGCAGACACCTACCAGCTTCCTGTAGCAAACAAACAGAACTGAAGGGGGCAAAAAGACGGACCAAAGCCTCGTCAATAAATCAATCAATCAAATTTTATTTGCAGCACATCCTAGCAACAGAGTACTTTTCATCATAAAAACACAAAAATCTACGATTTCCAAGTGCCGTCATCAAAATCCTCAAAATGTTGGTCGATATTTCATTTATAACATTTCAAAATAATTTCTAACCAGGTGGGTTTTTAGTCTGGGTTTAAAGGTACTCGGTGTTTCGGCTGTTTTACAGTTTTCTGGACATTTGTCCCGGGTTTGTGGTGCTGAATGCTGCTTCTCCATGTTTGGACCTGAGAGGTCTGGAAGGTTGATCCAACATCAGATCTTTAGTAATCTTTAACAGAAGTGTTTCAAAGTCTATTCTCTGAGCTCCGGGGAGCCAGTGGAAGGACTTTTGTCCACAAAATACCAAACATCTGATGAACTGAATTTATTTTTATGTGATTTGACCTTTCATCCACGCGTAACCTCCGTTTCATATCACTGAAAACGACTGACAATAAAAAAAAGAGAAGATTTATAACGTGGTGCCGTTTGCCCATGCAGTGGAGGAAGCATGGCTTTACGTTCGTTCAGACTGTATCGACTTGCTTTTTTTAATAACTTCTCTGATATGTTGAGTTGCTACGGATAAAGAGTGATTGGAGGTCAACCTCCACATTCTGGGTTTCACAGTCGTCTTGTGTTTAATTAACTTTATTGTCCAACGCGGTATTTCAAAGTAGTTCAACCTTTCTGTCTGAATCTCCTAGCGCCATGTTTGATTCCAAACAGGAAGTGGTGGTTGTTTTGAAGGATTGTGATTGGCTGACATAAGTTTGGCTTTGCCCTATGCTGCCCCCTGTGGGTGTGGCATGTTTACTACAACAGCTTGTGAGGATGAACACGTTTCAAAAAGTCTCGGCTTTTTAAAACGTTTCTTGTGTTTTTTTCCTCTATCTGAAACATATTGTACATTAATAAAGACACTGATTAATTAAAATTACGTGTACCGAATTCAGTCAGCAGGTCAGTTTTCCTCAGTAGTTTGTGTGTCTGATGTAAACTGTGTGAAAATATAACATCAACACATAACGGGTGAGACGGGTCAAGGAAACTAGAAAGGAATAAAAATGCTCCTTTTTGCTCAAAAAGGAGTAAAAATGTTGGTTTTGTAACCAAAATGTTTAACCAAAAAAAAAAAAGGCGTCATTAGAAAGAGAAAACATATCCAGGTCACAAAGAAGACGATGAACACAAATTGAATAAAACTTTCACAGATGATACAGATCCATATATTTTCTCTTTTTTTAGGCTATTTAATGTTTAGCTCAAACAAATTACCTTTAACTGGACTTTTGTACCCTGGTTAGCTCATTATAACCTTCTTTTTAAATGCAATTTGACATCTTTTCTCCTGTTTAGACGCAACATAATGTCCTTTTTTATGTTTCCTGTTAAATCTTGAGATAAGTCTTGGACAGGAATGGCATAAACGCACAAAATAAATCTCTTTCTATCATCTAGTCCAACTCTGGTGCAAAAGTCACAGACCCTTGGCAGCGCTGATCCAATTCAGCGTCCCGTCTGTCACAATACTGGCGCTGTTTAGTGTTGAAGCTGCCAGCTAATGGCTGCTGATCCGCTCCAGAAACTCGCCGGCCCAATCTCTGCCCAGGCCAGGAACTTAACAGCCAATGATTGTCGAACCTTGCAGCTCACTCACCAACTCCTCGCGCCAAATCACAGAACGAGTGTCCTTTTATCTCAACTGAGATAAAACTGAGCTAATTTGTTGCTATGCAAAATTCTCTCCATGCTGCTGAAAACACGTTGTTCAACTACAACAGATGAAAAATAATTTAGTTGTTTCCTGAAAATGCAACATCTAGTATAAAGAGAAGTTTTGGACAAGTTTTGTGCATTTGTTGTTCCACATTTAAACAAAACAGACCACCTACAATGGAGAGAAATTTGAATTAATTAAAATCAGCTGCCAACAAAAGCAACATAAATCTACTTTCCTAAAGGGAAAATGTTTTTTAATCAGCTGTGTTTTAGTAAAGAGAAGACGTGAAGATTTAAAGTGGTCTTTAAAACATCATAATGTTGTTGACATCATTCGTGTTAGAAGATGACCCTATTAATTAATTCAACTACATTTTCTGTTAATTAGTTATGTTTTTCAGCTCTTTGTTAAAACTGATGCTTGTGTTTAAAAGTATCACAACAAACACGTTTTGCACGTCAAGCATTGGCAGCGATTTGAGCACCAAATGCTCGAGTTGGAACATCTGAACTTTCACCAGTTGTGGTTTTGCATTTTTTGAGGTAAACTAAGAAAAAATAACTAAATATAATTGTCGCTGTTTTCTCTGGTCCTACGATCTTTGACCAATCAAGTTATGACTGCAGAGAATAGAAAGGATGTTTTTTGGTAGAGGATCAGCGAGGAAGTAGGAATGTCGACTAAGTTCTAACTTTTACAGTTTTAACCTAATGTAATTTATTTTCTATAATAACAAGAAAGTCTGTGTTGACTAAAAATGCATATACTTAGTTTGCCCTGGTGTTACTGAATTCAGCACAAATCAGAGAAAGTTCACTCTAATGTGGGGGAAAAGTTCACCAGAGAGTTTTTGTTTTGTCAAACCTTCTTTTAGAACTGGAGAGGATTTAATTGCTACAACTTGTGGCAAATAAATTAAACGCTAATTCTCTCAGGCATTTGCGACATTTGAGGAAATTAGAGGTTAATTTTTTCACTAATTCAGAATCAGTTTTCTGTGTCTGAATAAACAAAAGCGTCGCATTGATTTCAGGAACTATAAGAAGTCTCCGTAGTGTTGCTGCACAGCCGTCTTTGCAGAGCGTGTTTCTGATGTCTGTTGCTAATTTGTGCCGCAGCAGAAACAATTAGCGATAAACGCGACGCTGACGCATTTCAGTTTGTTAAAGATTTTCATCTGGTGGAGATGAAGTGGTGAAAATGGTCTCCGAACTCCAACCTCACTCCTCCTCTCTCTGCTCCATGTCTGTCTTTGCAGTTGTCACCTCCAATTTCAGCTTCAATTTATTACATCTCCCCTTGCTGCAGCTGGTGCACACACACACACACACACACTCACACACATTCACAAACATTCGCAAACATCCATCCATTTTCTTGCACCCTTGTCCCTTGGTGGGGGTCAGGAGGTGCTGGTGCCCCTCCAGCTAAGGTTTCAGGCGAGAGGCGGGGTCACCTGGACAGGTCGCCAGTCTGTCGCAGGGCAACACAGAGACACACAGGACACACAACCATGCACACACACACTCACACCTAGGAGCAATTTGGAAAGGCCAATTAACCTGACAGTCATGTTTTTGGACTGTGGGAGGAAACTGGAGTACCTGGAGAAAACCCACCATGCACAGGGAGAACATGCAAACTCCATGCAGAAAGACCGGGAATCGAACCCAGAACCTTCTTGCTGCAAGGCAACAGCTCTACCAACTGCGCCTCTGTGCAGCCCCATTCACACACATTCACACTCGCATTGCTCGGAGATATGGTCGGCTGGACTAAGGCAAAATTGGAATCTTGAGAGAATATTGTAGACCTTTTATCTTCATCTGCTGCTTCACTTTCACTTCATCCTCATTCCACCTCACTGTCAGTCCTGTTTTTCATTATTTTTCCTCTTCCTCCATGCTTTCTCAGTTTTGTCCTCTTTCCTTTCTTTGTCTTTGTCTCTCATGTTTATGCCAGGCGACTCTATTTTCTCTCCATCTGTCTCTCTGCTCTGTATCTGAGCCGAGTCTGTTTGTTATCTGTAGACCTAAAGAGGGATGATCTAAAGCCAACCTACAGCTTCAGTCATTACAGATAGAAACGAGAGATCAGGATGAACCTTCAGAGTCGCATAAAGACGGTTACAAAGTCGGCCTTCTATCACCTGAAGAACGTTTTCATGATTACAGGATTAATGTCTCAGCAAGATGTAGAGAAACTCATCTTTAGTCGCATTGATTACTGCCTAAAAAAATCTGACTTAAAGAAATTTGTACAATTAAAATGAACAAAAATATCCAGGCTGAGATTTGAAACTTCGAACTTGCAGGGTTAAACTACTGCTGGTAGTTTATAAATCACTGAATTAAAGATTAAAGATCTGCTGCTGTTATATCAACCTTCCAGACCTCTCAGGTCTTCTGGTTCTGGTTCTGCTCTGCATCCACAAAACCAGAACCAAACGTTTAGAAGCAGCATTCAGCTTCTAAGCATCAGAAATCTGGAACAAACTTCCATAAAGCTGCAAAACAGCTGAAACACTGAGTTAATTTCAATCTAGATTAAAAACCCGCCTGTTAGAGCTGATTTTAAAACATTATAAATGAAACATTGATCATCTGATGTGTAACTTCACAAAATTATTGACTGTGTGATCTCCGACTTTGTGTTTTTGTGATATAAAGCTCCTTAAAATGCCTTGTTGCAGAAAGCTGCTACATAAATAAACCTGACTGACTGACTGAAGTTGCGTATGTTTAGAGATAAATCCGGCCTGGATTGATCAAAGTTTTCTTACTGCTAAATCTGGTCCCATTTTCAGACATCAGAGTCCCAAGCAGTCATTTTACTCACACGATTTTAAAAAAAAAAGGACTGAAAATCTCCCGACGCCAAATCAGGAGGCGACAGAAACGGAGGGAAGTAGTGACGGAGTCAGGAGACGGAGTTAATTACCAAAAAAGACGAGATGGGCCTGGAAGAGGTGAATGCAAAGAAGTGGAGCAGACACCTCAAAGCGGAAATCAGATTCAGGGACGGAGTTAAGTGGCGTGTCAGAGAAAAGCCGAGACGTCTGTGCAGAGAGACGGTTGTTCCTTTCCTGCAGAGGTGCATGAGCTGTGATGTGGTTTCTGGGTACGCAGTCGGCTGTGAGAACTGAATCAACGCAGAGATTTGAAGTGTAATTAAGCTCTAAGAAATCCCAGTGTGAACTTTGCAGAAACTTCACTGATTATTTGAAAAGAAAACAAACTCTGGCTTCAAGATCTACACATCTGTTTATACATAAAGTGCCCTGCATTGTTGGCCCCTTCCAGATTCCTCACCGGGAAACACGGCGGTGGCAGCATTATGATGTGTGCATGCAGGAACACAGAATCTGATGATCAGTTGAAAATCTGATCTTAAGCTGCTGCTCTCCATCCAATCTGACTGAGTCGCTGCTTTGCAAAGAAGAAAAATAAAAAATAAACGTCTTTGTGTACAAACTGGTAGAGAAAAAACGGACTTCTCCTGTTTAATCTGTAAAATATTTTCCATTTTCTCCACTAGCGTTTATCTTGACATGTCAGGATTGTTTGTCCCTGCTGACACCTGCAGGCCAATGTTGTTAGTGTCATTCGACCCGGCCGTGACCTCAGGAGGGGGGAGAACCCAAAACTCTACTCAAGTAAGAGCAGAGACACTTCAACCGGTTTTTACTCAAGTAAAAGTGAAACGTCCAAGAAATGCTCAAGACATTATCGACAGATCAAAATGCAAAGTTAGAAATTTGGTATTTTTAGAACCAAAATGAGTAACAAAAAATAACAGAATAAGGCAAAAGAAAATGTTTCCAAATCAGCTCCTTTCAGTCATATTTGTTTTTCATTCAGTGGGTAGAAAATCCAGAAGTTTTACTCAAGTAAGAGCAGAAAAACTTCAAAATAAAATCACTCAAGTAAAAGTGAAAATAAAATACTTCAAAAAGTAAATTATTTCAAAGACGTTAGTTGAGTAAATGTAATTGGGTACTACCAAACTCTGGTATCGGTCAAAGTTTACTCAGGTTTAAGTTTTGTTTTTAGGACTAAATTTATTATTTTGACCAAAATTCAGTTTGAATTATCATAATAAATTAGACGGGTGTTTGATATGTTGCATCTTATGCAGCCTCTGTGTTTTTGTGACAGTTTCGCAGTTTTGTTGCTTTTTGCGTCGTCTTTAAATATTCATTGAGTTTCGTCAGGTTTTTTTTCACGTACTTTAATTATAATTCTCATCAAGATTCATCAGCCACATTATGGTTTAATTACTCCATCTAAGCTATTCATTCTGCTCATCATCATGGAAATACATTTCCACGCGTTTCTTCGCTGTGTCTCTTTGGAATATTTCCTCTTTGCTCCAAGGAGCCGCCCATTGTTTGTTTTCTCCTCAGCAGAGATTATTCTGTGCAAGATGCATTTAGGAAAAATGTTACGTGGTTAAAAAGCCAATCTGGCTTTATTGTCCTTTTAACTACAGAGGGAATGTGCAGAAGGAACCACTCAGGTTTCAGCCCTTAAAATGCCATTTCTGTATGTTTTTTTTATTGCGTTTTAACTGATTTGTTTAGGTCAGAATGGCTGGAGTGGGTTTAATGGTTCTCTAATATAAAGACTTGGATAAAGAGCTGTTGTTGGAGGGTTTTCCCTTCATTCCTGATGGAGGGTAAACCCCTAATTTGCATGGCAAGCAGCATGCCATTTCCTAAAAGCTGATTTTCGCTCAAATTCCTATCACTTGTGTTGCATTTAATCATATCTTAGTGGGTGGCTTAATAAAATCACCAGCTGCATTTTGCACGGCACATTTAACATGAAGGCAGGAATAAAGCAAGTTAAGCTCATAGCATAAACTACATTCATAACCATTTCTAGTTGCTGTGTGTTTTCATAACACAAGACGTTCATTTTTCTGCAGTGAACCTGGTTTTCTAATAATTGCTGCGGTGAAAACTCGATCCTCCCATGATTGGAGCTTCCGCCCTGACACGATGAAACTGTACAGCTGAAGGAGCCACACGCATTTATATTTAATCTCCTAACGCTCATCCTTAATGCATGAGGAGTGGAAGACCCCGTTCCCCTCTGGGAGAGGATAGACGGATTAGAGCGGGATTAATTCTGTGGCGTGAAGAGGAGCCGCGAGACCCCTACCCCACTCCACCCCACTACAACCCACGCTACCCCACTAAACTCAACCCCACTCCACTCCACCCCACTACAACCCATCCTACCCCATCCCACCCCACTCCACCCAACTCCACCCCACCCTACCCAACTCCACTCAGCCCCACTCAAACCAACTCCACTCCACTCAACCCCACTAAACTCAACCCCACTCCACACCACCCCACTCAAAACCACTCCACCCCACCCCACTCAACTCAACCCCACTCCACCCAACTCCACTCAAACCCCTCCACCCCACCCCACTCAAAACCACTCCACCCCACCCCACTCCACTCAACTCAACCCCACTCTACCCAACTCCACTCAAACCCACTCCACCCCACTCAATCCCACCCCAATCAACCCCCTCGACCCCACTCCACTCAACTCAACCCCACTCCATTCCACCCCACACAACCCCACTCCACTCAACCCCATCCACCCCACTCAACCCCACTCCACTCACCCCACACAACCACACTCAACCCCACTCCACTCAACCCCACCCCACTCCACTCAACCCCACTCAACTCAACCCCACTCAACTCCACTTCACCCCACTCAACCCCACTCCACTCAACCCCATCCACCCCACTCCACCCCACTCCACTCAACCCCATCCACTCCACTCCACCCCACACAACCCCACTCAACCCCACTCCACTCAACCCCACTTCACCCCACTCCACTCAACCTCACTCCACTCAACCCCACCCACTTCACTCAAGCCCACCCACCCCAATCAACCCCCTCGACCCCACTCCACTCAACTCCACCCCACTCCACTCAACTCCACCCAACTCCACTCCAGCCCACTCAACTCAACCCCACTCCATTCCACCCCACACAACCCCACTCCACTCAACCCCATCCACCCCACTCAACCCCACTCCACTCACCCCACACAACCACACTCAACCCCACTCCACTCAACCCCACCCCACTCCACTCAACCCCACTCAACTCAACCCCACTCAACTCCACTTCACCCCACTCAACCCCACTCCACTCAACCCCATCCACCCCACTCCACCCCACTCCACTCAACCCCATCCACTCCACTCCACCCCACACAACCCCACTCAACCCCACTCCACTCAACCCCACTTCACCCCACTCCACTCAACCTCACTCCACTCAACCCCACCCACTTCACTCAAGCCCACCCACTCCACTCAACCCCACTCCACCCCACTCCACTCAACCCCACCCCACTCAACTCCACTCCACCCCAACCCACCCCACTCCACCCCGCTCCATTCGACCCCACTCCTCTCAACCCCACTCCACTTCACCCTACTCCACTCAACCCCACTCCACTCAACCCCACTCCACCCCACTCCACTCAACCCCACTCCACCCCACTCCACCCCACCCCACTCCACCCCACTCCACTCAACCCCACGTCACCCCACTCCACCCCACTCAACTCCATTCCACTCAACCCCACGTCACCCCACTCCACCCCGCTCCATTCAACCCCACTCCTCTCAACCCCACTCCACTTCACCCCACTCAACTCCACCTCACCCCATTCCACCCCACCCCACTCCTCTCCACTCAACCCCACTCCACCCCACTCCACTCCAACCCACTTCCCCCCAAATTTCAACTCTATTTTTTTAAATATTCTAAATAAATAAAACAACAAATAAAATGAATTATGAAGTCTCTGTAAACACAATTATGTTTAAAAACTGTTCTAGTTGAGACCAAACAGCAGCCTGAAGTATCAATATAAAGTCATTTTTGTATATGGAAACTTTGCACACCAGTTTTTTTTTATTTTTTTTAATTTTTTTTAAAGTGCACAAATTTGCTCAATTAACTCCTAAAAAAAAAAAAACTAGTTGTGAACGTAGGTGCATCTGATTTTAACTTGTCTTTAAACAAACTGTTAGTAACATAAAATTAATAAATATTCTCCTTTTATAAAGAACAGTTTGAATAATTACCATTGTTTAGAAATAACTCCATTATTTAAAGGAGGCTGGAGTTTTTGTCTCCTTTTTATTAACATGAATTATACTTTTGACTGTTGCAGTGCAGATTTATTGGACACTTGAGGCTAAAATAACCTCTGTTGCTGAAAGGTGGTCCAGTATTGATCAATTATTGAAATTCGATGCTTTTACTTCCTCAAGTTTTCAGACTTCTGAGACTTAAAAAGCAAATGTTAAACTTTATTCCTTTTGCCATTCACCTCATAAATGAGGCTCGATGCACCAGTTTGCCCCTTTTGGGCTCCGTCTCCCAGTACCGGTAAAAATATTGGGAGAACGGCTCATAACTTCTCCATCATACAGGAATCGATATGCATTCGCTTTGGTGAAATTAGCAATTATTCACCGTCACACAGAAACACGGTAAACATGCAGTTAGTCAGCAATAAGTATTAGGACTAATGGTAGAGTGATGTGTAAATGTGATTGGATGTAATTCAATCAATAACCCCAAGATTGCATGTTGTCTTTGGGTCAATAGTGAATCACACAAAGCATTACTCTGCTGTGCTTAATAGGAAATGGATTTCACTTAAAGGCTTCTTCAGTCGCTCCTTCACCTCGTTCCTCGGACAATATTGGGGCGTAAATGTTAAAATAGCGGCTTTTAAAATTACGACGCTGATCCTTAAATGCTTTTATAAGAAACAGCTGTGCTGTTAATGTGTTAACGTCAGAGTCTGAATAGACGAAAACCACAAATATTTCATGTTTAAATAGATGCGGAAGCACAACGCTGCATACTGAAGGCTGATTGGTATTGCCTTGATCAATAATCAGTCAATCAGTCAAGTTTACTTCTAGAACACATTTCAAAAACAAGACAGCTCACAGTGCTTTACAGCATGAAAACAACATATTTTAGGGCTGAGATTTATCAATTATTGTAACAATTAATCAGTAGATTTTCATTTTACCACTCAAAACTTTTTGCATATTAGAAATGCATTAAAATATGTAAATAAATGAATAATTCAGTCTTTTTTCTAAATAATTTGAGTCTATATACTCCAGTTAACAATGAATCGGTTACTAAATTAGTTGACAATCATTTATTTAGTAGATTAATCGTGATTAATGGTTTCAGCTTTCACGTATTTAATAATTTTTTTATAACTATATTACTTGTTTTGACTGTTTTCCAATTCGGTTTTGAATGGTTGTATTTATTTCAGCTGTATTTGGCTGTAAATTAATCCAGTCCAGTTCTGAAATGGAGCTGATTTTGATTTTTTTCTCTTCATGTAAACAACATCTGGGAAATCTGCCGATTATCCAACTTTAGTCTGATAAAACGTGGAACATGCAGATGATAAAACCCAGCAAGCTAAATCTGTGGCACCAGAATGTCCACAAGGTGTTTCACTCTGGAAAAATATGGAATTTTCTATGAGGCCGGTTCCTAGCAGCTATTTAGTAAATGTAATGTGCTGTATTACACATTAGCGACATGAACTTCCTCGGTTCTGTTGGTGTTTCCCTCTGGGTTTGAAGATGGTGAAGCTTAAAGGTTGTGCAGAACAGCAGAGCTGTTAGGGGGAAGCACTCAGAGGGGGAAACACTCAGAGGGGGAAGCGCTCAGAGGGGGAAGCGCTCAGAGGGGGAAGCGCTCAGAGGGGGAAACACCCAGACGTAACGTCTTCAATGTTGCATGAAGCCGCTGTGGTTCCTCTGCTGCTGAGATCCAGTTCGGCTCAACGAGGCTTCATGTGCGCAGCAGTCGGTGCCGGAGTTTACGGCCGAGCGGCCGCCGCCGCCGTGTTACCCAGCCGGCCCTGACCTGGTCCTCACCCTGACCCGGTCCTCACTCTGACTCGGTCCTCACTCTGACTCGGTCCTCACTCTGACCCGGTCCTCACTCTGACCCGGTCCTCACTCTGACCCGGTCCTCACTCTGACCCGGTCCTCACCCTGACCCGACCTTCACCCTGACCCGGTCCTCACTCTGACCCGGCCCTGACCCGGTCTTCAGCCTGACCCGGCCTCGGTCTCAGCTGGTAGGACTGGAGACTGAACGGTCGTTAGCGGAGCCGGTCGATAGCTGTGGGCTAATTCAGAATCTGCTGTGTTGATTAGTAGCAACTGGTTACATTTACTCAGTTATTTCACTGAAAAGAATCAAAGAATGAGTGAATTGGACTCCGTGTTGCTCTGGAGGAGCTGCAGCAGAGCAGTTCTCATGTTTTTAGTCGGTCGACTTCAGATTCTGATTTGTCTGGAAATGAGATCTGCGCAGTGGAAGTTTTCTCCAACGTAAGAGAGCAGAAAGCTTTGGACTGGGTTTGCTTTTCCTTCATCCCCCCGGAAATGTTTGATTGCATGTGACGCTTATTTGGCAACGGCTTCTGTTTGCCTTGTTTCTGTCTGTGAGAAGAAAGTCAGGATTTACACCAGAAGATCACATCAGTCGAAACTGCTGGATCCTGATTTACGGCCGTCGGAAGTTACTTTCTGCAGCTCTGGCTTTCAGCCTGATGAAAACCGCTGCGTGCATGCGTGCGTGCGTGCGTGTGCGTGTGTGTGAGAACATTTGTGTATTTTCCCTGTGTAACACAGGTAATGTTGGAAACTCATCCTTGTTTCTCCGTGTGCGTTTCTTCCTGTGTGAACAGCTTCCTGCCGATCTCAATAAGATGCACCTGACGGACCACGCCCACCAGCAGGTGATGCACATGGCGCCCAGCCAATCAGGGTGCAGCATCACCAGCGACTCGGGCAGCAGCAGCTTGTCGGACATTTACCAGGTGGGTTCCCCAGGAAAAAGACGTTTCTTTGGGTCACAGAATCGGCTGGGAACAGATTCTATGTTCTATTAGAAAAGCTACAGATGAATGAATGATCAATGCTTCTCTCCCACGTTGCCATTAATAATTAAAAATGAATAAATTATGAACTCTGCTAAAATTAGTGACTTGTTTGCTCACCTGTCGACCTTTAATCCTTCCAATTATTGCTCATCAGTTCTGATCTTCCAGCTGTGGACTAAAGGTCATGTGTAGGAAATAAACCTAACCTTCTGCAGCGCCATCTTTCCCACAGTTAAAGTACTGAAACCTAATCGCTGTGCCTTCGTTAGTGGTGGCCATTTTGCAGAAACTCTGATGGCGTCGATCTGATGTTATAAACCTAATAACTATTACTAATTATTAGTTTGTGTTCGGTTTGACAGGCTCCTGCTGATAACCTGCCATCAGAAACAGGTGAACGTTTCTGAGGACTGAGTAGTTTTTCCACCTAAACTCTTCGGTGTGGATGTTCTCACTGAGGGAACCAACTCACATTTAGCCATTGTAGCATGAATTGGGTGGAAGAAATTTAATTTTTTACCTGGACACAGTCAAGCTTAAAATTATTCATACCCCTGCCAAATTAAGGTTAAAGAGTAAACCAATTAATCGCATGATAAATTAAAACAAACTCAATAATTTCCATTTGAATGATTTTATCTTTCTACCAAAAACTGGAGGATAAAAATCTTTAATCTGGTGTTTTGGTCTCAACTAGCCTTGTTTTTGTTTACATTCATTTTATTTGTTGTTTATTTTGGATACTTAAAAAATGTTTTCCAGTTCCAGTGCTAAATGTTTATTCCAATTTAAAGTTCATTACCATTATATTACTCGAAAATGGATTCATTACTTCTTCACTGTTTCATCACTAAAACCTAAAGTAAGAATGTCAACAGTATGGAAGTTAAGAAGACATTTTGAAATTTTAAAGCAAAGTTGAGGCTTTTCAGTTTGTAGGGAAAACGCAAACCGACGTCTGGTCAGCGCTAGCAGCGCTAGCGGCGCTAGCAGCGCTCATCTTGCTAATTACTAATATATGATTCAAAATTAAATTAAAATTTTAACTCAGTCTTTTACAGTGTTGCTTTGCAGCAAGTACTGCTGGTTTAAATATGAATAAATAACGACCATTTATGCCAGAAAGGCAAAAGATATACATATATTTTAAATCCTGTTGGTTATGAAAATTGTATCCACAGCCTTTAGCTTCACAAAACAAGAAACCGGCAACTTCCTGATGAGTTTACAACTAATTCTCCAATCAGTTGTGTCAAATAAAATAGGAGCATTTAGTAGATTCAGAAAACCTTGATGGTATTTTTTCACTCTTGTCTCCTTTAATTTTGAAATAGTTTGTTTTCTCTGCTAATTACTCCACTGCAGCAGATAGCGTGGTCACCTTGCACGCCTCTTTCTTTCTCTGCCTTTGTGACGTTTCTCCAGTATTTACCAGCTCAGTGTGCTTCGACAAGCCTCTCTTGAGTGCTTGAAGGACTGAGAGTCAATAAGAGAGAAAAGAGAACATAATAAACCTGTCATCTAATCGTTTTAATCCACCAACTTTTCTAATCTCCGCTGTTAGAGGAGAAAGCCGTTATAAATCCAAGAATGTGTCTTTTAGCCTCCACAAGCTGAGGCTTACAGTAATTATTTGGCCGTCCCGCCCAGCAGGCTGTGTTTATAAATGGATCTTAGAGTTTCTTACAAGGCTGTTTATTTTATGTAGCTTTAATCACGGCAACCGGGAAGGTTAGTTTGTTATTGAGCTGATTTATGATCTGTTAACATTTAAGGAAGAAAAAAATATTTCATACTTTTTTCTTAAAAATAACTGCAGGATGCAACTTTTATTAAAAAATATGTATTTTACATATTTGTTAAAACTAACAGTTTATGAGACAATCTGTAAAAAGAACTGAGCTACAGTTACTTACAGTCGAAAGAAATGCTCCAACAACAACCAATCAGAGCCAGGGGGTGGGGCTTAGCGCTGCCAATAATCCTCATGTACTGCTAAATGTGCTAATGGCGGAGAAACAACTTTCTGTTACAGGAGAACCGCTCATCTACCATCAATGTTCTTTGTGCTAACTAGCCTTAGCATGAATTGCAAGCTATGCTAGGTTACAGCTAGCATAGCTTGTATATTACTATATAGTAATTTTAATATAAATGATCGATAAAAAATTTCAGTAGCTTAAATTTATTAAATCATTACAAATCAGTAACATTGATAGTTTTGGTGAACAGCACCACATGGAGGATGATTGACAGCGCTAAGACCCGCCTCCTTGCTCTGATTGGTTGTTTCTAGTCTGTACTGGCAGTAGGAAGAAAAGCTCAGTTTTTTATATTTTTTTATTTTTCCACAACAGTTTCAACAAATATGTAAAAAAAAATATTTTTTTCATACAGCACCTTATTCATATTTAATACAAGAAATTAATATTGACAAAAAAAGCAAAACAAACAAAAAAAAGATGCAAAAACAGACCAAAATAAGAAAATAAGGTATTTTATCCCCCTTTTTTCAGCCTCCTGCAGGATTTTTCAGTGCCTGGTTGGTTATGAGGTTATCCGGGTCTGACATTTAACTCGGAGCGCAGATGATTTCACCCTCAGATTAGGTATTTATCACACGGATTTGATCCCATCGGCTTGTTGCTGACCCGGCTCCGTGTTTGTTTACAGCTGTCTTAAAGGGCTGACCCTTCCAGTCAGCTGCGCTCCTCAGCTGTCACTGTTTTACCGAGTTTCTCCCATGCATTTATATTCTTTATAACCTCAGAGGTTTGTTTTTACCCAACTTCTGGACTTTTGCCCTTTCCTCCCTCAGCTAGTTTACATTCTGAAGCAACATTTGCCACATCTCTCTTCTTCTTTTGAACATGAGGTGTTTTCTTTGGATTTGACGTCATTCATGTCGAGGAAATATCCTTTGAGCTAAAACTTGTTTTGACATTGGTGAACTCCTGCGCAGCCAGCGATCAGGTGTGAATGGCAGTGAAGGGTTTGTTCACGACGGGAAGTGAGGGAAGAAAATGAGAATTTTGTGAGCTGTTGCTCTTTTTAAAATGATTCAGATTCAGTCTTTTTTTTTTTTTATTCCTGCAAGGATGGCAAAAAAAAGAATCACTAAATTTTACTAGGCAATTTTAAATCGGTAAATGATAAAAAAAAATATAGTAAATTTATTGTAAATGATGGATAAAAGAGTTCAGAAGCTCAAATGTATTAAATCATTTACATGTTCTGTAAATTTGGGATCTTGTCTTTTATTTATTTGAAACAGAAAACACTGAGCAGGCGGAAACTTCTTTACTTCTCCAAACTAATTTCTCGTCTTTTACTGCTGCTGAAATTGTGGGACATGTGAGAACGTCATCATACAATAACTTGCACAAACATTTGAATTTTAATAGAAATCAGAAAAGCGTGGCGTTGGTCCTGCCACTAGAGGGCTCCACCTTTAACCTCCAGGTTGATGGCTTAATTGCCCCTGCTCCTTCTGAGGCCGTCCTGGACCCTGAGCAGCCAGAACATTTGAACATTCAGAGGTTTTGGACGCCAGGATGTGGTTTTATTTTGAAAGTCCAGGTCTTCTGACCTGGTTTAGTTTTTAACTTGTGCTATAAAGATTGTTCCAGATAGTTGTCTGTAAATATTCTGGGTATTTTATAATGAAGTATGGATTTTTTTAATGATTTCTTTTTATGTGTTACACTACCACCCACAGGCAAAATGCATTGACCTTCAAATTCCCAACTAATTCAACATGTAAAGAATTTTAACTACTAGTTTAGTTTCATATTTTTATTATAAAGACCAGCGCTTTTATTTTTTTTAAACCATTTTTATGTTTCATATACAAACTTTAATGTAGTTTGTTTGGATTTTATGTGACAGATCAACAGAAAGTAGCAAATAAATGCTAACTGGAAGAAAAAGTAACAACGTTATCAGCTGTTTTTACAAGTAAAATCTGAAAAGTTGATTTAATAAATCGTCCAATTTTGGATATCTTTAAGCTGAAATTGCAAAAAATCTCCACTTGATGCGGATTGTTGTGTAGAGGTAAAGTTAGTGTTTATTAGTACATTTTTTTCACCTTTTTTTAGAGATTTCTGCAGCAGTTTTACTCAAAAAGTAAGACCAAAATTTAAAAAATGTGTCTCATCCGACCACACTCTGGCTTTTGGTGGTTGTGTTTTGTCTCTGCAGAAAACGCTAAAACAGTTCCCACCTTCTTGTGATTGCTTCTTGTGATTCAGGCCACAGAGAGCGACCTGGGAGACGTGGATCTGTCTGGACTGCCAGAGGCTCCAGTGGACAGCGAGGAAGAGGAGGAGGAGGATGAAGACCTGGAGAGAGCGTCAGACGGACTCCTGGGCCGGGACCTGGTCCGAGAGTGTCTGGAAAAAGACCCAGCCGACCGCAACGACGACGACATCGGTCAGTTTCTTTTGCTTTTTTTTTTATTTCAGTTTTTAAGTTTTATACGTTTTTTTCAATAAAAAAAACTTCTGAAACTTTATCAAAACTGCAGGTGTGTGTCGGAGTCTGGTGGATTTTGGTTAAAACATGTTTGTTTTTCATTCAGTGGGTAGAAAATACAGACATTTGACTCAAGTAAGAGTAGAGATACTTCAGAATAAAATTACTCAAGTAAAAGTAAAAACAAAATACTCCTAAAAGTCTAAAAGTACATTTTTTCCAAAAAGTTACTCAAGTAAATGTAACTAGTTACTCCCCAATACTGGTATCAGTCACTGTTTACTCAGATTTAAGTTTGTTTTTATGACAGAATTCAGTACAAATTACCTATAAGGTAATCGGTTTGAATTATCTTTAAAAAAAAGTAAAAGTAAAAAGTACAGTGTTGTAAACCTAATTTACTTAAGTAAATGTAACTAATTACTACCCAGATCTGGAATTGGCCAGAAACGGAATCGGTGCGCCCCTACTGATCAAATATTTGTATAAAATTGTTTAAAAAATTAATTTGGTGTGGTTTTGTTGCTATTTTGGGACCATCAGTCGCTCAGCTTGAACACACAGGGAGCCCTCCCCTCACAAAACCCCCTGCAGAGGTATCTAAACAACAGCGCCCTTCTAATGTGTATTTTTAAGCAGGCAGTCACTTAAACGGCCTCATTAGTGGGACCCAGTGGGGTCCTGGAGAGGAAGGTGACCACATCAGAGAGCGAGGCGAGGTGGTAAAGGCCTGGCCTGCTGCGAGCCCGCCGGGCCGGCCGGGGGTCTGGCCTTTTCACCGCCTTCTCTTCAGCTCATGAATATTAAGTTTAAAAGAAGAAAATGAATCTAAAATAGCGTCATTAGGGGTGCATTTAATTTAAACACTTTATTTGAAGGGGTGAACATCGGAATCTTCATCAGCTTTGTCCTTAAATAATGAAGCTTTTATTGCAAACTTCCATTACAAATTGCATTAAAAGTGTCATTATTTACAGAATGGCACTTAATGACAACAGACATAAACATCATGTTCATAACAGGTGTTATGTCATGCTTTTGGCAGTATTAGTTTAGTTAGTTAGTTTGGCTTTTGTAGTAAAATAATAAACTTTTATACACGCAAATGCATTTGAGAGAAAAACAAACAAAAGAAAAACAGTACTAAAGTATATTTACATGTTCAGAGTGCATGTCTGAAAAGTATAAATTTTAGGTTTGTTTTTAACAATTTATCTGACTAAACTGGTCAACATAGATGGAGTAGCACATAATTTATGTTTTTTAGAGTAACTGTAACTTTATTGCATGTGTAATATTTGCATAGTTTGCCTTCATCATGCTTGCAGCACACAGTGGTGCAGTTGGTAGAGCTGGTGCCTTGCAGCAAGAAGGTTCTGGGTTCAATTCCCGGCCCCGGTCTTTCTGCATGGAGTCTCCATGTTCTCCCTGTGCATGGTGGGTTTTCTCCGGGTACTCCGGTTTCCTCCCACAGTCCAAAAACATGTTGTCAGGTTAACTGGCCTCTCCAAATTGCCCCTAGGTGTGAGTGTGTGTGTGTGTGCATGGTTGTGTGTCCTGTGCGTCTCTGTGATGCCCTGCGACAGACTGGCGACCTGTCCAGGGTGACCCCGGTACGCTAGCTGGAGATGGGCACCAGCAACCCTCCCAACCCCACTAAGGGACAACTGTGTAAAGAAAATGGATGGATGGAGATTCAAAGAAATGCACTCTGATCCTTGTAGGTTGCATTTAACAAAAACCAAGAAGGAGCAAACTCAAGAGGAGTCTTAGCAGAAGAGCAATAAAAATGTACAACTACAGCAGTGAGGCTGTGAAGAAAAAAGTTTTAAAGCACTTGAGCAGTTTGGATCAAGGTCACTCTGTTCTCCGCTGCAGCACAGATGAGGCGGATTCTACGTCTCTTATGGGATTCCACCTTTATGATTTATATGCACTTCTTCCAGAGTAATTTCTGCTCTGGTTGTCATGTTTTAAAAGAGGAGCAGCTTCCTACACTGCAAAAACACAAAATCCTACCAAGTACTTTTGGTCCAGTTTCTACTGCAGATGTTTTAGTGCACTTGAATTAAGACAAAACTAACTTACAAGTAACTTATCGGCAACGTAGCAAAAAAAAGTCACATTTTGCAGAAAGAGAAGCTTTAAGAGATTCTCTTCTAACAAAGCTATCGTCTCTTTGACAACCAGAACAACTGCTGGAGTTTCTGCACCAGCTGCCTGCGTTCGCCAACATGACCATGTCCGTACGGCGAGAGTTGTGCAGCGTCATGGTGTTTGAGGTGGTGGAGCAATCTGGCACGGTCATCCTGCACAACAAACAAGAGGTAGGAATGATTTCACATTCTCATTTCACAGAATATTTAGCTCAAACGTCAAGCAAGACACAAAAAAATGAGACTTTTTGAAACTCTCAAATAATCTTTTGGGACTTTCTCACATGCAAAGCGTTTATGGAGAAACAGGTTCACCCACGAAAACTCAGGAACATTTTCTTTTCACAGCTAAGTCAACGAGGAACCGATAACATACAAGACAATAGATATCAAATGTAGCTTCCTGTGTGATTTCCCTTCCTGCATATAAAAAAATCACATCTGTATTCTTGACAGATGAAGTTTGAAACACCACAATTGAAATTGTTAGTTTTTTTGACATTAGCAGAATACAGGTAGCTTCATCTGAAATACATCTGCTGATGGAAACAACACTTTCCCAGCATTCCCTCTGGGAAACCTGGATGTGGCTTGGACATGTTAATATTGATATTATTGATATTTTGCATGACAAATGCTGGATGCTACACACCTTTTGTACAATTTGTGTTGATAAACCTTTGTTTTCTGTCAATATTTCTCTCTTAGTTCAAAACCAGAATATAACTGTTAGCATATTTTAGGCGGAAGCAGTAAATGAAGGTTTGAAGGAGCCTGTGATGCTTCTCAAAGTGTGCAGAGCCACTGTGTTAGTGCTGCCAGTCACTTGAGCTGCTACAAAGCAAATTAATTAAGTTACATGTCTGAGAGACAAGAGATCCATTCTGACTGTTTTCTTCCACACAGCAGCAGTGAAACTGACCGAAAATTGATATCAAATCGACCATTTCTGAGATCAGGAAGACGGGGATTGATCTCAGCATTGGTAAAACTTAGAGACTCTCTCAGAAAATGTGTATTTGAACAGCCGTGTGTTTGTCTGTGTGCCTCCCTGCTGTCTCTGTCAGGTCGATTGATGGGCAGCGCTCCTCCACAGTGTCTCTGGATTCACATGGTGAATGTCAAAGAGAGGCACTTGGCTCCACTCAGAAGTCAAAATGGCTTGGCTGAGTGAGAGAGAGAGGACAATAAAGAGGCTAAAGTGGTGTAGTAGAGGAGAAACGAGCTTGCTTCAGGGGAGCAAAAAAAGCAAAAATAGCTTCATTTTTCACCTGTGATGTCATGGTTGCTAATTATTTCTGTACATATTCATCAAGTAAATCAATAATAGCACAGCAGAGTTGCTAGTTAACAACTTTTGTGTGCTATGTATTTCTACGTGTGGTTGATTGCCTCAACTATTTCCTTTTCATCGCCTCAGAGAAACAAGAGGGGCAGCAAGTAAAGCGACAGAAATAGAAACCGTTGGGGCCGAGAAAGAGAGAAGCTCTCACAAATATCAGTGATGGCTGCAGAGGGAGCCCAGGGTTCGTTCGCCCTCCTTCCTGAGCGAAGTGAAGCAGTTTCTATTTAAAAAGCAACGGCTGGAGACATAACTCGGAAACGCAACGCGCTAGTACCAAAATATACTACAAGTCCATTTCAAGTTTGGCAACAACCAATGGATGTTTTGACTACAGTGATACAGACCAACAACCAACCCTGTATGCACTGGTGTCCATAGGCGCGTTACAAAGCAAAAGCTGCTAGCTAACAATGACTAGCATTGGTTTTAACTGTTCAGTGGTCAACATAATGCGCTAAATCTTAAATGTCTGCGTAATATATAAGAGAAAAACGACACAGTGCTTTGCTTGCAATTGTCAACACTTCAACAACTAGATTTCAAGGTTAGGAAAATGTTTTAATTTTTAAAAAAAGTAGGAAGGGAGAGAGAAGTAGGTTAGCTATGCTAGCTTGACTATGACAACCTCAACATGTAGATGTGCTGTGGGATCCGGCGTGTTTTGGTTCAGTTAAAAAATAAAAGTAGAAGCTGACCTAAACACCAACTCTTGACAGATCATCAGTAGTGTTTAAATTAGCTAATTTACCACCGCTGTGTTAGCTTAGCTAACAGCAGCGGTAGCTAAGCTACCTCAGCGATCACTTATTAATGATCACAAAATAAGCATCAAGCCTAAAAACATAAAACTGCAACTGACTGAATGTTCTGGACTGTGTGTAGGAAATGTTTGGGTGTTTTTTTGGTGTTGAATCTTGTTTATATGTATAGTGACGATATTGCCAGTTGCCATGGCAACAGGTGTGTGTGTGTAGCGTAGTCAACACAGAGAGCGAAGAAAACAGAAGAATATGAGTGGTTTTCAGTTGTTCTTAAACAATTCTTCTGCGTCATTTCCCCCGCTTGCTGTGTGTCGCACTGCACTAAATTCATAACACCGGTTGTAAACGGCAACATGTCTGTATTGTCAAACACCTGAAAAAAAAAAAAACGGTGCTAAGAAGCAATTATGGCCCATTTTATGGGATTAGCTGCTGGAATCACAGAATAATTTGCTGCTGCTGCTGTTGGCCTGTCTGCAGCTCGACCACTGGTATGTGATCTTGAACGGAGCCGTGGAGATCAGCCGTGCAGAAAGCCGAACAGAGACTCTTTGTATGGGGAACAGCTTTGGCATCTCGCCCTCACTGGATAAGCAGTACATGAACGGAGAAGTTCGCACCAAAGGAGATGACTGCCAGGTAAAACACAACAAACAGAAATGGTGGTTTTATTCAGGGTGGAGAAAATTAATTCCTCAATCTGACGGCACTTTTGGTATTGCTGTTGATCTATTTAATCATCATAAATAGCCAGTAATGGTACATTAATTTAATATTTGATCAACAGTTTAAAAGAATTTGACAACAAAATTATCAAATTATGAAAAATCAGAATTTTTCCCTCTTTCTTGTTTTATTTAAATTATTTAATTGGTGAAACTTTTCACCATTTGAACCAAACGAGCAAGAGAAAACAGTTTCTGTTTGGGTTTCGTTAGCTACATAAGCACTGATACTGTAAAGATTAACACAGCATTGCCCCTCCCTCACGTATTTCTGTGCACTGCCTGTCAGCTGACTGAAAGAAAACACTTTTACCTCGCTTACAAGAAAGAAAGATTTTGACAGTTAAATATTTCCTGCTGCAAAAAAAACACAATTATTTGTGGTATCACTCCTACAAAAGTAACACATTTGTAAAAACACAGAAGACCAACTACAAAAACTAACAGGCACAGTTTATTATGTTTTACAGTGCAGAATGGCTGGTGTTTTTTATTCTTTACTGTAATAGCTTCATAAAGTGTACAACAGTATTTAAAGCTTTAACATTTTAAGGATTTTTAGCTCCTTCCGTTCACTAAAAGTTTTATCATGAGTTTGAATGAACTCTTGTGATTCTTTTCTTATAATTTATAATAATTTTTCTGGCATGTGCCTGAACTGGCTCTAAGATTTCTCCTTCCTATAGTAAAACAAAAAGACTGATTCTATGATTGACACTTCCTCTTTTGTACAAAAATAAGTCATTTCTGTACAGTATTTATTTTTACTGCTACTGAATCTTTTAATTTTAGTCCTGCTCGTCTTTGGCCTGTAAAGTAAAATGTGTGTCATGGAGCAGAAATGCCAAAGTTGAGTTGATTTCATTTCTGCTTTTCTTCTTAGTTCATGTTTGCCTCTGCAGGTCAATCATTTCTCCTCCTGCTTGTTTTCATATAAACTTTTCATATAAGCGGAATCCCAGTAACATCAGTTTCTTTGTTAGAGTGACCTTCTCTAAAGAAAAAGCACATTCTTAATATAATGGCGATGTGAAAAGTCACAGAAGGTCCCTTTGTCCACACTGACTAGTTCCTCTGCGGCGCATATCGTTTCCTTACCACACATAAACAGGAAGTTGCAGAGGTAGACGTTAGTGAAACAAATGCAGAAACTGATGAGTTAGACAAGAGGAGCAGGTCATGTTTTAGTGATTTCTTGTTCAAATAGCTGAGATGATTTTGGACCTCCATTTCTCCCAGTTCAGTTTTATTTCAGCGAGAGCTTTCCGCTGTTGGACATTTCCTTCCTCTGTCCGTGCGATCCTCCCATGCCTCACTTTGCCAGCTCTCATGCGTCCACTTTGCTGCTTTTTGAGTATCCGAACGTGGTGCAGAGCAATCTTCTGCTCTACTACAAGTTCACCCGCTGTCCGCATGTCGTCCTCGACCAGTTCGTCTGCATCGCCCAGGAGGATTACTGGCGCATCCTCAACCACGTGGAGAAAAACACGCACAAGGTGGAGGAGGAGGGGGAGATCGTGATGGTGAAGGAGCACCGCGAGCTGGACCGCAGCGGCACCAGAAAGGGTCACATCGTCATCAAGGTTTGTAAGAGTGTTTTATTTTTTACTTGAGTAATTTCATTATGAAGTATTTCTACTCTTGAGTAGAAATACTACTACTTTTACTTTTGCTTCAGTAAAAATATGTTGAAGTATTTCTACTCTTGAGTAGAAATACTACTACTTTTACTTTTGCTTCAGTAAAAATATGTTGAAGTATTTCCACTCTTGAGTAGAAATACTACTACTGTTACTTTTACTTCAGTAAAAATATGTTGAAGTATTTCTACTCTTGAGTAGAAATACTACTACTTTTACTTTTACTTCAGTAAAAATATGTTGAAGTATTTCTACTCTTGAGTAAACTTTCTGGATGTTTTTACCCACTGAATGAAAAAGAAACATGTTTTAACCAAAATCCACCAGACTCAGATGCACCTGCAGTTTCTGTTAGTTTTTTATTGAAAGAAACTGATTTGGAAACATTTTCCTTCACCTGATTTTGTTATTTTTAGTTACTTATATGAATTATTGTCATTTTGGTTCCTTAAAATTCCAACATTTCCACTTAAGTTTACATTTCGGTCTGTCTGATTATGTAGTTTTTAAATATTGAACAATTTGGCCAGTTACTCAGTATTTGAGTAGACTTTTAACCAAATACTTTTTTACTCTTATTTGAGAATTCCTAGGACAGCTACTTTTACTTTTACTTCAGTAAAAATATGTTGAAGTGTTGCTGCTCTTACTCGGGTTCTCTACTCGCGCTGTGAAAATCCAAAATCTTATCAAATAGTTTGGTCTAATTTCTAATGTAAATAATGACATTAATTATTTAATGTAGTTAAATACATTAAATGTCCTCAGATATTTATCTGGGGACGTCTGAAATACAATTAGGGCTGTTGTAAACGATTATTTTAGTAATCGAGTAATCTATAGATTTTTCTTACGATTAATCGAGTAATCGGATAAAAACAATTATGAAATAAAATATTGGTGAATCTTCCATAACACCAGTGTTACTATCGGATATCAACATCAGTCTATTTTTTCCACCTTTGAGCTTCCATACCAGTTACTGTTTTGTAGACCGGGGGAGCAACACGGGATATTTACGGCTCCTCCGTTCAGAAACTCATCTACCAGCCATGTTCCGCCTCCCGTTTGTTCAGACCGGGATGATATAAGTTTATTGTGCGGTTCGTCCGTAAAGCTGCTCTGACCCTGTAAGCATCAACCCTCAGCCGCCCGCCGTGTTCAGTCTCTCCGCTCACCTGTAGAAATCCTCCTCAGCTTCTTCCCGCCGTTCAACCAGCAGCTCCGGAGCAGAAAGGCTGCCGAACTCCCGGCATCGCGCCGGTCATTTTAAGGATGTTTATTGGTCCCACAAAAACGATGAAAACCCGGAATTATCACCAATCAGTAAAATCCCCGCGGGCCGAACTTGAAGATTGGACGTTATGCCGCTAACACGTAGCTTCCGTCAACAACTCAGAGGCGGAAGTCAGAGCTCCGCGCAACGCAAATAATGTTCCGGCTGAAACACGGTGCGTTAAATGATAAAACATAAATTAACGAAGCTTCGAGGCAGGTCAATTTTCCTCGAGGAATTTTAATAATCGAGGTACTCGAATCACTCGAGGAATCGGTTCAGCCCTAAATACAACAAAGCGAACTTACAAGTAACTTTTCAGCCAAACATTGAGCTTATTTTAAGTCAATAATTCCTTTATGTTGGTGAAAAAGTTCTAGATCCATTGGCAGATTTTTTTTTTTCACAGAGAACTGTGCTGTTGCCTAGCAACGCCACCCACGCCCAGTCCGTTGCCTAGCAACCTAATTCTTGTTCCATTCGCAGATCGAATTCACTTAAAACAAGACATTTTTCCCATCTTACTTTTTCTAGTTCCTTAAAATATATGTCTAGGTTAGTTTTTCTTATTTTAAATGTACTCAGACATGTGAAGCAGAAATTAGACCAAAATATTTGTTAGGATCCTTGTTTGTTTTTTTGTTTTTTTTTTTGCAGTGCTCAAATGTCTCTTGAAAGAATGGTTAAATTTTTTGCTGTCAAAAACTCTTTCAATGTTTTTTTGTTTTGTTTTGTTTTGTTTTGCGGGTTTTTGCATCAAATATACCATGTTGAATTCTGGTACAAAAGTTTTAAGTTTGGTTTTTTTGAACTTTAATTCCCATACATGGTTTTGGGAGATTTTTTTGCCAGATCTGGATATTTTTTGAGAAGAAAACAAATTTGTCTGTCTTTAGTCCAGAAATGTGCTGAATGCAAGAGATTGTTGCCTCAATCTTTTAGCAATCCTTCAGTGTTGCTGTCGGCGTCTTGGCAGACTCTGTGGCAGACTTTCAGTGTTTTATTCTCATCACTTTTGGAGAAATATTCTGTTTTTCCATGTGGATACAATATGGAAGACAGTCAGAAAGTGGTGGTTTTTTTTAAATATAAGCATACCAAAGTCAAAGGTTCTATTTAACTTAAATTTTGGCTCAAACTCTTTAATAAGAACCTGAACTCTTGTATAATTTGAATTTATTGACTTCACTGGCTCATAAAAAAAATAAAGTACATCTGCTCTGTGTTCGTTGTTGATCATTATGATCGCTAGCAGTTTATTGTTTGCCGGAGTATTTTCTTGTCAGCTTCCTGAAGCCCTTTGATCCCATCGCCACAGCTCCAGAGGTTGCCAGGTATCGATCAGCTAATGGGCCTGAACGATTCTCTCTGCTGCCTTACCCAAGGAAAGCTGCTGGCTCTAAATCACATCCACTGGGGATGAGTCAATTCACAAGTGTTAGCATTTCCGCTTCTCTTTCCTAACTTTGTTCTTTTTTTTGTGTGACCGACACAAAGCAGTTGCGTCTTCTAGTTTCTGTTCCCCAGTCGGACAAATCGTTTCCTGCAGAGTCCGCCGCTGGGGGGGATGTTAACAAACTTGGTGAAACGGGAAGAGTAGACATGTCTCGAATGTTGTACATCGCCGCTTGACACTGAAGTTTTACCCCAACCAGGAGCATTAATGCTCGGGTGTTATGTGGGTTTACCCTTAGATTGGTGTGAGGCTTCATCTGCCTCGTTCTTCAGATTATGGATGGCTGACGGCTCCATCCGGAGTTGGTCTTGTCATTTTCAGGATTAATGTTAACGTCATATATTCACTGCAAAAATACAAAATATTACCAAGAAATGTTGGTCTAGTTTCTAGTTTAAATATCTTAGTACATTTGAAATGAGACAAACAAACTTTTCAATAAGAAATTTGAGGTATTAGAAGTCAACAATCCCTTAATATTGGTGAAAAGGTTTTAGTTCCATTTGCAGATTCTTTCACAAAGTGAAACTTTTTTAACTTTTTTTTAACCGTGCTGTTACCTAGCAACCCCAGCCAAGCCCAGACCGTTACCTAGCAACCCCAGCCAAGCCCAGACCGTTACCTAGCAACCCCAGCCAAGCCCAGACCGTTACCTAGCAACCCAGTTCTAGTTCCTTTGGCAGATGATTTCACAAAGTGAAACTTTTTAAACTTTTTTTTTAACCGTGCTGTTACCTAGCAACCCCAGCCAAGCCCAGACCGTTACCTAGCAACCCAGTTCTAGTTCCTTTGGCAGATTATTTCACTTATAGCAAGACATTTTTCCCATGTTACAAGTGAAATAATCTGTCAATGGAACTGGAACTTTTTCATTTATCTAAAAACAAGCTCCTAAATCTTGCTTAAAAACTGTTTCTAAGGGTTTTTTTATTATTATTTGGAGTGTAGTAAGACATTTGAACTGGAAACTAGACCAAACTGTTTGGTTTGATCTTCTGTTTTTTGCAGTGTTAAATATGTGTAACTACATGTTTTTGGTGTGTAAATCCTTAGTTCTTTTCTAATTGTTGCGATCTTTCCTTAAAATGTTCATAAAAGCATCATCTAATTACTGTTCTCATATTATTTCGACTTGTTTTATTTCAACTTCTTTCTCATATGACCTTATTCTTGAAATTATTCTCATTTTACTACAATTTAATTATTTCAGCTTTATTCTTGTAATTTTTATTTTCCCTATTATGGCCCTAGTGCTCCATCGTGCAAAATAATGCATAGTTTTTTAAAAAAGATTTTACACAAATACATGTCTGGAAAGTTTGGTTAAAATTTTATTCAGTCCAATAATTTCAGGTTATGTTCAGTTGAGTCAAACTGGAACTGGGTTTCATTTAAGTGACAGAAAGTCCTTTTGGCGCCGCCTGAATGCATGTCCTCTATGCTGGACTTTGGTGAAGCTTTCTGTGTGTTTTTAGGGAACTCCAGAGCGTCTGATCATGCACCTGGTGGAAGAGCCGTCGGTGGTGGACCCCACCTACATCGAGGACTTCCTGCTGACCTACAGGACCTTCCTGTCCAGTCCCATGGACGTTGGCAGGAAACTGCTGGACTGGTTCCAGGTGGACTGCTACCGGGACACGGTCAGTTGGGACTTTTTTTGTTCAGAAATGTCTGTTATAGGGCGATGGCTAACTAAAACTCTGTTTGGCGGAAGGCTAAAGAAAAGCAAAAGCTTCCTGTAAAGGGAGTCTGCATACAAATAACAGCTCAACTTGACCACTTTTTGCTTATTCATACCAACGCAGAGTTCAACCACCAGAGGTCAGGGGCCGAACAAAGTCATTTAAAGGGCCACAAAGGGCTCCCGGGGCCACACTTTGGGCATCCCTGGCCTAAAGTAAAATATCAGCGTTTCTTATATTGTCATGATTGTCGATGGCAGCTTCATGTGTGGAGCCGTTTACCTGCAGATCGATGCAGGAACAGCCAGCTCAGCTGTCTGTGAGCCAGCTACTGACTGGTTCATGCCTGATGCTTTAACCTGAGGTTAGTGTTGTTATGTCAATACTCGTTACTCTGACATCCAGCCTGCAAATCAACAAACTGGATCCAGGAGAAGACGGTAGCAGAATGTGAGAACAGCAGGAAAAGACGTGCAAATTTAGCAGAAATGTTTGTTTTTTAGTGTTTTTTCTCCAATTATGAACTAAAAGACGGTTAGGATTAAATTAAAGGGCCGTTTTATGTGATGATCATCTAATTGCTCAGCTGCTGTTTTTCTTTTGTTCCTGTATGAATTGGATCTATATCTGTTGATCTTCGCTGCTGGTTGCTTCTGGTCCTTCAAAGTCTGTTTTCCAAATGTGAAGTATAGAAAACAGAAAATACATTTGGGATAAACATTTGTAATTCCTGACTGTATTCCCTATTTATTCTTCCATCCTTCCTTCTTGATGTCCTTCTTTCCTTTCCTTTATTCATTCCATCTTTACATCTTCCTCCCTTGTTTCTTTTATAATATGTTTATTGTCTTCTTCTGGTCTTCTTTGCTTCATTGTTATTTTCCTTCCTTTTCTGTAACTTTCCAGAAAGTAAAGTTTCCTTGTCAGATCTTTTTTCTTTCCTCCTTTGTCTCCTTCTACCTTGCCTCTATCCTTCCTTCTCTTACTTCTTCATTTCCTAGTTTAACATTTTCTTCCTATTTTGTTTCTTTTCTTTCCTTTATGGTCTATCTCGTTTCCATTCGGTTTTGTTTACTGTGCGCTGGTGTCATATGTTTGAATTCAGAGTGAATATTATACTTTATATCTTAAATTGAATTAAATTACTGTTAAGTCTGGTCGTTTTACTGAAGTGCAGAAACTCTGCTGAAATACTGATCTTGTTGTGGAGCTTTGAAACCGTTCAGTGTTTATCTGAAGCGACCAACGCGATGCTCTAGAGACGTAGAGACCTTTCACTCTGCTCTATAAATACTCTGCTGGAGCTCTTAACACGTTTCTTGTCAAACTATACAAATAGCTTGAGGTTTTTAAATAAACCAACAGGGACACAGAGCATTAGAGAAACTCTTTAGGTTAAATGAAGCGTCTGTTTTCTCACTCAGGTGACGAGAATAGTGCTGCTTTGGGTCAACAACCACTTCAACGACTTTGAGGGCGACTCGGCCATGACGCGCTTCCTGGAGGAATTTGAGAAACGTCTAGAAACATCAGTAAGAGCAAATAAGAATAATGGCCTAAAGTTCTCCTTCTCTTTTGCTTTTCAGATTATAATTCTGTTTCCTGTCTTTCTCTGTGGCAGAAAATGAAGGGTCATCTGAGGTTGCTGAACATTGCATGCGCAGCCAAGGCCAAGTGGAGGCAGATCACGCTGCAGAAGGCGTCCAGAGAGTCGCAGCTGCATTTCAGCGTGCAAGGAGGCAGCGAGAGAGGATTCGGCGTCTTTGTGGAGTCGGTGGAAGAAGGAAGCAAAGCGGCAGAGACCGGACTCAAGCGGGGGGATCAGGTGAGGCGGCGCAATGAAATAAACATTTAAATATGCAGCTTTTATTGTTAGAAGTTGAAATTCCTACAAGTTTTACATTTAACCAGCTCAGAGCAGAAGAGGGTGTAGATGATTCTTTATCTGGATTATTCATAATTACAGCTGAAACTGTAACTGTTGGGGACATCATGACTGCTTTAGTCATGACAAAAGAGCAGAGTCATAATGAGTTGCTTACTTTTGACTGACCTTTGACCTTGGAAACGCTGCTGACAACATATCAGGAGCAAAGAGCAGATAGGGTCAGAGCGACTTCTGGTTTCCATGAATGACCTATGTTATAAAATCTATTTTTAATCTGTTTTGTTGCAGATCATGGAGGTTAATGGTCAGAACTTTGAGAACATCGGCTTGTCCAAAGCCGTGGACATCCTGAGAAATAACACACACCTTTCCCTCACTGTGAAAACCAACATCTTTGGTGAGTAAAGCTGCATTCTTACTTTACCACAAGCTAAAATAGTACAAAATGTTTATTTTAAATATTATTCAAATGCTTCAGCTTGGTGTTTACCAACTGTGGTCTCCTATTTTACTCAGTTGTCTTCAATCTTTGGCGTAAAGTTTTATGTGGCCCAAAGGGAGACTTGAATAAAACCTTGAAAATAACTATAGTAACTATAGTATGCTTAAATAATGTTTTATCAATCAGGTGAAATCAGTTATCAATGGGAGAGGATTAGGATTGCTGAAAAAAAATCTGAATTTTTACGTTTAGTTCAAAATTTGCCTGAATTATTCAGACTTTTATTTTCTAAGATCAGAAATCGGAATTCCAGGGGAAAAAATCAGGATTCCGAGAAAAAAGTCAAAATTCTGAAAAAATAAGAAATCTGGTGGGAAATCAATTCTGAGAAACTGATTTTTCTTTAAATTAAATCTGGGGGTAAATTCAGGATTCTGAGAAAAAAATTCTGAATTTGAGAAAAACTGTGAAAATTCTGACTTTCCTCAGAATTTTGACCAGAAGCTTAAAGCCAGAATTCAGTTTTGTTCAGTGGCAGAAAATCTTCTTCTGTACTTTTCCATATTTGTATTCTGCAAAATTAAATCAATGTAAAACGATGTTCAGTATTAAGAAGTAAGTACTTATTCAAAATGTAACGGTTTGTTAGTGGGTTTCATCAATACATTTTACCACAACCGGCCCTTTAAGGACATTTCATAATCTTGATGAGGCCCAAAATAAAAGTGAGTTTGACATCCCTGCTCTGGATGCATAAAGCTGTTTGTAATGAAACAGAATAAAAAGATTAAGACGTTCAAAAGCACTGTACCCAATATCTGCTCTTTGTTTTGCTCCGTCTCTCCAGTGTTCAAAGAGCTGCTGAGCAGGATCATGCACGAAAAGAAAAACGGTGGCCCTCACATTCCTAAGATCCAGGAGAAAAAGGGCAACCGTTTCTCCATCGCCGACTTCTCCGGAGACATCGAGTTCCCCACGGACAGCAAAAGCACCCGGAAGATGAAAGCGAACACCGTGTCGGGGGGACGCAACAAGATCAGGAAGATGCTGGAGAAAACGCGCTTCAGCATACTACCGCCCAAACCATTCAGGTAACACTGGCTGGGAGTCGGTGGGGAAAAACATGGAAAAACGTGTTTTCTCTAATCCAGATTAGAAGCATAAAGAAGCTACAATTTAGTGCTAAAAAGCTATTTTCTCAAAAACTTAACGTGGTGAGATTTGTGTTATCACTGCTAAATTTTAAACTTTATCCTCTGACATGATCAAAAATCAAAGTTTTTACTTTTGTATGTTTTTCTGTAAGGTAAAAAAAACAACAACACAAAAATCAACAATTTAAAGATTTCACATCATTGCACATCAAAATGTTGGTTAGAGTTTCATTTCTTATGTTTCAAAATAATTTCTAACAAGGTGGGTTTTTAGTCTGGATTTAAAGGAACTCAGCATTTCGGCAGTTTTACACTTTTCCAGAAGTTTGTTCCAGATTTGTGGTGCATAGAAGCTGAATGCTGCTTCTATTCTATCCAGAATGTTATTTAAAGCAGTTGGTGTTTTACAGACAGTTTTAAGTGAAACAACAGCACAGTGTCGTCAGCATATAATCATCCTGTAATCGTTAGCATCAGCCATAACGAGCCGCCGTGCTGCTGGAGCAATTGTGCAGATGGAGCCCGTATTCGATTTTCCACCCGTAACGTGGCGATCCAGATTTGATTTCATTTCATCATTTCATTTTGTCTCCATGCCTCGTTTAACTGCAGGCTGCGGCAGCGCTGCAGAGACAGCAGATCCTGTTCTCACCCTGTTAATTACGCAGCTAACTCACTCAACACGACACACACACACTCCTATCTCCTCCTCACTGCTGATTGAATGCTCTGAAGTAAATCATTTGCATCAAACCTCGACGTTCTCCGTCTCACACCAAACACTGGATGACTGTTTGATCTAGGCTCAGCTTTCAAAGCTCCTCCACTGCCATCTATTTATCAGCTGAACTGGGATTTTCATCTCCTTTGTTCCAACTGAAGCCACATCAGTGGGATTAGATGTCTGATTAAAGGGACAGGATAAGATAATAGGAGTAAAGCAGGTTATGGAGGCCAGTAAGGATTCACCAGTTCCTTTCATGAGGAGGAAACTTGACGGCGCTCATGTCTGGGTGTTTATCCAAACAATACATTAAATAAAAGGAATTTAAAATGGTGAGCCATTAAAAATAACATGTCTGCTTTCAGAAAAATACTTGAAGTTTAAATTAAATGCAAAATATTCCACGTTTTAAGGCTTTAAAGTTTTATTTTTGTGGTGGAAGTTGACTCTAATAAGTATTTATTTTTTGCTCTTTAATTTCAGATTTATGTGAAAATGTTACCTCAAAGTTATTTCAGTTTAAGTTTGTGGAAAGATTTAAGTTTCAGAGTTTAATTTCTCAAACCAAATTCAACAAACCTTCAACAAACCTTCCATCCATCCATCCATTTTCTTGCACCCTTTTTCCCTCAGTGGGGTCGGGAGGGGTGCTGGTGCCTCTCCAGCCAACGTTTCGGGCGAGAGGCGGGGTCACCCTGGACAGGTCGCCAATCTGTCGCAGGGCAACACAGAGACACACAGGACACACAACCATGCACACACACACTCACACCTAGGGGCAATTTGGAGAGACCAATTAACCTGACAGTCATGTTTTTGGACTGTGGGAGGAAACCGGAGTACCTGGAGAAAACCCACCATGCACAGGGAGAACATGGAGACTCCATGAAGAAAGACCCCAGGCCGGGAATCGAACCCAGAACCTTCTTGCTGCAAGGCAACAGCTCTACCAACTGCGCCACTGTGCAGTTTTCAACAAACCTATTATAATTAAAAACCTTCCAACTCCACAGCTTTATTTGTTTACTGCAATATTTTAATGTCTTTAAAATAAAATTAAATAAATACAATTAATAATAAAATAATCAAATAAATAACATTAATGAATAAATAATTTTTAAAAAATCTGATTTCCAGTGTGAAAAAATCTCATTTATGTGAAAAGTTGTTGATTTATTTCCATATATTTCCATTAATGTCAGACTTGCAGCTCAGTTAATTCTGATTTAAGGTTTAAACCCAACATCAGTTTATGAACTAATGTGACCATTAAGATAATAATTCATCATGCCTCTTAATTGATTGTGAAGTAATTTATTTACTGCTGTAATCATTTCACAGAATAATAACGATTTGCTCCTCTGTTGATCTGTTATTGAGTCGACACTCGGTGATAAAAACCAGCCAAAGAAAACCGTAATCTTAATAGGTTTGTGACTGTGTGACATTTCTCTGCATTTATTACAGCAAACATGTCGTTACCTCTCTGTAAGTTTGGTTAAAGCGATTTGTTGTGTCTGCTGTTGCGTGTGAGCATAACGGAGGAAGCTTTGACCCGTTGCTGCATCTCCTCTGCTGAGCTCCGTTTCTTGTTCTGTCAGAAATAATTTCCTGCCTTTCATGCATTTTAAATGTTGTCTCTCTCCTATCTGTCTGTCTCTGCTGCTTCAGGGGCCTGTTTGGGTAAGAAGAGCTCTTGTTGTGTAATTCCCCATCCTCCAAACGTGTTTCAGTGTCAATGTGCTCAACAAGCTGCCAAACTAAGACACAAACTCATCGACACACCTTCATCTGCCCTGCAAACATGTCTAGGTTATATTTGTATGTTGTTTTAAGTAAACTGGAGGCATTTATTTGAATATGAAATTTAAATAATTTCCAGATCTGGATGAATATTAAAAATAGAATATGTTTGCATTTCCAGACATTATTTGCTATCCTAAACTTTAAATGATCTGCTAAACTCTAAAATCGATCTCATTTAGCCTTTCATTTTAAACATGTTCAGTCAGTTTTGCTTTTTTGTAGTCTTCTCCGTGTTGGTGCGATCGTCTTTTAGCCTAAAAGTGTAACTCCAGCCCTAAGTTTGGGAGAGAGATCTAAAGTTTTAAACAAAAAAAATGTGATGCATAAATTCAAAAATGAAGAAATGTTTGACCTCTGAAGGTCAAACCCCTGAAGCTGGACTAGTCGGCATATCTGAATAGTTCACCTATTCAGATACACTGAGTGTTTAGGGAAATGAATGATAAAAAATAAATTCAGGACTTTATTTAATCCTTTATTTGTGTCAAACTAAAGCAACTTCTTTAAGCCTAAAAATAAAAGACAAACATTCTGGGTATTGTTAAGGTCCAGTGATCAGTAAGATTTTATCCTCTTTTAAGTCCAGTAAATAAATATGATCACTGATGTGATGCATTCACAGTAACAGTGTTTTGGTGTCGTTTTTCAAATTTAGTAAAATCTTATCTTACCAGATTTATGATTTAAAGCCTAATCTGTGTGTGGACTGCCATTAATTTATCACTAAATTATTTAATGGTTTACGGTGTATTGAGAGTGAATATACAGAGATCTACTTAAAGCATAACAAAATAAAATTAGTCTTTTTGTTGTTGTCCTGTGATTCTGTGTTTTCTGCCCATGAATGCTTCTGCTCAGCTGCCATATCTTTATGCATCAATCTCAGAAAGATGATCTCTGTAACTGTTCTCGACATTTTGATTGAATCACATGTTAATATTCTCTCAGGGTGAAGCTGCTGCTCTTACCGCTTTCCTCTAAACTCATAACAAAGAGTAATTTTATCACCTCCGCTGTTATTTCATCCCCCTAATCCCACCGCGCCTTCTCTGGTGTCTCTGCGCAGTGACGGCGGCCTGGGTCAGAGTCAGGATGACAGCATCGTGGGCACCAAACAGTGCCGTCACAGCGTCGCCATCATGCCCATTCCTGGAAACCTGTCGTCAAGCAGCCCTGACCTGCTGCAGCCGGCCACCAGCATACTCGACTTCTCCAACCCCGCCGGTGAGGAACGGGCAGTCAAACCGCTTTACATCGCAAAACACAAAAATACTAAGTCAGACGAGACACCGGTAGCAAACGTCACATTCTGATGCACTGCAAAAACACAAAATCTTACCAAGTAATGGTGTAATTTTTAGAGCAAATATCTTGGCACACTTGAAAGAAGACAAGCTAACTCAAAAGTAACTTTTCAGCAAGAAATAGGAGCCTGTTTTGAGTAAATAATTCCTTAATACTGACGAAAAGTTCTAGTTCTATTGGCAGATTAATTCATAAAGAGAACTGTACCGTTACCTAGCAACCCCTGCCAAGACCAGCCCGTTGCCTAGCAACGCAGTTCTAGTTCCATTGGCAGATTGTTTCATAAAGAGAACTGTGCCGTTACCTAGCAACCCCTGCCAAGACCAGCCCGTTGCCTAGCAACGCAGTTCTAGTTCCATTGGCAGATTGTTTCATAAAGAGAACTGTGCCGTTACCTAGCAACCCCTGCCAAGACCAGCCCGTTGCCTAGCAACGCAGTTCTAGTTCCATTGGCAGATTGTTTCATAAAGAGAACTGTGCCGTTACCTAGCAACCCCTGCCAAGACCAGCCCGTTACCTAGCAACGCAGTTCTAGTTCCATTGGCAGATTGTTTCACTTTAACAAGACATTTTTAACATGTTACAATAAATTAGAACTTTTATTTACTTTTATTTGCTGATTTGGCTAATTTACAAACATTGTGCATCTTTTACAAAACATATTGTAAAATGAACATTTACCAGGAAATATTCAAAAACGTGTTTCCCAAAAGAAGAAGGAGTTCATGATAAAAGGAAATGTAAATTTAAAGGTTGTAAAATCAGAACCTCAAGAAGTTTTTGTGGTGAGAAAATATGAAATATTTTGTGAAATTAAAACAGCTCAAACTACTGGGTAAGAAAATGGCTTACACTAAATATGAGACATAGTCTCGATATATTATGTTATTATTGTAGCATTGTTAGCATCAACATTATAATTAATATGAAGTAGATTTACCATTAGTGATGCTCATACCAAGGGTACCAATAAATAGCTAGAAATCATAATTATGTGTTGCTGGAGAAGCGTTGGGCTTTAATACATCCACACTTCTACTCACTCCTTTCAACCATTATTATTTATTGTATTACTGTAATTTCACTTGTAAATTTTGACGTTCAATAAGCTCAAATTAAGTGAGGCCTTGTTAGGGGCATAATGGCTGAACTCTGTTTTTCTTCTGGTTTATTTATCAGCTTTTCTCTCTTGAAAGTAGTTGGAGTTGATTTTACAGCAGACGGGCTAAATAGATTTGATATCCTCTTGGATAAAACGGGTTTTCAGTTTGAAACTTTCTGTGGATGTTCTATAGGATGAAGATCTTTGCTCATTATTGACGGTGTTCTTTCAGCCGTGTGTTTTGGGTTGTGATCCTGTTGCTACGCAGACAGTTTTGTCTCACCAGTCAAAAGATGTCATCCCTGAAACCTTTGCGCTAGTCTCCGTCCTTTCTGTCTTTTTTCTGTTTTTCTATCCTGGGTTTTCTTCCAATAGGGGTCAGTTGGTCATGTTATCACAAATTACATACATTTACCTTGGAGTTCAGCATGAACAGTTATTCTCACTTTTCTTCTTCAAGAAATCTGGTGCAGCTTTGTTAAAAAAATATATATATATATATATATGCATATTTTTTTTACACCTACTAAAAACATTAAGGTATGTGGTCACTTCATCTCTTTCAGGGGAAATAAAACAATATTTCACTGAATCAACAAGTTTGTATCCAGTCTGAGGGAAGCCAGTAACTGGCCTACATGAATATGATTTGGCTTTTTAGTTAAAAAAAAATTACATTAAATGTGTTGAAAGATGATTTTATGCATACATTTAACTGGCATGTTTTAGAAAGTGAATCAGTAAAAAATGACATGGAAATATTGTCATAATCTTTTGATTTGTGTCCGATTTTAATGTCGTTTGCAGCATTTTCACTTTTTAGTTTATAAGCTGCAGAAACCTTTTAGCTTCTCTGCTCTCACTAAATGAACATCAGCAGAAAGTCTAGATAATTTCTGTGAAATGTAAAAGAGAAGCGACTGAGACCTAAATCCTGCTTCTGAGAGCTGGCTGCTTCTCTCTGGAATCTTATTAATAATAAAACTAAAAGAAACTTTGAAAGTAGCATAAAAAGGAGCAACTTTGGCAGATTTGTGTTATATTTAGTGACATGCTTTTGAAGATGCGTTGATATGAAAAGAGAAATATAAATAATAAAAAAAATCCCAAAATGTCTGAGCAGGAAGGAAACGCTCATTAAGCTGCTTTTTACTGCGGCTCATGTTACTAAGCAGCTTGTTGCTAGGTAACCAAAGTGGGGCGGAACCTTAAACTGGCAGGTTGTTGCTAGGTAACCAAATAGAAGGCAAGTTGGTTGATTCCACTAGCCTAGCTTAGCTTGGGTTGACATTAGGTTGGGCAGCTAAAGTCTTTCCTCTGCCTACATTCCCCAGAATGCTGTGTGGTTCTGGATCAAAGTTGAATGAATATTCTATTGGACCCATTATCTATTGATATTGATCACGTGTGAGGCGAACCGATTGTTATTAATTTATTGCCTCCAGTGCTTCAAAAAGTGAACTTTCTGGTACTGAAATAGCATAAAACATCTGGTGAGATATTTATACAACGCAACTCAGTGTCTTCACACATTTGTTCTTTGTTTTCTTTCTGAGAATACAGGAACTGGCAGGTTTCATGTTTACCATCAAAATAACCAGAACAGAGAGGCGAATGGAGGAAAGAATCACCGGGGGTTTTCCAAACTGTTTCTGTCTGACGAGGGTTAACCTCCAGGGTCATTAGAGGCCGTCTTTAATCTGCTCCTGTCAAAAAGGTTCCCGACTCTATAATTATGTAAACTAACGGGGCTCATTGTTCTGTTATTAATGTGGATGCAGACAGAATGTCAGAGAGCAGACCGAGGAAGAGGAAAGCGACATAAATTGTTAGCGACCATGATCTTAATTTATTCCACAAGCCGTATATCTGCTCTGACAGACTGTAGGTGTTTTCATCACCTCCATTCCTGTTGCTCTCCTTCCTCTTACTAAGGTCTAACAGTGAACTGAAGAACTTATTTTCTCCCAATATCACTGCATTAATCACATTAGCATGAAAACATAAAAGTTTTGCCTTTTTCTGTCATTTATTTTGCCTTAATTGTAAGCCTTTTTTTGTAATTTCCTCCTTTTGTTTCACTTTGATTGTTTTTACTCAACTCTGTTTTTGCTGCAGTTTATACTTATTTTCTGCACCTGCAGCATTTTTTTAAAACCAGATGAGAAAAGTATTTGCATTTGCCCCAAATATATAAATATAAACCAAAAATGGAACTAAAAAAACCCTGGTCAGTAGAATTGAATGTAAAAAAGGGTTATTTCTGAAATAGTGCAATTTTATGGTCTTAAAATGTCCAGATTTTCCACATCTAGCTATCTATTAAATGTGCATGCTCATTCATTCAGTGCTTATTATTTTTAACTATCTATTTAAATGTCAGTTATCAAGTAACCCAGGTTCTGCTTTTTACATACTTGTGTATGTTTTACATTCGTATCGATAAACTCATCTTAAACATCTTTAACACAGCATACTGAAGCTCACAGGAACCCTGTGAATATTATGTTGAGACATCATGAGAGCTAATGGGTCTGATTAAAAACAATTAATATTCATAACCGAAAGCTCAGAGTTGCAGTCATACATTCTCCAACTTGTGACTCCTCATCTGGCTCATAAATCTTTGCTTCAGACATCACAGTCTGTCAGTATTCGCGAAGTAGAGCATGAATCTCAAAGCTCTTTTGCTTTGCAGGGTGACTAAATCCGTTTTTCTGGCGTCTCTCCTGGTTTAGCTCAGTGTGGAGCTATTTTCTCTTTCTGTGTTCCTCTTTCTCTGTGTGTTTCTTCCTGTCTTGTTTTGTGATTTTGAACAGATGCTCTAGCGTCGACATGTTGAGTCATCTCTGGTTTCTTATCAGATTAACACCGGAGCAGCAGCTCTCTGGGTCTTTCCCTCATTTTGTTGCTTTCATTTGTTCTTACTGTGGTTTCTCTTTCTCCCTACTGCTTCCCCAGCTCTTGGATTGTACTGTAAGTATTTAAATACCTTTACAGCAGCTATTTGCCCAAATCTCCCCCATAGCTTGATGCTTCTGACTTTCTGTAATCTCTCCGGCCTTCAGGTTGTAAAGAATATTGACTCGTGTTTTTATGTTTTGTGCAGTTACAGTAAAAGTGCATCAATAAGTCAGACATAAAAAATATTGCACACCTTCAGCTCTAACAGCAATATCACCATGACAACGTGGTTTCTAACATTTTAATGGTTAGTTTGATGGTCCGACCATTTTTCTCAACAGAACTGGCTTTTTTTTAAAGGTTTGATGTATTTTGGGGATCATTATCTTGTTGAATCAACTAATTCTGCACAAGATTAGGGAATTTTTTTAATTATTTTAATGAACAACCCAGAAACTATCGAGCCTGAAGTTAACTGGAAGCTGCTGGAATATGTGTGTCTTTGTCCACAGTGAAACAAGCTTTACGTTACGGTAGACTGAGAAGGTGGTGACCGAGAAAGAAGCACCAGCTGCTAATCAGTTCAGATCTAAATAAAATTTTGAACTATAAACGTTGAAATGCAAAAACAATTCTGGTGAAAAGTTGTTTTTTATGGTCAAAGGATATAAAGATTCACCTATTAGGCTGCAATGACAAGAAGAAGAAGAAGTTTAAATGTGAAAAGATCACAGTAAGAGCAGTAAAACATGGTGGTGGCAGCATAATGCTGTGGGGTGAATCCCTGAATCAACATGTAGAAAGTGGAGCTGCAGCAAATAATCAGCCTAAACACAACTATTAAAGAAAATCACAAACAGAATAGTTCAGAAAAATGATTAAAATCAATATTTAAAGCTAATTAAATACATCAAAAATACTTACAATATTTAACTTCTTTAACATGAAATTACTGAAAAAAGCTTGAATGAGAACATAATATCCATTGTCCACCATTGATGTAAAACTTATGCCCAAAACCCCAAACTGAAGAGTTTTATCACCCAGTTTGTGGTAAAAATGATAAATTATGCAAATAGAAATTATTTGTTGCTCTAGAAAACAGTGGTGGAAAAAAAAGGAATGAAGATGTCGGGTGATCCTGTAAGAACATTCCCATTAACCACCATAACAAATCCATTTCCAAAAGCCTCTGTTGTTGAACTTCACTGATACTCCAGTAGAAGTTTATTAACTGGATGTGAGCGTAACGACTGTCCTCCTGCATTCAGGTCAAGTGTGCAGCAGTGGATCAAATGCAATTATTCCTCCTCCTTTTCACAGGACATAACAGGAGGATTTTTATCCGAGAGCTTTTCACACTTTAATCACAAGTCATCACAGTTAATGAGACGAAGCATTTAGCTTCCAAACAACCTGCACTCTGCTGGCTGTGAGCACATGCAGCCTACAGCTATTTCCAACTGCTGCAAAATGCTGAGCGCCAGACGTCTGTCGCAAACTGCAAATGTTATGTTATTGATATTAATGAGCTTATGGTCTGCAAAGTGACCATTTATCTGCAAGAAAAAGGGCCAATGTCAAAATATCAATAGTTCCTATTTCCCGTGAACAACCCATGAAAGTGAACTGGAGGTTAAAGCTGATTAATTGCTTCTGAATTATTCAGCTACGCAAGGAAGACGTAAATGAGCCATCCCTTGGAATAAATTACAATTATGAACATTTGAAGACAGAGAAAATATAATTCAAGCTGCTTTCACACTATGGCCTATGTTGATGTATCAAAAAACACATTTTATATATTGAAATATTACATCCTGACTGGTTTATGCAGTTTGATTTATGATGCACCCTCAGTCTTAGTGTTCAGTGTTTGCTGTGCAGCTTCATCAGAGCATCAACATGAATAAAATACCCAGATGCTCAAATTGTTGGATGAATCGGTCAGAAAGTGAGATCAACTCTCTGCTGAGGTGGAGGGAATTTTCATCAGTGTAGACAGAGCATCTGCATAGCTTAGCTTGGGATTAAGTACATTTTAATATTGGTTGATTGCTACAACATTTCAGTGTTATAGCTGGACATTAAATCAAAAACAAACTCAATAATTTCCCTTTGCATGATTTCGCTTTTCTCTCTTCATACCCAAAACTGGATGATAAAAATCTTCAGTTTGGTGTTTTGGTCTCAAATAAACCTTTTTTTGAAGGACAGTTTTGTTTACATTCATTTTGTTTGTTTTTTCTGCTTTTCAATTAAAATGTCTTCCAGTTCCAGTGTTAAATATTCATTAGAGTTTAAAGTTTATGGATCTCTTATAATGTTACCATTTTATTACTTGAAAATGGTCTCAAAGCAACAATATTATCATTTATCACAATAAGTTCTGGGACAATTTGTCATCATGACATTCAGTATTCTGATTCGAGTGTCAAAATAATCTTCAATGCTGCATAAACAAATTAAATAAAAGGAAGTCTAGAATAAAAGAGAAACACCATCTTCATCTGTTCTTGGAAATAAACAGGAGAAACTAAAGGATCAATTTTACAGCTCCCTAAACAAGCAGGATGATCGATTATCTGCTTTCACTCCAACTGTATTGTTATTGGTTTTGCCTTTGGCAGCTTGTTTGTACTCATGTGCTGCTGCTGTAATGATGGCAATAAAGGTTTTGTCATCTAAACACTCAGACTCTGCAGCCATGTCTTTATCTGTCTCTAAGTAATGGACCTTAGCATCCTCAATAATACAAAACATTTTTATTATTTAAAACACACACTGGGGTGTAAGGATTTGGTAGCCATGCTAATAATTGCTAAGAGTTGAGCTTTAGGTTTTGATTAACAGTATTGCTGCTTTATTCCCTTTTTTACCAGAAGCCTCTTTATTTCAAATTAAGAGCTCTTGAATCTGACTTTTATGTTTTGCTGCAGTTTTAACTGGGACTGTCACAATAACAAATTTTACTGGACAATTAATTGTCCCAGAAGTTATTGCAATAAACGATAATATTGTTGTTTTGAGACAATTTTCAAGTAGTACAATAGTAATGGCATAATAGTGCATTCTCAAAGATCAATAAACATTTAACACTGGACCTGGAAGACATTTTAAATATCCAAAATAAATAAACAAAACAACAAATAAAATCAATTATCAAGTTTCCGTTTTAATTGTCAGAGGATAAAAAGTTTCACCTTTTTAGCTGTAATGACAAGAAGTAAGTTTGGAGGAGAAAAGGTCACAGTGCCAGCAGTAAGGCATGGTGGTGGTAGCATAATGCTGTGGGTCGAATCCACTGCCAATGAAAAGAAAGAAGAGCTTCCCCTGAGTCATCCTGGATGTTACAACTAATAATCAACCCAAACACAACTATTACTTAAAAAAATCAGTAAAACCAATATTTAAAGCTAATTATCCATCCATCCATCCATCCATTTTCTTCCACTTATCCGGGGTCGGGTCGCGGGGGCAGCAGCTTCAGAAGGGAGGCCCAGACTTCCCTCCACAGCCGCTTCTTCCAGCTCCTCCGGGGGAATCCCAAGGCGTTCCCAGGCCAGCCGAGAGACGTAATCCCTCCAGCGTGTCCTGGGTCTTCCCCGAGGCCTCCTCCGGGTGGGACGTGCCCGGAACACCTCACCAGGGAGGCGTCCAGGAGGCATCCTGACCAGATGCCCGAGCCTCAACTGGCTCCTCTCGACGTGGAGGAGCAGCGGCTCTACTCTGAGTCCCTCCCGGATGACCGAGCTTCTCTCTCTAAGGGAGAGCCCAGCCACCCTGCGGAGGAGGAAACCCATTTCGGCCGCTTGTATCCGTGATCTCGTTCTTTCGGTCATGACCCAAAGCTCATGACCATAGATGAGGGTGGGAACGTAGATCGACCGGTAAATCGAGAGCTTCGCTTTTTGGCTCAGCTCTCTCTTCACCACGACGGACCGGTACAGCGCCGCTTCACGGCAGACGCTGCCCCAATCCGCCTGTCGATCTCCCGCTCCCTTCTTCCCTCATTCGTGAACAAGATCCCCAGATACTTAAACTCCTCCACTTGAGGCATTTTCATGTCTAATTAAATAAATCTAATTACTTAACATGATATCTAACTTATTTAACATGGAATACAGAAAAAAACGACTTTTTGCCTACTATTGGTACAAAATGATGTAGATAAAATTGTCTTTAAAAAAGGCCGGTTGAGACCAAAACACCAAACTGAAGGCTTTGTATCCAGTTTAGTCAGAAAGAGAAAAGAGAGACAGACTTAGGTTTGAGTTAAACCTAAATATATAACACAACTTTGAGCATTTGTAAATACTTGTTGGAGCCTCATTGATTAATTTTCATGTCTAATTGCATCATCCCAGACATCCCAGACCAGGTAATCCGCGTGTTCAAGGCAGACCAGCAGAGCTGCTACATCATCATCAGCAAGGACACGACGGCCAAGGACGTCGTCACACACACCGTCAACGAGTTCAGCCTCCCGGCGCCGCCGGACACCTACTCCCTGTGCGAGGTGTCCGTCAGCCCAGAGGGGGTCATCAAGCAGCGCCGGCTTCCCGACCAGCTCTCCAAACTGGCCGACCGGATTCAGCTGAACGGCAGGTGAGCAAGCAGCACCTTCAAGCTGCTGTTGGTTGGGGTTTGTTCCCCAAAGCCAGCATGGTTCTGCTGGACTGTGGGGCATTTGTGCTTCTTCATAAGCCAGAAAGCAGTATGAAATTTTTATTAAAAAATGGTTTTTTTTTACATAGGACTGATTTAAGCATGGAAGTAAAGCCATGTCCAAACTGTTGAAAACGTTACTTCAGAAGATGGTCATCACTGCAAATAAATACTGATATTATAAATGTTGCTATTTTAAAAATTGTCAAATATTTCTGCTTTCTGATAGATTAATTTAGAAGGAACTTAATGTTAATAGTAAATTGTTGGATGATGCTGTAGATTTAAAATAAGTTCATATTTCTACCCACTCCTCTACTACTGTTCTTCTTTTGTTTGCTTCAGTTTTTAATTTATCTTCTTTGTGCGTCACAAGACTATGATTGACAGCACTAAGACCCGCCTCCTGGCTCTGATTGGTTGTTTCTAGTTAGAACTGGGAGCACTGGGAGAAAGCAGAGGAGTTGCATTGTTTTTCACAGGTTGTCTCTTAGCATACAGTTTCAGCAAATATGTAATAAAAATATTTTTATTAAAGTTACATTCTGCAGCTCTAATGGACGTGGAGACAAATCGGTCTGAGGAAATGACTTAAATCTTAATCCACAGTGAAAAGAAGGAAGGAGCTGGAAGCAAACCACAGACTTTCAGACTGCAGCCTTTTGAAAGCTTTCATGAATAACCAAAAGCAGATGTATGACATCAACAGTCAAGAGCTTTTTCTTCCTTTTTCTTGACGGATTATTTCTAGATTGGCTGAAATAGCAGAAGTTTAAACAGCCCGGTGTGATCTTACATTTAGAGGTCTCGTCTTGACCAAAGTATCATCCGTATCTTTCACACTGTGGCTCCAGACTTCACACAGTCTGCATGAGATTAGCTGCGTTAGGAAGCAGATCATGTCCCTCTGCTATGGTACAGATTAAATCCTTCCTGAGGAGGAAGGAGCTCTCGCTCCTCTTCCTGAGGACACCGGGTGATTTAGTTCATTCACTTAACTTTTTTTTTTTTTTTTTTGGCTGCACAGCATGAATACAAACTACTCAGGACTCCATCTGTTGAACTGAAACACAATCTGTAAGGAATAAAACAAATGTATCTCTTCTTTGTTCGTCTCAGGTTGACTTCACAACAGACACACTTATGTTCGCTGTGTTTATTCTAAAAAAAAAAGAGGAAATAAAATTCAATAAATAACCCTAAACAAACTACAAAACATTATCTCCCAATGAGCATTTAGCGACAAAATTACACATAAGTAAAATTAATAAAACATCAATAATAAGTTAACAAAATATACAAAACATGGGAAGATTACTCATGAAACACCATGTATGTGTAAATTTGTCTAAAATATGATACTTGTAAAGACAGAGCTCATCCTGATGCAGTTACAGATGGTAACAGGAAAAAGGGGGAGGAGCTAGTTACTGGTTGCTATGGTAACCACCAACTGTCAGCAAAAACAGAAGTTAAAACGCCAAAAAACAACTTCTGCACTGAACAACGTGAATGTGAAGGATAAACACGTTTTTACAAATTTTACGTCCATAATATTAAATAAAAACTAGGCCTGTCGCGATCAACGATAAATCAATTAATCGCACGATAAATTAAACCTGTCGACCTCATTTTTTAATTATCGGCTTTATCGTCTCTTCCAGCCTTTTTTCTTGCTGTTGATGACACTGAATGAAAAAAGGGTCAGCTCCGGTGCTCTCCAGTAACCACTTCCTTCCTCATTTCCTTAGTGTAATGTCCAGTTCACACGACACGAGTTGTCGACCCAATCAATGCTTTACTAGAATCTACCTGTGATGCATGTGGCTCAGCATAAAGTCCTGACTGAATGAAAATCATTATAACCTATTTATGTCACGTTAACGAAGAACAGCTGAAAACTTACCGGGTTTATCAACTGCGGTAGCAATTTGGCTCCAACTTCTTCCCTTGTCATTTCTATATTCTTTGCACGAAATGTTAAATAAATATTAATGTTTCCACATATCATCTCTGATGTCCGCTGGACTTCATGTTGCGCCGTGTCAGCTGTTTGGGATTCCCCTCCGTAATTTCCCCTCAGAAAGCAGGAGGAGAATCCGTGCTTTCTGATTGGCTACATGTCACATTCAGCTTTAAGCTCCAAGTCGGGAAAACCCCTGATTTAGATCGGAGCGGCTACGACGATCTACATCACACTACATGATGACCGGTTACGAATCACCAGCGACCATCTTAGATCGGCCAACGATCTAAGATTGCCATAAGGGAAAAATGGGGGCAAAAAATCATGTAGTATGAACTACTGCATCAGGTAGTGGGATGTGCCCGTTTTCTCTATTTAAATCTAGTGATTCCTGAAGGGAACAGTACACAGACTTCATAATCTGCACTCTTTTGGTTGAATGCAGTATTTATTTCCACTTTGGCTTTATGTTGTCTAGTTTTCATTCAAGTACGTTTTTTGTTAATGGAGACTGAGAATCCATTTTATTTTTGTTTTTGGTTGTTTTGTTTATTTAGTTGATCAGTTCCAGTGTTATGTGTTCTTTTGAACATAAAGTATCAATCTATGGCAGGAAATCACATGCATTATTATTTTGACATGATTTAATAATCAGTGTCAAAAGGTTTTGAAAAAATATTATCGTTTATCGCAATAAATTTTTAGACAATTAATCGTCCAGCAAAATTTGTTATCGTGACAGGCCTAATTAAAACCTTTTCTTTTGTCATAATCACAAATTTAAACTCCTGTTTTTCAGTAAGTCAGATAGGGCTGAAACGATTCCTCGAGTGATTCGAGTACCTTGATTATTAAAATTCCTCGAGGAAAATTGACCTGCCTCGAAGCTTCGTTAATTTATGTTTTATCATTTAGCGCACCGTGTTTCAGCCGGAACATTATTTGCGTTGCGCGGAGCTCTGACTTCCGCCTCTGAGTTGTTGACGGAAGCTACGTGTTAGCGGCATAACGTCCAATCTTCAAGTTCGGCCCGCGGGGATTTTACTGATTGGTGATAATTCCGGGTTTTCATCGTTTTTGTGGGACCAATAAACATCCTTAAAATGACCGGCGCGATGCCGGGAGTCCGGCAGCCTTTCTGCTCTGGAGCTGCTGGTTGAACGGCGGGAAGAAGCTGAGGAGGATTTCTACAGGTGAGCGGAGAGACTGAACACGGCGGGCGGCTGAGGGTTGATGCTTACAGGGTAAGAGCAGCTTTACGGACGAACCGCACAATAAACTTATATCATCCCGGTCTGAACAAACGGGAGGCGGAACATGGCTGGTAGATGAGTTTCTGAACGGAGGAGCCGTAAATATCCCGTGTTGCTCCCCCGGTCTACAAAAAAGTAACTGGTATGGAAGCTCAAATGTGGAAAAAATAGACTGATGTTGATATCCGATAGTAACACTGGTGTTATGGAAGATTTACCAATATTTTATTTCATAATTGTTTTTATCCGATTACTCGATTAATCGTAAGAAAAATCTATAGATTACTCGATTACTAAAATAATCGTTTACAACAGCCCTAAAGTCAGACCTTTTTCAGCTCACTGAAAGTCAGATTTGTTCTTCTTCTTGCGTCCTTTTCATCTGAAACCCAGCAGAAAAATTGAAGTGGAGCAGCAGATGCTGCTTCCTCCATTACTTTTTCACAGTTTTCCCGTCTCTCCTCCCCCCTCCTGTCGTTAGGGTCCCTCGTCGGTCCCCTCCCAACAAGGCTAGCATGAATTTTTCATCCTCTGTCAGGGCGGAGGCCTCTGCAGGCAGCATGGCATGTATGGAATTATTCATGCAGCCTCATGCAAACATTCCTAATACAATTAAGACTCTTCTCTTGTACAACAGCATATCGAAAGCTGTACATAAATTAAGAAAATACACATTACTTGTTTTTGAGAGAGCTTCAGTTATATGAAGAACGGGGAGCATTTATGGTTAACACAGGGGCTTCGGTGGTGTTTGTTGATGGTTTTGTAGCGTCAGCAGTGTGTGCGTTCACAGCCATCAGCAGAAGAAGTTCCCGTTTAGCAGAAACGTTTGGGAGCGTTGTGTCTCTACGTCTTTGTATCCGCCGTCCTGCAGACTCCAGCGCTCTGCTGCTGCTGATTGACAGCAGCTCAGGGAGTGGCAGGCTGAGCCAATAGCAGGCCTTCTGCACCCTGTCAGCCTGCATGGAAATGAAGTGAGGATGCCATCCTCACACACACACACACACACACACACACACACACACACACACACACGCTGAGTGTTTCCACTGGGTATTTCTCAAAGATTACGCTGATTCTGTTTATCTTTAATTTAGTCTTGTCTGCTGTCCTCATCCTTTCTTATCAAACCCTGCTCTCTTCTTTGTGTTTTCTTCATTGATCAAGTTCTTTTTTTATACACCTTTCCGAATATCTCCTCTACTTATCAGTTACATGGCATTAAATCAGCAAATTCACATCAATACCATAATCTTACATTGAAAATATTTGAAATAATCCAATTTATCAAGATTTTGAGGAACTTTTTATTAATAATTAGCAAATTATCCAGTTGGTAAGAACCCATATTAGACTAGTTACCACTAAGGGAAGTGAAAAACTGATAGAAAACGGCATCATGGAGCAGCATGCTGGGTTTATAAAACTCCATGGCAACCGTCACCTGCCATCTAAAGGCCAAATAATGGAAATACGTTCATCGCTACTGAGATTCAGCAAAACTAATACGGAGCATTTTGCCAACATACTTTTCAAGATGAATATGTAGAGAAACACCTTATGCTCTCTGAAAAGTACAGTAGAGTATCTGTGATGCTGTGGGCTTCCTTCCCTGTTTGTAAGAAAACGCTGCTGCAGTGAAATCTGATGCTTTAAGGCTTTTCAGACACTTTAGCTTGTGGCCACCAAGCTAAATGTTGCTCTGCTCTTTTTCTGTTGACCTTGTTTCACACCTTGTGTTTTATGAGCGAATTTAGCTCAGTCACAACACAAACTGTTGCTCTGCTTTCCAGCTTCTCTGTCAGCATTATCGTGCAATTTAGTGTCCAGTCTGTGCCAACACTTTACTGCTGGAGAGAGCCCACTCCAGGCCTTGAATCCTCAGAGGGTCTGCGTTCCAGGATGCCTGCATTACGGCTCCATTAGAGGGAAAGCACGAAGGTTTACATTTATAAACACAGCAGCATATAGTGGAAGAGTTGAGATGTCCTCCTGGTGAAGGCAGTAAATCAGGAGAGTCAAACTCAGTTTCATTTGATCAAAAGTCTGAATGTTCTTAAAGGGCCGGTTGTGACAGAATGTATTGATAAAACCCATTTAACTGTTAAAATATTAACAAACAGCAGTTCCTCCTGCATTTTATGATTGTTTTTGTGGTTTTTTGCGATCAAAACCACATAGTTTGGGTGCTAATTTAGAAATACTTGTAAGGAATTTTTATGGTATTTCCGCAAATGTATGATGTGAAAATGAGAAAATATTCTTCTATGTACTTTAAGCCCCAGAAAAGACTCAAGCTATTGAGCGTCATGCAGCTTGAGAAAGGGTAAAGAAAGACGGATTTGGAGAGTATTTTTCAGGTCAATGATCCTACCTCCCTGTGTTTCCGTCTCATTGCTGTTTCCTGCAGATATTACCTGAAGAACAACATGGAGACGGAGACGTTGTGTTCAGATGACGACGCTCAGGATCTCCTCAGAGAGAGTCAGATCTCCCTGCTGCAGCTCAGCACCATGGAGGTCGCCGCCCAGCTGTCGATGAGAGACTTTGAACTCTTCAGAAACATCGAGTCCACAGAGTAGGCACTTTGCGATTTATATACCTGTAATACTTTGACTGCCAAAAAGAAAGACGCATGGCAAAATGTAGAAATTGTTGGATCTCATACGTTGCTTTGTCTCCTTGTTCCTGTTGCTAGATATGTGGAGGACTTGTTCAAGCTGGACCTGTCTGCTGGGTGTACAAACCTGAAACAGTTTGAGGAGGTGATAAACCAGGAGACCTTCTGGGTGGCTACTGAGATCCTGAAAGAGCCAAACACCCTGAAGAGGATGAAGACCATCAAGCACTTCATCAAGATCGCTCTGCACTGCAGAGAGTGCAAGAACTTCAACTCTATGTTCGCCATCATCAGGTGGGTTCAGTCCGTCTGCTCACCAGCCTCAGCAGTTAGGCCCAATGAGACCTGCTGGCTGGATATGGATTGTTGTTTTAACTGGGAAACATCTGGTCCAGGGAAAAGACCACAACACTCTTCAGTGTGGAAGTTATTAGAGTGGGAAGAAGACTCAAAGTTAGATATTTCCAGTGTTTAAAAAGTAAGTCAGAGGAAACAAAACAAGTGAAAGAAGCTGTTCAATGGTAAACTTAGCTGCTTTGGTTGTTTCATCCCCTGTTAAAACAACCAACTGGCTCTTTTTCTGGGTATGATGAAAACCCAGAAAACTTTTTTCCTATGGTGGGAACTAATTGACCCAAAGCTGACCTCAGTAGATAACAGGAAGGCTGAAATAATTGTGAAAAAGAATGTTAGCCAGCTTCGCCAGGCAAACTTGATCATTTCTAAGGGAAGATGAATAATCTCCACTATCACACACACAGTGTGACGTCTCCTATTCTTCTACAGTAAAATACCACAAAGTCAAGGCTAGAAATAAATACTGTAAATACTGAAATCTGAATGAGATCGAAGCTTCACAAATACTGGAAATAAGCCACAAAATCACTTTAACTCCAGAGCAGCTTTCTGAAACGATGTTCTGGAGTAAAACACTGCTTAAGGTTATATCAAAACATCTAAATTACTTAACTTTCTGACTACTGAATGTTTTAATAATGTGTCAGGAGAATCAGGATTAACTCTCAGATTTATCTTTTAGGTGTTAAACTGTATCAGTAACGATCTGAGCTTGCAGCAGCTGCAGCTGAGCGTAACGATCCTTTGTTCACGGCTGTGAGAAACGCGGAGCAGAGGAGTCTGACCTCCATGTCCCCTCACTCTGCTGCTCACAGCAGGATCTCCTGGTGCATATGGCTCTCTGATGCTTAACCTGCCCGGTGACAGGGGCACATCTGCCACTGTGTGCAAGAAACAGGAAACACAACGTTCTCCTACCGACTCTGTCGCAGCCCGAAATATAAACCACGTTGGATTTTTACCTCAAGTTTCACTTTTCAATATCACAGAATAAAATGCATTTGGATTGTAGGAATGTTTATCACATTAAATTAGATATCAAGCAAATATTTTCAGAATCTGTAGTCCTGCTTATAAACACAGTGTTCAGATTTATCTTCCATAAAAACAAAGTATGGATCCAAACATGCTGAGGTATTTTTGTCAATTAATTTCTTATAGGAAGGATCCCACAATTCAGATTTAACCAAAAATGTTTAACTGGACCAATATCTAATAATTTAGTCGTATTTAAAACGTAGAAAGCACAAAAAAAAAGCGTCTTCTGAAGAAGAATATACCAGAATGTTGTTTTGCATTATTGCATCAGAATTATATTTTCTGCTTTGGATTCTTGGTGAACTGCTTTTTAAAAAAATCTTTTTATTGAGATAATTACAGTCCACAGTAATCCAGTTTCCTGGTGTGTTTTGTTGTGATTGATAACCGACTGCCTGGTAGAGGTGACCCACTTTACTAAATAAAAGAAAAATACAAAACACCCAAGATGAAATAAGTGTTGAAAAGTTTTTGTCACTTCATATATTTTGTCAGACAAAACACGAATTCATTAAAATGCACAAAAATTACAAAAGGTACAAAAACAGAGAGAGTAAAGTAAGAGAAAGAAGAACGCATAGCGTCTTAGTCAGCACCTCACCGTTGCCTCATTTCCGCCCTGCCTGCTCCTCTCCCCTCTCTCCTGCACAGCGGGCTGAACTTGGCACCGGTGGCTCGGCTGCGAAGCTCCTGGGAGAAATTGCCCAGTAAGTATGAGAAGCTCTTTGAAGACCTGCAGGACGTCTTCGACCCGTCCAGGAACATGGCCAAGTACCGCAACGTGCTGAGCAGCCAAAGCATGCAGCCGCCCATCATCCCGCTGTTTCCTGTGGTCAAGAAGGACCTCACCTTCCTGCACGAAGGTAGGGAAACTGGGTGACGTTTCTGTCTGGTTTAGCTGAAAGCAGACGTCTGTTGAAGGTTTCTATAATCTGTCACATTAAAAATACAAACTTTATCTTGTTTAACTAGGTTTTAGGCGATAGGCCAACATGAAGTGAGATATATTTATGATTGGGGGAAAAACCTGAAAAGTTTGTATCAACATTACCGTAAATTTGCACAGATTGGCTGGAGTTTGCAAAGCAGCCAATCCAGGAGCACCATTTGTTTTCCTTGGTGCTGATTGGCTGTAGGTATGAGCCAGAGTTTGGTAGCAACTAGTTACATTTACTTCAGAAACCTTTTAGAAAAAACAAATTTTATTAGAGTAATTTTATTATGAAGTGTCTCTACTCTCACTGGATTTTCCACCCCCTGTGCAGAAGAGCCAGGACAGTTTCCTTTGGGCACTTTGGTGCAAATATCAGGTTTATTTTGTGTTTATGCTATTAAAATAGGACGTTATACAGAGTTAGCTCCAGCTAAATAAACAAAACAAGGTTTAAAAGTGATTTTGCTCCATTACTGTCTCTGTGCAGCATAAAGTCAAACTTGTTTCTACTTCCCCATCGTATATATTTGTAAACTACCAGGTCAAAGCCAGGTTAGAAAAACTTTCACTGTCTGGCATTTTCTGCTAAAACAGAAAGTTTCCTTAATTGTGAAAGTTTCAAAAATAAATACTGCCTTCCAAAAAAAAAAAATGTTAAGAACAGGAACCTTGATCTCCTGCAACAATGACCAGAGATTCTCTTTTCTTTTACGTTTCAAGAGTCCCAGAATATGAATGTTTCATAAAACGCTGACAGCTCACTGCGAGTTAAATTGGTGTGTGTGTGTGTGTGTGCGCGTACGCTCGCCTGTTTCCTCCCAGGCAACGACTCCAACGTTGACGGCCTTGTGAACTTTGAGAAGCTGCGGATGATCGCGAAGGAGATCAGACATGTGGTGCGGATGACCTCGGCCAACATGGACCCCGCCCTCATGTTCAGACAGAGGTTAGCTGCCATTTATTCATCATCCTTCTGTTTCTTCTTTTTATTCTGCTTCAGTGTTGTTGTTGTTGGGGCCAGTTTTCAGATCTTAAGAGCGATTTAGGTGAGTCAGATTTTATCAATCTGTTGATTTACAGAAATAATTAGCCAAACTGCAGGTTTTATTGAAAATCTAGAGATTCCTGCAAAGCTGCTTTATGTAACTTTTACAAAAAGATGTTTTTACATAATCTGTGAAAAGATCCTTTTTCACTGATTATGAACTACTATTGCTGTAACAACCAATCACAGCAAGGGGGCGGGTTTTAGCGCCGTCAATCAACCTCATGTGCGGATTGCCAAATATGCTAATCGAGAAACAACTCATCGTTACCAAAAAACTGTTTATCATAGAGCAAGGGATGGAAGGAGAGGATTGATTGACAGCGCTAAGACCCGCCTCCTGGCTCTGATTGGTTGTTGCTAGTTAGCACTTAGAGAAATAATAGGAGCTCCGTTTTTCCAGACTCATATCCTGTCACAACATAGTGAAAAAGTTACGTCCTGCAGCTTTCAGCTTGTTTATCTTTAAACCGGCTCTTCCTCCTGTTTACCATCAGATTGGAGGAAAAATGCTCAGAGTGGTGAAGGTAGATGTTAGTTTACTTCTGAAGCCTAAAAACAAAAACATGTTGGCAAAAAGGGAAGCACGGCTACCATACATCATCCAGCCAACCTGGATCCCTCAGCTGGGGGATCAGGCCACGCTCAGCGTCTCGTCCAATCAATTCCCTTCGCTTCCTTCCCTGGTCATGTTTGGGTTGCAGTTGTTAATCTGAAATGCAGTTTGGAAGTGGAGGTGGAATTGATGACAGCTGCTGCGTGTAGCTGGAATCACTCAGTTTGTCTGTCACAGTCTGTCACTGCCGTGGTGCATGACTGCCCCCTGCAGGCACCCCCGTCTTACTACACGTTCAGGAAGTCCTGTCAATACATTCTGTGAATTAAAACATTAAAACTCACTTTTTGGGCTGATGAGGGGAGAAATGTCCCACATGTGGTGTCCTCCCATCTCCGGTCATTTCCTGTTTGTTTGTGGTGGCATGAAGTCTACATAAGTCCTCGTCTCCTCCTCCACTCCTCCCCGAGTCGTTAAACTTGTCTTTAAGTCACGCTTCAATCTTCACGCCTCTTGCTTGCAGGAAGAAGAGGTGGAAGAGTTTAGGGTAAGTCGTGGCCCGGTTTCCAGTTTTTAACCCAGTTCCAGTCTGGACCGGCTGAAATTTTGTCCCCCCTGCATAAAACTCTGCATGTGTCCCTTTTTTCTGTGTGTCTGTGTGATTAACCTCCCATTTGCATTGGCAGTGCTCATCCACATGAATCCATTGATCACCCATTGATTATCTGCCATGTTCATAAGAAGTCACATAGTAGCTTGTAATGGTGCTTTATGATGCATAACTGGCTGCATATTCTAATGCAGCCATATCTTCCTCACATTACTGCAAACCCTGAAATGTGCCGTTTGTTGAAGATGTCAGACATTAGGTCAGTGTTTTATTCTGAAAATCTTGTCCTGGAGTTCGACCTTACAGGCGTATTCAAAGTTCTTGTTCACATGTTTCACGTTAGAGCCATAAAATTCATTTTATTTTATTTGAATTTAATTGGATATACATAAAATCTCCAAATATGGTTTATAAATTCATTTTTATAAATTTCTCTTATCCTCCAAACTTCTTATTTTAAAATTAACTACAAATTGATGTTCACTAATGTTTTCCATCCAATCTCACTGAGATTTTGTCATTTCTACAAAAAAAATGGACAAAATTTTTAGTTTCTAGACATCAAAACCCAGAAGATGTGCTGCTGGAATTAAACTCATATCAGTAATTATTGATTAGTTTTTTGTTTTGAATATCTGAAATAATGCCAGTCTGGTGGCTTGACGAACTTTCCTCTGTTACCCAGAGTTTTCTCTACACACCATTTTTTATTTTTAAGCTGTTATAAGGAACGGAGGGGAAACCTGAAACTGCTGCTGCGCAAGTTACTCAACAGACTGTTGCTAGGTAACCAAAAGTTACTCAACAGACTGTTGCTAGGTAACCAAAAGTTACTCAACAAGTTGTTGCTAGGTAACCAAAAGTTACTCAACAGACTGTTGCTAGGTAACCAAAAGTTACTCAACAAGTTGTTGCTAGGTAACCAAAAGTTACTCAACAAGATGTTGCTAGGTAACCAAAAGTTACTCAACAAGATGTTGCTAGGTAACCAAAAGTTACTCAACAAGATGTTGCTAGGTAACCAAAAGTTACTCAACAAGTTGTTGCTAGGTAACCAAAGAGTGAGTGAGTTGCTAGTTGCTTATTGTATATTTGATCAAGCGTGTTATCTACTGATATTGATCGATATTTTTACTGATTTATTGTCCCGTATTAGGTTTAATACAAATATGCGACACAGTTTTTAGACTTTATTTGTGAATAAGTAATTTTCCATCATATTCACAATTTGAAGTTGTTTTGCCCAAAATGAAACTCATTAGATAGAAACTCCTAGTTTGGAAAATGTGGAAAATCTTGATGTTTCTCATCTCCACATCAGCAAATGAGTCTCCAAAGCAGATCCTCTGCCGCCGGCTGTTGGTAAAAATGGAAAATAAAAATAAACAGTTTCAGCATTTGCAAATACTATTTGACTCTGGTTTGCGTTTGCATCTCCACATCTGCATCTCCACGTTGAGTATTCTGCATCCTGTGTCTCCTAACCCTTTTTGCCTCCATCGGACAGAATGTCCCGCTGTTCTGCACTGTCAGCATGGCCCATAAGGGGGCGCTGCCTCTCTCCCCGGTTGCATGGTCCCGTTTTAAAATGCTGTGCTGCAAAACAGATTTTCAGATTTTACTGAAGTCTTTTTCTGTTTACCCTGAGTGGTTTTATGATTTTGCCTCTTTCTTTTCTGCCTCTCTTTTTCTTCACTTCCTTTATCCTCTGAATCCTCTCCAATCTAAATCTGTTTCCATTCATTTTCTTTCCTCTCCGTCTCCAATGTCTCTTCTTCCTCTGTCAGGTCTCTGAGTCAAGGCAGCACCAACTCCAACATCCTGGACGTTCAGGGTGGAGCCCATAAGAAGCGCGTGCGCCGCAGCTCCCTCCTGAACGCCAAGAAGCTTTACGAAGACGCCCAGATGGCCAGGAAGGTGAAGCAGTACCTGTCCAACCTGACGGTGGAGACGGATGAGGACAAACACCAAATCATGTCCCTGCAGTGTGAGCCGTCTTACAACACATGTGAGTTAAACAGCAGTCAGACTGTTTCAAACTAAAAGTTTCTACATTACTAGTAGAAACTATGGAGGACCAAACTTGACGTAATTAGTAATAATTCATTTTTAATTCACTAAAAATTAATGCATTAATAATTTACTTATTATTAATTGCTGACTAATGTAAAATAATTCAATTAATTGTATTATTAATTAATTAAAAATAACAAATTAATTATTTTAGTTGATTTTAATGTATTTTATATGCATTGTGGTTAAAATTTTTTTTTGGTTTTTACTTTTCCTTATACAAACATTTTCTCAGAATATACTTTTTTTTTCTTAAACATGTTTTGTTCACTCTCTATATTAGAGATGCATGTATAATGAAAAGACAAAAAAATATATCTGCTTTTATTTTTTGTTTCTGATTCTAGTCTGAAGTTTTGTGTTTTGTCTCGGTAAACAGAAACTTAAATAAAAACAGTTTCGTATCTCAAGATGAATCAGTCTGAACCTAAAACTCGACTGTTTCCCAGAAAATTAAATATATTTTGATTGGCCGTTGCCTGGTTTTGTAATAGGCTGCACAGTGGTGCAGTTGGTAGAGCTGTTGCCTTGCAGCAAGAAGGTTCTGGGTTCGATTCCCGGCCCCGGTCTTTCTGCATGGAGTCTCCATGTTCTCCCTGTGCATGGTGGGTTTTCTCCAGGTACTCCGGTTTCCTCCCACAGTCCAAAAAACATGACTGTCAGGTTAATTGGCCTCTCCAAATTGCCCCTAGGTGTGAGTGTGTGTGTGCATGGTTGTGTGTCTCTGTGTTGCCCTGCGACAGACTGGTGACCTGTCCAGGGTGACCCCGCCTCTCGCCCGAAATGTTAGCTGGAGATGGGCACCAGCAACCCTCCCGACCCCATTAAGGGACAAGGGTGCAAGAAAATGGATGGATGGATGGATGGATGGTTTTGTAGTATTCACTCACGCTGCCCCCTAGCAGGTTTCCTCAACAATGACATGACAACACAATCTGCATTTAATGGTGCAGCTGGTAAACATGTCTAAAAATTTAGCTCTAAACCAGATAAACATGAATATGTTTTTATTTACCACAGTTCAAGTTTCTGAATTATTTCTGAATTACTGACTGCGGATAAAGAAATGTTGGTTTGTTTCACATCATATAAAAACCCCAGAGAAACAGGAAGTTATGGATTAAAAATAGAGTTAATTGTAAGTTTTGCTCTAGAAACTGGTTGCAGTGTGTGACAGAGTTTGTAAATGCACATTTCCATTAACTGTCTTTGTTTTCAGTGGGTAAAAACCTGAGCGAGCGGCGGGCGAACAAGTCGGACATGTCTCCGGTGTCCCTCAGGGCGACGCTACCCTCAGGGAAAACTCAGAACAGGGTGTCACAAGTCCTGCAGGTCCAGGTGCCTCTGAACCCTCTGAGGAAGAAGAGCACCGCCAAGGACTTCGGCACCTCCAGTGAGTTCCCTCCGCTAAACTTTACCGGTTCTTCTTGCTTCACACATTTTGTCTTCATGATCTTATTTTTTCTTTCCGCTAGACTCAAATTCTCCGCAGGTGGTGAAGAAACCTTCAGCGAACTCGTCGGATGAGTGGAGCGCCAAGAGGCCGTCTGATGACACCGTTTCCATCGTGTCGTCGCTCCACTCCAGCCCCACAGTGTCGCCTCAGGGCTCGCCACGCAAAGGTACGCAACACACATTCATTCCTCCAATGACTCTGGAAAATGTGGTTACACTTCATTTAAACGCTGACATGACAAACACGAAGGAGTCTTTGTGGATATATACGTCTGTTGTCATGAAGTATTTGGTAAATAATGACACTTTTATTGCAAAGTAGATACTTTTAATGGACTTTTAGTGAAACTTTCCATTAAAAGTGTCATTATTTACCATGTCATATCAACTCCTTCATGTTCATACCAGGTGTTATTTACAGTATCAAACTGCAAAAACACTAAATCTTCTCCTTTCCGTATCTTTCTTTTCTTCTGCCAGTGGGCGGCGCCGCAAAATCACAGAACTCCAGCCAGATGAACTTATCGGGATCCTCGTCGTCGCTGACCAGCGACGCCAGTACAAAGACGGGCACCATCAGTCTGCGCAGCTACGGCATAGGTGGGGCCCTTCTCCACAAGAGGATCCTGCAGATGACCAGTCAGCATAGCCGAGAGAGCAGCAGGAACAGAGAGGGACAGGCTGAGGACGAGGCAGAGGCAGGTCAGGAAGGACCGAGGAGAGGAAGATCCAGGCAGCAGAGGAAACCGGAGGCAGAGGCAGGGCAGGCGTTACCCAGGAGATCAGGAACCCCAGAGACGCAGAGGGAGAACCTCCCGGCTCACTGCGGGTCTCCTCCTCCTCCTCACGCTGGTGTCAGGACACCCATCAGGGCCAGACTGCTGTCTCCTTTCAGGGTGCTGAGAGAGAGGAGTCAGTCCAGAGAGAGGCCGCTGCCAAAGAGCGAGGAAGCTTCTGGAGAGACTCCGTTCTCCTCGGCTCAGCAGGAGGTCGAAGGACAGACAGAGCAGAGGGTCAGGAGATCGGTCAGCCCCAACCCGTTCCTCTGGCTGTGCCGAGACCGACACAGCAGGAGGAAAACCATCTGAGACGTCCTAGACGGACAGCGCCAGGAGATTAGAGTTGCAGGATGCCTCCCTCCAAAAGTTTCATAGAAATGATGTAGCAGACAGAATGAGAGATTCAGCAACGAGGCAGAAAACGATTCCACACTGCAAAAACACAAAATCTCACCAAGTATTTCTGTCTGGTTTTTAGCACAAATATTTTAATACACTTGAAATAAAACTTTTCAGCAAGAAATAAAAGCTTGTTTTTTAAGTTCCATTGGCAAATAATTTTATTGGTAACATGGAAACATGTTGTAAGTGAAATAACCTGCCAATGTAAATAGAATTTGGTTGCTCGGTAACGAGCTGAGCTAGGCTGGGGTTGCTAGGTAACGGGCTGGGCTAGGCTGGGGTTGCTCGGTAACGGGCTGAGCTAGGCTGGGGTTGCTCGGTAATGGGCTGAGCTAGGCAGGGGTTGCTAGGTAACGGGCTGGGCTAGGCTGGGGTTGCTCGGTAACGGGCTGAGCTAGGCTGGGGTTGCTCGGTAACGGGCTGAGCTAGGCTGGGGTTGCTCGGTAATGGGCTGAGCTAGGCAGGGGTTGCTAGGTAACGGGCTGGGCTAGGCTGGGGTTGCTCGGTAACGGGCTGAGCTAGGCTGGGGTTGCTCGGTAACGGGCTGGGCTTGGCTGGGGTTGCTAGGTAACGGGCTGGGCTAGGCTGGGGTTGCTCGGTAACGGGCTGAGCTAGGCTGGGGTTGCTCGGTAACGGGCTGAGCTAGGCTGGGGTTGCTCGGTAACGGGCTGAGCTAGGCTGGGGTTGCTCGGTAACGGGCTGGGCTTGGCTGGGGATGCTAGGTAACGGGCTGGGCTAGGCTGGGGTTGCTCGGTAACGGGCTGAGCTAGGCTGGGGTTGCTCGGTAACGGGCTGAGCTAGGCTGGGGTTGCTAGGTAACGGCACAGTTCTCTTTGTGGAATAAACTGCCAGTGGAACTAGAACTTTTTCACCAATATTAAGGAATTACTGACTCTAAACAAAGTCATATTTCTTGCTGAAAAGTTGCTTGTCTGTTAGTTTTGTCTTATTTCAAGTTCACAGAGATATTTTCTCTAGAAAGTAGACCATAAATATTTGGTAAGATTTTGTGTTTCTGCCGTGTGTGGTCCATTCACTGATCAGAAAAGATTGCATTTGAGTTTTTTAAAGTGTGGCTGGTCTCCAGCCGGTTTGTCGTTTCTTCTTCGGTTAATGTTGAAGCGTTAACGCTGCCATGAACAGAAAAACATTCACCGCCAAGCAGACTTTTAGAAACAAACTTTGACAAAGCGAGATTCGTCTCAGGTTTGTATGTGGCGATCAGTTTGTTCATTCATGTGTGTTACTGAGTTCTGCAGGTTCTTGTGATAAAAAGTTCAAACTCTGACTTCAAATTGTTTCACAATCATTTAAATGACACGGTTTGTGTTAGGTGGGTTAATGGAGGTTTGGTGGAACTGCAGGTACAGAACAAACATCTTTCTCGGTTGTTGATTCGCCCCCCAGTCGTTTCATCCTGAATGTCCTCCGTCTTCAGGTTGTCCCCTCCTCCCTTCTGCCAAATCGGACAACCTGTCGGACTCCAGTCACAGCGAGATCTCGTCCCGCTCCAGTATCTGCTCCGTGGACTCGGCGCAGGCCTCCGGACCGGACGACCGCTGTAACCGGGCCGGTTCCGGTACGGCTGCCACCGTTGCTGTCAATGCTACGGCCGCGACGGCTGCTGTGGTCGCTGAGGGCACAGCGGCATTAAATGCACACTTAACTGCTGATTACAGCCAGCCCAGCACAAGGTAATTGGCTCCAGTTCAGTTCGTTTTATCTAATCTGTCTGCTTAATTATCTGAGGGGGGAAGGAGCTCGTTAAATGGAAGCCATGATGAGATGAACGGGATTTAGATTTTAGAGGAATCCCGTCAGGGTTTAGGCCTCATCCAGAAAACAGGACATGTAATAGAATAATGGGTTTTTATATCGTGATAAAGCTTTTAGTAATCAAATGCAGGGCTGTGTTTTATATCCTTTGGACCTTTTGACATTTTTCCATATTACAGCAGAAAGTTTGGACTTTACATAAAGTAGCTTTTATACTCATTCATGTTAGTTTGTAAGTTTGCTCTCTTTTGTTTTTACAAAATATATTAAAGCCTCTGTGAACAACAGTAATCACATTTTTTCCCCTGTATTGTTTTATTATGTTTTTTAGATCTGGGCTTTGACTGGACCGTTCTAACATTGGTGTTTTTTTATTGAGACCCCAGCATTGTAGCTCTTTCTGTATATTTCAGGTTGTTATCCTGGTTGCCAGGTTTTCTTCCACAATAGCCTTGTATTTACCTCCATCTAAACTTTGTCCTTATTCAAGATGAACATTCCCATAGCATGACCCCCCCACCACCGTGCTGTTGGCAGCTCAGGGTTAGCTTGTAGCCACAGATACTTGCCGTTTTCTCTCTCCAGCCCAATGAGGAGCTCAGGAAAGAAGAAATTATCTGTTGCTCATCTTTTATTAGGGATATTATAGAAAGCCAGGCTGAATTTTCCTGATTACTCAAATAAAATTGCAATAAAAACATTGAGGTTAGCAGATATAACTTTTAAAAAATGTAGAAAATAGATTTGAACTAAACTCAACTTTTTGACTCCTTCTCTATTCACCTCAAACTTTTGCACAAATCATCCACCTATTGACCATCTGCTGCTTTTCGCCTGTTTTCTTCCCCCAGCTGCTTCCATTTACACCCATCCTCATTAAAATCTCCAAGAACTGGAAGTCATAAAAAATAACACCTGTTTATTAGCTTCCCCGTGTTTTACTGCTCTCCTCTCTGCTGCTTCTGTCCAGGACAAAGTGTCGGCTTTTTAATCTGGCTGAGTAAACAACAACGCTTCTTTATTGTCTGTCCATAATCAGGCCTATCTGTCTCATAAAGACAACACTGAAATATCTACCTCTCTGGTATTATATTAGCTTGGCAGCCTTGCTTTGTAGCATCGGCCTGTTTTATGAAATACGGCTCGGTTTCATTGACTGTCTGGTTTGTCCTGTAAAATACAGTCAGTGAATCAAACAGCCGGATCTTTTCCCTACGTTATTTATCACGGAGGACAGATTTCTGTTTGGTCAAATGTCTCTTTAGTCAATTATGTTTTATCCTTCAGCCATTTCCACCTGTTGCCTTCGCCAACAGAGGCTGATGTGCGTCTTTTATCAGCTGGTAACCAGAACTCCCAGTTTCATCAAATTGGTTTCAATGAGTCATTTAAATGTAATTTTTGAGATTAGCAGAAAAACGATGAGCTTTTTTCAATCTTTGTAAATGTGGAATATTGTCTGTGATGTTGTTATCCAGGTATTAAAAATGTAATGTGACGTGAAACATTTCATCTCTTCTCCTGCCTTTCAGCTCTTCAGTCGTGGCTCGAGGAGGACATGCAGCGCGACCTTTCACCTCCTCCCTCTCCACGGAGGAGCTGACCCCGGACCACGCCTCCCTGTCCCTGGACTCGGTGGTGGACAGCGGTCGCGGCAGCTGGACTTCCTGTTCCTCCAACTCTCACGAATCCTTCCAAATCCTCCCCGCCTCGTCCTGCCGGCCCTGGGACCACGGCATCCACGGCCACCCGCTCTCCCTCCCCCACACGCACCTGAGCGGCTTCAAACTCCCGCCGCTGGGCCGGACGATGGCCGAGGCGGACGCCGCCAGGCCCTCGTGGGCCGGCGACACCGCCGCCGGCCGCCTCGCCAGAGACTCCAGCTCAGATCTGAGCGTTGCGGCGCGGGAGAGCCGGACGTCGTCGGGCTCCCTGTCGGATAACTACGAGGGGAATTACGGAACGATAAAGCGGCGAAACGCCTCGGAGCTTCCTTCCTCGCCGGCCAACGAGGAAGGAGGGCAAAGCGCAGACGCCTCGTACAAAACGGTGACGTCGAGCACAGAGAAGGGCCTGATAGGTGAGGGATCAGGATGAACGCAGCCGAGCAGCGCTCACGCTCACCTCCTCTCCTGCATGCGTGTCCGTCTGTCCAGGAGGAAAATCAAAACGAGCAGAAAAGATTTATTTATAGAAGAAAATTAAATATATGTATTAGCCAGTAGGCTGATTTGATTATTTTTTATTAAATCTACATCACCCGTTTCAGCTTAGGGATTTGTTTATGCACTGCTGTCATCCATCTTATTAGTTTTATGTTTTTTTATTAAAGGGCAGTATTATTTTTCTGAGTTTTTCATCATGTTACAATGTTTTTACTTCATCAAAAACAAACCTGGAGTGTTGCTTTGATTCTTTCATGAACGTTTGAGAAATCCTTTAGTCTCCATGACAACCAGTCAGCTGTTCAAAACGCCTGGGTGGACTTAGCCCCGCCTTCAAGGCGAAGCTCCGCCTCAGAGCTGCAGCTTCCAAACTTCTGGGCACTCAGATCCTTCAGACTAGCCAGCAGCGATTAGCAGACGCCTGGAGGAGCTGCTGGCTAAAGCGTCGTTAATAGAGGAGCTTCCTGACAAAGACCAGGAGTTTTTAAAGAGACAGAGGCCCGATTTTAATTTCATAAACATCATACTTGATACATGTAGCATTTTTATAACTACAGTTGACGCAGTTACTCGATCGCGCTGGGAAACATAATACTGCCCCTTTAATTTCCCGTGTTTTGCATGTTGTGTTCATGAAGTTTATTTAATTTTTCCATTTTTCCCCCTTTTGTTTTCTGTACATCACATCCTTCTTTTCCTCCATCCTCCCATTATTTCCACCTTCACATCCATCCAGTGTACTGTGTCACGTCCCCCACTAAGGATGAGCGTTACCGAGCTCCCCCTCCCACCCCTCCAGGCTACCAGGGTCTGGCTCTGGGCGACCTCGGGGTCGCAGACGGAGTAGGCGGCGGGCCGGGGTCTCCCGCCCCCCGACCTCCTCACCTCAGACCTCCAGACTACAGCGTGGCCTTGCAGAGGAGCAAGCTCCTGCAGAGCCCCGGCGCGGCCAGCGGGCTGGCCGAGGCGCGGAGGCTTCACCTCCGAACGGCCAGCCCCATTCAGGGCCAGTCCAGACCGCCCAGCGTCGTCCCCCCAGCGCAGGACCTGGCTGACAGCGAGGACGGTACGTCACAACCAGGACACCATCATCTGTTATTCCTCCAAACTTTAAACTTGAGTGGAAGCAACAACTGAGAACCAGTTCACTTCTCTAAATGTAAAAATAAAATGGATTAAAACGTCAAACACTGTTGCATTACTGTTTAATTCAATAAGTGACAATATTGTTGATTTGAAACCATTTCCAAGTGATATATTAATAATTAATGCAGTTTTATCAGGAACAATAAATAAAAAGGAAATTAAAACAATACACACCTGAAACTATGAATAAAAGATCCTGTTATCACTGGAAATAAATTCAATTGAGCCCAAAAGAAAAAGGAAATCAGACGCGTTTCTTCTAATACAGCAAAATTTACTGCTGCGAATTAGAACCATTGTAGAGGAAAAAAGTAAGAAAATTACAAGGAAATTTGATAGAAAAAAATAAAAAAATTTAGACTAATATCAAACAATTTCTACCAAAAAATTCAGATTTTCAAATGAAAATCTAGAATATTTCTGAGAAACTTTCAGTTTTTGGTGGAACTTTCCCTCATTTTTCCGATCGACGGCGGCCCAATCACAAAGTCTTAAAAACCCCTTTCAGCATTAAAAATAAAAACAATACTTCAAAAAATGAAAAATGCAGAAAACACAAACATCAGATCGGCAATACGTCGTATCGGATATACAGATATCGGGCCACTTTGTTTGTTTTTCATGTTTATCCAAACTAATTTAAATATTCCTGTATTTTTCACCGCCTGCTGAATAATTGATGGTTTTGTTTGTTTGTTTGCTTCTTTGTTTCAGATTTGCACTAAAAAAAAGTGAAATGTTGTCCCATCTCCTCTGTTCCAGATGAACAGGTGTCGGCGGTGTGAACTCAGCAGCCGGGGGTCATCGTGTGACCTCTGACCTTTTATGGACCCGTTTCACAAATCAGAGATTTTAGAGACTTTTTTAAAAAAGAGAGCTTATGAACAAAGCTGGAAGAGGCGATCGCATCGCAGGAGACGGACTTTTAGAAGGACAGAGACGATATTTATGACGTACCTCCATTCGCTCTCCAGGCTCACTCATCTGCACGTTTTGTCGTCTTTGCTTTAACTTGACGTTTTGCTTTAATCGGCTGGATTTGCAAACGTGAACTCCTCCTTGGTTTCATTCTTTTTAACTTGAATTTAAATTATGAAGATCCACAGCTCTCAAAACAGATGATGCTGAGAGTTTTAAGTGTTTTAAGTTTTTTTTTTCTTTTGCGTTCCCTCACAATGAATTAGCAAAACCACTGGTCTGTTTCACATACAGTCACAAATTTACATTCTGAACTATTTGGTGCATAAATCTGATTGAAAATCGATTTATTAGCTGCATGTTTACATTTGTTTGTATCTGAGATGTGGCTGCACATGGAAACGACCCTTTGTTAACATTTCGGACGACAAACAAAAAAATCAATCAAACCTGTCAGGTGTCTTTAAAATAAGTAAATAGTTTGAAAAGAGAGCTTTTGTATTTTACTCGTCTGTTTGGTGGATTTCGATCCTGAAAAAAAGATACAAACTTCAGATATTTCAAAAACGAGATACTAGGGATGTGCTGTGGTTCAGCACAACCCACATATGGAGGCCTTAGTCCTCAACGCAGCTGTCACAGGTTCGATTCCCAGCCTTTGCTGCATGTCTTCCCCGTCTCTCGTTACCCACTTTTCAAATAAAAGCCACTAGAGCCCAAAAAAAAAACGAGATACTAACGAGCAGAAACCTTAAAACAGCAGAAAGACTTTCAGTATTCAGTTACGCTGACTAGTAAATTATTGAGGGGAACGCAAAAGAAGAAAAAAAAATACATAGATTTCTAATCGTTAAAACCTAAAAAGCACTGATGAATATTTTTCAAAAGGTGGAAAAAGAGAAAACTCCCGGAAATCCCTGGTGTCTGCGTAGCACTTCCCGTCCCGTCCGGACACTTTGCGTCACTTCGCCTGGTTGTGTCGCTGCTTCCTGTAAAACCTGGATTAAACTCGGTTTTAATGAGCTGAAGAACAAATGCCTCGCTGCCTCCTGTAGAGTAAAAAACCTTCGATTTACTGCAGGCGCTGTAAAAAAAACAATAAATTAACACACACACACACACACACACCAGAACCAACAGGACAGTGTTTACGTGGCGGCGTCTGCGTTTTGCTTGCAGTGTTTACTGGTCGTCTGCGAGTTACGAGCTGCAGAGAGTTCAGTTGTAAATTTGTTTATAATGCAGCATTATTTTTTGCTGACGCAGCATTATTTTGTAGCTCTTCTCACTCAGACGAGGTGCAACAAAGACGGTCTGCCTGGCTTACGTCTCCCAAAATACTTGTGTTTTGTAAAATATTTAAAGAAAACGCTTGAAGATCTGTTTTGAAAGCAGGAGCAGATTTGTACAGAAATGAATTTTTTTTTTTTAGTTTTTAACTGGAATCTTTCTCCCTCCGTATCTGTTCTGTTTGCTTCCTGTAATTTGTTTTTGCCACACAAAGACTTGAAATGATCACTGCTGATATATGTAAGTATATATAGATACTCACGGCAGTTATATAAATTTGTACATATATATTTTTGCTGTTCCTTTGCCATAATTTAATGTAAACTGAGTCTGTATAAATGTGCAGAGAGGATATTTTTGAATATTTTTGTTGAAAGCTAAAGGAATTGGTTTTGATTTTTGTCCTTTTTTTGACGTGTTCTCCCCGTTTTGATGCTTCGTTTGCTGCAACTTTGGATCTTTGAGTGTAATTGCTGCTGAGTTTTGGGAGGATGTAGCAGAGTGTGTGTGTGTGTGTGTGTGTGTGTGTGTGTGTGTGTGTGTGTCTGCGTGTTGGGATCAGAACAGGTCTTCTTTTTTATTTCTTTGCTGCTCACATATTTCCAACTCAAAACTTGTGTAGTTGCAGTTCTGCTTTGAAGGCTCCTGCCTCTGAACGAGGCGACTTCATGCAAACTCGACGCTGAAAGGAGCTTTTTGTTGAGCTGAAGAGAAAAATCCTCGCTCTAATTCCACATTCAGCTAAACATAAAACTTTCTTCCTGCCTGCTCTCTCTGCTTGCCTGGAAGCTTTTATTTTGGCATTCACCTCCTGGTGTTTCGTCTTTAATGTCACTTTGACGTTTTGCACAACTCCTTTACTCGTATTCTTAAACTGAAATCAGTGTTACAGAAATTACAGAATTTTGTGCAAAGTTTTTCAGATTTCTTTTGAAAGAGAGAAATAATTAAAACAGTCGCTGTTAAAGTATTGATAGTATTCTAAAATAAAACAGTAAATAAGTGAACTAGCTTTGCAAAAACATGTAAATCTTTACGTCTCGATTTCCAAAGAGCCGCCAAATTTCCCAAATCCAGCTTGTTCCACTGCAGGTAGGATTAAAGTTCGAACGAATAAAGAAAACAACTCTGATCTTCTTGAACCTGCACTGCAAAAACACAAAATCTTACCAAGTATTTTAGTCTAGCTTCTAGTGCAAATATAGCAAAGGACTTGAAATAAGACAAAACTAACTTACAAGTAACTTTTCAGCAAAATATAAGAGCTTGTTTTAAATTTAAAAAATACTTAATATTGATTAAAATACTCAAGTTGCATTAGCAGATAAATTCACTGATAACTAACATTTTTCTCATAGCATAAGTGAAATAATATGGAGGAATAATTGACTCAAAATTATATATCTTGCTGGAAGTTTACTTTTGAGTTACTTTTTTCTTAAGATATTTGCACTAAAAAAACAGACTAAAATTACTTGGTAAGAAGTAGTGTTTTTGCAGTGTGCTTTTTGATTGAAGCCCTGCTCTCTCTCGCTCTCCTGCAGCCAGGAGGATCTGCAGTGAGTTTAAAAAGCTCCATGCTGATGCTGCCTTTAATCTTCATTCATTCAGCAATGGTCTACACTTTGAATTTAAATCGATCAAACAACCATTTTCTCTTTGTGTCTCTGGAGTTTTATTGAATCTTTGAGCTGAAAAATTGATTTTTACTTCAGTAAAGTTTTATTTTTCTGTTTTTCCCCTTTTTTTTATTTTAATCCATGCATTCTTAGAACTCAAAAATGCTAATTAGTGTTTTATCAAAAGCCCCAGCTTTATTGTTTCCTCTCTAAAAAACACGATTGTGTTTCTTTGAAAATAAAATGAGAAAAACAACAATTCCCTCACCTCAGAATATAATTTAGCCCTTTGTCGTTTGTTTCTTTGTTTCCTGGAACGCAATAAGAGAGATGTGGATGTGTGTGCGTGTGTGTGTGTGTGTTTGTGTAAACGTCTTCTGGCATTACAGCAGAAATGCACAATAAGCTTAAATGTGGAGAGTGAGCTGCACAATCTTGTACAAACAGGTATTAACTCGGTCTGTGGCTAAACGTTAGCTTCCCGTCTCACACCTATAGATGTTGTAACTTATGTCTTTTAGAAAGACAAACATGAATTTAGCTTGTACGCTTTTTATGTATTTTTTACAAGTGATTGTAAATAGTTGTTATATTTTTGTTTAAAAGAATGTTTAAAAATTAACTTTTATTTCTCGGAGTCTACTGATATTAATTTGGACTATGAATAAAATGTTAAACTGACAGTTGGTGTCTTTATTATTATTATTATTATTATTATTATTATTATTATTATTATTATTATTTATGTTTTGAGAACCATTAAGGTTTAATTAAAATTGTTTCTGCAGCTAAATTTGACCTCAGAAGGCAGAAGTTTGGAGCTGAAAACTAAATATAATCAGAATTTTTTTTTAAAAAAAGATCTACAGTTCCTATAAAATTTATATTGCAATAATTTAATGTTACATATTTTTTTAAAAAAATCAGTTTTCACTCTTACATGTTTTTGATCCCACTGATTTCTGTTTATTCAAACTGAATTTGATGTTTATTTCTTGATGTTTTTATCTCAATAATAAACGTGTCAAACTCAAGGCCCGGGGGCCAAATCTGGCCCGTCGCAGCTTTTTATGTGGCCCTCTAGACTCTAAAAGGACACATAAGCAGAACCATCAAGATAACTGTGTGCCTGAATGTCATTTTATCAATCAAATCAAATCAGTTTTTATCTATTTACTGCCAAATTACATAAATCAGTCCCTTCTGTTTCCTGCGAATTATTCACACAAAATCAACAAATCCCTGAACTTTTTCACTCCAATACATAACTGTGATTTTTCTGCAGAAATTTGGGAAAAATGTTGGAAAACATTGGATCTAAATTACTGCTCACTCCCACCTGCAGGTGGCAGTGTTGCTTCTACTGCTGCTTCAGCCTTGATCTGAAGTTATAATCCATATGGTGAGCAAAACGCGTAAATATTCCTAAATTAGCACCGCAAACACTTTGATTTTTATTTTAAAAAATCACAAAAACAATCCCAAAATCCTGGAGGGTCTGAAAAGATGATAAATATTATCTAATACGTTCTGGCACATGAAGAGCATTCATGATGTTGATTTGGCCCAAAATGAAAATGAGTGACATCTCTGCTTCATAAGGTAGAAAATCTCTTCTAATGCCACTTTTATTTCTTTTTGCCCATCTACTCTTTGTTCAGCACTTCATCAGATCTGATCCGAACTGGAGAGCATTCAAGGTCGGCCTGCTTTTTATTGTTCATTAAAAGTTTTACTGTCAGAGTCGGGTTGACCGACCTTCCCGTGTCAGAGGAAGTCTCTGTGTTTGGACGCACACACATAAGGGCTGACCAGCCACAAAAAAATCTCTGAATCAATTCACCTGAGTTGAGGATCTCTGTAGCTCCCCCAGAGTTACCTGGGGCAGCTTAATGGTCCAGTTCAGACAGAAGTAACTGGTTGCACTTTATTTTATTGATGTCTATTAACCAGAAGGATATATACAAATGCAAACACTTGTAGATTCTTGAAAAAAAATATTTTTTCTTCCAGTTTGTGCTATTTTGTGTTTTTACCTGATATCACAAAAGTCACATTAAAGTTGATATTGGTACAGTGAAAAATGTAGAAAGGTAAAATATATGAGTACATTTCAGAGACCAAACCTAATTTCTGCAAAAAAATATGTATTTATGGCTTAAAGTTGGTGGTATTAACATAAAATGAACCAGGATTTCCAGTTCAAAAGCCACCAACACTCAAGATTCTCCTAAAATTGAGTTTCTGCTGGTTTTGCACTCAGATTTAAAATACAGTATTATTCAAGATATAGATCAGGACAAAAAAATCTGGATTGTGTCTCATACTTGGGATGTAAAACATGGGATAATTCAGAAAATTATTCTTATTAAGAAAGAACACTTACCTAAATCAAAATGAGGTTTAAATATTTTCCTTCTGGTTTGAATTGACTGTAGAGTGGAAGTGGGGAGGAAAGGTTAGAGGCGATGGGCTGAAGATCGGATTTCTCTAAAACAAAATGAAAAAACTCTCAGCTGAAAGTGTCACACAGGGTGAAGGAGCCCCCCTGCATCCTTGGCCCCCCCAACTTTAAAAGTCTAGCTCCGCCACTGATGGCAGGACAGGAAACTCAGAAATAAAAAAAAGGAAATAGGACTCCAAGGTGTTGTAATGTGTGCATTCACTCCGGCGCGCGCGCGTCTCACCTTTCCGCTGTTTGACTTTGAAGTTGTGACTTTGTCGGGAGCAGAAGCCGAGAGCAGGAGGTGGGAAACCGGAAACCTGCTCCCGAGGTGCGTGCTCACACATGGGGGCTGGCTTTTAGCATATTCCTGTCTAAATGAAAATTTGTGAAGCAAAACAGCTTGGAAAGATATTCCGTCACCTGTAAAGTCTCAGCATATCTGCCCTTGGGTTTATGTGCATTTGCTGCCATGTACGTAAGAATCTAAAAGCAAGATGGTTCATTAAACTGCCATGTCTTATTTTAAGTTTGGTATTTCTCTCTGTGTCATGTGAATACTAATTAATATGTTACGGCCCTTCGGTAAGCTAAAACGTTACTCTTTGACTGCGTTTCCATTAACCATAGAATTGCGCAAATTGAAATAACGAAAAATAAATTCGCTTATGGAAACACGTCAATTAAAAAAAACAACACATTTTTCCATAAAAGGTTTTTGCGCTGGGATGAGGTGGTTTTCAGCCGTATTTAAATAGATAATTTTCATAAAACTGTAATGAAAACACATTGGCTACGTTCACACTGCAGCCTGAAGTGACCCAAATCCCTTTTTTTTTTTGGTGTAAAATCGTTCACATTTCCAAATATACTGCTCAAAAAATTAAAGGGAACACTTAAACAACACAATATAACTCCAAGTAAATCAAACTCCTGTGAAATCAAACTGTCCACTTAGGAAGCTACACTGATTGACCCGACCAGGGTCCCTGTTTTTAATCAGTGTTGCTTCCTAAGTGGACACTTTGATTTCACAGAAGTTTGATTTACTTGGAGTTATATTGTGTTGTTTAAGTGTTCCCTTTATTTTTTTGACCAGTGTGTATACGACTTGTGTGTGATCTCCCGTGAGAACTGCAAACGACCTGAAAGTGTCCCGCATGCGCAGTAGAGGGCGCAAAAGCTCAGTGCTCAGCCTTTGCGGAAGTAAACATAGATGCTAATGGTGGAGCATATCTTGCGATTTTGATTATGTTTCCCGAGCGGAGCCAGCGCATTAACAATCCTCATTGCTGTCCGCCATATTTGTTATTTTTCTTCCCGCTTAGGGCACCATTCTGTGTATCAGGGCACAAAATGGTGCCGTTTGTCGAGTATCGATGACGTTCAGGTCGATGAACGAGATGAAGGCCACCTGACTCGAAAAGATCACATATGTATCGGATATCCAAGTGGACCGAGTCGCATTTGTCATGAAAAGATGAGACACATGTCGCATTAAGGTAAAAATAAATCAGTTTGGTCACTTCAGGCTGCGCTATGTGAAAGTTAGTTTCGTCGGATGTTACAACAGGCGAAAGCCATGAAGAAGAAGACAGGAAGTAGTCTTCTTGGTGGTTTGTAGTTTGTTTTTGTTTTTTCGGTTGCTCCACCTGAGCCCTCACAGCATCGCACAATTCATTCCAACGTGTTGAATGGAAAATCAAGATTACAATTTTCCCCAAACGCCACATACGTAGCCGCTCACCAGTAGGCGGGGCTTGTGGCGCCAACTCCTCTGATTGGCTGACAGATAAACAGCGCCACGACTGATTTATGAATAGGTCTCATGTAAATGTTCACATCAATCAATCAATCACATTTTATTTGTACTATAGCACATTTCAGCGGCAAGGCATTTCACAGTGTTTTACATAATTAAAATAAAAACAGGAATAAACAGTGAGAAAGAGAAAAGGATTTTGAAAAAGATAAAAAAAAGATAAAAACATTAAAACCTCAGTTTTAGTTGGAACGCCATCTATAACAAGGGTACTCGCACCTTAAAACCTTCATTAAAACATAAACAGTGAGAATAAGGAATAAAAAGTAAAGATAAAAACATCAAAGACATCAAAACTCACTCTAATCCTAATGTAGCCATAAGCAACTCTAACCAGGTGGTTTTAAGGTGATTTTTAAAGGCTCTCAGTGTTTCAGCTGTTTTACAGTTTTCTGGAAGTTTGTTCCAGATCTGTGGTGCATAGAAGCTGAATGCTGCTTCTCCTCGTTTGGTTCTGGTTCTGGGGATGCAGAGCAGACCAGAAGATCTGAGGGGTCTAGACGGTTTGTACAGCAATAACAGATCTTTAATGTATTGTGGTGCTAAACCGTTCAGTGATTTATAAACTAACATCAGTATTTTAAAGTCTATTCTCTGAGCTACAGGGAGCCAGAGGAGGGACTTTAAAACTGGAGTTATGTCTCCATCTTCCTGGTTTTAGTCAGAACAGCAGCAGCAGCTTCTGGATCGGCTGCAGCAGCAGCTTCTGGATCGGCTGCAGCAGCAGCTTCTGGATCGGCTGCAGCAGCAGCTTCTGGATCGGCTGCAGCAGCAGCTTCTGGATCGGCTGCAGCAGCAGCTTCTGGATCGGCTGCAGCAGCAGCTTCTGGATCGGCTGCAGCAGCTTCTGGATCGGCTGCAGCAGCAGCTTCTGGATCGGCTGCAGCAGCTTCTGGATCGGCTGCAGCTGTTTGATTGATTTATCAGTCAGACCTGTGAAGACACTGCTGCAGTAATCAATTCACACATGTCTCTGCCATGAGTTTTAATGACATATCGCGATAAGTTATTCACGCGTGATTTTAATGTCAAAGCAGCTAAAAACTAAACTTTTAAAAGTTTCTTTCAGTTAATTTATTTTAGTATTGTTTGCTTCTAAAGCCGTTACCTTTAATGAATGTCTATATTTCACTGAGTTTGTGACATCTCTGAAGTTTACCAGTTATGCTTTTTAAAGCACCAGATGGTAAACACGTTTTTTATGAACCCAGCTACTAACTACCAGTTCTGTTTGCTCCTGCCTCTTTGGGGGGTTTAAAACCCAGAATGGAAACGTGATCCAGCCAATGATACCGTCTGCTCAAATCAATTACCTTCTTCTTTTTATTCCCCTTCCATAAAAAGAGGAACATGAGATTCAGGTTCATTAGCAGCTACAGTTGACTGTGAGATCTCAAACTGCAAATGTCAACAAGGTCTCGCAACAGAAGGTTGTTTATTTTGGAGAGACGTTAGAAAGCGAAAGTCTCAGAAATAATGGTTTTTAAAAAAAGCATTTTTAGATCATAATATTTACCGTTTGTAGTCGTAGTTGGAGCCTCATATTTGACGTTTAATGTGAGGCATTTTTAAATCACCTTATCATCTCCATTAGAAACATGCACATGCTGTACACACTGCTTCCTGCTGCCTGTCCTTGCTGCACCATTTCACTGGTCCTCAAACGTTACAATGACACGTTTCAGAGTCGTTCCAGCCATTCGTCACGAGTCCTCAAGGTTTCCTTCCCTCTGCTTATAAAAGGTTGAGGTCAGCGTCCTTGAATCTCACATTCCTCTGTGACGTCTGCAGATAAATAACAGGCAAACCACGGACTGCAACCCGAGGCTCCAAGGACTCCAGGTAATCCTTTAAGTCTTCTTTTTGTTCACAAATACTTTGCCTTTTTGTGACATTCAGTTGTCAGCTCGACCCTTCGTGATCTGTCATGAGGCGACATAATTATTACTTTTTTTAATCCACATTAATCAGTTCAGAGAACAATAAGTCAGATGAAAGCATAAAGCTGTCTATTGTCAGAAATGAATGAATGAATCTATTGTGAAATGAACTTTGCTCTGTTTTGGACACTTTTATGAGCTTCTTTCAGCCCCAGTCTCTACCAAAACTGAATTACCTTCAACACAACTTATAAATATTTAACTCATCAGGATGCTCCTCTTAGTATTTTATTACAATACTCAAATTTCATCAAAAATTAAAACACTACTTAAGATCTTTCTATTTTCTCTTACGGTATAATTTTATGCATATAATCTTTTGAGATAAAAATTCAAAACTAATCATTTTGATTGGGCTGCACAGTGGTGCAGTTGGTAGAGCTGTTGCCTTGCAGCAAGAAGTTTCTGGGTTCGATTCCCGGCCCAGGTCTTTCTGCATGGAGTCTCCATGTTCTCCCTGTGCATGGTGGGTTTTCTCCGGGTACTCCGGTTTCCTCCCACAGTCCAAAAACATGACTGTCAGGTTAATTGGCCTCTCCAAATTGCCCCTAGGTGTGAGTGTGTGTGTGCATGGTTGTGTGTCCTGTGTGTCTCTGTGTTGCCCTGCAACAGACTGGCGACCTGTCCAGGGTGACCCCGCCTCTCGCCCGAAACGTTGGCTGGAGATGGGCACCAGCACCCCTCCCGACCCCACTGAGGGAAAAGGGTGCAAGAAAATGGATGGATGGATGGAATCATTTTGATTACAAAGTTCCTCTCCTGCTGTTCCACAGACGGCCATAAGGGGGCAGTGCTGCTTTTTCACAAACGCTGCATGTGGAGCAGCTCAACCTCTCCGTGTTCATGCCCTCAGGCTTTAGGCAAGATTTGTGAAAGGACTATTTGAAGAGCATGTTTCGCCCCAGAGGTTGGCCATCCTATTAAGGTGCAAATTACCAACACGTTGTCTGTGCTGGAACAATGCAAACCCAGCTTTGCGGAGGAGGTGATTGCATCTCCCTCCATTCTCTCTGCCCTCTTGAAGCCTCCCTCATTCTGCTTGCTGATGAATCTCGGTTCTCCTGCCGCTCCATGCTGGGATTTGATTGTCAGTTTTAATGGGTGGTCACATATGTGTGGTGATTTCCTCTAATGGTTGTGTGCAAACATTTGTGGGTGCAAATTAGTGTCATATATTGTCATTCTGTGTGTGGGATAGAAGTGGTTGCTAAGTGTATTATGTCTCTCTTAACTGCAGAAGACGCAAAGTGTCCATCATTAACCTGAACCCGCAGAATGACACGTCCAAATTAACCCTTTTTATGTCTCTATGTAGAAACATACTTGATTTTATTGATCGGACTTTTTTAGCCACGTGGCCCAGTTACCTTTCCTTGAACCCAGTTTTAACTTTAGCCCCAACACCAAGTCTGAAAACTCTTGCAAGGCTTTGACAGATAGAGAAAAAGTGAGAAATGGCCTGAAGTTCTGGGTTTTTCCACAAACACTGCTGCTGCGGAGCGAGAGGTAAACTGCAGTTCACATCCTCTTTTGTCCCTTTTTAAGTAAAGTTGGCAAAGGATCACTCCAGAAGTGACTGTGTCTGTGTGCTGGCAACAGGTTGAGTCTGATTCTGAGCTGTGGAGAAGAAAAGTACTGTTAAAAGCTTAAGAATCGGTTTCAAACCTGCAGAAATGTAACAGAATATCCCCGGGTTTTAGCATATCCTGCAAAAATGGATGAGGAAATTAGGAAATCTTTCCTGTTTTTTATTACATTTTCCATAGAAAGTAATTCTGACCCAGAAGCTGAATTCTCTGTGCCCTCTGTGTTTCGCTGTGTCTCTTTGCTGGATGGAGCGCTTTTGCTAACATTTGCTTTGTCCCTTTTTTTACTTACTCCATGTGTCAAACTCAATAAATCTGGTCCGCCGAGGCTTTTAATGTGGCCCTCTAGACTCCAAATTACAACATTAAGTTCCTCCAATTTTTCAGAAATCATCAAAATTCACACAAAATCACCAGATTCCCACATTTTTCAGATTTTACTGCAAATTTTCTAAAAATTGGCCAAAATAATTGAGTTCGATTGACTGCTGCCTTAGTTATAGGCCGTGATCAGTACAGTGAGTAATAAAAAGTTACATTTAACATCATACATTAATGCAAATATGAAAACTTCTTACAAATATTTCTGAATTGGCATTACAAAATATGTGATTTTGATCACAAAAACAATAAAAAAAATCCTGGAGGAACTGGTATTTATTAATATTTTAACATCTAAATGGGTTTTATCAATGCATTCTGGCACAACCGGCCATTTAAGAACATTCAGATTTTTGATAAAGTTTGACTCCATCTGTTTAGTCAATCCCATTAACTTTCCACTCTTTAGAAAACATGCATTACTCTGTTTTCTCTGCTAAATTTGTGTTCATCTCAGATGTAGTCAAACTTTGTGCAGGTGTAACCCACATAAAATGGGGATGCCTCTTTAAGAAACGGAGGTTAGGCAAGCTAGGTGGTCTACTTAGCCAATGGGAAGTTTAGTTTCCAGTGAGTTTAAACCAATCAGAATTCAGACTGCCGCTGCAAGCCCCGCCCTTCTTCCCCGTATCCGCAGCATTGTGTGTGTAAGCGAAAGAAGGAAACGGTTAAACTGGGCAGCGTGAGTCTGTGTTGAAACGGTTATAGTACTGGATACGAACTAAACAAACGCTTTCTAAGCTGGAAGTGTGAAGAAAAAAAAAAAGACAACTTCACTTTTTCTGCCAAACACCGTTAGAGCTAACTTGTTACCTCTAACGGCCACTAGTTTAGCTCTAACGGCTACTAGGCTACGGTTTAAGTTCATCTCGTTCTCCGTTCAGTTGAAGAAGTGCCGGACTGAGAGCCACCATATTGTTGTCCCAAACGTGTCGCATTGAGATCAGTCAGGTTTTTTTTTTTTATTTATGCTGGATTGTTCCTGAGGTGGATTCCTCCTGAGACTTGGATGGCGAGCCTTCCCACCTGGACTTGGAAAGAACCGGATTCAGTCTTTTCCATTTGGAGTCCTGCTGCACCCCGCGGTGTGGTAGGCCTGTTTCACGCACAGTGGGTTATGAGTGAGACCACTGACTGACATTTTTCATTATTATTGTTTTAATCCTGGAATTTCTTGCCTTACCTTTTGGACCAGTTTTTATTTGGAACTTTATAACAAAGTGCTGTGTAGGAAATGTTCCTCATGTGAACGGTGTTGAGTTGAACCTAATTGGAACTGAAATTGATTAATCTGTTGCCTATTACGATTCAGTATTCAGATTACCAGGGTGCACACAAACGATTTAAAACTGAGAACTAGCACTTGGCCAAGTATTTGTATTATTTTTTGTATTTTATTGTGTGTAATTTTATTTTCATAATTGTGTGTCTTGTATAACTGTTTGTCAATTCATGGTTTATGTCACTAAAGCCAGTTGTTTAAGTTCATTTAACAGCCTTTGTGTGTCATTTAAACACCCCACCATGCTCCGATAGCCGAACCTATTGGCCCATTCATCTAATATATATAATACCTTCTCATCTGTGTTACACACCCTGGTCCAAAAAGTGTTAATTGACACAACTTCAATAATGCATTTACCTCCTCAGTGTTTCCACCTTAGATTCTGCAGCCAGCTGGTCGCACAGATTGCCTGTCATCTCTGCATCTCATCAGATGAGACGACCCGCTGAATTTAAGCATATTACTAAGCGGAGGAAAAGAAACTAACAAGGATTCCCATTTTCCGTTCATAAAATGAACATTTCGTTGCTGCCACTTCTTCACTCAGTGGTTGACTTCGACCCTTTCAGGAATCCCACAGAGACAGATTAACTGAACCCTTTTCAACACAACAGTACTGGAACTAATGCAAGTGTGCTTTGGACCCTTTTGTCTTTATGAGTGTCCAAGGAAGATGTGCACTGTGAAATAGCTGATATTCAAAACTAACATGTCAAACAAATGCTTTTGTGCGACTTTACAGAATTGCAGATCTGAGGTTGAGGAGCAGAGAGCCAGAAGAGAGGGAATATCAGAACGAGTGAAGTGATAAAAACAGAAAAAGAGAGATGGAGATCTACGCAGATCTATGAAACATCCCTACTGAGCAAACTGGGGAGAAACCGCAAAGAAATGGATGAGAGCGGTGATGGGGTGCTTAGTGGGAGGCCGCTCTTTTGAACTAGAGAGGAGGGAAGAATGCAGCGCCTACCAGACTGCAAACCAGCAGATTAAAGACGGAGAGATCACAACTGATGAGACGGGGGGGAAAAGTAGAGACTAAAACCTCAGCAAGTCTAGGAAAAGAGGAAAGGAGACAAGAGAAGGAGACGAGGCGACGAAAGGTCCAATCTCCCCTGGTGTCTCTGAGCTGCAGCCCGGACTTTGATCCTGCACTTCATTTAAAATCCACTGTAGGAAACCTTCCCACTTGTACAGGATTAAACCCTCATTCCACTTTATTTGGAATATGAAATATTACTCGCATACATCCAGGATGAGTTCAAATTAAAAAGTTTTTTTCACAACTTAAATTCAGAAACCTGGTGCAGAAAGGGGGCGATCCTGGCTGCTCATCATTTCTGTCTTTGTTCCGTCTCTCTCATCGCCGTTATAAAGGTGAAACCTGAAGAGAAATTTTAAAGTCTTACTGCAATTTTCCCCCCACTCTAATGTGGCTCATTATGTCTTTTGAATTAAACCACCATTAGTGCACAGCGAGGTACATTAGTATTAGAGAGGGAGCAAAGAGGGGAAAATGTTTTCACCAGACATTTCTCATCAGTTAAAGCCTTAAAAGCTACAAACCCAGGAGCATTTGATGTAGACACAGGGACACAGACAAATGTTGTTTTTCTTTTTTAATAAAATATATTCAAGTGTTTGTAACTCTTGATAAGGAAGATCAGATACTGGATCAGCATTCCTTGCCACATGACAAAGCTGGTAAGCAGTAAAAACTCGTGATCTGGAGCCGACATCAGCTGTGAACAGAGGAGATGCTTTCAGAAACCAGGGAGTGTGAGAAACCAGCATTTATTACCAATATTTGTGGTTTAAAGAAAAAAGTATAACGTGTATCAATGCTTTTCCCATGTTGGTAAGGTTACATTCACACTGCAGCCCGAAGTGACCCAAATCCGATTTTTAATTAAATCGTTTCCAAATATATGCGACTTATTTGTGATGTCCAGTGTGAACCGCAAACTATCTGAAATTGTCCCGCCTGCGCAGTAGGGGGCGTAATAACGTCACACGTTGAGAGTGTTTTTGCCAACCGCCATTAAAAAGAAGAAGAAGAAAAAGCGCTCAGTGTTTGCGGAAGTAAACATAGATGCTAATGGTGGAGCATCTCATTCGGTTTTTAAGTTGTCGACCGGAGTCAGAACATTAACAAGCTAATCCTTATTTATGTCCGCCATAGTTTTTCTTCCCGCTTCCTCATATCAGGGCGCACAGCAGTGACGTTTGTCGAGTACGGATGACGTTCAGGTCGGATGAACGCAACCTGGACGTACAGACACGTCTGAAAAGACCAGATACAGTACTGGATATCCATTTGGCTTGGATCGCATTTAAAAAAGAAACATCTGATCTGTGTTGTTTAGACAGTCATGAATAGATCAGGTACAGGCCGCATTAAACCCAAGAAATCTGAATTGCGTCACTTTAGGCTGCAGGATGCACTTAGCCTCAGAGTTCCTGGTATAAAACTTTATCTTCAAGCAGTTCAGCCAAAAAATAAATGTGGCCAAATGTATGATTACAAAGAAAAGATGTCTGTTGGATGCTTTGACCGCATTAGTACTTCTATGTGTGATAAAATCAGGTCGTAATGTCTATGAACTCTTCAGTGTGTTTACAGCCTCTCATTCCAGTAGAAAATGTTGGATCAAGTGTTTTTCTGCAGCATCACGCTGCTTGACCATTCCTTTTAAGTCTGGAAATTGATTTTTGAGCTTTTATGGTTTGGCTGATGCTCTGTAAACCAGTAAACCAAAGAGACAAAAAAAGAAAAACTATATATATCACATATAAATGATGTGGAAAATATATGCCAAGCTAATAAATATATTACCAAACGACAAATAGGCCTATAATAAAACGCGGCACACCACAGTCTGTTGGGCAGAATGGTCCTTTACTCCCTGAGCTTTAATATTACATCACAACCTGGGGGCTGATACGGATTTATTCTTTATAAGCAAAACTAAAAGCATAATTTCACTGAAACATTAGACATATTTAAACCACAATGAATGACAAAAACCTTTAAAAATCTTATTTTAAAACTGTTTCCTGCTCTGCAGCTGCACAGGTGTTCTGAATAATGTCTAATTAAACATCTCCAGCTTTGAACGGGTTTGAAAGGAAAGCACCGAAGACCTGATGAAAAACTTGTTTAATTAACTTTGCTAACTACGTTTTTCTGTATATTTTTGGTTAAAACTGGTGATCTGGCATCGAGTGGACGTTGTTTCCAGTAAACCTGCTTACCTCTCGGATATTACTCCGCCATTTAATTAAGGCCTTGATGAGCGACTCTCCTGTAAGTAGTAACGTGTTTACTGTCGTCTTTTCTTGGTGTTATTTAGTTGTTTAAGTTTTATTAGCATATGGTTTTGTTTGAATAATTTTGAAGCTGTTAGAAGTGGCATAAAGTCTCATTAACTCGATGCATTGCATTGAGTTTTGGCTGGCACTGCGGCGTCTCGGTGCTCCTTCAGGCGTATCTGCTGGTTTTATTTCTTACCTAATTTCATCGTTTTTACGTCCAAACTGCCGTTTTTATGGCTCATCCTGCTGCGTTGCCATCAATGTCCATACACATCTGCTGCTTCTGCTTTTTATCTGTTTTTGTTTATTTTGATGGAGCTTTACCCTGAAGTTATGTGGGATTTAAATTATTTACACAACCACACCGTCACTCTCAAGTAAGACCAAAAGAGACGGTGTCAGAATTAACGTAGCTATAGATTCATAAAACTCTACGTGCGCATGCGCAAGAATGAACAGTCAGAAGGATGAAATACAAGGCGTCTGCTCTTGACTTTGTGTAGCACATTTCAGCTTCACATCAAAAAAAGTACAGAGTTATAAAACCATCATACAGTTAAGAAACCAGTTAGAAAAATTCCATGTTTTCATGAAGGTAAAACAACGTTTTAGGTTCATTTAAGCAAATTATTCTCGTCTTCAGATCATTGAAAGATTGTTTTGTTGTATTCAAACTTCAGCAAAAAGATTCAGCTTTGATATTAAGAGTGTGGACAGAAATAGATGTAAACTTTACAGAGGCATTTAAGAGTCTCAGCAAAAAGAATAAAATAAATTTGATGCAGTCTGTTGCAGGAGCAAAAATGGCATCTTTGCATTGAATGACAGAAAAATCATGTTTTACTTTTTTCCATTAAAGTTGCAGATGGTGAGATAATTGACGTATCAGTTTAGTTTAAAACGGGTTAAGATCAAAACAACCCACCTTTATGATTATGAGCGTCATAATATTGGTACCAACTGTTGATTGTGGCCTTTAGGTTGGATAATGTTGATGATTTAGGAAGGAAATGATTCAGAAATATGTCTGAAATCAAATATTTAGTTTTCCAGCTTCTTGCTCTTTCCTGCTGCTTTTAAGTTTTCACATTTCTAGACTTCCTGCAGCCCAAATTTGCTTAATTACATTCCTTGCGTTGCATGAAAAACGTCGTTCTAACTTCATTGGACCTCTTGTTAAAAATTAAAGCTTCTTTGTCATTTTCCATTTAAATCTCCACGGTTCTTTTGTTATGAAAGAAATGAGTTAAAATTAGATTTTCCTTTTAAAGTTAAAGCAATGCTCCTTCCAGGTTTTCTGCACAGGCCCGTCGGCCACTTCTTCTGAAACTTCAGCAGAAACACTGATGATCTCTCTTCTCTGAAGGCTTCACACCTTTTCTGCTGAGCAGAGTTTTCTCTCTTCAGACAATAAAAATCTGAAACAAATTAATGTTGGAAACCAAAAGCTCAGTTATTTGGTTACATTTTAAACAGGATATGTGAGATTTCACCATCAGCAAGCACAAAAGATTCCTACATTAAGACTTATGGAAAGTGTGGGATTTAACTACTACTTCTTCTGACTTTCTCGCTTTCACTTTAAGGGGAAAATTACATGCATGTGGCTTTGGATTGATGGATGAATGCAGAGCCTGAGGCAACAATTTCAACTTACAAGTGAGTCTGTGTGTGATTTCAGCCCAGCTTTTATGTCAGTTGAAAGACGACACCACCTCATGCACAAAGTTATGATGGGAGGTTGTCAATCTCTGGTTTTATCGCTGCATTTTCCCACCGCTCTGCTTTGACTAGGCCTCTGCTACATGGTGACTGTAAAATGTGAATTTATATTCTTTATTTCTCTTCCATTTGAGTCTGTGCTGCTGAGATGTAGCGCGGCTCTTTGCGGTGAAACATTGTCTGCTATTGGCAGGGAAAGATGACATTTTCAGACTTGTGTTTTTATCTCCATCAGCTGGGTGAAGGTGACTCTGTTTATAAGATTTTCCATACATTATATGAATTGTTTGGACATCCGTCAGTTTAGTTTGTCAGTTTTGAACAAATATGCAGCACTAAAAGTGTTTTGCATCAATCCACTTTCATAAAAGTAAACCGGATTGCTTTTTGAAAGATTGCAGCTAAATTATGCAAACAAGAGATTTTAGGAAAGCTCTGTGAATATATTATATTCCGTATGATAAAATATTTGAGTTTCTGCAGACACAACAAACACTATCTGAAGTTAGCAGGCATCTATGTGGAGCTTTGCTACATTTGAGGATATTTAATGTTCTCAAAGCAGTGATATTAAAATGCTGCAAGATAAAAATGCTACAATATTTAAGTGAATCCAACTGTCTGAAATTTAGTTTTTAAAACTCAACATTTAAAAACAGGGAAAAAAAATTAGAGCAATTATCTTGCCCAGTTGACATGTAATTTTACATAATCTGTTCAAAATCTTCAGTCAGTTTAATAGATTAACTTTCACTTTGCCAAGACATTTATTGGTTTTGCGTCCATTTGGCCGCTTCGCCGCACACAGAAAACATCCACCAGCTACGTACGGCTCTGCTGCCCATTTGTTGTATCCGGGCTGGGAGGACATTTATTTTAGTTTGTCCGTGAAGCTGCAGCAGCCCGCTGCGTTCAGCCTGCATGTGTCCTGTATGAACAGCCACCAGGCAGCAGCTCCAGGAGGACGGCTGCCGTCTCCCGTGCATCGCTTCACTCATTTCCCCCGAAAAACGATAAGAACCCGATATGGTCATGAATCGGTGAAATCCGTCCGGACCAAAACTTGAAAACTGGACACGTTGTGCTGCTGGCTTTTAGCATTAGTCAACAACTCAGAGGTGGAAGTGAGAGTGTTGCGCAACACAAATAATCACCAGTCGGAACACGGTGCGCTAAGCGAAGCAGGTAATTTTCCTCCATTAATTTTTATAACTGCGGAACCCGAATCATTTGAGGAATCGTAACAGCCCTACCTCAGTTGGCTTTTAACTTTTTTATGTTAACGGCTCGTTTTTAACCCTCCAAATGAAAGTTGATGGGTTTTATTCTCTGCATCTTCTCTCGCTCCAGCTTGATGTGTAAATGTGTGTGTGTGTACACACTGTTGTGATGCTTTTGAGGGACAAATGAAGGTGAGCAATCACCTTGCTGTGTTCTGTTAAATCGGGCTGAGACCGGCTGCCTGCCTGGGGCTAAAGCTGCTCTGTTATACACACACTCACATCTCTAGTCCAACATTATCCAAGCAAAAGTTATTCAGCTAGATGGAGTCGTTTTTCAAAGATGGAAAAAAAAAAACGGCGTCTCTTTTGCAGAAGTTCAGAAAGTCGTCTGCAGTCCAGTTGAAAATAGGTGATCCAGTTTCTTTGTTGACCCGACGTATTTGTCTTTTTGCTCTTCTTCTCTTTGCTGTTAAAAGCAAATGATGGTGAATCATTTATGAGCAGAGTTTAAGAAAATTTTTCAGATCTGGCAAAAATGTGCTCAGCCAATGATTCTTTTACTTTAAAGTTAATTGGAGGTCTTGTGGTTAATTATTCTTTCACCAAATGTCAGACGGCAAGCAGAGAGATTGTTTGAATTTCACATTGTTAGTATGACATTCAGTTATTTATGTTGACTTGGTGGAAATGAGACACTCTGATTTATTTGTCCTCACAGATAAACATGAAACAAGGTTTACACTTCAAACTATGTCAGGAAAAAATGACATTTTCTGATTTTTCTGTTCATAAAGGAAACGACATCTTAATGGAAATATAACTAACATATTTATTAACATGACTCCACCTTGTTTAAATGCTGCACAGTTAACCAAAAAGCAGAAATGAGTTGATAATCATTCCTTGGTCTGATTCTGTAGTCACGTCGGTTCTGGTGGTTTTATCTGCTCAGCTTCGTTGTGTTGTTAATTTTACAGTCACATTTTCTCCCACAGGCTCATGTGACAGTAGGGATGTTCAGTATGGCATAAAATTCATATCACCATATATATTGTGATGGGTGGAGGTGATGTATGTCATGATATGATTTGTGTAAAACTTGTTTAATACTAATTTCGTGGATTTTATTATCTAATGTTTGTAAGTTTTGTTTTATGCTGCTGGATCTCCCTTAAAAAAATCTAATTTTAAGATTAGATCTGGCAATGATGGGCCCCGTCATTAACTACCTGATTAAATCAAAGCTAAATAAATGAATTAAAAATGTCTCTATATAGAAACACAATAACTTTAATGTAATGGACGTCTGTGTTGAATCCTGCTGTTTCTTCCCAGTGTTAATCTGACCGTGACATCTGCCGCGCTCCTCCTGAGCGTCGCGCTAAACCGGGTTAAACCCGAACCAGGTCCAGATAATTTATGTTTTTGCATCAGCTTTTTAACGAGGTCTGCCATCGCGCTCCGCTCCACGCTGTCTCCCACTCCACACTGCCTCCACGCTGCTTCCTGCCTGCTCTGCAGTGATGACGGTCGGTTACGTCAACAAGCATCACCACGGTTACATCACTACAGATCTCTATCATTTACATCGCGCTCTCCTTTGTAACAGTATTCAATAATTGTTGCCATCCTGAAAAGTCCTCAACTTTCGTCTCACATTTATACATTTCAAACTGACTCAGTGGAAAAATATTAACCAGATTTATCTGCAGGGAAAACGATGAAATAATGTTTTTCATTCTGAGGTGAAATTTGTGACACGTCGTGGAAAGAAAAGCCCAGGTGTGAATAATGAAGTCGCTGGTCGGTTTCTTCCTCCTGCGGCTCACAGTCACACTGTCGGAGCTCACAGGAACACTTGAACGGCAAAGAGCCAACATTAAGGTCATTAGTGACACCTGTGCTCTCTCCAGGTGAGTCACTGTGGCCTCTCACTGACCCTGAAAACCCGAATCAGCCTTTAACTACTCAACACACCCAGCAGATTATGTGACCTTCTAAATGCTTTGGTGTCTTGAGGGATGATTAACATTTTTTTTTATCCATTAGCAGAGGCCACATTGAAATTCCTTACTTTAGAACAGATGCGTTTATTTTCTCTACATGTGGTAGTGGGTGGATGTGCCACGACTTCCTCCAGCTGAACAAGTTACTGAAGAGTCAACACGCAGCTGCAGTTATTCCAGCTGGAAACTAGAGATCAGGCTGACCTCTGACCTGAACATTCAGAGCCACAGAAAGACAGTCACAAAGTCGGCCTTCTATCAGTTGCAGAACATTTCCAGGATTAAAGGAAATGTATGTAAAGGAGTTGTGTAAAACGCCTGAGTGGACCTAGCCCCGCCTTCGAGGCGCAGCTCCTCCTCTGAGCTGCAGCTCTCCCTGCTCTTTCAGACTAGCCAGCAGCAGTTAGCAAACACCTGGTAGGACTGCTGGTCTCATAATAGGAGCTACTTCTCAGGGCAACATTAATACACGAGCCATGTTGTGATGACTTACTGAAGGCGGAGCTTCAGAATGAGCAGGAGCTTCTTAAAGAGACAGAGGCCCAATTTCAAGGCGATAAGTCAGAAAGTAAAATTTTTATTTCTTATACCACAAGCATTTTTATAGCATTTGGTATAAAATGCTTCATATGTCATTTTCATATCAACCATGTTACCTTTTATATGAAGGTAACATGTTATAAAATGATACTTTGTGTCTGGAAATCACATAATATCTCCCTTTTAAAATGTCTGTAAACAAGTTAGTAGTGCAGAAACTAAGCTGATAAAACTGCTTTGAATTTACCTTGTAGGTTCTTGTTGACATAGCTTTGTTGCATTTTTATTTTTTGCTCTGTGCCTAAATGTGACAGAGGGGAACTGTAAAACCAGAGGCATTGTTCCCATAACACATTTGTGATTATTAAGAAAATAACCTTAAAAAAAGATCTTAACCTGTGTTATGAAGGATTAACTTTCCTCTGCAGCAGCATTATGAGCTTACAGTGAATTATTTCCTTTTATGTTTAGGTGCATCTCGGGTATATTTCCTCAGCAAAAGCCTAACGCTGCAACAAACACTTCCTGGGGATGTTTCTGTTGGGGAAAGAAAAGCAGAAATCCACCGTTGTTTAGTGCAGTGCAGGTGAAAACACTCTGTTCTCTCCGTTGGTCTTATGTGACATTTCCAAAAAATCAATACTTTGTTTGTGTGTGACATTTATAAGAAGTTCATAATTTGGTGTAGCTGCAGATTTAATAGTTGAGAGCATACGAGAGAAGGTTGAACCAGTGATCCAGACTCTCCACATGACAAGTGCTGATTACACCCATGTTTGCTTCCAAGAAATCATTGCAGGCTTTGAAGGCAGAGGCACCGAGCAAATGGCAGAGAGCTCATGTGGGGCAGTGGAAAAGGAAATTATCCCCCTGACCTTGAGCTGGAGAGGTTGTTGTTTTGTCAGGCTTGTGATCTGGACGGGGAGTGCTGCTTACTCTAAATGAATCCGGGGTATTTATCGGATGTAAACATTCGCAGAGGTCTAAGAAACCTAAATTGCAGGTGAAGGGAGCCTGATGATGGATTGCTTATTTGGAGTATTTTTTTGCAATATGTTGCTCTAATGAGGCACAGTAGTAAGAACAGATTTTTGGACCAACGGATGACGTCCTGAATCTCCTCCCGTTTCTCAGTTCGCTGCTCAGCCTCATCCAGCTTCACCTTCAGCTTTTCTTCCTGCACATTATTTCCTGTGTCCAATTAGCCAAATTCCTGCAGTGTTTTTTTGCTTTTCTTGAGTCATAAAATGTGCAGGTTTGTAGTGAATAGCATTACCTGAGATGCTAGCTGTATTGTCCCAACTTTAAACATTTGTTTTTATGCCACTTTGAAGCATCGGCTCTTGTGTTTTTCACTCACTTCCTTCCTTATTCACCTCTACAGAAAAGCTTGAGTCGTTTTAATAGGGTTAGTTTTTCCATTTCTTAGGCTTGATGTTCAAACTGGAAGACCTGATTTGTTGCTTTTTCACATTTGTTTGAATACATTGAGGCATTGCCCCGTTTTTGTACCATTTTTTCATGACTGACGCATGAAGCCAGAACCAATGGGACTCTTAGAAGCATAAATGCATCTCCTCTCCTGAGATGAATCAAAGTTGTTGTTGCCGGGTCTCTGCAGAGCTAAATGACTGCTTTTTTCAGGTGCATTGGAGCAAAATACATCTGAAGGTTGCAGGTTGGTTTCTGTTGCCAGTTCACCACCAGAACTTGGTTTTAGAAAACCAAAGATGCAGACTGGAAACGCCTGTGCAGAGCTGCAGGCATCACCTTCCCATTTTCCTTCTGCAGTGTTTCTGTAACAGTTCCAGGCTCAGGATCACTTTCCCCATTTAGCACCCAGGAACCACCTGACCTTAAAATGCTCCTGCAGTGACACAACATTAACTCACTATCTTTATTCCTCCTAATGTGAAAGGTGGCGCTGTTTTGTAAATGTGACTGTCGATGATAAACCCATGAACAAGTCGACTGGAGGCGTCTTTGAGTTTTTGCGATTCTGAATTTATGGATTCGAAGTTTGTTTGAAAACATCTCGGAAACCAAAAAATTCTTCACTACAAGTGTTGTGAGCACTAATGACGTTGTAGGGCTATTTCTGATTTATAAACATAATAAAAGAAAAATAGACTTGAGTTGCTTTGGTAAAAACAATCATTTTTGATGCCGTGTTTCCCCGATTGTAAGACGTATCGGGGGCCTCAAGGGGGTCGGCTAATATAAGCCGTACCCCGAAAGTATATGTCTTACTTTCGGGGAAACACGGGGGTATTGCCGCCTCCCTCTCATCCAGCTGCGCACCGCGTCCTGCCCACGTCCGCACCGTCCCCCTCTCCATACGTCACCTCGCCGTCCCCTGCACTTCCTTTTATAAAACTGTTTTGTGGTGAATACAATACTGTTCAGGATGTTAATTTTATGGTTAAAACAAAAAATTCAACAATTTTTTTTCCAATATAAGACATGCCCCGAAAGTAAGACATAGTGGGGCTTTTGGGGATAAAAAGAAAGTAAGATACTGTCTTGCTTTCGGGGAAACACGGTAGGTATTTTTCCCTTCGAACCTTCATTAAAAGAACCACAGACAACGTATATGAATTTTATGACCAAGCTTTTGCAAAAGGAGAAGACTCAGCAAGCTGCTCCTCCAAGCCGTTCACTGAGCGTCTAAAGACCTTTGGTTACAGCTTGTCTTTTATTATCAAGCAAAAACAGGGAGGAAAGCTAAGGAAGACAGCAGAGACAAATTATTACTGCACACAGGCAGTTTCTGAGGTAGGGAGTATTCTGGTTGATAAGGAGGCATCTGTGGAAACGTAATTTAAGGTCTGGGAAACACAGTTAACTGTTTCACATGAAGACACAGGCAGATGGGGCCTCCAGGTCAGTTTATACACACAGAAGAAAGAGAACACTTTAACCTGAACATTAGACTGAATATGAACTAAAGTAATAACAAAATGATAATACCAAAAAATCTCTAACAATTTTCTTTCAGCCAGTAGAGACCAACATAAATTATTTTATTTGAGGTGTTAAGATGCAGTTAGTCAGCAGGGGGCGCAGCGCTGATCACCGCATTCAGCACAGCTGCAGATTTACATTCCTGTGGCATAATATTAATATACAGTAATAAAATATTCACCTTTTCCTTCTTGGTGCTGCATACGTCACTGACACCAGTTTGCCTAACTTCAGTAAAGTAGTAAATGCTCCAAATCATGCAGGGTTTTAACTTTCCTCACATTTAATAACGACCCGTTCAAAAACTGTGACAGACAGAATTGACTTGATTAGCTGGGAAACCAGCAGAGGTGTTTCTGTAAACAGATACTGATGTATATGGAGAAAAGCTGGATTGTGATGCACCTTGACCTCCGCTGGACAAAATCCCCATCAGAAATTGGATTGTCAGAGGAGCTGTCGGTCTGATTTAGTGCCGCTTTGATTAATGACTTCACGGTGCGTTCAGGTGATCGGGTCAGACTGTGGAGCTCAGAGCTGCAGCACCTCACTTCTGCCAATTAGAGAGTGGGTGAGGGATTTTAAAAAAGAAGCCAGCGAGCGTCGTTTGAGGGAAAGTTGGAGTTTTAGTGGGGATTTGTTTCTGCACTATTAGGCAGAAGGCGAATAAATGGAGATTTATTCACTTGGCTGGGATTTTGGCTAAAGACAACCATTTTTTTTTCTCATTTCTTTTTTATATTTATTTTTAAAAGTCAGCCAAAAACAAAATTTAAACATGTTTCCCGTCCCCTGTGGAGCCAAGCTGTCTTATTGAACCAGTTTTTCTGGAATATTGCTCGTGTTGCCAAAGAGGCAGACTGAGATCAAACAGCAGTCGGTTTGATAATTACAGAGAAATCCTGCTGAAAACACGGCGCTGAATCACAGCAGGGGGCGAAATCATTTCAGAACACCTGCAAAACGTATACCTTAAACTTTCAGCTATGTTGTCTCAACTTAATGTAATTAAATGAATGACAGAATCCACAGTTTAATGTAAATGTAGCCAAAGAGCAGAATTGCTTATTAATAAAATTACTCAAGTAAAAGCAACTGTAATTGAGTAAATGTAACTAGTTACTACCCAACTCATTAACCTCTTCAGTTTGTGCCTCGTATTGTAGCTCCGGCTGATGAGGTAGTCCACATATTTCACCTTTGCTCCGTTCACCTCTTTTCCTCTAACACACACACACACACACACTCTCACACACACTCAAACCTTTAGGCCCTGCAGAGATGAGGTATGATCGTGACTCTTTTGGTGAAAAAATGTCAGCAGGACGAACGTCCGTGGGAGGAAACCTGTGGGTGAGACGGGAGGGACGGTGATGACAGAGACCGATGAAACTAAATCATTCATAAAAAAGATGAATAAAAACCGCGTTAGAGGAGCGAGAGGACTCGGCAGGTGGCTGACAAAACCAAAGTCAAAGTGAAAAACGCTTCGTAACATCAGCGTCTCTTAATGTCCCTGAAAACTTAATTTTTTTCTGAGACTGATGGATGATCCAGATTTATTTATGATGCTAACGTTGTAAATCTGAAGTTTTTTTCTGTAATTATCCCAGTGACCTCTTTTAGTTTTATTTTAACAGATTGACTCGTTTGCCTGCTACATCCTGCTTTACTTCATTAACACGTTCCCTCCGTCTCACCTGTGTGGAGCCTGCAGGTGTGCAAGGTGAACAGCTGTGCTCTCCCCTCAGGGTGAAAACAGAAAAACAACAGAACAAGAAACTCAGGCTGTTCATCGACAACTTTCTACGCAATCTAGAAAATTAATCACATTTTTGGCATTAATGTACTCCTTCCTCAACACAACGCCGTGAAAATCACTTTGAGTTTAACATTTTTCCCTCTTTTCTGTTCCCTTACTAACCTGCTTCCTGCTCGTTCTGTATAAGGAGCAGGAGGCCAAATATTTGGCTGAGCAACAATCAGAAAGCCAAACTCGGACCAGAACATCTAAATCAAAGATGATTATTTGGACTTATTTTGAGCTTTTTCTGTGCTGTGGGAATCTGCTGACCTTCATGTGGAAAAGGAGGAAAGCCTGAGGCAGCAAGACCCCCGACAGGGAGAACAACAGAACGGTCATCGATAAAAAAACACAGTTGACTTTGAATTAATTAGGCTGTTCCGTAATTTACACACATTAAAATTTGATTTATTTTGCTAAAACCACAACATTTATCATATTTTATGCGACTCACCAGAACAATTAGTGCATAACTGCAAAAAGGGCAGAAAAAAAAGTTTTATTTTCAACACATTTTACTAATTAAATCTGTAAAGTGTGGCAGGTGTTTCTTTTCAAAGGCACTTTTCATACATGTGGCAGATTTGTAAACTCATCAGGTGTTTATTGAATATTGGTGAACAAAAAGCAAATGCCAAACATTTAAAAAACTATTTTATATTTTAAACTTTATCCTAAAACTAGTTGAAAATATTTCCTAAAATCCAAGTTTGGCTGAAACTCGTGTCTTTAGATCAGCATTTCTCAAACTTTTTCAGGCCGAGGATCACGAACTACTGACCAACATTTAAAAAACTATTTTAAAAAAGTTTTTATTTGATTTGCAGAAACCAGAAGTGAAATTAAAGGTGAAGCTGCTACTGATTTATTCCACTTTAGTTTGCAGACCTGGTGATGCGCAACAAGCATTGGAAAACAAATGAAAACCAAAATGTGTGACCAATCAGCGAGAAAATGTTAAAATCTGGCTGCAGTTCTGGACATCTGATGGTCCAGTTATGTTCTGCTCAGGCAGGTGAATAATGAGTTACAGGTAATTCAAGCTCAATTTAGAAAACGCCAACATTTATCAGAAGTGATCATGAGGCAACAGCTGGCAGTGTTTTGTATACGATTTAAAAACATGAGCGAATCGGAAGAAACTCTCCTTTATGAGCTTGTTTTGAAAATGAACGTTTTTTACGAAAAGCAAAAAGGTTCCTGAAATTCTAATAAAATCTCAAGATTTGGTCGATTCAATTAGGCGTGCAGTGGATGCTGCATCAGGCCTGGTTATTGACTCAGACAGGATTGGGAGTTGGTCGGCTCTTTTCCATTAGCCGTGCATCAGAAGCACTTGGAGAGCTTTCCAGAGCTAATCAGAGACTCAGGCGCTGCAGCCGCGCTCTGCAGGAAAACACAGGCTTAAAACGCGGAGGAGCGTTTCTCACTTCACCTGCCTGATGATAATTAGGACTGTAGGTGAGCAAGCGGCGGAAGAAGCAAGAGGTGTGAGCGCCTCATTAGGTTTGCTCTTCATTCTTTTCTGTTACTAAGCCTTATCCAGGAAAGGAAAGCTTTATTTAAAACTTTATCCTAAAACTAGTTAAAAATGTGTCCTAAAATCCAAGTTTGGCTGAAACTCGTGTCTTTAGATCAGGGTTTCTCAAACTTTTTCAGGCCGAGGATCACGAACTACTGACCAATTAAAAACGTTCCTCACAATAACACAACATCTCACTACACACTACCTGAAAAGAAAACACTAGTCTCTTAACTCTGTATTTGCTCCTCCTAATGTAAAAGGTGGCGCCGTTTAGTCCGACGCTTCAGGTTCGATGTGTCACTGTGAGGTCAGACGTTCACATTTCGCTCCAGGCGTTGAGACTCGTTGGCGTCCCTCAAGCTCTTCCACCGTCTCCTGCATTTCTCGTCTAAATAAATACGTTTATTTAATGTTTTTGCTGGGTGGATTGTTATTGCTCAAATATGGAAAATATTTTCTAACAGTTATAACTTAATCGACGTTGCATTTTTCCACATAGCGGCGTCTCTCTGTTGGTTGACGCTCTGTGTCGAGCTCAGATTTTACAAATCCAGCATTTGACGCGTCGAAACGCATCAACTCATCGTTCAGCGCTTGATGAGCAAAACGCGTTTGGTGTGAATGTGATAAATGTGACGGTCCACAATAAAACCATTTTCAGTTATTTACATGACAGAAAACGCAGGGAAATCAAATGAGTTCTTCACTACAAGTGCTGCATGCACTAACAACATTTTAGGGCCATTTGTAATTTAGAAGCATAAAAGAAAAATAGAGTTGCTTTGGCAAAAACAAACCTTTTCTTTCAGCCTGTAGAGAGCCCAACATAAATAATTACATTTTAGGTGTTGAGATGCAGTTAGTCAGCGTGGGGCGCAGCGCTGCTCACCGCCTCATTGTATCGCATTCAGCACCACCACAGACGTAGATCTGCAGATCTAGGTAGCAATAATATGAATCATAAAAATGTTGAACAACATGTTCTGTTAACTCGACATCAGAAACTTTCCACCTTTATCTTCAGCTTTTCTTTTGTGACCCAGTTGGATAAAATATCTATTATTATTTTTAAACGGTCCTTTGGTAAGCTAGCTGTGGCTAATGAACGGACGGATAAACTGCAATTAGACCACTATGTCATTTACCCAGAATGCATTGCAGCGTTAGCAACATGGCGACGTGACAACGTATTTTACTAAAATTTATAAAAACGAAACATACCGTGTTGTTTTTACAACCATTTTTTAAAGTCTGCTGTTACAACCAATCCTGGATCCTTCTGAAATTTTCCAATCATCCCGTAGGAAAATCTGTAAAACGATTTCTCTCTCAAAAATTCAGATTTCCCAAAAGCTTGTTGAAAACGGATAATTGACTAAATAAACTTTACAAAACAAACTAAACCGTCTCAGCTCGCACACTGGGCTGAACGTTTTGGACTTTATTTTCTTCACAGCAAAGGAAGTCTCTTATCAAGCCTCATGAATTTTAATATAACCACACAGATATATTTATATAGATTGTGTTTGTTGTCGTGGAAACGGCCAAGGCTCCAGTTGTTTGAAAAACACTTATTGTTTTTTGTTTTTTTCATGAATTTATCAGTCGGTTACTGAATGAAGGAAAAATAGTTTAAAAAAAAAACCCAAAGGAATGAAAATGGTGTTTTTCTTATTTTAATCATATTCATGCTCTACTAGATTTTATTTTACGACGAATAACTTGAAGCTAAAGCATTTATTTCCCAGTAAAGGAATTAAATTTTACTTTAAGGCATTTATTGTATTTAAAAGTTGACATTTCTTTTAGGCTGCATTGCAGTATTTATTACTGTTAATGACAAATACTGACATTTAGATTCATACCTGAAGATTTTATACTTTGCATTCAGCTTTACTAACCTGTTTTTATGTTAACATTGAAATAACTGGAAGATTTTCCATAAAATTGTGGAAAATCTTCCACAATTACACTTCCACTTTAGTCGGCACAGTTGGAAGACAGAATGTTTCTGAATAATAAAAGATCCTCTATTCTGACACGAAATTAATATTTATTTCATCTGGATGTGGACAGTTTTTTAAAATAAGGCGTTTTTATTTTATTCCTCTTTATGTTCATACTTTGATTACAATCCAACAGAGTTACTGTTGTTTTTTTTATGCTTTTTAAAATGACAAACCATCCATTTTTAATAGACCTGCTTGTTGAAATGTAAGTCCAGTTTTTTAAATCTTTGCTACTTTGCTTTTGATTGGAAGCTGTGTTGAAATTTTGAATCCTCATTTTGCTTCACTGTCAAAATTTACCAAAACTTTACAAGGAATATATTTAGAGAGAATTATTTCACAAATTTGAATCACTAAGCAAAAGGTGAAACTTTGAGAGGAAAATCTGTGAAACGTTTTGTGTTTGTTACCTTCAACAAACGAGACGTGAAATCAGACGTTTCTTCAAAACTCGATCTCAAAGTAAACAATGTTATAATAGAAAAATCTGCATTTAAAAGAATAAAAATGGGAAAATTAAACAGATTTCTTAGAGATTACAATGTCCTTGACAGCTTTTCTCATACAAATAATTAAAACTCTTGACAAACGATGAAGCTGATGGTGTTGCTGTGATTTACAACAATAAAATGTTTGCTTTCTGTCCTTGCAGTGCAGTCGCTGCCGTTTGCTCTTAATTGTGTTTTATGTGGACGGGAAAAGGTCACCGTGTCCTTGAGAAACAAATCGAGCTGCGTTTACCCCCACATGCTTTTAGTGTCAGGAGATGCTTTGCTCCACTTCTGGAAACCAGCTCAGGGACGAGAGAGCATCTTTACCAACAAAACTCTAAATGAGGGAAACATGCACACACACACACACAGAAAGGGAAAACCTCCTGAACCTTTTCCTCCATTCCCTTTTGGCTTCCTCCCCAGTTTCAGGACATAAAGCTGTTTTTCTGACTTTATTTTAACTTGTGGCAATTTGTTCAATTCCCATCGCTCCGTCGCTGACCCCGGTGAGAAAAATGGGAGATTGCAGAGAGCGAGTAACCCCGCCCCCATCTCAGTGGAGCTGCAGCTCATTTTCAGCACTTTCACCCTCTTTCTGGAGAAACGGCGCTCTCTGGAAAGGCCCATATGCCACAATGGGTTTGTGTGATGATATGATTTGCCATGAGAGTCTGTGCTACCATCACTGCTCAGCACACCATTTAGATTACTTTCACCTCATCAGCCCACATGCTCTTGGCTGAGGCCTTTGGGACGCACTCCCATGCGGATAGATGTTTTCACTGCGCCACAAATATATGTGCCTCAGCGTGTGGGTTTTGTCTGCATGGGGTGAGATAAGGAAATGGGAGGATGGGGAAGAAAGGACACCGGGGAGAGAAAGAAAGACGTTTGTGACTTATAGAGAAATGTAGGGGAGCTGTGTGAACAGGAAATTGTCTCTAGTCTTGCAGTGGAGCCGTTTTTCACTGTTGATTGCAGTGGAAGTTTGTGTTTATACCGACGTACTGGTCTGACTTCAGAACCGGAAACCAGAGGACTGCAATGTTTGCATCCTGTAAATAAGCTGCAGCTTTAAAACTTACAAAATCCAGGATGTTGGGAACCAAATCTCAGCTACGTGAGACGGGTTTGGTTTGCTTCTTTTGCAAAGGTGGGCTTTAATCTGTTTTTGTTTTTAGCTACAATCTCTTTATTTTATTTGTTTTGCATAGGCTAGCTGTAATTCTTTCCTTTTCTTTTTTTTATACACATGTTGCCTGAACCTCTAGAAGTCGGCTACAGCACAAACATCACCCACCCAGACATGCTGCCACTAAAGTCCAACACCTAATCAATGCACCTCTTAGTGGCTTGGATGTGTTTGGCAGCAACTTGTGTCTTCAAAGTTGTTGATAAAGGCAGAAAAATGAGCAGGAAGAAGGATCTACATGACGGTTCGGTCAGACCGTCCTGCTCTGAGGGCAGCGTTTCTGCTTCAGGGAGGAAACGGAGGCGACATGGTGACGGTGGGGAGAGGAAGCCAGCCGCTCTGGACCAGAACCGTCTGGTGGGTTTAGGAAACATCCGCCTTTCATGCAGACATTGCTTTGACACAACCTGAGTGTTGCTGCTGGTTTGTGGATCTTCTGTCTGCAGGTTGATTTAACCTCCCAGTTCCTCATCTCAAATCCAGTTGTGCATCCAGGGCAGGGGTGTCCAAAGTGCGGCTTGGGGACCATTTGTGGCCCCCAAAATGATACAAACGTGGCTCAAACGGCACAGGAGGTTAAACATGACAAAGTGTCCTTCTAAAGTTTTTATTATAATCAGTTTCTATTTTATTTATTACATTTGGCTAAACATGGCAAGTGTTTTGAAAGAAAGTGACTCAAAATCTTTCTTGTAATAGAGAAAATAATCGATTTTATCTGTTGCACATTTCAGCAAAAAGGCATTTAAAAAAATACAAAGTCATCATTCAGCCAACAGTTGAGAAAACCAGTCACAAACTTCATATTACATGAATATTATCTCTTTCCTACAAAATTTAAATACTTTATTTGCTTTCTTTCAGTGATGATAGCGTCTATTCCTTGTATGATGGGTGAGAACTTGATCTTTTTTTTAGTATTCTGGTGATTTCTGTCAGGGGAAAAGAACCATTTTCCTTCCAATTTACAAAAATGAAGCTCTTGTTTTTCCCTCTACAGCTGTGAACTTTAATATACTTTAACTTATCAAGTCACTTTAAGATATTATGCGACTGTAGATCTAATGAAAACAACTTTTCATAACATTATTAGTCTCTGATCGGGGCGTCAAATGCATTTTTGTTAGCAAGTTTTACCTTTTCCTCCCTGGACTTGATGTTCCAGAAGTAATTTATAATTTCCCTTCAGTGCTTTTCCTTTCATTTATAAACTAAAACTAAACCACAGCTGGGAACCGGCAGAAACCCTGAAACTGATGAAACCTGGTGAGGATTTGATTTTAATGTTTGAGTCATAAAATTCACACTGGGACTAATTTGTAGATTAATTAGTGCCGTTTGTCGTGGTCATTTGACATTTTGATGAATATAACATTTGAATCCATTGATGCTTTTATTTTTTAGATATTTTCTAATCCTATAAATCTCATTTTGTTCTCTGAGATAAAAGATTCAACTTTAGATCTTTAAGTGTTTCTGAAGGATGAACTTCATCTTTGCTCCTCTTTATACTGCAGGTCAGACCTAAAAGACATGATTGAAGCTGAAAGTGTATTCAAAGTACATTTGTGTTTTTACCTTTAATGAAAGTGGCGCCAAGCCAAAACTCTACTTTTATTTTATAATCCATGCTTCAGTCAAACGGTACAGAAATGTGCTGGGTTTTTAAATTGCCCATTTTCCCTCCAATCAATCAGTCTGCAGAGTTTCAGGACAGAAGCGTTTCACCTGCTCTGAAAATAAACGGCTGCAGTCTCAAGGTCGACAGTGGAGCACTGTAAAACTATCAGTTAAATTCACTTTATTTGGTTGGGAAAATGGGAATTAATGAAAGTACAATATTATTTGAAATGCGCTGCTTTTAGCGAGATGATGATTTCCGTCTGTCGTCCCTGGAAACAAACGCAGCATAAAAAGCAGCATTAATACATAAAATAACCAGAAACTGTTTGGGTTGGATGTGAAAACCACAGTTAGTCATATAACTATTGAATTAAGTCAGACTTTTCCTGCTCAGATGATTTTGTGCTACTTTTTCTTATGCCTCATTTAGTCATTGTCGCACTATTTAAAGTGTAAAAGGACTGGATGGAAGAAATCAGAAGACTAGAATTCGTCTACTGGAGCCGTTGTCAGTAATCAATAAAACGATACAAAAGAACTGCTGTCAATACCATGTATTTTGAAGAAAAAAATTAAAGTGAACAATACAAGACATACTTAGAACCCAAAATAAATAAAAAAAAAAATACACAGTACTGTGGCAATCCTTCATTAATTTGTGCACAACTGGTCTCAACTTCCCCGCTGGTCAGTCCAAAGTCTGACCGACACACATTCAGAAGTCCATGGTTGGATTATCCAGATATTTAAGTTGACAATGTCCTAGCGCAAGTTCTTTCGGATAAAGAGATGAATAATGGAGTGTGTGCCTGAGTGGTGAGATGGAGGGGGAACTGAAACAGACCAGGATGAAGTGATTCTTAGGGCTCTCCTGGCTCCAGCCAGTTTTCAAAAGCTCGCCATCTTTTACCCTAAAAAGGGATCACCTGGCCAATTCCATTAACAGTAGAGAGCATGGCAGCTTCAGGGCTCCAAACTCACTGGATCTTTTCAGATCTGTAGCTCCTTTGTCTCCAGCTCTCCCCCTCACACCTGACTGGGGAAAGCTGGAGCAAGCCTAAATAATTACATCAGGTGTGTCAATTGGCTGCATGCACTGTGTGACTGACTGTCACTCTAACCAATGGGGCAGCAAGGCGGGACTAAGGGCAGTTTTTTCACCCCGGGTTACATCATGAATACTTTTTATTTAAAGTTTGTCATTCCGGTGTTGCATTGTTTTTGTTAGCATTCCTGAATTTATGCCTCGAGTTTGTTGACTTCTAGTTAAGCTGCTGCTATTTGATGATGGATAAATGTTGATTTTTGTTTGTATTTTGTAAAAAAAAACTAACAACTAAATTCTACTTTTGTCATGTCCTGATCAATAAATAGTAAATATCAGTTTCCTGCCACTGTTGGAAAAGTAAAAGCAAGAGATTGAGGCAGCTGGGTGCTAACTAGTTACAGTAACTTGAGTATTTTTACTACGCTGTATTTCTACAGACTCCCATCTGTACTATTTGTACTCTTAAATGAGTAAAATGTCTCAATTTTCTTCCCACTGAAAGAAAATCAAACATGTTTCAACCAGAAACTCACCAGACTCAGACACACCTGCAGTTTCTGTTAGTTTTTTATTGAAAGAAACTGATTTGGAAACATTTAATTTTTTACCATTTGGGTAATTAAAACACCAAAACTTCCACTTTTATATTTTAGTCTGTCTGATGTAATTTTTAAATACTAAATGATGATTTGATCAGTTTCTCAGCACGTGGTCAGACGTATCAAACATTTTCTGCTTCGTTCTCACAGCTGCAGCGGCAGAAATCGGCAGACGTTTCGTAGAGAAATGATTCTGGAAAAGGTTTTTATAGCTCCGGGTTCAGGAACGCTTGCTGGACCGGCTCCATGTGGGAATTGTTTAGTTTCTCGTTCGAACTCTCCCAGCCCTTTTTATCCATCCTTTCATCAACTGAAGGGAATCTATAGACACGGCCAACCTCATTAAACTTACTGCCATCAAAATGGGCTCAATTACGGTGAGTGTGTGGCGCGGCGCTGCAGATCAATACTGCAGGAATCTGACAGCGCGGCGCAACAAAAACACGGGAGGATGAGGACGACTCCTCATTATACAGTCTGGATTTTATTTCAGTTGGTTTTATTTTACTTCAGCTTTGATCTTTTGTGAAGATGTGGAAGGATTTATTTGGAACAGACCTAATATTTTATAAGGTAGACATGATTTATCTTCATTACCTCATGAATAAAACGATGCAGATCTGCTGGGTACAGTACATAACCGCTGCTGTAAAATGTAATTCCTGTTTGCCCGAGTCCACAAACAGGAAACTTTTTTTTTTTAAATGTTAAAAAAAGATGCTAAATTGAAGGAAAACATCACCATGTCAGGATTACCAAAACTCTACCTAAAACAGGTTTGTTGATGAACTCCCTAGAGTAGAGAAAATTATTATTTTTATTTTTTTCTCCATGTACCAAAAATAAAAATACCTGGAAACTAAAAACAGAAACCGAGGGAAGAAATGCTGCTGTCGAAGCCGAAACCAGCAGTTTGAGTTATGCAGATGTTGGGATAGCTTGATTGTTTTGTCCAAAAGATACACGTTTTTTGGATAAAACGCGTTTAGCCTTCATCTTTTGGTTGGAGGACAGAAAAACACATTTAGTGTCAGGAACTTTCCTTTTTTACAGACTTTTAAAGTGATGAACAAACTTTGGCTTCAGTGAGTAACAAAACAGAAATCAATCAATCTTTAGGTACTTTGTCTTACTTGGTGTTTTGCTTTGTAAACTCCTCTGAGTTCATTCACTTTGAAGAAAATACAACCAAACGCTCACCTTGGTTTTAATGCCTCTGATTGGAAATGAATGTTTTATCCTAAATGTCCTCGTCTGGCTCTTTATTCTGCCTGAATGCAACAACTGAACCTTTATTTAAAAAAAAAAGATTTTGACACTAAATCCATTTACGGTAATATAAGAAATACTGTAAGCTGGAAATGTGAAAGTACACAAAGTCACAAATCCTCTCAAGTCGGATGTTTTGTTTTTTTCTGGTCATCTGAATCATTTCAGCTGCAGACATAAATGAGCTCTGCTAGCTTGGCTCTCAAATGGATCTTTGTTTCTTCATGTTGTGTATTTTATTCTTTTATAAGTGGTTGGGTTCTAACTTTTCATGAAATTCTTATTTTTATCTATTTTGTTCCAATTACAAAAAAAGCACAACATTTAACTGGGAATACATTGTATTACATTTTCTTTTACATATTTGTTGAAACTGAGATACATAATCTGTGAAAAACCGGAGCTCCCAGTGCTAACTAGAAACAACCAATCAGAGCCAAGAGGCGGGCCTTGGCGCTGTCAATCACCCTTCTGTTTACCGCAGTCTGTAATTAATGCTAAGTCTAGTTAGCATTGCCACTGATGATGGCGGATAAATGGTTTTCCTGTAACGATAAATAGTTTCTTCCCTGTTAGAACATTTAGCAGCAAGTATATGAGGATGATTGACATCGCTAAGCCCCTCCTCCTGGCTCTGATTGGTTGTTTTTGCTGCTTTTCGTCAGTCCAGGGATCAGGTGGAGGAAATCAATCTTTTTCACAACTGGAGGATCCGTCTGCTTTTCCGTTTACAAAACGATAAACATCTCATAACCCGCCGACCCCACCAGAACCGCACACGGTGAAAAACTCGGTTGGGTTTAAAAGTCAGGTTATTTTGAGCTAGCTTAGCTCACATTTAGCTTACAGAAAGAGCGCCAAGCCGCCAAATAAAAAACTAACCAATAAGATGTGGAGGATGTTTTGACACAAAACAAAAAAAATTCTCCCTAATTTTAATAGTAAATAATGATGAAAAAAATTCAATAACTAAAATGTATATTATTTATATAGAGGAAAACCTGAAAGGCGCGACTGGTGTGAATAAATTTGAACCTTCTGACCTTTTAAAGTTTTATTTTTTGCTGTTGTGAAAGTGCTGCAGAAGACGTATAAATAACACCCAACATATGAGAGCTTTGATGAGCATGAAAGATGGTAACTTTCCTTTCGCTCCATTAGCTTTTGCTGCATTGAACTCGAGCTGCTTTGATGTCAACATCAGCAGATTGGCACAATCGAACAGCAGCTGCATTACATGAAATGCTGCTTTAAACCTGAAATTTGGTCCAAATATTTACTGTTTGCTTTGTTTTTCTCTGTGACGCAGAGAAACTGCGAAAGCAACTAATATCTACCTTAGCTGGAGGAAAAAAATCTTAAAGTAATTTAGCTGCTAGAGACAAACCAGGTTCCATGTTTAAACTCCCAAAGCTTAAAAGATCAGAATATAAAGTGGAATAACTGTTGACTCCATCGTCCATGTGAATCATAGTCAATATTTTCCACTGAATCTAAAAACTGCTTGTTTGTTTTTAATAAATCCTGCTCCAAAACATTTTATGCAACTCCCATTTTCCAGCGCAGCGAATACAAATGGTATAAGAAGTCGTTTAGATAGAAATGTGGCTGTAATTGTTGTTTAAAACGGTAAATTAGTGTTTATTAGAGCATCGGTTTGCATCGGAGATCAATGACTTGGTTTGTGTAATCAAACATTTACTGAATAAAGCATTTCTAGCAGTGGATTGATGCAAAACAAAAGCAGTTAAATCTTAATCATTTAACTCGATTTAACCAAAACTGTCACTAAAATATGTAAAATAATGAAGAAATGTGTCTCCAGAACAAAATGCCAACTTCTTTCACCCAAACATTTCAAGAAACAAATAAAACGGCTGCTAGTGGCTTCAGCTCTGAATGTGTACATTGGCAGTAATGGGCATTCACTGTGTGATACAGCGCCCCTATAGGAGAGGCCCAGCACTGCACTGCCTCTCTGCCGCAGAGATGCGCAAATTCAGCAACTATTTTTATTTTTTTAGGGTTATATAAAACTTCAAGTTTTACTGCAATCATGGAAATCCATGCAAAATCGAGTCTTTTTTTTTTTTAGCATTTATTATGCATAATTGTGAGTTTATTGAAAATTTTGAAGGGATTTGAAGAGATGCCAACTCCCATCTGTAGGTGGCAGTATAAGTTACTTCTACACTTCTGGTCCGTAATTAAGTCACATTTACATTCATAAGTGCAAATTTTGCAAAATTCCTTGCAAATATTTCTAAATTAACAATTTGTTGCAAAAAATGTACTAAAAAAAAAAAAGAAAAATCCTGGAGGGATTGATGTGGAATAACTAAGACATGATTTAATTTTAAGAAGAACTTATCAAATGCAGAGACGGTTGTAAATGTTATCGGGTTTATCGATGCGTTCCGACGCATCGGCGATCTGAATGTGGCCCAGGATGAAAACGGGTTTGACGCCGTTGGATTTAACGAGCGCCGGCTCCATGATGAGGTCTCCCAACTGCGCAGAAACGGCAATTACAAGGACCTTATGGGAGCGCAAGGTGAGAGCAAACAACTCCCCTCGCTCATCAGGAAATGGGAGGACAGGATCCATGAAACGGGACGCTGTGATTATTCAGTCCACAAGCTGTTAGTGCGATGGCTTTTTAATCGCTGCTAATGGTGTTCCTACAAACACAAGCGCCCCATGGGAGTTTGGAGAGTGACTTTGGTCCACTCCTTCACCGCATCCTCTAAGTGCATCTATCACTTAATGATATCTTGCCTCACGCACTTTGTTTTTATTCTTTACTCCTTTTTCTCTTTGCTTTTCCTCCCCTTGGACAGCAATTATGCACTAGAAAAAAAGGGTGGCTGTTATTTTTAATGTTGTGCCAGCGCTCTCGCCTTTTAAAAGCAAACACAGTATTGTGCTCAGCAGCAAACAGTCACCCCAGGGCAATGTATTAGCTGCTGAAGTGGCTATTTAGACTGAAAGTAACTGAGTCGAGGGATGACAGGTGAGCTAAATGCTTTGGGTTTGCCAAGGACACTCGCTCCCTCCAACATCCTTCATGCTCATGTTATAGAAAGTCATCAGGAGGATCTTTTTCTCCATAGCTGCTATTTTCTCCTGCATCTAACTTTTCCTCTTCATCCATAGCTGGAGCATCCTGCTGTGGCTCCTCCTCCTCCTCCTCCACCACCTTTCCCCATGCTGGTTGCTGCTCACTGAGAGCAAAAGCACCAGAGATTGAAAGGACTCTGAAATTGAACTCCCATTTTGTGCTGCCTCCCCCAGAATCCTCCCGCTGTGCTGCGACTTCAGCAGACAATAGGAACCAGGTTAGGAGCCACATCGTCAGGAAAGTCACAAACCGTCGAGCCAGTTCTGGCAGCGACGTGGCAGAAGTGGAAAGTTTGAAGTGTGAGTGGAGATACAGTTTCAGATTATTATTTTTATCTGTAATCAAGCAGAACAGTGATGCACAGTTTCTGTCAAAAATGCTCTGGACTTATTTTTAGTATTTAAAATGTATTTAAAGGGACAGTGTCATTTAAAATCAGCTCCTTTTAGCTCTGCATAATGTTAAACCTCTTCAAAAACAAACCTGGAGTTGCCTTGATTCTTTCATTCATTTATGAGAAATCCTTTAATCTCCATGGCAACCATTCAGCTGGTTGCCTGGGTGGGCTTAGCCCCGCCTCCAAGACGCAGCCCCTCCTCTGAATTTCATCTTTTTAATTTAAATATTTGTTTTTTACTTTGTTTCTGCCAAAGTAACTCAAATCTGTTTTTTTTTTGTTATGCTTCTAAATTACAAATGTCTCTAAAATGGTATTAATGCAAAAAACACAACTTATTTTTTTTATTTGTTGATATTATTGGAAAACTTAAAATTCACATTTCAACAGTTTGTAAATAACTCAAAAGGCTAAAGTAGACTTCATGGTTTTATAGTCACATTCACCAAACAGCATGGATAAAAAGAGAAAACATTAAGTGAGTTAAGGGGCTAATATTTATATTAAAATGTTATTTTGGGGGCAATTTAATTATCTAAATGCTCATTTGTAATATCACAGCTTTGCTTCTGCATGCCTAATATTTACATTTTCAGATTGCTAATATTATTCCACTGACTTCATCCAGACCGAGCTACGAAAACAAACATGAGATGAGAATTTATTCACACGTTTTCTCTCATAAAACCAACATACATTAGTGGGATTGTGTCTCCTGAAGTGCAGAGGGGCATCATCGTGCATCTATCAACACAAGCTGCATTTAGTGCGTCGACTTCAGAAGGTGACTTTATGCTCCCTGCTGACCGGCGACGCTCTGGGCCCAACGCCCGATCTGCCTCACCGAGTCTTTCTCCCTCGGCTTGGAAAAACCGGCCGCGTCTTTAGACTTTTTGTTGGCCATAAACAAAAAACATTACACTTGGGGTTAATTGCCCTTAGCTCACCATTACACCTCCATTAACTGTTATTTGCTTTGCCCAGGATATTCTGCTGGTCTGTGCACCTTTGGGAAGTTGTTAAATTTCCAGATAAAGTTGTGATAAAAACTAAAATACATGGATTTTCAGTCCTTTTTGTTTTGGTTTTATTGTTGGTGAATTATAAAATGTAAGTGATTGACAGAGCATTTCCTCTAGCACAAATGTTTCATATTTTGTTGGACAGTTTTTGTTTTTCCAAATACCAAGAAGTCATATTAGAGACTGAAAATGACTCCATCCATCCATCCATCTATCTATCTATCTTATCCAGGGTCGGGTCGCGGGGTCAGCAGCTTCAGAAGGGAAGCCCAGACTTCCCTCTCCCCAGCCACTTCTTCCAGCTCCTCCGGGGGCCTCCCAAGGCGTTCCCAGGCCTTGGGAGGCCCCCTCGGGTCTTCCCCGAGGCCTCCTCCCGGTGGGACCTGAACTCCTCACCAGGGAGGCGTCCAGGAGGCATCCTGACCAGATGCCCGAGCCTCAACTGGCTCCTCTCGACGTGGAGGAGCAGCGGCTCTACTCTGAGTCCCTCCCGGATGACCGAGCTTCTCTCTCTAAGGGAGAGCCCAGCCACCCTGCGGAGGAAAACCATTTCGGCCGCTTGTACCCGTGATCTCGTTCTTTCGGTCATGACCCAAAGCTCATGACCATAGATGAGGGTGGGAACGTAGATCGACCGGTAAATCGAGAGCTTCGCTTTTTGGCTCAGCTCTCTCTTCACCACGACGGACCGGTACAGCGCCCGCTTCACGGCAGACGCTGCCCCAATCCGCCTGTCGATCTCCCGCTCCCTTCTTCCCTCATTCGTGAACAAGATCCCCAGATACTTAAACTCCTCCACTTGAGGCAGGACGACCCCCCTGACCCGGAGAAGGCACTCTACCCTTTTCTGGCTCAAGACCATGACCTCATGGTGAAAATGACTCATTTACATTAAAAAAACAATAACTCTAGCTTCGGTCTCTGAGATTGGGGTCGTCGGGCGCGAGGCTATGGGGGTGGATCTGGGGGTTTGGGCCCCCCGGGTCTGGGGGTGCCAGGGGGGGAGGGATGGATCCAGGTCGCTTGGGTGTCTGATTATAGACGGAGAAAGTACGCCCCCGCCTGTTGAGAAAGGTGTATTTAATGTTAAAGTTCCCCAATGGAATATATAGTAGTCAGTCCCAATGGCTGTTTCACTCACGGTTTAGCCGAAATGCTTCCTGGGTAAAAATCAAAACACAAACGCGGCACAACCCTAATCCTCTTCCGTACTCATTAATCGGTTTTACTATTTTAAAGATAAAAGGTGCATTTTTACTTGTTACAAGAGGTTTTGTCTGTTTTTTTGTAGATGTTTGGTAGTGGAAGACATTAAAAAGTAGAGAATAACTTTTTAAATCTATGATCAAAATTACTTTTGTGATGTTTACAGAGTAAAACTTGGAAACAAAAAGTTGATGAGTTAAATGTAGTCGGATTGGTTTGATCCTTTTGTTAGAAAAGTAACACCCGAATAACCCAACCAGTAATTTCTTAAAAGTTCACAAACGTTAAAGTATAAGGAGGCTATCTGTTTTAATAATCGGCTCAAACGTCTTGTGGCAGCCATATTGAATATCCTTGAAGAATCCAGTTGATTTGTGCTCAGAGTCCATATCTGGTACATCATCTTGACTGCTGTACCGAGATATTAGAAATCCATACACCCAAAATATGATGTATGGTTCTGTTGCTGGGGAAGTGACTGCAGCCTCGGCTTTTTTCTGGGAGAAAAGAAAAAGTATTAAGCTTCAAAATTAAGAATAATCTGCAGATTCCAGCCAGGGGAAAAGGTCACACGTGTAGCTAAAGAAAGAGACGATTCTTCATGTTGTGTGAAATAAGCATATTGAAGGCAGTTTGGCCAAATTTTCACCGTGTGCCGTTTTATTTCACCCTCTCATCTCAGAAATATGCATAGAAACAGATCCAAGCATTTGTTTATGACAATATTTCACCGATTAGCTCAACTTTATTTTTTTTAATTTATAAATGATGATGGGAAATTACGATTATAGTCTGTTTTATTGGCAAAATGCAGTAAATTTGACATTTGTGAGTTTTTTTCCCCCCCAAACCCAGCAGCAGGTCCAACACATGGCAGCTGTTGCTGCTCAGAAACCCTCCAATGTGGCAGAAATGATCAGGTTCAGGAGGCAATCACTTTTTCACACACCGCCTTATTTAAAAACAGCATTTTTGAGTTGTATTTAAGTTGGTTTGATTTGAAATACTGAAGTGTGACAAACATGAACAAAAGATGAAACTGGGCAGAGGGCAAACGCTTTTTCACAAATAAAAATATGGACAAAATGCTTATTTTCCTGATAATTATGATAAATGATTTTGCTCTCACTAGCAATAATCTTACTGCTTGTCATTTGATCAGATTGCATACAGAACAAATGCAGATCTGAATGCGCAGCCAGCTCCACCTTATGCTGCTCGAGCTGCAGAGACGGATCCCGTCAGTCAATCATCCCAGAAGATTTGCACTTGACTCAAATGGAGCTCAAGATGTGAAACTAAATCTGATCCAGGAACAAAAGCAGTAAAATCTTAATTAAAATAAAGTCGGGTTTACTTCAGACTCGGCTCTCTGAAGGTAATCGGGTCGGACGGAGCTCGGGCTGAACGTCTCGGTCCGGTCTAAGTTTTAGCGCAGATTTCTCCTCCAGATGCGAACCAGGAGGACGAGGAGAAGCTTTTAGCTTAACCCTCCTGTTATGTTGCGGGTCAAATTGACCCATTTCAAAGTTTAAAAATATTTTAAAAATAGTTGCAAGTATTTTTATTGCATGAAACTTTTTCTATTTGTCTTAATAGGTGAACTCTACATATAAATTGAAAATTTATTCATTTTACACATTTGCAGCCCCCCCTGCGTCTACTTGTTACATCGATACTGTTCGGGTCAATTTGACCCGGCAGTCAAGTTAAAGTGCAAAAAAAGATTAAAAATGTCCAATTCTGTTTGTTTCCTTACAGCTATGAACCTTATTTCACCACACACACACACACACCACACACAACACACACCACACACACACACACACAACACACACCACACACACACACACACAACATAACACACCACACACACACACACACACAACATAACACACCACACACACGCAGACACACACAAACCCACTTTCTCCCTGCTCTCTTTGCTTCACGATGAACTGCGAGAAACCAGGTGTTCATACAACTTTTGACGGGAACCTTTTCTGTCCCCGTGGGTAAACTCCACCCACACTGAGTGGGTAAACTCCACCCACACTGAGTGGACAAACTCCACCCACACTGAGTGGACAAACTCCACCCACACTGAGTGACACTCAGCAGAAGTGGAGGAAAACATAAATACTCTCTGCATGACTCATTTATCTTGATTTTAATTGGCGGGTCAATTTGACCCGGAACAGTTTGTGTGTCTCAAGTTCAATTATAAAGAGTGTCACCCTTTGAAAAAAAAAAATTAAATGTAATATAAAAAAATTTACCAAAGATCACTTTCAAGGAAATTATTGTTTTTTTTGTGTCTAGGTTTTTTTCAGTGGACATAAAAAATGTAAATCCCATTTTTTATGTCCAAATGAGTAATTGAGTAAGTTGTCGTCATTAATCCTTAATTTCTGAGAAATAAAAAAACATAATTGCACAAATTTTGATTGAGATGGTTAGTATTAGAGTTAATAATCAGATAAAAAAAATGTTTTGGAGGAATTTTTTGGTTCCTGATTGCATGATAAAACTCTCCCCGGGTCAAATTGACCCACGAACATTATTGCTGTACCTCAGAAACGAACATAACAGGAGGGTTAAGTTGATTTATTTCAGTCAGATATGTTCATCATAAACACAATAGTCCTATTTTTATTGGCGGATAAACATGACGGAATATTTTTCAGTCAAAATGACGGACAACTAAAAAGTCTAGAGCAACCTCATCTGATTTTCTTCCCAATGGAAATATAAAACTTGGTTTCAAGTTATATTGGCTCTAAATCACGTAATTTCAGACACTGGCCCTCTTGGAGTCACTGAAGGGAAGCTAATAGACTGAGAGGAAATTAGAGCTGGCATTCGATTCCTCTCTTTACACCTGAAAGGTGAGGTGATGGGTCAAGAGGAGGGACGGCCATTACCATGACTCATGTGAAGGCCACATTCCTGTCTTTATCTTTCACATCTCTGACCTTTGGGTTGGAGAGAAATTACTGCTCAAAGAGGTTAAAAAGTGTAAAAGGGAGGAAATCAAGACTAATGACATGCAATGATGAGAAAATGAGGCTGTGGCGAAGGAAGAATCGGAGGAAGTTGAAAGAAAAGAGGTGCTTAAAGTTGAGCTGGAACAAGGCGAGACATTAGTCTGTCCTTGCAATTAGTCACTGGTCACAGATCTGTGGCTTTATGGCGACGATCCTGTCATGGTGCTGCCTTTTAACTGACAGTAAGGTGCATTGACCAGCATGGAGACTCCATCTTTTCCTCACTTCTCCCTCCGTTCTCTCACTTTAACTCCTCCTGGACGAGATGTGGGGACGTTTTAACATCACAACACATTTCATCCTGTTTAGGCTGATGGATCTTGTTCTGTAGATCTATATTCACCAGGTTGCAGCAGCTGAAAATTAAAATCATGAACATAAATTTAACTCGTAGCTTATATAGATTTGGAAAAACTCATGTTTTTTTTATTAAAACTTGTCGGGATGTTTTCAGAGTTAGATGGTAAATAAGTTACATTTAGTCAGTTACCGCGGTGTTTTTTTTCTTTTTAAAGAAATTTACCTTTTGGAGTATTTTTACTACACTACTTTTTACTTTTGAGTAATTGTATTATGAAGTATTTCATCTCTTACTCGAGTAAAATTTCTGCATTTTCTATCCACTGACTGAAACAAACATGTTTTAACCAAAGATCTGCAGTTTTTTGTTACTTTCATAAAACATTTAATTGAAAGAATCTGATTTGGAAAAACTTTCTTTGCCTGATTTTATTTTTTGTTCTATAAATTACAATACCAAAATTTCCACTTAACTTTATATTTTGGTCCATCTGATGATGTAATTTTTAAACATTAAATGATAATTTGATAAGTTAGAAATACTCTTTAACTCTCCAGTAATTTCTGGGATTGTTACTTTTTCCTTAAATATGTTAAAAATGTGCTGGTCATGTTTCACCAAACTGATGGAAACAGTTAAACCTGCAGCTGGTTCCATCACAGTTCACAAAGTTTTCATTTAAAGACGTTGAATCCATAACTTTTCTGTAAAACTACCATTCCCCCAAAACGCCGTTTTTTTTAAAATTTTGTTGAATTTCTCCAATACTTTAGTTATTCTGGATGTAATTTGCTTTAGTAGTTTGGTTTTCCAACGATGAAATCATGATTTAACAAGAACTAATCCTGTTAAAATCGAGTAAACTGATCTTTTTCAAAATGAGTTTCTGGTTCGGCTTTCGGATCGTTGTCCTTTTAGGATTGAACGTCGTTGTGCTGACATGACGGCTGGTTTCTAGCGCCTCACCTTTGATTTTTGATGCTTAATTTAAATTCCACTCCTTTCTTAAAACTACCATTAGCCCTCAGTAGTCGCCGCCCGCCGTGTGGCGTACAAGCATGTGTCGCATTAATAAGGCTTCGTAATAACAGACGGCATACAGAGTTTTCATTTCAACTCTGTTGGACAGCACAGACTTCAAACTTTATAAAAGTGGTGTTTTTATATTGGTTTTGTGGTTATTTACTTCAAAATAAAGCCAGAAATACAATCGATCATTTCCGCCTTATTTTGTGGGGTCTAAATGTACCACATTTCGAAACAACCAATGAAAATGTGTTGACTGTCTGTTGCTAGGTAGAACAGAGACACGCGGAGAGACGAGGGGGGATTTGGATACCACAAGAGACTAGGGCGCAGCGATGCTGTGGATTTTACTAAGAGTGTTTCAATGGGTCTTTTAGACTATAAGTGTGTTTGTGGTGTGTGTAGGGATAGTAGTAGTTTTGCTAGCTATCGCTACATGGCTTCATAGCGAGCGCTGACGCAGAGAAGAGAGACTGGGACGGCCATTTAGACCTCGTCTGCAAAGGGTTTTAAGATATTGATGAGCTGTTGAGTCTTTTCTGTGTTGTGAAATTCTCTTTTTTTTGTTTCTCCAATGAAAGTTTAAGTTTAAACAAAACTGAAACCATTTCATTCACGTTTTTTGATCCGAAGTGTTTAAGTGCTGCGAAAATCCAGCCGCTCTGTAGGAGGTCAGGTACCTTTTTACGGCCTGATGATGCGTTTGTTCTCAGAGGGATCCGTGATTAACAAAGTTTCTGAAGGTCAGTTTGTGCAGAAATTTCATAGCTTGTTAATAGAAACAGACAGAGCAAAGAGAAGAGAGAGATGGATGGAGGGAAGGACAGAAAGGGACAGATATCCCATTAGAGACGATAGAGGAGGATAGATGGATAAATATAAAGTAATAGACAGAAAGATGAGTGGCCAGCAAGGCAGAGTGTTTTCGTTTTTCCAAGGACGAGTCGCTTCCCGGTGGCAGGGGTGACTGCAGAGTTCATGGGTTCATGTCCTTCAAGGCGTGCTGCTCTGTTTCACCCACTTATGATTTGTAACGTCTTCTATGAACTGCAGATCTTTTCCAGTCTATCAAAAAAGCGAAAGCTTTAAAAAAGTTGCACCACAAATATGGAAAAAACCAGAAGAACATGCAGTCAAATCATCTTCTGCCAGTTATGATGATGATGATGGTAGCTGAATGTTAATTAAAAATAAATCACTCTGCAGCCGTCTTAAAATACAAATGAGTGTCGAGGATGATGGAGGCCTCAAAACTCTGAATCCTCTTAAAGGGCCGGTTGTTGATAAAACCCATTAAACTGTTTAAATACCAATAATCATCTGTTCCTCCAGGATTTTGTCTGTTTTAAAATCATTTAGAAATATTTGTAAGCAATTTTACTAATATATTATGTTAAATGTGACTTTTTATTACTGTATTTGGTGGATTTTTGGTAAAACTTTCATTCGGTAGGTAGAAAATCCATAAATTTCACTCAAATAAGAGTAAAAAGTCGAGCGTAGAGAAAATGCTCCTAAAAGTGCATTTCTTTTAAAAAAAGTTGCTTAGGAAAAGTGTTTTTGTGACTACAAGTAGCAGCCAGGCCAGGTGACGTATTATATCACCTATGAGTTCGATGTCCATTTCTAAAATATTTATGCTCATAACACTGTAGTTCTGTCACATCCAGTCAGACTTTCTGCTCTGACTGCTTGTTTTTCTCCGGGGAATGGATATACGGCACTGCAGAAACTATTTTGTTGATGTCAGCATATAATTGGCTTTGTGCAGCAATCTGTGTCACTTGTTGGCATGCCTACACACTCACATTTGTACTTTGACAGCTTTATTGTTTCAGTGTTTGAGCAACCAACCCTGCAAACTCATTTTCAGATAATTTCCTTTTCTTTTTTTTTTTTTTTTTTTGCTGCACTCACTCACCTGTGCATGGAAATTGGTACTGACTTTAAATATAAAAAAATACATGACAAGCCTTTTATCTATCCATCTTTTCCAGTTGAAGCCACACGTTTACATGCACTGTAAAAAAAATAAAAGACCTTTTTTCTTATTAACATAAAAAAACAACGTGTTTTCTGGTCAGTCAGTTTTCAGTCTTTTCAATTGGAGAACTTCTTACTTATTTAAACTAAAAAGCGTAGGCATACTTTCTTAATCCATAGAAAACCTTTTAAACCAGTTTTTCAATTGCGGTACGCAGCTAATGGGTTCGACGCTAGAGCTAGCTTACCGGCTAATACTTGATAAACGGCTTAAAACGGGTCATTAAAAAGAAAAACTGAAGATACCGGTGGAAATAAAACAACTCCAGGATTATTTATATGATCAGAAGAAGCTAAGTCATACCTGTTCAGAGTTTTGATGTGGTTCATAAACGTTTCGACTCTTTTTTTTTGAACGACTCAAAGCTGTGAACGAGTCTCAGTTGGTGAACTGCTCTTTGTTTTGTTTTTTTACGACTTTACTAGTTTGTGATAGATGATTATTGTTTCTGCCAAAGCTACTCAAGTCTGTTTTTATTTTATTGTCCTTCTAAATTACAAATATTAAATAACAAATCATTTTTCATTTCCATGTCTGACGTCATTGGAAAGCTTAAAATTCGCACTTTCGGGACAGGAATGTTCTTAAAGGGATGGTTGCGCCAGAATGTATTGATAAAACTCATGTAACTGTTCAAATGTTAATAAAGGATTTTGTGATTTATTTTATTATTATTTTTTTGTAATCAAAATCACATATTTTGTGATGCTAATCTAGAAATATTTGTAAGGAATTTTAAATCTAATGAGGTTAAATATGAGGTAAAATCCAGTTTAGAGTCTCCATAAACCAAATGGCTGAAGTTGAATCTAAATATGCAAAGCTGGTGGAGAAATGCAGAAAACGTCTTGTGCAAAATATTTAAAAGGCCGGTTTAGTGCAGATTAACAGTTTTTGGTTATGAATTGGAAGGAAAAGGGTTTTCTTTGTAATCTCAATGAGAAAGCCAAAAGCTGCACTGTGACTAGTTTATAAATCAAATTTTGGCTTCAAAAGACCTAAAAATGACTTGTTAATAGAAACGGGAGAAAATAGCCCTAGAAAATCAATCTTTTCATTCCATTTAAACTTTTTTCCTCACGTATTGACCGTCTCCGCTGTCTGTTCAGCCTCATTTTAACAAGCCGCCTCTTTTTTTTTCCTCCTCTCCACCTTTCACTGCGGATCATCGTCAACACCTCAGAGATCCGGCGTTTGAGGTGCTGCACGATAATGAATCTCGCTTGCCCCTTCCTGCCATCTTTGCCCCATATTACCCATCGTGATTTTCACCTTCACGGATACTTCCTGTCGTTTCAAACCCCCTGCTCGTTGGTTGCCATGGCGTTGATTCTAAGGATCGTTATGATGAAAACAATTACTGATTTATTTTTGGTTTTTTGTAAAATGTTTATAAAAATCCAAGTGAGAGAAGACGAGGCATGTTTGTGAATGTGAAACTTCTGACTTAACATCAAAACTTTCCATAATTTCTGTGCATAAAATATGACGGGGTGACCTTTTCTGCTAAGTGATTAATCTTTCTCACGTTGAGAAAAGATTTTCACCTGCTAATTGGCCTCTGTGGAAATCCCAATTAACAGTTCAACCTGCCTTCTCCCAGACTGGAAAGGTGGGAATGAATTCAACAGGAGAGTTCACTCTGTAGGTCGCTCCTGCTGACCTTTCACCTTTATTGATCCACATCAATTATGGTGGCACTGCTGATGGAAGGAACGACCAAGAGTTTTATGTTCCTGACCCCAATTTTTATTTATTTCTAAAGGTTTCATAATGCAGCATCATATTTGGCATTGTGGAAATTCATGACTAAAGCAGAATAAATTAATGAAACATTGACCAACATGTTTGATGTGTGTGATTTTGGTGATGACACTCAATCAGGCCACATGGGTCAAACTCGAGGCCCGGGGGCCAAGTCTGGCCCCCCGTAGTTTTTTTTATGTGGCCCTCTAAACTCCGAATTACATCAATAATTTCCTCCAGTTTTTCACAAATCCTCAAAATCAACAGATCTCCAAATTTTTTCTGATTTTACTGCAAATTTTTCTCAAAAATTGGTCAAAAACATTGGGTTGCTGCCTCAGTCTTACTTAATGTCAAGTTGTAGTCTGTGGTCGATACGATGAGTAGTAAAAAGATGCATTTAACACCATACTTTAGTGCAAATATGAAAATCTTTGCAAATATTTCTAAATTAGCATCACAAAATATGTGAATTTATCACAAAACAATCATAAAATCTAGGAGGAACAGCTATTTATTAATATTTTATCAGTTAAATTGGTTTTATCAATATATTTAGTCACAAACGGCCCTTTAAGAACATTCAGATTTTTGATGAAGTGAAACTCATATTTGACTAATATATAAATACTTAAAATTAAATATTGAAAGTGCAGAGATTTGTTGATTTTCTGTGATTTTCCACGATAATTGGCAATAAACAGGAGTGACAGATGTAAGTGGCGGTAAATGGATTAAAAACTCCTTTGATTTGATTGATAAAATGATATTTAAGCAGACTGTTGTCTTGTTGATTCTATAAGCCATGGTGGGCTGTATTTGGCCCCCGGACCTCCAGTTTGACACATGTGGTCTACACCATAATATCCCATCAAAACAGTGATGTTTGTAGCTGAAATGTGGCAAATTGTGAAACTCTTCATTGTGTGTGAAGACTCCCTAAAATGTTGGAAGGTATTTCTTGGCTAAAAACATTTTGTGCAATATTGGAAACTTAAGAAGCAACAAGCTGTTTCGAAATATTGCTTTTTAGAAGAAGTTTCCCTGAAGAGAAATGGTTTCTCTCCCACTGTTCCTGCATAATATTTGCATTTCAAGATCATATTTAAGCTTTAAATAACCTCATGAATCAACATAAAACTAAAATCCTAACAGGGTTTTTTTTTTGCTGTAGAGGAATATATTCATCGATTTCACAGTCATGTAAATAAAGCCTTCAACCCAAAAACTAACACCTAAGGTGGGAGGACAGATGAATGTTTGCTACTGTTGGCAAATTGGTTTTAAAAGAGCACAGCTAATTCGCAAAACAAAGTTGCATATGCCACCCACAAGCTTCCCTTCAATCAGCAACGTTTCTGTGATGGAAAATAAAACTTTCTCTGTCTGAGCTCCGCAGTTTTAGTGTATGCTTAGGAAATTTACAGTTACTGCCTGATTAAACATGCAGGTTACACTTAAAGCAGTGGTCCCCAAACTACGGCCCGTGGGCCGGATCCGGCCCGCCTCCACATTTGGTCCGGCCCCTTGAACAATACCAGAGAGATTCAGATTTATTTTATATGTGGCTTTTTCTTCAACAGGAAGTGTGTCCTGTAAACTGTGGGTGTTTTGATTTGGCGCATTGCTGCCATCTGTTGGACTTTTAGGGAACTGTTATTTAATCAGTACGGCTGTTTGCTAGCGGTGGAGCAGATGAACACGTGTTTGTTATGAACGCCGCATTCCAGGTCGAATTCTTCCTGTAAGTAGCAGCTTATACTTCAAAACGAGCCTTTATGTTAACATATGAGGAATTCATATGTTAAATTTACTTTCCCTCAATGGAATATATACTAGTCAGTCCCAGTGACCATTTCACTAACGGTTTTTGCCCATGTGCTTTCTGGGTAAAAATCAATCGAGAAACGCGTGCACTCCCCCTTTTATATTTAGTACCATTAGCATTAACTCCATTAGCATTTCAAAGAGCTTCCAGCTCTGCCTGTCTCAGCAAGGTATTTATTTTTTGCTCATTAATTTAATGATCACCTGTTAGAGCTTTTGTTAGTTTTGCTCTTACAAATGACTCAATGTCTTCTGGAGAGAAATGTTGAGGACACAGTTTAGGTCCTGAGGAAATTATTTTTCCCCTCCAGCTCTTGCACTGCGCTCTTCTCTTTTTTCACGTGGAAAATTATCCAGGTTCACCTCCCTGTTTGTTTGTTTGTTTGTTTGTTTGATGTGCATTTTTGAAGTAATTAAGAGTTTTGGCGAATCACAAACAGCATTTTCTTTAACGGGAAAATCACAACATATTTATCAGAGCATGTTCAACTAATACTGGATCACTTTAAGAATTAATGTTAAATAAGCTCCATATTAATATTTCAACAGTTAGATATTATATTTACAGTTATACCATTTTATCTCTTCCATTATTGGCAACATAAAATGACTCCAATTCCCAATACAAAAATATTAATTTTCTGAAAATCTATAATCATCTTTTGCCAACTCTGTAATAAGAACTCTGTCTTTTTGTGAACTTTAAAATCCCGTGAAACCTTTAATTTTTTTACATGTGCCCCCCACTGTTTTTTAGGAATCAAAGACTTTTATTGGTAATTAACTTTCGGTTTCAATGTAAATTTTCCTGCCTGGTCGGTTTCTGGTTAATGACAATCTAAGAGAAAAATAAAATTAAATACATAAAGCTGTTTGTCAATAACATGCAGATGAAAATAAATAACTTTTGACTTCTGTTTGTTTTCAACCAACATCTTCTTTCTCTGGACTTATTAAAAATGTTTAAATATCTTAAGAGCTTACCATCATATCTAATGTTTCTGCTTTACAAAGCCTTTCAAAAGGTTGTATTTTTAATCTGGTGGGACCATTTTTGCATAGATAATGACATTTTTTCCATTTTAACTGGGGATTGGATTTGCTTTATGACATGCCTTTGGATGATTCTGACATTGTTCTGCTACAAAATCATCATTAGTTCTACTTGGCAGTCAAATCAATTTGCTCTCAGGAGTCTCTTTTGCTGTTTAACAAAAGCAGCTGCAGGAGGAATTTCTCTTGTATAATCCTTTGACACACTTCAGCATCGCTCTGTGGAAGTCTAGCCTGGAGGTTCACACACACACACACAGATCCACACACACACTTTGTAATTTTTACCAAGGGAGTCCTGCAGGTAGTCCCTATCTGTTGATAAGGGGAGGAATTGTGTGCTGAGCAAGCAGACCTCAAACATCAGAGAAAATGTTTAGTCCGAGCGGCGTGTGTGTGTGTGTGTGTGTGTGTGTGTGTGTGTGTGTGTGTGTGTGTGTGTGTGTGTGTGTGTGTGTGTGTGTGTGTCAGATCTCTGTGAATCAGGAGAGTCAAAGTTTCATTTTATCAAAAATCTGAATGTTCTTAAAGGGCCGGTTGTGCCAGAACGTATTATAAAACATGCTTAGTGTTAAACTATTGATAAATTATTAAAATTGGAGAATGCTGAAAATCTTTTCAGTCCCTCCAGGATTTTGCGATTGTTTTTGATTTTTTATTTTTTTTTTTTGCAATAAAAATCAATGTTTGTTATACATAACTTTTTATTACCTGCCGTATCATTATGGGTTACAGCTTGACAGCAGCTGATGTAATCTGTCAGTAAATGGATAAAAACTGCTTTGATTTAATTGATAAAATAATATTTAAATGTACAGGGCCACCTAAAAAGCTACGTCGGGCCAGATTTTGCCCCCAGACCTCCAGTTTGACATGTCAACAGGACTAGTCTCCAAGACTAAAGTTTTTATTTTCAGTGTTTGTACATAGAAAGTTCTTCTATATCAGCTCTTTTTCTTTTTGTGTGTTCTGGTCTGTTAGTCGTAGCAGATTGGTACCAGCTACGGATGTAGTGATACAATAATCGGACGATACAATACGATATATTGTGATATTCAGCAAACGATACAATTCAATACACTTTTGCGATTTTCTGAAAGATTTTAGAGGGAGAGAGCAATTTTGGTGACATTTTGTGTCTGTTATAGAGTTGGATTGAATTAATTTAACTGAAAATTGATCAAAAGCACCAACTACACAATACCTGGCTCTGGTAGGACATGGACACAGACTTAAAGTCAACAGCTGGACAAAATTAATCAAAGAAGTGGTGAGAAAACATGTTTCTTTTAATTGAAACAGTACAAACTGTAGCTTACATGCATTTGTAAAGTAAATAAAGTGCACAAAGTACCTGTTCTGAAAAGTTTGATACCTTTTTAATCTTGACACTTAACATCTCTGGAGGAATCACTAAGCCTGATGACAGAATCACTCTCCCGGCGAAGCAAGCAGTGAGTGAGAAAGGTGACAGTTGGAGGCTACGATACTTTTTTTTCTAGGAAAGAAAATATCGACATATATTGCAAAATCGATATTATTACACAGCCCTAAACTGAGCCAGGTTCTGGTTCTGCTGTAAGGTTTTCCTCTCCACTGTGCATTTGTCTCAGGTCCTGCAGGTCGACTTCACGACAGGCGCACTAATGTTCACCATATTTACTCCAACAGAAGAGGAAATCAAGTTGGTGGTTAACATCAGCCCAGTATTTAACATAAATAACAATGAATATGTATTTTTAGTACAGGAAATGAAATAACACATGAAGCCTGAAATATTACTTTGTATAAAAAAATTAAAACATACCTAACATACATTGAATAAAATACAATAAATAACCCTAAACAAACCACAGAGCAGCAGTTAGCAGCAGCTAGCAGTTGTAAAATTAAACAACGATACAACGCACAACATTAATAACAGTTAAAATATATATAATATAAAAACATGGCAAAATTACTCAAGAAGCACAGCATATGACTAAATTTGTCTAAAATATAATACTTGTAAAGAAACAGCAGCAACAGTAAAAGGGGGAGGAGCTGTCGGTTACTGGTTGCTATGGTAACCGCCAAGAGCAGAAGTTAAAACGCCAATGGACCTTACCAAGCTCCGCCCAGAAACGCCCCACGTGACTTCATGCCTCACATTAACCTCCTCGCAGAGCTTAGCTTCTATGGGATTTTTCGTTTCGACTGACTCTGCAGAGTATTTCTGAGTCGATTAGTTTAGCATTTCTGCCAAATTTTCACAAAATATCAGCCACGACAAGGGAAACAACAAGTTCATGTCATCTTTTTTTGGACGACATCAAGATGTTTTAGCCACGCGATGCCTCTAACATTGTGCGAGTTGCAGCTAAATGCTACCAGTCGATGAGGAAAAGAGCAGATCCTCAGACCCCCAGCATAAATATAGCTGTGGACAAGATCACTGATGCCTGTTGTTCTTACAAGGCTGGGTGAGTCGGACATTCATGGCTTTGATGGTTCGAATGTGCCTACGCCTGATACACGGTACTCTGTGCTAGCGTGGCTAACACGATTACAGTTTAGTAAAAGCTAGCGTGGCTAACACGATTACAGTTTAGTAAAAGCTAGCGTGGCTAACACGATTACAGTTTAGTAAAAGCTAGCGTGGCTAACACGATTACAGTTTAGTAAAAGCTAGCGTGGCTAACACGATTACAGTTTAGTAAAAGCTAGCGTGGCTAACACGATTACAGTTTAGTAAAAGCTAGCGTGGCTAACACGATTACAGTTTAGTAAAAGCTAGCGCGGCAAACACGATTACAGTTTAGTAAAAGCTAGCGTGGCTAACACGATTACAGTTTAGTAAAAAGCCTTTTCAGGTGAAATAAATTCTTAAATGTATGTCAGATACGGTACACATTGCATATTAATCTGTTCAGCTAACGTAAGGCTGTAACAGACAGGCTTCAGGATGTAGAAGTTGTATCGGTACTGCCATTATGCTGTACTTGGCTAAAAGGTTTTCATAATGGATGTGTTTATTATTGACTATATTTTTTTCATTCACTGAACGCAAAGCAATAATACTTAGGCCAGCAGACACTTTGTTCTTATTGATGCTACGACTGTTGAGCAGCAAATGCGGTCGTGCACAAGCTTTGATCCAAGCAAGGTTTTCCGTTTCAAATTTTGGAAATCTGTGAGTTTTAGTTCCACAAACACGATCAGGATACCTGACATCGCCTGTACAGATACCCCACTGACGGAGAACCATTCTTTTTCGAGTCCTGACGCAAAAACATTGTCGGTCTGGTTGTCCACAATGTACATTAGCGTGAGTTTGTGAGCCGGTAACCCACGTGATAGCTGCGCTGTGACGTAAAATGGGCATTAGCCAGTGAAGGGCGGGCCCTGTGGTAAGGTCCATAAATGTCCGGAGGAATAACTTGGTGACTAAACAAAATAAATTCAAAGAATAAATCAACAGATCCTGACAAACTTCTCATCTATTCGAATAAAATCCTGTTAATATGCTCAGATTGATGTAAACATGTAATGCACTGTTGGATAAGTGTGATGTGTTATTGAGCTGAAATTACTTTTCTGTAGAGTCTTGATACTAAATTTAATACTGATTTTAAGATAGTCTGCTAAAAACTTTATGATGTTCTTTTGCCTTCATAAAAAAATAGCATTTCCAGCTGGTTCTTAATTATACAATATCTAATTTCGATATTATGTAATTAATATTTACCAGAGTAAAGAGCTACAAATATTTTAAAAAGCAAATTAAGCTAAAATTTTAAAATGTGAACTTTATTTATTAGCCTTTAGGTCTCTGTGTATTCCCAAGGAAATTAATTTAGTCACCTAAAGTGGAAAATGGAGAACTGTTTGGAGCCTTCCTGTTATCCGTTTCTCTCTTCGTCTGAATGACCAACAACATAGATATTAAAATCAGGTTTTGTATTCTAAATAGCTTTAAACATTTTCTGCTCCATCTGACTATTAAACATTAAGTTTTCTTCACTCAGTAACGGCATCCACACCGAATTGCTACGAGTTTTTGGTTTTTAGATTCTTGTAGTGTTTTTAGCTTTTTTTCCATTTCAGACTTGATAAATCTCACACCTTGCTACATATCCTCCTTCTGCTTGTAGAAGAGTCTGCAGCATGTTTGTTTTTTCCGTTAAATGAGGCTGCATGTTTTCTCCTAATTCTACATAAAGTCTACAGGTATTTTACTTTACATAAGATCTGGTAACGTCTAAACTTGCATAACGGTTTATGAGTCTGTTCCCTGATTAACTAATTACTAATTGGGTTTAGATGTATGTAAGATTAGACGATGGCTTTATTAAATGACCTGAGTCTTTATCATCTGTCATGTCTGATTACGGTTTTATTGGTTTTTAATTCTCGCTGGCGCTGATGAAATCGGCATATAGTCATATGTAAGTGTTGCAAACCAGCGCTCTTCCTCTAGAAAGGGAAAAATGCACAAAAGAAGCGGAAAAAGAGTCGTGTCCTTACGTCACCTTCACTCTGGCTTCGTATAAATGTTAAGAAGAGAAAGGAGAGAAGTTGAGCTTCTCAGAAATATGAAAATTTTTCTCTATTTTTAAAAATTCTATCAGGAGATAAATTAATGATCAATAACTGATGGCATGTTTTAAACATGAGGTTCTCCAAAGAGTCATGAGGCAATGTGAAGTAACTACCACCCACTATGGACTGGACCCAGTACAACCAGCTGGACTCGTTTTAATATGACCCATTTTGTCTTATGAACTGAGAGTGAATTACATTTTAGGAGACGGCATACAGTTTAGATTAAGACTGCTGTTCAGTGTCATGTTTTTTCATCCTGAACAATTATTTTAATGTATTAGTTCAATATCTAAAGGAACAGAGGTTCTCTTTCTTGCTTTTATTCTCGGGATGTATTTAAAGAGATCAGCTTCAGATAACTTCAAGCTCTTTTATTCGTCTGCTGGATTTAATTTTTGAAAATTATGCAAGACCAATTCCTTTACAGGAACCGCACTTCTAATATTTTAACATTTTTAAAACAAACATTTTGGTATATTTGAGTAAAAATCAGTTTTTCTACTGGAATAGAGAAATATCAGATGAAGTATTCACCTGGTCGTAAGGAGAAATTGACCATTTAGAGACGTTTATATAAAAAATTATCAGAAATAAATGTTTTTTTAAGAGATGTTTCTAATCAAACATTTTGTGTATAAACATATATCTGGTTTGACACAAACCCTAAATGTTTTCTACTCTGGGTTCTTTGTTTTGATGCTAAGCTAACATTAGCATGTTTACTCAGACAGTTTTAAAGTTTTTCCCTCTAACAAGTCGACTGACTGTGGATAACAGCTGAAGGCCTATGAAGGTGTGAAACTCAGTGTTTCAGCTGTTTTGCAGTTTTCTGGAAGTTTGTTCCAGATTAGTGGCGCATAGAAGCTGAATGTTGCTTCTCCATGTTTGGTTCTGCAGATTAGGCCCAGAAGACCCGAGAGGTCTGATACGATACCAGGCCTTTAATGTGATTTAGTGATGAGCCGTTCAGTGAGCAGCCACCAGGAGTTAATTTCATAATACTAAAAGAAATGACAACAAAGAATCTGAGAAACATTCTATAACAAAATTAGTGATTAGGGAGATTTAAAGTGGTGGAGGCAGTCTCATTCTTTATGGTCAATAATTCCTCCAGCCTTCTGTTCAGAGTTAAATAATTGAATCATAAGGGAACAAAAGACTTCCTGTGTGTGTCGACTGAACAGACACAGGCTTTGTGAATGTGCTGCTCAGAGTGACGGTCATTGACCAGGATGGATGTGGAGGATTTCAGCTCCATACAAACTGAAGAGCTGGCCGTCTTCACCGTTTTGTTACTGCAGTCCTCTCGGCTCACCGCAGCGCCGATCAATAGGAGACTGCTAGAACATGGTGATAACATCGCGAAATAAATGCTCCAGTGCTTTTCTTCTTCACAAGTTCTGTCGAGAACTTTATTCTGAACGATGCAGAGTGCCTAAAAGTTGTGCTTAATTAAGTAAAAGTAGCACTACTTCAATATAGTTTTACCAATGTAAAAGTAAAAAGTAGCCAGTCAAGAAATGACAAGTGTTTGGTAAAAAGTCAACTCAAATACTGAGTAACTGATCAAATTCTCAATAATTTAAAAATTACATCATCAGATGGACCGAAATGTAAAGTTAAGTCCAAATTTGGGTAATTTAGGAACCAAAATGACAATAATTCAACATACATGAACAAAACCAGGCAAAATAAAATGTTCCCAAATCAGTTTATTCAATAAAAAACTTGAGCAGAAACTGCAGATGTGAGTCAGTCTGGTGAGTTTTTGGTTGGAACATGTTTGATTTTCATTCAGAAAATCCAGAGATTTTACTCAGGAAATAGTAGAGATACTTCATAATAAAATTACTCAGGTAAAAGTAAAAAGTACAGTATAGTTAAAATACTCCTAAAAGTGTTTTTTTTAGTTACTTCCTTCCACTCTGAACAATGATTTGACCGTGTAATCGGTTTGTTGCACAGCAGCCGCAGCATCTCGTCTTCATCCAGAGTTTATATTTGATTTTCAGCATCCGGCCTCCTGCAGAGCCACATTGAACCAGTTATAAAGGTTTTAAATCACAGCTTGTTTTTTTTATCACAGCAAAGAGTTTTGTAAAGTTGGCAGTGAAGCCTTGCAACAACATTTTGCTCAATATGTAAATGTTAAATGTACATATTGTCTGATCCTCCTACATTTTATGATTTTGTTGCAGATCTATGTCAACACTTGCACAGCTTATTTTTTGCCTTTATGTATTATTTGTAAGAGTTGGTTCAGCAGTCGTTCCCCTTTGGTTCAAAATCAAACCAGATTGTTTGAAATGGTTTGTGATTTTAGTGGGGGGAAAAAAATGTTTTCTCAAATTATTATTCTTGTGCTGGGTGAATTATCCCACCTCTGCTACATTAGTTATAAACAGATTGACAAAATGGGTACAAAATGTCCCCAAGAAGCGAAGTAATTTATTCAAAGCTTGCACAAAATATCCTGATGGCTTTTTTTCCTGCTCTCTTTAGATACAAAAAGGAAAAATAAATGATTAAAACTGGAAGTAGAAAGCAAACAGTTTAAATATTTCATGGATAAAATAACTATTTTTGATCTTTGAGCCGTTTTCTTTTTGTCACTTATGACAGAAATATTAACATTTAGTTAAAAGTCTGTGGAAAAAGGTCTTTTACTTATATTGTTCTGTTTAATGCAGAAGTTTGTTCTGAGTGTATAGTTTTCAAAGCTCTGTATGTGATTAGAAGGTCGACCCATTTGTGTTTGAGGAGAAACACAAATGGTATAAAAATGTCTCCATTCGATCAAATCCAGCTCCTAACTGGGATTAATAAATACCAATCATACAGCCAATACTTTGCACCAGATTGACAACTTTTCTAATTACACCCAATTTCTTTGTTTAGAAGTTGAGAACATGTAAAGCTTGTCCATTTCTAAATAAAGTCCTCAGGGGAGAGGCGTCAAAATCCGTCTCAAGAAAAGGAATTTCATTTTATGGCTTCTCCATCGCGCTGAGGCGGTTCAGTTTTTAAACATTTTGTCTGAGCCTCAGCTGAGGTTGTCCGTTTCATCGCTGTGGGGTTGTAAAGCGGCCCGGTGCTGCAGGATGTGAGGAGATGATTACCCAATACATCATAAACCCCATCAATGAGCTGATCCATTAAGCAGGCCGTTATTAGATTTTCTTGGTTTTGTTTTGCAGACTGGATAAGATTTATATCTGATCCATCATTTTTGTGTGTTGTGGTTGACTTGATGGCTTCCAAACTATCTTGATTTAATCATTTTTGCACCAAACAGCGCCTCATAATTTACCTTATTTGGTCACATTGATGATTTTTAAAGAATCGCTAGACCTTTCTCCAGCAAGAAAGTAGTTTCTTCATGACTAACTTTGCTGAATATTAAAGGAAGATCCCATTATTTGGTTATTTTGTATGAGGTTTTAACTAACACTTTTAAAGAAAATCTTGTTTTACAGTTTGCAATGATAGAAAAAAAAAACACATCAAAGAATAAAAAGCTCTAAAAATGATTCAGTTTCAGGTCGAATCAAACATTTTGGATCATCAGGAGCATTAAATGGCTGCCGGCTTGTTTCTGCCGGGTGAGTTGTGCCATGATGACAATGCTATTGCTAATGCTAACAACAAGCTAACCCATGATATTTCTGTGTTCTTGGATCTACTTGTAAATAATTTATTTAGCTTCTGTAAATTCATGCTGCTGTATGTTGATGTTGAGTCAAACTGTGTTTCTACGGTCAGCCGTTCTCAGTGATCTACAGAAACCACATTAAAAACACGGTTCCACCGAGCGAACATGCAAAAATAACACATATGAATGCTTCTCTTTCTCAGTAACTGTCCAATAAAATACCTGAAAATACAATTTAATCAATGCGATCATTACCTGTTAGAAAATGGACTAACATTGTTAGTTTCCGCACCTCCTGTTTTAAAGATTGTTGATCCACTTTTCTGCTCTTTTCTCTGTGCATTTTATCAAATTAACTCCCTGGTGACCAACTACCACCAGAACATGAAAACGTCTATCTTTCTCTCTATTGGGACGGTTGGAACAACCGAACACGACTCGGACTTTAGGCTTTTTGAAGCTGGATCAACAGAAACAAACAGGCTATTTACTTCCTGCCCTCCATCTGGGTGACGTCGGTGCCACGTCGTCTGATTCAGGTTTTTGCTGCGGCTGAAATAAATTACGTTTTGGTATTTTCTAATTATTTTTACCAAACTAAATTTTATTTTTGGCTTAATCATCTACCTACCTGTGATTTTGCAACTGTTGTAAAGCACTTTGGTCAGTTGAGGTTGTTATATAAACAAATTTTGACTTGACTTGGATGAGATTTGTTGAAAGTTGTTTTTAAATTTTCATCTACAGACATCTTTTTCATCTCAGTCTGACGTCTCTGTCCATCTGTCTCTGTGTTTCTTGCTGCTTCTCTGGATGATTTGCGTTGTGCAGCATTATGTACCCTTCAAATGATTTCCAGAGTCTCTTGATGCAATATGAATGGCTAGCATTCTGTCCGGGGAGGATGCGAACCGCGGCGAGAACATGTGAATTCTCACAGCGGTAGAAGAAGAAAGGTACAAAGATGGGCGACGAATCAAAGCACAAAGCTGAGAGGAGAAAGATAAAGATGGGGGGAGACGTTAAATATGGAGGATGAAGAAAAAGGAGCAGGGAATAGCCAGAGGCGAACCAGTGCAGGGATAGTTAGACAAACATTCATCTTCTCTGATGCGTTAAAGTAAACTCTGTGAAGACTGAGACTATTACTGATGAGAAAAGGTCAGAGTATTTACCCTGTGGGAGCCGAACACCTTACAGATAAAACCAGATTTCATTAGTAAAATAATTAGTTAACCTGGAGACAATGGCCAAAATAAATCTTCTAAAAACAAACAGTTTATTTGAAGGGCTGTGCATAAGACTGACATAACAGCTGCCATGAAGGAGTCTTTATGTTAATGATGCCATGACGTGTCATTCAGTAAATAATTACATTTTTAATGCAAATTGCTTTAAAAGTCAACTTTGCAATTAATCAGGCCGTTAACAAAACTGAATACTGAGGAAGTCATTCAGACATTTAATTCAGATGAATTGGATAAGTTAGTTAAACAGAATGGGATAGTAACTAGTTAATTATTTATGTGACTAACTTCTCTTAAAATTACTTTTAGGAGTATTTTTACTTTTAATTGATTAATTGTGTCATGATGTATCTGTACTCTTGAGTACATTTCTGGATTTTCTACCCACCTAATGAAAAACAAACATGTTTTAACGATAAATTCACCAGAAACGTTCGTGTTTTTAACGTTTACCCAACGCCATCCACGTTTCTCTAATCGTAGAAGTTTGATTTAATCATTTATCTTCCTGGGATTCGGTTCACATCTTCAGCCGTCTCTAAATTTTCCTGTAAATAGAAAAAAATAAACATGAACAGGAGAAGTTGGAGGATCTCTGCAATATCCAGTCCACTTTGCTTTTGCTGCTTTTTCTCCTGTAATTATGGTAATTCCTTTTCTCTGATTTTCTAGAGTCATTGACCTTTGACCTCTTTAACACCACAATGAGGCTGTCACTTGGCCACTAATGTTTAAACGCATGTTAGCTTCTGCAGTCTGGTATTTTTAGATGCAGGAGAGTTGCTGACCTTTTTTAAATTGCTCTCAAACATAAGAGTTTGCCCTTAAGATGGCCGCCTTCATGGGCAAAATACCTCGGCAGATCACTTTTATCTTTGAGTTTCCAACCAAACAGAACCGAAGGGGGTCCTCTCCCTCGCTCTCTGCATTTGTGATGTTATAGGAGCTTTAAACTTTTGATTCTCAGCCACGATGTGAGCTGCTTTTCAGGGGCTAAGTGTCTGTTTCCGTTGTGTTCCAGCTTGTGGAGATGAAAATGGGCCAGTTTGTCTGGATTTCCACAGTCTGGGGAATATGATGCTGAACAGAAGAGTCAACAGGAAGTAAAGTCTTCACACAGGAAGTTTAAACATGACTTTGCATTTTTGTTTAATGCTATTTTTTTATTGATGGCATTCGAATCTTACAGAAAGAACAGCTGTTTCTTTGTTTCAATTATCGAAGCTGACAGAATCGCATGCGGCGTTCCCCAAGGTTCAATGTTGGGACCTCTCTTTCTTAATATCTATACGCTCCCATTAGCTCAGGTTACAACAGGGAATATGATTGGTTTCCATAGCAATGTGGGTCATGATGTCACCAGGTGACCTTTGAGCCCATCCAATCGCTGAACAGATGTGTGCATGTGCCAAAACTTTCTCCAGCTGAACAGAAACTGAAGTTATTAAAGAGGAACGGTCTAGAGCAGGGGAGGGCAACTCCAGGCCTGGAGGGCCGGAATCCTGCGTGTTTTAGATGTGTCTCCACTTCAACACACCTGAGTCAAATAATGAGGTCGTTAGCAGGACTCTGGAGAACCTGACTGCACTGAGGAGGAGATTCAGCTGTTGGATTCAAGTGTGTTGGACCAGGGAGGCATCTAAGAGCTGCAGGACACCGGCCCTCCAGGACCAGGATTACCCACCCCTGATCTAGAGCTATAGATCTAGAGTCAATACACAGCTTCAGTTGTTTCAGCTGGAAACCAGACATCAGGCTGACCTCTGACCTCACCCTTTGGTTCCACAGTGGTTCCTTCTAGCAGCTGCAGAACATTTCAGGTCCAGAGGACTAAAGTCTCTGACCAGAGAAACTTTGATTCCTGCAGCAGGTCAGAGAGACAAACCAGAAGCTGCAGCTGGAGACCTGACTAGAACCAGGAGGATAGAGACACCACCTGGTTCTACACCAGCTGGTTCTACACCACCTGGTTCTACACCACCAGGTTCTTCAGTCCTTCACTGAGAGACTTTAAACTGCTGGTAGTTTCTAAATCACTGAATTAAAGATGAAAGATCTGCTGGTGTTGGATAAACCTTCCAGACCTTCCAGACCTTCCAAACCTTCCAGACCTTCCAAACCTTCCAAACCTTCCAGATCTCTCAAACATGGAGAAGCAGCAGCATTCAGCTTCTATGCACCATAAATCTGGAACAAACTCCCAGAAAACTGAAAAACAGTCGAAACACTGAGTTCATTTAAATCTAGACTAAAACCTGCCTGGTTAGAGCTGATTTAGATTTATAATAAATGAAACATTGGCCAACATTTTGATGTGTAATGACTGCAAAATCTAATATTTAAATTTTAGATTTTTGTGTTTTTATAAAGCGCTTTGCTGAAATGTGATATATATTTTTTAGCAGTTTAGATGCATTTAATGCTCAAACTCTCCAAGGTGGGAAAGGGACAAAATGTTAAATTAAGGTACATTAAAAGAAAAGACACAATTTCAAATCTCAGCTTCAGACTTTAAAATTCAAAAGTCTCAGTTTTATAGAAAAATAGTTGCAAGGCTTGGTAAAGAGTAGGCGGTGCTTTGGGAGGTTTCCAGTTCAGTTGGAGACGGAGTGACAGCACAAAGCTTTAAGGATGCTTCTGGCAAATTAAAGTGCCAAATAGAGACGTGTTTATTACAAAAACTTTAATTGAGTCTGTTTTAGCGCTTTGTAAAATTGAGACTTTGGGCAAACAGCCATTTGGAATAAATGCCAAGCAAAAAATATTAGTACACAGATAATAAAACTACAATATGAGAGTTAGATTTGAGGTCATGAAGTTTAATAGTTGCAGCTTCTTGATTGTTTTTAATGCACAACAGAATTAAACACATAATTATCACTGAAGTATTTATGAAATGTGGAATAATGAGTCCAAATGTGTGGGATCATTTCCAGTATCTCCAGGTAAATTATCACGTCTGTCAAAAAAGAAGAAAAGCATTCAGTTTCAAAAAAAGTTGTTCATTTTTAGGGCATCTGGAAAGCAGCATGATAAAGTCAAATAACAAATAAACTTGTGCAATCCTCTTATTTAGTCTCTTGTTTGGCCAAGCTTGACAAAAGGAAACTCTACTGACCATGTTGGGCCTTTTATTAATCCACTGTGACATTTAGAGGAACAGGATTTTACTGAAAGCTGGATTACGTTTCTATTCTTCAGACGCCGTGTAGTCCGACTTCCTCTCACTGTGGCTCCTTCTGTCTTTATTTTAGAGAAATCCTCCCTGGACTAAGCGGCGCTCTCTGGGAAAGAGCATTAACATTTATATAGGAACATGAGGCCGTTGTTTGACGTGCGATAAATTGGGTATTTTCCCAAATCTGACTGGAACAAGAAAACATTGTCCACTGGCAGACAGTAGGGATGCGTCAAGCCTGGGATGAATGAACACAATTGTCTTTATTAGTTTGTATTTCAGGATTTATTGTTGGGTTTGAATAGCAGCTGTTTGGCGGGCGGGAACGCGTGGGGTGGGAATACGTCAGGCCTGCTTAGGAGGCTCAAAGTCGATGGCAGCGGCAATTTGAAAGTCGCACACATGATAAATACATTGTGAGAAGAATGTGAACGGGAACAAACACAAAATCCCAGGGCGGGGACGATGCAATAAATCATATGAATAAATCCGCCAGCTGACCGCCAGGGAGCACTAATAAACTGAACCCGACACGGCCTCTCCCTCGCTTCTTTCCCTTTTCCACTCGCTCGCTCACTTGTCATTTTTCTCCTTCTCCTCCGTTTCTGTTTTTGTCTTTGTCCCCCTGCTCAACTCTGCACACACACACACACACACACACACACGCGCTGTGAACTTGCCTGGCCCTGTTATGAATTAATCAGTGCTGGGGGAGCTCTGTATTTGAACATCAGCCCTGAAAAGTTGGCTGGAGTTTGTTGCGTAGGTGAGTAAATGTGTGTGAAACTACAATGGCTGCATTTCCTGTGCGGTTTTGGAAAAGAGGTCAATAAGAAAATCAGAAAAATTGATTACATTTATAGTTGATGTTTTGTTTTTTTTTATTCTTGAACCTTTTGAGAGCCTAAAGCAGAAGCTGAACTGAGAAACTCTCACCCTCTGCATGAGTTAAAGCCGTGAGGGTTGTGTGGAGATACTGAAGCGCTCATCTTGATATTTCATGAAAATGTAGTAAAACTCAGGTTATGGTTTCTGATGTAAGGCTAAAGATTGGTGTGACTATATAATCATCAAAGTTTAGTTTCGTGGCTTTTATTCACGTCTTAAAGAAACATTGCTTTCTGAATTTCAAGTATTGCATCTGCAAATTAGTCACATTTATTGATGGCGTTCAGTATTTATTCTGACTAATGGTAATGGCTTTTTCGTTGCTGCTGCTTTAGGTTGATTGCACTTAAATTAGTTAGCATAAGTGCCTCAATTGGATTTGGATCAAATGCTTTTCATTGCTTTTTTTTAAAAATAGAAAATAACAGACACACACCACAGAATCCCTCCCACTGCTCTTTTACCAAACCTTAATGCATCTTTTACTTCTAAAACAACCAAGTCTCAGGTTTGTGCATTTAAAATACATCCAATATTTGACCATTACCCAAATTTATCTGCTGAAATGCGTTGAAGATAAGATAGAAATGGCTCCTAGGTATCTAGACTTTTTTAATGATCCAGTGATGACGACTTCAACCAGCAGTTCAAACTTTCACAATCATCTCTGAGCAATATTTTGATAATATTCAGATCTGGAGCGCATTAAGAAGCTATGGATCAGTGTTTCTTAAATGTTTTCATTTACCCCGTTAAATAAACTCTAAAGGACCCCTAAACTTAAAATGCCCCGGCAACGACACATCTTAATATACACAGCCTGAAATTTAAACATTAGTCTCTTATTTTATGATCTTTATTCCTCCTAATGTGAAAGGTGGCGCTGTTTTGTAAATGTGACCCAAGAATACGTCGACTTGGGGCGTTTAGAGTTATTTACAAATGGATTCTAAGCTTTCCAATAATGGAAAACACATGGAAATAATCACATTTCTTAACTACAAGTGTACTAGTTGTGTGCATTAGTAATGTTTACGGCTGTATGTAATTTAGAAATGATAAAAGAAAAATAGACTTGAGTTGCTTTGGTGAAAACAAACATTTTCTCTCAGCCCGGTAGAGACCAACATAAATAATTTTATTTTAGGTGTTAAGATGCAGTTGGTCAGCAGGGGGCGCAGCGCTGCTCCTGCGTCATCATATCACATTCAGCACAGACCTGCGTCTGCCTGCCTGCAACGTGATACGTAAAAGTTCTGCAACTCGCCACCTTTATCTTCAGGCTTTATTTTTAGTGACCCAGTTTTAAGCCACTTATCTGTTATCATTTTCAAACACAATCATTTGGTAAGCTAGTTGTAGCGTCGCAGTTGTCTTTTATAAGTCACGGCAAGTAAACTGTCTACATGCAGTAACCGGTGGACCACTAGGGGGCGCCCGTGGATCACTAGGGGGCGCCCGTGGACCACCAGTGGTCCGGGGACCACGGGTTGAGAAAGACTTACTTTTGCCCATGTGAGGAGACTTTGTGTTCTTTAAAATGCCCTTCCTATGCGTTTTTCATTTCAGTATGTCAGCATAGGTAGAACATTGAAAGATATAAAACTGTGACAGCAGCTGGTTTCTGAACTGCATTACCTTTTAAAATCGATTTTAGCTTTTTCTCCAAAAAGAGAAGAGGAACTAAAGATGAAAGATCTTTCTCTCCTGCTACCAATAAGGGTAGAGGAACCCCCAGTGAGAGAATGGATGAAGCATATGAATGCTTTTTCACTCACTACATGATCATTTTGGCAGCGGTTATCTCTCGCTTACCTCCTTCCTCTCCTGCTCTGACCTCGCTGCACCTGGAAGGTGTATCAGCTTCTGTATCTGATCTTCCTTCTCGCCAGGGTTCCTTTTGTCAGTGGCTGTTCTTGCCCACAGTATCGAACCGAAATCCAGGCAGGTGAGGCTGATTCATCAGATAAGCTATCAGACGCCTGCATCACATAGAGAAACCATCAAGTCATGAAATATGTGTCTGGCTGTGAGTCGGGATGATGGTTCTGAGAAAACATCAGAAACAGCAGCTCTGGGCTTTAGCATATGAAAGAGGACGCATTTCTGCACAAACTGGATGTGAAATAATGCCGCTTTTTTCATACTTTCCACAAATATATAAAAATCAAAAAAGGATAAACACAAGAAGATCCAAATGAACATTTATTTTTAAACTGAGAATCTTGTTGCTAGGCCTATTTTAACCCTCTTAAGCAAAAAAAAAAAACTGTTTAAAATCAAATCTTACTAACATTGTTGATGGTATTTCTTATAATATTATTTTTCATGCAGGTTTACAGATATATGACATATCTTGCTCTTAACCAGGTTGTGTAAAATGGCCTCTTTTTTAAAGCTTTTTATCATGTTAGAATGTCAAAGCTGCAGTTTTGTTTTTGATGAGTTTATAACAATCTTTTCTGCTTTAGCTCTGCTTGTTGATGTATTATTTACATCAACAATCAGCTGAATTTACCTCATTAACGTTAAACAATGCTTATTTTGTCTTTCATGTTTGCTGTTCACCAGGAGAAAAATGAACCACAGAAATGCAGTTATTCACTTTATTAAACTATGAAAATAGTTTTTATTGAAAATGGGAAGATAATCTTTCAGCAGCAGCTTTATGAATGCATGAGGAACAGCTGTGAAAGGGTTAATGTGGCTTTGAGGAAGGCGTTTTCTGCAGCAGCCATTTTTAACTCGTTCGAGGAGGAAAATGAAGCCACAGAGTCGCCATATCAGCAACTTTTAGGTGTTTAGTAGTCAGAATGGTTGAATATTTTTAAACGCTGGCCAGCTTTGACCAAATGGGAGCAATTAAAACTAAAATAAACGGATTTTGTTCATCAGCATTTCTCTGCCTGTACATCAATTAACCTATGAGACGTTTCCAAAGTCATCATATCATTTATATTTTCTCTGAATCTTCCCCAAGTTTCACAACTTTTGGTTGCAGTTTTAGCTCTTTGAAGTAGTTTTACTGAAAACTGAAAGAGCCCAGATGTGTCATCTGATTGTTTAAAGATCATTTGTTTGGAAACTTAGGATTTTGAATACTTTAATAAATCTGACCGATTCACTCTCGCATTACAAGAAATATCCTTTATATATGAAGAGAAATTTACTGTAAATCATTATTATGGCATTTAACAAGCATAAACAATCAGAGAAGTCTTTTTATTCTAGTAAGTAAACGTCTGGTGTCACTGTATTGTTAATACATTTGTTTTTTTTAACTGGCATTGTAAATCTGTTTTAGGAAGCATCAGCATTTGCTGTAATTCTGACCTAAAACACCATTTGGATGTATTTGGAGCCAAAATCCAGCATCCTTTGGTGTGAATAAGTGTTTTCAGATAAACTGATGCTTCCACAGATTTGGCTAAATCAAGTCGTTATCTTCTAAACCGCAAAACGTCCCATGTGTTCTTTAGGATTATGTTTCATCGCTGATCAATGGCAGAGGCAGAGCATTTTTGGCATTATCAGTGTCGCAATCCCTAATGCCGTTGCTGAGGATTACTGTTCCTTGTAATCTTAGCTTAGTCGTTTTTAGAAGGATCACTGAGCCAAAAGTGTATTTGCCATAATTTAGTAATCTGTTTTTAGTCCTGGTATTTGCAGGAATACGTACCATACCATTTCCCATCTCCTGCTTTTCCGCCTGCTTCTTGTCCTTGTGAAAATGTTGAAAGTTGGCCCGGCAGGCCTTTAGGAATGAGAAAAATAAGGCATAATTCAGGAGAAAGCCTCACGGCTACAGGATCACATTTCTTCTTCTGCTTTCCCCCACCCCGCTTTGTTTCAATAATTCGACTTCATGTGAATATAACTCAGGGCAGATTGGCCACAAAAACACCCAAATAAGACAAACAGCAAGTTAGAAAAAATGATGGCAAGTAGAAAAAGAAAGAGAAAAACGTCTCAAGAAAGCGAGATGGAAAGAAAAAAAAATGTTTGATTGAATGAGGTTTAGCCTGACTGTTGGACCAAAAACAGTTTCATCCCTTTTCCTGCCTGTAATATTTTCCTTGAAGCCTTCTCATGATTAATGAAAACCCGCTGAGGACGGGCGGTCTTCCACTTTCTCTGCTGAACTGCAGGGTCTTTTCCAGGTCAACAGAAAAGAATTAAATGGAAATGGACCGCCATGTTGTCTTCGGTCTTCAATAGAAGGTGGAAAGAAAAATCCAAAACTGATGAATAATTTTTTTTTGTAATATCCATTTCATGTATTACAAAAGTCTTGTACCTTGTAATAGTTGATGTTAAATTCCAAGCTGTAATCTTAGAGATTGGTTGTTTATTTGCTCTGAGAAGCTAAAAGGTAGTAAATCAGCAGGGGAGCTTCGGTTGTTAGCCCGTGCTAACGCCCGTCTGTTGTTTGGGCTCTCTGTGTGAGCCGGTCCCAATGTGTCAGGATTTAAATAGTGATGCTAGTTTTAGTCTGCCTGTGCATTTAAATCAACACATTTTTGCAACATAACTCACCTTTTTTGGATAAAAAATAAGGAAACTGATTTAAGAAGTCCAACTTGATATGAATGTTTCAAATTTGCAGAAAATCTTAATAAAGAATTCGTCTTGTTTCTAGTGCATATGTCTTATTGCAGTTGAAATAAGACAAGTTTTGTCTCATATATACATATATGAGCTTGTTTTAAGTAAATAATTCCTTTATATTGATGAGACGGTTCTAGTTCTCTTGGCAGATTATTTCACTTGTAACATGGGAAAAATGTCTTGTAATAAGTGAAATAATCTGCCAATGGTATTGGAATCGGGTTGCCAGGTAACGGGCCGGGCTAGGCTGGGGTTGCCAGGTAACGGGCCGGGCTAGGCTGGGGTTGCTAGGTAATGGGGTGGGCTAGGCTGCGGTTGCTAGGTAACGGGCCGGGCTAGGCTGGGGTTGCCAGGTAACGGGCCGGGCTAGGCTGGGGTTGCTAGGTAATGGGGTGGGCTAGGCTGCGGTTGCTAGGTAACGGGCCGGGCTGGGCTGGGGTTGCCAGGTAACGGGGTGGGTTAGGCTGCGGTTGCTAGGTAACGGGGTGGGCTAGGCTGGGGTTGCCAGGTAACGGTACAGTTCTCTTTGTGAAAATCTGCAAACTGTTTATCTTTGTAAACTTCAAAATAACTGGTTTCAAATATAGTATCTTGGTATTGTTGGCCAAATGTAAGAATTTAAGAAACTAAATCATAAACTGTAATCCATAACCGATATATTTAATCTGAATTATGAGCTTGCCTTTTATAGAACAAAATATAAAATTTCTTTCCCATTTTTCCAACATTATGCATACAGTATTCGGTGCAGATCCTCCCACTGGTTTCAGATCATGCAAGTTGAACGACTAAAAGCTTCTCCGCAGTGACATTTACTTCACGAGTGATTTATGGCGCTTCCTGCTGTCATCTCCTGATGCGTTTGTTGGAATCAATAAAACACTAAATGACTGACGACGGACATTTTTATGCCGTGTAGTGAACCGTTGGAACTGTTGCATGTTTTTTCTTCTATCAGAGGTGTTGCCCCATCGGCGGCTCTTGTCCAGACCTCATTATCTGTCCTGATGTGACATTTCCTCTTTAAAGGCCACAGATAGATCTTGGTTTTGTAGACTTGGTTCAGAAAGTAATGAGCCTTGCTGTACTAGAAAAAGAAAATTCTGTGGTTTAGTGTTGCTAAATACTGGTTTTATCATATCAAACAGCAGCATAACTTAACATTTCCCAAGGGTGGAGGTGAAAATATTCCTCTTACGTTCTCATTTAATACCTGTGGTGAAAAACTGTTTTCTTTTAATCTTCCCCAAGTTTTATAAAATCTTGCATAATCTGGCTACAGTAAGCAGATTAAAAATAAATGCTTCAACCAAAGCATTTATTTTCAGTAAGAAAACATTTGTAAGTCAAATTAGCATAATGTCCTAGAATACATGTGTCAAACTCAAATCTGACATTTAATCCAAATTACATCCAGTTTTTAACTCACACAAAATTCACAGATATTCACATTTTTTCTGACTTTACTGCAAATTTTTCTCAAAATTGGCCAAAAACACTGTTACGGCTGCTTCAGATTTACTTGATGTCAAGTTATAATCTGTCATCAATATGGCGATTGATAAAAAGTCGCTTGTAATATCATACATTAGCACAAATACCATAAAAGTTCCTTTAAAATATTTCTAAATTGGTGTCACAAAATCTGTGATTTTGATTGCAAAGAAATACAAAAACAATCAAAAAATCCTGGATCAGTGTGAAAACATGTTAAATATTTAAATTTAAGAAACACGTTTTGAATTCAGAAACTTGTAGCTATTTCATGATATTTGAACAATTTAATGGGTTTTATCAATACATCCTGGCCCTTTAAGAACATTCAGAGTTTTATAACCGAATTTAATAGTTTTCCACCCACTAATTTAAGCCAGGAAGTCAGACATTTATGTTGGATGTAAAAACAATACAGTAAAGATACTGTAGGCTGTTTAGTTTTTATACATTTTAATAAAATATTGACACATGGACGTTGCCATGTTTACGCTGCAATGCATTCTGGGTAAACAAAATATGCTTGGTCCAATTGTGTTGGCTTTGTTTTGCCAAAACAGCCTTTCCAATTTAAACCGGAGCATAGGGAATGTAGAAATCGTTTTTCCCATGTGGGAAATGACCCAGATTCATTTAATATATATATTTTTTAATTACTGCTATCTGTGACACGGTGTGTAAATTTACATCAGTCAAATGCAATATGATCAGCAACAACTCAGGTAAAGTTGGTGTTTATTCATCAACCCAACATGCAGGAGAAAAAATGACGACCAGGTGAAAAACATAACAAAAGTTATACATTTTTTAAAATAGTTTTAACATATTCATTTTTTTAGTTAAAAGGAAAATTACAAAACATTTAAGCCAATCATGGATCCCTTTAAGATTTACATGTCAACATGTTACCAGATCGAAAAAAGGGTGTTTCACACTGCAAAACATTATTTGTGCAGCTACCATTTTAAAGCTTTTAAAATATAAAAGGACAACAAACATTGAACAAACTGCTGAATTATTATTATTTTTTTCTTTTTATTTAATTTGGGAATAGAAACTTTTTATTGCAGTTACAATAACGAACAGCTCTGGAGGGGCGCATGTATTCTGATTTATTAATGCTGGAGACGAGCCGTTACTCAGGTCTACTGTGTAGATAATACTTCCCAAAGTAAATGCAAACATTTAAATGCAAAACACAAACCTTTTGTGAGATTGAACTATAAACGGCCAAATGATCCTTTTGTCATAAAACATTAATTTCCCAGAGCTCTGCTGAAACACATTCTTTAATGAGATAAGACCAAGAACAATGGAATAAGATAGGTTCATGTGTGCAGCACTTTGTAGGAATAAAAATGTAAATGTGACAAAACACAAACAAAAAACTTTGCAGGAATTAACTTGAGTCATGTTTTTACAGCTCAGATTTACAGCAGCGATCTAGTTGGAATACTGATCATGTTGAAACGCTTTTAGCCTTCATTAAGTTTTTTGTGTTTGTTGCCACGGTAACCACCTGATCTACACATGAAGTCTGCAGCGAAGCCTAAAGCAAAGCCAAGATCTATACCATTCATCATTTATTGTGATTACATTTTCTATCATAAGAATTTAGAATTTAATCGCAATAAATTCCAATTAATGTTTAAAATCCCCCAAAACAGTCCGTATTGTCGAGATGTTAGTTTTACTGTTTTCTCCACTGATTTCTTTTTAATTTAGAGCATCAAGAAATAAAGATTAAACAGTTGGTGTGTGCATTTAGTGACATTAATTGCACTCCTTTCAGTCACAGACGCCTAAAGTTATCTACAAAAATGATACCATTACTTTTATCACAAAATATCATGAGTCCATATCGCCCAACTAAACCTACAATAAACTCAACTACACTTCACTGATAACTGTTTTTATATTTCTGCAGAACTTGAAGAGCTTTGCAAACTTTCCTAAACTCTAGATGCAACATCTGTCACACCAAACTCTTCCAGAGTTGGCTTATTTTTCTTTAAATATATATATAATCGGCCTTTAAAACAGCCCTCTTACAAATGTCTTTTTAAACGCATGATGTCTATAGTGAAGCCAAACTCTTTCTCTTTGCTTTCCTCTGTTGCAAATCTGACAAAGTCAATAGTTTACAGCAAAGCTTAAGAGTTGAAATGAAGCATAGTGCAATATGCTGTAAGTTTTCCTGCCAGACAGATTTGCCTAAGCAGCAGTGAGCTCAATGACCCGATTCCCTATCAACAAAAAAGGGAGAAAACATGAAATATGTCAGTTTTCTTGCTTTTTGCTCTGCTAGGGTGAGGCAGATCTGAATGCAAGTGGGAGGCAGACACCTCCACATTTCCCTCTTTCTGCCTCCGGTGGGAATCTGAGTCATGCCGTCTATGCAGCTTATGGTGGTGTGACATGTTTTCCAAATTGTATATGTCATGTCAAATTGTCTGTATCTTAAAAACCCAAAGTCACTAAACATTTAGCTGCTGCTCTTCCATGATTATCTTTGACTCGCCCCATGCTGCGGATTCAGAGCCTGGAGCCTGAGACTTAGTGGAAATGTTCGACTCACAGCAGGGAAATCGCTTTAAATGTTAAATTACATTTTACATACTTGTCTAGAATGTAAACACAACATTTTTAATAATTAAACATACTGGATTTAATTTTGCATACCTATATTGCTGTATAAATTGCAGTTTTTAATTTCTAGAATCCATGAATGCAATGTAAATCGTTGTCTCTGAGCCGAGACGGATTTATGCTCTGAACATTTCCTTACATTAAATCACACACAGCTGTGGCATCGCCATGCATTAAAAACAACATATCTGTAAGACAAACATCTGATTTTTGGGGGTTTTATTTATTTTGCTGTGCTAAAATAAATCACAAACTTAAAATACACCTACCAAATAATTTTCTGTACAATTGAGCAACATAATGAAGGATATCAGACTGTTGGTACAAGACAGATTAAAATGGTGAACATCAAATTTTATTTTAAGAGGACATAAACAAGCAAAAATTGTTTAGTTATTCTGTTAGACTCTTGAAAATGGGAAAGAAAGAGGAAAAGAAACAACCAAAAAACTCTCTAAAGATAATTGAAAATGTCAAAAAGAACTGGGATTTCAAATTATTTTTCCTCTATTTTATTTTATTTTTTACAGTCCATCCATTTTATTGTTTAAACTGTGGCTCCCCATCTCCGATGAGGCATCTTTTATTTCTTTGCATTGCTTTTTGCGAAGTCTCTTGAGTTTTTTGGGTTTGAATTCCCTTGTGCATTAAGAGAAGTCAAAAAATCGTGGGAAAGGTTCCTTATTTTTTCTGAGCCAGTCCTTGAGAGTTGATGTTCTGCAACTTTTAGAGTTTTCTCTGGTCCAAGTTAGAGAATCAAATGAGTGCATACATTCCTCCTGATGAGATTCAGCGCTACAGAGTCCTGATAATGACCTGAATATTTGACTGAGGCTTGTTTGAAGCAGATGCATCTAAAAGTTGCAGGACATCGTCCCCCAAGTAACTCTAGATGTGAAGTTTACACAGAAGCAAAATTGGCTCTGTGGATCAAAACCGAAACCAAGGACTGAATATACAAAGTATTCATGAAGGGCCTGCCTCAAGCATCTGTGTGGGTGTCCCGCTTTCTTTCTCCATTTTTTGGAGTTTTCATAGCTGGTAATGAAGCAGTGAAAGCTGGACACCATGTCGGGTGGGAGAAATATTAGATATGTAATGAAAATAAGAGATATCCGGGGGGAGATGACAAAGGTTGACGTTTAATTGGCTTTTCTTGATTGAAAATGATGAAGAGATTTTCAAATGCAGGGAAGTGCATTTGAAAATGAAGTGTAGAGTAAAGCCGGCCCACAGAGCAAAAAGCAGATTATAAGTGGTTTAAATTTATTTATCTGCGTTATTTTCCTGTTTGCTGTGGCCGCTGTAATTTTTAAACCTGCAATACAAAGAAACCGGACTAATTCCCTCGTTTGTTTGTAGTCATGCGGTAGTCATGACAACCATCAAACAGGATGAAATATTTCATTAAGTATAGGAGCCATGGTTTAAGTTTTTACAAACTAAATGTAATTATGTAAAATGACCAGTTCTCAAAGAAGTGGAACAGGGCAGTTCACATTAATAATTAATTTAAAATGAACACATAAATATGTGTGTGTTTGTGTTTAAATCTAGTAAAGATATGATTTTGCCACATGTTAACCTAATGAAATGTTTGTTTTGTGTGAAAACAATAAAATTAGGTGAATTAGCCCACCGATACCTCTCTTGGCCATAAGGGGGCAGTAATCCAACAATAAAACTGCACTAAAAGAAAAACCAGTTTAAACCGGATTAGTCTGGATGTTCATCCGCAGACTACAGTCATGAGCCTGACAGTTTTCTCAGTTTTATTAGGTAAGGATTATTTATTCTACCAGTTTGCTGTTGTTTATTGATAATGTATTTAAAAATATGCCTCAAACTAAACAGGCAGCCTGTTAAAAATGAAATCAGTGGAGGTTGACTAGGTTTACGTGTTGAATGTGCCTCTCTTTTTTTAATTTTTATTTAACTCGGTGCCCATCTTTCTTTTAAAATGTTCTACCTGGACGTTACTTTTGCGGGAGGGTTTTCCTGTATCGGAATTTATATTATCTCTCTATCAAGGCTATTTTTCGTTTAATTTAAAAGATGAATGTGTTTAGTCCTCTCTTGCATCCTGACAGAAACCAAACTGTTTATAGATTTATATCCAGAGAAGACATATTTTGCATACCAGAACATCAGTCATATTTTATAAAAATGTAAGAAATCAGGATGCTACGACTATTTTTGTGACGGATTCCTGCTCATCCTGGACCGCCTGGTTTTGTGGTCGCAAACGACTAATGGGCGAAACCAAACTAGTAATTTATATCAATGGAGAAATCCTCCAACCGCTAAAATCCTTCGCCACCATTCTAGCTTATATGAAGAAAAAGGAAGTTTTGCTTCTGAAGAGGTTTTTGTCATTTCCTTCAGTTATTCTTGATGCAGCGCCCCCACAGGCGAGGAGGGGAACAGGTTTCCCAATTGGGCGAAAAAACGAACCGCAGCAGCTGAAAATGTAACAAATGTCCGAGTCTACCGAACAGTCAGGTATGAAAACATCCTTATATATTTCAACCAACAGCTCTACTGAGACAAATACATAAAATCACACAGACTGGAGCTTTTTCTTCACCTCAAAGCTTAAATTGAATGGAGGAAGGAGCTTTATGCTCGTCAAAACCTCAAGAGAACTGCAACTTTGGTTTGATGTCTAAAAATACACAGCAGAAATTGCTAGTGTTGCAGCAATGTACCAATTAAGGATGAGGTTATGAGGTAAGCCAATGACAACAATACGGAGCACGGCTTTTTCAACCCACCAACGCTTTACACGAAGGGGAGGAGGAACTGTAAAAACAGCTTCCTCTATTCAAGACATAAATCACATGATGGTGTGTGATTCACCTGCGGTGTAATAGTTACTGTTCAGGGTGGTTGTAATTAGAAGCCTTTGTGTTTGTAGTACAAGCAGTCCTCAGCTTCTAATTATTAAATTCGTCAAACATTAATTTCATTTCAGCTCTTGTCAGGTGGGAGTAACATGCTAATCAACAATCTCTTCATATTTCTGAGTATACCTGTAAATGTCAAACAGCAGCTGCTCCTAGTTTTGAATGGGAATAATTTCCTTTGACTTGTATTATTAAGTGGATGTGTGAATTACAAGGTGGAGGCTCAGCATGTGGAGTAGTTTTCAGTTAATTAGATTAATGGTTTAGATTGAGGGGTTTTATGAAAAGTCTCTTTTTGTGGAAAGTAAAGCTGGAACACTAATTTATACAATACATTTGATGGCAACAGAAAAGGTGGGAGAAACATCCAGACTTTATAAAGTAAAACTATAAATAAAAAGGATAATTTTTTTATTAAAATCTGTCTGGCATTAAAAAGTCATAAATAAGTATAATTAACAAAATTATTTAAAAGCGAAAAAACATCAAAGTGCCATAAAACAAAGAAAAATGTTTTTTTGAAACAGAATCCTTGAATCCAAACGTTTTGATATTTCACTGAACCCTCAGTTATGTTAGCTTTGCTGCTACTTCAACTTTCTATTTGAATTTCTGTTTGTAGCAGACGACTCTTTATGACTGAACTTTCATTTAGAAAAGGAATGAACTGTTTCTGAATCTCATGTTTATCAGGTTTATTACCCTGTTAGTGCAACTTGAGAGGAAGCTGTGAGGATCCCTCTTCACTGCAAAGACACAAAAATAACTGTGTTTTTGCAATTATTTCAAAACTTGTGTTTATTGCACAAGCTCCTACTTGGCTTTGTGTTATTTCAGGTGCACTAAGACATTTTCACTAAAAATTAGACCAGATCTACTTGGTAATATTTTGTTTTTGCAGCGAGATAAACCACCTAGTGAGCATAAATCCCTCTGTTATCATTTCCCTCTGCTTTCCTTTCAGAAATATAGCTGTGAACTGTCTAATTGTGCTCGTTTCTCAGCTCTGTAGAGGCATGTCTGCGTGACAAAGAAAAGTGTAATTGTGTTTGAGGGTGAGGGCTGTGAGTGTGACAGGATGTGCAGCTGCTCTCTTGTTCACAGCTGACTGCCTGTTTGTATTTGTGTGCCATCGCTGCTGATGAGTTATTGACTGCTGGGTTCAAAGCTGTGTAAACCGACTCTTCCTCCCTCTGGAGGGCAACCAGATCATGTGCTCTTGTAGCTACAAAGGAGTCTGGACAGCATGGATCGTCTGTTGTTCTAATCAAATTAAGGTCAAATCAGGAGAAAAAGAAAAAACAAGACCTATAATCCATACTGTCCATACAGTGACCCGTAGCGTTTATGTGACTCCAGACGCCAAATTACATCAAATTATTCAAGTTTAGAATCCAAACTCGACAAATCCCAGCATAATGCATAAATGTGCAATATCGTTTGGTTTAAGTGATGCCAACTCCCACCTGAAGGTGGCAGCATTTCCGACTTTTACTACACTGCGTCTCCACCTTATTTGATGTTGATACTGGAAGTAACAAAAGTCACATTTATTGTCATATATTAATATTGCAAAATTCCTTGAAAAAATGTCTAAATTAGCAACATGAATTCTGTGATTTTGATTGCAATAAATCCTAAAACAATGTTTTGATAACTAAATATCATTTAGTTTTAAAAATTCCAGCTGCAGAGACAGATATTATTTTTGCTGATTAATGGGTTTTATCAATACATGCCGGTACAACCGGCCCTTTGAGAACACTAGCGTCAAATTTATTTTCATTTTGGCCTCATCATAATCATTAAAGGATCAAAATCTGTTGACATTTTTAACTTCCTCTCTCCAGAACAGTAAACTGTCCTATTTGTTTTATTTTTTTACCGAGCAATAAATCAGTTTATAAGAAAATTAGTTTTTCCATGGAGATTCTAACAGGGCTAAAGGTTGACCAGCACAGTAAAGCACAGTGGATGATTGCTGCATATTGAGTTTAATAACATAATCCTAATCCAAACCACTTTTTGGCTTGATAAACATTAGTTTTTTATCAATCACCTTCTCAAACAAGTTTCATATTTTATATCTGAGAAGCTAACTCTGACTAATTTCAACTGACTCTCTTGAAAAAAATGTGGATTTTGCTTCATTTTTTTCTTGCGCATAACCAAGGAGGTTTTAGTTTAAAAGCCATTAAAATAAGTTTTGAACATGTGAATATTTGTATACATTTAAATAATATTTACCTGAATCGTGTGTGTTTTTCAGATACTCCAGAGAATGAATGCAGCTAAACTTGAGGTGAGTTCACTGACTCACGTCTGCCAGTCCTTCACAAAATGTTGCGCCCTCTAGTGGTCTGACAGGTACCGCATGTAAGCAACTGTTTAACTGTGACATCAGCTCAATGTGCGATGCTACAGCTAGCTTACCAACTTACAAAAAATAATGGATAAATGGCTTAATACCGGGTCACTCAAGAAAAACTGAAGATGTTTGTGAAAACAACTCGTTCATTAGCGATTCGATTCTTTTGAACAGCTCAGTCGGTGAGAATGGTTCTTTATTTTTGACTTTGCTAGCTTATAATGCTCTGCTGTCACGTCAACCGCTTTTATTCTTAGTTAAAGCATTTTGAACGTTTTTTTTGTAGAAAATTTCTGAGATTAATCTCAAAATTACAGATTTTTTTTTCCTAGAAAATTTTCAACTTTCTATTTTATACGCCAATGTAAAAAACCCTTTCAAATCTTAGATCTACAATAAATATATATTTTGGAAAAAAATATGGAACTTCTTTATTTGCTTGATTTTGGGTTGTTAGTTTTCAACTCCACAGTTTTGGCCCATATGACAAAAAGTTCATCCACATTGTCTTATTTATTTATTTTTATTAAAGCTTTTCCACTAAATTTGACGCAATCTTAAGGAAATTCAAATGCAGAGAATTAACCAACCAAGCGGTTTGTTTTTCAACACAGAAATTAACAGCTGGTTAACAAAATGAATAAAATCAATTGCATCTAATGAAATCTTGTGCTGTAAAAACCGTCTGACCTCCAGTGGAGCGTGTCCTCATGCTACATGCATGTGTCGCCTATCCTTTCTGTCCCATTAGAGCGTCCTTAATGGATCATGACAACATGTAATGAAGTAATTTTCTGGCAGATATGGTGTGCTGTCCTGCTGTGCTGTCAGCTTCAACACCAAACCTGATGTGTCTTATTTATAGCGGGAGCCAGATGCAGCTGCCTTCCTTTAAATAATTAACTGCTGAAGACTAAGTTAATGTGCGGACGCGCAGTTTCCTCTTTGACCCATCTGTCAAGCAGAGAGACTAATAAACTGTCAGTGGAAATAAACAGACTTAAGATAACAGCTTAACAAATTGTACGCAGCTGGCAGCGATAGTGTGCCGCTTACTCAACACACCTAACACTGCAAAAAGAGAAAACGAGTCTGTCAGTATTATTACTGTTACGTTCCAATTTGGATCCGTCACCAGGGCTGGAAAACGTGCCATCAAATATTATTAATGTAATTATAATGCTGTCATGACACAGGAAGAATACACTTTGTATCCCTGCCACTTAGCATTTGCTGTCAACGTCTTAATCAGCAGCTGCTGTTGGTACATTCTGCATTTTAACAAATTCAAGCAAGAATATTAAACTGATCCGATTCAACACGACAATAAAATTCAGTTAATCTTCATGCTCACTTTCATGCAGAGAAAATGTTTATCCAGTTGGTTGGGTTTGTCTGATATCCTTCAAAAATCAACATTATGAAATGATTATCCATTTTGTTTTTGGGGCATTTCTATAGAGATGTAAGATAATGAACCACCTCCATATTTCTTAAAAGTAAAGTTTGTGGAATGTGGTTGCTGTCAACTTTTATATTTGTCTAAATTATAAATTCAGTGCAAAAACACAAAATTTTACCAAGTACTTTTTATCAAGTTTCTAGTGCAAATATCTTAATACACTTGAAATAAGAAAAAATTAACTTAAATAACATTTCAGTAAGAAATATGAGATTGTTTTAAGACAATAATTGCTTAATATACATCAAAAGGTTCTTGTTCCTCTGGAAGATTATTTCACAAAGAGAACTGTACCGTTACCTAGCAACCCCAGCCAAGCATAGCCCGTTACCTAGCAACCCAGTTCTGTTACATTGGCAGATTACTTTACCAAAAATGGAGGAAAAAATCTTGTAAGTGAAACAAATATTTTTTTCAATATTAAGGAATTATTGATTTTATTGATTTAAAACAAGGTCATATAATTATTGTTGAAAAATTACTTGTAAGTTAATTCTGTCTTATTTCAAGTGTAATAATATATTTTCACTAGAAACTAAACCAAAAGTACCCGTTTGTTTTTTGCAGTGCATCGGCCTGTTAACATTACTGATTGGAGACGTACAAAAAAGTGTAAAAAATAAAAATGGCAGCTCAACGAAACATTTATATTGTGGCAGGTACAATGTAAATATTTCACACCCTTGCTTTTATTGTGAAAGGGAGAAGGTGAGGTGTGAAGACACCAATGGTTGTCATTCATTCGAGTTTTGGTTGGAAGACATTGAGAATAAATCAAGACTCAAATTACTTTTTCGTCTTTTTCTGCTGACTTCCACAGTACGCTGATTAAAAAAATGAAGGTATAGAAATAAATTTCCAACCAAACAAAATGTTTTGATTTACATTGGACCCCTGGTATTTGTGGGTCCAGTAGCTTAAAATCTGTAAATACTTGAGAACTCCTCTAAAACAATTAAACTGCCTGTTTAATAGCTCAAACACCAAATTTACCCTAAAATGCAGCTTTACAGGAAGTATGTCACCTCGACATCATGACATTTCAGCTGCAAACAAATTATCACTGAATATTATTTGATGAGAGAAATATTAAATTAAAGGCAACCATTATTCTTTTCATTCCTTTTCTTTAAAGTTACTACATATTTATAAAGCCACACAAAAAGATATTTTTATTCCCAGACTTTTTGTTTTTCCATAGAGCATACTTCATGTGTGTTGCAGCTTGACGGTTTTGAAAATATTTCAGTTTTTAATGAGTGGCTGCTTTTGATCGTTGCTCCTTTAAAATGATCCAACTTTAACTGCATAAATCTGAATAGAGATTTCTAAAATATGAAAACTTTTATATGTGCGAAAAATACGAAGGGCTGTTTTTAAAAAGTCTATACCTACTAATTGGTAGTAACTAGTTACATTTACTCAAGTACATTTGAGTAACTTTTGGGGAAAAAAACAACTTTTAGGAGTATTTTATCTTTACTCTTCAGTAATTTCTTGGATGGCTATTTTACTTTTGCTTGAGTAAAAGTTGAGTATAATTTTTAAGTACTCTTCCCATGTATAAATCATACTTTAAGAGTCATCAGAATGTAGTATATCCGTCTCAGTATGTGATTTTGAAAGTTAATTTTGCTAAATGACACAAACATGAACCAGTACTAACACAACTAATCGGTAGTGTTCACAGCCAAGTAGGAGAAATAAAAATCTACTGCGGTTATTTTGCTCGGTATCTTTTAAAACCCAGTCCTTAAACCTCGGAGTACTTTAGCTCGAACCGTGTCTCTCCTCATCTTCACTCGAGTGCTTTCACTCTGAGATCCAAGCTTGCTTCATGCTGAAGTGGCGCCTCCTGAAAATTGCAGATTGTGGCGATGAAATGGACCGTTGCTTTCTCTGCTGCTTCACAGTCAACAACCAAAAACTCAAATCAGGGTTGATGTTGCTTGGATTGCTTTTGTTGAACAGTTACCCACAAAACTAAATCTAAAAACCTCGATTCTCTATTTTAAATCTGGTTATTTTAATTGCTGTTGAATGTTTTTTGTCTTGTGAAGCTATGAATTATAGCAACTTCTGGAGTTTGCTTTATTTTCCTAGTTTTATTCACCTGCACAGCTTAAAAGTGACTTCCTGTTTGAAACGACTGAGGTGTTTTTGTTTTCAGCTCCACGCAGTTCAGTTCACTTCACATCTGAAATGTTCCCTCCTGTAACGCGTTAATTATATTGAAGTTAAGCTTCGATTTCCACCAAATCAATTTGTTCCCTCCTAAAATAAACCAACTGCACTGATCTAAAAAATAAAAAATCCACGTAAATGTAACTAGTTGCTGCCCAACTCGGCTGATAACAGACAGATGGGGTTTGGTAAAGGCTGCACTATTTGAGATAAATGCTTCAGTTGGCATGGAAATATGAAAAGTGGCATCGCAACATGTCATTGTTGACCAGTTGTTGTTTGTTGTGATGGTTGTTGAGGCATTTTGGTGTTAAACATATTAAATCAAGTACTTTAGAACGAGTCAACTATTTATCTGTTTAAAGTGAATTTATCTCACCTTCATAAAAATCCCAGGACAAAAAACACAAATGAACATTTTCTCATGAATATTTGCTTTCAATAGAAACTAATGTAGAAACTTGAGAAGTAGTGCATGGCCATATAAAAATTACACAAAAGTCTTTAAATGTCTTTAAAGATTTTTAGACTTTAGAGACGGCCCACTAAGGAAGCTGAAGAGTATTTTACAGAAAGTACTGCATTAAAAAGTGTTGGATTCAAACGGTAATCACTAACACATTCTTTAAATCCGCAGTGGAGTAGCTTATATTTTCTAAATTTAGGAATACTCCTTATGCAAACAGCGCGTTTTGAACTATCTGTGTGAGTGTGTTAATCTGGGAAGCCTCCTCTGTCCTGTCAGTGACACACACACACACACACACACACACACACACACACACACACACACACACACACACACACACACACACACACACACACGCAGACCTCCTGCTTTCTGGATGGCTGACTACTGAAGAGGGATAAGACTGAAGTCTTAGTTGTTCCAAATCGGTTTGGGCCGTTGCCAACTGCAAAGCACATTTCACCGTCTGCAGGAGCCTCCAGGCTCTGCAGAGTTTCACCCAGCTGAAAACTGAAAGCTGAGGACTCTTTTTCATCAAATACATTTGTTCCCTCCTAAATAAATCGACTACATTGATTTCTTTTGCTGATACCAACCAGTGAACCATTGACTGGTTACATGGAAATTACAGTTCAGGTTCTGTATATCAAGATAAATCAGAAATATATATACAGGTGCTTCTAAAAAAATTAGCATGTTGTGATAAAGTTCATCATTTTCCATAATGTAATGATAAAAATTAAACTGTCATATATTGTAGATTCATTGCACACCAACAGAAATATTTCAGGTCTTTTATTGTTTTAATACTAATGATGTTGGCAAACAGCTCATGAAAACCCAAAATCCCGTCTCAAAAAATTAGCATATCATGAAAAGGTTCTCTGAACGAGCCGTTAACCTCATCATCTGAATCAACAAAGTAACTCTAAACACCTGCAAAAGATTCATGAGGCTTTTAAAAACTCCCAGCCTGGTTCATTACTCAAAACCGCAATCATGGGTCAGACTGCTGACCTGACTGCTGTCCAGAAGGCCATCACTGACGCCCTCAAGCAAGAGGTGAGACACAGGAAGACATTTCTGGACCAATAGGCTGTTCCCAGAGTATCAAGGCTCCTCAGTGGGAAGGAAAAAGTGGCAGAAAACGCTGCACAACGAGAAGAAGAGGTGACCGGACCCTGAGGAGGATTGAGGAGAAGGGCCGATTCCAGACCTTGGGGGAAGCAGTGGACTGAGTCTGGAGTAGAAACATCCAGAGCCACCGTGCTCAGGTGTGTGCAGGAAATGGGCTACAGGTGCCGCATTCCCCAGGTCAAAGGTCAAGCCACTTTTGAACCAGAAACAGCATCAGGAGCGCCTGACCTGGGCTACAGAGAAGCAGCACTGGACTGTTGCTCAGTGGTCCAAAGTACTTTTTTCGGATGAAAGCAAATGTTGCATGTCATTCGGAAATCAAGGTGCCAGAATCTGGAGGAAGACTGGGGAGAAGGAAATGCCAGAAGTCCAGAAGTCCAGTGTCCAGTACCCACAGTCAGTGATGGTCTGGGGAGCCATGTCAGCTGCTGGTGTTGGTCCACTGTGTTTCATCAAGGGCAGGTCAATGCGGCAGCTATCAGGAGGTTTTGGAGCACCTCATGCTTCCATCTGCTGAAAAGCTTTATGGAGATGAAGATTTCATTTTTCAGCACGACCTGGTGCCAAAACCACTGGTATACTCACCATGGTGCTACTGTTGGCCTGCCAACTCTCCTGACCTGAACCCCATAGAGAATCTGTGGGATATTGTGAAGAGAAAGTTGAGAGACCAAGACCCAAAACTTTGGATGAGCTTCAGGCCATCGAAGCATCCTGGGCTCCATGACACCTCAGCAGAGCCACAGGCTGATGGCCTCCATGACGCACTGAAGGCTGCAAAATGATTCCTGACCAAGTATTGATGCAGAACTGAACATAATTATTTGAAGGTTGACTTTGTTGGTATTAAAACACTTTTCTTTTATTGGTCGGATGAAATATGCAAATATTTTGAGACGGGGATTTTGGGTTTTTATGAGCTGTATGCCAAAATCATCAGTATTAAAACAATAAAAGACCTGAAATATTTCAGTTGGTGTGCAATGAATCTAAAATATATGGCAGTTTAATTTTTATCATTACATTATGGAAAATAATGAACTTTATCTCAATATGCAAATTTTTTGAGAAGGACCTGTGTATATATATCAGAAAATGGCAGAAAACTCAATCAATCAATCAATCAACCAAGTTATGTAGCACATTTCAACAACAAGGCAGTTCGAAGTGCTTAAAAACACAAAAATACAAAGTCATAAAACACCCAGTCAATTGAAGGATTACAATGACCAGATGAAATCTCATTATCTGAGAACGTTTTATGCTAAAACGTGTTTTATAAAGTCCATAAATCTATTCTAACTTGTTATAAAGGAAGCACAATGATAGAAAGTTATTTCATTTTCTTGTTGGTTGCAGTTTGGTGTGAAACTTTATAGTTTGCATAATAAAACTTTTGTACCAACTTACCAAATTCAGGTTAAACTTTTTCAGCTGTTCCAGATCAAATTGGAGGTTTGAAACTTGTGATAAATTCAGCTAAATAATGAGACTAAATGATCATTTATTTGTACAAACGTCCAAGTCGACCATTTTCTTAAGCTTCTTGTGTCCTGAATGGGTCAGAATAATAAAGCTCTGAGCTGAACAGTAACAAGCACCTTCCCTTGTTTATATTTCTGCTCCCTTTATGGCTCCAGACGGAACCATAATGTTTATAACTCCACCTTTAATGTTTCACAAAGACGGAGCAAATGGGACTCCTTGTTGTACAGTGTAATGAATTATGCATGTATTCTAATAAACAGAGGTATCTATGCCCTTTACAGGGATCGCTCTCTCACGTACAGAATACATGAATGCATTGCTATATTTATATGTTGTATAGAATATTTTCTCTAATGGAAATTTGTTGTAAGATTAATGCTGTGGGGGATAAAAGATGTAGTTTTGTTAGCAATTACTGTTAATGGTTTTGAGCAGGAGAGTTGGGTATGTGGCCAAAAAGTAAATGGATTGTTTTTCACCAGAACCCCACGGCTGCTCCGACGTCCAATTTAATCATCTGTGCTTCTGTAAAACAGAATCAACACTAAAAAACCCACCGTTGGCCAAAAACACGATCCTGCAGGGAGAAGGATCACCCAGATCCACTCATCCAGATTCCCTTCAGCCTGTGCACAAACACAACTTCCTTCACATTCAGCTCTTACTCTCACATTTCCTCACACAGAAATGAACAAAATGCCACAAGAACAAAATTCAGATTTTCCCAGTTGAAGGATTAAACTCAACAAAAGGTTAATATCAGTGAGAATATTCTGTCGAATTTTCCTCAGATGTAAATAATCCATCATCTGGCCTTGACGTCAGAATATCTGCCTCTCCTCTCATATGTTGACTTTATGAAGCGATAAATCATCTTGTATTAGCAGCGCAGCGTTTGACGTCTGTTGTTTCAGATTCCCTGAGTGGCATCCTCACTGTCCTGAGAACAAGTTGATACTAAATCAGCTGTTATTTATGACGGTTATTAATCTGCGTGCTCGGTGAAGTGCTTTCCCTCTGCGGCTGATGTCTGTTGGTGCTCTGACTCTTATTTTATCACCTTTTCCTGCCTCCTGCCCTCTGGCTGCTGGAAAACATTTAGATCCATAACTCTGTTACATATAATTGATCCAGCCGACCGCTGAACCGTTTGCAGATTGGATTCTTCTGGAACATCATGATTGCTAATTAAAATTTGACTTTTTTACAAAATATTTTTAGCAATACTTACAAAGTCAGTGATTCCATATAAAAATAAAAAAACACTCCAACGTTGATATTCTTTGTAACCGTTGAGAAAACAGATTCTCTGGCAGAGCGTGGGAAACGTTTGACCTCGGATGAAAATAATGAAACATGAAGATTCACCGTCACAAACGCCACAAAGCAAAAACAAAATAAAAACCGACATAAAGATGGAAACCAAATCATTTATAACCGCAGCATGACTGTTCATGCTTTGGCTTCCTGCTCACAAATTTAGCAGAAGGAAAAGAAAACGGCACAAAAACTACATTAATGCATATAAAAGGGACGATGCTGAATTTAAGTCTGACACTTAATAAATAATATTAAATATTTTGTAAAAATGAAGCTGCTTATACAAATTATCACTGCTAATAGAATCAACATATAACATGTTATGTTTTTTTAACCAGGAAGTGAAGTATATGCAGTGTTTATAGTTATAAACGCTCCTTATTTATATTATCTACCAAGTAAACATGAACATGATTTCTTTATCCAACTCACTTCAGTCATTACCCTGGAAAAGGACTTTGATTAAATCAGTTGGTAATGTAACTAGTTACATTTTCTCAATTACATTTGCTTTAGTAACTTTTTATTAAAAAAGTACTTTTACTTTTAGGCTGCACAGTGGCGCAGTGGGTAGAGCTGTTGCCTTGCAGCAAGAAGGTTCTGGGTTCGATTCCCGGTCTTTCTGCATGGAGTCTCCATGTTCTCCCTGTGCATGGTGGGTTTTCTCCAGGTACTCCGGTTTCCTCCCACAGTCCAAAACCATGACTGTCAGGTTAATTGGTCTGTCTAAATTGCCCCTAGGTGTGTGTGTGAGTGTGCATGGTTGTGTGTCTCTGTGTTGCCCTGCGACAGACTGGTGACCTGTCCAGGTGACCCCGCCTCTCGCCCGGTACGTTAGCTGGAGAGGCAGCAGCTCCTGACCCACTGAGGGACAAGGTGTTAGAAAATGGATGGACTTTTACTTTTACCTGAGTAAAGTTATTAAGCATCTGTACTGTTGAGTAGAATTTCTGGATTTTCTTGCTTTCTACCAGCCTCTGGTTTTTGTCCTCCTCGTTTTCTGCTGCAGCCTCTGAAAGTTTCAGAGTGAAATGCAGAAGCTTTCATCTCTCCGTTTCCACTCAGTCTCGCTCTTTGAAACGGACCCGATCAGATACCCGATCAGATCCCTGATGAGATACCCGATCAGTTAACCGATCAGTTACCCGATCAGTTACCCGATCAGGCACAGCAGCTCAAGACGCTGCTGAGAAACGTCAGATGGAAACATCGCTTTCCATCCTGGTGAGTCACAAAAACAGGGCATTATGGGAAAAAACTTTGCTTAAATTAGCAAATCAAATCTCGCAGATTAAAATGATCCGGCCGTTAGGAAACTGATTTCAATATTCAAAACAGTAGAAATGAAAAATCAGCCATGTGGTTAAATCCTAATACATTTCAGTTTCACTTTATTTTATTCTCTTGGTTGTAATAAAAACGGCAGATTATTGAACATTACCACTGAAATAATTTTTTTAAGTGTCTGCTGTGAAACATTAGAAGGTGTTGATGTTACATACAGGAGGAAACACAAAGTTATGTTAAATATTTACCGTGAATATAAACGTTCTGCAGCTCCTTTCCAGCTGATGGCGGATCGCATGGGTCTGATGACTGATTGCTGATGACTGATCGCATGGGTCTGATGGCGGATCGCATGGGTCTGATGACTGATTGCTGATGACTGATCGTATGGGTCTGATGACTGATCGTATGGGTCTGATGGCGGATCGTATGGGTCTGATGGCGGATCACATGGGTCTGATGGCGGATCGCTGATGACGGATCGCATGGGTCTGATGACGGATCGCATGGGTCCGATGGCGGATCGCATGGGTCTGATGGCGGATCGTATGGGTCTGATGACTGATTGCTGATGACTGATCGTATGGGTCCGATGGCGGATCGCATGGGTCCGATGGCGGATCGCTGATGACGGATCGCATGGGTCCGATGGCGGATCGCATGGGTCCGATGGCGGATCACATGGGTCTGATGGCTGATTGCTGATGACGGATCGTATGGGTCTGATGACTGATTGCTGATGACTGATCGTATGGGTCCGATGGCGGATCGTATGGGTCTGATGACTGATTGCTGATGACTGATCGTATGGGTCCGATGGCGGATCGTATGGGTCCGATGGCGGATCGTATGGGTCTGATGGCGGATCGCATGGGTCTGATGGCGGATCGCTGATGACGGATCGCATGGGTCCGATGGCGGATCGCTGATGACGGATCGTATGGGTCCGATGGCGGATCGCATGGGTCCGATGGCGGATCACATGGGTCTGATGGTGGATCACATGGGTCTGATGGCGGATCGCTGATGACGGATCGCATGGGTCCGATGGCGGATCACATGGGTCTGATGGCGGATCGCTGATGACGGATCGCATGGGTCCGATGGCGGATCGCTGATGACGGATCGTATGGGTCCGATGGCGGATCGCATGGGTCCGATGGCGGATCACATGGGTCTGATGGTGGATCACATGGGTCTGATGGCGGATCGCTGATGACGGATCGCATGGGTCCGATGGCGGATCGCTGATGACGGATCGTATGGGTCCGATGGCGGATCACATGGGTCTGATGGTGGATCACATGGGTCTGATGGCGGATCGCTGATGACGGATCGCATGGGTCCGATGGCGGATCGCTGATGACGGATCGTATGGGTCCGATGGCGGATCGCATGGGTCCGATGGCGGATCACATGGGTCTGATGGTGGATCACATGGGTCTGATGGCGGATCGCTGATGACGGATCGCATGGGTCCGATGGCGGATCGCTGATGACGGATCGTATGGGTCCGATGGCGGATCGTATGGGTTCGATGGCGGATCGCATGGGTCTGATGGCGGATCTTATGGGTCTGATGACTGATTGCTGATGACTGATCGTATGGGTCCGATGGCGGATCGCCGATGGCGGACCGTATGGGTCCGATGGCGGATCGCATGGGTCTGATGGCGGATCGCATGGGTCTGATGGCGGATCGCATGGGTCTCACTGAGCTGAGGTGTCGGTAATAATGACGCCATTAGCGTTCCATCTGATGACGGTGGTGATGAAGAGTGTCAGAAATGAAGGTCTGCTCAGCAAATTATGTGCTGTACATAAATTATTAATCTCTCAGCACCGGCATGCAGAGGGCCCAGTCGTCCTTCACCAACTGGTTTGAAACCAGAGGAACAATAATTTACCAAATCTGTAAGGGAATCGAGTCTAAAAATAAGAAATTCACGTTGGGATCCAAATCAAGACTCAGTGACTGAAAACAGATTCAAATCACAGGCTGGGACACAAACACTATCATTCTGAAATCTTTAATTATTAAAGCTGACATTTTTTTTATCTTTGCAGATTTATATGAAATTTGTTTAAAAAAATCCTCTCAAAAATAAGTTGTTAAAATCACATAAGAAGCTTAACAGAAAATCTGCTGAGAAATTTCACTGCTACATTTTACCAGGAGGAGCAGAAATACTTTAACGAGTTTCACTCAAGTAAAATAAAGTATTTGATAAAAGGTTTAATCAAGTACTGAATAACTGATCAAATTATCAATCATTTATATTTATGTTTGTCCGTCTGATTATGTAATTTTATAGTTATGTGGAAATTTTGGTATTTTAAAAAATGACAAAATATTTTTTTCCAAATCCGTTTCTTTCAATAAAAACTTGCTAAACTTTAACAGGTGAGTCTGGTTAAAACAGAAGCCAAAAACTTAAAGGTGTTAATTCAAATGCAATCCATGTTTATAATATAGTTTTAACAACTTCATTGTTATAACTGCTGTTAAATGTTGACACTAAACATTGTAGCAGTCTGAAGGCAGCTCTCATGCTTTTCCAGTGTCACTAGTAATAAGTTGGTCTGTTTAAACTGCAGGCTTGTGGCTGGATGGAAACAAAATGGCTTCTTTGCTGCTGCCAGTGAAAGTGAAACCTGGTGAGAACAGATGTAGAGTTTGTGCTGCTCTCATCCCAGAACGGTTCACACGCCTGCAGATGCCCTGCCAGCAAGAACCGGATAAAAATAAACCTACTGATGCAACACAATCGGCCTATCTAAAGTAAAGAAACACATGGAAATGAACACATTTTCTCCTTTGTTTCTTTATGTTCATAGCTTCATGTTGGCTCGGCGTTTGGTGTTATTAAGGGAGGAAACATGTTTTAACCAGAATCCACCAGGCACACACACACCTGCAGTTCCTGTTAGTTTTTTAAAGACCAAAATTACAATAATACATATAACTAACAAAAAATAAGATTTTTTTTTTTCCCCAAATCAGTTTCTTTTATTAAAAAATGTCTGAAGCTGCAGGTTTGTGTCTGAGCCTGGTGAGTTTTTGGTTAAAACATGTTTTTGATTGAATGGATGGAAAATCCAGAAATTTTACACAAGTAAGAAAATAAATACTTTATAATAAAATTACTCATGTTAAAGTGTATCCTAAAAATACATTTTTCAAAAGCGTTACTCAAATACCCAACTCTGACATTAAATGATTTATAATTTCATCAGTTGCTCTCAGTACCTTTTACCAAATACTGGAGTAATTTGTTGGACGGATACTTTTGTAGTTTTACTCGAGTAAAATCGTGCTGCGTTCGTTATTTCTGGAAACTCTTCCCCGTCTGCCTGCGGTAACTTGCCTGTTTCTTCTCTTTAAAAGCTTTTGACACGTCGGCGTCTTGTGGTTTCACCACTCCAGTAATTATCCTGGTGAATGATCACCTGCAAATGCTCTGCAGACAGACTGAGATCTGCTCCAGGGAGGCGTTTCTTCAGGTTTACACCAGATGTTGAAAAGGTGTAAACGCGCTTCCTGTCAGCGCCGAACAGACGCTCCACGGTTTCCACGCGCAGGCGGAGCTTTTTTCACCTCAGGTTTTACTCTGTGAAGTGAGATCTCCACAGTCAGACGGTGTTTGGTTTTTTTTACCGCTATGGACAAAGAAATGGTTCACATGTGAACGCTGGGATTGTGGATGCAAAGTAAGACTGAGTGATGTAGCTTACAATAATTTGAGAAACTTTCCTTTTTTATTTAAATTTATTACATCTATAGGACATTTTTACTGCCTGTAAACGAAGCTTAATTTATGTTAAAGATTCATAAATCCATGTGAAACTAACACACAGTCTAACTGCTTTAGAAATTTGGCAAAATGTTCAAACTCTGGGAAATCTTCAGTTAAATCACACAGCTGCGAAGTTTAATCTGAGATTAAACTTCCACTCAGCTTAATCTGTGCTAATGTTATGATTGACTGATAGCTTTTTGAATCTCTTTAGATCAGATAGTTTATAATTATTTCATCTTTTTACTTTATAAAAACATTATTTTAATGAAAACTGTTCTTGCAGTCAGTTTTGCTTTTTGAATAAAACATCCCTGCAAAATTTGTCATTTTATTCATGCATGCAAATCAGAAATGTTTCAAAATACTTTCTTAAAGGGAGCTGCTAAAACAGTATCACAGATTAAACTTTATTTTACTGTGATTTTGCATTTAGAGCAAAATCAGTGCTGCACCTTTATCATCAAACTTTAACCATTTATATCATCTTAGTTTGACAAACCGACTCTGAACCACATGAAAATGATTTTAACAATATATTTATTTCCATTTTTTTCTTACAAAACAATTCCCTCATAAACCAGAACACACAAAATGCATAAAGAAAACTGTACAGGTTCATGTCATGTCTGAATGTGTCCTATCTGGAACAATGTTATCTACAACAGTGGTTCTATCACACCGAGCAGCGCCGCTCTGCGCGCGCTGCCCTGCGCGCCGCCGCCCTGCGCGCCGCCGCCCTGCGCGCCGCCGCCCTGCGCGCCGCGGCCCTGCGCGCCGCGGCCTGCGCGCCGCTGCTCTGCGGCCTAAAACAGGAACACTGATCCACAGAACGACAGGAGCTAGCCAGAATCGCCCGCTAACGGCTGCTAGCAGCGGTGTGTCTTACTGAAAAGTGACTTTTACAAGCAGCTTTTGGGCGATCAGTGCGAGGTCAGAGGTCATGTTGCAGAGCTGTTTGGTTACATGCAGGACTCAGATTTAGACGGGAGTGAATTTGGATCGTTCTGTAGCTGGAACTTCAGGAAGCAGAGCCAAAAACTAGTTTAACATTTATTTTAAAAAATAAAACGACAGCATAATGTATTCGGACACGTTTGTCTTCTCAGTGCAACAGTGGTCTAAGAAACATCAACATCATGTTGATATTCTTAAAATTATCTTTAGTTTTAAAACCAGAACATTGCATTAGCAGCAAATATCCATCAGACAAACCTAGAAGTCTGTGAACGAATAATTAAACTGAACAAATAACTAAACTTAACTGGAGTTGCTACGTGCTAAAACCATGACATCTTAGTTTGTGGATCTCATTTTAAAGATGTTTGACCTGCCAAAATAAAAGCCGGCAACATTTCATTTGAATGGCTGTGAGTACTTGTGATCTGCCGAGATAAATTTCTGTTTTTCCTCATTTTATCGCGTTACAACCACAAACCTCAGTGTTTTTGTTTAGATTTATTGATATATTTTGGGAATATTATGTAGATTTGTGAAGAGGACGAAAAAAGCAAGAGTTAAAAAAAGTTTTCATGTTTTGTTTGGGACATTTCTACCAACTTTGGAGAAATAAAACTTATATTTGCTCTTTTTTGTGAAATGGTCCAGGCTCCGATTGGATTCTCAAGTCATGTTTTTGTTGAGATTTTTGAATTAAATCTGCGTTTTGCAGCTCTGCTTGCTTAGAGCCGGAAGGTGAATATTCACCTCGATCTTTTTCTGCCACACATTCGACCAACAACAGCTAAAAGTTTAATCTCTTCTGACTCAAACTTTCTACATGTTTTCTGTCATCTTCTGGTTTTTAAGTTGGTTTCCAAATCACCAGATGATCTTATATCGCACCTTTCTTTAAATTTAAAGTCATTTTAATGACATGCCAGAAAAACGATGGATTCACTGCAGTTTTCTCCCTCATGTTGCTGCGCTTTGCTAGTCAGCTGGCTCAAATAAAGCTTAGGAAAGGTTTAAATTGAATTTTGAGGAAAATGAAGCTAGCAAGCAGCAAGTCTGTTAAGCTGGCAGATAATCTAATTTTCCACCTGGTATTAGTTTGATGTAAATATAAAATTGTTAAATGTAAAATAAACCATTTCTCAGAATAATTTTCTTTTTGTCTCTAGATATGTGGAATCCTGTTCTAGTAATTTTGTATTTTATAACTTAATTTGTTGATTTTTTTAATACATTTGATCAGAGAAAAGAAGGCTTACTGCATTTTTATCCTACTTTAGGATGTTCTACGTACATTGAAATTTGTGGTCGTAACGTTGCAAATATGCAAAACGATGAAAAGTTTAATCTGTACTCACAGAAAAATCACATGAACCTCTGGAAACTCATGTAAAAACTCAATTCTGCCTCAAACTAAATAGTTGTGGCTGCAGACAAAACACCAAATGCACAAGTTAGCCGTTTAGCAAAACGCACAAATCTTCTAATGAGAGACGCTGAATGAGTGAGCTGCCTTCACGATCCGAAGGATCGACGTTTATAGTAACAACATCTTAGCTACATAATGTAGATTAAGGCATTGTGTGAATTTAGGGCAACTAAAACTAGTAAGTAAAGATTTGGATCTCTTGAATTTATCCACTGAAGCACCGCGGCTAATGAGGTTAGCTTAAACGTTTGAACAAAAGAAGCAAGGTTTCAGTCATGACGCACAGGTGACCTAAACAGATTTACTTTTATAATCACTCAAAAAACGGGATTAAAGCTATGTAAATGAATAAAACGTTAATTTTATTTATCCAAACAGTTTTCAGGTTTTGTTCTCAGATTTTAAACTCTTTAGCATTTTGTTCATACAGCACGTAACTGCACGAATAATTAATGTACACTGCAAAAACATACTATATTACCAAGTATTTTTAGTCTAGTTTCTAGCAGAAATAGCTTTTTACACTTGAATTAAGACAAAATTAAATTAAATATAACTTATTAGCAAGATACAGAAGCTTGTTTTAAGTAAATTTAACTGCCAGTAGAATCAATCAATCAATCAATCAATCAAATTTTATTTGTATAGCACATTTCAGCAGCAAGGCATTTCAAGGTGCTTTACATAAGGAAAAAACAAACTATGTGACATTAATAAATGGGTGAAAAGTAAAGATAAAAACATCAAAACTCACTCTAACCCTAATTTAGCCATAAGCAACTCTAACCAGGTGGTTTTAAGGTGATTTTTAAAGGCTCTCAGTGTTTCAGCTGTTTTACAGTTTTCTGGAAGTTTGTTCCAGATCTGTGGTGCATAGAAGCTGAATGCTGCTTCTCCTCGTTTGGTTCTGGTTCTGGGGATGCAGAGCAGAACCAGAACCAGAACCTGAGGGGTCCAGACAGTTGGTACAGTAATAACAGATCTTTAATGTATTGTGGTGCTAAACCGTTCAGAGATTTATAAACTAACATCAGTATTTTAAAGTCTATTCTCTGAGCTACAGGGAGCCAGAGGAGGGACTTTAAACCTGGTGTTATGTCTCCATCTTCCTGGTTTTAGTCAGAGCAGCTGCAGCAGCTTCTGGAGCAGCTGCAGCAGCTTCTGGAGCAGCTGCAGCAGCTTCTGGAGCAGCTGCAGCAGCTTCTGGAGCAGCTGCAGCTGTTTGATTGATTTATTAGTCAGACCTGTGAAGACGCTGTTGCAGTAATCAATGCGGCTAAAGATAAACGCAGGATGAGTTTCTCTAGATCGTGCTGAGACATCAGTCCTCTAATCCTGGAGATGTTCTTCAGGTGATAGAAGGCCGACTTTATGACTGTCTTAATGTGGCTCTGAAGGTTCAGGTCAGAGGTCATCACTACTCCCAGGTTTCGGGCCTGATCGCTGGTTTTTAGTTGTAATAACTGAAGCTGTGCATTGACTCTAGTTCGCTCATCTTTAGGTCCAAAGATAATAACTTCAGTTTTGTTTCTGTTCAGCTGGAGAAAGTTTTGGCACATCCACACATTGATCTGTTCTAAGCATCTATTCAGTGATTGGATGGGGTCAAAGGTCACCTGGTGACATCGTAATGTAGAGCTGTGTATCATCTGCGTAGTTATGGTAGCTGATCCTATGTCCTGTTATAACCTGAGCCAGTGGGAGAATATAAATATTGAAAAGAAGGGGTCCTAGGATTGAACCTTGGTGTACCCCACATGTGACCTTTGACCTCATTGAGAAGTTTCCGATTGAAACAAAGAAATCTCTGTTCTTTATGTAAGATTCAAACCAGTGGAGCTCTGGACCGGAGAGTCCGACCCAACTCTCCAGTCGATTCAGTAAAATGTCCTGATCAACACTGAGGTCCAACAGAACCAGAACCAGCACTGTGGTTCTCCCACAGTCTGTGTTTATATGGATGTCATTGAACACTTTGACTAGGCCGTCTCCATGCTGTGGTAACCATGGAAACCAGACTGGAAGGAGTCAAAGCGACTCATTATTGTTAGGAAGTTATTTAGTTGTTTAAAAACATATTTTTCAATAACTTTGCTGATGAATGGGAGGTCAGAGGTCAGAGGTCGGCCTGTAATTCTGCAGTAGTGATTTGTCCAGATTGTTCTTTTTTATCAGTGGTTTGATAACTGCTGTTTTCAGAGCCTGGGGGAAAAACACCTGAAGATGAGTTACTATTTGGATCAGATCATTAATGACTTAAAGAAACGTGAGGGTCGGACATCCAGACAGCAGCAACTGGAGCTTCACTGACTTAGAATTTCTTCTAGGGTTTTATAATTAACAAGAACTTTTTCATAAATATTAAGTAAACATTTACTTAAAACTAGCTTCTGTATCTTGCAGAATATATGTAATCCAGGGTAAAAACTGCCCTTAATCCCGCCTCTGCTGCTCCATTGGTTGGAGTGAGTCGGTCACACAGAGCATTCAGCCAATCAGAGCATCCGAGGTGGTTATTCAGGCTCCAGGTTTCCCAGTCAGGTGTGAAGGGAGAGCTGGAGACAAAGGAGCTACAGGTTGGTGCTTCCAAACAATCAGTTCATCTGTTTGTTATGCACTTTTTAAAAACTTACAACATAAAAATCATGAAGCTCTGGACACCCAGTGAGCCGTGAAGCCGCCATGCACTGACATTAGTGAACACAACGTTGTTTTATTAGCATGTTGGTGGTGGCAGCCAATGCTAACTGTTGATCATTGTTATGATCTACCTTCTTAAATTCAACATGTGTTTAAGATAATGATAAATCTTTATTGTCTGAAAGTTTAGATTTTGGATATAATTGCATTTATTTCTGTATGTAACTGAAAAAGTGTAGTTAACTAGCAGGCTGGTAATTTACTGGTCCTGTTTAGGGTTAAAGGATGGTGAGCTTCTGAGAACTGGCCGGGGTCAGGAGAACCTGAGACCCGCTCCATGCTGGTCCGGTAGGAACCTGACGGTCTGTATCATTTTCTCACCATTCAGACACACAATCCACTTTTCATCTGAAACGACTTGCGCTTGGACATCGTCATCTATGGACGTTTTGAATGTGTGTCGGTCAGACACTGTGCTGACCAGTGGAGAAATTCAAGACTGTTGTGCACAAATGTATGGAGGATCTACTGCAGTACTGTGTATATTTTGTATTTATTATTTTGGGTTCTATGCATGTTTTGTCCTGTGGTGTTCATTTTGATTTTCTCTTTAAAATACATGGTATTTTATTCTTTTGCTTTGTTTTTATTGATTACTGACCACAGTAGATGAATTTAGTCTCCTGATATATTCCATCTAGTCCCTTCATACACTAAATAGTGCTACATATACTTGTAAGTTTCGTCTTAATTCAAGTGTAATAATACACATGCACTAGAAGAAAAGACTAAAAATACTTGTCTAGATTGTGTATTTGCAGCGTATCTCCGTTTTGATTCCTGCTTTCTGCTGTTGAAGACGGAAAGTTAAAGTTTTCAGACTTTTTGATAACTGCTGCTGCTGTTATTCTAAATATGCAATTTTTCTCAATCATCTACAAATAGACCTAGAATCAGCGTTCTGACAAATCTCCTAATTTGAAACAAAAGTCGCTCATCAGCCGTTTCGGTCCGATATGCGATATGTCCATTAGCGTGTTGTCCAAGCTGAGCGCTGGTGTGCAGAGCAGCCCTGCTGCTGAGAGGCAGATGTGCTTAGTGAGGCTTTCTTGTTTCAGTCATTATTACAGAAGCTGCAGAGACGCCTGGCTGCTAATAGCTCATCATTGTAATGATTAGTGCAACTGCAGAAACACAATTACACCAAGAATGATGCAGTTCAGCTGGAGAAAATGTGCTATTGTCATACACAGAGTTGCTGGTGTTCATTTAGTAACTTCTCTAAGGATCCATGAACCCACTGCAGCGTAACGTCACACACCAGATCCCAGCTTCCTGCTGGAGGGCAAGAAGCTGTTCGCTAACGATGGCTAGCATTGCTTTTAGCTGCCAAGTTGTCAATAAAACGCAATCAATGTTAAATGTACGCCTGATGTATAAAAGAAAAAGAAAAAAAAACAGCTTTGCTGCTAATTGTCATCACTACAACTAGTTAAGGTAAGGAAAAAGTTTTAAAGTGAAAAAGTAGCTCAGTTATGCTAGCTTGACTATGACAAGCGTAACGTAGATGAGCTGCAGAAATCTGTGGGTTTTAGTTCAATTAAAAAGTAAAGGAAAAGGCGACCTAAGCACCAATTATAACAGCTCATCAGTTCAGCAGGTGTTTAAATTAGCTGACCAACCACCGCTGTGCTAGCTTAGCTGTTAGCAGCAGGAGCTAATGTACCATAGCGATCACTTAATAATCACCAAATAAACATCAAGCCTGAAATCATAAGACTGTTGCAATGTTCTGCTCTGCGTGGGAAATGTTTGACTGATTTTTGGTGTTGAGTCCTGGTGCATAAAGCGGCGTTGTCAGTTGCTATGGCAACCAGTCTGTGTGTAACGTAGTCGGCACAGAGCGAGAAAAGTGGTTTTGAGTTGTTCAACGTTTTCTTTGCGCGTTATTTTCCCTTTGCGGTGGCGCTCTGCACCGAGTTGATAACGGCTTCATGTAGCTGACGGTTCTACCAGCGACGGACGGGAAAGAATCGTCTTTTTGCCCTCCAGCGTTGTGCAGGAAACATTTTTAAAAAGCCCAGCATGCAACGGGTCCACAGGATTATCATTAACCCTACAGCTACCTTATATGGTCAGTGGTTTTGTATAAATTACATATTGCTAATGGTTTCCAAAGACACAGAAGATATTTTAAAGTTACACAGCTTGCTTGAACTTGCTTATGTTTTTAAAAAGCTTTACAGCCACAAAATATTTCTGAATCAGTTCCGCTGCCATGATTTAAACTCCTTTTCAAGAGATTTTGTAAACTCAAACTGCAGCCATGTTTCCCATCCAACGGGTCTGAAAAGTCCGTCGGTTTGTGTTTGAAAGAACGAAGGAAGGCGATTCCTGAGAACTTTTCTCTGAAGTGCACCAGGCTGATTATTGGACAGTTGGGCTTTCTTGCTTCTGTTGTTTAACAGAAACGCTGTGAACAAGCATTTAAGTTCCTCAAACAGCAGAATATTTGTCTTTCAGCCAGCTGACTGGCAGTGTGCAGAGAAAACTCCAAAGGCTTTTTTTCTGGCATCTCATTTAATTCTTGTAGACCGAACGTGTTGGCAGCCAAGTTTGCAGCACCGTAAAGTACCGTAAATTACCCAGTACCGTAATTCAGCGACACTTTGTGCCATCCGAGACGTTTGGCTTTCCAGCCGATGTCGGGTTATTACGGAAATTAATCCGAGGGCCGCTCTCAATAGACGGTAAATTATGAAAATTACTACTATAAAATATCCAGGTGGAGCTTTTAAACTTGGGGCTCAAAGGGTTAAACCATAACTTCTTAAAACGTTGGCGCCTGTAGCTGTAAGTCTGAATGGATGCACAAATGCTCACAGCCCATCAGACTGGATCAACAATGCTGCTTTTCCTCGGCGTAAACCGGAGCCGCTGCCCCGATGGATCGGCTAAGTGGCGTTTTTGGGCATCACCGCACGGCGCCGTGCTGCAGCTCCGAAGTAAACATGGGTAACGGCGAGTTGGGGGAGATTAAACCATTGTGGCGATCGCTACATCCTTTCTGTTTCCTCTGTGACTGGAGCATCCGTAGTTGCTTAATGGACCAATTGGACTCTTTGGACAGGCAACAGAAATGGAGGGAATTAGATAAGTGCATGAAGCCAACCTCTGCCAGCATGAATGAAAGCTTTCAGAGAGTACAGTACAATACCATGAGTGAACAGATGTTCGCTTTTAAAAGGACTCAGAACACTACACACTAGAGGCAGACGAGACGGACTGTTGGGTGACTATATGCAGCACTGGTGAGAACGACGAACATGAGATTAACAAAACTGGGAAAGCTTTTTATTCTTAAAAAAAAGTGAGCATTGTGCATAGTTCATAGTTGTTACTTTCGCCTCTTCAGGTACCTATTTGCTGTGATAACATGGAAGGAAGTGCAATAATGTACAATTCTGTATAGTTAAGTGCACATAGATCACTGTTGCACTGAACGGCATTGACACTTTCTCCCAATAGAAATATCACAACAGATTTTCTTAGTATTTTCTCTATTTTTAGGTTTACTTTTGATCCATCTCTCAGGCATGGTTCCCCTCTCAGTCCCAGGTTGGGTTCACATAAATCTTAATGATAGGTAATTTGGCCTGATTTCTCCTTTTCTCGTTTACCTCTAATTCTAAGTCTCCGTTTTTCCGGCTTTTCTTTTTTACTCATACCTCGCCAACCCAGACCACTGTGTTGGCTCTTTTGATGTCTGAAACCTCGCAGTGCGGCGTTCTCTGTTTGCCGTCCAGGATGAAGAGCGACTCAACCGACGGCGTCACCAGGTACTGTCCGAACAAGCCGCTGGAGACGATCACTCTGTTGGGCCCCCCCCACGGCCAGGCCTGGGCGGCCAGGGGCTCTTTGAGGCTCCGGAGAACCTCCGTGCATCCTGATGACAGATCGGCAAACAGCAGGTCTGAGCCCGACCCGGACACCGCCACCAACATGTGTTGGTTCGATTCCGTGAAAGAAGGCTGGAAAACCATATCGGAGACGCTTATGGGCTCGTCTAATTCCTGGTTTAGCGTTAGCTCTCCCTGGAAGGACACCGTCTGAACCGTCAGCTTGGAGCGCCTCGGGTCCGGCGTCACGACGTAGCGACCGTCTGGCGACACGTAAGCCTGGCCTGTGATGTTCTGATTGGGGCCGATGACGGTGTCCGTCACGCTGTCGACGAGGAGCTGGGCAGCAGCGCCCAGAAGGCTCTTGCTCTGGCACTGGATGAAGTAGAAGCCGCTCAGGTGTGTGTAGGCCATGCTGGCCGGGATGCAGCTGTAGTTCTTCAGGCTGATGGTCTTGACACGGTGGAAGGTCTCCAGATCAATCTTGTGGAGCGCCGGCTCATCTTTCAGGAAGACGAATGCAAACCTACACAGACGAAGATCAAACAGGAGGTTAATTGCCTGTCGAGGCCTTTTTGGAGGGGACAGGATTATTACACATGGAAATTCTCATTAAAATTCTCATTTGCTCTGATTGAGCAAGCAGTCAGGCTACTGGAGAGTCTGAGGTCAGACATGGCTGGTTTACCTCACGTGAGTTATGATGAGGTTAGTTGGAGGGATGAAGAAGTCCGTCACCCTTTGGAAAGTGGTTCGGACGGCATGATGAACTTCACCCACACTGGCTTGAGGAATTACCTGGAAACACCAAAAATATGCAGAAACTTGAGCTTTCTGTAAACTTTGCTGTACATATCGGCGCCATCTTGGTAGGCAAGCACAGCGCAAAGAATAGATGAACCATGGCTTCCAAACCAAACATAATGGCTGCTGTTGGGATTGAAGGATGTCAGACGATCTCCTACTATGACATATTTCACTACTTGGTGAACAGGAAGAGTTTGTACAACATGGAGGAGCTTTGTAAAGGATGTACAAACTCTTAGGGGAATAAGAAGGTGACAGGCAGAGTGAGTACAGGTAGCAACATCCACATAGGCTACATGTCTGTCTTAGCTAGCAGAATAAAGCTACTTAAGCTAAGCTAATTTTGCAGTACGTACTACAGTAAATATCACTGATATTTCAGTTTTACCCAGAGGTGGATGGACTACTCATATTGTACTCAAGTACATCATGTACTTGTATTGTTTATAAGTCGATAGGAACGAGGTGAGAGCTTGTTCTAAGCTTGTTGTCATGACAACTCCATAGCAACTGTCACTGCAGTTATTCTACCTACCAAAATGGCCGTCAGCTACAAAGTTTCCGTAAGTGTGACACCACATGAGTTGTGTGTTGATCCAGCAGCAATTTCTAAATGTTTGCGGTCCAATCATATTCTGTTTTACTGTAAACGGAAAATCCGCTTGTTTTATTCAGAGAAGCAAAACAAATTATTTACTTAAAAGAAGCTATTTTTGCTGAAAAGTTACTTTTAAGTTGGTTTATCTTATTTCCAGTGCGCCAAGATATTTCTACTGGAAAGTAAACCAAAATTACATGACAGATGACAAGCGTGAACATAAAAACGATTTTTTTCAGGCTGACTTTGACAACTATGGAACACCAACACGCTTAAATGATAAAAAACAACATTTTTAAATTCACAAACTTTGCTGTAGATTAGTTTTCTGTTCAAATATATAAATGAATCCCTTCCGATAAGCAGTATGTGATATTTCAGCTCCTCCTGAATTCCTTGCGATTAGTTTTTTTTTCTCGTCAGGTAGAACGAAGGCTCATCTGTCGGATCCTAACCACCAGAGCTTGTTCAGGCGACACCCTCATACATCCTGGAGCAGATAAACATCTGCAGTTTATGACCTGAGCCGATGATATGTGGCTCTGCCTCGGTTCTCTGTAACGGCGTCTCACTCAGAGATGGTTGTCTCAGGAGAACAAGCCACTATAAAAGCCTCATCTTTCATGTCATCCTCCTGGCTCTGAATCGGCAAGTTTGCAAAGTGAAGCGAACGTTCATCGACCTTTGATTCGCCTCGGAAAGTTCTCAAAACGCGAATCATCCTGCACATCATGGCGGTCGGGTCAAATCGGACCAAAGTGTTTGAACCGCTGTCGTCTTTACGATGCAGACGTTTGTCCTTCTGTCCCCCACAGGAGACTCAGTTTGTTTAAAATGACTATTTTGTTATTCTCTGTTGCTAATATCAATTATTGGCATTTTGGTCGTTAAAATACCAAAATTTCCACTTTATAACTTTATACACTGCTCAAAAAAATAAAGGGAACACTCAAATAACACATCCTAGATCTGAATGAATGAAATATAATTGCCAATAATTTCCATCTGTTGTCTTTTCCATTTGCACAACAGCAGGTGAAATTGATTGTCAATCAGTGTTGCTTCCTAACTGGACAGTTTGATTTCACAGAAGTTTGATTTACTTGGAGTTATATTGTGTTGTTTAAGTGTTCCCTTTATTTTTTTGAGCAGTGTGTATTTTGGTCCATCTGATTATGTGATTTTTGAATATTAAATGATTTGATCAGTTACTTAGTATTTGACTAGACTTTTCAACTCTTCAGTAATTTCTTGGACGGCTGTTTTTTTGTACTCTGACTTCAGTAATATTGGATTTTTTGGGTATTCTACCAACCGCTGATCTTTCTAACCAACCCGTGTGCCTCACAGGAACCAACTGAAGTCAGACTTTATTGAACCGCCTCCTTCTTGGGTGGACAAAAAAACAAAACAAGTTATTAATGCCACAGTCCCACAAAATGCTCTTTTTACATTTCTCTGGACAGAGCAGCTTTTTCAAACAGAACACAGCCACGTTTTGAAGGAAGAAAGAGAAAAAACCTCGTTAACAAAATGCCATTAGCAGCACTGCAGAGCTGTGATGGGAGTTAATGAGTTTAATCTACAATCACTCATGTATTATTAGGCAGCCGCCGTGCTGCAGGTGCTCTCCATTAAGGCCACAGGCGCCTTTGTTAAAGCTCAACCACTCAGCGACCCGCTGGAGTCTCACTCCGACCCAAAACCAAAAACTGGTTCTGGCGCAGCACAGAGTATTCACTCTGCAGGATTTGGACGTTTCTAAATGTAATACTAATCCTAACAATGGTTCCATTAATTCGTCATTTAGAAAATTCAATAAACCTTCCAAGGCGTTTTAATATTGCCGCACGTCACACTGGGTTACTCTTCTGAGAAGCAATAAGCCGTGTTATGGATTATATTATGGATTATGAGGGAAAACACTTGATCAGTGTTTCTAAATTAAAAGTGTAACTTAAGAGAATTAGCTATAGTCTCCCAGATGCCTCAACTTTGTTTTTCTCCACATTATTTCACTCAAACCTCATTATAATTGCAATTATTTGACATATTCATATTCACATTTTCTTGCTTCATTAGTGAATTTATTGTGGTCTCATTTGACCTTTCACCTTTTAACCACCATGGCAACTTGTATTAACCAAACAACGGTTAATACAAGTTTGTTTAAATGATCATTTATTCAAAAGTATATTATGAATGTGCTCTTTTTGGAGACAGTTAATCCTCATATCAGTTTTCTATTGGCCCTTTGCTCGTGATGTCACGCTCTCCAGAACGTCATGTAGCCTAGCATGTATGGAAACAACCGTTAGCATCTCTGTACGTGTTTCAGGGGAAACGCCGTTTATGACGCTGATAAATCGTGAATTCAGGTAAAGTCGGTAATTTGATCGACACTCAGGAGGTTCAGGTCGGTTTAGAAACTGTTAAACTAAACCCCGTTTATGAGCCCAACCAGGTGAGTCACGTTCAAATTAACTCGAACAAGAAGAAACCATGAAAAACCGTTTTCAGCCGCTCTGTCCGATTCTCCCTCCATCATGGCGCCTCGAATGATTCAGCAGCTGCTCATCCCCTTTAGGGTGAAAGGTACTTTTATTTACTTTTATTCACTGAATGCTGTTCATACAGATGTGTACAGTTATAATTTTATCTTTTTAAAGGCCATTTATCGCCCTGACCTTTAGGTGACCTTGCCTGGACGTCTTTCCTACCATTATTTCCCGTTTCTCCCGTTTTATTCTACTCTGTTGTGTTGCTTTTCTCTTTGCTTTCAGCCGTGTTGTAGAAATGAGCTGATTATTTCACCATGTCTGTCCGTCTGTCTTCTCCTCTTGTCTTTAATGAATTGACGACGACTCTCCTCTGATATTTACTCAGAGTTATTGAACCGTCCTGAATCCCAGCTGCTTAGGAAAACCACCGACGTGAATCTGCACAGCAGCGGATCTCAAAGCGTCGCACGTGAACGAGCCGCTGGAGCGAAGCCTCATCGCTGCTGCCAAACGGGTCAGTTACTTTCACTTCAAACTATATTAACATCATCAGAACATTTATTTGCGTTGTGATCCATGTAGCCTGCGATCCATTATGCGGCTTCCATGCAGATTCATGCTCTGCTCTCTAATTATTCATGACTTCTGGAGGTAGAAAAACATTTCTGTGCTAAACGTCTCGCCTTCTCTCTCTGGTCGTTTCAGATTAAATGAGGCTGAAATTATTTTTGTCTGAATAAAATATTTGAATCAAATCCAAATCATTTACCAACATAACAAAAGCTGAAGCGCTAAAAACTAAAATAAATGGTACTTTTTAATTCTGCACTCAGACTTTCAGCCTGTTTGGCCTCACAGATGGTGAGTTTTCCATAGAGGCACCTTTAGATCTGCAGAAAGACGAATATCCAATAGATGCTTTACAGCAAAGCATCAGCATGACGAGGTGAATTCAGGCGACCATTTAAGGACAAGAAAACCTTTTTTTGCTGCTGTAACTTTTAACTTAAATCCTAACAAATCATTTTTATCAGGTTCATTTTCTGGAAGTTTATTTTCTGTCACATATGCGATCGGCTGCAAAGTCAGCGAGTTCCTCTGGGAAACGTTTTAGCTGCTGGTAGAACGAAGTGATTTATAATAAAGTTAAATTTTCTGTGACATCTTTAAGTCTTTGTTTTAATCAACACAGTCTCAGAATCAGTTTGGTAAAAGCTTTTGGAAACGTCTCCCGAGATTCACACTAAAAGTTTGACGTCAGATAAACATCCAAAACATACAACGAGAAATTACTCAGAAAATGAATATCGCCCATTATAAAGTTTATAGATTTAATTATTATTCAAAGCTGGAGGAGAGAAATGAGAGCAGGACTCTGGAGAATCTAGAAAACTAAGAGAAACTCTGGAGCATTAAACGCTGCGCTGTTGGTAAAAGGTTTAAATCGACAGCAGGAGGACCAGCACTGTGAGGGAGTTTATTAAGTATTTACAATATATTCTTACTTTTAAATGTATTTCAAGTCTTTTTCTTTATGATAAACCTTCACGTTTTTCCACCTGGACTCATGAGAAACGATCCAGAGTGAATCATTCACCTCTAACTGCTCATTCAAACAGAAACATGATACATCTGATTTCATATCACCTCTGCGTATTTGTTAGAGCAAACGGACAGAACTTCCCCAAAGACGAGCAGAACCCGGCTGCGATGGGACCCCCTCCCTTCATCCCTCCTTCCCTTCATCCCTCCCTCCCTCCCCTCCCTCCCTTCATCCCTCCCTCCCTCATGTTTGTTCCAGAGATTACCATCAGCTCCCCTGCTGCTCAGCAAACACAGAACTTTAAAACAACACCATCATCGACCCTCTGCCGCCGCGCGCTGCTCCCTCATCTGGGCCGGTCCCCGGAGGAGGATTAAACACAGCCACACCTGCGATCATCCCTCATCTGTGAAGCCTCCAGCACCAGCGGTCCGGAGGGACGCCAGGCGAGGAGCCTGCAGCTGCGGGCCGCGGCTTCCTGCTAACCGCTACAAAACATGGACAATTTAGCTGCTGCAACGCGTCACGTTTAAATCTCACAAACACAACTGAGCTCAATTAGTTACCAGGAACGGGTTCCTCACTCTGAGCCCTGGGCGTGAAAACGAGGCAGCAGCGCTGCGTCAACAATCAATACCTGCTGCACTGACTGACTTTACAGAAATAAATGTGCTTAATGGAAACATAAACTCGTGTTTTTTCATAAAAAAGCTCCAGGATGATGTGAGTTTTCATGGATATGTCGCTAACAGGATGTTACTACTGCCAAAAACCACAAAGACAACAGGAAGTAGTCTTCTTCTTGGTTTGTAGTTTGTTTTTTCAGCTGTGAGGATCACAGTTCTTTAAAAGTTTTGTTTCATTCCAACGTGTTGAATCCATCACTCTTCTGGAAAATCAACCACTAGTTTCCGCCAACCCAGCCGCTCCCAAGTGGGCGGGGCTTATCGCCCCAACACCTGAATAAGACACTGCTGGCTCCTCTGATTGGCTGTTCACATCCACCTCATTTTTATTTAATGTCGTTTAATGGAAAAACCACAATTACAAAATACAGACAAAGATTTGTGGACATTTGATATTTTCCAAATTGAGATCAGAGTATTGGAAAATTAAATGATCATGGCTGATCAATATGTGTCGTCTTACCTGGAGTGTTGGGTGAGTTTTGTCCATGTCGCCCCAGGTAAGAATCCACACCTGGTCATGTGACTTATCGTAGAGCATCTTCACAGGAAACGGGTCTGTTGGCACCGCCTACAGGTCCAAACGAGAAGGAACAGCAGCGATAATTCAGAAGAAAACTGGAAAAGTCTGTTTGTAAAGGCTTCAACATGACAGTGTCATTATGTTGAGTTAAATCAAATTTGTTCCATAAAGAGAGAGACCATTGATCTGTGCTGCTGGAGGAAACCCTACAGACTAGCCCAAAGTGCTTTGGAGCCTCTAACACAGGGGTCCCCAAACTTTTTCCTGTGAGGGCCACATAACTTTTCCCTTCTGTGGTGGGGGCCGGAGTCAGTTTGTAACAGAAAAAGTGTTACACAGTTATCACCTGCGATGCCGGAAATTGTTGAGGAGGGGAGGGGGTGCGCGCGTTTCTTGATTGATTTTTACCCAGAGAGCACATGGGCAAAAACCGTTAGTGAAACCGTTAGTCACTGGGACTGACTAGTATATATTCCATTGAGGGAAAGTAACTAACATATGAATTCCTCATATGTTAACATAAAGGCTTGTTTTGAAGTATAAGCTGCTACTTGCAGGCATTGCTTCGAAGAACTCGACCTGGAATGCGGCGTTCATAACAAACACGTGTTCATCTGCTCAGCAATGCGCCATGCAAAACAAAACACCCACAGTTTACAGGACACACTTCCTGCTAAAGAGCCCCCTGGTGGTTGAAGAAAAATCCACATATTAACCGGAAAATACAATATATGAAAAATATATATTGTTCAGGGGGCCGGACCAAATGTGGAGGCGGGCCGGATCCGGCCCGCGGGCCGTAGCTTGGGGACCACTGCTCTAACAGGTCCGTCTTCCCATCAACATCTGGCTAAACAGCAGATCTGTGGAGTTAGCAGCTGCTGTGGGTTCTGCTTTACTGGACTTTTGACCTCTTGTCTTTTATTTGCAACAACAAACCAGATTCTGTTAAGACTGCAAGGCGTTTGAAATATTTAAAATAGTCTCTGAATAAAAAGTCAATTTTAATAATATAAAGATATGCAAATAACAACCAGGTTTGGCCCTTGGCAGCCCATGAAGTGAGCTTTGGGTTTCCTCTGTCCAGCTGAGCAACGAACAAATACAAGGAAAGATGAACTTTCATTTGTTAACTACAGCTAACAGGAGGCGTCGCTATCAGATTTAAGATGCTGCGAACTCAAAGCTTCGCTCAGGTTACAGATTTTATTTTTCCTTTTGGACTTGAGCTGCTCTGAAACCATCAGATTAATTATCCTGCTGCTTGGAGGCTTTTAATGTTGCATTCAGTGCAGACTAATAACCAAGAAATGCTTCGGATGCGTTGATGAAGCCGAACGGCAGCCGAGATAAACTCTGCGTGAACAACAGGTTTAGAGTCAGCAGAGGAAAACGATGAGCTGCAGAGCAGAAACGGCTGTACTGTATGTACTGTATGCTGCTGGAGACGCTTTAATGTTTCTGTCTGAAATGCAACATGAGCAAGAATAGACAGAATACGCAATAAAGCCAGGAGAGGAAAGAACACGGAGGGATCGGCGAGGTGAGGGAATAAACCTCAGATCTGCTGCGATGTCAACAACAAGGAATAACACAATCCATTACCTGGTCTGCGGCCGGGAGCTGCTGACACGCTCACCAGCAGCTCCCCTGTCAGTAATGGGGGGTGCAGCCCTCTGCTCCGCTCCGGTCAGCCGAGTGTCAACTCAGCGCGAGTCCGTGAACGCTTCGAGGAGAAGCTGGACGCTCTGCGTGTTTTCAGTGTGATGGGAGCAAAGGTAACGCTGAGGGCGGGCCCTCGATCCTGCAGCCTGGGAGCCAGTCCACCACTTAAGGGCCAGCATGTTGAAAACGATGGAGCAGGAACTTGGAGGTGACCTACTGACCAGGAAGGGGTCGGTCTAAACATCTCCATTCAAATCCTTAAAGAGATTTCAGTTCTGCCTCCGTCACTTTAAATCCAGACAAGCTGCTGGCCACGCCCCCAACTCAACGTTCACACCAGGAAACGGCTGCAAACAGATGAACTACTATACAACCTTTGAAAAGCAGGAGTGGAGCCTCCTGCTCAAACAACCCGAATGCAGCAAGGAAGTGGTTTCTGGATGTCTTTTCCAGCAGCCATTGTACAATGCATACAGCGGGAAAACCAACTGACCAACAGTGCTGGTTGCTAGGTGATGGCTCTGCTGCAGTTGCTAGGTAACAGGCAGTGCCTGCTGTGACGTTAGATTCAAGTTTTTGAAACGACTCATTTTCCAGAAACCAAGAAATATTAACATATTGCCAACAAGCGGCTGTTTTTTTGTTTTGTTTTGTTTTCAGAAGCAGCTAAGATGAATTACATAATGTACAAAATGTGAATTTTGCAAAATGTCCGTTTTAAAAATGCTCTGGTCCTGGATTCTGCCGTCTCCTCTCTGCTCCCGAGGGACATTTTTGAAAGAGAAGTGCATTGTGCCCTGAGACACCAGAGAGGGAGAAGAAAGAGGAGGAAGAGTGGAGGATGCATTAACCCTCTGCAGCCAGAGGTCAGCCAGAGGTCAGCCAGGTGGAGCCGCGGCGCTCAGAGAGGGCGATGAAGGATGGGAAAGTGGTTTTCCAGTGTTTGATGGAGTAAAACAGGAAAGTGGGCAGCTGGTGGGTCACAGGATGAGAAAGGTTGAAGCAAAGAGTCAGGAAAACATCTTTATGGACACAGCGCTGCCTTTCTCCTTCCACTACAGAACCATTATTATCCTTAATAAAAGGTCAAATGTTATATTTGTTAAAATTAGAAGTTCTGTTTGATCCGATTCTGTCAGATATAACAGAATATAAATTCTGTTATATCTGACGGAATTTGGGATTTATTTAAACATGCAGAACCGAGAATAGATTAAAAAAATATGATTGTAAACAAAATGGTGTTAACAATATTTCAAAGTGTATCAAAGTAACGAAATGAAAGTTTGTGAAGAAAACAAATAAGAACTCAAAGATCCCAAAAAGCTGCTCGCTAACGGTGATTAGCATCGTTATTAGCTGTGAAGTTGTAAACATAACGCGCTAAATCTTAAATGTTCACCTGATATATAAAATAAAAATGGACGCAAAGCTTTGATACTAAGTGTTAACACTGTGACAAGGTCAGGAAAAGCTTTAATTAAACAAAAGCAGAGGGAAGCGGGTCAGTTATGCTAGCATCACTATGACGACCTAAACACGGAGAGGTGCTGTAGAATTTGGTGCGTTTTGGTTCAGTTAACAAAATGAACTAAAACACTGCTGCTCTACTGATGACCTCCAACAGATCATCAGTAGAGCAGGCGTTTAAATTAGCTAACCGCCGCTGCGTTAGCTTAGCTAATAGCAGCAGTAGCTGATCTATCACAGCGATCACTAATTAATAATCTCAAAATAAACATCGAGCCTGAAAACATGAAACTGTAACGAACTGCCTCGTTACAGCCTCTGCTCTGTGTGGGAAATGTTCGAGTGTTGAATCCTGATAGTGGCGTTGTTGACAGTTGCTATGGCAACGAGTCTCCTTGTAGCACAACCGAGACGGAGAGCGAGAAAAAAAGTGGTTTTGAGTTTTTGTTCAACGGCTTTTTTTGTGTTATTTTTTTCCCGTTTGCTGCAGCGATCCAAACTAACAGCAGCCTCATCTCCAGGTTTCATTCAGTTAACGGTTCTGCTGCAGCAGCAGCGCCGCTGCGGGCGGGAAGGAAAAGAATCGTCTTCTCGTCCTCCAGCGCAAACGACAACATGCAAAGATGTCTGAACTAATAAATCACCATAAATTCTAAAACCAAACCAAACCTCAAAGTAAAAAAAAACTAATTAGAAACAAATTGTTCCTGACTGGGAGAAAAATCTCTTAATTATTGTAAATCAGAACCTGAGATTGAAAATGAGCAACATTTCAGCAGCAGAGTTTGTGTTTGGATGACCTTTGACCCGTCTCTGGCCTCTTGTTCATAATCCCTCCGTGCATTAAGTCCCGTTTCCCCACATGGATAACGAGGCCGTTCAACAGGCTCTGCTGCCTGCACAGCCGCTGTCCCTCTTCCTCTTTGTCTCTTACTCAGCTAATATCCTTCCTCCTCTCCCACCTCCTTCGCCTCGAGTTCGGCCAATTTCCTCTCTTCCTGCTCCTCAGTATAAATGACGCCGACCCTCCGAGGGGCCCTGAGGGACTCGGGCTCTAAACAGCCGTTCCAGGTAAGATAAATGGCAGCGCAGGCGGCACCCACCTGGGCAGCACAACGCTGCAGGGAGCCGGATTCATCTTACCTGGCAACGCGCATCTAAAGATGTTAGCAGCTTATCTGAGGATAAGGGGTCAAAGGGCACACTGCAAAAATAAAGCAAAATCAACTAACAAGCAAGAACTATGAGCTTAATATCGATGAACGGCTTGTTCCTTATTATGACGAGATACTTTCAGTAAAATAATCTGCCAGTAGAAGCAGAAGTTTGCCATCAATATTAAGGAATTACTGATCAAACCAAGATGGAAAGCTGCTTGTAAATGAGTTTTCTCTGATTGCATTAAGATATTTGCTCCAGATGAACCAAAAACACTTTGGAAGATTTTATGTTTTTGCAGAACATTTTGCAGAAGCATGAATAAATCTGGAACTTTTCCAGATTTTGTCATTACAAACACAAACTTCAAAGAATGTAACTTGTATTTTATTTAAATGATGATTCTTCACTAGTCAAACCAAGAGACTCAACTTTAGGAAATAATCTGTGTTGCTCTAATCTCAGCATAAACGCAGCTCTTCTAGAGGATATGGGCAGATAAACCATGAAGACAAAGACAGACGTAGAGACGCCTACAGCAGAGCTCCGTTATTAAAACAATATTTCAAGCCTTCGACGGATCACCGACCGATCCATTATCTGAAACCTTCAGCACGTCTAATCCAGCTTCCTGTAGTCTGTGCAAACTCTCCTTCAGCTAAACCTGTTAGCTTAGCGCTAACAACCAACCAGAACAAGAGAAAGTCTGGACCAGACAAACCACTGAGTCGGTGCATTTATTGGGTTTTTCCTTTGGGAACAACAGTGGAACCATTTTAACATATTTTACTGTCCAGAAGGATACTGATCAAATTATCATTTAATATTTAAAAATTACATCAAAAACATAAAATTAAGTGAGAATTTTGGTATTTTAAGAACAAAAATGATAATAATTCATAATGAAATCAGGCAAAATAAAAATGTTTCCAAATCAATTTCTTTGAATAAAAACTTCATAAACCTGCAGCTGTGAGTCTGAATCTGGAGGATTTCAGGCTAAAACATGTTTGATTTTCATTCAGTGGGAAGAAAATCCAGAAATGTTCCTCAAGTAAAAATGAAATGCACATGTAAGTTACTGATGAGTTTCTAAAGCAGATCTGTGTTTATAGACGCAGCTCCTCTCACCTGAACCACTTTCTGGGCCTGGATGTCGACGACCAGCAGGCGGCTCTGGAGCGGCTGGGTCACGTAGATGTACTTCTCCCTGACGTTGACGGCCGAAGACCAAACGCAGCGCTGCGGAGACACGCCCTCCCCTTTGGGACACATCTCCTCCTGAGGAAACCAGGACAAACAAGCAGAAACGTTGGCAGCAGGAGATTCACAGGACCTGGGATTAGGGCTGAAACGATTCCTCGAGTGATTCGAGAACCTCGATTATTAAAACTCCTCGAGGAAAATTGACCTGCCTCGAAGCTTCGTTAATTTATGTTTTATCATTTAGCGCACCGTGTTTCAGCCGGAACATTATCTGCGTTGCGCGGAGCTCTGACTTCCGCCTCTGAGTTGTTGACGGAAGCTACGTGTTAGCGGCATAACGTCCAATCTTCAAGTTCGGCCCGCGGGGATTTTACTGATTGGTGATAATTACGGGTTTCCATCGTTTTTGTGGGACCAATAAACATCCTTAAAATGACCGGCGCGATGCCGGGAGTTCGGCAGCCTTTCTGCTCCGGAGCTGCTGGTTGAACGGCGGGAAGAAGCTGAGGAGGATTTCTACAGGTGAGCGGAGAGACTGAACACGGCGGGCGGCTGAGGGTTGATGCTTACAGGGTCAGAGCAGCTTTACGGACGAACCGCACAATAAACTGATATCATCCCGGTCTGAACAAACGGGAGGCGGAACATGGCTGGTAGATGAGTTTCTGAACGGAGGAGCCGTAAATATCCCGTGTTGCTCCCCCGGTCTACAAAACAGTAACTGGTAGGGAAGCTCAAAGGTGGAAAAAATAGACTGATGTTGATATCCGATAGTAACACTGGTGTTATGGAAGATTCACCAATATTTTATTTCATAATTGTTTTTATCCGATTACTCGATTAATCGTAAGAAAAATCTATAGATTACTCGATTACTAAAATAATCGTTTACAACAGCCCTACCTGGGATCATCACCCAGTGATTCAGGCCCTTTAAGAAGCAACATCAGTTTCACCTCATCTGAGGATGCTAAAGGTCAGGGATGCTAAAGGTCAGAGCTTTACCCGTGTAGTGCAGTCATCACTTTATGCCCCCAGTACAAACATTGACCCTTGACCTGATGTGAAAAAGTCTTCAGCTGTAAAAAGCTCCTGTGCACCAAAACTCTAAAACTGTTCATTTTATTAGCTACTGATTATATTTTACAATTAAAACGTGTATTTTAATTACAAAGTGAACTAACGCCAGTCCAGATTACTTAAACCTTTAGTTTGGCGCCAAAAATAATTTTGTAACCAAATCGTAGCGTTAGCATTGCTAGCTAGTTGCCGTACTTTTATGAATCCTTCACATCTTTTCTGTCACTTCAATTATTTAAAAAAGATTAAAAACTGGTTCTGATTAGGAGCATAATGAAGAGCCGCTGTGACACAGACTGCTACAGGAGAGCCACAGCCACCACAACCGACGACTGAAAAACACGAAATCAAGTAGCTGTGGATTAGTTTATTAGTTTCTAGTGCAAATATCTTAATACACTCCAAATAAAAACAACCTACAAGTAATTTATCTGCAAGATGTAAGAGCTGATTTAAATATATAATATTAATATTGATGAAAAGGTTCCAGTTCCACCAGCAGATTATTTCACCCGTTTTATAAGTGAAATAATCTGTTTTCATCAATATTGAGGATTTAAAAGGAGCTTTTATATTTTACTGAAAAGTCACCAGAATTAGTTTAATCTTATTTCAAGATATTTGCACCAAAAATACTTGGTGAGATTTTGAGTTTTTGCAGTGTAACTTACTGCATCATGACGTACAGATTTTATTTTTTAAATTATTTGTTTCCACATTTTTAATTTGACTCTTTTAAACAACAAACACACCCAAAGCTCTCCATCATAAATCAACATCTCATTTCCTTCCACTTAACGTTCTGCACTGATGATGCTTTTCATAACTGCTGACGTAAAAACAATAAATCATCAGGTAGAACCTGTGAAATTCAGATTTAAACCCAAACTGTCCTGGTTTTCTAGCCCCCATCAGGATTCGGGTGATTCCGGCTCCTCAGGTGGAGAAACGGCTGCTTGTAGCAGGAACTGGGCGCCAGGCGGCTGCTTCGCACCACTGCAGTCCTGAAAACCCAAATCCCTCCAGAAAACAAGAATCCTGGACCTTTAAAGGCTCTGAGACGGATGTTATCCAGTGGATTAAGAGGTCAAAGGTGAACGGTGTTCACCGTTTAGTGGGAAGCCATTGACTAATGGACACAATTATATTTAGAAAAGCGTCACATTGTGACATCAGAGCAGGAAGACGTGAGAGCAGATGTAATAATCTGAAGGTTTGATATTCAATTGAAGAGGAAAAACGGGAATCGTACCGATGTTTCCAAATGAGATGATGCCTCTGGCAGCAGTTCAACAGACTGAACACTAAATGTTCAGCATCTCAGCCTCTTGTGGCTGCAGACGCTTCACTGCTTCTCTCACTTTCATCTTGTACAAAGACGGAAAACAACGGCCGTCTAGAGCAAAACGAGTCCGACTTCAAAATGAAAACGTGTCCAACACGAAGCGTCGGGTGACTTTTTAACGCGTGAACACGCCGTACTTCCTTTTTCTGAAAATGTCTGGCATGTATTTGTGTCCAAACATGTAAAGTCACCAGGAGAAAATCATCCCAGTTTCACCAACAACTGAAACACATCTCGACTTCGCCTGCTCTTCTCTTCAGCATGTCCTAGTTCAAACACGCAGCAGCTTCCCTTTGGGATCTGAAAAGTGTGGCACAAGTTGCATGAGCAGTTTTCCCTGGTTCAGATGTACGTACGTAGGTCGCCACGATCCTCTCCGTCCGCTTCAGGTGTCTCCGAATTTCACATTCGCTGGGCTGCAGGACGGTGATGCCTTCGTCAGAAAACACGTAGAACATGTTTCCCACACTCAACCCTACAGCAGGACGAGAAGGAAAATGTTGTCAAAGACGTCGCCTTAGAAAGAACAAACGCCGTCTGAGCCACTCTAAATGCCACTCTTGTCAAATCTGGCGTTTGTGATGGACATTTCAATTTCAGAGGGACTCAGTGAGGCTCCTGTTAGCGAGCCGTTATACGAGCAGGCTGGGACGGCGAGAAGGCCTTCAGAAGCTGCTGTCAGCGACCCGACTGGATGCGGCAGGAGGACCAAGCTCTGCTGTGAGACCCGGCGGCTCAGATAAAAGAAGAAACGAGCCTCGCTGCGTTAAAGCACATTCACTGCACCGGACCGCCTTCTTAACGCCTTTCTGCAGCGCAGTGTTTCTCACGCTGAGGCTCACAGGCGCCCCCTAGTGGACCGAGAGCAAACATACATTTATTTACGGTGACTTGAGTCCAACGCTACAGCCGGCTCACCAGAGCAGCGTTTAAAAATAAAACCAGGTCACTGGAAGGAGAAGCTGAAGACGGAAAGTTTTTCAAGTGCAGAACTTCAGTTTTTAAACATTATTACAACACAGACATGCAGATCTATGTAGATCTATGTAGATCTATGTCTGCGGAGACACTGCGCCACCTTTCTCAGTGGGAGGAACAAACCAGTGAGATAAGAGACGAATATTTTACTGTCAGGTTGTGCAGTGAGACGTTGTGGGGGAGTTTAAGGTCGGAGGTTGTTAAACAGGAAGTGATGCTCGGCCTGAGAGCGTTTGAGGAACATCGCTGGATCAGGACGGGAATGGAGAGCCGGGCCAATCCTTGGAATCGATTCTCTGCATGCCCAACGGTTCCTCCATCGGTTCCCGCACCGTGAGACGCGTTTGCATCGTGACGTATCGAACACGCTGCGTATTTTGCTCTAGAAAAACATCCAAGATGGCGTCGCAGCAGAAACGCTCCACATCATGTTTATGTTCCACATAAAGGATGAAACCGGGTCCGGCTGCAACACGTCCAGAACTTTATATTAAAACATGGAAATGCATCCAGCCTCCTCCAACAGCTGATCTCAGCCTGCAGCACCTCTCAGGTAAAGTGTTTGGTATGTTGCTTAGCAACCGCTGTGGCTCTTAAAGGGGCGGAGCTTCAAAACTGCTGGTTTAATGATGGGCAGATGAAGATCTGGTTCATCGTCAGACGGAGGTGGACTAAAGAAAAAACTAAAGTTTATTTTCCTACTTATCCAGCTGAACCACACAGTAGAACCACATTAAGCTTCTGGTGATTTTGTATAAAAACCCACAAAGCTGCTTTCACTGAATCACAGAACTGGACCTGCCGTAAAACATGGTGGATTGTTCCTTTATTTCTCAACTAAAGCCTCGGCTCCTGTTTCCTGGTTGGACCTGCAGCAACATTTGCTGGAGGAAACAACCTTCTGGGTCTTTCTGGTCAGTGGAGTCAGTGAATCTGCTGACCCCTCAAAACAAGCCAACAATTTCAAGTGCACAAAGAAAAAAAAAAAGAAAGACATTTTAAGAACTGTGTTACCTTCTTCTCTCCAAAGGATGTTTGCAACTGCAGAGAAGAAAAGAGGTGGAAGAAAAACATTAATTAATCTTGGCTTACACATTTGCTGCAGCTGCAAATTGCTCCTCTGGTGTTGACAGGCCATGTTTTCCTCCGACGCTGAAGTTTATTATTTTTCCTTAGTGGAGACACGCAGACAGTTTCTCAGTTTAATTAAATGTCTAATTAAATCTCTGTAAGCACTGGAGTGATGCGATCTCCTCTAAAGAAACTAAGTGTTTTCCAGTCGTACCTTTAAACGGAAATAAAGACAAAACATCTACATTTCCATAAACATTTATCGTTTTATTTGGGTCGGCTGAGGAAAAGGGGTTTTCTTTGTTTTAGACTCCAACATGGCGGCTCCTGGTAAAATAGCATCTGAACACAGATTAAGCTAATCTTGTGTGATCCAGGCTAAACAGAAAGTTTTTTATTTTTGTGTCTTTATTATAATAAAAATGATCCCAGAACATCCTGAAGAGTCCAGGAGGCCTGGAGTCCAGTCTGGAACCAGACTGGGTCTGGAGTCCAGTCTGAAACTAGTCTGGGTCTGGAGTCCAGTCTGGAACCAGTCTGGGTCTGGAGTTCAGTCTGAAACCGGTCTGGTTCCAGACTGGACTCCAGACCCAGTCTGAAACCAGTCTGGGTCTGGAGTCCAGTCTGAAACCAGACTGAAACCAGTCTGGGTCTGGAGTCCAGTCTGAAACCAGACTGAAACCAGTCTGGGTCTGGAGTACAGTCTGAAACCGGTCTGGTTCCAGACTGGACTCCAGACCCAGTCTGGAACCAGACTGAAACCAGACTGGGTCTGGAGTCCAGTCTGGAACCAGACTGGAACCAGTCTGGGTCTGGAGTCCAGTCTGGAACCAGACTGGAACCAGTCTGGGTCTGGAGTCCAGTCTGGTTTCAGACTGGGTCTGGAGTCCAGTCTGAAACCAGACTGGCAGTCTGGGTCTGGAGTCCAGTCTGGAACCAGACTGGAACCAGTCTGGGTCTGGAGTCCAGTCTGGAACCAGACTGGAACCAGTCTGGGTCTGGAGTCCAGTCTGAAACCAGTCTGGAACCAGTCTGGGTCTGGAGTCCAGGAACCAGAAACCTGCTGGAAATCAGTCAGTCAATCTAAATCTGTTCCAGAACCCGTTTTATAAGAACTTTTCAGAAGCATGAAGCCTGAAAGGAACCCGTCATATAAAACCTGCAGCGTTTTGTATCAGCTCCAGATCCGTCCAACAGAGTCAGATTCTCTTCTCTTCGCTCTCAGAGTCACGATTTGCTCGTCGTTCCTCTGCAGATTAGAAACAGAATCGGCCTCCCAGGCTCCGGCCTGCGGAGCGAAACTATCGGCTCTAATCGCTCCGTTCTTTAAGAAACACTGTTCCTTCGGTACGTCCTGGATTTAGCATCTTTCTATCGGCTTCTTTCATGTTTTCATTTCTACTGACCTTTTACGCCTCATGTCTTTAGATCTTATGATCTTAAGTGCTTTGTGAGTGGCGATGAAAAGGGTTTCATAAATAAATCTATTATTCATCCACGGTTGGCTCTAAATGACGGATCTTGATCTTCCTGGATGTTCGACAGGGATTAGAAAAGAACATTTGCATTTCGAAGCCACAGATGAAAATAAAAGCTAAACATACAGTAAAACATTTTTCCAAAGCTTCAGATTATTTCCTGCTTCTCATACATTCTTCATGAGAATAAATAAATATCTTATTTTTATTAAAACTGTCTTTCAAGGATGGAATAAAAATATGACTTTGCTCACCTAAGACCAACAATCTACATTTATTTACACATTTTATCCATTTAAACACGGCAGCATCTATATTTAGTGTTTACTTCTTTAAAAAGGCCAGAAACAAAAAAACATTGAAGCTTTTCTAAAATCTTCTCTACACTGGATGAATTAAACTTCGTCTGTTTGTCTGAAACATTTATTTCTTTTTAATCAGTCAAATACTTGTTGACATGAATCCCTCACATGCAGATTAATGTTTTATAAGTTTCTGCTTTTGGCTCCAAATCATTTTATCACAAATGAATCAGATTTTGGGTCGAATCTTTTATTCTCATGTTTTTTTTAATTTCATGCTGTGTTGCATCATTTGTTTTATTTAGGACGTTTGCTTTCAAACGTAGCCCAGAAATAGCAGAACGTTAGATGACCGCCATGTACAGATAAAATGTCTCTCACGTGTTTTCTTGGCTGAGTCCTCCACAAACAGAGAGGAGATGTCCTCGTCCACTCCCACCTCGTTCTTGGCGATGCAGGTGTAAGCGCCGGTGTCTTCGTAACGCACGCTGGCGATGAAGAGCTCGCTGCCGTTGGCTGCCAGGAGAGCAAACATGAGCCGCATGATACCGTTTACGTCCGGGAAAGTCGGACAAAAAGACGAGATTCTGCTGCGGCGCTGGAACCGCTGCTCAATAGACCTGGAGGTGAAGCTGCTGGTTCAGTGCAGAGCGCCGCAGGAGAGGGAGAACAACACGGAGAACACGTTCAACTCGGGACACTTTTTCTCGCTCTCCGTCTCGGCTACGCTACGCCGCAGACTGGTTGCCGTGGCAACAGCGCCACTACATGTTTCGGGCTTCAAAAACGCTCAAACGTTTCCCACAGAGAGCAAAACATTCAGTCCGTTAAGTTTTGTTTAAATCACATCTAACAACAAGCTGACAGCTAAACGCTAGCCGCCGTTAGCCAGCAGCTTTCCGTCTTTCACGCTGGATCATTTCTCTCTTCAACGTGGCCTCCAGGCATCAGGCAGATAAAATCTATTCATATCCAGTCAGTGTTTGACCTCAGCAGACATCTCAACAGCCTCATGTTCATAATCAACTGGATGTTAATATGGAACAAACTGAAATGAACACCAGCTTCTACTTTAAGGTGCGGAGGAGGAAACGGTTTAATCACCTGGGAAAATGGCCTCATGAGTGCAAAGTGACTCCATGCTCAGCTGCAACACGATGAAACACGGAGACTCTGCGATTGTAGTTAATGTGAATCAGAAAAGCCTCATTTGGATCAGTGGAGCTGCTGCTGCTGCTGGTTGGATTCCCAGAACCAGGAGATTTCCTCCATGTGACAGGAATAAACCTCAGAAACATGAGAGCAAACCTCCTCCACCCTGAACAACGCCGCATTGTTCTGGCTCTACGGACCAGGTGATGCAGACGGTGTTAAAATCCATCATCAAAGTCAAACTCTGATGTTTGCAGGAGCCTTGATGAGCCGAGCCGCTGCACTCGGACCCGACCTGGAAACCCTCCGGCCGCCAGCGGAGCAGCTCACAGCTCGGCTCCTGCAGGAACATTAAAGGTCCAGTTCCTCTGGAAACGCCTCCAACACGCACCGACGTTCTCCTCACTGCTCGAACCGATTGTTTATTCTTTATGCTCATGTTTACATCCAGTTTCTATCAGAGCCTCTGAAACGTTAAGCTCCATTTTTATGTCATCAATACTTTGAGTTGTAAAATATCATTGAATTGAATTTGAAGTATATATTAATATATTGTGTTGATATATTTGTTTACATCTTGAAATCAGCCGTTTTACCTCCATGATTTTGTTACAGAGAATCTGAACCAAACATTTTGTTTCTCCAAGCTGTTTGTTGGTTAATCTGTGGCTCGTTGGACCAGCGGAGCTTCAGTCTGAGTGTCAGTGGGTTGATAACAGGCTGTAACCAGAGCTAATGACCCACAGGTGGCAAATAAACTCTCCTTAATGAGAATTAGGCCATAAAGGATCCGCTCTGCTCCGACCCGCCCGCCCGTCTCTACGACAGAACATCCAGAACCTCTCACACAAGAAGCTGATGTTTTATTTGCCGTCTCTTTGCTTTTAGGAGCCTTTTTGTTGTCAAATGAACCAGATTTGGCTGCGACCTTGAGAGGAGAAGCGGATCTGAGGTTCGTTCTCCGTGTTTCTGAGAAACTATTTTATAAAAATCCTCTGCAGCCAAACATTAAATGTTGCATCTACTACAGAGGCCACAAAATATTTCATATTTTAAATTCTAATTACATAAACTATTATTTCTTTTTATTATTATTTTTACTTGGCAAATAAACCAACCAAACATGATAATTTATTGAACTTAGCCGAGCCGTTAGATATTTACAGGATGATGCAGGTTGCAGCAAATCCTGTCCTACATTTTTCATCTTTTCTGGATTTTTCGTGTCTTTGCAGCATGCAGAGCAGTTTATTGTTGTCCAGTTGTAGTAAAAGCAGCTCCTCACCTATGAGGGAGAGCTGAGTGGAGGAGCTGAGCTGCAGGTCCATGCCGTTCTTCAGCCAGAGCAGCTTCGGGTCGGGGATGCCGTCGGCGTGGCAGTGCAGGCTGGCCGACACGCCGGGCTCCTGGGCCTGGGTCTCCGGGTAAACCAGGATCACCGGAGGGACTGGACACACACACACGGCGGAGGGACAGGTGAAGACATGATTACGTCCCGTTTCATGGTGGGCTGCAAATCCCAGGGCATAAAAAACACAAACACCCACACGCTGCGTGGTAGAGAGGATTTATCTCACCCGCCGTGAAATGTATTCACAAATAACAAGGATGCGAGAGTCTGGGGGCCGTTATTACAGCTCTGCATGAAATAGATGCTGGACGACTCGGCCACTTACTGCGTCCTCTGGGGGGACGAGAGCTGCTGAAGAATTGAAAGTCAAAGGAAATATGAGGTAACAGTTTCCATGGGCAGGTGGGATGCAGTTCGACGCTGATGCAAACCTGCTGCTCTCTTCAACATCACTTTGACCTTTAACCTCAGTGAATCTGGTGACTCTGGATCATTACCTCTAGTTTTCATCACTGGTTTAACATTTCATTATAGTCACATACTGAACATTTTTCTTTTCTTTGTATCCCTTTTTCCAAAAGTCTTCAAATCTCTGGAAACTTTTCAGGATTTTCTGTCAGATTTATTGACGTAGCATTTTAAAAACAGGTTTAAAGCTGCACAAAAACGACAACACAACAGAATAACTTGATGAAAAGATAAAAATAAAACATCACAACAGGAAAGTTACTGTCAGGCCTGAATTAAACCTTTAAGAAACAATTTAAAAATAACTTCATGTGTGGAAGAAAATTAATGTATCTAATTTATACAAAATTTAACAGATAAAATCTGAAATGTGTGGCATGTTTTTGTTTTTGTCGACTTTACTGACGTCCTTAAATAAAATCCAGTGCAACAAATTTACCTAAATAGCATTAAAGCTGATTTGCATTAAAGCTGCAAATCAGTTTAAACTGCAGACAAACCAGGGTTTTAGCTAAATATATCCATGTGTTACATTTAGCTTCATTAAAAAAGCTTCATGCGCAGCTGTGATACCAACGTTTGTATTTTAGGGAGGAATTCTGAAATGTGCAGCGCACAAAAAACTCTGATTTATCAAACCTGGCAGACGTTTCCGTTATAAATCAGAGTTAATCGGACGCAGCTGCTCCCAATGCGCAACAACTACACTGCAAAAACACAAAATCTTACCAAGTATTTTGGTCAAGTTTCCAGTACAAATATCAAAATAAAACAAAACTAACTTACAAGTAACTTTTCAGCAAGAAAAAGGAGCTTTTATAAAGTCAATGATTCTTTAATCTTGATAAAAAAGTTCCAGATTATTTCACATACAACATGGGAAAAATATCTTATTACAAGTTAAATAATCTGCCAATGGATCCAGTGATTTTTCACCAATGTTAAGGAATTACTGACTTAAAAGAAGCCGACATATCTTCCTTAGAAGCGCCGCCTAAGTTAGTGCACTTGAAATGAGATAAAACTAAGAGATTTGCACTAGAAACCACAGTATGTGGTAATATGTTGTATTTTTCGTCCAGCTGTTTGAGCTGCAGCCCGTTGACTCCCTGAAACCCGGAAACAGAGCCGCGGCAAAAACTCCTTCAAAACAAGCAAAACTCTCCCAACATCCTCAATCGATTCTCGCTGCATGTTTGGCTCTTAAACTGTTGTTTACTTGGATGGAAGCCGTACTTTACAACTCCTTTTCAGTGTTTATTAGGTGCTACTTTATGGTGCAGACACATCTTCAACAGCGATGGCGTCACACCGGTAAGTGCTAAAATAACATGGAGCAGAGTTTTACAGCGCGGTTGTGTGGAAGCTGCAGCATCGTCATTCTGCTCAGCGAACAGATTGCTGTAGCGGCGAAGCGGGATGCAAACCGCCCACTTAGTCTAATGTGGCACTTGGCTCCTCTCCATTCCACCTTATCTCACCTCCTCCCATCTTTTTTGAAATACCCTGAATACCCAAAGCAAACATTTGGTGATTGCCCTCTGCTGATAACGCCTCCCCAGACTTCCTCTCTGTCTGCACGGCTCCTCTTTTCACTCTGGAGCACAAGGAGAAAATCTGCTGCGTTTTGTTTCATATTAATTAGATTAATTTATTTAGTGGGCAGGAAAACCAAGCGATCACATATTTTTATTGAAAACGTTTTAATTGGGGGTTTGAGGAGGTCAGAGATTTGTTCTGATGTTTCGGTTTTTCAGGTTTGTTTGTGGATTTTTAGAAAAATACAATATCCTGTGGCATTTGTTGTTCAGAAGGAAAAGCTTTAAATAATCAGGTCTAATAGTTTATATGCAGGCAGAGCCGGCCCAAAGCATAAGCAAACTAAAAATACCAAAAATAATATTCTAGTACATTCTATTTAAAATGCATAGAGCTGTTGCTGACTGCTGTAAAATTATTTAAATTAATTTGGAAAAGCATTTACACCTCTAACAGTATGGCATGTTGTTGTTTATGCATGAAAGACGATTCGTCTCCTTTCCACCCGGAGCGACGGTGGAACTGCTAACAAATGAAACCTGGAGATGCAGAAATCCTCTGGATCCAAACAAACTGATCAGGAAGCAACGTTTGTTGAAGGCAAAGGGTTTTAAATTGGCCTCTCTGACCCAGACTACACAGTAGTTTGTTGTTCTATTTTTATTTGAAATGCAAAAACAAAAATTATTTTTCTGGCATCCACAAAGTAGGACAAAGACGAACGTTTTTAACATTTCTTCTGGAATTTTAGGAGAGAAATGAGCCACTACTGACCATTCACCTGCAGCACATGAGTCTGATAGAGGTCTTCGTAGCCGTAGGCATGGCAGCTGTAGTTCCCCATGTGGATTGTTGTCACCTTGGTGATGTACAGCGAGCCGTCGTCCCCAAAGTCCTGCAGCACAGGGAGGAGAGGAGTTAGGACTGGTGGAGATGGGAACAGAACGACACTGGGTGCAGCGGATCCACAGGGAGCCGGTGGGAAACGTTGATGGACTGCAGAGAGGAGGACTGCAGCAGCAGGGAATGATGGGAGGAGACGGGGGAGAGAAAGAGTGATGGGGGAAGGAAGACAAACCATGAATCAAGGGTTTCCCTGTTGAGCTGAAGGAGGCATTTGGGGATTTGATCCTGCTCTCCCCTCATGACGCTGCCTCAGTCTGATAAATGGCAAGGGTTAAAAATATAAAGCCCATTAGGCTGATGAATGAGCCAGAGTGGTTGGTGCAGCGTGAGCCAATCAGCAGGGACTTCCTGCTACAAGTTAGCGCGAATTAAAGCACTAAACTCTCTGCTGTCCCACCGAGCCGCAGATCTGATGATCACACTTTAAATGGTAGAAACACAAAATCACCAAGTAGTTTGGTTTAGTTTATAGGACAAATAACTTGGTACATTTGAAATAAAACTAAATTTTAGCTTTTTAGAGTCAATAATTCCCTAATTTTGATGATGAAGTTCTGGTTCCAGTGGCAGATTATTTAATAAAAATATGGGGATATTCTGTTTGTCATCAACATTAAGGATCTCCTGTCTGTTACCTGCGAGTTAATTTTCTCTGATTGCAGTGGAAACTAGATGAAATCTACTTGGTGAGGTTTTGTGTTTTTACAGTGTAAACATGACAGTGAATGAAGAATCAAGTGCAGCTTTGAACAGAAATGAGCCAGAGGTTATTCTTTCTGCTACAGCTGAAAATATCTTTTATTCTATCTGAAGAACATGAACTAAAGCTGCACACATTTTATTCAGTCTTTGCACAAATCTTCTTGTGATTAATTAGTAATAACGCAGAATCTATTTTCTGTTAAATTACGTTTTTAATTTGTCCTTAGTGACGCCACTGACAAGAACGGTTGATAAAAATCAGATGAATGAAACATTCATCACATCCATGTGAATCAGATGTTTTTTTGGAAACTGATTTATCTGCATATTTTTCTACAATCAGGTTTAAAACAAAGATCTTCTTTTCTTCCCTTTCCTGGAATGGATCCATGCAGCCAAACATCAAGTTTAACTCATGTGATTAGGCTCCAACAGGACGCCAGCAGCCGTCGCTCCGGCCCGGAAGCCGTCGCTCCGGCAGCCGTCGTTCCGGCCCGGCAGCCATCGCTGCGGCCCGGAAGCCGTCGCTCTGGTCCGGCAGCCGTCGCTCCGGCTCGGAAGCCGTTGCTGCGGCTTGGAAGCCGTCGCTCCGGCTACGGCTGCGGCCGTAGCCTGGCAGCCGTCGCTGCGGTCAGGCAGCCGTCGCTCCGGCAGCCATCGCTCCAGCCCAGGTCTGTGCAGAGCTGCAGCCACCTGGAGTCGCGGCCCCAACGTGTCGGCCTGTTTATCCGCTCTTCACCCCAGCAGACCAACATGCTGCTCATTAACTTGCAATCAGCACGTTGTGAAGCGGCGCTGAGCTTCCACCCAAACAGGAGCCGTTCATTAAGCGCAGAGCTCACATTAATCGCGTTGTTTCATGGAGGATGCTCAGTAATCATTGTTCTCCTATTTCCACTCGTTTGTTCGTTTTCTTGTAATTAGTCTTCCTCCCTCCTGCAGCTGAATATCGCAGATGAAGGAAGACAACCCCTTCGCTTCTGTCTGCAGGAACATAAACTGTGCAAACTTAAAACACAAAGTAAAGACATGAGTATAAATCAGCTGAGATACTCTCAGGGTTCTTCACGGCTCTCAGCAGCACCGTAATTTTCACATTTTGCATTTCAAAAACAGGCTGTAATTGGTTCATTTTAATGTGAAGAGACCACCCATCGCGCCTCTTGCTGCTAAAATCAACCAGATATTAATTAGGCAGCAACCTCACATTAAGTAATAGGTTTTATTTAAAAGTTCCATTTATGTGGTAATTATGCCACATCCTTCAGTCTGACTCACTTTCTTACCATGAATCTGCTTTCCTTCCCGTCTATGAAGGAGAAAAGGCAAAATAAAAGCAAATTCAATTTGCATATATCTACAATTCATTTAATCATTTCCACACGGGATGATTCTTCGCTAAAGTTTTCACACCCCTTCTCTCATTTTCTTACATCACAACCTTTAATGTTTTGATCTGGGTCAGTCCAGTTCCTCAGGATCCGCTCCGCGTTTTAGACGAGACACCTGGTGACGTTTTCACCTGAGCGAACGGAACAGAGGCGCCAAAAGTCTGGGTTCAGAAACAAACTGAAGTTACTAAAGAGGGACAATCTAGAGTTATAGATCTAGAGTTATAGATTTAGAGACAACGCACAGCTTCAGTTGTTCCAGCTGGAAACTACAGATCAGGATGACCTCTGACCTCTGACCTGACCCTTCGGTTCCTCAGTGGTTCTTCTAGCAGCTGCAGAACATTTCAGGCCCAGAGGACTAAAGTCTGAGACCAGAGAAACTTTGATTCCTGCAGCAGGTCAGAGAGACGAACCAGAAGCTGCAGCTGGAGACCTGAGTAGAACCAGGAGGGTGGAGACACCAGCTGGTTCTACACCACATAGATCTACACCAGCTGGTTCTACACCACCTGGTTCTACACCACCCAGATCTACACCACCTGGTTCTACACCATCTGGTTCTACACCACCTGGTTCTACACCACCTGGTTCTACACCACCTGGTTCTACACCACCTGGTTCTACACCACCTGGTTCTACACCACATAGATCTACACCAGCTGGTTCTACACCACCTGGTTCTACACCACCCAGATCTACACCACCTGGTTCTACACCATCTGGTTCTACACCACCTGGTTCTACACCATCTGGTTCTACACCACCTGGTTCTACGCCACCCGGTTCTACGCCACCCGGTTCTACGCCACCTGGTTCTACGCCACCTGGTTCTACGCCACCTAGTTCTACGCCACCTGGTTCTACACCACCTGGTTCTACACCACCTGGATCTACACCACCCGGTTCTACACCACCCGGTTCTACGCCACCCGGTTCTACGCCACCTGGTTCTACGCCACCTGGTTCTACGCCACCTGGTTCTACGCCACCTGGTTCTACAGAACCTGATTCTACACCACCTGGTTCTTCAGTCCTTCACTGAGAGACTCTAAACTGCTGGTAGTTTATAAATCACTGAATTAAAGATTAAAGATCTGCTGCTGTTGGATCAACAGCAGCAGATCTTCCAGACCTTCCAAACATGGAGAAGCAGCAGCATTCAGCTTCTATGGACCATATATCTGGAACAAACTTCCAGAAAACTGAAAAACAGTCGAAACACTGAGTTCATTTAAATCTAGACTAAAACCTCCTGGTTAAAGTTGATTTAGAAACATTTTGATGATTTTGATGACAGAACTTAGAAAAAAAATGTTTTAATCATTGATGACTTTGTGTTTTATGATGAAAAGCCCTTTGAACTACATTGTTGTTGAAATGTGCTACAGAAATAAACCTGATTGATTAATTGATCTGTGTGACTGATTAAGTGGAAAGAAAACTAAACGATGCGTATTAAATTTTCATTTTACAAAAACGTCTCTCAGCTTTACCCACTAGATTAATCATTAATCCTCATGACAAATTTCAAAGTGTCAAAGTTAGCATAACCGTTTGTTTTCTTTCTTAATTGAAAGTCAAATTACATGAGTGAAAATTATTTAGTGATTGAAATTAATTGGTTATTGGAGGAATAATGGATCCAGAACCAATATCTGTGGCCCGAACTCTCTGCTGTCGCCTCAGGAAACAAAACATCCAGTTTGGACTCACGTTGATGTCCTCCAGGTCCAGGAAGTTCAGGACGATGCCGTTCCTCTTCCAGATGACGGGCGGGCGCAGCGTTCCCTGGATGGCGCAGGTGAGGACGGCGCTGAGGCCCACCGTTACGGTCGAGGTGCTGATCCGCTGATCCTCCGCCAGGCTCAGCTGCACCACTTCTGTTGGTCGCAAGCAAAACAATCAGAACAGATGAAGGAGTCGGGATTCATTTATTGTCAACGGGTGTCGGATATAAACCTTCATGTCACTAGAAGTACAAATTAAGAAGCAACATTTTGTCTCTACAGACTCCAACTTTGGACCAAACTCCCTGAAAACCTGAGCTGAGTGGAAACAGTTGGCTCCTTTGCATCCTGTCAGGATAAACTGTCCCAGACGCGATAAATTCAAGTAATGGCATAATAATAAACCGTAAACTATAAATTCTAATGAACATTTAGCACGGGAACTGGAAGACATTTTAAATATGCAAAATAAATCAACAAAACAAGCACAATGCACCAGACTGAAGACCAGTTTTGGTAGGAAGAGAAAAAAGAAAAGAGAGAAACGATAAATCATGTCAACAGAAATTATTGAGCTTGTTAAAATTGATCATGTAATGAATTGATTTATTCCCTGCTTTTGGGCAACATCGAGTCAGTCTGTGTGCGACTCGTCTTCTCAAAGGAAAGCTGAAAGTTTTAGCTTTTCATTACTGATCTGGTCAAAACCAACCCAGGAGGTTCAGAAACGTTTTGCTGCCGAGTCGAACGAGATCCTACAAACTGGATCCTCCATTTACAGCCTTCAGCGTTTCACGACTCTCACTCAAAACCTGCAGATGTTGTCACCTCATCATCAAACTATGAGTCTAAGTAATATTTAATATTTTTGCACGATGATCTCCTGCTGCTGGAGTAAAGCTGCATGGTGATTCCTGTAGTTTTCACCACCATGAAAACTACACGAGCAGCCGGATTAAAAAGGATCAGAAAACGGAGTCTGAGCAACAGGAAGAAAATCTGACTTTAGACGCATCAGAAGGTGGGAAAGTTCAACATCTGCCTGTAAAAATGAGGAATCTAGCTCTGGAGTAAAACCTCCTCATAAACTCCTACAGAGGGGCAATGATGACGCTGTAGTTTTTACTTTATTTTGTCGTAATATGAGGCATAATTATGTAGTTTTTGAATTTGCTGACCTCTGACCTTGTTTTCTGCAGCTGAACCGGATGAGTAGAGCAGCGCGTGGTTTCTCAGTAACAGCTGCATTTCTCAGACCTCTCTGTTTCCTCCAGCTCTATCCGACTCCTCAATCTGCATCCATGTTTCTGTTTATTGCATCGTAACTGCAGCATGAAGTCAAATGTTGTGGCAGGATAGCGGCGATGAGGCCGGTGGAAACACCTCCACTCCAGCAGCCACAGGTGACAGCACTTCATTGTCCAAGCAGACTTTAGGTAAGATGGCTAACAGGCTGTGAGATGTTTGTGGGAAGCCTCCTGTCACAATGCAGACTTTGACAAAAGCAGCTGTAAAGGACCTGAGGATATTAGCTGTCTGTTCCACGCAGCTCTCCCAGTGACAGACGAATGTGGGATGACAGCTCAGTGGCTCCTCAAAACGCCCTGGGTGCTGTACACCGCCGCTCCAACCAAATTATAATTCAGCACATCAGTAATCTGGGTGGCAGAACAGGCTTTGAGTGCCATGTGACAGATGGGGGATGAAGTGCATTGATCTGGCTTAGAGGGCCAGTTTCAGGTCGCGCCGTGAATCTCAACTAGACTCAACGATACGAGACCGGCGAGGTTTGCAAAGTCAGCAGCAGCAGCAGCCGACTGTTCAGACGGACATCTGAGGCCGCTTTGTATCGATTCTTTAAAAGGGAGACGAGAAGTGTAACGGCTTAAAAGTCTGCTGGTGAGAAAATCTCTTTAGAGTTCAGTTCAGCTGTAATTAATAGACTGTGGCAGATAAACCACAGCGAGGCAGAGAGGTCATTTTAACAGCTACAGCTGGAACACACAAGCTTCCCCAGAGTCCAGGCTGAAGCGCTGAAACACGTAAAAACAGGAGGGAAAGCAACTCAAATCTGCTTTAAATATTTGCATGGCTACACATGTGCAGAGTTTCCTGTAGGTAATAGTTACAGATTTCACCTGCAATGCATTTAAAAATGCTGCAATATTTGCTTTTTAAATGAGAAAATAAAACAATGAGAAGTGTTGGAAACTTTCTCTGCATTTAATGTGATGTTTATAACATCCAATGAACTGGTGCCGGAAAATTAATACGATTAAAAAAGTCATAATGACCTGGAAACATGTGGAAACCATAAAACCTGCCAATAACTTGATTCAGTTTTAACATTTAATCTGTTCCTAATCAGGTCGGCTGACTAAAGATCAAAACGGTTATGTTGCACCACAAACGGCCCCCGGGCCGCAGGTTGGACACCGTCAGCCCGTTTCCATGTTTCCAGCATCCAGCAGGAGGAAAATGGAAGAAATTTATACAGAGTTGAAATCTCAGAACAGGAAAAAAATGAATAAAATAAAAAAAACAATGCAGAGAGAAAGAAATGCATGAAAAATAAAACCTTGACAAAAAAGGGGGGGGGGGGGGGTTGGACAGCTGGAGAGAAATAAAAGAGCTAACTGATTAATATTCGACTTGAAACAGGTAAAAAAATTAAAAAATGTCTTTCCATGTGTCAGGATGAAATGACATTTGATGCAGAGCAGGTCGAATATCTCAGAGTAAAACTGGAGTTTGTCCCTTTTCTCCCTCCGTACGAGACGACCCCCTGGTGAGAGAGACGTCAAACCAGGACGCAGAGAGATGGAGAGAGGAGGAGAGAGATGGAGAGAGGAGGAGAAAGATGGAGAGAGGAGGAGAGAGATGGAGAGAGGAGGAGAAAGATGGAGAGAGGAGGAGAGAGATGGAGAGAGGAGAAGAGAGATGGAGAGAGGAGAAGAGAGATGGAGAGAGGAGGAGAAAGATGGAGAGAGGAGGAGAGAGATGGAGAGAGGAGAAGAGAGATGGAGAGAGGAGGAGAGAGATGGAGAGAGGAGAAGAGAGATGGAGAGAGGAGGAGAGAGATGGAGAGAGGAGGAGAGAGATGGAGAGAGGAGAAGAGAGATGGAGAGGGGAGAAGAGAGATGGAGAGAGTGAAGGAGAGAGATGGAGAGAGAAGGAGAGAGGAGGAGAGAGATCGAGAGAGATGGAGAGAGTGAAGGAGATAGAGAATGAGAGAGTGCAGTTGCGTCTTTTTAAGAGAAGTAGGAGAGACGCCTGCAGGAACCATGAGGGGAGAACACAAGTAGAAAGGTCAAAGGTGAGGCTGTGGGATGACCAGGAACTAAAGAAAACTATTTCACAGAAACAAAATGTGGAAAGAACAGGTCAGATTGTTTGGAAATCAGTGTACAAAAACAAACAACCAAACAAAAACAACCAAAAAAACGCCCTAAAATGCAAAGAGTTCTTCAATACAACACTGGAAAAAAAAAAAAAGATAAATTACCATTTTATTTTTATTATTGTCCAGTTCCTACAGCAAAAAAAAACGTGGATTTGATTTACGAATTAATTGACTTCAGTAGTTGGATAGCGAGTTGTTTTAACTGGGCTGTACAGGAAACTAAAATCAAATGAATGTCACATTTTCACACATAGGAAAAAAAAATGGAAACCAAGTGTTGGTTTAATTAAAATCCTTAAATAATGTGAAATGTTTTACTTGTAAAAGTCACAGAAAGTGACAGTTTTTACTGTCGGCAAATTTATAATTTAGTTTCAAAGATTGTAATTGAGGGCAGCACAGTGGCGCAGTTGGTAGAGGTTCTGGGTTCGATTCCCAGCCCCGGTCTTTCTGCATGGAGTCTCCATGTTCTCCCTGTGCATGGTGGGTTTTCTCCGGGTACTCCGGTTTCCTCCCACAGTAAAAAAATATGACTGTCAGGTTAATTGGCCTCTCCAAATTGCCCCTAGGTGTGAGTGTGTGTGTGCATGGTTGTGTCTCTGTGTTGCCCTGCGACAGACTGGCGACCTGTCCAGGTGACCCCACCTCTCGCCCAGAACGTTAGCTGGAGAGGCACCAGCAACCCTCCCGACCCCACTGAGGGACAAGGGTGTAAGAAAATGGATGGATGGATGATAATTGACCTTAGGATTGTTTTATTTGACCTTAATTTGTGCAGGTTGTCTTAATGGGATCCAAGATCTCATTTACAAGAGAGATCTGCTTTTATGAACCAAAACTACAAACAGCAGCAAAAATATTAAAAGTTACTAAGATATGAGTTAAAACAAGAGCACATTTTAAACACCACAGATGGGAATGAGCGACATAAACATTTAGCCAACAATACGGATCTGTAATCTGCCGGCTAACTGCGGTAATGCCTGACGATGTAACCGACCGGCATCAATACAGAGGAAGCAGAAAGCAGCACAGCAGAGTGCAGGGGAAGAGCTCGTTAAAAAGGCAGATGCAAAAACCATGAATTATCTGGACCTGGTTTTGGTTTAACCTCCGGTGGTTGTAGCGCGACGCTCAGGAGGAGCGCAGCAGATGTCACGGTCAGACAGCGGGGAGGCGAGAGGGAAGAGCATGGGATCGGTGCTGTGGGTAAAGGCACAGGGAAAAGCTCACCGAGTCCAGTGGACCTGGTTTCTTACCTCTAACCGGGATGCTCAGGAGGAGCGCAGCAGATGTCACGGTCAGACAGCAGGAAGCGCCAAAACCACACAAAAAGATAAACTCCTGAAAGTGCACAGTGCAACCCCACAGGAGCGAGCACATAGTCAAAACCTCGTGCTGTTTAAATGACCCCGTCTCTTAAGACCTCAGGAGGGTTAAACAGTCAGACCAGGAGCAGAAAAATGTAATCTGCAGTGTGTGGAAGAGAGAAAATACAAGCAATTTGCTGTTTAACGAAGCATGTGCTTGAATAGCAGCGATGCCGTTCCAGTCACAACACTGGGAACAAAAGGCAGGATTCAACGCAGACATCCATTACATTAAAGTTATTATGTTTCTATATAGAGATATATTCCATTTAACTTTGATTTACCCATTGAGGTTTTAAGGGAGACCTGGCAATGATTGGCAGCAGCAGCAGTTTCAACACATAATATATATACATTCCACTCTATGTGTATGTGATTGTTTTTAGTTTCTATTGTAAGTTTTATACAAATCCCATCACCACCCATCACTTTATACATCATGATATTAATTTTATGTCACTTTTCTGACCACAAACCAGCTGGGATGTTAAAAACGGCGACGCCTGAACAGGTGATTAGTCAGGAGAGCATTAACCTGATGACTAAGATGAAGTTGAGGGAGAAACCACACGAACCTGCTCTCTGTGAGAACGAGGTCTTCAGATCCTCTCCGCCTGTAAACGACTGATCCCTCCTGCATGTCACCGTACGGCGGCGGCGGCGTGTCACTGTTGTGACATCACTTCCCCTCCGCTCATGTCCGACACGCTGGATTACTCATATTCATGAAGAGCTAGTCTGATTCGATCTGATTTAATTATTTTACCCACTGCACAGTGAAAAGCATCTGCTGCCAAACCCAACATGGATTTATTAAATAAAATTATTCTTAAACAGCAACTTTAATTAAACTAAATGTTATTTTTAACACGCTTTGTTCGGCTTGATGGCTGCTATGCAACAGTGAAATGTCACGGCAACAGGCGTCGTTTTGGACTGCAAGGATCAAACACAAAGATCCAATAATAGTAGCACATGCTAACATTATAAACGTCCTTTAAAGGAGCAGGGACACAGACTGCCTTAAAGGGGACACAAATCCACTTTTTGGTCTTTAAACACATCATCTTGTGTATTTGGAGTCTCTAGGAGAAAAAAAAGTTTAATTAAGTTTCTCCCAGTGCTGCGTAAATCATCTTTATATCCTGTTTGAGTGATTTTTTTATCTGTTCAGTTCACTTTATTCCCCATTAAACTTTTTAAACCTTTACGGTTTTCTGCAGAGCTGCTAACCAAAGTCATGGAAGTTCAACCAGCCAGTTTTGCGAATCAACCATTTTTATTTTCGCTTCGGTTTTGTAGGGATGCAAAGCTACGAGTGAATAAGTTAAAATCTTTGGTTGTGGAGTGAATAACCCTCACAACTCATTACTCTGTCTCACAGCCTCTTCAAAGCTCCTGGTTGAATTTCATTTTTCTTGGAAATGTCACCACATCAGCGGGGAAAGGACGAGCGCTTCAACAACCTTCACCATCAAGAGGAATCTGACAAAATAATTCGCCAGTTCAGTTCCTTCTCTCTATGGAAACACTGAAATGACGACAAACTTCACATTAGATATAAATTCACTGTATGTTTATATCTTAGTTATTGTCTTGATAGCAGCAGCATCGTTCCGTCTGCTAATGTTAGCACTGTGTGCTAGCTGTTACCTCCTTGAGAACATATCCGTACTGTATGTTTGCAATAGGATTATAAATGCATTAATTCAGTCGGTCTTGTTGCTAGCATCAGCTAACTCATTAGCTAACTCGTTAACTATGTTGAGGCCTTGTTTATGAGACAAAAGGAGCTTTTTCTGTCTTGAACTCATGAGTCGACATGGACACGTCTTCCGTCGTTGACCTCTTGATAAATTCAGTGATAAAAAGTTGACCTCTGCTCTAAAACTACAAAAATGGCCGAATGTGGTGGAGTGGAGCGCTCTGTGATATGGAGGGGGGTGAAATGTCTCGGATGCATTTAAAGAGACGGCACCAAAATAAGATGCTCTAAAACACAACTCAGATTTAAAAAACGGTCAAAGATGGAAAATATTCAGTTAATGTGACCCTTGACCCCAAAGTCAAGGGTCACAGCATCACAGATCCTCCACTGTACTTAACAGGAGTCTGCATTATGCTTTACTGACATTCATGTTTTGCGTTATATGTTAGATGCTAAATTATTTTATTAATGTAGCCAAAGTAAAGTTTGTATTTTCCATGTTTTGAAAGCTCGTCTAACTGTACGTTGGCTGAATATCCGATTAATCTCAAGAGTTTTCAGAATGAATTTTAATGATCTTGACTGAAATCTGGAAACAGCAAAACCCTTTCTGTGTAATTTGTGCAGTTTGAGAATCTAGCATGCACCATGCCAGAGAATGTGGGGGAATCATGCAGGAAATGTTTATCTTAATGGAAAAATAGCTTTAAGTTCCTCTCATGTGCAAACACACAGCTGATGGTGGAAACGCAGTGACCTGCCCACTGGGAGCAGAGCGAGGGCTCAAGGACGCGCTCATGTGCAGTCAGGGCCGATCTCCTGATTAATGGCAGATGTGCTGAACATCCTGAGCCGCAGCTTTTAACCCATACTTCATCATCTTTAAAAATATCTCCTGCCTTTACTGCAACCCAGCTTACAGCTCACCTTCGTTACCGCATCCATTTAAAAAACAATTACCTCCGTAAGTGCAGTAAAGTTTCCTGAACATAACGACAGCAGCAGGTACGTATAGTACATGTAATGAGACAGAACTCCCACTGGAGCCCAGAGAGCACAAATTATCTCCGGGTGTCACTGTGCATTTGTTATGAGCTCGGCTCTCTGCAGGCGGCCTGCAGCTTTTAGTAAATACATCATCAATATTTCAAACACACCGACACCGAATTAATGACACGCAGCATTTCTCTTCAGCCAATCAATAACTACACACTCTTCAGCTCTTAATCATATGCATACTGTATATACTTCACATATTATTTAAATGTTACACGCAGCCCGATCATTTGCTGTGTTTCATGCATACAGGCTCTTCTGCATCTCTTTTGTTAAACAAGCACTTATTCTCTCTCACGGATATGCAGAAAATCATGCTTTTTCAGTGAGAGTGCTGGCGTGGTGATTATTCATGGGAAGGATAGCGGGGATGAGCAATCAGTGGCCAGCTCATTAATCATGCTGGATGCAGACCCTTAATCTCCTCCACAGGTACAGAGGAATCCTCTCTCTCTTTCCACCCACCAGCTCATTTTCTCCCGTTCGCATCTCCGGCTGCAGCTCTCTGTCCTTCGCAGAACCTCTAACCCTCTCCATATCTATGTGACTGTAACTGCCTGCCAATCTCTTTTTCTCCTTCTCTGTGCTTCCATTATGCTTTTCTCCTTCTCCTTTCGTTCCACTTGATGTGCGTCTTTGCCCGGCTGTCTCTCCATTTGCTGCAAAAGCCAAATTTTATCTACGTTTTCCTGAAGGACCCCTTAACCAGGCAGTGAATATGCCTTGTTAGGATCACAGACCAAAAGATTGGGGGCAGAAATGAGGCAAGTATAGTAGAAATGTGAGCAGCAGGGACTATTTTAGGAAAATATGTCACAAATTGCATCAATAAAGTGACTCCAGAGGATTTCAGCTGAATATCTGTCAACGGTTGCTATGCTTCCAGGGAAACATTCAGAAGAAAATGGAGGGAGATTTCTAGTTGCAAATGAACTGAAAATAATTATTTTTATTGCATGAGAAAGACTTCCCAGTTAATACACCCTCACTGGTGCCAACAGACCAGATTTTTAAAGAAATCGTCTACGGTCCCTCAGCAGCAGAGAGAGAAATGTCCTCAAAGGTTTATAACTGACCAATCAGCGGTCACCATTTGTCCTGAAGTACACGCCCCTTACCTGGAGGAACCGAACCTCCGTCAACGTTGCCGGGGTTCATCATTGCTAACGCACTGCGGTCAGAGAGACTTAGAGGAAAATCCTGGTGAAACACCGTCAGTGGGGAACATCCCATCCCGACAAGAGGATGGGTGCCATTTATCAGATTCCCAAAACCCAAACGGAGTCTGGAAGAAGCTGAATGAAACCGATAGACGGCGACTACCACATGTTCATCTGCACAAAGGTACCAAATAGCAAATATCCCATTTTTTCTCATAAAAACACTTATTGATAGTCAAATCAAAGATCAATAAGTGAAGGTAGTTATGCTTGATTGAGCGTGTAAATTTCAACGGTAGCATGAAAACAGGTGCTGCAGTAACTGCGGTATTTACATCTAAGCATCTTTACATTTTTATTTTTACTCGGTATATAAATAAACGCTGAGCAGTTTTTTGCAGTAATTTCTGTAGTTTTCTGTATATTTAAAGGATCTTGCAGGTCTGCCAGATTAAAAACAAACAAAAAACCACAACAGAAAAAACCACATCCTACATTTTTAATCTTTTCTGGATCCTTTGTGTCTTTTTAGCGACAATAACAGTTTATGAAATGCTGTTGCTTTTTTCCACTAAACGGTTCTCCCCAAGTCTGCATTTTAGTAAAAGTCATTGGATGTTTTTGGTTCCCAGTCCTAATAAATTAAACTAAAAGGAAAACCCAGGATAAATACTTTGTGTTGCACATTTTAAAATAAAGTTGCTTTTTTTCCCACCAACATTGATTTTAAATCTGTATCAACTGTCTGAACCAGCTGAACACAAAGTTGCTCTAAGGGCCCCGGAGCCACTTCTGTCCCTGATCTACACAGAAGTTTTTCTGTCACTGTTAAAACCTTTTGGTTCTCAGGGTTCTGTAAAGGTTGTGACCCAAACTGGGAAGCAACCAACCCTTACTGAAGCTGGTGAGTTAGATACGAGTGAAATCGTTTTTAAAACGAGCCTCCATGTTTCCATCCAGCTTCCTTTTGTTCCTCTGCAGCTGCTAGCATGCACAGCCAACCCTTAGCCCAGGTGGCTGGGAGCTAACGCTAGCACCTGGGCCCTTTGCCACTCTTTGGTGTGATTGCTGTTCTTGTGCCATTCAACATCTGAAAACCTGCAGGGGTCAAGCAGACACAGGCTTGATTGTAAAAGTCACACAAACACTGTCCAGGATTTATACGGTTGAAATGGTATATTTAGAGAGCTGTGTTTATTTTTATCGCCACATTGGCTTGAATATTTGCTTTGTTCTGAAGTACATAAAAATGTAACATGTCCTGTTTTTTATGCTTTGTTTGCAGGGAAACCAAAGCAGCTTTTATCAGTTTAATGCCTCATTTTCGTTTGTCAGAAATAGCGGATTAAAGGATAATAAAAATGAAGTTTAGGTGATAGATTGGAAAGAAAAAATTTTATCTTCTCACTTTTATTTGATAAAAGTGAGAACACCAAGTCTCAGGGGCTGAAAAAGCCATCCTGCTCCGGGAGGATTAGTGGAAACAAGCTGACAGTCTGGAGCTAATCTCCCATACTTCATTTGGCCGGATGAGATCCAATTCATTAAAGCTATATTCTCATCTGACAGCAGCATAAGATCTCTGACAATCTCAGTAATCTTTCATCTTTATGGAAAGAAAAGGCCTGGATGTATCCGCCTCCTGCAAAACGCTGGAGCATCTTGTGACATCCTGGCTAAGTGCTCTTTCTTGTAGGAAAACCATTTGAGTTTTGCAGCCAGCAACTCAACTCGGCTCTGCTGGAGCCGCAGCGTGACCCGACCCGAGGGCCGCCTCCGCCCAGGAGAACGCGCAATGAGAGGAGTTTGGCTGTATGTGTCCAAATGCATCAGCAGGACCAGTTATTTCAGCTCAGTGGGAAACCTTTGTGAGCGCGGACACTTTGAAGCATTCACAAACATTTTAGAAACAGCACGATTACTGCTGCAGGAAGGCCTGTAATGCTCTTTATTCAAACTGGCATGAGGCGAAACACGGAGGGGAAGGAGCGCCGCGCAGCGCCGTCTGATGTATTATTAACCTGATTTATTACAGTCTGACTTTCAGAGTTTATTTAAACATTTTAACGGTTAAATCTGGCTGAACTTTATCCTCTAAAATGATAAACAGAATTAATTTTCAAACAGGAAATAAGATGCTTGTTTGACTTCAGCTTATAAGTCTTATATGGCCACCTTTCCCTTACATTTTAATTAAATCAGTTAATTATATTGTATAATTTACTACTGATTTCATATCACATGTTCTGATCCCTAAGTTAGAAGATCAGGTCTTCTGATCAGAAGTTACTGTGGTAAACAAAAGGAAAACAAAAAGGTTGTTTGGAACAGAAGGACAGCTAAAAAACGCTGATCTGACCAGAACCAAGCTGTGACTTTGGGACATCTTAACCCTTGTAGGCCAAGGTCTAAATGGCCGTTCCGGCACGCAGTCTCTCTCTTCTCAGTGCGTCAGAGCTCGCTATGAAGCCATGCAGCGATCGCTGGCAAAACTACTACCAACACTACACACACCACAAACTCTAAATAACATACTTACTGTATAAAAAACCTATCGAAACTCTCTTGGTAAAATCCACAGCATCAATTCTCCCTAGTTTCTTGCCGTATCCAAATCCCCCCAGCCCCCCTTGTTTGTCCCCACGTGTCTCCGTTCTACCTAGCAACAGACCGTCAACACATTTTCATTGGTTGTGTCGAAATGTGGTACAGTTAGACCCCCACACAGTAAGGCGGAAATGATCGATCATATTCCTGGCTTTATTTTCAAGTAAATAACCACAAAACCAATATAAAAACACCACTTTTATAAAGTTTGAAGTCCGTACTGTCCACCAGAGGTGAAATGAACACTCGGTATGCCGTCTGTGTTATTACGAAGCCTTATAAATGTGTCACGTGTTTGCCCGCTCCACAGTGGGCTTCGTCCCGGTAGGGCTAAAGACTCAATATGCAGAAAAAAGAAATACTGAAAACGAGCTTCCAAAAACTGGATTCAGAAAAGTAAAGCAAAGAGGACAGAGTCAGAAAACTACAGACAGAATTTACCTGTCCAGGTAAGTTAGGCCAGAGATCAGGACCAATCCAACAACAGGAAGCAGAAAAATCTTCATTTACTTTTATTATTAAAGGTAAACAATAATAAAAATAATTATTTAAACTTTTACTCGTCAATTTCCCAAAACTTAACCAGATAAATTACAACACTCCAGTTTCCTTTGACGCATCGGCTCCTCATCACTTATTCCAAAGGTGTTTCACAGGTTTTATGATTAATGGTCTCAATAGGTTAGATAGTCCCGAAACAGATTCTCTATATTGAGAAAAATGACTTTAAATAAAGCGACAAAGGCCTTATTGTAACAGCAGGGATGTTGGTGCAACACCAGGCCTCATTGATCTGCTCTGACAGAGTCATCTGGGTGAGAAATGGCAGAGGTTCAAGAGCCGTCAACAAAAACAACAAAGCGAACCTGTGATGAAATGCAAAGGGTGAAAAATGGCGTCATTTTTACACCATGTAAAGTTTGACCTTTACCAGTTTTTAAATTACGAATCACAAAGTCTAATGAATTTATATGACCTTATTCTACATGCATCACATCTTCACAGCTTTTAGTTTAGCTGCTAAACAGCTTATTTTCTGGTTTTTCATCTAAATGATGAGGATATGTAGCCGTTTCCGCCATCTTGGGAGGCCAGGTGACATGACATCACCACCTCACTGCTTTAGTTCGTTAAAATTCATCCTGCAACATTTTCCATCCATCCATCCATCCATTTTCTTTCACCCTTGTCCCTCAGTGGGATCAGAAGGGTTGCTGGTGCCTCTCCAGCTAACGTTCCGGGCGAGAGGCGGGGTCACCTGGACAGGTCGCCAGTCTGTCGCAGGGCAACACAGAGACACACAACCATGCACACACACACTCACACCTAGGGGCAATTTGGAGAGGCCAATTAACCTGACAGTCATGTTTTTGGACTGTGGGAGGAAACCGGAGTACCTGGAGAAAACCCACCATGCACAGGGAGAACATGGAGACTCCATGCAGAAAGACCGGGAATCGAACCCAGAACCTTCTTGCTGCAAGGCAACAGCTCTACCAACTGCCTCGCTGCAACATTTTGTCAAAATCAAATCATTTGGATTTTCTATCTTCTCAGTCATAAAAAAAAATTAATTCATACAACTTGGATCATGTTTTGCAAAGATCATACACAACGTTTTATACCAGTTAATATCAGAAGGCGTTTCTCTGGAATCGGCCACAAACGAAGGACTTTCTGTAGTTTCAGACACGCAGAGCAAAGCTGTGGCCTCGAATCTGAAACGGTGCAACATGGAGTCCAAAAGGAGCTTCTGCACACGTCACAGAGAAAATACCCGAGTGAAGTTGGGCCCCCCACCTTCTTCAAATCAGACAAAATGGGTGTCAATCAAGTTGGCTACGTTTGTGCAGCAAACATTTTCGTTGTGCCGCTATCATTTTAAAGATATAAAGAAAGTTGGATTTCATAAAAGTTGAGGGGCTGGTTGACCTTTTGCCCTTTACACTTTCATTAATATCTTCAAAGCCAAAGCAGCACAAACAAAAATGTTTGCTGCACAAACCAGCACAAACGTAGCCGAGTTGATTGACACCCATTTTGTCTGATTTGAAGAAGGTGGGGGGGCCAACTTCACTCAGGTAGGGAAAATTACTTCGACCAACACGGGTAGAAAAAATGCCCTGCTGGCTTCATTTCTATGTTAAAGACCAGAGTTTGGCAATAACCAGCTGAAACTTTAACAGTAAAAGTTCTTTGTTGTTGTTTTTTTACCTTTAAATGAGTCGTTTTATTGTGAAGCATCTCGACTCTCAGTCGAGTAAAATTTTCCACCCACTGAATGAAAACAAACATGTTTTAACCAAAAATTCACCAGAAACAAACACATTGTTAAAGTTTAAGACGTTTTTTATTGAAAGGAACTGAAAAGAAGTCGTTATTTTTTGTTACCTGTATGAATTATTGTCATTTTGGTTCTTAAAGCACCAACATTTCCTCTTAACTTTATATTTTGGTCCATTTGATGATGTAATTTTTAAATATTAAGTGATTCAGTCACTCAGTACTTGCTTGGACTTTTTACCAAACAGTTTTTTACTCAATTTATCGGTCAGATACTTTTTTCTTTTACTTGAATAAAAATGTATTGAAACAGTTCTATTCTTATTTTAGTCTCATTTTTGGAAGCTCTACCCTCGTCCGGCTACGACATAAAATTTATTCTCAAGCTGATGACACTAACTGACTTTTTACAAATTTTTAATACGTTTATATTTCTTCCATACTTGGTTGTAGTTTCATAATATAATTTTTGTCTATTTTACAGTAGAAAATAGTATTTTTCTTCTTTTAATTAAACTTATTAAAATATTTTTGCTCGATTTTAACCGTTTTCATGCACTCAAAAACAAAGGTGTAATTATTTCTCTTCTGGTCTCTTTATTGTGGGTAATAATATAACATATGCTGATTAATTGGGAGAAAGTGAAGCTGCTCTATTATATCAGCTAACAGGCTTTTAAAAAGCTGCTGATGTGTTGATGAAGTTGATTAATTGCTGGATAATTTATCCTGAAGTACTCCCTCAGCAATGAATTATGGGAGAGTAAACTTTGTCTGCAGCGCGCTTACTCCACTCTGCTAAATCATTATGGATCCTCCAAGCATGACAGGAATCTTTGCAAACAACTGAAAGTTTCAGGCTAAATACCTGCATGCTGGCTGATTAAATTAAACGTAGGCAGCGCAGCAGCGTCGGCTCAGAGAGAGGATGACACTGGATGATCCCCGGCGGACCTGTAATGACCCTGTGTGTGTTTACAGCAGATAGTGTGCTAATTCCTGCACACACAGCCTGCCACATTAAGCATGCAGGTTACCAAACGCTGCAGAGCAGCGACGGTTGCACAGCTCTGTCATCATGGCTGCTTTGTCCATTATAACTGTTTGTACTGGTGGCGTCAGTGTTGGATGCTAACACGTATGTAGGCCTGTCACAATAATCAATAAATCCATTAATCGCTGGTAGGACTTAAATGATTTATTGTTTTTCTGTTTTCTCTCCGTCTACCATGAACTGGATGATAAAACTCTTCAGTCTTTTTAAACAAACTGTTTTTAAGGGATAATTTTGTTTAGAGACTTTATAATTCATTTTATTTGTTGAGGACTTTTATCATCCAGTTTTTGGTATAAAAACGATAAAACCTGCATATAGGAAATATTGAGTTTGTTTTAGTTTATCATGTGATCAGTTGCTTACAGGTTGGATCCACGGAGAGACGCTGAGGTCGCAGCAGGTCGCAGAAGGTCGTTGTTTCTGGCCAAACTGATGTTAAATGTGGTTGAAAAATTCATCAGGTTTCACAGCTGGACCCAGAAAAACTTAATATTTAGTTTCACCTTTTTGTGTTTGTTAAACTCAAATGTAAAACTTTGTGTTTCTGATGCGTTTGCTTCTCGTGGCCGGGTCCAAACAGCTTCATTACTCTGATCTACTGACATTAAGACTCAGTGTTTCCCTCTGGGTTTCTGGTGTCCAATGAGGACTTTGCCTGGAAACACAAAGCAACTAAACAATGCACAAAAAGAAACCGTCAACATGAAACAATCTGAGCCTTTGCAGTTTGAACAGACGGATCATTAGGAGCCTGTTTTGGGCTCAGCAGACCTGCAGTCTGCTGGGACTCTGCATCCTTCAGCTGCAGAATCAAGACTCTGGTGATCCCAGGCTGCCTGCTCTGCTGTGATCAACATCTTCAAACTGTTTGTTTCAACTTCCTGAAGCCGTAAGGATGCTCTCTGAAGGCCAGCTGAATGAAATCCTCTGACAGCCACTAAACGGTTGTGGCTGTTGGTGTGAACCGTCAGCAGGTTCACTTTAATTCTTTGCAACAGTTTAAGAAAAGCTCCGGCTTCCTGAATGAAAGCTGTGGCTAAACTAGCTACTCCTGCTGAAACACAGACAAATATCGTTCAAAAAGGTTTAGTTATGCTTGGTGTTGGGTACCGAAATGCAAATGAGGACTTTTCTGCAGATTTACAGCAAATTACACTGCAAAACACAAAATCTTACCAAGTAATTTTAGTCTAGTTTCTAGTGCAAATATCTCATCTGCTGAAAGAAGTTCTTGTTCCATTGGCAGATAAAGTGACTAATAAAATGGAAAACATGTCTTGTTAAATAATCTGCCAATGGAAATACAATTTTTTCATCAATATTAAGGAATTATTTAAAACAAGCCTCTATAACTTGTTAAAACGTTATTTAAAAGGTAGTTTCATCTCATTTCTAGTGTATTAGGATATTTGCACTAGGTTCTGGTTTTTTGCAGTGTTTGCATGTTTGTATTCCATACTTTAAATCTATTTTATTAGATTTTCAATATATTTTAATGGATTGGGAATTTCTAGAAGGAATTGGGGAATGGTTCGACGTATTCCTGAGTCTCTTTTCTCTGAGGGAGCAGATAATCTGCTGGACGAAGCAGGACTGGCCTGCAGATGAACCAGTTCAGACCAGTTAGACTGCAGGAGAATGGGCTGAAGAAAAGGTCAAAGGTCTCCTCAGCTCTGGATTCTGCTGACAGTGAACTTCTCCACATGTCCAGTGGGATCATTCACAATATCACCTAAAAACAGGAAAACGTCCCGCAGGAGCAACTTCAGCCTCCAGTCCAGGAGCAATTTAGTGATGAGAGATTTTTTTTCCAGGACAGTGGAGGAGAAATATGTCAGCCCACATGGTGCAGGGATGAAAACATTAAAATGTTGGCTCTATGGCCAGAAAACTCCCCAGATCCCATCGAGAAATGTTGGAGAAAAAGATGCGGCTGTCAGAGCGCGGATGAAGCAGAAATGAAGCCCATAAGTTGATATTCAGTATGTCAGGATCAATTCTGGGAGATAAAATTAGATATTTGTGTTAATTTCTAAAGTTAATTATATGGGGTAGAGTATCTAAACATTATACTGAAGCAAGAGCAGAAATAAAACACACCTAAAAGTACATTTTTTCCAAACAGTTACTGAAGTAACTGTAACGAGTTCCTGCCCGACTTGGCTACCGTCCAGCAGAATGATGTAACCTGTGGCTCCGTTCAGCCATAAGAGCTTCGACAACTTCTGCTTTAGGCACAAATTCAACGTTTTCTCCCAGCTCTCATCAGAAGGAAGCATTCACAGCGTCTAAATATTCAGAATAAAGTTAAAAAGGATTGGAAAGGAGACAGCCCAACCCGGTAACAAGCCTGTAAGAGAGGAGAGAAACCCTCCACTTCGGGTAGAAAGGCGTCCTTGTCGCAGTTTGTGACCGGCCTGTTGGCGGCCGCCTCGTCAGGCTGCTGTATCGCGTTGTTCTGCGTTGCATCATCCTCTAACTTATGCAGCTTGGTGAATTTGAGACGACACGTTTTACAGACTGTCACAGTTTATAGAGCAGGTTTGGTGACGTGTGTCTGCCTCAGAAACCAGAGGAGAAAAGCACAGATGTTTTCCTGAATTACCTCCTCAGATTAAGAGTTTAGGCGCCTCTGGGTGAAACACATCACAGCTAAATTACCAGCTAATATTAATACATCTGGAACTTAAATCATCCAGATAAACACGCCTGAACACAACAACTTACAGAAACCACTCAACACTTCTGCTCCAAGTACAAATGGTTCAGGTTTTATTCTACAAGTAGTTCGTAAAGTAGATAAAAACGTCCGATTATCATATTTATTCAGCCCCTTTATTCTGCAACTCTAAATAAAAAGCAGTCTATTCACAGATGGAGGTCGAGTGGAGAGCTGCAATAATCACCGTTAAATAAAAATAAACGACATGAACAGCAGAGAAACACGGCTGACCTTTAACCTCAGTGACGAGACGAGGCTGTGTGTCGCTCCATTTACCCCCTGAAAGTCAGACATCAACATTTGAGTCTTCACCTTTCATGTCAACATGTACGCCGTTATTTAACTGTCATTACTCTAAGAATAAGTTGTAATATTTCGTCAGGCTGTTGGCTGGTGCCCTGATCATCACCACTGATGGAAACCATCTGCTGACGTCACAGTTCAGTTTTCAGATGATTCATTTCAGCACCTGAATCGTTTCCAGAGAACTGGCTGACATGTTGTTCACACCTTTTCTCTGCTCTTCAGGAACATGGTGACCATTTATTCATCACTTCTGCTCATCATCTCCTAGTTGTTAACATAAGCAGGTGATTTTTACAGCCTAAATATCTGCTGTCAGTATGGAAACGGTAAAAAGGAGACTCTAAACTTTGTTATCTGAGCGTTTTTGATGTTTCTGAAAAGGAAGTAAAGCTCGCCTCACCTTACTGCTTCTACTTTCATTCCTCCAGAATCCTCCAGTGTTTGTTTGAGTCAGAGTTTGTTGCCATGTTTGTTGGCCCTGGCCTCCATTCAGCCGAGAAAAGAAAAACTTATTTCATTAAATGCTACCTTATCGGTATTAGCATACCATCTGGAACAACTTCCTGATGATTTGCACAAAACAGATGTTTGCCCAGAGAAAGCAGGTCTGACTGCATCTATTTGACAATATGTCTTTCTGTGCAGTGTGAGGTTTCCCAGCTGTGACCGATTCCATAGCTGTGCTCTCACCTTGATTGGTCGCTTCCCATTTTATATTTATTTTTCAAGTAAAAATGTCTTTTATATCTCTTTACTGTCTCTTCCTTGTTCTGAAAGTACATTTTCAGAGCTGATAAACGTGGCTGCTGGAGGGGATTTGCCAAGTATGATGAGAGGAAAATAATGGAAGCCAAGAACCTCAACGCAAGCAGACGTTAAGCCAGAGTAGACACACACACACCCGTACGAACGAACACTTGTTTGAAATTGAAGAAGGGTGTTAAAATAAGGAGAGAGAGGAGATTGTTTCATCGCAGAGGCAAGACAAAGACCAAATCAACGGAGGCATGATAATAAATTATGTCCTCGCTGGAAACGAGTTAAAGAAGAGAGATAAAAGCAGACCACATGCTGCGCCACTAACAGCCTGGAGGCTGCTGCCTGTGAATTATGGTGTGCTGAAACACTCGCTGCCCTGGGGGCCCATCGGCTGCAAACCAAAGAGGAACGGGGAGAAGTCGGAGCAAGAAAGTGTCTGAGAGATGAGGGGACCAGAAAGTAGACGTCAGAGAGGATAACGGGTCAAAGCGAAGCCCCTGGAGGCGCAGAGGAGCGTGGATTTACATCTCTATGCCTAATTAGATACATAACGATGAAATTAAAGCGAGGAAAATGAAAGGCGGATAGATGGAGATAGAGGGATTTCTGAGAAGCGGCGACTGCGGGTGAAATTATTCAGTCTGGGTAATTATGAAGGATATTAGATGTCTGGTCGGACTGAGAGTGTGTCACCAATCAGAAGTCATAACTTAATAATCCTAACATGATACTCTGGATGCACCGTCAGAGTTTAACAAGTGGATTTTTCCCCAGTGCAACATTACGACCACTTAGCGGTTAGGAAAACTCAGCCGAACTGAAAAGATGGCCGCCAACAGGAGAGGGTGGAAATGACTCCGAGTCTTCCTCTTGTTCTTCCCAGACTCCCTGCTGGGCCTGTGGGCTTGATTTAGGTTAGCCTTTACCGCTAAACAGCTAAATGGGCTGAATTTACACACCGACTGCTTTTCCAGTTGAACACTCGTCCAGCTGAGGGGAGGATCAGGAAACGTCTTTTCAGATTTACCAAGATCCCAATCAGCCCCAGCCGAGACGGCACCGGGTGGAACTAGAATCTGAACATTCATATTCTGGAAAACCCAACAGTTTGTTTAGTTAGAGTTTCACTTGGCTGCAGATCTTTAAACTTTATGCATCTTTGCTGGTAACAAACTCAGCCTCTGTTTTGTGATTTACATATTTCACTTCAACTCTCATCTTTTGTCCCTCGTAATAAATGTGAAGTTATTTTTAATCATCTAAAACTATATTTCATTACCAATCCCAAACAAAGTGAACTCTGTAAAAACTTATGAGTTCATCCGAATATCTTTGAGTAACAAGTTGATTTATTGAATACGATACTTTATTGACAGAAACCAACCACCAGACTGGTTTATACACCAAACAAAGTTCACACTTATTTCACCCTGATAGTACCGTATTTTCCGCACTATAAGGCACCTAAAAACCTTCAATTTCCTCAAAAGCCGACAGTGCGCCTTATAATCCGGTGTCCCTTATATATGGACCAATATGGAGCCACAACAGGTCTAGCAACTACGGTAAGCAGCCGCCGACTTCATTTTCCCCTGTAGAAGAAGAAGCACGCAGTGCATGCTGGGATAGTTGTCAGAACACTGGTTTGTTAATAAAGTCTGACTGACCTAACTACCTACCGACTTGATAATCAGGTCGTCTGAAGGTCATTTAGCACCACGTTCTCCACCAACATGCTGTGGGCGAACGGAGAAGGGTCACCATCGTCCAGCTGCCCCGGCCCAGAAGGCTCTCCTCGCCGACCCAAGTCGGACTGTTTTGTTGACATTCTTTATGTCAACAAAGTAGCTTTAGATATTCATCCGGGTGCTTTGACCAGGGCTACCAAGGGACCAGCCCCAGTACATTTAAAGCTGGGGGTGCGGGGAGAGGGGGGGGGGGGGTGTCAGACTTCCCTCTCCCCAGCCGCTTCTTCCAGCTCCTCCGGGGGAATCCCAAGGCGTTCCCAGGCCAGCCGAGAGACGTAATCCCTCCAGCGTGTCCTGGGTCTCCCCTCCTCCCGGTGGGACCTGAACTCCTCACCAGGGAGGCGTCCAGGAGGCATCCTGACCAGATGCCCGAGCCTCAACTGGTTCCTCTCGACGTGGAGGAGCAGCGGCTCTACTCTGAGTCCCTCCCGGATGACCGAGCTTCTCTCTCTAAGGGAGAGCCCAGCCACCCTGCGGAGGAAACCCATTTCGGCCGCTTGTACCCGTGATCTCGTTCTTTCGGTCATGACCCAAAGCTCATGACCATAGATGAGGGTGGGAACGTAGATCGACCGGTAAATCGAGAGCTTCGCTTTTTGGCTCAGCTCTCTCTTCACGACGACGGACCGGTACAGCGCCCGCTTCACGGCAGACGCTGCCCCAATCCGCCTGTCGATCTCCCGCTCCCTTCTTCCCTCATTCGTGAACAAGATCCCCAGATACTTAAACTCCTCCACTTGAGGCAGGACGACCCCCCTGACCCGGAGAAGGCACTCTACCCTTTTCCGGCTCAAGACCATGGCCTCGGATTTGGAGGCACTGAGGTTTTATACAAAATTTCCAAAAAACATTATTTGTGCTAATAAATATTTGCCATACAGTTAAAAGGATATTCCTATAGGTGGATATTTTACATGTAGGCAGTGTAAACTGGTTCCAGTTTTATTTGTAGGCTAACTGACACGATGACTCAGAGCTTCTCTAAATCTGGAGAAACAAATCTCCAGAAAGAGAAATAAGATCATTTTTTAAATTAATTTTTTACATATCTGTGCCATAAAAAGTGGAGCAGAGGTGAAAACAGACGTGTTAAACCAAAATGTTCAGTTTTATGCAAGAACAATACATTTTTAGCACCATATTCACACTCGGCAATCTTTCACTGCTTATTTGTGAGTTATTTACTCCGAAGTACAATAACTAAAGCGTATATGTTGAAGTCCGGTAGAGGTTTACGAAGCTCCGTGCCTAATGGAGGCTGTGCAACAGAAGCATATCTATAACATCACACACAGGCAGATGGCCGCTGCCTCATGTCTCCTCTGAGATCTGCTCTCCTGTTCCTTTGTGTAGCGGCACACTGGAGCTGAAACCTGAAGACGATCCCCCTGCTCATCTCTGAATCCGTTTCATAAAAGATGCTCGCTGCTGCATCTGAAAATACACAAACCTGTAAAAACTGTTAATCGTTCACTTCAAGTTGCCTCCTTGACTCTATTCCTCCTTTTGTTTTCCGTTTCTCCTATCCGCTGGGAATTAGCTGCTTCAGAGGAAAATGTTCCACAAAATAAATCATTTACAGATTAAACAGACAGCCACAGTTGCCACGGCAACCTACTGGGCATCTCTTACTATTGTATTCACATCACGGCAAGGTGACCACTGGCTCCGTGTGCCTGTTCGTGGGAGACGCAGCGCAGTACGCGGTCAGTCTACAACTAGTAAAAATGATGGCTGAATTACAAATAAATACTTGTGGTTAATTTGATTGTTCAAATCCTGATTGCAATGCTGATAAATAGTTTTATGTTTTCCTGCTTCTTGTCTCTCCACACTTTAAACGGTTTGAGGATATAAAACGTGATCGGTGGAAACGCCCGGTTGGCAGAGATCATTTCCGTCACGTTCTGCTGCAAAGCAGTTCATGCAAACGCAACACAAACATGACAGGAATTATTCAATCACAGTGTTTCTCAGCCTCATGTTACGCTATGCAAACGCTCCGTCTGTTCGGATGAATTTTCACTCATGTCAGGATGCTGAGCGGAACATTTTCTAAATGATTCAGAGTGACAGTTTTGTCAGGACAGATGGTCAGATGGTCATCAAATCCAGGCGGCTGTGCATCATCGGAATACATTTAGGTTTTCTTTATGCCTAATGCATAAGATTGGATGGTATAAAAGTTTATCACTGAACGTTGGAGTGACAAAAGCAAAGTTAACTCACTCTTTTCCTCTCCCTTTGTCTTGGGATCATTAAGATAATATAGTGAGTTTCCAAGGACAGTTAAAGTCCATCCAAGTGTCCAAATTCATTCAAGCAGAGCTTTTAATGCCTTGCACTTGAAATATTACAGTCTAGCAAATATTGTGTCACAGCAGCCCATAAATCTGGCAGCACATAAACGGAAAAGCTTCAAAGTCTTCCAGGGTTTCTACCAGACGATTCATTACAAACAAAAGGCGAAATTAATTCACTTCATTTTACTTTATAATTTAAGTAAAACAGTTTAGTAACCTTTGACATGTTTCCAAGCAAATCCTAATTAATTTATACATTTCCAAATCAAACGATAGAAGACGAAGTCACAAGAATGCTTTAATTGTATTTTCCGTAAGACAACTTTCGGTACAGCTTTCGTTTGCGTGGGAGGAGAAACTCCTGACAGTTTTCTGCTGCCTTGCATCATGGGGCTTATAGCTTCGTTACAGCACTAAGTCAGAACTAATTTAAAGCTTGTAGCTCATTTTGCAAAAAAAAAAAACAAAAAAATGTAAGAAGCAATGAATATATCAACTTACAAATTTAAGACATAAAGTCGAGACCTACAGCAGTTCGGTAAATCTGGGTCTATTTGAGACTTTTAGGGCTTGTGATATTATTGGATATAAGGAAACTAAAAGCCTTTCTCTGGTTCTAAGCCTATTGATGGTTCTTATATTTCACATTTCCTTTCCCTCAACAACACGTATTGATCCGAGTGTGTAAACAAGCAGAGGCGTGTTAAAGAGGCGCTGGTGTTTTTCATGATGGAGAGCCTGCCTGCTCCATTCTTCATGTTTCTGCAGAATTTAAATGTTGTATCACTGAGCTGAGTTCATATTAACATGAAAATATCATCTTTCTCCATGTTTAAGCTCATTAAACACGTGTTATATTACTACGGGTCTAATTAAAGTACTGCAGAAAAATCTCTCGTGTCACCACAGCAACTGCTTCATAAGAGGTTAATAACCTCATCTCCAGGCAGCACTGCAAACTCTTCCACAGATTCCTCACAAACATGTCGTCTTTTCCACCTTAATCACATTACAGAGAGATTAAAAACTGTAATAAATTGGAAATTACTGACGGCCCTCCTTCAGGTGGAGACCAACTTTTACCGTATTTTCCACACTATAATGCTCACCTAAAAACCTTCAATTTCCTCAAAAGCCGACAGTGCGCCTTATAACCCGGTGCGCCTTATATATGGACCAATATGGAGCCACAACAGGTCTAGAAACTACGGTAAGCAGCCGCCGACTTCATTTTCGCCCGTAGAAGAAGAAGCGTGCGGTGCATGCTGGGATAGTTGTCAGAACGCTGGTTTGTTAATAAAGTTTGACTGACCTATCTACCTACCGACCTGATAATCAGGTCATCTGCAGGTCATTTAGCACCACGTTCTCCACCAACATGCTGTGGGCGAACAGAGAAGGGTCACCATCGTCCGGCCACGCCCCGGCCCAGAAGGCTCTCCTCGCCGACCCGAGTCGGACTGTTTTGTTGACATTCTTTATGTCAACAAAGTGGTTTTAGATATTCATCCAGGGAGCTTCGACTAGGGCTACCAAGGGACCAGCCCCTATATATTTAAAGCCGGGGGGGAAGAGAGACAGAGACTGCGGCGGCAGCGTGTCAGTTGGTCTGTGTTACCCAGAAAGCAGTTGGGCACAATATCACAACACCAACACTGTGAGTGAAACAATGACTGAGGCAGCTACTATATAAGGTACTCTGGGACCATTTCTTCACAAATGTGTAATAATAGAGAACGGAACAAATCGGCAACCCAAACTGTAGCGTCTATTCTATGCTCCTTATATATGAAAAATACGGTACTTTTATTTATGGGTGAAGTTTGAGAAGCAAAGTTATGATTTTTTGTGAATCATGATCATCTGGTTTCCAGCACAAAGCAGCTGGTCAGTCAACAGCTAGTTTATTTTGCTGGACCATTTACTTAAAGTCTTACATCATCAAACTGCATTTTAAAGCCGTTACATTATCGTCCAAAAAGGTTTTTCTCATTCTTTGCTTTAGAACAGAACCGCCCAACATGGCTTCCTCTGAAACGATCTGCACCGTTTATTTACTGTGATGTGGCTCAAAGTGCAACATTACAGCTTACAAAAGCATCGGGGTTTAAAAACAATAAAGAAAAAGTGGCTTAAAACTGGGTCATTAAAAACAAAAGCTGAAGACAACGGTGGAAAGTTTCTGAACATTAAGATGCATATCGTACCACAGGCATGTAGCTGCAGGTCTGCGGCTGTGCTGAACGCGTCATGACGACAAGCAGTGAGCAGCGCTGCACCCCACGCTGACTAGCTGTATCTCAACACCCAAAATATAATTATTTATGTTAGGCCTATCTGCTGGCTGAACTTTAAATGTGCTTCTAAATTATAAACAGCCCTAAAATGTTATTAATGCACACAACTCTGGTAGTAAAGAACGTTTTTCATTTCCATGTGTTTTCCATCACTGGAAAGCTTGGCATGCAAATAAGTCGAAACGCCGAGTCGACATGTTCATGGTTTTCTCGTGGCCAGTCACATTTACAACACAGCGCCACCTGGAGGAACAAAGACAACGAGCTCAGTGGCTAATATTTTCATTTCACGCTGTATATGTAAGATTTGTTATTGTGGGGTAATTTTAAGTTGGGTGGTCTGTGAGAGTTAAACGTCCTCGGCCTGAAAAAGCACAGATCTCTGTACAGCTTCCCTCCTAAAAGGCAAACTTTGCTTTCAGTGGTCAGCTAACAGAGATATTCAGTAAAATCCAGGCAGGTTTCAGATAAACATGTTTCTCTTTAATGCTGATCTGAAAGGGAAGTTAAACCACTGCTGACCTTAAAACAATCCACACAGCTTCCTCCAGAAAACCTCAAAGTCGGCTTCAGACGTGTTCAGATTGGGGAGCAAACCACCAAGAAAGTGTAATTTTTTAAATAACACGGAGCTGCAGAGCCTCAGCCAGAAAGTAAATCTGTCTTGGATTAAAGCCTTTACAGTCCCTTACCTGTTAGTGCGGCTGGTGGACAATGGGTAATTACCCAGGACAGAGATGACACTTGGAAGGCACCAAAGCCCCATATTCACACTGGCAATTAGATGTTAAGGTCCGGTGAGCGGTAATGAGGCAGCAGACACAGGCGAGGTGGAGCGGTGTGGTAATGATTTAAGATGAGGAGAATTAAAAGAAGAGAACAGGATTTTCAGGGAAATAAATCAGAATTGTGTGTAAAGGTTGAAGGCATATTAAAGTACAACAGATAAGAAAAGGGTAAGGACAGCAAACAATGGAGGGTGCAGGCCATGCTGGGGGGAGAGAAAAGACTCCAGGATCTCCATTTCAAAGTGACTTTGCGGCTGACGGCTTCGCTGGAGGTCGTCGCCCACTCGGCTGTCGTGATATCTGATCTCAGCGAGATCGTTTCAGCAGATTAAACTTGGGCAACGTAAAAGATCAAAACCTGGCAGGTGCAGCTGGGCAGCAACAAAAGAGACATTATCTGGCATCAGGTGTGTAAATGTACAACATGGAGGCCGAGTTTAAAGAATAATCATTCTGAGACACAAAGCGGTGAACACCGACTGACCAACTTGACTGGATACAACACAAAGCAAAGCAATCGAACAAATGGCAGAAACTCAATCATCAAATCATGTAGAGAAGAGCAGAAGTTAAAAAGGAGCAATGGGAAGGAAAAAGGAGACCTGAGTCGCTTTGAAAGGGTGATTTCTATTCTCCAGGGTCTCCAAAGTGCGGTTCGGGGGCCGTTTATGGCCCCTGACTGCAATCTGGCCAGCCAACACTTTGTCATTTTTAAACTTGAGCAAAAAAACAAACAAAACAAAATAAAATAAAATGAAACAAACTTAAGAAATAAAAGGTAAAACAAATTATTTTGCAAATTTTATATCTTCTGTTCGAAAAGGAGCAGGTAGAAGATACAATATCTGATAATGTCCTGCCCCTTTCCTACTTATCAATTTATATCAATTAACTGTCAGATCATCAACTTAATATTTTCCTTTTAAGTAGAAATAAACTTGCCATGGAAAACATCATCCTTTAAAAATGACTAACATTATGTTTTTAATCACATTTTGATAAATTGACTCAAACTGAACGAGTTATATATGCATAAAAACCTCCTCAAGTTAAATGAAAACTTGTTTGTGTTTATCTGCAGACAGAGGTGCTCCTTTAATTAAAACCCTTCAAGCTGCTCTCCTACTTGCCGATTGTTTCTTTGCAATTAGATATCCAGACAAAGTGGCTGCAGTCCTCCCCGTTTCGTTTCGTATAATCGCAAAGTTCCCCTCTTGTGTTTGTGAAGGTAAAACCAAATTACTTAGAAATGTGAGACTTCGTGACATGAAGCCAGATCCTCCCATAAACTACTCTACACACACAAGCATCAGGACACACAAACCGACCAATTACAACCATAATACTTCATTTCCCCCATCCCACTTTTCACCGTTTCTTCCACAGGTCTGTCGCTTCAGACAGGAAGCACCAACAGACGTCCAAGGCTTCCCTCATATCCTGCTCATCCATTCAGCTCATCCTCCCTCTTGGTGTCTCCTTTACTTTCTTGATAAATTAGTGAGAGCTGCTGAGTGGTGCTGCTCAGGATCTCCTTATAATTACCCTCCTTACTGGAGTCATGGAAAGGAAACACAGCAGAGGATTAGCTGAGAGAGGAGCAGCTGCTTTGGGAGGACAGGAGGAGGGAACGATAAGAAAGCTGCCCTGGTTTAAAGCACAAACTGTTGTCCTTTTTAAGAAAGAAGAGTCAGTTTTTGCTTAAGATGTATTAATCTGAAACAATGAATCTCAAAGTTCAGATTTTAGGAAGAATGTTGACCTGTGTGCGTTTTTACGGGTTCTTGTCCTAAAAAGGATTTAAGCTAACGTTGTTTTTACGGGCGGTAGAATATAACTCGGTTTGCCACATCAGCGCCAAAGCATTTCTAATGACTGAGTTTTGTTTTCACAGAATTACCTGGAACTGCGCTGACATGGGCTGCACAGTGGTGCAGTTGGTAGAGCTGTTGCTTTGCAGCAAGAAGGTTCTGGGTTCGATTCCCGGCCCCGGTCTTTCTGCATGGAGTTTGCATGTTCTCCCTGTGCATGGTGGGTTTTCTCCAGGTACTCCGGTTTCCTCCCACAGTCCAAAAACATGACTGTCAGGTTAACTGGTCTGTCTAAATTGTTCCTAGGTGTGAGTGTGTGTGCATGGTTGTGTGTCTCTGTGTTGCCCTGCGACAGACTGGTGACCCGTCCAGGTGACCCCGCCTCTCGCCCGGAACGTTAGCTGGAGAGGCACCAGCACCTCCTGACCCCACTGAGGGACAAGGGTGAAAGAAAATGGATGGATGGATGGATGGATGAATGGATGGATGGATGCGCTGACATGTTTCAAGCCGAGTTATCAGGAAGTCGTATAAAAACGTACAATAAGCTGGTGTTAGCATATCTGCACGTCTTCATATGAAACGTCAGACTATATATTTTGGTGCTGTTATCAGATCACCAGCTGTTCTTTGCTGAGTTCATTTTGTGTTGAGCAGCAATAACACGTTTATAACCCAGTTATAAACGTTATGACCAATTTTTATTTCTGTGGATTATTAGTAAGTAAAGGTTATATAAATATATAGGGTTTTGAGAAAATGATATCCTTGTGATTTTTTCTCTGTCGTTCCTGATTCTGCTGTGAAATGTTTGAATTAAAAGGTACAGATTTACAGACTGACGGCGCCGCAGCATGGAGCCGTCTTCATCCTCCTGCCTGCTTCTGTCTCGGCGGGACCTGGAGGGTTTCCACTGCTCTCCATGTTCCCGTCTTCAAGCCAGCTGCACCACGTTCTCAGCATGATCACACGCTGCGGCCCCTAATTTCTCAGTGGAAAATTAAAGCGCAGCAGTGCTGCTGTGCATCAATCCTCCTGTGATGGAGGTTCCCTTCTGGCATCTGCAACAGCTTCAGTGACAAAACCAGCAAACAAATCTCCTCCCTGATTATCTGGAGAGGCTCTGAACGCGATGCAGCCGACAGTTCAGATTAAAAAACGCAGCTAGAACGTCGCGTATGCTATTCAAATTTTACTAAAAACGATTAAATATTTTCACCAACAAAAATCCAACAACTTTTATGTGGAGTTGTTGAAGTTGAAGGAGCTCAAGCTGGAAGCAAGCAAATGTTTTTTCCAAAGGGCCATAACAGGCCAACAGAGACATGGTGGTGGCAGCATCATGCTGAGGGTAAACAGTAAAGCTGATCAGAGATTCTTTGAAGATGGAAACTGAAGTGATGCCGAGCCAGCGCTGATAATGTGGAGCATTGACTGTTTGGATGAATATTCATCCAAACATCTTTCATAAGTTCATCGTTTTCAGCCAATGTTTACGTTCTGATTTACCACATCTGGCTTTTAAAGGCCAGATATAAATGCAACAAAGTCTTTGAAAACAACTGGAAACGTCTCCAGTTTAGTACCAGATAAACAAAATGAGCTCTGCACTGAACCCCACTGGAAACCTCCTGGTTGCTCCACTAAATGCAGGTTTCTGAACTCTCCCCGAGTTAAATCATTAGTTTTGTCATTTCTAAATGAACATCAGCTTCTTTTCTTTGCATTATTTCAGGTCTGAAAGCACTGCATCTTTTTTTTTCTCATTTTCAGTTATAATTACAACATTTTTGCTTGGAGTTTCAGAGACATGTCAGTCGTCGTCCACAGAACAAAAGAACGATGTTCATTTTACTCAAACTTAGACCTGTAAGTAGAATCAGAGAAACTGATTATTTTAGGGTCTGTTAATTGTTTCCAGAGGTGTAAATGTGATTAAAGACGACAGAAACGGGTGAAAATCTGGATAGAGGTTCTGGATAGAGATATGGACCAAAATCCAGATTAGAAACTGTCCATTCCTGAATCTGTTTCATTTGTAGCTATCCTTTAGAAATGACTTTCACCGAAGTTTTACTGATTTAATTTAACAAAATGTTCATCAATAGCCAATATTTTTACTTAGAATCTCACAATGTTTGAATAGTTTTCCAATAAACTGGTCACAACATGCAGATACTGTACTCCTGCATTGTAGCACATGTTTCCATTGGGGAGCTCCGACCTTTAGAGAACATATTATATATATATATATATATATATATATATATATATATATATATATATATATATATATATATATTTATATATATATTACACCTGTAGGCCACTGAGCTCTCTCAATAATCCCTCTCACTTATCGACTCTACTGTTAATGCACTGCTGCCTGTAGCTGTACAGTTAATGCGATCCGATAGCAGCGGTCATGTCCAGGAGGCAAATTCCTGCACATTTGCTATTGTGTAATTACAGGGTTTTGATTCTGATACAAAGGGCATCTCCTCCTCCACAATAATGACAGTGTAATGAATATTAGGAAACACAAGCCTGTGAACCTGCGAACCATTAGGGAACCGCAGCGCTGATTCAAAGCTATTACGTTGTTATCTCTGTCCTGCAATAAGCTGCAAAAGAATGGGAATTATTCTGTTGCACAGAGCCGTCGCCCTTTTCTCAGGCTTTATTGAGCAAACCTGGAGAATTATTGGAGTAAAATGCACCAGAGGAAACACTGACAACATCCCCTCTTCTCACCTCCAGACTTCAGGCTCAAACCGTTTCCCAGGAATCCGTGATAACCTTGCATCATGAACTCACGCTTACTTATCAAAGGATTATTACGCGATTTACAATCATTTTATGGCTGCATTTGCTGATTGAATTAGATGCACAATTGTAAATCTGATTGCTTTCCGCAGTTAATTATCCGTAATCTCTATGGATAAATCAGTTAAAACCTGCAGAAAGGAGAAGGTGTTGAAGCAGTCGAGACGGCAGAGCAGAAAACTGACAGGATGAGGAGCAGCGGATCGATAGGAATGCAATCAGGACTTTTCTCCAAACCGTATTTTCTAATCAACTTGTTGCAAAAAAGAAAAAGAAAAACAAAAATATATAACAAGATTCATGTGGCAAGACAGCAAGACGTTGTGATGCGCTTGTCAAGATTTATGTGTTCGATTGCTGGTGAGTTTTACAGGACAGGAGGAAACCACCAAACAAAATACATGAAGCAGCTTCAACATCTGCTGATGACCAGTGCCACCACTCACTGCACTGGTTTCACTGGGACCGTCTGTGACAGACCAACACAGAGAAGTGGAAAACAAATGAGACAAGATTTTTATTTAAAATGAAATAAATCCAGTGGATCCAACTTCAGAAGAAATTAGCCAACAGCCTGATTGTGTAATTTAATTTCATAAATTTGTTCTGAGAAGGAAACTGGATCCGGTTTCATTAGATTAAAGTTTATAGCAACTTTCTCAGAAATATTGTTGATAAAAACACTAAACAGTCTACAGTTTTATAAATATTATCAAGTCTATTGTTACAACTAATAACGGATCCTTTCAAAAGATCTTCAACATTTCAAATAAAGTTATTTTAAGAGTTTTCATCTGCTGTGCTGACGGCCGAATCCAAATCCTCTCTGACGGGTCAAACTAAACATTTCACAGTTTTACAGGTAAATTTTGGTTTGTAACCTGGTAAATATGGCCAAAGTTCAAACTAAGGCACATTTCCTAAAGTTTACATTTTAGTTAAACGACTTTAAAATGTCACCAAGAGGAATGAGTTCACCTGAACTCAGATATTTGGCCTGAAAAATAATAAACCATGAGAAGAAACTCCATCATTTAGGTGCATAATTCGAAAGCTTCGTTCCAAGTTTAAATCTGCTTTGTCAATTTCCTCCCTGCTAAGCACACCTGCGATTTCTGGCTCTGCCGTTTCCCAGATCATTCACTGGATACAGACTGAGATTATTCCAAGACACACACACACACACACACACACACACACACACACACACACACACACACACACACACACCCCACACACACGCACACACACACGCACACACACACACACACGATAAATTGCACAATGTAACAGCATCCACATGACCTTAAATACCAGATGTGCCCCTCATTCATGATGACTCCCAGTGGCTGCTGCCTTTCCACCGTCCAACACTTAACCTTGAGCTTGATCTGATCGATATCTTGTTATTGGTCCCTGCCCACCTCTTCAGCTGCTTGTCAAACATAAAATGCTTTGACAAACTTGGCCCAACACCCTGTGGGCAAATCTGCAGGTAGATAAATACAGTCAGATTTCCGCCCATCTGGACAGCAGCGGCCTGCGGTGAGAAGTTTGCTCTCGCTGATTAACGGCTGAGCTAGCAGAGCGTCGCATTAAAGGCCCAAATGACCGACTGCCATCGTTAACTGCTGTCCTCGCACGTTTTCCATCACCTTGCAGGACCTGACCTCTTCTACTCGTGTCTGAAGTGACGTTTGGAGGAGGGGCGTCAGGTTTTAAACTGTAACGTGGTTCCCATGGCGACTGGAGCATGTCCAGGTTGGCGTTTCGGTGGTGATCATTGGTCCTAATAAGGTGGAAGCGTCCAGCGGTCGCTCAGACGCTCTAATCACGGCGGAGGCCGGGCGCCTGGCGACGGCATCATCTGATCTGTGGCTGAAACGATCTGATCCTGATTGATGCCATGGTGGCGCCGAACGGAGAGGAGGAGAGAGGGAGGGAGAGAGAGGGAGGGAGAGGAGGAGAGAGGGAGGGAGAGAGAGGGAGAGGTGGAGGGAGGTAGAGGAAGGGAGAGAGAGGAAGGGAGAGAGGGAGGGAGAGGGAGAGGAAGGGAAGGAGAGGGAGGAAGGGAGAGGGAGGGAGAGGTAGAGGGAGGGAGAGAGGGAGATGAGGGAGGAAGGGAGAGAAAGGGAGAGGGAGAGAGAGAGGGAGGGAGAGAGGGAGGAAGAGAGGGAGATGAGGGAGGAAGGGAGAGAAAGGGAGAGGGAGAGAGAGAGAGGGAGGTAGGGAGAGGTAGAGGGAGGGAGGTAGAGGAAGAGAGAGAGGAAGGGAAGGAGAGGGAGGAGGGAGAGGGAGGGAGAGAGAGGAGGAGAGGGAGGGAGAGGTAGAGGGAGGGAGGTAGAGGAAGGGAGGAAGAGGAAGGGAGAGAGGGAGGGAGAGGGAGGAGGAGAGAGGGAGGGAGAGGTAGAGGGAGGGAGGTAGAGGGAGGGAGAGAGGGAGATGAGGGAGGAAGGGAGAGAAAGGGAGAGGGAGAGAGAGAGAGGGAGGTAGGGAGAGGTAGAGGGAGGGAGGTAGAGGAAGAGAGAGAGAGGAAGGGAAGGAGAGGGAGGAGGGAGAGGGAGGGAGAGAGAGGAGGAGAGGGAGGGAGAGGTAGAGGGAGGGAGGTAGAGGAAGGGAGGAAGAGGAAGGGAGAGAGGGAGGGAGAGGGAGGAGGAGAGAGGGAGGGAGAGGTAGAGGGAGGGAGGTAGAGGGAGGGAGAGAGGGAGATGAGGGAGGAAGGGAGAGAAAGGGAGAGGGAGGGAGAGAAAGGGAGAGGGAGGGAGAGAGGGAGAGAGAAAGGGAGATGAGGGAGGAAGGGAGAGAAAGGGAGATGGAGGGAGAGAAAGGGAGAGAAAGGGAGAGGGAGGGACGCCTGCCGGCTTTAATTGGTGCAAATGGACGGTTTCCGTTTCCAACTACAGCCGACGTTTGGACTGAAGTGAACGTAATTCAAAGTGTGTTTTATATAAACCAGATGGTGAAATTAATCTTCACTGTGGATGTTGATATGGACTGAGTGATACGGATGGAGAGTTTAGAATTAGGTTGTCAATAAGACATTAAACAATCTGATGACAAAAGCTTCGATTGCTGACTGAGTTTCTATGACTTTGTATTTTAAAGGTCTCTGAAACGTCTTGTTGCTGAAATGTGCCGATTGTGATTGATGAGTTGGAGGAAACTGATTTCTTGGTTCTTCAAGTTGCCAAAGAAGAACAAGATTTCCAGCAGATAAAAGGAAGAGATACTAAAGTTATATTTGTCAATCTTTTGTTTTCCGTCATGAAAAAACTCTTCGTTTTAAAATGTTGCGCAACAACTTTGCTGTTTTTGTAACCACAATATTTTCTAATCATTTCGACTCAAACCTTGTTTTGCAGAACATCTTAAAGTTTCTGCTCCTATAAACATTAAATAGCCACTTCCAGCAGGAACACCAGTATTAAATATTTCCAGCTCTCTTCTGCCATCTTCCTACATAACAGCTCAAAACGAGAAATAAAAAACAACAACCAGCGACGGTAGACTGGCCACGAAACACTGACTGGTGGAAACAACGAACAAACACATGTAGATCTCTCCGAAAGCTGTGAAAACTTAGGGAAAGCTGTGAAAACTTACGGAAAGCCGTGTAGAACTCGTGGAGGCTCAGATGTCCGTCGTTGTTGTAGTCGTCGTAGCGCAGCAGGTCCTGCATGCTGCACTCCAACAGGCTGCTCTCCATCTGCTCCTTCATCGATATCTGCAGACACATCGCATCACCAAACTGAAGTGTCCCATTAGAACCACGAAGTTTCTTTTCCCTTTTGTTCCACATTTGATGATGAAAAATGTAAGAAAATAAACTCGCATGTTAAAGACAAGATGTCAAATAGAAAATAAGTATTTCTATTCACAGATCACGCCACAGTCAGCCAACCATCCTGCATTATTTCACCATTTAAAATAAGAACCATTGAGGAGACCGTCTCCAAACTGCTGCAGCTGCTCGTCGATGTTTTTTCCAGACCGTTTAAATGCACCTGAACGCCTCACGAAATAAGTCGGCGGTGTTGCTGGTTAAGAGTCAAGTGCAGCCTCCAACTTCACACAATCACAGAAGTACAGCGTGTAATTTCCTTCCTCAGCGGCGCCGCGTCAGATCAACTCTAACCTCCGTCACGATTCTCCGGATTCAGCCTCCAGTCAGAGGCTCTGCGGAACGGAGGGAACGTTTGGCTGTAATGACCTCAGTTTTAACGTAAACCGACCATTTAACCATATTTACATATTTAAAAAATACATTTGTTTAGATTGAAATGTTAAGGATTTATTTATTTCTCTGGCTTACGATGTAAATATGGCATCAAATTGATGTCACCATACACACTGTGATGGTTGGCGATAACGATATATATCGCGATATGATTTGTATAAATCTTACAATAGAAAGAAATATATATATCTATGTCAAAACTCATTTCTTTGTTATTTCTATGTAATGTTTAACCTTTTTGCTTCATGCCCGTCATTTCCAGGCCTCTCGCCCCGACCCCGCTGCATTCGACCCCGTCGGACATCCGCCGCGCTCCCGCAGAGCGTCGCACTACGACCGCCGGACGTTAAACCCAAACCAGGTCCAGATCGTTGATGATTTTTAACGAGCTCTTCCTGTACGCTCCCTTTCATACGTCTTCCTGCTGACCGGTTACATCATCGCCGCCATCGTAGGCCTGATGTCTACCGCTCCTACTCTAGAGTTAGAGTAAACAATCCATCAGATTCACATGCAAGTTTCACAGGATGCATCATGAAAACATCACCACAGGCTGTTTCCATAACTGATTATTGAACTACTTTGCTTTTTGCCACATAAGTTTCAAATACACGAGGACAGCAAGCTTACATCACACAGAAAGGAGAATTAGAAACATGTAGCTTCATATTCCAACCCGGTAGAAGGAGAACGGCTCTGAACAACAGGGAGCTTCAAAAGGAAAACATTAATCTATAGCTTCCATAACAGAATTACCAAACCTATCAAATCTGCCAAAACACAAACAAATAATTCAAGAGGCTGAGATTTTTCCATTGCCCTATTTGCAAACTCTATAGAAAACCTCAAAAGCATCCAACACAGCGAGAGAATATTACAGATTTAGAAGCATTTTGCATGAAGAATGAGCAAAATCCCCACAGAAGAAGCAAAAGCCTCTTAGCTGTCGCAGAGTTTAAAGGCCATGAAACATGCAAAGCAGATTGTTAGAGAGTAGATGCTGCAACGAGCTGATGGGTTGTTTTGTCTTCTGGAAGCTTGAAAGCATAAAGTTATCTAGATTAAATTAGGATTTAATTTCATGATCATCAGAAATCAGGTCCTGAAAAAAGCAGTGATGTAAGGAAAGCTGCATCCTGTGTCTGTAACTGCATCCCCGTCTTCCCAGTAATCTTCTTTTAACTGGTTTATATGGACACGCACAAGTGACATGGCAGATTAAAGGATGTGAAACGTTTCATCCGCCTGCAGCCGACGGCTGCCGTATGTTTCTGTCACAGGGTTTCTGCCCCGGGGCGTCTGAATAAAACATCTTCAGACCTCAAGTTAAAGGACTCCAACATCATCTGTGACAAAAGGCAGATCGCCGAGTGAAGATGCTGCGGACGGATGACTGCACTTCCACTTTGATCCGGAAAGCCGTCATCGATGCAAAGCAGAACTCATGAATTCCTACATGATAAGAATGTCTTATCAAGGGATTTCTCTGCGTTATTAAATCTTTTAATGCAGCGCCGACATAAAAGGGTTTCAGGCTCTTAACTTTTTTTTCCTCCTGTTGTAAAAACTGAATAAAACTTGTTGGATTTTCACACAATCATCCAACAAAAGACCAAAAAGTGTTCTGTAGCACTGCAAGACCATTTGGAGGCGCTAATAAATGTCCAGCTTCTAATGAGATTATTATTATTAAGCAACGTTTGGGTTTATGCTACACAAGAAATGAGAGATTAACGGAGATTTACGTTTCCTGGTAGCAGACAGAAAAATCTGTGGTTTAACTTTAAAGGCTCATATCTCATTAAACACACAAGTTTTTCAATAAATGCATTTGTTTTTGTTAAAACTTAGATAAAACATCTTAAAACCAGTTAAATGACGTCTGAATATAAAAAATGATCTCACCTCGCCGACTCGTATATGCAAACATTTTTAAAAGTGTGTAATCTGAATGAAGTCAGTTTAATCAGAATCAAAAATGTACTTTTAGGAGTATTTTTATTTTTAGTTGAGTTATTTTATTGTGAAGTATTTCTGCTCTTACTTGAGTCAAATGTCTGGATTTTCTTCCCAATGAATGAAAATCAAAGATGTTTTAACCACCAGACGGACTCACAGCTTCTGTTACAGGACGAAGAAACGTATCGAAAGAAACTGATCAGATTTTGCCATTTATATGAATTATTGTAATTTTGGTCCTTAACCCTTTGCAGTCGAGGTCTAACTGGCCGTCCCAGTCTCTCTTCTCTGTGAGTCAGCGCTCGCTATGAAGCCATGTAGCGATAGCTAGCAAAACTACTACTAACCCTACACACACCACGAACTCTAACTAACACACTCATAGTCTAAAAAACCCATCGAAACACTCAGTAAAATCCACAGCATCGCTGCACCCTCGTCTCTTGCCGTATCCAAAATCCCCCTCCCCCTCGTCTCTTTCCGCGTGTCTCCGTTCTACCTAGCAACAGACCGTCAACACATTTTCATTGGTTGTTTCGAAATGTGGTACATTTGGACCCCATAAAATAAGGCGGAAATCATCAATCTTATTTCTGGCTTTATTTTGAAGTAAATAACAACAAAACCAATATAAAAACACAACTTTTATAAAGTTTGAAGTCCGTGCTGTCCAACAGAGTTGAAATGAAAACTCGGTATGCCGTCTGTTATTACGAAGCCTTATTAATGAGTCACATGCTTGTACGCCGGGTGGCGAGTAACGACTACATAGGGTTAAAATACCAAAACTTCAACTTAACTTCATATTCTGGACGTAATTGTTAAATTTTAATCTGATGAGTAATTCAGAACTTGAGCAGACTTTTTACCAAACACTCTTTACTAGAGGTGTGCCGATCGATCGGTCACCGATCATAATCGGGCCGATTTCTGTGAAAACGTGTATGATCGGTGATCGGCGATCATTGTCTCTTGTTGCCGATACCGATCACCTGCATCTCATTTCTCAGCCTGCCTGTGCAGCTGGTCTCCTCTTTCCTTCACTCTGCAAACGCGCAGCAACAAATCCTAAGCGATGTGGAACTATAACTATGACGCACTGAGTGAATGGGGACGTTTGCGTGTTGCGGCGGAAAATTGAAGCAGGTCAAAATGCATCAACACAACGAAGCTAATGCGACATAAAAACAATGTCATACTTGAGGAGTTTGGCTACATTGAGGCTCACTGCAGTAAAAAGACATATGGAGGATCAGATAGCAGGTAAAGCAGCACAGCTACAAACACTCACCCGGATTAGCATGACGGTCAGAAAGCTAAACAAATAAAATGATTTAAGTCTTGGAGCTGCGATGTAAGATGCTGGTTCTGCTCTCGCTGTTGAACCGCTGCTACGCTACAGGTAGTAATATTTCACAGACGGAGCGCCGCTTCTGCTCCACCTGGTAGTGACTCTCACACCGAACCTCTGCTTAAAGCTGCAGCATCTAACCTAAAAAATACATTTTACATACGTATTAAAACTTTCGCTGTCCTAACATGAGACAGATAATCTCTAAAAAATAATCGATCTCCTCCCTGCTCTGCATAATTACTCCGCTCTGTCAAAAACAGCCACTCAGAACTAGCAGTAATCAGCTAGCCGCCATGCTAACAGGAAGTTTTCATTCAGTAACTCTGGATTGTTTATTGTAATGGATCCTGTTTTTGCCTTTGAATGTTAAGTTTTATACTTGAATCTTTTTGGCAATGTTGAGAGGTTTTATATTGGCTCTTTGCATCATTTAGCCTCTTCAGAGCCTCCATATGTTATCAGTCTGTTAAAGATAGTTTTACTGATAGCAGGACAATTTGCACAATGCCTGTTTTGTTTAGTTTTCTTCTTGGAAAAAGTTATTAAAAACAAGTTTTTGTCTAAATTAAGGTGAATTCATGGTTCCTTTTTCCACATAATGTAACCGGTAGTGCTTATGATTAAAATAATAATAATTATGTGATCGGTATCGGTGATCGGTCCTCATGGGTGATCATTATCGGCAAGAAAAAACCTGATCGGCACATCTCTACTCTTTACTCTTTCTTGAGTGAAAATGTGTTGCAGTAGCTGCTCCTCCCCTGAATAACTCACCTTCTCCAACTCGTCGCTGGTCAGCCGGCTGTCTTCGTTTCCATCCAGGTATTTAAACATGGCGTCCACCAGCGCCCTCTTCTCCTCCATGTCTCGCTGCTGGCTCCGCTCGCCGCTCCCCACCGCTTTCGGCTGCATTTCCAGGAGCGTGCTCTTCAGCTTGTTGTACTCTGACATGGTGCATGCGCTGCCTGCAAGGGTAAACACACAGACATGGATAAAAAGACATTTAAATAATCTCAATTATACAAGCCTTTGGATTGTAGCTGTAAATTGGATTTAATGTCCTAGTGTGTTTAATAGTGGGAGTAGAGGAAAAAAGGGTTAGAGGGAGAGATAATGTGTGTATCTGCACACGCATGTGTGTCCTTGAGACCTCATCTAAGGAGATGAAGCTTTATTTGCATGGTTTGTTTCAAAGCCTTTTGGTTTCTGAGGTTCTAAATAATTACATTTAATCCCTGAATTCACATGACAGACAAAGGTAAATGTTCTCATTTAGAGCATTTTGAGCGACATGTCATATTGTTGTCTGGATGTTGCGTTGTGGCTTTGAAGCTTGTTGGTTGCTGCGGTGGCGCAGCGGCAAAGCTCAACCCACATGGAGGCCGCGTGGCGGAGGTCACAGGTTCGATTCCCACCTGGCGACATGTCCATGTCTCTCTCGTTACCCTCTTTGCTGTCAAAACCTTATTTAAAAAAGGTGTAAGACAATATTGTTTTCTTAATTACATTTATCCACAAAGAGTCCCAAAAATAACATTGTGTTTATTTTTTACTCCTCTAAGTCAAAGTTCATCCAAAAAATGTGTAAGGAGGAAGCAAAATATGGAAGAAGGAAGAATGTTTTGGTTCGGTGTGGAGAGTGAAGCTGGTTAGTTTATAGGAAACTGGATGGAGTTAAATGATTTCCAGGAAAAGTCACACTGGACATCGACGGCAAGATTTGAAATAAACAAAGTTCACACATTCTAGTCAAGTGTTTCTAAATTAACGCCTGATCACATAAAGAGCCGTCGGCTTGGAGCTGCAGTCCCCGCTTCACCCCCTGCCTCTTCCACACAGCTCCTACAGACTAGCGGCAGCAACAATCAGCAAACACCCAGTGGAACTGTGAGTCTGCTGGGGTAATTATACAAACCACAACGCTCCTAAGAACAGAACGTCTGTAAACAGCATCGATGCAGGCATGGAGAAGCACAGCTGATATGACGGGAAGGTAGGAGGTTCTTAAAGAGACGGCGACCAATTTCAAGACATCAGACACAAATATGATGCAAAATCAAATCTCTTCGAAGTTGCTTTTGATGTATAGCATTTTTATAATAACTGAAGGTTACATAGTTACTTGTTTATGGTATAAAGTGTCACTTTGTGCCTGGGAAATACATAACACTCCCTCAGGCTCCCTTTAACTCAAAGCAGGGTGAAGCTAAAAAAGTCACATTTTCAAAGCGTTTTGTTTAAAAAATAAATAGAAATCCTGTAGAAACTGTAGAAAATGCAACGCGTTAGACGACTTCTGCATCCCAAAACAGGAGACCCAAACTGAGACCAGAGGAGAGAATCTCCTCATCCAATAAAGCCAATTAAAAACTATGTAACATGTCGAGTTCAGCAATCCGATTCTGTTTTGGTTCCACACTGCAGCGTTTTTTACCAAAACGTTAACACAGCAGCAGAGAAAAGCTGCTGCTCTTCCAGACCAGAATCTTTCTAAAACCACATCCAGTCCCAACACGAACAGCAGAACGTCAGGAAAAGGTCCAGGTCGGCCAAAATTCAACCCTCCACAACCAGGAAGGAGTTTAATAACGAGCAAGGAGCATGAAACCATTTACTTTTAGGAGCATTTTTACTACGCTTTACTTTTACTTTTTATGGGTTAGGATTTTATGACGTTTTTATTAAGGTGGGTTTTCTTTAAAACATGTTTTAACCAGAAACACAAACCTGCAGTTTCCGCTGAAGTTTAACAAGTTTTTTATTAAAAGAAACTGATTTGGAAACAAGTTGCCTGATTTTGTTACTTATATGAATTATTGTCATTTTGTTCTTAAAATACCCAAATTTCCACTGAACTTTATCTTTTGGTCCGTCTGATGATGTAATTTTTAAATATTAAATGATTGATCAGTAAACTTATACCAAATACTTTTTACTCTTGAGTGTAAATATGCCGACGCAGTTTTAATCCTACTTGTATATAATTTTTGGATATCGTTGCTTATTCATGCAATTCATAAATGACATAAAATGTTATTTAATGCTTTAGCAGAAGGAAGGGTTACAGTTTCGCAACTTTGACTACAACAATACGTTTACATTTATAAAGGATTCATAAATATGTACATGATGTAAGATTTTAATGCAGGATAAATGATTTCCGTAACTTTCACGTTCGCTGTAGCTGCAGGAGTTCAGCGATGCTCAGAGACCAGAGTGAAATGCAGGGCCTCTTGTACCTGCTAACGAATTACTTACAGGAGAAAGTCACATTACAGTCCAATTTGTGAGAGAGCAAACAAGGTTTTAGGGAGGACTTCTAATTTGTAGAGCTCAGATTTACTAATCAGCTGCATCCATCAAACTGTTTTGCTAAATGTTGGTCAATTTGAAAAGGTTATCAGACCAATAAATCACATTAAACTGTATATTTCTAACTCGACTGAAAAGTGACACAAACGACACAGTTGACCCTCTAAGACTCGTGCAGCCAGCAGAGACGATGCGCATTCTTCCCTGCAAGCAGGCGGTCGCGTCAAGGTCTTTGCTAAATCCATGCTCAATGTTATTCCTGCGAGGCGAATGAGGCGTGAGAAGGCTCAGGTATTAGGGATCATCACCTGACCGTCATCTCTGTCCTCGCACCGCAGGGACAGAAACAAATTCACCTCCATGCCAATTTAGATCTCGTCATATATGGCAGGAATTACGCTCTCCTTGCCCCGATCTCACCGCGCTGCTTCTCAGATAGCAAGGGCATCTGTGAGAAAACTGTTTACTAAATATTTAACATACATTATGCTGCACCAATATTTAAAGAGTGAAACAGAAGCAGAGCTGAGAGCCACAGAGAGTCCTGTCTGCTCTGTAAACCTCCTGTCCTTTGACTCCGGCTTTCTGATTCTGCTGAGCGCAGCAGCTGAAGACCTGGCAGAGAAATATCCGTCTGCATTACGGAGGATCCACCTCTGACTGCTGCTTTATTGTTCAGGAGGGACCTGGACTCTCTTTACAGCCTGTTTGAAATATTAGCTGCTTAAGTGAGCGCGCCAAAGCGGCTCAGTTTGCTTCTCTCCAAACTTAAACCTGGCAGGAGTCGAGCAGAGAAACAAATGGAAAGTAAGGTGAAAGGAAAACTACTGGTAAAGTCCAGAAGCTGCAGCAGGAGTCCTGCAGTGCTGGACAGGCAGAGAGCTGCACAGCACACGCCAACTTCAGCACCGTTAGCAGCAAGCAGGCAGGTAGCCGTGCTCTCTCAAAAATCGTTTAAATTTAATCTCTCTCAGTTTTTCTGGCTTTTGAATCGATAACTGGTCTTCATAAGCCAACTCTGTCAACAACAACTCAACATCTATTACCGTTAAAACGGAGACGAGTCTAAAACACTCACCGTCTTGTCTTGAGGTTTCATAATACTGGAAGACTTTTTTACTTCCACCGTCTCTGACTCTTCGTATTTAGAGACAACAGACGGCCATAAACTGCACTTCCGTTTAACATCTGATGAAATATGCATGATCAATTTGCTTAAAGGTCGCGTTTTTAAAAACTAAAAAGAATAAAGTCAACCCTAGAAACAGATAATTTAGAAAATCCTCGTGCATTTCATAAATAAATCAATAAATAAATATTGTGCGTGATTTATGCCCGTCAAATATAGCTTTACTGAAAAAATAGTCAAATTAATGTTAATGGAAAAATAGGTCAACGTTGCTACACGTCTAGTAGAAATAAATTAGTGCATAAAAAAGTCAGTATTTCCTGGGCGCTCGGCGACCCAGAGCATCAATCCTTCATGTGACAAAACCTCCCACAATGCCCTGCAAGCATGTAAAAGTGTTAAATTTATGTGTGCCTGACCTCCTCTGGCTGAGATGATGGGATTATTTACTGCATGCTGCCTGTATGCCAGTAAGATGCAACAGTGATGGACCTCCATTCCAGATAATTATGGATATGATGGACACTTTCTGCTCCCGAGGGCAGCCGGGTCTGAGAGAGCACAGCCAATCTGGGACGGTGACACCAGCCACTGAAGAGCCACATGCTGCATAATCGCAGTTGGCAGCTGTTTAAATCGGCTTACTGTGAGCTTCATAGTTTATACAGAACTTCTTCTGTGACAGAAACTACTTCAACTTTCAATATTCCCCTTGTTGCTTCTTCTAAATGTTCTGATTTATATCAGAGAATGGGAAAGGTTCACCTATTGACCTTTTGCAAACAAGTCACTCAGGCCTGTTGCCATTAGCCACGATTAGACTCGTACCTTCTCCACAAGGTGATGTTTGGCGTCTTTCTCATCATATTTACTTATAAAGTATATGAACTCTTACCTTGTAAAAAGTGTTTGCAGCAGATTTGCGATTACACCAAGAGCTGACAGTCATGATTGACGGCAGCCACAACTTTCCTCACTAAAAACTATAAAACAAAAAGACAAATTTGGTTCCTATCCTTGTCTGCCCAGCTCAGTCTGCCTGTCACGATAACAAATTTTGCTGGACGATTAATTGTCTAAAAAATTATTGCGATAAACGATAATATTGTTTCAAGACCTTTTGACACTGATTTAATGGAAATGACTAATACATGTGATTTCCTGCCATAGATACACTTTGTTTTCAAAAGAGCACATAACACTAGAACTGATAAACTAAACAAAACAACCAAAAACAAAAATAAAATGGATTCTCAGTCTCCATGAACAAAGAACGTACTTGAATGAAAACTAAACAACAAAAAGCCAAAGTGGAAATAAATACTGCATTCAACCAAACGAGTGCAGATTATGAAGTCTGTTTACTAAATTGCCCTTCAGGAATCACTAGATTTAAATAGAGAAAACGGGCACATCCCACTATCTAATGCAATAGTTCATACTACACCATTTTTTGTATCCATTGGAGATGATATGTGGAAACAACATTAATGTTTATTCAACATTTTGTGCAAAGAATATAGAAATGACAAGGGAAGAAGTTGGAGCCAAATTGCTACCGCAGTTGATGAACCCGGTAAGTTTTCAGCTGTTCTTCGTTAACGTGACATAAATAGGTTATAATGATTTTCATTCAGTCAGGACTTTATGCTGAATCTAGCCACATGCATCACAGGTAGATTCTAGTAAAGCACTGATTAATGCCTGATTTTAAAATTAGTTAACTGGACTTGTAGCCATTATTTTGTGCCCATGTGGCTGGACACCACACGGCACGACGAACCCGATCGAACCGTTATACCTGGGATTTCTGTCGGCTAATGTGTCTCTCAGGTTTAGAAAATGGGCCGACAACTCGTGTCGTGTGCGCTGGACATTAGAATAAGGAAATGAGGAAGGAAGTGGTTACTGGAGAGCACCGGAGCTGAGCCTTTTTTCATTCAGTGTCATCAACAGAAAGAAAAAAGGCTGGAAGAGACGATAAAGACGATAATTAAAATGAGGTCGACAGGTTTAATTTATTGTGCGATTAATTGTTTATGCGGCAGGCCCATGTCTGAGCATTTTAAAGTGAAATCAACTAAATAAAAGCGATGTCAGACAACCAGCTGCTTGTTTTTAGATCAGCTTTAAAGGAGAGCGCTGGTTGTTCTGACGTCCGTCATGGAGGAAACCGCGACCTCACGTGCAATAAGATGTTATTTTAATAAAAGTGAGGCCTGCTGTCCAGGAAGTAAGTGGGGCTCGGCGGCCTGAGTTGTGAAACATCTTGTGAAGGAGAGCAGGGAGCTGCAACAGTAAAGCTGAGGCTCAGAAAAGGAGGAACATGTTTCAGATATAAGAAGGTCAGCGACATCGTCGGCATGTTCGGGGATCGGAGGATCAGTCAGTCAGTGGATCAACTGAGACACAACAGCAGAGCTCTGACTGAACCACGGTGGCCTCTGTGATTTTTACTCTCTGAATTAATATCTTACATTAAGTTGCTGCTGGGATCCTTTTCTGTGAAGCTCAGAGCTGATCCATAGTTTAAACCGACTCTTCCTGGCAAACATAACTTACAGTAGTTTAAAAACGACACCTTTAGACTTCCTGAGTAAAGACGAGCCGTCTGCCAGCCTCCCTGTCGGTACGGCAGAGCGGATCGCTGTGTTCAGGAAGCTTATCGGTCCCTGCAGCCGGGAGCCACTAAAGGAGAAACCTGCTGCACACCCAGAGTTATTGGTAAAGCAATGAAGGAGAAATACTAGAGCAGCTTTCACTGCCAACCTGATCGGGCCTGTTCACATCGGACCCGATCGTCTCTCACTCTGGATCAAATCGTTCCAGATTCAAAGCGTTTCCATTACAAATCTTTGTCTGTATTCTGCAAACGTCAAAAAATAAAAACTATTTGGCTTTCGCAGTGTTTCCATTAAATGAGAAATGAAATTAAAATCATGTGAAAAGTTTGATGATGTGATAAGGCAATGAAAATCATGGCAGCATTAGATTTAACAAGAGATACATGCTGGCGCTCATCTATCAGCCAATCAGAGAAGGCGTGGGAGCGACAAGCCCCACGCCTACTGTGTATGTGGCGTTTGGAGAAACTGTAGAGCTGATTTTACTGGTTCTGGTGGAGCCAGCAGACAAAAACACTTAGTAAGATTTTGTGTTTGTGCAGCTTCCAGAGGAACTTCAGTTAAATCTGCCGTATGCAACTTTTATAAGAAAATATTTCTTAAAACTGTCCTTATGTTGTAAAAGATAATCTGTGAATAAATTGATCTCCACGTTCTCCCTGAGCTACTATTGAACCAAAAACAACCAACCAGAGTCAGGAGGAGGGGCTGAGCGCCGTCAATCATGTCCGTGTACACGCTGATCAATGTTTTAATGGCGGAGAAACAACTTTCAGTTACAGGAAAACTATTTACTCGTCGCCATCAGTGGCTATGCTAACTAGCCTTAGCGTTCATGAAATTGGATATTTTCACAGATTGTCTTTCTCATATCATACCATCAGAACATAAAACATTTTCTTTCATAACCCAGCTTTAAAGCCGTTTCTGCAGGTCTCAGCTGGTGATCCTGCGACTTATTACCCAACGAGGTCGTTACGGTTCACAGCAGATTTGCAACTCTAAAAGGCACCAAGACTGTTGAGCCCATGTTTTTATAAGAAGCGATTTCAGAGCTGATGGCAGCGAGAGACGAAGCAGCAGAAAGGCTGCAGCCGATGCAGAAAATGTCACCAAAGCACAGAGAGAGAAAGTGTTGCTTTTCTTCTGAGTGTGCTTCTACCTGCTTCTACCTCTGCCAGGCCTCGTCATCATTTTGACTTTGGAGATTTAATTTTGCAATTACCACTATAATGGATTTGGAACGAGTTTTCTTACTCTCATGATGACTCTTTGGATTAATTATCCACAACCTGCAATGGTTTGCAAATATGCAGTTTTCACGTTTACCACAAACACTTAAAACTTGAAATGAAGGACAAAAAAAGCTGATTACAACTCTGGCGCTTTAAATTTAAATCTTTAAAGCGCCAGAGTCCTAAAAAGCACTGTTAAAGTTTGATGTATTATTTATTATTAGCCGTCTCCTGTGTATAAATGATTCCCCCCTTTTTAAGTTTTAAACAGTTTTCCACAAACTGGGAACTTAATCATCTAAAACCTTTATTTGTTTTAAATTTATAAAAAGAAAAAATGACTGACAACACATCTAGTCGAGTTTACTGTACATTTTTATTAACCTACATAAAACTACAGATAAATGACTTATTCTGTAGAACTAAAGGACACCATTTAGCAAAAATAAATACAAATTATAAACTGTCCAACTAAATATTCATCCACTCATTGAAATTAAGAGATTTCTCATGCCTGACTGTTAGTGGGTTGGTATTTATAAGCTACACAAAAACAACACCGCTAGAAACAAACACCTAACTAAGAAATATATTTGATACGCATCTCGCCATCATTTCACGTCCAGGTTTTGGACTGCTCCACCAAACACAGAGTTGGATTTGCCCTTTTGCCCCCAAAGCTCTGGCGAAGCGGCTCAAGCCCCCAAAAATAATTACGAAGGTCCTGCTTCTGCCAGGAGATTAAGATGGGGAACAAGCGGCGGCGTTGATTACATTTTGGCGTCTCTCCCTCACACCTGCAGTTCCTGTAGTCCCCAGCCGTTAGGCCTGCGAGCCGCTGCCTGGTCATCCCAGGAGCTTACACATTTCAAATTGCCTGGATGAGGAGGCTGGAGGAAACGGATGCCTCTGGCTGAATGTGCCCCTCTGACAACGCGGCGCCCCGGACCAACTTATCACGTTACCCTCGCAGCAACGGCCTGACCTTGTGCCGAGAGATTTCAGAGGTTGGAGCAGACAGAAAGAGCAAGCAGGAGGCAAACCGATTCTCACAGTCTGATGTTTATTTGTAAAGTTTATTTTGCAAAAACAACCAAATTAGCACCACGTGATACTAGGAAAGTATGAACAGGATCAGCCATAAGAAGCTGGTCTGTCAGTTCAGTCACCAGATCCCGATCAACGGAGAACGTTTGGGATTTTGGTCAAACAGGAAATCTGTCAGCTGACAACAGGATCCATCCCGGTCAATATGGACGAAGGAAAGTTTCCAACACCTCGAGTCAGAATGTCAGGCAGTTCAGAAAGGAGCAGTGGGACCAATCAGGGTGAAATGGAGAGTGGCCACCGGGTGGATGTGGAGAGGACATTTTAGGAGTTTTTGATGTTGAGTTTTGACCTTTGTGATGTGCAGCGTTTGTTCTTGTTGCACTTCAGCTCTGAATGAATTTCCCTTCTGGGACAATAAAGCACATCTCAACGTGTCCAACATTACAAAGAGCCGTAATGAGCTTCCTCCGCATGGCGCCTGGGCTCTCCGTTAGCGATGGGGCAAGAGCTCGGCATTCTGGGAGGAACTGGGAGTAGAGCTGCTGCTACTCCACATCGAAAGGAGTCTCTGTTTTCCGGATGGCCCTGAACGCCTCTGTTCAGGTGTTTTTTTGCCTGTCCTTCCAGGCAGAGGACCAGGACGCCCCAGGACACGCTGCATGTCTCTGCCTGCGACCCAATTCCCTGATCAACAGATGACGACGACTGTGAATATGAACATTTGTTCATCTCTGAACAAATGAGACGGTGGGATTTCATAAATTAAATTTTAAGTCACGCAGAAAAAAAAAAGTATTTTTTCTTGTTCTTCACAAAAGAACATCCATAAATAATGCAGCAGTAATAACTGCATTTTTCTAACCAGACTATTTTTGTCTCTCATCATTCCAAGCACTATATATCCACGTTGCTACTCTCCGGTGTGAAAAGCCCTGGCCCTATTTTGGACTGCGTCTTGCACTTGTGTCTCTAAGTGAAGCCGGGGAAAAAATAACACTCTGCACATTTGTTATTTCTGGGCTGAAATGTTGCTGGAATCCTCTGTGGAAAGGATCAGCAGCAAAACATCCAGAGGCGTCTGCATCAGCCAGGAAGTCTCTGGGTCTCTGAGCGCCTCACACCTGGCCTGAAACAAAGCGCTCGGCTCGGGACGGCAGGCGGCGTTTAGTTACACTTATTTATAGCTGAAATGACAAAGTACTTTAACTAGACCACCAAATGCTGCTGACATAAACCGTCTTCAGACATCTGACTAACAAGCAGAGGGACGATTAAAGCGGATCCAAGTGGAATAGATTATCCAGTCAACTGTAATCTGAGCCACACAATCCACAGAGATAATCTGCAGGATTATTGATGTTTCTGGAGAATTACATTTAAATTCATGCACCTGCAAACCTCACACTTACTTTGATACAGATGGTTCAGGCTCTGAGTTTAAACCTCAAAAAATCTCAGAGCTTTACAGAAGAAGTAGAAACGGCCGCAGGTTTGGGTCGAAATGTTTTGACTGTTTATTAGATAATAATCTGAGATAATTTCAGTCGGAAAATTAAGTTTCTATGTCTGTCATGCTGCTGCTTTTCCAAAAAGTCCTGAAAGTAACTTTAGCTGTAATATGGATGTCGTCCTGCTAGCAACCCAACCTCTTAACTGCCCTGAGATTAAATTAACATCCCAGTTTGCACATATTCCAACAAATCCACAGCCTCAAATGCTTAACAGCAGCAGAAAAACTGGGTTTATTCTATAATGCAGCCAGAAGAGAGCAAGGCTTAGATATTTCAATTAAGCTAGGCTAAAGGCTGGAGAGGTGTGTGTGTGTGTGTGTGTGTGCGTGCGTGCGTGCGTGCGTGTGTGTGTGAGTCTCTTAACATATTCAGTCTCCTTTCTTCACGTGTCAATAAAGCAGGATAAACATTTGACTAAGCATCAATTGACCTTTAAGTATAAAAAATATTTTTAAATTTCATATTTTGTTACTTTTCATACAAAAAAGCTGATCTGTTAAAAACTGATTCAGAATTAAATTCTACATTAACGTCCAAAACATTTTCATTAAATAAAACTTGCATATGGGAACCTGAATTTGATTCAACTGTAATGAAAACTGACTGAATAAAGATGTTTTCCCAAAGGGGGAGAGGAGAATTGGTTAGCAACATGCGAGTCAACGCAATCATGAAAATAATAGTTTTCATTACCTTCAAACGCAGCACACATGGAGCTCAATTTAACCAGTTATTACTTCAAATTTCACATTTCTGTCTCTGTGTAGTGAACCGATTCACCCCGAGGGTTTATTACTAAACCCGGCGACATTAGACCTCATGCATGTTGAAATATTTGGACTTTTCTTGTCAAACCGGTGAAATGAAAAATATAGTTTACGTATTTTCCGATTTAGGGATGGTAATCAAAATAAAAATTGAAGTTTGTGATTTTTGGACTTATTAAATTGTGGATAAAAGAAACCAAAAAATGCCAATTAAATACTTTGAGAACTTGGAAATTTTCTGATGCCAAAAAACTATACATTTGTGAGAAAAAACTGTTTTCCATGAGTAAAAGCATAAAACTTATAATATGAAAACGTGGATAATCTGACATTGTAAAGTCAGAAATTTGTAACCAAACTCAAACATTTTCTGAGATTTTAAAAGTCATTTGCAAACAGAAATGCCAGAAGTTTTCTAAGATTGAGGTGGTTTTGACAGATATGTTTATTCTTGAAAATGTGTAAAACTATTGTCTAAGTTTCTTTGTTGTTGGTGTAAACTGACTGCAGGGTTTTTGTTTGGTAAAAGCAGCAGGTACCAGGCTGAGTGTGCAGCCGTCTCCATTATGCAGATGATGCTGTTCACTGCCAAAAAACTCAATCTTACCAAGTATTTTAGTTTCTAGTGCAAAAATCTTTGTTCACTTTAAGAAAGACAAAAATAACTTGCAAGCAAAATTTTATCAAGAAACATGTGATTGTGTTGAGTCAATAATTGGTTAATATTCATGGAAAAGTACAAGTTCCAGATTATTTCACTTATAAAATGGAAAAATGCCTCGTTGGACGTGAAGTTATCTGCAACTGGCACTAGAACGTTTTCCATCAATAAGATGCATAGATTGTATTAAAGGTATCTTCAACAGATACTCGAGAACGTTGAGTTTGTAGAAGCCTAACTAAGGGTGGTTCATTTAAAAAAGGAAAAACTATTTGAGGCTGATAAAACCTGTATTTTCTTTGGGGCTCAGAGTCGCACCACCCAGTGCGGGTCAAACCGGATCTGAGGTTTCATCCACACGGCGAACAGAAACTCACTGGGCTGCAGCACAAGGCTGATATTGACTCACAGTTTACAGTCGGCTACTCTCTTCCCAAACAGGTAGATATACTAGCAGGGCAGGTCATTATCCAGAAAGCAGAAACTAATGAAGGGGAAAATTAACAAAAGGCAAACATCACATCCATTTCTGTAAATTTCCTCCCCGGCGCCGGTTCCCAGGGCTTTGCTGCCTGCACACTCCACCTCCTGAAGATATCTGGGTCACAGATCTGCTACCACAAGAGGGAAGATGTCAAAACCAACGTGGGGAATGGAAACCGGATTTATTTTCTGCAGTAAAGTCATGATTTACGATTGATAATAAAGTGACCTAAATGAGGAGAGTTATTCAGACCTTTCCACCACCAGGATATTTTTGGAAAGACCGTTGTGTAAACATACAGCTGCGTTTCTCACCGGGCCGAGACAAAATGAAATTCATTTCAACTTTGTTCTTGGTGACTGACAGACAGGTAAAGCTTTTTAGGCCTTTCCACATGGACAGCGGATAAACCAAGTAGATGTGGATCAAATCTGGCTTTTCATCCATTAAATATCACTAAAAACGATTTAATGCAGTTTGCAATAATGTGGCCACTGTTACCGTTTGTCCATGCAGTGGAGGAAAGACGGCTGCTGTGTCTATTCAGGACTAAAACGATCAGTTATTTAAATTCCTGTAAGCGTTGTGGCTCACAGATCCCACACCAAACCTCAGAGATCCCTCCCCTCTCATCACTTCTTCCATGTCATGCAACGCCATGCTTCCCAAATACATTTACACTCCCGTCGAGTGCTGCAGCGTTTTATTTTCCCTTGCATGCATAAGGAAGGAAATTATACCGAGCTAAGCTTTGTTTATATACAGGTTTTTATATTCCATGTTGGTCCAGGTTGATATTCCAACCAGATTCAAGTTTGACATAAAACCAGTGACCTATATTTTACAAACATTGAAGTTATACGTTTAAAGCTGCATTAGATGATGAAGACAGAAACAAAGAAGTGAGTTACACTCCTCAACCTTCACCGCTTGAAATCCATATGCATGAGAAGTAGTTCTGCATATTCAAGGCCAGATAACGAACTCTGATATTAAATGGATGTTTAAATATGAGGAGGGAGGCAGGGGAACAAATTTAGGCCAGTTGGTCATAAGTGGTACGTGTGACGGTAAACCCTGGAGTCCTGCTGGTGGAGGTGACTAATTAGAGCACATTAGGGAAACACAGTTCATCACTGTACTTCCTGTAATTACCCAAACCATGATGAATTATGGGTCAGCTCATCTTATCTGGAATAAAATCGAAGCAGCAAAATGGAGCCAGTTTAGATGCATTAATGCAGCACAAAGCAGGTGGAGAAACCCTGAGATTCAGAGAAAATCCAGAAATGTTTCCAACCTGAATAATGACAGGAAAAATTAAAAACACAGAAAATGATCGACTTGAACAGACTGAATGTTTTCTGTCATGTTTTACAAAGTCTCTTCTTTTGCAGTTTGTCCAGTTAGTTTCTAGATATATATTTTTAAATAATGACGAGTCCCAATCTGTCAATGACTTGGAGTTCATAGAAAAAATATGTGATTATTGAGGACAACTTAAATCATTTTTTTTAAATAATCTCTCAGATTTTGTTCTCCTTTTACATTATTTTATCTTTTGAGATAAACCTGCCTCATTTCCTGGCAAAAATAAACTTCTTAGTTAATTAAAAATAATTATTATAAATCTGCCAGAGTAGCAATTCACTCCAAAAACACAAAATCTTAAAGCACTTTTGTCTAGTTAAGTGCAAATATGAGCTTGTTTTAAATAATTCCTCAACCTTGAAGAAGTTCTAGTTACATTGGCAGATAATTTTACAAAAAATATGGAGAAAATATCTTGCTATAAGTTTAATAATTGCCAATTGAACAAGTTTTTTTCCATAAATATTAAGGAATTATTGATCTAATACAAGCTCAAAAGTTAAGTTGGTCTTCCTTCATATTCTGACCAGATATTAGACAAAACTACTTGATATGATTTTGTGTTTATTCACGTTAAAATATTGTATTTTGTAAAAAAAAAAAAAAAAAAAAAAGAGAAAAGAAGAAGTAGTTGCATTGTGAGTAGGGCTGAACCGATTCCTCGAGTGATTCGAGAACCTCGATTATTAAAATTCCTCGAGGAAAATTGACCTGCCTCGAAGCTTCGTTAATTTATGTTTTATCATTTAGCGCCCCGTGTTTCAGCCGGAACATTATTTGCGTTGCGCGGAGCTCTGACTTCCGCCTCTGAGTTGTTGACGGAAGCTACGTGTTAGCGGCATAACGTCCAACCTTCAAGTTCGGCCCGCGGGGATTTTACTGATTGGTGATAATTCCGGGTTTTCATCGTTTTTGTGGGACCAATAAACATCCTTAAAATGACCGGCGCGATGCCGGGAGTTCGGCAGCCTTTCTGCTCCGGAGCTGCTGGTTGAACGGCGGGAAGAAGCTGAGGAGGATTTCTACAGGTGAGCGGAGAGACTGAACACGGCGGGCGGCTGATGCTTACAGGGTCAGAGCAGCTTTACGGACGAACCGCACAATAAACTTATATCATCCCGGTCTGAACAAACGGGAGGCGGAACATGGCTGGTAGATGAGTTTCTGAACGGAGGAGCCGTAAATATCCCGTGTTGCTCCCCCGGTCTACAAAACAGTAACTGGTAGGGAAGCTCAAAGGTGGAAAAAATAGACTGATGTCGATATCCGATAGTAACACTGGTGTTATGGAAGATTCACCAATATTTTATTTCATAATTGTTTTTATCCGATTACTCGATTAATCGTAAGATTATAGATTACTCGATTACTAAAATAATCGTTTACAACAGCCCTAATTGTGAGTTTTTCTGAAGCCCTTCGGCTGCAGGTCGTGATCCAGAGAGTGAATCATTAACCAGCTTCTGCTTCCATTCATCAATCACTGTTTTGTTTTGTTGACCAGTGAATTCGTCTGCGCAGGAATGTAGCACAAACCAAAACCAATGCAACTGCAATTTCAGTCAAAGACATTAAAAAAAAAAAGTCTGAAGTCAGAACAAACCTTCACTGTTTTTAACTCAGTAAAATGACCAAACAGTCATTAATATTCAGGTTAAATCCAGATAAACCTGTGGATGCGTCTCAAACTGCCTCCTTCTGTGACAACATGAAACAAAAATCACTCAGAAAACTGCAGGGCCACATTCACACACTAAAACAATCATATGCACTTAAAGTGTTACAACATCTAGTTATTAAACTGTTTAGCTGTTTTCCAGAGATAAATTAGTCATTTTACAAAATGTGTTCACATAAATAGCTAAATTGAAGTTATGCTAGCATCAGCATCATGTTTGTCTCAACAACCAAGAAATATTTAAAATCAGATGGACGGAGTCCGTTCAGTTCAGCGAACCTGAGATTCTGAACTAATTAGATTTTCAATTAAGAAAAGTCTGATTTTAGCAGGAAAAACAGAAATGAAATGGTTACATCTGAAGTGTGAGCTGCGCCTTGTACTGATTTATGCATTTTATTTTTTCTTGATCTAAAACCCATCAATGATCAGCCACTTGGGTCTTAAACACAAAAAGCTGCAGGCAGAAGTAATGCAACACTTCATCTCTCCACAGAGGAGATGAACAAACACATTCAGGTGGTCACGCCTTCATGTGTTAACACTGCAGCGTTCACTGGTTCACAATCTGCCTTGGAGTCGGCGCACATAACAGAGTTACAGCAAAGCTGATATAATTAATCAGCTGGGAGTAATTAACGAACAAAGAAAATTTAAGCAATTACAAGGCCAAACAGCGGGGAAACAGCAACCACCTCTGAGGACACAGACAGAAGTACAGATCAGTAATTATATGCTTTAAACTTTAATGAGACAAGAGATTCTTTTAAACATCTAAGATTTCTAATTAAAGCCTCTGAATCCTCACTTTCATTTATTTGCTAATCAATCATCACTCATTTGAAACGGTGAGCTGATAGTCGCTGCACGTATTTAAATTTAATCTGACGTCTCATCGTAGCAAATCTAAAGCAAATGATGTGAAGCAGGTGCTTATAGCAGAAACATGCTGCCGTTCAGTTACAGAAATATAAATACAAGCAGAAATAAACCTAAAAATAAAACCAAAACTAATCTGAATCATTTCCTTTCTTGAACTGTTAGAATTGTATTTTACTTAAAGGAGGAAGTTTCACTGTAAAACACATTTTAACTCTTATATTTCATGAGAAACCAGGAAACCAATTATGCATTTTTCTGTTTTATTCCCTTATTTTAACAAGAATAACCAAAGGCAACGACAAGTAATATGGATGTTAAAATGTTAAATAATAAATTCCCAGCTAACCTCATGGGAATTAATGAGTGCTTCTGACAGAATCCTTCAAAATCCAAAGAGTTGAATTTAGTCTGACAGAGACGTGTTTAGTGTATGTTAGATGTTAGGGCTGTAGTGATACAATAATCTCACGATACGGTACACGATATTCTGCTCACAATACGATATATATTGCGATATTCAGCAAACAATGCAATTCAATACACTTTTGTTATTTTCTGAAAGATTTTAGAGGGACAGAGTGATTTTGGTGACATTTTGTGACTTGAATTAATTTAACTGAAAACTGATCAAAAGCACCAACTACACGATACCTGGCTCTGGTTGGACATGGACAGACTTAAAGTCGACAGCTGGACAAAATGAATCAAAGAAGTGGTGAGAAAACATGTTTCTTTTAATTGAAACAGCACCAACTGTAGCTTACATGCATCTGTAAAGTAAATAAAGTGAACAAAGTACCTGTTCTGAATAGTTTGATACCTTTTTAACCTGGACATCTGAAGGAATCACTCTAAGCCTGATGACCGAATCAGCAAGCAGTGAGTGAGCAAGGTGACAGTTGGATGTTACGATGCTTGTGGATGAATATCGATTTTTTTCTAGGAAAGAAAATATCGATATATATATCGCAAAAATCGATATTATTACACAGCCCTATTAGATGGCAACATCATCCTACTTGTCACTTTTACTCTCGTTTCTGCAGTTTAGATAGAAAATATTAAGGAATATATAATGCAGCCTGCAGCACTAGATATTTGATTAAAGCAGAATGGTGAATTGTGTTATAGTAGTTAAATCTACATATCCAACCTTTTATCTATAAAAAAGAGAGGGATGCAGAGAATTATGAAAAGTTTGGCATAATTCGACCAAAACTAAATAACTACAGTGTTTAACATGCCTGAGAATTATAGGTGAATAAAAATGGAGCCTCATTTTTTTAGTTTCTTGTGCCTCTTGCTGTAAAAAAGCGCAGAGAAAACTTGTTCTTTGGACACAAAAGCTTCATGTGTTACAGAGGCGCTTTGTGTCTGAGCAGCATCTGGAGATACGATAAGTCTCAAAGCCTGAAATCTTTTCTAAGATGATATCCTCGTGGGTTTGAAACGGAGGAGCATTTTTCCTACATTATGTTAATCCAGAAGAAGCTCCAGCGGCTCGGCTGAGCTTAAAAGGACACGAAGGATCCCTCAGTCCTTAACGTTTTTATCTCTGAAAATCAAAAAGTTAAATTTAAAACTTGAAACTAAATTTAACAGATTTGGAAAACGTAACCGAACCATTTCAACAATCCTAAATGTTAAAACTGTAGTGTGAAAAAAAAGTTTCATATCCTCCTAGCAACATTAAATATGGCCAAAAACAAAAGTCAGAATCGCCTTATTGTGAATGCGAGACCCTCGCCTGGAAAACTGTCTTAACCAGGCTGCCGTAGATTTATTCTCCAAAGCTCAACATGCATCACAGAAATACATCAGAGCTACTCAGTTGTTACCTCTGACCCATTACTTCTTAAACACGATACGCCCTGCATGATAGGCAATGCATTTAATGCAGATTCACTCACCTCAGCATGCAAAATGCTTGGAGTGTCTCCAAAGATCAACTTTCATAAGAATTAAGCTACTGATTTGATTTGTGAGCACTGCAACTGATCTTTCAGACAGTTAGGCAAACTTTAATATGGATACATCATGCTTTTAAATACTTCAACATATTTTTACCCCAAAAGAAGTAAAATGAAGCCAGCCAAGAAATTACGAGTAAAAAAGCATAAAGTTTACTCAAGTACCGAGTAACTGATCAAATTATTATTCATTTAATATTTAAAATTAAATTACATCATCAGATGGACCAAAATATAAAGCCAAGTGGAAATGTTGGTATTTTAAAACCAAATGACAATAATTCAACAAAAAGTAAAATCCAGCAAAGTAATTTTGCAAATCAGTTTCAACAAAAACCAGAAACTGCTGGTGTGTGTCTGAGTCTGGAGAATCTTTGGTTAAAACATGTTTGTTCTTCATTCAGGGGGTAGAAAATTCAGAAATTTTACTCAAGTAAGAGAAGGGATGTTTCACAATAACTCAAGGAAAATGTGCAGCGTAGGAAATACTCCTACAAAAAATACATATTTACAAAAATATTACTCAAGTAAGTGTAACTGGCAGCTGCCTAACTCTGAACATAGAACCGCAGTACAACCACACCAACTACCTACAACAGTGGCCCCCAAACTTTTTCCTGTGAGGGCCACATTACTATTCCCTTCTCTGGTGGGGGGCCGGAGACAGGGGGCGGGGGGCGTTTCTTGATTGATTTTTACCCAGAAAGCACATGGGCATAAACCGTTAGTGAAACAGTCACTGGGACTGACTAGTATATATTCCACTGAGGGACTTTAACATATGAATTCCTCATATGTTAACATAAAGGCTTGTTTTGAAGTATAAGCTGCTACTTACAGGCATTGCTTCAAAGAACTCGACCTAGAATGTGGCGTTCATAACTAACACGTGTGTTCATCTGCTCCACCACTAGCAAACAAGTCAAGCAGTTTACAGGACACACTTCCTGCTAAAGAGGTATTGTTCAGGGGGCCTGATGCGGCCCGCGGGCCGCAGCTTGGGGACCACTGACCTACAACATGGAGTGTAGTTTAACTACTGTGTCAGATGCCTATTAAAATATAAAAACAACCACAAAATGAATGAAATATGAAATGCTAATTAAGGAGTCAGCTAACAGGAGCGTTAAAAACGTCACTGGATGAATTTGCATCATGTTTTCCCCAAGAGAAAAACAAAGCCAAAACGCTGCGCTAACAGCTAGCAAAAGGCTCAATGCTATCAAACCATCATCAACACACACAAGTCATGAACTCGGAAGAGGGAGCATGTGACCCCTGTCCTGGCCTCACTTCACTGGCTGCCTGTATATTTTAGGATTCATTTTAAAATTCTTTTGTTTGTTTTTAAATCACTGCATAATCTTGCCCCGGCTTACCTCTCTGAGCTTCTTCACCCCTACGTACCTTATCGGTCTCTCAGGTCAGCAGATCAGCTGCTCTTGGAGGTACCAAGATCCAGGAGGAAGCTCAGAGGGGACAGGGCTTTCTCTGTCATAGGTCCTAAGTTATGGAATGACTTGCCTTTGCAGGTCAGAGAGGCCCCTTCACTGTCCACTTTTAAAGTTCGTCTTAAAACCCATTTATTTACTTGGCTTTTAACTCCTGCGGGATCTAGTTTTAGAGTGTATGTTTTTGTTTTTAAACTAAGAGTTTTTATTTTTATTTTTATTATGTTGTGTTTTAATGTACAGCACTTTGTATCAGCTGTGGTTGTTTTAAAGTGCTTTATAAATAAAGTTGGTATGGTATGGTATGGTATGTCTAAAAATAGCTTTGCTGACATTTTAGCATCATTAGCAGCTTACCGCCTTGCTGCTCTCGTTTCAGCAGACAGAAGCAAATGACCGCCGATCAGACGAAGTTGTTACTGGCGGAGGTCCGGAAGTGCTCCAAAACGGACTTTCCCCATTGATGAAGGTAAATTCCCGAGAAAATTACATTTAGCCAAACACTTGGAGGCGGCTCTGGTTCCGGGGGCGATGAAAGGAACCCTGAGCGTTAACACACGGTGGAACCGAACATTTCCACTGGATTACCAGCGATTTACGCAGAACTGAACTTGGACTACAGAATCGCTGCGTAACCGGAAGTCAAGACTTTTTTGTTTTTTTTTTGTCATAACCTTTTTTAGCAGTTCCACAGGCGATGCGGTGACGTCACAAATAAGAAAAGGTTATGGCGAATACAGAAAAATAGACAGACTGAAAAATATAACTACACAGCACAGGGAGAAAATTTATTTATTTTGCCCTTCTACACACTCAATATGTCACCTTTAAATAATAATAATAATAATAATAATAATAAATAAATAGGAGAGTGGCATGGTGGCATGCTAAAAGCCACACATATTTTTAAGATGTAGTAGCTGTTGCCAGAGAGGAAAGAGAGATTAACTTAATGCAAACAAATGTATTTTTGTTTTGACAACATTTTTGCTAACTGGTATAATAAAATTTACCTTTTATCATTGTGTTGTAAATAGGAATTGGATTAAATTGACCAAAAGTGGCTGTAAAGTGCCTGAACTGATAAGCTGTACTGAAATAAAAATATAATTTCATCATCTTTCGAGTTACATATTTTCAGATATGTGAACTGCAATATTTCATATTTCTATTTATTTTTAAGAATTGCATTTTTTACAGCAAAATGATTGAGCATTTAAAATCGCTTCAGCTAAAACTGTCTACAAGCAGCAGCTTGCTGCTCTGATGCTTCTGTTTCCGTAATGTCCTTGAATGCACCGAACCAGGACCGTTTGATTACAACCAGATCAAGGGCTGGACTTTAAAATACCTGTTGTTATTTTCAGGACCTTGCAGACATTACGGCTCATTCCCGATAGCCGAAGGGAAGCTGAGCATGTGTCAGGATAAAAGGTACCAAGAGTTAAAGGGCTCCTTTGATGCATCGCCATGATGAGAAGCAGCGTTAGCAGAGTCGAGGCAATTCAGTCTGAAAAGCACCTTGGCTTCCATAAACATGGTCAAAGGGGTGAAGAATAATGGTTATGAAGTTAAAGCTGCACATGTGAATTTATAGTTGTAAGGAAAAAGGAGAAATGATCATGATGGGAAGGTGGTTCAGTGTAAAATGGTGGAAGGTCTGTCTGGTGAATATTTCCCTGGTCTCTTTAAAGGACAGTGTGGGAATGTCAAAACTTTCTCCAGCTCATCACAAACAAAACTGAAGGTATTAGTTATAGATCTGCAGTTATAGATCGAGAGTCAACGCACAGCTTCAGTTGTTCCAGCTGGAAACCAGACATCAGGCTGACCTCTGACCTCTGCCCTGACCCTTTGGTTCCTCAGTGGTTCTTCTAGCAGCTGCAGAACATTTCAGGCCCAGAGGACTAAAGTCTGAGACCAGAGAAACTTTGATTCCTGCAGCAGGTCAGAGAGACGAACCAGAAGCTGCAGCTGGAGACCTGAGTAGAACCAGGAGGGTGGAGACACCAGCTGGTTCTACGCCACCTGGTTCTACACCACCCAGATCTACATCACCTGATTCTACACCACCTGGTTCTACACCACCTGGTTCTACACCATCTGGTTCTACACCACCTGGTTCTACACCACCTGGTTCTACACCACCTGGATCTATACCACCTGGTTCTACACCACCTGGTTCTACACCACCTGGTTCTACGCCACCTGGTTCTACACCACCCAGATCTACATCACCTGGTTCTACACCACCTGGTTCTACACCATCTGGTTCTACACCATCTGGTTCTACACCACCTGGTTCTACACCACCTGGATCTATACCACCTGGTTCTACACCACCTGGTTCTACACCATCTGGTTCTACGCCACCTGGTTCTACGCCACCTGGTTCTACACCACCCAGATCTACATCACCTGGTTCTACACCACCTGGTTCTACACCATCTGGTTCTACGCCACCTGGTTCTACACCACCCAGATCTACATCACCTGGTTCTACACCACCTGGTTCTACGCCACCTGGTTCTACGCCACCTGGTTCTACGCCACCTGGTTCTACACCCCCTGGTTCTACATCACCTGGTTCTACACCACCTATTTCTACACCACCCAGATCTACATCACCTGGTTCTACGCCACCTGGTTCTACGCCACCTGGTTCTACACCCCCTGGTTCTACACCACCTGGTTCTACACCACCTGGTTCTACACCACCTGGTCCTACACCACCTGGTTCTACGCCACCTGGTTCTACACCACCTGGTCCTACACCACCTGGTTCTACACCACCTGGTCCTACACCACCTGGTTCTACGCCACCTGGTTCTACACCACCCGGTACTACACCCCCTGGTTCTACACCACCCGGTTCTACACCACCCGGTTCTTCAGTCCTTCACTGAGAGACTCTAAACTGCTGGTAGTTTATAAATCACTGAATTAAAGATGAAAGATCTGCTGCTGTTGGATCAATGTTCCAAACCTCCCAAACCTTCCAAACCTCTCAAACATGGAGAAGCAGCAGCATTCAGCTTCTATGCACCACAAATCTGGAACAAACTTCCAGAAAACTGAAAAACGGTCGAAACACTGAGCTCATTTAAATCTAGACTAAAACCTCCTGCTTAAAGTTGATTTAGAAACATAATAAATAAAACGCTGATCAACATTTTGATGATTTTGATGACGACACTTAACTCTTCAATTGTTGCTACAAAATACAAATACTTTGTATTTTTGTGCTTTTATGATGTAAACAGTTTAAACTGTCTTGTTGCTGAAATGTGATAAATAAACTTGTTTGAAACCTGATTGATTGATTGATTTCTTCAACCTGAACTGTCAACATGTCCAGTGAATTATGCTAAATAGAAGCCAGATTATCATGAGGATCCACAGATTATGTGGTTAAATTGAACCAAAAACGATTTTTACTGGAGAGTTGTGTTGATTCAATAATTAACTAAACTGCACCAAGATTTAATAAGTGTTTGCTCAATGAGATTGGCTTCTCATAATTGTGGAATCAAAACAAAAATATGCAAAAGCTTTTACAGTTTTAGGGATGCATTCAAGGGAGGAGATAAATATTCATCAGTTTGTTTGGTTTTGATGGTTTTATTTAACAGACGGGAGCCTAAAGAAAGCTGACACACATTCCTTTCTCTATTGATCCGTCTCCCTCCCGCCTGCACTTCTCCTCCTCTAAAGCGTGTTATTTCTTTCTCCTTGGAGTGCTGCAGCGTTTGCTGGTGATGGGGCATGTGAGGGCGACTGCCACCAGCGCCGCCGCCGCCGCTGTAGCCACTTCATGATTTAATCAGGATGAGACACACTGCGACTCCGTCTTTGTTTATCCGTTTGATCCGATATTTTCCTACCTGCGCCTCCATCACACATCAGTCCCCCAGCGTTTCTCTGTAATGTCGCTCCAGCGGCGCCGTTTGGAGCCGAGGCTGATGACAGATCTATTATCTGCGGCTTCTTGTAAGCAGTGCATGTTCCTGACATCCTGTACACATGCACAGACACGTGCATTCCTGCAGATTCTGATGCATCAGCTGCAGAAGATGTTTTACTCTCATCAATAAGCTTCATTTAGCAGAGAAAACTAAAATGACGTTTTTCTAATGGTTGATTGTACTTTTAAAACAGAACGATAAAACTACTGATGGATTACAGTGAGTCATAAAGACTGATGAGTTTTAATGTTTCACGTGTGCAGTTAGGTGTTTCATGTAAGAACTGAAATGGTTCTTGTGTCGCTGTCTAATCAAAGTCCTGATGCATCATGCTCAGTCGGTGCACAGCGTTGCTAAAAGGTTTCCATCTGCATCAAATTTACTCAACGATGCAGAAATCTGAATTTTAAATCCAGGAATGTGATTGATGAGCAGTAATCAATTCAAAGCTTCTATCCCGTCTTCAGTGTATTTATTATGAATATATGCAGATTGATCTGAGAATTACATCTAACAAGAAAGTATTAATATGATGCTTTCGCCATAATTTTCCATTTGCATTTTTCTAGAATTGACATTTTTAAACCTCAAATAGTTATGAACCGTTATAGAGGTAGCTCCTTTATGAATGACAACATTTTAACTAAACAAAGGATTTATTTCACTCACTGTATCAACACCCAAGTTTACTTCAAAGAATATTATTTATTTGAAAAATATAGACTGTGCTCACAAAACCCACTAAGTATGAGATGCTGTAAACAACCGAGGGATTATAAGGTCACACTGTTGGTGAAAAGTCAGCAACACGCCTCTGACTCGAATCAAGAACAGCTGAATACATTTTCAAAATTGCTTCGCTTTTAAGCCACTACTATTCTAAAGGTAGCTTATGATTATGATAATTATTATAATCTGTCTTTGTTCAATGGACAAAAAAAGTCTGATGACATTTTCTGTAACTTCAAAACCAAAGTGGAGAAAGCGAGGCTGAACTCTGACAGAAATGACTCGTATGAAAGGGATTAATGACATCACATTAAGAGCATGATCAGGTCTCAGACAGAAAATAACAGCGAGGAAAAAAACAAGGCGCTTTTAATACATTGGTAAACACGCAAACCTACACACACAAAGGCTGGAACATCAAAGCTGCTTGTGTGTTTTCATCATGTGGAGAGCAGCTGCTCTCTCAACAGCCACGGCTCTGTTCAGGGAGAGCAACTGTTCAAGAACTGGAGGCAGATCAAGACGACACATCCAAGCAAAACACTGGATGAAAACACAAAACATAGGCCTCGCTTCGTTCCCACCAAAAGAATTAAACATTTGTAACAAAAAGAAAAAGGACTTTAAATCTTCAGTACAATCCAAGAAAATGTTTCAAATGTGAATGAATGATTCACTGCAAAAACACAAAATCTTTCCAGGTATTTTTGTTTAGTTTCTATTGCAAACATCTTAATACACTTCAAATAAGATAAAACTAACTTACAAATAACTTTTCAGGAACATGTAGGATCTTGATTTAAGTTACTAAACAGTTCTAGTTCCACTGGCGGATTATTTCCCAAAGAGAACTGCGCCGTTTCCTAGCAACCCAACCAAGCCCAGGCCGTTACCTAGCAACACAGCCAAGCCCAGGCCGTTACCTAGCAACACAGCCAAGCCCAGGCCATTACCTAGCAACCCAATCAAGCCCAGGCCGTTACCTAGCAACCCAGCCAAGCCCAGGCCGTTACCTAGCAACCCAGCCAAGCCCAGGCCATTACCTAGCAACCCAGCCAAGCCCAGGCCGTTACCTAGCAACCCAGCCAAGCCCAGGCCGTTACCTAGCAACCCAGCCAAGCCCAGGCCATTACCTAGCAACCCAGCCAAGCCCAGGCCGTTACCTAGCAACACAGCCAAGCCCAGGCCGTTACCTGGCAACCCAGAGCTTGATTTAAGTTACTAAACAGTTCTAGTTCCATTAGCAGGTCATTTCACTTTTCACAAGACATTTTTCCAATGTTATAAGTGAAATAATTTCCACTTTTTCATCAATAAGAACAAATATTGATAAAAAATGTCACTGAAAAGTTACTTGTCAGTGATATTTGTCTTATTTTAAATGTACCAAGATAATTGCTCTAAAAATCTAAATAACTTGGTGAGATTTTGTGTTTTTGCAGTGCTCAGTTTGTTCATGATGTTTAAGCAGGTAAATAATAAATTTATCTTCGGTGACTCTGTACCAGATCTGTCAAACTGATTTTTTCATTTCATACAAAACAAACATTTAAACTAATAGACCCAGATAAATATAGCAGAAAAGCAAAAACAAATAGGAGCACTGCATTAACCAAACACTCCAACATCTTCAAAAAGTCCTTAACTTACATCAAACTAAATGCATATGAATGGTCCAGTCAAAGTCTGGACCAAAATCCAAATGAGAATTTGGGGAAAGACTTTCTTCACCCATCAATCATTTTAATCTCACTCCATTCACTTTGTCTATCATATAAAACTAAAAAACAGCTTTGAAGTTTGTAATTTAAACGTGTTTACAGGATCAGAGCTGCAAACGGGGTAAAGTCCAACTCTCTCCCTCTTACACACATGTAATGCAAAGTTATTTCACATTTTCCAAATATTACCAGGACTCCACTTCTTGCCAAGGGGCCTGTCATGATGAACAGTGTTTGCATAGTTGGAGAGCATCATTAGCTCCCTGCTAAGTGCTAGCGCGCGGCGCATAGCGGCCATGTCCTGGCATCTCACCTGCTCTCCGAGAAGGAAAATCCTCAGGTGAAAACCTCCTCGGCCTTCTCCTCCGACCAAGCAGAAATCTATTCATCAGCAACATAATGAGGCATGGCCACATCTGCAGTACAGCTGGACCACCGAACACACACACACACACACACACACACACACACACACACACACACACACACACACACACACACACACACACACACACACACACACACACACACACACACACAGGCCTGCAGGCTTCACAGGTTCACATCCATTTCTATGGAGGCCGAAGTAAACTACTGTATGGCTGCACTTAGATACTCAGTTTTTATGGGAAAGAGATAAAAAAGAAAGATTCATGATTCTCTGAAGTGGAAAATATGGTATGAAGAAGACAAAGGATGTTAGAGGACTACCAGCAGTATTCAACATCATAAGCATATAGAATAAAACTGCATATTGTTATTAATCTATGAGGCAGTGAATTATTGAATGGAAAGCAGTAAGAAAATCAGTTTTAAATATCATATTTCCACAGTTTAAAACTGATTTTGCATTAGTTCCTGGATTTATTACAGCAAAAAGTTACTAAATGATGAAACAAATACCTGCAGAAACATGTTGGTTTATTAAACATCCAGAAAAAAAATGAACCGAATCTTCAGGTTGTAAAAGGGAAACATGCAGAAAACACAGGAAGGATAAAACAAATGAATGTGTAACAGAAATAACAGAGATGTTGGTGGAAACAGGAGAAAACTAGAAATCAGCTGCCAACAAGTGAGACAGGAATCAAAGGTTTAACTGAATTATAACTGAAGATTCCTGGACTCCACTTTGTAAATGTTTTTATTGTCAAACTGAAAAAAGTTTGATATTAATCTGTTTTCAATGCATTTAACCTCAGATGAAGTTCAGCGAAGGTGACTGAATTATTTTCCACATTTTTTTGGCTTCGCTTCACAGGAAACTCCATCTGACTGCAGTGACACAAAAACCTCAAATCTCCTGCAGTGACGGTCGAAACGCGGTTCTGCTGATGCCACATCCGAAGCGCTGACCCGGTTACAGACCCACAACTCGGACTGAAAACTCCTCCAGATAATCAGCTCTTTATTTCTGCCTCCGTTTCTAAATGTTTAGCTTTAAAGAAACTTGATCTGCAACCACAGAGATTTTATCCTCAGTAGACTAAATTAATGGTTGGGTTTGTTATTTAAATAAATATGTATTTTTCCTCGTTTTTCACCAGAGCTGCAGCAAACAGGCTGTTGTAGGAAAACTCTCAGTGTTAAATCATCCGTTTCTCAGATCCTCCACCGGCTGAAAAACATCAGCTTTTCTGACGGACAATTTACTTTTTTGATCCCAAGAAGTTCAGAGGAGGCGAAACATTTTCTTTCTGTAAAAACGTTATTTAAATCAACTCAATGCCTCAATTTATGCTGCCAGGTTGTTACACAAAAATCAGACTAAAGTAAGAGTAGAAGTACTTTCACATATTTTTACTCAGGTGAAAGTAAAAAGTACTGAGTAACTAATCAGTCATTTAAAAATTACATCATCAGATGGACCAAAATATAAAGTTAAGTGGAATTTTTTTATATTTTAAGGACCAAAATGGCAATAATCCATATAAGCAACACAAAATAAAATGTTTCCAAATCAGTTTCTTTCAATAAAAAACTGATGGAAAATTTAACAGAAACTGCAGCTGTGAGTCTGAGTCTGGTGAGTTTCTGATTAAAACATGTTTGATTTTCCTTCAGAGGGAAGAAGATCCAGAAATTTAACTCAAGTAAGAGCAGAAATACTTTATAATAAAGTTACTAATCTGTAAGGAAACGACTGAGGCTCATAAGAGGTTTATCGGTTCAGTGGAAATATTGACAAGACGTCATTTTTAAAGTGAGCATAAAGACTAAATGAGTGTTTTGTCTGAGGTTCAGTGTGATTTCCGGTTTTATCTGAAGCAGTTCTGCTTTTATTCTGCTCTCTCAGAGTTTTTCACGTCTTTTAAAGCAAACTGATCAATATGCTTCCACCATGCTTCCTGTTAAATGGGGTTATTTTTTAAACGACTGCCACCAGAGCCTCTGGCTAAACTTCACTCCTGTTGTTACCGTCTCTGATTTTGTCAGTTTGTTTTTTTCAACCCCACCAAAACTGAAGCTCAGATAAATCTGGGTAACAATCAGTATTTTTCACTTTTCACAACGATGTGGATGCTGAAAGCTGCTGGTCGGTGTGTGTGCTCCGCCTGCCCCAACTGAGCTGCTCAGAAAGCAGCTAAACGCTGACAAAACACAACAAGTTTCATCTGCAAAATGTGTAAAAACAGATGGACAACGAAACACAATGCTCTGAAACATGTTACAATTATCAACAAGTCAGATCAAAACAGAGAGTAAACATGCTAACGTTAGCATAGCACTTCAGAAAACTCATGAAAACAGAAAATGTACAAAATAAATTTACTAAAGACTATAGATGGATTTGTTGAGTCAGATCTTTAGATTGAAGTATAAGACATTGTTAGCGCATTAGCTAATGCTATAATATGTTGCCTCCAATTCAGTCAACATAGAACAAACTGCCCTCAAAAAGTATGAATGTGACTTGAGCCTAGATATTCTGAGATAATACACATTAATGCAGGTATTGCAATATGCATCACTGACATGAAATTAAAAACTCAAGTTTTGATTAAAAAAGCAGTGAGGAAAGCAAACCAAAGAAGAATCTTTATGAAAATGTTTGTTTTAATTAGTTAAACTTCTCCAGGTTTTTCCAGCCCTACAGTAAAAAGTGAAACCCTGAAAGCAGGCATGTACATGATGAAGGTTTCATTAAATAAACGTAGCGGTTTATATAATAGAGGAAATGAATTAAACCCATTCATCCGGCCTGCAGGATACACACAATGTTCTTCTGAGTAAAAGTCAAGGCCGGTTTGTCAGCAGAAATCCTCCACAGGGCAACTTTCACTGCTCAGCAGTGAGTTTTCAAATATGCACAGTAAATTATTTAGGACAAAGCAAATGAGCAAACGGGACTAATTCACCGGCTTTATTTTAAAAATACAACCAACAGAGATTAAAATAAGGTGATTTTTTATATTCCATATATTTGTAAAGACCTTAGAAATGCAAATTTAGCAAACCTATAATCTCAGAAGTGAGTTGTGATAAAATAAATACTACATATTTTATATGAAAACAAAACAATGGTGCAAGAATAAAGAATGTGAAAAGATTTTCAGCCTTTCAGTGATTATACAGAATTAGTCAGGATTTCTTTTGTATCTTTATAATTATGTGTAATTTCCATGTCCAGCACACAGAGATATTTTATTGCTAGCAGGATAAAATGAGTTGCTACTTTCAGTCAATCTGTGTGTAAAACAGACTTTTATTATGCATCAGTTCATGTGTGTCAAACTCAAGGCTGGTGGGCCAAATCTGGGCCGCCAGAAATATTTATGTGGCCTTTTATAAGTCGAATTTCAAGATAACAGTTTTATTTGATACTGGAACAAAATTACATCAACCTGAAAAGATGTTAAATATTATTGATTGATTACGATACGAGGGATGAAAACTCATCAATCTGGCAAAACATGTTGATTCTGAATAGATTTTAAGAAGTACACATCAAATGTTGTATATTTTAGCACCTTGTTAATGGATAGTTTGACCTTTATTCCTGCTGCTACTGTTTTATTTTTTTTACATTTCTTAAAATATATATATTTATATAAAAATAAGTTACTTGATTGATTGAAACAATAAAGTTTTATCAGTCAAATCGACAAATTCCCTTTGAGGACATTTATGATTTTGATTTGTCCCAAGAAGAAACTACGTTTGACATTCCTGCATTCGCTACATTTGCTCCCCAAGTAAAATCCTTTATTTACTCTTTATTTTATGATTCAACACCAAACATATTGGAGCTATCAGAAGATTCTTCCTTGTAAGAAAAACTAGTGTACGGTGTTATAATTGACATTGGGTTGTGTTTTTATTTGAGTTGTGGAAAAGCCGGACCGTGTGCGGTTCCCAGCAGCAGGGGTCGGCGCCGGGAGGCCCGGTTTCAGCAGAACGGTTCAGTGGCAGTCGATGACGGGCTTTAGGTGCATCAAAGACCTGCAGCTAAAAGGCTCTGCAGCAGATCGGACCTCAGAAAGGATTCTGGGAACGTCAGAAAAATTAGAGCGGCTTTAAAACAGGAGTGGATATTCCCATGGAGAAACTGTTTGCTCACTGTTCCAGCTGGAAAATGAGTTTTACAACAGGAGAAATCTGATGTACAGTCGTATTCAACAAACTAACATATTATTTAAAGGTTCATTTATTTCAGTAAGTGACTCGTTTACACACAGATGTTTTCAAGCCTTTATTTCTAATCACTATAGTGATTTTATGATTATAAGCTTCACGTGAAGCATGTTTATAATCTACCTTGAAGTTCTAAGACATGTCAAAATCATGTTGCAAAATGTGTTAAATAATTTATTGCAAAAAATAAAAATAGTGAAATTGATGTAAAAAACTGTTTCAGAGACAGTTCTAACCGTTTATCGGGTTCATCGATACGTTCTGGCCCTTTAAGAACATTTGTGATCGTAATGAAAACGCGTTTGACGCCCCTGTTCTTAGAAAACGCACTTTTAAAATCCACGTCTGCCTTGTCTCATCGCTGTTGTCCCACATGTTTCAGAGGGAAGCAGAGCTTGGGGGAACATTAAGTTTTGAGCTAAAGGAAAGCGTGCAGCGCCGCCTCCCACATGCAGAACTCTGACAAATGTCAGCAGCAGTTTTACTGCCTCCATGCTGCCAAGTGGCTCTGCTTACCAGATTTAAATATGCAGGTTTTATTTTGGCTGAGGGGGAGGGGTTTGTTTTAGGGTTGTTTTTGTATTTTTATCTCTTTCCAGAGTAATTGGTTTAGAAAATGAGTTTGTCCACAGCCCAGGCTTAATTGGAATTAAACACAATTGGAACTGTGCACCTGTCTTGCTCTCAGATAAACAGAGTCTATAAATGTCTACCTGAGGTAATAGCATTAAAGAAAGCGTGTTTGTGTAGGTGAGGCTCCAGGTTCATATATGGTGCTGCTGACATGAGAGTTTTAGTAAAAAGTTCACTGAAGGTCAGTGCAAACATGCAGCTTTCAGGTAAAAAGATCTTCCAGTTTCTCCTTACTCCTTAAATTGTGTGGAGTTCTGTTTAATACCAAAAATTATATTCCAGTAAGAGTAAAGCAATATGTTGTAAAGTACTGAGTAACTGATCAAATTATGAATCATTTAATATTTAAAAATTACATCTAAAATACAAAGTTAAGTAGAAAAATGACAGTAAGTCATAACAAAAAATACCAAAATCCAGCAAAATCATTTTTTCCAGATCCATTTCTTTCAATAAAAAAACTTCTGAAACTTTAACAGAAACTGCAGGTCTGGTGAATTTAAAACATGTTTGATTTTCATTCAGTTGGAAGAAAATCCAGAAATTTTACTCCAGTAAGAGAAGAAATGCTTCATAATAAAGTGACTAAAGCAGTTAGTTAGTACCCAGTTCTGTCTGTTTTCCCATGAGTCAACAATCTGAGCGACAAAACAGATTGTAGAGTTATTTATTTCTGATGTCACTTCCTTCTCTAGCTACCTGTTGGTTTCTCGGTGTTGCCAAATTAGATCAGGAAGGATCTGAAGGTGGTTCCCAGACGGTTATTGATAACGGCTTCAGTTGTTTGAATTCTCCTCAAGCATCAATCCTGCCTCACCTGTTTCAGGTATGAGCCTCTGGTGCGTTCAGTCGGAGACGCCTAACCCTCTGCCGTAAAACAAACACTTCCTGTCCAAAAATTTATTCAGACAAAAAAACAACAACAGTATTTCTACTCTTACTTGTAAGTTTAGATATTCTGCCTTCCTCTGGGTTTTGTTTCTTTAAATGTTAAAATGACATCAAAGCAGCTAAAAGCTAAACAAGATTTAAAATAAAATATCTTATCTGTTTTTATATTTTAGATGAGCACATAAATATAAACATAACAGCTCAAACTGAATGTGCACCAATTTATCCTGTTTACATCCAAGTGTAGCACAGCTGGCTGATACAGGAATATAGAAAAGCATTCAGGCTGTCAGGCTTGTCACTGGAGAACAGAAAACTCCAGGTTTTAAGCTGATGCCTGTAAATCCACACTATGGAGCCCAGAGGATGTGAAGGGAAGGCACCGAACCTTGGTAGCTTCATTATCTAGGTGTGTCGGCTAACTGCTGCTTTCTGAAGGATGGCATATTTTTAAAATATATAATATACATACTGTACATGTAAAATATTTAAATGATAATAAAAAGAGTAGCAGGAGTCTAAAACTCTTCAGAGCCAAATATTCCTGTAGCTCTGGTCTCTGCAGCTGTGAGCCATTTGAAGACGCAGTGGCCTGAATCCCGTCCCAAAACTCAGGAGACGGAGCGTCGCTTTGAGTTAGACAGATTAATGCAGGCTGGCTGAAGGACGGAGAGGGAGGGACGGCCGCATTACGCCGCGCTCGAACCGGGAGGGAACGCAGCAGATCGCGCTCGCCTTCAGCAAAACAAAAGACAAAGGGGAGGTGAGGGACAGAACGATGCAGCAGGAAAGACGAGCAGGACGGAGCGGAGAGAACCGCAGGACGGGAGGAGAAGAAGAAGAAGAGATGCAGCAAAAGCAAAGGGAAAATAAACCTGACGGGAAATTAAAGTAGTTCAAGTTTACTTTTCTGCAGCTTAGAAAATTAACCTGTAACAAGTTAAAAAGTTATACAAAATCTGAAATTATATTAAATTTAATAATAAAGCAGCATTTCTAAAACATGTCTGTCTCCAGTTTTAGTTTGTTTTCATCTTCAGTGAATTTAATCGAAGAACTCTGCCAACATATTATTATTCATCCATGTCAGCGACGGGATTTGGCTCCTTTGTCTCAGAACCTGAACGATGCGCTCCACCTCCCTTCTGTTGCGATCGGGATGGCAGGAAGTTTATTTTCCAGTTCGTTCATAAAGCTACATTTATGCTAATCGATTAAATATCCCTGGATGGAACTTGAAAATTGGTGCTAGCAGTTAGCATTCGTCAACAACTCATAGGAGGAAGTAAAAGTGTTGCGCAACATAAATAATCACCCGGCTGGGACTCGGTGCACTAAATAATAAAACATAATTTAACGAGGTATCATTCAAGGAATTGTTACTACTTCGAAGATTTTTGTATATTTTTAACCAATTTTTCATCTGCAAGATAAATATAGATAAACATCCAGTCTGGTGACCAAGCAAATTTACAAATATTTTTAAACTGAAGAGGGACATGAAAACTCTACCGAATGGGAAAAACCAGGAATAAAAGCCCAGCCATCAGTGACCTCACATCAAAAACGTTCATTTACTTTTTAAAGCCGAGACAAACCTGGTTGTATCGTTCCAAAACTATCAGTCTCAGATCTCAATTAAATTGTTGCAATAAGGGATTTATTTATTACAAAGCATGGAAATGATGTTTATACTGAATGAATTAGCTACAAATAAAATGAAAAGCAGTTTAGCATTTTACAAAAGACGACTTCAAGAACTATCCTCAGTCTGGCTTCATCAGATTCTGAGAAAAACTTTCCTTTCTCATACCAAATAGAAAACTTGTGTTTAGCTTCTACTGGAAAGGCGATTTGTGCAAATCAGTGCAGAAGCAAAATAAGAGGACATGGACGAGGAGGAGAGGGACTGAGGGACCCAGAATGAAGCGGATGAGTGAATAACTAGTAAGGGCAGAAGAAGGGAAGAACAGGAAGAGAAGGTGGCAAAGCGGAGGAGCAGAGGGGGAACAGAAGAGGAGCATGCAGATGGCTCTGAGAGCTGGGCTGAGGCTCCGGGGACACAAAAGAAGACATGATGTAGCTGTAGGGATGGTTGCTTCATTGGGCTGCTTGCGCTAGAAAAGAAGGCAGAGATGGAAGTCACTTTGTAAGCTCTGGGGCCTCCAGTCCGGTGTGTGTGTGTGCGTGTGTGTCGGTTGGGGTAGGAAGTGTGTTTTTGGTGCCGTGGCCGGCCACCGGTGCAGCGTTGCATGGAGAATTACCCTGCAGCAAAGAGACGCATTCGGATTCGCTTTCCTTCTGTGCTCATTTTTGCAAATGTCTCTTTTCTTTTCTCCTTTCTTTCTGCAGACAACACTGTAGCCATTCTTCAGAAGCAATTATTGAAGCTGGAATGCAGTGTTTGTTTACCATGAAAGTGACCTGCCACTCAGGATTTCAATTATCATCCTCTCTGCCAGCGAACCCAATCGTACACACAGAAGAATAACATCCAGCGCCGATAAGGCAGAACGCTCCGGCGCTGGCCACAGTGGATATTATTACATCAAACCAGATAAGACAACTATTACAACATTTGACGTGTGCATGAGTAGCTGCTGTTATCACACAGGAGGGCTGTCATCTGGGAACAACACGACAGACAAAAAAATAACAAAAGGGTTGCATCATGACTCCTATTAAACTCATTTTAGATATTATTATCTTTATGTGAAAACAGCAAATATTTATCAAAGACCTTTAGGCTGCAGGTAAGGCCTGAAAAATCAAACTCATCTGTGCAGATGAGTTGGTGTCCATTGGGTGAGAGGAAAGACAATTCATGATAACAGCCTAACACATAAACACCAAGACAATGGCTAAGAGACAAAATGAAAGCTGTCAGTTTTTATGCATTTTGTTCCTAAATGTGGCTGGATGCGAGCGGTGGAGGAACTCTTGGGAATTTGGATGCTATGCTGAAGGACGGGAGAATCGGACAGAGCGACTGAAAATGTTTTTTCCTGTTTTTTCATGGTTTCTTCTTGTTCGAGTCGAGCTAATTTGTCACGTACAGGTGTGTACGTGACTCACCTGGTTGGGCTCAAAGACAGGATTTAGTTTTAAAAGCTTAGGAATGACCCGAACCTCCTCCCTCCTGAGTGTCAAGCAAATTACAGACTTTACCTGAATTCACATGATTTATATCACCGTGTCATAAACAGCATGTCCCCTGAAACCGGAGCACCTTAAAAACGAGATATTAAACTGTTGTTTACATGCTAGGCTACATAAAGGCTGCACTGTCTCCATGGTTACCAATGATTAGGCACTAGTTTCCATAACGTGATGTTAGATGTCTGTTCTTAGATCAAGTGTTAGTGGAGTGTTGGTTCTTTTGGTCGTTTTGGTTCTTTTGGTCGTTTAGGTAGTTTTGGCCGTTTTGGCCGTTTTTATCTGTTTTGGTTGTTTAGGTTGTTTTGGCCATTATGACTGTTTTGGTTATCTCTGTTTTGGTGGTTTTTCTGTTTTGGCTGTTTTCGTGGTTTTGGGTGTTTTGGTAGTTTTGGCTGCTTTGGTCGTTTTGGTGATTTTGGTTGTTTTGGTGATTTTGGTCGTTTTGGCTGTTTTGGTGATTTTGGCTGTTTTGGCTGTTTTCGCGGTTTTGGTTGTTTTGGCTGTTTTGGTGATTTTGTTTTGGTCGTTTTGGTCGTTTTAATCATTTGGCTGTTTTGGTTGTTTTGGCTGGTTTGGTGGTTTTGATCTTTTTGGTTGTTTTGGTGATTTTGGCTGTTTTGGTTGATTTTGCGTGTTTTGGATGTTTTGGTGGTTTTGGCTGTTTTGGTGGTTTTGGCTGTTTTGGTGATTTTGGTGATTTCGGTTTTGGTGATTTAGGCTGTTTTGGTAATTTAGGCTGTTTTGGTGATTTTGGTTGTTTTCGCGGTTTTGGTGATTTTGGCTGTTTTGTTGGTTTTGGCCGTTATGGCTGTTTTGGTGGTTTTGGTGATTTTGGCTGTTTTGGTGATTTTGGCTGTTTTGGTCGTTTTGGCTGCATTGGTCGTTTTGGCTGTTTTGGTGATTTTGGTCGTTTTGGCTGTTTTGGTGATTTTGGTCGTTTTGGTGATTTTGGCTGTTTTGGTGATTTTGGCTGTTTTGGTGATTTTGGCTGTTTTGGTGGTTTTGGTCGTTTTGGCTGCATTGGTCGTTTTGGTGATTTTGGCTGTTTTGGTGATTTTGGTTGTTTTGGCGATTTTGGTCGTTTTGGTGATTTTGTTCGTTTTGGTGATTTTGGCTGTTTTGGTGATTTTGGCTGTTTTGGTGGTTTTGGTGATTTTGGCTGTTTTGGTGGTTTTGGTGATTTTGGCTGTTTTGGTGGTTTTGGTCGTTTTGGCTGCATTGGTCGTTTTGGCTGCATTGGTCGTTTTGGCTGTTTTGGTGATTTTGGTCGTTTTGGCTGTTTTGGTGATTTTGGCTGTTTTGGTGATTTTGGCTGCATTGGTCGTTTTGGCTGTTTTGGTGATTTTGGTCGTTTTGGCTGTTTTGGTGATTTTGGTCGTTTTGGTGATTTTGGCTGTTTTGGTTGTTTTGGTGATTTAGGCTGTTTTGGTGATTTAGGCTGTGTTGGTGGTTTAGGCTGTTTTGGTGAATTTGGCTGTTTTGGTGATTTTGGTTGTTTTCGCGGATTTGGTGATTTTGGTCGTTTTGGCTGTTTTGGTGATTTTGGTTGTTTTGGTGATTTTGGCTGTTTTGGTTGATTTTGCGTGTTTTGGATGTTTTGGTGGTTTTGGTGATTTTGGTGGTTTTGGTGATTTAGGCTGTTTTGGTCGTTTCGGCTATTTTTGTGATTTTGGTTGTTTTCGCAGTTTTGGTGATTTTGGCTGTTTTGGAGATTTAGGCTGTTTTGGTGATTTTGGCTGTTTTGGTCGTTTTGGCTACATTGGTCGTTTCGGCTGTTTTGGTGATTTTGGTTGTTTTCGCGGTTTTGGTGATGTTGGCTGTTTTGGTGGTTTAGGCTCTTTTGGTGATTTTGGCTGTTTTGGTGATTTTGGTTGTTTTCGCGGTTTTGGTGATTTTGGTGGTTTTGGTGATTTAGGCTGTTTTGGTAGTTTTGGTGATTTTGGCTGTTTTGCTGGTTTTGGTCTTTTTGCAGGAGGCTCATTGGTTAGTTAGTTCCAGGTGGTGACTTTATTTTTAACCAAGCAGTGTATTTATTGAATAGCACCCAGCTGATTTTATGCATTTTATTAAGCAAAGATCTCAGGGTGCTACTAACTGCTACTAACTGCAGATTTGCACATTAGATCACCTGATTTACAGAAGCAAAGCTTCAGGAGCCAGTTCAGGCTCTGCTGGGAGCAAAATGCTGCTCAGTTCAGTCGTCAGGCGGCTGGTGGACGACCCCAGTCTTCTTTAAAGTGGCCTTTCGTGCAACGTGCTCCAACAAATGCTCAGCGTAAAGAGAGCGACTGCAGATGAGGAGCAGCAGAATTAGCAGGCAGAGAAATAAACAGCACTTTCCTCCATCCAGCTGTAAGTAATTCGTTTGAAGTGCCATGACTAATTCATGTGAAACGGTATCCATCAACAACGCCTTAAATTGCAATGAAGCCCACTTGAGTAATTTGGCTGTTTTACATGAAAATGAGGCCAAAGACAAAACAAACATTAAATGTTACAAAGATCTGGAATCAAACTGGAACCAGATCTCAAACTGGCTCAGGAAACTAAACACATTCTCCACTTTTATATTTTATGCACACGTTTATCATTTTAAGCAACTTCAGACAATTAACTTGCCGAGATTTAAACTTCTTTTTATTTAATAAAATTTTTTCTCAGCTTATTTACGTCTTTCACATTTCTCACATACATTGGAAATGTGTCACTTTAAAACTAAAAACTTTAAGGTATTAGAAAAAGTAAAGCATTGTGAAGTAGATCAAGCTGTTCTCTTCTCTCTCAGCACCACAGTCTAAATATTTATTAATATTGGGAATATAAAACTAAATAAGGAGTAAAATTATATTTATGACGTGTTTAATTTCCCAGTGATCCTTTCTTTTCATTTTCCCCGCAAGCTGCAAGAAATTTCTGCAATATTTCTCAGCCCTTTGGATCAGAAGCTGCTTTCTGAACTGTTTTAATCCATAAGCTCCAGCAGTCTGTGGAAATCATGTTTTAACAGAAAACAGATCTGAAAAAAAAAACAGATATATGAAAATAAAATGGTACGTTCTGCCATTTTTGGTAAATTTACAGCTTAAACATAATTCCAAAAAAACGGCTTCAATAATGGAGTAAAGTAGAGCAAAAAGAGCAGCCAGTCTAAAAATAAAGTTTGGGAAACCCTTCAGACAGCTGGGGAATGATTAATCAAGAGCACTTTAAAGAAAATGTAGCCTTTAGGGGAGATTTAAAACCTGTAATTTGCTGTAGTTTGAGTTATGATGTGTACAAAGTTGAACAGATGGTAAAAGCAGCGAAATAATTAAAGATCTTAGGAGTTTATTTAAAGCCATATTAGGTAAAGTGTGTCGGGAGCAAGAGTGGATAGAGGGGCCAAAAACAGAGTAAAAAAGTAAAACGTTTACTCAAGTACTGAGTAACTATCAATCATTTAATATTTAAAAATCACATCATCAGACGGAACAAAATATAAAGTTAAGTGGAGATTTTGGTATTTTAACAACCAAAATTACAATAATTCAAAAAAAAAAAAAAAAAACGGAAAATTTTCCAAATCAGTTTTTTTTTATTATAAAACTTTAAACTGCAGCTGTGTGTCTGAGCCTGGTGAGTTTCTGGTTAAAACATGTTTGTTTTTCATTCAGTGGGTAGAAAATCCAGAAATTTTACTCAAGTAAGAGCTGAAATACTTTAGAATAAAAATTACTCAAGTAAAAATAAAATTCACCTAGAAGTCATTTGTTCCAAAAAACGTTAATTTAATGTAACCGGTTACGACCGCAGAAGTAAAGGAGCTGCAGGTGAAACCTGATTAACATGATGAATCAACCTGCTGAGACCCTCAGAGACAAACGCCTTAAAAAACAACGTGTGAAGAACAGAAGCTACCATCGGCGCTGCGCCCGGGACCAGATGTGTCAGAACAAAATCCAGCTGAGGTCGCTTCGACGGCTCCAACACGAGTCCAGGAACAGGAAGGTCAGCGGCGGCTGTGCTCAGGTTTTCAGAGGAAACCTTCGGGGACGAGCGTGAAAACAATAACAGGCCTGATGAGTTCCCTCCAGCAGCTGGTGAGGTCGTCTCTCCCTTTGGATCGCGGAGCTGCAGCGTTCTCCAAAGTCAGCAGCTTGTGGAGGAATCGTAACTCAATGATGCAAATCGCTTCTGCTGTGCTGAGACCAATAACCAAAGTCAAGGGCGTCCAAGGTCAAGGGCGTCAAGTCACAGCTTATTGTTTGGATGGCCTGACCATGAAACAAGTGGAAAACATAAAAAGTACCTGGAGTCAAAGGACGGCATCATGTGAAGAACAACTTGTTTTATGAAGATGATTAGTGGTGAACATGAATGAGGGTCAGGCATTGGAACTACTGGAAACAGGGACGAACCGATCCACTCCTTTACTTCCAATACGATATCTGAGGTTTACTATCAGCTGATCCGATACTGAAGATCAGAGCTGAGCCGACTTAAAATGTTACAGACAAATGCATTTGATAACTCTGCACCAGTACAGCTAATGAAATGCACCAATAGCTTCACAGGGCTGGTCAAACATTTAAAAACAACTTGAATCTGTTGCAATCAGGAGCAGAACAGCCACATAAATAATGATAAAAAAAACTTCCAAATGGATCAGAAAGTCCAACAACCAGTGTAAAGTAAATATAGAAACTAACACTGACAAATACTTCAGTGCAATTAAATTAAATAAAAATTAATAATAAATAATAAACAAGACGTCACTCAGAGCTCAAAGCATAGAACTAGACTGAATAGATCTGCTCTTAGAGACATTGTCATCAACACCAAATCTATAATTTTTTAAAAATATTGGTATCGGATCGGTGCATCTCTATTGAAAAATGGAAGCTTTTAATTGCAATACAAGAAAAAAAAACATTGAATGTATTAAAATAGATCATAAATACGCAGAGGAGCAGAAACAAACTCGTTCTACCTGAACCTGAAGGAGCCCTTCGTGTTGCTAATGCAGATTTATCTCTTATGCGCAGCTTTTTGAGAGAGCAGCACCAGAAACTGAAGTGCCCGGGTCAAATAAAGGCCGTGTGGGAACACTGGGAGTGTTTTAGCTGAGGTTTCTGTCAGAGAGCTGGAACCACGTTGAGCTGCGCTCGCTGTCGATGCGAGCTCATTTTTCTGCCCTCTGGTCAAACTGTTGAGCTGGCAGGGAGGAAATGTAAAATCTGACAACCCAGATTACACCGGACTGAGGAGAGCCCAGGAGAAGGAAAGCATGAGGTTTTATGAATGGAGTAAAGTAACAGCAAAGATGTTGTGATAAAAAAGAAGAAGAGAACCATTTAATACAGGATTAGATAAACTATGTAACTGTAAAAAAATTCTCCATCAAATCAAAACCAGGCTTCTTTTCTTAAGCAAACATTTCAACGATTTTTCCTTTTCTTGTGCTCAAAACAAAACAGAATAATAGAGCACTATCAAAACAATACAAACAATTACTTTCAGTTACACATTTAGATTTGGGATCCAATAAGTAAGTCTTTCTAGTATTAACAGTTTAAGTATTTTGCTGCTCGCTAACGAAGACTAGCATTAGTTTTAGCTGCCAAGTTGTCAACATAACGCACTAAACCTTAAATGTACCATTGATATATAAAAGAAAAAGGGACGCAGAGCTTTACTACCAACTTTCAACACTATGTATGAAACTAGATGAGGCCTGGAAAAAGTTTTAATAAAAAAAGAAAATAGAGGGAAACATAGTCATGCTAGCTTGACTATGACAACGTTGACATGTAGATGTGCTGCAGAATTCAGTGTTTTATTTCAGTTACACAATTTCAAAAAAGTGATAAACACCAACTCTGACAGATCATCAGCAGAGCAGATGTTTAAATTAGCTAATCTACTACTGTGTTAGCGTAGCTGCTAGCAGCTAATCTACCTCAGCGATCAATTATTAATAACTGCAAAATAAACATCAACCCTGAAAAGATGAAACTGTAACACACTGAGTGTCCTGTGTTTTTATGTGGGAAATGTTTGACTGTTTTTGTGGTTTAATCCTGACATGTTAGTGGAGTTGTTAGTCAGTTGCTATGGCAACGAGCCAGCGTGAAGCATAGCCGACACAGAGAGCGAGAAAAAAAATCGTTTTGAGTTGTTCAATGGTTTCTTTGCGTTATTTTTCCTGAAGCACTAAATTAATAACATCTTCATCTCCAGGTTTCATTTTGTTAACGGTTTCAACGCCACGGATGGAAAGGAAAAGAATCGTCTTTTTGTCCTCCGACGTTGGGTGTTATTATAAACAGTAACATGCCAATACATATACCGAGTATTTGCTACCGTTAGAAAGACTTATCAGCAAATCACTGCGTACACTTTAGTTTGTGTTTAAGAGTTAAAGACTGAAAATACTTGGGAAATCTTCTGGTTATCAGCTTTTATACATGTAAACATTCTCTCGTGACATTTTGCTTAAGAATAAGCCGAGATGAGTCAGGAAAACTGCCCTGCGACAGACCGGCAACCTGTCCAGGGTGACCCCGCCTCTTGCCCGGCACGCCAGCTGGAGATGGGCACCAGCAACCCTCCCAACCCCACTAAGGGACAAGGGTGCAGGAAAATGGATGGATGGATGGATGGATGAATGGAGTCAGGGAAACATTTCAGAGAGACGTTGATCTTGCTAAAGGTAGATTTCTCATCATGTTTATCTTTCTTTTAGACCTTGAAATGCTGTGACAATCATAAAAACAATGAGCTCAGACTCTACAGGCCAACTTCATTTCATGGCAGTTGGTAAGTAAACACTTGACAAGTAGAAGGACTCTTTTCTCTGAAGTAGAAATGACAGCATGACTGGCAGCCTTATCTGAGAAAGACTTCCTGAACAGCACTTTTCTGACAAACCAAACTGGTATGCCCTCATTTTATCTTTTTTGGATAAGTTCACAGTGATTGGTTACATTTTCATTTACCTGCTGTGACTAGTCAGAAATGCAGGCAGGAAGTCAGGAGGTGATTAAGCTCATGTTTACTGTTACTCATGTTAGCATCGCCACTTCACTGCAGTGTCACCAGGTGTAGCTCTGTCTGTTAGTACATTTATTCATATACATGGGCGCAACTACACATTATTCAAGTGGAAAACATAAATCGCAACTCACTCGCTCTTTGGTTACCTAGCAACTCACTCGCTCTTTGGTTACCTAGCAACTCACTCGCTCTTTGGTTACCTAGCAACTCACTCGCTCTTTGGTTACCTAGCAACAACCTGCTGGGTAACTGGCGCAGCAGCAGTTTCAGGTTTCACCACCGTTCCTCAAAACGTCACACCACCAGTTTGGCAGGATTTTAGACATTAAAAACAATAAACCAATCAATAATTATAGATATCGGCTGATATGTTTAAGCTGCTTGGAATACAGGCCAGAACAAACAGAGAGTCTTTGGTCATGTAGTAAATCCTGAAACATTTTTTTTTAAATTGGGTTTATCTGATATAAAACAAACAACAAAAGAAACCAGTTTGGAGATCAAATCGTGACCAACAAGAAGCAAAGTTCAGGTTTAAATAAAAGACTTGCAGTCCAGTCATTATGGGCTCTATGTTCACATCTTACTCTGGGAATAAGTGAGTTGGAACCAAACACGGTACATTTTTAACTCCAGGCTTATTAATGTGGGCACACATTGCAAGCGTTTCCATTTGTCAGAGACATCGCCTACCCAGCCAGGGTCACTTTGCCTCAAGACGTTGTTTGTATTTTTATTTATTTCTTTTTTTTCCTCCCAGGCTCACTCTCTGCTTAAGCTCTGAACCAATTTAACACAGACCGGGAATGTAGAGAGAAGCTTGACAGAGTCACTCAAATCCCCGTCTGCACTATATTGGGGGCATAGCTGGAGAAAAATGAGGGTAAGAGATAGAGGAGAGGAAAGTAGAGTGTAAGGCGGGGTGAGATGAGGGGAGAGAAACAGATCTACATTGGGACGAAGGGCGAGCAGTGCGCTTATGTCTGCTGATACTAAACGAGCTGCTTGGCAAAGATATTTTAACACTTCTCTTGTTAGCAACTGGAATGCATCTTTGCACTAATTATTAAATGCATCCATTAAGCTAATTAATGATTACACATTTAAAATAATGAATCATTTAAGTCTTGAGGGGCATTTCCCAATAAAATAATTAGCAACAGTAGAATAAGTATGTGACTAATGAGCATTCCAGCAACAAGGCAGTTCCAAGTACAAAAACACAAAAATACAAAGTCATCAACAATTGAAACATTTTTCTAAGTGGCATCATTACACATCAAAATGTTGGTTAGTGTTTTATTTATGTTTCTAAAGCAACTCTAACCTGCTGGTAACCTTTGTCAGTTTTGCTCATACAAATGGCTCAAAGTCTTCTGGAGAGAAATGTTGAGTGCGCAAATGTAGGTCCTTCGGAAGTTGTTTTTGTCTTCAAAATGAACAATAACTGAGGTGAAATTATCCTTCCTGTGTTTACTCTGTAGATTCCAGTACAGGATGAACCCATTCGGTGAAAAATATATCAAAAGATGTACATTTTTGAAATAATGATGATTTTTGGCGAATCACAAACAGCAATTTTATTTTGTTAATAAGAAAATTACAACATATTTAGCCCAACATGTTCAACTAATCACTTTAAAGAAACTCAGTGTTTCTGCAATTTTACAGTTTTCTGGAAGTTTATTCCAGATTTGTGGTGCCCAGAAGCTGAATGCTGCTTCTGCGTGTTAGGTTCTGGTTCTGATGCAGAACCAGGAGACCTGGAAGGTTTTTAAATCACGAAAGATAAAAGGCAGAAGAAGCATTTGATAAAGTCAGCACTAGCTTTACGCTGGTGTCTAGTTTCCTTATTTCATTTCATAATAAGTTAAAGTTCCTTCTTCTAATTTGCTCATATCTCCTATTTCAATTATGAATGTGGCCCTACAGAGGAGGCAGGCGAGCTAAGCGCATGAAAGGCTAATCGTCCCAGAAGCTAAACGTAGCGCCTTCAGAGTGCGGCTCATGTCTGGGAAGGCCGAGCGATAGGCAGCGCCAGCGCCGTGACAGGCGTGTCAAAATCTCTTAGGCGTGAATAAACATCCACCTGAATGCAGCAGCACACGTATTAAACCTCTGAATGTCAGTGCAGCAGCATATCCAGCTCACAATGTGTGTTTTTATGGATTAATAGTCTTTGAAAAGGATCAGAGTCGGTGCCAGAGAAAAGCAAAGAGGAGAAAAATAAAAATAAACGAGTTATAGAAAGAAATCAACATGATGATCATCGTCAATTAAAGACGGGACAAACGAACAATTATTCTGCGCTTCATCAACAAAATTATTTACAGCTCTACTTTGACACAAAGTGATTAAACGTCTGAATAAAAGTTTTCTGGCTTGGAAATTAATTCTTCTACTGGGTTTTGTTTTCCTTTAACTTGACGGTGAACAGATGGTAAGTTTATATTTATTAATTTATTTGTTTACTGTTGCTTTGTCTTTTCTCCTCATTTTTGATGCATGTCTTTTTTGGAAACATTTTCTTTTAAGTGGCTTGTATAAGACTGTTAGCACGGTAATAAACATGAATGCAAAGCTGCATTAAAAGTCTATTAAATGTCTCAACTTTGCATTACGAGTTTCATTATTTACCAAACGACACTTCATGACGACAGTCAAACAGTTTTATGTCGGTCTTAACCCTTCAGATAAAGTGTCAGATTTTCTTCCTGCTCATGATTCAAAACATTGAAATAAATAAAATCACTTCGTTTACATCAGAAACATCCTGGATAATTACAATCTGAGCACAGAATCCTTGAGGAAGCCTCAGTAAAGTTTCCAAACAGTGTGGATGTCAGTGGTCAGATGAGCTCCTGGTTTCTTTGGGGACCCAGAACCGGGCCGGGGGAACATCTTATCTGGGCCAGGGCATCCATTCACACAGCAAATGCATCCCAAGTAACGACTCTGTGGGGAACAGATCTACCTAATGAGGCTCACGTGACGGCTGGGGGAGAACAACAGGAGAAGAAGGAGCAGGATGGTGCGGAGCGCTCATTAATAAACCCACTGTCGTCCGCAGGGTGTAAGGAGGCTGTTTGTGTGCACAGGTTGACCTGTTAGCAGTTCACCCTGATCACCATGTTAACCTAACAGAGCTGCTGGATGGCGACCAGAAAAACTTAACTGTTCTGCTGGAAACCTTTCATTTAGGATGATGAAATATGAGTCCTTGGGTTGAAATGAGAGGTTTGTAATAATAAAAGGTCTGAAAGAGTCAAAACGGAGGAGGACAGGTGTGATGCTGCGTTCACGTTTCATGTTTAGACGCTTCATATTTTGCGTCAAAATCACTTTATTCTGTTGTGTTTTCATCGCCTGTCTCTTTGTACTATGGCGGATGAAACTGAGAGAGCGGCACCAAAGTCTGCAACTCCCTCAATCATAACCGAGGCTCAGACGTCTCTGCTGAACATTTTGTGTTCAGTTTCTACTGAACACACAACGGCGACGGCTGATAACGGCTCGACACGCGCTGGAGCCTCTTCCTTTGTTCCTCTCCCGGTTTCTTTGAACAAAGGCGGATAAAATATTGAGAGAGTTTTGGTTTTATTTACTGGAATCAATAGAATATTGATGTTGGATGGCTGACGCGCCTTGACGCCTGACAACATAGAGTGAATGTAAACCAGAGTTTCCTGAAGCTCGAATCGTGTTTGGTGTGAACGCAGCATTACGATTTAAACTAAGCTGCACCAATTGCAGTTTTCTGGCCGATCAATCTTTAAAAAGCCAGACCTGCTGAATCAGCCGACACCGATTTTCTTTGTCTGAATTGTTGCTAAATTATAGTAAGAAAGTCGCAGATTGTGCAACAGAGAGGCGACTGTTGTTACTGTAAAGGTTTTGACCCGTCAGTCAGACCTTCACTACTGAGCAGCAGAGGACAGCGGCTGATTCTGAAACCTTTTCTGATGTAGATGAGATCAGCTTCACATGGAGTATCAGCCCATCTCCCAAAATTAAGGAAATCTGCACTGATAAATCGGTGCATCCCGATTGTCGCCTAGATGCGTCAGCATTTGATCCGCTAAAGTCGTTTCAGTTTTAAAACACAATAAATCATGAAGCGTTTCTTGTTGACAAAATCTTCTGACATTTTGTCACCAAAAGAGGAAACCAAGCAGTGCAAACACAAACAGAAAAGCCGCTGGTTCGCTGTACTGTACAACCTGTGTACACAGCTGAAGTTGCAGAGCCTGAACTGGTGTCAGAAGTTAATCCTCTTGGTGAGTGCAGAGCGTTTGTGTGGCCCAGTTAATGGCTGCAGCCACAAGAGGAGGCAGAAGGTTAGTGAAGACGGAGGGACAGCGCTCCTGGCTGATGCAACAACTGCAGCTGCAGCACATAAATCCTGCTCCGACGGGTTGAGGCTGTTCTAACATTGAAGGCTGTGTAGAAAATGGAAGGCTGAAGGGGCTGGGAGAAACGCATCATCATCACCATCAGCACTGGTGTTGAAATCTGGGAACATCTTTTGGATTCCAGATTATTTAGATTTCTGATAACCAGTTATTACATTTCTCACTCACAGTATTTACACCACAGCTGCCTGCTAACACACAGTTCCCACAGCCGGAAGTGATCGGCGCCATCTTGGTAGGCAAACGCAGCACAAAGCACAGCAGACCCACAACTCCCAGAGAAACAACGAGAAAATATGTAGAAACTCTTAATAAACGTAAGAGAGGAAGACGAACAAAATGGCTGCTGTTGGGATCAAACTGAGACAGAAGAAGAATACGTCACACAACCTGCCTCGGATCTAAACTACGATATATATTCACTACTTGGTGAACATGAAGAGTGTTTACAACATGGAGGATTTATAAAGGACGTCCAAACTCTTTGAGCAACCAGGTTCTGGCAGAGAGAGTACATGTAAAACACGTAGGCTACATGTCTGTCTTAGCTAGCCGGTAAAAGCTACACTAGCTAAGCTAATGTTGCTAGTTCAGCAGTAAGTAGTGGACCCAGGTAGTTGTAACTTGTATTGTTTATAAGTTAGACAGGAACAAGGCGAGGGCTTGTTGTGGCCTGTTTATTGTTGTCATAGCAACTGCCTGCCAAGATGGCTGAAAGCTGTAAAGTCTGTGACGTCACATGGGAGCTACGTGTAGCTTTAGCAGGAAGCTAATCTTTTAACAACACGCGCAGTGGAAACCATCTTATTTATGCACATAATTTGGAGCTACATGTCACAATATCTGATTCTCAACACATTCTGTCAAACTTTGCATGTAAATAACGTTTATTAACTGAAATAAAGTTTGAAATAAAGTTTTTTTTATTTCAAACATGTAAAAAAAAAAAAAGCCAGCAGAAAACATCCTGCCTGCATCTGACTCATCCACCATAAACATCACAGATTTCAGTCTGGAAAATCTAAACATTTTCCATATTACAAACATTTAAACCTCTTATTTGAGCTGTTAAAATCGCCCAGTACCAGAAATGTACAGATACAATTAATTGCTCTGCAGATTATAGAGTCTCCTGTTTTACGTTGACCAAACAACCAAACATTATCCTCCTGAGAGCAGCGTCCTTAAAACTCAGAGAATTTTTTATTACATTTTTTTTAACACTAAAGAAACCAAGTAACACGCATAACTTTTCTATAAAAAAAAGTCTATGTAAGAGAAGCACACGCCTGTGAATTATTTAACAGACAATAAATCTATATGTCCTCTGGAAGCAAGCAGCACCATGAAGACCAGGTCAAATATTTCTCCAACATGGTCTATAATTTCCAATCCATGCATCGCTTCACAAATATCCACAACTTTGTGTTTATCACATAGAAATACCCTAAATTCTGAATTTCTTATTGGACAAAACGGGATTAAACCCTTAACAGCCTGTGTGGTTCAGACATTCAGGTCAAAAACTTAATTTCAGGCCATAAAGTCAAATAAAACCAGAACACATTAATTTTTCTGACTGAACTTTCCACCGGCAACAGATTCAGTTTGCTTTCAGGAAAAATGGTGACGGATAAATCACTGTCCTGCTTTAAATGAAACACATCATCATAACCCTCAGATGCTGCGCACTAATTCCTCCCCTGAGCCGTCCAGATCAGCCCTGAAGGTCACTGAAGGTCACCAGGTCATTCATTCCTCACTGATGAACTGCTTCTACCTGGACCCATTACAGAGCGAGCATCCTAAACCACCTGATGGAGGCAGGAGTCTTTCTGGACCAGAGGCGTCCTGATGGAGGCATGAGTCTCTTCAGACCTCTACAGTCTCTCTGGACCTCTGCGGTCTCTCCGGACCTCTGCGGTCTCTATGGACCTCTACAGTCTCTCTCTCCGGACCTCTGCAGTGTCTCTCCGGACCTCTACAGTCTCTCTGGATCTCTACAGTCTCTCTGGACCTCTACAGTCTCTCTGGACCTCTACAGTCTCTTCGGACCTCTACAGTCTCTATAGACCCCTACAGTGTCTTCGGACCTCTACAGTCTCTCTCTCCGGACCTCTACGGTCTCTCCGGACCTCTACGGTCTCTATGGACCTCTGCAGTCTCTCTCTCCGGACCTCTACAGTCTCTCTCTCCGGACCTCTACGGTCTCTCCGGACCTCTACGGTCTCTCCGGACCTCTACGGTCTCTATGGACCTCTGCAGTCTCTCTCTCCGGACCTCTACAGTCTCTCTGGACCTCTACAGTCTCTTCGGACCTCTACAGTCTCTTCGGACCTCTGCAGTCTCTCTCTCCGGACCTCTACAGTCTCTCTGGACCTCTACAGTCTCTTCGGACCTCTACAGTCTCTATGGACCTCTACAGTCTCTATGGACCTCTACAGTCTCTATAGACCCCTACAGTGTCTTCGGACCTCTACGGTCTCTCTCTATGGACCTCTACGGTCTCTCCGGACCTCTACGGTCTCTCTCTCCGGACCTCTACGGTCTCTCTCTCCGGACCTCTACGGTCTCTCTCTCCGGACCTCTACGGTCTCTCTGGACCTCTACGGTCTCTCTGGACCTCTACGGTCTCTCTGGACCTCTACGGTCTCTCTGGACCTCTACGGTCTCTCTCTCCGGACATCTGCGGTCTCTTCGGACGTCTGCGGTCTCTCCGGATCTCTACGGTCTCTTCGGACCTCTACGGTCTCTTCGGACCTCTACGGCCTCTCTGGACCTCTACAGTCTCTTAGGACCTCTACAGTCTGTATGGACCTCTACAGTCTGTATGGACCTCTACAGTCTGTATGGACCTCTACAGTCTCTGTGGACCTCTACAGTCTCTCTGGACCTCTACAGTCTCTCCGGACCTCTACAGTCTCTCTGGACCTCTACAGTCTCTCTGGACCTCTACAGTCTGTCTGGACCTCTACAGTCTCTCTGGACCTCTACAGTCTCTCTGGGCCTCTACAGTCTCTCTGGACCTCTACAGTCTCTATGGACCTCTACAGTCTGTCTGGACCTCTACAATATCTATGGACCTCTACAGTCTCTATGGACCTCTACAGTCTGTCTGGACCTCTACGGTCTCTCTGGACCTCTACAGTGTCTCTGGACCTCTACAGTCTCTTCGGGCCTCTACAGTCTCTCTGGGCCTCTACAGTCTCTCTGGACCTCTACAGTCTCTCTGGACCTCTACAGTCTCTATGGACCTCTACAGTCTGTCTGGACCTCTACAGTCTCTCTGGACCTCTACGGTCTGTCTGGACCTCTACAGTCTCTCTGGACCTCTACAGTCTCTCTGGACCTCTACAGTCTCTCTGGACCTCTACAGTCTCTTCGGACCTCTACAGTCTCTCTGGACCTCTACAGTCTCTTCAGACCTCTACAGTCTCTTCGGACCTCTACAGTCTCTCTGGGCCTCTACAGTCTCTCTGGACCTCTACAGTCTCTCTGGACCTCTACAGTCTTTCTGGACCAGAGGTTTCCTATTCATCACCATGATGAGAGCCATTAATCAGCTGCAGACGCTCGTAATCACAGGCAGGATGAGACAGGGACAGGGACCCCAAACATCTGTGATTGTGATGCTAATTTTTACAAATCAGTCCACTGATTGCCAAATGTAATGAGATTTTTAAATGTGTAAATCACATTATGTCCCTTTTGGGCTGAAATGCCTAAAATGCAGCTTTAATACTGAGGCTTCTGATTTCCTGTTTTATTTATTCACTCACATTCCTAAAAGGGTGAATTATTAATAATTCTCATACGATCCAGAATGTTGGTTCATAAAAATGGTTTGTTGTAGGAAAAACAAAATGTTGACAAGCAGAAAAAACCTGCAAATAAACTGTTTACTCACCTTAACTTTCTGTATTTCAGTCTGCAATAAAATACAGACTAAAATATTTAATATATTTTAATCTGTAATAAAATACAGATTGTATTGTGTCCAGCGTGTTATTATAAATAGTTTTTTTACCAACAGCCCTTTGTGGAAATTAATCTAACATAAATTATACTATTACTGATAAAAATATTATATATTTTGTGCGCCTATATAAATAATTTGATGTTGGAATAGGACTTTATTCATGTCCTATTCATCCATTTATTCATTCATTTGTTTATTTTTTGAACAAACTACAAACAGCAAATTTGAATTTAATCAAAATAATCCAAATTTGATAAATGAAAATAAAACACAACATAAATGAATAACTGTGCAATAAGAAATTTTTAAAATTGTGTATAATTTATAGTATTTTTATAAAATTAACAATTCCACTGAAAAATCACAGCAGAACAAAAAGTTTTCTTAAATATTTTCTGAAATGTAAGAGAATAAAAGCACCCAGGCGATTAAAACGCTCACATGAAAACAGGTCTTGTAAAATTTATTCTACTTTTATTTAGGGGGAAAATGATGCTCCCACTGTAGCCACTTAATGCCAGATACTTTTGTTAATTTCCGCTCAGAGAGCAAAGTAATCTCTTTTATGCTAAAGTCTTTGTGCTGCTGAAAACTTTTTCAGCTCAGAATAATCCTAAAAATGCTGCAGAACAAATCCTGTTATCCTGCTTTGCCTCCATTTTACTCTGAATCATCTGTCACTTTTATTTGTCTATTATAATTTAAAGTACTGAACACAAACAACAAAGTCCCACCAAGCCAGAGGTTTATTACCATCTTCAGAAATCATGTGCAAAACACTTTTAACGACAAAAATCCAACCAAGCCAGAAGAAAGCCTGAGTTTCCTTCTGAGTTTCCTTCCAGATATTCTCTTCAAAGAGAATATCTGGTTTCCTGAGACGCAGCTAAACTGCCTCACCTCGGCGGCCATGTTTGCCCCAGCAGGCGACTGCGGCTCGGAGCGCAGAACCAGCTTACGTCGCCCCAAACGCCTCAGGGTGAAGCAGATCAAATCTATTTTTGATGAAACACATGAAACTAAGCATGTCAGGCCTCTCTCCTTGAAGAAAGCTGGATTTTTCTTTGATGTTCATAAGAAAACATGTGAAGTTACATGATTTACGCAGGAAAGTAAAACAGAAAACACAGGAAAGACCCGATTACCAAAACGACAAAAATACAGCAAATCTGTCTGCTTACTGTAAAGTTACCATTTCAGAAAAAAGACCAAAAAAAGATTTTGTGTTTTTACAGAATAAAAACACTGAGATGAGACATATTCACAATTCAGCCTACGAGACGCTCATCATCTATCAGCCAATCAGAGAAGACGTCGGCGTCTCATTCAGGAGTGGGAGCCATAAGCCCCGCCTACCTGCTGCGAACCGAAAACACTTCCTGGCTTTTTAGGTGAATTATTGTTGCAACTGATATTAAGCATGTCTTTGTTTTTACTCCTTCTTAATCAGACTCAAATGTTTATGTTGTCATTTCTCTGATGCTGTAGTGATTGTGAAGCCTGGTGGTCAGCTGTAAATGCGCTTCATGAACAAATTAAACTTTGTTGGCAGCGTGAATCAGCAGATGAAAGTCTACAGACACTCTGCCTGGTTTTGGCCCTGAGCTGAAGGAAATGAGCTTTCACAGCTCAGCTTTTAGGCTCATCACATTAAAAAGTAAATCTACCCTCCAAAAACCAGGAAAAACAGGATAAAAGTTTTGTTTTTTTTTACTAAAGGCCTCCTCCATTCTGTAGGCTTAGAGATTGTTGGGTTTGATTAAAATGAACCAAGAGATATAAAAAACAAGCACTAAATAAAAGTAAAAAGTCTCTCTCTGCAGCTGCAGTTAAACAAGTTGAGGCTGAATCTGAGCCACATGTTGGATCCAACAGTCGTGAATTCAAATGAACCAACGTTTCATCTCCTGATCTGTCCGCCAACACAGACTGGGATTGTAAAAACCAGCCAGAGTGAGACGTGTCTACCAGCGATGCCTTTGTCTGTCAACTGCAATAATTACTCGTAATTTACACACACACTCAAACCCGATGCTCATGACTTATTCCCAGCGTTTTCAATCTCCCGCTGGTTTGCATTCAGACATCAAGTTTAAGCTTAATGTGGCGACTGAACATCCCAAATGTGGATTAGATATGCATGGCGGTGTCTGCCAGCAACGCTTCCCTCCCTAATGTGACATGACAAAAAGTGCTGCCAGCTCTGTATGTGTGCATCTGTTTTTTAAAGTTGTGCTGACATGCAACCAAAAATAACCAGAGCTTTAACTTTCTTTTTTTAAACATCTACTGAGGAGGGAACGGTTTTTAAAAGGTTTTATGCGAGAGTGATCTGACAGGCAACTGGAAACGGGAGAAAACTTCTGCAACCTCCTGATCCAAAACTGGCAAACAGGAACTTTAAATTTTAATATCCAAATTAAATCCGCTGATGTGCAGCATCTCAAACTGACCCGTTTGGTTGTTTCAGTCATTTATAAAAATGTGTTTGTGAGTCTTTGCAAGCTCTGAATAATCTAAGTTTGGTACATGAAAATAAAAAACAGCTTAAATAAAAACAGATGCTGTTGCTTATTCAGGCACCATTTAAAACTGTTTGTAACTTTAAATATTTTATACAACCTTTAAATTATTTTCTAATGAAAAATCACAACGTTTTTCTTAAATATTTCTGTGAACAAATAACTGAATAAAAGCATCCAGGTGAATATTTATGCTTTATTTGAGTGTGAACCTTTAATGTCTGAATGCAAACCAGCGAGGGATTGAAAACATTGAGAATGAGTCATGGGTATTGCTTTTTTTATAATTAAAAGCTTTAATATCCAACTTCAAAAGTGTCATTTCTACCGGGTCAGATCTGAAACTGACCTTTTATTACCAAGAAAAATAAATGCTCATACAGGAACAACTGACGGAAATAAGAAATAAAACTTCTCCAGCACCAAACGCTGCAGGATAAACCCAGATCACCTTCTATTTTCCATCAGTCCCAACCTCTAAATCCTAGTAAAGGTAAGTTTCACTCAGACCGGAGCTCAGACTGACCTTTGAAGAAGCAGTCTTTGCTGTGCACCACGTAGATGCGCCTCCTCTCCAGGCAGGCGGTGCGGTAAACCTCGCAGTGGTTCTCGTAAAACCTGCCGTCCGAGCCGCACACGGGCACAAAGGAGGGCCGACATTTTTCCTGGCACACGCACTCGGCGCGCCCGCTCTCCGCCATCAGCACACACTGCCGGCCTCTTCCACAGTAGGTCCTGTGACACGGGTCTTCCTCTGCATCAGAATGAGCTGCAGGAAACAGAAAGTACAGGATTTTACTGCTTCCAGCGCAAAATTCAAAGTAGAAAATTACAAATTTCTAACTAAAAATAAAATAAAAATCATCCAAAAATGCAGCTTTATTGTAGTCGTATGTGGACGTCACACGGTAGATCCAGCCCCCATCTTCCTGAAGGAGGGCAAAAGCTGCTCGCTAACTATGGATAGCATTGGTTTAGCCGTCACGTTATCAACATAATGTGCTAAATTTTAAATGTACGCCTGATATGTAAAAGAAAAAACGCAGAGCTGTGATACTAACAGTCAACATTACAGCAACTAACAAGGTCAGGGAAAAGTTTTAATTAAGAAAGAAAATAGCAAAGGACAGGGAAGTAGCTCAGTTATGCTAGCTTGACTATGACAAAAGTAACATGTAGATGTTCTGCAGAATTTGATGTGTTTCGGTCCAGGTACAAAATAAAAAATAAAGTCGACCTAAACACCGACTGACAGATCATCAGCAGAGCAGATGCTTAAATTAGCTAAGCTACCGCTGCTGTTAGCTTAGCTAATACCAGCGGTAGCTAATCTACCACCGCTGTGTTAGCACTGATGTGTTAGCTTAGCTAATAGCAATGGTAGCTAATTTACTACCGCTGTGTTAGCTTAGCCAATACCAGCGATAGCTAATCTACCACCGCTGTGTTAGCTAATAGCAGTGGTAGCTAATCTACTACCGCTGTGTTAGCTAATAGCAGTGGTAGCTAATCTACTACCGCTGTGTTAGCTAATAGCACTGGTAGCTAATCTATCACAGCGATCACTTATTAATAATCAAACATCTAGAAAACATAAAACTGTTACGGACTGAATGTTCTGCTCTGTGTGAGGGAAATGTTTGGGTGTTTTTTGGCGTTGAATCCTGATACGTGTAGTGTTGTTGTCAGTTGCTATGGCAACGAGTCTTGAGTTTACCTTAACCGACTCAGACAGCGAGGAAAAAAAGTGGTTTTTCTCGCGTTATTTTGCCTTTGCTGCTCTGTGTTAATAACAGCTTCATCTGTGTTAATAACACAATAACTGCTCTGTGTTAATAACAGCTTCATCTGTGTTAATAACACAATAACTTCTCTGTGTTAATAACAGCTTCATCTGTGTTAATAACACAATAACTTCTCTGTGTTAATAACAGCTTCATCTGTGTTAATAACACAATAACTGCTCTGTGTTAATAACAGCTTCATCTGTGTTAATAACACAATAACTTCTCTGTGTTAATAACAGCTTCATCTGTGTTAATAACACAATAACTGCTCTGTGTTAATAACAGCTTCATCTGTGTTAATAACACAATAACTGCTCTGTGTTAATAACAGCTTCATCTGTGTTAATAACACAATAACTTCTCTGTGTTAATAACAGCTTCATCTGTGTTAATAACAATAACTTCTGTGTTAATAACAGCTTCATCTGTGTTAATAACACAACTGCTCTGTGTTAATAACAGCTTCATCTGTGTTAATAACACAATAACTGCTCTGTGTTAATAACAGCTTCATCTGTGTTAATAACACAATAACTTCTCTGTGTTAATAACAGCTTCATCTGTGTTAACACAATAACTGCTCTGTGTTAATAACAGCTTCATCTGTGTTAATAACACAATAACTGCTCTGTGTTAATAACAGCTTCATCTGTGTTAATAACACAATAACTGCTCTGTGTTAATAACAGCTTCATCTCCAGGTTTCATTTTATCGGTTCGACTGTTAAAATGAAACAGTAGATGGACAGGAAAACAATCGTATTTCTGTGTTTATGTGGGAAGTTTACAAATGTAAACAACAACATGCAGTTATAAAATCCATCGGTTGAATGATAACTGAATATGCAAAGAAATCAATAACTGAAGTCATCTTGATGGCAAGTTAAACGTCTCCATCAGCAAAAGAAGGAAAGGCGGAAAGTCAGAGTGCAGATTTTCACCATGAGCCCAGAAATAGAAAAGCATGAAGTGACGTCACACACCTCCTCCAGGCTCGCAGCGTTGTGTTAACAAGGAAATACTTTTTATAACCGCTGCTAACCAACTGCTAGGCGTCCGTATCAACACCTCTCTGCACTCATTTACACGTTCAAATGTGAAAACTATGATATTCATACAGGAGCCGCTCCTGGTGGAGCTGCAAACGTCAGCAAATGTCGCAAAGCTGCTTGTTTTTCTGGTGTGTTGGGACAGAAACCAAAGCGAAGCTGAAACAAACCCAAGCGTGTCCGTAACGTCGTCGTCGGATCCACACCAACAGGACAAACCTTACGGATCCATATAAATATTATATGGGAATGGCGTCATCAACAATCAATAAACTTTTTAAATATCCAAAATGAATAAAGAAAAAACAACAAATAAAATGGATTATGATGTTTCCTAGTCGAGACCAAAGAACCAGGCAGGCGGTAAACCTCCTTTCACCATCCAGGCTTGAGTTAAAAGAGGATCTAGTTATAATTAATAACATTTATCATGTTATTAATTAATTGATTTGTTGATTAATACGACAGCCCTGCTCTATATGTCTCAATGTTTCCAAAAAGTCCATTTATTTTCAGTAATTCAGTCAAAAGAAACTAAAACTCACTGCTTGAATCCATGTGGTTATTTGTTTATTTCTGTTTATATCAAAATACAAAAGGACAACAAAATCTTAAAAGTGATTTAAATCTTTCTCCATAAGAACATTTTGTTTGGCGATGAGCTGCGAGTCGCTGAGAGGCTGAGACTGAACCTCGTCCTTCATAAATGCATGTCTGGAAATTAACAAGGTTATTAAAACATGATGGAAACACTGCAGAGACGCTTCAGGTTCTGTTTCTGGTCAGACAGCCTGGTTTTCCCTCTCACAATTATTAAACTACTCTTCAAACTGCTATAAAACATCAAAAAGTGCCAAAAATACAGCAGTGCAGAAGCTATTTTGAGATAAAATAAAAGACTGAAGCAGTGAAGTCAAAGCAAATCTCCAGCCCTGCTGAGTTTCATTCCTGCATCTCCTTTTAAAAATTTAAAGCACTTCTTTCTGTCACTTTATTTTTTTACCTTTTGATGTTAACAAGCTTTCGCCTTTTAGGAATCCAGGCCAAACACAAAGGAGATGGATGGAGCTGCTGGCTGCAGCAATCTGAGCAAACAAATCGCACAACATGAAATGTTCAGAGTGGAGCAGGAGGCACACGGGACATGAAATGTTCAGATAACGGCTAATGTGAGCAGCTGAATCTGATACTGCTGCTCCTAACGCTTCACTGTGGATGAGAGACGACGGAAGCGGATCTGGACTGTTAAAGGAATAAACGTTCCTCCCAGCTTCATCCTCGGCTCCATTATCCCTCTGTGAAATAAGGCTAAAACGCTAATGAAAAGCTAAAACACTAAAACTCTAAAAAGCTAAAACTCTAAAACTCTAAAAAGCTAAAAAAAAAAAAAAAAAAAAGCTAAAACACTAAAACTCTACAAAAGCTAAAACGCTAAACCTCTGAAAAGCTAAAACTCTAAAAAGCTAAAAAAAAAAAAAAGCTAAAACACTAAAACTCTACAAAAGCTAAAACGCTAAACCTCTGAAAAGCTAAAACTCTAAAAAGCTATAAAAAAAACTAAAACTCTAAAAAAGCTAAAACGCTAAACCTCTGAAAAGCTAAACCGCTAAACCTCTAAAAAGCTAAAACGCTAAAACTCTGAAAAGCTAATATGCTAAAACTCTGAAAAGCTAAGATGCTAAAGTTCTAAAAGCTAAAACTCTAAAACTCTGAAAAGCTAAAATGCTAAAGTTCTAAAAAGCTAAAACTCTTAAAAAGCTAAAACTCTAAAACACATACTGGCTCAGGCTATTATAGTCAAAGTGCTGAAAACAGAAATTGAATTTTCCTGAAGTATAATCATATCTCCACTCTCAGCATATTAAATAACAGAGATAATGCGCCGCCGCCGTCGGAGGACAGTAGTTTAGTCATTGCATGAAGGCGATTTCAGGGTTGGTGCTCAGAGGTCAACAGCAGCACACACACAGTCAAAGTATTCGTTTTATTTGAGGTGAAAGAATAACAAGTGCAGAAAGAAAAACACAGATGAAGTTACAAACCTTAAAGTTTATCCTTGCACAGACAGAGAGACGATCTGGAGAAACTCAACAATAAAACTACAAGTAATGCGCTATAAAAACATGGCCTGGATAAGAAAAGCTAGGAACGTTTTTCCCAAACAAAGTTTGCTAAAACGTAAATGTTTGGTGGAAACACTGAAAACCCACCTGAACCGCAGTAAAACACAGCGGTGGCAGTATTGTGCTGCTGGTTAGTGAAAACATTTGAGAAATTTCTGGTTGTTCTGGTGGAAACATTCAGCTTGATGAATTTTAACTGATACCAAACTTATAACAATCTTTATTGATCCTAGCCGAGTTTCTGGACCCAGTCGGCCGAGTTTCTGGACCCAGTCGGCCGAGTTTCTGGACCCTGTCTGTCGAGTTTCTGGACCCAGTCTGTCGAGTTTCTAGACCCAGTCTGTCGAGTTTCTGGACCCAGTCTGTCGAGTTTCTGGACCCAGTCTGTCGAGTTTCTGGACCCAGTCTGTCGAGTTTCTAGACCCAGTCTGTCGAGTTTCTGGACCCAGTCGGCCGAGTTTCTGGACCCAGTCGGCCGAGTTTCTGGACCCAGCTGGCCGAGTTTCTGGACCCAGTCGGCCGAGTTTCTGGACCCAGCTGGCCGAGTTTCTGGACCCAGCTGGCCGAGTTTCTGGACCCAGTCGGCCGAGTTTCTGGACCCAGTCGGCCGAGTTTCTGGACCCAGTCTGTCGAGTTTCTGGACCCAGTCTGTCGAGTTTCTGGACCCAGTCTGTCGAGTTTCTGGACCCAGTCTGTCGAGTTTCTGGACACAGTCTGTCGAGTTTCTAGACCCAGTCTGTCGAGTTTCTGGACCCATTTGGTCGAGTTTCTGGACCCAGTCTGTCGAGTTTCTGGACCCATTTGGTCGAGTTTCTGGACCCAGTCTGTCGAGTTTCTGGACCCAGTCTGTCGAGTTTCTGGACCCATTTGGTCGAGTTTCTGGACCCAGTTGGTCGAGTTTCTGGACCCAGTTTGTGGAGTTTCTGGACCCAGTTTGTCGAGTTTCTAGACCCAGTTGGTCGAGTTTCTGGACCCAGTTGGTCGAGTTTCTGGACCCAGTTGGTCGAGTTTCTGGACCCAGTTGGTCGAGTTTCTGGACCCAGTTTGTCGAGTTTCTGGACCCAGTTTGTCGAGTTTCTAGACCCAGTCGGCTGAGTTTCTAGACCCAGTTTGTCGAGTTTCTGGACCCAGTTTGTCGAGTTTCTGGACCCAGTTTGTCGAGTTTCTGGACCCAGTTTGTCGAGTTTCTAGACCCAGTTTGTCGAGTTTCTGGACCCAGTTGGCCGAGTTTCTGGACCCAGTTTGTCGAGTTTCTGGACCCAGTTTGTCGAGTTTCTAGACCCAGTTTGTCGAGTTTCTGGACCCAGTTTGTCGAGTTTCTGGACCCAGTTTGTCGAGGTTCAAGACCCAGTTTGTCGAGTTTCTGGACCCAGTTTGTCGAGTTTCTAGACCCAGTTTGTCGAGTTTCTGGACCCAGTTTGTCGAGTTTCTGGACCCAGTTTGTCGAGTTTCTAGACCCAGTTTGTTGAGTTTCTGGACCCAGTTTGTCGAGTTTCTGGACCCAGTTGGCCGAGTTTCTAGACCCATTTGGTCGAGTTTCTAGACCCAGTTTGTCGAGTTTCTGGACCCAGTTTGTCGAGTTTCTAGACCCAGTTTGTCGAGTTTCTAGACCCAGTTTGTCGAGTTTCTGGACCCAGTTTGTCGAGTTTCTGGACCCAGTTTGTCGAGTTTCTGGACCCATTTGGTCGAGTTTCTGGACCCAGTTGGTCGAGTTTCTGGACCCAGTTTGTGGAGTTTCTGGACCCAGTTTGTCGAGTTTCTAGACCCAGTTTGTTGAGTTTCTAGACCCAGTTTGTCGAGTTTCTGGACCCAGTTGGCCGAGTTTCTAGACCCAGTTGGCCGAGTTTCTAGACCCAGTTTGTCGAGTTTCTGGACCCAGTTTGTCGAGTTTCTAGACCCAGTCGGCTGAGTTTCTAGACCCAGTTTGTCGAGTTTCTAGACCCAGTCTGTCGAGTTTCTGGACCCATTTGGTCGAGTTTCTGGACCCAGTTGGTCGAGTTTCTGGACCCAGTTTGTCGAGTTTCTGGACCCAGTTTGTCGAGTTTCTAGACCCAGTTTGTCGAGTTTCTGGACCCAGTTTGTCGAGTTTCTAGACCCAGTTTGTCGAGTTTCTAGACCCAGTCTGTCGAGTTTCTGGACCCATTTGGTCGAGTTTCTGGACCCAGTTGGTCGAGTTTCTGGACCCAGTTTGTGGAGTTTCTGGACCCAGTTTGTCGAGTTTCTAGACCCAGTTTGTCGAGTTTCTGGACCCAGTTTGTCGAGTTTCTAGACCCAGTTTGTCGAGTTTCTAGACCCAGTCTGTCGAGTTTCTGGACCCATTTGGTCGAGTTTCTGGACCCAGTTGGTCGAGTTTCTGGACCCAGTTTGTGGAGTTTCTGGACCCAGTTTGTCGAGTTTCTAGACCCAGTTTGTCGAGTTTCTAGACCCAGTTTGTCGAGTTTCTGGACCCAGTTGGCCGAGTTTCTAGACCCAGTTGGCCGAGTTTCTAGACCCAGTTTGTCGAGTTTCTGGACCCAGTTGGCCGAGTTTCTAGACCCAGTTGGCCGAGTTTCTAGACCCAGTTTGTCGAGTTTCTGGACCCAGTTTGTCGAGTTTCTAGACCCAGTTTGTTGAGTTTCTGGACCCAGTTTGTCGAGTTTCTGGACCCAGTTGGCCGAGTTTCTAGACCCAGTTTGTCGAGTTTCTAGACCCAGTTTGTCGAGTTTCTGGACCCAGTTTGTCGAGTTTCTGGACCCAGTTTGTCGAGTTTCTGGACCCATTTGGTCGAGTTTCTGGACCCAGTTGGTCGAGTTTCTGGACCCAGTTTGTGGAGTTTCTGGACCCAGTTTGTCGAGTTTCTGGACCCAGTTTGTCGAGTTTCTAGACCCAGTTTGTTGAGTTTCTAGACCCAGTTTGTCGAGTTTCTGGACCCAGTTGGCCGAGTTTCTAGACCCAGTTGGCCGAGTTTCTAGACCCAGTTTGTCGAGTTTCTGGACCCAGTTTGTCGAGTTTCTAGACCCAGTCGGCTGAGTTTCTAGACCCAGTTTGTCGAGTTTCTAGACCCAGTCTGTCGAGTTTCTGGACCCATTTGGTCGAGTTTCTGGACCCAGTTTGTCGAGTTTCTGGACCCAGTTTGTCGAGTTTCTGGACCCAGTTTGTCGAGTTTCTAGACCCAGTTTGTCGAGTTTCTGGACCCAGTTTGTCGAGTTTCTAGACCCAGTTTGTCGAGTTTCTAGACCCAGTCTGTCGAGTTTCTGGACCCATTTGGTCGAGTTTCTGGACCCAGTTGGTCGAGTTTCTGGACCCAGTTTGTGGAGTTTCTGGACCCAGTTTGTCGAGTTTCTAGACCCAGTTTGTCGAGTTTCTGGACCCAGTTTGTCGAGTTTCTAGACCCAGTTTGTCGAGTTTCTAGACCCAGTCTGTCGAGTTTCTGGACCCATTTGGTCGAGTTTCTGGACCCAGTTGGTCGAGTTTCTGGACCCAGTTTGTGGAGTTTCTGGACCCAGTTTGTCGAGTTTCTAGACCCAGTTTGTCGAGTTTCTGGACCCAGTTGGCCGAGTTTCTGGACCCAGTTTGTCGAGTTTCTAGACCCAGTCTGTCGAGTTTCTGGACCCAGTTTGTCGAGTTTCTAGACCCAGTTTGTCGAGTTTCTAGACCCAGTCTGTCGAGTTTCTGGACCCAGTTTGTCGAGTTTCTAGACCCAGTTTGTCGAGTTTCTAGACCCAGTCTGTCGAGTTTCTGGACCCATTTGGTCGAGTTTCTGGACCCAGTTGGTCGAGTTTCTGGACCCAGTTTGTGGAGTTTCTGGACCCAGTTTGTCGAGTTTCTAGACCCAGTTTGTCGAGTTTCTGGACCCAGTTGGCCGAGTTTCTGGACCCAGTTTGTCGAGTTTCTAGACCCAGTCTGTCGAGTTTCTGGAGTTCATTTCTTAGTTCAGTTGAAATAAAACAACCCTTTATGCACACGAGCCTGATTTGGTTTGACTGATGAAAACTGGCAGATTATTTCATGTAAGTTAGTTTTGTCTTATTTTAAGTGAACTAAGAAACTAGAAATTAGACCAAAATTACTTGGCAACACTTTGTGTTTTTGCAGTGTAAACATAAAGATTCAGTCAAACTGTTTGATTCAGGAAAACTTTCAAAACCATCCAGGAAATTAAACTGAAAACATTTTACAAGTAATTTTATTATGAAGTATTTTTACTCTTTCTTGAGTATAACTTTTACTCTGCCCTCCTCTGCTAATATTACACACACATAAACGTTGGAAATGTAATTTAGCAGTAAAGTCGATAACCGCAGAGCGAGGAAGCCCACAGGAGCGTCCAGCTCGACCCAACATGGCCGCTCTGTCATAATTAAGTGCTGGAAATGAGAGGAAGCTGAGGTTTGGGGCTCCGCCAGGTCGGCGCTCCGATGGGAACGCCAGGCGGACGCTGCGCGTAAGACGGGCTCAGCTCCGTTTTATCCAGTTGGCTAATTGTTCTGCGTGTCTCCGCAAGGCATCTGTGGGAAATGCAAAGCAGCCGCGCTCCCCCGCCACCCCGCCGCCCGTGTCAAGGTCAGGGACGATTACAAGATCGTTTGTATTCTCCAAGCAGCAGAGATTAAACGCTTAGCAACAACCGTCCAGCAGCCGCTACGTCTTCGTCACGTCGGACAAACGGAACATGAACAGCAGCAAAACGGCATGAAAGCTACAATTGCAAAGCAAAGCTGCCTGACATTTCGCCGAGTCTTTCATCTGCTTTGTCTCCATGCTGTTTGCGGTTGCGGCTCGTTTAAGAGGCTGAAAGTGGCGTCTGATAATCCTCCCCGTCTAAAGCTGCTGGCACAATGTCTGTCAATGCATGAGGCGCAGGATGGTGCCAACCGGCTCCGGGCCGACCAGCCGGGTCCGGTCCAGGCCTCCTGTCACTCTAATGCCGTCGTTCTTATTCTGACCCCCGGGGCGGCGCCGTCCCTTCTCCTCCTCGGCAGACCGGGCATGGCAGCCGCTCTTTTGTTTTCTCCAATAAGAAAACAAAACTGCACCCGCACTTTTTAAAGATAACTAAAGTTCTGCTGCGCAGCTTCAAACCAAAACTTTCTCCAGCCGAACAGAAACTCAGGTTATGAAATGGGAACAATCTAGAGTCATAGATCTAGAGTCATAGATCTAGAGTCATAGATCTAGAAAACAAAACTGCAGCCGCTCTTTTTAAAGATAACTAAAGCTCTGCTGCGCAGCTGCAAACCAAAACTTTCTCCAGCCGAACAGAAACTCAGGTTATGAAATGGGAACAATCTAGAGTCATAGATCTAGAGTCATAGATCTAGAGTCATAGATCATCTTGATTTTTCATGTTGTTCACGTTTGGTTTTATTACGGATTATCCAATGAGAAAACTTCTGAAACTTTACCAGAAAGCGCAGGTCTGTGTCTTTTCATTCAGTTGGTAGAAAATACAGAAATTTTACTCAAGAGTAGAAATTCTTTATAATAAAATTAGTCAGGGAGAAGTAAAAATAAAACACTTATAAAAGGAAATTTTTTCAAAAATGTTACCCAAGTAAATGTTACAAACTCCAAGAATCGGCTAGAAAAAGTGTGTTGAAGATGCACGGGAAGGGAGCGGGAGATCGACAGGCGGATTGGGGCAGCGTCTGCCGTGAAGCGGGCGCTGTACCGGTCCGTCGTGGTGAAGAGAGAGCTGAGCCAAAAAGCAAAGCTCTCGATTTACCGGTCGATCTACGTTCCCACCCTCATCTATGGTCATGAGCTTTGGGTCATGACCGAAAGAACGAGATCACGGATACAAGCGGCCGAAATGGGTTTCCTCCTCCGCAGGGTGGCTGGGCTCTCCCTTAGAGAGAGAAGCTCGGTCATCCAGGAGGGACTCAGAGTAGAGCCGCTGCTCCTCCACGTCGAGAGGAGCCAGTTGAGGCTCGGGCATCTGGTCAGGATGCCTCCTGGACGCCTCCCTGGTGAGGAGTTCAGGTCCCACCGGGAGGAGGGGAGACCCAGGACACGCTGGAGGGACGATGTCTCTCTATGGCCTGGGAACGCCTTGGGGTTCCTGGAGGAGCTGGAAGAAGTGGCTGGGGAGAGGGAAGTCTGGGCCTCCCTTCTGAAGCTGCTGCCCCCGTGACCCGACCCCGGATAAGCGGAAGAAAATGGATGGATGGAAGATGCAACCGGGAGACATTTACCTCAACGTGAGTCGAGGTTCGATCAGATGAAAGTCAATCAGCATCGAGTTAAAACTCATTTCGTCTGACCTGAAGTTTGTCTGAGTGACAAGGCAGCAGCCATTCAGCAGAGCGACTCACGTTTTTCACAATCCTTTCCTTTTTCAGCTCCTTTCCCAGGTAGATGAAAGCGTCAGAGGCCCAGCATGTCTGATTCTGCTGGGAGAAGCCACAATGCAGAGCCTCGGCTCCGACTGAGGCATTGTGGGAAAGCAAATGAATCCAGAGTGAGGTGCACAATGCGTCTCCGCGCCCCACGGCGAAACCACACAGACCACAGGGAAGGAAGCAGACGAAGAATGTCACTTTTCTCCTGAAGCAGATTCCTAATCCGTTTAATAAACTTAAGCTATTGCATACGTACCTCAGGCTACGGTCTGCATTTCACATTTAAAGACAAATCACCAAAAACATTATTTATTTTGTAGCTAATCCAGCCTCACAGTGTTTGCAGCTGCTGGTATATTTTCCCCAGAATGCCACTGAGCATCCCACTAATCAGACTGGAGGTGCTTCCACCCTGCTGATGTGGGACGCCGCCTGCAGCAGGACTGCTACTCATCTCTCCAACGCTTCACGATTCGCTCACAAATGTTCCAGGACGATTTACGACATGTTTCTGTTTCTTTCGGATTTCTACCCAAATGAGGTGGATTCTACAGCAGGAGTGGTGTTTTCATTTTCAGAGCGTTTTTACAACTGAAGGACGAACGCTGGATGCGTTTCTCCACCTGAGCAGAGCCCAGGGATGTCTGCAGATCGGACAGATGATTCTATTTGCCCTGTAGCAGCTGTAGATAATTAAATATTGAGACACACTGTCAAACACCGTCTTCCCCGTGCAGCTCAGCCGGACAAAGCGCTCCTGACGTGCACACAGCGCTTGAATATCAATGGACACCTGCATCCCTTGGTGCTGGGTAAGATATGCTGCGGTGTTCACGCTCAGATAAGGACCAACTTATTTCTGCTGCATTGTACCAAATAATATTATTTTTCTGTGTAAACAGAGGGATGGAGAAGGAATAGGAATCACTGGGAGGATTCAGGATTCGGTGTTTTTATAGGCCTGACATGATAAATTCATCCAGTGGTTATTGCAATAACTGATATTTATTACAAGTAATATAATGGCAGTATCATTGTTACGTTGATCTACTTAGTATGGAAACGTAAGTGTATCAGCTAAAATTAGCTGAAATGCTAATTTAGCTTAAATCCTGTCAGTAGCAGATTGGCTAACATGGACTTTCTCCATTCAGCTCAACACAACGAATAGATTAAAAAATCAGCAAAAATGCTCATTTGGGCATAGTTTTTCACCTAGTATGTTGCCATGGTAACTCAAAAAAGGCAGCAGAAGTAGCAGTTCCCTCCTCGAGACCAAGCCGCACGTTTTGATATATCTAAGCTGTGGGGGTGAACGCAGCGGTGCGAGTCGCATTAACGATGACGGAACAAAAACGGGTAAAGAGACACCTCATTGGGTGTAGAACAGTAGGTGCCGGCCAATCATTGCCTGGGGCAGGCCACAATAAAAATGCAAGAAAACATTCTATTAAATTCTAACTACAAAATGTAGCTAATTATAATTAGCATGTTGACTAACAGTGAGTCTCTCCACTCAGTATGCCAACAGTACTGTACAAGTTAAAATTAGCCAAAATGCTAAGGTTAGCTTACATGTTGGGTACACTAGCATGTTGACCTACTAGCATGTTAGCCTACTAGCATGTTGGCCTACTAGCATGTTGGCCTACTAGCATGTTAGCCTATTAACATGTTAGCCTACTCGGATGTTGGCCTGCTAGCATGTTGGCCTACTAGCATGTTGACCTATTAGCATGTTGGCCTACTAGCCTGTTGGCCGACTAGCATGTTGACCTACTAGCATATTGACCTACTAGCATATTGGCCTACTAGCATGTTGACCTATTAGCATGTTGGCCTATTAGCATGTTGGCCTATTAGCATGTTGGCCTATTAGCATGTTGGCCTATTAACATGTTGGCCTACTAGCATGTTGGCCTACTAGCATGTTAGCCTACTAGCATGTTTGCCTACTAGCATGTTGGCCTACTAGCATGTTGGCCTACTAGCATGTTGACCTACTAGCATATTGGCCTACTAGCATGTTGACCTATTAGCATGTTGGCCTATTAGCATGTTGGCCTATTAGCATGTTGGCCTATTAGCATGTTGGCCTACTAGCATGTTAGCCTTCTAGCATGTTGAAGCTCAGATGAAAACATGCTCCATCTCAATCATGGAGTTTTTGTCCGAAGCCAAAGGTGTAGGATAATAAGTGCTACCATGGCAACGTGTCGGAGAGCACTGTCCTTAAAGAAAGGCTCATTGAGACCAAAACACCAGACTTTATCATCCAGTTTCTGGTGGAAAAAGAGAAAATATTTAATCATACAAATAGAAATGACAGAGCACCTTTTAATTTATCGTATTTCTGTGTTTACAACAAATACTTCCTGTTCCTCCTCCCACATCCTCACTAAGACTATCTGCACGTGGGTTAAGGCAGCGCCGTTAGCAGCTGTCTGGCTCTCCTGGCAGCAGGTGGAGGCGCCTGATGGAGCCGTCAGCCGGCATCATGTCTTCAGGCTCACCGACTGATTGCTGCGCACAGGAAAACGACGGCCATCACAACCGTTCAGCCCAGGAACTTACTTACGATCCGTACACACATCCGGAGCTCATGAATTACATCTTTAACTTTCGGGAGCAGAGCGGAAACCGCAGAGCTGGTACGGCGGGTCAGGAGCAGCGGCCGAGGCCAGCTGCTCTTTACATTCGCCTCCATTTGCATCTTCCTCGATCAATAACCCCGCTACGGCGAGACAAACATCAGGACGAGAGGAACGTGGAGTCAGCACATCTCAACGCGAGACCCGACGAGAACGATTAATCAGCCTTCTGATTAATCTGTTCGTGTTTATTGATCTTTGGCTCTGTGTTTTGCATTAGTGCTATTATTATGCCATCACCATTATGTTACATAAAAATGATCAAAACTACGATATCATAATTTATCGCAATAAATTCTGGCAAATGTTATCGTGACAACCTGGTTACCATGGTTACCTGCGATTACCTTGCTGTTTCAGGGTTAGCTTAGCATGCTGTCAGTTTACTACTGCCGTTGATCACATCGTCGAGATCAGTGAGACACTAAATGACCCCAAGCGCGTTGCATGCTGGGTAAATGGTGGGAGGGGGGAAAAAGCCCAAACTTTAGCGACGGGATGAGCGTTTCCATGGTGAGCAAAACGCCAGAACAGTGTTTTCCCTAAAACAAAATTAACCATTGAAATAAAGAACCCAAACTTAGCCCGAAAAGGACAAATAAAACATTTCGTTTCTCCTCATTTTGTCACAATTGGTGAAAAACTAAACATGTAGCTGCAGCCATGACGGCAGGAGAAATTTTAAAAAAATGGAGCCGTTCAGAGACGCTGTGCTAAAATCATCTTATTAGTCGAATTGTGAGTAACTTAAATAGCTGGACTAACGTGTTGTTGCTCGTTAGTCAGCGCTGATGATCCACCCGTAAGATGATTCACAATAACTCGTTCAATTATAAACTTAGTCAAGTTTTTTTTTTTTATGTGATTTGGGTAAAATGTTCTGAGCAGATTCTGTCTCATCTGATGTCTCTACATTTGTTGGCATCTGCAGATTCGTTCCTCCTGGAGGCTGGAGCTGGATGCACAGCCTCCCACTTCCGCTGCTTCTACGGAAGAACAACTGTGCCAAACCAAACAGGACTAGATAAAGGTTTAGAAAATGGTGCCAACACTGTTAGCTGCTAGCTTCTACCAGGTCCAACTAATCTGATAAATAATCAAAATAAATAAAATGAATGACTTGAAACACAACCTTACTTCAAAGATCTTGAAATATCACTTTAAACATCTATGTTTATTAAATCTACATAGTGCTGGATAAATCTGATGCCTTATTTCCATTTATTTATATTTTCAATACTCCAACTATAAACTGCTATTTACGAGTTGTGGATTATTTTCATAAATATGCAACAAACTTTTATCTTTTTAGAGTCACAACTGAGGATTACGGAGTAACAGGGAAAATATTTGGTCCACATAAAACACTAAGCACAGTTAATTGTGGAAATGGGAAAAAAAATCCTAAAGCTCCAAATCACCTCTAAGGGGGAACAATTTTGTTTTTATTTCTCTGGGAAAACAGGGGCTGATTTTGGCTGCAGCTGATGATAAAATGAGCAGAAGAATAAAAGCTGAAGTTAAAGAGGCAGCAGAACCTCGTGCAGCTAAAGCTTAGCAAACCGCTAGCAAGTGGCATGTCAAAGGCCGACAGGAATCCCGTTTCCACTCAGTGGGTTGCCCACCTCAGACTGGAAATGATTAGGTAGGAAGCCTTCATCTTCTGGAATAATGAATTTCTGATACAGCCTCAGGAAAACTACGGTAATTAAGTAGCTATAAAAGCTAAGCTGCCTCTTTGGTCAGGCAGTTTGTAAAACTTTGGAAACTGAGGCTTTAAATTAATTTTAACTGGTTAGAATTAAACCCTGAAGGAGGAGAAACTATTGACTTTATCAACGAGTTACATCTGATAAGCTATGGAAAAACAGCAAGCGGCACCTAACCAGGAGGATCTGGATCAAAACGAAACTAATCATCTGAGCAAGTCTCACAAACTGTGATGGTTAAAATCTCCGCTCAGCAGATAACGTGCTACATAATCCACCTTCCCACATAATTTGAGGAGCAAACAGAGAGAGAGATGTTCAAAACTCCCCAAATCCTGAAGCAGCTGAGCATCTGCAGGATGTGCAGAACAATTGGTCCCATCCACACCAATGTATGGAGTCCATGTCTGACGGGTCAGCGCAGTTTGGTCAGCCGGAGACAAGATTCACCCTCATAAATCTTCTCTGAATTCTTTAGTACTTTTGCTTCACAAGCCTCTCAAAGCTGCTGGACCCACTGCAGTGTGACGTCACAAGATGTCGCCGCCATCTTCCTGCTGGAGGGCAAAAAGCTGCTCGCTAACTATGACTAGCATTGGTTTTAGCTGTCGTTAACAAAACGCGCTAAATGTTAAATGTTCGCCTGATGTATAACAGAAAAACAGACGCAGTGCTTTGCTAATAATGGTCAACACTACAGCAACCAGATAAGTTCAGGAAAAAGTTTCAATTTAAAAAAAAAATAGCAAAGGAGAGGGAAGTAGCTCAGCTATGCTAGCTTGACTATGACAACCTCAACATGTAGATGTGCTGCAGAATTCTGCATGTTCCGGTTCAGATTAAAATAAAAAAAAGGCGATTTAAACACAGACAGATCATCAGTAGAGCAGGAGTTTAAATTAGCTAATCTACCAGTGCTGTGCTAGCTTAGCTGTTAGCAGCAGTAGCTAATGTACCACCACTGGTGCTAGCATGGTGCTAGCCAGGTGAAGTGAGTGCAGATGTGTATGTATAATAACGTTTGTGTAGCATTTCATGTAACAACTCAGTGCTTTAAATCCCAGCAGTTTAAACTGTTAGCCCAGTGGTTCTTAACCTGGTTCAATTGAACCCCAGGGGTTCGGTGAGTCGGTCTCAGGGGTTCGGCGGAGCCTCTGCCGCGAAGGTAAAGACACACTTGTGTAAAGTCGTGATGACGCCCCGCTTTGCCATCACTTGCTGTAGAGGATCACGTTACATTGCTGAGCCAATCAGAGGATCACGTTACATTGCAGAGCCAATCAGAGGATCACGTTACATTGCTGAGCCAATCAGCACTGAGCTCCTCTCTCAGCATGGATTTGAACTTGTGTCTTTATTTACTTCAGCAAAGCTCAGTTTTTACCAAATTTCTGAATCCTTTGGTGAACTTCTAAATCTGCTCCTTAGTCGCATCTTTTCGGGGTTGCTACTGCCTCTAGTGGCGTGGGGGTGGTAGCACAACTAATATAATTACATTACTAAGTCTTTATTATTCATTTTTCATTCTCTTAAGAATGTAGAGCTAATTAAATGACCTAAAGACCTTAAAGTGGTTCCAGTTTAATGACCAACCTGTTGAAACTGTGGCAGAATTTAAATACTTTGGGTCGTTCCTGGTCAGTCAGCCCAACTTTGCTGAAAACACTGACTATATTTTGAAGAACTCAGAGACTCTACCTTTAATAAGACTTAGTGATCATGGGGTGGCCCTACTAGTGTCACCCCAATGTCTTGAATTGGGGAAAATATTTTTCATATGCGGGAACCGAACCCGCATATGAAACTGGTGGGTTCGGCTCCTCAAAAAAGGTTAAGAACCCCTGCTTTAAACTAAAGAAGCTGCCATTTCTGATCCGAGTTTTCATAACAACATTTGCACAACAAATGCAAACTATGGAAACATAAAGCTCATGGAAAGAAAAGCTCCAACATTCCTCCTCTAACTTTTCTACATTCATGCATGCAGTCAGAAAGTCGTTTTTATGGATCTCTGGTTGACTTTATTTGCAGCATAATTCAAAGCTGCACTCCCATGCAGACCAGCAGCAGGGCAGTAAAGGCGCGTTCACCCTGCCTCCCTCGTATTTACGCACTTTTACCAGCGCAGATCTGAACTCTACTTCTCAGAAGTAGGCCGAACATGCGAGTGTTGGGAGGTAAATAAACCTCCTCGCGCCTCCTGGGCCTGAGCTGGAGAAAAGATGGAGCATCCCTCTTGTGCTCATAATCTAAAACTTCAAGACTGAATTAAAATTTCATCTCTCTGTTTGTCTACGGATGCACCAGTGAGACAGAAAGGAAAAGCTAAATTCTTGCTCCAGCATGTAAACAGCTGTTTCTTTTCATGAAAAATGCAGCATTTTCGTAGCTGGGAAGCTCATTGTTCCAGCTCGCTGCTCCTCGTCTCTTCATTATCAACAACATCTTAATCCCATTGATCCATCTCCAGCCTCGTTTTGCTTCCTCCTCCCGCCTCCATTTATCTCTGTATTTATACGCCTCTCTGCAACACATGGAGCCTTTCTGCTGACACCACAGCAGCACCTCCCTCGCTGCGGGACTCTGGGAAAACGGGGACCAGCGAGACGCGATGGCCTTGCTGCTACGGCAGAGATGACTAATGACCCCTGCAGGGCAGCGGCCTGCAGAGCCGCGGCGCGGAGGTTCCTCTGCTGGTGGGCTTTGCTGCTGCGCTGCACGCTGACAGCTTTGTGCACAGAGTATTTCGTGTCCATTTGGAGGGACTGAACATCCCAGGTTCTATTAAAGAGTGCTTACTCAGACACTGGAGCTTTACGCTGCTGTAAGAGGACAGGGCAGCTACGCGCCACTGATTACAGGTTGTTTTGACTCTACTTGCATTCTGTGAAAAAAATGAGAAGATAAAACTTTATGAGACAGGAGAGTTCCTTCAAGACAGTTCGTCAGTGAAAATATTTATGTAACACGAGTTCATTTTTACGGTACGGAGCCCCATAGCGGACATAAATTAGCAAATATCCATCCATCCATCCATCCATTTTCTTTACACCCTTGTCCCTCAGTGGGGTCAGGAAGTGCTGGTCCCTCTCCAGCTAACGTTCCCGGCGAGAGGCGGGGTCACCTGGACAGGTCGCCAGTCTGTCGCAGGGCAACACAGAGACACACAACCACACACACTCACTCACACCTAGGGACAATTTGGACAGGCCAATTAACCTGACAGTCATGTTTTTGGACTGTGGGAGGAAACCGGAGTACCTGGAGAAAACCCACCATGCACAGGGAGAACATGGAGACTCCATGCAGAAAGACCGGGAATCGAACCCAGAACCTTCTTGCTGCAAGGCAACAGCTCTACCAACTGCACCACTGTGCAGCAAACAGAACATCTATTTACTATACAGTCACAAAATCCAATCTAAAATTACACATTTAAGGAGAATCAGTGAAAATATGTCAACTGTTTTTGTGAGAAACTGATTAAAAACTTATTTCTTCCCTGCATGTTTGTCTGTGAGGTTGAGATGGAAACCATTCAGACCACCAGCACAAACATACAGTCAGGCTCACAGGTGATAAACAGAAACTTCCTGCTCCTGTCTGACAAGGGATGACGGAGACGGAGAGCCCGCGTTTGACCTTTGACCTTTCTCCCAGTATTGCGTCCCTCCTGTCATGTGTTGGTCGGTTCATGCAGCAATACTGAAAATCCTTGTGCTAGGAGGTCTCCAGTGGCCGTTTCCATCTGTGGATGTGAGATATCTGAAGTTTCTTCTTTAGCACAGAGATGCAGCACAAACCTGTGTGCAGACGTAGGCGGGGCTTGTGGCTCCGACGCCTGATTGGCTGACAGATGACGAGCGCTAGAAACATTCATCTGAATTACGAATATGATCTCAGGCTTATCGCATGAACAAACTTCACCGTATTCAACTGTAACACAACTGCGTTTTGAAACATTGTGAGGATGCAGACACACATTTACGCAGATCTGTAACGGAGACGCAGCTGTGGACCAATCAGAACGCAGGACGGATTATTTCCTGCTTTACTTCGTGATCCTCCAAACAGCAGCTGGATGCTGATATTCCCACATCCCGATGATGAAGGATGGGTCTGCTGGGAATGTTTATTCTCCGGTTCTGGTCGAACAGAAAACCCGACTCCTCTCTGCCTGGTTTCAGTCGAATGCACAACAACGACGGCGGCGGCGGCGGCGCAGGAACCCAGACAGCTCAGCTGTACTGAGGACAGGAAACGCCGTGTTTGGTCACGCCGACTGCGCCCGCTTGTCCTCTGACGGTCCAAACGTTTCGTCTCAGAGGAGGCTCCCTCTCGCTCCGAGTCCACCTGAGAACAGGTGAGTCTAATGACTCGGATCCTCACACCGCGCGACGTTCTCCTGACGCCGACGTCCACGTTCCACATGTCAGGAAAATACACTGTAAAAACACAAAATCCTACCAAGTGTCTCTAGACTGTAGAGCAAATATCTGGAAAAAACACAAAACTACCTGACAGGTCACTTTTCAGCAAGACGTAATAATTTAACTATTATCATTATTTTACTTATAAAAAGGGAATCTTATGTTAAGTTAAATAATCTGCAAACTATTTTGTATCAATATGAAGGAATCACTGAGTTAAAACAACTTTTTATATGTTTCTGCCAGCAGTTTTCTCTCATTTCTAGTCATACTTGGTAAGATTTGCACTGCACTTGCTAAAAAGCCTTTTCTAATTATAGTTCATTATTAATAATAGCTTAATTATTAAATGTTTTGATGAAAACACTTGTAAGGACAGTTTTATTTTGAAGTTTAATCTTTAATAAAATACAGGCTTACGGATCAGTTTCACCTCGACACAAATGAAGGTTTGGGGTTAAATTGGATATAAATATTTTGCAGTGCATGAACAAACTCTGGGCCAGAGAAGTGCAGGGTTTTCCCAGAGTCCATGTTCTGCAGCTCCATGCAGCTGCTGTTTGTCAACTTGCTTTAAATCTGCCGAATAAATTAACCAACAGCTTTAAGCTAAATCTGTCTGCAAACAGCCTGAGAATCATGTCAACAGCCTTCATGTCGCAGAGACCAGAAATAAACTGCTGGAGGTTTAAAAGTTGGCAAACAGCAGAGGAGAGAAGAGAAACCAAAGAGTAAAAATATAAAGTTTACTCAAGATAACATCATCAACCATTTAATATCGAAAAGTTACATCATCAAACGGACCAAAATATAAAGTTAACTGGTGTTTTATAAGAACCCAAATGGCAATAATTCATATAAGTAACAAAAAATAAATAAAATTATTTTTTCAAATCAGTAAAAACTTCATAAACTTTAAGAGAAACTGCAGGTTTGAGTCTGGAGGGTTTAAAACATGTTTGATTTTCATGCAGTGGGAAGAAAATCCAGAAATTTGACTCGAGAGTAAAAAATACTTTATGGTAAAATCACTCAAGTACAGCGTAGTAAAAATACTCCTAAAAGTTTAATTGTTTTAGCCAGAACTCAACAAAACTGTTTTAGTTTCACAGCAGCATAAACTAATGGCTGTGGACTGAAACATCAGATAAATACTAGTAAACTGTGACTTTTTATGATGAAATTTCATGAAACTCCGACTAAAAAATACATTAAAAATCAGCGTCTGAGTCAGTTTAGTGTTTACTGCTGAGCCTATCAGAGGAGGAGGAGGAGGAGGAGGAGGAGGAGGACGAGGAGGAGGAGGAGGAGGAGGACGATGAGGAGGACGATGAAGGCCTGACGATGTTTACGTTTAATCATTCACACCCAAAGAAACACAGAGCTACACTCTAAAAAGTGTTTTTTGGGGTGAAGTTCATCTTATGGACGTATTTACATTAATTTAACTCAATGCTGTTGCTATGCCAACTTACTTTTCTGTGTCCATTTAACTCAAAACTTACACTAAATAGTCGAATCAACTTAATTGAATTGCTTCTATAGGTAACAAGCAATTCAATTAAGTTTATCCAACTTAATTTATAAAGTTTAACCAATTCAATATATTCTAATCATCCAACTCAATGTGTTAATTTTATTTAACAAATTTATTAAGTATGTTTAAGATAACAGATTTAAGTCACTCCTACTCAAATCCTTTATTTTCTATTTAAAATCTTTTTGTCTTAATTCTGCAGAAAGTCAACTCAAACTTTTAAGTAGTTCCAAACAAAAATTTTTTTGGAAAACTCTTTTTTACAGTGTCCTCTAAAAATACTCCAATTTAAAAGTTACAAATCTTTTCCTTAAAGGACCTTTTTGCTTTGACTTTACTTGAAATAATTAAGTTCAATATTTGTATTGCTGACCAGAGACAGATTCCCCAGTAAGTGACTGAGGCTCTCGTTATCGGAAGGTTGTAGGTTCAATTCCAGTGAATCTGACTCTAATGTTAAGTCACTGCCTTCAATCTGTTATTTTAAATCTTAATAAATTTGTTTAAAAAATTAACAAATTGAGTTGGATGATTAGAATATATTGAATTTGTCAAACTTAATAAATTAAGTTGGATAAACTTAATTGAATTGCTTGTTACCCATAGAAGCAATTCAATTAAGTTGGTTCAACTTTTTCTTTTTAGAGTGTAACACTGAGATACAATCACAGTGAAAAAGGCGAAACGTTTAGTAATAAAACAGGTTGTAGCATCAACTCCAGGTTTACGTGGCAAACAATATGAAAAGAAGCACCTATATGTAATTACACTGTAAAAAAATGTGAATTGCGGAGCAGCACAAGGTTTCACCCTTTTCTGTGCAGCTTCAAAGGAAAACAGGAATAATAATAATTTAAAGAGGGTGGATGACATTTACGGGTATGGCTTCATGAAAACAAGCGTCATTTCTAACAAATATAAAACAATATTTGCATTTCAAATATGAAAAAAACCCAAAGAAACTTTGCAGAAACACAAACTACATTTAAATGAAGAGCAGCGACGGCAGCGGCTCCGATTACTCTGAACATTTTACGTTTAATAAACACTAAACAACGTTTAAAGTCTCAAGTAAAAGTGGAGCAGACATGTTAGATCTATTACAATAATGGCATAATAAATTAAACTCAATTATTTCCATGATTTGCTGTTTCCGTGTCCAGTTTGGTGTTTTGGTCCCAACCAGCTGATGTGCTGCATGTTTGAACTATTACTCCTCAACGTTTTACACCAGGGGTCCCCAAACCTTTTCCTGAGGGCCACATAACGTTTCCCTTCTCTGCTGGGGGCCGGAGTCAGTTTGTAACAGAAACAGTGACGATTGCAGGAGAGCCTGGATGTAAAAATGTATTGTTTTCCAGAAAGCACAAGCAAATAACCCTCTCTGGGTTCTTCACAGAACAAATCCAGGAAATAACACTATTTATGAAATAAATACCGTATTTTCTGGACTATAAGCCTCAGATATCTCTGCTTCTCCAGGTTTTCCACAGCGATGCAGCAGCAGCAGAGGAGGGCGGACAGCCAACATCTGAGTCATAACAGGTCAACTGAATATCACATTTATTACGGTTGAAAAAGAAAACGTTGACAAGTTTAGATTTAACTGAACTGATTACGGTAGTTTCCGGACGGTAACTGTAAAAGTGCTGATCCTTCGTGTTGCTACTAGCATGAGCTAAATGAAAATGGGCTCCTTCTTCTTCTTCTTTAGATTTCAACAGCAGCTTGCATCCATTATTGTTGCACTACTGCCATCTACTGGATCCTAATATCTTTACCTCAAACTCTCATAATTATCCCAGTATTAAAAAAAAAAAAAAAACGCTATTTAACTGATCAGCAACATTCTCAAATTTCAATTCCCTATTAAAACCTAATTCCGTTTTAATGGGCGCTTTTTTCTTTTATTTCCCATTTTGACCTCCAATGATTCACTTCCTGCTATAGAGCCCCCTGGTGGTGGAAGAAAAATCCACATATAAACAGCTTGTAGTCCGGAAAATAAGGTAAATGAAAAAAAATCCGAATGCTCTCTGGTATTGTTCAGGGGGCCGGATCCGGCCCGCGGCCCGTAGTTTGGGAACCCCCTGCTATAGATGGAAGGATTTTGTTACATGCCAACATTTTATTTGAACGGTTTGCATAACAGTGACGCTGTCAGGAATAAGGAGGAGTCTTCATGAATATTCATGATTCCTGTCGGTAAATAACCACACTCCTAAGACAAAGCTGCATTAAAAGTGTTTTTATTTACTGAGCGACGCGTCACGGCAACAAAATGATGAATTGATGTGAGGTTTGTGCTCAGCCCTTCATATGAATGCTACCTTTCACCTTTGAGCCGTTATTTTACTTTGACAGAGCCGTGCTCCCAGCAGACACAGCAACCAGAAGATAACTGATCTTCTGCAGTTAAAACAAAATTAATGTGTAGACGTGCAACATGAATTATTCCTATAAAGACAAACCGAGGCAAATCTTCTCAACCCTGCAGGTCGTGTCAGGACACCAGAGTTAAAGGAAAATAATCACCAACGCTCAAAACAGGACGTCGCATTTATCTCATCACTTTCATATAAAAATCTAAAAGTTACGACGATGGAAAATTTAAATAATGCTGAGAATTGAAGTAATCTAATGGTGGCTGAACGGTAATTACAGATAAATGGGGAACAAATGTATATTAATCTATTAAAACTGATGTTAATGGTTTGCATGTTGACACCAGATCTGTGGCCTGATTGGACTCGAGCTGCAGCCGAAGTCCTGAATAAAACATCCACATCTATTCCCACTTACAAAGCTGCCAGCCCTAATGTTTAAATTATGATTTGCCTCCAGGTGCCCAGCAGGCACAATGGAGAAAATAGATGTAGACTATTTTTACTGGTTTTTAGTAACTTATTTAAATAACAGACAAGCAGAGAGAGAGAGAGAGAGAGAGAGAGAGAGAGAGAGAGAGAGCGAAACCAGGAGTCAGATATCCAAACAAAAAAAAAAGAAAATGAATAAATAAAAGCCCGACGTCATGCAGAAGACAAAAACATTAAAAAAGAGCAAAAAACGGCAAAGATCAGCAGAAACGTGACCTTTCACTGCAAAAATATCACCAATTTATTCCAGTTTATAGTACAAAACTAATAAGTAAGATTTATGAGTTTGTTAATAATTCATTAATAAGGAAAAAGTTCTAGTTCCATTAAATTATTTCACTTATAACCTGGAAAAATGCTGTTATAATTTAAATAATCATCCTCAGACTTAAAACAGGCTCATCTTTTGATGAAAACTTCCTTGTAAGTTAGTTTGTATTGTTTCCAGATATTTAGTTTAGAAACCAACCAAAATCACTCGGTACGGTTTTGTGTTTTTACAGTGTTTGACGTTTCTGTCTCTGTCACTGCAATCTATTTCTATAATAGATAATATCACTAGATAGGTCAAGTAATCTAAACCATTTCAGTTCAGTGCAGAAACATACAAAGGATTTATTTTTTCCTGTTTTTTTTGTTATTGCAATATTAAAAATAAAAATAAATCATTTCAGACATCTTGCAGTTTTTTGACTGAATAAATTGCAGGATTTCTACACAAAAAGCTCCTTAGCAAATAATACATTTTCATGTTCTGCCCGTTAACTTTAATTCACGCCGTTCAGGTTTTAAGTGCTCAAACAATTTGTATGAATGCATAAAGTGGGAAAAATGAATTTGTGAATAAATTAAATCTCTGTTGATAATTTATAGTAATTTTCCACAGATGGATCTGTAAACAGGTTCAGAAGAGTTTGAGCTAAACTTTATTTAGGAGCATCAGAGTAAACGGAGTCGAATTTGGTTTTATACTTTAAATTCTTTCAGAAACATTCACATTTTCTCACTGTTACTGTGAATGTTGAGGCTTTTACTGTGATTAATCAACTCAAAGTAACATAATTGGGTCATTTTGGTATATTTCCTTTATGAAAAGTTACGTAAAGAATATGAATCCTTTGTTTCTCTCGAATGAAATATACCGACTTTAAAACTGAGAAACATGAACGTCTTATTTTTGCGCGGCCCTGAAATAAAACCTTGGCAGCGCCGTCTCCTAATCTAACATCCAAATCCACGGCGAGTCTGGAGACCCTCCACTCCTCTGAAACCAGAGGGACATTTCCTGTAAACTCATCGCCTTAAATCCCTCCGGATCCGTCTCCCTCTGCTCCGCCAGTGTTTTTCTCCCGCTCTGCCACCGGGTCGGGTCGGGTCGGGTCCGTGATGAGAAGGGCCAGACAGACGCACACGCTGACCGCTCGCTGCTCGTCCCTCCGCTCACATTCGCCTCTTTTCCCGTCCGTTTGCTTCAGGTTTGATTCTTGTCTTTTCATTTCCGCTCCGCTGCTCTTACATCTGACATCAGGGGTGTCCAAACTTTTTCCACCTGGGCCAAAATTGTCCACTCAAAAGGCGTCACGGAAAAAAACTAAACATAAAAAAACTGAAATCAATCAAATAAAGGAGCCTGATGTTTATTGGAGATACAAAATTGAGAGGATTTTTTTGACCGTCTGTTCGATCCACAGTGCAAAGAAAAGGAGAAAATTTCTGCCAGAAACTCAGAAATGTTCTTTTTTTGGCATAAAAAAAAAAGACTTAACTTATAACACGCTGCTGTTTTAAAAGAAAAGCGTCTAGTTCTCCGTTTCTTTTGGGCTCAACTTAATAAATGTATTTTCAGTAATAAGAACAGTATTTGGGTCACTTCCTTTTAAAATGATACCTATGATTCACCAAATTCAATAGAGAAAAGGAGCTGAACTAAAAGTCTCTGGATAAACTGGGCACTTTGTTAAAACTTGGTTATAAAAACACAAATACTTTGTGTTTAACTTTACATTTTTCTGTGTAAGAAAATTAAACTGGGAACAACTTTTACCCCGATTGCAAATTCATCTGCATCTATGGGTCAAATTTGTATCATTTTTTAATCAGTCCAAGGGCCACAAATGGCCCCCAGACCTCAGTTTGGACACCCCTGGTTTAAAAGGTGGATCATGTTGAACTGACTGGAGATTTAGTCATTTAGTAGATAGATAGATGCATTATTGGACTATAAAACCACATGAACGTGTACTGGAACATAACTCACTGAACATTTGCCAATATTTGGCTAATATTGTTATTTCAAGGCTCGTTTTATTATATTTGAGATGTATGGAGAGTAAAGGAAGTTTAAAGTGCCGCACAACAACTTTAATTTTTAAGTTTATTGGTCTAGTCCCCTAAAAACCTGGTGCTGGGAGGCGAGTTCACAGAAAGGGCAAGATGGGAACACTCAACTTCAATCAGATCACAATCCATAATAGATGGTCATGTAAATATCTTATGAGAAGGAGCAATGGAGAAAATTACTTAGGACCACACACACACACACACACACACACACACACACACACACACACACACACACACACACACACACACACACACACACACACACACACACACACACACACACACACACACACACACACACACACCGACAACCATCCGAGAGAAAGAAAAGTGTAATAGAGGACATTTATCTAATATTCATGCTGAATCTTAATGGAGCTGCTCTCGTTTTTCAGGTTGTCTGAGTGAATGCTCAACACAAACAGAAGCGCAGAACATCAAGACGTCTCCAACGGGACTCAACTCCTACGTCGCAAACAAATCTCTCTCTTTGTGTGCGACTTTAAGAAATAAAAAGTTAAAAAGGTAGTCACAAGGAAAATGTTTGGCACTGAAACCAAACAAGCAGTGTTGTAATGGCGTCCAGCCAGCTAGCGGCCGGCTTGGTCCGTCTCCAGATTGGACCGGAACAAGCAGCCGGTCTGGTGACCGACACACCAGGCCGGCTGCCTCTTCCTCCCAGAGCCATGTTTGTGTATAAACGGTTTGTGTAGATCCGCTCGTCTGTCTGCCAGTTCTGTCATCGCCTTTAAGCCAGAGGTGACAAGTGGGGGCTCGTCCGGGATGACAACAGCAATGAGACTGCCAGGCCGCAACGGTCTTCAGTCAGAGGCTTTTTTAGAGTCACTGCAAGACTGACTGCTACTGTAGATCCTTTCTGAGTGCAGATATCTTAATATACTTGAAATAAGAAAATTAGCTTACAAGTAAAAAAAATCCTTAATATTGATGAAAATGTTTTAGATTATTTTACTAAAAATATGGGGAAAATATCTCGTTTTTTAATAACCTGCTAAAGGAACAAATACGTTTCATAAATATGGAGACATTACTGACATAAAACGGTTGTATGTCGTATAAATTAGTTTCCACTTATTTAAAGTGCACTAAGATATGTTCACCAAAATACTTGGTAAAATGTAGTTTTTTTGCAGTGCAAAGAAAACTGACCATTTTGTGCCTTCAACATTCTCACACATCAACTTTCTTACTTCCTTACAGATTAAATCCAACCTTCCTATTTCCATCCATTTGGGTTTCCCACAGTGGCTGTAAAGTCCATTTCACTCTTCAGCTGCAGTTAGATTTTAAATAAGTGACATCTAATGTTGTTAGCATGACTTTAGCTAATGTCTTTAGATTATTTCTGCTCATTGTTTTCAGACTTTGTCAGCAAATATTCACAGTAAAACTGTGTCTAAGCAGAGAAAGTCATCATATCTTCACTCACCGTCGAACCTTTCAGGCTCTGCTGTTCGTTCGCCGTCTGGGCGGCCGTGATACTATGAGTGCTGATGCGGTGCTAAGCCCTGCAGAGCTCCCCAGGGAAGCACTAAAAGCAAACCCTGACCCTGTTGACCATCAATAATTCAGCAGAAATCAGGGTTAGAGTGAGTGCACTGAAAAACGGCGCAGTGTTTCTACAGCCAGCTGTCTCCGCCATCATAAAGTTTGCATAAGAACCAGGCTTCCTGGTAGCCGTCAGCAGGACGGATGTTAGCTCCATTACCGTTAAAACCGAGGAACAGAGACGGAGGGGTTAATCACGGACCAGACTGGGCCCGTTCTGAGACCCAGCCGGCCTTTAGAAAAGCACCAGCAGAGTGGATGTGGGAGGCCGTCTGCAACTGGCCGACCAGCTGGCTGTCCTACTGGGAACTCTGGGGAAGAACGACGGCAAACTGACGAGCCGTCTGAGAGCGATGAATAAATGAGGAAGCGGAAGGTTCAAGAGTCCAAATCTGCTTTTGTTTCACAGTGAAGACGTCAAAACTACTCCTGTAATACAGAGAGGCTGTGGAAATGACTGGACAGGAAAATATATAAAACATTTTTAACAGCAACATTCTGAAATGTAAGATAAAATTATTGGTCAGTTGGGTGATTTGGAAAATAAATCTGCTTAATGGAAACACGACTTAAAAGAATCGTTTGATAAGTTTTGGTTTTTCAGACGTATCCAAATGAATGTATTTCACAAAACTGCAATGAAAACATTTATTCTGCATCACAAACCATGAAACAGACGACAGGAAGGAGGATCATGGTGCCGTATTTTTATCGACTTATCGCAAGAACAAACCGTGATTTCAACCGAGTTTCTTAATTAATGGAAACTCTGCAATCGCAAAATTGTGTTTCTGCGTCTAAACTCTGCAAATATTGACTAAGTTTTGCACACATTTCTAAGGGAAATGTTTAAATAACCCTAAATAAAATCTAGTGCAACTAATTGTCTTCAGAAGTTCCCTAAAAAGCAAACAGACCTGAGTGCAGCTCAACCGAGTCTGTGGATCTGTGAAGGTTTCGTAGGTCAGTTTAAAAACAGAAAACCTGGATCAGGACAGCAGGACATGCAAAGTAGAGATTCATATAAAATCAGGCTGAAGTCCAGATGAATCCATTTGGGAATCTGTGGTTAGATTTAACCTGATTGTTATCGTCTCTCTAAAGAGCTGAGGAGAAATAATTCAGCTCATCTAAAGCTTCAGTTCTGCAAAGTACCAACTTTTTAAGAGTTTTTTATTTGATTAAAAAAAACAACAACATCATTAAAACTCTTTCTGCTTAAACAGACGGAACAGGAAAGGACTCAGCCTTTTCCGTTTGGCCTTGACATTAAACTTGTAAACATTTTTCGGTTAATGCAAAGCAGAGAAAATAACAAACGCGTGGATTTAATGTGGGCGTTTTAAATCAAACTGGTTTAAAGTCCTGTTGTGGTTGGCATTAAACAGGTGAGCAGGATTTGCATTTTTATGGAGTTTCGGTGGCCTTCCTGCCCTTAGCGCTCTTTGAAGAGCAGAGACAGCAGATAGGATGTTAATTAAGGACCAGAGGAACCACAATGGGAACGATATCAATGGCTGCATTGTGTTACCCAAGATAGGAATTAATTGAATTATAGTGAAAACTGTGGAGGAAGCAGAGCAGAGGAAAAGAAAAAGCAAAACAAAGCCAGAACGGTTCAATAATTTAAACATTTTTACACGTTTTGATTTGGGATGAGGTCACAATCCAAGGTTACAGATATTAGCTAGAATAATGTAGACTTACACTGCATTTATTTTAACTAAAAAAGGAACCACAACACTGAGTCTCTGGATCAAGACAAATTATATCTCACTGCAAACGTGTCCATTATGAATAAATAACTGATGTTTGAGCAAAAACAAATACATTTTTGATGCTTTATCCTTTTGAAACATAAAATCGTTTCCGGTTCTGAACAATGAAAGGTTTGATTGTAAACAGAGTTTAGAGGTGAAACTAAACAGAAATAGCAATAAAATATATAAAAGCACCAACAGGAGGAAGTGGGACGTTGATTGATTTAGAAAAATATCCGGGTTTCCCTCAGTGTATCATAAGCCTGGCGGGCCACCAGGCTTAGCATTGTTAATTTATTGGTTTTCTTTTTAATGATTGCCTTTTTTAAGACTTTATAGTTGGTGTTTAGGTATTAATCTTCAAGTCTTCCAAAAATGCACAACCATCAAATGATATTTTCAAACTTCCTGTCAGGCTTAAACATTTTTAACTGAAAAACACGGCGGGCGGCTGGACGGCCGACCCGGCGCCCGGAAGGCCGACCCGGCGCCCGGACGACGGCCGACCCGGCGCCCGGACGGCCGACCCGGCGCCCGGACGACGGCCGACCCGGCGCCCGGACGACGGCCGACCCGGCGCCCGGACGACGGCCGACCCGGCGCCCGGACGGCCGACCCGGCGCCCTGAGCTCCAGGCTTAGACAGTTTTCTCGGGGAAACACTGAATATATTTACAAAAACAAACAGGCTGAACATCCTACAAGTGATTTTACATTGGCTGTTTAGTTTTTTTTTTTCTGAATTTGGGTGTAAATAAAAACGTCTCTCTCCAGAGAGCCACACAGAGATAATGCAGCTGCTGCAGAAGCAAAACCACTGCAGCCACAGAACAACAAGGAATCCCACAGGATGAGTGAAAATGGAGAAAAGGATTACACACATAAACAACACAAAGAGCCTCTGCAGCATGTCCTCTGAACTCCTCTTCCTTGGTGTTTTTTAACACCAATTCTCACCAGCTCCTCCCTCCCTCCGCTCCTTTTCTCGCCCGTTGAAACGCTCTCATGCGCGGATAAAGACATTAATTGTTTATTTCTCTTTGTCAGCAGCTGACAACACCCGTACAATAAGAGACACGACTCTAATGGAAGTAAGAAATGACTCAGCTGGCTGAATGAAATCAAAGCGACATGACGCTCAGCTGGAATCAGAGCAAAAGGGCTGATAGGTATTCATTGTTGCTGACAGCGTCTGCAGCCGCGCCGCAGCAGATAAGGAAAGTTGGCAAAGCCGGAATAAAATGGCAAACACTCAATGTATTCTTACTTTGCCAAAGAAGAGCGACTCCACAGCTACCTCATGCATCGACCAAAACCGCTGACAACGTCTTGAATCAGTAAAATATTTTATAAAAATACACGTTTGCGTTTCAGATCTAGTTCAGTTCCATAAAGTGCAATAAAAGCCAATTGCCTCCTTTCTGTTTTTGCCGTCACACTTGAACTCTAAAACAGAGAAAATACAAAACACAGCTATCTAAAGAAATGTAAAAATAAAGCCACCCTGTTTATTAAATCACAAAGGGAATGATTAAATGTGTTTTATTGGCTTCGTCTCACTAGTTTCATGCAGACCTGCAGACAAATCACTTCAGTAGAAGAAGCAGATCTAAAAAAAAGCCACACGCCGTAACCTGAGCTGCAGAAATTATAGGAAAAATGGGAAACGGTCACCAACGTCCACCTGTCTGGAACAGGTAAAGGGATTCCAGCAGGAAAACCAGATGAGGGAAACAACCAGCAGAGAAAACCTGCAGCGGCGCCGGAGCTTTACGACGATCGACATTCAGAAAGTCACAAAATCAGCAGATCTGAGTCGCAGAAACCAGAAACCAGCGTTGAGTCAGAGGGAGGAGGAGCCAGAAAACATTCATTTATACTCAGGTTAGAGGAGAAATAACTCAACATGGTTTTACTCAAGTAAAACAAAAACAAAGGCGTTTATATTTATATTTATTGATGCTCTCATGGAACCAAAAGCAGAAAAAAAGTTATGAAATTTTAATTTATTCAGTCTCAATTTACCCAGTGATGATAAATGATCCAATAAATAATTGATCTGTGAATGTTTTTATATATAAAAATAAATGTTTAAAGGTAAATATCCATCCATTTTCAAACACCTTGTCCCTCAGTGGGGTCAGGAGGAGCTGCTGCCTCTCCAGCTGACGTTCCGGGCGAGAGGCGGGGTCACCTGGACAGGTCACCTGCACAGGTCACCTGGACGGGTCACCTGGACAGGTCGCCTGCACCTGTCACCTGCACAGGTCACCTGGACGGGTCACCTGGACAGGTCGCCTGCACCTGTCACCTGCACAGGTCACCTGGACGGGTCACCCGTCTGTCACAGGGCAACATGGAGAGGTAAATAAATAAACCTATTTATCCACCAGCAGCAACACTGAAAAGGCAAAAAACGAATTATATTATCAATAAATGATGTTGATCAATAACGAAATCAATTACTTTAACAGTTAAATAGTCTGAACTTGGATCCTTTAACAGTTTGTCTTTGTCACAAATTTATAAGATCTAATTTGTGTAATTGAGTCATAAATAAGACTATATATATATTGATTTAGTTTTACTTGATTGATAAAGTGAAGCTGGTAAATCAGGTCTATTCTTTAGAAAGGAAACATTTCCGATCATCTGAGGAGCAGCAAACATTTTTAAAAAGATTTAAAAGAACATTATTTCATGTTTAGTCATCATTGATCCAGTAAAACGGAAACAAGCAAACGGCCGAACAGAGAAACGAAATGGACCACAGAAGGTCTGATGACGCAGAACATTAACAAACGCCAAGTTTTTATCAGACCCACGTTAACCTTCAGTCATAATTACACTGTAAAAACACAAAGTCTTAATGCAACGATCTTACTACACTTACAAGAAGAAATTAACACACAAGTAACTTTTGAGCAAGACTCAATTATTCCTTGGTATTCAGATGAAAAAGTTATTTAACTTGTTATGAGTTAAATAATCTGCCAATGGAATAAATACTTTTAAAAAAGAATTTTAAGTTAAACCAAACTCATCTATCTTGCTAAAAAGTTTCTCCGTTTTGTCTCATCTTAAGTGTATTAAAATATTTTCACTAGAAACTAAACAAGGTGTGCTGTGGTGGTGGTGCAGGGGTTCAGCACAGCCCACATGTGGAGGCCTTGGTCCTCGACGCGGCTGTCGCAGGTTCGATTCCCGGCCCGGTGACCTTTGCCGCATGTCTCTCATTACCAACTTTCCTGTCAATTAACTATCAAATAAAGGCCACTAGAGCCGTGGTTCTCAACTTGGGTTCGATCGAACCCCAGGGGTTCGGCGGAGCCTCTGCCGCGGAGGTAAAGACACACTTGTGTAAAGTCACAGTCCACATATGCTGCAGTGGATCACGTTACATTGCTGAGCCAATCAGAGGATCACATTACATTGCTGAGCCAATCAGAGGATCACGTTACATTGCTTAGCCAATCAGAGGATCACGTTATATTGCTTAACCAATCAGTGGATCACGTTACATTGCTGAGCCAATCAGAGGATTACGTTACATTGCTTAGCCAATCAGAGGATCACGTTACATTGCTGAGCCAATCAGAGGATCACGTTGCATTGCTTAGCCAATCAGAGCTGCGGAGGAGCACTGATTGAAGGAGCTCCACTCTCAGCAGGGATTTGAACTTTTGTCTTTAATTACTTCAGCAAAGCTCACCGTTTTTTACCAAATTCTATAGTCTAAATCTGCTCCTTAGTCGCATCTTTTCAGGGTTGCTACTGCCTCTAGTGGTGTGGAGGAGGTTACACAGCTAATATAATTACATTACTAAATCAGAATACCGCAAAGTATTTTGTGTGTCGGCGGGGTGGGGGTTCGGTGAATGCGCATATGCAACTGGGGGGTTCGGTACCTCAAAAAAGGTTAAGAACCACTGCACTAGAGCCAATAAAACCTAAAAAAGAAACGAAACAGAAATGCCTGGTAAATTGCGTTTTTGCAGTGTAAAACATTGGGTTGCTAAATCTGACAGCCGGATTTCAAAACCTTCCCAGAAGTTTAATTTCTTCTGACTGTGATGCTCTGCAGACACAGAATAATTCAGCACTTTTCCTCCCTGTAGCAGGTAACGCAAACATCATTAGCAACACGCTCGACTTGTGTCATTTATTTGTGAAGCATTAAAACCTTCGCTGGAAGGCGACTGATGCAGAGCTGCTTTCATGCGTCCGCGAGGCTTCCTGCTAACGCGTCGCCTCATTTCTGACAACCACAGACTCACTTTTCAAGCTGCTTTATGTTTCCAGACTTTTACATCTTCAAACTTTTACACTCAGGCTCAGCAACAAGTGGGAAATACATTTACCTCCTGCAGTAGAAAGATGTTCATCTGCAGTATTGGGTCTGTGTCAAAGGTTACGTCTCAATTAGTCTCTACGGTATTTCTTTGGAGTTTCAGACAGGACAGCACTCCAAAATACTATCTGGATAAAAACAGACGTTTCCATAAATTCTTATTATAACAACTAGATAAAAAGGTCAGGAAAAAGTTTTGAGTAAAAAAATGGTGAGGGAGAGAGAAGTAGCTAAGTTATGCTAGCTTGACCATGAAAACCGCAGCATGAGGATGTGCTGCAGAACTCTGTGCGTTTCGGTTCCGTTAAGAAACGGGTCGACCTAAAACGCCAACTCTGGCAGGTCATCAGCAGAGCAGGTGTTAGCTAATCGACCACCGCAGTGTTAGCTCAGCTAGTAGCAGCTAATCTATCACAGCGATCAATTATTAATAATCGCAAAATAATAATCAAACCTGAAAACACAAAACTGCAACAGACCGAATGTTCTGTTCTTTCTGAGGGAAATGTTTGAGTGTTTTCTGGTGTTGAATCCTTATAAAATGACGACAGTTGCTATGGCAACAAGTTCAGTTGTTTCTCTAGTTTTTAGTGGAAAAATCTCAGTGCACTTGAAATAAGATAAATTAACTTAAAATTAAGTCTTAAGAAATACAGTATATATAGGCTTGTTTTAAATTATTCCTTAATATTAGTGAATAAGTTGATTTGTTCCATAGATAGCAAGACATTTTTCCCATGTTACAAGTTAAATTATCTGCCAAAGGAAGAAGTACTTACTAAGAAATAAACCTGGTGAGATTTTGAGTTTTTGCAGTGTAAACTTATAGCCAGAGCTACAATTTTAGATCAAACTACATCATGTTTTGATTTATCTGGAGCAAAACTCAAAAATATTTTTTTGTCTGACCTTGACCTCATCATGTAAGGAAAAAGAGCCGCATGTTCAGACTAATAAAACATGCATTCCTCACCTTTAGCAGATTCCATCTTTTATTTCACTCGCTGCTCTGAGTTGGTCCATGACATGAAATCTTAATAAAACCTATTGAAGTGGTTTTTTTATAGAATTTCATAAAATGTGAAAAAAAACATTAATTGTTTATTAACAGTGGTGTAGTTGGTAGAGCTGTTGCCTTGCAGCAAGAAGGTTCTGGGTTCGATTCCCGGTCTTTCTGCATAGAGTCTCCATGTTCTCCCTGTGCATGGTGGGTTTTCTCCAGGTACTCCGGTTTCCTCCCACAGTCCAGAAACCTGACTGTCAGGTTAATTGGTCTCTCCAAATTGTCCCTAGGTGAGTGTGTGTGTGCATGGTTGTGTGTCCTGTGTGTCTCTGTGTTGCCCTGCGACAGACTGGAGACCTGTCCAGGTGACCTGTCCAGGTGACCCCGCCTCTCGCCCAGAATGTTAGCTGGAGATCGGCACCAGCACCTCCTGACCCACTGAGGAACAAGGGTGTCAAGAAGATGGATGGATGGATGGATGGATGGATGGATGGATGGATGGATGGATGGATGGATGGATGGATGGATGGATGGTTGGATGGATGGATGGATGGATGGATGGATGGATGGATGGATGGTTGGATGGATGGATGGATGGATGGATGGATGGATGGATGGATGGATGGATGGATGGATGGATGGATGGATGGATGGATGGATGGATGGGTGAAAAAAACAAAATCCAAGGTGTGAGAATGATTTCTGCAAAGCACTTTGATGTTTTTGCGCAGGCCAACACTTGATGTGGTATTTCAACAGTTCCATTACTGAGGAGAATCCACAGAACCAGCAGCAATTCTCAGGGAAGAAAAAAGGTAAATGTCCAACCAAATCACCCTGACATTTCACGCTGATCCTCTTCCCCTGATCCATAGAGCTGCCTGCTGTATGACAGCCAATGGAGACGGATGAGTCTGCCAGTCTCTGAACAATATCGGGCGCAGCCAACCATGCAAGTAGCGATAAAAGCCGACGTTATCACCCTGCAGACTTTCTCCCATGGGAGAAGTTTTGCAGCGTTCACTTCTTTTTACTCATCCTGTCCAGAACCAACCCAACATGCCATCATTTCTCATGCATTTACAGAACCAGCAGGTCTTTAATGATGATGTAATTGAGAAAATGTCAATGCTGGGAGGCACTTTGTCAATTTCTAAATGTCACACAAAGACTCACTTCAGATTCCCAACATGAAGGATCCTTTAAGTCGACGTCTTTTTGTAATATTATTATCAAAACTGCCTATTTTTAATCATAGGTCCTGCAGCACCAGGTTGTTCCGACCTGAAACACAGTGAATCCTCTATGGAGAAACAAAAGTGTCACAAATAAACCTGGCACTTGATTTCACGGCTCAACAAAAAAGTGGCAACCAGCAGCAACCAGCAGCGACTGCAGCAACCAGCAGCGACTGCAGCAACCAGCAGCAATTTGCAGCAATAAGCAGCGACTTCAGCAACCAGCAGCGACTGCAGCAACCAGCAGCGGCTGCAGCAATCAGCAGCAACTGCAGCAGCGGCTGCAGCAAGCAGCAGCGACTGCAGCAAGCAGCAGCGACTGCAGCAAACCAGCAGCAACTGCAGCAACCAGCAGCGGCAGGAAGGAGCAGAGTTTGGTCTGAAGAGCCACTTTGGGCCAAAACTTGGAGGAAATATGAAATAAAACATTTAGTTTAAATAATGTGAAGGAGTGAGAGGCAGAATTTGAAGAGGGTAAAAACATGAGATGATCTGCAGAGGTCTGTTCAACAAAACGCTCAGAAACATCAGAGACACTATTTTCATTTTAAACGATAAATAGTTAAATCGTAATAAATTGTTACCAACTGAACTGCAAAAAGTAAAAAATAAAATTAAATGCCTCCTTTTTGATTTTTTTAGTTCATATTATAGAGTGTGAAATGATTTCATTCGTTTGTACAACAGGTTCGTTAAAAGTAGTCGGAAACGGTTTTGGAACGTAAGCGAGATATTTGATCTTCGTTTCTACAGGTTTGGTTTTATTCTGATAATTACCTGAAAGGAGTGAACTTCACATCACTGATCCATTTTCTTCACTTCCGATACGATATTCTGATGTTTAGCATCGGCCGATTCGATACAGATAAACTCTTAGAACGTTCCTTTTTTAAAATAGCACACAGATGTACTAAACTGTGACTTTATTTAACGACTTAAATACATCAACAGCTTCACAAACCTGGAAAAACTTTAATCTGTTCAGTCGGTGCAATTAGTACAACAAACTGATGAAAACAACAAACTAAACATGGAAAAACAATTCAGAAATGCAATTAGGAATCTAATTATAATGTAAAATAAATAACAGAGCACGAGGCATAGAATTAGACTGACTAGATCTGCTTCTGTAGATCGGATATCATCACCAATATCTCATCTGGATTTCTAGTCAATATTGGGACCGATACAGATATTGATATCGGATCACAACAGCTGAGGATCTTTAGATCTTTGGTGTTTGACTGAATCTGTGTAAATATCAGAAAAAAGGGATTTAATTTATTTATAAATCACAAATTATGGCATAAATCTGAATTCAGTTCAGATATTTCCTTCCAAACCTTCAGGATTTGGTTTCTGTTCCTCACCGTTCAGCTTCGACTGGAGCGGTAAGTAGCTTTATATGTCCATGAAAACAACTTTTCAACCAAAAAACTGAAACTATATTCATTATTTCACATTAACTTAATAAAAAAAGCACTTTGGTTTCATTTTAGAATGAAATAAATAAATTTCCAGATAAGAATAATTATTGTGTAATAAACATATTTACCGCCATTTTCCACCTTTTAATCTTAAAGGTTAATTTCCTGAAGTTTCAGAGATGCCAGCTCATCATCTGACATCCTGTTGGCTGGAAGCCGGTCCTTCAAACCAATCAACGCTCCTGACTGCTGCTGATTAGAGGTGAACCAGCCAATCAAACGCTCTGGAAAAAAAAATCAAGGCGGCCTTCCTGACAAAATAAAAATAAATCCTCCTCGTTTCAGTGTAAATGCTTTCCATCTGCTGCGCTCAAGACGATTCCTCGGCTTGTGAGACGTGAAAACGGCTGAATGTTTGTCCTTCGAGCTAAAAGCGAGGAGAGGAGACGGAGCAATTAATGAAAACAAAGCCGCGATTCCTCTCTTCGGGTTTGTCCCCGTTTCCCCCCCAACTGCCATCGAGGCCATAAATATCACTTATCACGACCAAGCGACTTCTCCCTGGAGAGCGAGACTAAAGAGGAGCAGAGAAACGTCCACAGGTTGGAGAAACGCATCCATCAACGTTAGCGGAGCTGCAGATTCAGTTAACGACTGAATCCAGTCATGCAGATACAGCAACAGGGGTGGGAGGGGGCAAGCGAGGGATTCAAGAGACCATCATTGTCCAGCTCCAATTGTTCTGCAACGACAGAGGAGGCAGAGCTTCCAAAGCCTGCAGGAGCAGAGATGCTTCAACGCAGTTTCACTCATCAGAGGGATCAAAATGAAAAGTTGTGAATTGTGTGTGTGTGTGTGTGTGTGTGTGTGTGTGTGTGTGTGTGTGTGTGTGTGTGTGTGTGTGTGTGTGTGTGTGTGTGTGTGTGTGTGTGTGTGTGTGATTTTTTTGTTTTTGTTAAAACATGTTTCTTCATTCAGTGGGAAGAAAATCCAGGAATTATATTCAGGAATAGAAATACTTCATAATAAAGTTACTCACGTAAATGTAACTGAGTAAATGTAACTAGTTACTACCAACTCTGATGGTAACCAACCTCCAGCCACTGAAGCTTCGGCCATTTTCTCGTCGTTTACCCAGCATGCAAAGCGTTTGCGTCACTAAACGGGTCTCTGATATTAAATTAGCAGCGTAGTTTTTTTTTTTTTTTTGTGTGTGTGATGCTAACAACATGCTAGCTGAAACAGAAAGACAAACGCAGGTAACCATGGCAACCAGTTTAAAGGTGGAGCGGCTCTTTCTTGCGGCGAGCGTCCGCTGTCCTTACAACCAAACAATCCCCCTCTACTACGGCGTTTTGCTCAACACTTTCAGGTTAAATCTGATATCAGAGCAGCTGTGTAATAAAACTTCCTTCTCCTCCAGACGAAGCTCCGGCTTGCAGGCGGCGAGCTTTTCCTCTTTGAGCGGCGGTAAATTAGCCGGAGTTGGTGGGCTGCGCCGGGGCTCCTGGCTCGGCTCCCGGAGCGAGCAGAGGCCGCCTCGCCGTGCCGACTCATCGCCGCCCAGCGGTACCTGGCAGCACCGACGGGGCCTGAAGGCAGGCGTGCTTCTGCACGGCTTCTCTGATCGACCCAGCCGTAAATCTCGCCTCTGGATCCCATGTGTGGGTTCCTGCCATGCTTCCTGCTCCACATCTGCTAGTTTTGTTCCAACTTTCCTCCTGCAGACGGATTAATCTCTTGTGAGATTAGTGGGTTTTTCTGTCGTTTGTCATTAGCACAAACAGCAGGAGCTATAATTATAAATAAATAGCAGTGTGCAGGGTGGACATTTTTACAGATCGATGTAAAAAATAAATAAATAACATGGTATAGAAATATTTCATAATAAAATTACTTAAGTAAAAGTGTAGAAAAATACTGCTAAAAGTAATTTTTCTCAAAAAAGTCACTAAGTAAATGTCAGTGCTGCTCTTACTTGGGTAGCTTTTGGGTGATCTACTGATTCTGCTTATTACAATAATTCAATAATTCTTTAATGATGAAAAATTACTTGGCTGATTATTTCATTTCCAAATGGGAACAAGAATCTTTATCAGTATTAAGGAATTGCTGAACAAGCTCCTATATCGTCCTGAAAAGTTACTTGTAATTTAGTTTTTCTTATTTTAAATGTGCTAAGATATTTGAAACTCGACCAAAAATACTTGGTAAGATTCTGCATTTCAAAATCAAAATACTTTCAGTAGTTTGTTGCTCCTGTATGGTTAAAATTAACACTGATATGTTGTTAGCTAATTACAAATGATGCTTATGATACACATATGATTAATGAAGCATCTGGTGTATCTGGTGTCCAAGCCTTTTTGGGGCCCCAGAAAGTCTTGGACCGGCCCTGCCGCCCACTGTGTGGGAAACAAACTGCTAAAATGGCGATTCCTGCAGGGAAAAGAAGGAGAAACAGTAACTGTGGACCATGTGAACATCCATCCATCCATTTTCTAACACCTTGTCCCCCAGTTGGGTCGGGAGGTGCTGCTGCCTCTCCAGCTAACGTTCCGGGCGAGAGGCAGGGTCAACTGGACAGGTCACCCTGGACAGGTCGCCAGTCTGTCGCAGGGAAACACAGAGACACAGAGGCACACACACACTCACACCTAGGGGCAATTTGGAGAGACCAATTAACCTGACAGTCATGTTTTTGGACTGTGGGAGGAAACCGGAGTACCCGGAGAAAACCCACCATGCACAGGGAGAACATGGAGACGGGGCCGGGAATCGAACCCAGAACCTTCTTGCTGCAAGGCAACAGCTCTACCCACTGCGCCACTGTGCAACCCGACCATGTGAACAACGTTTGTTTAATGTTATCAATATTACATCAAGGACAAAGCAACGTTAGTGCTGCTGTGCTCTCACTGTTTCAAGTCTCTTGGAAGGAGAGGAGTGCTATGTAGCTGGGCTAGCGTTAGCTTTGGGCACCGAGCGAACCAAACCTCGTTCAGTCGCCTCATAGACTCACATTAAAGCTGAGAGTCTTTCAGAAGCTGGTGGGTTCACTTCTGACTGAGGTGGACGGGGATCAATACTGCTTAGTGATAAAGCTGCAGCAAGGAGGCATCCTTTCTATTTTTATCTCTACCTCAGCAATTACACAAAGAAAACATGGAGGTGTTTTCTCAAAGCACAGGTCAGATTTTATGGGCTGAATTTCTTGATTTGCTTCACCACCGTTGCAGAGCAGAGGGGCCAAACTTTTTCTGTTGCATCAACATTTTTAGTATTTTCAATTTTAATTACACAAATCATTGTAAATAAACATAACATTTTAATGAAATAAGCAAAGCAGTGCGATTTCTGAAGCTTTTTGTATATTTAAAGGGTTTAGTCAGCGCCTAGTATAGGCATCATGATTGCTTTTGAGAACAAACAAACTGGAGAAAAAGTAAATTTTATAGAATAAACTGGTGAAAGAGACACTGCTTTCATGTTATGCTAAGTTGAAGGTCCAGTCCGACATGAAACTACTGATATGGAAACTACATATCAAAGTTTTTTCTGTGGACGCCTGCTGCAGGAAAAAGACGATTCTTTTCCGTCGCTGCACCAGAAATCACTCAAACAGCAGAACACTCAGTCTGTTAGTTTTATCTGTTCAGGCTCGAGGTTTATTTTGCAATTATTAATAAGTGATCGCTGTGGTAGATTAGCCACTGCTGCTATCAACTATGCTAGCACAGCGGTGGTAGATTAGCCACTGCTGCTATCAGCTATGCTAGCACAGCGGTGGTAGATTAGCCACTGTTGCTATCAGTTATGCTAGCACAGCTGTGGTAGATTAGCCACTGCTGCTATCAGCTATGCTAGCACAGCTGTGGTAGATTAGCCACTGCTGCTATCAGCTATGCTAGCAGAGAGGTGGTAGATTAGCCACTGCTGCTATCAGCTATGCTAGCACAGCGGTGGTAATTAGCCACTGCTGCTATCAGCTATGCTAGCACAGCGGTGGTAGATTAGCCACTGCTGCTATCAGCTATGCTAGCACAGCGGTGGTAGATTAGCCACTGCTGCTATCAGCTATGCTAGCACAGCGGTGGTAATTAGCCACTGCTGCTATCAGCTATGCTAGCACAGCGGTGGTAGATTAGCTACTGCTGCTATCAGCTATGCTAGCACAGCGGTGGTAGATTAGCTACTGCTGCTATTAGCTATGCTAGCACAGCGGTGGTAGATTAGCTACTGCTGCTATCAGCTAAGCTAGCACAGCCGTGGTAGATTAGCTACTGATGCTATCAGCTATGCTAGCACAGCGGTGGTAGATTAGCTACTGGTGCTATCAGCTATGCTAGCACAGTGGTGGTAGATTTGCTAATTTAAACTCCTGCTCCATTGACAATCTGTCAGAGTTAGTATTTAGGTTGTAGTTTTTTATATTTAACTGAACAGAAACAACAAATTCTGCAGCACATCTACATGTTAAGATTGTCACAGTCAAGTTAGCATAACTGAGCTACCTCCCTCGCAATTTTTTTTCTTAAAACCTTTTCCTGACCTTATCTAGTTTTTGTAGTGTTGACAATTAGTCAAAGCTCCGTGTCCCTTTTTCTTTTATACATCAGGAGTACATTTAAGATTTAGCGCGTTAAGCTGATAACAGCTAAAACGATGCTAGTTTTCGCTGCTTTTTGCCCTCCAGCAGGAAGCTGGGGGCGGGATCTTGGGCGTGTGACGTCTCACTGCAGGGGATGCATAGCAGAGATTTATTAGTGGAATTAATTTGCTGAACAAACAGAAAAATGAGTGTACATGCGCCAACCGGAGGAGTAACGGACGCTACAGAGGCATTTAAACCCCACAGCTGAAAGCAGGAGTCCAGGGCTGCAGATACTGAACCAACAGTCTTCCACTGAATAACTACGATTAAATTTTAACGGTTTTAGTTTTCTTCTCTGTAGCCGTTTGTGATCCATGTCTTGCATCGAAACATTTTTTTCCTTGAATCCTTCGATTGTAGGAAGGCTGTGTTTGTTCTCATGAGGTAGAAAAAGTTTCGTGTTGCATCTGAATATGAATTTATGATTGAATTGCTCTGTGCCAAAGGCATGTCGAGATGACATCTGTAGTGATTGGCTGCTTTAGAAAGAAACTGAATTCAAACTGAACTGAACTCGCATCTGAACTTCTGTTCAAGTGTAAACAGTTTGAATATCATTGGTCTGATAATAAATACCGATGTCTACTGGCAACACCGTTTCAACCACCAGGAATGCATCTAGAGCTGCAGCGATTCGAGCTCCTCGATTATTAAAATTCCTTCGAAGCTTTGTTAAATTATGTTTTACGGTTTAGTGCACCGTGTTCTTACAACATTCCTCAAGTGCGCTGATAAAGCTGGAGTAGCAACTATAAATACCTGGTCAGAACAGACTTTGTGTTTTTGCAGTGTGTGAACTCATCTGCATTCACTGACCAAACAGGTGAATTCCTGGCCCAACGCTCAGCTTTCCACTCTTTGGTATTCAGCAACTGATTACCAGCCAGCAGTCTTTCATGCAATAAGTTTCAATGATAGCTTATTTGTTATTTTATCTTGATCCCCAACAGAAGCCCTTTTCGTAACCTTTTTTTTTAAATTATTGATAAAATAAAACAAACTAGTTTCCCCCAGAAAAAGGTGTTGGACTATGCAGCATTGTTTTCCAATTACTGCTCAGTATTAGATATGCTTTTCAGCCTGAAACCATTTAAATTTGAGGCATTCAATGTTATTTACTCTCAAGATTGTACTAAAATCCATTTGAAGAATGTGTGACAGTCCACAGAGGAGAGGATATAATTCATAAGGTTCCACGTTATTATTCCTGGGGAAAATAATGAGAAGCCACAACAGAGGAAGCATAATGTTTTATAGCAGCTCCATCCCATACTAATGCTCGCAGGTTACTGCTTGCATGAATACCAACGAAGAAGAAGCATAGATCTGAATAAAGACACAGCCTCTAATCCTTGATAAGAATGGCTTCTTGTTTTTTTATTTTCCAGAACGAAGCATCCGTCTCTTAAATGCAAATAATGGAAAACACTCCATTACCTGGGACAGCTCAGCTCCACTGCAGATTTCCTACAGATAAACATTTCAAATGTACAGAAATAAAGCAGCAATGTGTAAGATTCAGCATAATCTAATTGCATTTGTTAAAGTGTTAAAGGGTAATGCAGATTAACGTTTTGTAAAGTCTGTTATTTCTTTAGATCAATCACTTCTGAAGGTAGAAAATTAATTACCACAAACATCAAAAGGTTACATCTATCCATCCATCCATCCATTTTCTTGCACCCTTTTTCCCTCAGTGGGGTCGGGAGGGGTGCTGGTGCCCATCTCCAGCCAACGTTTCGGGCGAGAGGCGGGGTCACCCTGGACAGGTCGCCAGTCTGTCGCAGGGCAACACAGAGACACACAGGACACACAACCATGCACACACACACTCACACCTAGGGGCAATTTAGACAGACCAATTAACCTGACAGTCATGTTTCTGGACTGTGGGAGGAAACCGGAGTACCAGGAGAAAACCCACCATGCACAGGGAGAACATGGAGACTCCATGCAGAAAGACCCAAGGCCGGGAATGGAACCCAGAACCTTCTTGCTGCAAGGCAACAGCTCTACCAACTGCGCCACTGTGCAGCCCTCAAAAGGTTACAACTATGAGAAAATAAATAAAGTACCAGAGGTCGCGTACTTACAAACTACAGCGCCACTTCAACATATTTTTACTCGAGTAAAAGTAAAAAGTGTCCAAGAAATGACTCGGGAGTAAAAATGTGTTTGGTAAAAAGTCTCCTCGAGTTCTGAGTAGCTGATCAAATCATCAATATAAATATAAAGTTAAGTGGAAATGTTGGCGTTTCAAAAAACAAAATGACAATAATTCATATAAGCAACAAAAAATAGCAAAATAAAGCAAAATAATTATTTTCTTTCAATCAAAAACTTCACCAGACAGGTGTGTGTCTGTCTGGTGACTTTTTATTTAAAACATGTTTGTTTTTCATTCAGAATCCAGAAATTTTACTCAAGAGTTTAGATGCTTTGTAATAAAATTACTCAAGGAAAAGAAAAAAGAATAGTCCAGTAAAAATACTTGTAAAAGTACATTTAAAAAAAAAAAAGTTACTCCAGTAAATGTAATTGGTTGCTACTGTTACGACTGGCATCATAAATTTGATCATGCAAACGTAAATGTGCAGGAGCCCGTCCCTGATTGGCTCCCAGAAAACAACGGAGACGTCCGATTGGTGGCCTGCCGGAGGGGACGGATATAAACCTGCCGACGTCCTGCCATCCATCCTGAGCTGCTCTCAACCGGCCACGCCGCTCGTTAAAAACGCCGTTCGTTAAAAACGGTTAGTTAAAAACGCCGTTCATTAAAAACGCCATTCCTTAAAAACGCAGTTTGTTAAAAACGAAGTTCGTTAAAAACAGTTCATTAAAAACGCAGTTTGTTAAAAACAGTTTGTTAAAAACGCAGTTTATTAAAAACTGTTCGTTAAAAACGCTGTTCCTTAAAAACAGTTCATTAAAAACGCAGTTCGTTAAAAACGCCGTTCGTTAAAAACAGTTCGTTAAAAACGCCGTTCGTTAAAAACAGTTCGTTAAAAACGCCGTTCGTTAAAAACAGTTCGTTAAAAACAGTTAATTAAAAACGCTGTTTGTTAAAAACGCCGTTCGTTAAAAACAGTTAGTTAAAAACGCCGTTCCTTAAAAACGCAGTTTGTTAAAATCGCAGTTTGTTAAAAACAGTTAATTAAAAACGCTGTTTGTTAAAAACAGTTAGTTAAAAACGCTGTTTGTTAAAAACAGTTAGTTAAAAACGCTGTTTGTTAAAAACGCAGTTCGCTAAAAACGCAGTTCGCTAAAAACGCCGTTCGTTAAAAACAGTTCGTTAAAAACAGTTCGTTAAAAACAGTTCGTTAAAAACGCCGTTCGTTAAAAACAGTTCGTTAAAAACAGTTCGTTAAAAACGCCGTTCGTTAAAAACAGTTAATTAAAAACGCCGTTTGTTAAAAACGCCGTTCGTTAAAAACAGTTAGTTAAAAACAGTTAGTTAAAAACGCAGTTCGTTAAAAACAGTTAGTTAAAAACAGTTTGTTAAAAACGCCGTTCGTTAAAAACAGTTAGTTAAAAACAGTTAGTTAAAAACGCAGTTCCTTAAAAACGCCCTTCGTTAAAAACAGTTAGTTAAAAACGCAGTTCCTTAAAAACGCAGTTTGTTAAAATCGCAGTTTGTTAAAAACAGTTAATTAAAAACGCCGTTCCTTAAAAACGCAGTTTGTTAAAATCGCTGTTTGTTAAAAACAGTTAGTTAAAAACGCTGTTTGTTAAAAACGCAGTTCGCTAAAAACGCAGTTCGCTAAAAACGCCGTTCGTTAAAAACAGTTCGTTAAAAACAGTTCGTTAAAAACAGTTCGTTAAAAACGCCGTTCGTTAAAAACAGTTCGTTAAAAACAGTTCGTTAAAAACGCCGTTCGTTAAAAACGCCGTTCGTTAAAAACAGTTAATTAAAAACGCCGTTTGTTAAAAACGCCGTTCGTTAAAAACAGTTAGTTAAAAACAGTTAGTTAAAAACGCAGTTCGTTAAAAACAGTTAGTTAAAAACAGTTAGTTAAAAACGCAGTTCCTTAAAAACGCAGTTTGTTAAAATCGCAGTTTGTTAAAATCGCAGTTTGTTAAAAACGCCGTTTGTTAAAAACGCCGTTCGTTAAAAACAGTTAGTTAAAAACGCCGTTCGTTAAAAACAGTTTGTTAAAAACAGTTTGTTAAAAACAGTTTGTTAAAAACAGTTTGTTAAAAACGCCGTTCGTTAAAAACAGTTTGTAAAAGTTCTTGGAGTTTGCAGGCGTGAGCTGCCGTTTATGTTTTCTCATGTTTTTCTTAATTATTGTAAGTTTTTTCATTTGGTTTATTTACCAAGTCCTGGTTAATATTCTTTGTTTGCCGTCTCGGCACCATAGCTCACTCTGAACCCAAATACTCCACTGGTTGCAACAAATAATAATATTGTAATAGATAAAACGTCCATCTTTGTGTGTCCGAGGAGGAGGACGGATCCTCCATGTCACGATCCGACGGGTCACAACAGAACCTGACTCTGAAAAGACGCTATGACTCGTCGAGTTGGAGAATCGCTACGGCGGCTTGTAAGGAAATCTAATGGCGGCTGCTTTTTCTAGCATTGCTGTTTAAATTTCATGTGTGCTGCTCTGTGCAAGTGCAAACATCAGATTTAACAATCCCTGTGGCCTCTGCCGACCTCCAGGAAAGGAATCGTTGCATTATTCAGTTGACTTTGTTAAATCGAACTGCGACTCCGACGGAGAAACAGATGTTGCCTGGCGCTCTGACCTCTCATCATTAACAGCTGGTACAGAGCTATGCTGGTTAGGGGGGCGACCTTTACCCCCCGGGCCTCCGGGACAAACCACTTAGTCGTTTCCTCAAACCAAAAAAAAATCACATCAATTTGTCAGGTTGGTGAATAATACACTGCAAAAACACGAAATCTAACCAAGAATCTAGACCGAATTTACTTGGTAAGATTCCGTGTTTTTGCAGTGTAAATAGCATCCAGTGAAAGTAGAGATTTCATTTTACCGTGAAAAATCATAAAAAATAAATGAGTGTAAGGAAAAGTCAGAGCAGTCTGAATAATGTCTTGTTTTCCCGAACAGAGAAGTTTGTTGTGATCTGGTCCCACGCAGGATGACAGCTGAGTTATCGCCTCGCTCTCCGAGACACGGCTCATTCCAACACTTCAAAATAACCACGCTATCTGATTTCACACCATTCCTGCTGCTCCTGCTCACCACGCCGAGTAGCAATTTCACCAAAAAGCTCCTCTTTCTGTTTTTCCTTTAACCAATGACACCCTAATTCATTCGCTGCCCTATTTCACGGACCCGGAGCGCCGGCGCTGATGCACTCAGGGTGAAGAGCCTCTCCTCCGGGCCCAGCTGTCGTCAACACACCTGGAAGTCGGCTCCGCTATAACACTTTCCATTTGCACAAATTGCTCCAGTTGTGTTTAAACATGACAGGCAATTCCCAAAAATGACTGGGGGCCGTGTCTCGTCTCCAGGGGAGCAGAGACGTGAGGGACAAATGAGATCGTCTCTTCGTTGCTTTCCGTTAAGAGAAATTTTAATTTTGCACTCTAAAAACTGCATGGAAAACACCTGAAACCACTGCTTTGGTTTAAATGTTTTTCAACTGGGAGCATCGAACTATGAGCACAGTTTCATTAATAGCATGTGCTGGACCACAATCAGAGTTAACCAATTACATTTACCGGAGTAGACTTTTTAACACACACTTTTTTACTCTTGAGTAACTTCTTGGGCAGCTACTTTTTACTTTTACTTGAGTAAAAATACGTTAAAGTATTGCTACTCTCTGCCCTCCTCCGGCTAGATGAGCTTGTTTTAAATCATTAATTGTTTAAAGTTGAGGAAAATGTATTTGTTCCATTGGCAGATTATTCATAGAATCTGAACAATGTCATGTTAAAAGTGAATTTATGGAACTAGGACTGGGTTGCTAGGCAACGGGCTGGGCTTGGCTGAGGTTGCTAGGTAACGGGCTGGGCTTGGCTGAGATTGCTAGGCAACGGGCTGGGCTTGGCTGAGGTTGCTAGGCAATGGGCTGGGCTTGGCTGAGGTTGCTAGGCAACGGGCTGGGCTTGGCTGAGGTTGCTAGGCAACGGACTGGGCTTGGCTGAGGTTGCTAGGCAACGGACTGGGCTTGGCTGAGGTTGCTAGGCAACCGGCTGGGCTTGGCTGAGGTTGCTAGGCAACCGGCTGGGCTTGGCTGAGGTTGCTAGGCAACCGGCTGGGCTTGGCTGAGGTTGCTAGGCAACCGGCTGGGCTTGGCTGAGGTTGCTAGGCAACGGCGCAATTCTTTGGTTGTGAAACAATCTGCCAGTGCAACAAGACGTTTTTCATCAATATTAAGGGATTATTTACTTTTAAAAAAGTTCTCGTATGTTGCTGAAAACTCACTTGTCAGTTTGTTTTTCGTGTTTCGGTGAACTCAGATATTTGCACTAGGAACCAGACAAAAAAAACGCTTTGCAAGATTTTGTGTTTTTGCAGGGCATTAAGCCGAGAACCTACTCCATGTAACTGGTACCAACGGAGTTCAGAAACAACAACGAAGCAACTTGTGGGCATCGTTGTTTCATAACTGAGCAGCAGAACCAAACTGGAGGATTAAATCATTCAACTGTGAGCGGAAGAAAAACAGGTGAGAATCGGATGAACGAATCGCTTCAGAGATGTTCGATGCAAACCATTTCACAAAGCAATTCAGGTCCAACGGAGGGAGAGAGTTAGAGGGACGCGTGAGGCAGCTGTGATTAAATTTGCAACAGAACATGAGCAAGAAGATGGCAGCCTGTGGTGTTTAAATCCAGCCTACATGCCTCTGTTAGCACAGTTTGGGGCGACGGGGGGACGGATTCAATCAAAACCGGAATTTTACCACCCAAAAAAAAAAAGTTAAAGTTAGATTTACTTTTCAGGAGAGCGCTTAAACTTTTAAAATGAGAGAGAAGAAAACATGATTCAAGACGATCAACCGCTTGAGGTGGCGATGTGTTGAAACCACCGGCAGGAGAGCAAAACCGCCTCGTCTCCAACCGAGCCCGAGGCGAAAGGCTAACAATGTGAACAACTGGGCCCTGCAGGCAGACAGGAGTTCACTGAGCAGAGGAACGTTTCAGCACATCATGCAATCAAAAGCCAGTTAAACCTATCTGGTCAGTTGTACTTATGCAATCAAATTTATACGTTTTATGACATAAAATGCACAGTTCTCACTCAAATTGGTCTAAACTTTCATCGTCAGGGAGCCAAAAAGCAATGAGGGAAATATAGTCAGTTTCAATAAATTAGAATGTGTTACATTGAGGCTCATGTGGCAGATTCAAGTGGTTTGGAAAAAACAACTCATGTAGAAATGGATAACAGTTTGCAAAATAATCAAGTCTTTCTCCCAGATCATTGCAGGAATACTTAGAATAACTTCAAACCACGTTCATTAGCAATAAATACCTGGATTACAAACAAACTGTAGAAAGTTATTGTTACTAAAGTTACTAAGATTTAATCAGCTTCCTAAACTCTCAAAATCATCATCATCCAGCTACTTCCTGTCGTCTTCTTCAGAGTCTCCGCCAGTAGTAACATCCGGCTGTTGATCATGTGACTCACGTGATGTGAAAAAAATAAATAAAAATGTTTCAGTAGCAGTTTTGCAAAATAAATCAAAAGAGAAAAATAATAAAGAAAATGGAAATTATTTAGGCTTTTTATTTATGAGATTAATTGATTTATTGTTAATTTCAAAACTGCCAAGTTTAATAAATTAAATAAAAGCTGGTTTGTGTGCAGCAGAGTCGGCTGTCCAGTAAAAATACGTGGATAGACGAGGTTCTAATTATCATTTACTTAACATTTTTTCCATTGAAACAAACTGGTGCCGCTCCTGAACTGCAGAAAAACAGCCCAAGGGAAACCACCGTTTTAAACCGTGGTGATGCAATATGACAAATATGTGACATTTCCTACACTTACGTCGATAAATTTGTGCGACTGCACCTAAATCACCTTGATGCTCCTCATAGATGGTAACGTTTGGAGGATCTGCAGGTTATTCTCAAACTGCATATTTAATTTTCCAACACACCCTGAAAGGCAGAATCCTGGCGAGCGCACACACGTCGCTGCCAAACCTGGACAAAGGTAATTGCTCGTCATATTTAGGGAAATTACGTGGGAAACACGAGCGGCTCATTAAAACGCTCTTTGGATTCCATGCCAGTCGGTTTGATTCATGTTGTTCTCGCTCCGTCCTGACAGCCGCTGCCGCTGCGATCGCCATGTTGATTTCTCACACTCACCACTTTATTGTTGCATCATTCATTTCATCCCGGATCCTACAGTCACTTCAGGGCGCTGCGTTTTAAGAACGTCTTCATTTAAATACAGAAAACAATCAATCTGCCACCAATAGGACGTCGACAACTGTTCGAGAGAATCAAAACAAAATACTGAATAACTACAAAAGCTAACATCCTGTGGTAAACTTTTGTGCCGTACTGCTTTTTATTCTTTTTAAATTTGTACCTAGATATGTTCATTTTAGATTAAAAAAAACTATATTTTATCATTATTATTCTCTTTTTTTGTTAATTTGTCTGTATTGAATAGAAATATATCATATTTATGTTGATTGTATATTGATAACTAGCCTTTATCGCTAATTTTTAGATATCGTGATGTGAATCGTCTCTTTTCAGATAATAAATAAACAAACATTTGCCATAAATCATGTGAAGGAGCCACTTTAGGCCAAAATAACGCAGCTGAATGCCACATTTTTCAGATTTGCACTTGCAAGAAAACACATTTATTTTTGTCTCTTTACAATAAAAAAACAACCAAATCTATTTGATAGAAAACATGTTCACCTTGGCACTGTTTCTTTAGTATCTTCAAACTGAAAATGGCTGCGAATCGTTTCACTAATGTGAAAAATAAAGTCGATTTTAAATCACAGCCTAGTTGCACACCTATTGGACGTGTTAGTATTTTCTACAAGACACCAAACAAGTCAATATTTCTTGAAGAGCAGCATTAAATCCTCCATCAGAGCTCCAGAAAGTGGAAGAATCGATTGAAAAGCCGCTCGATATGAAAGGATTTCATTCGGCGCGTCGCCTTTCTGTATGCAGATATAAATTCAGGCTATAGATGCAGATGTTTGGACGTACAGACACACAGACAGAGGGAGCCGAGCGTGCAGGCATATAATCTGAACTGAAAAGCAATCATTTTTGTTCTCAGCCCATAAAGCCGTCTGTGGTTGATGTGTAAAGCAGGAAAAATTGAAGGTAAGGAGAAAAGCTTCGCAGCGACGCCAAAGACCACAGCGGCTGCTGCATCACTGAGGATTTGACCTCTGGATGAAAAGGTGACGAATAAAGGAGAGTGGAAGATAATTGGAATAATTAGAGGTAATTAAAATAATTCAAAACAATTCTAAGCAGCACATCTGCTTAAGAACAGATTTTATAACAGAGAATAAAAGTTACTTTGTGCTTCACATGAAAACATATAAAACATTTAACTCAACTGGAGCATAACTATTCCCTAATTGCAGAAAACTGTCAGTATGTGGGAAATAACAGAACATTTCTGTGGAAATTGTCCTTTTTTTATTGGTCTTGCATTATATTCTCACTTTATGAGAAAGAGAGTTGGGAATTTTCATCATCTGTCAGACATCAAAAGACAACAGGAAAAAAATCTTAAAACATCACAGCGTTCGTTGAATGAAAAAGTCAACTGGACAATAAATCAACATTTTTCCTGATAGACACCTGATGAATACCAATAAATATAACATCAGAATATTCACCGAACTCTGACCCAGAGCCGCAGAGCATTCTGGGAGATGTAGGCAGAAGAAAGGCTTTAGCTAGCTAAGCTTTGTAATCAAACTCACTCACTCTCTGGTTGCCTAGCAACAACCTGCTGAGTTGTAAGATTTGACCATCGCGCCTCACAACTGATTTAAAAAAAAAAAAAACAGAGTGAAAACTTTGAAGAATTTGAATGAATGTGTTCCAACAACATTTCATTTCCCTTTGGGATCAATAAGGCGTTTCTGAAATTAAAAACAGGAAAGGTCACGCCACGTTTGGCAGCTTTAATTCAATTCAAAGTTCATATTTCAGACATTTTAGACATGCTAAATGAAGTGCGTTAGTCAACAGGCTGGGGATAACCACGTCCTGCTGGTGTCAACGTGCTAATCGCTCTATAAGCTAGTGATAGCCCTCATGCTAACATTAGCCTTACAGCTAAAACAAGAACTTTAGCTAATTTTTGATTTATTAGGAATATTTATCATACTGAATGACTAAGTCAGTGTAAGTCAACATGCAACCAATAGCATTTAAGCTAGCCTTAGCATTTCTGGATAATTTTAACATATTGAATGTAATAAGTGTGTCAGTCAACATAATTAGGAATCTCTGAGTGCATGTTAGCTAAGCTTACCTTAGCATAGGTGCTAATTTTCAGCATCAGAATGCTATGTTCAGACAGGACCTGTTGAACATTCTTCAGAAATGTGAAAATTTAATCTATACGATATGAAACGCTTTCTTGACAAGAAAATGAGTTAAAAATTAAACTTTTTGTGACTAAACTGACCCTTGTTCTCGTTTTTCTATCAATCATTTCCTGGTCGTTGTACGAATGTGTCCATCTTTCCAGAGGTGGTGAATCTTTGTGAGCGTCCAGATTTGGCTGCTGCTGCTGCTTGTAGCGTCAGATAAAGTGTTACAGAGGGAGCCGCTGTCGGTCCCTCCGACCCCCTGGAGGAGCTGAACGTCCTCCTTTAGCCCGTCATCAGGGTCGGCAGGCAAACTCAGAATGGAGCCTCAACTGTCACTACAGTGAAATCACCTTTTTGTCTCCGACTTTCACACTTTTGCTAATAATTATGATAACATAAAACATGTTCAGCCTGTGAACTGAATCAAATCTCAAGCCTGACCAGATTTATGCTCTCAGCTTCACCTGCAGGTAGTTTTGTTTTATCAAAGTGGATTTTATTCCAGTAATTTGATCATGTCCTCCATGAATCAATGAACCTTTTGCCTGATCATTTTTATTGCTTCACAGTTAAATCCTATTTCAAACACTCCTGACATGAGCGAGGTAGTGACGTACGATTTATGGGAGTGAAAAGTTCTGCTTGTGCGATCTAATCATTTAGTGCTCACACAAGACGCAGCAGCAGAAAATGTCATCATTTTTACATTTTCTGAATCATTTTTACATTTTCTGAATCAAATATCGATTCTTCCAAAAAGAAAAGCTTAATTTTAATTCCATTTAATTCCTTACAGTAAATTAAAAACTACACACAGCTGATAACCTTTTACGACAATATAAACAGATTTTAAACTACAAACGTTGAAATCAGAATCGCCTCCACCTGCAGAAGGCGCCATTTTGATTCTTTCTCGGAGGCGTTGAAAATTAAAATTACTGAGAACCGTGAACAACTTAGACTTTTGTCAAACAATAAAAAGGAATAACCGTCATTTACTCAATAATTAATAACTTTATTTCTGTTACTTGTTTACTTTTGCTTCCAATAGTAAAATAAAACTAAAACATTTTTCTAAAATTTGCTGCTGATGGTTTGTTTGAAGACTTCCGTCCATGTTTTTTATTTTGGTTGTTTGTTGAAACTTTTCTATTTTTAATAAAGTTTAAGAAGTGAAATGATTCTTTTTATTATTCCAGACATCTTTACGTCACTCATGACAAACCATGTAGTGAGGGACAGTTCATGGAAGTGGCAACAAACATTCAGCAACATGCTTCAGTCAGAAGCCTCTTCTGTTGTGTTGCAGCACTGACTGCTACGCAAGATCTTCTCATCATCAACAATGACTCTCTGAGCCGAAATATTATTTATCCCAGAGGGAAATTGAAAGTATTTTTAGCTGAATTGACTTTGCTTCATTCACTGAGTCATGTCTGTTTAAACATAAATAAACTGAAGACGAGTGAATAAATCTGAATTGGTCTCCATAAGAACAGCCACCTGTTGGCGTCTGGCCACCACTCATCCATCAACACCAGCAGCTGATTTTATTGCACCACTAAAAACTTCCCCCACTTTGTGACAGGCCATTAATAATAGCTCACACTAAATATTAACGCTTTTTGTTCTACATGCCCTAGATTTACTCAAACATTTGTGTAAGTGTTCGCTGCAGCTCAGCAGGGGACTAAAAAAAAAAGAAACACAATGTCAGGATCTCCTGACACCTGATGAATAACGTGCACTGAAATACTTTCTATAAGGGTTTAATCATTTGAATTTTCCTGTCACTGGTCTCTTCGTGTTTTAGAAGCCGTTTTACTGCAGAGGTGGGAAAAACGTCAACAGCAGATCATGATTTATAAATCAAAACACTGATTATTAATCTTCCCTAATTGGACCAACATCCAGCTCACTTTCCTCGTTTCTTTGTCACAATCTGGTCCAGTTTTTATTTGCTCTTAGATTCTCCACAGAGAAGCTGACAATGACTGAATAATTAAGGAGATCCGTCTCATCCCTCCTCTCCGTCTCCTCTCAGCTTCCTGCTTTATTACAGAGTCTCTCTGTCAACCTTGTCCCATCTAATTCTCACCCAATTACAATCTAAATGAACCACAGGCCTGCTTAACTTGCTCTGCCTCTTGCCATTGTTTAATTTGTGACGGTAACAAAACTCCGATTAGGCGTCTGCAAAGGTTCATAAATTAAGCACCCAAGACCAAATTAATCTCCATTCCCTGGGAAGATAAATGAGGAATATTCCATTTTTCCACATGGATCCCAGTGACAAGAATAACACGAGGAGTAAATAATGTAAAAATGACAAGAAGTGACCTTTAAACCGCGAGCTAACCTTTATGCACAGAACGTTTCCACTAGAAATGGGTCGAGTTGATTAATGTCACCGTCTGAGTTTGAGCCAGACGCCGCTAAAAACTCAAAGCATGGACAGAAAATTTAAAAACACGGAAAGTCATTTCTGCGTTATGATAACTGGAACTTTTTCATTTCTGTGATTCTGTTGTCTGTCCAGTTTCTGCATCAATTTGTACCTATAAGTGTAAAGAAATGTGGTTTTATTTACAACTACTTTGCTTGATAAGTGCTAATTATGGGTCATATTTAAAATGAAAACAGTTGAGAATTTTATGAGTATTTCAATAAAACATGTGGGAAAGGGAATCATGCTTATTCATATTTTTACAAATATAAATCTAGAGATAATTTTATTTAAAGGACTGGCTCAGTAAATGTTTTCAGACTTTGGGGAACAAGTTGAATTCCTGCTTTTAGTTTTTCACACCAAGTTTCAGCTCCCAGAGTTTATTTTCATTTATTTTAATTTCTCAAAGTGTTTCGTCCACATTAATATTCAAGGCTCTTACAATGAATTTAAGTTAGTTCGTAAAGCCACTGATGTCGGTTGACAAACTGTAATTTGTTTCCCCATTATCAGATTGAGTAGCGTACATTAGGATGATTGACAGCGCTAAGCCCCGCCTCCCGGCTCCGACTGCTTGTTTCTGGCCAATCAGAGCCAGTCATACATTTTTTGCAATAACAGAACTGCGAGGAAGAGGAAGAGGAAGAGTGCAACTTGTTTCTGACTCCTATTAAACTGACAGTTTTAACAAATATGGAAAAATATATACAGCTCTATAAAAAATAAGAGACCACTTAAAATGATCAGTTCCTCTGATTTTACTTATTATCGGTATGTTTAAGTAAAATGTTCTTTTATTCCATGATCTACTGACAACCTGTCTCTGAAATTCCAAACTAAATTTAGTATTTATCTGCAGAAAATGAGAAAAAATCTCAAATAATAAAACAAGTTCATATTAATTTAGAAACAACAACACTGATGTTTTACCTCAGGAAGAGTTCAGAATCCAATATTTGCTGGAGCAACCAGGAGGTTTCACACAGGGTCCATTATATGTTCCTCTGCAGTCACTTCACAAGGTTTCCATACATAAATATATTCAAAATAATGAAAATTTCATATCAAAGGGAACTTAAAACTGAAAATGCGTCAAATTGAGTGGGAGGATGAACCAGAGTGTGATCAAAACAGCACAGAAACGATTAAAATGTAAAAATAAATGGACAAAATCCTGGCGATAACTGTTGTGTTGCAGTGCAGAGACGTCTCCGTCTGTCCTGAACGATCCAACCTTGTGAAAATGTTTTAAGATTAAGTGCCGTCCTCTTGGCAAACGGAGGTCGTTCAATACTTCAGGGACACCAGTCACTGTGCAGCAACGATCCTGTTAAAAGCCGTTTCAATGTTGGGATTTTTTTTTTTTTTTCCCCATCAACAGAATAGAAATTGTAGGAGCTATTTTCCCATTTTTTGGTTAAATCTTAGAATTTAAATTGTTTAGTTTATTCTTATTGTTTATTTCTTAGTTGATTTATCATTAGAATTTTTGTTTAATTTGCCGTTTAGAATAAGTTCTTTGATTAGGAATTCACTTAATTAGTTAATTAATTTCAGGTTGGGATGTGGGTATTTCACGGTATAAATAGGTGGGTCTTAGGTAGCATATTATGCACGTGGGTGGTCATAAGGTTTTTTACCAGACTACAGAATCAGCCAAAGAATAAAACCAAAGAACTATATTTTGACTTTTGATCTTTTTTTTTGCTGCGTAAACCAGAATCCACGGTGCATCAGGTGACTATTTGAGTTTGATTCACCTTTTCTTTAGATCACCTTTGAGTTTTGAGTTTTTTGATTTTGAATTTAAGTTTAGAGACAAATGGTCACTACAGAAATGAAAGCTTAAGATTTTCTGGTCATTTCTCAGAATGAGATTAGAAATCTGCTGGAAACTGGACCGGCACCAATAAATGCGGCTGACGTCGAGCTGACTGGCTACTCAGAGTAACGACTGAGATCATGACGGGCAGGAATCTCTGAAGCCGACGGCAGGAAAAAACTCAGAAACATCGTTTTCCACGTCTGACAGGGACGAACAAACATCTGGCAGCAAAATAACGAGTTACATGTCAGAGACGGAGTCACTGAAAATGAGATTAAGATGCAGAGACACAAAACATCTGGTCTCCAGTGGAAATATATTACTACACTTCAAATAAGACAAAAATAATTCACAAGATATCGAAGTAAATTATTCCTTAATATTAATGATAAAGTTATTTCACTACAACAAAAGGAAAACTTGTAATAAGTTAAATAATCCACCAATAGAACAGGAACTTTTCCATCAATATAGAGGAATAATTTACTTAAAATAAACTCCTACATCTGCTGAAAAGTTACTTGTGAGTTAGTTTTTTTGAATTAAGACAAAACTAAGACGGGGTGTCCAAACTTTTTATCACATGGATTAAAATCATCCCATCAAACGTTCACAGACCAAGAAACTAAAAAACCAAGATCAAGCAAATACTCCTCCAAGCTTATTTAGTTTTTTGTTATTTTTATTATAGATCCAAAATGTAAAATGGATTTTGTTGCATCAAAACAGCTTCCATAACAGTTTCCACGTTATTTTGGACTCGACTGAACATTTCCAGTTAGCAGAATTTGGGTCACTTTCTCCCAAAGGTTTAGTAGAAGAAATAAAAGCTGGTTTTTGTGCAGCAGAGTCGGCATTTCGGTAAAGATATGTGGACAGACGAGGTTCTAATCATTATGAAAGCTGGGTTATAACCTGTGAATGTGAAACACATCAGTATCATTCTTGAACTGCAGCTGCAGGCCACAAAAACACAGTCCAAGTGCAACAAATGGCCCGCGGGCCACACTTTGGACACCACTGCAGTAGAAACTAGACCAAATGTACTTGAGTTTTTGCAGAGGGTTTGAGTTAAGATCTCAGAAGACTTCACATGTCGGGCTTTGGAGCAAAGTTACGTCAGAAACCATTTCCAATAAATAAATCTCAGGGCGGCGGAGCAGCAAGCAGGATTTCTCATGTTTTTCAGAGATATTTCATTATCAAAAGCCCATTTTATCAGAGCTACTTAGAGCAGAATTACTTTCTCGCTGCGTTTCCCAGTAATCAGAGGACAGAAGCACAGCAGAAGAAAAACCACATTGTGACGGCGTATTCTGAAAAATGCTGTTTTGGTTTGAACACTGTAAGCGTACTCACATTGATCGATGCTCCCGTCTGCTTTCTCCTTCTCCTGCAAACAGAGAACACACACAGGATTGGTTATTACACGAGCTCAGAGGAGCGAGGGCAACACAGCAGCACTTTCCACGCGCTGCTCTGCCTTTTCCTCTCCTCTGAAACAAGCAAGGGCAAACCGAGGAGGAGTAAAACAAAACGCTGGTGGTGGGTGACAGCAGCAGCGGCAACAACTCAATCACTAATTGGAAATACAAGGTGTCAGCATATTGTTCAGGAATCTTTATTGAGACGTCAAACCGGATGAGCGGCGGGTTGAAGCAGACATCGTGTTTCCATGTCTGTCATTCATGAACGTTTACAGATTTAAACCATGGACGTTTTTTCTGCGCTGGCGTTTCAGTTTATCTGAGACCAGAGAGCAGAGAGGCGCACGCAGGTGCTGGGTCAGCAGAAATACTTCATAATAAAATTACACTGTAAAAATACTCCTGAACGTAAATGTAACTAGTTACTGCACAACTCTGCATGTAGAATATGTCTAACATTTTAGCATATGAGAGAAGCTTTGATGCCTATTAGTGACCAATCAGTGGAGCTTTTCTTAGGATCTGAACAAACGTGTCATCTGGAGAGGCGCCTCATTAGCATACGCAGGGAAAACAAGCCATCGACGTGATATCTGAAAACAGAGCGGCGCGCTCTGTCAGAGCATCGCCATCCAGAACAATCCGATACCCGGCAGCATTTGAAGAGCAGTGACATTTTGCGTTCTTGTCCCTCAGCATGGATGCCAGCGGTAATGAGCCTCACTGATAAAAGCAGCGTGTGTGTGTGTGTGTGTGTGTGTGTGTGTGTGTCTGTGTGTGTGTGTGTGTGTGTCTGTGTCTGACGTCCAACCCCAGGAGACCCGGACTCCCACGGGGAACGCAGCGGTTGTCAAACCTTCTGCATCTCCATTCCTCTCCCCTCGCCGCCGATGCCATCTGTCTATCTTAATTGCAGACATTCTTCCTCATGATGCCCAGATAAAACTGAGCGGTTTGATCAATTGATTAAAGATTTAAATCAAGCACAGGGGTGACGGCACGGCTCTGAGCTCCTTTCTAAAAATACAGTTTGCTCTGACAAACAAAAGCTGTTTTTGTCACTTTATTTTACACATTTAGACTTTAGCTGTTCACGTGTAATTAGCAGTAACCTGATTTTCTGCTTTCTGTGCTGGGATGAGTTTATGGCTCCCACCTGATTTAATCTGAGCAAATAGGACAAATCAGCTGGGTTTAAGGGAAAAAGGAGCCAGTTCTTTCTCCTGGAAATGGAGGTTGGCAGGTGTATTTTTAAATACAACTTCTGCTTTTCCATCAAGTAAAGAAATGTTGCAGTCCTGACAGATGCAGAGTGAATAATTGGGAGTAGAGAGGATTCGGATCTTTTAACCTTTGTTGCCTCAGGCTGGCATCTTGACTTCAGGCGATGTCGCAGACAGGAATACGTTAAATGAGGGCAACGTGTTTACCAAAACGTAGGCCAGGGGTGTCCAAAGTGGGGCGCAGGGGCCATTTGCGGGCCTTGGACTGATTTTGTGTGGCCCCCAAACTGCAATTCAAAAATGATACGAATTTTGCCCGTATGCAGAGGGAGACTGTTAATTTGTAATCAGGGTTAAAAAAAAATTACCAACATACTTTTCTTACAGAGGAAAATGCAAAGTATTCATCTCTTTTAGGGTTGTTGTAAACGATTATTTTAGTAATCGAGTAATCTATAGATTTTTCTTACGATTAATCGAGTAATCGGATAAAAACAATTATGAAATAAAATATTGGTAAATCTTCCATAACACCAGTGTTACTATCGGATATCGACATCAGTCTATTTTTTCCACCTTTGAGCTTCCCTACCAGTTACTGTTTTGTAGACTGGGGCAGCAACACGGGATATTTACGGCTCCTCCGTTCAGAAACTCATCTACCAGCCATGTTCCGCCTCCCGTTTGTTCAGACCGGGATGATATAAGTTTATTGTGCGGTTCGTCCGTAAAGCTGCTCTGACCCTGTAAGCATCAACCCTCAGCCGCCCGCCGTGTTCAGTCTCTCCGCTCACCTGTAGAAATCCTCCTCAGCTTCTTCCCGCCGTTCAACCAGCAGCTCCGGAGCAGAAAGGCTGCCGGACTCCCGGCATCGCGCCGGTCATTTTAAGGATGTTTATTGGTCCCACAAAAACGATGAAAACCCGGAATTATCACCAATCAGTAAAATCCCCGCGAGCCGAACTTGAAGATTGGACGTTATGCCGCTAACACGTAGCTTCCGTCAACAACTCGGAGGCGGAAGTCAGAGCTCCGCGCAACGCAGATAATGTTCCGGCTGAAACACGGTGCGCTAAATGATGAAACATAAATTAACGAAGCTTCGAGGCAGGAACATTTTCCTCGAGGGATTTTAATAATCGAGGTACTCGAATCACTCGAGGAATCGTTTCAGCCCTAATCTCTTTACAAGCAAGTTTTACGAAAAGGTAAAAATGTTCATCCAGAGACACTGCTGCACCCAAACCAGGTTTTATTCTTTATTAAATTTGCCTAAATATAGCAGGCGTTTCCTGTTATTACAGAAAATAAATGTATTCAATGGAGCCCAAAAGAAGCTGAAGGCCAGAATATTTTCTGCAGCGTTTCAGGGCCACAGCAGAAAAAAACACCAGAACATTTCAAACAAAAGGGAAATCTGAAATGTTGATGAGTTCTCAATTCTTTCTAGAGAAAAACATAAAAAAATGTTCTAGAAAAAAAATTATATATAGATAGAAATTTTACACAAAAAAAACTTGGAAGTTTCTGAATTTTAAATGTGGGGGCGGGGGGGAATATTTCTAGAGAATTTCTGAGTTTTTGGTTGAAATTTTCTCCTGTTCTGGCCAAAACAGACCGCCGTGAAAAATCCTCTCAGGTTTTGTATCTACTATAAATATCAGGCCACTTTGTGGGATCGATTTTAGGTTTTGTGCAGAAACTAATCACTAAAACTGGCATTTGAAAGGTCAAACTGCGTCTATGAAAATCCGCTGTGGATGGATGATACATGTGGTGACGACTGGAATTCAAAATGACGTTCATAAAAATACTGAACTGCACTTTTATCAATATGGTGATCAATATGGTGATCTATAAATGACCAGGAATGGACACACATCCCATCACATCCAGGTTTGTGCAGATTTTTAAAACCAGGCACCAAAGTGATGAAGTCAGATTTACTGTAACTTAATTTACAACATTTGGCGGTTTTAATAAAAAGTGTTGTGTTGATTCGACTCGTATTCGGCTTCACACTGAGGAGAGTCTGCAAACACAAACCCAGTAAGATAAAAAAATACCAGAAGCTAATCTCTGAGCATGCAGCAATAATCTGGCGTCGCCACGGAGACTGACATTTTGTGCAAAAGCAATTCAGACTGTAAAGTAAATATTGTTCTGGCTGGTAAATCCACGGCGACACATGCAGGTTTCATTAAAGATTCACGTTTCAGCGTGTAGAAATATATTCCTCTCATGTTTTATGTTTATCGGTTATGGAGGAGTTTCAATGCACTTTATAATCTGAGACCAAGACGCAACAATAACCCCAGAAAAACAGTAAGAACAAAAGGGGAGTCATTGTTTTCACAGCATTAATGTGTCTAATCTTCCTCCACTTTTATGAAAACTTGGAAATATCCAGCAGCTTTTCCTGTTTTTTCTGTGACCTTAAAAAAACCAGCAAAGGAGCATTTCATACTGTTCGTTTATCTAAATCCTGAATTAAGTGGATTTTATTTATGAACACACAAATAGCAGCAAATAAAATAGGACAAAATATCAAATCTATGATCAATATATCTATAAGAGAGCCTTCAGTCTCATGTGAGAACAAGAAAACAAACAAATAGGCGTAAAATGACAATAATTTAAACTGCGGCGTCATGGTGACTGACTGTAGAGTTACATCCAATAAAAAACGAGAGAAATGTAATCATCAGCTCACGGAGGAAGTTTGATTATTTTATTTTAATACCAGTAGATCCAAATACCCGATGAGAGTCTGAGAAAAAGAAAACAATCACATCTGCGTGGATGAGGCTGCAGAGACTAAAACACCAAACCAGGTTTTACCCGTTTCTTTCCTCTAAATGACTCATTTCCACACAGATCTTTACTTTGCTAACCAACATTTCAGCTGCACAAAGTGCCGTCGTTATTTTTTGTCTCTTGTTGTCAAATCAGCTTCATAAACTTTAATTTCTGAGTTAAAACCAAAACAATTTTCCTATCGACTTAAATTGCATTTTCAAGTCATCAGGTGGAATTAAATCATATTCAAATGTTTTACAGTCAATAATGCAGCTTTAATAAAATCTCCTTTACATACACAGGAGGAAGAAACTCTCATAACTTGCAAACAAAAAGAATCACTGTGATCTGCGGATAGTTTGTGCAAAATCTTTACCATTTTACACAAATCCCTTGATGCAAAAAAACAACTCCCCATTTGCTACAAGCAGGAATCAAATGTGGGCAGATTCTCATGAATGCATTCAGGTTTGAGTAAGCCGTGACGTTTTGTCCTGAATCTGTGAAAAGTGGAGTCGGTTAGGGCTGCAGACGACCAAATGAGTAAAACTGAAGGCTTTCTCATGCAGACAGCTCTGCCCCAATTAACTGGCAACACTTTAGCTTTCCTCTGCACTTAATGCATTTTCATAACACTTTGAAGAAGCGGAGGATTTCAACGTGGCGTATATTTGACTGAAAGATTATAATATTTTTGTGGAGTGTATTTAAGAGCAGAGTGGTTATGAGATTTGCAGAAACCATAAAGAAGCACTAAATGTGCTCATTGGATTAAAGGCTTATGAGTAAGAGGGTTATGTGTAAAACAAACGGGGACAAACTGCATAAACAGAAATGAAAAGAATGGAAATTGGCCCCTGCCTGTGATGGCAGATCCTCGTGTTTTCGGTTTTTAAATGTTTTCATATTTTCTCCTCTGCATAAACATTTTGATTACAGAAACTGTAAAGGTCTGGTTTTATTCTGTAGTCCTTCTGATCCAACGTTCACTCAACCTGAAGAAAAACTTTAACATTAGTTGCCTTGCACATTCTTAGGCTTTGTGTGTTTTGACACGTGTTGTTCTTAAGAATATTATCATTTTATCAGCTTTTCATAAAGCATAGGGGCCATGGTTTGTTAAACTTTAATTAGTTTTAACAGCAGCAACTATGTAAAGGGAAATTATTGACCAATCAAAGAGATGGAGTGGCCAGTCCAGGAACTTTGCATGTAATGTTCACACCCAATGAAACTTTATGTCTTTTATTTTGAAAGGCGGCGAGGACGCTTACCATGGAGTGCGACTCCTGGTGGGAGGTGTGGGACTTGGCGGCTGCATCCGTGCCGCCTCGTCGGCTGCTCCTGTGACCTTCGGCTGTCCAGCATCCCAACGTTCCCAGCAGAACCACCACAACCCAAACACCCAGGAGGCCCATTTTATCTGGAGAAAAACACGAGAAAAAGCCCAAAACAACAATAAATACATCGACCAACTCTGCTGCACATAAAAAGATCCAACATTTCCATAAACCGACTGCATGTTATTGTTGACATCCGGACATTTTTGCACATGTGCACAACGCTGGAGGGCAAAAAGACGATTCGTTTCTATCCATCGTGGCGCTGCAGCAGTAAAACCGTTAAAACGAAACCTGGAGGTGAAGCTGTTATTAAAGTAGAGCAGCAGCAAAGGGGAAAATAATGCATTACAACATTGCAGAACTCAAAATCACTGACAACAACACTTCATGTACCAGGATTCAGCACCAAGAAACACTTAAACATTCAGTCCGTTACAGTTTCATGTTTTTAGGCTTGATGTTTATTTTGTGGTTATTGATAAGTGATTTATGTGGTAGATTAGCTACTGCTGCTAGTAGCTAAGCTAGCACAGCAGTTAGATTAGCTACCGCTGCTAGTAGCTAAGATAGCACAGCAGTTAGATTAGCTACCGCTGCTAGTAGCTAAACTAGCATAGCAGTTAGATTAGCTAACTGCTATGTTAGCTAATCTAACACAGTAGCTAAGCTAGCACAGCAGTTAGATTAGCTACCGCTACCGCTGTTAGTAGCTAAGATAGCACAGAAGGTAGATTAGCTACCGCTGCTAGTAGCTAAGCTAGCACAGAAGGTAGATTAGCTACCGCTGCAAGTAGCTAAATTAGCACAGAAGGTAGATTAGCTACCGCTGCTAGTAGCTAAGCTAGCACAGAAGGTAGATTAGCTACCACTGCTAGTAGCTAAGCTAGCACAGAAGGTAGATTAGCTACTGCTGCTAGTAGCTAACACAGCAGTTAGATTAGCTACCGCTGCTGGTAGCTAAGCTAGCACAGCGGTGGTCGATTAGCTAATTTAAACACCTGCTCTACTGATCTGTCAGAGTTGGTGTTTAGGTCGCCTTTATTTTTTAACTGAACCAAAACACACTGAATTCTGAAGCACATCTACATGTTATGGTTGTCATAATCAAGCTAGCATAAATGAGCGACTTCCCTCTCCTTCGCCATTGTCTTTCTTAATTAACACTTTTTCCTGACCTTGTTATCTAGTTGTAGTGTTAATAATTAGCAGCAAAGCACTGCGTCTATTTTTATTTTATATATCACGCCTACATTTCAGATTTAGCGCTTTACGTTGAAAACTTGCTGGCAGCGGGATCTTGTGACGTCACGTTGCAACGGATCCATAAGCAGCACCTTGATACTCATCCGTTTTTGACCACAATGTCATCTCTTTAAGTAGATTAAAACATTGTTTTTCCAACATTGTTGGTTTTTATTTGTAACTTTGACAGCGTTTCATCACATTTAAGCTCCGAGTTTAATCCGTTTTGAAGGGAAACGCTTTTTGATGACTTCATTTAGTTGGCAGTGAATTGGTTTGCCTCTCAGAGGAGATTAAAAAAGATCAGAGGAAATTCAGATCCCTGGCTTTGTGATTTTGACAGCAGTCTAATGGACATGAGTATGAGAGCAAAATTAGGCTAGCAGTTGCTACTGCTGGTTGCTTGAACAAATATATTCATACTGCGCCTTATAACTGTTTTACATTCCAACATTTCCTCTTGATTCACAGACTATGCACAAACGTATCCAGGTAAAAATATGAAGGACTTACTGAAACTAGAGAGTACAACCAGAGGCTTGTGTGCAGACAGACTGCATAATGAGGCCATGTAAACATCAAAGGCCAAATTGATGAAGGATAATTATCTGTATTACAAAAGAACATAGAAAATCTTTTGATGTCAACAAAGAAGCAACACTTTGATGAGTCAAAAAATAAAAATAAAATAAAAGAGAAGCGATGGGAGCTTAAAGTATAAACTCAATTCTCACGCCTTCTCGTTGACACACATCCAGCTTTAAAAACGGGATTTCACCTGAAACGGACTCGCTTCCCATAGTTAACGCTGCATTGCACTTATGTTCCATTATTGAGTTTCCCATATCACAGAAAAATCTGAACATTTAATATCAGAGAGAACTCGTCGTCGCAGCAGCTCACTGCAAAACTAAATCTTACCAAGTAATTTTGGCTCAGTTTCTAGTGAAAGTATCTTAGTGCCCTTGAAATAAGACAAAACTAACATAAAAGTAACTTTTCAGGAAGATATACGAGCTTGTTTTAAGTCAATAATTCCTTAATGTTGATTAAAAAGTTCTGGCTCCATTGACAGATTACTTTTTTTAATTCTTTAGAATCTAGACCAAAAATACTGGGTTCATGTTTTGCAGTGTATTCCCACCTATCAGTGATTCACCATTTGCAGATTTAGAGAATCAACGTTGGGATCCAGTGTAACAAAGTGGTTCAGTTTGTGCTGCCACTCCTTATGTCTGATTTATTTCCTCTTTCTATTAGAGGTGTCCCGATCGATCGGTCACCGATCATAATCGGCCGATTTCCATGAAAAAGTGTATGATCGTTGATCGGCGATCATTGGCTCTTGTTGCCGATCACCTGCATCTCATTTCTCAGCCTGCCTGTGCAGCTGGTCTCCTCTTTCCTTCACTCTGCAAACGCGCAGCAACAAATCCTAAGCATGTTGAACTATAACTATGACGCACTGAGTGAATGGGGACGTTTGCGTGTTGCGGCGGAAAATTGAAGCAGGTCAAAATGCATCAACACAACGAAGCTAATATGGCATAAAAACAATGCCATACTTGAGGAGTTTGGCTACATCGAGGCTCACTGCAGTAAAAAAGACATGGAGGATCAGATAGCAGGTAAAGCAGCGCACAGCTACAAACACTCACCAGGATTAGCATGACGGTCAGAAAGCTAAACAAATAACCCGCAAAATGATTTAAGTCTTGAGCTGCGATGTAAGACGCTGGTTCTGCTCTCGCTGTTGAACCGCTGCTACGCTACAGGTAGTAATATTTCAGACGGAGCGCCGTTTCTGCTCCACCTGGTAGTGACTCTCACACCGAACCTCTGCTTAAAGCTGCAGCATCTAACTTAAAAAAATACATTTTACATACGTATTAAAACTTTCGCTGTCCTAACATGAGACAGATAATCTCTGAAAAAATAATCGATCTCCTCCCTGCTCTGCATAATTACTCCGCTCAGTCAGAAACAGCCACTCAGAACTAGCAGTAATCAGCTAGCCGCCATGCTAACAGGAAGTTTTCATTCAGTAACTCTGGATTGTTTATTGTAATGGATCCTGTTTTTGCCTTTGAATGTTAAGTTTTATGCTTGAATCTTTTTGGCAATGTTGAGGTTTTATTTTGGCTCTTTGCATTATTTAGCCTCTTCAGAGCCTCCATATGTTATCAGTCTGTTAAAGATAGTTTTACTGATAGCAGGACAATTTGCACATTGCCTGTTTTGTTTAGTTTTCTTCTTGGAAAAAGTTATTAAAAACAAGTTTTTGTCTAAATTAAGGTGAATTCATGGTTCCTTTTTCCACATAATGTAACCGGTAGTGTTTATGATTAAAAAAAATAAATAATTATGTGATCGGTATCGGTGATCGGCCCTCATGGGTGATCGGTATCGGCAGGAAAAAACTTTCTACAGTTTAATTTAAACATTGCTGTTTAAACTTTGCTTCACTCACTTTCACGGGTTTGTTTATGTTAGCATCATGTTACAGTTTAAATCTACATGTTTTAGTTAAAGCCAACACTTCTAAACCACTGGATGAAGATGAACGTTTCTTATGGTAAATTATTTGTTAATTTTTACTGTTAGGGTTAGGCTCCATTTTAGATGCTCCAGCCTGAGCAGGTGTGTGGGCGGGGCCAGTCCAGCACTTCCTGTATGATGTCACTGATTGCATCACTGGGTTCTACCAAATGGAGGGTTTTCTTTTGTTGTTTAGCTTGTTTTTTTTTCCATTTGGTTTTCCTTTAAAGTAGCTTTTTGAGTTGCTGTGTTACAGGTTTTATTTTGCAGACCATTTAGTTGTAGATGAGTTTGTAAACAAGTGGGAAGCCAAGTATTATTTTCATATTCAAAAAAGTGAGTTATATCTCTATGAAGACTTTCACAGACCAGAATATATCTGCTATACATACTGATATTTGGACTGATATTAAATGTATTTTTCCTTAAACTAATATTTCTGTGTTATAAAAGGTTTTTTGTTTCTTATTGGTCTGGTTTAATAGTCTAATTTTAAACATCATTAATTGCAAGCAAAAAATAATTATAATTGACAAAGATAAAGGCTGTAAAATAAATTGTTACTGTATATTAATGTATATTTGGTGCTTCAACTACTAAAATATGAAGCTAGAAGCTAAAATTATTCAGCTTTTCAGTGGCGGTTGAAAAGAAATCTATAATAACCTTAAAAAAATCTGATATTTTTAGGAAAATGTGTCTAAATTATTACAGAAATAAATCCATCTCTTGGTGACCTTTTTCATTATATTGTCATCTAGACAATAAAGTAACAAAACCCAAAAGTGACATTGCACTAGAAGTGTCTGCTGGTACAGTATTATTAAAACTCATGACTCCAGTTCTGAAAGTTTTTGGATTTTGGAATAAAGTTATGCTTTCTGTGTGCGGGAACACTTGAGGGATAAATAATGAAGACAATGGAGACCGCAGAGTTTGGGGGAAAAAGGCTGGAAGCGACAGAAAAGTTTGGGAAACGGCAGTAAATCGAGCAATTTCAGCCATTTCCTCCTACTTTAAGCTGCCACAACACTGTAAATCAGTGGTCCCCAAGCTACGGCCCGCGGGCCGGATACGGCCCGCCTCCACATTTGGTCCGGCCCCCTGAACAATACCAGAGAGCATTCCGATTTTTTTTCATATATTGTATTTTCCGGTTTATATGTAGATTTTTCTTCATCCACCAGGGGGCTCTTTAGCAGGAAGTGTGTCCTGTAAACTGTAGGTGTTTTGTTTTGCATGGCGCATTGCTGCCATCTGTTGGACTTTTGGGGAACTGCTCGACTTTTATGTTATGTACGGTTGTTTGATAGCGGTAGAGCAGATGAACACACGCGTCTGTTATGAACGCCGCATTCGGGTCGAGTTCTTCGAAGCAACGCCTGTAAGTAGCAGCTTATACTTCAAAATGAGCCTTTATGTTAACATATGATAAAATAAGTAACTTGTTTATTGAATTAGTTTTGGAAATACCTGCGGGCGATTTGATTATGTGCTACGTCAATGCTAACTAGCAGGCTGCTAAGATTTCTCATGTCGTTATGTAGCATTGCCGCTCATAGCATTCTGAGGTAGCTGTTGTATCAGTTGTACTTCTAATGTGTGGTAACTGAATGTAAAACACTTCTGTAAGCTGCTCTGAGCTCATCCTGAGTTGTTTGTGTTTTGACAGTTTCACTCCATTCTACATGGAAATAAAGGAAGAACTAATTAATCCTGACTCGTGTGAAAGGAGTTTGGCTGATTAGTTTTGGTACAAGACGCCATAGCGAGACCATTACAAAGTGAATCATTGGAAGTCAAAATTGGAAATAAAAAAAGAAAGCGCCCATTAAAACGGAATTAGGTTTTAATAGGGAATTGAAATTTGAGAATGATGATCAGTTAAATAGCATTGAGGGGAAATGCTATTTAACAATTTTTTTAATAATACTGGGATCATTATGAGAATTTGAGGTATAGATATATTAGGATCCAGTAGGTGGCAGTAGTGCAACAATAATGGATGCAAGCTGCTGTTGAAATCTAAAGAAGAAGAAGAAGGAGCCCATTTTCTTTTAGCACATTTAGCTAGTAGCAACACGAAGGATCAGCACTTTGTTACCGTTCGGAAACTACCGTAATCAGTTCTGTTAAATCTAAACTTGGCAACTTTTCTTTTTCAACTTAATAAATGTGATATTCAATTGACCTGTTATGACTCAGATGTTGGCTGTCCGCCCTCCTCTGCTGCTGCTGCATCGCTGTGGAAAACCTGGAGCGGCAGAGATATCTGAGGCTTATATGTTTACTGGTTAAAAAAAACTTTGGAGTTGTGGCTTATAGTCCGGTGCGGCTCATAGTTAGGAAAATACGGACTATAATACTTACTAGGATTTTTTCTGTGAAGAACCCAGAGAGGGTTATTTGGTTGTGCTTTCTGGAAAACAATAATTTTTTACATTTAGCCACTTCTGCAATCGTCACACTGTTTCTGTTACAAACTGACTCCGGCCCCCAGCAGAGAAGGGAAACGTTATGTGGCCCTCACAGGAAAAGGTTTGGGGCCCCTGGTGTAAATAAATGTGAATTCCTGCAATATTTACATTTCTACTTTTTAATCTGTGGTCTTTTTCAAGGCCACCATAAGATGAATCTTTTCTTTCTCCTTTGGTTCCGTTTGCTGGTCAGTTTGGGTTTAACTGTACAAACTCAACAGATTGTTGATGACCTTCCAATAAACATGCTTCCATCCAAACATTGTTTTCCATTATTGACCATTTGCAACTGCGTCACTTGATCACAGGCGCCATGATGGACGGGAAATGGGGGACGGGAGTGTTGGACCGAGCGACTGAAAATGTTTCCCTAAGTCGTTTCGTCCAGTTTTTTCGTGGTTTCTTCTTGTTCGAGTCGAGCTAATGTGTCTGTGAACGTAACTCACCTGGTTGGGCTCATAAACGGCGGGATTCCTAAAAGTTTTAAACGGCTAGCTTAGAAACCGACCCGAACCTCCTCCCTCCTGACGTGTTGATCAAATTACCGACTTTACCTGAATTCACAACACGTGATTTATATCACGGTGTCATAAACAGCGTTTCCCCTTAAACCGGAGCACCTTAAAAACGTACAAAAGACGAGAGGCTAATCAGTTTTTTCCATACATGCTAGGCTACACGACGGCGCGGCACCGTCTCCATGGTTACCAATGATGTACCTTTTCCATAACGCGATATTTGGTATATTTCTAATCATATTTACTTACAAACTATATCAACATCTTCTTACCTTGTAAAAAGCGTTCCCTGCTAATCCGTGATTGCACCAAGAGCTTCCAGTCATTAGATTTAGCTGCTATCCATGGCGTCGTAGTTCTTCAGCTGACCGCGCAGCTCCCTGTCGCCATTTTTAAAGTGAAATCAACTGAATAGACGTGATTTGAGGCTCCCGGTGTTCTGATTGGCTGGCTGATTTCAGCGCTTTGGTCCGTGATGGCGGAGTGGGCGGGGTTAGGGGAGCGTGACGTCACGTGCAACGCGTCATCGCAGATCTGGTAGCAGCGTTACTTTGTTGTGTTTTGAATTTATGACGATATAGAAGAGGGATTGACAACAAAAACTCAGCTAAATACTTGCAAACATTTTAGTGTTATTCTTTTTAAATGCCTTTAAAAAAAAGTCAAAGTATTTTGAAGTTGTATTCAAACCAGCTATTTGTTCTTAATGTTGCTGTTTGCTTGATTCTAAAAAAGGTTTAATCAGTGGATAGTTGTAAAATACACGACTGAAAGAGTAATTAAAAGTATATTGACATGTTCTGGGAAGCCGTCAGCCGCTGTAATGTTCGCTCTTGCATAAAAGATGCCTTCACTATATTGCATTTTATAAAGTTATTTACATTTATCTTATCGTGTTCATGAGCATTTTGTTGTTGAGTTGAACTCTAAATCCTTTTTAAAATGGGGATGTTAGTTTTGCACATAATGTTTCAAAAATATGAGGATGAAAATCTTTTCACCAGTTTGTCAATCAGTTTCATTTGTCTAGTTATTTAATTATTCTTTTTTTTTTTCAATTCACACCATTATGTACTATTTGGATTAATATGTTTACAATAGAAACATTTTTAGAAAACTTAAAAACAGAAAACTGGTTTTATAAGGGCCGATGAATGAGAATAAAATGCTTCATATTTTTTTAAATTTTTCTATGCAGCAAGTTAAGAGGTTTCTACTTAATTTAATAAATATGTAAGTTTAATAGTTAGAGAAAACCACACCTCCCTGTTTATTCAGTCAGTATTTAATACAGCTGAAAATAATATGCTTTGCTTTAATTCATCATATTCTGAACATTTTAACCATTAAGTTATGCAAAACTATCAGAACTCTTGACAAGAAAAAACAGGTTTTTAAGAAAATGATTGCCAATATAATTAATTGTTAGTTGATCAATAATATCATCACCTTTAGATTAATCTATAAATCGATAACTTTCATCTCCAACATACCAACGTTTTCCTTCTGCTCAAAGGCCTTTAAACGTGTCTAATTAATAAAACCAACAGGTTTTGGAGGTAAATTTAATTGTTTGTGTAAATTATGTATCTAATATTGATGTTTAACACACAAACATCACGAGTCCTGTGAATGTAAACATCACTTTGAGGAAACACGGACATCTTTCAGCTAGTCTGTTAGCCGGCGGCTAACGGGTCGTCATAGGTGAGGTGAAATTAAACCCCAAATGAGATCTGCCAGTCACTGTCTTAATGTGCTGGCCTCCAGGCACTGACACACACACACACACACACACACACACACACACACACACACACACACACACACACACACACACACACACACACACACACACACACAGATCTGGCTGCATGCACTAAATGATGTTAAATTCATCAGAAGTGAGGAAAAAACATGAGCAGACAGTTATTTGACCAGAATATTAAAATATCAAAGGGTTGTAGAAGAGTCTTTGTAAAGCAGGAACAATCATTGGTAGCTCTTCAGACTTGCTCAGTTTGGTGCTCAGACCTTATAATGCACAAAATTACCCATCAGGGCTTTTTATTTATGAGTCTCTCTTTTAAACTTTCAATTTTCAGGAGATAAAAGTATCCCGCTTGGCCAGAGCGTCCAGGAATGATTCATATTCAGGCTCCTGCTTTTTCCTACAAAGTTTCCTTGCCACTTTTTTGTTGAAGTAACAAGAAGGCAGCAGGCAGATAGTCCCGTAATAATGTGTTTTAAGATAAAAATTTGAAGAAAAGATCATAAAACAGAAGGAGAAATGCCAATCCTCTTTAGTTTCACAGTTTACTCTCAACTTGGACGAGTCAGTGCATTAAATAAATGTAATATCTGGAGTTATCTTTTAACTGCAACTCATTTTTACAAATCAACTCAAGTTTTTAAAGCACCTGTCAAACTCAAGGCCCGGGGGCCAAATCTGGCCCGCCGTAGCTTTTCATGTGGCCCTCTAGACTCTGAATTACTTCAATAAGTCTCTCCAGTTTTTCACAAATCCTCAACAAAATCATCAGATCCCCACATTTTAATGGGTTTTATCAACACATTCTGGCACAACCGGCCCTTTAAGAACACTCAGAGATTTAATAGAGTGAAACTGAGTGTGAATTTCCTCTTTTAAAGTTTTAAATTCAAGTCAGGTCCAAGTAAATGTCTAAGTCTTTATGGGATAAGATTAGGTAAAGTCTCAAGTCAGTAGATTGTCCCAGATGTTAATGCAATAAATGATGAAATTGTTGTTTTGAGATCATTTAAAAACGGTAATGGCAGAAACAAACCAACAAAAACAGCAAACAAAAGGAATTCTGAATTCTCTGTACATAAAACTATCCTTCAAAAAAAGGTTTAGACGAGACCAAAACACCAGACTGAAGACTTTTACCATCCAGTTTCTGATAATACAAACTATGCAATTAATTGATTTATTGCTTATTGTGACAAACCTAATTCTAATTTTTGGAGTCAAATCTCAAATTTGTCCAAGTCGGGTCTTTGAACGATGGGACGTCCAACCCACGTTTGACCAACAAGCTCAATTAATTTATTTTCCTAATGAGAAATAACCGTCACTATTATGTTACACCAAATATGAAAATATTTTAATCACATTTAGTAGTACACAGGTATTTTACACATGATTTACTTTCATGTTACTTTCACCCCTGATTACATGATAAATTAAATTAAGGTCATTAAACAAGAAGCTGCTTTTTCACAAGGTAAAAACATTAAAGCTTAAATTAGCTCCTTAAGAAACGCATGGATGACCAGAAACAAACATACTGAAGACTAATTACTGAAAGGAAGCTGCACAAAGTCTTCATTTAACAAGGACTTATTTTAATTCAAAGTTAAATATAACGAGGAATTTATTGTAAGACTCACACAACAAAAGTCAATATTCCATATTTCATTAACAAAGTCTGCGTGATGAAGACGAATCAGAGACAGAAGATTTATCTGCATGACTTCTCACATCGCGTTGTGTTGGGTTTTTAGTGGGGAAACGTTCAAAGTAGTGGACAAGCTGCAGGATCAGAGTTATAATGCATCACATTCTGTCCAAATCTGTCATTTATTGCAAACGCCCTGCGGCCAAATTCACCTTGAGAGGTTATTATTCCAGAAGCCGCTGCTCAGAGTTCCTGCTATCAAATTGATGCAAAAACTGTCAAAATACAAAACAGAAACCAAGTTTTTAGAATGAATTTTGTTCTTAAGCCAGGAGAAGAAATCGATCTTTTTGCATAATGATGTGATTATGTCTAATTATAAAACACAGAAACGTTTTCGCTCTGCTGAGCTAGGAAGAGTCAGAAACCCATCTGGTCCGGTTCTGGAAGCAGATGCAGGATGTCAGGTTTGACTGGATGTGTCACCAAAACCACATCTGGATCTAAGGAGGGATAATCTGCAGCACAAAATGATGCCGACTCGTTTTCCTCTGGCTGCACAATCTGTCACTAACCGTCTCAGTTCTGCAGAAATTCAGTTATTTATTTCGGTTATCTGGTTTTCCTAGGGAAGCTCTTTATGAACAAAACAATAAATGTTGTTCATAAACTGTTTCTACTCTGTAATGTTTGTGGTTTTAAATGACCGACTGATGTAACAAACTTTATTCATTTGTGTCAAATTGACAGACACAGATAAGGTGTAACGTGTCAAACTAACGGTCCTGGGGCCAAATCTGGCCCGCCGTAGCTTTTCATGTGGCCCTGCAGACTCCAGGTTACATCAGCTGCTGCTCGGGTTCTGACTAAAACCAGGAAGATGGAGACATAACACCAGGTTTAAAGTCCCTCCTCTGGCTCCCTGTAGCTCAGAGAATAGACTTTAAAATACTAAAATACTGATGTTAGTTTATAAATCACTGAATGGTTTAGCACCACAATACATTAAAGATCTGTTATTACTGTACCAACCGTCTGGATCCCTCAGGTTCTGGTTCTGGTTCTGCTCTTCATCCCCAGAACCAAACGAGGAGAAGCAGCATTCAGCTTCTATGCACCACAGATCTGGAACAAACTTCCAGAAAACTGTAAAACAGCTGAAACACTGAGAGCCTTTAAATCTCAATTTAAAACCACCTGGTTAGAGCTGCTGATGGCTAAATTAGGGTTAGAGTGAGTTTTGATGTCTTTGATGTTTTTATGTCTTTAATTTAAATTTCTTTTTATTTCTTTTCTACGTTTTAATGATGTAAAGCCCCCCGGAAAACTCCCAGTTAAACAACGTTTAACTAAAGTTCTACGGGGTTTAGAGTCCCAGTTGACGGAGTTTCAACTAAAAACCTCGAGGTTGGAGTCCTTGTCAAACTGTTTTTGACTAAAGTCCCTGAGGGTTAGAATCCCAGTTAAACGACGTTTAACTAAAGTCCTAAAAGGGTTTTAATGTTGTTGTTTTTATCTCTTTCTCTTTCTCACTGTTTATTTCTGTTTTTATTTTAATTATGTAAAGCCCTTTGAAATGCCTTGCTGCTGAAATGTGCTATACAAATAAAATTTGACTGATTGATTGATCAATAAGTTCCTTCGGTTTTTCAAACAAATTTCACTCAAACTCATCAGATCTCCACAATTCAGATTTTTACTGCTAATTTTTCTCAAAATTGACCAAAAACATTGGGTTTGCTTCACTGCTGCCTCAGTCAAAGTCACATTTAATATCAAACATTGGCACAAATATTCCTAAATTTACACCACAAAATCTGAGGAACCAAATCCTGGAGGAACTGATCAGCGTGAAAAAGTGTTAAAATACTGATGTTTTAACAATTTAATGGGTTTTAACACATTCTGGCACAACCGGCCCTTTAAGAACATTCAGATTTTGATCAAATGAAACTGAGTTTGAATTTTAGAGCATCAAATTCCCTGAAAACACAAAGTAAACTAAGAGATCTGAGTTCTCCTTCAAGCTGCTGTCATCAATATCAGCTTTAAGATTTAAAAGCCTTGTGGCCCCACTAAGCTCACTTTGTTTAAATAAGAAATGGAACATTTTTTTATTAAACGAAAATCTTTCCTCAGGGATAAATTATTCATTGTTTGAGCTTGTAAAGCAGCAAAGTTACAGAAACCAGGAAGAAAAGATTTAATCTCATATTTATTCAGCAATTCCTGAATTAAATATCGTCCCTGAAACACAAATGATTATAATATAGATGATCCATCAACATGCCAACTGTGACCAGAAGATCCAGATCCAGAACCAGAACCAGATCCAGATCCAGATCCAGATCCAGATCCAGATCCAGATCCAGAACCAGAACCAGAACCAGCAGGTTGATGCAACAGCAGCAGATCTTCAGTCATTTATAAACTACCAGCAGTTTAAAGTCTGTTCTCTCAGTGAAGGACTGTAGAACTGGGTGGTGCAGCTGCTAGAAGGCCCACTTTGGAACCGGCTTTATGTGGCTCTGAAGGCTCAGGTCAGAGGTCAGAGGTCAGCCTGATCCCTAGTTTCCAGCTGTAACAACTGAAGCTGTGTGTTGACTCTAGATCTACAACTCTAGATCCTTCCTCTATAGTAACTTCAGTTTCTGTTCAGCTGGAGAACGTTGTGGCACATCCACACATCTGTTCAGTGATTGGGTGGGTTCAAAGGTCACCTGGTGACGTCATGAGCTGTGTATCATCTGTGTAGCTTCGGTAGCTAATCTTACTTCCTGTTAAACCTGAGCCAATGGGAGCGTCCTAGGACTGAGCCTTGGGGTTCCCCACATGTCACAGACCTTCACCTTTTGGCTCAACATCTGGTTGGTCAGCAGGTGGCAGAAATGCATTTCCAGGAGAATGAATGCTAAAGCAGGAAGACGGCGGGACAGAGGCTGAAGTACTTTAGCTTCCCGGTCAGTAGTGATTTAGACCAAAGCCTAAATCACTGGGTCGGTCCCAGCGACTCCGTCCCTTTAAGAAGCTGCAGCTCCAGTAGAAGTGGAGCTGGAGCGTAAAGACGACAAGCAGCCGTCGCTCTCTGTAAGGCCTCTCTCTGCTCCGCAGCTCTCCAGGTAGGATTGCTGTCACAGTTACAAATGACACACGCAGTTCCACTCCGACAGTCGTTTCACGCTCAGCGTGCTTTTTTTCCTCCCTGCAAGTTGCTGAGTATTTAAAAAAACGATACAAAAGAGCGATGGAAGGATGGAGAAAGTTTCATTTGTGAGTGATTTCCCCGGCTAGAGTCGGAGTTTCCGCATTGGAGGCTCTTTTACTGCAATCCTGAGAACAGATGAGATTTTAGATGCACTTTTAAGCTAAACTATTGAGAAGAGTCATGCATTAGACATATCTACTGGTTAACATATTCCCAAATACAGTAAAAGCAGAAGGTAAAAAATAAATGGCCTTTGTCAATCACTCCATGTTCCCCCAAACGGTGCTTTTGGAACAAGCCTCTCTACACTCGGCTGCTCTAAGCGGCGCCTCACACTGACGCCCGACTCCTCAGGAACGTCGCCGCCTGCGCTCAGGTTTCAAACAGACGCTCCTTCACCCTGATCCAACAGAACCGGTGGGAGCGCCGCGTTCTGCCCGATCCTGGTTTCTCTGCATCGCCTGTGTGGTTGCAGAAGATACCAAAGGTATCAGTCTGTCAGACCGTCACACGTTCCCACCGGTTAGACTGAACACGGCCTGCAGCTTTCAGGCTTTTCTCTTTCAGTGTCTACTTTTCATTTCCATTTTTCATGAATTTCAGAATATCTGGATCAGTATATCTGACAGTCTGTCCTACGGAAACAGGCTTATGTTTAAATATGCGATGCAAACAGAAACATTACAAAGAACTAATGAAGGCAATGAAGAAATGCTGGCATGAAAATAGATTTACTTCATGAAAAAACTCCAATTTCATTTTTCAATAAAGTTTTTGCGTAGGTTTTTCAGGCGCATTGAAATTAGTTTATTTCACAAAACTGCAATGAAAACATTTTTTCACATCACATGATGTCATGTGACCAGCAGCCGGATGTTACTACTGGTGGAAACTACGAAGAAAAAACAACAGGAAGTGACGCTGCGGTGTGTTTTCTAATGACTTATCATAGCTTATTCAACTTGTTCACGTGTAACTTCAGTTTAATTTGTTATGTAATGGAAACACCAGTATTTGTTTACATTAATGGAATATCAACACAGTTTTCTGCTCATCTCTAAAGGAAATGCAGCGATGGAGAAAGGGGAGAATCAGCAGACCGGCTTCAAATGACGGAAAGAAAATGGAAGTTCAGACAACCAATCATCTCAGTGATCAGAACAACGTCTCTGCACAACAATGTGAACCGTGAAGCTGATGAGCTACAGCAGCAGAAAACCACAACAGCTGCAACAGGAAACCAAGGCTACAATTCACAAAAGCTAACGACCGCTAGCTTATGTTTGTGTTTAATGATGTAAAGCACTTTGAAATTCCTTGCTACTGAAATGTGCTATACAAATAAAAATGTATTTGATTTAACGAAAAACAAGCTAATGAACAACAAGCTAACAAACAAGCTAACAAACAACAAGCTACTAATGAACAACAAGCTAATGAACAACAAGCTAACAAACAACAAGCTTCTAATGAACAACAAGCTAATGAACAACAAGCTAACAAACAAGCTACTAATGAACAACAAGCTAACAAACAATAAGCTACTAATGAACAACAAGCTAATGAACAACAAGCTAACAAACAACAAGCTACTAATGAACAACAAGCTAATTCTGGGTAAATATGGTTTCCGTTTTGTTTCCTTCAATGCAGCGCCCCCACAGGCCAGGAGGGGAACAGGTTGGTTTGACTCAGAGCAGAGAGGAAGACAACCACAGCAGCTGGAGGTGGAGCAGATGATGGAGTTCTGGTTCCAGTAGAACCGGGTCGACCGGACCATCAGGAGGGGAAAACATTAGTGCTTAAATATTAAGGCACAGATCCTCCTGAAGGTAAAATGATGAGAGGGATCATTTTATTTCGCTTCCTTCGATTAATAACTACAGGAACATCATAAATTATGGTCTATTTTTCCAACTTTTGTCTATTTTGCCACTGCAGCATCATGTTTTATTTAAAAAAACAACATAAAAAATATTTCAAATCAAACTTGCATGTAAAACCTCTTTATGTATTAGAGGTCATATTTTCGGTATTTCCAGTCTCTACATATTTGGTCAAAGCTGCAGTGGATCCTGTACTTCGTTCTCTGAGTGTCACGGATTAAAAATAATCTCTTCTGTTGGAGAGTAATGATGAAACATGGACACGCCAGCAGAGATATTGGATTTGCAGATGGTGCTAGTTAGCAGGAATGACCATTTCATTTTATCGCTGTGGTTTCATTAGCGATGAAAACTAAATAAGATTCATCACCAAGATTTAATAAAGCTGCCAGCAGCTGCTGTTTTACACAGCACTGTAATAAACTAGAAATAATGCAGTTAGTTTTGGCTTTTTTCATTTAAAAATATCAGAAAAATGACCATCAGAGGAAAAAGGTTTAGATGGTGTCAAACTGAGGGCCCGGGGGCCAAATCTGGTCCACAAGAAGTTTTCATGTGGCCCTCTAGACTCCAGAAGGACGAAGAAATAAAACTTTATGTGCTTATCAATCAAATCAAAGTTGTTTTTTTCTGTTTGCCAAATTACAATGAATCCCTCCAATGTTTTGCGAATTCATGCAAAATAAATTTTTATTGGTTATTTTCCACAAGGACTGGTCAAAAACCTTCAGTTAGCAGATGCTAACTATTTCTTCTTTCTGCTCCACTGCTGCCTCAGTCTGATCGATGCAGCAAGAAATAAAAGAAAAATCACATTTACTGTCATACATGAGTGGAAATATTTACGATTTATCTCCATAAAATCTAAAGTAAATCATGAAAACATGTTGAGTATTTAAATCAGTATCATCAAACACACACACAGCTATTTATTAGTACTACTACAGTTTGTTAAAGAGTTTTATACCTTCTGGTTCAACCGGCCCTTTAAGAACATAAGAGGCTTAAACAGAGGAGGAAAAGTCATGACAGCAATTAGAGACCGAAGCATATGGAGGCTGAGATCAGTTCATGTAGGCTGCACAGTGGTGCAGTGGGTAGAGATGTTGCCTTGCAGCAAGAAGGTTCTGGGTTCGATTCCCGGTCTTTCTGCATGGAGTCTCCATGTTCTCCCTGTGCATGGTGGGTTTTCCCCAGGTACTCCGGTTTCCTCCCACAGTCCAAAAACATGACTGTCAGGTTAATTGGCCTCTCCAAATTGCCCCTAGGTGTGAGTGTGTGTGTGCATGGTTGTGTGTCCTGTGTGTCTCTGTGTTGCCCTGCGACAGACTGGTGACCTGTCCAGGGTGACCCCCGCCTCTCGCCCGGTACACTAGCTGGAGATGGGCACCAGCAACCCTCCCGACCCACTGAGGGACAAGGGTGTTAGAAAATGGATGAATGGATGGATGGATCAGTTCATGTATTCATTTTGAAGAGGAGCAGCAGCACATGTGGCCTTTCAGACAGAAACGCTGCAGTCGCTTCTCCGAAGCATCGCAGCTTCTTCTCAGTGCCATCCCACTGTGTCCTGAGGTTTGTCCCTGACAGGCTTCCATAACCAGACTGGAGCCCATCATGGCTGTCAGGTGCGTCTGACTTGTTGCATCCAGAAGCTCCCTGCAGGCTTCGTGACGGAGACCAGGGGGTTTCTGCTGCTGGCCGCTGCCCATCGGAGAACCGCGGGAACAACAGAAACCCGGCTGCACGCATTCACTGAACATGAACTTTATTTCACTCTGTGGGTTTTAAAGGTGCAACTGAACTGAAAATATGGACGCACCATTTTGAATTTACTCCTATTTCTCCTCATTCAAACAGGAAAACCCAGAGCAACATGAAAAGGTTTATTGCTTTTTATCAGAGGCGGCAGCACTCATCTGGACACACTGTGAATCCTAGGGCATTTATCTCCTATGGAGCTACATTGGTGCCATGATGTTTGTTCAAAAGAAGTAAAATTAAACAGAAAAAAAATAAAAAAAAAGATTTGAAACTGAAAAATTATTTTGAAACTGAAAAAAAACTAAGATTTGAAACTACTTTTCAGTTTAAAAGGGTTTATTTAAGTTTCAAAATAATTTTTCAGTTCCACACCTTTTTTCATTTTCTTTCCTTACGGCCCTGATAAACTCCATAATCTTCAACCATTCAGAAAGTGGTCCAGAACCAGAACTGAAGCGGGTCAGGATGTGCAGAATCAACTCAGTAACTTTTGTTCACAGCAGGAAATGAACAAACTGAACCAAAACCTTGAAGCTGAAGTCAAACTGACCAAAAGCACAAAGAAAGAAACAAAAACCGGGTAACATGGAACAACGTAGCAGCGGTTCTGCAGGGTTTTCATGTGCATAAAAGGTCAATTTAATCTGTAGAAGGAAGGACTGGGGAGGATTTCTCTGTGAAACATCACACAGACACACAGATGGTGTAAAATAATAAAGTTCAGAGTTAATATCTTTATTCCCAGCAAGACTTGAGCTTTGGGAGGCAGGCAGTCGGATGTAGTCTGCCTCTTCTGCAGGAATAAAAACCCTTTAGCCAAAAATCAGATCAAAGCTGTTCAGAGTCTTTAAAGCGTCGAAGAATGATGCACTTCTTACATCACTGGTCAAACTTTCTGCAAAGTCGATCAAATTCATTTCAACGGCACAGAGGAAACGAGCATGTGATGCTTCGTTTCGGCCATTTTGATCCTGAACCAGGATCAGCAGAACTGAACCAGGATCAGAACTGAACCAGGATCAGAACTGAACCAGGATCAGAACTGAACCAGGATCAGAACTGGACCAGGATCAGAACTGAACCAGGATCAGCAGAACTGAACCAGGATCAGAACTGGACCAGGATCAGAACTGAACCAGGATCAGAACTGGACCAGGATCAGAACTGAACCAGGATCAGCAGAACTGAACCAGGATCAGCAGAACTGAACCAGGATCAGAACTGGACCAGGATCAGAACTGGACCAGGATCAGAACTGAACCAGGATCAGAACTGGACCAGGATCAGAACTGAACCAGGATCAGCAGAACTGAACCAGGATCAGAACTGAACCAGTATCAGAACTGAACCAGGATCAGAACTGGACCAGGATCAGAACTGAACCAGGATCAGCAGAACTGAACCAGGATCAGAACTGGACCAGGATCAGAACTGAACCAGGATCAGCAGAACTGGACCAGGATCAGCAGAACTGAACCAGGATCAGAACTGGACCAGGATCAGAACTGAACCAGGATCAGCAGAACTGAACCAGGATCAGAACTGGACCAGGATCAGAACTGAACCAGGATCAGCAGAACTGGACCAGGATCAGCAGAACTGAACCAGGATCAGAACTGGACCAGGATCAGAACTGAACCAGGATCAGAACTGGACCAGGATCAGAACTGAACCAGGATCAGCAGAACTGAACCAGTATCAGCAGAACTGGACCAGGATCAGAACTGGACCAGGATCAGAACTGAACCAGGATCAGCAGAACTGAACCAGGATCAGAACTGGACCAGGATCAGAACTGGACCAGGATCAGAACTGAACCAGGATCAGAACTGGACCAGGATCAGAACTGAACCAGGATCAGCAGAACTGAACCAGGATCAGCAGAACTGAACCAGGATCAGAACTGGACCAGGATCAGAACTGGACCAGGATCAGAACTGAACCAGGATCAGAACTGGACCAGGATCAGAACTGAACCAGGATCAGCAGAACTGAACCAGGATCAGAACTGAACCAGTATCAGAACTGAACCAGGATCAGAACTGGACCAGGATCAGAACTGAACCAGGATCAGCAGAACTGAACCAGGATCAGCAGAACTGAACCAGGATCAGAACTGGACCAGGATCAGAACTGGACCAGGATCAGAACTGAACCAGGATCAGAACTGGACCAGGATCAGAACTGAACCAGGATCAGCAGAACTGAACCAGGATCAGAACTGGACCAGGATCAGAACTGAACCAGGATCAGAACTGGACCAGGATCAGAACTGAACCAGGATCAGCAGAACTGGACCAGGATCAGCAGAACTGAACCAGGATCAGCAGAACTGGACCAGGATCAGAACTGAACCAGGATCAGAACTGGACCAGGATCAGAACTGAACCAGGATCAGCAGAACTGAACCAGGATCAGAACTGAACCAGGATCAGAACTGGACCAGGATCAGAACTGAACCAGGATCAGCAGAACTGAACCAGGATCAGAACTGGACCAGGATCAGCAGAACTGAACCAGGATCAGAACTGGACCAGGATCAGAACTGGACCAGGATCAGAACTGGACCAGGATCAGAACTGAACCAGGATCAGAACTGGACCAGGATCAGAACTGAACCAGGATCAGCAGAACTGAACCAGGATCAGAACTGGACCAGGATCAGAACTGAACCAGGATCAGAACTGAACCAGGATCAGAACTGAACCAGGATCAGAACTGAACCAGGATCAGAACTGGACCAGGATCAGCAGAACTGAACCAGGATCAGCAGAACTGAACCAGGATCAGAACTGGACCAGGATCAGAACTGGACCAGGATCAGAACTGAACCAGGATCAGAACTGGACCAGGATCAGAACTGAACCAGGATCAGAACTGAACCAGGATCAGAACTGGACCAGGATCAGAACTGAACCAGGATCAGCAGAACTGAACCAGGATCAGAACTGAACCAGTATCAGAACTGAACCAGGATCAGAACTGGACCAGGATCAGAACTGAACCAGGATCAGCAGAACTGAACCAGGATCAGAACTGGACCAGGATCAGCAGAACTGAACCAGGATCAGAACTGGACCAGGATCAGAACTGAACCAGGATCAGCAGAACTGAACCAGGATCAGAACTGGACCAGGATCAGAACTGAACCAGGATCAGAACTGGACCAGGATCAGCAGAACTGGACCAGGATCAGAACTGAACCAGGATCAGCAGAACTGGACCAGGATCAGAACTGAACCAGGATCAGAAGAACTGGACCAGGATCAGAACTGAACCAGGATCAGCAGAACTGGACCAGGATCAGAACTGAACCAGGATCAGCAGAACTGGACCAGGACAGGAGCGACGATGTGACAAAAAAAAGTAAAACTTCATGTCAGAGGAAAAACCCTAAATTAATATTTCAGAGAAATATTATGTTTGCTTCCTTTCTAAAACTCCAGTTCAGATGGGTCAGGGTTCGACCTCTGCAGGTCAAAAGGTCAGGGTTTGACCTCTGCAGGTCAAAAGATCAAGGTTCGACCTCTGCAGGTCAAAAGGTCAGGGTTTGACTTCTGCAGGTCAAAAGGTGAAGGTTCGATCTCTACAGGTCAAAAGGTCAAGGTTTGACCTCTGCAGGTTAAAAGGTCAGGGTTTGACCTCTGCAGGTCAAAAGGTGAAGGTTTGATCTCTACAGGTCAAAAGGTCAGGGTTTGACCTCTGCAGGTCAAAAGGTCAGGGTTTGACCTCTGCAGGTCAAGACGGACACAAACCATGAAAATCTTTATAATCTGAGCTCAGCGAGTTAAAAAATGAGTATCTAGTTACATTTACTTGAGTTATTTTTTAGGTGAAAATGTACTTTCAGGGGTATTTTTACTACGTTGTACTTTTTACTTTTACTTGAGTAAAATTTCTGGGTTTTACTCAAGAATGAAAATGAAAACAAGTTTTCACTAAAACCTGAAGTTTCAGTTAAAGTTTCTGAAGCTTTTTATTGAAAGAAACTGATTTTACTTCATTTTGTTACTTTTTGTCCATAAATTGCAGAAATTTCCACTTGGGTTTATATTTCGGTTCATCTGAAGATGTAAGTTTTAAATATTAAATGATTACTTTGACACTTTTTACCCCGATATATTTGACTCCAGTCTTTTGTTGGCCACTTTTACTTAGATGAAACGTTAAAAGTCGCGCTGCCTTCGTCTCCTGGTCGGGACTCTAACGATGTGAGCAGAGCTGGTGAAACGACCCAGAGGCCGGGCTGGTCGCTCCTGTGCAGCAGGAAGAGCCTCAGTTTGGGGTTTTCTCCGTCAGGGCAGAGGGACGGGGCTGACAGATGGCTGACCACAGTGGACGCTGAACACAGAGATGGCAGCTGACCTTTCGCTAACCCGTCTCCACGTTTCTCCCTCTCTGCTGACTCTGTCCAGGCGGCGGCTCTGTTTGGGCAGCGCTGCCCGCCGACGCTCTGAGCTCATGTGGGATGCAGCAGTAAAGGTCATTTCTGGAAGTTCAACATCACTGATCAGAATTTCAAGTGACCGGCGATGTCTGCGACCTGTGAGGAGATCCAACCAGCGCGGAAACGAGCAGGACGAGCGATTTCCATCTGAGTTTGAAACCCAGAAGGAAACATTTCATCACTTCAAATGAAAGCTGATCATCGGCCGGCAGCGCACAGCACCTCATAAATCTTTGCTTTTGTTTTTGAGCGCCGCTCGACGGAGCCGAGTCACCAGGTGTACGAACCGGTTCGCCTGAGGGGGACCGCCATGTTGGGCAGGGAGAAATAAATCACCTTTCTGATGAGACGACGGCGGCTCCAGCTGAAGAACAACTGTTACTTCATTAGAAACCAAAACGCTGTGAGCATCATGTGGAGCCAGTTAGCATTTTCTACTCAGCTACAACTGACAGAAATAAAAATAAAAACCAAAACTCTCACTGTGAGGAGAGTCTGGACCCATTTCTACGTCATATAAATACTAAATAAAAAGATGCACAGACGTGTTGGATGTGTTTAACTTATGAGGTCAGAAACAAACCGACCGGATCTCCTCTGAAAAGTCACAACAATCCGTCCAAAACCAGCCGAGGTCGTTTGAAAAGCAAAACCAGCCACGTCACACGGAGGCAAAAAGAAATACTTTTATTTTTAAACTGCAAACCAATGTGAAGCTGTTTTTGTTACATTTTGTGGAACTTTTTATATTTACACCCCAGAACCAGAACCAAGCAGCATTCAGCTTCTATATGCACCACAAACCTGGAACAACCGTCCAGAAAACTGAAAAACAGCCGAAACGCTGAGCAGAACGCCCGGCTGGTTGGAGCTGCTTTTACTCCTGATGGAACATCGATCAACATGTTTGATGATGAGACTCGACAAATCGTTAATTAACTGTGTTGTTTTGTGATTTTTGTGTTTTTATGATGTGAAGCTTTTTGAAGTGCTGCACAGATAAACTCGGCTGATTAATGAAATCATTTTCGTAACAATGGTTTGTTCTGATGTCACTTCATATAGAAACAAAATGACATTGATTTAATTAAACTGACTAAAATTAAAGGTATGAACATGAGCCCTTGTGTTCAGTGTTGGAACAAACAAAGTAAAACAAAAACCACGCAGCTGCTGAGTCCAGTCACTGGTCATATTATATGATTCTGATGCTGCATGTGAGGCTAATCCCTGAGTTTTAAGCATCGTTTGCATCTCTGCATCACCCAATCACAACAATCTGAAATCAAATCGTCCATTAACGATGACAAAACAGCAGCGACGCCGCGCAGCAGTTTGTCGGAGTGCAAAACTCACCGCAGCATTTATTCTGCCAGCGTCGCTCAAAAGGTCAATTACATGCTTATGATGATGAATTTAAATGCAGGCTGGAGACCTGGATAAATAGCCTGCCAGACTAAGAGGAGCAGAGCATGAAAACCTGTAGGAAGTCTCTCTCTCTCTCACGCTGCAGCAGGAAGGCGTCATGGATGAAGTGAAACAGAAGTTCCTGTCAGGCGCAGCCGCGTTTAAGCCGCTTCTGCTTTAATTGGTCATCAGCGCAGCTCCAGCAGCCTAATGCAGCTCTAATGACTGGAAATGTTACGGTAAGGATTTGTTTGGGTGTGTGTGTGTGTGTGTGTGTGTGTGTGTGTGTGTGTGTGTGTGTGTGTGTGTGTGTGTGTGTGTGTGTGTGTGTGTGATCCCACTATTAAGCCCGTCTATGAAGCAGCAACCAGCCGCCTCGGTACAGACTCTCCGGGCGGAGCTGCAGTCGCCCTGCTGACTCGGTTCCGGTTGACATCATTATTTGTGAGGCGACCCGGAGCTCGGCTTGTTCAGTCACTGCTGATTAGAAGCGGCTTCATCTCCACTGAGTCAGCAGCTTCTCCAGCACGCAGGCTGGACCAGGCAACGTCTCCAGGTGAGAGTGAAACTGGAGTCAGAACTGCACCAAACCGGAAACCAGGGTCACATATCGATCCTGACGCATGCACGTGCTTTTTGCTGTACATGCACGCGCAGATGCCCGCAGCTGCACGTGTTGTTTATAAGATGAAGGTTTTCATTAAATGTCTTTTCTGTGCAGGGATTCATATTCAGGCAGCCTGACGCGGAGCGGAGGATCCGGGGTTTTCCGCGGCAGCCCTGCTCCACCGGCCGGCCTCTCCTCTCCTCTCCTCTCCTCTCCTCTCCTCTCCTCTCCTCTCCTCTCGGGTTTCTTGGCAAAAGCAGCTGATTCAAGTCGATGTTGTTAAGGATTTTCTCCCTTTTCCACTCCTGTGAGTTTTTTCTGCACGTCTCCAGTTAAAGGTGAAGTCTTGTCAACACCCAGCCTGATGAACTGAGAGGGATCGGGAATCCATGCCGGAGTGTCCAGCCAGACATACGCGCCTCATCACTCAACCCCCGGAGCTCTTCATGTTGTTTCCATCCCTAAATGATTTACAGCAGCTGTTTTGCAGCAGCAGTGAGACCCGGTCTCTGCCATCGCCCTGCGCCGTAAGGCTCCTTTTCAACCCAGCTGGAATTTCTGACGGATTTATTTTCAAATAAAACTATTGCAAATTGTAAGAAAGAAAAAAAAAAACAGCCTCCGCTCACTCAAAATCAAATCAAATCCACCAAACTTGTAGCTGCTGAATGTGAAGCCATCTGCCTCCTTACCTGAGATCCTCCGAGGAAACGCGCAGAAAGAAACAAACAGATTCCACGCAGCGGTGAGTCCGAACTGTTCCGCCTGTAGTCCCACTGGGCTCGGAATGATGTCGCGCTGGCGGCTCTCAGACGCGGCTGTTTCAGCGGCGGGCGGCGCGTCCCCAACCCTCAGCAGCGGCGGCGGCGGCGGCTGTCCATCCTGCGGCTCTGCGCGGCTGGTTTCCTCTCGCAGCTCCGCTTTCTGCTCTGCCCTATTTCAACTCCTCTCGTGCCGCTCCGCTCCTGACGTCAGCCGCTCCGCACGCAGCTGCGGCTGCGTCCCGCGACGGAAGGCGACACCTGGGCGCGCGCGCGCGCGCGCGAGCTTTGACATCTGCGAGGATCTGACGGCGGAAGTCAAGGCGTTGATCAGTTCATGATGTTTGTGTTCAGAGGCGCAGCTACATTAATCAGAGTCGTTCTTTTATTCCTGTGATTCGATTCAAAAAGCAGTTCAGTTGATTTACACACCGATTCACAAAAAACGTCATCTCAAAAAGCAGAAAGATCCGATTCATGTGGGACGATATGGAATCAGTCCAAGTCGATGTGAATCAGTCAAATTCAGTTTATAATGGTCAAAGTTTCTCTGCAACAGTTCCTCACCCCAAGAGTTTTCAGATCCTTGAAAAGATGCTTTAAAATCCCCCAAAATTCAACCAAGCATTAGGATTAAGTTTGGGAACTATGATGATGATGGAGGAAGATTGATTTGTTTTTTTAATGGTGGATCATGTTTGAGGGAATTTGGTCAAAGTTTTTCCCCCCTAAGAGCCAAATATGGTGAATTTAAGCCACAAAAATCATTAAACTAAACATGCAAACATTTGTCTATTGGCATTTCTTTTTAATTTTGTTTGCGTCGCCTGCATAAAGAATCTTTGTGTGAAATCTGTGTATCATTAAAGACTGAAAACATAAAAAGGGCGGTGGACGTTTACCTTATTAAAACAAAACAAAAAAACTATTTTCAAACCTTTGGGGTCATAAATTATTTTCTGTTTTGTTGGCCAAAGTTTTACCAAAACCAATCAAAATCATTAAAAGGGCCACAAATGGCCCGCGGACCACAAATGGCCCGCGGACCACACTGTGAGCACAGTGACGTTTGTTTTGTGAAGTGCTGGTGGATTTTACAGACTTTCTGATTTAACATGGTGGCCGACCTGCGTTCAGACTGCAGGCTTTAAGGCTCAAAACCAGTTTTTTGTGAAATCAGACTTTTTTGCTCGACTGTTTCACATTTCCAAACATACGTGACCTGAATCTTATTCTCTTAATGAGAACCGGAAACAACCTAACAGTGTCCGTCATGTGGAGGTGCAGGAGCATCACATGCAGCCGCCGCGCGGATATAAACATGGATGCTAACGGTGCAGCGCAGCTTGTGATTTTAAAGCTGTCGTCTGACCAGAGCAGCACTTTAATCCACATAATAATCCACACTGGTTGTTGTTTTCTTACCACTTGCAGGGATGTAGATTAGTATCAACGACACGAGTCCAACATGTATCAGATTCAGAACCACAGATCCAAGAGCCCCGAGTTGCATTTATAAAAATCCACTCTGAGTTTTCAGATTGTCATAAAAAGATCACATGTAGGTCACAGTAAGGTGATTCGGATCAGATTAAGAAACTATTTCACACTGAATACTACAGACTAAAGACTTTCACCATGAGGGTCTCCAATCTCAGTCCGCAGATCTTCTGTCCTGCTACTGATGGTGTAATCTCCAACACACATGATGTTACGGAGTGAAGCTTCTTCAAACAAAACGGAGGTTCGTATGTCTTTTACTGAACTTTTCTGTTCAGTTCTTTATTGAAGAGCGAAAACGGCGACAGCTGATAACGGCAACAGCTGTTCGTAACCAAGACAACCAAAATATCAACAAAGCAAGATAGTGACAAAACAGAACCAGATACTTAAGCATTCTTCAAAATAAAAGACTTCTTCTATTCAAATAAATCATGTCTTGCACTTAAATATATTTCACTTCATCCTTGTAATTATATACAATCATGTTCAATTCAATTAATAATAATCATGTAATCTATGCTTAACATATAATTGTAAATCAGTCACTTATCATACTGAACAAGATATAAGTGTAAAAAAGTCACAACACATGAGTTCCCTCATCAGCAGGTCAGGAACAAAACATTCGTGTGACTGAGGTCAAAGAAAGGTGCAGCAGCTCTGCAGCATCAGCCACTCCTGGTGGGCAGCATCCTGTCAGATCCTGCAGAACGAGGTTCCCCATCCGAAACGTTGAAACTCAGAGAAACGAGAGTTTCCTTAAGGCTCTTGGATCAACATGTCATCATGACAACCAATCGGACTGCAGATGTAACAGCACTAGGTTAGTCTGGAAATTAAACATATTTAACACATTTATAAAGGCTTCCACAGTCCTGGGGATCAAGAGGAATATATATGAGAAAGAGGTGAAGGAGTAAAGCCAGACTGAACTCTGCAGCAGTGAGAAAAGACTGAACGTCGTTTACTGGCAGGAAATGAGCTGGAAAGATCTGATGTGTTTCTTTATCACCTCCCAACTACAGTCTGAAATCAAATATCTATGAGCTGGAGAGGAAGGCAGAAACTGGACAAACTTGTTTTACTAATAAACTCCAGTTGACCTTCATGCGTTTTGAAACTGTCCCAGAATCCAACTGTTCAGGAAGTGTGTTAATAAAATCATTAAGGCGTCGTGGGAGAGCCGATAGAAATGTTTTCCACTGCTCCATTTCTGGGTGATCTTCCAAAAACCTGCAGAAAATATTAATGGTTGGAGAAAAAAAGGATTATCCAGACATAGTTACAGACTGATCCACCGAACACTGACGTTTCAATTCAACGTGGAATAATGTGACCAGAGGCAGCTAGCTACAATTACCTGAGTAATTTTATTTATTTATTTTTTAAAGTTTACTTTTAGGAGTATTCTGGACTTTTAATTTTTACCTGAGTAAGTTTATTATGAAGTATTTCTGCTCTTACTTGAGTAAAATCTGTGGGTCAAATCCCAAAACTAAACTATGATACAATGTTAATTATTTCCCTCATGTTCTCTAAAACACTGTAAAATATTACACTGTAAAAATATTGCACTGTAACATGTAAATGACATTTTACACTGAATACTACAGATTAAAGACTTTCACCAGTGAGGATTTTCACTCGAATCGAGGCAGGTTGGAACCAAATCATGTTAAAATCTTTTCTTCAAACAGAAAATGAGTAACTTTGAGCATCATGAGGACAACGTTCCACTGAAATCCAAACTCCACTTGTCCATGCGGCTCCATGCGGCTCTGATTTCAGATCAACTCTCATATGTGCGTCATGTTTCCATCACATCGTACGACGGTTGATTTTGAGGAGCGGCCATATTGAAAGGCAAAGTCGGCCTTAGCGGTATTGGGAAATCTGACTTCAGAGAGCGTTCCAGTTGATTTTCCCAGCTGGGAAGTTCACATTTCCCGATTCCCAGTGCGACTGGAACGCAACATGAATTTGCTTTCAGTTTAAAAGAAGACTTTAGACCATTAAAGTGGAGGATGCTCCTTCACGGTTCCTCCTCAAAGTTACAAACAGGTTACAAAGGAACCTGTTTTTACCTGTTGTTCTCCTAAAATCTGCAGGCTTGACGTTGGAAAGACTTTTTGCTGAGCAGAAGCTGGTGGTCTGTCCTCGGCAGAAAGCAAACGGGGAAAAACTGCACAGCACAATCAGGCTCAGACAACAAGGACTATATTCAGCACAGACACCAGGATGCATGTGGCACTGAAACATTTATGCTGGTTGTAATATTTATCAAGACAAGGACAAAAAATAGGGCACACCATTTCTTTTCCTAAGGCACAGAAACCACAAAATGTTATCAGAGACGGATGATTTCGTTCCTTTTGTTGCTATCAGACTGAATATTACTGGCTTTTGTGAATCCATCACTAACTAACAAAGACTTTCCAGTTGTTTTTGATCAGGTCTTCATCCAGGAGGCCGTAGATCACAGGATCCACATGCGGCGTCTTTGACTCCTGCATGATTGGATGGAATCAAAAACTACCTACATTTCCTCCAAACTGTCTTTGAGAAATATTTCATCATTTTCACCACTTTCTAAAGTCATTTGCATATTTTAGTCTGGTAAAAATCACTTTTCTGCCATGATTACATGTCACTGCATTTTGATATGTTAGATCAGGAAACTCTGAGGTAAAATGAGAGAAAAATAAAATGTGTGGATCAATTTTTTCCTCCCATTTTCTGACATAATATCCAGATTTTTCCTCATGTTGAATTGTGTTTATTTCAGCATCGTGGACAGAAACTCACTGGGAACCAGAATGTTTTAATCATTTAGCTGAATATCCACCAGAGTAATGTGGGCGTATTCTGCCAAACACGTGTAATCCTGACTCAGAGACAAAAAACAACAATATCAACAGAAAAAATAACCTTTTAAAATATGCTTTAGTTGCTAGTAAAGTCTGCTTAATCCATTATTGATTATTTATCCTTTTGCGCCACGCCATGCCACGCCACGCCACGCCACGCCATGCCGCACCGCGCCTGGTTTTTACTGCAGCTTCTTAGGCACTGATAATGTGCTGTAAGTCAACCTGAAGCAGAGATGAGCTTTCCAAGACCGACAGACACTTTATAAAACTCCACCATGATGGTTTATTGAGATTATCTAACAAATTACACAAATCATCTCTACTTCTTTACAAAAACTGGAAAAACACAAAATCTTACCAAATAGCTTGAATTTAATTTCTAGTGAAAATATTTTACAACACTTGAACTAAGCCAAAACTTCTAGTTCCACTGGCGTTGTCACCTAGCAACCCAGCCGAGCCCACTCCGTCACCTAGCAACCCAGCCGAGCCCACTCCGTCACCTAGCAACCCAGCCGAGCCCACTCCGTCACCTAGCAACCCAGTCAAGCCCACTTCGTCACCTAGCAACCCAGCCGAGCCCACTCCGTCACCTAGCAACCCAGCCGAGCCTACTCCGTCACCTAGCAACCCAGCCGAGCCCACTACGTCACCTAGCAACCCAGCCGAGCCCACTCCGTCAAAAAGCAACCCAGCCGAGCCCACTCCGTCACCTAGCAACCCAGCCGAGCCCACTCCGTCACCTAGCAACCCAGCCAAGCCCACTCCGTCACCTAGCAACCCAGCCGAGCCCACTTCGTCACCTAGCAACCCAGCCGAGCCCACTCCGTCACCTAGCAACCCAGCCGAGCCCACTCCGTCACCTAGCAACCCAGCCGAGCCCACTCCGTCACCTAGCAACCCAGCCGAGCCCACTCCGTCACCTAGCAACCCAGCCGAGCCCACTCCGTCACCTAGCAACCCAGCCGAGCCCACTCCGTCACCTAGCAACCCAGCCAAGCCCACTCCGTCACCTAGCAACCCAGCCGAGCCCACTCCGTCACCTAGCAACCCAGCCAAGCCCACTTCGTCACCTAGCAACCCAGCCAAGCCCACTCCGTCACCTAGCAACCCAGCCAAGCCCACTTCGTCACCTAGCAACCCAGCCGAGACCACTCCGTCACCTAGCAATCCAGCCAAGCCCACTTCGTCACCTAGCAACCCAGCCAAGCCCACTCCGTCACCTAGCAACCCAGCCGAGCCCACTCCGTCACCTAGCAACCCAGCCAAGCCCACTCCGTCACCTAGCAACCCAGCCAAGCCCACTTCGTCACCTAGCAACCCAGCCGAGCCCACTCCGTCACCTAGCAACCCAGCCGAGCCCACTCCGTCACCTAGCAACCCAGCCGAGCCCACTTCGTCACCTAGCAACCAGCCAAGCCCACTCCGTCACCTAGCAACCCAGCCAAGCCCACTCCGTCACCTAGCAACCCAGCCAAGCCCACTCCGTCACCTAGCAATCCAGCCAAGCCCACTTCGTCACCTAGCAACCCAGCCGAGCCCACTCCGTCACCTAGCAACCCAGCCGAGCCCACTCCGTCACCTAGCAACCCAGCCGAGCCCACTTCGTCACCTAGCAACCAGCCAAGCCCACTCCGTCACCTAGCAACCCACTTTTACTTCCACTGTCGGTGCATCGGACGGCCCTGTTTTATGTCTTACTGAAAAGTTACTTAGAAGATAGTTTTATCTAATTTTAAGAGCTCTAAGATATTTGTTCTAGTAACTAGACCAGATAAACTTGGTAAGATTTTGTTTTTGCAGTGAATCATCTCCATTTCTTTACCAAACAGCAGATCCCTTCAGTTTGTTGCTCTAGATGGTTTTTGGTTAAAGTGCTTAAGGTGAATTCACATCCCACTCTTCAGGTGTTATTTGTAAACAAAATAAAAGGAAACCTGCAGAATTGCAATTCAAATTGACTGCTAAGCAAAACGTGTTGCTGCTGTAACATGAGAAAAAGAACTTTGGCGAGGTCAGAGGTCAGCCAATATACGTAACTACAGTATTTACAATTTTTAATCAAGGAAGAAGCTAAGAAGCTTATTGATCTGAATCCTGACCCGAGTCCAGCTGAACCCGGTCTGAGACCAACATGGCTCCATGAGGAGTTATCATCATCATCATCATCATCATCATCATCATCATCATCATCATCATCATCATCATCTGCTGCTGGGACTGTTTGTGCTCGCAGTCGTACATCAGAAACATAATATCTTCTTCATCTGACCTTAAAGGCACTGAGGCATGTCAACACTAAAAGGTCTCACACACACACACACACACACACACACACACACACACACACACACACACACACACACACACACACACACACACACACCTACACACACACACACACACACACACACACACACACACACACACACACGCACTCACACAGACACACACACACACACACACACACACACTCAGGTGCAGCTTTGCAGACAGTAACACTGGGAGATAAAACCATTACTCTCCTGTTTGTGCCGTCTGCTCACATCGATGCCATCATCTCACGCTAAACATGCTCGTCTACAACTCACAGCATTTAGGACTCTGAATAAATATCAGCTTCTAGGTGGTGAAAATAGTCCAACAGAACTTTATTTGCTCTCAAATTTCATTAAACACAAAGAGTTTGGAGGAAACCTGAGAAAGGAGTTTTGCTGTTTTACAGGTCGACGACGACCAGCTGATCTTTTCCTGCAGGGATTAAAATCTGCAGCTGGACTCAACCACCTCGTCCCAAACTGTTAAAAACTCTTTCATGTTCATTACACGTTACAAATCACCATAAATATTACATCTGACAGCTGCAGTTGTTACAGCTGGAAACTACAGATCAGGATGACCTCTGACCTCTGCCCTGACCCTTTGGTTCCTCAGTGGTTCTTCTAGCAGCTGCAGAACATTTCAGGCCCAGAGGACTAAAGTCTGAGACCAGAGAAACTTTGATTCCTGCAGCAGGTCAGAGAGACGAAGCAGAAGCTGCAGCTGGAGACCTGAGTAGAACCAGGAGGGTGGAGACACCAGCTGGTTCTACACCACCTGGTTCTACACCACCTGGTTCTACACCACCTGGTTCTACACCACCTGGTTCTACACCACCTGGTTCTACACCACCTGGTTCTACACCACCTGGTTCTACACCACCTGGTTCTACACCACCTGGTTCTACACCACCTGGTTCTACACCACCTGGTTCTACACCACCTGGTTCTACACCACCTGGTTCTACACCACCTGGTTCTACACCACCTGGTTCTACACCACCTGGTTCTCCTTTTTAATGTTTTTAGTTTTAAAAATTCCCACCCGGTTCTGAGAGACTTTAATCTGCTGGTAGTTTATAAATCACTGAACAGATTAAAGGTCTTCAGCTTCTATGCACCACAAATCTGGAACAAACTTCCAGAAAACTGCAAAACGGTTGAAACACTGAGTTCCTTAAAATCTGGACTAAAAACCCGGCTGGTTAGTTGCTTTTGATCGCTAATAAATAAAATATTGACCAACATATTTGATGATTAATGCAATGAACAAAATGTTTTCTGGTTTTCTCAGCTGTTGACTGTGTGACGTCTCTCATGACTTTGTATTTTTGTATTTTATCTATTTACGAATAAACTTGGTTGGTGAGTCTCTCCGTGGTTAAAGTTGTGAAAAAGCTAAATACGTTTTGATCAGCGGCATGTTGAGCTGATTCCATCCTGAAGTCGTCTGTTTGCATCGGCTCACCGTCTGCAGAAAACCTCTTATGAACAAAGCAGGACTTTGATTTCTACTCTGCTCTTTTCATCCGTTCGTACTAATATACACACAAAAAATGCATGTGTGAAGAAACACACCGACTCTGAAGAACATTTCTCACTCCAGGTCCAATACCTGAACCACACACCAACACATCTTGTATAATGGCCTTTGTTTCCTCCTTCCTCCGCTCCCTGCTCCAATTTGATGGCAGCACGGCCGCCGGGTTCCCCAGATGACCATTGAGATAGAGCTAACAGATGAAAGCAGCAGTAAGACGCTGGCGGTAATGGTGCTACAGCTCCGGCTTACAGCCCATATTTCTCTCTGATGGCTGCGCTGCTCTGCCTCCCTCTGACACCTGCAGGAGTGAGCCTCATAAGAGAGCTGTTAGTGTGAGAGAGGGAGAAACATCCAGTGAAGCAGGATCTGGTGCTTCCAGAAGCATGTGAGGTTTCTGACATAACCCCTGAGCTGATGCACTCTCACATCATTACATTTCTCATTATCATCTGTGGAGTGCAGCAGAAACCGCAAACGTGCCGCACGACGTGCTGAGGTGCAAACGTGTAGATTAAGCAGATTAAACGTGGAACAAATCAACAGAACTGCACAGATTAAGACAGTCTGGGTTGTTTGGACCAGAACCAGGACAAGTTACCCACAAAGCAACAACTATTTCTGGGTAAAACTGTTCATAAAAACTGGAGAGTCTTTGAATTACTGGACCAGTTATAATTTCAACATCACAATTATTTTAAAAATAAAAGCAAAACTCTGTTGCATCCTTCATAATGTGTCTGGAAACAAAGCCTTTTGTTTGTGATTTACAAACTTAAATATAAATCCTGACGTCCATAAGAGATTGTTTGAAAGAACAATTGAAACAATTAAGGTGCCGTAAATATTTATGAGCGCTTCGGTTTAGTTTTGCTGCTAATTGTTGAGCTGTGTGTTTACATTTCATGTGGTTTATATTTATGGATGTAACTTGTATTGAACTTTGTATTTATTGAATACAGATATTGACTGGAAATTACGTTTAGAATTATTTATTGTGCAAAGAGTGATATTTGTTAAATTTGTGTGCACACCATGAAGAATCTGATTGAATTTACTGAAACTAAGGTTCTGTGTTACGTCCAGGTCAGGTGTGACGGTCCAGACTGGGGAGACTTCAGCTTCAGAGCCAACCAGCCGTTCGCCTGGGATTCATGAACCGAAGGGACTGAATAAATCCAGACATAATGATTTTACGGTGGAATAAAGTTACCTAATAGTTTCTTGTTTGCGCCTTCATGACGTCCTTGACTGTTTAATTTCAGGGACTTCTTTGAACGCTGTGAAGTTTTCGATTTAATACTGATTAAAGATGCATTTCTCTGGGTTTTGAAGCAGTTTTTCTCACTCAGTGTCGACCAGCTTCTGGTGACACACATGGAGTCCATGCATTTCCTGACCAGCGTCTCCTTGTCTTACTCCTTACTGGTGGAGATGTCCAGGTTGCTGTGACCAGTGGGATTCTTCCACTACTCGTCGTCGTAGCGCCAGTAAGGCTCAGTATCCTGGCTGAACAGCGCCATGCTCCAAACCCGCTTACATCCTCAAACCTGGACTAGAAGCTTGGAGCTTCAGTTAATTTGGTGCTTAAATATTCATTCAGTTTCTGGTTTGCTGACACTGTTGTGGAAATGATCTTTCACAAAGAGCGAGGAAGAAGTGTGTCAAACCCAGACGGTTTCGCAGCGTTCAGAGCCTCTGCTCACTGAACAGTCTGGAGCAGAAAACAGTTTTATAGGAAAGGTTACTTTCCTATAATAATTGTGATGTTGAAATTATAACTGGTCCAGTAATTCAGAGACACTCCAGTTTTTATGAACAGTTTTACCCAGAAATAGTTGTTGCTTGGCGGCTGCACAGTGGCGCAGTTGGTAGAGCTGTTGCCTTGCAGCAAGAAGGTTCTGGGTTCGATTCCCGGTCTTTCTGCATGGAGTTTGCATGTTCTCCCTGTGCATGCGTGGGTTTTCTCCGGGTACTCCAGTTTCCTCCCACAGTCCAAAAACATGACTGTCAGGTTAATTGGTCTGTCTCAATTGCCCCTAGGTGTGAGTGTGTGTGTGCATGGTTGTGTGTCCTGTGTGTCTCTGTGTTGCCCTGTGACAGACTGGCGACCTGTCCAGGGTGACCCCGCCTCTCGCCTGGCACGCCAGCTGGAGATAGGCACCAGCAACCCTCCCGACCCCACTGAGGGACAAGGGTGAAAGAAAATGGATGGATAGTTGTTGCTTTGTGGGTAACTTGTCCTGGTTCTGGTCCAAACAACCCAGACTGTCTTAATCTGTGCAGTTCTGTTGAATTGTTCCACGTTTAATCTGCTTAATCTACACCTCGGCACGTTTGCGGTTTCTGCTGCACTCCACAGATGATAATGAGAAATGTAATGATGTGAGAGTGCATCAGCTCAGGGGTTATGTCAGAAACCTCACATGCTTCTGGAAGCACCAGATCCTGCTTCACTGGATGTTTCCCCCTCTCTCACACTAACATAGTTCGACAAACTACGTGGTTACAAGCAGAAGCTTCTTCTTTCATTAAGGAGGTTAAACTTTCAATAATGTCATGAGGTGCAAACAAACAATGGAATAACTTTATTGTAATGCAGAGACTTTCCATCATAACACTGTTCATCGATTCAGCCAATAATCAGCAACCCTTAAATTATGTATTGATCTACTGTGTTTAGTTTTTTATCAGCAATTGGCAGCAAAACCCATTGTAGACCAAACTGTATTTATATTGCTGATCAGCTGATTCATACGGTTTATATTTATTGGATTTTTATGAATGTAATCGAGCTTTTTATTTATTCAACATGCGTATTGACTGGAAATGATCGTTTGGAATCATTTATAGTGCAAAGAGTGATATTTATTGAATTTGTCTGCACAAATACTGTGTTCTGATTGGATTAACTATTTTATTAGATTATTTTTCAGATTTTCTCTGATTACTGTAAATCTTTCACTGTGAATTCGAGGCACTAACTGCAAACTTCCAGTCTCATCTGGTGATTCATGAGTCGTAATCTGAGAAACTGACCTATTTGTTCGCCAGCCACTTAAAGTGATACATTGCAGAATATCGTTAAGCAGAGATGCTACATCATGAATCAGACAAAGTCTGTCAGTTACTTGGCTGCGTTTGTGCAGTTTTAGCTCGAGATATTAATGAAATTTATGAGTCAAAATGTTGACCAGACCAGTAAAACCAAACAAAATTAGTGTCAAATGTTTCTGCAGCATAACATTTTATTTGTCGCTCTTTAAAGATATTAAAGTTTCCAGAGGTTAGCCAGACCCTGCGCACATTTACAAAATCAAACAAACTTGATGTCAATCAACTCGGCTGCATGTCTGCAGCACAAAATGTTTGTGCTGCTTTTACTTTCAAGAAATTGACGATGACCTCAGGAAACGTCTTAAAATGGTTAAAACGATAGTGGCGCACACATTCTTGCGTTTAACACTAATCTTGTTGGTTCACTCAGGTAAATTCATCACGTTGCTCCTCAAGCAAACGAAGGTCTGAGGAACAGAATCGTCCAGATTCTCCAAGATTCCCCTGAAAACAACTCAAATCAGACGGTATGAAGCTGCGCTTATGCTAAACCAGAGTAATACATGAAAAGTGAATAAAAATAGTCGATGTTTCTCTTTAAATACTTACCTGAATTATGAAGCTAATGCTGTTTGAGGAGTTAAGATGTGGGAAAGTTTGGGAACTCCTGGTTTACAAAATCTGATGCATTATATTTTTATTTAATTTAAAAAATATTCAACTGTATTTTAAAGTGCAAGAGTAATTTCACAGTTTTGAACAGAACTGCTCAGGTGTTCAGTTAACATGAGTCACTAATGCTGGTCAAATTGTAAATCTGTGCAGTTGAGTCACCTCTGGATGCTTTAGAAATAATTCTTCTTGGATTAATCACAGATTTCTCATCTTAATCTACCGCTGGTGGAGTGTCGTCATGTAATCTCAAGCGAATTAGCTCCTTAAACTCATTTCTGTTTTCACATCCATGTCCAAACATTAGCAGTAAATGCATAGCTGTGAAAATAAAACAGACTGACTGAAACACGAGCCTTAAAATGAAACTACAACGGGGTCACTAATAAGACGACGTGTCCATCTGACGGTGCTGCCATCGTTCAGAGCCGTGACTCCCTGACCGACGATCTGCCATTTCCCACACCGGAAAACTGAGACGGATCGCAATTCCAAACAGCCGCAGCAGCGAAGAAAAGCACAAAATGACACAAAGCAAAAAGTGATGGAGAGACCAGGAAACCAATGGTGCTGCTGCTGATCGAGTTGGTTTAGTTTTCAGCCCATTATAAAGCAAAACGCTCAAATTCCTAAAAGCTGAGCTGCACAGTCAACAAAACCGAAAACCAAAAGTTAAAGGTTCTTCTGCGATGCTGAAGTTTACTTGGCTTAATAGATTCAAAGTCCTAAATTGTGGGAGGAATACTGTTCAGAAAATGTAATTAAAATGTATCTGTGACGTTCACTTTATTTATTTAAACTGTGTTTAGTGTAGGATCAGATCTTATTGGGTTCTGGTCATTTTGTTAAGAAATGGAGACATTTTGTTGTATGTGTGGAAAGTCCTCAAAATAAAATGTAATCCTTGTTTTTGGATAGCTGTGTTTATTTTGTTCACCTTTGTTCTTTGTTGGATATTGAATCTAAAACAGTTCCTATGTTTTTAGTTTGCTGTAACTGAATTCAGTCATGTGACTTTAAATCATAAGTTGGATAAAGTTTCCATTAGGAGTCAAAATTTGCTTCTAAAAAAAAATTCAAGCGCTTGAAAAGAAATGCTCAGCCATGTTCTGGCAGTAAGTGAATCTGTTTTGGTGTCTGGAGAAGAAGCCATTTAAAAAACCTCAAATTAAGTCACACTTGATGGGAACTGCCCCGTTACCTAGCAACACCAGGCGAGCCCAGCCCCGTTACCTAGCAACACCAGACGAGCCCAGCCCCGTTACCTAGCAACACCAGGCGAGCCCAGCCCCGTTACCTAGCAACACCAGGCGAGCCCAGCCCCGTTACCTAGCAACACCAGGCGAGCCTAGCCCCGTTACCTAGCAACACCAGGCGAGCCCAGCCCCGTTACCTAGCAACACCAGGCGAGCCTAGCCCCTTTACCTAGCAACACCAGGCGAGCCCAGCCCCGTTACCTAGCGAGCCCAGCCCCGTTACCTAGCAACACCAGGCGACCCCAGCCCCGTTACCTAGCAACACCAGGCGAGCCCAGCCCCGTTACCTAGCAACACCAGGGGAACCCAGCCCCGTTAGCTAGCAACACCAGGCGAGCCTAGCCCCGTTACCTAGCAACTCCAGGCGAGCCCAGCCCCGTTACCTAGCAACTCCAGGCGAGCCCAGCCCCGTTACCTAGCAACACCAGGCGAGCCCAGCCCCGTTACCTAGCAACACCAGGCGAACCCAACCCCGTTACCTAGCAACACCAGGCGAGCCCAGCCCTGTTACCTAGCAACACCAGGCGAGCCCAGCCCCGTTTCCTAGCAACACCAGGGGAACCCAGCCCCGTTAGCAACACCAGGCGAGTCCAGCCCCGTTACCTAGCAACACCAGGCGAGCCCAGCCCCACCTGGTGCTGGTTATTTGTTTCAATACTTTGCTTGCTGTTGATGCTGCAGTTAAGTCCAAACAAAGTAAGAAGTGAAAAAACATGCAAACATGATTCAAATAATAAATCGATATGTGGACAGGAATGTCAGAGTTGCCAAAGTCATGTTTATTTTTTATGCCTCGTTTTGACCCATTTTGATGCACGTAGAAATTCATCAGATCAAAACTTTTTAGGAGATATAAACTAATCCCTCTGGAGTCATAATGCCATCGTCCTAATGGGTTTATAATCCCGAGAGGCTCAAACGATTGAAGCCAGCGCCGCCCGCGTCCAAGACGGATAATAAACGAGCGTCAGCGCTGCCAAAGCTCAGAGTCGGATCGATTCTGTGGATGTGATGTTGGTCATTACGGCTGAACTGGGTCCAGCTCGGCCCGAAGCTCAGGCCTCCCTGTGAGATCTCCATTAGTTATTAAAACGCCAAAGTAGCAGAAAAACATCCAAATGTTCAGTTTTCGCTCATCGTTACAATGACGTGGAGGATCCAGTTAAAAAGGACATTTTCTGTCAACTTTTATCATTTATTTCAAACTTTAAATACTTTAAAACTTTTAAAGAAAAAACCTGCAGAAATGCATTCATGTTTCACAAATCCAGACAATATCAGTTTCTCCTCAGACAGCAGCAGATTAAACTTCAACACAAGCAAACAGAAAATTAGTTACAGAAAAACTGCATTAGAGACGCTTTTGTTGAAAACATGTCAAAAATATGTTTCTCACATTTTATTCAACTAATAAAAAAATCATTAACAGCCAAACATGTTCTGCTAAATGTCTTTCAATTCTTTTCAAATAATTAAATTATATATTTTGTTTCTGTTCTGTTAGTATGTTGGATTTAGTTTTATTAGCACACACACACACACACACACACACACACACACACACACACACACACACACACACACACACACACACACACACACACACACACACACACACACACACACACACAGTTCACAGTAACAAGCCCACATTATTTAATCATTAAATGCAGAAACTAAACCTGAAATCCTTTAACATTTTTCCATCTAACAGATCCGATCTGATCAGGATAAATAGGGACATTTATTAAAAATAGATGAAATGTTTTACACACCAACCTGCTGGTTTCACCTCTTTCAGCTGAAGTCTTCATTAGGAGAAAATCAAAAACCTCCTTTAAATATTGAAATCAGCTCAGAGCCAGTCTGACTGATCTGATTTGGTCTTTTTTTTCTTTTTACTTTTTTATCGCCTGACGGAAACTACGGCGCTGCTCACAAACTGCGGGTCAGAACCGGGTCACGGGCCACAGGACGCGTTTACAAACCAAATGAAAAAACTAAATCTGAGCTTCATTCAGATCCTTCTGGTACTTTACATTTATTTTAGACAAATAAAAACCTGCTGCTACCAACTGAAGCTTTACAAACCGACTCAAATCCGAACGAACAAACAGTTCAGTCTTTATTAAAATGATATTTCACACTGTGTTGTTTATTTATAAAAACTAAATGTTGAACGAGAAGCAAGGGGAACTCTGAAATTCAAAATGTGTACAATCTGAACAAATATGAAAAGATTTTGTCTCAAAGTAACTGGAGTCAATGGGATGAACTGAATACGGAACTAAAATAATGTCCAAACATCAACCGGCTTAAAAACACAGATTAAACTGAAATACTGTTTTTGTTGCTATTATTAGTTACATTAATGGTAGATTATTATCCAACGTCATTATCATTACATTTAAAAAATATATATATTTATGTAACTCAGATTAAAATAATTTACAGGGTGAACATTGGAAATGAGTTGGTAATTATTCTGATTTTGTATGTCAGGTTATTATTATTATATTATTATTATTATTATTATTATTATGTATATTTTCCTGTCTTGTTATAATTTATTTTAGAACAGGCATTTTGACACATTTCTGATAACTACTGAGTGGATATATTTCATTAAATTGAGATTAAATAAATGTTTGCTCCTTTCCAAACAGAAAAGTAATGCTAAGCTAATTATTTTGTTCTTGCATGTTTCCCCTGTCCTACTGATTATTTATTTCATTGTTTTTAAAACCTGATTGAAACAAATCAATCAGGATTTTGATGAAAATGATAAATCTCAGTGAAAGCTAAACATTTAGCTCTAGAATAATTCAAAAACCCGACTCCTCAAAACGCCCACACTAACAGTTATTTTTCTTTAGAGGCCGACTGGAAGCTGAACTGGACTAAATAGAAAATTAAAGCGAGGTTAAAACCGGGACACGGTTATAATCAGACCTGGTGTGGGACAGTGGAGGGGCGTAGCGTCTGCTTGTTAAGCAGGAAGTGCAGCTCGTCTTCACCACGGTGACAGAAAACAGTTAATATTGATGTTAAGTTGAAACGTAAAGCGTGAAAAACAAGATGTTTTTATAAAAAACCCATTTATAGGAGCGAGTTTGCTCTAGTTTGTTTGTTCTGGTTATTTTTCTCCTGTTTGTGATCGTCGGCTTCACCTGTGTCTAATTAACTCCCGTGTGAATAAATGCTGCTGCGTTTCTCCTTCCTCCTGCGCCAGCCGCGCTTCAATCTTGTGACAATCATTCAGCTCCGTCTTCCTCCTGCTCGTGTTTTGACCTCGCTTTTAAATTGGAGTCTTGGATAACTTTTGACTTTTTTAGACTAATTACCCGTATATTTATCTCCACTTTTTTTAAAAACGCCTGTCACTTTGTTTTTTAAGTTCAGCTGCCTGGTTGTTTTTCATAAACGTGGAATCCACTGAGACGGGAGAAAGGAAACCTGCAGCAAGTTGGGGTTTGTAGAGCAGCCAAACATTTAGAGAAGGAAAACTTTCCACAAGCAAGAGGTTAAAATATGGATCAATTATAGATTATATTTTTAAATATTGGAGTATTTGCAGATCACGGAAACATGTCTGTAGTTTGAACTCCTGGATTGTGAGTTGACTTGTCATGGCAGCAATGACACCATCATACAGCGACCGTCTTCAGTCAGAGGCCTCTACAGATTTGTTGAGACACTGACTGCTACCACAGCCTGTTTAGTTCGTTGCCAACATGTTTTTCTGAGCCGCATTTGAACACATCATGTTGGTGTTCTTTTCAACTGTAACTGAAAGTGTTTTGGAATGTATAGAGTGAGACTACTGCCAATATTTTACTCATTTATAATGAACTTTCAAGATGATAACAACAACAACTCTGTTCCTAAACTCAATTTAAATTCAGAAGAAGTTGAACTTTTAAGACTTAAGGATTTAAACTGCCTGGAATTTCAGTGAACCAACATCTCAGATGTACAAAATACACAGAACACAGAACACAGCTCTTCATACAGAGATAAGGAAAAATGAATTAATTCTTTATCATCTTCAAATTCCAACCCAATATGAAATGTTTTGGTCTTACGTGAAAAATTAAATCAAAACTCCAATTTTCACATATGTTAGAACACATGATCAACTTACTAAAGTTTTTATGTTTGCTTTTCATTATTTTTGAAACAAACTCATTTCTAGATGAACTATCCATCCCTCCATTTTCTAACACCCTTGTCCCTCAGTGGGGTCGGGAGGGTTGCTGCTGCCTCTCCAGCTGGCGTACCGGGCGAGGGGCGGGGTCACCTGGACAGGTCACCAGTTTGTCGCAGGACAACACTGAGACACACAACCACACACACTCACACCTAGGGGCAATTTGGAGAGGCCAATTAACCTGACAGTCATGTTTTTGGACTCTGGGAGGAAACCAGAGTACCCGGAGAAATCCCACCATGCACAGGGAGAACATGGAGACTCCATGCAGAAAGACCGGGAATCGAACCCAGAACCTTCTTGCTGCAAGGCAACAGCTCTACCCACTGCGCCACTGTGCAGCCCTCTAGATGAACTAATCTTTTAGTTAATTGTATTTCCTTAAATAATTACTAAATGTTTAAATTAGCAGCCTCTTGTACTTCAATTTTCTTCTAATTAAAAACAGAAATTCAGAAAAATGTGGATAAAAATAAAAATAATAAGCAGCATTATCCTGGTAAAAAATAATAAAATAATAAATCCTTTATTTAATTGCCTGTCCATTTCCAGCCTCCATTTTACGGGTCCGTTTCCTACCGGATCAGCACTTTTCCCTCACATTGCCGTTGCAGCAGGTGTGCAGCCATCGGATTATCACCGTGTTGTAAAGTCCAGAAGGTTTTTATCAAATGCCACCGAACGGCGTCCTGGAAATGAGCGTCGTCCTCCGGTGGCAGAGGGCGGACCTGTCCGGATCTCAAGGACTGAAAAGCTGTAAATAAGTTCTTTAAACGCTCATATAAAGACGCTCAGCTAATAGACTGGAACCCGCCGGGTCATTTTCCTTACCGCAGGGTTTATGTGCAGCTGCTGACTTTGCTCCTGGAAATATTTTACAGATGATTTGACACATTAAGCACCAACTTCTGCATGCAGAAAGGGAAACATTTGGACTTCACGTCTTCTACTCGGCGACCTGAAAGGTTTGTAGTCCAACAGAAATATTGGGTTTTTTAAACCTTTCTTCTTCTTCTTTCTCATTTTTCTCAGACAAACAGACTCCAGCTGCATTTTTATCAACCATAGAATTGTGTGAATTCAAAACTATGAAAATTTGCTTAATGGAAACAGATCAGTTTTTTTTTAAAAACTCACGTTTTTCAGCCATAATGAAATAGGTTTATTTTGCAGATTTAGAAAATTAAACACTTTTTTGTCATTGTGAGTCGAATGTTACTACTGGCAGAAATGGCAAAGAAGACAACAGGAAGTATTCATTTTTGTTATTTGTAGTTTTTTCTTTTTGTACAATGTTCATAAAACGTTTGGTCTCATCCCAACGCGTTGAATCCATCGTCCTTCTGGAAAATGGCCGACTACATCCATCCATCCATCCATTTTCTTTCACCCTTGTCCCTCAGTGGGGTCAGGAGGTGCTGGTTCCTCTCCAGCTAACGTTCCGGGCGAGAGGCGGGGTCACCTGGACAGGTCACCAGTCTGTCGCAGGGCAACACAGAGACACACAACCATGCACACACACACTCACACCTAGGGGCAATTTGGAGAGGCCAATTAACCTGACAGTCATGTTTTTGGACTGTGGGAGGAAACCGGAGTACCAGGAGAAAACCCACCATGCACAGGGAGAACATGGAGACTCCATGCAGAAAGACCGGGAATCAAACCCAGAACCTTCTTGCTGCAAGGCAACAGCTCTACCAACTGCGCCACTGTGCAGCCCTGGCCGACTACAGTTCCCGCCAAAAACAAGCCGCTCCCACAAGTCTGAACTGGAAGTGATCAGCGCCATCTTGGTAGGCGCCGATCACTTGGTTCCAGACCAACAAAAGGAAAATATGTACAAACTCTTAACCAACAGAGAAAGATACATGAACAAAACGGCTGTTGGGATCAAACTGCATGAGACGGAGAAGAAACGTATGTCAGACGATGAGAACAAGCTGCCTTCAATCTCCTACTGTGACATAGTTCACGACTTGGCGAGCAGGAAGAGCGTTTACAACATGGAGGAGCTTCCTGGACGCAGACAACCAACATGTAAACGGATTTGTAAAAGACGTACCAACTCTTCATGTGAATCTCAAGGTTGAATTATGAAAGTATCTGTAACGTGATCAAGTTTTTCACTCGTGACTTTAATTTTTTGGTAACATAAACGCCACAGTCATGGCGTCTATATTCTGACGTTGGCAGAAACGGCGCTAACGAAGCGTGTAAAGTGTCCAACGGCCTGATGAGCGGCGGCCGCTCCGCTGGGTCGCCTTTTATCTGAAAGGTTTCGGTTCTTCTCAGGTCTGGATGGCGGCGGGTTCATAACACTCAGCCGTACTTCAGCCGCGTGTCGAACTCCTCCCCTCCGGGCAGAGGGCAGCGAGGAGAGGCGGCTTTTTAAACCCAACACCAGTTATTTGAGCTTTATTGAAGGCCGAACAAAAGCCTGCCTGGAAGGTTTTCCTGCCTGCCCTTCGCTGATAGATGCGTCTCTGCTCCCTGGGCCGCATGGCGTCTTTCAGAAGACCAGAAATAGGTTGAACCCTAATTATCACACTTTTAGTTTGGACGAGGATAAAAGCGAGAATGTTTTTTTCTCTAACGTATTCGAAAGAAACAAAGAGATCCATTCATTCATCCTTTCATTTTCTACGCTGACGGGGTCACGGAGGGGTCGCGCTGATCTGCAGCTCATCAGGTGAGAAGTGAGTTTCACCCTGAACACCAGAGCAAAAGACTTCAGCTTAAATCCACCGACCAGACTGTTAAAGAACAAAACAGGAAATTAGTTCAATCTGCCATGAATTCATTAGTTACCGCGGCAACGTATCCTTTTCTCCTTCATTTAACGACAGAGCAAGTTTCTGGTGGGACCAGAGGAGTCGACAAAGCAAGAACAAAACAAAACGACACGAATGCCAAAGCCAGAATGGAAGTTATGCCAAATTTCTGAGCAAAGCATCTGTTATGATTTATGTTTCTATGAATCTGATCTTTCCCAAACATTCTTCTTCTCCTCCTTCTTCTCCTTCTAAGCCTCCAAGAGGACTGGCGACCTTCAGAGGAGGATCCTTCACGGCGCCATCGCTACGAACTCGTTTTCATCGGTCATCAGTCCTGGGGTTTTAAACGAGTGTCCATTTTGCAGTTTGTCCGAGTGTTTTTCACGTTTTTATGGATTGTACACGTTTGACTAGTCTTTTTAATTTTTTTTTGCCTTTTTAACGTGGTTTTTACTAGTTCTATTTTCTTATACGGCGTGCCTTACAGTCGAGCCACGAGTTTTAAATCCCGCATTTTAAATTATTTAATTGCAGAAGCAAAAATGTCCATTTATAAAACACGACGTGACAAGTTGCACGTCACGTCGTGTTTTATAACGACGTGACGTTATAAAACTCATTCTCCTGCTTTAAACGGCAGGAGAAACGACTCCAGTACAAATCAGCTTGATGCTCTGTGGAAATGTAACGTCAAGGCCGGGTTAAGGTTGGAGTTCTGCTTCCACAGAGGAAAAGAAAAAGTATTTAACAAGCTGCTGATATAAATATTCTTTTGTTGTTTTGTGAGTGTTTTTTTTTCTGTTTGTGTATCTAATTGTGTAAAGTCTTCTTTTTTTTTGGTAAGATAATTGTTAATAAATGTTAAAAATAAAAAAAGTTCTTCTCCTCTGACGTTGTGAGGACGGACAGATGGAAGAACTGCTTACATTTCACCTTCTTTGCTTCGCAGACGGGTTGAAATTAAACATTAGTTTCTGTCCACCTAAATCTGGGCTGAATATTTTATTCTGAGGAAAATGTGTTTCTTAAGCTGCTGTTGTAAAATGTAGTTTCTGACTTTGATCTGCTGCTGAGCAGCAAACATGAAGGAAAACTGACCCACAATTCTGAGTTAATTCTTAGATTTATTCTTTTTTCTTCAAAGACCAAACACCTTAAAACAGCCTCTTCAGAGAAACACTTTGTTCTCTGCTTGCTTGTTTGTTTATTTGCTTATGAAGCTGTTTAAATGAAATGAAAAGATCCTAAACTCAAACAATGGACCAACGTTTTTTGATTTGTGTGAGAAACAGAACCAGGCAGAGCGTCAAGTTTTTCCATCTTAAACTCTGACTGACCAGATGAGCCACAGCTTCATAAACCGAACAGCTTCCCAAAAGTCTCACCAACGACTCAATAACACGGCTTCCTAATCTCATGCTACGCTAGTCTGAGGTTCTGTCTGCGCTGACGAAGTGTCACTTCTTAACACAGATGTTACGTTACTCTGGTAAAGCATGAAGGCAAATATTAATAAACATCCCAATTCACATAATGCATATTATTAAATGCAGATTCTTGATATTTGTGTGACAGAACTTCAATGCTTAATTTGCATAAATTAGGGTCACAAAAAACATTTTAAATATAACAATATACTTCAGATAAACAGCAATAATAAAAAAAACTTATTTATTTCTATACATTATATCCAATATGTAGTTTGAATAGCATTCAATATTTTTATACCAATAACTTCCAAACCATCAGATTAAAAATGCAGAATATCTTTAGATATTAGAAATGAATAAAGTGGAGACATAAAAAATGTCTAAAACTCGTGAAGGAATAAAATCGTTTCCTGCAAAGTGTGAAAATCACATCACTGGTGCAAACATGCAGTTTTACTCTCAGGAAACTTCAGAGGCTAAACTTAAAAACACATCCTGCCAACCTGCAGAAAAATATCAAATGACTCAAATCCAACTGGTTCATCACCAAACTCTGATTTTTAAACACAAACACAGGAGAGTTGCATCGTTTCTTTAAACGGCAGGAGAACGACTCCAGTACAAATACATGAAGATGGCTCAAGACTTTTGCACAATCTGCTGTAATGCAACTTTCCCTAACTTTTTAAATTAAGGCAATGGGTTTCTCTCTGCAGAAAAAAAGACTAATTTCACTTTAGGCACCACTGAAATCAGTATGCAAGGTTAAAAGACACTTGGATCAATCTCTCTTTAAGACAGCCATGAATCATGATTGCTTTACACAAAATTTTATGACAGCAATCAATGTCACTTTGCTGATGGATAACTTGAGTGAAAAAGGAAACTCATCTCGAAAAGGCAATAACATTAGGCCGTTAAGTCGTGATGAATGACGAGACAGTGCAGCAGTCAGGAAGGAGCTTCTGATTCATCCCCAGCACGAGTTGGGTTTATCTGCAGAGTAAAGCGGCAGCTGGCGCTCTCCACTCGGCCCTGAACCCGCATCAGCTGCAGAAACCACATCAATCGCTGCAGCCACTCCGTGAGAAAATCAGAACCAGGAACGAGTCCAACACGTGAGACAGAAAGAGACGGATGTGCAGAGAGACGCAGGAATCACCGAGAACACGACGAGAACACGATCGTCAAAATAAGAGTCAAAAGGAGCCAGTCCAAAATTAATCAAATAAAAAAGTATCTTGTAAAAAGTTTACTGCAGCACTGATCAAATGATCAATGACTTAATATTTAAAAATCACATCACCAGACAGACCAAAATATGCAGTAAATGAAAATTTTAAGGACGAAACTGAAAATAATTCAAATAAATAAGAAAAAATAAAAACAGGTAAAAGAAAAATGTTCTTTGAATAAAAACTTCAGAAACTAACAGAAACTTTGGTGAGTTTCTGATTAAAACATGTTTTCATTCAGTGGGAGTAAGAGAGAAATACTGGAAGTATTTTGGTTCATTTGAACTGATAAAGCTGATAAAGTTCATACACAATAAAGGTTTAAAATAAATCCTCCAGTTACCAACACATTAACATTCAGGAGAGTTTCAATCCAACACCTGGAGCCTGAAGGCGTCGCCACCGCTCCGCCTAACGTGATGTGAGGTCACCAAACACGCGGCCTTGTGGGATTCCTTGAGGTCAAGACTCGGACGCTTCTGGACTCCAGCTGAGATGGGAACATCCCAACCCAGCGAGGCAGAGGAAGAGAAGCGATTCCTCCCATCCCAAGGTCATCCCACGCTGCAGCGACTCCCACAAACTGTTTCCCTGCTCCAGGGAGACGGACAGCACGCAATGGCTGCTGGAAGTCCTCCGGTTTGTGGCTCAGGAGAGAATAACTCGTCTGCATTCCTTCCTGTTATCTCTCTTCTCGCCAGTGTGTGTTTAGTATCTGCAAACACACTCATTTAGTTAATCTCTTAGTAAAGTTCTGCACATCAAAATATCAGAAATTACTTCCTTCACAGCCCAAAATCAAAGCTCAGAAATTTTCTGAGCTTACTTTCTGATTTCTGAGGTTTTTGGTGAAAATTTGCAACTTTTTCTTTTTTCTCAAATCTACAACGACCCTGATACTTCGACTTTACACGTTTGCTGTTTCAAACTTCTCGATTGAACACATTTATTTTAAGTAGTAATAACAGGATTACACACAGAAAACTGCAGATTAAAAGTCTGCAGGCTGAATTTCTATCTTTTCTGAATTGCTGCTGCATTGGAGAGTTTTTCAATTACTGTTTTAACATCAACTGTTTTTCTTTAAGACACTGAAAATAGCATTAATGCTTTTTTTACATTTTTATCTGAAGTGATGCACAGAAATGACCGAAACGCTGAACTGGAAAGCAATCTGTGCACCAATCTGTGCAGACGGACAGCGACACGGTTGGATAACTTAACAACAGAGAGTAAAGCAACGTGTCCAATCAGCACGCAGGATCTCATGAGCACAGCTTCTCTCTGGCTTCATCACGGATCTCAACATCAGACAGACAGAAGACGGCGCGGATCATCAGCCGGCAGGCGGCGGGAATGTTTACCGCTCATTTTAAAGGATCGAAACGTCTGGAGGAGAAAACGGCCCAGTAAATAAGAAACCAGATTTCAGTTTGCTTTACATGAGCTGCACCGTGTCGCTATGTAAACGAGCATCTAGAAATAATTTCTGTTTTAATGCTTTGACGGTCAGAGCACATCTACTGTAGATCTGAAGCATTAGAGCATTTCTGTTATATAGATTTCATTTATGTCAGTTTTGGCTCCAATATGCTCCCATAAATCTCCACATAACTTCTGACAGACATGAACATGAATGTTTTTATCTGTGACTTTATTCAGAAATCTTAAAATCAAACGTTGTGATCAGAAAGAAATCTTTTACTGCAGTTACTTTGTACTTTAACTTCAGTAAAAACACATTGAGGTGGTGAAATGTTTGGGTTCTGCGCCCCTTTGCTGACGGACATTTATATCTTGTTGCTGGTTTCTCTTAATAAAATATACATTTAAAAGAAAACAAATTTACATTTTTTGCACAAACGATGAGAAAAACAGAACTACAAGCTATTACTGGTACTATTAGTGTTCAAGTTTATTTATTTATGCATTTGTTTACAATTTTTGGTAATTTTTTAACTTGTCAAAAAGAAGAAAAACCATCATACTGCAGAAAAATACAAAAAAATACACAACTAGTACAGAAATACACTATATTTATTCTATTATGGGAATAAAGTGCAATTAAAAAACTGAAAAACTGCATTTGTTGATACATCTATGCTCACTTTAGTGTTTATATACATTTTTACCATTATTGGGGTCGAACAAAATCCTTTGAAGGGCCACAAATGGCCCCCGGACCCCACTTTGAACACCCCTGCATTTGAGTCACATTCACCTATTAAAACTTAAACGTTTATCTGCGATTCGAAGGATAATTGGGGTTAAAAACAGTCGACGTGTGAAACAACGAAGCTGAAATCGAACTGTAAGACTCCCGCTGTCCCACTGAACCACCGTCAGACAGACACATAAATTTAACCTGGAAACACGAAGAAACCCATTTACTCTGTAATTCAGGACTTCAAAATGAAATGGCAAATGTAGCTCCCTAGGAAATGGGATCGATATCTGAATCAGATGAAGAATCACTTCAATCCCGCTCCCTGGGTCGCGCCTGGATTCGTCTATGCATCATCGATGGCCGACTGACGGAGCGAACCGTTACACAAATACGGACCGCCTGCAGGGGTCGAAGCTCTTCCTGAGACGCAAAACATGCATCATCTAAACGACTGAAACCACAAAACGGTGCAGCTTTCTGCGTCCTGGAGCAAGAAAACGTGACAAAAACAGATAAAACACAACATAAACTTTAAATCAGGAAAATATTCAGAGTGGAAGAAAGTTACAATCAAGTAAGAGTAATAATACTTTAACATTTTTATTCAAGAGTAAAAAAGTATTTGGTAAAAAAGTTTACTCAAGTACTGAGTAAATTTAATATCATTTAATATTTAAAATCATCAGACGGACAAAAATATAAAGTAGAAATGTTAGTATTTTAAGAACCCAAATGGCAAAAATTAATATAAGGAACAAAAAATAACCAGTTTCTTTCACACACAAAAAAAAAACTTCAGAAACTTTAACAAGCTGTAGGTGTGAGTTTGGTGGATTTTAAAACACGTTTGTTTTTCATTCAGTGGGAAGAAAATACAGAAATTTACTCGAGTAGAAATACTTCATAGTGAAATTACAAGGTAGAAGTAAAAAGTACAGTGTAGTAAAAATACTCCTAAAAGTATTTTGTGCTTCGTTCTTCCTTTTCCTTAAACACGCCTTTTGTCAATAAATATAACTATTTAAGAAAAATTCAAAATAAATTATATACATTTCTGGTTTTATTTTTAATTTTGTCAGTTTTGGTCTTCCATACATGTCGGCATACAGAGCATGTATGCCGACATACATGCTCTGTAAATGCTGACATTTGGTGAACAAATTAGGAAGAGTTAAAGCAAATTGGTCATAGCTGGTAGTAACTAGTTACATTTACTAGAGTAAAAAGTTACTTTTTGAAGTACTTTACTATGTTGTACTTTCTTGAGTAAAATTTTAGGATTTTTTCCTACTGACTGAAAACTAAACATGTTTTAAAATCCACCAGATTCAGACACACCAACGTTTCTGTTGACGTTTGTAGTGAAAGAAACTGATCTGGATATAATAGTTTGTTTTTAATTAATTATATGAATTATTGTCTTTTTGGTCCTTAAAATACACAAATTCCACTTAACTTTATATATTGGTTTGTCTGTTTATGTAATTTTTAAATAATAAATGATAATTTGATTCAGTACTTGGGTAAACTTTTTACCAAATACTTTTCTACTTTCTCTTCAGTAAAAATATGTAAAACCTGAAGTTCGGTGAGGTCAACCAGACCTTCAGAGAGACGGAGAGTCCGACTCTTCCCTCCAATTACCCCGGTGGCTCCCAGGGTATTTAGCTCTAATTACTGCCCCCTGGTGGCGGGGCCAATCACTGCAGGTTAATTGTTTGATCTCTGCCGTATGCACAGCCTGCCGTCATGTTGATCCACCCGCCCAGCTGCTCCCGTCAAATCACCACAAACCGAAACCTGACCTGATCGCTGCTTTTCAAAATGGACGACTTACTTTTTTTTCCATCTTTTAAATGAAAAAATGCAAAGGAAAATTCCTGAAAAACATTTTAAATCAGCCAGTAAGGAATTATTCTTCCTTAAAATGAACCAGAAAAACTCTAAATGTGACTGTTTGTTTACACAAATGACATTATCTGCAAATAAGGTGAACATTTGTCGTCATGAAAGATCAGAGCAAAACTGCCTTTTCTTTTTTGCAAGTACAGAAAATAAAAAGTTATTTAGTCATAATTCGTGTTATGAATATTGACACCATCATTGTATAAGTGTGAATGCTGCTTTTTTAGAAATAATCCATTATTTTGACCTTATCTAAACATTTTCCTGCAGGATTATTTGCTCTATGCAGTTCAGAAATGACGAGAATATTTCAGAAAATTAGGTAAATTGGACTGGAGAATAAATGGAAACAAATATCTTCTGAACGTGTCAAAAACCTTAAAATACATTTTGTTTTGAAGGTTATTCCTGTGTGTAGAGCACAGAGGATGAGTGTGTCCCTGTATGACTTTGTGTTGTTGTTTAAAAGGGTCAATCAGGTGATATAAGAAACGGCTCTCACTCACACACACACACACACACACACACACACACACACACACAGACACACACACACACACACACGCACACACACACACACACACACACTCTGCTCTTGAACAGGAATCCAAATGGCGCTCCCTTGATGGAAAACAGCACATCCAGGGGAAAAGGACAGATATTACACGGATCATTAGTCTCAAATATAAGAAAGGGAGCATCGCCGCAGCCTAATGACGCTTTGATAAGCCCTGTTCTGGAAGCAAACATAATCTGTTGACTTTCAATTCTTTTGTCACACCACCAATGATAGTTGAGGCAGAATGAAGCATTCTGCAGTAAATGGGCTGCTGTCATGCAGAGCAGCAAAATGTGGGACCCTCTTGAAAAGATAAAAGGAGCTCATGGAGGGGAACGTATAAATATCTGTTTTTTTTTTTTAGCATTTTCAGCCGAATGTTTACAGCTGCTTCTCATCAGGGCCGACATAAACGCCTGCTGTCTGCCGCCGCTCCATTAGCGGTGCATCATAACAGCGGCTGATGGCGGCAGCAGTCCTCACCTGTCAGGAACCAAAGACAACTACACATTACTGCTACATTACGGCGACACCCAGCAATCCTCGTCTGGTTAGAAGGTAAAAACTGAAATTGGTGACGACTGACTCCACGGGAAGAGAAGTGCATTATCTGTTAACTAGAATGATTTTTTGCTTGTATTTGTCCTCGTCTCATGATGGGAAGCGACCCATGAATTCAACCGCTTCACATTTCATAGATTCGATATGTTTCGTTATTCTGAAACCTGAATCTGACTAGAAAAATAAAATTATGAAGGTAAAACATTTTCCAACCATTGTTTTGAAAAAACTCGTCATATTTCCTGCACGTCCATCCGTTAGAGCCTGCAGCTGGTTCCTGACAGGCGCATTGAGATTTTCCTTTAAGCAAGAAAAAATTATAATTTAATTATTGGATTTTTAATTATCTAAATCTCTTCACTATTAACAAAATAGTGGATAAAAGTATTTTGTACGTGTGAGTCTGTAGGAGTGGGCTTGTGTCCGTCCTAAACCTTAATGGTCAGTTTGTTTCTTTGGCGTTTTTCCTGTAAATTAAAAATGAATGAGCGGAGTTTGAACCTCTCGTAGCTCTAATGCTGCGTTCAAACTGACCGACGCTTCGGTTTGGACGTGTTTGCACTTTGAAACCAGACGCTCGACATTTTGCTGTAGACGCGCGTTGGGATGAGCCGTTGCTTCCCGTTGCCCGTCTCTCTTTTTTTTTTTCAATGACGGATGAAACTGAGAGGCACCAAAATATTATGCAGTGAAGCTTCTGCAATCATAACGGAGGTTCAGATGCTGAACAAACAACGGCGACAGCCGATGACGGCTCGGCGCTCTGGAGCCTCTGGCCGTTTTTCCTCTCCTACTTTGAACAATGGAGGATGAAATATTGAGAGTCTTGGTTTTATTTACTCAAATCAACAGAACGTTGTAGTCGGGCGAATGTTTGGATTGCGACTTTCACAAGCTAGCTGGGCGCTAACGCTATCAGCGTCTCCTCTGGAAGAAAAGAATAACTGTGTTGTGTAGGTTTAGCCAGGAAAACGGCCGTGACGGTGCTCCAGGTCACTGATGTTTGTGTGCTTCAGTAGAGCCAGTTGCATCCAAGAAGTCAGAAGGGAGTTCACGCTTGGACAGACTGAGGCCCAACACTAACCCAACTGGAGATGGTCGTCCAGTAGGATGCAGAAATGGACCAGATGCGACTTGTGGACAAAGTCTCCAACACACATTCAAAACACACCACTGTGTAAATCAAAGGAAACGATGCCATTGGTAGAAATGTTGAAGTAAACACCAATACAGATGATTTCCTGTCTTCACTGTATATTTTTCTTAAGGTAGATTGGATCCACTGTTTGTGTGGTTTAGCTTTGTGCTGGTTTGTGTGTTGGAGTTGTGCTCTTGTGGGTCAGTGATAGTTCCTGCAGGCTCCTGCTTCCATCCAAAGTCAAATTATTTGCACTGGACTTCCTGAGAGCAGGCCTCAGTTAACCTGTCTTATGCTGTTTGCACCCCGAGGCGTCCTGTCAAAAACCAGCCTGGCGACAACCTGACAACTCCATCCATCTCTTCTACCCACCGGAGAGAGCAGATCTGATATGGCAATCAATAACATTCGCAATTAGTTTCCCCCCTGAATGCCGGTTGGAGGGGGTTCTGTTGGGTTCTGCCGGGTCCCTGGCACAGCTGGACAGAGAGGAAATGCAGCCACATGTCCTGACATTAGCCAAAGTCTCTGGAGAGCTGCTGACATTTCCATATGTCCACCGAAAGACGGAGAGGTGTGTGACACAATTCAAATGCGATGTTTAGTTTTTCACCTCTGCAGGATGGTCCGGACGTGGCTGCTGGGTCCGTACCAAGCTGTAAAAACAGATAAACATCATTCATCACTGACGACTCTGGATGTTAACCCTGACCAGCAGGGCTTAACTGCACAGAGCATACAATTCCCAGCATGCCTCTGTGTCATCTGGACACCCTCAACAGCCTGCCAAGGCTGCAGAGAGGTGATTGAAATCAGTTTCCTCGCTGTGATTATGTCTTTATGTGAGGAAACGGATCAGATCAGGAACAATATGAAGGACAAAAAGATATAGATATATAAACAAAGACATATTTCATAAATCCTGGTGATTTATTAATCTAAGCAGGTGACAGAAGCAAAATATGACCCGTCATTCACGAATGATAAAATGTTCCCCATTTGAGTGTGTAGCCAAGGGCATGTGGAGGCTGCTGGAAAGAAAAGACAGATTAAAACCCTCCATCAGCAGCACTTTGATAGATTAGGCCAAACATCCCAGCATGCTCATATTTTCATTTTACAGTGACGTTAAATGTAGTCTGAAAGTTTAACTATTAAAATCCGTCTCTGGTGAGAAACATCTTCCAACAATTTGATCCTAAATTGACTGAATTCGATTGGAAACAAGAACTCCAACATTTGTTACATTTTCAGCTGCTGAGGTTCGTTTTGTCACTGGATTAATTGAAAAACCTGTCCCCCTCCTGGCCTGTGGGGGCGCTGCAGCAAGAACTACTGAAGGAATCAACACACAACCCTCTGAAGAAGAGTTCAACTTCCTTCTTCACCAGATGGAAACTGAAAAGGAGGCGTCAGATTGTGGCGGTCGGAGGATTTCCCCATTGTCATAAATTACCAGTTTGGTTTCACCTATTAGCCGCTAGCGCTAGCGACGCTCCTGCAGCTGTTACTGTTATTATTTATACCCACAAAACCCGGAGTGTCCCAATGCAGGATGAGCAGAAATCTGTCACAGAATGTTTGTAGCGCCACGATTTCTTACATTTCTATAAAATATGGCTGAAATTAACGCTGAAACATGTAAAATATGTTTTCTCCCTGGATATAAATCTATAAACAGTTTGGTTTCTGTCAAGATGAAAGAGAGGATTAAACAAATATATATTTTTTATATTGGTCAATAATTTAATCTGACATAATTGCCACTGTTGAAATTTGTGTAAAAAAAAAAACAACCCACGGCTCCAATACTTTATGAAATATTTTGATGATTGTGATGAATATCACCACGTTCTACAAACACGAAGGGAATTATTCCAGTTTGTTGTCGTTTACTGAAGGTTTAAAAACCACAGCAAAGGGAGAGCAGCAACTTTGAACCGCCGATGTTCTGCTTCTTTCTCTGGGTCGGCTTTCCTCTACATGCGGACCCGTTGCCACGGCAACCGGCGACACCCACGCTAAAGCTCTGCGCTACAGTTAGCTTCCTGCCTTTGGAGCCGATTCCGGTCCGCTTGGCGTTCACACCGCTTTCGAAGAGGGTCAGAGTTCACTTCAGCCGAACCCAGACAGAGTTCGATTCACATTTCCCCAAACGAACCGAACCTTCCAGACAAGCGAACTACAGTTGGATTAAAACGGACCGAACAGGTGGAAACGCAGCCTTTTGGTAACCCAAAGTACTTTGTGTTTTCCCCCTTGCCTGTCTTCTATCCTTCAGTTATCATCACTGGAAGCTGAAGTGGAACCCAGCATTTCTTTAATCTGTCTCAGTCAGTAAACTCACTTCTAAAATCATCCAAATGCTTATCTAGCACATGTACAAAAAAATAAAAAACAATTTTCCCTTTTTTGTTTCGAGAAATTATTAATGTTCCTTCACTTTTAAAATCCTGGGAGAATGGCAAATAAATATTCAATTTCCCCAGAGGGTATTGAGAAAAAAAGGACTACACAAGCAAGTTGTTCAGTTATTCTGCACAGGAGTGAAAATGCATTAACTCAGCACATTAAAAACCTAAACAAATAAGGAGAGATATTCCTTTTTAATAAATGAGGCTTCAGCAACGAGAATACTGATGAAAAGGGATTCTTAAAGCAAAGACAATATTTTATGCAGAAGGAAGAATATGCTGCTTTCTAAAGCCTAATAAAGCTAAATTATGCTGAGCTGCTGAACTTGTTACAGCCACAAACTGCAAACCGTTTTATTTGGATTGGACATTAAAGAAAAACACAAAGAAATGTGAAGGAAAATAATACAAGGTTTTAGATGAGAGTTATGCTTTTACAGTAAAATATTCGACTCTTTTCTCTGCAAAATCTCATAAAATTGGTCAGATTTAAAGTTTCTCACCTTTACCTTCATATTTTCTAAACTGTTCTTTATTCAGCTCAACCATTTCCAGACCTTTCATCTCTGTTGCATATTATAAAAATTAAAACGACGCGTTGCATGAAAATGGCTTTTCATATAAATTATACACGCAGCTATAAATAACACGACTTCATAAACCTGGCAAACTTTACCAAGTTCAGACCTTAAATATGGACAATCCGTGACGAGCACAGAAGTCCAACAACAGAACACCGCTTGGGTTCAGATCGGGGGGGCCGTTCCTCCCAACCACGCCTCTCCAGGTCTCACTGTCATTGCCCACGTGAGCGTTGAAGTCCCCCAGTAGAACAAGGGAGTCCCCAGGAGGGGCACTCTCCAGTACCCCCTCTAAGGACTCTGAACTGCTGTTCGGCCCGTAAGCACAAACAACAGTCAGAACCCGTCCCCCCACCCGTAGGCGGAGGGAGGCTACCCTCTCGTTCACCGGGGTGAACCCCAACGTACAGGCGCCCAGATGGGGGGCAACAAGTATGCCCACTCCAGCCCGGCGCCTCTCACCGTGGGCAACTCCAGAGTGGAAGTACGTCCAGCCCCTCTCGAGGAGACTGGTTCCAGAACCAGAGCCATGTGTCGAGGTGAGGCCGACTATTTCAAGCCGGAACCTCTCAGCCTCGCACACTAGCTCCGGTTCCTTCCCCACCAGAGAGGTGACGTTCCACTTCCCAAGAGCTTCTGCAGCCGAGGATCAGACCGCCAGGGTCCCCTCCCTCGGCTGCCGCCCATAGCACAATGCACCCGACCCCTTTGGCCCCTCCGACAGGTGGTGAGCCCATCGGAAGGGGGACCCACGTCTCCTCCTCGGGCTGAGCCCGGCCGGGCTCCGTGGGTAAAAGCCCGGCCACCAGGCCTCGCCATCGTGCCCCACCTCCAGGCCTGGCTCCAGAGTGGGGCCCCGGTGACCCGCGTCCGGGCGAGGGAACGGCAGATCCAAAGTTATTCTCCATCATAGGGGTCTTCGGGCTGCGCTTTGTCTGGTTCCTCACCTAGGACCTGTCTGCCTTGGGTGACCAGGGGCATAAAGCCCCAGACAGCAGAGCTCCTAGGATCATTGGGACACTCAAACCCCTCCACCACGATAAGGTGGCAGCCCAAGGAGAGGTAAACATGAATATGTTTTTATAGTTTTATTATAAAAGCTGATACCAAAACATTAAAATGAAAGTCATAATGAAAAGTGATTGAACTGAGCCGTTATCTGCTTTATGTGCATCAAAAGCAACTGAATAATGATGATGATGATTAAATATTTCAGAGGTTAGGTGAGAATTTTGCAGATTAATATGAACGTCTTGGCTGCTTCTCTAAATAACGCCCTTCTGACGAGTTTCCAAAAAATTATACTCAAGAAATACTTCATAATAAAATCACTTAAATAAAAGTAGTAAGTACAGCATAGTGAAAATACTCCTAAAAGTAATTTTTTCTCAGAAAAGTTACTCAAGTAAATGTAACTATTTACAACCCAACTCATAAATACTGAGGTTATTCACTAATTATGCAGCTTCCTGCAGCAAATGGTGGCACCAGATATTCTTTACAGAATTAAACAGCAAAGTGGATTTTCAGAAGTTATTTAATGTTTTGTGTCACATAAAATCTCTGTAAAATACATAAAAAATGTGGTTTTATTGTGAAAATGTTGAATGCTTTTTAAGGAACTTGTGATAAAATTGTGCTCACATTTCATTTTAGGGTCTCTAAATAAACTGTAAACATAAATAAATGTGTGTGAAATATAAGTCAGTGTAACTGGACAGCGTTCGCCATCGACCTCGTTGTGTTTGAAGGTTACAGACAGAAACATCAGCGCCGTGATCAGCAGCCATTAAGTCAGAGTTCAGCTCTGATCCTGACAAATGATGATGTTTTCATGTGAGCCATGATTTGGACATCAATAAAGTCTAATGGCATGTCAGACCTATTAATAGATTATCGCACAGAGCTCATAAAAACACAATATCCCATCAATATCCCATGCACAGTGGTGAAGTGGGTAGAGCTGTTGCCTTGCAGCAAGAAGGTTCTGGGTTTGATTCCCGGTCTTTCTGCATGCAGTCTCCATGTTCTCCCTGTGCATGGTGGGTTTTCTCCAGGTACTCCGGTTTCCTCCCACAGTCCAAAAACATGACTGTCAGGTTAATTGGCCTCTCCTAATTGCCCCTAGGTGTGTGTGTGTGTGTGTGTGTGTGCATGGTTGTGTGTCCTGTGTGTCTCTGTGTTGCCCTGTGACAGACTGGCGACCTGTCCAGAAGACCTGTCCAGGTGACCCCGCCTCTCGCCCGGGACGTTAGCTGAGACGATGCCGCCAGAGCCGCCTAAACCATCGATTCATTTTCTAACACCTTGTCCCTCAGTGGGGTCAGGAGGTGCTGCTGCCTCTCCAGCTAACATACCGGGCGAGAGGAGGGGTCACCTGGACAGGTCACCCTGGACAGGTCGCCAGTTTGTCGCAGGGCAACACAGAGACACACAGGACAAACTACCATGCACACACACACTCACACCTAGGGGCAATTTGGAGAGATCAATTAACCTGACAGTCAACCGGAGGAAACCGGAGTACCTGGAGAAAACCAGCAGCTCTACCAACTGCGCCACTGTGCTGCTCGCCGCCTAAACCAGGGAGTCCAAACTGTTGGCCTTAAAATTATTAAGCCGAAAGCACTTCAGGGCCACAAACATTATTTTATGGGTTTTCAAGCCACAATGTGTCATTTTATAGCTCAATCCAGTAATTATTTCACATTCAGTTATAAAAATGCTACATGTCAAATCTATTAAAGGGTCTCTGTCTCTTTAAGAAGCTCCTACTCTGAGGCTCCGCCTACAGGAAGTCGTCACAACCTAAATTCTGCCCCTTTAAAACAAACATTTTCTGCTTATTTTAATTTTATCTGCTCAGTTATAAACTAAAAATGAAAAATTTGATTTAAATCAACAAAATAGTAAAATTTTTGTTGAAAAATGGAATCATTGTAGATGCGAAACACCAGAAAGGTTTTGAACAGTCGTGTTATTACCAGACAGTTTCACAGTTTATTTGGTTCTAGTTTCTCCAAAAGCTAAGATGAAGGCAGAAACACTGATAATAGTAATTTATCTATGAAAAATAAAGGATGAAAATGGTCCGTCTGCATCCAACACCTGCACCTTCTGCACAAGATTTACTGCGTTCCAGAATTGAGGGGACCGCATAAAATCCTCCACAGGGCCATAAATGGCCCCCAGGCCTCACTTTGGACCCCCAGCTTACAGCAGGAACAGATCAGTGAGTGTTTATAAGAAGCGAATTTGTGTAAATCAGACGCTGACAGACATAAGCAGCAGTGTGCGATATTTCTTCAGACATAATTAAAAATAGCTGCTTTCTTAAGCCGCCTCAGCATTGAAGGTTTTGACGTTTCGGGTTTTTAAATCTGCTCTCTGCTTCACTTGACAGTAAATTTCACTATTTAAAGAACAAAATCCTGTTTCTAAATTTAGCAGCTCTTCATATGTCCTGACTGCTCTGCCGTTATTTTATGGCTGTTTACAGTAACATGGTTCAGCTGCATGAATACAGAATCTCACAGACTTTTATCCTTAAATTCAGCTCAAATGTTTGATTAATCTATGCAAATGTAACATGAAATAAAATTAGATTTTCTTTGACATTTTGTAAATCCTTTTCTCACTGTGTATTAAACTTTCTTTCCTAAGATGCTTCTCTCATGATGTTGAACCTAAATATCCACTACATGTAAATTAAATGGCCTAAAAAGACGAAGTGAATAAAAACTGTGGTGTTAGAAGCAGATGATGATCAGCTTTGGGGATCTGCCATCACTCCTCTTGCATATATTTGACATTCTCCTTTTTGTATGATATAATTTTTAAAATACAGTTTTTCTCCATACAATTCCACGTTTTTAAATATCAAAAATAAAGTATAGAGCAAGTTTATTTGTGCAGCACTTTTCAGTTCAAAGTCATAAAAGCAACAATCAGCCAACAACTGAGAAAACCAGGGAACATTTTCCATCTCAACACCAAAATGTTGATCAGTGTTTCATTTATTATGTTTCTAAATCAGCTCTAACCAGGATTTTAGACTAGATTTAAATGAACTCAGTGTTTCGGTTATTTTCAGTTTTCTGGAAGTTTGTCTGACATGTTTCACAGCTACAGGAACAAATCTTAATCTGCATCGTCCTGGTGAACGTTTTCTTAGATGCTGCGTTGTTTCGATCTTACATCTGCGTCATATCACATCCCAACTTCTCCGTTTTGGTGATAACTGCTTAGCTAATTATTGTAATTATTCTTATTTTAAACAAATAGATACAGTTTTCAATTTAGAAATGAAGTTCTTCCACCCATCCATCTATTTTCTTACACCCTCGTCCCTCAGTGGGGTCAGGAGGAGCTGGTGCCTCTCCAGCTAACGTACCGGGCGAGAGGCGGGGTCACCTGGACGGGTCACCCTGGACAGGTCGCCAGTTTGTCGCAGGGCAACACAGAGACACACAACCATGCACACACACTCACACCTAGGGACAATTTGGAGAGGCCAATTAACCTGACAGTCATGTTTCTGGACTGTGGGAGGAAACCGGAGTACCCGGAGAAAACCCACCATGCACAGGGAGAACATGGAGACACCATGCAGAAAGACCGGGGCCGGGAATCGAACCCAGAACCTTCTTGCTGCAAGGCAACAGCTCTACCAACTGCCCCACTGTGCAGCCCGTTTGAAAAGAAGTTCTGAAGTCTTTTTATTTTTGTCTAAATAGAAGCATTTTGAGTTCTCTCATTAGAAAACAGTTTGGTTTCATTAATGGCATCTAGAGACATAAATTATATTTACGATTCTCCTTCACCTCGTCCTTCTCTGTCCGCCTCCATGACTTATGTTTAATGTAATTATGCACTCTGCAGCCGACTCAACCACATTATTATCCAGCAGGACGTCTAAAGCAAACAGCAGAATAAAAATATTAACGGGTTCTGGGAATAAACACAAATAAACTCACCGTCTTTCAACACCGATCACACAGTTTGGTGATGTGGACTTAAAGTTTTACCACCATGTGACGACGACAAACCTGACAATAAGAACTACGATAAGAACTGTATGGATCTGACCGTGTGTCACAGCAATAATAGTCCCACAGACACAAATACTGCTCTTAAAAACATTCCCGTCTATAAAACTCCTCCAGTCTCACGAAGAAGCAGCACACAGCAACTGCATTTCATCATATTTTCACATTTATTGGTAATTATCGATATTCTCATTGGACAATGGAGAAATAGCAAAAACAACAACAATACAGACAGTTTGGGGTTTTAAATATTATCAATTTGAATTTATTGTGACAACAGATAAAAATTCTTATGACAAAATATTCATCGCGATAAATGATAAACAATACGATTAATGTTAGTTAGAATATAAAGTCTGGAAAGTGGTAAAAAGGGAATTAGTACTGTAAACGTTTTTTGTTGTTTTCAAACACAAAATGTTTGTTTTTTGAGTAAAACCCCCTCATTGGTCCTCTTGGTGAAACAATGATGTGTCCTGTCGTTTCCAAAGCTGAAAACGATCCTTTTCTTTTCGCCTCTCCTCCTCCTGCTCCCTCGGGCCTCCCTGCCGTCTGCCTGCTGTTATATTTCATGTTCAAGATCTCGACCGGGGAATTGAACTCGTGTTCGGAACGGTTATCCTAAATGATAATTAGCGTGGTATTGATACCACCGCTCTAATCTTCACACATGGGCCTCCAGCCACCGAGGTAAACATGTGTTATGATAACTTCCCTTAGTGAGAGGAACAAGAGGCTGCTTCCTTCAGCTCCCAGTGTCAGCTAATTATTTCTGGCCTCCTGCTGTGTTCGCTCTCTCCGACTCATCTACTCCAAACTCTCTCATTAGAGTCCACAGGTCAGCTCTCTTCTTCTGCATCAGCTCAATCCTTCTTCTTACTGCCGTTTATCTACTAGCTTAGTTTCTATTGTTCATAAAGAAGCTTTTTTTTTTGTTGCAAAATATCTTTATTGGAACCAGTCAAACAAATTCCAATGTATAATTGTTACTGTACTTCCTGCTGGAGGACAAAAAGCTGCTTGCTAATGATGACTAGCATTGGTATTAGCTCTAAAGCTGTCAACAGCTCAATCTTAAATGTTCGCCTGATATATGAAAGAAAAATAAACGCAGAGCTTCGCTACTCATTGTCAACAACTAGATAACAAGGTCAGGAAAAAGTTTTAATTTAAAAAACATTGAGGGAGAAGGAAGTAGGTCAGTTATGCTAGCATAACATGTTGATGAGCTGAGGATCTCTGTGTTTTGGTCCAGTTAAAGTAAATGCAGGCGACCCACACACCAACGGTGACAGATCACCAGGTGTTAGCATCAGCTAATCACTGTGTTAGCTTAGCAGCGCTAGCTAAGTTACCACAGCGATCTCTGATTAATAACAACAAAACAAACATCACTCCTGAAAACTGTAACAGACTGAATGTTCTGTTCTTTGTGTGGGAAATGTGTTTTTTGGTGTCGAATCCTGATACTTTAGTGGTGTTGTTGTCAGTTGTTATGGCAACGAGTAGCGTAGCGTAGCCGTCACAGTAAGAAAAAAAAAATTAATTAGGAGTTGTTTATAGTTATAAAAGTTAAAGTTAGAAAGATATAAAAGGAAACAGTTTTTTTTGTCTACATCCTCAAAAAGTGTGTTTCATTTTCTCAAGTTTAAAAACAGGATGTTGAGGGACTTTTATCAGCGCAGCAATAAAGAACGTCCAGCAATTAAAGATGTAAAAGAAATAATATCCTTTGAACAGAATTTGGTGCTAAAAGAGCTGAAGATGCATCAGGAGGTTTTTTTAAGCGGTTTCCTCAGACTCGCAGACACACAGGTCTGATTCCTGCACCGTCACACCAAGCAGAGCCTCATTAAGGAGCAGATGCAGCAGTGAGTGCGCATGATGAATGATTCTTTTTGAAAATCTCCCCATGTGACTTAATAAAAGGCAGCACAGGCTAAAACTGGCTTTTTTCATGAAATAATCCACAATTTAAAAAAGATTTTACTGCCATCTTAAAATGCCGCTAATCCTTAATCAGTGACTAATGGGGATTTATTCAAAATCAATTACTTAAGATAACCAATAAAGAAATATAGAACCCTAACCCTTTCCTCCATTTTGTTCTTTTTTGGACAAGAAATGTCCACTTCCTGTTTGAGTATTTTGTATTATATTGAAAACAACAGCAAGTCATTCATCTACAGATTACTCAATCATTCTGAAGCAGCAAAATCAGTTTATGCATAAGAAAAACAATTTAATAAAAAATAACATCACTAAACTGTCTTAGTTTAGTCAGAAGTTCAAACTGTTAGACCAGTGGTTCTTAACCTGGGTTCGGTCGAACCCCAGGGGTTCGGCGGAGCCTCTGCCGTCGAGGTAAAGACACCTGTGTAAAGTCTTGATGACGCCCCGCTTTGCCATCACTTGCTGCAGAGGATCACGTTACATTGTTTAGCCAATCAGAGGATCACGTTACATTGTTTAGCCAATCAGAGGATCACGTTACATTGCTGAGCCAATCAGAGGATCACGTTACATTGCTTAGCCAATCAGAGGATCACGTTACATTGCTTAGCCAATCAGAGGATCACGTTACATTGCTTAGCCAATCAGAGGATCACGTTACATTGCTTAGCCAATCAGAGGATCACGTTACATTGCTTAGCCAATCAGAGGATCACGTTACATTGCTTAGCCAATCAGAGGATCACGTTACATTGCTTAGCCAATCAGAGGATCACGTTGCATTGCTTAGCCAATCAGAGGATCACGTTACATTGCTTAGCCAATCAGCACTGAGCTCCACTCTCAGCATGGATTTGAACTTGTGTCTTTATTTACTTCAGCAAAGCTCAGTTTTTACCAAATTCTGTAGCTTTCGGTGAACTTCTAAATCTGCTCCTTAGTCGCATCTTTTCGGGGTTGCTACTGCCTCTAGTGGCGTGGGGGTGGTAGCACAACTAATATAATTACATTACTAAGTCTTTATTATTTATTATTAATTTTTTATTATCTTAAGAATGTAGAGCTAATTAAATGATCTAAAGACCTTAAAGTGGTTCCAGTTTCTCTCGATGGCCAACCTGTTGAAACTGTGGCAGATTTTAAATACCTTGGGTCGTTCCTGGTCAGTCAGCTCAGCTGTGCTGAAAACACTGACTATATTTTGAAGAACTGATCTCAGAGACTCTACCTTTAAGAAGACTTAGTGATCTATGTCTTGAATTTGGGGGGAAAAAATCATATTTTATTTGTCACTATAGAAGGGTTCAGTGAATGCGCATATGAAACCTCTGGGTTCGGTACCTCAAAAAAGGTTAAGAACCGCTGTGTTAGACTATAAATGTTGTTTTTTTACGCTTCTAGAAGTTACCAGCAGCTGTTCCCAAAAATAAAAGTAAATAAAAATGTAACTTATTTTATTAGAGGCATTAATTTTGAAATAATTTATAAAAGATGTTAGAAATTACTGACACATTTTAGTTCTGAGCATTTTTATTCAAACATTTAAAAATAAAATTTATCCCAATGCAATTCATTGCAGACGAATTACATTCATGTCCAATTATCTGAATATTTTGAGTCCAGTTCAACCCAGATGCTGTTTGAATGAATAATCATTATTATCTTTTGAAAGAGACTCAGCACTGAGCCAGGAACACTTTCCATGGCAAAGGAAACATTCGGTGTTGTGAAGAAAACACATTTCCTAAATTTAAACATTTCTTTCTTTACATTCTTTGACAAACTAATTTTAATGTCGGAGAAATTGAAAAATTAAAAAGGCGGATTGATGAAAAGTGGTAATTTACTTCAGCTACTGAGAGACCGTTCAGGATTTTAATCTGTTTTAGAGATTAGAGAGAATACTGAACCTGAAACAACCTGCAGCAAACAAATCGCCATGTTTCCTTTTCTCCTGGTTTCACTTTAATGCTTTTTGCTCACTGTACAAATTAAATGTATTCCATTTAAAGTGGAAGTATAATTATATCCTTGCAGGCAAACAAATAACTGTCCTTTGACTGGAAACCTCACCTATTGAAAGCTGCATGGACACAAACAGAGGAGCGTATCTGTCATGTTTGTCAATGTTGAATGCATCTGCATATTTCTGCACACAGGATCTGCTGACTCTGCAAAATAATCTGGTCATTGCTATCTTCATTAGGGCTGAACCGATTCCTCGAGTGATTCGAGAACCTCGATTATTAAAATCCCTTGAGGAAAATGTTCCTGCCTCGAAGCTTCGTTAATTTATGTTTTATCATTTAGCGCCCCGTGTTTCAGCCGGAACATTATTTGCGTTGCGCGGAGCTCTGACTTCCGCCTCTGAGTTGTTGACGGAAGCTACGTGTTAGCGGCATAACGTCCAATCTTCAGGTTCGGCCCGCGGGGATTTTACTGATTGGTGATAATTCCGGGTTTCCATCGTTTTTGTGGGACCAATAAACATCCTTAAAATGACCGGCGCGATGCCGGGAGTCCGGCAGCCTTTCTGCTCCGGAGCTGCTGGTTGAACGGCGGGAAGAAGCTGAGGAGGATTTCTACAGGTGAGCGGAGAGACTGAACATGGCGGGCGGCTGAGGGTTGATGCTTACAGGGTCAGAGCAGCTTTACGGACGAACCGCACAATAAACTTATATCATCCCGGTCTGAACAAACGGGAGGCGGAACATGGCTGGTAGATGAGTTTCTGAACGGAGGAGCCGTAAATATCCCGTGTTGCTCCCCCGGTCTACAAAACAGTAACTGGTAGGGAAGCTCAAAGGTGGAAAAAATAGACTGATGTTGATATCCGATAGTAACACTGGTGTAATGGTAGATTTACCAATATTTTATTTCATAATTGTTTTTATCCGATTACTCGATTAATCGTAAGAAAAATCTATAGATTACTCGATTACTAAAATAATCGTTTACAACAGCCTTAATCTTCATACATCGGTGGCGTTTTGTTCCGCACCGTTCCCATCAAACTGATGATTTCCTTTTGTTTTGACATATATATAAAAGTGATTTTGGCTGGCAGCAGCTGAGGAGGAGCGAGGTGAAGGACGAGCAGCCATTCATGCTTTTAGGCTGAAAAACCAGCCCAAATTAGCTCCATCATAAGCAGGTTTGCCAGCTGTCCATTTAAGCTTCTCGTGTCCCTAAAGTCATTCCTTTATGTCAAGATCAGAGACTATAAATGTGATTTGGGGGGAGAAGCAGCGAAGCCGTGATTGGCGAGTTACAGCTCTGCGTGCGATCCTGAAGGTCGAGCTCCAGGCGGCGTCAGATTTGGTCTGATTAGCTGGGCTGCTCACAGATTACTTCAGGTACACACCCTCCGCGCCTCGCTTTTATTAGAGCCATAGGGGTCTTTGCTGTAATTCATGTGAATAAATGGAGTGTTTAAATGATTTATGATTGATTTAGTGGAGATGGAGGTTTCTGCAACACAGATAACAGCATCCGCAGGCGTTCTCTAACTAGGACCATTCATCATCACATGGCCTTTTATGACTAAATCTATTCCAGGGGACAAAATGTGCATTTAGATGTCAGACTGTGCAGTTGATGCTTTTACATCCACAAAAAGGAGATGGTTTGATACTTTTGACTAATTAAATATTTGGATTATTGGGATTATCTTTTATTTTTTGGTTTATTGAGCAAGTCATAAAATATTAGAAGCATCAATAATGAAACGAAGAGCCTCATGTTAATAAATGGAACAAAATTTAGACGTAATAGAAAAACTAAAACTAACCACCTGTAACCTGAGATGTTTCCTTTTACACGGTTATGAATATCAAATGAATAAATGTATAAATTAAAGTAAATATTAATCTAACCCCAAAATGATTAATATATTTTGGAAACTATTTTTATTCAACAAGAATTTTTTTCCTCCCCAATAGAAAATGACATTTTTCTAAATTCTCAGAAAATGTAATATTTCTCGGAAAATTATTGTCTTTTATTTTTAAAAAGTACATTTAATTTAAAAAAATATGTCAAAAGATATGGTTTGTGTAATTTTGTTGTAAACCTGTCAAACTTTCTAAATACCAGTGGAAATATGCAAAAAGGTCAAAAGCAAAATAAAGATAGTTTAATTTAAAATATGGGGGACTGCTCATATTTTATGACATTTGTTAAATAAAGTGTAAATTCTAAGAATAAAAAAAAATCATATTGTATTTCTTATTAATATTGAAAAATGTCTCACATTTTCTAACAGAAAAATAACTTCTTGTTGAAATAAAATTAATTATAAATTTGGTGAATCATTTTGGGTTTAAATTAATAATCATTTTATTGACATAAGTACAATTTTGCTCCAAAGACATTTATTCATTTGATGTCCATCATATAAAATCAGGCTGAAGGAAACCAGAACAAGTTACAGCTGGTTAGTTTTAGTTTTTCTGTGATGTCGGTAAATGTGGGTGAAGTCAATAATTCCTTAATATTGGCGAAAAAGTTCCCAGTTCCACTGGCAGATTAATTTATTTATAACCGGGAAAAATGTCTTGTGAAATAATCTGCCAATGGAAATCTAACTGGGTTGCTAGGTAACGGGCGTGGCGTGGCTGGGGTTGCTAGGTAACTAGCCAGGCGTGAACTGCACCATTGCTAGGTAACGGTGCAGTTCTCTTTGTGAAACAATCTGCCAGTGGAACTCTAACTGGGTTGCTAGGTAACGGGTGGGGCGTGGCTGGGGTTGCTAGGTAACGGGCGGGGCGTGGCTGGGGTTGCTAGGTAACTAGTCGGGCGTGCTAGGTAACTAGCCAGGCGTGAACTGCACCGTTGCTAGGTAATGGTGCAGTTCTCTTTGTGAAACAATCTGCCAATGGAAATCGAACTGGGTTGCTAGGTAACGGGCGGGGCATGGCTGGGGTTGCTAGGTAACGGGCGGGGCGTGGCTGGGGTTGCTAGGTAACTAGCCGGGCGTGGCTGGGGTTGCTAGGTAACGGTGCAGTTCTCTTTGTGAAACGATCTGCCAGTGAAACTAGAACTTCTTCACCAACATTCAGGAATTATTGACTTAAAACAAAGTCATATTTCTTGCTGTAACGTTACTTGTAAGTTAGTTTTGTGTCATTTGAACTACCATATTTGTAGATTTTGTGTTTCTGCAGTGTGACCTGGAGAGGTAAAAGGAAAAAACAAAACCGCCCTTCTTTCAGGAAACGACCGAACCAGAGATTAATCTGTTAGTAAATGATACAAGCAGTCAGGGACATCCTGCACAATTGGCCAAAATTTCCAGGAGATTTTGTATAATTTTTGTATTATTAATTTCTTGTGACTGAATGAGTCTTTACACAAAGTCTACAAATTTCAAACTGGGTTGAGGTCATTATTTTAGAAGGCCACTCAAAAAACTTTATTAAAGTTTTATAAAACTGTACAGAACTGACCTGAACACAACCTTCATTCTGTTGTAAACTAGAAAATGCTTTAACTGTCCGCATTGAAATAAGTTTCACATCTTCACTGAGCTTGAAGTGCCTGATCCTCAAACATGGAGAAGCCAAAAATCACTATAACTGCTTTATCTGGCCACAATGTAAAGAAAAACATATCAAGGTTGTAGTAGCTTCATGTTGCTGCCACGACACAAAGTGAATGAAATAGTGAACACATGAAGAGATTTTGGACTTTCTACCCTGAAAACAATTCAGAAAAAAGTGAAAACTAAACAGAGTGAATACATTCATCCATCCACTTGTCCCTCAGTGGGTCAGGAGGTGCTGGTGCCGATCTCCAGCTAGCGTTCCGGGCGAGAGGCGGGGTCACCTGGACAGGTCACCAATCTGTCGCAGGGCAACACAGAGACACACAGGACACACACCTACACACACACACTCACACCTAGGGGCAATTTGGACAGACCAATTAACCTGACAGTCATGTTTTTGGACTGTGGGAGGAAACTGGAGTACCTGGAGAAAACCCACCATGCACAGGGAGAACATGGAGACTCCATGCAGAAAGACCGGGAATCGAACCCTGAACCTTCTTGCTGCAAGGCAACAGCTCTACCAACTGCGCCACTGTGCAGCCTGAATACATTCATGTTTTTCCTAAATATTGGTAATTATCTATACGGTATATCACATCAAGTTGCAAGTGAAAGATAATAAAAATGTAAAACTTCTTCTGAGATACCAAAGTAAATAATAACATATTTAAACCCCAGGATGCCCAGAAAGCATGAACTGAGGTAACACAATCTGAGTAAGTATAGCGCTGATGCATAAAACATAAACTGCACACACATCACATGAATTTTCATATTTGCATACCAGCAGGCAAAATCACAAAGCAGAAATGCTGATGGTAAAGAACGAGGCGGAGAGGGAGAGCATCTACAAACCGCAGCAGATGTGGAGGAGTGAGGGCATCAGAGCTGGATGATGCGCTTCTCTACCTTTCATTCCTCTGCTTTTGCAGCCAATAGACACAAAACATTTATTTATTTTTTCCTCAGAGTGGCCAACTGTACGTTATTCCTATCTCGATTTGATACAGTGGAGCAGGTGTGTCAAAATGCAAACTCATCTGCATTTTGGGTGAAAGTGAACCTAATCTGATGTTTCAGGTTCTGAAAAATGATTTAATAAAAAATCTCCCATCTGTCATCACACCAGAAATTCGACAAACAAACGGCCTGCATCACGCCAGGTCTGTCCTTAGACTCTTAAAATAATGGGAGGGTCTAAAAGTTATCAAAGCAATTTAAACAGTTCCAAATATAAACATTTATTACAAAATTTGGTTCTCAACTAAGTGAAGTACATTCCAACTACCCACAGAAAAATCAAGAAATAAATCAATTTCCATTTGCATGATTTATCGTTTCGTTTTTCTACCGAAAACTGGATGACAAAAGTTTTCAGTTTGGTGTTTTGGTCTCAACTGGATCCTTTGTTTGGAAGAGAGAGAGAGAGAGAGAGACTTCATAACTGATTTTATTGGTAGCATCTCATTTTGTTCATTTATTTTGGATATTTAAAATGTCTTCCAGGTCCAGTGTAAGTTATTATCTTTGGACCTAAAGAGGAATGATCTACAATTATAGACCAAGAGTTATAGATCTAGAGTCAGCCCACAGCTTCAGTTATTCCAGCTGCAATTGCCCAGTTCTACATCATCTAGTTCTACAGTCCATCACTGAAAGACTTTAAACTTCTGGTAGTTTCTAAATCACGGAATTAAAGATTAAAGATCTGCTGTTGGATCAACCTTTCAAACCTTCCAAACCTTCCACACCTTCCACACCTTCCAGGCCTTCCAAACCTTCTAGACCTTCCAAACCTTCCAGGCCTTCCAAACCTTCCAGACCTTCCAAACCTTCCAGACCTTCCAAACCTTCCAGACCTTCTAGACCTTCCAGGCCTTCCAAACCTTCCAAACCTTCCAGACCTTCCAAACTTTCTAGACCTTCCAGACCTTCCAAACCTTCCAGGCCTTCCAGACTTTCCATACCTTCCAAACCTTCCAGACCTTCCAGGCCTTCCAAACCTTCCAGGCCTTCCAAACCTTCCAGGCCTTCCAAACCTTCCAGACCTTCCAAACCTTCTAGACCTTCCAAACCTTCCAGACCTTCCAAACTTCCAAACCTTCCAGACCTTCCAAACCTTCCAGACCTTCCAAACCTTCCAAACCTTCCAGACTTTCCAAACATTCCAAACCTTCCAAACCTCTCAAACATGGAGAAGCAGCAGCATTCAGCTTCTATGCACCATGAATCTGGAACAAACTTCCAGAAAACTGAAAAACAGCCGAAACACTGAGTTCATTTAAATCTAGACTAAAAACCTGGTTATAGTTGATTTAGAAACATAATAAATAAAACACTGATCAACATCCTGATGTGTAACAATGACAAAATGCAATATTTCAATTATTGCCAGCGTGTTTTATAACTTTGTTATAAAACAAAGTTGTTGCTGAAATGTGCTGCAAAACATTCGTTTGATGTTGACTAGAAAGTTTATTAATCTCAGAGAATATCTTCTTGCATTATTGTACTTGTAAATTGTTTGAAAACAACAACATAATCGTTTATCACAACAACTTCTGGGACAATTCATCATTTTGAGACAACCCTATTTATGCAAACGTATTAAATAAAAAGCCCGTTTATGGTCTCCCCCCCCCAGCTAATGTTTTCTGGAGCCGGGTCTGCTAACCGTCTCTGAGCGCTAACCGCCTCCGACAGTCCGTGGAGCAGCCAGGGCTCATCTCGCCTGCGCCGCTTGCTCACCTCTAAACGAGGCTGTCAGGCGCAGCCATAGTGACGCCTGCCACCTCTAATTGGCAGTGCATTAACAATCAAATCAGGCTAATTAGCCGGAGCATGGCAGCGAGGAATAATAATCTCAGTGTATGCAACTGTGGCACATTCCTGCTCCGCTGCTGCCATCCTATTTTGCATTTTCTAATTTCTTATGGACAATAGAAGGAAATTAGGAAGCTGGAGGAGTACAACAGATCCAGTGAGAAAGAAAAGACGGCACTGAGAATATTTAAGCCAGGTTTGTTCAGCTTTGTTAAATCTGTTACGGTCTATAAAATGTTTTGTATAAATTCGTGTTGTGTTCCTGTTTTTCTCTGTAGTTCAGTTTGTCTTGGTTTCACAGTGCTGTGCTTTCGTCTCCATGTTTATTCACTCAGAGTTTTGCTCTTTGCTTTCCAAATAAAACTAACTTTAATTGCCTGTTACAGCCCCGGTGTTCTTGGTGTATAGACCAACAATGTTATCTTTTGTCCCATGTTGTGATTGAAACATCTTTTGGAACATTAGTTAACATTAGTAAATGGTAATAAATGGGGTTTTTTGCACTAGTGGCCTTTACTGACCAGTAAATAGACAGGAAACAGGATGGAGAGAGGAGGAAGACAAAAGGGCGCAGATCGGGAATCAAACCCACGATTGTAGCCTACAGGAACTCCAAATAAAGACATTTCATGGAGGAACTTACAGTTAACACTGATTTGAGTGATGTAATGATTTAAAGTATTACAGAAGAAGGTTTCATTGCATTATTAAAACAGACAGGCAACTCTGGAAGAAGGACAAGAAGAGGGAGGAACGTAAAGTTTAAAAAACAACGATGACATTTTGTCACATTCAGAGACGGAGATGGTGGGTCAGTCCGGTTGTTTTGGAACCATGCATGTCTGAACAATCATTCAATCTCCATGGCAACCAGTCAGCAGTGAAAATGCCTGAGTGGACCTAGCTCCACCTTTGAGGCACAGCTCCTCCCCCACTCCGCTCCTTCAGACTAGCCAGCAGCAATTAGCAAACATCTTGTGAAACTGTGCATCTGCTGAGCTGGTCTAGACTAGAATCCCACCTGGTTAGAGTTGCTTTTGTACCACAAAAGCATTACTTGGAAAAATTTAATGTTTCAAATGTTGATGTTTGTGTTTTTATGATGTAAAGCACCGACTTGTTGAAATGTGCTACACAAATAAAATGTGATTTGAGCTCATGCTACTTCAGGTAAAAACATTAAAGGGTTCATAGAGGAGCCATGTTGGGATGACTTCCTTCAGAAACAGCAGGAGTTTAATTAAAGAGACGGATGATAAATTACAAAGTCAAATTTCTTCTAAGTCGTATTTAATATATATATATATATATAGCATTTTTATAACAACTTAAGGTAACATAACTACTTGATTGTGCTAAAAACATGATAGCGTGGAAAATACACAAAACATTTTGCACCAAACTAGATCAACACAGCAAAGTGTCAGGATAAAACAAAAGCGTTCATCACAACCAATCTAGATTCCTTCAGTTTAGCTCTTTTCTTTTTGCTCTAAAAGACCTTGAAGCTAGCAACTTCCTGGGGATGGAGACATCAAGAGGGCCTGATCGGCCAATCAGACGCAGGCTTGATTATGATGAAACCCAAATGATGCCGGAATAAAATAATCATCTTATTTCTTCATTCCACACGGTTTAGACAAGAAAAGCACTGAAAACCGTTTAAACAATCCAGCCAGGTAAAACAGAACAACTACTGAATAAAGGGACGTGTTCAGAATTAATATTTAAGTAAGGATTATTTGTCAAAAATAAAGACGTCCTTTCAGACATGAAAAAGATTAAATCCTTCAGGGATATTTGAAATATGGACTTTAAATTTTATACCTATTATTGAGTATTAGCCTGAAGGGAAACACATTTTTTGATGCAGAACTTTCAGAAACTAAAACTACACGAGGAATTTACAGAGAAATGACAGGAGAGTGATTTTTATTTTGTTTCAGCGTCTATAAATGCTAAATAAATTAAAACGATAAAACATTAACCATTCAGTGAACACACTCAACCCAGTCCTTTAACAATCCGTCCTATTTTACACACCAACAACAAAAACACACATGAGCAATATCATTAATTACTCCTCGTGCCCTGGATGGATGCTCTGTTTGCTTTGCATGAGGCTGGTGTTATGTGGGTCATCCTCTGTGTTTGGCCTGTAAACCATGAAAGGCTTTGCTTTCAAATGAGTAATTAGGGAACCGAGATGCAGAGCTTTGTTTTATTTGTTTTCCCCTAAAGAGTCTAATAAAGAGCTGAGCGAGAAAATGAGCGAGGTGGAAAAGAATCGAGGTGGAAAAACGACAAATTTGGTCACAACAGGAAGTAAACGCTTCCTTAACAGACTGTGCATGTTTAAACTGTAAGCCATCTGTTTTTATGTACGATGTAAGGGATGTAGAGGAGCTTTATATGTTGTTACCCAATTGTTAAATATCCAAATATGGCCTGCAGCATCACAGATGGAGGCATCGGTGGTGATGATGTCCAGCACATAAACTGGATTAAACTGGACACATTTTTTACTCATTCTTTAAATCTAACAACATTTTTGTCAGAGGTTTGTGCAGCAAAAATTTTAATTTGTGCCGCTAACATTTTAATAAAGACGTTTCCAGAGATCCAATATCTACAAAGCAAAATCAACACAAACAAAAAACGTAACTGAGTCGATTGAAACCAAATTTGGTTGACCTCTGATGACCTCTAGAGACTTTTTTTTTTATCAGTGTCGCTTTTTGTGACGAGGCAGCTCTGGAAGAAGTGCTGGCTGACTTTTTGACCTTTACATTTTCATTATTATCAAAGAAAAAGCAGCACAAATAATATTTTTTGCTGCACAAATGTAGTCGAGTTGATTGATCCGAGTAACGCAGGGGGCCTGGTTGACCTTTCATGACCTCTGGACACATTTATTATCAACTTTAAAATGATAGTGGCACAAGCAAAAGTTTTATATGCGAGAGAGATTTCTGATTAAAAGTTCCTGAACTCCTTACCTAAGAAAAACTATTTAGTAAAATGCTTCAGTCATGTTAATTTTAACGCCACTTGATGTACTCAGATAAAAGATTCGACTCTTGGAAGAAGATCTTACGATAAACAAAACTAAAAACTGCACATCTTATCTAAAGGTGGAGAGCGCTGCATGAATAAAATGCTCTCCTGTGACTCCTAATGATTTATTTTCTGTCATGACCATGAAAACAAACACATCCAATCCTCCTCCTCCAGACGCTAAATTCAATGACCCTTTTATTTTATTGTCTCTATTGTTCAAATTACTGTCAGCAGAAAGCTGCAGTTTACTGTACTTCTCTTTTTTAACTTCTGCTGAAAGCGTAAAAGATCATAATTATTTATGTCATATTATGCAATCAGCATGCCATTTTCAGAAATGGCAGGATTAATTAAGCTGTCAAAACATTTTTCTAAGCTGTCCAATCACAGCTGCCGTCCTCTGGTGTTACAATTATGACTCAAACTATTGTCACGGCTTTGATAGATGTGGGAAAAGAAAACTCCAATTTCTCATTGTAAGATAAAGCTGCAACTTATGATTACACGTGTGGTTAAACTAAATCTGTTATTTAAAAGCCGCAGATGACAAAACGCATTACAGAACAAGGATGGTTTAAACTGAACCCGTGTGTGAAACGCCGAGTTTAAAAAGACGATGCCTTTATGATGTTTTAATGTTTTCAAACCACTTTGAAACGCCTTGTGGATGAAACACGGCAAATAAACATGATTGATTGATTCATTCATTAACTTCTTAAACAAAAGAAAATGGAAAACAAGACGACTACTGTAAGGGTTTTGCTTTTTGAAACCAATTACAGCAGCGAATCTGCTTTTTTTTGCAGATGGCAGCACACACACACACACACACACACACACACACACACCTTACTCCCATTTAATTTGCTCACGCTTTACCCTCACATACAAATTGACAAACGTGTTTACCATCATTACCAAAAGCTCGCCTGTGCCTCCTCGTCAGCACAATTAGCAGGAGGGGAGTAATCGCAGCTCTACCTCACCCAGCACAGCTGCTGGCGGAAAGAACACCGAACACAATTAACATCCAGAACCCAATTAGCAAACAATGAAAGGTAACACAACCCGATGGTGCTAGTTAACCACAGAGGAGCTGGATGCTGACAGCGTGTCAGGGTGGAGAAAGGTCAAAGGTCGACACAAGATCAGTAAGCAGTTTGAACATTTTATCTTTTCAAGAAACTAAATTGTTTTTCTTTACTTCTTCAACTATTGGAAAACAATAAAGAAATTAAAATATGTTTTCCTGAATATTGGCCAAGATGTGCTTAAATATGAATTGATTGTTTTGGAAACAGTCCACGCATTTGGCATGTGGAGGTGAGTGAACATTAACCAGAGCAGACTGAGCATGTGCCTAGTGTAGAATGAGATTTAATTAACTTTTGCTTAAATTTCCTAACTTTGGTGCATATGGGTGGTAAATGGTGCCTATAAACTAAATTTTAACATGTTTAAAAGCCTAGCTTAGCATGATGCTACAGTTTCAGAAGGAGATAAATGTTTAACTTTATTTAGCTAACCCATAACAATTTGTCTGATTTTGATCAAAGCTTATTGTTTTATGTAATTACAATTTTAAAAGTATGAGATTGCTGCAAAGTAAAATGAACGGATATATATTTTACTTATTGGGGGAGGTTTTATGCAGTTCCTAGAAAATATTTTCATTTAGTCCGTTTGCAAAATGTCAAAGTAACAACAGAATTTATTCATTCAAATTTAGATTTCACATAAATTAAGATTACCACACTTTTAAACAATTTGGGAATACCCAAAAATTACTTTCTAACTTCTGATTATTTTTACAACACGTCAAACGCTGCTTACATGTAAGGAATCACAGGAAAAAAAGTATTTTAAAAAGTTGGATATCAAAAAGATCCTTTTGGAACTGCACAATGGTGTGAAGGTTATCTGTTCAAACATTTCTACGTAGACACCACTGGCATCACTGTGCCATTATCTGAAGTTTACAGAGTTTTCTGAAGGTAAGACCAGAAAAGTCACGCAAGTAGGAAGAAGCCATTAATCCAAATAAAAAATAAATTAAACATAAAACTTAACTTTGCAGTTTCCAAATGAATTTAGGCGCCAAATACTTTATATTTTATTAAAAAGTCCTGTAACTTAATGACTTATGTTACTATTGGAAGAAAAAATAAGCAGCTTACATCAGTTTAAATCCTGTTCATTAATGGGTGACAATGACCAAGTAACCCAACAAATCAATTACAAAGTGGCTTAAAGACGCCAAAGTTTTTAGTGTCCATCACAAATCCAGTTTGTTAAAACGACAAGGAAAAAGTGCGAGATATAAATCCAACTCCATTCTGTTCATATTGTAAATCGGTTTAACAAGCAATTCTAATAAATACTAAACTTCAGGAAAAAATGTTCTGCATTTAGGAAATATAAACAACTGGTGATTCTAACTGAATCATATCAGAAAGAAGGAAACACATTAAAAACAAATATGTATATTCGCCTGGATTGCAGCATTTTAAGTAACCACAGATATCGCACCATGTAGTGTTTTCAGCGTAGCTGTTGGTGACACCGAGTTAAACCACAAATGAAGACCCTGGAGTTCAGGTGTAGCTTGTTTAATTGTCTTCATGAACATGTGGTGAAAACTGAAATGACAAAAAAATATGCTCTATCTCAACATGCAGAGACAAATTAAGTGGTTCAAAATAACATTACAGGAAATCAACAATAACATCCAACTAAACAGTATAAACTGCCATATGATGCAACTTACGGCGTTCCTGCATGACAATTCACAGTGAATGGCATCGGATAACATTTCCATGCTGCCTCTTTCATGTGAACCTTTGTTTTGAAGCAAAACCGGAATACCGGAAGTACGTAACCGGAACCGGAAGTAGAATTTACCGATAATGCATTTTTTTTATAAAAACTTATATAAAGCATAAATTGTTTGTCTAAACAACTTGCAATCATTTTTAATTACACTGAAATACTTTTAGAATTATCTATTTAACCTTATGAACTTATTTATTTATAGAAATGTCTTAAGGACAACACACACCATATTAATAGAAATATTTGCTTTTATTTTTTTTAGCAAGTTTAACATCAAATCTGTATTTAATTAGCGGCATAATTGATGGGAAATGTTTCAGGTTTTTCCTGTACGTTTAGGAGATGTTTAAAGATTGTGCTTTTGCTGCAATCTTTAAATATTAATCCCATGAGAGACTCAACCCTTCAGTATATAAAGATGTTTGTTTTGCGCTGCATCCAGAAAGATGATTGTTAGCTGAGTGGTGATGTGGTCAGTGGCTGAACTGAGGTAAAGAGACAAATATTACAGAGGAGGAAGGAAATAATGTAGTCCAAAATAAGGATGTGATTAAAGTGGAAACGACAGAAAAGGAAGGGATGGATGTGAGCCTGCAAGAGGATATGAGTGGCACTGACCAAGAAATGTTGGACAGGTAATTACCTTGGAACTGCAAATCTCAGAAATTTAATGGCTGCAGAAAAAAGGTAAAAGACGACGGTATAGTGCAGATGAGCAGCAGACTGCAGGGCACTTCTTTTAGATTCAGTTCTTACGCAAGGGACAATTTAGTGAATCTTGTTCACACTATGCATAAAGAAAATCCTTGGTGAGTGAAGACTCGCATATCGAGGCGGATTAGAAATATGAAAAGAGCCCAAAAGTAAAAACTCTAAAGTTCGCCGCCTTTCATATCAATATCCAGAAATCCCAAAGTCAAGGGAAATCTGAACTGAATGGAAGAATACACACGAGTACAGATGGACAAAACAGACAATTTGAAACTATACAAGATCCAACAAATGTATAAGTTTAAACAGCCTTCTTCCCATAGAAACAATTACTTGTTTCTGTGGCACTGCAGTGTTTAGCTATGGCGTGTGCACTTATTGGAAAATAATCCAAATGTTATATTTGTGACTGGCAAATCAGGGCCACGGCCAGACGAACTGCAAAATTGGGTGATTTTGGTCACACATTTCTTTGAGAGAGAAACTGATTCTCTCACAAAAAAGAAATCCAAACAGTTTGGACAAACTAGCCAAACTATTAGGCTAGCTATGCTAGTTTGTGTAGCCAGATTAGCCTAAACCCTTTCTACTTAAGAGAGAGAGACTAATTTATGCGCTGTGGGACAACACTGTGTATTATCCAGCTGTAGAATCTCAACTGATTTGCAGCATTTCAATTGGCTAAAGATACTGATGACTCTGCTGTTGCCGGGCAGATTAGAGATGGTTAAGAAGCTGAGTACAGCGCGCTGGTGGACAGTGTTGCCAGATTGGGTGAGTTTCCACCCAGTTGGGTTGCTTTTGAACGCATTTGGCTGGAAAAACAATTTTAGAAACGTTTCAGAGAAAAAAAAAGTCAAAACTGCAGAAAAGTAGAAAACTTTTAATAAAATGCAGTGTTAGTCCACTTATTAGCTTATTTTGAATATGAACAAAACAACAAACAATCAAAGATGGCTGCAGAGTTCAGGGGAAACAGGATCAGAACCTTCCTGGTTTCCATCATGGGAGAAGATGGTTGAGGAATTTAAAAACCTCTGTGTTCACCTGGAAGAGAGACTAGACTTTAGATAGGACAGTTTTCTACAAACAGGGACGGAGCAGACTGTACTCTAGGGTTTCTTTATGGGACTAGAGGTCTTCATTGAACGGCAGAGAGAGAACGGGAAGAGATCCGGGGAAAACTGAGGGAACGACTGCAGCGTCTGTGTTAGCTGTGCCACCAGTTTTCTCCAACTCCGTTATTCACAGCGTAATCTTTTCTGCCATCATCATCATCATCATAGTGCTTTAGCTTCAGAACCAGAGGAAAATAAAAAAGGCTGGTTCTGTTCTGGGGCGACGATGCCAACAAGCGGACCAGGCCAGGTTTTTTGTTCCAGCATCTAAACTCTTCTCCTGCTTGCTCCTCGCTGTCCCTCCTGCTACATCCGGTTAGTTTCCCCGTTTCTTCCCAGCTGGATTTCTCCTGGGATTTCTGGTTTTTGTTCTGCTCTGGCTCCCTGGGACTTTTTTAAGTTTGTCCATCATTTTTTCAATAAATATCCTTCATTTATTCAACGTCTCTGCCTTTTTGGGTCCAACAATCCTGCGGATGATCTTCATGAGATTGTTTTAAAAACAACAGAGTCTTCAGTCAGAGGCTTCTTCAGAGCCACTGTAACACACACTGCTATACCGCCACAATTATCAGAATCTACAACAACTCTGAAAAACCTTGGATGATGTTAGACACAACATTTAATTTCCCTTTAGGATCAATAAAATACTTCTGAATTGAACTAAAGTAGGGGTAACCTAGGGAACCATTTGTGCAAGAACCACTACATAAAAAGTGCAGTCAAGTAATTTTCTAAATTTCTTGATGAAAACGCATTTATAAGGAAAAGGAAAATATATACATGTTTAAAACACATTTGTAAAAAGAGCAAAGACAAAACGTAAATATTTCTGCTTTTATTTTTAATTATGTCAGTTTTGGTCCTCCGTAGAGAAAGGAGCAATCGAGTCGAAGTTAAGCAGCAATCCTCGCTTATTTGTGGTGACAAATCAGTGTCTGCTCATTACAGCAGTGTATATTTAGGCAGTTCACTTGGGAGGTTTACCCTATTAAAATTCACAAGGACAGGCATGAAGAGCGGATCTGGATGTTGTTGTTGTTGTTTTGTGTCGCGTATTTGATCAGTAAATAGTTGTATCTGCGCGCTCGTGCAGACTTGAGTCGGCATATAAACACTCGGAGCATAAATGATGAAAACCCTGCAGTGAATAATAAGGTCTAGTAGATGAGAGGTGTTTCTAAATTAGGACATTGCATCTTTTATCAGAGCGCTAAACTTTATTTATAAGAAGACATGAAATGTCATTTCTCATTTCTCCTGATGGCTCGTCAAGAGACTCCATTCCCAACAGTTGAAAAACAAGAGATGCCGACTACAACGGGTCCTTTCCTGCCAACCGGGATGCAGGATCCGGCGTCAGCAGAGAAACCGTTTGGAGAAAACAGGACCATTAGTTCCTCGCATTCACAAAGCTCTGTGGTTGGAGCCAAACCAACATGGCAGCCTGTGCGCCGCTGAGCCATTCGCCAACCAAAACGTCCATCAAATTACCAACAAAACAGCCAAAGAGCAAAAGGTTTTATAACCAGAATATATTAAAATTGTGGCATTTTTTTTTAGAGAAATGAATAAATAAATCTGATTTAGGAGAGAGAGTGTGAGCGTGTGCATATGGTTACACGACTTTATATTTCTGTCTCCACCAGTGGTGATAGTGGAGATAAAACTAAAGTAAAATAACTCTCAATGTTTTTATTATTGTGCAGTGAGTGGAATCAATAATGTAAGAAAATATGGCTGTATGCCAACATGCATGCTGAAGTGTAGAGTTGGCTGAACTTCAACATATTACTGCTCAGTATTTGGTAAAAACGATTTGGTAAAAAAATCTACTCAAGTACTGAGTAACTGATTAAATTATCAATAATTTCATATTAAACATTATAATATTACCAAAATACAATAATAAGTGGAAATTTTGGTATTTTAAGAACCAAAATGACAAAAAAATATAAATAATTGTGCAAAACTATCTTTTTAACTGATGAAACTTTAACAGAAACTGCAGGTGTGAGTCTGTCTGGTGGATGTTTGGTTGAAACATGTTTGATTTTCATTCAGTGGGAAGAAAATCCAGAAATTTTACTCGAGTAAAAACATCCATCCATCCATTTTCTTTACACCTGGTCCCTTAGTGGGGTCAGGAGGTGCTGCTGCCTCTCCAGCTCACGTTCTGGGCGAGAGGCGGGGTCACCTGGACGGGTCACCTGGACAGGTCGCCAGTCTGTTGCAGGGCAACACAGGACACACAACCATGCACACACACACACACACACACACAGGGACAATTTGTAGAGATCAATTAACCTGACAGTCATGTTTTTGGACTGTGGGAGGAAACCGGAGTACCTGGAGAAAACCCACCATGCACAGGGAGAACATGGAGACTCCATGCAGAAAGACCGGGAATCGAACCCAGAACCTTCTTGCTGCAAGGCAACAGCTCTACCCACTGCGCCACTGTGCAGCCCGAGTAAAAATATTTCATAGTAACTGGTTACTACAGAAATCTGGTTGTGTAACATAAAATATACCAAATTACATACAAAATAACCTGCATGTAATTCCAAGTTCCCAATATTGCACACACTTTGGGAACTTCCAGATGATTTTGTTACGACCCATTTTCATCTTAAGGCCACAATTTAAACACATTTCCTCTTTGTGTGAATTAATGCAATGATAGAAAATTATTTTGCAATAAATTTTTATTTAAAATCAACAGTTATTGCAAAACCGATGACATTGCTAATCTGACAAAATCTACCTGTGAAAGACAGATGAATATTTAGATGCCGGTCTTGGGACGGGTTTCTGCTGGTTTCCTCTGAACTGAGCGAAATTAATCTGACGAACGTTTGTCACTCCAACGTTTCCTCCTCATCCTCAGTGATTCTTCCTCCGGCGGGATGAAGGTGAGAGGAAGAATCCAGAATGTGAAAATAGGGAAACGTGACGAGCAAAACGTTTTCTTCCCACGCCGCCGTTTGACTTTTAGAAACTCGATCTACACCTGCTTTTATCATCTGAACTCACACATTTATTTTCCATTCCTGCTCTCTGGCAGGTTGAACTTACTAAAAACTGGAGAGACTGATGCAATTATACGGATAAAAACCAAGACAATGACATTTAAGCACAGATCTGTTATATTAAAGTTTTCATGTATGCGTCCCTCTGGAGTCCCGAGGGCCACATAAACGGCTACGGCGGGCCATGTGTGGCCCCCGGGCCATGTGTTTGACACATGTTGTAAAGGAAATTCCTTTTCTGAATGTACGTGAGGCATTAGAGGACCTGAAATGGACTTAATGTTCTTAATTATTCGTTTAGATGATGCAGATCTCTGGTTGTTTCACCTTCTCACGATCAGTCAGCTCGTTTTCATTAAATCAGATCATTTTAATTACTTTCCTCCAGTTAAAAACAGATAAATCCTATTTTCTGTTTGCATTTTTAACCACAGTGAAGCTAAATGACAAACAATCAGACCCCTGTGTTGACTGACTGACAGGGAAACTAATCTCCACGGGGTTCCACCCACTTTGAAACGAATAACATGACACTCATTAATAAAGCTGCTTAAATATATTCAGTTTTAGCAACACACCGCGCCTTGCTAACAGAAAGAGATCGCACTCGACCCGTTCCTCAGACTCATAAATCAACAGTTTCCTCCATAACATTTTGCAGTTTTTCTAAGGAATAAACTTCACAAAGGAGCATAAATCAACGCACCATGTTATCCAGCTCTTCTCTAACTGCATTGTTAAGGCTCCTGCTGCGCGTACACAAAAATCGGCTCATCCAGCTCCTTTTATAGATTGGATACACAGAGTCTGGCTTGATGCTTCCCAGCAGTGCATGCTGGGAAAACTGCAGCTCCACCAAAGCAACGCGTTTATTTCTCCGTCCTCCGTCTTCCAGAGGGAAATTGGAGGAATGAAGTTATAAAGGTGCCTGAATAATCCTGCAGCTCGACAGTGCAGACTCTGAAGGGCCATAAATGCATATTTAAAGTGAGATTATGTGCAGCAAACATTGGGCTTCGTTACTTTTCCAAACTGAAATCAATGTCTATCAGGCGCTTTAACTTATCGTATAACTAATAAGTTACATTTTCATTTTAGGGGACGGGAATTTTTTATCCGATGAAACTGAAATTGCCATGTTTGGGTCGTATTAATTATTGCTTAATGCGGATTAATACGACTGATAATACGACTGATGCTTGATATTTTTTATTTTGAAAAGGTCTGGATCTCCTGGTGTAGGTAATATAAAGCAGAGCAGTGTTAAATCTACGTGTGTGTTAAGCATTTTTACTGCAGTGTCCACACACACACACACACACACACACACACACACACACACACACACACACACTGGTATTTCAATTAAATTTTTATTTTGGGCTTGTTTTCTCCCCTTGAAGAAATTAATGACCCATGAGTATTAAATCAGCAGCTTGGTCCTCACGTTACATTTAACACATTTTTATACCAAAGATTTTTATATTAGGCAAATTTGCAGGACCATTACTGAACAAACAAACTCATTTGTAAAACTACTGTTTCGCGCAGCATCAGTTTTTAATTTCTTGCTTATTTATAGTTGCAGAGAGGAAAAAAAACGAGAGGAAAGTCAAAAATGTGGCTGAACCTGCAGTCCTAAAATAGAAAGCAGTAAATAAAACACATAAAGAAGAAAACATAGTGACGGGAATGCAAAGACAAAGACTCGCGGGTTAAACCAGGGCTAGCTGCTGCTGCAGAGAGGACTGAAACGATTCCTCGAGTGATTCGAGTACCTCGATTATTAAAATTCCTCGAGGAAAATTGACCTGCCTCGAAGCTTCGTTAATTTATGTTTTATCATTTAGCGCACCGTGTTTCAGCCGGAACATTATTTGCGTTGCGCGGAGCTCTGACTTCCGCCTCTGAGTTGTTGACGGAAGCTACGTGTTAGCGGCATAACGTCCGATCTTCAAGTTCGGCCCGCGGGGATTTTACTGATTGGTGATAATTCCGGGTTTTCATCGTTTTTGTGGGACCAATAAACATCCTTAAAATGACCGGCGCGATGCCGGGAGTCCGGCAGCCTTTCTGCTCCGGAGCTGCTGGTTGAACGGCGGGAAGAAGCTGAGGAGGATTTATACAGGTGAGCGGAGAGACTGAACACGGCGGGCGGCTGAGGGTTGATGCTTACAGGGTCAGAGCAGCTTTACGGACGAACCGCACAATAAACTTATATCATCCCGGTCTGAACAAACGGGAGGCGGAACATGGCTGGTAGATGAGTTTCTGAACGGAGGAGCCGTAAATATCCCTGTTGCTCCCCCGGTCTACAAAACAGTAACTGGTATGGAAGCTCAAAGGTGGAAAAAATAGACTGATGTTGATATCCGATAGTAACACTGGTGTTATGGAAGATTTACCAATATTTTATTTCATAATTGTTTTTATCCGATTACTCGATTAATCTTAAGAAAGATGGATGGATGGATGGATGGATGGATGGATGGATGGATGGGTGGATGGATGGATGGATGGATGGATGGATGGATGGATGGATGGATGGATGGATGGATGGATGGATGGATGGATGGGTGGATGGATGGGTGGATGGATGGGTGGGTGGGTGGATGGATGGGTGGATGGATGGAAGGATGGAAGGATGGGTGGATGGATGGATGGGTGGATGGATGGGTGGATGGATGGGTGGATGGATGGAAGGATGGATGGATGGGTGGATGGATGGGTGGATGGATGGGTGGATGGATGGAAGGATGGAAGGATGGATGGGTGGGTGGGTGGGTGGATGGATGGTTTCCATTGTAAGTTTTATTCCACATTGTGACGTACATCGTTACAGCCACCCATCACCGCAGACAGGAATTTCACGCCACACATTCCTACTCTGGACTGAACCAACTAATATCTGAGGACAGATTCTTAAAACGTTTCATGAGGTGATGATGACGGCGACTCTTCATCAGACGGATCAGTCAGAGACGCGAGACGTCGGGTTCTGATTCGGCTCCGAAAGATCCACAAACCTGATCTAAACCTGGAAGGTCTTTTTCTCTTCTTAGATTATAAAAGCTAATTTATGACATGAGAAATGAATTCATAAACTCCTGGCCTGTCGGCAGAGCTCAAAGCCCAGCAGGCTGTTCTGGGTATTGGCAGTCCGGTCTGCAGTCCAGTGGGCCGGACGGAGCCAGATGCTGCAAAGCGTGAACAGAAGTTTGCACAGGTGTGACAAAGAGACTGAGATCACAAACACACATGAGCGCCTGAACTACAGGAAGAAAGGAAGTTTTCCTGCAAGAGACATAAAAAATATCTAGTTTATTGCTGCGCATTTATTCCACTTTATTTTAAAATGTTTTCAAGTCTCTCCATGCTTTGACTGTCAAGTTTGTTGTCAACTTTACAGAAGGCAACAAAACAGCAGCAGCCAGTCGCTGATGATCATCACCAGATCAGAAGTTAGACGACCTGCTTCAGGTGGAATAAATGTTCAGAAACTGTGTTTCAGAAACTGCTGTAACACAGCGATGGTAGATTAGCTAAACTAACACAGCAATGGTAGATTAGCTAAGATAACACAGTGATGGTAGATTAGCTAAGCTAACACAGCAATGGTAGATTAGCTAAGATAACACAGTGATGGTAGATTAGCTAAGCTAACACAGCAATGGTAGATTAGCTAAGATAACACAGTGATGGTAGATTAGCTAAGCTAACACAGCAATGGTAGATTAGCTAAGATAACACAGTGATGGTAGATTAGCTAAACTAACACAGCAATGGTAGATTAGCTAAGATAACACAGCGATGGTAGATTAGCTAAGCTAACACAGCGGTGGTAAATTAGCTAATTTAAACTCCTGCTCTACTGATGATCTGTCAGAGTTGGTGTTTAGGTCGCCTTTTTAAAAGATCTCAACCGAAACGCCTAACCACCGCAGCACATCTACATGCTAAGGTTGTCATAGTCAAGCTAGCATAATTGACCTACGTCCCTACTTTGCTGCTTTTTTTCTAAAAACTTTTTCCTGACCGCGTTATGTAGCCAAACACTGCATCCCTTTTACTTTTATACATCAGGCATACGTTTAATATTTTTCATGTTATATTGAGACCTTAACAGCTAAAACCAGTGCTAGTCATCGTTAGCAGGAAGCTGGGGGCGGGATGTGGCGCCAGGTTGCAACAGATCCATAGATTGTTATTTATTTTTGCTTTAATAAATTGGTTTATTTAAATTCTGTTTTCCATAGATTGTTATTTATTTTTGCTTTAATAAATTGGTTTATTTAAATTCTGTTTTCTTGTTCACTCGATATGAGACCTTCCAAAGAAAAAACAATCCTCTCTATTTTTTGCCCCATTTAACTTGGACATCTCCTCTCTCTGGCAAACAAAAAAACCATATAACTGTTTTGTTGTAATGATCCCAGTCTTTCAGAGACCAGACTGGATACTTATGTGGCAGGTATCTGCACCGCAGGTCCACCACTGGGCCGCTGTGACATCTGCACACCAACCGGTCTGGACAGTTACACAACTCGACGTCATGAAAACCCACCAGGCGGCCGCCATAAAATCCTGTCAACTGCTTGTAATGCTTCCTAATGCAGTCTCTGCGCAGTGACCTTCACCGCCTGCAATCATTTATGTCCTTCACTGCGGCTCCTGAAGGTGGCAGCGCCTTGCAAATCACAGCGCTGCACCCATCTCTGCTCTGCCTGGCTGTCAAATAACAGTTAAAGGGATCCGTGATTAGCTGCATTCCTCTGAATTTGGAGTAAATTTAGACACTGCACTGCAAAAACACAAAATCTAACCAAGTAATTTTGGTCCAGTTTATAATGCAAATATCTTAGTTCACTTGAAATCAAAACAAACTTAAAAAAAAACTTTTCAACGAGATAAAAGCTCGTTTTAAGTCAATAATTCCTTAATTTTGATGACAAAGTGTTGGCAGATTTTTTTATTTATAACATGGGAAAAATACTTTGTTTTATGTGAAATAATATTTGCTACATTGGCAGCATTTTACCAAAATCTTGGTAAGATTTTTGTGTTTTTGCAGTGTAGTTGGAGTTGGCTTCATTTAAAGAAAAAAAAGAAAAAGAAAGAAGAGCGCGGCGTAAACGATATGACCGTTTATAAAACCCAAACAGCCCACAGTATTATTACTGTATTGATTTTATATCTAAAATAAACATTTGTCAAATAAACAGTCTATTGTTTCAACTAATCCCTTTAAAGCGCGAGTTTCTTTCTCATTCAGAACCTGGTCAAAGTGTTTCCTTCCTGCTGGGAGATGGATGATCGGCCGATATTTACAGGTGGAGCCGATTTTTCTACCTCAGCAGGTGGAAAATACAGAGACACAATGTTCTGACCGGTCAAATGATTTAATGATAAACTACTAAATATGTTTTTAAATATGTGTTTTACTTTAATATGCTTGCTGTTGCTGTTTTGGAAAAGCCAGCTGTATGTTGCTCCATATCCTGCTTTACATTAGTATTGATTAGGTCCGTGTTGATGAGAGCGACAGGCAGAGGGACAGAAATGAGGCCAGACAGGAAATGAAAATGTAAATTAGAAGAAAAATAACCAATAACAGGAAGATTACATCTGTAAAGTGTAATTATTCAGGTCTGAACACCAACATGAACACAGATCATTAGGAAGATGGAAAGATACTGTAGCAAAACGTTTGAGTTAATTTGTGTAAATAAACAAAACAGAAAAAAAAAATTAAATTATGAAATAAAACACACACACACACACACACACACACACACACACAGAGAGAGAGAGAGAGAGAGATTCATGTCAATAATTTTAGATAAATTTCTAGTTCCAAGTAAAGGAGAAGAATTGAGGACAAGCAGCTTTAACTAAAAAAAATCTCATTTTAACAATTTTGTCACTCCAACCTCTAGACCAGTGGTTCTTAACCTGGTTCGGTCGAACCCCAGGGGTTCGGTGGAGTGTGTAAAGCCAAGACTTTACACACTTGTGTAAAGTCGTGATGACGCCCCGCTTTGCCATCACTTGCTGCAGAGGATCACGTTACATTGCTGAGCCAATCAAAGGATCACGTTATACATTGCTTAGCCAATCAGAGGATCACGTTACATTGCTGAGCCAATCAAAGGATCACGTTACATTGTTGAGCCAATCAAAGGATCACGTTACATTGTTGAGCCAATCAGAGGATCACGTTACATTGCTGAGCCAATCAGAGGATCACGTTACATTGCTGAGCCAATCAGAGGATCACGTTACATTGCTGAGCCAATCAGAGGATCACGTTACATTGCTGAGCCAATCAGAGGATCACGTTACATTGCTGAGCCAATCAGAGGATCACGTTACATTCCTTAGCCAATCAGAGGATCACGTTACATTCCTTAGCCAATCAGAGGATCACGTTACATTGCTGAGCCAATCAGAGGATCACGTTACATTGCTGAGCCAATCAAAGGATCACGTTACATTGCTGAGCCAATCAGAGGATCACGTTACATTGCTGAGCCAATCAGAGGATCACGTTACATTGCTAGCCATCAAGGATCACGTACGTTGCTTAGCCAATCAGAGGATCACGTTACATTGCTGAGCAATCAGAGGATCACGTTACATTGCTGAGCCAATCAGAGGATCACGTTACGTTGCTGAGCCAATCAGAGGATCACGTTACATTGTTGAGCCAATCAAAGGATCACGTTACATTGTTGAGCCAATCAAAGGATCACGTTACATTGTTGAGCCAATCAGAGGATCACGTTACATTGCTGAGCCAATCAGAGGATCACGTTACATTGCTGAGCCAATCAGAGGATCACGTTACATTGCTGAGCCAATCAGAGGATCACGTTACGTTGCTGAGCCAATCAGAGGATCACGTTACATTGCTGAGCCAATCAAAGGATCACGTTACATTGTTGAGCCAATCAGAGGATCACGTTACATTGCTGAGCCAATCAGAGGATCACGTTACATTGCTGAGCCAATCAGAGGATCACGTTACATTGCTGAGCCAATCAAAGGATCACGTTACATTGTTGAGCCAATCAGAGGATCACGTTACATTGCTGAGCCAATCAGAGGATCACGTTACATTGCTGAGCCAATCAGAGGATCACGTTACCTTGCTGAGCCAATCAGAGGATCACGTTACATTGCTGAGCCAATCAGAGGATCACGTTACGTTGCTGAGCCAATCAGAGGATCACGTTACATTTTTGAGCCAATCAAAGGATCACGTTACATTGTTGAGCCAATCAAAGGATCACGTTACATTGTTGAGCCAATCAGAGGATCACGTTACATTGCTGAGCCAATCAGAGGATCACGTTACATTGCTGAGCCAATCAAAGGATCACGTTACATTGCTGAGCCAATCAGAGGATCACGTTACATTGCTGAGCCAATCAGAGGATCACGTTACATTGCTGAGCCAATCAGAGGATCACGTTACATTGCTGAACCAATCAGAGGATCACGTTACATTCCTTAGCCAATCAGAGGATCACGTTACATTCCTTAGCCAATCAGAGGATCACGTTACATTGCTGAGCCAATCAAAGGATCACGTTACATTGTTGAGCCAATCAGAGGATCACGTTACATTGCTGAGCCAATCAGAGGATCACGTTACATTGCTGAGCCAATCAGAGGATCACGTTACATTGCTGAGCCAATCAGAGGATCACGTTACATTCCTTAGCCAATCAGAGGATCACGTTACATTCCTTAGCCAATCAGAGGATCACGTTACATTGCTGAGCCAATCAGAGGATCACGTTACATTGCTGAGCCAATCAAAGGATCACGTTACATTGCTGAGCCAATCAGAGGATCACGTTACATTGCTGAGCCAATCAGAGGATCACGTTACATTGCTGAGCCAATCAGAGGATCACGTTACGTTGCTTAGCCAATCAGAGGATCACGTTACATTGCTGAGCCAATCAGAGGATCACGTTACATTGCTGAGCCAATCAGAGGATCACGTTACGTTGCTGAGCCAATCAGAGGATCACGTTACATTGTTGAGCCAATCAAAGGATCACGTTACATTGTTGAGCCAATCAAAGGATCACGTTACATTGTTGAGCAAATCAGAGGATCACGTTACATTGCTGAGCCAATCAGAGGATCACGTTACATTGCTGAGCCAATCAGAGGATCACGTTACATTGTTGAGCCAATCAGAGGATCACGTTACATTGCTGAGCCAATCAGAGGATCACGTTACATTGCTGAGCCAATCAGAGGATCACGTTACATTGCTGAACCAATCAGAGGATCACGTTACATTCCTTAGCCAATCAGAGGATCACGTTACATTCCTTAGCCAATCAGAGGATCACGTTACATTGTTGAGCCAATCAGAGGATCATGTTACATTGCTGAGCCAATCAGAGGATCACGTTACATTGCTGAGCCAATCAGAGGATCACGTTACATTGCTGAGCCAATCAGAGGATCACGTTACATTGCTGAGCCAATCAGAGGATCACGTTACATTGCTGAGCCAATCAGAGGATCACGTTACATTGCTGAGCCAATCAGAGGATCACGTTACATTCCTTAGCCAATCAGAGGATCACGTTACATTCCTTAGCCAATCAGAGGATCACGTTACATTGCTGAGCCAATCAAAGGATCACGTTACATTGTTGAGCCAATCAGAGGATCACGTTACATTGTTGAGCCAATCAGAGGATCACGTTACATTGCTGAGCCAATCAGAGGATCACGTTACATTGCTGAGCCAATCAGAGGATCACGTTACATTGCTGAGCCAATCAGAGGATCACGTTACATTGCTGAGCCAATCAGAGGATCACGTTACATTGCTGAGCCAATCAGAGGATCACGTTACATTGCTGAGCCAATCAGAGGATCACGTTACATTGCTTAGCCAATCAGAGGATCACGTTACATTGCTGAGCCAATCAGAGGATCACGTTACATTGCTTAGCCAATCAGAGGATCACGTTACATTGCTGAGCCAATCAGAGGATCACGTTACATTGCTGAGCCAATCAGAGGATCACGTTACATTGCTTAGCCAATCAGCACTGAGCTCCACTCTCAGCATGGATTTGAACTTGTGTCTTTATTTACTTCAGCAAAGCTCACAGTTTTTACCAAATTTCTGAATCCTTTGGTGAACTTCTAAATCTGCTCCTTAGTCGCATCTTTTCGGGGTTGCTACTGCCTCTAGTGGCGTGGGGGTGGTAACACAGCTAATATAATTACATTACTAAGTCTTTATTATTCATTTTTCATTCTCTTAAGAATGTAGAGCTAATTAAATGATCTAAAGACCTTAAAGTGGTTCCAGTTTAATGACCAACCTGTTGAAACTGTGGCAGAATTTAAATACTTTGGGTCGTTCCTGGTCAGTCAGCTCAGCTTTGCTGAAAACACTGACTATATTTTGAAGAACTCAGAGACTCTACCTTTAAGAAGACTCATGAGGTCACCCAACTAGAGTCTAGTTGGGTGACCCCTATGTCCTGAATTTGGGGGGGAATCATATTTTATTTATCACTATAGAAGGGTTCAGTGAAGGCGCATATGAAACTGGTGGGTTCGGTTCCTCAAAAAAGGTTAAGAACCGCTGCTCTAATAGCTACCGCACTGCAAAAACACTAAACGTTACCAAGTATTTCTGGTCTATTTTTTAGTGCAATTATCTTAGTACACTTGAAATAAGACTAAATTAACTTAAAGTAACTTTTCAGTTAGAAATATGAGCTTGTTTTAAGTAAATAATCCCTTAATATTGATGAAAACTGACAGATTATTTTACATAAAGACATTTTTACTGTATTATAAGTGAAATAATCTGAACTGGAATTATGACGTTTAAATCACACCTGGTTAATTTCCACTTCAGGGAAGTGAAACGTATCTTATAGTTTAATAAATCGATGAAATTCCCTGGGGATAAAAAACACACGTAAGAAGATGTTAGTCGGGTTTGTGGAAATGTTGTAATGACTGGTGAAAACTGTAAAAGTGAGTTTTCCTTAATAGTAGTGAATTAATCCCATGATAAATTAAAATAAACTCCCATTTGCATGTTTTATCATGTTTCCCTCCAAAAACGTTCCCATTCTGGGGTTTTGGGTTTTACTAAACTTTTATTTGAAGGTCAGTTTTGTTTACAGAGGCTTCACTTTATTTGTCGTTTCTGTTGTTTCCTTTATTTATCTTGGAAAATTAAAACGTCTTCCAGTTCCTGTGTAAAATGTTAGTTAGAATTTAACGTTTATTGATCAGTGAGAATGTGGTCTTGCATTATTAAACCCATTTATTACTTAAAAATGGTCTCAAAGCAACAACACCATCGTTTACTGCAAGAACTTGTGGGACGACTTGTCGTCCAGCAGCATGTCATGGTGACCGGCCCCCGACCCGACCCGACCCGACCCGACCCTGCAGCGACTCTCCGGCCTCTCAGACATCAAACGCACTGCTTCCTGTTTGCATCCCGTTCTCCTGGTAACAGGAAGGGCACATTTGTCTGCTTATTTGCTTCCTTTTTCCTCCACACTCTTCATTATTCCAGCTTTTGACTCGAGTGGCTGCCGCAGCCAAACCTCACAGGCCCAATCTCCCCCGCATGATTGAAGAGGACAAGCTTTATCTCGTCCCAATCGATATCATGTACCTGTTGGTGCTAAGCGAAGGCCTCTCTCTCCATGTAGATGCTTGTCAGATTAAATGAGCTCCAGGGCTTATTGATTGGGGCGAAAGCGGAGGTGTAGATTAAGGGATTGGTTGGTTCTGATTCGTCAGGATGATCTTGGAGGTTTGATGACTTTCGTTAAAATAACAGAAATGATTCCCAATCAGCGGATTGTTTTCTGTCTGATGAGAATGAAACTGCAAACCGAAAACAAGCAGCAGGAGTTTCAGTTCAACATAAACTACAGACAAAAGTTTAAAATGGTGGATCAGGATTAGATCAATTAAATAGTTTGAGCTACTAATTTCTAATGAGTCTGAACTTATTGCCATAAAGTAATTTTTATAATCATTAAGGGTAACAAAAAAAACTCCCACAATAACAGCATGAGGCTGGACAATAAATAAATAAATAATATGTATCGCAGTAGACAAGTGATTAATATAAATAGATAATACATCTGATAGAATATTCACTGAACTGTGATCCAGAACCGCAAAGCCTTCTGGGAGATGTAGGCAGAGATCGTCAGGTGTGCCGTGGAAATTATCCAGTTTCACCCACAGTACCGTATTTTCCGGACTAAAAGCTGCTACTTCTTTCCTGCACGTTGAACCATGCGGTTTATAGCCTGGTGCGGCTTTTCTGTGGATTTTTCTTCAACCACCAGGGGGCTCTCTAGCAGGAAGTCAATCATTGGAAGTCAGAATTGGAAATCAAAGAAGAACTCGCTAATTTTAATTTAGAACAAGCACATGCTAGCAGCCATGCTAGCAGCAGGCACGGCGGAGAAATGTTTTCAAACTCATATGATGCAGCTTCTAAGTTGAGGAGCATCGATCAGGCAGGACAGGAGGGAAATGGAGCCGCTGCAGGTAAACTGTGTGAACAAAACCGGGTCTGGAGACGGAGAACTGCGTCCTTAATGTATCCAGCAGCTATTAGGACGCAGCTCTCTGCTGCCCTCTGCTGGGTCCTTATGGGAAACAGCAGCAGAGATACCAGCGGCCTGCAGCCCGGTGCGGCTGATATATGCAAGTTTCCAGGGGGGTTCAGAACATTTGAAGGTACGGTTTATAGTATGATGCGCTCATAGTCTGGAAAATACGGTAATTGGTCTTAAAAGATTTTTTGAAAACGAATTTATTATCTGCAAATAACGCCATCTTTGAGTGTCTTTGCTGTAGTGTGACTAGCGGCGAAATCATGTAATTTTCTCACCACTAGATGGCAGTAGGTGCAGAGCATTCTACATTAAAACAAGAGAATTAGAACATTCATTCATCACACACAACATTGTTGTGGCTGTTCAGGTGTATTTTTGAGGTGGACATGTTACGTGCAGTTTGAAATAAGATAAAATATGATAAAAATAATTTTTTGTGTTTATTTGATTCCTATTCAAGACACTTTGATAAGAATGACTGTAATATAGGCGGCCACTGAGTATCTTTGTTTACATTTTGGTTGGTGGTGCCTCGTGATTTTTTCAATTAAAACCTTAGCTCAACTGAACTAACTTACTCGCTTACATAAAGATATAGATATTATATACTGAAGTCAGGAAAGATTTTAACAAGAGTCCTCTATAGAGAGCATGGCCAACGCATTCAGACGACCACCAGCTCACTTAATAGCAACAAAGCAAATTAGCACCTATAAAAACGTACACCATCATTCTCTTCTAAAATGTGTCCCCCCTTTTCACAATACAGAACTACTTTGATTAAAAACATTATAAAAACTCACATCTAGCTTCACAGTCATACCTGTGTTGATCCATGCTGGGTCAGATCCTGATGCACCAAGCATTAGCCTAGCTAACAAGCAGCTAGCCACGCCTTGTTGTGATGTTCGGCTCATCGGTCCGAGCTCTTCCACGTCCTCTACCTTCTCCTGATACGTTTTAATTCTGTTCTTCTAACTATATTGTGTTAAAGAAGTAACTTAATTCATCTCGCTCCATTTCAACGGCTATGACGTCAGCTCCGACGTCGCACCCATGGCGGAAGGGTGGCGGTATGCAAATGACAGGCGAGGTGCGTCCCCATGCGTCACTGCGTCCGCCATATTGAAAGTGGCAGATCTGCCATTCAGCAAGTAAATGGACCGAACGTCATAAAGCTCCGTTCTCCGTCTCCAGGCCTCTTTTTGAGCAATATGGCTGAAAATAACATGCCCAAAATGAATTGAATGTATCTCAAGAACTACAGTTCATTTTAATTGTTTTGGTATCAAAACAAAGGCAAGACCCTAGAGAACATGTTACAGCTCTAAAAACCACCCTGCCTGTTACTGAGGAAAGTGAATTAATATGATAAACAGCAGAAATTAAGAAAAAAATAAATTTCCGCCTAAAAAAAACACTTCAATCTATGAATGCTCCTTTCAAAACATGCAGTGAAAGCCAAAAAAAAGTAGTAACAACAGTACACAATCTGACCTTTTACTGTGCCAAGTTTCATGAAAAAAAAGTCAATCATATGAGTTTTAGAGAGGTGCTACTAGATAAAAATCTAAGCGGACCTTCCAAATTAGCCATTTTGGCACAATTTGTGCCATTTGAACTTTCTTAGTTTTTATTTCTGTAGGGTCTGTTTTAATCATTTATTCTTTTCATATAATAAATTATTATTTATCATAAATAAGTAATTACATCTAATAATTGTTTTTGGGGGTTCTTTTGAAAAATCCACATTGCATTCATTCATAAAAAGAGAAAAAAAATAGACAAATTGTAATAGACTGAAAATGGAACAATAACACTTCAAATAGAATTATATAACAATGAAAATGCAAATAGCAATGAAAACTAAGTTGTCAAAATGATATGATCACAGGAAAAACTAATATCTCATAATTACATTACAATAAATGCGCTCTCTGCGTAAAACCTCCCAATTCCCCATTCATTTTTTCAAAACTACGCGGGGCAGTTTCTCGGGAACCCATTGGTCAATTTTGACGATTGACATGTCGTTCGAACCGTCAGAGCCAATAGAATCTGAGGGCGTTGACATGAATACGGAAACTAAAGTCATTCACCAATTACAGTGAAAAAAAGGCATGTGACATAAATTGACCACGTTTGACCCGGCATATTGTGAATGCACGTAAAACACAGAAATGCGTCTGTGCCGAACCAAAAACCATGTGAGATGTACTCAGGGAAAATGGATTATCGGACCAGGTGGAAATATTTACTCTAATATGGATTATGACCACGAAACAGCTAAGGTAGGACTGGATTTTTGATTTTAGCTTTGTGAAATGAGCTATTTCTGTTTTTCTTCTTTAGCTGCTGGTTCATTGAGTTTTGCACGTAGCGTGGTGACTCTAGTATTGTTATAAACCTCAGAGCTTCGGCTTTACTCTGATGGATAGTTTTTGTACATCGGGCCTCCTTGCTCTTTTACTATTGCGTTTTTTACCGGGTGTGCCTCGTTAGCCTCGTTAGCGTCTAATTGCGTTTCTTTTTATCAATCTGCTTAGTGTTCAATCTGGGTGTTGTTGAGGAAGAAAATATCGATCCTATCATTTAGAAGAGCTTTTTCCCTTTACGTGGATATGCAATATGCCTATATTGATAAATGTATAGCATGTGTTTTTAATTGATCTTGTTGCGGCGCCGAGGACCCAAATTTGGGTCCCCTAGCGACGGAGAGGTGACGGAGAGGTTGTTGATGCCGGTAGAAAAATCTGACGAGGCAGCACTGATGGTCAGAACACCGGCCTAACTCTTACATGAAAGAGAAGCCACTGCGCATGTGCCCCAGGGCGGAAATACGTCACCAATTTCCTTCGATGAACGACAACTTTAATCATCATTAATTATAAAATATTTAACTTGCAGATCTAAAAATATACATATATTTCTAAATGTTTCCATTTTATTATCCAATTTTTTTATTTGAGATAATGTAGTGAGTGGTGGGGCGACGCCCTTGCGCCCTCTACTGGTCAGCCGCCATTGGTCTCAACTACTTGCATAATGTTTCCTTTTCTGCAGTCCATTGTTAGAGATTTTTCATCTCAAACTATGTTAATCATATTTATGAAATATGATTAACATATTTCATAAATCATAGTTTTGTACTAAGAAGTCATGGGGTTCAGATTAATCTCACTTTTATTTTTTTTTGACAAAACTGAATTTGTGCAATTTCAAATTCTTCTTCATCAAAAATATTTTACTGGAAAATCAACTGCTCTGAGGTTTATACATTCTCACCCTTTTCTTTGTGCTGGGAAGTTTTCATATTCTATTTGTGCTTAGATACAACTCAGAACAAAAAGTCTTTTAATTGGGCTTCTTCTCCACGAAGACAGAAACTGAAACATTTCAGGGTTTGCTAAAAAAATACACTGTATATTTAAGTACGAGAGTCGTCAAGGCAAGTAGAAGATCTGTGATTGAAATCAGTGTCGCTGCTGCAGATAATTTCACGACTTGATAAAAAAAGAATAGGCATAATTACTGTTTTTAATTTACTGTGTGAAAAACGTGACAGAGATGAGCATAAACACAGCTTAGTTCAGATTTCTGCTGCTGGAATCCATTCCTGAATTATTGCAGTGTAATGTGACAGACAGTCTCTTTTGGATATTCAAACTACCCACTAATGTTCTTTCCATTACTGATACTGAAGACCATTAACTGCCCGTCATGAAATGACGACTTCAGAGCCGCAGATTGGCTGCGGATTGTATTTTTATCTCTGTTCTAGAGGGGAAACCAATAACTTCCTTCTGTATTATTTGCTGCAAGTCAATTTCGCTCTAAATCAAAACTGTACATATATGGTGATACAAGCTAATAGTAAGATGTTTATATGAGTGCTAACGTTTAGGTACGAGCAAAATATCTTGCTATCATTTAGTATCGCCGTTTAAAAGGTGAATCTGATTGATTTTTCGTCCTTTGCATCGCAGCCGGAGCATTGAAGCAATGACCCAGAATCATTTTAGTGTCTCATAAAGCTCCGGCCCCAGGGCCTGACTTCCCCGTGTCGCCACTATCCTCCATTTCCACACTGTTCACATCCCACCTGGAAGACCAGCACTTTACAAAAAACAGAGAAACGGCTCCAAGACATGCAAGTTCTGGGGAAAAAGAAGACGTCTAAAGAGCTGGCCGAAGGAGTCCGGCTGACAACAGCAATGATTCGTTGAATAAAATAAATGAAATCAAAGAGGGGAAAGCAGGGCAATTGAAAGCTGAGATGCTTCTCCGAAGGTTAATGGCCAGCTTTGGGGGTAAATGAGTGCACATCGTGAGGCAACTACCTGAAAATAAGAAGGGTTTGGGGAAAACGGAGGAAGTCATTCAATGAACTATTAATGAGAAGCCATTTTGCCTGATGGAGGGGGGAGACGGCAGATAAAGGTCAGTGATTTTCCAGGTGGTGGTGGTCTGCTTTAGAAACACGCATGAACACTGATGGGCGATGTAAGGGAGGCAACATTAGACAGTCAGAGGGCATATCCAGACGCTTTTACTGCAAGGAGACGCGAGGCTTCATGGAGGAAGGTGAGGCATCCGACGCATTGGTCGCATTGGAGCGTCATTGGTCGCATTGGTGCGTCATTGGTCGCATTGGTGCGTCATTGGTCGCATTGGAGCGTCATTGGTCGCATTGGTGCGTCATTGGTCGCATTGGTGCGTCATTGGTCGCATTGGTGCGTCATTGGTCGCATTGGTGCGTCATTGGTCGCATTGGTGCGTCATTGGTCGCATTGGAGCGTCATTGGTCGCATTGGTGCGTCATTGGTCGCATTGGTGCGTCATTGGTCGCATTGGTGCGTCATTGGTCGCATTGGAGCGTCATTGGTCGCATTGGTGCGTCATTGGTCGCATTGGAGCGTCATTGGTCGCATTGGTGCGTCATTGGTCGCATTGGAGCGTCATTGGTCGCATTGGTGCGTCATTGGTCGCATTGGAGCGTCATTGGTCGCATTGGAGCGTCATTGGTCGCATTGGAGCGTCATTGGTCGCATTGGTGCGTCATTGGTCGCATTGGAGCGTCATTGGTCGCATTGGTGCGTCATTGGTCGCAGCAGACAGCTGGACTCTTCCGCTTTTTAGTGCAGGGATGTTCAGGAAGCAGAGAAATAGACTCTTACAGAGGAAGTCACAGAAAGTAAAATGAAAAAACGCAGACCTAGATACTGTATGCTGGCTGATTTATGGTTAAGACGCCACATGCTTCAGATCCAGCCCCCATCTCCCTGTTTCTGTGCAAAAAGCTGCTCGCTAACAACAATTAGCATTGGTTTTTATCTGTCAAGATGTCAGCATAACGCAGTAAAACGTAAACATATGTGTGATATGTATAAAAGAAAAGGGGACGCAGTGCGTTTTGTCAACGCTATGCCAACTAGAAAACAAGATCAGAAATAAGTTTTAGCTAAACAAATAGCAATGGAGCAGGAAGTAGGTCGGTTATGCTACCTGGACTATGACAACCTTAACATGCAGATGTGCTGTAGCATTCAGTTCATTTAAAAAATAAGGCAACCCACCACCAGCTCTCTGACAGATCAACAGTAGAGCTAATCAATCAGAAAACCACTTAGTCACAAAAATAAACATTGAACCCCGAAAGGGTAACGTACTGAATGTCCTGTTCTTTGTATTATTTCATTTCCCTTTGGGATTAATAAAGTATTTCTTAATTTGAATTTGAAATGTTGTTTGGTGTTTGATTGGCTGCACAGTGGCGCAGTTGGTAGAGCTGTTGCCTTGCAGCGAGAAGGTTCTGGGTTCGATTCCCGGCCCCGGTCTTTCTGCATGGAGTCTCCATGTTCTCCCTGTGCATGGTGGGTTTTCTCCAGGTACTCCGGTTTCCTCCCACAGTCCAAAAACATGACTGTCAGGTTAATTGGTCTCTCCAAATTGACCCTAGGTGTGAGTGTGTGTGTGCATGGTTGTGTGTCCTGTGTGTCTCTGTGTTGCCCTGCGACAGACTGGTGACCTGTCCAGGTGACCTGTCCAGGTGACCCCGCCTCTCGCCCAGAACGTTAGCTGGAGAGGCAGCAGCACCTCCTGACCCACTGAGGGACAAGGTGTTAGAAAATGGATGGATGGATGTTTGGTGTTGAATCCTGATACATTTGTGGCGTTGTCGGCAGTCGCTATGGTAACGAGGTCGTGTGTGTGTGTGTGTGTGTGTGTGTGTGTGTGTGTTCCGGTGAACTGATAGGTAACCACTCCCCTCTGCCTCTCCCCTGCACCTTTCTGTCGGTGAGCAGAACCAGGTGGACTCGATCTTCAGCCTCCTAGCAATCAGAGTGCAGCTGCTTTTGGTGTGACTGACTTGTCAGTCCTGGTTTTGAGAGCATGAGATGCAAACAGTGCTGGAGCATTTAAGCTCAGAACTGTGTGAAAGTTTCAACAAGCTGTGAAAGACGGCCGGTGAGGCTCAATGCTGCTGCTCATGCTGAATTGTTTGTTGTGTTAAGTTGTTTAGTCTTGTTGAGGTCAAGTTAGTAGGTTGAAAATAAAAAAAAAATACACTTGGTGTTTATTGGTTAAAGTAGAAAGAAAAAGGAAATGTTGGTTGTAATGTTTGTGAGGGTATTTAACAAATATTGATAAAAATGCTAATTCATTTATTGCTGCTGAATTTACTATAAAATATTTTCTATTCATTATTCTTTTCAAATAATTGGTTTGAAAGGGTAGAAATCAGATTTCACAATGTTAATTTCAGAATGTAATAGATGTGTTTCTGTTTCTTTTGAGGTTTTTCACCTATGGGCTATTGAGATTTGAGCTATGTGGACCATCATGAAAATAAAGACGAGTCAATGAAATTAAAGTCTCTGAGTGAAATCCAGTTCAAAGATCACAGTGGAAACGATCCCTTTCACGTGGGGATCGCACAGTAAACCAAACCGGAAGAAAACTTGACAGTGTGTGTGAGAAAAGAGCGAGAGAAAAAGAATAGGAGTCATTCTTCAACAGGCTACGGTCCACAAAGAAAACAAGGAGGAAAGACAACAGAGTAAAGAAAGTACTTAGACAAAGGTAAGGATGTAAAACAAGTTAAAGCATCTAACTTTCCATAAAGTTAAAAATTTTAAACTTTAAGTCAACTTATCCTTCAACTTTTCCTGATTACAACAACGATCTTGCATTTTTCAAGTAAAAATGTTCAGAATAGGCACATAAATATCTTTCAATGCTCTTTTCCTGCAGTCATTTTCCAGCCACCTTCTCCATGAGCAGCCAGCTGCAGCGTTAGCCATTCACCATGTGGTCTGCAATGTATGTGTAACCTGGTTTAATTCTCTTTTATTATAATTACACTAAATGTCTTCTTGGTTATTTGTCTTGTTCCTTACCTTACTGAAACACTCTGTCATTGTTTTCACCGTGTTACTTTAGGATTGGAAGCCCCTCCATTTTATTTCTTCTTCTGTGGTATTGTCTTTAAATTGTTTGCCCGTTAGCCCCGCCCCTTTTGACATGTTGTCCTGCGGGAGAGGTGTGTGCTTTTTATTCTTCCATCTAAATACATTCAGTTTATTTACAGATCTATTAAGTTAATTTTAGTTTTATACTTTTGTTTGGTGTAGGACTTGGAGCGGGCCGCCTTTAACACGGTTGTTTTGTCTGTATTCTCGTCAGAAATAAACCGAGAATCATCAGCTTGAAAGATGAACTGAGTCACAGTCCATTCACTCAAAAACCAGCACAACGCAGAAAAGGATCCGGTTACATACATCATTAAGCCAGTACACAATTTCTGCAAATCTTAGCATCTCTTTTCATCTGAGTGCAAAATTACTTAGAGTAATGATGAAGCCTTGACCGCTGGAGTCACAAACCGGAGTCGGTGTTGCTAGGATACCAGCTGTCAGCAGGCATTGTTTACTCTGGCGTGAGACCAGTTTAAGCTGCACACTCTGATGAAAGGTGTTTATTTGGTTTTTATGTCAATAGTCAAGTTAAGCATGATTCAATATTTAATCATGTTCGTTCAGCTTTTATTAGGAACATGTAACCAGGAAGATGAGGCTCGGGAACAGATCGGTCCTCCAAACAGGCTCACAGGTAATTGGTTATAGAGAGGCTTGCAGATAACAAAGTCGATGCTTTGCTGTTTACGAACCCTGATCTCAATCCTTTCAGGTGGATCTTACAAGGCAAAGCCGCCTGAAAACTGGCTCTTCATGCAGTTTAGTTAAAGACAATTATCCATCCATCCATCCATTTTCTAACACCTTGTCCCTCAGTGGGTCAGGAGGTGCTGCTGTCTCTCCAGCTAACGTTCTGGGCAAGAGGTGGGGTCACCTGGACAGGTCACCTGGACAGGTCGCCAGTCTGTCGCAGGGCAACACGGAGACACACAGAGACACACAACCACACACACACACTCACACCTAGGGGCAATTTAGAGGCCAATTAACCTGACAGTCATGTTTTTGGACTGTGGGAGGAAACCGGAGTACCTGGAGAAAACCCACTATGCACAGGGAGAACATGGAGACTCCATGCAGAAAGACCGGGAATCGAACCCAGAACCTTCTTGCTGCAAGGCAACAGCTCTACCAACTGCGCCAATCCTTAATAATTATTTAAAATCTCTAAAAACTGTTCTTTGCACCTTCTGGAGTTTAAAAAAAATCCAAAACAAGAAAAGTTTGTCCTGACGTAACTTCAGATAGTAAGAGAGACATTTATTTTTTATTCTGTGTATGTAAACTTCTGATTTCTGTAACAACAAAAAGCTAAAATCTGAGTTATTGGTTTTTTCCCTACTTGTTAAAAAAATCTCCAGAGAACCTGAAGCACCTGTCCAGGTTGATAGACTGGAAACATATCAAAGCTTTCATAAAAAAGACTAAAATCAATATGGATGTTGACAGGTGACCAAATAAAGGCCAGATATAATAGGATTCATGCTTTCCGTCTCAGTCCCTGTCACCACCAAAGCAGGCCTGGATCAATGTTAACACACTTACACATCCTGAACAAACCTGCTGTTTCTGCTTCTCAAACACAAAATGTCTGATTCATCTGCTTGTGATAAACAGTAAATACATTTGCTGTCCAAACATGTAAAGATTATAACAATAATTTACAGACTGGCGGGTAACTTGGGGTTCAGTGATGCAGTTTTAAAAAAAACTAACTTACAAATAACTTTAGCATGAAATAGGCGCTTGTTTTAAGAAATAATTCCTTAATATTGATCAAAAAGTCACAGATCCACTGGAAGATTATTTCACTTATAAAAAGACCAGTGGAAATCTAACTTTTAAATCAATATTAGGGAATAATTTACTTGAGCTCTGTTGAAATGTTACATGTAAGTTGGTCAGATCTGGATTATTTACTTGTGTAACCTTTAAATGAAGCGTCTCTGGTCCTACCGAAGTAACATTTCTGGATTCTCTGCCCCAAACACACCTGCAGTTTCTGTTAAAGTTTCATAAGTTTTACATTGAAGAAACTGAACTGGGAAAAAAACATTTTGCCGAATTTTGTTTCTTTTTGTCATTAAAATACCAACATTCCCACTTAACTTACTATTTTGTCTGATTATGTACTTAATGATTGATCAATTTGAGTTAGGGCTGAAACGATTCCTCGAGTGATTCGAGAACCTCGATTATTAAAATTCCTCGAGGAAAATTGACCTGCCTCGAAGCTTCGTTAATTTATGTTTTATCATTTAGCGCACCGTGTTTCAGCCGGAACATTATTTGCGTTGCGCGGAGCTCTGACTTCCGCCTCTGAGTTGTTGACGGAAGCTACGTGTTAGCGGCATAACGTCCAATCTTCAAGTTCGGCCCGCGGGGATTTTACTGATTGGTGATAATTCCGGGTTTTCATCGTTTTTGTGGGACCAATAAACATCCTTAAAATGACCGGCGCGATGCCGGGAGTTCGGCAGCCTTTCTGCTCCGGAGCTGCTGGTTGAACGGCGGGAAGAAGCTGAGGAGGATTTCTACAGGTGAGCGGAGAGACTGAACACGGCGGGCGGCTGAGGGTTGATGCTTACAGGGTAAGAGCAGCTTTACGGACGAACCGCACAATAAACTTATATCATCCCAGTCTGAACAAACGGGAGGCGGAACATGGCTGGTAGATGAGTTTCTGAACGGAGGAGCCGTAAATATCCCGTGTTGCTCCCCCGGTCTACAAAACAGTAACTGGTAGGGAAGCTCAAAGGTGGAAAAAATACACTGATGTTGATATCCGATTGTAACACTGGTGTTATGGAAGATTTACCAATATTTTATTTCATAATTGTTTTTATCCGATTACTCGATTAATCGTAAGAAAAATCTATAGATTACTCGATTACTAAAATAATCGTTTACAACAGCCCTTATTTGAGTAGACTTTTTACCAAATATGTTTTACTCCCACTTAGTAATTTGTTGGCCATTTGCTTTTTATTTTTACTTGAGTAAAAACATGTAGAAATAGAGCTGTTTTTATTTAAGTGTAATTTTTGGTTCTCTGAAGTTAGTTTTATCTTATTTTAAGGTATTCGCAGAAGGAACTAGACCAAAAGCACTTGGTAAAACTGAATGTGTTTGCAGTAATAAATTATATATCAAAAATCTGGAGCTTAAAGATTATTTGTCATTTGTGGCCATTCAGCCTGTTTGATTCAAATCCAAAGGAAAAATCTTCTCAATTAAGCTTTTTGTGGTGGCCTGAAAAGTGTAATCTTTTGCTTTGCTGAGGATTTGGTGTGCACAGGAAACCATTTGAGACGGAGCAGATAGTGGTGGTGTGAAAGCTCATTTCCATGGATCTCAGACAGAAGGTCAGCTGAGAGGATTATAAGCCATTACCTGTTTTTATTGATGGAACCAGAACAGGAGAAAAGAGCCCAAAGACGACAGGGATTCCTTGTCGGCTGAGATTGAAATGAGCGGCGGTACAATGCCGCACGTCCTCCTGAAAAATTAACTAACGCCACCGTCTGGTTGGGGGGGGCGGCAGGTAAAGGACTCGCTCTGAATGGACATCCTGTTTTCAGCCCAGGAGAGAAAGGAAGCTTTTAAGAGCATATTATCTCCAACAATGGATCCACCCAGGGCGATGTGTGATACATGGGGAGGAGCGCAGACATCCGGCCTCCATCTATCCGGGTGAAATGTAAAGGAACCACATTGCTATTCTCCTCTCCCAGTCGTCTCATATTCAATAAGGACACTTCTGGCGAATGAGATGTGAAATTGCCTGCTATCCACATACGGCCCCTTGGTGAAAGGCAGTTTCAGATTCCTCTGAATTGTATTATTCCACCATTCATTTCTAGTCCAGAAGTTAATGACCATAATGAATGCAGAGCTAGCCAGGCGGCAGCCATGACTGCAGAGGGGCTTAATGGGCCTGCAGGGAGGAACAGGTGCGTAATCCAGAACGAGCCATGTGAGAGAAAAGACATTGTTTGATCATCTAAGACATTTTACAGGGGAGAGAGGAAAGACGTGGCCAAAAACATTTATTTTAATATCAAAAAGGTTTTCGTTTGTTCACTGCAAAAAACACAAAATCTTACCAAGTGTTTCTGGTCCTATGTGTGCAAATATGTTAGCAGACTTGGGATAAAACTAAAATACAAATAACTTTTCAGTAAGGAGTCAATAATTCCTTATCAATTAAAATGTTCTGGTTTTATACGTTTTTTATTGGAAGAAACTGATTTGGGAAATTTTTTTATTTTTGCTTGATTTTGGGTTTTTTTGTGTGAATTTTTTATGAATTATTACCATTTTGGTCCTTAAAATAACATTTCCAATTAGCTATATTTTAGTGTCATTGTTTAAGTTTTAAATAAAGATTGATTGATAATTTGATCAGCTGATCAGAACTTGAGTCGACTTTTAACCAAACAGGTCTGTGGGTCTCCTGCCTCCTCAGGTTAATCCGCCGTCGGTTTCCGGTCCTCCAAGCGTTCTTCCTCTCTGGTTCTGTTCAAGATGGCCGCCCAGAGCCTGACGCTTCATTTCTGCAGGAGGAGGAATTTATCCGTCAGCGCGAACAAACCACTTACTCTGGTATTCCACACAGCTCTGCTGATTGATTTGCCTCAGTCCCGCTCTGGTTGGCAGATTCTTAAACTGCATTGATTAGGATAAAAAAATCAATTGTTATGCATTGCAGGTGTAGATTCAGGTGCATCATCCAAAAGCAACAGAGGGAGACGTCCATCTGCTGCTCTCTGCTGAGCCATTCAATCACTGTTTGCTTAAGTTTGGAGGCACATTTAAAACCGTTTCTGGCATCTAGAAATAAGGATTAAATCTCAGTTTGTTTGCTTCTTTCTCAGTATATTTATTATTCTACGACCCAATAAGGCCCGGCTGGTTTGAAATGCTGGACAGGATGCCGACACACTTTTCATATGAAATTAGTTCTCCAGACTTTTCTCCCCAACATTCTCAGACTTTTAATGTAATTTAAAAAAAACAAGTACCCAATATTTAATGGAACAATATTTTGAAGTACTAGAAATACTGATAAAAATGTATTTATAAGTATTTTTATAACTGCAAGGCACAGAATTATCATAGTGCCAAAAACATACATGCTGCCGTCTAAAAACATTCTGATTTAAATTAGTGATTTATATCACTGAGCTGCACACAGACAATCTATAATCATGTTTTCAAATTTACTGACTTGTTGCTCTCATAGAAAAAAGGGGAGAAAATAGTTTAAAAAAAACATTTTAGTTTTTTAAACATTAACTTAAATTTATCATAACAATAAATCAAACTTTTTTTTTTTTTCAAAAATAACAGAAAACCCTAAAAACAAAAACAGAAAAATGAAATAAGTCTTTTAACTTTGAGACAAGATTCGTCAGGTCAAATATTTTGAATTTATGCCATTTTTGTTTACATTTTTAAACTAACGAATAATAAAACCACCGTATTTTCACCAGCTGTTTTCCACAGAGCGCAGCGGAAAAGAAACGAGAGATTTGAGTTGATCTGAGAAACCAGCTGTTTGTTTGAGTCGCGTGACGAAGGCTGACCTGATCTTCACCTGTCCACATCATTTAAAGCCATGCATCAGCTCCGCTCTTCGTCGTCTCCTCTTCATCTCCTCCCAGTTGAGCTTCTAAAGGAACAAACCCAATAAAAGCTTTCAGGGGTTTTATTTCTGAATGTATCTCAGTAGAAAGATGAGATATTTGGGATCTCAAAGTTGTGTCCATTTTGGTTCATATCCTGTTATTAGCAGGGCCGGCCCAAGTCATATGCGCGTTAATCGGCTGCGTAGAGCCGCCACACCACCAGAGGGCCCCCAAGAGCACCAAGCTAGCGTGAATATTTAAAATAACACCGATAATCCAAACTAAATGCTCTTACACATGGAAAAACAGTTTGCATGTTTTTATCGTGGGAGGAGAGCAGAGAGGAACGATGAAGTCAACAAAATGTCCTGGAAATGAACATTTCTTTAATGTCAAAGAGTTTTTTGTTTGTTATTTTAGAAATATGCCACATTATTTTTGATGAGGGACAATAGTTTGGGTAAACTTCATGCCAAATATTATGGTGATTTATTTTATTGGAGTCTAACTTTATTCATCAGTGCTAAAGTTGTGTCTAAATAAATCAATAAAAACTGAAAATTTATAGTGTAGTCACATTATTTCTTGTACAAATGGGTGTCCGATTATAAAACCTAATTTATTCATATTTAAGCAATTCATTTTGGAGTTTATACCTTCAGTTTGATGAGAATCATTGAGGATGAAATATGGATGCAAACTGGTTACGTTTACATTTATATTGAGATTTTTGTTGCTGTGCTTTTCTTGTCGAAAACCTAAAATGAAAAATCAGTAAATGGATTAAGTGATTGTAAGGAATAATGCTGGATAAAGAACAGCATAAAATACAGACAAGGAAACAAACTAACTGGGACATGAAGGCTTGGTGATGCAGACAGAAGCAGAGATGGAGAATAAATCAGACATTTGGACACATTCGATGTTCAAAAGCAGGAAATGACAAGGAGACGATTAAGAAGGAAAAACTCCAAATAAACCCTGAAAAAGCAAAAACGAGAAGGAGGAATTCTCAGTAAGGATGCAAAGGAAGAGTGTAATACTGGGTCACCAGTCCTCCCAGTCTGAGAGCCCCATTAGCAGAGCCTCCTTCCCATTAGCGTCACGCTGCAGGTTTTCCAGCGTGACGCCCGACCCGCCGTGGAAATGATGCTCTTCATCTCACAACACTGAGCTTCTAAAACACTCACCTGTCCGATGTTTAACCAGCCCTGCTTCAGGTTTCTGAGGAAAACCATGAAAATATTTCAAACAGCAGAGCTCTCTAGGTTTAAAGTCCCTCCTCTGGCTCCCTGTAGCTCAGATAATAGACTTTAAAATACTGATGTTAGTTTATAAATCACTGAACGGTTTAGCACCACAATACATTAAAGATCTGTTATTACTGTACCAACCGTCTGGACCCCTCAGGTTCTGGTTCTGGTTCTGCTCTGTATCCCCAGAACCAGAACCAAACGAGGAGAAGCAGCATTCAGCTTCTAGCACGACAAATTTGGAACAAACTTCCAGAAAACTGTAAAACAGCTGAAACACTATAGGTGCCTTTAAATCTCAACTTAAAACCAGCTGGTTAGAGCTGCTTATGGCTACATTAGGGTTAGAGTGAGTTTTGATGTCTTTGATGTTTTTATGTCTTTAATGTTTTTATTTCTTTTCGACGTTTTAATGATGTAATGTTTTTTGGGTTTTTTTATTTTTATTTTTTTAATCTTTTCTCTTTCTCACTGTTTATTTCTGTTTTTATTTTAATCATGTAAAACACTTTGAAATGCCTTGCTGCTGAAATGTGCTACACAAATAACATTTGATTGATTGATTGATTGATCTAGTTCGGCAGGAAGGATTTAATCCCTTAATCCGAGTTGACAAGGAGATTATTATGCTGATTCTTGTCCTGGTGATCAGGACGACTGCAGGAGGAAGACAGAGAACCAAACATGTTACTGACGTAAAAGTGAAAAAGTGTCAGGTAAAGAGTTTACTCAGGTAACATAATCAATCATTAATATTTAAAAAGTACATCATCATACAGACCTAAATATAAAGTTAAGTGGAAATTTTGGTATTTTAAGGTCAAAAATGACAATAATTCATATGAGGAACAAAAAGTGTAAAAATCAGGCAAAAGAAAATGTTTTCAGATCAGAAACATGTTTTAACCAGAAACTCCCCAGATATGCAGCTTCTGTCAATCAATCAATCAATCAATCAATCAATCAATCAATCAATCAAATTGTATTAGTATGGCACATTTCAGCAGCAAGGCATTTCAAAGTTCTTTACATGATTAAAATAAAAACAGCAGGTGACATAAATAAACTGTGAGAAAGAGAAAAAAAGATAAAAACATTAAAACCCCTTTTAGGACTTAAACGTCGTTAAAGTTTAACAAGTTTTTATTGAATGAAACATTTTCTTGCTTATTTTGTTCCTTATATGAATATGAATTATTGTCATTTTTCTTCTTAAAACACCAAAATTTCCACTTAATTTTATATTTTGTTCCATGTGATGATGTAATTTTTAAATATTAAATGACTGATCATTTGATCAGCTGATCAGGACTTTAGTAAACTTTTTCCAAGTCCATTTTTACTCGAGTAAATCTTTTACTTTTGCTTGCGTAGAATCACGTTGAACTATTGCGACTCGTTCTTTGTTTCTCTCGGCTGGTCGTCCCTCCGCTCTCGTGTCCTGTACGGTCACTTTACCGGCAAAACAAAAACCCGAGCTGTGTTGCTTTATTTCATTTTATTTTTGGGTTGTTGCCTCATGGATGATTTGTGTGTTTTCAATAATTAAGACGCCTTCAGAGATCCGACGAGGCTCTCGGCTGCTGGGTGGGACGTTTTCCAGCAAACCTCACAGATACTGGTGCCGGTGTGACTCCAGTAAACGCACTAATGTTTCCCCGTAGATGGAGGAAGCGTGATGAAATCCCAGCTGTTAGCAGAGCGTGATGAAAGTGGGCATAGCCGGCTGTTTGTGTGCGCATAAATTAACGACTCCAGGGTGTAGATTATAGCTGAAGGAAAAGGATTGTATCACTCCGCTAAACGTGATTAAAGAAGTTCTTTGCATGTGATTAACATCAGGATGTGTGAATTTGCATAAAGTTCATTATAACCATGCTAAATTTCAACTGTTTTATGTGAAATTGTGTAATTGGTTTACATCAGCGCCGCACAGATCTGGAGTTTGAATACGACTAATGAAGAAAACACGAGCCCAGTTACATTTGAGTGCTTTTTTACATTTGCCAACTTTGATCTCCCGTACAATCTGGAGGCTTTTGTGTTATTACACCCAGATGATGAGCAGCGAGAGCTTTAGAAGAGGTTCAAATGTCAGCGCAAAGACAAGGGAGGGAGAGGAGGACGAAGATGAAAGGAACCTGCAAACAAAAAGAGAGAAGTGAAAGTCAGACAGAGAGAGGCTTTTTCGCTGCCAAATGACAAACGGAGGAGAGAAACGACACAAACTGAGACGGGAGTGAAAGTAGAGAGTCAGATTTCAGTGAGGCAACAGTTAGCAACAACTGCTGCGTCTCATTTATCCCCTCAGCGCGACAGGCTCTCATCGGAAAACGATTCATTTAAATCTATTAAAACACAACGATTACAAACTACAAGAAAATAACTGCATTTTGTGCTTTTCATGATTCCAATAAAACATTGGATCCGTAAATGTCTTCACAATTATTGTGTCTTTCTAATAAACCTAAACGTAGCAGAATAAATTAAACATCTGAGCTGTTGTTCTGTAAAAAAAATATGTTCAAAACTCTTACAAACACGAGGCCTGGACAAAATGTCTGAAAAACATGTCACCATGTAAGCCTTTCATATCAGTAGATATCAATAATGATCGATTAGTTTTCTTTTTGTTGTTTTAAATATGAGACGGTTCCTGTTTTATCCTGTTTTCTCTAAACGTTGTTTTCATTTTTCAGCAACTCTGAGACAAAAACCTCAAACTGCTGCTGCGCCGGTTACCCAGCAGGTTGTTGCTAGGCAACCAAAGAACGAGTTGCTAGGCAACCAAAGAACGAGTTGCTAGGCAAAAAAAAGCGGGAGTGTTCCGGAAAAAGAGAGAAGCTCTACTGCAGGGGGTGTCAGACTCCAGTCCTCGAGGGCCGGTGTCCTGCAACCTTTAGAAGTGCCTCTGCTGCACCACACCTGAATAGAATAATTAGGTCATTAGCAAGGCTCTGGAGAACTGAGGAGGTAATTAAGCCATTTGATTCAGGTGTTATGTACCTGTGGCACATCTAAAAACTGCAGGACAGCGGCCCTTCAGGACTGGAGTTTGACACCCCTGCTCTACTGCAACATATTTTTACTCAAGAAAAAATAAAAAGTATCCGTCCACAAGAAATGACTCAAGACTAAAAAAAAAGTATTTGGTGAAAAATCTACTCAAGTTCTGAGTAACTGATCAAATTATCAATCATTTAATATTTAAAACTTACATAACTGGACAGAAAAAAAATATAAAGTCAAGTGGAAATGTTGGTGTTTTAAGTACCAAAATGATTCTAATTCATACAAATAACAAAAAATGACAAAATCAGGCAAAATAAAGTTTTTCCAAATCAGTTTAATTCAATAAAAACTTGAACTTTAACAGAAGCTGCAGGTTTGTGTCTGAATCCGGTGAGTTTTTTCATTAAAACATGTTTGTTTTTCATTCAGTGGGAAGAAAATCCAGAAATTTTACTCAAGTAAGAGAAGAAATACTTTGTAATAATTTACTCAAGTTAAAGTGAAAATAAAATACTTTTTTTTTTTTTCAAAAAAGTTACACATGCAAATATAATTCAGTATTTATGAGTATTATCCAACATTAAGCAACAACAGGCATTAAAAAAGGCAACAAAAGGAAAAACATTATGGAAAAACATTATTAGACCCAAATATAAATAAATCTATTTTCAGGTCATTTCAGGAAATGACCTGAAATCCCCGATGTTTCCTTGATCAATATTTCTCACACATATTTTCACCCAAGATAAAAAACAACCTTAGTTGAATATCTGAGAAAATACCTAATTACTCTTCCTCCTCAACCTTCACCTCCTCTTCCTCGGCTTAGATCCTCTTCTTCCTCATAAAAATATCTGTTGATTCATATCGACGTTTAGTTTGCAGCCATGGAGACAAAAGGTGAAATCAGAATCATTTAAAAACAAAACGCTTTGTATTATTTCAGCAGAAAGTATCCTGCAGCTGGCACAAACACACGGGCAGAGCCGGCCCAAGGCATGCGCAATCCAAGGGCTTCATTTGATTTTATCCAGTAGTGATAAATTACACTTTTTGCATGTTTTAGACTTTGTTACAAATTCAAAAAACAAAAGTTTTTGTCTGCAGATGTGACATTCAAAGGTTTAAATTAATATCCTGCATCAATATCCCACTCTGCATTTCAAAATGCCAATTAGTCAGAGATCGGAGTGAACAGATAAATCGGCCCGATTTCCTTAATGTTGTCTGATCGGCCGTTTTATCCACCTTCAGAGACAGAGGTTTGACTCTGAATGTTAACTGTCTGAATGTTAATCACCTCACTGTTGCCAACTCAGCAACTTTCTTTCTGTATTTTGCAACATTGCAGAGAAAATAAATCAGAATCTGCAGGTGAGAGGCGATAATCTCTGATGGGCCAGAAAACGGCTCTGCAGGTATATTTTTGATGGGGGGGGAAAAAGCTCAAAGAAGTAAATTTTCCGTAATACAGTGACCCCTTTAATGGTCATTGTGCAGAAGGCCCTACTAATGCTTTTCAAAGATGTGTGGTTCGTTACGACTGGCTGAAGGTCATAACAAAACGGGAGACCATGCAGGGGTTAAAGTGTAGAAAAAATTAATATTTATTAACAAAAACAACAATGGATTGTGGATATCAGTATCAGTGGTGTAACGCAAATGCTTGGATGTTGTATGAGTGCATATGGAAGTGTTGAAGTGCCAAAACAAAGACAAACGCAAATGTGCAAAAAGGAGGGGAGCTGAGGCCTGGCAACAATACACCACAAGCGTCAAGCGGCAGAGTGGATGCTGAAGGCGACCTAGAAGATGGAGACAGCCAGGTTCAAATACTCTGCACTCCAATCAAAATGATCAGCAGCACCTGTAGAGGGGAGGAGCACAAAGACAGACAACTAGACCCCTGCAGCCCAGCCTACAAGGCCCAGGGCCGTAACAGGTTGTATAATTATGTGTCTGTTTGAAGCCATTTTAATGTGGGAACCTGTTTAAGAACACATCTGAAGAAAACGTGTCTGTTTACAACTTATCTTTGGGAAAAAAGTAGCCAAAATAAATGAAGGATAAAGAGGAAATAATGCTTAGAAGAAACTTAGAATTAGCAGGAATACTTGCTTGTTCTAGTCTTTTTTTTCTTTTTTGGACTAAAAGTGAAGCAAAAATAATCAAAGTTGCTGCGTCTGACAAGTGTGTTTCATTATGGGTCCCCATGACGCGGCTCAAAGAGGCTACATTAATTTTAATCACTGGTTTTCCGTCCACCAGTAGCTGGTGCCGCAGAGCTCCAGTTCTCCTGGAAACAGGTGAAGCAGCAGGAAGACGTGGATGGACAGGCAGAGAGGATCTGCATCATTTCAACACGTGCTTCACTTTCACACGCAGCCTTCATCTTAATCACAGGACAGCAAAGCATAATTCCAATTTTTAGGTCAGGCAGATGGTTCCTTTGTTGGGGAGATTAATTACCGTCCTGCGCAGCCTTAATAAAGGCAAATATTTGAAGGGAAAATGTAATTTGCCCTGAGAGCAGGTCTGGTGTAAACGGGTGAATCGGGCCAGAGGAGGCTGGTGGCCTGTGGCTGGATCATCGTTTATTCTCCGGTTCGCCTGTCGAGCCTGAAGCTGGCAGAGCAGCAGCCTGGGAGCCTGACGGGCATCAACCACCTGGCAGCAGCCGCATCGCAGCGTCGGCAGGGGCACCCCTGGATCTTAAACACTTCCAGGCTTTCAGCTGTAAGGAGGGAAAATGCTGCCATAAATGCTCAACGGTTTCACCAACTGAACTACAAAATACATTTTCTTCTGTTTTAGTTTGTCAAATCATGCCAAACTTTCTATTATTGATTTGAAGCATGAAACACGTTTAAATGTTTCAATTCCTGCATTTCAAAGTCTCTAAAATCAGCCAACAATAAAATCCACCGAAACCAGAGGAGGCAGAGTATCCAGATATTACTCAAGTACGAGTAAAAAGTATTTGGTTAAACGTTTACTCAAGAAACTGATCAAATTATCAATCATTTCATATTTAAAAGTGTGAAATCTTTTGTCTTCACAACTAAAACTTTTATTAAACCTTTTAGCTTTCAAGGGTTTGGAAACTCCAACAAAACCAAATATTTCTGATTTCTGTTTAGTTTTTAGTGCAAATAAGACAAAACTAACTCATAAGTACGTTTTCAGAACAATATAGGATCTTGTTTTAAGTCAATAATTCCCTAATATTGATAAACAAACAGATTATTTTACTTATGGGAAAATGTTTTGTTGGAAATGAAATAATCTGCAGATGAACTACAAGAATTTCATCAACATTAAAGACTTTTATCTTTCTGAAAAGTTGTTTATGAGTTAGTTTTGTCTTAATGTAAGCGTACTCAGATATTGGTTTTAGAAACTAGAGCAGAAATAATCTGTAGGACTTTGGATCTGATTTTGTTCCTCGTGGATCCACGTGACGCTCGTCGGCTGCAGATGTTGAGGCCGACGATGATAAAAGCTCAAAGTGTTAAAATGTGTTTGTTCGGCTGTTTGTCCGTCTCAGAGTCATTTCTGCACAGAACCGACTCCGGATCGAGGCTCAATTTCAGTTGATTATTTGCGGCTGTTTTCCTCCAGCTTGTCGCCTCTCCGTGTTCGATTGTTGGTCATCAAAAGGAAACGATTGCGTCTGTATTGAGAAAACTTGTGGCGAATCGCCTTGAAGATCCAATAACATTTGAAAACAGATGCTGCTCTGCATTGTTGTCCATTTTCTCTGTTTCTGCTTGATGTTATAAAATACCAGCAGCTTTTTATCCACGTTTAAAACATGAAAACTATAAACTCTCTTGTGAAAATTCTACAATAAAAATGTGGAAATATACAAAATACAAAGATAAACAGCATAATAATTAAAGGGAAGCAGAAATGAAACTATCTTTGTGTAAATGTTTCCAATAACTATGACTAGATAACTGTGCCCGTTACCTAGCAACCCCAGCCGAGCCCGGCCCGTTACCAAGCAACCCCAGCCGAGCCCGGCCCGTTACCAAGCAACCCCAGCCGAGCCCGGCCCTTTACCTAGCAACCCCAGCCGAGCCCGGCCCGTTACCAAGCAACCCCAGCCGAGCCCGGCCCGTTACCTAGCAACCCCAGCCGAGTCCGGCCCGTTACCTAGCAACCCCAGCCGAGCCCGGCCCGTTACCAAGCAACCCCAGCCGAGTCCGGCCCGTTACCTAGCAACCCCAGCCGAGCCCGGCCCGTTACCTAGCAACCCCAGCCGAGTCCGGCCCGTTACCTAGCAACCCCAGCCGAGCCCGGCCCGTTACCAAGCAACCCCAGCCGAGTCCGGCCCGTTACCTAGCAACCCAGTTCTAATTCCACTGGCAGATTATTTCACTTATAACAGGAAAAATGTCTTATCATGCGATTTATTGATTTATTGATTATTGAGACATGCTTATGGAAACGGTTTCACTTTCTTTCTTTTTACGCTCCGGATCTCAATCACCAACTATCATACCTGTTTGTCTTCATATGATTTTTAAAAATAAATCAGTTTCTGGTTATGGCTTTGATTAATTAGCTCCTGCTGTCACTTTATCTCATTTTTAGGTTTTTCTTTCAAAAGTGTTGAAATGATTCACAGCGGATTAATGGAGCAAAACTGATGCAAACGTCACTTTGTAATAAATCACAGGTCTGGTGTGTTTGTGACATTGAACAAGTTGGAGAACAAACAAGCCTCCGATGCTAAGAAATGCAGGACATGAATGTAAAATCCTCTTAATGGTTTAATTTGAGGCTCTTGAGCCCAGAGTGGTTTTGGATTCTTTCCCTCTCGCCGTTCAGCCGACAGCTTCCTCTCATCCTCATTGATTAACTTGTCAGAGTGGCCAGCTGTGTTTCGCCAGAGATAATGTTTTAATTAACGGACTTCAATATCCAATTAAGATCAGATGTAGATGCTTCATAGTGGTTATTTAAATACAGGCGGTCGGGCCTGCAGGGGAGCCGGTCGATGGCTGCCACTGGGAGTCGCATCTCTGACGGGACGCCTCTCCACCATGTCTGACCAGCGTCCATCACAGAGGAAGCAACTTGCTGCCAACATTTGACTCGGTTCCATATACACACTGCAGGGATTCAGTAAATTAAAAACGATTGAGTTGGTCTTCTGAATGTTTACAGTGTGAAAAGCAAAAAACTGAAAACTTGAGACTTATTTCAATGGTTCAAACACCAAATATATGGAGGACCAAAAGTGACAAAAGGCAGAAATATAAACATGCTGTTTTTCCTTTTCCTTAAAAATGTGTTTCCATCTATAAATGTTACATTTTCTTTTGCGTTTTCCTTAAATATATACATTTTATGACAAAAGACATGTTCAAAGAAAAGGAAAAACAATTTTTTTTATATATTTCTGCTTTTATTTTTAATTATGTCAGTTTTGGTCCTCCATATATTCATACACTGCAAAAAACCCACAAAATCTTACCAAGTAATTTTGATCTAATTTCTAGTGTAAATATCTTAGGAGACTTTCAGTGAAACACACAAGCTTCTTTTAAGCCAATGATTCCTTAATGTGATGAAAAGGTTCTAGTTTATTGTAACATGGAAAATGTTTTATTTTGAGAGAAATAATCTGCCAATGAAACTAGAACTTATAATATAGAATTATAGAATAATTATTCACCAATATTGACTCCAAACAGGCTCTTATATTTTGCTTAATTCGTTTAGATATTTACATTAGAAACTGGACCTAAATTACTTGGTAAGTTGTTATATTTTTGCAGTGTAAACAGTTTTTTGTTTTATATACATTTTTCAGCAGGATATTAAAATTCAATGCTTTGCGTATAAAACAAAACAATGCCCTTAAATGGCATGTTAAAACGTGGCTTCGTCTACAATAACTCAGGGTCAAAGGTCAGAAAACAAAGCGTCGTGTTTGAAGCTTTGAAATGATTCATGTTTTTCATAACAGGCTCGTATCTTTAGCCAGATTTAGACGTGATGAGCTGCTGCATTAACCAGGAAACCTGAAGAGAAGAAGGCTAAAGGCGAACATGTTGATTCTTTCAGTCTAAATTAGAGGTCAAACCTCCCAAGGTCACTTTGATCCATCCTTCCTCTCCTCTTAAATCTCTCCATCTTGTCCTCCGTGTCATTCAGCTGCAGCTGAACCCCAGCAGGCAGAGCTCTAATTAAAGCCAGTGTTTAAATACCTCCACTAATCCATGTGCCATTGTCGTGCATTAGGAATCCGGTCATTGATTTGACTGGGCCATTCAGAGGAAAGGCAAACTCATTAGACCAGATCTGAAGGATGCTGGATGTTTGTTCTGCTATTTTCTAAATGGCTGATAAATGAAGACGCTGCTCCAGCCGGACGACATTCTGACTGCTGTCTGCAACGGGGGTGTCCAAAGGGGGGCTTGGGGGCCATTTGTGGCCCTTGGACTGATCTTGTGCGGCCCCCAACTGCAATTAGAAAATGACACAAATTTAGATTACAGATGGAAACTTTTAATTTGTAATGAGAGTAAAAACTGTTGCCAATGTCTTGTTTCAAATGTACTAAGATTTTTGCACTAGAAACTGAGCCAAAAAATAAAAACTAGAAGAAAAGAAAGTAAGTGTTTTGTAGTTTTTACTGAGTTGATCTGGAGTCTTTTATATAAAACTGTTCTGGTGACTCTTGTTCTCTTTGTTCAGACCCAAACCAACGATAACAAACTGCGTTTTGCCGCTGCAGGGCCAGTCGGCTCCAATCCACTTTTTCTCTTACCCTTTCTTGACCTTTCCTTCTCTCTGGCCGTCTCTCCTTGAAATCTTGATCTTCTTCCCTCAGTGCATTGTAAAGGATCTTTTGTGCTGCACTGATGGAAAGACCACTTTCAAACAAAGACGGCTCACATTGTGGTACAGCGACAACAAATAGGAAGCTTTGTGTGAAGCTGCTCTTTCATCAGCAACAGGCAGCGTGAAGAAAAGGTGAAAGGAAGTGTGTAAGTCTGCAAACCGTCAGATCCGAACGGACAGACGGACGCGCCGTACAATAATAAGCTGAACTTAATGCACAGACTGAGAACTAAACCGAAAGGTATTTTTTATTAACGTGCCTAAAGATGGAATTTGTAAAATAAAAGTCACTTTTCAAGTGTCTTGATTGAGAAAAGCCGTTTTATGGTTTTGTGTTTTGGACTTAAGGAAAACTGCTCTGATCCACGTCTCTCTATAATAAATGCTCACACCTACGGAGGACTAAAACTGACATAATTAAAAATGAAAGCAGAAATATATTTTGTTTTTTCTTTTGATGTCATTTTTAAATATTAAATAATTTGATCATGAGTAAACTTTTTACCAAATACTTTTCTACTTTTACTTGAATAAAAATACGTCTAAGTAGTTCTACTCTTAGTACAGTATAATTTTTGTGAACTTATAGGACACTAAGAATATTCTTGCGTTGTACTCAGCTTTCTAATATTTGTTTTTAATCTGACAACATTTAGTTTGATAATTTGGTTAAGTGATAAAACTTCTGCGAAAAAGAGAAACCCCCTGATCATCTGATAAAAACTGGACCTTTAGACACAGGTCAAGTTCATTTTAAACTAAAAACGGATTTTTCAAAGTCAGAAATGGATAAATGTACGTTGCTCTCCGTTCCCTTTGTGGCCGTTTGGCTGCAGGTCTGAGAGCCAAAGTTTAAACCTTTCCTCCGAACAGCAGAGCGATAAATCATGTCGACAGGTTTGTTGCTGATAATTGCCGCTTTTCTTTTCCGTGCCTCTCGGTCTGTGAACCTTTTGCTGACCGGCCGCTCCCCGTTTCTCCAGGTCGCGTTCCGCTGGGGAAATTTCTTCTGAAAATATCAAATCTGTTCAACTCCTGTGGCTAAGCGGGTCCAACAGCATCAAATACACCGAATGCCGTTTTCTTAAGTAAAGACTCGGAAAGCTGGACCCAGGAGAGGGTTAGTCTGCAGCGCTGGGTTCGGATCAGTCAGTCCAACAGTGGACTTGTTAAGCTGTCTGTTGTCTCTCAGTAGGTGGCGCTGCGGCTCACACTTCCCCTCCACTCACTGATGAAAACAAATCTGGTGTCCATCAGTTGTGCAGCAATAATTTTCATTTGTGCTGCTTTTGTTTGAAGTTTAAAGGTCAAAAGGTCAACCGTCCCCCACATTACCCCACGTCTTCCATGTTTTTATGTCTTTAATGTTTTTGATTTCTTTTTCTTTCTTTTCGACGTTTTAATGATGTAATGTTTTTGGGTTTTTTTATTTTTATAATTTCTTTCTCTTTCTTACTGTTTATTTCTGTTTTTATTTTAATTATGTAAAGCACTTTGAAATGCCTTGCTGCTGAAATGTGCTATACAAATAAAATTTGATTTGATTTGATTTTGATACCCAAATCTCACAAAGTTGATGTCAAACGTTTGAACTGGTTGATGCAGCAAAATGATTTTTGTTTGTGCTGCTTCTGCTTTGAAGATAAACTTTTCTATTAATATCTTTAAAATGAGAGCAGCACAAACAAAACATTTTTACGGCACAAACATTTGAACATTTCTGTTAGATTTGGTTAATATGGGGGGGCTGGTTGACCTTTTGACCTTTAAACTTTCATTAATATCTTCAAATGCAAACGCAGCACAAACAATGGATTTGTAAAAAGGAGAAGCAGATGATAGTTTGTACACTGAAGGAAAAACCGACAACCAGGCGGAGAACTGAGCAACATTTCAGGAAACGTTGGATGTTTGAAACGTGAATAATTCCTTTAATTACAGCACAAACCTGTAACAACATCCTGAACAACGACTGACAACAATCTGCTGCCTTACTCAATATGTAGATGAAATACTGAGTTAGGAGGAAGCTGCATATGGAAGATCAAACCTGACAAAATTAAAAATGAAAGCAGAAATTTTGTTTTTTTGTTTTTCCTTTTGCTTATACATGCAATTGTGTTAAATGTACATTTTAGTTTTCATTTTCCTTATTCTTTTGTAAAAAATAAAATGGGCGTATATATATATATATATATATATATATATATATATATATATATATATATATATATATATTTCTTTTTTTTCTTATACATGCAATTTTATTAAGATATGTATACATTTTGAGTTTTCCTTAAATATGCTAATTTTTGCTTTTATTTTTTATTATGTCAGTTTTGATCCTCCATAGCTGTAAGGTTATTGTTCCCAGTGAGGCTCCAAATATTAACACAACTTTAAGTTTTATAAAAAACAGAAAACTCAAAGGTAGAAGTGCTTTTGTCGCAGCGTGGCCCCCAGTGTGGCCCCCAGCATGACCCCCAGCGTGACCCCCAGCGTGGCCCCCAGCGTGACCCCCAGCATGACCCCCAGCGTGGCCCCCAGCGTGGCCCCCAGCGTGGCCCCCAGCACCTCCATCTTCACGTCAAATGAGTCCAAACCCATCAGGTTTTAGTATTGTCTGGTTGTGTGTTTGCAGCCTGGACAGAGGAAACAAACCCCGGACGGAGCAGACGTACGTACGCCGCCGAATCTTCAGAAAACCGTCTGCAGAAGCTGCAGGTCGGAAGAAAAGCTGGAAACTAAAAGCTTGTTGCTCCTGAAGAAGTTGGATTCTCCCAAAGCAATTAACACGTTGCTGCCGCCACCGGAGCTGCGACAACCCGACAGAAAGGCAGCAAGAGGAGAAATTACAGCTTCCAGGAAAACTTACAGCTTCTTCTACACCAGAACTTCTTTCCGTTTTCTAATTTCAGGAAGCAATTGTTTTTCTGATGTCATATCCTGCGAGAAACATAATGGATTCTTCATATTTACCACTTTGTTTCCTCAACAAAAGTGAGACTTCACATGCAGACGAGGTGCATAATTTGCAGGTTTCACACATACTGTGACCCATAAATACATTCTGCTTTTACAGAGTAAATGTAAAGATTGATAAATACACCAAGGGAAATTTACAGAGTGAGAAACTATTATGATTAAGTTACTGAAATATGCTATAAAAAATGCTCAGGAAAAGATGTTTAAACATTTTTAAAAATCTATAAAAGTAGTTTTTCAGATTTAGAGATTAGAAACTAATATTGGGAAGAAAGTATGATACCAATATCTTTGAATTTATTACTCAGATTTACAGAAACAGAAGAAATGATGCTAAAAATAAATAGTTTAGTAAAAGTTTAAGGTTTCATAAATATCTTGTCTTGTTTCATATATTTGAAAAGGTTAATGCATGTTGTAGATAAAAAATAAATTTCTGCAAAAGACTCAGAAAGGTTCAGAGATTAGTCTCAAATCTTCCAGTAAAAAGAAAAGAAAACTTCTGAGTTTGAAAAGTTGTAAATTTGTTAAAAAAAAATTAAATCTGAAATTTTGAGATTAGTCTCTAAAATTTCTGAGAAAAAAAACTCAGAAACATTTTGATCTCATAAAGTTAAAAACATTTGACTTTTGAAAATTTTGTTCAAAAGTCAAATGTTTTTGAATGAGCTCAGGAATTTATAACT